>NW_027472587.1:14360000-19160000 GCF_030347505.1 Rhynchophorus ferrugineus
GTATACGCTCAGTTGATGTCTTTAGAGTGTCTGCTATTTTATTCAAAATAATTATGTGGATTTTTTGAATGCTTTCGTCGGTAACAACCTCTTTTGAGCGTCCACTGCGTTCAACGTCTTCGGTGCTCATTTCACCACGTCTAAACTTAGCATACCAACCATTAATGGTTGATTTTCCTGGCACAGTGTCCGGAAACTCGGCATCAGGCCAAGTTTTTGCTTCAACTGTATTTTTCCCTTCAAACAGCAATATTTATCAACACGAGAAATTCCTTTTTATCCATTTTTTTACGATAACCAACATTGCTCAACTCAAAATGCTATATTTCACAAACTAATGACCCGACCGCTGTCAAATTTATACATGTATCTTTTGAGGGTTAGGGCTAAGTGAAAAACACGGATTTAATTTTAGTAGCCCCATCCATGTGACAGACTGGGGACTTTTCATTTGACCTGTTATATATTACCAGTTGAATATACTTTTTTGATACATAATGTATTCTTTGATAAGATTTAGTAAAATAATTCTTCGATATATCTTAATATATATTGATGAATCAATGAATATTCACATTACTATATCAAAGTTTTTTTGTACATACGTCATCGAGTTTTAACGTCACGATGTTTAATGTATTGCCTGCTGCAATTTGTAAATTAATTTCATAATCAGACAATATTTCCTTCTCATTTTATTCTAGTTAAAACGAGATACAATCAAGTCCGGTTGTCAGACGTATGCAATATTCATGAAAGCAATAGTGATAAGATGTTATAACTCTAACCTATAAACTATTGTGACTGTATAATTAACTGTAGTTTTTAGATGTTCTATAATGTTATAATAAATTATATTTGATGAACATTTTTCTTCAATTATTTTATTTAGATTGTGATTTGTGATTTTCTCTCATTTTCTTTCAAATAATTATTGCTTAATGAAAATTGGTCGACTAATAGAGAACTTACGCTAGATCGATTGGTGTTATAACAAATTTCTCTCACATATCTTAAATATTAGGTATCTTAGAGCAATTTAATATAGATTTTTATTTTTTATCACCACCAAATATATATATATATGTTGAGATTTTCATCTTTGTTCGAGAGGTAAAAAATTGGACTGATTTGAATGGCGTTTAACAAATTTTATACAGCCTTTATTATCTAGGTTATATAGTGAAGCGTACCTTCAAATAAATAGTGGATTTTTTTTCATATCATATCTTAAATTTTATAAATCCTAGGATAGCTCTAGGATCTCTATTTCCTACCTCTATTTTTTTATTGGCTGTTAAACTGGAATATGACTTACTTTTTTGTAATAAGTTTGAGAGATTTAATTTTAATTTTTATTGACTGATCTCTGATTAAAATGTTAATACGAAAACACATTTTTAATCTTAAATATTAGATGCAGTTGAATATATTGTTTTAATTGCTGTTTTAATAACTGGAATACATTTTATAAAACGGAATTGTCCTGAACTGGAAAGTATTTACTCAAACTTATAAACGTTTTATAGTTGTAGTTGTTTTTAATAACGTTTTCAGTTTGAAGATTTATACAGGGGATTTTAAATGACAAATAATTAACGATAATAAGTAAGAGTAATGTATGATGATGACGCTACTTACGCTAACTGTACGCACGCAAAAAAATGGAGAGAAAGTACTGCTACTAGTCATTTTACCAAACTGTACATGCATCTCACAACTGACAACGATCTGGTAGCACAATCAGTCTGTTTTCTAAGATCAAATTATCAAGACCAGACACTCGTTTTCTTTTGTTTTTACGTATTTACGGTTCTGTTTGTTTTTTGTTATCTTTTACTACTCGACTAGCTTAATGAATTCCTGTACATAGGTTCAGAACATCGTCTATTTTTTTTGGTTAGATAATATATGAAAGCTTTGTGTGTGGTTTTTTACTTGTACAGAGCATACTACCAAAATCTGTGTCAACAACCTTTCCTGTTGTATTATATTTCAATAGCAATTTAGATCTATGAAAGTCAGTGAGGAAGTTTTAATTGGAATTAGTATGAATACTAATGTTGCTCAGATATTATCATATTTTCATGAAAACATATTTTTTAAACATCTTTTACGAAATTAAACAGTATTAGGCTGGTAAGATGGAATATGTTTTATGTTTAATTGATAGATTAAAATTTAAAATAAATTCTTGGATATATTCTCTCTCATGATGTGATAAAATGGAATATATCTTATTATTATAAAATATACAAATAATAAACATATATTTGACGTTTTGTTTATATTTGTGATCTTAAGTATGATATTAATTATCGAGTAAATAAATGTAAATAATTAATGAATTAGATTTTTCAAAAATTGGATGAATAAGAAAAATATATTTAGCTTATAGCTAATTTTTAGATTAATTGGTGTGATGTAAAAAATATGTTAATAAGAATAGTGATTTATATCACCTTTAGTTAGTAGTTATATTTGAGAACATATTTATTTATTAGGTTGTTTTTTGTTTTGTTTTCAGAAACGTATGTACCAGCAGGCTTAGATTGAAAGCATCAAATAATCTATGAGGTATGAATAATTATTAATATTTTTCATTCGGTATTATGCCTTTCGGTTACTTTGCTTCTTCTGGTCGTATTATAGAGCTTGTTATAGTTGAAGAATATAATTAAAGAAATATTCATACGACTAAAAGCTGCACATAAAATAATATTGAGCTCTGTCTGATTCTACACCTCCTCGTCGATTCATAACGGTACATTCCGACGAAAAAAAAACCACTTCGAGCAAATCATAATCCGAAATTAATAACTGCTTAACAAGCGTCGATCAGGAGAAGTGGAAAAAAATTCACGAAAACGACGCGACAAAGAGCCAGTAGCACGTCCACGGCTTCCGGGAATCATCCGAATCCTCCAATAAAAAGAAGAAGATTGAGAAAACGTCCGCCATGAATAGGAAAACTATCAGAAATTGCTTCGATCATCGTCGATGATTTGGGGCTTTAAATTTTACGGTTACCGTTAGACGTTCAAGATGGGCGTTGTCGATGAAGTTGGAGAGGAGAAAAAAATGACGAGATCTTGTTGCTTTTTTTTTGGGGTCCCGGTAGACTGTCACGTGTTGTTAAGAGTGGTCCGGTGAGCCGTTAGATAGAGATCGATATCTGATCATCTACCGCGGTAATAGGAGAATTTAAGCTGTTATTTTCTTCATACAGTGAATGTCTTTGAATATTCTATGAGGACTGTGAATCCAGTAGATATGTGATTTAGTTTTTATGCGTTTTTTTTTAAATTTTACTTCATACTAGTGATCAACCACTGGTCGAAGTTCTACCACGATATATTAAGTTATATTCTCGCAATAGTTAATTTAAAAATGAGATGTTATACTACTAAAGCTTGTATTGATAATATTTTCGACATAAGATCAGATATATTTTTGATGCATAATATTCATTAAAGTAATATATGACTGTATATTGAAATATACGTGATAAAATAAAACTAACTAAATTTTTCAATTTATATTTTATTTTAAATTATGTTATGTATATTTTTTTATTCCATTAAGTTTAAATAATCAGCAAAGTACCAATTGATTTAAATTACTACACAATTGAACATTATAACAATGTATCATCAGTAAGATTATCTTCAGAACTCTAACAACGTCGGAGCGTCATATATAAATATATATATATATATATATATATATATATATATATATATATATATATATATATATATATATATATATATATATATTTGTATGTATACTATAATCATAAATATGGAATAATAAATCAGGTAATATAGGAATTAAATAATTTTGAAATTGATATTTTGCTTTAACATGTATATTAAAACAATAATAAACACAATTAGTTAATTTATTTTTTACGATTAGAAATATATATTAAAGGAATGTATTTAAAATCATTAAATGAACTATTAACATTTCAAAACTTGGGCCTATAAAGTAAATAATCAAAATTATTGATAAAAGATTCAAAGACCAAAATATAATCTATAGGATACTCAAAATTTTTTTGTACATTGGTCATCAAGATGTAAATAGTAACTAAAAGTACACGATAGGAACAGTCGACAGTAAGTAGTACCAAAATCAGTCGAACCAAAAATAACGGCTGAAACAGTCGATAGTAAAAAGTAGTCAATTACTAAATAGTCGATAGTCAATTTCAGTCGATAGTTCCCAACGCTAATTTTAATGATTATTGTCAAGAAATGCATCTATTTTGAAGGTATATTATTTATATAATGGAATTTTAAATATATCTCGACTATATTAACAAATATATAGAGAAAAACGTTAATCACCTACTAAATCATATTTATGTTGTATGATCGGTAAAATACGGCAAAATTGCGAAATATCTCTATGAAGAATCAAGTCTTGATGACGCTCAAACCTCGTCAAAGCTTCCAAGACAACTAAAAAGCCATCTATGTTACAAACGGGCACTATATTTTGAAATTGATATTTTGCTTTAACATGTATATTAAAACAATAATAAACACAATTAGTTAATTTATTTTTTACGATTAGAAATATATATTAAAGGAATGTGTTTACAATCATTAAATGAACTGTTAAAATTTCAAAACTTGGGCCTATAAAGTAAATAATCAAAATTATTGATACAATGTCCAAAGACCAAAATGTCATCTATAGGATACTCAAAGTTTTTTTGTACATAGGTCATCAAGATGTAAATAGTAACTAAAAGTACACGATAGGAACAGTCGACAGTAAGTAGTACCAAAATCAGTCGAACCAAAAATAACGGCTGAAACAGTCGATAGTAAAAAGTAGTCAATTACTAAATAGTCGATAGTCAATTTCAGTCGATAGTTCCCAACGCTAATTTTAATGATTACTGTCAAGTAATGCATCTATTTTGAAGGTATATTATTTATATAATGGAGTTTTAAATATATCTCTACTATATTAACACATATATAGAAAAAAAGTTAATCAATCACCTATTCAATCATATTTATGTTGTATGATCGGTAAAATACGGCAAAATTGCGAAATATCTCTATGAAGAATCAAGTCTTGGTGACCCTCAAACCTCGTCAAAGCTTCCAAGACAACTAAAAAGCCATCTATGTTACAAACGGGCACTATATTTTGAAATTGATATTTTGCTTTAACATGTATATTAAAACAATAATAAACACAATTAGTTAATTTATTTTTTACGATTAGAAATATATATTAAAGGAATGTGTTTACAATCATTAAATGAACTGTTAAAATTTCAAAACTTGGGCCTATAAAGTAAATAATCAAAATTATTGATACAATGTCCAAAGACCAAAATGTCATCTATAGGATACTCAAAGTTTTTTTGTACATAGGTCATCAAGATGTAAATAGTAACTAAAAGTACACGATAGGAACAGTCGACAGTAAGTAGTACCAAAATCAGTCGAACCAAAAATAACGGCTGAAACAGTCGATAGTAAAAAGTAGTCAATTACTAAATAGTCGATAGTCAATTTCAGTCGATAGTTCCCAACGCTAATTTTAATGATTACTGTCAAGTAATGCATCTATTTTGAAGGTATATTATTTATATAATGGAGTTTTAAATATATCTCTACTATATTAACACATATATAGAAAAAAAGTTAATCAATCACCTATTCAATCATATTTATGTTGTATGATCGGTAAAATACGGCAAAATTGCGAAATATCTCTATGAAGAATCAAGTCTTGGTGACGCTCAAACCTCGTCAAAGCTTCCAAGACAACTAAAAAGCCATCTATGTTACAAACGGGCACTATATTTTGAAATTGATATTTTGCTTTAACATGTATATTAAAACAATAATAAACACAATTAGTTAATTTATTTTTTACGATTAGAAATATATATTAAAGGAATGTGTTTACAATCATTAAATGAACTGTTAAAATTTCAAAACTTGGGCCTATAAAGTAAATAATCAAAATTATTGATACAATGTCCAAAGACCAAAATGTCATCTATAGGATACTCAAAGTTTTTTTGTACATAGGTCATCAAGATGTAAATAGTAACTAAAAGTACACGATAGGAACAGTCGACAGTAAGTAGTACCAAAATCAGTCGAACCAAAAATAACGGCTGAAACAGTCGATAGTAAAAAGTAGTCAATTACTAAATAGTCGATAGTCAATTTCAGTCGATAGTTCCCAACGCTAATTTTAATGATTATTGTCAAGAAATGCATCTATTTTGAAGGTATATTATTTATATAATGGAATTTTAAATATATCTCGACTATATTAACAAATATATAGAGAAAAACGTTAATCACCTACTAAATCATATTTATGTTGTATGATCGGTAAAATACGGCAAAATTGCGAAATATCTCTATGAAGAATCAAGTCTTGATGACGCTCAAACCTCGTCAAAGCTTCCAAGACAACTAAAAAGCCATCTATGTTACAAACAGGCACTATATTTTGAAATTGAGTTCGGTCGACTGTGTTTACACTCACGCCCTTATTGACTCTAGGGGTTTCGCGTTACCGGAATTCAATTAGATCCCCTGCCGGCCTTTGCGCCAACGAAACACATGTCTAAGTAGGCATTGTTTGTACGAACAAACGAACGAAACAGGAAAAAAGCGACGGTAGAAACACGCAGTAAGCAGGTTGCGTTTGGAAAGGAACAGGACAGGTGGTATGGCCGTGAGGCTCCGGTTCACTTTCTGGTGGTAAAATGATATTTAACGTTAAATATTGACTGCGGTATATAAATATAGGGACGGGTTCTTTTATGCCGATAAAAAAACTTCCTCTATAAAACAAGTAAGATGTTAACATTTGATACTCGTTTAAAGTCAAGATGTCTTACAGGAAATCATCGACCTTTTACGTACATTTTTGACCCAGTAATTTCACAGAAATAATTAAGTCTTCAAGTGTTAAAATATATATTGAGAATAATATGATGATAATGAAGAAAATTGATATAACACCGTCAAGAAAGTTGATGGTGTTACCGTTTATTAAATCGCATCGGGTACGTTTCGAAAAAGTGTGAAATTATGTTCTCTATGGGTCCAGTCCAGATAAATCCTGGTTGGTAAAAAGGAGGCTTTAAAATCTATATAAAAAAGAATAAAAAAATTAATAATAATAATAATATACAGTGGAGGGGGAAGAAAAAAATGCAACAAACAATGAATTTCGGAGGAGTATACAAAAAAGTGCAAGATTAATTAAGTAATGTATATGTGTGTGTGCGTATTATTAATAATAATTAACATATGGTAAAGAACAATATAATTTTATGGCGTAATTTTTATATAACTCATTACAACCAACGCTATCACATAACCTTGCACTATTTTACATACAAAAGAGATCGAGACCTGTGTGTGTGTGTGTGTGTGAACGACAGTCCATAACAAAAAAAAATGACCGCGTTACCATCATAGCAAACCACATCTTTTCGACCGATGACCCACATTCCAAAAACTGTCACACGTTTTTGAACTAGATGTTTTTCAATTGTTACGCCGCCGACTCGATAGCTGACGGATGTGTATACACGAGAATTTAATTAGTTCCCCTTTGGTTCGAGAAGACTCCGGTCTGTTTCTTTTTTTTGTTTATATATTAAGCCTATAAATTAGTTTTAAAGGTTTTTTTTAATGGCTAAAACGTATTTTATTCAAAGTATTGTCTATCGATAGTCGTTACTTTTTCCGATCTTTCAGGTAATTAACGGATTCCGTCTCGGGAGAACGATGTATATTTTGAGGTACATTTTAGTTTTGATGTTTCCAAGTCCGTTTTCACCACTTTTCCAACATGAACCACTGGCCACTTTGTCATGATGAAGAATACATTGTTGTGTCTTTGTTCGTATTCTGGCTGTTTCTTTGCGCAGTGCTCAGTTCAAACGGTACCAATTGTAGTTGATAGTAATCCCCATTGCTGGTTTTATCGAGTAATGCCTTCAAATGTCAGTCTTTAATTTTTTTTTGGCTGTCCAGAACGCTTATTGCCTTCGGTGTCTTCAAAGCACTGAAAAATATTTTTGGTCAAAGTTCACCTGTTACTGAGGCTGAATTATGGCCATTTTTATGTTGACTAATACAAAATATAGTTTAAGTTTTAAGTTTAGTAATAGTTCACTAGGTGATTTTCGTAACAAGAAGCAACGTTCCGGGCGCTTCAATCAATCTTCACAATTCACTCCATCGGTTTGTTGGTTGTTCATCGAGCGGGTAACTGTAGCTGAGCCAGACAATACCACAAAGAAGCGACTAGATGGCATCCAGTCATGCCGATGATTATGTAAAACAGTTTTTTCCTCCGCCTCCTCCTTCTTCTACTTCTTGCTTATGAATTATTTATTATTTCGGTCTTTCAATAAGAGACGTGATGTTCAATACCGCGCCTTCGACAGTACGCAAGCTCGATTTACAAAAGAAGTACAGTTTTTATTTTCTTTTATTCGCCATCGCTGCGTTTCTTGCTCTCGGACGTCGAGGAATCAATAGCCATCGGGAGAGGTCAAAAATCAATAACTTCGAACACGTGCATTCGATTCTATTGATGGAAACCACAGCCGGCAAGACTGTTTATTATATTCTGATTATAACAAAAAATGGGCATTGATGATATAAAATTGTTTAATAATCGAATATTATTGGTACAAAACTTTCAACCTTCTCTGGATGGCTGGAATACATTTGTCATGATATTGCTCTTAAAGATATACCTGAAGAGTTGGCGGTAGTAATTTCGCTTTTAAATAATATTATTTAATAGGCGGGGAGATTCATATAAAAATTCGTTTAGATAACTGTGTGAGGATAGCTGAGAAGATGAATAAGTTTAGCATTTAGAGAACACAGAATCACTAGTGTCATAAAAAATTCACTAGAAGGAAATAAAGTTTGTTCTGCAACATCCCTAGATGTTGCTCAATCTTTTGTTAAAGTTTGGCATGATTTTGCTTCACCAAAAACTCCTGAAACAAGTGTGTATTTATTGTGTTCAATTCTGGGGTTGTACAGGCTAACGTAATACATTACATTTACATGTACATGTAGTGGTACATTCGTAACAATAGTCTGCATAGGGACTTGAAAGCAGAAACTGTCGATAAAGTTATCAAGGACCATACCCAAAGACATAAACAGAGGCTTCATCAGCACATTAATGTTGAGGTTCTTCAGCTCCTAGATGATAATGGTTCAGTCAGAAGATTAAAGGTAGTAAAAGCCTTTGTCATATAATATGGTACACATCTATCTTGATATAAATAATATTCACGATCTAATTTTTCATTGTTAGGTATTGTCCTTTTTTAAACTCTGTTTTCGTGATTTTCTATTATATTCTATTCTCAATTGTGCCTTCGGTCAAATTGTTTACGAATATTCGATTACATCGAAGGAAACAAAACATAATAAGAAAGGACAATATCTGGGGAATATAAAGAGTTGGAAGGACGGCCAAATAAACAGTTTCCATAGAATTTTTTTTGAGGATTTTTGAACATCAAAAATTCATGTTGTTGTACCACTCTTATAGTACTGCGAACCTTCTATATACATATTATGGGACCCATCTGAACAGCTCAAGTAATATCTAACATCAAACATCTATAACATCTTATATTTAACATCCAACATGTATATTCAAGAAAATGTCGACTTCTACTCGCTAGTAACTCGAAATCGTACTCGGTACCTTCGAATGCCGGAGACAATGATGAAAACGTTGCGGTTTGTAACATGGACAAGAAACGACCGACAAATGCACAACCGATGTGGTAACATCGTCAAGTATAAATAATCAGATTTGTTATTAAAGTACTGACGTGAAAGTCAGCCGGCAATCGGATCGAGATAATCGATTCTGCCTGCGTAGCCACCCCTCCTGTGGAATTAAGCAATTCCTGCTTCAGGAAGGAAAAAATCGATTCATTCATACGATGAATATGGTGAGATAATGCCGGTTTCTGTATTTTACATTATGACTTTTTTATGAGCTAATTATTCAGTATATTTGTTGTTCAGTTGTCAGTGTATTTGTTCAACATAATTCCCTTTAAGGGTGATACACTGATTATAGTGACCCTCCGACTTTTCGGTACCATTTTAGTAGTACGATTTGTGCTTTGCTTCAAAATAGGCCTCAGTTTCGGCGATCGCCTCTTTATCCGACGAAAGTTTCTTTCCAGCGAGCATTCTTTTGAGATCTGAGACCAGGAAATAGTCGCTGGGGGCCAGATATGGAGAATACGGTGGATGAGGAAGCAATTTGAAGCCCAATTCATGGATTTTTGCCATCGTTTTCGCTGACTTGTGACACGGTGCATTGTATTGATGAAGCAGCGCTTTCTTTTTCTTCAGATGCGCCCGTTTTTCGGCGATTTAATTCTTCAGACGGTCCAACAATGCTATGTAATAGTCGCTCTTGATGGTCCTTCCTTTTTAAGGTAGTCAACCGAAAATTGTTCCATGCTCATCCTAAAATACAGACGCCATAACCTTGCCAGCCGACTATTGCGTTTTCCCATGCTTTGGAGCGGGTTCATCCTGTGCAGTCCACTTGGATGACTGTCGATTGGAGTTCGAGTGAAATGATGGAGCCATGTTTCATCCATTGTCACATATCGATGTAAAATCTCGGATTTATTACGCTGGATCATCTTCAAACACTGCTCCGAATCATCAACTCGTCGTTGTTTTTGGTCAAACGTAAGCTCGCGCGGCACCCACTTTGCACAGAGCTTTCTCATACCCAAATATTCGTGAATGATATGATGTACACGTTCAGCTGATACCTTTAGAGTGTCTGCTATTTCATTCAATTTCAATTTACGGTCATTCAAAATCATTTAGTGGATTTTTTAAATGTTTTCGTCGGTAACAACCTCTTTTGGGCGTACACTGCGTTCACCGTCTTCGGTGCTCATTTCACCACGTCTAAACTTAGCATACCAATCCTTGACGGTTGGTTTTTCTGGGGCAGTGTCCGGAAACTCGGCATCAAATCAAGTTTTTTCTTCAACTGTATTTTTTCCCTTCAAAAAACAATATTTTACCAACACGCGAAATTCCTTTTTATCAATTTTTTTCACTATAACAAAAGTTACTTTACTCAAAATGATATAAATCACAAACTAATGACTCGACAGCTGTCAAATTTATACACGCATCTTTTGAGGGTTAGGGCTAACTAAAAAACATATAGATTTAATTCTAGTAGCGCCATGTGTCAGGTCGGGGACTTTTTAATTGACCTGTTAGGCTGAATTCTTCCTACCATATTCTTTCCCAGAAGAACAGTGAAAATGAATTAAATATTTTTAACACTGAAAACATATTATCATAACATATATGCTTACATAGTGAATTATTTTGTATATATTAAGTGTATAGTCATTCTGTCTAAAATGTAAACTAGTTTATCGGACAATAGACAATATTTTTGACCAAAATATCGATATTTTGTAGATTAGGTTGATCAAATTAACGATGTTGACCTGTTTGTCGTATAAATAAAAGCTAATTAGCGGTATCGGCAATTCCAATTTGATGATTCGTTTTCCTTTGGCGCATTGTTTGAACTCTAAGAGGTTCTACTTAGAATTTTAAATGCTTCCTTTATGGCTACCAATAAGGTAGCTGCGTAGGATCCGAATCCGAGAGTATTAACGGTTATTCGGGGTACTACCAACTACATACCGAGACGGTTATTCATCGTGTATACGAATTCATACTAAATGTGAATAAACGTAAATATGAGACAAAGGGTTTTGAACATAAACTGTTATATTTCAAATATAAGCCGTTGTATGTTAAGAATGTGTATATTTATATGAAATTTTTAACTAATTTTTCGATTTAAATTATTTCTGCATAATTTTCGTGTAAATGGTCAGTTATAAACTTTTGATATGTTTCGACTGTTTTCTCTTAATATCTTCATAAGAAAGAACAATCTTGTATTTAGAAGAGAATGACAATCTTCATAACGGCTTTCTCTAAGCTATTCAATTAAACATAAGTAAAAGATGATAAATTCTCTTAGAAATAACTAACAGGGTAGCTTATTGTTAACTACGTATCGAAATATAAAAAAGTGTTTTTTTTTTCAATTGAATGGTGGTCTAAGACGTCAAATTTATCTTGTTCAACATATATTTTACAATTGACTAGTCACATTTTAATTGCAAATCTTGTCGAAAACTTGTAGTAAATAAATATCTCGAGGTCACGTCATGCATGAACTAATATTCGTGCTATATTTTATAATAATAATAACAATTTTACTCGAGACCGCGTTACATAAACCAGACGAATCCGAAAAATCAGCTGTTACGTTCGTTTACAATTAAAAACACTTTTTTCCGGTAAATTCGCCATTTAACGTTCGTGACAATCGGCTTGATAACCGTCGTTGTGAGGAAATCGGGCGATTCTTTCATAGATCACCGCCGATTTCTCAGAATTACCATCTTGGTCAACGCAGAAATATTGAGTGAGCATGTCTTTGTCTTATAATTATATCTTGAAATTAGCGTTGGGAATTATCGACTAAAAATGCACGATTCGACTGTTTTTTTTTCATTCGTGATGTCAGACGAAGATGTACGAACCCTTTCCTGTATAAATTGTGATAGTGGAAAGGACGGAGATAATTGCTTGGAGAAGTTAATTTTATATGTGCTTATATTTTCCAAAGGTGGAATAAGCGAGACAGAAATTAATCTAATACATGACAATAACGGAAAAACTAATCCATGACATAATTAAAAATGATAGCACAATAACTACAAGAGCTATTTTAAATAAAGTAAATGCTTTATCTATTATTGAACGAACGTATTTTTTAACAAAAATAGAAAGAGTAATCAAAATATTACCTATTATTACCATAAAAACAGTCAATTTTTACTATTTATCATTCACAATTTTAATGTTTTTACACTATTATATTAACAATCTTGAAAAATATCGTTCCAAAATGCTGCTATATTAATCTACATTATATTGTTATTTACAAGAAAACTACCAAAAAATCGTAAACTATATATATTAACATATATATATATATATATATATATATATATATATATATATATATATATATATATATATATATATATATATAGATATATATTTATGTGTTGGAGAACGTTAAAAATCAGTCAGAAAATAGTCGACTGAAACAGTCACTGGTAAAAAGTGGTAAAATCAGTCGAACCAAAAATAGCTACTAAAACAATCGATAGTAAAAAGTAGTTAATTACTAAGCAGTCGATAGTTCCCAACGCTACTTGGAATGTATTTGTGCGTGTTGTAGCTTCACGTAACTTGACTCAGGGCGAGCAACCCTCAGAATATGCACCTACATTTCACTTATGAGGGTTGTGTCAGTGTGTTTATAGCACTAACAGAGATTTTGTGAATTTGGTTTCTGTGCTAAATATGACGAAAAAGCGATTTTAACGAATTATTCTCTGTTAGCTCAGATATTACCCGAGAGTTGTTTGTTTTGTACTAAATGATAACCCATTAGTAAAGACGTGATGAATTGGTACCAGATGTTCAGCTATTTATCTGATGATTTCGCTACTACCTGCAATATCAAAGCTATTTGAGAAACTGATATTTAAACGTGTTAAATATTTGGTAACAATATCAGATTTCCAGTTTGGTTTTCGAAATCACCAATCAACAATCGATGAAGTGCACAGAGTAACTGCGGCTATTGAAAGAGCGTTTGAGGAAAAGAAATACTGCCCTGCAATATTCATGGATGTTTCACAAGCTTTTGACATGATCGGGTTTGACATTTGGGATTAATCTGTAAGATGAGCAAATTGTTACCGCGTAACTATTCTCAATTGCTGGAGTCATATTTATTCGGAAGAAAATTTAGAGTATCGCACGAAATGGCGTTCTATAAAAATATCTCGGCTGGAGTTCTACAAGGTAGCGACTTAGGATCTCTCTGGATCTGTATCTGATCTACACTGCTGATATTCCAACAACAAAAGAAATACTTCTTGGAACCTTTGCTGACGACACAATTATTATGGCAAAATATATATCTCTGCCTAGGGCAACAGAAAAAGTACAAGTGGCAGTCAACAAAATCTACAAATGGACGAAAGCTTGGAAAATTCAACTTAATAGCTCCATATCTATCCGCGTTAATTTTACATTGAGGTGAAATAATAAAAACTTAATTATATCACTCAATGGAAACCCGATTCCTCAAGCAGAATCAGCTAAATACCTGGGAATCCATCTTGACTGTAGATTAAATTGGAAGCATCACGTTAGACAAAAAGCAAAACACATTAGAACCAAAATAGAACAACTATACTGGTTAGTCGGGAGATCTCGGGACTTTCAACTTGATCGAAAATCAAAGAGGTTGATCTATAATACAATTATAAAGCCAATTTGGACCTATGGGGTACAAATATGGGGTTGCACTAAAAATTCAAATCAACTAGTCCTACAACGCTGTCAAAACAAGGGTCCTCGATTGATTACCAATGCCTATGGCTATGTAACCAATGAAGAACTGCACGATGACCTGGAAATCAAATGGATTTGCGAAGTTATCCAAGATTTCGCCTTGAAACACGAAAGAAGATTACTAAATCATACTAACGTGGAAGCAATACAACTGCTAGACAGCGCGCAGGATGTCAGGAGATTGAAGCGAACAAAACCATATGAACTTATATAAAATATACATTTAGTGTAAACTATAGCTATAAGTTAATAATTAATAAATAATTATAATTTTATATTTGGTTATATATATTATATATATTATAAGTGGCCAATAACCACTTTAATTGCCAATACGAAACGTTTTAACATAAATATACAAAATAACCTTGATCTATCATCTAACGTTATCGAAAATAGCATTATTTTATAGAGCACCTTTTGTAACAAAACTGATAGGTATTTTTTGAATATATTTTATAAGCACTGATGTAAATTAAACTGTATGATACCAATGACGATGATGATTAACAAGAAATCTTCCACAATTCGTCGAATAAACCCATCCAGTCGGCAAGTTCGTGTGATATTCTGGTTACATTTAATTTAGCGTAACGTATTTTAAACTTATTTGAAACCACTAGACGAATCTAGACAAATTACTTGCTCATTCAGTGTTTTATCGCTATTTTATTAGGTTCTGTGTCACCAGTTTTTTATTACCAATTTGTTCAGCAAAAGTTAGAGTTGTAAAAATAACGACTGGATATTAATCTAGTTATTGTCATACACATGCACGTTGAGTGTAGTTCCGGTTACTTATTTTGTTCTCATAAACTTTCGTAATTTCGAAATTATCATATCAGGAAATTCAAGAAGCTGGGAATGAAGATTATCGCTTGATGAAACCGCAGAATATATCATCATGTCTTGATATGATCTTAAATACTTTCTCAGAAATAATGTTCTTTTCATCTAACTTGATTTTTATCGCTTATTCTTGTACAAGCATTAGAAGCATCCGTAATGAGTGAGTTATGCTGATTCATATCAATCACTTATTATTTATAAACATTAATTTAATGAAACTAAAAAAAAAATTAATATAAATATACCTAAAAATCATGATGTAAAAAACTGAAAAATGTTCATAGAAAAACAAGCAAACCTTGAGATATTTCAAGAGAATTAAAGTTTTTTGATACGGACTATATCAAACCGATTCGTTTGTTCTTTTTATGTCATGGAGATATCAAAATCACTTTGTTCGTTTACGTTTTAATTTTCGGAAACTAGAAGCCAGTTTCTCGTTGGTTTTTCTGTTTTATTAAGGAGTATTCATGTTCATTAATTGTGCAAATAATAATTCATTTTTTATTTCAAACATATATGTATTTCAAAACTGTTTTTATGTTTTTTCGATCATTATATTAAAGCTCTATGAATAGTTAATTTTGAAGAACTAATACTTTTTTCAGTGTTACTACAATAAGTATAATAATATAAGACAATTTCAATATATTTCAATATAAGACAATAATATAAGGTTTCAATAGTTTAAATTACTAGAAGGTGTATATTTAAGCCAGGATATTTAGTCATAGTTTAGACGTCACATAAACAAATTCAATAATTCTAATGCTTACTATTGTTTGTAAAAATATATATTTCTGATGATATTTGGTGAATATCAACACTATTAGAAATATAATAAGGCTAAATTATTGTCATATAATATACTTATAATCAGAAATTTAAATCCAAGATATTAATAACCAAAACTATATTCCATTGTTGATAATATTTTTTCAAGCCAAAATGATTTGATATAATTTTCATAACTTTGATGGAAATGTAAAGTAGGAAATGGTGATAGGTGATAAAAAAGTGTTATTTGAAGGAGAAACACTACAGGAACATTATTGAGATAATATACTTTAAAACTAAATATACCTAGAAGTTTCTTTATAGTTTTTCGAAGTATTCTTTCATAATATTTCCATAATAATGCTTGTAATGGAGAACTAAAGCTCACTGCTTTCACATAGTGGAGATATTTCGTTAAATCGATTTATCTGGCAATATAGCTTCAACAATGAAGTTCGTTTTCATTTATCTGACTTCCCTGTAAAAGTTATCGCACCAGTCATTATGTTGGCAACATCGTCGGATATCTGGTAACATTAATCTGGCAATTAATCACGCCGATTAATAGCATTTAATGGTACTTGCTATCAAAACACGATAACACATATTGTTGAATACAAATGGCAAGATAATTGACGAATTTCAGATATATGGGAATCTAAAGATTTATTTTAAAAAGAATTGATATATTAACATTAATATGTTATAATACCAATGTGGTAGAAGGATCACTTGATGAAAATAAAGTTTGTTTTGCAATATTTTGAGATGTTGTTCGAGCTTTCAATAAAGTTTGATATGAGGGTTTAAAACATAAGATTAAAATGTATCTCCATGATCAATATTCCAAAATTTTAGTCGTATATAACTGACCGATACTTCAAGAGTCAAACAAGAAGATGCCTATTCTGACTTGAGGAAAATACAAGCAGGTGTGCCATAGGGAAGTATGTTGGGAGACCTCTATCTGCTGTACACTCGGGAATACAGCCAAATATCTTGGCATGACACTTGATGTTAAACGCAAGTGGTAAGCCACCTACATAACCAAAAGAAAAATACTGGTTATTTGGTACATACTCAATCCTGTCAATACATAATAAACTTGTGCTTTATGAGCAGGTCTTGTAACCAGTGTGGATAATGTTCAGTTCTGGGGTTGCACCAGCCAAGGCAACTGAAATATCATACAAGGAGTCCAAAATAAGGTACTGCGAAATATTGTTGATTCTCCATGGTACATTCGTAACGATAATCTGTATAATGATCTTAATGTAGAAACTGTAGATAATATTACCAAGATTATATCCAAAGACATGAACAGAGACTTCATTAGGATGTCAATTTTGAGGTTCTCCAACTCCTAGATAATGATGGTCCAGTTAGAAGATGAAAGATACTAATACCATCTTATCTAGTTCAGTAATGTTATAAGTATAACTCGGTGTACATCAAAAACAGTGACATACATAAATAAGGTTAAACTATTTCATGCGCGTTAATACATTACATACACAGAAAAAGAATTACTTTAATATTTGAATGGTCTGTGGATTTGTAAAAAGGAATGGAATTTTTCAAACAAAATCTAAAAACTAAAGATTTACAATAACCATAAATACTAAATAAAAATTAAACATATACCTAATCATAGAAAAAAACTAATCTATGAATTATTATATGATATTAATATACATTATATTGTTATTTACAAGAAAACTACCAAAAAAATCGTAGATCTATATAGATTACATATAAATTTATATGTAAGCATAAATTGTGTGCGGTTTTGTCAAGGTCGCGGCTAAGATGGCACAGCCAGGACGTTAAAAATCAGTCGAATGAAACTAGTAGAACCAAAAATAGTAATTAAAAGTACACGACTGAAACAGTCGATAGTAAATAGTAACAAAATCAGTCGGACCGAAAATAGCGACTGAAATAGTCACTGATAAAAAGAAGTAAAATCAGTTGAACCAAAAATAGCGACTGAAACAGCCGACAGTAAAAAGTAGTCAGTTACTAAACAGTCTATAGTCGTTTTTAGTCGATAATTCTCAACACTAATAATAAGCTTTTGCTTTACCAACAAGTCTTGAAACCAATACGGGCTTATGGTATAATAACTCTTGTTTTGTATTAGCCAAAACAATAAAAATATGATACAAAGGTTGCAAAAGAAGGTACTGCGAGGTATTGTTGATGCTCTATAACACATTCATAATGACAATCTGTCTAAGGACCTGAAAGTAGAAACTGTCGATAAGATTATCAAGGACTATGTCCAAAGATATGAACAGAGGCTCTATCAGCACATCAATGTTGAGATTCTCCAGCTCCTAGATGATGATGGTTCATTCAGAAGATTAAATAGAGTAAAACCCTTTGATATAGTTCAGTGTAGTTATAAGTAAAACTCGATGTACATTAAAAACAGTGACATACATAAATAGTTGTTAACAAAAAGACGTAATGATGATATATTTAATCAAAGTAATGTTAAAAAGAGTTGGATAACTATTTCACGCGTGTTAATACATTATATATACATAAAATTAAGTAAACTAAATGAACGTTAGATTTTATCAGCTCATTCTTCATTTATAAACGACAACCTTGACAATGATATAGGCTTTGTGTTTAATAAATGAGTCGTGCAATTTTTTTCTCTCGTTTTTCCATTGTCACAGTCATTAACCAGAAACAAACACACGGAGAGCGAAAAATCCTAATGAGGGCTATACCTGAAATTCGTCGGCGTCGATACGAGCCTGACGCTTCGCCGTATCTAGCCCAGCTCTGTTCTCCTATCCACCAGGGATAATCTATGCCGAACATGGTCGGGCGGTAGCCGTTGCTGCTGTTACAGTTCGCGTCGATGTGGAACACTTTCTCATTATCTATCTCAAGGTGGAGTAGAAAGGAAAACTTTTTACGGTCCGTGCATTTAGCAGTGGGATTTAATTACGATTCGGTTTTGTGTCGTGCGCTATCGGCTTCGGTAAACCAGTCCCGATTTCGTTCGTTTCGCATGTCCGAATTTGTTCGTTAATCATGCCCGGAATTTTTATGGTGAGACAATGGGACGGATGCCTACATGAAGTTTGGTTTGGTTCCCACGTGACATTACTTCAGAAGCTGTCCTTTTAAAGAAGAATGTTACCAAAGGTGTACAAAGCATATCAGGACTAAATGTGTCGGGAACTTTTTTTAAAATTTATTTATTGTAGCGATCTGGTTAATTACACTATTAAACTATGTATTTTTATCCTAATTTGCCGAGGTTTTAAGACTACAACATACTAAAAGGGCTTTATCACTCATCATCTATGTCACTGTTCTTAATATTCAGTGAGTTTTAATAATATCCGCATCGAAATATTATAGATCAAATAGTTTTACTCTTTTCCATCCTTTGACTAAGTTATCATTATCTAGTAGCTGAAAAACTTCGACATTAATACGTTGACGGAATCTCCGTTCATGCTTTTGGTCACAGTTATTGATAACGTTATCGACAGTTTCTACCTTCAGGTCCTAATGCAGATTGTCATTACGATTGTATCATGGAGCATCAACAATACCTTGTAATAATTCCTTGTTTTAGAATCTTTGTATAATATTTCTATTGCTTTGGCTGGTACGACCCCAGAGTTCAACACCATAAGTCCACACTGGTTACAGACTTGTTGGGAAAGCAAAAGCTTATTATATACTGACTGAGCTGAATATCTACCCAGTAACCAGTACATGTTTTTGCAGTTCAGCTTGAGTTCTTTAAATGTTTTCTTCTTGAGTTTGACAAGAGTCATGCCAAGATAATTGGCTCTGTTTCCATACGGGATTACTTATCTCCAATGGTTAGGATTGCAGTTATCTGCAAATGTAGCAACAACATTTTCATACAATGCAGGCACGTCAGAATAATCATCTTCTTGATTGACTCTGAAATATCGGTCAGTTATATAGACTAATTTTTTGAATATCAGTCAAGGAGGATCATTTTAAGATTATGCTTTGAACTTTCATATCAAACTTTATCGAAAACTTGAGCAAAATCTAGAGATATTGCAGAAAAAACTTTATTTTGTGAATCTAATCAATCGAAATTTATGAAATTATGATATAATTTTAAATATATGGCTTTGATTTTGTATCACGACAATACATTACAAGGCTATTATTGTGAAGAATATTTAATTAGAAATGAACAAACATTAACTAGACACCATCGTACTGATAATCATACTTACACCGTAAAAAATAGGATTAATTACCCATACATTAAATTAATTACCACTTCCCAGTGATATTTTCTAGAATGTTAATAATTTTTTGCCCTTAATCATTGTTTAATGTTCTAGGATCTGGAAATCTAGAAAAAATACATAAATAGGTAATAACCCAAATAAAATATAAAACAAAACAGTTTATATTTGATTAGTAAGTATCGTATTGGTTGATTTATTACATATGGCCTAAATAAGTTTCTAAACCAGTAATGCATAAATGTGTTGTCTTGAAATTAATGCAGAATCTACCAAGAAGTTTTTTTTACTTTATAAAATCCCATGATCAACTCCTGATCTATTTAGAGTTTGCAAGAAATTATACTTTGGATATTGGTTCAAATGTGATGAAAATGTCACACCTTGGAATTTTTTTTCTTGCTTTTAAGTGTCAAAATCTTTAGGACCTCCAAAAAATGACATGAATTATGACCATTACTGGTATTAACTGGTGGTCAAGTTCTTTTGTGGGTAAAAGTTACATGGGTAGATTTTATCTCATTTGCTTTGAGTGCCTACGAAGGTAAAAATGTATGTTCAGCTATATTCTTTGATGTGGCACAAATCTTCAATAAGGTACGGTATAACTGCATAAGTTAAGACCTATTAAAATCTTACATTATAGCCAGAATGTTTAGAGTTAAACAAGGGGAAGCCTACTATACAATAAAGGAAGCTAAGGCAGGTGTACCACAAGAGAGTGTTTTGACAATATAAATAATTGGACCCAAACCTGGAAACTTAAAATTAAAGAAAGTAAATTTGTATATAATAAACTTCCCTGAAAGGAACATAAACAACATAAAATGAGAGGACTGGAGGTCAAATATGAGAATATGTATTGGTTAATTGGAAGGAAACCACAATTATCAGTACAGAATAAATAGCTATTATACACGCAAGAATTTAAACCTCTATGGACATAGGGAATTCAATTATAGGGATGGTCTTCGAAAAGTAACATTAATACAATGTGAGTTTTACAAAACAAAGTCCTGAGGAATATTGTAGGTGCGCACAGATACTACAGGAGTGATTACTTACATCGAGACCTTCAGATGCCGACTCTCATTAAGGAAATCAAGATAATCGCTAGGATACTCCATTCTCATGTCAAATCTGTTTGAAGTATTTGGATAATACAAGAATAAAATTAAATTTCAAAAAGACAGTTGTTATAAAGACAAATTGTAAATTAGTCGACAACGACTAGTAATAAATACAATGTAATAAATTAAAAAAATTACTTTGGGTCGTCCTGTTTTCAGCTCCTGTTGTAAATAAAATAGATTTAGGTATGTTTGGAGATTCTTTGATGCTGTTATTGGACTACAGTGTGATTCTAAGACCGTCATGTGGTCTGTCTGTTTTATCACTGGCGTGAATTGTGAAAATAGTGAAATATTGAATGTAATTCAATGTGTTCATCGTATTGTTTTATGGTAAAATGTCTAACTGTGAGATAAGATTTTAATAACTAAAAATAAGGATGAGGTCGTTATAAACAAGAACTTATTTAATCAATAATATCCTCACATGGCAATAGAAATAGGAACCTATCTTAAAACTAAATGTTTGAACGACACAGCTGAAACATATTAGTATCTCATACCATTAAAGAGTTATTAATGGTGATGGTCTCCAATGTCCTACTTTTAATTTCTATCCAGCGACATTAAACGCAATACATGACGCGGTTTACTGTTAAAACTCAGCCGGTGGGCGACCCGTCCGTACGGAAATCACAATGAAAAATATCAGCGTTACTGTTAGACACCAGAGGACCATATATTTCAAACGTCGCGTTATGGACTCCACGACAATAATATTAATTATCCTCTGAAATATTCCAAACGACAATTACGTCTAACGGTCTACGGCCATTTCGAACAACAATCTAGTCCCCGTAATATGGGCGGATATGCCCCCCTCTAACCCCCCACACCACCCCTTCTCCGCGTCCCTTTTTATATCGTATCGATTCAGTACTGTGTTCCTGGCTATTCTAATTAGAACGAGGTAGGAAGTAAACATGCGGCGTATTCATAATTGTTTTTGGGGCTAATTGGATGGTTACTGTTCGATCTCGCTCGTAACGGTATAATTATTTCAGATGCGATGTCGATTATACTGCTATTAAAACGCGTCTGGTTTTATTACTGCTGGTCGTAAAGTGAAAATAATAAATCCAAAAGAATGGATATGAACGAAATTCTGCCGGTCGTAAAGCTGGAGATGCCGAGGTTCGGACTGGTGTCGGTTTGGTAACGATTAAATCAACTTGCAACGGGATACTGTGCCATGGAGTCGTCAATTAGGTCCTACTGGCAGTACTAGACAGTGTTGTTTTATGGTTAAATCTAGATATGGAGCTACATATATCTAGCTCCAGAACATCAGTTATAAATAATTATATGAACAAACCGGTTGTGGATAGGTAATAAATTGATACAATGTAACCATTCCATACTTCTTCCTTACAGGTCTGAAAATGTGTGGAGAGAAAGAAAATAGAAAATAGAAAGAGATAGAAAAATAAAGAAATGGTATTTTTTATCGCTTTGTATAATACGGTGTCGATCTAAAGGGGACGGGACCAATAAAGTGTATATATAAAATAATAAATTAATAAATAAATAAATAATAACACAAACGGGCGGTTAAAAGTATAAATAGTGTATATACAATTTAAAAATGGACACAAATACAGGACTACAAACACAACCATAACGAAGTAGAGGTTCTATCCAGACAGCACAAATCAGCACCCATACCGAAGTGGTAATGGTTAATTGGTCAGTAACACTAAACTTAACATAGGCTAGATTCTATGGAGAAAATCGATTTCTCATAGAAATCCGAGGAGTTTGTCTGTATTTTCTCCTGTTACGGCGTTTCTAAAATTTTGGAGCTCATACTCAGTTCTAACCTCGGTGAGTCGTGGACAGTCGTTCAATATGTGGTAGACTGAAATAGGAGCTCGGTGACAAAACTCACAGTGAACGGGCGGGCTCGAACTCATCAAGTGACCATGCGAGAAGCAACAGTAGTCCAATCTGAGTCGATTTACTTCAAATTCGAACTTTAACTTCAAAGAGCCTGTTGTGTTAGCCTCCTGAGCCCAACGAAGATGTATCTCGTTATTTGTGTAACAAGAAGGGAATGGGATAAGAGAGATGAGGCTGCCGATTTAGCCGCACTATCCGCGCGCTCATTTCCCGGTATACCAACGTGAGAAGGGATATTCGCCACGCCTTATTTTTATTATTTAATGAAAATAAATAAGCCAAATCTCAAAAACCATTTCCAGAGGCTTTAAAGGTGGCCCAAGACATCATTAGTGATCGCTTACGATCAATGGGGAAAATCCAAAAAATGGGACACATCAATTGAATGACAGACCAATGGAAACTTGTAAAATCGTCTGTAAAATGCTCCTTCAAAGGTATTATCGCAAGTCATTGTTGAAGTCGACCGATCAACTTCCAAGTTCAAATTGTTTTGGTCGCAAGACAATGCTCTGTATTTGGTGGGCAACCAATGATCAATTTGAACCATGCATGGATCGAAAAACGTCCAGAATGGGCCCGAATGCACGGTAATGTGATTTTACAGCACTATAACGCGACGCCTCATAAAGCAAAACCGGTCAAGGAAGCGTTAAAGTACTTGTATGGGACATATTATCGCATCCGTCGAGTGCTTCAGACCAGTCCTGTCCGACTATCAACTTTTCGCATCCATGGGACACGCGCTTACAGAACAGCACTTCGTCAATTTCGAAGAAGTTAGAAAATGACTCGATGGATGATTTTGATCAAAGGACAAACAATTTTATAACAATGCCATACATAATTTACCCGAAAGATGTACAAGATGTATATAATATAATTATCATTACTTTGAACAAATCAATTTTTTCATTTTATTGAAAATTATGTTTTTTTTTGCGAAAAAACCGTAAATTAGGAAATTAAAGTATTCAAGATAAAGTTCATGTGATTGGGTTCTTTTCAATCTTATTGATTTTTTGAACGTTATCCAGTAACTCTGTTGCCTCGACGTTACTGTTATTTAGTATCCTAATTTCCTGTTTTTAGATGAGACGATAACTTTCCGATGATAATTTTAATACAATTTTCTTAACACAGTCAGTACTACTACTCCTACTACTACTACTACTACTGCTAGACTATCCTTTATTATTAAGTACCATTTATAAAATTTCAAAATATTCACTGTACAGTTACCGCAACTACAGTATCTTGAGATCACAAAAATGGCGTATTGTTTTTTAAATTGTGGAATCGTACGAAACAATTTCACAATTCCATTAGTCGTGACATTTAGATCGACTAGGTGCAGGTACGAGCTGAAGCCGACAACATCAATGCGCCAACAGCCCGTGCGTTACGCTTACGAGATTTTCTGTTCTGTTCTGGGATTTCTGCCGTTATCGGTGCTGATTGTGAAGGTAGATCGATAGAGTTTACGCAATTTTTTCATTAGAGTGTTTACTATTACGACAATCCATCACAAAACCAGGCAGAACGATGACGTATATTGATATTTACTCAAACAAATTAAAGATTACGTACTTGCGTTATTACGTGTCGCGTTATTATTACACTGTATGTCGTGAGACTGGTTATTTGTTTTCTTCGTTTTTCTCTATAAGTAATTATAATGTACGTATATCTCTTACATAAAATTTACAATCATATTAAAAATTAATCCAGTCATTCGAAAATGCCAATAAGATAAAATTAATAGATTTGATTTTTAAAAAGTACAAAATATTTTTATTACCATAAAGTTATTATCCTTCATCGAGTTTAGAAAACATTTAAACAAATCTATCTTTTCCTGTAACTTTATTAATGTTTAAAAGACAATTTATAAGAACTAATGATGGTATTGTATTAAATTAATTTATGTTTTCAGTTAATAGAGCATTTTATCTGCTAGATTACAGATTACTACAGATGTAGAGATTATCTACATTATGGTATCATGCATTATGTTTCACTAAAATCCCCATTTTGTTACCAGGGTGGTTAATCTTCAGTGACTTTTGATACTGAGACACTTTTGGCTGTATTAACATAACTATAGTTTGTATGATGTATGTCCCTTCTAATATTTTAAATCTATACACTTATTAGCTTGTTCTTTGCTATACAAAAATATAAAGTGAACAAGAACAATTATATAATCTGAATTTAAAAGCTTCTTTTTCAAATATACTTCATGGTTTGTTCAATAATCATTTTTTAAAACATTTCGCTCGTTATGTTAATGTATACTATATGGACGCTATCTATTTTAAAAATCCCAATATTTATTTATAATATAGAAGTTTTGATATTTAGAAAGCTTTTAACGGATTATCATATATTACTATTGCAGCAAAACGTTGAAAAATAATTAATAACTAATAACAATAAACGAATAATTAATTATCAGTATTTTGTTCTCAGTTAAGTATTGTTTCATTGTAATTTAGTATATGGTCTTTGGTCAGGTAAGGTTTATCTGGACTAAAATTATGCATCTGTTGTTTAATATGGGTATCAAGTTACAATCTTTAGTATTAAACTTACTTGAGAAGGCTATATATACTTTGAAACTTCAGCAAGAGCTGCTATCTCTATCTGGGAATGAGTGGAGTGCGGTAACAACGTTTGTATCTCTCTACATTTTCTTAGAGACGTATCCGTAAGACGTAATCGCGTCGAACCATTAATAAAATATAAACTCGTAGACAAATCATAGCAAAAGTATTATTGTACGGAGAAGTACTTACCTTTTATTGTTTTAGATACAAAAGTCGTTAAAAAGTAAGGAAATTATAATATCTAGACAACAATACTGACTGAATGAATAGTAAACGTTACACAACTGACAAATGACGCGCGTATACTGTGTTGTCACTTCACAAAAACAATATTAATGATACCAGTAACTATTTAAAATAAAATGGCCCTTTAAAAACAACATAATTTGTTCAAAGAAATATAATAAATTGCCCCTAATAATTTGGTTTGTAAATACAATAATGGATGGTTCAACTGTATGTCCGAATGAACTGTGGCTGAAATATAACATACTAGCGACCCGCCCCGGCTTCGCACGGGTGCAATGCTGATACTAAATTAAATACACTACAGAAAAAATATGAACGTTGTATATAAAAACATAGCGGCCCGCTCTGACTTTGCACGGGCATAAAATATATATGCCTATGTCACTCAATGAAAACATGATTAAAATCGATCCAGTATTTTTGGTTCATTCATTACTGCCCTTGGCCTGCACGCATTAAATTTGGAGTAAAACAATTCCTCTTCCCCTATACTTACTATGAAGATTTCCTGCTATCTTTGGAATATCTAAATTCACAAATTTTTATTATATTACACATTTTTAAACGCAAATTTTAAATTTGTAATATATCCGAAAATATTTGTTTAATTTACATGCTGTAAGGAACCATATTGATCTATATTAATTGCACACTGTATTTAAGGTACTTAATTCGATAAGGATTAATGCCGTATTGCTTAAAATAGCTTCGTAAATAAGCCATTTTCTCACGTAAAAAGTAAACAATAAAAATGGTTAATGTGGTTTATCCCTAAAAGATAAACATATACCATCTTGGATTTTTTTGTAGACCTTTTTATGGTATACAATACTGTAGTACATTAATTTGATCTAACTCGTAGAGTTAGGCAGCGTTTTTGCTAATTTCTAAATAAGCCTAAAAAAATAGGTTAATTTACGACATCACGTTAGAAACCTCTAAAATTAGCAATGTTGCCTTAGTATATTATGCATGTATTATACATATAAACCTTCCTCTTGAATCACTCTATCTACTGAAAAAAACCGCATCAAAATCCGTTGCGTAGTTTTAAAGATTTAAGCGCACATAGGGATATAGGGACAGAAAAGGCGACTTTGTTTTATACTATGTAGTGATAACAATATATAAAATAAACATCAATAAGTCTGTATCACCGTAAATCATATTAAATTGATTTTTATACCAGGACAACAATATTTATCAAGAGAACAAGGGATTTATACCTATATCCCGGTTATCTCACCCTCGATACGAAATTATCACGCCCCCAGAGCTCCATATTTTCTGGTTAGAGGCGTAGGGAACTCGCGTTCTCCTTTACCTTGCTCGCCGAACTTCGTTTTTTATTCACGCGGCGACCTGACCTACCGAGTGCTCGGAGTAGGCGGCGAATTTTCCTTTTCAATTATTGCAGGAAATTTAAAATTCATGTGACAGAGCCGCTCGCACCACCATCACCTTCCGGAAACGTTGTTATTCATCCAAGCCGTGTTTCCTGCATATTAACGTAGATCCCGTTAAATTACGAACAAAATTGTCTGACTTCTTGTTGTTTCTTTTATGAATAACAATAGCAAAATAAGTATAAGCTCTAAAGAAACACGTTTTATGGTAACCACCATACATATCAGACATATCTCCGTGAGATGACAAGTAATTACGATTGAACAACGGAATTATCTATACCGTAGTTTTAAGAATCAATATTTTTCTTGTCTAGAACAACCCTTTTTTTTAGAGAAGCTAGAAGCGTCGGTGAACAAGATCCACAGTAAGAAAACTAATTATATCACTTGAGGAATCCTTAATTGCTCAAGCAGAATCCTCAGCAGAACACATCTTGATCAAAGATACGAAAAGAATGGTTTTAAACTACTATTTTTTTAATCTATGACGTGCATGTGTTTATTGTACGGTAATTAATTATCCATTAATGTACTCTAATCAACTGGAATATATTTAAGTCATCTTTATGTAGATATGTAATCAAATACATCTTAATAGCTTTAATTTGTAAGCACCACCAGCCACATACATAGCCATCTATTAGCGTTGGGAACTATCGATTGAAAACAGTCGAAACAGCCGATAGTCGCAAAAGAGTCGAAACAGTCAATACTCAAAAAACTAGCGACTGAAAATAGTATTTACTATTTTCAGTCAAATGCACGGTTCGACTGTTTTTTTTTCCAAATTCATGATGTCGGACGAAGATGTATGAACCCTTTACTGTATAAATTGTGAGAGGAAAGGACGGAGATAATTGCTTGGAGCACTTAATTTTATATGTTTTATATTTTCCAACGGTAGTATAAGCGAGACGGAGATGTATATATTCCTTCACGTACTAAGTTAAAAAGAAAAAGAATAAAATACTGAATACTGTCATTTTAAACGAAGTCGAATTACTTTTATACTTGAATGTTCTGCGGATCTGTAAAAAGGAATGTAATTTTTCTATGGAATGGAATAATACCCCACAAACGTTTTATCGTATTTTAATATAATAATTGCTATTTTCCTATAATATACTATAATAAATATAGGCAATACAATAAAACTTAAAGAAAACCTAAAGACTAGAGATGTACAATAACCATAAATACTAAATAAAAATTAAAAATATACCTAATCATAAAAAAACTAATTCATGGCATAATTAAAAATAATCCCACGATAACTACTAGAGCTTTTAAATAATGTAAATGCTTTATTTATTATTGAACGGAAATATTTTTTAACAAAAATCGAGAGAGTAATTGAAATATTAAATTAAAAATATAATATATATACGAACACCT
The DNA here is from genome assembly GCF_030347505.1 of Rhynchophorus ferrugineus. Classification (NCBI taxonomy): domain Eukaryota; kingdom Metazoa; phylum Arthropoda; class Insecta; order Coleoptera; family Curculionidae; genus Rhynchophorus; species Rhynchophorus ferrugineus. The sequence goes on from NW_027472587.1 coordinate 14,389,147, forward strand.
TCAATATCGTATATATTGACGAAAATATATTTTTCTAATGTATATTCTTTTTTTTTTCAGGACTCAGTGTAAAGAATAAGTCGATGGTAAGTTTGTTTACTGTAGAAATAACTATTTGTCGATAATTAACCCAAATTCAACAGCATCGATATTTTACCAAAATATTTCAAGTCTTTAAAAATAAGCACCAAAACATAATTTTAAAAAAAAATTCTTGAAAAAAGATCGGATATATTGGTTAACAAAATTATCGATATCTTTTAATCGCATATATAATTTATCGCATATAATTAAATCAACACAAACTTATTTAGCAAAACGATAAGTAAGTATCTTGATACTAAATCTGTCTTGTATAGTGTACTACGGATTCGTTCATAGTACTCGCTTTTCGTATAGTAAACGCGCCATGTAACCTGATGCGGTTTTTCAGCGATGTCACCGGTATAGTGGTCATCAACCATAATTTTGCCATGACGGTTGAATGTCCTCCCTACAACGCAAAACTACCGACGTCCTTGTTGAATGATTCACCTTTACGACAATTAATTCGGTACAGCGATGATTATTTTAAATACAATCTCTCTGGCGTTTTCTATTTTTCTCTCCATTCCTGTTATAAAAAAGTGTTTATATTTATTTTTCATCAACCACCTGCATTAATTAGTTAATTTACTGGAGAAAGTTATAAAATTATTAGAAGATTACCACATATATTGTTTACTATATAATAGTTAAGATATATTTTTCATCAGACACCAAAATATTGTTTTATTATTACTATAATGTTGGAGTTGTTGTAAAAAGATTTTAAATATTTCTTAAACATTGTCAAATATTAATATTTTTAGTCAAATATAATAAATATACGTTTTAATCAGCCACTAGTAGAATCATGTCAGTTATAAATATGTTTATATATATTTTTCGTCAACCACTTGCATTAATCATTTAATTCACTAAACAAAGTTATAAAATAAAGAAGATTAATTAACTTTTACATATATTGTTTACTATTTGATGGTAAAGATATATTTTTCATCAGACACCTGTAGTTAATTAAAATGTTTTATTATTACTAAAATGTTATAAATGCTGGATTTTCTTGAAGAAACAGTTTGAATATTTCTTAAAGATTGTTAAATTTTGTACTTTATTGTACGCCTTAATCAGCTTGTAATAAAATCATTTCAGTTATAAAAAATGTTTATATATCAATTTTTCCTCAACCACCTACATTCATTATTTAATCGACTAAAGAAAGTTATAAAATTATTACAATATTAATGAATTTTTACATATAGAATATACATTTAGTAGACAAAATAATGGCTAAGATGTATTTTCCACCGGGCACCTGTAGTGCTGTTTATTATTATTTTTGTTTTATTATTATTAAAATCTTATAAATACTGGAATTGTTGAACAAGATTTTGAATTTTCGTAAACATTGTTAAATTTTAGTGTTTCTGTTTTTTATGTAGCATTAATATTAATGTAATAAATTTTTAAATAATAAGTTTTTATCACAAAACATTTAATTCATATTTTGCATCAACCACCTGTAGTATGTTAATAACGAATGGAAAAACATTAAAATGCTATTTATTTTTAAAACACCTTTATATCCTATAAATTTAATAGTAACAGGCATTCATTCATTTTAGATGTTTGTTAGATAATACCATATTTTTGCTTGATATATTCTTATTACATTTGAAAAATATCAACTTCTTAAGACTAATTTTCATGTAATCAGTTATTTTTTGGACACTCATATTTCTGAATTGTATTTAATTCGTACATTAATTAATTTTTCCTTTGTCTTTGCATTAATTTTTTTCATAGACCACCTGTAAATTATTTTTTTAACAATACTAACAAAATGGAGTTTGTTTAATCTGCGTTTTCATCGGCTGTCTGTAGTATCATTAAATGTCTATTTTCGTTAAAAGTATTTTATTAGTTTTTCATGCAAAATTTATGACCACTGTATTTTACTTTATTTTCCAATATGGATTAATATCTGAGTTGTTATCATTAAATTTTTTTCATCAGTCACCTGTAGTTCTGGAAATTATTTTTACCTATTCATGTTCAAAGTATCATTTATGGTCTATTCAAAGTTATTCTGTACAAATATTCTATATATTATTCGGTAAAATGCATAATAAATGAAATTATTATTACTAAAACATTTAACATGATTCTTACTCATAAATAACACCCAATATACATGTTTGTTGGTTTAAATTTATAATTATATTCATCTTTTAGTAATAACTTTCTAGAACAGCTGCGTATAAAATAATACACCACGTTGCGACATCATTATTATTTGCGGGATAAGCTGGCATGAATCATTCACTCTTGGCATCCTTTGTTCGAACTTTACGCTTCTAATAACCTCAAAAAACTCCTATTTAACACAATTAAATAAATTCGGACGTTTTACAACAACTTTCGTTCGCGTTACAAGAAAGGTTACGTTGCATAACCACTCAAATATGGTGACAATGTCAAGGTGGAATCGTGTACATTTTAATTTAAACGAACGATGTTGGTTGTAATTAATATTCGTGTTTTTAATGATCCTCTTCGTTGTTTCAGATTCGTTGTTACCTTCAACTCGATATTCCTCGTTCTCTGGTTCTCCTAGATCATTTTTTTCCGCTCAAGGCTCATTATAATTAGAAATATTCACGAATTCCGACCTTTCGAGGTATGCGTCTTTCAAAAAATCAACGGTTTCGATATAATAACTTGTAATTTTTATCGTTCAAGGTGATATAATTGTCGAAATTGTCTTTGGTGGAGATATCGAATATGTCGGACGATGATTTCGTCACAGCCGAAGCGTTTTACCAAATATTATTATCATTGGGCCAAGTATACAGTAAAAAAGTGATTGTTGCAACTGGACATTTGTTGTAGTAAGTTAAAATGCGGATATACAGAGTTTGGTAATTTTTACTTAATATAACTAGACTTTTTTTTGTTTTGAAAGGTTATGCTTATAAATAATTGTTTTTTTTTATTCAATTAATGCCATAGAAGGTGCGAAGTATGTAACATAATTATTAGCAACTAGATTTTTTAAGATCATGTAAGAAGTTACGTGAGTTTTGAAGGTTAAGGAAAGGCATTACTGGTAATTGCACGTGTTGCTTTAAGAGTAATTCTTATATAAAAGACTAATAAGGATAATTCTGCCGCTCAGAGTATTACTAAATTATCTATAAGCAAGAGTGTAAAATTCTAATTCAACAAATAATCTTTAGTTAGCAAAAACTTCTTCCAATGTATGATTTAGATAAGTTTAGGTAACATTTAATTTTGGAATGGTTTCTCTTCATTGAGGAAAACATTTTATTAGTATATTAAAACTACAAGACCAATTTATAGTTTTTTTACTATACCACACACAATGTGATATGAACGAAGTCTTTTACTGTAATTTTTTTGTTATCATTTCTTAAACTATGTTTATTCTGTCAAGTGGAATAATTTAGTTTTTTTTACTATCTCACAAATAAGCATCTATATGATTGTTAATATGTATAGGTATGGAAACAGTTAGCCGTAGAAGAGATACTGCCAGTACAATCTTCATTGACCTATAATACAAATGAAAGCTTATATTCTTAATTTTTGTTTGTAATCATCCCTTAAATAATAGAACTATCTTCTTTTACAATACAATTTTTCGGAATTCTCATTAGTTGATTAAAATGGAGACCAATATATCGTGTTTTTAATTAAATTGATTTATTTGTTAACTTCTAAGATGTTGGGAGTAGTATGATTTATATTCAACACAAGTTTTCAGCAGGTTTCTAGGTTTAAAAGGCTCAGTTTTTTTGAAATACATATGTTCTTAACAGTATAGTGTATGTTCTAGGCGCCTATTAGTTATTTTCAACGACTGCAGTTCTATTTATGAATTTTAAACACCAAACGACGTACGTACTAGATGGAAAACCATTCGTATGCGATGACCGAGGAAATCTTTCCCGCAAATCTAAACTTAACACTTGCCACGGGTCATTTATTCCCAACAATATTGGGATCCCAGTGTACGTCTATTTATCTAACGGTACCTTGTTAACAATATAATTCACATGTTTTCATGGCCCACTGAGTTAAACCGTTCCAAGACATCTGTCCAAATTATTAGTTGTCACAATGTCCGTATTTTATTTACTTTTATGAAGTGGCAGTTAGTCTTTCGTAAATAGTATGTCGATGGTGATATGCAGCGAAATAATTTTAAAACAAACTTTCTTTGATTTTTGGATGATATAATCCTTCTGTAGATTGAATGTTCGGAGTATTTCAGGTTATTTTGTGGGTTAATTGATGTTGCGTCCATTTTCTCCTGTGATTTTGTGATTTTTCAGATGTTATATTCTATTTTTATGCTTTCAGATCACATATTGGTTTTAACAGTTAATCCACGCCGGTTCAAATCCCTATCAATATAAGTTTGCTCTATTTTGATTATTATAGATATTATAGATGATCTTTCAACATTTTTCAACAATATGTTATGTAATTTAATGTGTTATGTAGTACAGTAGAGGCTATTCGGCCATCTGTTTTTCTAACTACCTGACTGATGAATGAGTGAGATGGGTTGGTCTGTTTTATCCTTAGTTTATATATATATATATATATATATATATATATATATATATATATATATATATATATATATATACAACAGAAATAAAAACAGAAGAGAATTTAACAGATTTTACTTTACAGCAGTTTTTTTCCCAAATAGTACTAAAAATTTGTCTACAGATAGATTATCTGATAACAAAAAGCTGCCGGTGCGTCCTCGCCATTGTCCTGATTACACTTTGATCAGACACAGCTTGAACAGAAGTTCAAAGGTACTATTTACTTGACTTCTCTACACATTTTGAGCAGAGACAGCTCGAACAGAATTTCAGACGTACTATGTACATAACTTCTCAATACATTTTGATCAGATATATCTGGAACAGAAGTTCAAAGGTACTATGTACTTAACTTCTCTATACATTTTCATCAGACACAGCTCGAACAGAAGTTCAGGGGTACTATGTACTTAACTTCTCTATACATTTTGATCAGACACAGCTCGAACAGAAGTTCAGGGGTACTATGTACTTAACTTCTCTATACATTTTGATCAGAAGTTCAAAGGTACTATCTACTTAACTTCTTAATACATTTTGATCAGATATAGCTCGAACAGAAGTTCAAAGGTACTTTTTATCTAACTTTTATATACATTTTGAGTAGACACAGCTCGAACGGAAGTTCATAGGTACTATCTACTTAACTTCTCAATACATTTTGATTAGATATAGCTCGAAAAGAAGTTCAAACGTACTATTTACCTAACTTTTCTATACATTTTGAGCAGACACAGATTGAAAAGAAGTTCAAACGTACTATTTACCTAACTTTTCTATACATTTTGAGCAGACACAGCTCGAACAAAAGTCCAGAGGTACTACGTGCTACTTCTCTATATATTTTGACGGAGGCAATCTCTCGTATACTTTTCAAACATGATTACAATACTGATCCAGTGAAATTGTATAATTTAGTAAATAGTTTAACTGTATAAACCAGGCAAAAATTATCTACAAATTAAAACTGACCCACTTCCCTCGACCACAGTTGATCATAAGCGGCTACCGTTCTTCGTTGTCCCCTTGGCTGAGGCTTGCTAATTGTGAGCTGTTACTCTCTATGTAGACAATCAATTTATTGCTATAGGATCAGATTATATATATATATATATATATATATATATATATGCAGTATTTTCTTTAACACTTCGTTGACCAAATGGAAAACAATAAATTAAGAGGCCTTCATTCCTTTCTGCATAATTTACAGCAATTTACATGATAATTACCATGTGAATATATAAAGACGCTTCGAAAATTTTCCGAGATTCCCAGTTGTATATATATATATGCATAAGCCTATAATAACTGAACATTATATCTCGTAGAACCTTATTGCATTTTGATTAATGTCGAACGGGGTCCGATGGGGAGGTGGGAAGGGAGCAATTTCGAGCATCCTTTCGTTGAAATAAAAGGGAAGGACGACACAAAAATAAGAGGAAATTGCTGCGAATTACCAACGGACTTAAGTGCTACCAGCAGGCGTAGGTACCGTTTGATGATATTAATAACGTGGGAGAATTGGATCGTTTTAATTTAGATACCGAGCCCGATGAACAAAAAGAAGAGATCGACTTTTCCTCTTGACTAGGGACGTAATAATTCTAATATCTTCATCGATGGACCAAGAAATAACGAAATAAATATACTAGAATTGTGAAATAATTTTGATGAAACTTGTCGAGCAATTCTACCTGACAGATTTTATTATATGTAGTCTTTTGAGGTGTGTATGTATGTATTTTAGGTTTAGTCTGTCTTATAATGCAATTTCTGGCGTTGATTTCAATCTCCTGGCTTCTATAGCTTTTATTTTACTCCCCTAATCTGAATGTTACTCATTATCATTTCGTGTTCTAATTCCCTGTTACCTTGTTATTATTACGTGATCTACAAAAACTGGCACCGAATTCTGTTTTTTTCATGTTTTTATGCCCTATTTGGTTAATACGCCTATATTGTATATTTAACATTCCTTATTATTATTTCATTGTCTTGTCTTAGCCCTGCCACACCCAATTGAAGGTTTCTGATTTCATATTGTGATATTTATCCTATATATTTGTTGAATTAGTCCTGCAAGTTTATCATTTACACCTCATTATTTTAACAAATTTTGTTTTTATATAACCCACAGTTGTTCTCTTACTCTTGACTCCAAACCTGAGCGAAATTATACTTATTAACGTAATTTTTACAACTAACAACTCTTATTGAATGATCTAAATGTATTTCGTTTACGACTATCGAAATATAATTTCTATGAGAGAGAAAATCTTATAAATCCACCTCTTAACATATAAAATATTGCGGAAAAGAATTGCATCATTGTAACATGGGAGATTACAGCTCCGAGATAAGACTACCCAGTAAGTAATAGCTACTAAAACACAAAATCTGATTAGAAAGTCGCCAAACATTACAGTCAAACTCAGATTATCACATTTATTTTATTGCTTTACGAGAATTGAAAAAAAAATACAGGAAAATAACAACATTTATATATTTCCCTGTGTTAGCATTACTATTTATAGTATTGTCTCTTTGAATAAATCTCAGTATAATATTATATATTATAAAAATATATATTTCATAAAAATATTTCGATTCTGTTTTCATTATTGTAATTTAATCTTCTTTCTGCCAATTTACTGTCGGTTTATCGCTTGGTCAGTAAACTGTTTCTGGTTAAACAACAATTAGTGGTAGACTTTTCCTTATTTAATGATATATGTTCATAATTTAACGGTTTAACGATATAATTAACGAAACGAAGAGGATTTTCTTCTTTATGAAAGTTTCTCCATAATATTACATTTTTTCGCCTCTACTTACATTAATAATTATTGACCTGCGCTGTTATGAGTAGAAGATTAAAATAGAATCGTTTCGATTTTTTTTATTTAAAAATTATTTTTTAAAAAATTAATTATTATTAAAAGTTACTATCGGTCTTTAGTTAGTGTTAGAGTTCAACAATTTTTAGTATTTAAGCTCTAGAGTGACATTGTTAAAGTCCATGGTATATTAGAACTGAAAACATTCATATAGATTTAAGGGTACGAATTTTAAGTACGAGTGCTCAGTTTGGTTTGGCAAAGATATAAAGAGAGTCAAAAACGTCGAAGTAGTGCAGTTGCTCGATAACAATTAGTCGGGGGTTGAAAAAGCAAAAAATGTTTGAACAAAAATAGTTAAATTAGTGTTAAAACTGTGCCGTATTTTAGAAGTATATTGTTTAGGCCGGCAATCTTAGATCTAGAAAATCTTAAAGAACAATATCTAGTTGTAATATGTATGTCATGTATACAACTTGCTCTAATCCGATGTCCTTGAGATTTAAGACATACTTTGAAGACACCTGAAGGCTCTGCAATAAATTTATTCGCTATGGAAAGCAACTCAGAAACTCAGAAAATGATTGAAATGAACGATTCGACGCAACGATGAAAGAGCGGAATTATTTGCAAAACATTTAGCTAACGTATTCCAAATCCTGTTTATCAACCCGATGGAAGCTGGTTCTAAAAGTTACCGTAATAGATTCTGTTTGGAGCTAATTCACCTAAGAAAATTCCTTTTTGATGTCAAAAAATAGATGCAAATACTCTTTTAATTTTAATTAATTTTAGAGCTGAAGAACTGTGTATAACCAGTGCTTAACATGTTATTTTGATTCAAAAACCTGGTGGTGTACCCAAAGCACATTCATATTGATCAAACTATCCAGAGAACCCTTTTGGTCTAATCTTAATTAATTTTAGAGCTGAAGAGCTGTGTATAACCATTGCTTAGTATGTTATTTTGATTCAAGAACATGGTGGTGTACCCAAAGCACATTCATATTGATCAAACTATCCAGAGAACCCTTTTGGTCTATAATAAATCGTTTATACATTTTTGTTTCATTGTTGACGAATGCAGTATCACAGATTCTAATAATATGTCTCCAAGTCAAGAATTTTGTATCAGATGCATGAAGAATAACCCGTGAACTCAAAAGTCCTAGCCGTAACAAAGAAAATGCGTTTTTTTTTTGTTGAAAATTGGCTTTATTTATCAACGTAATCTCCATCAAGAGCCACACAATCATTCCAGCGCCGCTGTAACATTTCAATGATTTATGTTTTGTCTCAAAATAGAAATGTCACCAGTTGCTGTCTACTCCACTCATAATCATTTTGATGCAGGACTGAAGTGATGGATCCATGTATCATCTATAGCCACATATGGACGCAAAAATTAAAAATTTCGGTTTGTTACGTTTAAACATGGCCAAACACTGCTCAGAATCATCAAGATGTTCTTGTTTTTGGTCAACAGTGAGCAAATACATAGTCAAATGCTCATGTAATATAAAATCAGCACATTCCGTTTATATCTTCACCAGGTTAGTAAACTCACACAAATTCATTTTTCGATCTTAAAAACGATTTGTTGATTTTTTAAATATTTTCTGGCGTTACCACCTCATTTGAACGTGCACTGGGTTCTGCATCAACGGTGTCTCTACGACCACATTTGAAGTCAGCAAAACAACATTTTATTGTTGTTTTTTGTAATAGAGCGGACAATATAATATTTTTCAAGCCATGGCTTTGCTGGAAGGGTATTTTCCCATCCCAGATTCAACCAAATAAGAAATAAGATAAGTTTTGAAAGGTAGTGTCACTCTTAGTACAATAACTCACACACTTATGAGTACAATATCATGAAATTTTAACAGCTTTCTTATGAAGATTGGTACTAACTGAAAAAGCAGCGAATGCAATAAAACTAGCGTCATCTATGACTTTTGCAGCCCATGTGGTACTTTTCAGATTTATTGTAATTACCTTAAATGTAATTACCAAAAAAAAAAACAATTACGATAAATATTTGACCTGGGAAGTGACGGTACATCTCCGGAATCCTACAAAAATCAACCGACAACATTACCAGTTATTTTTTTTGTCAATCTCCTTTCTAAAATTTGTCGGGTACAGAAAGCGTACGGAAAAAAATCTCTGGTTAACAACCAGATAGTAATCAGTTTCACATTCCTGCGGGGGGGTTATTAGTTATGTCACCGACAGCGAAGAAGAAAAACGTTTCGCAATAGTCGACGTCTCCGTCCTCTTCCTCCTCGTCGATCCTCTTCTTCTTCTTCTTCTCGCTGGGTTCGCGTGCTTTATTGTGGACGCCGATGTTATTGTAACCATTCTCGGCCTGACAGGGCAGATAGATGGCGGCTTTCGCGAAGATATTTATCAGAGCTTTGACACCACTCGATATGTTTCAGTCTGATTAATGTTCCCTTTGTGTTCGGTGTTCTTTTCAATCGTATTTTTTTTGCATTTTCACCACGTTGTCGCTTGAGATTTCTTCACTCTTTTTTAACCCACACGCATTTATATATATATGTATATATATATATATATATATATATATATATATATATATATATATATATATATATACATATATATATATATATATATATATATACATATATATATATATATATATTATATAAGTGATAATATAAATAATTGGACACAAGCTTGGAAAATAAAAATTAATGAAAGTATATCTGTACATGTGCAGTTCATCTATAAACCGACCGTACAAGCACCAATATCATTAAATAATACTGTCATTCCATATAGCAACAACGCTAAATATCTCGGAATGAATATTGATGCAAAACTCCGCTGGAAGGAACATATAAAGAAGAAAAGAAAAGAACAGAACTGGAATTGAATTATAGGAAAATGTACTGGATAATTGGAAGAAAGTCACAATTATCAATACATAATAAATTGCTATTATATAAGCCAATACTGAAACCTATATGGACATACGGAGTTCGATTATGGGGATGTTCTGCAAAGAGTAACATAAATAAAATACAAATTTTTCAGAACAAAGTCCTGAGAGGTATTGTGGGGCACCCAAATACTATAGGACTGATTACCTACATCGAGACCTTCAGATACCCACAGTCTGTCAAGAAATCAAGAGAATTGCAAGGGGGCTTGAGAAAAGACTCCATTCTCATGAGAATATTGTAGAATCAAACGATCTGATCTTGTGTCGTGTTGTGTAGTGAGGTGCATATAATAAAAAATACAGCAGTGATATATATAAACATTATTTCACCAGAGACTGAGATAGGGCCGATGAGTCCTCGTAGCTATATACCTAGATTTAAGTTATCATAAAGACAAATTGTAGGTTAGACGGAAACGACAGCAACAATATAGTAACAATGTAATAATTAAATAATAATAAAAAAATACCAGAAAAACTAATCAGCTACCATTTAGAAAGAATTAAAGAATTCTCATAATCTTTCATAATATTTCGTACTACAACATATTCTTGATTTAAGAACGTATTATATTACTATAAAAATTAGCGAACGTAAAAAGATAAAGAAAATTACCGAGACCACATAACGACTAAGTATATTATTTATCGATTCCTATTGAGCGCAAGAAAATGGACACCGAATAAAATAGAATGTTTAATCTAAATCGGCCAAGCGAATCTATAGCGACCGGTGTGTCCCACATATATTTTAGAAAGTTTAAAAAAGAACTAATACTTTATCGAGCAACAATTTTTATTCCACAAAGTACCAGATGAATAACCAGAAAAACTTTATATCGATCAAAAAACCATTCCAATCAAACTGGCGTTAGAAAAAAAAACGAAGAAAGGTTAAATGATCATCCGAACTAAGAGTATATATATATACTCTTATATGTATCATTTCTACGTCTAAATCTAGTATAATTGTTTAACATTAGGTAACCGGCAACTATACACGTACAGTTCTCCTTAGCATTACGTAAAAATGGAGAATGGTACAAGAGCAGCTAACGAAGAACAAAATGAACCCGCCTCATTGTGAACATATCAAACCGAAATCAGCCATAAAACATCAAAATGCACGTTTAATGGCGACCTAATTAAGTGAAAGTAAACGTTCCGTTTATATAGAATTGGGTCATCGATGTGGGTAAACGTCATAATTTGCAAAACAGATTATGATATTCAGAGATTTCAGTATTTTTAATACAGCTTATATAATTCAGTCCAGTGTTATGGGGAAGCAATGCTATAAAGATAAACCTCTAAGAATGTTCTTCTAGTTTAAATGCGCGTGCTACACATATTACAGCTATAGTGGATTCAAAACAGTAGTGACACACGTCGACCTGTATATATCTGTGGTTACCTGTATATACCTTTACTGATAAAACTACATTAAAATCACTGCATTCTCTTTAATGCATTTGCCATATCTGCAAAACAGTTAATGTTATTCCTCTGCTCATACATGTTAACCAAATGTTCATGTATATTCTAAACAACAACACATGCTCATAGAGCTTTCAAACTCCATAATACAATTCCCTACAACTAAAGTATATTAACTCTTACTGACCTTTAGTGGTTTGCTCTTCCATGAACCTGTCTTGGTAATGGTAAGCATTGAATCATAAACCAATATTCATAAAGTTTTATTCAATCACTGTCACTTTCAGAAACACTAATCAAGTTTATAACCAAGCTGTTTATTTCCAATATATCAAAAACTTGCTCAAGATTCTACCATTTGTCAATTTCTTCTTCAATGTATCTGATCGAGCTCATACAACCCGAAAGTGTTACTTTCGGCAATGCCTCTTTCCATAAATCCCGACCAGTTCTGTTCTTCTAGTTTGAATATCCTCCTCGACCTTAATGTTTATTGTAATAATTCTTTGCAATACCCATTATCAACCCAATTGGATTAAAATTGCAGTGATAGGGAGGAAGACGTAATACTCTGTGGCCATAACATTCAGTAGTAATCTGATCTACTATGTATCTTTTCTCAGGCTTATTTCTAAAAAAATAAATGACATAAAATGCAATCAAATATTTCATTTATATTTACCGAGTAACAATTTCAAATAGTTTATTCTTTAACATGGCTTCTTCGAAACTTATTTATGTACTTTAAGCTATTCCTTAAATGCAACCCTTGTTCATGCACTTGTTGGGATTTTATCCACCAGTGTACTATATATATTGCAGATATGGCGCATTTTGCGTAACTATAACTGATGGTCCCTCCAAGTTATTTAAAAGCTGATTTTCAAATCATTGCAAAGACAAGTTGTGGTTCATTTCTCCATGGTAATTACCCTTGGGCTTAGAGGAAAATACTAATGCACCAGGGATAAAACCAGTATGAAGAACTATATGTCTGCAATGAATTATTAATATATAATTCATGTTACGATTAACAAAACCTAATCGATAGTTATTCCAACGTTTACCTTTTTGCATCAAGTATTGTTGTCTTTACACTATATTTATTATCATCTTGCCATGAGCGACATAAATTGGTATAATAATTATTCCTTGATTTTGTTATATGTTTTTAAATATCGTATTCTTTTAAAAGCAATCTCTGGAAGTTCCATTAAACCACTACGTTTTAAAATAAAATATGTACATAATAATCGTTACAATAACTAAATTAAAATAAACAAAATCACTCAAAATTACATATGAATTATGCTAAAAATCAGATCTACACAAACAACAAAAACAACAGAAAAAAATTTATCTGTGAAGCAGTGAGAGATGGCAATTTATCAGATAATATTTTTCTTCTTAATATAAGTTATTATTATGCATAATATATATTTCTAACTGCCACTCATTTAAAACTAGTGTATTAGTTATCGAATAATGTTAAAAATCGAATCTATATATTATTTATATCTTTATTTGGAATACTTTAATAATGCATGTATTAACACTGATATTTTAATTTTCTTGGGTTCTTAAAGATAAATTTGGCTAAATCTCAAATTTAACTACCATCTGTAGTTGTGTTTTAACTCTATATCTAATCAGCAATATTAAAAATGTCTCATAGATTTCAAAAAATCTCAGTCACATACATCAGACCATCATAAAATCTAAGCTAAATCATCATAAGATAAAATCAGGAATAATTATTTCTTCGGGAGAATGTTTTAGCAATTAAATTCTTCAACAATACCATTTGGTTTGTAATTAGGGCATAATATATTGCAACCCCCAATAAGCACATATTATAATTAAATATAATATAGTTATTGTTGTTATTTCACAACTGAAATACAATACTCTAATTCCATAGCACATCTGTAGCAACTCAAAGTAACGCATTGCTAGAAAAATTTGATTTAATTCGTTAATAATTAATATTTCACTAAGCCTCAGTGAAGCATAAATCTTTTCCTAAATATTTTCTACATAAACTGCCCCTTTGTTCTAATTTTCCTATATAGAGAAATAATATCTGAATCAAAAATACAATATAGAACAGTTTTATATAGAATTAGTAAGTTATCTCTTACCAAAGTACAACTATACTCCAAAACAACAACAAAAAACGAGTCAAGCGTACTCGCAAGCAAGATGAAAACTTTCCTTTTATTTAATAGCGTCTTTTCGAATTTCAGCATCATATTAACGCTAATTATCAGCACGCAAATCCTATTCGGTTAATTAAAAACCGTTTTTCCGCTGAAGTCGCAGCAGGACAAAAATAATAGGTACTAGTTCGCTGCTAGAAAATCCCGACTACTTTCACTCAAACGTCGATTGATGATTTATGATCATATTAACGATGATATTTCAATAAAATTTTAATAGTATTTCATCTATCGACATTGATATAACAGACATAATTAGAAATAGCTACCGTAAACGATGAATAACTGTAAATAAAGACGAAGCTTAACATTAAGTGATATTTGTCAGACAATTAGATTCATTCAGAAATATATTAGCTTAATTTTTGATCAGGTGTGTCACTAATTATGATAATAAGTTATGATTAAGTATCATGAAGTCTCACATAGGTAATTTTAACTTATACATATATGCATTACAATAATTATATTACATGAATTGTACCATTTTATATAGGAAATATAATTTGAATTTCACTATATCGTTGCACTTCCATTAACACAATGCACAGGTAGAATACTATATTTATTTTATAAAGTTCAAATTTGAAACAGAAAAATTTACGATTGTTAACCATATCTTATCATTTTCGAACAAGTTTGATATAAAAATAGATATATTGCTGAAAATATCAAGACATACATACGGTTTAATGTTTAAGCCAAATTAATTTTCTCATCTTAATATTTTAGTAATAAAAATTCTGTGTATTTAACACCAAAAAATTATGCTTAAGAATTTTAACAATTTTATTTTTGTTTTATTTATAACACAAATTTTAAGCCAATCATTTAATGGAAACATGTCCTAGATACTTGGAAACTGGTTGATATTATTGTGAATCCAACACTTGAACAGCCACCAAATGAAGTAAAATCCTTTCCACCAAAAACTCCTGTTGATCGGTTGAAAAGGACTTATATATCATGCATTAATTATATCTTTAATCCAATAATGTCTTCTAAGGATTTCGTCAAAATTTGCCATAAAGTGCTTATATAGGTGGATTTTTTTTGGATATATTTTAAAATCTCTCTTTTACCAATGAGGATTTATCTGGTCCTCGGCAAGAGGCCTACCTGTTGGTGAGTGACCAAATTGGAAATCATCCCAGAAGACATACGGTCTTACCCAGCCGGGTTACTGGCGTGACTGTGTGGCGGATGGTAATTACCTATAAAAACATTTACAGTTACAATTCCAAACATAAACTACACCTGTACCCCAGCAGGATTCGAACACGTGACTATCGCAACAGTAGGGGGACCATCCTGTCGCCTTAACCACTGCGCCACGAAACTGGCGGTATATTATGTATATTCCCAGATTGTTTCGGGATTAAAATATGGAGAATAAAATCTTTTTAGGCAGTAAAAATATACGAGGCTCGTCTCAATAAAACATCCCATATGGTTCGAGATACGTCCACGTGATCGAAGGCGGACACGAAACCGTGTCCCTTTCGTTCTCCCATCTTGCCGTCTCCTTCCCCCCAATCGTAACGTATAAAAACCGACATAATTTTACATGCCATTGTGTTCCGTACGTTCGGCCACGGCGGCGTATTTTTATTTTTCTCCTCGCTCCGAACAATAAATATCATTCAGCCCCGAGACAAACAATAGAAGAAGCCACAGTTATAAAGTTATATCCTCTGCCAACTTTTATACTGCTATAAATAACCGTTTGTCCGGTCAGGCATCGGAAGGGAAACGTCGATAAATAATCTTCTGCGTATAATCCCTTTTCTTAATAATAATAAGAAAACAATAAAACAAAGGGCGGTCGTTAAGGTCTTTGTTGGGTTATTGCCGAGGCGGAAAATGGCCAACCATTTTCATCGTAGGTCGTATCAAAAAAAATCTTGATAATGTCGTTGTCCTCCGCCTGGTTGGCGCGGTGGCCAAGGAAACAGGAGTGTGTGGCGATATTCGCGGGTTAGTATTCTGCAGGGGTATAGTTGTAAATGTATGTTTATGATTGTCCACTAGGAAAGAGTACAAAATCCGCTAAGGAAAATTGTCCCAGTTGCTCGATAAGACCGGATGTCTTGATACCGAAGACCATGGTTCAAGGGCCAGAAGGGAATCTTCCATATATAAGAATGGAACCATCTTTAGAGCTATTTGAACACCAAATGACGCGTCAAATAATTATAGCGAGAAGTACATAACATATAATCACCAGCAATTAATCGAATAACTGTTTTTAAATATATTTTAAAATCTCCTTTTACCAACTAGGGGTTTATCTGGACTGGACCTACAGTTTAACGTGGGTTCCGAACCACGGTCCTCGGCATTAAGCCTACCGACTGGCGAGCGACCAACTGAGAAATCATCCCAGAAGACATCCGGTCTTACCCAGCCAGGTTACTGTCGTGACTGGGATCATTTTCCTTGTAGGATTTTGCACTCTTGTCTAGGAAAATCACAAATATTAAACAAATACAAACATAAATTTATCACTATGCCCAGTAGGATTGGAACCCACGACTATCGCCACAGTAGGTGGACCGTCCTGTCGCCTTTACCTTTGCGCCACCAAGCCGGCAATCGAATAACTTTGTTTTGACAGTATCAGATTGCTCTGACCATTTAGTGCTACACCATATTTGCACCTATAAGTCTGTAGCGACCTTGAGGCATTTTACGAATTTTACATAGTGGAATAACGGTCTACAAAATACCCAGAAATATAATCCCAGATGTTGAACACGGACGGGGTGCCAGCAGCGCCAACTAGAACCCGATAACGTATAGCTTGCAACCCCGAGACGTTTATCTGGGATGTTATTGAAGGGGATTTCCACTCATTCAGTTACCAACTATCGTTTGGTTTAGACGTGCCACCATCGACTGCCCAAGCCTCGTCACCAGGTAACACCGCTGCCATCCGTTTTATCTATTTTGTATTTTCCACATTTTTATATTACTTCAATAAATAACGGTCACATAATGTAAACACCACTGTTTCATTTGGTTTGGTTTAGTAAGAAGTATATCCTAACTTACTCTAAATACTATTCTAACTATTCTTATCTTCTAGAGATCATTAAATATCACTATGTGTCCATTAATCAGATTGTATGGTAGTTTACGTTTGAGCCTATGCACTACACTGTCATCGCGCACGTTTAACTATTTGGCGAGTGCATTAGGATGCACTTAATAGTCTTTCAGAGTACTTCGCACTAACACTTCAAATCACATTCGCTATGGGTTCTAAGGGGATATCGCGCTGAATCAGTTTGTTGGAGACGTAATATGGGAAATCGACGATGACTCGCGACACTTTATTCTGGAACCTCTGGAGGATAGTTATGGTAGATTAGTTCTACCCCACAGTTCAATACCATATGTCCAGATGGGCCTAAGAAGTGACTTATACAGCAAAGCCTTGTTATCTAATGATAATTTAGATTTACGCCCTATCAGTCAATTCATTTGGTTTAGTTTAAGCTCAAGCTGTTTGCGTTTTGTCACTATATGTTTTTTCTATGCCAAACGTCGATCAAAATACACTCCCAGATATTTAACGTTGTCTGCTTGCGGAAGTTCATGATTATTCAATTTTACTGAGGGACATGTTCTTCTACAAAGGGTGAATGTCACATGGGTAGATTTTGCTTTGATACGACACGTTTTCAACCACAATTCGACTTTTTTAAGATGAAGTTGGAGGTTTCTTGTGGTTATTATCCTCCTGTGATGATAAAACCGCTGTATCGTCAGCATATGTTTCAACAGTAGTGGTTCTTGATGTCAATTTATCAATGTGTTATTGTTTAAGTTTTTGTTAATTTGGTTGACTAATCTATGCATTTGTTCTGTTGTTCCGTGTTTATTATGAAATATATTAAAGGCGAAAACATAATTTTCGGTATTATCTGTATATAAGAGTTACTTATTACATATTTCCTGCTTTTAACATGAACATGAAGCTGATAAAGCGATGATGAACGCTCGAGGAGACGAGAACAAACATGCGTCATGACATATCACGCCGTAAAGATGAGCGAGTCGTGATTCATGTCCAGGATAAGGTTCCCGGCACGTGTCAACAGAAACTTTGCTGTCCGAGCCGAACGGAAATGGCACACGCCACAGTTTATGTATGATATTTAGTTTAATAACCAAGCAGCAAGATAATGGCCGAGTAAATCAAAAGTGATGTGGTTTTCCGGGTACGGTTCAAGTGTAATTACTCTTGCTAATATACAGTTAAGAATGTTACGAATAGGCGGGATTCGGTGTAGCCGGAAAGGTCAAAGATTTTAAGTCCAAAAATGTGTGCTGGGTATAGTTATGGTTTTCCGAGACGTATGTGAGTTTTATTGGAATCGAATGATTATTGTAAATCCCCGACGGTTTACAACTATTTGTTAGTTTAGTGTGCTATTTTTGAAGTGTAAAACAGAAGAACATTCATATAGAGAGTATTATATAAAGTGGATCACAAAAAAGGTTAGAATATCAAATTAATTCATGTGCGAGTTTATTATCATTATTATTATTATTATTATTATTTTTAGTCAGAAGGCTTTCTAGCTCTCTATAAGGAATACTAATAATTAATATTCCAGATATTTAGAGTAATTAAAAGGATTAATCTCGGAGGATATCGATGAGTTTTCCCTTAGATTTCTAACATTATAATGCGCATTCTTTTTTCACTTATGGACACTGCATTTTACTGCACTGTTTTATCAATTTTGCTATGGTGGACGCTGCCTATCTGCTTATATCAATACACAAGCAAGACCAGTGGGTGATAAGTACATCAATTTGTATTTCCTGAATCAACATTAATTTGGACTATTTAAACTAAAGTCAAAGGTAGCACTTATACTAAGTTCGTGTCGTTTGCTTTGCTTCATTCTTTGATATCATGTGAGTTGTCCAGCATCTGTACTGCTTCCATATATATTATTTCATGTCTTAAGGCGAAATCTTGGATAACCTTATATCTTTATCATTTTATTTCGAGGTCATCGTGCAGTTATTCGAGATTACGTAGCATTGGTAATTATAATTAATCGAAAAATTTTATTTTGTCAGCATTGGATTACAACTTGATTTGTTGACTCCATATTTGCACCCTATGAGTCAATGACGATGATACTAGATTAATATTGGAGAAGTAGATGGTCATTTTTCCCACAATAACATGTTTCTTACTAACACTCACATACCAAAACAGATAAAATATTTAAACTAACCCAAGTATATTAAACGATAGTCACCGCGACGTAGTTTATGATTCAATAAACACTATCCAGCTAATGATAATCCCTGTTCTTCGATCGTTCGATTAAATATGATCAGCCAGTATGTACAGTTAAATCTGAGGGAAACGTGCTAACTGTTACTGACACATTATGCAACGTTTTAAAATATATTGTGTGGAGAATAATACGTGAACTGTGGTATTTGTTGCTTCAAGGTGTGTACCACTGTCTCCAACATTTATAACCTTTTAACATGTCGCGTACGTATTGCAATATAATCTTGCTGATTATAAGTTATGACTCCACACACGTACGACGGAGTAAAATAACAGTTCTGCCTATTTATTAACACCCAGAACATATGCTTATACCTTTGTTGTGATATGTTATGCAAAAAACGCAGTATTTATTGATATTACATGGGATGTTATTATTCAATAGCTAATTTGTGATAATATTCGTTATTATTTAACGTCACCTGTGGATTTAAACATGATCTGGCGACTTTAGCGAAATTCCTCAACAGAATCCCTGAGTTTTTTGACAATATCGATGCAAATATATTTGGTGGTCTTACTTACATCTGCAAATGCAATTATCGAACGGGATAAATATCAAATGATGCTACGTCAAGTGGATACAGTAAGTGATCAAAGGAAAAAATTCTATTTTTGATCAAAAATTTACAAATTATTCAGATCTCGACAGATATAACACGAAAATGTAATGTTTTGAACACATTTTCTATTGTTACAAATTCCAGCTAGCCAACTAGACAACTTGTTGGTCATCATTTAAGTTTTCAAAGTCATTTCTAGATTCAATGAACATATCCATCGATAGTCCGTTTGACAACTGGGCGAATTTTGGAGGCTGATTTTGTTCGAACATATCAGACAGCATTGTATCTGTTTCTAGCTAGAATAAAGTGAAAAGGTTATATTGTCTAATTTTAAAATGGATTAACAAGTTGCGATAGGCAATATATTCGACATCGTGTTGACGTAAGTTCTCTGTTATTTTGAATAGATTATATATGTAGGATATATAGTATAGGGTAATATGTACATTTTTTTATCATTATAAGCTTTCAAATTCTTAAATGTTATTCTTGTGTTAATGCAGTTTTACTTATAATGCCGTAATTGTCATAGAGTCAAAAGTCATGTTACTATATTCACTAGATTCATTAGATTCTCTATTCTACTAAATAAAAAACGTAAGAATGGAATGATTGACAAAAATATTTAAAATACGAGTTCGTTTTTCAACTAGGAATCTATTTACTGAAAAAATTAATAAATTTAATGTTCAAAAGTAGCACGAAAAACCTCCCAAGAGAGCTAGAACTGTCATTTGTCAAATCTCCTGCTATTAAATTATTGATATGATATGATATATGAGGAACTTTCGAAGACTAATTAGAGTATTACTAACACTGAAGTTTATTACAATTAGTTTTGTTGATTCTCGATTTGTTTGGAAATCAGTACTCTATCTTTTCGCTCTTGAGTATGTATTAAAGCTTCAAGGCTACAATACTTATCCCTTTAAATGTCTTTCTTTGGTTTTATATTAA
The DNA here is from genome assembly GCF_030347505.1 of Rhynchophorus ferrugineus. Taxonomy (NCBI): domain Eukaryota; kingdom Metazoa; phylum Arthropoda; class Insecta; order Coleoptera; family Curculionidae; genus Rhynchophorus; species Rhynchophorus ferrugineus. The sequence continues at coordinate 14,410,154 of NW_027472587.1, forward strand.
GCTTTAACTTGAACCATAAAATATAAATTATCTCATATGTAAACATATCTATCTATATGAGTGGAATATTGGGTAATAATGTATTTGTTCTGTCTGTTTTAAATTTTCATCATTATAAGTGTTAAAGTTCTGTAAAAAAATTAGAAATAGAGCTTGATGTGAGTTCGATATTCATTCTTGCGTTATTACACTGTTCCTTACAATACCATAATTGCCATAGAGTCAAAAGTCTCATCACTAGATTCATTAACAGATTCTCTGTTCTAAAGTAAATAAAGCAAAAATGGAATAACCGATACATGACAATAAAATATCAGTTGGTTTTTCAACGAGGAATCTATATACTGAATAATTAATAAATGTAATGTTCAAAGTTGGCACGAAAAACCTTTCAATAGAGCTAGACCTGTCATTTCGGTTATAGTGTTAGAACTGAGGAACTTATTTTATTTAAGGACCTTTTTATTTTATTTATTTTATATATATATAAATATATATATATATATATATATATATATATATATATATATATATATATATTAAAGTCTCCTTTTACTAACTATGGGTTTATCTGGACTGGGCCTAAAGTTTAACGTGGGCTCCGAACCATGGTCCTCGGCATTAAGCCTACCGACTTTTTCACACTCTTGCCTAGAACATTCACAAACATTAAATAATTACAAACATAAATTTACCCAGCAGGATTCGAACCCGCGGCTATTGCAACAGTAGGAAGACCGTTCCATCGCCTTTACCACTGCGCCACCAAGCCGGCATTTTATTTATTTAATTCAAGTATATCTTAATTCTTCAAGGTCATAATACTTGTTTCTTCAAATGTCTTGTATTTTTTGGTTTAACTTGTGCCATAAAATTTAATCCGTCTCTAACTCGAAAAATAAATACAATCATCAGCTTAAACCCACTGAAAGATTTGATATTTACGAAAATCGTTGACTGGCCAAACACTCGATAAACTCATATGCCTATATATAACACGTAATCAGCGAAGATGAAAATCAAGCACCAAGTTTCTGCACCACAGTCCATCTCTCTAATTATAGTTCCGAATCGAGCAGCGTTCAAAGGATCGCTGAGGCACGGAGGGGGGTCCGAGGGTGAGCGCTATTCAGACCGTCACCTCTGACATTTTCGTGTTGTGCCTTTCCAGCGAAATGTCAGCGAGAAGCGACGGCCTTGGATGCAATTTTGATGATTTTGGCCGCGTTTTTTTTGCCTCACACCGAGGACGCACCCGAATGTGCTCTAGATTGATGCCTGTCTGACGGAATAATTCACAGAAAACTGACAATGATTTTTAATGTATGTACATAGTTAATTGTTACGAGAAAAACATTATTGCAACAGTGATATTATTGTTTTTACGAAGTCGTACTTGGAATAAATTTTACTTACAAAGTGATAATAAAAAATAGTAACATATTAATTTTAAATAATATCACCGCAATGCGCATAAGTTCAAAACTACTAAATCAAATTGGATTATTCTTTTTTACTGTGTTTGTACAAAAAAGAATTATGGATTTTTTTATGTAATTTTCATAATATGAAGAAAGTGACATATTACTAAAATAATACAATACACAAGAACTGAAGATTCTATTAGTATTTTGATTTATTTATTTAAAATTTTAAAACAAGTAATTTGAAGGATAGCTCCAGAAATATCTATACATAACATTAATGAAAATTTCATTAATATAAAATGAAAGTTGTATATAGATACTTCAAAATATCAAGGGTTGCTATAAATATGAAATATTTATAAAATGTTGTTTTAAAAAATGTAGATAGTGTTCTTACTTGTTTCATTGACGATTCTGTAATATTAGAATATTTCTTAAGCAGTTGGTAACATTTTTATATGGGCCATTGCTCTGTGGATGTATTCTTAGTATAACATAACATAGAGTAAAAATGGAAAGTTTAAACTTCACGTTATCAGGAGTTATAGAACCAAAACCAAAAATAAATTGGTAAATTGTTGGGTATATTTATCAAATGATTGATTTTTATTGTTTAATTGCGATATAAAACAAAAATTAAATAATATTTGAAAAAAAAATTAAGACAAAAACGGGCAGTGCAGTTTAAACATTATTAATAGAAAATAGTTATTTGCTTCAAATCAGTTTCAATAATAATATCGGAAATAATATAAATGTTACATTTTTGTTTTTCTGTTTTTGAAACCCATATTTTAAATTTTAAATTTCTAATCTTTCTAGGTCGATAATTATATGTTAGACTCTCATAGTCTCTCAGACCATAAGTTCCATAATTGAAGAATGCTTGCTTAATTTTGATTATAACAAGTCTCGGTTGCAATATTTCGTCCATATAAACCACAACAAGCATAAATGTTTCACGTCGTAAACGTCAACTATTAAATTCAACATCATGCAATATATGAACATTTTTATTGAATCGTAACATCAACATGATGTTCCACAGGATATAGTACGTTAACAAATGTGTTAATTTTTTTAGGTTAAGTGATTTGGTATTTCATCAACGATACGTAGTGATTAATATATTGCCGTCATCAAGAAATAGTAAGACTTTTGACTTGCGAAGGATCTAAAATTTCCTTTGAACGCAATTCACCTATAGCAATATTATTTTGGGTCTTTCAAATATTTGGTTGCTAAATTCCGTTAGATGGTCAGTTACCGAGTTCAAAGCCTCCTTTGATTCAGCAACTTCCCTGAATTGTAATTGTGAAGTAAATTGTTGGATTAACAATAGTAATATTTTTTTGCTGTTTAACACCGATCTTAACATCAACATTATGTTTCAGGGTGGCTTACACAGTAATGGAGATACAAATTGTAAAATATGATTTATTACTGTGATCAAAAATAGTAAGATTTGCACATTTGGTTATACTGGGATTATAAAATTCATGTAGAGCAACGTTTTGCCAGTCCAACAGCTTTCATAGCCTCCTTTTTTATCTTTTGAACAATATAATACGGCCTTAATTATTTTTTCGTTTTACTAGTTTTCAAGCAGGGTTATAAATCGAAATTCGCTAATTTAAAATAATTAGAAAGTTTGTACTGGAGAAATACATTATTAGAATACAAAACCAATGACTTTTTATGTTCCCATTTGATGATTTGATACGATGGGCTATTTGGTCAGATGTTAGAGATCACTTATCCGATCCGAACGTCAGCCGTCGTGCTCCTTTCCCCCCGCCCGTACCGTTGCATAAGACTCATACTCGGAGCGAGAGAGAAAAAATCGGCGGGAGTCAATAAACTGACGGACAACACTTGGAGGAGGCTCGACAAACAAAACGATGACCACGAGACCAAAGTGACGCGGTATAGTTGTTCCTGCGGATTATTTTAAAACCTATCGCGGTGAACGCGTTGTGTCAGTGTCCTCTGCAGGAGTTGGTGGCGGTGGTGGAGGCCCAGCGTGATGCTAAAGGTGTACAGTTTAAGCAGAGATATCTCATTAGCGACGCTGGTGCGCAGCAATGTTGCCGCTATTACTCTAAGGGTTGTCCGGTCGGTCCATCAACTTCTTTTAATCAACATTAAATCATAATCACCTTATTTTCAATTCAATTTTTCTTCTTACTCCTATTAGTTCCACAATTTACCCAGAGGGCAATAAGTATCTATTATGTCTATATTATATATACACGGCATGTAGAAAATCACTTCATTAAGTGATCTCCTGTATAAAATACTATTTTAATTAATTAGTCTTGTTCTAAAACTTATTATAAAGTATATATATATATATATATATATATATATATATATATATATATATATATATATGTCCAATAATCAGATGTTTTAGTTTACACTCTTCACTGTCACATTTTCGCATATTTAGCTGATAGCGAATACATTGCGTACGCTGACACTCTTGAAATTCTTCACACAAAAACTTTTGAATTACACTCGTTATTGGTTTTAGACGAATATCGTGTTGTATCACTTCATTTGAAATATAGTATGGAGCATCAACAATGGCACGCAACACTTTATTTTGGAACCGTTGCATGATGGATATATTAGACTTGGTAGCGATTCCCCATAGTTGGATTCCATATGCCCAAATAGGCTTGAGTATAGATTTATACACTAATATCTCGTTATCTAATGAAAACTTGGATTTGCACCCAATAAGCCAATACGTTTGGTAGAGTTTAAGTTCAAGTTGTTTCCATTTGGCGAATATGTGTTTCTTCCAAGTTAGACGTCGATCTAGATGCATACCTATATATTTAGCATCCTCTGCGTGCAGGAGTTGACAATTATTGATATAGGCTGGTGGACATATTCTTCTACGGAGCGTTGTTTGGTTGGCTTTAATTCACCGTGTTTCCAGCCATATTTGTGATTGATTTAGGTGTGTTTGTAGGTTGATTGATAGTGTGGCTGGATCTTCATGAGAGGTTAAGACTGCCGTATCTTCTGTGTATGTTGCTACAGTGGTTATATTTGTTGTAGATTGATAGACTGTGTACTAAAGATGTAGTACTGGACCCAGTATACTACCTTGCGGAATTCCTGAATATACTCCATGTAATTCGGTATGTTCGTAGCCTTATTTTATAGTAAAATGACAATCTGTGAGGGATTTTAATAGCTTATAATCCGGATAAGGAAGAAGTTTCTTTAATTTAACCTTTAATCTTGTATGCCATACTTTATCAAAGGTCTGTCTGTCAAAGATATATCTAGGAATGCAGCTGAAAAATCTTTTTTGGCGTTGAAGACCATATTTTTTGTTTATATGTCTATGCACTTGTTCTGTTGTTCCATGCTTATTGCGAAAGCCAAAAAGTTAAGTAAACCTGTACTCAGGACTATTTTTATTATTTATTGGCACTAGCAAAACAGTCGATAGTCGCAAAACAGTCGAACTAATCGACAGTAAAAAAACGAGCGACTGAAAATAGTATTTAGTGTTTCAGTCAGTGGCACACGTTGACTATTTTTCTGTTCGTGATAACAGACGGAGATGTACGAATTCCTTCCCGTGCTAATTTTGAGAGAAAATAGGACGGAGATAATTATTTTATTTTAGTTAGATTAATAGGTTAATAATTTTATTTGTTTTTAATAAAGAATATCTTATTATTTAATCAATATTTTATATTTTATTAAAAAATATCGGGATACTTAGAAAATGGAAAACGTGAATCAAAAAAATAATTAATAATTGCCAAGATAAATGCAAAAAATAAAAGTAAAAGTAAAACATAAGGGCAGTCAAAATTATTTTTCTATTTGTTTACCAATGTGGTACATTTTTACCTTATTACATAAATAAATAATCTTCCGAAAAACAGAGTTCCAAAATTCTTAAATGTACAATATATTGTTATTTACATTCACATTGCAAACAAAACCTAAAACCATATATATTGCATATAAATCTATATAAGTATAAATTCGGAACATTATTTTCAAGGTAGCGGGTAGGACTGCAAAGATAGTACGTAAATCAGTCGAATGAAACTAGTAGGTCCGAAAATAGTAACTGAACCGAAAATAGGGAACTAGTCGAACCGAAAATAGGGACTGAAAATCATTGACTGAAACAGTCGACAGTAAAAAGTAGTCAATTACTAAACAGTCGATAGTCGTTTTAAGTTGATAGTTCCCGATCCTAATTTGAATATTCTTATTAAATATTTATCTTAATAAACCTGTATATGATACTCCTTTTATATTTGAATATTTATGCCAAAACTTCCTTCATATACTTCACTTCTTTCCAGCACTACTCGAAGGGTTTTTAATAAATTCATCGAAATTTTTTGATCATTAGATTTATAGTCATAAAAAATCATTAAAATTGCAGCTCATTTCTACCGGTTTCACCAAGACTTTTCTAAAGTATATTTTTTACTTGCATTTGCAAGTTGTACAACTGACAAATTATGAGTTATGGCAACATTTTCAAGAGAAATCAATTTCTGTACCACAAGTTCATCTAGATATTGGAAGGAACTTGTCTAAAATCTGTGTTCATATTTCTTCATCATATCAGATGATTCAGTTGCTTCAAATTTCACAATCATTATGACGGGTAATTCAATTCACAATTTGCTTTATAACACGTATTACGCTGTAACATTTCGTCCATATAAACTACAACATTGATAAATGTTTCACGTCATCAACGTTAACTGTTAAATACAACTTTTTTAATACACCAATTTTTCATGAATTGTAACATCAACATTATGTTCCACAGGACGAAGTACGGTAACAAATGTGTTAATTTTTTATACCAAATGATTTGCTGTTGCATCATGTTCCAATATGTTCTTCCAATATGGCTTGTGATCAAAAAATAGTAAGACCTCCTCTATTTGACTGACTAAGACATAAGATTATTGTTAGACTAACTACTATGAACTCCAACCTTCCACTATTATCTTACATTTCCATAAGTTTCAATAATGCATATATTTGTAGATCGTTATTGATTAATAGATCGAAAAAAACTATTTTTAATAAATTTTATAATAAAAATACATTCTATATTAATAATCGACAAGTTCAAAGTCAACTTGATTGTTTAAATACATTTAGTTTTGTAATAAGTATAGAGGATCTTAGAGATACTTTTGTGGTCTATGTCAAATTTTTATTTATTTATTATTATGATTATGTTGTTTTTTTTTTCAGCGAAATTTTAAACAGTGTTTCAAGTTTTAATATACTATAATATATTAATGATATTTGCTTTGTTATTTTTTAAATTAGTTTAATTTTTAGATCTTTTTTTTATATATTTTAAAGTCTCCTTTTACCAACTATGGGTTTATCTGGACTGGGCTTTAAGTTTAACGTGGGATCCGAACTACGGTCCTCAGCATTTAGCCTACCGACTGGCGAGTGACCAGCTTTAGAAATCATCACAGAAGACATCCGGTCTTACCCAACCTGGTTATTGGCTGGGATCATTTTCCTTGTCGGATTTTACACTTTTGCCTAGTATATTCACAAATTTTAAACAATTACAAACATAAATTTACGCATTCCCATCCGCGGCTATCGTAACAGTAGGAGGACCGTCCTATCGCCTTTACCACTGCGCCTCCAAGTCGGCAATTTTTAGAGCTATGTTAATCAGTTTTGTAATTGATGATTAAAACAATAAAATTCTAAAGTTTTCTTTATGAAATATATAATGATTATATTTATTTTATTTACTATAGCTACAATGAGTATATGAAATAAAAAAAAACAATTTTGAATATTTAATACATATTGAAATACTTTTCTGTTGTTTTTTAGTTGCTGAATTCGATTGATGGAGTAGTTTTCAAAGTCTGCTTTCATTTGGCAACGTATAACAGTATAACAATATTTCTTTATTTGCGAAAGGAATTTATAATTAACAACATCTTGATTTTTTTACTTTATACTATTTTGCAACTTATACTATTTTAAAAAAGAAATTATTAATAACATATTCAATTCTGTAACTAGTAACTGACGATACTGTAGAAAATAGCAAGGTTCTAAGCTGATCGCCATAGCGATCGATGAACATACTTCTGCGGTGGTAGGAAGAAGACACGTCGAAGAATAGACGTGAAGTCCGGCAACAGCGTGACGGGTCGTTGCAAACGAGTAGCGCGGATCGTCGACCAGCTCGAAGATGGACGACCTTGGACTGGTCACACTTCTGGTCAGTAATAGCCAAGGTCCGCTCGGTGAAAATTTGACCTTGACTTCGCCATCAGAAACGAGTGCACTTTCTATATAAATACGCGTGTTTCCACCAACGGTGGCAGGTGACAGATCTCGATCTACGTTCGATTTTTCACCGGCCATCAACCACATCCGCATCTTCACATGACCGAAAACCGTTTACTATTAAATCGTAGGGGTATTTTATTATAAAATATAATTTTTTCATCTTAGAATAATTAATTGTCGGCTTGGTGGCGCAGTGGTAAAGGCGATGGGGCGGTCCTTCTACTGTTGCGATAGCCGCGGGTTCGAATCCTACTGGGGCATGGTCGTAAATTTATGTTTGTGATTGTTTAAAATTTGCGAATGTTCTAGGCAAGAGTATAAAATCCGACAAGGAAAATGATCCCAGTCACGCCAGTAACCAAGCTGGGTAAGACCGGATGTCTTCTGGGATGATTCCTAAAGTTGGTCACTCGCCAGTCGGTATGCTGAGGACCGTGGTTCAGAGCCCACGTTAAACTTTAGCCCCAGTCCAGATAAACCCATAGTTGGTAAAAGGAGACTTTAAAATACATATAAAAAAGATAATAATTGTTGTAATGAGCTGTTGACTCGATCTAGTAGCTTCTACTTGTTACTTTTGTTCGTGTATCAATTTTAATTAAGAACTTAAAATTGATCGGTAATATTTGATAATTTTTCACCAAAAACTAAAGAATATATAAACTACAATACTGTTATAAGAACCAATACCTTCGCTCGGTATTAGCCCTGCTTGGATTTTGAAGGTTTCTATGTTTATATATTTCTAAAATATGAATATTTTCGAATTACTATTAACATTTTATTACTTATAACTCTGTGTTCTAATATAACATTTTATATTAAATAACAGTGTGTCTGTGCGAAAAAGTAACCCATGTTTTAATCAGATAAATCAAGTTCATTCTTCTTTAACATTCTTTCGCTTATTTGTTTTAAGTTATATCTGAAAAAAATATATAATAATAGCAAAACTAGCTTTCGACATAATGATTCTTAAAGTCTATTCGGTCAAGAGAAATCCCTAACTAGTCTTCTACACTATTAAAAAAAAATTAAAAGTTATTAAATAAACTGAGTATCTATTTTTTATAATTTCAAACATACAGACATAAGTTCATCTTTTGTTTTCTTTGTTTGCAGAGATGATGTGTAGGTAACCATGGCGGCAACCGATGGTCAAATAACAGTGGCAGCTGCCCGATGGGCTGACGAGGGCAGCTACCTCAGGGAGTTTGTCACTAAGCACCACCTACCTGCGGTGGTAAAAATCATCAAAGGTCAGTATGGAGGTCTGGGCGTGCCTACCCTGCCCAGCCCGGGTCTCCAGTCAACAGCGCTGCTGCTGTCTGCCGGCAAACGGCAGAAGATAATCGCGCAAGCTGTCAAGATCAAGGAAGGAAGACGGTTAGTGTGTATTGGACCCAGGTAAGTTTTCAAACCCAATAAAAACATCTAAAATGAGACATACACAATAATTACAATAATGACCTTATTTTCGAACAATAATCATCATATTTAAAAACATTTCATACAAATTTGTCAGTTCTTGTATCGAGCGTTGTGATTTCAATGAGGTTTGTTACAAAACAATTTAACAATGATGTTGCAATGTACTCGTGGCAAAGCAAGCGATCGATTATCGATGATTCTGATTCTGTGATATTTCTGTAAGACTAGTCCTTCGTAAACCACTTCATAAAAATTATATTGCAATTTTAACAGTATCAATTCGTTGCATAATTACTTTGAACTTTGGTATTTTTTTCCACAAGAACATAAAACACTACGCGATTTTTTGTGAAAGTTGTTTGTTTTAAAATAGATCTTATCATTATATATGTTATATATTCTCTTATCTTATTATAGCTTATATATATATATATATATATATATATATATATATATATATATATATATATATATAATCTCATTATACTTATATTTAGAATTTTATTTCTGCAATCATCAATATATATTATTATTATACATTAATATGTATTAAAAATATATTATCAATATATCTAATACATATTGAAATACAGTTCTGTTGTTTTTCATTTGCTGAATTCAATTGATGGAATAGTTTTCAAAGTCTCCTTTGATTTGGCAACGTATAACAATTAAACAATATTTCTTTATATGCGAAAGGAATTTATAATTAACAACGCCTTGATTTTTTACGTCTTACTATTTTTTGAACTCAGTTATAAATCGAGATTTTTGCAGTACTTTATACTATTTTACGACTAATACTATTTTAAAAAAAAATTATCAGTAACATATACCAATCATAATATCAACATCATGAACCTGATGTTGAGTTCGTCACATTTTTTTATGTGCTTCTTCTGTCTGTGCCCAGGGGCATGCCAGGGAATTTGCATACCATGACATGTTGTGACATGTTTTAATGACAATTTTGTTTTAAGAATTTGGAAATTGCCACTACAACTTCGCACCACTTTCGCAAACTTAATGGACAATATAGTTAATATTTTAGTGATTACACATGTTGATGTTACATTAGGTCATGCAATGACTTGTAGTTTTAATAAAATTTCGTCGGCTTGTTTCAGATTAGTGATACCAGACAACTATTCGGGCTACTTCGAGTTGTTGAGCGAAGAAGGCCGAGCCATACGATGTATCGAGAGCGTTGTCGAACTAGCCAGGCGGAAACCGGAGGAGGGCTGTCTGGTTCGCGAAACTATACGAGGAGTACAGGTCAAGACTGAACAGGACGGTACGGTGACGCCCGAAGGCGCCAGGACCATCCCCGCAGGCGAAATACTAGTCCCCAGAGGCGAAGCTGTCTTACCAGGATCCAAAGGTTCGTTGCGTAACCCTTGAAATCGACTTCAATCATTTTATGTGAGACTGTGAATTAATTTTAATATAAGATACTAATCAAGGTTGTTTGTATCCATACTGGATCGAAATAAATAAAAATCAAAGAGAACAATGTCCGGTGAATACGGCGAATGATAGGAATTACCAATTAAGGGTTTCCATGTATTTTGTATCATTGAGATGCAAAATCAGCATCTCTAAACCGCTGAAAATAAATATCACACAATTTTAATTAAACGAAAAAAGCAGTATTAAGTTATGTTTATTGTCTATACTCTCATGCTCCATAATTTCCTTCCATGTTTTCTGTATCAAGTGCACAGAGTAACTGCAGTTATGGATAAGGCGTTTGAGGAAAAGAAATACTGCCCTGCAATATTCCTCGATTTCTTACAAGTTTTTGATCGGGTTTGGCATTTGGGATTAATCTGTAAGATGAGCAAATTGTTACCGCGTAACTATCGTCAACTGCCGGAGTCATGTCTTTTCGGAAGAAAATTTAGAGTCTCTTACGAAATGGCGTTCTGTATATTTAAAACTATTTCGGCTGGAGTTTCACAAGCCTCTTAGGACCTCTCCTCTATCTGCTCTACACCTGCTGACATCCCAACAACAAAAGAAACAATATTTGGAACAAATATACATGGACATATCTAGAGGGCAGTAGAAAAAGTACAAGTCACAAAATCTATAAATGGACTAAATATTGAAATATTCAACTTAATAGCTCCAAATCTGCTCAATCAGAATCAGCTAAATACCTCAGCATTCATCTTGACTATACTGGTTAGTCAGAAGATACTATCAGCTTGATCTAAAATCAAAGAGATTGATTTCTCAGACAACCATAAAGCCAATTTGGACCTATGGGGTGCAAATATGGGGTTGCACTAAACATTCAAATCAACTAGTCGTCCAACGCCGTCAAAACAAAATTCTTCGATTAATTACCAATGCCTAGCGCTACGTAACCAACGAAGAACTGCGCGATGATCTGGAAATCAAATGGATTTGCGAAGTTATCCAAGATTTCGCCTTAAAACACGAGAGAAAATTTCAAAGTCATACTAGCGTGGAAGCAATACAACTACTGGACAACGCGCAGGATATCAGAAGATTGAAGCGAACCAAACCATACGAACTTATATAAAGTGTATACCTTTAGTGTAAACTATAGCTTAAGTTATTATAATTTTGTAATTGAGGAATATTGATGTATTTATCTCGTACTCATCTTGCTTGTGAACTAATCCAAGTACAAATGAAATGTACTAATAAATTAATTTATAAATAAGATTATAAACCATATGTAATAAAGATATTATCAAAAAAAATCTGTTTTGTTCAGTGTTCGTGTTCGGCCGCTTTTTTCCTCTCTTCTGAAATATTTCTCCGATTCTGCTTTCCATATTTTCTTTACCTGCGTTGTCTACTTTCTATATGCTCTTCCACCGACTTAAACTACTTAACTTCTTTTATCCATTAATATTTTAAATAATTATAATTGTGTTTGATTTCATATTATCTGCATTAATGGCACTGATATTTTTCCTTTATATTCCTTGAATTATTCTTACAATTTATTACTTACACCTCTTTCTCTTCTCTTGTGTATGTATAGCACTATTTATTGTAAATAGAATATATAATGCATAATTAATAATCCTTCGTAATACAGATAAAATAAATGTTCGTTCTGCTGTCGTTAATAGTAAGCAAATTATATAATTATATTTTATATGTATCTGTTATTGTTCTAAATAACAAGTCAGTCCTGAAATCTAAGCTACTGCTGAATGCAACAGCATAGATAATTGTCGTGATACTGTAATGCCAAGGATATAAGAAGAGAAAGTGCTCGAGCTACTAGATGCAGAGGTTGTACTACAGGGGAACCAAACAAGTCGTACAGGGTGCTTGTAAAACATTTCGAACTCTAATCATCCAGTTATTATTTATCCATTTTATTGTCACAAGATCCTCTGCGATACATATCATTTTTTGTTAAATATTTGGTAAGTCTTGTTAAAATAAACAAGTAAATAATAATAATATAGTAACAATCAGATATTAACATTTTACTGTGTATTATGATAACATGAGAGAAAAATTCCTCGTCATGTCTCATTGTGAATTTCTTGTTATCTGACTAGCAATCAAAACCCGAGGTATTGGGTATTAATTAGTCGATATACCTTAAAAAATCGTTTTATATTTATATTACTTTTCACAAAACACAAACATTTCTGACTAATTTTCCAGGATGGTCCTCCTACTACATATACATATATATATATATATATATATATATATATATATATACATATATATATATATATATATATATATGTATATATGTAGGATTTTACACTCTTGCCTATATATATATATAGCCACAAAATATTAAATTATTTCACAAAAACCATTTTAATTATCAGATTTTAATTTTTAAAAAATTTTTAACAATGAAAACTAGTAAAAACGTGACATAAAACATTTGAAAGTTCATTAAATACATTTTAACTAATGCAATTCGACAAAACGACATAATTTTAAGTAAATTATTGACGTTCCACGAACTATTTATTTTATACTGTCAGAATTCTCAAAAAGCGAAAAAAAAAGCAGTACTAAAAATTATCTAGTTCTGTTTGCGTAATAAAGAGACTGAATGCAACCGATTGTACAATAGCAACTGAACAACTAATTATTTGGATAGTATTATAAATCGCCCAGATAATTACTACCACTTGTTCTGGTCTAAAGTTATTTTGTTCTTTGACAGTAGGTTGTTTTGCTCTCGTTTCAATTCACGCATTCTCATTTAAAATAAAAACAGATTTCATTATTAGTTTTATATGGCATTTGACATTATTTTATTTTTGACAATAGCCTACTTGATGTATTGAAACTATTCGCTTTTCTCTCCAGACAAAAAACACACGCAAGGAAAAATAGTGAACGTTTGCAACCTTTATCTGAAACAATTTATTTAATTTTTTTTACGTGGTCGTAATTAAAATAATTAATTAACGCATTATCTCCATGATATGTATATAAACTTTTACTAGCAAATTGTAATAGTATTACGTGACCGAGCCTGAGATATTACTTGGTTTTTTGTTGGAAAAAAAAACGAAATGGTTAGCCTGATGATCGTAAAGTAAAATTAAGTTGAGACTAATTAACCTGCTAAAATTATGAAGCGTTCTCGTGTTATTGATGGTGTAAATGCAAGTGAAAGGATACGTGTAAGTGTAACCTTATTATTAATGGTCGTATAATTTAGTTGATTATTGATATCTTAATTTATATACGGAGAAAACAAAAAAATGAACTGAACAATTATAATCTAGGCTCCGGAATGGAAGTATAGGACTTCATTCCTAGTTCAGGTCCTTATAAATAGTTCAAAAAGTGTTTTTGATTAATTTTTAACCAAATACGGATGTCAAAAATTGATTTTTATTTGTTTTATTCAAGATACGTTCCAAGATTTTAACAAAATCCCCGAAATTTTCATTGAAACTGTCATAACTTTGAATTTACGTAACCATTCTCCCTATGTATCTCCTTCAATGTTATCTAAAGTGACGATATTCATATCAGGCTTGATGTAATCAAATGCTTACTTACTATGGAAAAAAGTACATTAATATTTTCCTTACGTAAACCTTGAATTTTGTAATTAAATCCAAACGAAAGCATCTCTATGAAAAAAGTTCATATAAATGCATAACCGCGTCTATCGCAACAGTAGGTGGACCACCCTGTCGCCTTTACCACTGCGCCACCAAGCCGGCTCAAACAGTTTTGACAAAGGTTTGATGTATCTTTAATATTTCGGTTTTTGTTTTTTATTGTCGTCTTCGTCACCTCATTTTCTTGTGCTTCAACAACATTCGTATTATCAATTGATAAACATTCCGATTCTTCTAGTTTGCAGTCACTCTCATTCGCAAAAACTTTATTAAATTCATTTGGTCTTTTAAATTACTTATATCTTATCCTGTAACACCCTGTAACAAAAGTGACCTGTTGTAATGCTAAAAGTATTTAAATTAGTATGTAGTATAACAAAAATATATTAATACACATATTTTTAAAAGAAAACATCTATTTTTCTAGTAACATTAAACAAATAAATACTTTTACTAATAAATTTACTTTTTTACTATGTTGTTGTTACTAAGATGTTGAGATTTTTTGATATTTGAAGAATACAAGAAAGCACAAAAATCTTGATGGAACAATGGTCTGAACTTTGCAAGGAACATTTCTTTGATTTTTCTCAAAATGGTACCCATTCAAAAAAATTGCTGCTATGTTTTTATCTTTCCCAATTATAAAAAAGTAAATTTCTAAAAATCCATACTCCTATACACAGAGTGATATATCAAAAATATTTTCAATAATATTTCACTAAACTGTCCAAACCCAACTTGTCGGTTGAGTCGATTGAGGAAAAGGTTTGAGGTACTACAACTTAGATAATACTAATTAAAAATAATATTAGTCGGCAAACCCTGATCCATATATTGGAAATTCTTCTACTTTCATTTAAACATTTTCTGAAGCAATCTATTAGAGCCTCCTTAGATAGAGCAGATAGCTCAGACTGGGCAATATGTGGCTAAATACTAACGGTAATTCTCATGATTTCAAGACCCTTTCCAGAACAAAAGCAACTTTGAAACAAGAGCCCATATTAATTAATTTAATGACTTATTATTATTTTGAGTTTCTAGATATCTATGTAACTACGAAAATAATCCTGACTTTCAAAAATCCTTTAGGTAGCATATTGCAAAAGATCTATATTTTAAAAATATGCAGAAATAGTGGAATTATAGTAACATAACAGTGTTCAGTTCAATGAGAGTGGGTCTTACTTCACTAACAAGTCAAATGAAAATTCCCCGGCCTACCATAGTTAAACACATTTTTTGTCAAAATTATTTTTTTTATTCAACATAATTACTGTGAAGGATGATACATTGATTATAGCGACCCTCCTCCTCCTTTTCGTTTCCATTTTTGTAGTACGATTTTTTCTTTGCTTCAAAATTGGCCTCAGTTTCAGCGATCAGCCCTTTGAGCCAAGTTTTTGCTTCAACTGTATTTTCCCCTTCAAAAGGCAATATTTTATCAACGCGCAAAATTCCTTTCTATCCATTTTTTTCACAATAACAAAAGTTGCTTCACTCAAAATGCTATAATTCACAAACTAATGATCCGACAGCTGTCAAATTTATACATGCATCTTTTTTCAATTGTCCTGTTAGTCATATTTTCCAGGCATTGCTAGGTTTCAGTTAAGGGATTTTGGAAAAGGAGCACCATTTTTATGCATTTATTTTCGAATAAATCAACCATGGAATGATCTCCAAAAATCCATCGTTTTTCTGCTGACCGAAATCGTTAATTAATTTGAATGTTGGACGAAGGTCGTGGATAATAATTGATAATTCTTCAACCAATATTAATACACACAATCTATGTAAATTAAGCTTGGAATGTACAAAAACATCCCTCGCCGTTACTTTACACACCTTCTAATTCTTTTACGTAATTTAATACGTAAAGTTTACCGTAAGCCCTGATCATAAACATCTCGAAAAGGAAAGACTCTCCACGCTAATAATCGGCAAAAATCAATTACAACATTTTAAACCAGGGATCCCAACAATTTAAATCTTCTGACGTGCCGCTATCGAAACCGAGGGTTGGGCCCAATAAATGCCTTTAAAAGCTTTATCAGCGCCATTTTCTGATCAGTTTTACTGACGAGGAAGTCGTTAACATTGAAACGATGACGATTGAATGTCGTGGAGGGTGCGGCCTCATTTCTTCCTAGGCATCTAACGGGTCTCTCGACAGGGATTAACGTTCTAGGAAAAAGATTTTTCGCTTCAAACCCAATCTGGCCTGAATCGAAGTGATTATTTTACGTTATAAATTATTTATTTTTGCTGCGTTTACATTTTAATTAAAATACTGCAATGATAATGATAATATCAAGTATTTACATGTATATTTAATCAATGAAAACAACTGTTAAAACCAACCTAACTGTTAAACATTACATGGTTTTGACATTTCTCTATATAAATTAATTAAGTTTCCTGTGTTGATTATTGTGTTACTCAGTGTATCTACTGGCAAATCACATCAAACACATTTAGAAGCTTATGGTAATGCTGCTTCCTCATATCCCAATTATCACTTTCAGTTTCAACAATTTAAATATGATTGACAGACCAAAAAAGTTCGAAGATAATAATTTGTAAGATTGATCGGGCGAAAGCACAACTCAAACCCGGCGTTTACATGCATTGGGAAATGTCCAAATGGAAGGAAAGTGGCTACTACAAGAAGTTAATTTGACCACTTAAAATGAAAAATATTCATTAACAAAAATGGTCTCAATTAACAAATATTTTCTTCAATTAATATCTTATTTAAATTTCTGCCAAAGAAAAACCAACTGTTCCTGTTATTTTCCATAAAACCAACTTAATTAGACTTAGTTAAGGATTCCTGGAGATAGTTTGATATCGCCGGATAATTTACGTCTTCCATAAGCGTCTTCCATCTCATGTTGTGTCCCGTCTTGTTATTGTGAGATTGTAGTAATCATCATCAATATGTTACAAATTATGACCTCTTGAAAGTTTGTCTGATAAAGTTAGTTTTAACAATTTTTAACATTTTCTTTATACTCAAGAATCTTGGTATTAGTTAAATGTATTCCCAAAAATATCGGGACTACAATACTCGGGATCTCGAAAAATTGATCTTCCAGCTTTATTTATTGGCAAGAAGTTTGCTTATTCTGAAAAAAGGCGTTATTAAAGGCCATCGAATGTATGAATATAATAAGGAAGCCATTAACTAGAGATAGATATCACTTTGAAAACTAATGTGTATAATTTTTCGCAGTAAAATTTTCATAAATGATTTGACACATAAAATTAATGTTGTAGCCCAATAAACACTCTTAGAAAGGTATTAATTTATATTTATTACTATACTAAAATAATGATGTTAATGTCAATAAGAAAGAACGTCCTAGAGAATCCAAAAATCTTAAATACGATGAAAAGACATAGATAAAACACTTGGAGAACTTTTAGGCAGCTTAGCAGTTGATGAGACTTTTACATTCGATGAGACAGATACAACATTTTTTGGTGGATTTAATTTAGACTAGTATCTAGTATTTTTATTCCAGTATTTACATAATTTTTCTTATTGAAACACTCATTGACGTGAAAATTCGAATAATCGTAGAACTATCGAATCCTAGCATATTACCATTGTACAAAACACTATGAGTGTCTTAGATTTCTGGATATTCTTGTGCAATACTGTGGGAATTTTGTGGCTCTTGTCTCCTCAAACTTGCACTATAAACAACTTGAGAATTTTAAGATGCTGAGTAATGATATAGAAATCGTTGTTATCGTTGAAATTCCGTATTATGTGTGGTTCATCGCTATTAAAACAAATGAATGCGGCAGCGCTTAGCATGAAACTCATGGCATGATGGTTAGATTTTCAATGTTGTTGTGGAGACCTAAACGTCAAGTTTGAATGATTATTTCTCAACATAACACATGAACTGAGAAGTACCAGGTGCAATAATTCCGGTTCGTTACATTTAAACATGAATCAAACACTATTCAGAAGCATCAACACGTTCTTGTTTTTGGTCAACAGTGAGCAAACGCGGCACGCACTTTGAACAGAGATTTCTCATAGTCAAATGCTCACGCAATGTATGTGGATTTCGTGGATTTTTTTAATGTTTTCTCGTGTTACCACCTGATTTCTACGTCCACTGCGTTCTGCGCTATCGGTGTCTCTATGATCACGTTTGAAGTCAGCAAACCAACATTTCTTTGTTGTTTCTGATAGAGCGGCGTCCTTATAGCATTTTTTAAGCCATTGCTGCGCTTGAACTGTATTTTTTCTATAAAGAAGCAGTGTAAATTTAAAACACGAAATTGTTTTTGTTCCATTATTTTGAAAATAACAAAAGTAGTATCACTATTAGCACAATAACTCACAAACTTATGAGTATAATATCATGAAATTTTAACAGCATTCTTTTGAAGGCTAGTACTAACTGAAAAAGTGGTGAAAGCAATAAAACTAGCGCCGTCTATATGTTAGGCCCGGGACTTTTTAGTCCATTACTATCTGCTACTAAAATATATAGATATAAAAACTGATATTATTGACTAATTCACAATCAAATAATGTCAGAGATTTCATTCAATATTAATATTTTATTAGAATTCGTACAAAAACGTTCTTCATTGATTTAATCGAGATCTGATGGGAACTTGCGCCATTTTATCTCATAAATTTATTTCGAAACGAGGTAAATTGCGGAAACGACAATATCATTTTAAATAATACGCCTAAGACACTGTTGTTCACCGGACAAAAACTACTTACGCAACGCGGACTGATTCGTTATACCGAGAGATAGCTTACGTAAACCACGGCCCGATTGACCGTAAATCTAACGACGATTCGATTTCTAGGGCGCT
Organism: Rhynchophorus ferrugineus; assembly: GCF_030347505.1. Taxonomy (NCBI): domain Eukaryota; kingdom Metazoa; phylum Arthropoda; class Insecta; order Coleoptera; family Curculionidae; genus Rhynchophorus; species Rhynchophorus ferrugineus. Next base: position 14,429,319 of record NW_027472587.1, read on the forward strand.
ACCTGAAGTGCGTGGACACTCGCGGCGACACCATCCTGCTGGGTCTGGAGCAGCGCGGCAAATTTTCGGCCCTTGCCCGTGAGGACAACATCAGCGGCGTCCACACGGCCAGGAACTTGCTCAGCAAGCGGCTGCCTCTCACTGTTCGCTTGGTCCACGGTACGGCCCCACGAGGTCTTAAAAGTCCAAGTCATTTTGTGCCAGAACTTAGGTAAATATCTTGTTTAGATCGCATTCTTTTGTTCCACGTGATGTATATAAACCCAAAATACTTCCTTGTCGGCTTAATACACAGCAGAACATATATTTTTTCAATATATCACAGTAAAAGCTTCTTATTCACGGTATATATGTTTTGTAAATAAACTCAGTTAGTCAGAGATGTTTAACAATGTCTTTTAACACGTTCGCTGTCATTAAAGCGATAGCGCGTAATGTGAAGCTTTCATTAGACGCCAATTACGCTTCAGCGCGTTAAATATATAATGGTCTTTTGAAGCCTTGTATTTAGTTCGGCATTAGCAGTGTGCTTACACAGTTGTACTGGCTATTATCTGAAGATTGTTATAGTAGTCATCATATATAGTCATTTACATGCTTGGCTTCGATTTTTCCTTTTAGATTCATATATATTACAGAATTGCATATAGCGAGAAAACTATCGATATGTTAGGGCCCTCTCGTCCTAAAAGTGGAAAAATAGATATGAAACGTGCCCTAAATTTGCAATAAATATTCAGGCAATCGTATTCCTTGACTTTCTTTGATTGAGGACTTTCGTTTGTCTGTCATAAAAAGGTTACTCAAAGCTCCGAACCTACCTCCAGAACGATTATCAGCGAACATGTCTTGAAAATACGAGAGGAGAAGAAAGCAGGAAATATGTTAAAATACTCAAGTTCTGATGTTTGTTATTGTATTTGTTGAAGATGTTGCAGTATTTCATCAATTGTAAGTGTAAATCAATCATGTTGTAATGGCCTAGAAAGTCTTCTAGGTTGCTTAATTTTGGTGTTGAGGGAATATATTTCAAACCAGACTGAATGTGTCAAGCGGTCGTCTAGGGAAAAATCAAAATGTATTGAAACCAGTTTACAACCACAACATAACGAGCTCACCAACAGAAGATAACTTTTTTATAATGCTGACACATATTTTGTTTCAGGATAATGTCTAGATATGATTTTAACTATATCCTTTTTGAAAATAGGGCTTCCTTCCACAGATAGGTGAATTTTCATGAAGAATTCACAAATTTTCTATATTTGTTGAAACCTTTTCATCATTGAATCAAAGCCTTGACGTTGAAGCATCTTTTCAGTTGTTACTTGATACAATGAGTGATTGATTTATCTTGATGCTCTATAACATTAACTATATGCCTTTAAAAAGTTCAACCAAACCAACCTTCCGATGCTTAAACTTATTCATCTGCTCATTCTAGATTATTGGATTCTTTCAAATGCTTCTGGTTATGGTCTTGAATCGATAATAATATGGCAACTTCTATTTTTTCAATTCCACGATCCGTGCTTTATTCATAAATTGAAATTAAAGTTTCGATTAAGTCTTGTCAGAGATCAAGTACCAATCAATTACTTTCGCAAATACCGCGGTTTAGTTACAGTATTTTCAGCCACGAATAGTGAGAAAGTTAAGAATAGAACCGCGAAGAAGAAGCTTCTACTGTATAATGAGTCTTTAGACTTTACACGTTCACTCTACATATTTTTTTTACTTAACACTCACTTGCTGTTTAATAATAAACATATTGAAGAACTAACTAACTAATTATGTTTTTATTATCAGGTTATTATCAATATACGAAGAAGAACACATATTCGCATTACCACTTCAAAAAGAATCTCATAGTGTAACCGCATTGCCTTTGGCGGCGCCACTGAAGCTGCTGCGTACACGCAATGACGAACAGCTGCGTGGTATGCCTGAATTTAGTCGTTTAGTTGACAAGTGTACCAAACTAGTGGCTGAGGTAGCTGACCGTATACAGGTAAGTTTTCCCAGGTTCCCCAGACAGGAGCATTTTCTTACTCTAATTATTCTGGATTTTAGTACATTTGTGTTCTGACATAACGAAATTTTAATATAAATAATTTTACAAAAATGTTATTAAATATAATTTATTTTAATATTATAGTACATCAAATGCATTTATTATCGAAGAACTAAAATTACAATTAATTTTACAGCCACAATAATTTATAGGTTAGAGTTGTTTTATTATATATACATTCAGCTTTTTTCCACACTAGTATCGCTACGGTTCGAGACGTGTTTTTGTATGTAGTGGTATCCCCCGATGGCCTAATCCACTTAATTTACAATTGTATATCTAATACAATTCCCTACTATTAAAGTATATTAATTGTATACTGACCTTTAGTGGTTTCCTCTTTCAGTAACCTATCTTGGTAATCGTCAGCATTGAATGATAAACCAACATTCATAAAGTTTTATTCAATCACAGTCACTTTCAGAAATACTAGTCAAGTTAATAACCAAGCTGTTTATTTCCAATCTATTAAAAATTGCTCAAGATTCTACAATTTGTCAATTTCTTCTTCGATATGTCTGATTGAGCTCATACAAACTGTATAAATAATACCATTCCTGTTTCAAGCATGAGAACTATATGTTTGCCATGAATTATTAAGAAATTTTATGACTAACAAAACCTAATGGGTAGTTATTCCAACGTTTACCTTTTTCTATGAATCTTTGTTGTCTTTATACTATATTTATTATCATCTTGCCATGAGCAACCCAATTTACCATTCTGAAATATTCATGGATCTTTTAAATTTATAAACTGATATAATTCTTCCTTGATATTATTATATTCCATTAAACCCTCTGGAAGTTCCATTAAGCCCTTTCGTGGGTTATCTTTACACCATTTAAATCCTATATTATCCAACAGTGTATGAACGGATGTTCAATATCTCTCAATAGCTCTATATCTTTTGGATCTTTGTGGATACTTTCCAGACTAACAATTTTCTCTGAAATAATTGTATTAAATTATGTTTCGATTGAAAAACTACTTACTGTTTTATACATTTCGTGTATTTGACCTCTGAAATACCAAGATTGATCTTGATTCCTCACCTGTTTCGCATAAACACGGTTTCTGTTTCGCGAATTTAAGGTTATATTGTTTTTTAATTTTTGAGATATTTTAGTGACCGTGTTTTTCAATAAAAACCGCGGCGATTTCAAATTTATTAAAACAAAGCGTTAAAACAACGTTTGCCGGTTTATAACCCGTAATTATAATATTTTGAAGAATTTTCAGAAGTTTGGCAAACGGACAACTATTGCAGGCTCATTCCGTTACATTTTCGAACTTCTCTAACAGCATTCTGTCTCTTTTTAATTAGAATAAAACGACAAGGATAATATTGTCTGACTGTAAAACGAATTTACAATTTTAGACAGACATATATTGACACTTGTGTCACTGCTATTTTGAATTGACAGTAGTTTTATTTTAATACATCATTGTGATCAAAAAATAGTTTTGTATATATATATATATATATATATATATATATATATATATATATATATATACATATAATAGAAAAATATTTTTGTTCAATTATTTTTATTAGAATTATTAGAATTATTTTATGTCAAAGGCAAACTGAAATGAAACCTAGAGTTGATGCGGCAACATTGTAATGTTTCGACGTCACAAATATCCACGACGAATTACTAAAAAAAACTTTGAATTGACTATAGATCTCTGAAACAGTGTATGATCTCACCGCAATGTAAACTGTTTTTCTTATCAGTATGACCTTGCCCGCTTGAACGCGATGTCCGCATTTCCTGACGAATACGTACGACATGATTTTCCGATCAGACGTCACGCCCAAAACTCAAATATCCACCCGATAATGAAACAATACCGATAAGTGCGACGGCAACCTTCACCCAGTTCCTAATATCGCGAAACCGCCGAGTTTTTCGCCAAACGTTTTAGAACGGACTGGGTATTAGTGGGTCACCGTTGCTGTCGTTTCGGCTACGCCTTCTAATAATTACAACTAAAAGCACCAACTTGCACATTGTCAAATGTTTATTTATGTCTTCGGGGCGTGTTGGACGGAATGCAGGATTTTGGGTAGAGGTTCGCGGTGGTGCTCCGATAGGAGGGGCTGTTTATTACCATTTTTTCATTCGTTCAATTTAGGTAAAAGCTTTTCGTTCGTTGATCTATCTCAATATGGTGACCATTGGCCGTGTTAATTCCATTTTACTCAGGATCGACTATAATGATAAACATTGACATGTTAATGTGACCGGGATAACATAAAAATCTTTAATTCCTAAGAGATTTCCTGCGAGGAGACCCAGCTTTAGTCCATCCATTCAAAGTTGTGAAGTTTTTTTGTTTATCTTTAATTTCTAATAATATCTTTAATTTTATATCAATTTAATCATCAATTAAAACAATTCACCATCTTCTACAAAATTGTTGAATTACTTACATTGAATAACTCAAAAATATGGCACCATAAATGAAGGGTCTCCCCAGCACGTTACCATTTTTGAAGACTATCAAGATAAACCAATAAATATTAACGAAAACAGCCTCTCCGTTTTCGTACCTGAAATGTATATTGTGAAACTTATAAAGTATTTCAGTACCTATTTCTATAGAGGACTCCGTATAGACAACCTCACAATTTGAGAAAATTTTCTGATATGTCGAATTAATGTGAATACTTCAATGAATACTTCCATGTATTCTAGTTATGTAGCCGAGAAAGTATTACTATTGCCCAACTTCTCAAATAAATCATATAATACTTATTGTAATATGTAATTTACTTCTCATAAGCTACACCATATAACTTTTCAGGGAATTCCATTTTGTGGGACAGGGATATCTTAACTGATGTCCAAGAGAGTCTTTTATGACTTCAGCCGATTAGAGCTCAATTTTGTATGTATTTTGGAGTCATAAGTATTTGAAATACTAACTACAAGACACCTCATCGTCAGGTATTTGAAATATTATAATTTCAAATACTCGTCAGTAATTGAACTACAAGCATTTCGTTGTAAGAGACAAAAGAAGATGCAAAAGTCGGGAGTGATTACCGACAGTTTGGCCTCTTGAAGCGAATATCATTTTTTGTGTATAAATAAAGACTACAATCATTACCAAAAAATTATTTTTTAATATTTAACTTTTCTTTCAGGTTCTTGACGGTAAACTGGGCGATTCAAAGAAACAGTCATCTACCCAATCTGCCGAGTTGAAGAACGGCTTTATTCTCCGTCGAAGCGCTTCCTCCGACTCGGCTAATCACCGAACGAAGCAACATCACCGAAAGGACGAGAACCGAGTGCCCGTCTACAGTAAGGACTACGACGAAATCGACCAGATCTACGACTATGTGCGCGGCTTCGCGCCCCTACCGAAGAACATCAGATTGCCGTTCTCCGACCCCTCGCCCTCGCTGACGTCGCACAGCTCGACCCCATCCCATCCGGTCTCCGACCTAACCAAGCCGGAACCGCCACCCATCGAGACGATTCCCACGAAGAAGTTGCAGGCGGAGAAGAGGAACCGGAAGTCGGCGTCGTCGACGATCAGAGACAAGGAGGCGCCGCCCAAGGTCCACCACGTACACCAGAAGACGCCTCCGGGACTGCCCAAGCTGTACTTGAAGAACGGCCATTCCCAGAGGAGTCGGCTGTTGAGGCAGAAGAGCGCGTCCCCCATGAAGGAGACCCCTCCGAGTCCCATATCGAAGAGCGGTTCGCCGTTGTTCAATATCAGATATAAGTCACTGAACAATTTGCAGGTAAGCCAAATAATTATCACCATTTGAAAATCGTTTTTTGTTGACGTATTTCATAATTTGTGAGTACCTGATTCACCTTTCTTTTTAATAAGGAAAACAGGTGTAGGACGGAGTATTTCGGGTCATTTTTATGAATGTTTTTAGTTATTTAATAATAAATATATTTTATTGATATTTTGGGAACAACTGGGAATTCTTCTTTTCGAGCTTTTCGAACTTCTTCTAAGCACACAGCCAAATATACCGAGACCTCAACGATTTATAAACCACTATGCGAATGTTGTGTAGCCAATCGCCAAAACTGTTGAATTAAAAAATTCATTTGCATTTTGTGTATGTCCGCCTAAACATCTATCGAGTAAATAATCTCTTCGATAAGTATTCAATTTCTTCAGTTTCAGTTTTTTTTTCTTTTTTTTTTCTTTTCTTTCTTTTCTTTCTTTTCTTCTCCTTTTTTTATTCACAGTTTCACTATAGTAATTTGCTCGGTCGCTATCCCATAGATACAAAAGCAAGGGAATTTGGTGAACCCAGCTTGTTAGAGGAAAATGTACAATATTTTTCTTTAAAAAATCATCCAAATACAAAGAAATCTTACTATAGGACATTATTAGTCAAAACAAGAAATCTGTAATGTATAGTGATTCAAATTCTTCTTTATTCTTTGTTAATTGTCTTCATTAATAAATTTGACACATTGCGCTATCTATAGATCTACAATATAAGTTACGTCACTTATTGTAAATTCTTCAAGATTAACTCACAATCGTAGTAATATAACAAGACATAAAGAGTAAAAAACACATAATAATGACTAAATTATATCATAGTCTGATAATAGATGCCTTAATCGGATGGGTGTAGAAAAATTTACATAAAAGACACCGCAAGCCGACATAATTAGAGTGGGTTGATGGAATCAGGATTATTTGGCGATCGGTCTGTCACCAACGGTACCCGGAAACTCGCGCTTTTATTATAGTAACGCAAGACAAGGACGTAAAAACATTCGAATTACGACAGGTATTGTCTAGAGTGCCAGTGTGAATGATAAATGACCGAAATATGGACACGTGGGCCAAAACCGACGCGTCATTGATGTTAAGGGTCCCCTTTTTAATATAACAGACCTACGTTGTCATTATTTTATATAAGTCTGATGGATTAAATTGTTTGCCAATTAATTTTCCAATTTACATGTCGAACTACTCACACTGACGTTTTTTTAAAGGCTAATTGTCACGTTAATACCAAGTTGGCGCCGTCTAAAATCAAAACAAAAGCATGTTTTTGTTCATTTTTGCATTTTTTCCAAAACTGACTTTGTTATCATTTGTACCAGTCGATTCCTAACATCTAAAAAGTAGTGAGATAGAATTCTATCCCACATATTTTGTTCATATCAACACAATATATAAAATGTCACACCTCCAACTACTAGGAGCTGTTCGTAAAATTTTTGGGAAAAAATTCGTATCTAAATGATACTAAAAACCCTGATTTTTTCATGAAACTTTTTCCCTGCTGTTATGTCTTAAGACCAAACAAATTTCAACTATGTACAAACACCATATATTGGTACCGTTCTCGGTAGTACCGTGCGGATGAAGACGTCCAATCACCGACGATACGAATTCAAATTTTATCGCTTCATTATTTTACGCTGAGCGTCTTTATTACTCCTGAACTTATCTCTAATTAATTTAATAGAAAGAAAAGGAGAGAGAGACGGAGCGAGAGCGCATCTTCTGTATCCGCGAGCGAGCCAGAAAAAAGCCCGTCCGGCGACGGGGAGCCCCGCTGCGTATTTACCGGGGTACGGAAAAAAGTTGCGTCACGCATGGGGGACCATTTTATTTGATTAATTCATTAGATGCCGGTCCGATCGCTGGTCCAATTAAGATTTTTTACTTTCGTAATTTTTAATGAGGCATCCGAGATGATGGTGATTTTTATCGGGTTTGTTTTTGTCGACGAGGTGATTATAGTGTTTCGGGAAAGATCCTGTTGAGGGCGCTGGAGTCAAGAAACTGAGGTCCTTACCTGGTGTTTTTGAATCGTCATCATTACGCTATAATAACGTCGACTTGTTGTCATTCGTTCGTTTGATTTCCATGTTTCTGTCTTTAGACCAATATTTTCCTTCTTAATATTTCAATTTTTTGAACAGCAGTTCAAAACAGAACTCAGAACAACATAAATACCGTTATATACAGTCGCCGAACTAACAGAACTAGACGATATCTTCCCTAAGTTGGTCTCATGAGGACCATCCTAAAAATCTAAAATATTTCCTACACAATTTCTATATCTATATATTAATGGGCTTACCAAACATTTTGCCCCCCTTTTTGATGAATACAGGGTACCTGGGTGCGTGAAATTTGGTACGGTTAAAACTTCTATCGAGGAAGAATATGTAGGCCTAAAATTTTTGCCTAATATTCACTGCAAACAAGTAAGTTTCAATAAAGCGAAGTACGCCCGAATGAAGTAGCCAGGAACAGCTGTCAGAACGGTAGAATCATCCCGGTCATGCCAGTAACCAGGCTCCAGCTCCAGCTAAGACCGGATGTCTTCTGGGATGGTCTTTTAAGTTGGTCACTCGCCAGTCAGTATGTTTAATGTCAAGGACCATGACTCGGAGCCTACAGAACCATTAAGCAGTAGGTCCTGTCCCCATAAACCATAGTTGGTAAAAAGAGACTCCAAAATATAACAAGATGCTTTTGAAGTAACCTTTGATGAAGTAGTTAAAAATCTATTTATGAACAGGCATTAAATACTCCACATGACGACAGAATGAACTGACCTAGCATTCCATTTAGCTATTTTTTCTTCTATGATATTGAGTTCCAAATATGTGAAAACTCATCGAACGATTCCTTGTTTTTACTACTACTCAAAAGATAATATTTAATATTTGCTAAATCCCAACGTTTCAATAGAAATGTTCTTGGGGCGCTTTCCTTATATTTGATTATTCCTCATGTTTCTATAGTCAGACTTTGGTTTAAAGCTTTTTTAACATTTATTTCATTTATTATCATCACCTACTGTAGATTCCTCAAATTTAATTCAACTAATCTCATTAGACATTTTGGCTGTATTTAATGAAAATATTATTACTCGAAAATGAAGGAAAATTTATTTTAAAGTCTCCCTCTACCAACTAGGGGTTTATCTGGACTGAACCTACAGTTTAACGTGGGCTCCGAACCACAGTCCTCAGCATTAACCCTACAGACTGGCGAGTGACCAACTTTAGAAATCATCCCAGAAGACATCCGGTCTTACCCAGCCTGGTTACTGGCGGGAGTGGGATCATTTTCCTTGTCGGATTTTACACCCTTACCTTGGACAATCACAAACATAAATTTACGACCATGCCCCAGTAGGATTCGAACCCGCGGCTATCGCAACAGTAGGAGGACCGTCCTATCGCCTTTACCACTGCGCCACCTAAGTTAAATTGTGTATATATAGTAGAATATAAAATACGTGTAGTAGATAGCTTAAATAAAGTTCTTGTTTATTTTTATTTAGTTATTACAACTATTATTATGTACATATTTTATTTTAAAATGTTTTTTTTTGCGTCTAAAATTTAAGATCGATTTTTTTATTTTTAGTGAGTTCCTTGAATTTGGCTGAATTTTTTTGTTAAAGATATTTTATAACAACTATGCTTAATATAAAAATTTTTGCTAAAAATAGAGATAAAATGGAAAAAATCACGAAATACAAAAAATTTATTGAATCAATCTATCGCGTATATTCTAACATTTATTGGTTTTTGGTTATGTCTTGTTGGGATTTTAATTGTCAGGTATTTGATAGTGCGATTTAATGCAAACTATGGTCGGGTCTCGTTCGAAACGGTAGAGTTGGCGTTGATTGTTGCCTAATTTGGCTTATGTGGGACATGCTGATATGGGAATATGTCCCGACGCTGGTGGGAAATTTTCGCGTAAAACTTTTTGGATTTCCTTATGGCGTATCCCCTGTACCGTTACGTAGTAAATATATGACCAAAGAATGTGTCACGGCCGAAGATATAATGAGTATACGAACGTTATTTATAAAGGAATGAATATATATACAACAAATCTTCCTGTAATATCACATAAATCCTTCTCATATTATGTAAATAATTTCATATTAATTATTTTGTTTTAATGCATCTATCTTTTAAACAATTTATGCCTTTTTTGTGGTAGTTAATAATGATTTTCTCTTTTATAGTTTTACAAATATGTACTTATTTTTAAACGTCTTCTTTTTTAATATTTTGAAATCTCTTTTTTTACCGACAAGGATTTATCTGGACTGGACGTACTGTTTAACTTGAGCTTCAAACCACGGTCCTCGGTATTAAGCCTACCGACTGGCCCAGAAGACATCCGGTCTCACCCAGCTTGATTGTTAGTCGAATTGGGATATTCTTTGTCATTTTCACTGTTGCTTTTAAAGATACTTACAATTACAATCACAAACATAAAGTACATCCATGCGCCAGCAGGATTCGAACCCACAACTATCGCAACAGTAGGAGGACCGCCCTGTCGCCTTGACCACTGCTCCAACCAAGCCGACAAAATAAATAATTAAAATAAGCTAATTCAAAATATCATCAGAGGTACACTGAGCTCACGAATTTCAACTATTAGCATTAGTGAATTCTTGTTCCATCATTAACTTTTATAACTTGATGTTTACAAAAGCGTGACATCATGAGTTTCTGCTTGATGTTTGATCTACTATGGCGGATGACGTTTTGTATTTCCGTTCTTAAGTACTAAACTTTACTATTTGTTTCAGGCTATGGAACTGGACGGTACTTTGGACTCGAGCAACTCCGGAGGTCGTGCGTCCGGCGATTCCGGAACCGGCGTAAAACAGCCGGAGAAACGTTCGAGGAAACTGTCCAGGCCGCGCAGCCTCACCAACCTGATGTGGGAGGCTAGGGAGCACGCGGACATCTCCATGCCCGTGGTGGAGAAAGCGAAGAAAACGGTCGACCCAGCTGCCATACTATACAAAAAACATTCCAAGTATTCCGTCAACGGTCAGAAGAGTAGGGGCACCCTGTACTTGTAGAAAGAATGAGCCGACGGGGGGGAAAGGGCGAATGTGTGCTTGTGTGAAGCTCCGGCAGAGCGTTTGTGAATACCCAGCTTAGCTATTTGTGATTTTGTGTACTTTGTAAGTTTTTATCCGACGACGTTTCTGATTTCGTTTAAGCCAACATCATCAGGACCGGTTTCGTACCGAGAATCCCGCGAGATCTCGACTCGGAACGGTCTAGGTATATATATTAAACAAACGTAAAAAATGGAATTGAAGATAGTGAAAACATATTTATAGGAATATATATATAAATGATGAATTTTAGAGTTATAGAACTTTCTAAGCAGCCTTGATCATTCATTCTACATCTCATATTTAAATAAACAATAACCGGCCATACTTTGATAAAAGTTGTTAAAGTTGATAAATCAGACCCCAGCAAGTTTTTCACTCATCATCACTTAACGAGCATAAATGTCAGACCGACGGCTTTCACTCGCTATAACTCTAGAAAACTTCTCATACTTAAAATTTAGCTCGAATCTGTAAATAATGTACAAAAGAAAAACAACCAATAAGATTTAGGCCAATATAAAACATATTTTGATATAACAAGCTTACTGATACATACATATATATATTAATCGGAATTTTTTGTAATGCACTTTATAAAACTAATCTACAATATCGCGAATTTAGGCACGATTTTACTATATATAGGACCCATTTTAGGAACGTAAATAATCTTAAACAAATTTTGTATCGAAACCGAATCGGTCAAAACGAAAACAGATACGTCTTGAAGTATCCCCTTTCGATTTTTTTCTCTTTATTTTCTAAGACTTGTGATGTGTAGGTTTTAGGTATTTTTTTTGTACTTTTTTTTGTAATTCGTACGATAAAAGTTAATGATACTGTGTTAGTGTTCGTTTTAGTTAAGAATGAAATAAAAGGGAACACAGAACAGAAAATGGTTTGTTGTTTTATTGTTTATGATTGTCCTGTCCTATATTTCAGATATCATTTACATTCTCAGTACCTTTTCAAGAAACTCCCCAGAAGATTTGAAAAGAAAGTTAATCAAATAAATAAGTTGTTCGATGGTATATGGTGAGCTTTTGATAAGTAATTGGTTCAAAATAAAATATAGGATGATGTTCTTTTCCAAAAAATTTTGCCACAAACTATTGTTAACAGCAGTTATAAACTACCAGGATCTTCCTTTACGTCTCGACCACATTTGAATGCATATTATTGCTCAAATATAGGTTTTTAAAACAAAATTGATTAACCATCACTCAGCAGTATTCGTTGTTTAATATTTTTATCCGCTAAAAACAGGATGAAGCTGAACTGACAAGCGCTGTAAACAAATTAAATTATAGATGACATTCAAACCTTATTGAAGAGTACAATTTTAGATTATTTATCGAAAAACAACGTGAGTTCAAAAGGTACTACAGTTAACTTGGTCTTTAACCTAATTCTTCAACATATTATTGTTGTTTGTGGCCCTATATCAGAGGTCATTTCATGAATAGATCCTTTATAATCACCTGTAAATTCTTCACTTAGTTATTTGTGAATTATTGGGCTTATAACAGTGTTTAACTATTACCATAATTAACAATGCACTAGCCAATCGACCCTAAGCAATTGATATTGTGATTAAGTGAACTTAATTCTTAAAAATGAATAAAACCATTTTGATTTTCAAATTTTTTTCTACAAAGCCAGGAGACATTTTCCTTGTTAATAATACTATTTGTTATAACTTCACGACTCTTCTTTTAGCAAATATTACAGGAGACTATAAACTGTCACTAATTCATCTCACCACGAAATATTCAATCAAAATTTCTGTGAACTGAGACTTGTTGACTTAAGAAAAAACTTAAAAAAAAAATATTTTCATAACATTTTAAATTGCTCCATTGTGACGAATCAACTTTGAAGTCACTAAAGAACTAAGAGGGAAGAGTTCATTAGGTGAATTCATCCTCAGGTAAACTCGCTTCATTTTTAATTGTCATAAGAATCACCGAGTAAAGTCAACAACGATACAGAACTATTAAAACGTATCATAGATGGAATGAAAATAGGAGTGTATATTATAGTATATATACAGTTGGGTTAAATACTCCGATGCACCATATTCGTCCAATTTAGCACCCAGTGATTATTTAATATTTTTCATATAAATTTTCATACATTTATGTCACGTACGAAACCTTGACCGCTTACAAACACCAAACGATTTTTTGCTCTGTTGGCTGAACTAATACGAGTCGTCGTAAGAGAAGATTTTTAAGCATTCAATACCTTCCATCATTCCGACTTCTTATACGCCGAGAAGTCGAATTTCTAGGCGTTTCGGGCGACGGAAAAAGACACGGTTATTAAAATGCGACGTTTCTACCGACGAGGCCATAATATAAAAATAATAATCAGTAATAAGACCGTAAATTCTATTAAATTTAATTTTGCTGGTGTTTTTTTTCTGGTTGCTTAATGCCCCGTAATGCATAACGGTAGTCGACGCCGTTTTTTACGGGTATGTTTTCGATGAAATTCGACGAATTTTTCCTCCTGTCCGATGGATTTCAGCCGCTCGGTTCGAGAATGAAACGCATCGCGCGTGTTCAACAAGCCTCAAAATGATCAGTGATGTAATATTAGTCGGATATATTATTATAGCACAATAATAAATAAGCTTTAAAATATTTCACAAATATACTAACTGTACAATTGACAAGTCCCCGGCCTACTCAACATAATTCTCTTCGAGGGTAATACACTGATTATAGCGACCCTTCAACTTTTCGATACCATTTTTGTAGTACGATTTGTCCTTTATTTCAAAATAGGCCTCAGTTTCGGCAATCACCTCTTCATTTGACGAAAATTTCTTCCCAGCGAGGATTCCTTTAAGACCTGAGAACAGGAAATAGTCGCTGGTGGCCAGATCTCGATAATACGGTGGATGAGGAGCAATTCGAAGCCCAATTTATGGATTTTCTTTTTTGCCATCGTTTTCACTGACTTGTGACACGGTGCATTGTCTTGATGAAGCAGCACTTTCTTTTTCTTTGAATTCACTTTGCACAGAGCTTTCGCATATCCAAATATTCGTGAATGATGTATATCACATTGTGTTCAGTTAATATCTTTGGAGTGTCTGAATTCATTCAATTTCAATTTACGGTCATTCAAAATCATTTTATGAGTTTTTTTCATGTTTTCGTTGGTAACAACTTCTTTTGGGCGTCCACTGCATTCACCGTCTTCGGTGCTCATTTCACCACGTTTAAACTTAGCAGACTAATCCTTGATGGTTGATTTTCATGGGGCAGTGTCCAGAAAATCGGCATCAAGCCAAATTTTTGCCTCAACTGTATTTTTTTCCCTTCAAAAAGCAATATTTTATCAACAGGCGAAATTCCTTTTTATCCATTATTTTTTCACAATAACGATTGTGGCTTCACCCAAAATACTATAATTCAGAAACTAATGAACCGACAGCTGTCAAATTTATACGCGCATCTTTTGAGGATTAGGGCTAACTAAAAAACATATGGATTTAATTCTAGTAGCGCCATCTATGTGTCAGGCCGTATACTCTTCAAGTGACCTGTGAATATTTTTTGTTTGTAATTTAAACGATCTTTAAAACCTTTTATGCGAAGTAATACAAATCAAAGTATAAATTGTTTGATTTCATTTTATTGATATAAAAGAATATCAAGTCGATATTGTTAATAGAAAAATTCCTGGTGATCAGGAGGTCAGTTACTTCCCCATACGCCATATTAGTCAGATTTAGCACCCGGGCACTCCTTGGCGTGTCCACGACGACCGCGGTCGGTACCCACGCTCCACAAACGTCTGTCCGCGACATATTCGCCCGTCCCGGGGACCCAGCGGTGAACACAGACGAGCGGGATTCGTTCATTTTATTTTGATCGTCCCTCGTTGAAGACAACGGCGAATAAAAATCATCCGCGCCCATAGGTCCGAGTGCGACGCCACCGTGTCGATCGGCCACCGGTCCAAAAGGTCTTTACACTGACCTGAGTTAATTGAGTGCATATGTTACGTTTACGACTATACGACTATCGTAAGGTATATTGTATTGGCTGATGTAGGGAATGTTTTTAACAGTTGGGTAGTGAACTATCAGTTTTTGCACCTGTTTGTATTATTTAAAATTCTATAATAAGATATATATTAGCAACTTATCA
The DNA here is from genome assembly GCF_030347505.1 of Rhynchophorus ferrugineus. Classification (NCBI taxonomy): domain Eukaryota; kingdom Metazoa; phylum Arthropoda; class Insecta; order Coleoptera; family Curculionidae; genus Rhynchophorus; species Rhynchophorus ferrugineus. The sequence continues at coordinate 14,444,473 of NW_027472587.1, forward strand.
ACGGGCCGGCTTGGTGGCGCAGTGGCAAAGGCTATAGGGCGGTCCTCCTACTGTTGCGATAGCCGCGGGTTCGAGTCCTGCTGGGGCATGATCGTAAATTTTTGTTTTTCATTGTTTAAAATTTGTGAATGTTCTAGGCAAAATGTGTGTAAAATCCGATAAGGATCCCAGTCACGCCAGTAACCAGGCTGGGTAAGACCGGATATCTTCTAGGATGATTTTTAAGTTGGTCACTCGCCAGTCGGTAGGCTTAATGCTGAGGACCGTGGTTCGGAGCCCACGTTAAACTGTAATCCAGTCCAGATAAACCCTTGGTTGGTACAAACTTTAAAATATTTAAAAAAATCAGATATACCCTATAAAATAGTTCAACAACTATATTGTTAAATTGATTTTACAGATCCTCTTCCCTCAATTTTACTGAAAAATTTGTAATTTTCACTCAATATTTATTCTTTCGTTTTGCTGTCATTTTGTGGAATATATAAATGACTGTTGCTGGATATGCAGTGTTTCTATATATGTTGTAGAAGAAACATGTATTATGCGTTGCTAAGATCGAATGAAACTGTGAATGAAATTGTTAAATGACGCATTCAAAAATGCAACTAAAACCATCGACAGACGCTAAGACATCATATTTCATGCAAATTCTCGGCCACACATTGACAACTTAATAAAATGCTATTGTAAGTTTGACCTTTTTCGATGAACTTTTGTTGCCTTTACACTCTTTTTATTGACATATTCATTTTGACACAGTATTAGAGACATGGGTATTATGTCTCCTATAGATACACAAATTTTGAAGTCATAAATTGATATGATGTGAGTGCACTGCTATTGTGGATAGACTATATCAATTTTTAACTAGAATAAAATAAGTATATATATATATATATATATATATATATATATATATATATATATATATATATTAAAAACACTATATCAGTTTAAAATGAATTTACAAGTTGCTATATGCAATACATTCGACGTCATAGTGTTATAATACAAATTATTTAATATATGATGAACTATTTGACAAACATTATTTAGTATGTATAAGTTTGAGCTAGCAAGCTAAGAAAACAACAAAAACGAAATTACCGACTTAATAAATGTCATCGCACGCCGTCCCGACATCGCCTCGCGCTGAACCATCGACTCCAATGACCCGGGGGATCAAACCGAGCGCTAAACGATACATGAATCCGACGACAACGAAATCTAACAGTAAAATAATAGCACACCTGGTCGTAAGAGACCACGACTTCCACACCGGACAGCTATTTATTAGGGTCCGTCGTTCTTTTTTTTTCGCCGCCATGTTGTGTGCATGTGTTCGAGTGTGCATGTGTGGGGTGACCAAAACGGAAACGGCATTGTTATTCTATTGTTTTTCCGCGGCTAAATTGAACGGAAGAACGGTAACAGAGTGGGACTGCGTTAAAGTTGGAGTTAATGTTGTTTTTTTCGACAGAACATCATATAATAGAGTGTGCCATGAAAAAACAGTGTCATGGGAAATTTCCTAACATACCAAATAATTTGCTAAAAAACAGCGCTATAAGATTAGGAGAAGAGTGTTTGGAGAGATTACGTGACGAAACCATCAATGGGGACCGCTTATAACCACAACTGATGCATTAGAGCCGAGCACTGCGCGAAGGACGGCGAAATACCAGCAAGGAAAACAATGTTATACTTCAAGATGACAACGCTCGACCAACGCAAAACCGGTAAAAGCATACTTGGAAGCATAAAAATGGGAACATAAAAAACATAAACAAATCACATCCGCAGTATTCTCCAGACCTTGCTTCTTCTGATGAGCATTTGTTCCGACAAATGAATCATAAACTCTCTGAGCAGCGCTTAGCTTCTTATGAAGATACCAAAAACAATCATCAATATGTGGATAGCTTCAAAGAAAGATCGTTTTTTCGAGACTAACAATGGACAATACTTTAGTTAAAACATGTTAAATGTTCAAATTCCTATACAACTAATGCACTGGTTACATCCTTCAATACATACATACTTCAGCTCCACATACATTCTAACTATATGAACATGATTACACAACATATCTTTTATTGCGATGCACACAAACCTTACCATCCTCTCTAGTCTTCAGCTATCCTCGATATACATACATATACATACATATACATACATATACATACATATACATACATATACATACATATACATACATATACATACATATACATACATATACATACATATACATACATATACATACATATACATACATATACATACATATACATACATATACATACATATACATACATATACATACATATACATACATATACATACATATACATACATATACATACATATACATACATATACATACATATACATACATATACATACATATACATACATATACATACATATACATACATATACATACATATACATACATATACATACATATACATACATATACATACATATACATACATATACATACATATACATACATATACATACATATACATACATATACATACATACATATACATACATATACATACATACACATACATATACATACATATACATACATACATATACATACATATACATACATATACATACATATACATACATATACATACATATACATACATATACATACATATACATACATATACATACATATACATGTATATACATACATATACATACACATACATACATATACATACATACACAACATACATATGCAACATACATATACAACATACATAACTAAAAAAAATTAGTGAAAATATTGGTAGGATTTTGTTCACCTTCAAATGTTATATTCTTCAAAACACTAACCGATCATAACGTACAAACTTATAACGACGGTTAAAAACGAATGAGAGAAATAGAGGTACCGACAAAGACACAGATAAACGTAAATAACACCGCAATAACCATTGTAGGCCGCCAATATTTATATAAAGAATCAATTAATATTCCGCTATCTATCGGAAACTCTCGGTGCGATTGTTTTCTTTTTTTCCTACATCTTGCGATCGTTGTTTTTCATTCGCGCCTTGAATATGCATGATAGCAGAGATGAGATGCGGATCGATTTGTAAATAAACTGCGGGGTTGATATGGAGATAAAGCCAGGCCTGTTCTTGTGCTGTTCCCGAAGCAGTGCAAAAGTTTTTCTTCGTTACATTGTAACAGAGTAGGCGTTGTATTATTGCGTTCATTTCTTTCTGTTTAGTTGTTTTTTTTTCGCTTAAAGTTGGATTGGTAAGAAAATAATTTCGGTTTGGTAACATGAAGCCATGGCACAATAAATAGTACAGTTTGGATGGGATAAAGGACTGTGAATTAATGTTGAGGGTATATTTTATAAAATCAAGCCCTTTTAGACAGTATTTCCCTTCGTCAATATATTTTTATTGGTGGGGTATTATTAATGCCTTGAATTTTGAATTAAATGGTATAGTATTCGTAATTCATTCATTTCCAGAGCTTCTTATATCTCCAGTTTCCAAAGGTAAAAGGGTGATCATCTATCACAGTGATATTTACCAACAAACAGACAAACAACTGTAACACTATCATAAATTTGTGTAATTCTGCCCATTAATGAAAATGTAATTACGACCACTTGGCAACGCTGTATTCAACGGTCTCGAAAAGTACGAATAATAAATTTAAATTTTCATCTGTACCGTCGAATAAAATCGACTCCCATTATTTACGTTCATATCGAACCTACTTATTTATAATGCAAATACTTAATATTTAAATACCAGCGCCTGACCTGCCTCTTCTTCTTATTCTTCGATCGTTCATTCACTCGCGATCTTCTTATTCTGATTATTCCTCTTCTTTTCACGGTCAATTTTGTTGTCCGTATCGATCAAACCTAGATTGGTAGAATAAGTTTTTTTTTACTTTGCATTGTGTTTATTTGTTTATATTTGTTCATGCCTGTACACTTAAACTATATTTGATAAACGATGTTGTAATAGATATACTCAATTAGTAAATGTCACTGTAATTTTTTTAAATGTCATCTATTTATGAGGTTATGTATTTAAATTATTTAGTTTTTGATTTTGTTACGTCAAATTCATTTGACAACGGCTAGAAATTCATGATTTACATCGGATATAGTCAACGATCTTAAAATATTCCGTTAAAATGGCCTTTATCGTTCAAAACGAAGCGGGAAATATGCTGCATGGTGTTCTGGTCATGCGAAGCGATGGTTGCAGTTGGTGAGGTGAATTATCGATATTACCGATGCCGTTAAGTATTCGCCCTAGGAACCATTCACCAGACTTATAATATGGTTAGTGTGTAACTGGGTACCCATTTTGAATTATAGGGTGCTGCCAGCGGTTTCTTCCGATTTTCAATAAAGTCCCGTCTTTTTCCCGTAATTTATCGGCATCGGGTTGGGTCGGGAACAAGTGCCGTGGGCTAAAATTATTAGTTCAAAGGAGTCATGGCCTCCTAGATTGGCATTTGTACGTTAGAAAAATCATTTCTTATCACACTAGATAGCTCAAAATTCCAAAATTATTTAAATTATTTATTACGTTGTTATTAGTCGTCGCCGACTAACCTACAGTTTATATTTACAATAGCTTAAAACATCTATAGTCTATTCAAAAATTGTCTTTTTTTTTCTAAAAACATTAATGACCTTTTGTTACAATTTAATATAGGAAATTTTAAAAGAAAAGAATTTCGCCCCCGGGTGGGCTCGAACCACCAACCTTTCGGTTAACAGCCGAACGCGCTAGCCGATTGCGCCACGGAGGCTTATGCTTGGTTTTATTGTAGATTATATATTAGCAAATATTTTTTATATTATATGTAAAATATTTTGTATTATTTTGTGGAATTTTAAATTTTTGTTTTTTAATAAAAATCACTTTTTAACAATTTTCTTCTCAAATAATTCTTAATTTCTACATAAACAATACATTTGTTACTTTCAATGAATGTAATTTTTAAAAAAGTCAGTAATGGTATACCCTTAATATGATGCTCTATACACGTATTTTTTTAATAGCATCCACAAGCTGCTGCGCGTTCGTAACGAGATGTTTTCGACAAATCCAGCGTAAAACAATTGCGGTTTGGTGACTGGCCATAAAAGAATAGACGAAGCCGTAGACTGAACAACTCACTATGAATGTTAATAGCTATAGGTTCTTCGAAGATCCACACGGCGATAGTACTAGAAGAAAAGGTCAATGGTATGTAATAATGGTGAAATGGCGCGACGCTTTACTAAACGGATGGCTCGGATGGTACCAGAATGTATTAATATGCACGATCAAATGGTACCAGATAAAATATTATCACGTCAGACGAGACGTGTGAAGAGTAATTTTTAATTTTACTGTTTACCAAAACAGCATCGTTCATTTGGTATTTATTTATTCCGAAGGATTGAGTATCACCTTAATAAATACTCTCATTCTATACTTATTGCTTAAATAACACAAACCAGTAAATTAGTAAAATAAGGTTAGGCCAACATCCTACAGTCATTTCTGTTTCATCTCCTAATATAATGATTGCATATCAAGAGTCTTCCAACGCTATAAAAACAAGGTCCTTCGATAGATTACCAATGCCTATCGCTACGTAACAAACGAAGAACTGCACGACGACCTGGAAATCAAATGGATCTACGAAGTTATCCAAGATTTCACCTTAAAATACGAAAGAAGATTACTAAATCATTTTAACGTGGAAGCAATACAACTGCTAGACAGTATACCTTTAGTGTAAACTATATATATATATATATATATATATATATATATACATATATATATATATATATATATATATATATATATATATATATATATATATATATTTTTTTTTTTTCTCGCACAAGTATGAATTAATCCAAGTACAAATGAAATGTAGTAATAAATCAATTGTAAATTGATATTATACTAAGCGTATCTAATAAAGATGTTATCAAAAAAAATATATCAAGAGTCTATTTTGGAGAATCATAACACGTGCTCGAAGATTTAAATTTGCAACGTTGCCGGTTCTTGCAAAATATACGTAAATTTGATGAATATAATATAATAAAGATCTTTTAAAATAACTTTAGAAGGTAAAAAAAAGGACTTAAAATAATATTTAATTAGTTGTCAATATGTAAACATCATAATAACAAACTAAGGTCGTAGTTCTACATTCTCGAATTCAAAATTTAACCAAAAATCTGACTTGGAATTCAAGTTCAAATAAAATTATGTTTACTGTCTATTATTTTAAGGTTATATATTATGTCTACCAAACGAAATAAAAGCCTATAGACTTTTGTAGCAACATATCCTGTAAGTTTAGCTCATTTACCCATGCTTCAACACTTGTAGCGTCACTTTGATGTGTTGTACCTATAGAATTAAATTGATTTGCTTGCTGAATATTATATAAATCCTTATAAGTCAATCTTCGACTACTGTTTTCAAGTTGTCAAGTTCAAGCTGTGATTTTAATGAGCTGTACTTACATAAATAACATCGAGTTATATTTATCTGTAGTCTGTTCAAAGTTATTTTGTACATACGTCATTTAAATTTGTAACATCAAAACGTCGCAATGTTGCCGCATCAACTCTGAGTTTTATTTCAGTTTAGATTTGACATACAACTAAATTCTAATCTAAATAAAATAGTTGAACAAAAATATTATCAAATATAATTTAACTTATATATTTGACTACCGGACAACTTTAACAGACTCATTGGTTTACACGTTCACGAACTAATCAGACAACATTGCACCTCTTAAGAGCATATTGTTTTCTAAATTATTGAACCAAATAAATAAACGTAATTTTCATTGTATATTAAAATTGTTAAAATTAAATAACTCAATAAGAACAAAAAAAATCACAATTCGTTTGGTAGAAACTAAAGCAGAAGACAACGTACCCAAAAAAAAACTACCGAAATGTTGATTGTAACTCTTCTTAATTGTTGTTAAATAGTTCAGATTAGAGGGGAATCGTCGAAAGAAAAGGTCGTGGCTCTCTAGAAGAAGTAACAGTTTTTTTTTTCGGCACCAGATGTTATGGTCCAACGAAGAAGATTAGAAATGTAAAATTATTCGGTTCTTTTTTGTAGATTCGAAACTCGATAAGTTTTTGAATAATAACTATAAAGTTTTTGGGTTTATTTCAGAAATATTTGTGTGATAGGATACATAAAGCATTATTTTGTCATTATAGAAATTTTTTTTTTATTAATCTCTTAGAACTTCAGCAATCTGCCCGTGGGCAATAAGTACTATAATATTTCCGTTATACAATATAAGTTTACTGACATTTAGAAGATCTCTTCAGTAAGTGATCTACTGTTCAAACTTATAATCTAAATCTTATTCTAGATACTATTCTAACTTATTTTAAACTCTATCCTAACTTATTCTAAAGACTATTCCAAATTTTTTAAAAGATTATTATATCTCACTATATGTGTCTGTTAATCAGTTCGGATGGTAGTTTACGTTTGAGCCTAAGCACTTCACTGTCATCGCTCTCATTTAACTATTTGGCGAGTGCATTAGGATGCACTAACAAACATTGATCAAAATGCATTCCCAGATATTTAACGTTGTCTGTTTATAGTTATTTATTTTTACTGAGGGGCAAGTTCTTCTACAAAGGGCTAATGCCAAATGGGTATATTTTTTCTCATTTGCTCTGATACGCCATGTTTTCAACCACAATTCGACATTGTTAAGATGAAGTTGGAGATTTCTTGTGGCTGATATTGAATCCTTGTGTGGTGATAAAATCGCTGTATCGTCAGCATATGTTGCAACAGTAGTGTATCTTGAGGTCGGTAAGTCAGCTGTATACAATAGATATAACAGTAGATCAAGAATACTGCTCTACTGCTCTGCAGAACACCTGAATATATTGGGTGGTCAACGTATTCGTCACCCTGTTTCACAATAAAATGTCTGTCTGTGAGGCATGAATAATAGCAATATGATGAGATATAATGATTGAGAGAAAACTGATAAAGGGATTTAAAACAACAATATGCAAAACCAATTGCTGTAATAGCTTTTTTTAACTGTTAGGTTCTTACATGTGTTGAGATCATTTTTTCACTTTATATAGGCATTTATTGAGAAAAATTGATATATTTAAATAAAAAGATTATCGTAGTAGGCCAACTTTTCATTTATTTTTTGCCTGGCAAATAATTAAACTGAAATCTCGAATATATTGGAAATAGCATTTTCAGTTAATTCATAAAGTAGCTATTTTATCTCATATCTCATGAAAATAGTATTTACTATTTTCCGTCCCCTAGTTTTTTGACTGTTTTGCGACTATCGACTGTTTCGACTGTTTTCAGTCGATAGTTCCCAACGCTACTAACAATATACATAAAAAACAATCCGCGGGACACAATCTGTATAGTAATCGTGATGTATTTAATGGATACACCCCACCTCTTCCATAAAGCTTGCTCATAACTGCGTATTTTTTTTCTTTGTAAATAAAACGCCATATTTTCCATTAAAGCCGGCCAATCATGGATCGCGTGACAGACCTTTCCGCCATTAACTTAATTAAAGACAACTGCGCTCGGTCTCTGCATAGAAGGGATTGTTTTCGTTAATTTTTTTATTATAGAGCAAGGTCGTGCCATTTTAATTACGACTTTTCTAGTTAAGTGGTGTAATGCGTCAAAAAATTATGACGGCGCAGATCCTATACGATGGAGCAGATTTGGTTATTTACCTATACATTAAGTTCTTTTATATCCATATAAACTGATGTAGAAATAAATAAACTTTTTTGGTATATTTTATATTTAAGCATATGTCAACATTTATTAACATATATCAACATCTGTCAACATAACATACAAATATGTTAACATGTATCATAATATGTGAAAATTCATCAACATTTGTCAAGATATATCAATAAGATATATGTCCATCATCTGCCAACATATAAACGTACATTAGGATGAATCAAGAATTTATATCAGTATACGCCAAATATATGAACATATATCAAAATTTATCAACATATGCCAGCATTAGTCATCAAATGTCCACATATATGAAAATATATACATAAAATTTGTCAACATATGCTATATGTCTCATTATTTCTCTCAAAATATGTGAACATGTATCAACATATATTAAAATCATATATGCATACCAAGATATAACAACAATTTATAACGAATTATATCAACATATGTCAAAATATGCCAACGAATATCAAGACATATCAACCATAGAGTAGTATATAGAGTTTTAAATTAATACATAAAATTTCAGAACTGTCAGGAAGGCGCTGAGAACGCCAATTCGTTGCATTTCATTGGTTTGTTCAAATTTCCATCACAGACCTGTACATGTAAAATCTGTAAAACCTTATACCTTTAAAGTGTGAAGAAAATGTTTTATTAGGAAGTCATTTCACTAGTTGAAGGTTGATTGAACAGATGTCAATATAATTTAACATCTATCAACATATATGCACATATATCAGAATAGAAAAAAGAAATTCTATCAAATTATAGTAACATATGTCAACAAATATATATATATATATATATATATATATATATATATATATTTATATTTATCTCAAATTATATCAAGATATTTCAACATTTGTTAACATATGTCAATGTATCTGCCCACATGTGTCAACATCTGCCAACATGTGTCAAGATAAATCAACATGTATAATAATATAATAATAATATGTATAATAATAATATAACTCTCAGTATATGTCAAAATATGTAAATCATTTATCAACAACTGTCAATATAAATCATCATAAATAAACATATTAGTCAAAGTATGTTGACATGTATGATATATCATGATGTATCAATATCTGTCAACTTCTATTAAGATATACCAAAATATGTGAACATTTGTTACAAATTTAACAACAAATATCAACATCTGTCAACATATTTGAAAATTTGTCAAAATATATCAACCTATATCAATATCTGTTAATATGTATTAAAATATGTGAATATATGTCAACATTTGTCAATATATGTCAAAATATATAAACATCTGTCATCATATATCTATTAACAGTCAATATCTATTAACATATGTTAAAATATGTGAGCATATATTAACATATGCCAACATATGTGAACATATGCCAACATATATAAATATACATATCAAGGTATATCAACATAAACGACATTTAACAGGATATATCACATATATAGCAATATTTAAAGAGGCAATTTATCTAATTTTCTAAATTTCACGTTCAGTATATTAACACACAGTATATCAACGAAATGAGTGGAAGTGACGGATTGCACGACCCTCCCTCATCTTTTATGTCGACGCCAAACGTGCGGGTGTTCCTATACCTATGGCCACTTCGGTCGAGATCTTCGCTAGCCAGTACCAGACAGCTATTGCATCATCAATAACCGACGGTGGATCTTTCACGCAGTCACCCCTTCTATTTTTAGACCCAGATGGCCTTGTCAAAGAGCGAACGGTGGCGTGGTCTACGGATGGTGATGATATTCGGTGCGTGAGGCCAATGAATCGCGGCGATCATCGTACGATCTCAGATCATCTGTTCGATGTCGATTCGATGGGAAACGCCGCGGTCGCAACGGGTGAAGAAGACGAAGAGGTAGCGGGTTAGAGAAAAACGAATGAAAAAAGAAAACAACAGTGAAATGCTAGCATGAGATATAAACGTAATACAAAAAATGAATTTAGCGCTGAATGAAAAGAAACTAGAACGGGCGAGAAAAAATAGAACAAGTGGCTGATGGATAGTTTGCATGTGACCGATTTGTGTAAATCTAAAAGTAACTCAGGTGAAAAAAGAAATTAACCAAGCGTCGATAGTTCTACAGAGTTATTACAAAATGTGAGCACTGAAAATTGTTCAGCTCTAACAATACAGTTTACATAATGGCTTATTAATGGACTATAAATCAATTTTCATCAAAAAGTTGTAATGAAAATTATTTAACTAGATTTTTTTTCAATATTCATACAAATAACTACTCTTAGGTAGATTATAGGCAGTTTTTTCCTTCAACTATATGCTAGAGAGCATCAGTGTAGGGAGCAATTTTATTTTATTCTTGATATTTTTATGTAATCTAACTACTTAGAAAATCTATCTGAGCAGTGATATTATAAGGGCCCGTTAAAATGGTAAATAATCATGTGGTGAATACACTATTTGAAAAATTCCTCAAAGAAAAGAATTTATATATTGGTTTTTATTTTTACATTCTCCATCCAGTCTCCAGTAACTCAGTTAATATGTCCTACATTTATATTTCTGGCCCAAGATCTTATAAAAATAAAGTTATTCGATTAACACAAATCTATATATCTCAACATATGTTAGATATGTCAGCGTATATAAAGATATATTAGGATAGATGAAGAATTTATATCAAATTATATCAAAATATGACAATACCTGCTGACATATATTAACATATATGAACAAATCAAGAAATTATTTCAAATTATTTCGGAATATGTCATCTGTCGATATATATAAACATATGTATATGAACAGATCAAAATATGTCATATGTTAGTATATATATAAACATACCTCAAAATATAACAACAATTGATGCGTTTTGGTCACTCTGTAGTTATTTGGTGAGACAAGAATGGCGTGCAGTATTGCACTGTTACGAACTGTTGAAACCTTTTAAACCAGTTAATAGTGATCGTCACCGACAAAAATAATTAATTTCAACCACGCAATCATCAAGGAACGTCCAGGAGATACGTTAAAGTGTTTCTACAGTACGATAACGCGCCGTTTCAGAAAACAAAATCGATCAAGGAAGCGTTGAAAGCACTTGGACAGGACATATTATCACACCGGCCATACTCGCCAGACTTTGCTCCGGTCAACTTTTCGCATCAATAGGACACGCACTTGAAAAGTAGCATTTCGCCAAGTTGATGAATGATTTTGTTCAGAGGGCAAACAATTTTTCGTGTGGCATCCATATATTTCCTAAAAGATTGATAAGATATATAACATCAAATGGCCAATACTTAGAAAACGGAAAAATGTATTTTTCACTTTTTAAAAATGATGTGGTTTTCTTCTAAAAAACTAGTAATTACTTGCCAATACACCTGGAACATTTGTTATTAGTAGGACTAAAGATCCTTTCTGCAAGCACTGAATATGGATTAAAGAGTGAATTTGAATTAACTAATATCTCTGCAAAAATGTATTCTCTATCTAAATTAATCTGTTTGATCATTTAAAACATATCCATATCTTTTTTTTTGTAAATTTTTTGATCAAAGAGTATATTTAACACCAACATCTCTAGGAGAAAGTCACGAAATCCATCCTTAAGATTATTAATGTCTCAATTAAACGCCTTTACGTCGCAATTAACCACAACATCCGCAAAATCCATTCGGCAAGGTCGCCACCGAACAACACAAAACGACGAGAAATAAACACTCGGCTAAGTACGACTGATAAACTAATCAAAGTCGAATATCAAGCATAAATCATCGGGGACAATTATTGTAAATCAGCCTCATAATAAACTCATGTTTTATTAGCGATCCTCATGCCAATCAAAACACGCGTTATGTGCGTAATAAAATTAAAATTAATATAGCCGTAGTTGTCAGAAGATGGAAAAAAGGAAGAAGACGAGGCACGGCACGGTGAAGATATCCAGGAAGTAGGTTTGACAGCAGCAGCCAGTGGATGAGGCAAACTTAACGTTCGTTAACATAAGTTTTTTGTTTTCGAGATTTCTTTCTCCTTTGTTTCTTTTTTTTCAGACATAATCGCATAATTATATATAAATAAATGTGAGTCAGTGGCTAGGCAATCATGTAAGTAATAATATTAATTTGTACTATCGTACTGATTAATAAAAAAACTGTATTTATTGAGAATTAACCAAAATTCATTCATTTTACCGTCGTTTTAACAGCAACGGTTTTCATTTAAGGTAAAGTATAACAACACTGTCCAGAATAAAGAGCCCAAGTCTAGTGGTAGATTAACGTCTATTTTACTGTTGATCGACCAGTGGTTGAAATTTGATCACAATTTATTAAATTAATCATATTTTTCACACAATAAAGTAATGAGAATAATTAATGTTATTATACTAAAAGTTATTTTCACAATATTTTCAACAAAATATCAGAAATATATTTGATATTTTGACATACATATAATTTTATGTATTTAATATAATAATAATAATTTTTATAAAATATTTTTAACTAAAAACTTGAACCGACTTATTTTATTTTAAAATTGTTTTTTGTGTGTTAAAAAGTTTGATTATATTTTACTTTTTAGTGAATTCCTTATTTATTTTTTGAAGTCGTTTCAATTTCTTTGTTAAAATCACATTATTTTTCTCTTTTAGTGTTAGATATTTGCTCAACAAATTACGCAGTTATTTTTTTTTAGTATTACAGTGGGTAGGCCAAGTAAGGGTGCACCCCATCATCCGTCCATCAGGCTACCCGTCTGGCCACACACATCCATCACGCTCTTAACCAACGTAAAAAACTTGGAGCAGTCCTTCTGGACCTAACCAAAACCTTAGACAGGGTCTGGCACGACGGTTTGATCGCAAAATGTGTGCGGTTTTGCCTCCCAGAAGACCTAACCTCATCAAGTTTAGATCAGGAAAACACTTTGCAGTGGAAGAAAAACCGATGCAGGCGTACCTCAAGGTTCCCCGCTGGCACCAGCCTCTACGCACTGCGCGTCTTGCAACTTGTGATCGACACCGCAATAATTCCATGGCTGGATAACGTCACGTACCAGGTCTCCACTTCGACCTATGTAAAGTTGATATTGATAATAGTAAAATAATAAAAAAAACATAATGAATAATAAAAAAAAACAATGAATTGTAGATCTTATTGGGCGAAAACCCAACTGAAACCCTCAAACTGAACTTTCCTACATGCGATGAGAAAGAATGAAATGAATGACTGACAAATTGACTGAAAATATAATTTCCAAAATTTTGATAGTGATAATCACTACATAGTATAAAACAAAGTCGCCTTTTCTGTCCCTATATCCCTATGTGCGTTTAAATCTTTAAAACTACTCAACGGATTTTGATGCGGTTTTTTTCAATAGATAGAGTGATTCAAGAGGAAGGTTTATATGTATAATACATGCATAATATACTAAGGCAACATTGCTAATTTTAGAGGTTTCTAACGTGATGTCGTAAATTAACCTATTTTTTTAGGCTTATTTAGCAATTAGCAAAAACGCTGCCTAACCCTACGAGTTAGATCAAATTAATGTACTACAGTATTGTACACCATAAAAAGGTCTACAAAAAAGTCTGCGATGGTATATATTTATCTTTTAGGGATAACCCACATTACCCATTTTTATTGTTTACTTTTTACGTGAGAAAATAGCTTATTTACGAAGCTATTTTAAGCAATACGGCATTAATTCTTATCGAATTAAGTACAGCATGTAAATTAAACAAATATTTTCGGAGATATTACAAATTTAAAATTTGCGTTTAAAAATGTGTAATGTAATAAAAATTGTATGAATTTAGATATTCCAAAGATAGCAGGAAATCTTCATAGTAAGTATAGGGGAAGAGGAATTGTTTTACTCCAAATTTAATGCGTCCAGGCCAAGGGCAGTAATGAATGAACCAAAAATACTGGATCGAATTTTAATCATGTTTTCATTGAGTGACATAGGCATATATATTTTATGCCCGTGCAAAGTCGGAGCGGGCCGCTATGTTTTTATATACAACGTTCATATTTTTTCTGTAGTGTATTTAATTTAGTATCAGCATTGCACCCGTGCGAAGCCGGGGCGGGTCGCTAGTAATTTATATAAAACTTTTGATATTTTTTATATAAATTCTAAAATGTTTATATACCAACTAGGGGTTTATCTGGACTAGACCTACAGTTTAACGTGGGCTCCGAACCACGGTCCTCGGCATTAAGTCTACCGACTGGCGAGTGAATCAACATAGAGACCATCCGAGAACACATCCGGTCTTACCCAGCCTGGCTAATAAACAATCACAAACATACATTCGCGACCATGCCCCAGCAGAATTCGAGCCCGCTACTATTGAGACGGTAGATGGACCGTCCTGTCGCGCTTAACCCTGTGCCAGTCAAGCCGGCAATTCTAAAATGTATTCTAATTTCAGTATAACATCACCATATCGTATGTTCTTAAACAATAAGTCTAAGTAATTCTAAATTATTGAGTTATTTTGTAATAAAATCTATTTTGGTTAAAAATAAGAAATACTTTGGTAAAAAAAACCGAAAAAATCCAGACAAGCAAGACATTAATTAAACATTAATTACCCATTAATCAAACATTATCGCAAAACAACCATTGATTATTCCAAGAATAAACTTTGACGAATTACGTCTCATATCAAATATAAATCTTAGACCGCAGATTCCCAAAAAAAAGCCAAAAACAAATGAGGCTTACGGCGAAGGCGTCAAGGAAGTAACCACCTGAAGGAATCATGAGATAATAAGCACTCGTCGTATTGTTTATTAACGTTCTTTTTTATAATAGCAGGTAAATGAATAAATATCGTTATTATAACGTAATTTTATATAAATGTACGTGAGTCATTGTATTGTAAGCGAATATGCCTTAACACTTTTGTTGCGTCTTCTTAATAGCCAAAGCATGTCAAGTTAAACACATATTGTTATCGAGCTTCCCGAAATGTTACCTTTATCGTCGCAGAGAATTCCTTGTTGTTTGAATATTGTTAGAAGTGCACGATTTTTAAGGGAATATTTTAGTCTAAAATAAGATATGTGTCAATTTAAATGATTATCTGAGTTTACTACTTTCTTGATATAGTTGACATGATATCTTAAGTTCTACTGAACCTATTTACTTGAAATTGTATGTAAGCCTTCTCTATACTATTCTTTTTTAATCGTGGAAAAAAAATCAATCAGTAAATAAGTTCAGTAGAACTTGAGATATCGCGTTAACCCTCCCAAAATAACCTAGTTACGAGAAAAACGCTCTTAAAATTTCGTTTCTAGTAGCGTTGGGAACTATCGACTGAAAACAGTCGAAACAGTCGATAGTCGCAAAACGGTCGAAACAGTCGATAATTAAAAAACTAGCGACTGAAAATAGTAATTACTATTTTCAGTCAAATGCACGGTTCGACTGTTTTTTTTTCAATTCGTGATGTCAGACGAAGATGTACGAACCCTTTTCTGAACCAATTGTGAGAAAGGAAAGGACGGAGATAATTGCCTGAAGCAGCTAATTTTATCTGTGCTTATATTTTCCGATGGTAGTATAAACGAGACGGAGATGTCCATATCCCTTCATGTACTAACTTCAAAAAAGAGAAAGAAGGAAATAATTGCTGAATACTATTAACATGCAATTAATAATTCTATTTTAAACGAAGTAGAATTACTTTTATATTTGAATGTTCTGTGGATCTATAAAAAGGAATGGAATTTTTCTATGGAATGGAATAATATCATATAATACCATAAATATTGTAATCTTTTTACCCTATTACATTAACAATCTTGAAAAATATCGTTCAAAAATGCTGCTATATTAATATACAATATATTGTTATTTACAAGCAAACTACCAAAAAAATCGTAAAACTATATATATCACATATAAATCCCAGTTGTCGTTCGACCTTCGTAGAGTAAAGACGTGTTTGGAGCGACGGTCAGTGTAATAAATTTGAAAGTGTACTACCTGTGCCACAAATGCGATTTTAAAAAATAAGTAAAAACCGTGACGACAATAACAGTGTTAAAACTGCGCGTTAAATGTTTAGTGAAAATGTGTTTAAAACGATGGTCACTGCAATAAAGTAACAAAGGTAAAATTTTGGGGGCTGTTAAGGGTCGGAGGTGCATCATCTGTACCACAAATGCGGCGTTATAACGGTTCTGAAACAAATACCGAGAGAACCAGAGACTAAATGAGATGGAAACACAATCCTCAACGTCAGGTGAAGCTTATCTGGCACAACAGAATCAAATCTTTTGTCAAGAAAACCATAAGAGAACGCAAAATGAGCAAGCTCTCTATAATGCGTATATTAACGAAAAAACAGCCCGACGGAATCTGGAAATTGCACTAACAAATATGCAAAAACAATTAGATGCACTACAACTCCTAATAAAAAACCAAAACACATACAATCCAACTAGCATTCCCGTAGTGAACCAGTGCACTGAAAACAAATTGCCTGTAAACTATGAAACAGACGAGGAAGAATTGCAAAAAGAAGTAGGCTGGATAACAGTTAAAAGAAATAAGA
Organism: Rhynchophorus ferrugineus; assembly: GCF_030347505.1. Taxonomy (NCBI): domain Eukaryota; kingdom Metazoa; phylum Arthropoda; class Insecta; order Coleoptera; family Curculionidae; genus Rhynchophorus; species Rhynchophorus ferrugineus. The sequence goes on from NW_027472587.1 coordinate 14,461,878, forward strand.
AACGAAAAGCAAACTACACACCTGAAGCTTCACCACAACAACCAAAAACCATTAAAGCACAAGAATTGAATAAAGAAATAAAAGTGCCGAGACCACCTCCAATTATAGTAAGTAATGTCACAGACTTTGACTTGCTATATGAAACAATGAAAACAAATAATATACTATTTAGAGCAACAACATTAAACAATGGACAAATCAAATTAAACGCCGAATGTCGTAAAACTTTTACGAAAATTGCTGAGTGCTTGGAATTCCTAAAATTACAATGGCACTCGTATGAAGATAAGCAAACCAGAGACATTAAAGTAATGGCAAGAGGGCTTCCACCGACAGCTAAAACTACTAAAATAGTGGAAGAGTTAATAAAAAATGGACTTAAATGTACTGACGTCACAAATATCCTGAAAAAAGAACGAAATAAAAATAACAATGGAGAAATAGTTGTCCAGAAGAAGCCTTTACCACTGTTTATGTTATCATTCCAACATAACACGGACATAAAAGCAATTTATGAAATTAAACAAATTCTAGGAGTCGAAGTAAAAATAGAACCTCTTAGAAAGGCAAATCTTGTGCCACAGTGCAAGAGATGCCAATTACATGGACACACACAAAAATTCTGTAAAAGGGAACCAAGGTGTGTAAAATGCTCAGGAAAACACATCACGGGAGAATGCAAAAAACCCAAAGGAACAAAAGCGAAATGTGCGAATTGCAATGAAGCGCATCCAGCAAGCTACAGAGGATGCGTAGTTGCGAAAACATTCCAAGAGAGAAGAAATAAAATCAGTCAGGCTAAAGAGCAAAAAACAGTGACTCAAAATAAACAACCAAAAATGTACAACGAAATCAACGATGAAATGACCTATGCTCAAAGCATAAACCAAACCGCTCAAAAAGAAACAAAAAAAGAAGACGTTACAACCAACGAACTGCTATTGAAACTTATAGCAAAGCTGGACAACCAGGAAAAGATTATTGAATCGTTTTCTGAAAGATTACTTAAACTCGAAAACAATAGGGCGGTGGCCTCAAGAACTAAAAATGGCAAGTAAAGACATCCGCATCGCAATTTGGAATGCTAATGGGATTCAGAAACATCACGCTGACCTACAAGTATTCCTAGAATTGCAAAAAATAGATATTTGCTTAATATCTGAAACCCATTTGACAAAGGAATCCTTTATTAAATTTAGAGGTTATTACTTTTACCACACCATTCATCCAGCTAACACAGCAAGAGGAGGAAGTGCAATAATAATAAAAAATAATATATGCCATCATCAAGAACCCGGACTCAGTTTAGCAGAAAATCAGGTAACGGCAGTAACTGTTATATCTAGCAAATACAGGGTTACATTAGCTTCCATATATAGCCCTCCAAGATACAACCAAAAAAAAGAAAATTACTTGAATGTTCTAAACAACCTAGGAGAAAAATTTATAATCGGTGGTGATTTCAATGCTAAAAATACAAGATGGGGATCTAGAATGACGACAACTAAAGGTAATGAATTACATAAAGCAGCTGCTGAGCTAGGGTGCAGTTACATGTCGACAGGAAAACCAACTTATTGGCCTACCGATCCAGAGAAAACTCCAGACCTGTTAGACTTCTTTATAGCTAGAAACATAACCACTAACTACATGGAAGTTGAAGAAAATTTTGACTTAAGTTCAGATCACACACCTGTGATTTTGACGCTGAGTGAAAACATTATAAGAAAACAACAAAATCCAACATTAACCAACAAGAGGACAGACTGGGAAGGATTTGTTGAAGAAATAAACAATCGAATTCAACTAAATGTTCCCCTTAAGACAGAAGACCAATTAAATTATGAAACCGATAAATTCGTTGCAGACATCCAACAGGCTGCTTGGAATAACACTCCAGAAATTAAAACTTCAACCAAAGGAATAAATTACCCGAAAGAAATCAAGGAAATGGTAGCTGAAAAACGAAAACTACGGAAAAAATGGCAGCAAAATAGAACACCTGAAAATAAGAATATCTTAAACAACATAACACAAAGGTTGAAGAGGGAAATTTTGGAAATTAAAAACAATTCCATAAATAACTATCTACGAAATTTAACAGATGACAAGAACACAGACTACTCGCTCTGGAAAGCCACTAAATACCTAAAACGATCCTGTCTACATAGTCCTCCGATAAGAAACATGCATGGAAGTTGGGCACGCAGCAACCTGGAGAAAGCAGAAGCATTCGCTGACCATTTAGAGAAAACTTTCAAACCAAACGAAAGTGAAATTGAACATACTTTACCGGACATAGACGGCGAAAATTCGACAATTCAATTAACAACTCCGAAAGAAGTCACCAACGTTATTAAAACTAACATCAAGCCAAATAAATCACCAGGCTATGATTTAATAACAGGGCAATTGCTGCACAATCTGCCAAGAAAGGGTATTATAAAGCTCACTAACTTAATCAATGCAGCATTTCGACTGAAATATGTCCCAGACGTTTGGAAAATGGCTGAAATAATAATGGTTCCAAAACCTGGAAAATCACCAAATGATATAAAAGCTTATCGACCTATCTCACTGTTACCGATGATAGCTAAGGTATTTGAAAAGCTCCTCTTGAAAAGATTAAAACCAATTATAGAGAGAAAAAACCTAATACCAACACACCAGTTTGGGTTTATTACCAAACATTCAACGATTGATCAAGTGCATAGAATAACAGATGTTATTGAAAAAGCCTATGAAGATAATAAAGTATGCTCAGCTGTATTCTTAGATGTAGCACAAGCTTTCGACAAGGTATGGCACAAAGGCCTCGTCCATAAGCTACAGAAAATATTACCGAAGCAACACACCGAACTATTAAAATCTTACATCACAGCCAGAATGTTTAGAGTGAAACAAGAGGAAGCTTACTCTACAATAAAAGAAGCTAAAGCAGGTGTACCACAAGGAAGTGTACTGGGGCCAATTCTGTACCTACTTTATACATGTGATATACCACAAATCGAAAACATTACAATGGCTACATTTGCTGATGATACTGCTATTCTTGCTGTCGGAAACAATAGCGAAGAAGCAACCCGAAACCTACAACAGGCTACTGACGCTATAAATAAATGGACCCAAATCTGGAAAATACAAATTAACCAAAACAAATCTGTGCATGTTCAATTCACCTATAAACAGGCCGCGCTTACACCATTGACCATAAACCACACTGTCATACCATACAGCAATAATGCTAAGTATCTCGGAATGACACTTGATGCAAAACTACGGTGGAAGGAACATGTCAAAAAGAAAAGAAAAGAACTTGAGTTAAAATATAGAAAAATGTATTGGCTAATTGGAAGAAAATCTCAATTAACTATACATAATAAATTACTTCTATATAAACAAATATTAAAACCTATATGGACATACGGAATACAATTATGGGGATGTTCCGCAAAAAGCAACATAAATCTAATACAAGTTTTCCAGAACAAAGTCCTAAGAAGCATCGTAGGTGCACCCAGATATTACCGGACCATTTATTTACATCGAGATCTTCAGATACCGACTGTCAATCAAGAAATTAAAAGAATTGCAAAGAGACATGAGGAGAGACTTCACTCTCATGTTAATTTCGAAGTATTACAACTCTTGGACAACACCAAAACCGGACGCAGACTCAAAAGGACCAAACCATTTGAACTTGTGTAGTGTGTTGTAGTGTAGTGCAGTGAGGTGCATTAGAAAAAACTCAAAGTGTTAAAACAATTATTATTATGTTAGAGACTATGTAGGACTGATGAGTCCTATTAGATATATACCTAGATTTAAGCTATTATAAGGACAAATTGTAGGTTAGTCGGCAACGACTAGTAACAATGTATATAATTATAAAAAAAAAAAAAAAAAAAAAAAAAAAAAAACATATAAATCTATGTAAGCATAAATTGGGCACATTTTTGTCAAGGTCGCGGCTATGATGGCAGAGCCAGAACGTTAAAAATCAGTCGAATGAAACCAGTTGAACCAAAAATAGTAACTAAAAGTACATGACTGAAACAGTCCCTAGTAAAAAGTAGTAAAATCAGTCGAACCAAAAATAGCGCACAACCGTGTTTGTTCCCCTCGAAAAGCAATATTGTACCAACGTGCGAAATTTCATTTTATCCATTTTTTTCACAATAACAGAAGTTGCTTCATTTAAAATGCTATAATTCACAAACTAATGATCCGACGGCTCTCAAATTTATACACGCATTTTTTGAGGGTTAGGGCTAACTAAAAAACGTATGGATTTAGTTCTAGTAGAGCCATCTATGTGTCAGGCCGGGCACTTTTTCAATTGACCTGTTATTTGATTCAAAGTAATATTCATCGATAGCCACTACTACTCGAAAGCCACGTCATCTCGAAAGAACCACGTCTCTTTTGAGGCTATTCACGAATCAACCCATTTTTTGGTATCTTCTTAACAGTTGAAGCAAGCAAGGTCCGAAGAATACCGTGGATGAGGTAGTGCTTCCTAGTTTAATGTTTCCACGTATGTTTTATGTTATTTACAAGCAAAGTACCAAAAAATTCGTAAAACTATACATATCACATATAAATATATGTAAGCATAAATTGGCTACATTTTTGTCGAGGTCGCGGCTATGATGACAGAGCCAGAACGTTAAAAATCAGTCGAATGAAACCAATTGAACCAAAAATAGTAACTAAAAGTACATGACTGAAACAGTCTACTGAAACAGTCACTAGTAAAAAGTAGTAAAATCAGTCGAACCAAAAATAGCGACTGAAACTGTCGATAGTAAAAAGTAGTCAATTACTAAACAGTCGATAGACGTTTTCTGTCGATAGTTCCCGACGTTAACACGATACCGCGTCACTAAAACAGCTATATTTCCGAATATAATTTAAATTTCAAAAAAAATCCATTTTATACCATATTCTTAAAGGACTTGTCCATAATAAAATGAAAAAAGAAAAAAGAAAAAGAATCGTTTTTGTCAAAATTCTAGACCAGGAAACCCCCTTAAAATAGGAAACCGGAAATTTCTAAGTGTATTTTATCTGCTTCTTTAACATATTGAAGGTCATCGAAGCATTCTATATTCATATATGGATACGTTATTCAATTATGAATATAATTAGACTGTATATCTTAAAAAATCTTACCGTATAAGCAACAACTAGGATGCTAAAATATGATTAAAAGGAAATTACAATAGGTGTTTAGATAATAAAAGAAAAATAAAAAATATCTGTTTGAAAGTACGAAACTTTTTCATAACTAATGATCATTATATACAAAGTAACTTTACTTCCTGTTTTGATGTTAACAAATTACCCGCTTTGGAAACCGTTCTTGTCACGACAATAAAGAAAAATATATTTATTTAGACCAATTCCTACGTACAAAATAGTTTATGCGTCAAACACAATAAAAACATCTTTGGTCAGAGACTTCAGATGTTTTAGTCTTTGGTGTTAACTGAAAGAACATTGTACTTAAAGATCTTGGGCATTATAATATATTCTTTATTATCAAGAATCATTTTCATTCAAGATATCATTTTCGGATACATGTAACCCGCAATATATTATATATAAAATAAATTTTATAATATATTGTTATATGTTTTGCAATAATTTATTGTAAATCCAAATTTTTTGAATTTAATGGAACACTTCATTACAAAATAATTAGATTTTTCATTTAGTATAACTAGTTTAATTAATTTTAATTTAGATATAGATTTTCAGTAACATATTTTAAAGATTTCATTGTAATTTTAGATATCGACTATTTAGGAATGTAAATATTAAAAAAAAACTACTAGAATGTCGGTGATTTCATAGGTATGAGTATGAGTAAAAGGTTTATATATAGTATTAAATAATACATAAATTAATATAACCTACTGTATATAAAAACGATACTCTTTATTGAATATCCACAGATTATTGAAGAAGTTAAAATTGTTATCTTCCACATGGTGTAGTCCTTCCAATGAAACAGCCAATGCATGTCAAAATAATTTATAATGCAACGTTGCCGCATCAAATTTATGTTTTAGTTTATTTGGACTCTAACCTGAACAAAATTCTAATGCAAATAAAACAATAAAACAAACAAAAAAGTAACGTTATCACATAGTATATTTAAATCATCTATTTCTGAAGGTCTTAAACTACAGTTTATAAAACAGTCACAATAGTTTGTAGGTTAGACTTGTTTTATTATATTTACTATTAAGTATTATGAGTTTCTATTAAGTTAGTGGTTCTACACCCCCATCAAGTAAAATTCCAAGCACGTCTTCTACGAAGTGTTATCTTCTCGAGACTTAACCTACCTAATAGACAGTTGTATATTCAAATAAAGTATTTTATTTTTTTTTTAAATTCTTGTTTCCTGTGTTTCCTTGTTAAGTCATTTTGATATCTCCAGGTTTCTTCTGTTGCTGTCTGCGTGTATTTTCCTTTATATATTAGAAACTAGCGACCCGCCCCGGCTTCGCACGGGTGCAATGCTGATACTAAATTAAATACACTACAGAAAAAATATGAACGTTGTATATAAAAACATAGCGGCCCGCTCCGACTTTGCACGGGCATAAAATATATATGCCTATGTCACTCAATGAAAACATGATTAAAATCGATCCAGTATTTTTGGTTCATTCATTACTGCCCTTGGCCTGCACGCATTAAATTTGGGGTAAAACAATTCCTCTTCCCCTATACTTACTATGAAGATTTCCTGCTATCTTTGGAATATCTAAATTCATACAATTTTTATTACATTACACATTTTTAAACGCTAATTTTAAATTTGTAATATCTCCGAAAATATTTGTTTAATTTACATGCTGTAAGGAACCATATTGATCTATATTAATTGCACACTGTATTTAAGGTACTTAATTCGATAAGGATTAATGCCGTATTGCTTAAAATAGCTTCGTAAATAAGCCATTTTCTCACGTAAAAAGTAAACAATAAAAATGGTTAATGTGGGTTATCCCTAAAAGATAAACATATACCATCCCGGACTTTTTTGTAGACTTTTTTATGGTGTACAATACTGTAGTACATTAATTTGATCTAACTCGTAGGGTTAGGCAGCGTTTTTGCTAATTGCTAAATAAGCCTAAAAAATAGGTTAATTTAAGTTAAAAAAAATAGGTTAGTTTAGTTAATTTTAACGACATCACGTTAGAAACCTCTAAAATTAGCAATGTTGCCTTAGTATATTATGCATGTATTATACATATAAACCTTCCTCTTGAATCACTCTATCTATTGAAAAAAACCGCATCAAAATCCGTTGCGTAGTTTTAAAGATTTAAGCGCACATAGGGATATAGGGACAGAAAAGGCGACTTTTTTTTATACTATGTAGTGATGAGTACATTCATCGGAAGGTATTAATGGTCAGCTAAGAAAAAATGTTTGCAAAAAAAACAAGATTACTGGTAACTACTCGACAACAATGGACTTGTAAGTTGAATCCTTTGTAGTAATATTATTAAGCTATGTGTGAAAATTATGCCGTTTTATTTATATTTTTAAATTTAAATGGGGTCGATCAGTTAGAGTACATCCACCAAAAACTAATTACGTTTGGGTCTGAGATCTTAGATCTAGACAACAATATTAAGAAAAATTGCTATATAATGAATAATTTGTCGTAATGTGTAGTTGACAAATATTAATAGCGACAAATAAAGCACTTGTACCTGATAATTCCCGAACAATATCGCTGATTTACTTTAGAAACCCAACAATCGATACGGATTCAGTTAGGAATCGAATTTACAATGAACAGTGGGTGTACTCCTATTCCATAAACATCTTCACCAATGGAGCGTGAGCCCAGTTATTTATTACATTTTAATAAAGACGATGCTCGACAGAGCATACAATAGTGTATTAAATTTCGAACGGTTTAGAAAGTTATTACGTAAAGGTTCCATGGCAAGTCCTACGAGTTGGAGACGATGGCTTGACGAAAACAGATGGTTTGGTGATTTTTCTTGAAACAATCCACTGGCGAGGTATATATTTTCGAATATGTCGGCGTATGTCGCGATCTCTTTATTCTAGAGGCTATAAATTAGTTTTACAGGAACTTTAAAATTTTAATGTTTGTTCTGAAGAATCGGTAAAATGTAACATTTCATCAATTGAAGTCAACGGCCTACCATACTAAAACACATTTTCTTAGTAAAATTTGTTTTTTTTTCATTAAACATAATTCCCTTCGATGGTGATACACTGATTATAGCGACCCTCCAACTTTTCGATACCATTTTTGTAGTACGATTTGTCCTTTGCTTCAAAATAGGCCTCAGTTTCGCCCATCACCTATTCATTCGACGAAAATTTCTTCCCAGCGAGCATTCTTTTGAGATCTGAGAAGAGGAAATAGTCGCTGGGGGCTAGATCTGGAGAATACAGTGGATGAGGAAGTAATTCGAAACCCAATTCATGGACTTTTGCCATTGTTTTCACAGACTTGTGACACGGTACATTTTTAACATATAACATTAATAACACTATGCAATAATCGCTGTTGATGGTCTTTCCTTTTTCAAGGTAGTCAATGCAAATTATTATGCCATAACCTTGCCAGCCGACTGTTACGTTTTCCCAAATCGCTTTGGAACAGGTTCATCTTGTGCAGTCCACTCGGATGGCTATCGATTGGACTTCGGAGTGAAATGATGGAGCCATGGTTCATTCGTTGTTACATATCGACGTAAAAATTCGAGTTTATTACGCTTGATCATCTTCAAACCTTGCTCCGAATCATCAACTCGTCGTTGTTTTTGGTCAAAAGTGAGCTCGCACGGTCATTTGAAATCATTTTGTGGATTTTTAAATGTTTTTGTCGGTAACAACCTCTTTTGGGCGTCCACTGCGTTCACCGTCTTCGGTGGTCATTTCACCACGTCTAAACTTAGCATACTAATCATTGATGGTTGATTTTCCTGAGGCAGTGTCCGGAAACTAGGCATCAAGCCAAGTTTATGCTTCAACTGTATTTGTTCCCTTCAAAAAACAATATTTCATCAAAACGCAAAATTTTTTATCCGTTTTTTTTGACAATAACAAAAGTTACTTCACTCAAAATGCTATAATTCACAAACTAATGATCCGACAGCTGTCAAATTTACACAAGCATCTTTTAAAGCTAACTAAGAAACATATGGATTTAATTCTAGTAGAGCCATCTATGTGTGAGGCCGGACACATTTTCAATTGACCTGTTAGTTAGTTGAAAGTATTCAAAGTATTATTCATCGATCGCCGCTACTACTTCATCTCGAAAGAACCATGTATCTTTTGAGGCTATTCACGAATCAACCCATTTTTTGCTATCTTCTTAACAATTGAAGCAAGCAAGGCTCGAAGAATATGGTGAATGAGGTAGCGCTTCCGATTTTAATGTTTCCAAGTATGTTTTGCAACATATCGTCGAATGTTGTAATACTGAAGAATAAAATTGTTTTGTCTTTGCCTGTATTCCGGTCGTTCTTGCGCTGTTGACCCTAACTGAAATAACAGGTCAATTGAAAAGTCCCCGGCCTACCATAGTAAATCACCTTTTTTGGCAAAATTTCTTTTTTTATTCAACATAATTACCTTTAAGGGTGACACATTGATTATAGCGACCCTCCAACTTTTCTTTTTTTTTTCGATTTTTGTAGTACGATTTATCATATGCTTCAAAATAGGTCCCAGTTTGATGTTGACAGATCAGACATGATGTTGGTTACAAATGTGCCTGATATGATATAACAAAAACCATCTGCTGTAAATCTTTTCGATTAAATTTATATGCCTAAATATGAAGCTATTTTTCAATTTCAACAAAGTCGGAAGAACCGTTAAGGAAAATCTGTTATAAAGGCATTATCTAGATACTATAACTTTTGTTTAAATCTTTCTAGCCGATATATTTGATATTGCAATCGTATAAAGGAGTAAAGGGTGCGGCAAAAGCATTAGAAAGTCAAAGCTAAATAATTAAACATCATCAATATTGTTTAGTACAATGGTTACCCGGTATGTGAAACAGAAAATATTTTGATATAGGTGCGGTCTTATGCCACTTAATGCTTTAATTTAATTTCTTTCTGCTCCGCTGTTATTTCAACGACATGGTTTGAAAGGTTGGAGAGCAGTGACAAATGAAATGTTATGGTCCAGCTACTGCTTTCTCACGATATATAATATCTATAAAGACTGTGAATTAATCATCAGGTTTTATTGTGAATTCTGCATTGTCTTAAGTTTTTTCCCGCTTTTATTTAGCGTGGTCTCTCATAGATGTGTCGGCTGGCGAGAGAAATATCGATATTTCGATATATCGATAATTTAAAAAATATCGTTTTCGATATTTTTCAACAAGTGTCAATCAAATCCCATTATGGTTAGATTACGAAAAGCCAATATCAAATTCTTGCACATCAAATTTTTAGACAGACTATACTTTACCGGGTTAAGGGTAAGTGACACATATTTGATTGAATAATGCGATTTTATCAAGTTCTTGGTGTGTGTGTTCTAGCAAACAGAAATTTCAAACATTTCGAACAATACTTATGCCCAGATTGCTTATGAAGCAAACTTGATATGGTAAAACATTATTTAAACACGGATTTTGTAAAGTAATTGATGAAGTATTGCGGTTGCACGTTATTTACCCAAACATTACAAGTTAATTTGATACAATACAGAGTTACTAGAAGTTTAAAGAAATCAAATATTCATGAATGTATATAATTTAAATTCCTTTTTTGTGTTGTAGTTACTATAAACTATATAAAATGAATATTTTAGTAACGCTGTCAATTACATTTGCATCTGTATTTTCAAATTAACACCGTACATTTTCTCATTAGCTTTGCCATCGATAGAATTTTGGTTTGGTTTGGTTTGGTTTGGTTCGGTTCAGAACAAGAAGGCCTCGGGTTTCGATAATATTTCGATAGCCCAACTCAAAAATCTTCCCTACAAGCAGATCGCCGAACTAAATAATATCATCAACGCCATTCTGAGGCTACAAAACTTTCCATCCACATGGGAATATTCATTCATCGCAGTTATCCCCAAAAAAGGAGCTAATTCATCTCCTTATAACTACAGACCTATCAGCCTACTAAGTTCCATTTCCAAGCTTACTGAAAGAGTACTTATTTATGTTCTTAATGATTTTACAAAGACAAACAATATCATTCCAGATGGGCAATTCGGGTTCCGCGCTAACCACTCAACAGTTCATCAGGCCCATCGGTTGGCCGCAAAAATCAACTGTGCTTTTAACCGACGTGAAAGACTTGGAGAGGTCTTTTTGGACCTAATCAAAGCCTTTGACAAGGTTTGGCACGAAGGCTTAGTGGCGAAATGCATCCGATTAGGTCTACCTGATGACCTAAGAGCTCTATCAGGACGATCGTTCCAGGTTAAGATTAAAGATATTCTCTCTAGCAGGAAAACCATCGACGCAGGAGTTCCCCAAGGCTCCCCGCTGGCATCCCATCTATTTAATATTTTTCTATCAGATATCCTTAGGAGACCACAATTTGAGGCAGCTTTTTACGCAGACGACACTGCTTACTTTGCTTCTTCAAGAGTAGCACCGCACATCCGAAGCAGATTCCAAAAATAACTCGATGAGACGGTCCAGTGGTTACATTTCTGGAGGTTGCAGGTCAACCCACATAAAACCCAGGCCATCTTCTTCCACAAGAAGCGTTCTGCACCGAGCATTTCACGTCTTAAAATCGAGATCGCCGAAATCCCATGGTCAGAAGAAGCCACCTACCTCGGTCTTGTCTTTGATCGCAAGTTTAGGTGGAATTCCCACATTCAAAGATCCCTCCATAAAGGTCAAGGTATTGTTAATTTGCTGTTCCCGCTTATCAACCGGGCCAGCTCTCAATAAAATCTCTCCTGTACAAGATGCTGGTTCGATCAGTCGTTCTATATGGCTCCAGTGTCTATCTAAAATACGTCTCACCTAGCCAGGTGGAACGTCTTTCAAATTAAAATTCTCAGGAGAATAATCGATGCCCCCTGGTTCGTCAGGAACAACCAAATTCATAGAGAAATAGACGTCCCCCAAGTTCACGATTTTATATCCGAGCTCTACTCGAGATATTTCTCCACTCTTCGTCTCTCAGACAATAGATGTATTACCGAGCTGGATGATATTTTAAGCCAACTCATTCGGCTCTTCGTGGCCTTATTCTATTACAGCCGAAATTTCCCTGTCGTGCTCTAACTCCAAATTGTCTCGACCTTCTCCAGCGAGCGATAAACTCATGTACCGCAAGCTGCGTGGTGTGATAACGACGCCACGTCCTTGCCTGTTCTTTGTGCCTCTTAATGGTGTTACCGGTTACGGGCATCCTCCTTACTAACAGTAGGAAGTGCCAGTTAGGGTCATTAAATCAGCTGATAGGGGGGGGGGGGGTTTAGTGGGTAGCCTACATAACCTTACATAACCAGTCCAACTCGCTTATTCCTGCAGGTCTACCTGACCAGGTATCCGTAACAGGATTCCTCTTCCCGGTTCCAGCCAAGAAAAAAAGTTGGTTTGTCTTATCAAATACAGGACACTTGATTTCCGTTATTTGCACAAAACCAATTTTTTAACTGTGAAATATAAGATAAATAATCTTATTCTTATTTATTAAGTACTAAAATAAACATTCAAAAAACTAAACATAAAGTCTAAACATTTAAAATTAAGTACCGATTTTATAACGTTCTTTTTATGATGCTTAATAAATAACTTTAATTTTTTTTTTAAATATATCCAAAAATATCTGCTGAAAAACATATCGATATATCGACCAAAAATATCGATATTCTTTTCAAGAAATATCGATATATTTTTCAAAAATATAAATATATTTATATTTTTTTAAAAATATAAATATATTTCTTATATAAGCCTTTAATATTGGAAGTTAATTTTAAATGTTTAGTATATTTTGACAGTTAGTTTTAGAGGATTAATATATTTTGGTACTTAGTTGTAAGAGTTTATTATCGATTTTTTTTCCGATATATCGATATATCGACATTTTTTTCACTACTACCAGGGCAGCTTGTCGTATGACTCTGAATGAAAAGATATTTTTTCGATAAAAGAGCGTTTCATTTCTCAACATAATTTCCTTTTAAGCCCACACATTTAATCCAGCGTTTTTCAAAAGTAATACAATAATGTTAAGGATTCCTTTCTTACCCTTCAGTTCTTTTCACAGTTCAAATACGATTTTTTAATTTATTTAATTTCACTATTAACGTCTATCTGATATATCTAGAAGTTACTACATTATTTATTTAAAATGAAACAAAAACTGGTATGCTCCTAAAAACATTATTATATTTACATTAATTTATTGTTATTCTCTTGTTATTTCGGTTTAAACCTCCTTTTTTCATAAGCGCGTCCATTAAATCCAATCGAAAAAAAAACGATCATCGCTCATTATACGAAAATAACTATATTCGTGATTTACCGTCGATTATTAAATAAATTATCGATATTTTCTTCTTCGGATTGCTTCAAGGACGTTCGTCCACTTTTTTTTCCTTCGTGGCAGCCGACTAATAGTAAAAATGATCTAATACCCATCGCGGAAAGATAATTTATAAAAAACCAATCATCCAAATCATCATACGCAAGAAATGTTTTACATAATGGGACGCCGATAGTCAACGGTTAAGAACAAAATACGGGCGTTCAAGGTAATGACGGCGACCAGCGCCAACTAGATGGATGTTGTGAAAAAAAAAGGTTTTCCTTGGTCCAAGCGCCGAATACGATTTTGTGCTCGTCACTCTCTAAAATTGGTTCTTGTTTTCGCGACTAGATTCGCATGTTTTTTCTGTCTACTATCTTTCTCTCTCAGCCGCCTCCGATCCATCTCGTAAAAATCCTTTTCTGACGGTTTGGTTTCTAATACAGTACGCACGTTATTGGTGTTATCATCCGTCACCATATCATCATCCTAAACGATATTGATCAATATTTTAAAGCCAGAACTCCTTCTCACTTTTTTATAATTTCAAATTCTACTAAATCACCAGAAGAAAATAACATTTTCAGATGTTGCTCAAGCTTTCAATAAAGCTTGGTATGGGGGTCTAAACTAGTGTTGGGAACTATCGACTGAAATCGACTATCGACTGTTCGGTAATTGACTACATTTTACTATCGACTGTTTCAGTCGCTATTTTTGGTTCTACATGAATGAGAAAATGTGTATAATTTATACTTACATATATATTTATAATATAATATATTGTATATTAATATATATTGTATACAATATATTGTATATTAATATAGCAGCATTTTGGAATGATACTTTTCAAGATTGTGAATGTAATAGGGTCAAAAAGATTAAAATTGTGATTGAAAAATAGTAAAATACTTTTGACTATTTTTGTGACAATAATAGTTAATATTTCGATTACTCTCTCGATTTTTGTTAAAAAATATTTCCGTTCAATAATAAATAAAATATTTATTTTATTTAAAAAAGTTCTAGTAGTTATTGTGCCATTATTTTTAGTTTTGTCAGGAATTAGTTTTTTTTTCTATAATATAGGTATATGTTTAGGTACATAGGTCGTTAATTTTTAGGTTTTGTTTAAGTTCTATTGTATGGTCTATATTTATTATAATATATTATTTGAAAATAGCAAATAATATATTAAAATACAATAAAACATTTGCTTTGAATTATTCCGTTCCATAGAAAAATTCCATTCCTTCTTACAGATCCACAGAACATTCAAATATAAAAGTAATTCTACTTCCTTTAAAATGAAAATATTAATTACATGTCAGTAGTATTCAGTAATTACTTTTTGATGAAATTTCCGAAAAACACCCACATTTGAAGAAAAAGAAAGTGCTGCTTCACTAAGACAATGCACCGTGTCACAAGTCAGTGAAAATGATGGCTTGGAATTGCTTCCTCGTCCACCGTATTCTCCAGATCTCGCCCCCAGAAACTATTTTTTGTTCTCAGATCTCCAGAGAATGCTCGCTGGGAAGAAATTTTCGTGGAATGAAGAGGTGATCGTCGAAACTGAGGACTATTTTGAAGCAAAGGACAAATTGTACTACAAAAATGGTATCGAAAAGTTGGAGAGTCGCTATAATCAGTGTATCACCCTTGAAGGGAGTTATGTTGAATGAAAAAAACTAATTTTGCCAAACAAATATCTGTTATTTTAGGGTCCGTCCTTTATCTGCTCTACACTTGGGACTTACCTACATTCAATGAAAATGTTGTTGCTACATTTGCAGATGACAGTGCAACTCTAGTCATTGAAGAACAACACAGAGTCAACCGAGCTACAAACAGTTACTGCCAAAATACAATGCTAGACAAAAAAGGCGTCAAATTAAATCAGTGCCTAATTATTTCACCTACAAAAGAATCAAGCACAAGCCAATAATATATAAATCAACAAGTGGTTCCATATGGGAATATAGCCAAATATATTGGCATGACCATTAATGTTATACTCAGGTGGAAAGCAGATGTTAAGAAAAAATGGGATGAACTCAAGCTTAAGTACACAATATGTACTGGTTATTAGGTAGCTTATATGATTTTAATTCCTCATCATTAAAAGTTTTCAAGCTTCAGTAATAATTTGATGGAATATATTTTTGCAAAA
Organism: Rhynchophorus ferrugineus; assembly: GCF_030347505.1. Taxonomy (NCBI): domain Eukaryota; kingdom Metazoa; phylum Arthropoda; class Insecta; order Coleoptera; family Curculionidae; genus Rhynchophorus; species Rhynchophorus ferrugineus. The sequence goes on from NW_027472587.1 coordinate 14,477,601, forward strand.
TAAAACTATTGCCCTCTTATTTTATAACACATTGTCATGCAGATATCTTGTGTTACTGAGTCGATTTTAACTATTTTTAAAATCATGTGAAGCCAAAACTACTCTCCTACTAATAAGACTTGTAATGTTCTTATATCCACACTTATACTCAAACAGCAGATACACAGATACAGAATTATTTAAGCCAAGCTAAATAAAACTAATTATTTATTAAATTAGATCTTTATGATGAACACAACAAATAGAACATAACTTTAACAATAAATTTTCTTACTACATATATCAAAAACTAAAAGCAACATTAAAATAAAATTGAACATGTGTAATATTTTTAAAAATATATAATATATTGACATAAACAATTAACATAAGAGAAAATATGAATAAATTTGATTACTCATAACCTTGAAACGTGGATGAATTGAGACTGTGATTCAAAGAAGTCTTTTAAATGTTTGAATTGATTGAACATTCCTAGAATCAATCATCTTGAAATTATACATAAAATCGTTAGGGCATTGTGTCGAAACTTTAAATTAAAACTTACTATTACCATTGGAATTTACACTTTATATATTTTTTATTTAAAACAAAAATCCAACTTAAAAGATGATGTTTTATGTTGGCTTAAAAGGATATTCAAAAGTAAAGTTGTAATAAAAACAAAAATAATATAGAGCGATATCTATCAGTACTGTTAGGAAATAAAGTAATATCTATATTATCTCACGTCAACAGTTTATAATTCATCCTCCAGATGTCGCCACATTATACTGATTATTGGAGCTTCATAAAATACAAATTCAGGATGATAGAGTGCCATCTAGTAGTACATATTTAATTTGTGGTCTAGAAAAATAGAAATCTGCTTACCCTATAAAAAGGGAACTACAAAGGAGATGTTTGTACCTTTTTATGTTGGTAGATTCCCTTCCTATGGTTTCTCAGAAAAATGCACTATAACGTCATAGCCATCTTACGAAAATTCTCCTAACTTATTGGTAATGTAGAGCCCTTTAATGACATTTAAACCCCAATTTAATGAAAATCAAAAATGTTTTTCGTTATAAATCAAACACTTTCGGTTATTTAGTTATATTTAATTTATTTTATAGGACTAGAACATCACATTTCTCATAATTTAACATTACACAAGATACATGTACGATAAATGTCACCGTTTAACCACTGAATAATGTTTTATTTTTCCGTTTACATTTAGTAATATTTCGTTTCTATACAGTATATCGTACGATTTAAAGCGAACAAATTACTTAGGGTTCGAACCTTTTATAATACAGTGTATATTCTAATGTTTTTCGCGGAAACATCTATATATTGTGGAGTTTTCTCTTAAAAAAAGGGTATGTACAGAGCTTGCTTCGTTTTTATACAATTTTTTCGGTAATTTTAGGCGTATTAATTTTGTTTTTTCATGGCATGACTAGATCGTAAATATTAACATGGATATCCATAACAATATATTATATGTATAATATAAACGAGATCAATACTGTTCCGGATCGTTAATATGTATGATCTAGGAGAAAGTCGCTTGATGGTCGATCCAAAGAAGTTGCCACAGTTACATCATGCTCTCGATCATGTTTAACAGTCAGTTCTTATACATGTCGCAGAGGACCTTTTCCATTGGGGTATTCCCGATGGTTTTCTGGAAGAATACCGCTTCGATTCGGGAGGCAGGTACCAATCGGAGAAGTGGCAGCATCAGGAGCAAGCGTCCGAATCGGGCGACCTGCCCAGGTAGTTGGGTTCGACAGTGTTGCCATAGCATCACCTGGGCTTGGTCCTGGAGGTTCTCGATCTGGCTGGGATCTTTTAATCCTTTCGTTTCTGGAACCAGAGACAACGCATTGATATTATAATCATATTTGACGGAGACAAAATAATGTACCGGCTCTGAAGAGGACTATAGCCTTCAGACAGGCAAACTCGGCGGGATCCACGTGGATCGATTTGTAGCGGATCAGGGTATCGGCGAGGATCCTCACATCGGCCGTGGAGGTACCATTTTTATTGTGTTCGTTTATGTTGAACAGTGGACTCGCTGACACGTCCAGTGGCATGCACCACTGGATAGCGTTGAGGAGGAACAGCTCGCTCCAGGCCTCCTCCAGTAATATAACCTAAAAACACCTGGTTATTGATGAACTCCCCTCGAAAATAGAAAAATCAATATCTACCTGGTCTCTAAAAGGTAAACTGGCAAAGCTGGGCAGGTTCTTCGCCCATTTTACCGCCATGAACAATAGCCGAGCTGACGTCTCGTATATAGTTTCGTGGGATGATGGATAGAGACCCGTGGCTAGAGTGGCGGGTTGTGGTTCCGGTCGTACTGGTCCGCTGCTCGAAGAAACGCCACATCCGGACGATGGAGTATCATCTTCTTCATTAGTAACGTCTATGCTTTCTTCTAATATGAAAATGAAAAACGAGTTATTAAGATTCCAATAGTGAAAATCTATAAATAAGAAGTATTTTAAGTATATTCTATTCAAAGAACTTTTGAACATACGTCATCAAGATGTTTAATATATTGTCTGTCGCAATTAGTAAATTCGTTTTAGAATCAGAAAATATTTTCGTTCTCATTTTATTCCAGTTAATTCATCGTGTGATCGTGTGTGATAATTCATCGTCGTTTCATTCTCATACTCAAATATTCGTGAATGATATGATGTACACGTTCAGTCGATATCTTTAGAGTGTCTGCTATTTCATTCAATTTCAATTTAGGTTCATTCAAAATCATTTTGTCGATTTTTTTTATGTTTTCGTCGCCGTATTCGGTGCTCATTTCACCACGTCTAAACTTAGGATACCAATCCTTGATGGTTGATTTTCCTGGGGCAGTGCGCGGAAACTCGGCATCAAGCCAAGTTTTTGCTTCAACTGTATTTTCCCCTTCAAAAAGCAGTATTTTATCAACACACGAAATTCCTTTTTATCCATTTTTTTCACAATAACAAAAGTTGCTTCACTCAAAGTGCTATAATTCACAAACTAATGATCCAGCAGCTGTCAAATTTATACACGCATATTTTGACGGTTAGAACTAACTAACAACATATGGATTTAATTCTAGTAGCGCTATGTGTCAGGCCGGGGACTTTTCAATTAACCTGTTAATAAAACAAGTCTAACCTATAAACTACTGAGGCTTTATATTTAAGTTGTATGTTAACTGTAGTTTAAATTATTCAATAATATCTGCATTAGGTATATTATAATGTTAAAATAAATTACATTTGATAACTTTTCTTTTTATTATTATTATTTTATTTAGACTATAATTTTGTTATATGTCATTGATAAAATAAAGTAAAACTCAGAATTGATGCGGCAACATTGCGACGTTTTGACGTCATAAATTGAGATGACGTAGGTTCACTACTACTTTGGATAGACTATATATTTAACTAAAACATATGAAAATGTGTGAGTTCTTCACAATTATAAATACAACAGATAAAAACGCGCATCTTTGGGAAACCTTGGGAAACGCATCAAGAACAACCGTAAATATGACAAAAATACATTATAAGCCCATTCGATTTAAACGAAACGAACGAATCATCGAAGGCGGCGGGATGGTTAAGCGCAAAGTCGAATTTAAACATGGCCGGCTTCGTTAACTTCATTGTTACGGTGCCGTTGGGGTTTTTTCTGGTAGAAATTATGCGGAGAATGTATCCTTTGTTGTAAAGATGGATCTAGAGTTTTAATCTGTAGCGAATCCCGGCATCCTGCCTGCGCTCGCCTAATTATCCTTTAGGGAACGGACCGGTTTAGGGGACGCGACCGAGAGTTGTAAACTTTTTCGCCGCCCAAGGGGTGACGAAAAAATAACCCTTTTTTCCGTTCGGAACGGGAATTTTCGTTTTTGTTTCTTCTCCGGATTGTTGCCGTTCATTAATTGACCACCGTGCAGATCAATAGTCCTCAGGCAGAGCAGCAGAGAGTTTATTCCAGCTTCGAGTTCTATTGGGTGTATGTAATAAATTACTGTCTTTTCATTATCAGGCTCAAAATATAAATAGAAATCGTCGAAGTTTCTCATCTTCGACCTTCAATACTTCGAGGTATCACAACTAATATCACAACTTCCAAAACTTTTATACCACCAATTACAGGTTTCATAAGATCATACATCTATAACTAGAACATTGCAAATTCATTCTCATACACTAGAAGCGTTTTTTCCTTATTGATATTGGTAGAGAATGCAAAATGATGAAATATAGTTCCTACAATGTCAATTATCTTCTATTAGATATTTTTCTTTATCATAATTTATGCTTTTTACTGGGGTTTTCACTACTAACTAATAAAAACCATTTGATATATTCGAATTCACGTCTGTTGTAGGCCAAAATAATTGGTATTCATATTAGATGCTCGCCAGTATTGTGATAATTTTTTCACGTTAAAAAAAAATTACTTTATAATTATATTAATCAAATTAGTTTCCACCTTTCTGGAAAAATAACGATACCCTGTCTAAAGAACGATGTTATTTTATGTAGATAAATATGAAACCATTGAATTTAACACTTAGGTTAGATGGTCTAACAGTTGTTTATATTGATATTTCACTTTTTCTCCAGCAGATCATAATATATACGGTTACCCAACACAACATTATAAAATGAAAAGTAATCTGTATCTTACCATCATTGTCGCTGTTGTTCTCTTTGCTTGGGCTTGGCTCTCGTGGAGATTCTCTTGCCAAAGCGGTAGGTTGATGTAGAGGAGGCAGTAGAGCGTGTCCATATCTGACAGGAGATAAAGCCATTGTTAAGGGTGGCCTAACAAATATAACATAAATTACAACAAAACTAAATAATATGATATACGATATACAATGTGTATGTAAGTGTCAGAAATAATTGGATAAGGTTAGTCAGAAATGGGTTTCCTGCTTCATTGTTCATACATTGTTTCTAATATTCTCTTTATATATATTGACCTTTTTGAGGAATAGATATGTTGTCTCTTCGCAATTTCTCTTATGATTTGGTCTAAAGTATCCAGTTAAACAACTTGGTGAAACCCTGTGTTTCTACATACAAATACATTGATAATGTTTTCGCCATAATTCCAAATGTGTTTCAACATTCTTTGTTCTGTATATATAGTTATGCCATGACATCCTTAATCTATGATTTTCAAAAGTGTTCAGAATATATATGAGCATTGGTTTGAATATGAAAACGTTTGAAGAGAGAAATAGTACTAACTGTTTTTCAGATTTGGCAAATACATTAAATAGAATGCGGGAATTAAATGTACTTTTCTGAAGAAAGATGTAGATAGCGTAAAAGGTAAATATGCTCTATAATGAACCAGGAACCACCACATAAAAAACGCGCCTCAACCTCATGGGTGGTGTGGAAAAGAGAGCAAGAGAGCTCAATAAAAATATAATGAAAATATTATTGTAGTTTTAAGTCCTTCCATAATATGTGCATTAGTGTACTATGATGTTAAAATAAATTATAGCTTTTGTATGTCAAAGCCAAACTGAACTAAAATTCAGAGTTGTTGCGGTAACATTTTGACATCATCAATTCAGTTTTTTTTATTATTAATTAATTATTACATTGTTACTACTCCTTTCCGACTAACCATTTATTATGTACTGATAATTGTGATTTTCTTTCAATTAGCCAATATATTTTCCTATATTTCAATTCCAGTTTTTTTCTTTTCTTCTTTACATGTTTTTTCCAGCGAAGTCTTGCATCAAGATTCATTCCGAGATATTTAGCGTTGTTGCTCTATGGCATGACAATATTATTCAATGTTACTGGTACTTGTACGGTCTGATTTTAGGTGAACTGCGCATGCATAGATTTACTTTCGTTAATTTTTATTTTCCAATCTTGTGTCCAATTATTTAACTTGTCACTTGCTTGTTGTAATTTTCGTGTGGCTTTTACACTATTGTCTCCGACAGCTATAATCGCAGTATCATCAGGAAATGTAGCCATCGTAATATTCTCCATTTATAGTATATCACAAGTGTGGAGTAGATAAAGCATTGGCCCCAGTACACTTCCTTATGTTACACCTGCTTTAGCTTCTTTTATTGTAGAACAAGCTTCTTCTTGTTTTACTCTAAGCATTCTGACTGCAATGTACGCTTTTAGTACTTCGGTATTTTGTTATTGTATTTTGTTACATTTTTATTATTAGTAACTGTAATTCTGATGACATGATCAGACGAAATATACGATTTTTTTGACCTGCACCTTGAATAGTATAACAATATATAACCCCTTTTAACGTTGATGAAGGTTCGAGCGGGAATAAACCGACGCAGTACGATCTATATATAACTCCATTCACGTCATATGCGAACTGGTTTTACCTTTTAGCGACCTGTTCATAGTTGATCGCGTCGATTTTCGTTGCTAGACCGATCTGCTTTGAGGTTGGAACGTTTTTGATCGAAGAGCGATCGCTTCACATTACCGACCGTTTGTCATACGTTAAAACATCCTTCTTTGAGTCTCGCTTGGATATACCGTCACCGGAGAAACGATGCGTATGATGCCGATGGTATTTTTAATTATTGCTCATTGATTCGGTGGATAGATCGTTATTTTGTAGACGCTCTTGGTTTTTTTTTTATCACAAATAGAGTTCGGGTCTCATATTCGTCTCACATCTTCATAGCTTAACCCTTAAAGAATATTCTTTTAAGAGGATTTTTCAAAACTCGAATTATTTTTGGAGATATAGCGGTTTTAGTGATGCGACATCTAAAAACGACACTTTAAACGCGTGTTTCTCGAAAATACTATTTTTCGGCAATCTTATTTCGCCGAAGTATGACCGTTCGAAAAAACTAAACATTTTTGTTGACATTTTTTATAATTTCGAATTTTTATTTCTAAAAATATTTTGATAACTATCTCTTTTCTTTCTATTTGATCATCTTACATATATATATATATATATATATATATATATAGACAGAAGACATCCGGTCTTACCCAGCCTGGTTACTGGCGTGACTGGGATCATTTTCCTTGTCGGATTTTACACTTTTGCCTATAACATTCATAACTATTAAACAATTACAAACATAAATTTACGACCATGCCCCAGCAGGATTCGAACCCGCGGCTATCGCAACAGTAGGAGGACCGTCCCATCGCCTTTACCACTGCGCCACCAAGCCGGCATTTGATCATTTTAGATTATATTTATGTATTTTTTTGTATATTTGCGTATACATTTAAAGAAATTTGTTATTATTACGTTATTTATATAGTATTTAAGGTTAATATTATTTGTTTAAAAACTAACAACGTAATAAAAATGTTCAAATAAAATACATTATTTTCCAAGAGATTTTATTCTCACATAAATGCGGGTTTTAAAAGTAAACAATAATAAATTTAAGGAATCCTCTTATCAGGTCCCGCATCAAGCTTTCGGACAGGAAGATTTGTTCTTTGCATTTCAGACCAAATAATAATAATAAATATGAAAGAGCATTGCTTAACCAAGATACGAAAGATACAAAAAAAACTAAGACGTAAGTATACTTGTAGTAACATTGCAAGCAAGAATTATTACATATATTTTCATTATTCTGCTATTATGTTATATTATTTAAATGTTATTTTCTGGGCATGAATTTTGAACGAAGTTTGACATGGAAAAAACATATAGCGCCAAAACTAAAACAGCTTGTGCTTAAACTAAACCAAGTGTATTTGCGGATGGGGCCTAAATCTAAATTATCATTAGATAACAAGATTTTGCTGCATAAGTCAATACTTAGGCCCATTTGGACATATGATATTGAACTGTGGGGTACAACTAGCATATCTAACATAGCTATCCTAAAGAGGTTCCAGAATAAAGTATAAAGTGTCATATTATATCTCCAACAAAATGATTCAGCACGATATCCCTATAGAACCTATAACGAGTGTGATTCGAAATGTTAGTGCGAAATATTCTGATAGACTATTAGTGCATCCCAATGCACTCGCCACACAGTTAAATGTGCGCGATGACAGTGTAGTGCATCGGCTACTACCATACGAACTGATCAATAGACACGTAGAGTGAGATTTAATAATCTCTAGAATAAGTTAGAATAGCCTTTAGAATAAGTTAGAATAGTATCTAGAATAAGATTTAGATTATAAGTTATACAGCAGATCACTTACTGAAATGATTTTCTACATGTCAACATAGTACATGTATTGCTTGTTTTTGTACATGAAAATAAAAATAGGATTGCAAAGGGAAAAAATGAAAAATTTTTCATTGTTACATATAATATGGATAATGTCCAATTAAATACATATAAAAATAAATATAAAAGAAAAATGGGTTTGTAATCAAAATTGTATTATGTCATTCTTGTATTCAGTAAATTTAAATTTTGTATTTTAGCTATATTTCGGATAAATTATTATATAATTTATAGTTTTCTAATTTATTTTTTCTAATTAGGTTATAGATTGTCAGATTAGATAATGTTTTTGGCGTACATTGAAAATGTTTTTTATACAAATATTTAGCAGTATTTAGATAAATTATTTTATTAATATCGAATCTTTTAATTTTCACCTGTGATAAATATTCCCACTTGGCGCGCCCTCTGATGGTTAAGATGCACAACACTAGGCTACAACTTTATATATTAGCATGTTCTTAAACACTTTAGTTTTAGACATATGAAAAAAAAACGATATTTTCTAATTTTTAGCCTAGAATAGCCTCTTAACACCAATGAAACTATCATAGTTTTTTAATATATACGTCAAATAGCAACTCCGGAATCTGGATTTCGAATCAGGTAGTTTGTATTAGTAGTAGAGCGAAAGATGCAAAAACAAACGTCAAAACAACGAATGGTGTTTTGGACTTACCCGAAAACGCCTACTGCGACGGCCGCCTCTCTCAGAGCCCTCTCTTGTTCGGCGCTCATGTCCCTCAATGTCTCCGGTCGGATGGTAGCTGTGTTTCTCGGTTGACGTTCGTTTTGTACGGCTAAAAGTATAACTGGCTTAAAAAGTTGTATCTAATCAAAAGCGAGTTAGGCAATCTAAACGACGAAATATTTTTAACGGTTTTAGCGTGTTAACGAAGACGTAATGTTTTCGTAAGTTTTATTTTATGAATTTTTATTTGATTAATTAGGCTACGATACATGTGTTTCAAATATATTTTCAATGAGACTTCCTGGAATAGAAGCCTCATCAAAATACCTTTAATTAACACGCGTCAATAACAATTATCTGTATATTATAAGTATATTGAGATGAATATTGATTGACAAAAAGCACATTAATTAAGTCACATAGAAATAAAGGAAATAAAATACCGGTACTTAATCAGTTTCTGTTATAGAATCAAGTTTTAAAACCCATTAGCTCTTTGCCTGTTTTGTGATCATTTTTTCACTTCAAAAAAGCTTTTAAAGAGAATATTTTGAACCATATATAACACGCAAAGAGCTAATAGGTTTTAGATATACGAAAATATTAATAATAAAATATTGAAATGTTAAGTTTGAAAAGTTATAAGTTTGAATGTTCTCTTTAAAGGCCCTTTTGAAGTGAAAAAATGATCACAAAACATATATATGTATATATAACTAACTATAACTTTTTCACATCATTCTGGTAACAAGGCAATAACGTGTCAAAAAAAACTGTATCTGCTTGATAGTTCAATCAATCAAGGATCCATATTTGTACTTTTGCTTTGTGAACCCGTCCGACTGTCTAGCCATGCTACATCAATATGAACAAGTCGTAATCAGAAAGAGCAAGGCCCGGAGAATACGGCGGGACGGGGGATCATTTCCCATTTTAATGTTTCCACTGGTTTGACAACATAAGGTCGAGCGTTGAGTAATGCCTTCAAATCACGGTCTTAAATGGTGGACTATCCAGAATACTTTTTGTTTTCGGTGACAAAATCACCACATTTCAAACGTCAAACCCAATATTCACATGTTGATCGACTGAACATGGTTGCCGCATATGAAATTTATTCGATAAAAATCACTTTTTCAGTTCACTGAAAAAATATTTAGTTCATAACAGGTCAATTGAAAAGTCCCCGGCCTACCATAGTAAAACATTTTTTTTTAGAAAAATTAGTTTTTTTATTCCACATAATTCCCTTCAAGGGTAATACGCTGATTATAGCAATTCTCCAACATTTTTATTTGTTCACATTGTCTCCCTCCCTATCACTGCATTTTTAATCCAATTGGGTTGATGTTGGGTATTGCAAAGAATTATTACAATAGATATTCAGGTCGAGGGGGATATTCAAACCAGAACTGTCTGAATTGTCGAAAATAACACCTTCGGTTTGTATGAGCTCGGTCAGACATATTGAAGTAGAAATTGACAAATAGTGGAATCTTGAGCAAGTTTTTAATAGATTGGAAATAAAGAGCTTGGTTATTAACTTGACTAGTATTTCAGAAAGTGTATTGAAAAAAATTCAATAAAACTTTATGAATGTCGGTTTATGATTCAATGCTGACGATTACCAAGACAGGTTACTGAAAGAGGAAACCACTAAAGGTCAGTATACAATTAATAAACTTTAATTGTAAGGAATTGTATTATATAGTGTGAAAGCTTTATGAGCATGTGTATTATTGTTCAGAATATACATGAACGTTTGGTTAACATGTATAAGTAGAGAAATAATTCTAACTATTTTGCAGATATGGCAAATGCATTAAGGAGGATTCAGTGATTAAATGTAGTTTTATCAATAAATATGTATACAGATAGTAACAGGACAAACTAAAGAGAAATGTAGTAATATCATAATAACTTTACAAGGATACATTGCATCGAAAGAAACAAGAACTAAGCGTAAAACATAAATATGCTCTCTAATGAAAATTAAACACATTACTATGATATACAATTGTTAATTAAGTGGATTAGGCCTTCGGGGGATACCACTACATATAAAAACGCGTCTAGAACCCTACCGATACTAGTGTGGAAAAAAGCTCAATGTAAATATAATAAAGCAACTCTAACCTATAAATTATTGTGGCTGTAAAATTTATTGTAGTTTTAAATTCTTCGATAATAAAAGGATTTGATGTACTATAATGTTAAAATAAATTATATTTAATAGAATATTTGTTAAATTATTTTATTTATATTAAAATTTTGTTATATATCAGAGCCAAAATGTACTAAAACTCATAGCAGCTGCGGCAACATTACGACGTTTCCTGATTTTGACTATATTTTGTTTTTAGCTATTTTATTTGTTCAATAATAATTTCCGTTAAGTGAAAAGTATATTTAGTTACTTGAAAGCAACAGATAAATAAGAACCAACTAATTAGCGGCTTTAGGTGCGCAATTAACGCGACGATTGGCGACGTGAGCGGAGATGAAAAAGAACATCCCCCATTTCAATTATCATCGCTCCCCCCTCTACACCCCGAAGCACGCCGCCCTTCCCATCTCCCCCCCGTTCGAAAAACTCCGAGTTATGCGCGTTTAAATTCCAGATTAATGGCGAACGGGCTAATCCCCCCTCGCCGACCTCCCGCCCGCCCCCCTTTAGAGACCATCAAAAACAATCGCCTACCGAGCGACTCCATGACCGTTCCACGGCCATCTATTCAAGATTGTAAATTGCCGCCGCCCGTACACGTCGCATGCGTCGTCGTCGCACGCACAGACTGTGCCCCACCGTACGCCCGCCGCCTCGCAACCCGGCCCATTCTAAACGCCGGTCCCGGGAGTTTTGGCAGAGCGTTTGGTGGGAATTAAGCGGCTCCGAATCGCATTAATCAGCGTCTCTTAAATCCGGGATATAACTGTTTGTTACGGGTACCGTCGGGGTGGAGTGGAGCGGGGGTGGCGAGGGGGGCGGATTTCCAAGCTAGCACTGTCGCCGGCTCCGTTGCCTGATGGGGGCGGTGGCGAGGACCGGCTGAGGGGGAGGGAGGAGGATGGGGAGTCTGCGGCGGCGGCGGCGGCCATGTTGCCGTTTCGACGGGACGACATTGATTGACAATATATATCGAGTATCCGTTATAGATTGCGTCGCGCGTTAGAATGGAATCATCTGATCGATTCGGGCGACCCGAAACTTTTATTTATCGTCGTTTCGGTTGTTTTTTCCGGCCGACGAACGGTAGGTAACCGGCGGGATAACTTTTTTAACGGCTTTGTATCCTTTAAGAGTCTTCATTGGTATCAGAGTATTTGAGAAGCTGCTATTAAAACATATAGGACCAATAATTAATAATCCTCCAAGTATATGGAGTAACGGCGGTCATTTGAAACGCATTTGAAGTTTCAAAAGATTTTGATCGGGTATGGCATTTCGGATTAACCTACAAAATGAGTAAATATTAAATGAGTAATTTTCGAAAGTCTATTGAAAGAAAGAAAGAAGAAAATAAGCCACCACGCCGTCAAACAATCGATCCTCCCACAGCGTCGATTTTGGTAGACCTGTCCGAAAAATAGCTTCTTTTCAACGTTGTCGATGGACAACAATCAAGTGCCAAAGCGACGATGAAGCAACGGTATCTGTGTGACCGAAAGATATCAACAGCCGTACCAGATCGCAACCATACCAACCACAACCGTTTTGATTTATCATATGTTTCAAAGCCCTTTTCATGCAGCACATTTTGTTTGGTATATCAGTATTTTGTATTTGATTTTTTTCCATACTTTTTTGTATTTTTAATTGTTTAAAATAATTGTATGTAAAATTCTGGCAGGGTAGTGTTGTAGCGACCTTGAGGCATGTCGGATTTTACATCGTGAAATAACGGTCAACAAAGTACCCAGAAATATAATCCCAGATGTTGAACACGGGCGAGCAGCAGCGCCAACTAGAACCCAACAACGAATAGCTGGCAACCCCGAGACGTTTATCTGGGATGTTATTGAAGAGGATTTCTGATCATTCAGTACCCGACCATCGTTTGGTTTAGACGTGCAATCATCGACTGCCCAATCCTCGTCACAAAATAACTCTGCCACGTGCATTTCTTTTCTTTTAAATCATTATAGTGTGATCTTGTTTATTGTTTAATATCTTGTTTATTATTTAATATCTGTTCGTCTAGAAATAAATATCTATTCTCCATATAATTAGATTCCATTCGTACCGAAATAAATAGCCGAATATTTTGTCTTTATCTAACCGCATCTGTACCCTAAAAAAGTATCACATGAAGAGGCATTCTCAACACTTAAACCTATTTCCGCTCGAGTTTCCCAAAGTAGTGTCCTGGGGCCACTCCTGTATCTGTTCTACATTGCTGATATCCCAACAACAAAAGAGATAGTACTTGAAACATTTGCCGACGACACAGTTATCATGGCAAAGGATGTATCTCTGTGTCAAGCTGTAGAAAAAGTATAAATAGCGGTCAATAAAATGTATAAATCGACTAGAGAATAGAAAATACAGCTTAATAGCTCCAAATCTGTCCTGTCCAATTTTGCATTGCGGCGAAAGGACGAAAACTTAATTATATCACTTGACAGATGTCAGATTTCTCAAGCAGAATTAGCTAAATACCTCAGAATATATCTCGATGGTAGGTTAAATTGAAAGCATCATATTAGATAAAAAGCAGAGCAGGTGACTTCGAGTCTAAATCAAGCAAATGTACTAGTTAGTAGGCGGATACTCTCAACTTATGCCTAAAATTAAGATATTTGTTTATCAGTCAATCACAAAGCCAATTCGGACCTATGGGGTGCAAATATGGAGTTGCCCGAAAACATCAAAAAAGCTAGTAATCCAACGAACCCAAAACAAACTTCTGCGATTAATTGCCAATGCTTATCGCAACGTAACCAAGGAAGAGCGACATAACATACGAAGGGGTCTAAGATTTCACCTTAAAACATGGAATAAGCTTGCTAAATCACAAGCAACGTGGGAGCAATACAGCTAATGGACAAAACGCAGGAAATCAGAAGATTGAAGCGAACCAAACCACACAAATTTTTTAGTGTAAAAGTGTATTCTTAACTTTAACTTAAGTAGATTAGTTTTATTTTAAATTGAGAAATACATACTGATGTATTAATCTCGTACTCGCCTTGCTTGTGTATTAATGCAAGTACAACAGAACGGTAGTAATAAATTAAATTGTAAATTAAGATCGTACTAAGCATATCTAATGTAGGATTTTATTAATTAAATAAAATTAAAGTGTCTTTTCCTATGGTCAACACAAATAATTAAAACAATCTCCAAAGGCTACGGTGTCGCCACAGTGCTTAACCCTCTCATCTGCAGAAAAACTAAATTGTCTCCGATGACTAAAGTTTTGTTTTATAAGCTGCTTATCAGATCGGTCATGTTATACGGATCTAACACTTGATATCGGTTTGCCAGGCTGGAACTAGTGGAAAATCTTCAAGTAATGCAAAATAAACTCAGGAAAACTCTGAACGCGCCATGGTTTCTCAGAAATACCCAAATTCCTCGGGAGACTGACATATTAGAAATAAGACGGTTCGTTTTCTCCTTATACAAGAAAATCCATGCAACCTCAGCTCCCTCCAAAAATTCCCACATCAGAGGCCTGTCAGAGGCATTCCCAATCCGGTAACCCCGAAGACTATCCCCTTAACAACGGTTCTCCAAGCCGTCTAAGCAAGCGCCTTCACGGGCAATCCTCTCTTATAAATTGATTTAACATCAGCAAGGAAACAGTTCCAGCTGGTAGATCAGACCAAAAAGACCATAAAGAGTACACAGAGGGGAACACAAAGGATACACGAAGGGAAACTAAAAGAGAAATCTGGTAGTCCATTGTTCCAAAGCCCAACCTGACCATTTCCAGTCCGAATCTGTTAACCACAATCTTGACGAGTCACCATCGGCAAGTCACGAGCGCGAAAACCGAATTAGGCGACATTAGGCTCGTTATCCGACCGACAATCGTTAAATACCGCAGAGTGACGGTGGTCTGGGGCGGTACTTTTTTCCTACCGGGGCATCGCAGCGGGACGTTGCTCGTTTGCCTGACAAATTGGCCCGTGGCGAGAGGGCGTCGGGGCTAGCGGACGGGGTAGGCACGTGTCGGCCTTGCGACGTATGCAAAATAATTGAGCGTTACATTTAAATGAAGGACCTGTTCCGTTACCGTCCTTGCGGATGGTACAAGAAACGCGTCATGATCAAAGGATTGCGCGCTAAATTACGTTTTGCGGCTGCGGCGCACCGTCGGGGGTGAGAAAGGAGCAGTTTGGTGAAGTGTCCGAGTGCCTTTAAGGGGCTCGTCGTGAGATAATTTGTTGTTAAAAGGGGTGAGGGGTACTGGAGCGCGTAAGCGATTTGTATTAGTTGTTTTTAGTCAGTAACAGTAACTTTCAGTATAAGCCCTCTCAGTTTATATTTTCAGTATTATTATCAGTTTTTGTAGTCTCGTTATCTGATGATAATACACAAAGTTTGAAATAGTGAAGTGTGACCAAATGAGGAATACAGCAGCATACGGCATCAAGCCAAGTTTTTGCTTCAACTGTATTTTGTCCCTTCAAAAAGCAATATTTTATCAACTCGCGAAATTCCTTTTTATCCATTTTTTTCACAATAACAAAAGCTGCTTCATTCAAAATGCTGTAATTTCACAAACTAATAATTCGACAGCTGTCAAATTTATACACGCATCTATTGAGTGTTAGGGATAACTAAAAAAAACATATGGATTTATGCGACCGCTACGACCCTTTAGGCCACCACACATTCACCTACAGCAAGTTCAAAGATTGGCAACGCCGGTGGATTGGTACCATGGGGTTCCCGGCTATAAAAGACCACCACGACGACGTCTTGCTCTCTTTTCTTTCCTCTACCCCCTTGTAACAGTACCACTTCCACAGCGCTACCGTACTTCCTCTACCCAACCTAACATCCAGTCCACATGTATCAGTTTAAAACGAAATAAACAAGTATTTCTTCATTCAATGTTTTTAGTTCTCGTGCAAATTCCTGCCAAAAATAGTAGTGAGTATTCGGACAAACAATCGCATCGACAGCCACACATTTCAACCGACCGATCAGACGAACATCCCTACAGTTGGTGACCCCGACGTGATCAAAGTGCCTAACAGGTAATTCATCTCAACATAAGCCACTCGACAGGTGCTTGAGAAATGGAACCTGTCATTACCATATGGTCGACGTTATCCCACGAGACTAGTCTGTTGGACAAAAAAAATAGAAGCCCATCATGCATAACTTTAACACATGAACACCCTTGCATCACGAAACGGGACACGTAAGGCACCAGACTTATAGGTACCCTCAAACAAATCGGAACGCCCCGAGACGAACGACGTCCCGCTACAACTTCGATGGCAGCTGATCCCGTAAAACTCCTCGCTCAGGTTGGGCTCCCCATCTCATGAGCAGTCCATGGGCGATTCATTGTGTGATTACGGGTGCACTCCGGAACCTGCACCACATAGATGTACATTTCACGGCGGCTCCACTAGGAAGGGAGTGATGTAGCGACCGCTACGACCCTTTAGGCCACCACGCATTCACCTACAGCAAGTTCAAAGGTTGGCAACGTCGGTGGATTGGTACCATGTGGTTCCCGGATATAAAAGACCACCACGACGACGTCTCGCTCTCTTTCCTTTTCTCTACCCCCTTGTAACAGTACCACTTCCACAGCGCTACCGTACTTCCTTTACCTAACCTAATATCCTGTCAATTCTCCCGTCGACCACACGAAATAAACAAGTATTTCTTCAATCAGTGTTTTTAGTTCTCGTGCAAATTCCTTCCAAAAACAGTAGTGAATGTTCGGACAAACAATCGCATCGACAGCCACACATTTCGACCGAGCGATCAGACGAACATTCCTACAGATTTAATTCTAGTAGCGCCATCTATGTTTCAGGCCGGGGACTTTTCAGTTGACCTGTTATAACATACTGACATATTGAAACACATATAATCCGTTAAAAGCAATTAAAAACCTCTCATTATAAATCAAAAATATCACTTCCTCGCCCGTCCTCCCGCGATAAAACAATCAGCGCTTTATTATCCGCATTCTTCATCTGTACGATCGTCGTTCCGTCTTATTCCCAACACCAATCTCGTCTCGCGTCCCAGTCAAAGGAAAGATGGCGCGCTCTCAGACGCTACGACAAAGAACCCCGCCCGTCTCCACCCCCGCGCAACCTCCTCGCCGACCACACGATTGGCTTCGTTTGTCGGGGGAAATTAAGGCGCCTCCAGGCCTCTCGCTTTTACAATTTGACAATCAACGAGTGGGATCGCGCCTTATCCCCGGACGATCAATTATTTATCGCTGATTCAGGATGTTTAAAGGCGAAATGAGGAGAACACCGACTGCGAAAAGTTTTGGCACGGTTTGGGTAAAAAGAAATACGAGCTAATGCGGATGATTTAAATTATCGTCGTTATTAGAGTGTGTTATAAACTAACTCATTAATATATTAGCGGATAGTTTTATGAATATTGGGTGTTTTACTTGAAATCAAATACTTATGATAATGATACCAGATTAAAAATGTGTTATATATTAACTCATGAATATTTTAACAGATATTTTTGTAAATGTTATGTATCTATGGTATATGATATATTGTGTGTTATACTCACTATATATTAAAATATGCATTTTGCATTATTATTATGCATTAAGTCATAACAGGTCAATTGAAAAGTTAGCGGCCTGACACATAGATGGCGCTACTAGAATTAAATCCATATGTTTTTTAGTTAGCCTTAACCATCAAAAGACGCGTGTATGAATTTGACAGCTGTCGGATCATTAGTTTGTGAATTGTAGTATTTTAAATGAAGCAACTTTTATTATTGTGAAAAAAAATTATAAAAAGGAATTTCGCGTGTTGATATAATATTGTTCTTTGAAAGGAAAAAATACAGTTGAAGCAAAAATTGGCTTGATGCCGAGTTTCCGGACACTGCCCCAGGAAAATCGACCATCAAGGATTGGTGCTCAGTTTAGACGTGGTGAAATGAGCACCGAAGACGGTGAACGCAGTGGGTGCCCAAAAGAGGTTGTTACCGACCAAAACATTTTAAAAATCCACAAAATGATTTTGATTGACCGTAAATTGAAACTGAATGAAATAGCAGACACTTTAAAGATATCAACTGAACGTGTACATCATATAATTCACGAATATTTGGGTATGAGCAAGGTGTGCAAAGTGGGTGTCACGCGAGATTACTTTTGGCCAAAAACAACGACAAGTTGATGATTCGGAGCAGTGTATGAAGATTATCAAACGTAATAAACCCGAGTTTTTACGTGGATATGTGACAATGGATGAAACATGGCTACATCATTTCACTCCGAACTAAAATCGACAGTCATCCGAGTGGACTGCACACAATGAACCCGCTCCAGAGCATAGCAAAACCCAACAATCGGCCGGCAGGTTTATGGTGTCTGCATTTTGGGATGCGCATGGAATAATTTTCATTGACTACCTTGAAAAAGGAAGGACCATCAACAGCAACTATTACATAACGTTATTGGACCGTTTGAAGGACGAAATTGCTTCTTCATCCACCGTATTCTCCAGATCTGGCCCCCAGCGACTATTTCCTGTTCTCAGATCTCAAAAGAATGCTCGCTAGGAATAAATTTCCGTCGAATGAAGAGGTGATCGCCGAAACTGGGGCCTATTTTGAAGCAAAGTACAAATCGCACCACAAATATGGTAAAAAAAGTTGGATGGTTGCTATAATCAGTGTATTACCCTTGAAGGGAATTATATTGAATTAAACAAACCTAATTTAACCTGTTATACATACTATAGTAATCAATATTAAAAGTTAATCAATGTTATATGTTAACTCACTAATATATTATAGTTATATTAATAGAACAATGAAGACAACAACTCCTGTAAAAATACGTACAAATATCAAACAAAAATGGATCTAATTACACTTATGAATAAAAACAATGTGTTGAAAGCAACTAATCAGCATTTAAAACAAAAATTGTTAGAACTAAGTAATGAGCTGGCAGCTACACGATTGCCTATGCAAGGTCACACATCACAAAAAATCGAGGATATACTAAGAAAATTAAAACAATACATTAACGTTACTTGTAAAAACGAAATCGATAATAGGAATATAATGAAAGATATCATCCAAATGAAACAAAATAAAGAGACGACGGATAATTTATTCACTAAATTAAAATTCCAGACATATCAATTAAAAAGTGATTGTCGTACAAAGTAGTTATCAGATATATAGTGTTTTATATGCTAAACTCATTAATATATTAACACATATTTTGTGAATATTTTAAGGATAGCAGTTTAAATATGTGTTATATGCTAATTCATGAAGGTATTGACAGATATATTTGAGAGTATTGTGCGTTATACACGAAATCAAATATATTTAAATAATGAAACCAAATTAAGACTGTATACATACTGTATAATTACTCGTGATATAAAATATGATACATAAAATGTCTTGATATAGAATAAGGGATTTTATAAACAAAATGGCGTTATTTCTATCAATATGTTTTTGTTTAAGCTTATTTTCTATTATGTATCATGTATTTTCAAATCAAACAACTTCGTAAACGAAAATAGGAAAAATCTGATGTGGAAATACCGTCCGAAGTAAATTAAACCAACGTAATCACATTTCGTTTAAATAATATTGCAATTTACGCCATCTTCGACGTTACACGGCCAACTCCGGACGGGGATCCGCGCCCAGCCGACTTGATATTCAAAGCCAATGGTCCCGCCGCTGTTTAGTATTCCAGCATCGCCTGGAATGAAAAACTTCACGGCTTCCGTAATGTTCATCGAGAGTTTCTCACTTTTCTCGGCTCTCTCGCTGTTCATCCTTCATTCTTGTCGACTACAAAATGGCGAGGGGAGATTGAATTAGTTCGGGGTCCCGTGGAGGCGTTGTGGGAGGTGGGTGGCAGAGGGACGGAGAGGACGGGTTTCTTTTCACTCGATATTTTGACGAGAGACATTCGAGATACGTTCGTTCGGTATTCTTATGATAAATTATCGAATATCATTAAAAAAAAGGGATACTCACCATCTTTGTTCATACCCATGGCCAGGCATTTCTTCAATCGGCAGGCCTGACACTGGTTTCGGTGCGCTTTGTCCACTATGCATCTTCCGGTGCCGGCTTGACATCTGTAATAAAAACAGTATTGTTTTTTCAAATATAATCAAATATGCTTTCGATGAGCGATATTCAAAATATCGATAGGAAAGTATATATCCAATTTATTTGTAATTTTACGGGCCAATATCGTAAAATATTTTACCAGCTCCATTGGTTTTATATCGTATATGTTTATGACATCGTTCATACACAACCCCGTCATATATATATATATATATATATATATATATATATATATATATATATATATATATATATACATATATATATACCTGAAGATGTCTATATCTATCTATATCTATCCTGAAGATAAGGTATAAGAGATTATTCTGATGAGAATATTTTTTATTTTATGATATAAAATCAAATTAAAGTAATTAATTCTGACATTATAATTTCACAATTACTGTTGAATAAGTAGTTTTTTGCCAAACTAGTTCACTGTTTTGAATTTCCTACAACTACTTTTCTGTGCTTAATAGGTTCTAATCAACGTTTAATACGTAAACTGTGTGTGAGTAAACTATTTCATATCACAATCATTTATTTAAAATTCATTAACTTAGAAAGCTTCTCTTCACTCTCTTCAGTCTTTTATTGTCAGATTGATTTTGTCAAGGAGCTGAAGGTCCTTTTTGAGGTTTTTGAGGAGCATCAACGATGCTACTTGGTAATTTGCTTTATATATATATATATATATATATATATATATATATATATATATATATATATATATATATATCTGTCCTGAAGATAAGATATAAGAGATTATTCTGATGAGAATATTTTTTATTTTATGATATAAAACTTTCATATAAAATCAAATTAAAGTAATTAATTCTGACATTATAATTTCACAATTACTGTTGAATAAGTAGTTTTTTGCCAAACTAGTTCACTGTTTTGAATTTCCTACAACTACTTTTCTGTGCTTAATAGGTTCTAATCAACGTTTAATACGTAAACTGCGTGTGAGTAAACTATTTCATATCACAATCATTTATTTAAAATTCATTAACTTAGAAAGCTTCTCTTCACTCTCTTCAGTCTTTTATTGTCAGATTGATTTTGTCAAGGAGCTGAAGGTCCTTTTTGAGGTTCTTGAGGAGCATCAACGATGCTACTTGGTAATCTGCTTTGAAAGCGCCAAAATATTACTTTTTCTAAGAAAGCAAATCAAACAGATTAAGAAATTGTATATAGATAGAACATTTGCTTATTTGTTAAGTTAAAATTATGGAGTCCTTACTAAGTAATCAGTGCAATTTTCCCTTCTTTCCTTTTAATATGGACTCTTTAATGGAATCTGGTAATTTAAAATGTTCCGGCATAATTTCTGAGATAATGCCTGAATACGAATTGACAACGAATATTAGACATATGTTTCTCGTGAGGCAGTCTTCGAAAGCGTTCTTGGCACGTCACCTGTATCGAAACCATTGTCAGCTTTGTCTGTTTCACAAAAAATGTCTATCTATATGGCATGACTTTAGTAGTTGAAAGTGCGGATGAGACAGAAAGGTTTTTTTTTAATTAACTTGAAGTCCATTGTACCATAATGTTGTTGAAGAAGCTTGAAATACGTGGAGGAATGCTGCCCAGAAATATTTTTATCGTTTATATTTTTATTTATTTGATTGACCAATCTATGAACTTGCTCTTTTGTTCAGTAATGTTGATGTTAATAAACAAATCTTCTTACATTGTTAAAACGAGTCGTAATTTAACCTAATTTCTATATAACAAACCTCATGGTAAGGAAAGTTACAATTTCTTAATTAGTTTCAGGCTTAATTTCTGAGATTGTATATGTTGACAGCGAATATTTGATATGCGTTTCTCGCGATGCAGTCGTCGAAAGCCTTCTTGACACGTCGCCTCTATCGAAACCATCGACAGCGTCGGCTGGCGGTCCGCGAACACCAAAATCAATTAGGGCGTTCGCACTCCTCTTCCCGTTCGGCCTTTGTGCTCCGTAATCCGGTTATAGAAATCGAATGAGCGGCTCGTTACCGGAACGATCGACCGGTCAATAAGTTCCGCCTGTCCGTACGGTGGTGCGTGACTTCCTGCGCCCCACGCTTAACGAAATCTGCCGTTCCCGCGTTAATCCACCAGGTCCTGAAGGGGTTGTACGACGTTCTGTTACTTTTATTTCGGGCCGATTCGATTGTTAACTGGAAATTAAGTCGGGAGTTGTCACAACAATTGTTGCAGCTCGATTTGGTGACACCAATTGATATAGATATAATATATATATATATATATATATATATATATATATATATATATATATATATATATATATATATATATACCTTGTTACTACTTATATATTACACAAGTTTACAAAATTGCAGTACTAGGACTCCAGCGTGCGTTAGATTGACCAAAACTGCTCATTCGCATGTATTCTAAACCATCTTGACATATTTTACAGCTAGGCATTACGGTTAGAAAGTCATATTTAGGTTAACTTTATAACTACGATATTTTATTGAGGTAATAGAGCAGGTGGGGCGCAAAAGTCCCGTTATCGTTTTGATTGCGCGCCATGTTGGTTATGATTGACGTTTAGCTCAGTTTCACTTTAACCAGTGTGTTGTGTAGACGTCCAAATTTTATTATGGATAAATATGCGCCGCTAGAACAATCAGAAATAGTGACAATTGCATCGTCATTGCCACTGAGGAAATTGCGTCAAAAATATCGTAATCGTTCAGTGCCTCACAAAACCACAATTTATCGTTTACATGCAAATTTTCAACAGTGCGGTACGACAACAGACAGGTCTCATTCTGGAAGACAACGGACGTCTCGTAAGGCTGAAAATGTAGCTCTGGTGCGCGATAGTATTGCAGAATCTCCAGAAACATCAATTCGTAGACGTGGTTCTCAGTTACACATTTCTGCATGCAGTTTAAGGCGAATTTTGAAAACTGATTTGAAAATATTCCAGCACAAAATTTCAATTAGTCAAAAAATCGCTACCGAGAGATCCTGATCAACGAGTTGAATATGCAATATTGCAATATAATGCAATTCTAAGGCTGCCTGGTGAAATTGAAAATTTTTTGTCTAAATTGATAATGAGAAATGAAGCCCATTTTCTTCTCAGTGGCCACGTCAATAAACAGAACAGTCGGTTTTGGGGAACACAGAATCCTCAATTAATTTATGAAACATCATTTTATCCACTAAAAACAAGCGTATGGTGTTGTGTTCATTCTGGAAACCATTGGTCCTTTTTTTGAAAATTACCAAGGTGTTGCAGTTACTGTTACTGTTGAACGGTCCCAAGATATGATTCGACATTATTTTGTGCCTGAAATGGAAGAGCACGGACTAGAGGACATGTTATTTGAGCAAGATGGGGCCACACCACACACAGTTCGTTCATCAATTCAATTATTAAATGACGTTTTGCCACGAAGACTAATTTCGCCAAGTCACGATTTACCATGAACAGCCAGATCTCCGGATTTAACAGCACCAGACTATTTCTTATGGGGTTTTTTAGAATTAAAAGTTTATGTGAATAAGCCCCAAACGATTCAATATTCGTCAAGAAATTGAAGAAATTCAGCCTCAGATGTTGCAGGATGTCATGAAAAATGTCTTAAAAAGAGCCGAAAGTTTCACAACGAGTCGCTGTCACCATTTCAATCATAACGAAAAGACCAAATAAACTTTTTATGAAAACCACAGTTACTTATCTTTTCTTTGAGCAATGTTATATGTTTATAATTATCTCTTTGCTCTGCAATTACCATACCTGCTACTACCACAGGGGATAACATGTTAAAAATCCACTATCTCATATTGTCAGACAGTAGGCATCTCAAAAGACCACATCAGAAGAAGATCATATCCTGCATGAGAAAGCATGCCGCGCTGCCGCGTCTTCTCACCCTCGACTACAAGCGCAACCGTGAGACCACATCAGAGCAGTATTTGACGCTATTTAGTAACCATAGATCCACTGGAACACACCAGGGACCAAGGAACAGTTGAAACAGTGCACTACTCCCGGCAAACGTGCTCGGAAGAAGGAGAAGACTGTCCTATCGACTGGAAAGGTAATGGTCATCGTTTTCTGGGATTTACAAGGTGTGATCTACATCGACTACCTGGATAAGGGCTAAACGATTACAGGACTGTACTAGGTGGAATTATTTGGCCCATTCGATGCCGAATTGCAGAAAAAACGGAGCAACGCACCGGCTCACACCTCCGCACTAGCCACGGCCAAATTGGTCGAAATAGGTTACGAACTGCTGATGCATCCTCCGTATTCTTCGTAGAGAAGTTGGAGCATCGCTAGGTCAAGTGCAGTAAGCTAAAAGGATAGTATGTGGGAAAATAAATCGCCACTCTTCCAAGATATTCGTTTTTACTTTATAGGCTCAGTACTCATCCTTCTTCGTATATATATATATATATATATATATATATATATATAATTTCTGTCTCATCCGCACGTTCAACTACTAAAGTCATGCCATATAGATAGACATTTTTTGTGAAACAGACAAAGCTGACAATAGTTTCGATACAGGTGACGTGCCAAGAACGCTTTCGAAGACTGCATCACGAGAAACATATGTCTAATATTCGTTGTCAATTCGTATTCAGGCATTATCTCAGAAATTATGCCGGAACATTTTAAATTACCAGATTCCATTAAAGAGTCCATATTAAAAGGAAAGAAGGGAAATTGCACTGATTACTTAGTAAGAACTCCATAATTTTAACTTAACAAATAAGCAAATGTTAATCTATATACACTTTCTTAATCTGTTTGATTTATTTTTGATTATTGATTTTATTTGATTTATTTATTTTTTTGAGTATATATATATATATATATATATATATATATATATATATATAATTTCTGTCTCATCCGCACTTTCAACTACTAAAGTCATGCCAGATAGATAGACATTTCTTGTGAAACAGACAAAGCTGACAATGGTTTCGATACAGGTGACGTGCCAAGAACGCTTTCGAAGACTGCATCACGAGAAACATATGTCTAATATTCGTTGTCAATTCGTATTCAGGCATTATCCCAGAAATTATGCCGGAACATTTTAAATTACCAGACTCCATTAAAGAGTCCATATTAAAAGGAAAGAAAGGAAAATTGCACTGATTACTTAGTAAGAACTCCATAATTTTAACTTAACAAATAAGCAAATGTTAATCTATATACACTTTCTTAATCTGTTTGATTTATTTTTGAATATTGATTTTATTTGATTTATTTATTTTTTTGAGTATATATATATATATATATATATATATATATATATATATATATATATATATATATATGTATGTATATAACCAAGGAAACAGTGAACATACGTTAACAAAATGTTTAATGTTTTTCCTGCCTCAATTTGTAAACTGGTTTTAGACAATGAGTTTTAAATATCAAACAGTATTTCTTTCTCGTTTTATTCCAGTTAAAAAAAAGACACATTACCTGTACTCATACATTAGACAGAACAGATTGCGTCTCTAATCATGCCTGTAAAATTCGTTAGAGTGGTAGACATTTTTACTGTTAAATATTAAATTGCGACGGTTTTTATTGAAAGTATTCTTTAGCGTATTGCAGCTGCACTGAATATTAATATGGAATAATTAATAACAACGTTAAATATCTGGGAATGCATTTGAGAATGGAAAAAAACATATAGTGACAAAACGCAAACAACTTGTGCTTAAACTAAACCAAATTTATTGGCTAATAGGGTGTAAATCTAAATTACCAATAGATAACAAGGTTTTGATGTATAGGTCAATACTTAAGCCCATTTGGACCTATGGTATTGAACTGTGGGGTACTATTAGCAAATCTAACATAGATATCCGCCAGAGGTTCCAGAATAAAGTGTCGCGAGTCATCGTCTATGCCCCATATTACGTGTCCAATAAACTGATTCAGCGCGATATTCCCGTAAAACTTATAACGAGTGTGATTCGGAGTGTTAGTCTCAAACGCAAACTACCATACAAACTGATTAATAAACACATAGAGTCAGATTTAATAATCTCTAGAATAAGTTAGAATAGTCTTTAGAATAAGTTAGGATAGACTTCAAAATAAGTTAGAATAGTATCTAGAATAAGATTTAGATTATAAGTTGTACAGTAGATCACTTACTGAAGTGATCTTCTACATGTTAGAATAGTTATATTATATAACGGTAATCTTAAAAGAATACTTATTGCCCTCCGGCAGATTGTTTACGTTATAGGAGATTAATTAAAAAAAAGTTATTCACTTGAATTCAAGTAATTTTATTATCAATCACTCTCATCTCATTTCAATATCAAATCACAAGTGATCCTGTTAGTTTCTGTTAATAGTCACCGGGTGCTCACCCTCAATTCTCACATATATACAAATAAATATTAAATATTTGTCAATTAAACATTTTTTGTTATAAAATAGTTCATAATGACAACACAGGTGTTTTTTAAACGTAAAATATAAGATTCCTAACAACTTATCCCATTCCTTTACCGGTTTTATGTGCGCGACCGCTTTTCCCGACATTTCACTCACAAAGAAACTGTCCCCGATATCCGGAGTAAATAGCGACGTTTTTCTTACCACCGCCAGCTCTGCCAGATGGGAAAAATGGAAAGGCGGCCGGTCTCTCTCTCTCGCTCGCAGTCCCATTCCGCAGAGGGCTTTGGAAAAATACATCCTTTGAGTCGGACAAAGCCGACGTAACGTCTCCCCCGCCTCGTGCCGTCCTTGTCGCAACCATCCCGACGACTGTTGTATCTTTTTTGCTATTAAATTGGAGATATACTGTCAGTGGGAAAAGGTCCCCAAGAAATGATTAGTGCCAGTCAAAGTACAATAAAAAAGTAATACCACTTAAGCCGGGCCGGGAGGCCTCAGAGCCGAAGAAAAGAAAATGGGGGGAGAGCGTGAGGGAGAGAAAGGGGCGGGCGTGGATAGAGATTCCTATGGCGAAAACCAATTCCGATTGATTTCGGTGTCGAAAAAATGAATGGTTTCATTTCAAAGATTAATAAACGATCACAGGAAGCCATGAATTACATTAGTTTTTTTTTAATATACAAGGTGTTGTAAATTAACGCCAACAAGCTATTTGTTTTTATCCTAATTTGCTACGGTTTTAAAATTACGACGTTCTTATTTTGGTCTTAACATCTTTGTCACTGTTTTTAATGTCCATCGAGTTTTACTTGTAACTTCTTGGACTAAATCAAATGGTTTAACTCTCTTAAATCTTCTGACTAAGCTATTATCATCTAGCAGCTGAATAACTCCGACATTGATGTGTTAATGGAGCCTCTATTCATGCCTTTGCGCATAATCCTTGATTATGTTATCGACAGATTCTGCCTTTATGTCATGAAGGAGATCGTCGTTACGAATATACCATGAAGCATCAACAATACATCGCAGTACTTTGTTTTAGAAACTTTGTAAAATATTTCTATTGCTTTGACTATGATACAATCCCAGAGTTGTACGCCATAAATCTACACTAATTTGAAGACTTACTGGTGAAGCAAACATTTATTATGTACTGACAGGGCTTAGTATAACCAGCCTTTTTTTTGTACTTCGGCCTGAGTCCTTCACAGGCTTTTTTCTCAACATATAGCTCCTACCTGAATTTAACATCAAAGGTCATGCCAAAATATTCAATGAAAATGTTGTAACAACACTGAATCAATAGATATGTTAAAACATAATATAAAATGAGGAAATACTATCATTTCAAATTATTTTATAAATGTATTTTTGAATTTCAATTAAAAGTTCCAAAACTCGAACAAAAGGAAACAAAAGAATATGATAATACTTGTAGGTTATGTTATGACCTTCCAGACCAACAGCGACACCATTGCAAATTACCAAAAATCAGAAGAAGAATTTAATCTACTGTTTTTAACTTTGTGTCTATTTTCATATACTTGCTTTTTTAAAATTGAATACCCTTCAAAGAAATCTTTATAACAACACCTATTTAGTGCCATTTCACCAATTGGTGATAATCATCTATACCACATCTGGTCCAAACCACAGGTGAGACAGAACATTCCAGCAAAGTGCTTTTAATGAATCTAATGAACATCCAAATGCAGTTGTTTATATTGATTGACTGTTACAGTTTTCCAATATTTTAACAACTCAAAACATATTCTTGTTCCAAACATATTGTATTAATTTTGCGGCATATGCTAATGATTTGCCTATTGTTCATATTTCCTATTCCTTCGATATTATCAACACATATTCATTTTTGATCGTCCTTCATCACAGTTTCATGTAGAAACAACTTCCCTTATATTTTCCCAAAAGAAACCTCAAAAACGAATGTTTTAATACAAATTTCTATAAACATGATTAGATAGAGAGACTGTCAGTGAGGCTTTAACATGAAGTTCCGAATGTTGTATTCAATGTTCCAATCCTAAGTTGATAAAAGCATTAAACAACAAAAAATAAGAACCACGAAGTTAAATGAAAGCAGAGCTAAATTAGTATAGAATAGGTACCAAAATTGTCTTAACAATATCTTATTTATTGTTAAAAATAAAAAAGGCAAGTAAAATAACAACAATATTTATAAATATAAAAGAAAGAATAAGAGGCAAATAAAGGCAAACTAAAGCAGAGCTACATTAGTATAGAACAAGTAGCCACATACTCCTTAGCGTTACCTTAGTCTTGTGATAATAAAATCATTGGAATAATAAAGATACATTGATAAAAGTATGAGATAATGAAAAAGAAACAATCAGAAAGACAAACTGAAGTAACGCAGCATTAAAATACAAAAAATAAGAACCACAAAGTTAAATGAAAGCAGAGCTAAATTAGTATAGAATAGGTACCAAAATTTTCTTAACAATATCTTATTTATTGTTAAAAATAAAAAAGGCAAGTAAAATAACAACAATATTTATAAATATAAAAGAAAAAATAAAAGGCAAATAAAGGCAAACTAAAGCAGAGCTACATCAGTATAGCCAAATACTCCTTAGCGTTACCTTAGTTTTGTGGTAATAAAATAGTTAATTGGAATAATAAAGATACATTGATAAAAGTATGAGATAATGAAAAAGAAAGAATCAGAAAGACAAACTGAAGTAATGCAGCATTAAAATACAAAAAATAAGAACCACAAAGTTAAATGAAAGCAGAGCTAAATTAGTATAGAATAGGTACCAAAATTTTCTTAACAATATCTTATTTATTGTTAAAAATAAAAAAGGCAAGTAAAATAACAACAATATTTATAAATATAAAAGAAAAAATAAAAGGCAAATGAAGGCAAACTAAAGCAGAGCTACATTAGTATAGAACAAGTAACCAAATACTGCTTAGCGTTACCTTAGTTTTGTGGTAATAAAATCATTGGAATAATAAAGATACATTGATAAAAGTATGAGATAATGAAAAAGAAAGAATCAGAAAGACAAATTGAAGCAAGACAGCTTTAAAATAGTATGAGACTAAAGTTTGTCTTAGGTTTGTCTTTGTTCCATGTTAATAAAATACTTGGTTACATACAAATATAGAATAATACTAGTTGTAGTTTTTGACGATGAAAAAATGAGAACGAATAAAAAATACAAGGGAATCGTGGACCAAAAACGAGGAAAAAGCCCCCGGGACGCCACTGGACCCGTTTAAGAGGAGACGCAGGTGCGGAAGCGAAAGCGTACGACACTTGGCCTTCAAGTTCCGCTTTCCAGAATATAAATTAATTTCTTATTTGGCGCGGAGCTTCATCCACGGCCATTCGCCGATACTCGAGGCCCGACGTTTCGTCGTCGGGTCGGCCCCGAACTCCCCAACTTTATTAAAGCCATCCCGCAAGATTTATTATTATTATTGTTCCGGATTCCGGGGGAGGGCCGTGCCGTTTGGTCTCGTTAAAAACCGAACAGCATCGTGGCTTCGATCGTTTTTTTTTTGGATCGTAATCTCTAAATTTTAATTCATAATAGTTCGGTATAGGGATGGCGAAATCGATATATCGATATATCAATATCGATTTTAAAATATCGATATTTTTGAAGTATCGATAGTTGTTAGTGGAAGTATCGAACTTTTCATTGCAAAGTAAAATATCGATATGAAAGATCTAGGGTTTTCGAAGGAGAGTATCGAACTTTTGTTTTGGCAATTCTACCTCCCAGTCGTACAGCAAACTGCTGCACATTGCTTTTAAGGGAGGGATATCTGTTTTTTATCTTTCTGATAACGCCTTTGACAGTTTGGATACTAACAAAGTGCTATTTCTCCTTCATTCAGGTTTTTACCACCTCCTGATTGCTCTGATATCGCGATTAACAAATCTTTTGTCTTTTCGATCAAGATGGGAAGCAACCATCCAATTAGCCTTCTTAGCCTATAAAAAACCGTTCAGAGAGTAATCCTCGACCAACTATTTGTCCATTGTTTCAAAATAGGCCTCAGTTTCGGCGATCACCTCTTCATTCGACAAAAATTTTTATAGAAATAGTCGCTCGGGGCCAGATCTGGAGAATACGGTGGGTGAAAAAGTTTCACTGACTTGTGACACGGTGCATTGTCTTAGTGAAGCAGCACTCTCTTTTTCTTCAAATGCGGCCGTTTTTGGGGCGATTTTGTCCTTCAAACAGTCCAATAACGCTATGTAATAGTCGATGTTGATGGTCCTTCCTTTTTCAAGGTAGTCAATGAAAATAATTCAATGCACATCCCAAAATATAGACGTCATAACCTTGCCAGCCGACTGTTGCGTTTTCCCACGCTTTCGAGAGGGTCATTCAAAATCATTTTGTGGATTTTTTAAATGTTTTCATCAGTAACAACCACTTTTGGGCGTCCACTGCGTTCACCGTCTTCCGCGCTCATTTCACCACATCTAAACTTAGCATACCAATCCTTGATGGTTGATTTTCCTGGGGCAGTGTCCGCAAACTTGGCATCAAGCTAAATTTTTGCTTCAACTGTATTTTTTCCCTTCAAAAAGCAATATTTTATCAACTGCAAAATTCCTTTTTATCCATTTTTTTTTCACAATAACAAAAGTTGCTTCACTCAAAATGCTATAATTCACAAACTAATGATCCGACAGCGGTCAAATTTATACAGCCATCTTTTAAGGGTTAGGACTAACTAAACAAAATATATAGATTTAATTCTAGTATCGCCATTTATGTGTCAGGCCGGAGACTTTTCATTTGACCTGTTATATACACATATAGATGCATCTGCATGACCTGACGAAAGCTCCTTCTTTCACCTTCTTTGTTTCTGAAAACTCAGCAGTGGTAGTAAAAAACTTTATGTGGAATTAACAATGCTTATTCGGTCTGTACTCTTCCATAAAGATAAAATTCAACGGAATTTGGTAATCCAGCTTGTCGTCCGAACAACATTTTTTTTTACTCTTTGTGATTCCACAATCTGACCTATAGATAATAAGTATTTCTTATATCTATATTATAGTCCGAACAATAGGCAGAACATTTAAAACGACGCACACCTGCCAACCATAGTTTTCATATTCTAATTTGCAAAGAACCAATTCACGTTCACACATTTAAGCTTCTTTGGGGTGCACGTAATAACTAGAGGAATGTATAAAATCCGTGATTTTTATAATAATTTTGCCTTTCATAAATAATCCTGACGTCCTAGAAGTTTTTCCATGTTATGTTCGTTTTCAGCATACCAAAATACAAAGAAATCAGTTGATAATACTCAAACAGCCTTTTTGCGTCTAACCCGTATTACTCATTAATGTTTCAAATGCCAATTAGTTCCATAGCTTTCAAAACAATTAATTATAAATCAGTCTTAAGGAACGATGTATCTTTTGAGACTATCCACGAATCGATTAATTTTTTGTTATCCTCATAAGAAGTGTAGCGCTGCTCAGACAGATCATGACTCATATGTCGGAACAAGTTGTAATCACAAGAAGTAAGATCTGGAGAATACGGCGGGTGGGGTATCACTTTTTCACACCTCGATGAAATGACAGATACTGAAAAGTGAGGCTTCAACATGAATTTGGTTACAAATGCAAATTTTTAAAATTCATGCTTGATATTTAAATACATAATAGGAAACCTAAATAATGATATACCAAGTCGAATGCTTTCTGTTCTGCGAGTATTCCAACCAGACCCGGTACACAACGTTAATTCTCGCGACCCGATCGTCCCCCCTAACGAGAAACAAAGTCCCCGAAACAAACGAACAGACGTCCTTTTGAAGTCGTATCGGACCATAACACAATCACAATAAATGCGAGATTGTTTCCGGCGGCTGTATCAGACGGGTAGGAATCTCTGCGCTACAAATTACATCATTTTTTCCTAAATCCCATTCGTTAAAAGTTTTCCAATCCTCGGTGTCGGCTTCGCAGTCGTCGCTCGGCCATTTCCAGATCGATTTCTATTATTTTTATCGCGCTGATATTGTATTACGGTAACGGGGGGGGAGGCGGGGGGCATCCAGTGACATTCCCCCAGAACTCGATAGTCGCGATTTATCACGTACAGGTGGCCCTTTGTTACAAATATGTTTCCAGGAATTATTTAAAATGGTTTCCGAACTTCCCAACTTTGCCAATATAGAAACTGGGACGTTCTCTTGCTAGGAAACGTCTGGAAAATGTTTCAGGTGAAATCTAGAAGATCTGGGGATAAAGAATATATCGAAATAAGATTTTTAAACTAATTTTATAACCTTTATTCATAGATGACAGGACTTAGTGCCGAAAAGGAAACACAGACAAAAACGGTGGTTGAAATTGTATTTATGAATATGATTTTGCGGCATAATGTTGATTGTTTGTGGGTCTATTGAATAACAATCAAAGCTATAGATAGAGTTAGCATGTAGCCACATCACATTAAACAAAAAGCAGAGCAGATCACACTCAAAATTAAAGTACTGTACTGGTTAGTCGGAAGATACTCCCAACTTGACCTAAAATAAAAGAGATTTGTTTATGTCTTTTATAAAGTCTATTTACACTTATGGGATGTAAATATGGGGTTACTTTAAAATATTAAATCAACTAGTAATTCAACACTATCAAAACAATGTTCTTCAATTAAGCTCCTTTGTCACAAATACGTTTACACGAATTTTTTAAAATGGTTTTCAAAATTCCTAACTTTGCCAATATAGATATTGGGACATTATCTTACTATGAAACGACTGAAAAATATTTCATGTGAAATCTGAAAAATCTGGGGATAAAGAATATATTGAAATAATGTTTTTAAACTAATATTATAACCTTTATTCATAGATGACAGGACTTGTCGAAAAGGAAACCCAGACAAAAACGATGGTTTAAACTGTATTTATGAATATGATTTTGCGGCACATTGTTGATTGTTTGTGGGTCTATTGAATAACAATCAGAGCTATAAATAGAGTTAGCATGTAGCCACATCACATTAAACAAAAAGCAGAGCAGATCACACTGAAAATTAAAGCACTGTACTGGTTAATTGGAAGATACTACCAACTTGACCTAAAACCAAATTATCAGTCCATTATATTGCCATAATGTCCCTGTAGCGATGTCCAACCTCTGCGGTTTTCATTTTAAGAGAAAACGGAAACATAAAAAAAATTAAACATAATTCTAAAACACAAAATACTCATAGACATATTTCACAGTAGAAATTACAAACCTACTTCAATCTCACAATATAAAAAGCGTTCCAAGTATATAGTTTTATCAATCAAATAAATCTTCACTTGATTTCTGCTAATACAAAATAATTTTCAACTAAAAATATGAAAGTCTTTATTAGACGCTGTAGACTTTAAATATTTCATAACTTGTAACACAACATACAAGAAAATTCAAAATGAATTACAGAAACAGGGAAAGAAATAAAATGAAATATTATGATCATTACCTGTATATAAGCTTTCGTCTGACAGATCGCTTGAAGAATCCTGAACATCCGTTACAAGCCAGAATGCCATAATGCTTCCCAGAACTGGTATCTCCGCACACGACGCATATCAGACCTGGAGTGCCTTTTTTGGTAGGCAGACTCCACGGAGGAGGTGGTGTCCTGGACGCTTGAACCAATGTTTGCGATGTCGGCAGGCATAGAGCCAACGGATGATCGCTGTCTGACGTGTAACAGTCGACGCTGCCTGGAGATGTTCGTAAATCTGGAATCCACAAGACAATACTAGCAAATAACATCTACAAATTTTGATTTCATTGAATCCTCATCAGTTACGATGATTGTTCAATAAATCTCGAATGTAGTGCTGTTAATTAATGTTCTCTCAAAATTACATACTGACCCAGAAATTCATCAGGATTGCAATGAAAAGACACCAAATTATCATTACAATCCACCAAAGGATAACACATGTTCTTTGACGTGAATAAACACTAAAAAAATTAAAAACACTGTTTTCTGCGTAAATAAATGTATGACTTTGACAACTATAAGGTGCTTACATGTACTCTGATATTTTTTCAGTTTAAACAGCTCTTTATTGAGAAAAATTGATACAATATATGGCCATGGTTATACAGGAGGATAGCATTTTGTCTTTTAATCGCTATTACAGATTTTGTTGCAACAATACGTTATTAAGTGTGTTCAACTGACGTCGGTAGACATCTGCATCTGCAGCTCCAAATAGCTCTCCTCGAATAACCCATGGGTTTTTTGATTCGGAATTATCCTAGTAGATAATTTTTTGTCGCCAATCATAATACGTCATAGAAGACCTTTCTTTTTTGTCTGACTAGCAAGGAAACCTCGATATTCGATAGTCAATTCACGTCGTAGATCTTGAAAGGAGTTGACTCACCAACTTTTACAATGTCTGAACGTTTTTTCAGAATCAGAGCTGGGGTTTCGTCCGATAACTCATTGTCTTTAACCTTCTTCGTTCTGCAAGCTGTTCCTGCTCATAAATATCTAAATCCCCACTTCTCAATTATTAAAACCAAAACTGACAATGAGATATAATAAAGAAACATCACCAAAATTATCTGGTATTTTTAACAACAGGTATCGCTGATCAAAACAAATGCAAGCACCTAATAATTAACAGATTTAAAATATGAGAATCGGAGCTAGAGCTTCATCCAACAACTAATTATCTTCAATCTTCTCTGATCCTGTAAGTTGTTCTTGCTCAGAGATCTAAATCAAAAACGTTTAAATTATTAAAACTATAGTTGGGACTGAATCAATTGAAAACGACTATGGACTGTTTCAGTCGCTATTTTTGGTTCGAATGATTTTTAACGTTCTGGCTCTGTCGTCGTAGTCGTAGTAGAAAAATGTACTCAATTTATGCTTACATAGATCTATATGTAAATCTACTTCGTTTAAAATGAAATTATAAATTGTATGTTAATAGTATTCAGTAATTATTTTTCCTTTTCTTCTTTAAAGTTAGTACGTTAAGAAATATGTACATCTTCGTCTTGCCGTTGGAAAATATAAGCGCAAATAAAATTAACTGTTCCAAGCACTTATCTCCATCCTTTCCTCTCACACAATTTATACAAGAATTGGTTCGTACATCTTTGTCTGACATCACGAATTGAAAAAAACAGTCGGACCGTACATCTGACTTACTATTTTCAGTCGCTAATTTTTTGACTAAAGCCAAAATCAACAATTGAGATACGATGAAGCAGCGTCATCATAATAATCTAAAACTTGATGGGTTTGATGAAAACTGTTACCTTATGTAGAGAAGTATCAAAACCAGCGAATCTAACAATTAGTAAGTAGGCTAAAACTATAGTTGGGACTGAATCAATTGAAAACGACTATGGACTGTTTCAGTCGCTATTTTTGGTTCGAATGATTTTTAACGTTCTGGCTCTGTCGTCCTAGTCGCGACCTTAAGAAAAATGTACCCAATTTATTCTTACATAGATCTATATGTAAATATATATATATATATATATATATATATATATATATATATATATATATATATATATACATTACATATATATACATATATACATTTGTGGTGTATTACTTGATTCCATAGAAAAATTACATTCCTTTTTAGAGTTCCACAGAATATTCAAATATAGAAGTAATTCTACCTCGTTTAAAATGAAATTATAAATTTATGTTAATAGTATTCAGTAATTATTTTTTTCCTTTTTTTTAAGTTAGTACGTGAGGAAATATGTACATCTCCGTCTTGTTCCGTCTTGCCGTTGGAAAATATAATCCCATATAAAATTAAATACTCCAAGCAATTATCTCCGTCCTTTCCTCTCTCACAATTTATACAGGAAATGGTTCGTACATCTTTGTCTGACATCACAAATTGAAAAAAACAGTCGGACCGTACATTTGACTTAGCATTTTCAGTCGCTAGTTTTTTGACTAAATCCAAAACCAACTATTGAGATACGATGAAGCAGCGTCATCATAATAATCTAAAACTTGATAGGTTTGATGAAAACTGTTATCTTATGTAGAGAAGTATCAAAGCCAGCGAATCTAACAAGTAGTAAGTAGGCTAAAACTATAGTTGGGACTGAATCAATTGAAAACGACTATCGACTGTTTCAGTCGCTATTTTTGGTTCGAATGATTTTTAACGTTCTGGCTCTGTCGTCCTAGTCGCGACCTTAAGAAAAATGTACCCAATTTATTCTTACATAGATCTATATGTAAATATATATATATATATATATATATATATATATATATATACATTACATATATATACATATATACATTTGTGGTGTATTACTTGATTCCATAGAAAAATTACATTCCTTTTTAGAGTTCCACAGAATATTCAAATATAGAAGTAATTCTACCTCGTTTAAAATGAAATTATAAATTTATGTTAATAGTATTCAGTAATTATTTTTTTCCTTTTTTTTAAGTTAGTACGTGAGGAAATATGTACATCTCCGTCTTGTTCCGTCTTGCCGTTGGAAAATATAATCCCATATAAAATTAAATACTCCAAGCAATTATCTCCGTCCTTTCCTCTCTCACAATTTATACAGGAAATGGTTCGTACATCTTTGTCTGACATCACAAATTGAAAAAAACAGTCGGACCGTACATTTGACTTAGCATTTTCAGTCGCTAGTTTTTTGACTAAATCCAAAACCAACTATTGAGATACGATGAAGCAGCGTCATCATAATAATCTAAAACTTGATAGGTTTGATGAAAACTGTTATCTTATGTAGAGAAGTATCAAAGCCAGCGAATCTAACAAGTAGTAAGTAGGCTAAAACTATAGTTGGGACTGAATCAATTGAAAACGACTATCGACTGTTTCAGTCGCTATTTTTGGTTCGAATGATTTTTAACGTTCTGGCTCTGTCGTCCTAGTCGCGACCTTAAGAAAAATGTACCCAATTTATTCTTACATAGATCTATATGTAAATATATATATATATATATATATATATATATATATATATATATATATATATACATTACATATATATACATATATACATTTGTGGTGTATTACTTGATTCCATAGAAAAATTACATTCCTTTTTAGAGTTCCACAGAATATTCAAATATAGAAGTAATTCTACCTCGTTTAAAATGAAATTATAAATTTATGTTAATAGTATTCAGTAATTATTTTTTTCCTTTTTTTTAAGTTAGTACGTGAGGAAATATGTACATCTCCGTCTTGTTCTGTCTTGCCGTTGGAAAATATAATCCCATATAAAATTAAATACTCCAAGCAATTATCTCCGTCCTTTCCTCTCTCACAATTTATACAGGAAATGGTTCGTACATCTTTGTCTGACATCACAAATTGAAAAAAACAGTCGGACCGTACATTTGACTTAGCATTTTCAGTCGCTAGTTTTTTGACTAAAGCCAAAACCAACTATTGAGATACGATGAAGCAGCGTCATCATAATAATTTAAAACTTGATAGGTTTGATGAAAACTGTTATCTTATGTAGAGAAGTATCAAAGCCAGCGAATCTAACAAGTAGTAAGTAGGCTAAAACTATAGTTGGGACTGAATCAATTGAAAACGACTATCGACTGTTTCAGTCGCTACTTTTGGTTCGAATGATTTTTCACGTTCTGGCTCTGTCGTCCTAGTCGCGATCTTAAGGAAAATGTACCCAATTTACGCTTACATAGATCTATATGTAAATATATATATATATATATATATATATATATATATATATATATATATATATATATATATATATATATATAGAAAATATAAGCATATATAAATTTAACGGCTCCAAGCAATTATCTCCATCCTTTCCTCTCACACAATTTATACAGGAATTGGTTCGTACATCTTTGTCTGACATCACGAATTGGGAAAAACAGTCGGACCATACATTTGACTTACTATTTTCAGTCGTTAGTTTTTTGACTAAAGCCAAAACCAACAATTGAGATACGATGAAGCAGCGTCATCATAATAATCTAAAACTTGAAGGGTTTGATGAAAACTGTTATCTTATGTAGAGAAGTATCAAAACCAGCGAATCTAGCTAGTAGGCTAAGTTGTTTTACAGTTCAATAATATTCAAAACAAGTATTTAAATATAATAAAGCCGTAATAGTCCTGCAAACATCTTCCGAGGGTAAGAAATCAAACAGTCACCGAAATCTCGATCCCGAAAAATACGCCAATAATCCAAGTTCAGATAAATTAACCGCAATTACTCACACCCCATCGGGTCATATCAATATTTGATATCCTCCCTTCCACCTCCGGTCCCCCGCGCCACCCTCTCCGGCCGCCAAATAACCAGCGCCAACTTCGCATCGTTTAACGCGGTCCTAATTGCCGGACCCATCTGTAAACAGTACCGCTCGCCTGTCAGAAATTGACATATGGGCCGGGGCGCCCTAATCCCCGGCACACTTGATTAATACTCTAATGTCAATTTGACTGTAACTGATTTTGTGAAAGAGCCACCGGCTCGTCGGTCGGTCGGAGAGATCGTCGATCGAGAGGGATGGGTGCTTCGGTGTCGGGGGAGCACTCGAAGCCACGGAGGACGCGGATGAAAGAGCGGGGTTTTTGGATAATCTTGTTTCGGTACGGGATCGACACCAATAGCGGGTATCGCCGGTGGTAGTCGTCATCAATTCGACACATGTTCACCGTGTAACAACTGTCATCTTCCGGGATGAGTCTGAATCGAATGGGGAACGAGACGTCAAAATATTTTTCGGTGCGATAAAACTTTAGCACGCCACAGGTTTTTTGTTAAAACCATTAATAAAAACTAGTAATTTTAGTCAAAATTCGACCACGACTTTTTAAGTTAATTATGTATCGTACATAATGGAACAAAGATAATGGTTTAAAAATCAAGAATTTGATATATAATATTACTTTTTTTAAATATCTTAAAGTCTCGTTTTTACCAACGAGGGTTTACCCGACCGACTGACCAGTCACCAACTTAGAAACCATCCTAGAAGACATCCCGTCTGACCTAGCCTGATTACTGGCCTGACGACCCTTTATTATCACGTCGCATACTTAGCTGATTGGCGAGTACATTTAAGTGCATTGACACTCTTTCGAAGTACTTCACACAAACACGTTGAATTACGCTAGTTATAAGTTCTAGAGGCATATCGTGTTGTATCACTTCATTTGAAACATAGTACGGAACATCAACAACGGCACGCAACACTTTAT
The DNA here is from genome assembly GCF_030347505.1 of Rhynchophorus ferrugineus. Classification (NCBI taxonomy): domain Eukaryota; kingdom Metazoa; phylum Arthropoda; class Insecta; order Coleoptera; family Curculionidae; genus Rhynchophorus; species Rhynchophorus ferrugineus. The sequence goes on from NW_027472587.1 coordinate 14,517,550, forward strand.
TTTGGAATCGTTGAATGATGGGTATATTACATTTGCTAGAGGTATCCCATATTTGGATTCCATATGACCAAATAGGCTTGAGTATACACTCATACAGCAACACTTGGATTTGCGCCCAATGAGCCAATATATTTAATATAATTTAAGTTGTTTTCATTTAGCAAATATGTTCTTCTTCCAGGTTAGGCGTCGATCTAAATGCATACCAGGATATTTAACATCCTCTGCTTGGGGGAGTTGACAATGATTGATATTCACTGGCGGACATGTTCTTCTGCGCAGTGTAAAAGTTATAGGTGTGATCCATGTCTTCAACCACAGTTGTATTTGCTCCAGGTGGGTTTATAGGTTCATTGATGCTGTGACTCGATATTCATAAAATGCTAAGATCGCTGTGTTATCTGCGTATGTTGCCACAGTAGTTATTTTTGTGGGATTGCGCTAAAACATCGAAATAACTAGTAATTCAACGTTCCCCAAAAATAATCTTCAATATATTACCAATGCTTATCGGTACGTAACCAACGAAGAACAGCACGATGACCGCGAAATCTAATGGATTTACCAAGAAGAAATAAGGTGACTAAATCACAACGATGTGGAAGCAATATAACTACTGGAGGACAACACCCAGGGAAATAGGAGATTGAAATGAACCAAACAACACAAATATGTATGGTGTATTAATGTTAAAACTTTAGCTTAAGTAGTTTAATTTTATTTTAATTTGTGAGATACATACTGATATATTTTTTATTCTAGACTGATAATGCTTGTCCATTAATTCACAACAGAACAATAGCAATACATTGATTTGTAAATTAAGATTGTATCAAGCATATCTAATATAAAATGTAATTAATTAAATAAGTCGAAAAATGTCTTAGTTTTCCACGTCAGTATGAAGAAATCAATTTGTAAAGTGCGTGTATTTAAATGCTAAACTAAACTAATAAATTTAGCGATATAACGCCACCCCAGAATCAAACGTATCAAAAACTATTACGAAATTAAAATCGCATTTAATCCCACGTACAGCATCAATATATACGAACATTCTCACTCACCCCCACGTAAAAAAAATTAATTTCCATCTGAATAGAGCACCCCGTCCTCTTTAACGTGCCAAACTTGAGCCATATGTAAAGTGCTACAAAATATTTTCGTATCTCCCTCGCTCCCTCGGCGAACACTCGGATTAACTAGACAGAAAGCGACGATCCCATCGGGTTCGTAGGCCCGACAGAGACGCCACTACGAACGGTAGGATTAAGTGTGTCTCTATATAATTCCCGCGTATTAATTTGTATTATATGGGGGATAATGTGGAGGCAAAGTTAAGGGGGAGCTCGCAAAGAATGTTGCGATTTAGTGACGGGGGACCTGGCAGTGTAGCATGTGGTCAAGCAAATTAAAAATCTATTACTGGAAAGGGAGATTTTGGCGGAGATTACGGGTAGCGAGCGGTTTCACGGTTTGCTGATGTTTGGAGGGCCGGTGGGTCGAGGAATGGAGCAGGTCGTGAAGTGGCGATTGATGACACGCGTGGACGAACTCAATGGTCCGATAATTGAAGAGATATCTCGCGGATATCTGTCTGTTCGACTGACGCGATGAGCAGAACTTGTCTCAGCCATAAAATATTGTTAACGAAAAAATTGAATCAATTTCAATAGATTCCTCTTTTAGATTTTTAACACAAAAAAATAACGTCTTCTTTTAAATATATTTTAATGTCTCCTTTTACCACCAACTAGGGTTTTATCTGGACATTAAGCCTGCCGATTGGCGAGTGACCATCTGTAGAAATCATCCCAGAAGACATCCGGTTTTACCCAGCCTAGTTACTGGCGTGACTGGGATCATTTTCCTTGTCGGATTTTACACTCTTGCCTAGGATAATCAAATTTTAAATAATCACAAATATAAATTTACGACCACGGACCAGCAGGATTCGAATCCGCGGCTATTGCAACAGTAGGAGGACCGTCCTATCGCATTTACCACTGCGCCACCAAGCAGGCAAAAATAACGTTTTAATATAAAATATGTACAATATAATCATTGTAGTAACTAAATAAAAATTAACAAAAACCTTATTTAGCCTATCTACTACACGTATTTTATATTCTACTATATACACACAGTTTAGCTTAATACCTACCTAAACCTATTTATCTACCAACTGAATACTTTGAAGTCGGTACAAGCAACAAATTAGATTTGTTCTGTTCGTAATTTAATTTTGTATATATGACACAAAATTATATTATTATTTTTGTATTTTTTGGGCTCAGTACCGACTTCAAACTAATCAGTGAGTAGTAGTTAAAATAATATTATAAAGAGATAAATAGGTTTAGGTAGGTATTAAGCTAAACTATGTGTATATAGTAGAATATAAAATACGTGTTGTAAATGGGTTAAATAAGGTTTTTGTTTATTTTTATTGAGTTATTACCACGATAATAATGTATATATTTTATTTTAAAACGTTTTTTTTTGTATTAAAAATTTAAGTTTGATATTATTTTACCTCTTAGTGAGTTCCTTATTTATTTTTTGAAGTCGGTTCAATATTTTTGTTAAAAATATTTTATTTTTCTCTTTTTTAGTGTTATATATGTAAAATTGCGAAGTTATTTGAGTTATAAAGCATTACAATGAATAACCCAAGTAATCCAAGTCCGTATGAGGAAAAACAGGAATAAAGAAACAATAATTGAAAATAAAGAACGCTTCAGGTCTCGGGATCCACTACCTAACCTAAGAGATTTGAAAAATATTCTAACCAAACTAGAAGAACAATAAAACATTTTTTCGTCCCCGCCGGGAATCGAACCCGCGACCGCTGCGTGTGAGCTGAACGCTCTAACCGTTACACCATAGAAGCGGTTGCTTAATATACTTCTGCAGCGTCTCATATGACATGGTTAGTGCTTAAAAATCAAACAATGGCTTTGCAATAACACTATACACAAATATCTTATTATTTTAGTTAAAAAATATGTGAAAATTTTGTACGAGCCTTTGAAATTTAAGGATTTCAATCGATTTCCCCCGCTTCCCCTCAATAGATCCTGACTTGGTTCCAATTGGACCACCTCGGAAGTGCACTCTTTCGAATAAAAGAAAGAATTTTGAACATGGGTTAATAATTGACGGAGAAATCGGCGAACATACATTAAAAAATGTATACTCGTATGTACAGTCGAAATTAGAACCTCCTACTTTTTTTAAGTCAATTAATAAAATGGTTATATGACGAGTCTTGACTTATGCAGGGATAAAAAATACATTTTTATTTTACGAAAACAATGTTATTAATTATATATTGGCCTGTAAATTAATTTTAAAGGATTTTTAAGAGATGGTGTTACCATGTATTAAATAGCATCCGAAACATGTTGGAGCCACTCTTTTCAAAATGTGTCATTTCGTCGAAGTGTGAACAAAAAATGTTTTCAGTGCATTGAAAATGTCTGAAATTGTACCGAGTAAATCGCCCCTGCGGAAAGTGTTACTTTTGTACATCAATTTAAAGAAAAAGTCTGTGTGAGGCTTATCTCCATCGATTTCAACATGTGAATACCTGCTTCGACGTTTTGAAAGTGATGATTCTGACACCGAAGCCAAAGAGCATTCTGGACAGCCATTAAAATTCGAAGACGAGAGTTTTAAGGCATTACCTGATAAAACCATCAATGAATAGTGTTATCAGCTACCAGTGATGCATTTTAGATGAGCACTGATGCGAAAAACAGCCAGAATACGAGCAACGACACAACAGTATTATTCCTCATTCCTAATCACATGTTCCAAAACCGGTGAAAGCATACTTGGAAACACACAAATGGGAAGACCTGTAAACCTTGCTCCTTCTAATTTCTGCTTGTTGAAAATTGCCTGAAAGATAGGAAAAAATTGCTACTATCGATGGACAATGCCTTGAACAACATACATTATCCAGATTTGGTTTCAACTTTTAACAATTTACAACTTCAAATTAAAAAAATCCTTTAAAACTAATTTATAGGCCTAACAATTGTATAATGTGTAACTGTTAATCATTAACAAAATATTTTATATGTTGTCTCACAAACTTGGAATTAGTAATATTTGTGTAACTCGTTAACTGTGTATCATAAAATTGAATATTATGATAATATCATAGAATTTATTTTTGTCGAAATAAATTATTCTATCCAAAATAACGTGAAAATTTTTTATTAAAAAAGTAGTGGGATATGTCAAATTTTCTTGTTATATCTTCTTATATGCGAAAAATGGTTAAAAAAATTGAAAAAAAAAAATTCCTGAGATTGTATAGCAGCTTCATCTTGTTGAACCAGTTTGAATTATAAATCTAAACCATCCTGTGTCCCGCTTAAAAATATTGTGTGTCTTGACAGTGCCAATGACAAATATATACTATTTATTGATATAGCTCATGACACTTTGTAAAAACTTAACAGAAACGTGAATTATCAACCAGAATGTAACAGTCGAAAGGAAGATGAAAATGGTAAAGACAACGGCCATTCAATTAAAGCATTTTCAGAAATTTTGGCGATAATAACCAAACCTCTCTTGTTGAAAAGCCACTTGGTTACCCTTTTGCTTTTACAACAAGTTGTATTCAATAGTGTGTAATAAGTGTTTAAACTTTATATGAATAAATTCCCCTTGCAACCATTTTAAACACCTAAATTACTTTCCACTGTTCTAATGAAACAAAAACACAAGAGTAATACTTTTCAACCACCACCAATATCACTGTTCTAAATGTCCTACTTCTTCTGTTCAGTCTTCTTAACAGCTTAAACTTAAATTCTATTGTTCTTTCTTTGCTTCTTTCAACTCATTTTTAAATTATGATACCACAGCAATAGCAACACTAATTAGAAATATTTCTTGTAATGTTAATCTGTTAGATATTAGATCAGGTAAACGTAGAAAAACACTAGTACTTAAAAAAAATTACTGATGGTTACCATACAGGACACATACTTTACAATTCAGTTTTCTTAATCGAGACTTTTGTATTCTCTGAGAACAAGTCATGTTACGACAACCTCCCCAATTTTCTAGTTTAATTTATTGATAAAATATACAAAACACATCAAATAATTGGTTATGGAAAGGCCATAAAACTGAAGAAATATTTTAAATGCCTTTCGTGGCGTGTTAGACTGTCTCGCGAGCAAATTATTTACTTTCGCATGATATAGAAGCTTCCAACGCTTCAAAACAATTGAATACTACCTTAATTACACATTAATTTTAACACAGAATGGGCGTCGGAATTTTACGGTGCATAAAATTCGATTCGCATTAATCCACCAAGTTAGATGACTTAAAATTTATCTAATTCACTCATTGGGTCATCAGATATTATTTTGTTTCAAACACAATAATATTATAAATACAAATCAATGCCCTTAACTTATCGAAAAGGAAATATGACCGCAAGTTGAATATTGGAATCAACAGTTCCTCAGCCCATATAATCTTCAAAAAGAAATAGATGCTAGTAGAAATATAATATTTTTCAAAGGAAGTAAATTGAGAAGTTTTGCTGCCGATCATTTTGAAATAAAGGAATCTGTGCCCTCAAATTCACGCTAGTAATAACAAAAGTACTAAGAATTTAACATATATATGGCAAGGTTGCAAACAAAAGTTATTATATATACTTTTATGATTCCGGTGTTATGTTGTGTTATTTAAATGTTATTTAACGATTCCAGGAACATATTTTAATTAGTTTGTGTGGGAAGCTATCTCTACACTCTTTGAAATACTGTACAAAAACAAATTCAACGAAAATTCTCGTTAAAATATTGTCAGCAAATGGTGATTCTTAAAACGATTTATTATGTATAACATCTTGAGCAAAGGCAATGTAATAAGAAAAATGGTAGTTAGGTGTAGCTTGTTTTGCTGGATAAAAAAATAAATAAGTTTGCAAAGGGCAAAAATAAAAAAATTTGCATGGCACATAATATGGATAGTGTTCAGTTAAGTACCTACAAAAAATATATAAAAAAAGGAGATTTCGTATTCAAAGTTATAACATTTATTTATTATATTTAGTAAATACAGATATTCTACTTTTAAGTAGTTATGAACAAATTAGTTTTTAATTTATAGTTTTTTAGTTTAAAATATATAATGCTAGTATTTAAATAAAATATTTTATTAAAAGTTACAAGATACACTTCATTCGCTCATTTCCTTGTCAGAGATTGTTTTATTATACATAAATACAATAATAATACGAATATAAATCAATCAATGAAACGATTTACTACTACTTCTGTAAAAATATATTCGGAACAAAAAAAGCCACTCACCGGTCGGATGCAGATTGTGGTCAGGAGACCTCGACTGATGAACACCCAACATCGTAGGAGGCTGAGCCACCGAGTCCATCCCGACAAATCCCACACAAAACACGCACTAAACACCGACCACCGGCTGGAACGGGGTGTAACAGGTGCAGCAGCAGCAGCAGCAGGGGCAGCAGGACGAAGACGCCGGGTTACGTGGCGATCTGGTCGCAGGACCGGGAGATATTGCAGGACGTTGATCACCGTTACCGGACGGTGAACGTCAGGGAGGCGGGATCAGATCTCGCTACCCCGTATTTAACTTCTGTCGTGTCGCGCGCCGCTCTACCTACCGCCCCTGCCGCCCCCCTGTCGTCGTCGCCCTTAGAATGGGCGCTGCGCCGCTGATTTAATGGTATGTTCGATGCCGGAGGACGAGGGCGGACGGGCAGGAAGCGCCCGAGCGGCGGGGGGGTGTCTGGGGGGAGGGGGTTGAAATCGGTTATTTATATTCATGGGGTTTTCGGGTAACTTCTCCCTTTTTGGTACGGAAATTTATCCGATCGGATGAAGTTGAGAATTAAGCAGGAATAGTAACGAGAGAGTTTTTCAGTGTCTGAATGTTGATCTTTGTCTGAAAGCTTTGATGGTCCACTTGATTCCGTGAATTATTTAGTACTTTATTATATGCTTACACTTTTAACCGCATGGATTTGATAAAGTTTGGCAATAATTTTATTTTTAGTTTTTTATGTGCATACTTTGTTTTCTTGTTTCTTTTATATTCTGCTTTCATATCTCCGAATGGTGATTTTTGTCTGCAAATCTATAAAGTCTAAACTTTATATGTTATATATTTGATTTTATTAATTTTCCAATTATATTAATTATTATTTTTCCTCACTTTGTGCTTATACTTTAAATATTTATATTCTTCTCCTCAATGATTTTTTTAAAAATTTCAAAGTCTCCTTTTTATCAACGAGGACTGGACCTAGAGTTTAATGTAGGCTTCCAACCTCGGTCCTCAACGTTGAGCCTACCGACTAACGAGAGATCAACTTAAAAATCATCCCAGAAGACATCAGGCCTTTCCCAGCCTGGTTACTGGCGTTACTGAGATCATTTTCCTTGTCGGATTTTGAACTCTTGACTAGAACAATCACAAATATTAAAGAATCACAAATATAAATTTACGACCATGTCCCAGCAGAATTCGAACCTGCGACTATCCTATTACCATTATATTTCTTAAATTTAAGTTTTATTTCTTTTGTTAAATAACTATTATGTTCATATATATTATAGTTACATTTATAGTCAATCGAAAAAAAAAATGGTGAAGTCATATCAAATCAAATTTTAGTTTAATTTGAGTTTGACGAATGACGTATAACGTAACAGTCTAATGTAAATAAAATAAAACAAAAATATAATTTATTTTAACATCATAGCATATGTAGTGCATACATTATGGAAGAATAGTTTGTAAGTTATATAGGAATATTTTCCGCATTTTATTTTATATATATTTTTATATATTATAAGATATTTTTATGTTCATATGTTTATGTTCCTACTGATCCTATTTTAAGTAGAAAATTCCAAATAACAATTACGATATTAAAAAGGAAATAGTGACGAAAATACTTTCATATCTGAATAATGATATTAATTTAAAACTTTTATGACCTATACCTATATTCCAAATTTTAGTTTCAACTATGCTTCAACTCTTAAATACATGGATTTTATTAAATTTTACTTGCCCTACTTATAATATTTTTTTATGTTTATACCATTTTATTCGTTATATATATATATATATATATATATATATATATATAAAAATATTAAATATAATAATAATAATAATAAATTTAATATTTATATTTTGCTTATCTCGTTTTCATTTGTTTATAATTATGTTATGATTCTACATACAACAAATATTACTGCTTCATATCTACTATATATTTCTGAAATTTATGTTTTCTACCTTATATTATTAATTGCATAACTCCACAACTAACTGGCCATTATTTAGAGAGAAATTAGACAGTTTAATATCTCTAAATTTACCTCTGAAAACAGAAACCTAATAGCGCGACATATCAAAAGGGTAATTATACTTCATCTACAATTAAACGAAAAATTGCCGAAAAGAAAAAACTGCGAAAAACCTAGCAACACATCAGAACAGGAGAAAACAAGAGAAAATTCAACAAGGCGACAAGAGGGCTGAAAGAGCTAATAAATAGGAACGTTTAAACTGATGTAACGATATATTCTCTCTGGAAATAAATAAAAAAGATTAAAATACCTAAAAAAATATTGCTCCGTAGCATTTCTCCATATTTCTCAGGCCTTCGACAAGGTGTGGCTCACTGGACTCATGTTAAATTGAAAAAGCTTCTGCCACATACGCACTTTCAACTGCTGAAATCGTACCTCTCAGACACACATTTTATTGTCAAACAGGGTAACGAATACACTGACCTACACCCAATATATTCGGATGTTCCGCAGAGCACTGTTCTTGTCCCATTGTTATATCTATTGTATACAGCTGACCTACCGACCCCAAGAAACACTTCTATTGCAACATATGCTGACGATACAGCGGTTTCATCATCACACGAGGATCCAATATCAGCTACAAGAAACTTCCAACTTCATCTTAACAAATTCGAATTGTGGTTGAAAACGTGGCGTTATCAAAGCAAATGAGACAAAATCTACCCATGTGAAATTCACCCTTTTTAGAAGAACATGTCCCTCAGTGAAATTGAATAATCATGAAATTCCGCAAGCAGACAACGTTAAATATCTGGGAATGCATTTAGATCGACGTTTGACATGGACGCAAACATCTTGGGGTTAAACTAAACCAAATGTACTGGCTGTATAACTCAATACTTAGGCCCATTTGGACCTATTGTATTGATCTGTGGGGTACTACTAGCAAATCTAACATAGATATTCTCTAGAGGTTACAGAATAAAGTGTTGCGAGTCATCGTCGATGCCCCATATTACGTGTCCAACAAATTTATTTAAGCGCGATACCCCCATAGAACCCATAACGAGTGTGATTCGGTGTGTTAGTGCGAAGTACTCTGACAGACTATTAGTGCATCCCAATGCACTCGCCAAACAGTTAAATGTGCCCGATGACAGTGAAGTGCGTAGCCTCAAAAGCAAACTGCCATACGAACTGATTAATTGACACATAGAGTGAGATTTAGTAACACCTAGAATAAGCTAGAATAGTTTTTAGAATAAATTAGGATGGACTTTAACATAAGTTAGAATAGTATCTATAATAAGATTTAGATTATAAGTTGTGCAGTTGTAATTAGTTGAGTAAGTGATCTTCTTCATGTCAAGATGATTATCACTACATAGTATAAAACAAAGTCGCCTTTTCTGTCCCTATATCCCTATGTGCGCTTAAATCTTTAAAACTACGCAACGGATTTTGATGCGGTTTTTTTCAGTAGATAGAGTGATTGAAGAGGAAGGTTTATATGTATAATACATGCATAATATACTAAGGCAATATTGCTAATTTTAGAGGTTTCTAACGTGATGTCGTAAATTAACCTATTTTTTTAGGCTTATTTAGCAATTAGCAAAAACGCTGCCTAACCCTACGAGTTAGATCAAATTAATGTACTACAGTATTGTACACCATAAAAAAGTCTACAAAAAAGTCCGCGATGGTATATGTTTATCTTTTAGGGATAACCCACATTAACCATTTTTATTGTTTACTTTTTACGTGAGAAAATGGCTTATTTACGAAGCTATTTTAAGCAATACGGCATTAATCCTTATCGAATTAAGTACCTTGAATACAGTGTGCAATTAATATAGATCAATATGGTTCCTTACAGTATGTAAATTAAACAAATATTTTCGGAGATATTACAAATTTAAAATTTGCGTTTAAAAATGTGTAATGTAATAAAAATTGTATGAATTTAGATATTCCAAAGATAGCAGGAAATCTTCATAGTAAGTATAGGGGAAGAGGAATTGTTTTACTCCAAATTTAATGCGTGCAGGCCAAAGGCAGTAATGAATGAACCAAAAATACTGGATCGATTTTAATCATGTTTTCATTGAGTGACATAGGCATATATATTTTATGCCCGTGCAAAGTCGGAGCGGGCCGCTATGTTTTTATATACAACGTTCATATTTTTTCTGTAGTGTATTTAATTCAGTATCAGCATTGCACCCGTGCGAAGCCGGGGCGGGTCGCTAGTATTATATAACTGAAATCATATAATAATACTTATTGCCCACGGGCAGATTGTTGGTCTGGGAGATTAATTTAAAAAAAATATAATTAATAATTAAAGCGAAATAGTTAAGCTGAAAATAACAATATATATTATGTATAAAGCGAAAGAAGAGACATGATGGTAGAAATATAAATATATAAAATAGGATATTGATAATAGATGATTAATTATGGACATTGAATGGCTGGTGATCATGTAATTTTACAGCTAAAACATAAACCAGATATATATATATATATATATATATATATATATATACAAAAGACAAGATAATTAATGACGAAAAACGACCTGTTTCTGTTTTTATGATAGAATTTAGCAGACTTTTACACAAAATATGTTTAGCGACCCAGACTTTGAGGCAATAATTCACCCTAGCTTCCAAATAATATTTAACCGAACTAAATAAACTACAAATATTCGCGGGACAACATTCGGCACGGAAACAAAATCAGCGACCTATGCAACAAAAGGTCACTCGGACCGTGGAGGGGGTGGTATCAAGGGCGTGGCGAGCCCCGTGAAAGAGCACGACGGTAGGCCAATGGGATTAGCGTGTCCTAACCAATGGCGGCGTCGCTCTACCATCCACCAGCTCACAAGTCAACGTTCGCTAGAATGTGACCGAAATCGGAGGGGATACGAACAGACAGACCGGGCTCGCGGCATTGAGGGGCAAACGTAAACAGAGTTACGGGTAAAAAGAGAGGTGGGGGAAGGGAACAGATGAAGTCCGGTCACGGGGGGGTGGGGGGTGGATTTGGAGGAGCGCGCGAAACACTTGTGGAGGGTTAAAAATATACATGCGAAATAAGACGAGACTTTGACAGAGTCGAAATGATACCGCTGGTTGTTTTGTATTAAGGGGAAGTGAGTTGTGATGGAATCCGATCGGGGATGACGGGAGAGGGAGGCGGAGGGAGGATTTAAATAAAAGGCGCGCCTTGATGTTCTTATGTTATTATTTCTAAATTTGATTTGATTTGAAATGGTAAATTGTTTTTTGGGGCTGTTTTGTATGTATATTTTTTTAATCATTTTTTTTACATTAAAAAGGTATTTATATTTTATAGTAAAGCATTTTTTTGTCAAAATTAGTTTTATTATTCAACATAATTACCTTCAAGGGTGATACACTGATTATAGCGACCCTCCAACTTTTCGATACCATTTTTGTAGTACGATTTGACCTTCAGTTTCGGCAATCACCTCTTCATTCGACGAAAATTTCTTCCCAACGAGCATTCTTTTAGGATCTGAGAAAATGAAATAGTTGCTGAGGGCCAGATCTGGAGAATACGATGGATGATGAAGCAATTCGAAGTCCAATTCATGGATTTTTGCCATCGTTTTTACTGACTTGGGACACGGTGTATTGTCTTGGTGAAGCAGCACATTCTTTTTCTTCAAATGCGGCCGTTTTTCGGCGATTTCGTCCTTCAAACGGTCCAATAATGCTATGTAATAGTCGCTGTTGATGATCCTTCCTTTTTCAAGATAGCCAATTAAAATAATTCCATGTGCATCCCAAAATACAGACGCCAAAACCTTGCCTTGATTGGACTTCGGAATGAAATGATGGAGCCATGTTTCATCCATTGTCATATATCGACGCAAAAACTCGGGTTTATTACGCTTGATCATCTTCAAACATTGCTCCGAATTATCAACTCGTCACACAGCACTTTGCACAAAGCTTTCTTCATACCCAAATATTCGTGAATGATATGATGTACACGTTCAGTTGATATCTTTAGATTGTCCGCTATTTCATTCAGTTTCAATTTACGGTTATTCAAAAGCATTTTGTGGATTTTTTAAATGTTTTCGTCGGTAACAACCTCTTGTAATCCTTTATGGTTGATTTTCGTGGGATAGTGTCCGACAACTCGGCATCAAGCCAAGTTTTTGCTGCAACTGTATTTTTTCCCTTCAAAAAGCAATATTTTATCATCACACGAAATTCCTTTTTATCCATTTTTTTAACAATAACAAGTTGCTTCTATCAAAGTGCTATAATTCACAAACTAATGATCCGACAGCTGTCATATTTATACACGCATCTTTTGACGGTCAATGCTATCTCAAATACATGTGGATTTAATTCTAGTAGCGCCATCTATGTGTCAGGTCGGAGACTTTTCAGTTGATTCTTATTTTTTACAACATTTTCTCATATTTCTAGCATCATGGTGATACCGTGTCGATGAACAGTGTTGGTTTTGGTAACTATTCAACAGTTTCACTCAATTTTAACAGCTCGTAATATACTACGCCATATTAAGCCCACAATATTCACAGTGAGGCTTTATGACTATGAATATCACGCTTCGGAGTCTAAGTTGATGGCTCTGCTAGACAAAACCTCGACGTTCATTTGGGATTCTCATAGTAGGCCGCTATTTTCATCGTCAACGTCACACGTGGTAGATAATTTTTCTTCTTGCGGCTGGCGAGTAATGAAATCGCGATATTGAAACGAATTTTGAAGGTTTCATAATTAATGACCCTATATATTAAATAACTCGATAAGTCCAAATGGAAAACTGTTAGTTTATATAGAGGAATGGCAATTCCATCGAATTTAACCGTTTGGTTGCTATTTAATAGCTGTTTACATTAATACTTCACATTTATTTCATCAAATTTTTGGTGTAAAGAAATGTCTCAATTAAAATGTCTTAGCTACACCCAATTATTGTGTTAAAAATTCTAGACCAATTACCACTTTACAATAGTTTGATTTTAAAATAACAGAGCATTTTACAATAAAAAATTAATTATCTAAGTATTGCTTATCAGAAAAAAAAAAATAAAAGGAATTGATAAGGCTAATAAAATAAGAGTAATAAAAAAGGAATATAAGAAATACAGCGGATTAACAAAATAATTTGAACACTTGCCAAATACACGAACAGCCGTAATTCTTGATGGATTCGTGGAGTTTCAATGAAATTTTGTCCCATTCTCGTAGCAGTACATCCGCCAATTGCTTCAATGATGTTAGACTTCTTCTTCTTCATTCTCTGCTCTAAAACTTGTAGGAATGTTCGTCGGGCAGGTCGGTCGGTCGAAATGTGTGGCTGTCGATGCGATTGTTTGTCCGAACACTCACTACTATTTTGTGGAAGGAATTCACACGAGAACTGAAAACACTGGTTGAAGAAATACTTGTTTATTTCCTTTATAATTGATACATGTGGTCGATGGGAGAAATGACAGGATATTAGGTTAAGATGAGGGAAGTACGGTGGCGTGTGAAAGTGGTACTGTTACAAGAGGGTAGAGAAAAGAAAAACGACCGAGACGTCGTCAAGGTGGTCTTTTATAGCCGGGAACCGCATTGTACCAATCCACCGGCGTTGCCAACATTTGAACTTGCTGTAGGTGAATCCGTGGTGGCCTAGAGGGTCTTAGCGTTCTCTACTAACTCCTCATAATCGTTCGCTTATCTTGAGGTCTGTCACTTGTGTTAACCAAAAAAGATTATTGGACACATTGTGTTGCTTATTATCAACTTGGAATATAGCTTAGTGTTTGGCAGCAGTATGTTAGTCGTAGTAAGAACTTGAATCATTGAGGATGTCGAGATATTCATTCACCGTAACCCGGCTGGTGATATGAATGAGAGAAGCAGCTGAATGTTGCCGCCCAAATCATAACCGAACCTCATGCATAAATGTAGGAAGTTCTGTCCATATATGATAAAGAAATCAAGAATGAGAAAGAGTGGAAATAAAAATTAGAGAGAGGGAGAGATTGTAACGGTATAATAATCATAAAACATATAATTAGATAGAAAACGGGAACAGAAATAATAAAATCTATACGGCACATTCGTAACCATGTTTTCACTTTGCATTGTTACCACTAGAGGAGGTATAAAAGCAAGGACTGGCAGGTATTTCTTTTCTTCTAAGTCTGTCACGACAGTTTAACATTCAAAGCTAAATAGCTTGGTCTACCGAATTACCTAATCGCCTTGTTAGATTCATAGTTAGATATTAGGTCCTTTCAAATGAGGATCGCTGATCCAGTCTCTTATCGAAAGCAAATCTCCGCAGGAGTTCCACAAGGTGCTCTACTGTTCAACCTGTACATTGCTGATTTCCCACTTCCTATCCTCTGGCTCCAGAAGGTATCATACTTCGGCCGCCAGTTCGACCGCAGATTCCAATGGTCAGCTCCAACACAGCACTTCACTGCAGAAAAACTAAACTCCCACTCCGTCAGAAATCGACTCTATACAAAATGCTAGTCCGTCGAGCCTGCCTCTTCGGAGTACAAGTGTGATACAGGTACTTATCTAAGAGATAACTTGCACTACTCCAAGTGTTCCAATCCAAAAATGTCCGTAATGAAAATACATAATAAGTGTGTTGTTTTCCAGTATGTGAAGGTTCAAATAAAATTATATATTCTCCAAGGAATTCTGCTCTAGCGCAGTAACGGTTTTTAACAGACTTCAAAAAAGAAGAGGGTTCTATGTTCGACTGTATATTTTTTTATGTATATTCACCGATTTCTCCGTCAATTGTAGAGCGATTTTCAAAATTCTTTTATTATTCGAAAGAGTGCACCGAGGTGAACCCATTGGAACTAAGTCAGAATCTGATGGTGGAATCCGGGAAAATCAAGGCAAACCCTCAAATTTCAAAGGCACATACAATGTTTTCACACGTATTTTTATCTCAAATAATCAGATATTTACGAATAGTATTATTGCTGAAGCTGATATGACGAAAGACACAACTTCTCAACGGTTAGAAGTTAGAGGATATTTCTTTAAATAGTATGGGAACTTACAGACAACCAATTGTATACTTTGAAGTTATTTTGGGTAATATGATAATGAAAGCACGGATCGGACCGCTATACTCTTCAGGGTTTTTTGAGGAGTTTTTAGTATATGTTTGTTTACCAGTCGTTCAGCGCAAAAACCATTCAGTTTGCTTTTTAAATACTAACAAAACATATAATGTGGGAAGCCATAGAAACAATCCAGGCTATTGCTTCTATGGTGTAGTGGTTAGAGCGTTCAGCCCACACGTGGAGGTCGCGGTTTCGGTTACCGGCGAGGGCAACGACTTTTTGTTATCGTTCTAGTTTTAAAGACCTAGTGGACTCCGGGACCTGAAGGGTTCCTCATTTTCAATCATTGTTTTTTATTCCTATTTTTATTCCTTTCCTCATACAGTTTGCATCTTCACTTGGCCTAACCAATATAGTACTTAATGAAATAACTGCGTAATTTATTGAGTAAATATCTAACACAAAAAAGAGGAAAATAAAATATTTTTAAAAAATTTAACCGATTTCAAAAAATAAATAAGCAACTCACTAAAAAGTAAAACATAATCAAACTTTTACGTCTTGACAATAACGTTTTAACATAATATATGTACATAATAATCGTTGCAAATAATTCGAATTTAATTTCTTTTCGAATATTTTCTATTATTGTTGCCACACTTTTACTGCATTTTCAGGATGATTTATAAAGTATGTTATATAGCCTCTGAATTTAAATATCTAAAAATATCTAAAGCGCTCATGTCTACACAGTCCACCTATAAAAGATCTATGTGGAAATTGGGTAAGTGACAATCACCAAAAAGCATTTGCTGAAAATCTAGAAAAAACTTTCAAATCAAACGAAACTAATTTTGAATATAATTTTCCGGATATAGAATCTGAAAATTCAATGATTGAATTAGTCACGCCGTAAGAGCTAACCAAAGGTATTAAAACAGACATTAACCCCAGAAAATCACCAGGCTACGATTTAATAACAGGAGAATTATTGCAAAAATTGCCAAAAAAAGGAATTATAAAACTCACCAACTTGATCCATACAGCATTTAGATTAAAACATGTCCCAGTCATTTGGTTGGCGGAAATAATAATGATCCCAAAACCTGGGAAGTCACCAAACGAAATAAAAGCCTATAGACCTATATCACTGCTGCCAGTAATATCTAAGTTTTTTGAAAAACTCCTGTTGAAAAGAATAAAACCGATCATAGAGAGAAAAAACCTAATACCAACACATCAGTTTGGGTTTATTAACAAGCATTCAACAATTGACCAGGTCCATATAACATATGTCCAAATAACATATGTTATTTGAAAAAGCCTACGAAAGTAAAAAAGATATGCTCAGCTACATTCTTAGATGTAGCATAAGCCTTCGATAAGGTTTGGCATGAAGGCCTTGTTCATAAACTACAGAAAATTCTACCAAAACAACACTCCGAACTATTAATATCGTACATTACAACCAGAATATTTACAGTCAAACAAGAAGAAGCTTACTCTAAAATAAAAGAAGCTAAAGCAGGTGTACCACAAGGTAGTGTACTGGGACCAGTGCTTTATCTACTCTACACTTCTGCTATACCACAAATGGAGAATATTACGATTTGCTGATGATACTGCGATTATATCTGTTGGAGACAATAGTGAAGAAGCCTCACGAAATTTACAACAGGCAAGTGACAATATAAATAATTGGACACAAGCTTGGAAAATAAAAATTAATGAAAGTAAATCTGTGCATGTGCAGTTCACCTACAAACCGTCCGTATAAGCACCAATAACATTAAATAATAACAACAACGCCAGGTATCTCGGAATGAATCTTGATGCAAAACTTCACTGGAAGGAACATATAAAAAAGAAAAGAAAAGAACTGGAATTGAAATATAGGAAAATATATTGGCTAAATGGAAGAAAATCACAATTATCAGTACATAATAAATTGCTATTATATAAGCAAATACTGAAGCCTATATGGACATACGGAGTTCAATCATAGGGATGTTCTGCAAACAGTAACAAAGTCCTGAGAGGTATTGTGAGCGCACCCAAATACCATAGGACTGATTACCTACATCGAGACCTTCAGATACCCACAGTCAGTCAAGAAATCAAGATTGCAAGGGAGCATGAGGAAAGACTCCATTTTCATGAGAATATTGAAGTATTGCAGCTTTTGGATACCATCAGAACAGATCTTTTTAGTGTTGTGTAATGGGGTGCATATAACAAAAAATACAGCAGTGACATGTATAAACATTATTTCACCAGAGACTGAGATAGGGTCAAAGACAAATAAGACAAATTGTAGGTTAGTCGGAAACGACTAGTAACAATGTAATAATTAAATAATAAAAAAATATCGAGGATTGGAAGCTCTTGCTGATGCTTAAACAATCCGTTTGCATTCCAAGTCATTATTTTGAAGGTGTTATTCATTTTAATCAATTACGACGGATTATACAGTGAACGGTCGAACGAATCATCACGACCGTCATCCTAAAACGCAACGAAACCCGAATCGTCGCGAAAAAAAAGAAAAATGATCATCCGTATTCCACGTATTATTATCTAGTCGGCCAAGCAGAGCCCTTAATTTGATTGCGGAACGTTTCATTTTCCACTGAACAGTTTGTTAAACATAAATTCGACTGTCGGCAGCCTCGCCGTTCACAAGCGTGCACGCACACAGATCCAGATGCACACATGCACCCAGCAGTGGCACAACGACAGGGGCATTGGGGGAGGGGCGAGGAGGGCTACGGCGGTGCATCGATTTGTATCTGATGCATTACACACGAGACGCGCCACATTATAAATAATTAAACGTTGACCACGCAACTGTAACCGAATTTATTGGAATTATATACGCGCGGATTTCGGGACTGATTCGGATTTAATTGCACGTAAAAATGATAAAATAATATCGGCGCTCCGATGGATCCGGACCGCTACATTTAATTCGTTCGCGATTTGAACCGGAGTCGCTGAACTAAATTAACAGGTGTCGGGGAAAGGACGGATGAGGTACGCGGCGAAAAATAACCGTTTTTGAACGATTATTACACACACCGCCACGTTATTAACGTATAAAGATAGACTGTAACTCTTTCTCTCTCTTAGTTTCTATCATTCTCTTCCTATAGTCATAGAAAAAATAGAAATTTCACGGTATAGGCGACCTTGGGGAAATGTTTTGTTTAGTTCAATCAACTGTAGCGCTGCGATCGCAAATTGTGATTGGCTAGTTTAAATTCCTGGTGCCGCCACTAATATGAAATGTGATTGGTCGATCAAATTGTGTCAAATCAGCATTTTCTATGGGCGTCCATTTTTATGTTTGTTGTTTGTAGGTTATGGTTTTTGTTTAGATCACGAAATTTTCGTTTTACGTTGTGCATATTTTCTGTTTTACATTAATTATTATGGAGTAATAATATAAAAATTGATGACAATGCGTCAGTGTAGTAAAAGATGTAGTGTACCGGTGTAAAATTCTACTACGGAAATTAGACATCGTTTCCCAAAGTGTGATCTCGCTCCTTTCTAAAAATGGGTTGATCAAGTAAATAGTAGTAAGTTACCTGGATAAACCACAATGCAAATATATCAACGTCATGGTGTTTGTTATGGACATTTTAGTGAAAAATTTAGAATTATCCTTCCTTCACGAACAGGTATTTGGGTAAATGCATATCCATCATTGGGTTTATCAGGTACATATAAAATTATCTATCTACTACATGTCTGTTTATATATTGTTTGTTTACAGAAATTCAAAACCTTATGAAGATGTTAGTAGTAATAAAATTCAATTAATCTACCAAGTTGTTCGTATGCTGTCAGTGCGATGTC
Source organism: Rhynchophorus ferrugineus (assembly GCF_030347505.1). Lineage (NCBI taxonomy): Eukaryota > Metazoa > Arthropoda > Insecta > Coleoptera > Curculionidae > Rhynchophorus > Rhynchophorus ferrugineus. The sequence goes on from NW_027472587.1 coordinate 14,536,867, forward strand.
TCTACATAAAGAAGTCTTACAAGAAGGTAACAATTAATATAACTGGATAATTAGTAGTAATAAATACTACTTTTAATTGTAAAATATCCCTAAAATATTTGCAATACTTTAACTTTTTAGAACAATCAGTGTTCAATCATTTTATAGTAGAGGAATTATATATTTAAATTTTATTGCCTTGTTAAGAAAATATTTGTTATGGTGCCATCAATTAAAAATTTAATTGCTACTTTTAGGGCATTTATTACCTTAAAGAACTCTATTTTGTCTAAATTTACAAATAACTACATTTGTTTAACAAATCTTAACCAAGATTGCTTAAAGATTTTTGTTGGATCTATTAGAGGTCATGGAGGTAGAAACAGTATCCTTCCCCTAGTATGTTCGAGAAATTTTTAAAAGGGCTCATCACTTCAATTTTTTCACATCATTCTCCCGGAGAAAATTGTGAAGAAGATGAACATGTTAGATAACTTATATTCTTTTTTAACGGGAGATCTAGTACCACTTGAGGTTGTTAAATCACCAGTTGAGTTTATATTTTCATTTCCAGAGAATTTTGCTCTGAGGAAAATAAGAGTCTAATATTGTATTTTAGTCTTATTTCAGGCTATTTAACAAAACTTCTGAAAAAGAGACAACATGCAATATTTGTCTATATTCTATATTAAGTAATTCCACAGATTAAATACTCTAAAATCTAAATATTTTTAAAAAACACATAATTTTTTAGTGTTTCGACTGTCCAATACATAATGATTTTGAAGACCAAATTTTAAGTTATTATGAGGTGTGACTGTATTTTTGGTTTAATGAAGTTAATGCAATATCAACACGGAAGGATTTAAAGTTTACCTTCAATATATCAAGATAAGTTAGAACTCTAATAGATCCTGTAAAATTGATGGCACTAAACATATATGGGAAGGCGTTATAGAAGAATTATAGATATTTTAATATTGCCTAGAATAGAGTTCATAATTTTTTTTTTGCTTTTTGTTTATATATATTTATATTATTTACACTTATGTATATTTGTATAGGATTTTATTTTAATAAATTAATTTTAAAATTTAAATTTGATTTTTATTTAAATACTATTGGCCAATAAATGTGACGTCACAAAATAATCAGGGGAAATGGCAGACCAATCAAAGCAAAGTATTTTCCTTACAGGTTTCTACATAACTATTTTAAACTAACCAATCAAATTCGCGTTGTCAGCTCCGCCAATGATTGGACTAAGCGAAACTTTGCCGCACTATTTACTATTGCAGTTGCACAACCCTGCCTATAGTTTATTCAAAGTTTTTTTAGTAATGCGTCATGGATATTTATGACGTCAAAACATTGCAATGTTGCCGCATCAACTCTGAGTTTTAGTTCAGTTTCGTATTGAAATACAACAAAATTCTAATCTAAATAAAATAATTGAACAAAAATTTCATAACATAATTTATTTTAACGTTATAGTACATCTAATACATAAATTATCGAAGGACTTAAAACTACAATTAAGAACACAGGTATAATAGTTTGTAAGTTAGATTTGTTTTGTTTACATTAACTCTTTTCCACGCCACCCATGAGGTAGAGTTTGTAGGCGCGTTTTTTTTATGTAGTGGTATCCCCCTGGAGGCCTAATCCACCTAATTAACAATTATATATCTGAGAAAAATATATTACTTTCATTCGAGAGCATATTTATCTTTTTACGTTTAGTTTTTGTTTCCTTCGATGGTGTGTTTACTTGCCAAGTCATCTTGGTATCACCGTATTTTTATTTCTTCTGCTACTATCTGTGTACACCATTCTTCATAAAATTAATCACCGAATAATGCATTTACACGCTCTCCTCACACGTTCTAACCTAATGCTCATGTTTAATTTTGAACAATTACAATCATATATGTGTGATAATATGAGAAAAACAAAGTTAGATAAACGTGGTTGAACATCAGATAATTGAATGATATTTTGATCAGCGATATATGTTGATGGAAATTCAAAGTAAGTATACTCAATGGTTTTTTTCTTCACAGAAAATGTCTTTCCCAATTGTCAGTTTAGGTCTTGATGATTTTTATAACTGCTGATTTTGATGAAGAAAAAATGGCAGCGCATAACTGAATTGAATACTTCTATATCCAATTGTAACTGGAGATGTTGGAATTGGATCTACTACGATTATTCTAAGCATACAAAGTCTAGACTAGCCATCCACATTGCCTTCTAAGCGGAATTAATGGCCATAAAATCGCGTAAGAAAGATCGTAAGAATGTAGGAATTATCTGGATTAATATATATTGTATCAATTCTTATCAATAAATACCTTCTCAAAATGAAAAAAATTTCGGACTTGCAATGCAAACACCTAATAATGAGATAATCATCGTTCAAAACCATCTCCCGACTTGTCCATACCAATCCCTAAACATATATTTCCGTATAATCCAAGGCAAACATGATTTCATTAAATCGTAAATAAAATAGGAAGTTCCCGGTACGAGGCACGTGGCTGACAACAAGAGGGCGTGGCAATCGGCCCGTGAAATAATGCCCGATGTTCGGAAAGGTATGACGAGACGTCAAAAACAGCGCCCGCCACCTGGTGGGAAGATAGAGAACGTCGTTTATTGTTACGTCAACGCCAGCCGACAGGGAGAAAAATTGAAAGGTTCCGTTGTTCGATAACGAATTATATTTATTGGCGGATGTTTTCTCTGATTTATATTAAAGGGATAATTGAAGAAAAAAATGGCGGCGATATGTATGATTGGATTGAATCATGATAAATAGCGCTGTGTGGCATAATTTTTCATACATGAGATTACGTGTTTTGAAATCCGTGTTATTCCATTGTTAAAAACATTGTCTGTTGATATAGTTGTCTAAGACGTGAAGTTCCTTAGTAATAGTGTGAACAGTATTTACACTTAACAGCTTTATTATTCATTAGTATTAAAAAAAACGTATGGAAACCTGAAACTAATTTTAGACTTATTCAAATACAAAGAACATAACTGGAAAGTACGTGATTTTAAAAGTTGTTGTTATATTGCTTGGACTACAGGTAGGTTTCACGAAATATTATCTGTTTGTAGGACAATAGAGACAACAAAAACTACCACGAAGTTAAAGATTGGCCAAAAAGAACTTTGTTTAAATAAAACGTTAAATATGAACCTCTCATTCGAAAAGCAAATGTGATTCTTCCACCCTTACATACATAACGTTTTTTAATGAAAGGCCATAGTTAAAAATGGTAAAGGATTTTTCTATTTGAATACTGTTTTCTTTAAATTAATGATGCTAAATTAAATGAAGGATTTTTTGAGCCACTAAAAAGAAAATTTATAAGTCAAAACAATTAATTTGATGAAAATCTTACCGCAAAAGAGTTAGCGGCTTGGTTATCTCCGAAAAGGACGGGGTGCAGAATGTCTGTCCGCCAGAATGTCTTTAAAAATACATTTCTTGCATTCCCATTTCTTCCCTTCCAATCTTGGAATGATGAGTAACGAATAAGGTGAACACTAAAATGTTAGCAGATTACTGCTGATTTGCAATGAAAGAGGATTCTACTGTTTTGGAAAATTTAATATTTTCTCATTTTCTTTCAGTATATATGGTTAATTTTTTTCTATTGACCATATATTTTTTATAAAATTAATAATATATATAAATAAAAATGATTTCAAATTTTCATACTGTCTATATTTATTTATGGTACTTTAATTTATCATTTTTTTATTAATCTCCTAGAACATCAACAATCTGTCCCGTGGGCAATAAGTATTATTATATGATTTCAGTTATATAATATAACTATCCTGACATGTAGAAGATCACTTCACTAAGTGATCTACTGTACAACTTATAAACTAAATCTTATTAGAGATACTATTCTAACTTATTTTAAAGTATATAAAAAGTATTCTAACTTATTCTAGACATTATTAAATCTCACTCTATGTGTCTATTAATCAGTTCGTGTGGCAGTTTGCAGTTGGGTCTATGCACTTCACTGTAATCGCGCACCTTTAACTATTTGGCGAGTGCATTGGGATGCATTAATAGTCTTTCAGAGTACTTTGCACTAACACTCCGAATCACACTTGTTATAGGTTCTATGAGAATATCAAGCTGAATCAGTTTGTTGGACACGTAATATAGAACATCGACGATGACTCACTTAATTTATCATATATCTAAACGATTTTGTTGTAACGTACGTTACAACAAAATCGGTTTAAGTTTTTGTGTTCAGCAGGTAAAAGTTGACAGAAAAAAAAACCGTTTAATTGAATGTTATAGAACAAAAAAACTTGTCACACAGTGTAGTTGGTCGATATTCTAGGGAGGTATGAAAACCGTTTTTTGTTTGACGTATATGAATAATCATCAGGAATTATTATTATTATATATATATATATATAGATATATATATATATATATATATAGATATATGATTTATCTATATCTATATCAATATGGCTATATCTATATCTATCTATATCTATATGTGACAAACGACGTTATAAAAATTAAGAAAGAAAAATACACATGCGCATTCTGGAAAGATGGACTGATAGGTTGGTCAGATGATTCGCTAAAAGTTTATTCGAGAAAAGTTTATTTGACTCATTATGTGAGTTGTAGATTTTAAATTTAAAAAAATTAATGTCTCAAATTCTTCGAAAAGGATATTTAAAGTAAACTGTCATACAAAGAAAATGTTCCAAGCTCAAGAATGTTCAATTCTCAGGTATTTGCATTTCTTATGATATATTCGATATATCTCAGGCTTTCAGATCAAATGTGATATACGGAGTTATTAAAAAAGTTCTTCCTTATCCACACTCTCGACTACTAAATTCTTATTTTACAGATAAGTAAGTTATTCTTGTAACGATTTCCAATTTCCATTTTTGTTACAATTCATACAGGATATCTTATTATGGAAAGTTTAAAAAGACAAAACATGCAACTAAAGTGCTCAAATAAAACGCACTTTGATGTCTTGATTTGATTATTTCGATGTAAAGATAGGAGACCACCATAACTTATGGTTTCCATTTATATGTTGGCACTCATATACAGATAAATTATGAAAACGACTAAAAGATAAAAAAAAACATTCAATGGTTTTTCCTGTGACTATATTTTAGAGAAAGCCTAAGAATCATATAAATAACTGCTACTTTTGCTCCGCAATGATGTAACCGAATCTTTCATCTGATGTCTAATCCCTTCCTCATTCAGATAGTTTATTAGTTCTTATTCCATCTCAAATGTGTCATTCGAAACTAAAATACACGTCTAAAAGGAACAACAAGCAACAAAAAGTTAGAGAGAAAATAAAATGCTAAAGAAGAGAAGACTTTTCCAGAAGAAATAAATATATACTCTTAATTAAATGAGTCCTTCATAAATTTCTATTATACGAGCATAAGTCAACTAATATCGACTCTGATACGCCACTGATTCTTATTAATTTAGCTGGAATTATACTTCATGCATCATCAAGTCCTTTAGAGTCCTTTCCAAAAGGGAAACGGTGTTTTATTGACTTTGTTTTGATTATCTGTCACTTGCAGGAAAGCAATCAGATTATTTTACCTTTATATTATATCCAGCGACTTTCTTAAAGTTCACTTTCACTTCAGTTGGTTTGATAAATATGGAAATATATTATATTTAAATATATTTTTTATTACATCTTATATATTATATTTTGTAGTAATTGACTACTTTTTACTATCGGCTGTTTCAGTCGCTATTTTTGGGTCGACTGATTTTGTTACTATTTACTATCGACTGTGTCAGTCGTACTTTTAGTTACTATTTTTGGTTCGACTAGTTTCATTCGACAGATTTTTAACGTTCTGGCTCTGTCGTCCTAGTCGCAACCTTGACAAAAATGTACCCAATTTATGCTTACATAGATATATATAGGTAATAGATGTAGTTTTATGATTTTTTTGGTAGTTTGCTTGAAAATGACAATATATTTTAACATTATAGCATTTTGGTACGATCTTTTTCAAGACTGTTAATATAATAGGATAAAAAGATTAAAATTGGAAATAGTGAAATATTGTGACTGTTTTTATGGTAATAATAGGAAATATTTCCGTTACTCTCTCGATTTTTGTTAAGAAATATGTGTGTTTAATGACAACATTATGTCATGGATTAGTTTTTTTTATGATAGGTAATTTTTATGTAGTATTTATGTTTAAAATTAAATTAAAATTGCATGTTATGTATTATTATTATAATGGTATTCAGTAATTAATTTTTTTACTTTTCTTTTTTAATGTTAGTTCTTGAAGGAATTTTTACATCTGCGTCTCGCTTATACTACCATTGGAAAATATAACCTCATATAAAATTAACTGTCCCAAGCAATTATCTCCATCCTTTTCTCTCCCATAATTTGTACAGGAAAGGGATCGTACGTCTTCGTCTGACATCACGAATTGGACAAAACAGTCGAACCGTGCATTTGACTGAAAACTGTAATTACTATTTATGCAGTCGCTAGTTTTTTGACTATCGACTGTTTCGACTGTTTTCAGTCGATAGTTCCCAACGCTATTACAGACCGTGCTGCTATCTGCTTTTGCTGTTTAATATATATCGCGTTTTTAAGTAGAAAAACCAAAACCATTATCATTTTGAATATTAACACGATAGTAGGATGAACATATCATTACAGATCATCAACAAACATTTTAAAATACTTGAAAATTATCTCCGGAAAGTAGTATCCAGTTGAAACTTCGAACAATGCCGAGACAGGTTCGGTTAGGAGCGGGTGGAATGACGAACGCCAACTTGGGATTGTGGTCTGCGTCCGTCCTCCGTGTCCGATTTAAAAAGAAAGCGTGTTCCTGCCCCAGCAGGAGATTAAAACGATGCGACATGGTTTCGACGTTACAGGAATTGTAGGAGAATGGGCTGACGTTGGTTGGCCGCAGATCTGTTGCAGCAGGCAAACGGTCGATGACTGCCAGTGTCGGAGCCGTTTCACCTTAATTGCTTTATAATGATAAATAATCGAAATCGTATTGTTTAATTTGTCAGATATTGGTTTTACCTCGTTGTATATTTAATGAAATCTACGTGTCAGGTAGCATACTACTTTAACTCTTCTTCACAAGCTCTTAAAATAATTGGTGATTTAGCTACACTTTGGTATTCATCTTCACATCAGCTCTAAGGTGGCTCTAATTGACATTCATAATTATTATTTTGTTTCAGATACATATAATAGAATGTTTATTGATCTGTTCTAGATGTTTAGCTGAAGATACAATATAAGCTTTATTGACTTGATTATACTATGCGATTCTGTTAGATTTTTTAAAATAAAAATGGGCCTTTTATTATGCGATTGCGTGTATTCTCTTCATTATTTTATCTTAAAAAGACATTTATAACATAAAATTAGTACAATATAGCAGTTCAATTGAAAATTTCCCGGCCTGACATATAGATTGCGCTAGTAGAATTAAGTCCATATCTTTTTGGTTAGCCCTAACCCTCAAAAGATGCGTGTATAAATTTGGCAGCTGTTGGCTCAGTATTTTGTGAATTATAGCATTTTGAGTGAAGCAACTTATCAAGCGTAATAAACCCGAGTTTTTGCGTCGATATGTGATAATTTATGAAACATGGCTCCATCATTTTATTCCGAAGTCTAATCGACATCCGAGTGGACTGCACACGATGAACCGGCTCTAAAGCATGGGAAAAGGCAACAGTCGGCTGGCAAGATTATGGCGTCTGTATTTTAGGATGCGCATCGAATAATTTTCATTGGATACCTTGAAAAAGGAAGGACCATCAACAAGGACTATTACATAGCGTTATTAGACCGTTTGAAGGACTAAATCGCCAAAAAACGGCCGCATTTGAAGAAAAAGAAAGTGCTGCTTCACCAAGACAATGCACCGTGTCACAAGTCAGTGAAAACGATGGCAAAAATCCATGAATTGGGCTTGGAATTGCTTCCTTTTAGTTTATCTCTTATATTGTACGACTAATACTGCACTGGCTACGGTCTGCATTGTGATCTGAGAGGTCATCTGTTTTTAATGGTTTTTTGAGTGAGATATCCATAAATAAAATAGTCGGGATGGTTTTACTTGTTTTTCACCCTCAGTAACTCTTTGTATCGCCGTTCAACTAATCGCCTATTCTTTCCGTTAAATAAAATAGTTTTTCAAATAGCCTTTCCGGAATGGAAATAAATTCTCTTCACCATGAACCAAGACAACCCAAAATAAGAACCAGCATTAACTGCCTAAACAGCTCCATTCGTCCGTTATCTGATCCAATCTTCTCGATTATTCAAATTTTTCCTTGACAAATCGCAAGCATCAGACCCACGAGCGAGAGCCGTCCCGGCTCCGCGAGAAAGCTGCAGAGGCACTCAGTCAGTAATTATCATCGACCTCCTTTCCCAATACGATTACCGGTGCGTTTTAACTGAATTTCAGGACTCGCTCGGTTAATAAAACCCCTCGCGGCGACATCTGGAGACGTAGGCGTCTAGGACGGGTGCGAGAGAGAGAGGGAGTCCGTACGAATGCAAGAGTGAACCGTTACCGCTCGGCAGATTGAATTAGAGAATCGAATCAAATCGGATTGGAATTAAATCAGTAGAAATTGTCACCCATTACTGTCTCTCTCTCTCTCTCTCTCTCGATCTAAGGACGGCTTCTTGCTCTGCTGGTGCATTAGCGACTAAATCCGAGATTGCAAATTCCCGTCGTCGAAAGGGGGCGAGGGAGAAGGGACGATCGAAGGGTCAGAAGGGGAAGTTTTTATTTCCTAATGAAGCATGACTTGATAACGTACTTTTAGTGAACTATCAGCTTGTTAGTGCGAGATTTTTATCCGAAGTGACTTGAGGATCTGAAGTATGGTAAAAAAAACTGGCTGTTACGTCGAAAGACGTTATCAAATGGTTTTGTAAATATATAATCAAGAATATAATGAGGAGTTAGTAGGTCAACAAGGCTGGTTGATAAATAATATACTGTTTTTGCGGCATTATATTACAATGATCTAGAAAGTGTTAGATAACTGTGATGTTAACACGTCATATGGTTTCCAGAGACTCGACGCTGCAACTATCAGCGCTAATTTACTGGGAAATACGAAGAGACCAATTGTGGCAATTACTTTTCCACCAAAAGAGGTTGTCACCGAGGAAAACATTTAAAAGATCCACAAAATGATTTTGAATGACCGTAAATTGAAATTGAATTAACTAGCAGACACTCTAAATATATCAACTGAACATGTGCATCATATCAATCACGAATATTTGGGTATGAGAAAGCTCTGTGCAAAATGGGTACCGCGCGAGCTCACTTTTGGCCAAAAACAACGATGAGTTGATGATTCGGAGCAGTGTTTGAAGAGGATCAAGCGTAATAAACCCGAGTCTTTGCCTCGATATGTGACAATGGATGAAACATGGCCCCATCATTTCACTCCGAAGTCCTATCGACAGTCATCTGAGTGGACTGCACACGATGGACCCACTCCAAAACGTGGGAAAACGTAACAGTCGGCTGGCAAGGTTTTGGCGTCTGTATTTTGGGATGCGCATGAAATAATTTTCATTAACTACCTTGAAAAAGGAAGGATTATCAACAGCGACTATTACATAGCGTTATTGGACCGTTTGGACGAAATCGCCGAAAAACGGACGCATTTGAAGAAAAAGAACGTGCTGCTTCGCCAAGGCAATGCACCGTGTCACAAGTCAGTAAAAACGATGGCAAAAATTCATGAATTGGGCTTGGAATTGCCTCCTCATCCACCGTATTCTCAAATTTGGCTCCCATCGACTATTTCCTGTTCTCAGATCTCACAAGAATGCTCGCTGGGAAGAAATTTTTATCGAATGAAGAGGTGATCGTAGGAACTGAGGCCTATTTTGAAGCAAAAGACAAATCGTACTATAAAAATGCTATCGAAAAGTTGGAGGGCCGCTATAATCAATTTATCACCCTTGAAGGGAATTATGATGAATAAAAACTAATTTTGCCAACAAAATGTGTTTTACGATGGTAGGCCGAGGACTTTTCAGTTGATCTATTATAGAGACATACAATGGAAATTTGAGTGAAACAATGCCATTTCGAAGATCTTCAAAAGCAAAATATCAAATAACTTCGTAAATCTATTTGATTTCGAGGTAGTCTTGTAGTTCTTGTAGGTACGTAGCAATAAGCACGGGTATAAGCCGAAGAACGTTGTTTTGGCATCGTTGGATTACTAGATGGTTTGATAGTTTAGTGTAACCGCATATTTGAGCCCCATAAGTCCAAATTAGCGTTATGATTGACTGATAAGCCAATCAGTTTGATTTTACAGTACAGCTTTTTGATTTTGAGTCCGATCTGCTCTGCTTTTTACATTACGTCATGCACACGACAAATAAATTAAAGTTGCTAAAACGAAATCGACCTGAAACAAACACCAAAATAAATCTATAGCGATATTTCGGACTGTACGATCGTCGAACAAAGAAATTCGAGCAAGGGACGTCCGAGGGACCTCGGCGTATTTTAAATCGGTCCGAGTTATGCAAAAGCACAAAGGCGGCCGCGGCTCAATCATAATAAAACGTTATGCCGTCGTCGCCGTATTATATAAAACTCCCATTCGGACGGCCGGAAAATATGGGGCCGCCCTCCTCGGCCGAAACGGCAAAAACACGATGCAAATGTAATCCGCAGAAAGTGTCCCGAAACCCGACGGGGCCAAATCTCATTCATCAGCGCGAATTGACTACAGAATCGGGCATTATGTAAATGTGACTACTGGGATGGTGACGCGGGGGATGGAGGACAAGTAGAGACGATTCGATCCTAGTAAATGCGGGAGAAACATCGATAATTTTGTGTCGATACAAAAATATCGATTATACGAATATGTTTTTATAAAAAGTTTTTCCGTACATACGTCATCAAGATGTTTAATTCGTTTTAGAATCGAACAATATTTTCCTGCTCATTTTATTCTACTTATAACATTTTTGTTCAATTATTTTATATAGATTAGAATTTTGTTTTATTTCAATGCCAAACTGAACTAAAACTCAGAGTTGATGCGGCAACATTGCGGCGTTTTGACATCACAAATTCAGATGACGTATGTACAAAATAACTTTGAATAGACTATTCAATACATATACATATATATATATATATATATATATATATATATATATATATATATATATATATATATATATATATATATATATATATATATACGACAATGTTAGTCTGGTATCTTTCAGATAATTTTCTATGATCTTGATCCATGTCTTTCTACTTCTAGTGCTGTTCGCTGCATTTTCCACTCAGCAGATCAATTTGGCCACAAAAGTCGATGAGGAATTCGCTTACGCTTCATTTAACGGATATTCAGACCACTTTAACTGCAACTATGAATCTGTTCCTCAACTCTGTCTCCACTTCGGCCAACGGTTCGGTTGACATTACCAAATCCAGCTATAAATACTACAATACATAAAAACTACAATAAATAGCAACACTTCAAATAATATTAATGTTCCAAATAGTAAGGATACTACTCTAATAACCATGTATCGATACTTCGTTGGAATCGCTTCATCCTTAGATACATTCCTCAATTAACTGGAAGAATGATCTTCATAAACATCTTCCCTACAATTGATAGGATACTTATACCTCGATAATTTTTACAATGTTTACTATCACCTTTTTACTACAATAAATAGCAACACTTGAAATAATATTTATGCTCTAAATATCAAGCATACTACTCTAATAGCCATGTGTCGATACCTCTTTGGAATCGCTTCATCCCTAGTTATGTTCCTCTATAAACTGAAGGAATGCGAAGTTAGTTTCTACACAGGCTCGTTTGGGTCTATTACTATTAAATTAAATATTTATTACAACTATTTTTCAAGGCTTGTGTCCTCGCAATATCCTTGATTATCCATCCAATTTCTATGATGATCATAAACATCTTCCCTACAATTGATAGGATACTTATACCTCGATAATTTTTACAATGTTTGCTATCACCTTTTTACTGCAATAAATAGCAACACTTGAAATAATATTTATGCTCTAAATAGCAACCATACTACTCTAATAACCATGTATCGATACTTCGTTGGAATCGCTTCATCCTTAGATACATTCCTCAATTAACTGGAAGAATGATCTTCATAAACATCTTCCCTACAATTGATAGGATACTTATACCTCGATAATTTTTACAATGTTTGCTATCACCTTTTTACTGCAATAAATAGCAACACTTGAAATAATATTTATGCTCTAAATAGCAACCATACTACTCTAATAACCATGTGTCGATACCTCGTTGGAATCGCTTCATCCCTAGTTATGTTCCTCTATAAACTGAAGGAATGCGAAGTTAGTTTCTACACAGGCGCGTTTGGGTCTATTACTATTAAATTAATTATTTATTACAACTATTTTTCAAGGCTTGTGTCCTCGCAATATCCTTGATTGTCCATCCAATTTCTATGATGATCATAAACATCTTCCCTACAACTAATAGGAGACTTATACCTTCTATGGTAAGTTCTACAATGTTTATTATCACCTTTTTTTACTTCAACAAATATCGATACTTGTAATAATATTAATACTCATGTATTAATGTATCGATACCTCATTGGAATCGCATCATCCCTAGATGCGGGTGGAGACACGGACTATAGTACACGGTGAACAGAATTAGGTGGGGGGGAAAGTGGTTCGACGCCGAAGGGGGTGGTCTTTTCGGGAGGCGATAAATTACGAGCGCTAGACGGAGATTTGGTTGGAGCGCCGACACGGATGACGCCTTCGGTCGGTCAGTCGACACGGGTTTGCACTATGCTTGATTAAACGGGCTGACGTCTGCTTCTTATGCATGAGAGAAGGTCTCGGACCGAATACGGCCGTAAACGATCCCTTATATCATCTTTAGTCGAAATCGATAAACAACAACAGCCTCGCGATAAAATTTACGGCTGATATATTCGACGTGACGCCCTCCACGCAATTTCATCGCCACAGCATTTAAATATAAAGGTACTTAATGTCGAATTGCTTTTGAAATTTATCTCCTTGTATGTTGAGTTGCCGATATTAATATTAATGTTATTTAAAATTATAGATATATTCAGAAATAACGTGTAGAATCAATGAAAGCTTTCACAAAAGGATCCTCGGTCATTTTTTAATAGAATTAAATAGTTACAGTAATTGTTTTAATTAATTTTTAAAACTTTTTTAGTAACAATTTTATATTATATTTAATTACCTAATTGAATGTTTCAGATTAATAATTATAGTTTATACCTGGTGCCTTATATTAAATATTATCATATAAGTTAAGTTTTGAAATTTTATATTTAAAACAAGTAATTTAAATTTAAAAAATAACCTAATTTACTTATAAATAAGTTAAAATAATATTAAAACCTCAAAATGAATATCTGCTAATTAGGCAATATGTTATATGTATGTTTGGCTGCCTGAACTTGACTGAAAAATTTTATATAAAGTTTGATATATTGAATTATTATTGCATAATAATAGTTATGAAATTCTAAATTATATGCTAATTGAAAATAAAATAAATATTACAGTATTTTATTATCTACGACATTTTAATTGCACTTTTTATATTCTCTGTGGCGAACGCCACGACCCTTTAGGCCACCACCAATTCACCATCAACGACTACAAAGGTTGGCAACGCCGGTGACATTCAACATTCCTACATCTCTATTATCGCCCCGCCATCTATCCTCTATTAGCCGTATTTTGAAAATAACTAATTAGAAATCTATCCACTGATGTCGGTATATCTGAGCAATTACTGTAAGATGGCGCCGTTAAGGGTTCGACAAGAAAACTAACCTTACATTTGTAAAATAAAACGTCAACAAACAAATAAAGTCTTCTATATGTAACTTTTTTTAAAATGGGAAAAACTTCAAAGGTCGTTGTTTGTGGCATGAAGGGAGTCGGAAAAACGGCTATTTTAGAACAAGTTATTTATGGAAATATTACAAGTCAATCTGTATGATAATTAAAATTAATTCTAAAGTAATTCTTATTGGCATTGATCTTGTAGGAACTTCATCCGACAATCGAAGATATTTACGTCGCCAACATAGAATCGGATAAAGGAGCCAGAGAAAAAGTTAGATTCTATGATACGGCGGGTATAGAAAACTCCCAAACTTCTACAGCCCATGGTACTACTAATCAGCAACTGTTGAGACATTATTTAGTTCTAGCTGATGGATACATATTGGTTTATGACACAGATAAGATAAATTCCCTAGAGGTTCTCATGTCAATAAAGAAAGATATTGATAAGAATAAAGATAAGAAAGAGGTAGACCCATTTATTGAAGTATTTGATCTTGTTATATTGTTTATTCATTTTTTAGGTAACTTTGATTGTTATTGGGAATCGAACAAAAAACACTGAGAACAATAATGACTTGGATAGTGTAATTAACCGAGCAATAGATTGGTGTAATAGGGAGAAAATTAGGCACTTTACAGCCTCTGCTATGCAGAGAACAAGTCTCTATGAGCCATTTGTTTATTTAACTAGTAAATTGAATCCACCTCCTAGTAAAAGTACTTTCACCCCACTGTCAATGGGTAGGAAAGTGCTAAAGGAAAGTAACTGAATTATATGCAGAATTCTGGTTATGTGTATTATTTATTTATATTATGTAAGTATTAAGCAATTTCATTATATACATTCAGTTGCATGCTATACCATATTAGGTATAATTAAGGTCAGTTTTATGTATTTATTTTTAAATGTGATATATATACACTGTTTTATGTAATAAAATTTTAATTTTGCCATCAGTGTTTCATAAAAAATTATCAACTTTAAGTTGCCAATTTTTTATTAGATAATTTAAACCACCAAGGAGAATTATCACTATAAAAACATCAATTCTGCATCAATTTACATCAGAACAAGATTAATAATCGATACTGCCACATTATAGTAACAAATAAGGCAAAAACGTGATTAAAAACATAGTAATCTTAAATTTATTCAGTTACTTGCGCTCTTTAATGACTTATTTGTTATTGAATGATCGAGAGTGTTTTTCAGTTGAACTTTTGTGTCCAGTGTCGTCATTTGCACATCGAAGAACGGATTTTTAATACTTGAGTAAGTCTTATTGAATCTATTGATACTGCAGTTCAATATCTGATGTTTTTATCAAACTGCTTTTGTAACACACTGTAAACAAATAATTATGTAAATAACTGATAAAGAACGACAGCTTCCAAATCTTTCGTTTCGGTTAAACATATTGTTAACAAGTTTTAAGTGTGTGGTAAAAATATCCATTGAGTTAGTATCATTGATGTAAGTAGATAAATATTGTATTTTCTCGCTTTAATTTAAATCTAAATACTATTAAGGGATTTGGACTGAGTAATACAATAAATATTTGTTTAAATTAATGTATTCTTATCTTAATTTTACACAATATATGTATAAATAATTTTGCCCATCGATAAATTTCATTTTATCAAGCACGGCAGAAAACGTTTACGTATTCTATTACGTACGTGATAAAAATACATCCATTTATTTACCAATTTGTATAAAATAATTAATATTTTTCATACAACTTTAAACCAACAGCGATAACCTCTGGCGCATAGCAGTTTATCAATATTTTCGGTAATTTTGAAGCCCTATATAATTTATGTCTGTATAGGCAACACATTAAACAGAAAAATTACATATTTTTGTTTAAAAGATTTCAATTGATTCCCTAACAACATCAAATCTCTTTTAAGTGCATGATTACCCTTTTCAAGCTGCAGTTTAAAAAACAAAAATCATACTTTAATTGGTATTGAACTATTTAAGCGGTACATGGAAAATTGTATTTAATAAAGTTTTTAAATTCTAAAATAATTTAATACACAGAAAATCAAACAGAATTTATTAGTTTATGGAACTGAAAATTACAAATCTCGCGAAAAATAACATTATTTCATTAATATCAATTACTATAACGCATTTTTTATTAAAACATTATACTTACATTTTATTTTTTATATAATTTACAGAACGATACAAGATGACAATAACGAGATTCATAATAAGGTGAGTAGGTTCTGGTCTTACCGATTAGATGTCGCTGTCTCCGAAACGAATTTGTTTATAATAGATCCGAGTTCGGTCTTTGATCTGTTTTATATCGAGAATAACGTTCGTTTGTTAAACGTTTTTGTTCATTGCTTGCCAAACACTTATCGATAGGTTAAAAATACATAAACATTGTACAACCCTCAATATCTAGAGGTTAGGAAAGCACCAAACGTAACGTTATCATAATTTCTCGAGATTCTCGGAACTACCTTATCGACTAGAAATTCCAATGATTTGACAATCTATCCCTACTGCTATATATAAAAGAACGTAGCTGATTGACAGCTTGAAAGGTACACACCTTTAATATTATCCAATTAGAGTTGAAAACATCGATGGGTTGTATATTTTAAATTTCATATCGATCGAACTCTGATATTGAGTATTAAATTATGTGTCTTATCTCTTACTAAAGAGTACTACTACACGCTTTTTTTTTTCAAACGTGGACAGATATTTTGCAATCCTTGATCCTATTAAATTTGTAAAAAAATCCTTGAGCTTGTTTAACTTTTGCAAAGCCTACTTGATACCTGTGGGTAATGCCGCTGTTAACCTTTTTTACTTTTGACCTATTACAAGGCAGTTAATCTGTAAGTTATTTCTAGACTTGTTTAATTATGGGACAGAGAACAAATGTCGTGGACTTAGGACAAGATGATAACCTGAGAGGTCTGGCGATGGACCGACTATAATCAAATGTCAGTTTGATTGTTTCTAATGATAGTATTTGGACACTGTTATATATATATATATATATATATATATATATATATATATATATATATATATATATATATATATAATTAATGATTGTTAACATAACGGATATCGTATAATATATAGATTTCAAAAAAGGTGAAGGTGCTTATATTTTGGAAGAAATCGCGAAAGTACAATATTTAGGACACTATTTGGCAGTATCTCTTTCAAGATTAATATATGATCATCTCGTTTCCATTATTACCTCTTACGAAAGTTCTAGATAATCGTCAACGTCAAAAATCACCGCTGCTTTCTAACGCAACGCAAGATCCCAGAATCACATCTGTATCGCGCGAAAAAAAAAACAAACATTCCGATTTTGAGTGTCTCGACCTCAATTTAATCTACGCGATTCTCGGAATTCGCGTTAATCTACGCGATTCTCGGAATTCGCGAACCGATTCGTATAAATCGACTTGTGCGAAAATAAAACAATAACATTGGATATTCCTGCGTATGTACTGGGTGAGAGTTAAAAAATCTATTACGGATTCATGGCGAGGTTGCCGAATTGTGTCCATATTCTTATATTATACGACGTATAATGTAAAAAACGTTTACAATTGACATTGACATTGATGGTTTTTGTAATCTTTTGTTTTAGAAAGTGCCAGAGCATTCATTTATTTTATTGATTATATTCAATTATAAAACAATATTCATTAAATACACTACGATGTTATATTATCAATAACACTCCTCATATTCGTGATTTGATGACAAAAACCAATAAGAGATATGTTTTTATATTATGTATTCAAGCGAACAGGAAAAAACGTATACAATGAAGTGGGATTTGCCAGAATAATTACATATTTATTAGTGTTTTCTCTATATTTATTCGAGCGTTTCCTGGAATAGCCACGTGTATAATAAAATACCAATCAATTTTTATAAATGTTTTAGCCAGAAAGTCGATCTAATTATAACCGATATCCAGTTTTGGGATTCCTAAATATATATTGTTATTTTTATTTCAATTTTACGAAAAAAAAATGCTTGGAAATAATTGGTTTATTCATTCTCACAGTTGATCTCATTTTATTATAATGTTAAAACTTTGTGAATATGTTTATTCAAGAGAATTAAAGTTTGATCATTTATGGAGTCCATTTTCTTAATGAAATCTTACACCACAATATTTATTATTTCTAGATCTATTTCACGGAATTTTTTTATATCTCTTGTTTTTCCAAATTGTATAAAATGGGTCATTTATTGATTGTCTTATGTATAATAATGTTAAAACTATTTTTTATGAGTTCAACCTATTAACGGAATTTGACACCATAACATCGATTATTTGTATATCTATTTCTCGGATTACTTGACGGATATTTTGATTTAACAAGTATACTTTGTCTATGAAACATTCTCTTAAAAAATGGCTGAACAGATGACCCACAATATATACTTTAAATTATTTACGCAAATGAGCAAGTATAGAGTTTATAATTATATTTGTGGACTAAAATACAAATTCGCCATAAATAATTCCTACAATATTTAATACTGATGGAAAATCGATAATAATTGAACGTTATATCGTTGAAGGTTTGTACATTACTTAACCGGTGTCCTATTGGCAAGCTTAAGATATTTAGGGCACCTAATTATTAACTGTAATTGATAAAAGACCATTTATTTATTATTGAAAATGTATTTGTCTTTCAATTACCTATTTTAGTTACATTTCTTATTATTTATTATTATTATATCATTTTTTATTTAATTTCATTCAGTTATTAACAGTTTCATATCTGGACTATTCCATGTACTATTAAAAAGCAATTTAATAATATCGGTAATTTTAAGGCACTCGAGGAGATATTCATGATGGTAATTGCTAGTGTTCTAGATTTTTTTTGTGGTACGAAAGTCCACAGGCATAACCTCAATTTAATCTAGAAAGAGTCAATTCTTCGAATTCGTATTTCATATCGGTATAATTAAAACACGCCAAGAAAAAAAAAACTGTTTACAGCCATAGATAATAGTCGATGTTAAAATAATCTCCGCTTATGCGACTTTGCACCGTTCCTTCGTTTTGAAATCGGTAAATAAACTCAAAAATCGGTAACAGGAGGTTCAAGGCGTGCGGCTTTTATCTCGTCAAACATTTCGAAAAAAAAAGTATAAACAAGTTCGAGAAGCGACAATTTATTTAATTCCCCTTTCTTGGAAATAAAACAAATTTTTCGCGGAATACTCGATACCGCAATACTTCTTGCTCTTATCTAACGACAAGCTATAAGCCGTCGTCATTTTCGCGTTCTCATTGGCCGTTACTAATTGTACTATTACGTTATTGACAATATTTTGTTTTTAGTTTCGGATAAATTTGTTTGTTTTTTTGCGAACAGCGATTGCCACGTGGATTAATGTTTAGTTTTTTTCGGTTTTTAACATTTTTTTCCTAGAAACACACTTTTAATAGGTTTTGTGTCAATGTTAAAGTCTTGTAGATATTACCCGTGTATAAAGGGTTGCTGTTGAATAAATTTATAGAAATAAACCCAATTTACCCAAGTTATGGGTCCCATCACTTTATATTGTTTTCCTTAGAAATACACGTTTAATAGATTATCAGTCAATGTCAGTCTTGCAATTTTTATCCGTGTATAAAGGGTTGCTGTTAAGGCTATGGAAATAAACCCAACTTAAAGTTGTTAAATTCACTTTAGTTGTCACCATAGAGTAATACTCTATTACATTTCATTATCTCTCATATTACTCTATGGTTGTCACTATTTCTTCTCGTGTAAGTCCACTACACTTATTTCAAGTTCTGAATCCCATCACTGTATAATATATAAGAAGCTAACCATTTTTTACTAGATATTTATTAATGTTTAAAGAATATATAAAAGAAAAAAAAGTGAGGAAAATAAAAAAATAAAAAGTTACAGGTTGATGAAGTGCTTAGATTCAAACAAAATGGTGCGCCCTCTTGATTGACATCTTCCTAGCAATCTGAAAATAAAAGAAAAAGAGAATTCATGTTTTTTTTTCATTTAAACGATAGACTCTGGCTTTATTTAAGAAAAGCTAGCATTTTTCAGCGCTAAATCCGGATATTACGAAAATTTGATTTGGAGCCAAAAAAAATAGATTCACATCCCTTATTACCATCTTATTAACCATAGTCATGATGCTAGTACTCGTGTCCCTTCCATATTGATGAAACAATTAACAAAATCCTTTTAATTATGTTAAAAACCGTACTAGATATTTTTTAAATTATTTTGTTGGCGAACATGACATTAGCTTTTTGTGTCTTAATAAAATCATGAAATGGCGAAAGGTGAAGTATTCAAGTGGTGACAAATTTCCAATAGTACTGTCAGTAATTTAATAACAATCTGTGAACTTATTGAATTACTAAGTAAAACCTTTTCCATCTATATCATAGAATGACATATTATTCAATGACCTAATAAGAAGAATGTTAAATTTATATTTATACTTATGTTAAATAGTATTTTGGTATCTGTTGTAACCTATAAATTATGCTTTTAATTTTAGTTATAAATTAATGAAATAGATAAAATTTTATTATAATGCATATATTATAATAATATATTGTTGAATTCTTTCTCTATTTTTGGGTTATACAATGTTTTATTATAAAACGCTTTCCAACAAAGAACTCTAACTTATGAATTAAGAAAATCGAATATGATAAAGAAAATAATTGCTATTAGCTATTTTTTATATACTATTATTTCGTTTTATAGAAAATATTAATTAGCTATGCTATTTATAGTGATATTTACATTTTAAATTAGCTAAATATACCTATCAGATTGATTATGTAAAAAAAATCATTCCTTGGCACATAACGCTGCTGTCCTTTGGCTCATAAACTGCCAAATACAAAATATGTATCAAGCAAAACTAACAGTCATCTATATAGTTTGTAGATTCTCACAAAGTCGTCAGTTGATGTTAACATATTAGTCTTTAAAACAACTCAAAAACAACAAGGTCGTTACCACTCTAGTATCGCCATTTATAATCTTCAACAGATAGATTATCTGTATTTTGACAGTTAACAGGTATGCCAACATGGAAAAAGGGATTTCGTACAAATTGGAAATGTAAAATGTCATTTCCATCTCTAAAATACGCGAGAACTGATTATTTTTCAGTCAGAAATATTTTTATTGCTGATCACTGTAAAATAATATTATTAAATAATAACAATATGAATATTATGCAGTTATATTCAAATATATATACACGCTGACAATGTTAGGGAAAATAATAATTACAATATTAAGCCGAAAAAATGACGTTTTATCAGGTATCTGTCAATGTCAAAGTATTGTGCACGTTATCTGTGTATAGAGATTGCATATATCTTTAACTTCAAATACTTTAAAAATATTTTGGATTCTTAATTTATATAATGCTGTTTTAATTAATTAAACTATTTTATTCTATAACTTATGTTAATACAACTATTATTTTAATTGTTATGGCCTGATGTCAAAATGTATTGATCGATTGTTTTTAGAAATGTATTCCACGAAAATCTAACTTAATACTTTTATTTTAGATTATAAATTTAATTAATCTTTGTTAAGTTACTTTATTTTTGTGTTTACTTTGTTTTTCTGGATGGCCTTTTAATTTTACATATTATATTATAACATTAGATGTTTTCATTGATACAATAATATTAAAAACGTAGTTTCGACTTATTATAATAACAATGATTATACTTATTATATGAAATTAGTATAATGAGACACTGTTAAGGTTTACACTGGTGATGACACTGTTCACTCGATGACTGTATATTTGTTTCTGCTTCATCTGAATAATGAACGGTGAAATTTGAGCTTTTAAATGCACCCATCCGGTTCAAAATATAACAATTGTTTTTACAAACACTCGCATCACAAATAACTTGAGCCTGTTTGATAAAAATCGAGCTTATTGTACAGAGTGTTTATGTCAAGTAATCGTTGTTATGAAATGCTATGCTATAACGAAATCAATATTTCATATGTTTGTCTTCACAGGGGGTCTGTTTGCTAATTGACTTTCCGGCTAAAAGGTTATTATGAAAGAGGCGTTGACGTATAAGAAAAAACAAAACAAAAATCGACGCACTCTTGATAATTGTCGTCAGGCTATTTTCTCATTGTGTCAACGTCAAGAAAATAACTATTTTAAGAAACTAATGTAATCGAAATGTTTATTGATTAAGAATAGATTATTAATGCAGGTTGATAAATGCCCGGCCTAGATTTTTTCTTAAATATTCTTATGAGTTACCTGTGAATAGAGGTTTGTAGTTGTTGATTTTAATATTAAGTTATTAACAAAATTTGCTACATGACACCAGGTGACTAGATCATGCACAAAAATTTATAAAACGCAGTTAATGTTCTTCATGACCCAAAACGACATTCGGCAAACGGATTTTTGAGAAATCACCGAACTATTAGGTGCCAAACTGATAATCGGCAACATTATTGGTTTCATTATTACGAACTTATTTTTTATTGACATTTAATTGGTACCATCATCATCAATTACTAATTTAGTGGTGTTTCTGTAATTATTCTAATTACATTTCATCCACGATAATTAGGAAAAAGATCAGAGTGATATTCTGAAGATTGGCCTATATAGACGAATAAATTCGCCTTCAGGATTATATCTTTAATTCCTAGAAGATGAAATAATTCAAAACAATAATACTGAATAATGTATGGGTTTTTTTATTGGAATAAACGTTGATAAATCAAATTTTAAGGCAAATAATCTTTTTTATTTGATAGGTAATGTTATCGTATTTAAGTTGTAACATTTCCGACATATATTCATCATCAGGTTTATCAAGCAACTGATTAAATCATAATAAATGTAAACAATTGTAGCATTATTTGAACCAAAAAACGATTTATGCTGATTTCAAAGGCGTTTTAACTTTTATTGGATTATAGGGTACACTGAAATAAGTAGACATTTATAATAAAAATTCACATGTTGAGAAAATTTGGTAAAATATATCCCTTATAACTTCCAAAGTGCGACCAAGAGTTCTAATGTAAAAGGACGACTTTACGTATCGGTAGACATCTCATAATCATCATCTCGTAATATACTACACCTTACTAATCCCATCATATGTACAACTTTGTGGCCATGAATATTCGCGTTAATGTCGATCTGGATGGCTCTGTTGACTAACTCATGACTTTTTGTGCTTGATTTGGTCGTAGTAGATCCACTTTCAATCAACAATCACAATAGGCTATAGAAAAATCATCTTTTTATCTAACAAGCAATGAAAACGCGATGTTAAAGAATGTAACTTCTTCTGGATCATTCCCAGAGCATATAAACATCTGGAGACTTATCTTAAAGCTCTTGGAGAATTTGAGCTGGGTTTTTGTCAAATAAATCTTGAAGTTCATTGACTTCGAACCCATAATTCTCTTGTATTGAGATCAAAATTACCACTTTTAATTTGTTCAACCAAAAACAACTTCATTGTTTCCTTATCGAATCTGTTCGATATGCAAAAATAACATGCAAACTCTTTCAAATCATTCAATAATAATGCAATAATGCAAGAAATGCAATTCAAATCAAATGCATTATGCCTGTGTGTAGAATATACATGTATATATTCATGGCTATATTATTTTAACATTTAATATTCTCCTTCAGTTATTATTGGCTGGAATGATAAATATTATATAAATATTTATGAGTTATTAACTTAACCTAACTAAATTTAAAATAATCACTGCTTAAGATAACTCGGGTTTCGTCCAACATAACATCCCCTGGAATTTTAGCAGCTAGTTTGCGTGAATGAAGCGGAATATGATTAACGAGCTGTGATTTTAATGAGATATAGTGACATAGGTACACAGGGTTAGCTGTGCCTAAAATATAATTAATTAGGTATACACTAGTAGAGACATAGCGTCTTCAAGACCTTATTTTTCTGCAAAAGCGGCCGTTTTTCGGCGATTTCGTCCTTCAAACGGTCCAATAACGATATGTTATAGTCGCTGTTGATGGTTCTTCCTTTTTCAAGTTAGTCACTGAAAATTAGACCATGCGCATCCCAAAATACAGATGACATAACCTTGACAGCGGACTGTTGCTTTTTCCCACGCTTTGGAGCGGGTTCATCGTCTGCAGTCCACTCGGATGAATCTCGATTGCACTTCGGAGTGAAATGATGGAGCCATGTTTCATCCATTGTCACATATCGACGCTAAAACTTTAGTTATTACGCTTGATCACCTTCAAACACTGCTCCGAATCATCAACTCGTCGTTGTTTTTGGTCAAAAGTGAGCTCGCGCGGCATCCACTTTGCACAGAGCTTTATCATAGCCAAATATTCGTGAATTATATGATGTACACGTTCAGTTGATATCTCTAGAATGTCTGCTATTTCATTCAATTTTAATTTACGGTCATTCAAAATCATTTTGTGGATTTTTTAAAATGTTTTCGTCAGTAACAACCACTATTGGGCGTCCACTGCGTTCACCGTCTTCGGTGTTCATTTCACCACGTCTAAACTTAGCATAGCAAACTTTGATGGTTGATTTTCCTGGGGCAGTGTCCGGAAACTCAACATCAGAGCCAACTTTTTATTTCAACTGTATTTTTTCTCTTCAAAAAGCAATTTTTTATCAACACGCGAAATTCCTATTTATCCAATTTTTCACAATAACAAAAGTTGCTTCACTCAAAATGCTATATTTCACAAACTAATGATCTGCCAGCTGTCAAATTTATAAACGCATCTTTTGAGAGTTAGGGCTAACTAAAAAAACACATGGATTTAAGTATAGTAGCGCCATCTATGTGTCAGGCCGTGGACTTTTCAATTGACCTGTTAGTAATTTTTCGAACTTATAAATATTTGGGAATGTTTGTCTGGTCGGTCGGAATGTGTGGCTGTCGATGCGATTGTTTGTCCGAACACTCACTACTATTTTTGTGGAAGGAATTTGCACGAGAACTAAAAACACTGGTTGAAGAAATACTTGTTTATTTAAATTTAAATTGATACATGTGGTCGACGGGAGAATGGACAGGATATTAGGTTAAGGTAAAGGAAGTACGATAGCACTGTGGAAGTAGTACTGTTACAAGGGGGTTGAGAAAAGAAAAGAGAGCGAGACGTCGTTGTGGTGACCAGAATGGCACCTGTCCTTTGCCAAGAGCACTCGACATAATAACTGCGGAAATTTCGACGCATTCCCGTCAGAGATGCTCAGTGCGTTTATTCAATAGATACAGTATATTAATACAAAGTCTACGAAACAAACTTGTCCTCGAGTGTTTAGACTTCGTCCTCAAGATAAGCGGGCCAATTACAGGCACTAGCATAATAAGGTAAACAAAGGCGAGCACAATGGCCCTCAATGATCGCGCCTTTACTACTCCGACGCAGATAACGTAAAAATTATCAGCGGTTTGCAAGCCTTGAACCCAGACAGATAGAGACGAGAGTACATTTTATTATGCAGTTGTCTCTTTTCAACGTTACGAATACGAACCAACTACACCGCGTTCGGTTATTGCTCATTAAGTTACCAGATTGGTTTTTCCTGGACCTAGTATTTTTTAAATTACAATCAGCAACAGGAAGCTTCGATGATTATTAACTTTGTTACGAATTACTTTTATTAATAACACTACGTTTGCCTTTGGAACAAGAGATAAGCTTTTCATTACCACCCTTTTATGTCTATGAAGGTGAAAAGTTTAGTTCAGCTATATTCTTAGATCTTTTGACCTGGTATGTCATTTAGTATTCATCTACAAAATGAGCAAATTGCTATCGCGGAATTACTGTCGACTGCTGCACTTAAACCTATTTCGGCTGAAGTTCCACAGAGTAGTGCCTTGGGACCCCTTCAATATTTGCTGTGTACTGTTGATATTCCAACAACAAAAGAAACAGTACTTGGAACATTTGCTGACGACACAGGGCATAGAAAAGTACAAGTAGCAATCAACAAGATCTACATATGGACTAGAGATTGGAATATACAGCTTAATAGCTCGAAATCGATGCCCTCCAAATATACATCGATGATAGATTAACTTGGAAACATCATGTTAGACAGAGAGGAGATCAAAAGCAGAGCAGATTAGACTCAAAGTCAAGCAACTGTACTGGTTGTCGGAAGATACTCTCAACTTGAGCTAAAATTAAAGAGATTGGTTTATCAGTCAATCGTAAAGCCTCTTTGGACCTATGGGGTTCCACTAAATCATCTAGTAGTCCAACGCACCAAAAATAAAGTTCTACGATTAATTACCAATGTTGATATATCGAAATATTCAAATTTTTCTTGGCGACCTACTTCCCTAATATGGATCCCATCACTGCAGTAGTTCATTTGTTGAAAATCCTTTCCATTAAAATAATTTTCGAGGTATGTGAAGTGTAAGAAATCATATAGGACTAAATCTGAAACTGAGAAGGTCTTTTTTCACGAATTCTTACCGCCATTTGGTCCGAAAATGTGTAATAATATCCTGGCTTTATTGTTTTACTAATTAAAAAAAAATAACGGTAATACTTTTCATTGATATCTGGCTTCATAGACCATTTATTATTTTATTTACTTATTAATTTTTTACCTGATATTTTTATTAATTAGCATACACTAAAACCTTTTCTGTTTCCCAGTGGGGTTCCTGCGAGTCATGTTTAAAAATTTTTTATTGATATAAATCTAATATTAATATCTCGGTTATATTATATCTGCATTTTATAACTTTATGACGGTATGTTTGGATCGCCATTGCAGCTTGACGGCCATTGTATGGTCACGTTATATTGTCATTGTCCGGCCACAAGTTTATTTAGTACCTGAAGAACTCTTATGATGTTTTTTAAAATGTTTTTTTTTACATTTATACCTTATACTTTTATTAGATTACTTTTACTTATGCAATTTGTATACCTTTATAATTTGTCTGAAGAATAGGTCATTTACATGTATTCAAGGCGTGACATACATAAAACAAACTGTCAACAAAAGTCAGGAAGTCAGCATATGTAGTCAATGTTAATTGGAGTTAATACGTTTTCAAATAAGCTTTCCAATTCTACGTTTTCATTCTTTAGCCGGGGTTTCATATTCTTTGACTTGATGTCAAAAGCATTAAAATCATTATTTGTATGTTTCTAATCTGTCCATGTTAGTTTTGCGTTGTGGCGAAATGACAAAAGCCTAATCAGCTAAATACCTCCGAACTGGAAAAATCATGTTCGACAAAAAGTAGAGCAGATTAGACTCAAAGTCAAGCAAATAGTACTGGTTAGTCATAAGATACTTTTAACTTGAACTAAAATCAAAAAGATGGGTTTATCAGACAATCACAAAGCCAATTTGGACCTATGGGGTGCAAATATAGGGTTGTACTAAAACATCAAACCAACTAGTAATACAACGCACCCAAAACAAAGGTCTACGATTAATTACCATTGCTTATCGCTACGTAACCAACGAAGAGCTGCTAATGTAAGATGTAATTAATTAAGAAAAATTATTTGTATGTGATGGAAAGTGCTTACCAACAATTTTCGAAAGGATATTATATTTTCGTATACTTTATTTTGTAATGTTCTGCAAATGATGACTAAAACTTACAAAATACAAGTCTTATTGAAAGCAAATGCTACAAGAAATGAAATAGACTTAATATCGGGTAGAAGAAAACTGAATATACCAAAGAACATAGTTCTATATCGTAGAAACGACATATAGAACGTAACAAATAGAATGTAATTAATATAAATTAAAAGAAGAAAAGTGGAATACTGTGTGAACAAACTCGCCATGAGATGTTCACATCACACAAAAAGAAAGGTTCTAACTAAATCTCAAGGTTCCATCTTCAAAAATGAACTGTATCTGAAACGCTCCAATAACACGGCAAGATATCATACCTGGTAAAAACGGGACACGAAAAAGAATCAACAATGTACCATACATCTTGTTAATTTCATATTACCGATTTATTTAGAACAAAAACAAAAAAACAGATGGAATAGTAGTATTGTTACATACAGAGCCGCCCTTATTTTTCCTAGAATTAATATCATATCAGAGAAAACCCGAACATCGCAAAGGACATATTTCTACATCGTAAATACTCTAAAAACAATCGCTCATCGAAAACCAACGACTCGATTATCGCGGAAACAAAAAAAATCAAACACCTGACGTTGTTTATTTGCTTTTCGGAAAATCTAAATCGATCGGGGACAAAGTTTGTGACTCGGATCTACCTACCACACCGAGCAGGCGTGAGAACACCCGTGATACGCTACTATTCTCGGATGCTCAGACGGCGGTCATTCCAAAACTCCCGCGCAGTCGTCCGCGACTCAAAGTCCGCTTTTTCGGAGGCAGGAAAAAAACTTATTTGGCTTTAAATCGAGTCCGAGTTCCATCGAGACGGAAACCCCGTGAGTTTTGAGTTGGCACGGTTCGCAACAACAACCTTGAACGTAAAGCGGACGGAAAACACTGGAAATTTTCATTGTCGATCTGAGAATTTACGTTTAAAAACGTTGAGTTGAAATACAACAAAAAAAGTGAACATTTTCTTTCATATTTTGTTAACTTATCACAGAAATATTAATAGAAAATGTTTCATCAAAGTAGGCTCTGATCGATTAATGTCAGATATATAAAGATACTGATTTTACCAGATAAAAAACTACATTTATCCCTTAATATGCGCTCATTGTATCTAATTATATCTCAAGTTATATTCCTGGCTCTTGTTTTCATTATTACTGAGCAAATATAGAAGTGTTCATTTTAAATTTTATAATATATATCGTAATAGACATATCAACTGTCAACAAGTGACATCCGTCTAATAACTTTGACTCGTACGTTAGAGATTGTTAATAAAATATCGGTTTAAATACAACTTAAATTAAAATTTCCAAATTCTATAAAATCAAAAATATTAGAATACTTCATTCTATGCATTGTAAAAAGTACCGTGCTAAGATACAGTGTGAAATTTTAACGTAATCTGTCACTCATTACGATGACATTTATTGTTTTGTCAATTATTCTATGATTCTTACGAAATAAAATTGTTCGCATTCAAGTTTATGTTTCAAACGAAATTTCATCTGTCGAAATGTTTAAAAAATATTACGTTTTTATGATGAATCGCACACACTTGTCAAAAATACTGAAATATGTGTAGTATAAAGTAGGGGTTGGCCACCGAAAAATTTATCGATATATTTTTTGCAACATGTATAAAAATTTACAAAAAATATATCGATGTTTTTAAGAAAAAATTAAAATAGTAAAATATTAGCCTCAAATTTTTTTTTCTAAATATTTTAAAGAGTAGTGACATTTCTGATGGATCTTAAAATATGAAAAATTATATTTAATTTATTTTGGAAATACATCGGCTAAAAAAATATCAATATACCCATTTTTTTTCTGGATCCCTAGTGTAAAGCACCCATCAAGGGCCGAAAGATTTTGGTTAATGTTAACATCAACAAAATCAAAAAGCTGAAAAACTTCTGAATTTTAGGAAGTTGAATGGTTAATATAAGTTCATTCATAACCGTAAAACTATTTTGGTCATAAAACCCAGCGTTGCTGGTGATAAATGAGAGTGATAAAACAAATATAATAGTGTGAAATTAATTAGGGCGATAGAACAAACATTGTATATTACTGAAATTGTTTACCAAGAAAAAATCACACAGAAAAAGGCATGGAAGGTTAGAATAGACAAAATACGTGTTAATGAAAATTAGTATTTTAACACAAAAGGTAATTTTAGGCTTCTAGAACTAAGGGAACTGGTAATGATGTCAGCGTAGTGATGTTTTCATTTTATGAATGATTGTTCTTACTTTCATTACATGAGATACAAGTGTATTTTGCCTGGTTTCAAGGTTCCTTCATTTAGTACTTTGTTTTGGTAAACTGCTAAATCATTTCTTTTTGGAGAATACATGAATCATTATCCCCAATAATAACAGATTGTAATTTTGTCAATTATTGCAGAAACTGACGCAATAACACTATTTATATAAGTCACTCAGTGTTTTGATGCACTTTTTCTACCCTTGCTTTGTTAACATTAAGAACCAAACAAAACTAAAATGAAAAAAAAACAAGTATACTTACTCAGAACAATAATAATTGGATACAAAACTAAAATACCTTTAAAAAAGGCAAATATCACTTAAAACATGAGGAAATCATATGTATACCCCTGTTATGTGTTATCTATTGATAACTATACACATGATTTTCGTGTCATTGGTTCACCAAGCGTGTACGAGAGAGACGGACAATCGATCAATTCCATATAAATGTTTGGCTCGGCTGAGCCAAGTCATACTCAATTTTTCTTTGAGTGAAGCAACCAAGTGCCGTGTCGAGAGTTTAGCGTTTTCACATCAATTGTTCAAAACGACAAAATCTGGCTCAACAAGCGTTAGGAAAATTAATCGCGAAATATCATCGCCGCAACTGTTTCGTATCTAAATTCGATACCATACACCTAAAGTTTATTTTCGGTTTTTATTGTATGTACCATAGGAGTTATACTTAAAGGGTACTATCTAAGCTAATCGCGGATTTTCGTTTATTTCACACACATTTTTCACAAGAAAACCCAGTAGAAGATAAAAGTCAAGATGCCTGATATTGATGGAAGCAGTGGATACATGTAAGCAATTACATTCAATTAAATATTTATTAAAATATTTTCACTTAATACTTAACTAACCAACTAAATATGACATTTGACACAAAAACTTCATATAAGTGTCAGTTAATGACATCTGTCAGAAAAATGAGGTTAAACAAACAATAAAACTGTATTTGAAATGTAATAACTTTCACACGTGGAAAACAAATATATTATAAAAAAATATCACGCCCGACACGTGTTGTAAACTGGGCGGTATATTATCTTCTAGTTAAGGTGTCGAACAACTTAAAGATTTGTCTATTTTCTCAAGGTTAAGTCGGTTATGTAATCGGTAAGATTTAAATTCAATACCAAACATCACTTCCTAGGAGAAACAATTAACTTTCGACAAGCCGCCGTAATAAAATCGTATGTCAAACATTTGACAAACGCGCGTCAATAAACGTCCCAACACAATAAATAATTTAAAATCTATTTCTAGTTCCATAGTTGAATCTCGGAATACAGTTACATAAAGTGCAACGAAAATGATGCAATATCCTTCCAATCTATTTTTACAACCAATATAACTGTTTACTATAATCTAATATAATTAATGCAACTGTAATAATAATGTAACTTTTTACTGTGTACGTCAACTTCTAAATAAAATAGTAAAAAGGGCGAAGCCTCCAATTCGTCTTAAAAATTCGACCCGAATAAAGAAATCGATCGTTACCCCTGTACCTGTCACTGTAATTTGCGTTTCTGAAAAATATAAAGCCGCGCGTGCTTGAGACAGAGACGGACGATCCGTCGTTTTGCTATAAAGTCTTGGCGCGATACAATCGCAAACCAGAAACATTCGTCAAGTTTTCTTCGAGTGTTCAGTTAGTGTCGACTTTTCGCGTCTCCTGTTCTGACATAAGTGGAAAATCTGGCTCAAACGGCAAAATTAATTCCAAAATTTCACCGTCGCAGCTGTTTCGTCTCAAAATTCGATAAAATACATTTAAAATTCATCTTTGGTTTTTATTCTATGTACCACAAGAGTTACACTTAAACAAAGCCATTTCGTTGAATCGTTC
Source organism: Rhynchophorus ferrugineus (assembly GCF_030347505.1). Classification (NCBI taxonomy): domain Eukaryota; kingdom Metazoa; phylum Arthropoda; class Insecta; order Coleoptera; family Curculionidae; genus Rhynchophorus; species Rhynchophorus ferrugineus. The sequence goes on from NW_027472587.1 coordinate 14,568,678, forward strand.
TATTTCAATTCTTGAGCAATAAACTCGAAAATCCGTCAAGATGCCCGATTTTGGTGACTCTAGCGATTTTATGTAAGCATTTTTTTATAATTGTTTCAAAATGTTATTTCTATTTTATAAGAAAATATGACATAACTTATTTAAAAAATTAAACTGTTGTATTTATATATTATTAAAATTATTAAGAAACAAAGAACATATGTTAATCTATAACAGTCAACTTGCTAAAATAATATTATTGACAAATTTCAAAAACTTTTAAGTCATTTAAAAATTTTAAAAACTTAAATATTTTTTAATTATTATCATATTAATTTAAAAAAATCTGTTAAATATCTGAATAGTAATTTACTTAATTATATAGTAATTGGAAGTAGGAAAAATTTAGCTAATAACAAAACATATTTACTTTTAATTTTTTCCAAATTATTAAGTCCCCCATACTAAAAATGATGTAACATAAATGGTCCTTACAGATCCAAATAAATAATGCAATAGATGTAGATTATTGGTGGGTGTGTATACGTATTTACCAACCATAAGGTGTTACAATTTAGTTAAAACGAATAAGAACAAAACATACCAATTTTTATTGATTATTAACTGTTGCACTTTGTTTCAGATATTCTGATGATGTTGTAAGATCAGTGAAGAAATGGAATAATGGAGTTGGACTGTTTCAACAGCTACGAGGAATCAGTGTTGTCAGTGGGAATGTGAAAGAATTATCCCCTAAGGTTGGTCTGATTTTTTTTCAACTCCTAAATATTTATAGTGTCTTAAATTAACAAGGCAAAAAAACATTAACATACAGGAAAAGCTTTCTGGTATCAAAATATCAAGGCCACCTAGTACAAGATTTTTTTACCAAATAACATTTTTGCAAGAAAGCACTGTATCATTAATGTATTCCTTTTGTTGGGTGTTATATTAAGCCTGTCTGTTTTTCAGATAAAATCTTTCGTGGAGCAAAACATTGATTTATGTCATCCAGATAGTATTCATATTTGTGATGGGTCTGAGAATGAAAACCAACGCCTTATACATCTTATGCAGCAGCAGGGTACCATTGTGCCGTTACCCAAGTATCAAAACTGGTAAATATTATGCTATTTTTAAATTAGCCATTGAAAATTATATAAATAAATGTGTCATCTGGTTAAAGTCAAGCAGCTTATCTAATAGTGAGATAATTAAACTTTGATACAACGGCTGGCACTCGTAACTATTTACTACGTTAGAAAAAAAACACTTCAGATTTACATTATTCTCAGAAAACCAATTTTAACAAACAATAACTAAAAATAACGTCAACGTCAAATTCTTCTTTTACAGTTGGCTTGCCCGTACGAACCCGGCCGATACCGCTCGTGTAGAGTCCAAGACCTTCATTTGCACGGACAATCGTTCCGATACCATCCCTACACCGAGAGATGGCGTTAAGGGAACTTTGGGAAATTGGATCTCCCCTGAAGACATGGATAAAGCTATCCAAGAGCGTTTTGTTGGTAAATTGGGAGGGCATGCCGCGAATTAACGAATATATCACTGATTATTTCTTTTGTTAAGGATGTATGAAGGGTCGTACTATGTACATTGTGCCTTTCTCGATGGGTCCCATTTCGTCGCCTTTGTCCAAAATTGGAATTCAGTTAACTGACTCTCCATACGTCGTTGCCTCCATGAAAATTATGACGAGGATGGGGTATTGTTCTGTTCATATGGCCCTTGAATTCGTTTTTTAAATTTACTGGTTTTGCAGATCCGTCGTACTTCAGAAACTACAAAACGACGATTTCGTTAAATGTCTCCACTCTGTGGGAACTCCCGCGAATGGTGTCGTTGAATATCCTAGTTGGCCCTGCGACCCGGAAAGGACAATTATTCTTCATAGACCCAAAGACAACGAAATCGTTTCGTACGGCAGCGGTTACGGAGGAAACTCTCTGCTGGGAAAGAAATGTTTCGCTCTGAGAATTGGTTCGACCATCGCAAAACGCGAAGGATGGTTGGCAGAACATATGTTGGTAAGGAGACACGACAAAAACATGCGTTCTCTCCCTTAATAATGAAATTTTGATATTACAGATTTTGGGAATTACTAATCCTCAAGGTCAGAAACGTTACATCGCCGCTGCGTTTCCGTCGGCCTGTGGAAAGACGAATCTCGCTATGATGACGCCAAGCCTGCCCGGATACAAGGTAGAATGCGTCGGCGATGATATCGCCTGGATGAGATTCGACAGCAATGGACAACTAAGAGCTATAAATCCGGAGAATGGATTCTTTGGCGTCGCTCCTGGTTAGTTACCGTTAATAATACTGTGTGAAGCGATTTTAACTTGATAATATCTAGGAACATCGAAAAAGAGCAACCCCATCGCCATGAGCACCATATTCAAAAACACCATATTTACCAATGTAGCGTCGACCAGCGATGGTGGTGTGTACTGGGAAGGAATGGAGGATGAGGTAGATCCACAAGTAGCCATCACCGACTGGAAAGGTCAGAAATGGTCTAGAGGCAGTGCTACACCAGCAGCACACCCAAATTCAAGGTATGTTTGGTGCCTGTTGTCTTCTAATAACAAAAACACTAATGATAATATTTAACTATAGGTTCTGTACACCAGCCGGACAATGTCCCATCATTGATCCTCAATGGGAAGCCCCCGAAGGAGTCCCAGTTTCAGCCATTCTGTTTGGCGGTAGAAGACCTGCAGGTGTACCACTAGTTTATGAGGCCAGGGATTGGAAACATGGAGTCTTCATTGGTGCCGCCATGAGATCTGAAGCCACTGCCGCAGCCGAACACAAGGGAAAAGTAATCATGCATGACCCCTTCGCCATGCGTCCATTCTTTGGATACAACTTCGGCCATTATTTACAACACTGGCTCTCAATGGAGCAGAGGTCTAGTAATCTCCCCAAAATCTTCCATGTCAATTGGTTCAGAAAGAGCAAGGAAGGAAAATTTTTATGGCCTGGTTTCGGCGAGAATTCTCGAGTATTAGACTGGATCCTAAGGCGATTGGACAATGAAGACTGCGCTACTAACACAGCCGTCGGTTTAATTCCAAAGAAGGACGCGCTTAACCTGGAAGGTTTGAAAGAAACCATCGATACCGACGAGTTGTTTAGCTTATCAAAGGACTTCTGGAGCGAGGAAGCCCAGGCTATAGACAATTATTTCCAAGATCAAGTTGGAAAAGATCTGCCCCAAGATATAGCTAACCAACTTAAGAATTTGAAAGAACAAGTGGACAAAATGTAAACCATGGCAACAATGCAATCACAAAAAAACAAATGACTAATATTTTTTATGAATATTTTTAAATGACTTTATAATATTAATGGGATGTATTTTACTCATTTTGTTTTAGATTTTAAGTCTTAATTTAATTTTCATGAGATTTTACTATTATATTAAGTATACATATAATAAAAACAAACATAAATTGAAATATTTTTGATTTTCATTCTTAGTTAAAAACATTCAAATTTAATCCCTATTTTGACTAATGATTATTAACAGCTAAAAACTGTTTGATATAAACTTTTTCAGCATTTTGCTCTTCTTCCTTTCTTTTCCACACTGCACAATCTTTATACTTCTACAAAATTTGTTATAGAGAATATATATTAATGTAAAGACCTTTACTCAAATATATAGTTTTGGCTTTAAATATTATTTGTAATATTCTTAGGGAACAATGCAATTAAAAAATTACTTTTTTTCAATTTTTAAATGACTATACTAGTGTTCAATTTATTTGACTTAAATTATATTTGAATGGTATTTTATGACTGTATTGAGTTTAATAATACAAAAATATAAAATTATGGTTTGTTTTTTTTAACAGAGTTTTTAATTTTTACCAAATTTTGTAGTTGGTCAATTAGATTAGTCAGATATTATTTTCTAAAAAAAAACACAATTTATATCAAAATACTCTTAATTTATTTTTAAGGGTATAAAAATAAATATTAGCCCTTAAACTACATGAGATACAAACTTATGAATCATTTTCCTTTTCTTTTTTTAAAGCTGCATAAGCTTCATCTAGAATTCTTTTTTTCCACACCTCATAATCTTCATACTCCTCTATATCAACCTTTTTGATATTTTGTTGTTCTGCAAATTAATTGGTAATATTAATGAGTTTCCTAAGAGTTGAAAACTAAAATACCTGGTTCTGGATTATCAGGCTCTAAATATTCTTTAGCGGTAGTTCTGACAATTTTTTTCCCCAATCCAAATTTTTCAAATTCCCCAATAAGTTCTTTCCATTGTGAAGGTTTTAATCTGCTGGCAGCAGCAATTCCATTTTTATCCACAGAAATACGCTTGGCTCTACAAATAAAACATAAAAATGCCTGCATATCTAATATATTGACAGAAATACCGGCAAGCTAAATACGTAGCAACTGCTGCATATTGAGGATGATCCAAGTCTTTTATTTTCTTATCCAACTGTTTATATTTGTTCAAAATCATTTCAGCATCATCTTTTATTGATGTACAGCCCAACTGTACACATAGATCAGAAATAGTAACACTTCTGTCTAATTCAAGTAGCTTTTCTATAGTATTTAAATTATTTTGATATGAAGACTTCTTTAATCCAGACAAAGTTAGAGCGGTCTCTTTGTCGAATCCCCGTCCTACGAACCTAGCCGCTAAATCCAAACATAGGACAGTTTTCGCCTGATCATTTAACGTTTTTATTGATGATTTACTTTGATATACTCTTAGGTATTCTTCAGCTTTGCTACAAAATTTATTGGTAAAAACATTTTAGGGAATAATCGAGAAAAAAATACTTTATCACAGATTCATCGTAAACGTTTAGTCTTTCGGCAGTTGTTTTTAAACTTTTTCTATCCATTGTGCTATTTATTTTTTGAATTAGTTTGGTTAGGTTCTGGAATACATCAATGTGGATAAATGAACAGTGGAAGTAAGGTTTGATAAATATCGTGTCGCCGGTAAGTAGATTCCTGTAAAACTTTGTGAAATATTTGCGTCGTTGTCATATAGATGGAGATGCAGGATTTGTTGATTATTAAATTCGATAGCGTATTAAAAAATGGGTCTTTTCAAGGCAATTTAGATATAAGTTGAAAATTCTCGGATTAGATTAGCGCTTCGCCGAAACTGATTATTATTCAAATAGTCGAACGTGTAGAATGTTTCTAGTGGATTCGTGTAAATTGAGTCATTATCAGACAAAAAAGAAAATACTTGCATCGTTGCATAATGCTTTCGTTAGATAACAATTAGTTATTTAGCCGATTATTAAACCGATACCGAACGAGAGTATTTAGCTGGGCGACAGAGTGGGTTTATCTCCGTGGGAATAAAACGAGGACCGGTCTTTCAGCCACTCTCTTGCAGCATCATTAAGGGCCCAGAGTTCATTGGTTAGAGAGATGGTTGCGTTTCATTTGCTGCCGTTTAGGATCGCCGGCGCAGATGCTGGGGTTCTCTGGTCCAGGCCACGCCCATATCGCTTCTTGGGATGGCAGTAGGCAGTCTCGTTTTCGGTTTGGGAGGAGAATATAAACGAGGGGGAACTCTATCCTTATATACTGGAAGAGTTGTGACGTAATCAACCGATTTAATAAAAGGCTTTCTGGTTATCTGTTCATAATTTTATATATAGTCTATTCAAAGTTTTTTTAGTAATGCATCATGGATATTTGTGACGTCGAAATATTGCAATGTTGCCGAGTTAACTCTGATTTTTAGTTCAGTTTGGCTTTGATACAAAAAAATTCTAATCTAAATAAAATAATTGAACAAAAATGTTATCAAATATAATTTATTTTAATATTATAGTACATCTAATACATTATCGAAGGACTTAAAATTAAGAACACAGGTATAAATTTTGAAGTTTAGATTTGTTTTGTTTACATTTAACTCTTTTCCACACCATTCATGAGGTAGAGTTTCTAGACGCGTTTTTTTTTATGTAGTGTTATCCCCCTAGGAGCCTAATCCACCTAATTAACAATTGTATACCCGAGAAAACAATTTTACTTTCATTCGAGAGGATATTTACTTTTTAGGTTTAGTTCTTGTTTTCTTCGATGGTGTGTTTACTTGGCAAGTCATCTTGGCATCACGGTATTTTAATTTCTTCTGTTACTTACATTTTTGATAAAATTAATCACTGAATTCTGTCTAATGCCTTTACCATATTTACAAAATAGTTAGTTTTACAACAAACATATCAATCATAAAAATTAACAATCATACAAGAACAATTACAATCATATCTGTGCATACAAATCATTCGTGCCTTACAATGCCATTTTCTATAATTATGTGGCGATCGCCACGACCCTTTAGACCACCACGAATTCACCACCAGCAAGTACAAAGGTTGGCAACGCCGGTGGATTGGTACCATGCAGTTCCAGGCGATAAAAGACCATCAAGACGACGTCTCGTTCTCTTTTCTTTTCTCCATCCCTTTGTAATAGTACCACTTCCACAGCGTTACCGTACTTCCTCTACCTAACCTAATGTCCTGTCAATTCTCCCGTCGACCACATGTATAATTTAACATTGAAATAAACAGTATTTCTTCAAGCAGTGTTTTCAGTTCTAGTGCAAATTCCTTCCAAAAATAGTAGTGAGTGTTCTGAAAAATAATCGCAGTGGCAGCCACACATTTCGACCGACTAACCGACCCAACGAACATTCCTACAATTGATGACTCCGACGTGATCAAAGTGCCTAACAGATAAATCAACTCAACATAAGCCACTCGACAGGTACTTGACACGTGCATGGAAGGATAGCACGAGGAACGGAGCCCATCAACATCACATGGTCGACGACATCCCACGAGACTAGCCTGATGGACGAAAACCACAGAAGGCCACCATGTATACCATCAATACATGAACACCCTCGCATCACGAAACGGGACACGTAACATACTTATAGGTACCCTCAACAAAGCTAAACGCCCCAAGACGGACGACGTCCTGCTGCAACTCCGATGGCAGCTTATCCCGTAAAACTCCTCGCGCAGGTTGGGATCCCCATCTCATCAGCAGTCCCCGGGCGTTTGTTTGCGTGATTGCGGGTGCACTTCGGAACCTGCACCACATAGAGGTACGTTCCACGACAGTTCCACTAGGAGAGGAGTTATGTGGCGACCGCCACGACCCCTTAGGCCACCACGAATTCACTACCAGCAAATACAAAGGTTGGCAACGCCGGTGGATTGGTACCATGCAGTTCCAGGAGATAAAAGACCATCACGACGACGTCTCGTTCTCTTTTCTCTTCTCCATCCCCTTGTAATAGTACCACTTCCACAGCGCTACCGTACTTCCTTTACTTAACCTAATATCCTGTCAATTCTCCCGTCGACCACATGTATAATTTAACATTGAAATAAATAAACAGTATTTCTTCAACCAGTGTTTTCAGTTCTCGTGCAAATTCCTTCCAAAAATAGTAGTGAGTGTTCTGACAAATAAGCGCAGCGGTAGCCACACATTTCGACCGACTGACCGACCCGACGAACATTCCTACATTTATATTCAATTAATTAGGTGTATACCTTTAGTTGTTACCACTCTCATCACTCTGTCGCAGGATTTTCCAGCATTGCACAGCATTATCACATATCCTGGAAGTTTTCTTCAATCACTTTCACTTTACGACTCACTGTCCAATACAATCGCTAAACTGTTAATTTCTAATCAATTACATCCTTTGTATGACTTATCGAGTTCATCCAAACCGAAGGTGTCATGGTTGACAATGCTTCCTTCCACATATCCTAGCAGTTTTTGTATTATAACTTTTTCCATCAATTTTTATTGTCTTTACACTTTTTTTGTTACTGTCCTGCCAAGAGTGCAACAATGAACCATTTTGCAATATTCAAGTTTCTTATTTTAAGCCTTTAATTGAATTCTTTTTAAGGTAATGTCTGAAAGTTCCATTAAACCTCTCTGAGGGTTGGTTATCTTTCCACCATTTAAACCCCATGCCAAGAGTGTACAAAAGCATGTCTTACATCCCTCAAAAAGCTACATGTCCCTAATTCTTTTATGTATACTTTCCAGAGAGACAATTTTCTCTAAAATAAAATTATTATTTATTAAATTATGTTTATATTGATAAAATAGTCTGTGTACTTACTGTTCTTATACATTTGTAATATTTGGTATCGAATAGAGCCAATATCAAGATGGTTAAGATTTATCACCCACTTTGTATGTAGACGGGTTTTCTTGGGTGAATCTAAGGTGTTATTGTTAATTTTGTAAGCGATGTTATTCACAGTATCCAAAGTAATATTTAGTACGGCAGCAACCCGCTAAAAACATTTTCAATAAAATTGTAGGGACTTATATTATTTAATATCATCAATAATTACCTCTCTAACGGAATTTACCAGCATAAGGCGGCCTCCGTTATCTCGTTCCTTTTCGAAATAACCTATTAAAGTCGCAATCAATTTGTAACCTTGAATATCCATTGTTTTCGGCATTTTCAAACAAAGTAATATATATTACGGAGCCACTTAAAATTTATCAAAATAAAGGGCTAAAATAATGTTTGTCGGTTTATAACCTGTCATAATTATAACGATAGAGAAATAGAGATTTAACTTCATAGGAAATTTTGGCGAAATGTTTCGCGACGTCCAACATGTAGATGTCGCTACGTTTTACATATTACTTGTTTTATTCGCTATGCTAAGAGCCGCGGCGGAATTTGATTGGTTCATTTCGTTCTATAGTTTGTTTATTTGCCATTTTCAATGTGACTTATATTGAAAACAGTGTGGTTAGCTTTTTATAACGTTTATACATTAAATTATTATTTTATTTTATTACTATATACAAGTCGGTAGTTGAAATGCATTCCCGTTCTAGGAAGTGTTGTGTGCGCGGATGCACAGATAGTGAGGAATTTCATCATCTACGTTTTTCGTTAAAAAAGTGATCTTTAAGAAATGAGTAGAAAACATTAAAAATCCTAAACTAGTTGGGTTAAACAGATTTGTGCTCGTTACCGTTAGCGTTATTGGACCGTTTGAAGAACGAAATCGCCTAAAAACGGCTGCATTTGAAGAAAAAGAAAGAGCTGCTTTAACAAGACAATGTACCGTGTCACAAGTCAGTGAAAACGATGGCAAAAATCCATGAATTGGGCTTCGAATGTCTTCCTAATCCATCGTATTCTCCAGATCTTGCTCCTAGCGACTATTTTCTGTTCTCAGATCTCAAAAGAATGCTCGCCGGGAAGAAATGTTGGTCGAATGAAGAGGTGATGAACTGAACTGAGGCCTATTTTGAAACAAAGGACAGATCGTACTACAAAAATGGGATTGAAAAGTTGGAGGGTCGCTATAATCAGTGGATCACCCAATTTTGCCAATAAAAATGTTTTACTATGGTAGAACGAGGGCTTTTCAATTGCCCTGTTATTCCTCATAATTATTTCATATTTTCTTACTATATAAACCTTTCCTGGACATCTACAAATATTACAAAATCAAAATTAGACAAATCGGTCGAATTTAGCGAGACTAACGATCAGTAATTAATTTTTATACTCTATACTTTGATTTATACGTTGCCACCGATAGACCGGAACAATATCTCGGTAACAACAAACATTTTCGAACCCCCGAAGCGTCATTTTTCATCGAAACGACAATCAACCGCCACGTATCGATTGGCGAGGGGGTTCCTGACCGGAAGCGCCGCCTGTATCGGTCCGGACCGAAAAGTTCCGCGTCGTCCTGGTATGCGGCAGGAATTCGTCCAGCCTGCGACGATCCTCTCCTGCGTGGTGACCCCAGCAGCACCTCCGAACTAATCAATATGCAACGGCCCGGCAGAGAGATCGACCGCTTTGGCGCGGACGTGCAGGTATCTCGGTCTCCGCGGGAGAGAAGACGCCCGGGCCGGTACGGATTGCACGGACCTCACAATCGAAATCGACATCCTGTCACGTTCTGAATCGCGTTTGCCTCGATTGATTTTCGGCGATTCTTCCGCGTAAGAAAGCAAAATTTATGACTTCATATCGATAGGGAATTATTTGTTCTCGCTTATGTTTTATTATAGAGAGAAAAAACCTAATACCAACACGTCAGTTTGTGTGTATAGGAAACCAGTAAAGTGTATGGAGAAATAAAATAAATTTTTAAGGAAATGGAATAAATGTATTTATTCAAAGTGTTGGCCATTTGATTCTATGCATCTTGTACATCCTTCATGCCATTTATGGATGCGATCCCAAAAAAAACTGTATGTCCTTTGAGCAAAACCATTCGAGCCATTTTCTAACTTCTTTGATATTGGCGAAGTGCTGCTCTGCAAGCGCGTGTCCCATTGATGCGAAAAGTAAATAGTCGGACGGGGCAAGGTGTGGAAAGTACGGTGGGTGCAATAATAACAGGTCACTTGAAGAGTCCCCGACCTGACACATAGATGGCGCTACTAAATTAAATAATGACATGTTTATAGTTAGCCCTAAGCCTCAAAAGATGCCTGAATAAATTTGACAGCTGTCAGATGATTAGTTTGTGAATTATAGCATTTTGAGTGAAGCGACGTTTGTTATTGTGAAAAAAATGGATAAAAAGGAATTTCGCGTGTTGATAAAATATTGTTTTTTGAAGAGAAAAATACAATTGAAGCAAAAACTTGGCCTGATGCCGAGTTTCCGGACACTGTCCCAGGAAAATCAACCATCAAGGATTGGTATGCTAGGTTTAGACGTGGTGAAACGAGAACCGAAGAAGGTGAACGCAATGGACGCCCGAAAGAGGTTGTTACAGACGAAAACATTAAAATATATACAAAATAATTTTGAATGACCGTAAATTGAAATTTAATGAAATAGTAGACACTCTAAATATATCAACTGAACGTGTACATTATATCATTCACGAATATTTGGGTATGAGAAAGCTTTGTGCAAAGTGGGTGCCGCGCGAGCTCATTTTTGACCAAAAACAACGACGAGTTGATGATTCGGAGCAGTATTTGAAGATAATCAAGCATAATAAACCCGACTTTTTGCGTCGATATGTGACAATAGATGAAACATGGCTCCATTATTTCACTCCGAAGTGTAATCGACAGTCATCCGAGTGGACTGCAGAAGACGAACCCGCTCCAAGGTGTGGGAAATCGCAACAGTCGGCTGACAAGGTTATGGCGTCTGTATTTTGGGATGCGCATGAAATAATTTTCATTGGCTACCTTGAAAAAGGAAGGACGATCAACAGCGACTATTACATAAGGTTATTGGACCGTTTGAAGGACCAAATCGCTGAAAAACGGCAGCATTTCAAGAAAAAGAAAGGGCTACTTCACCAAGACAATGCACCGTGTCACCAGTCAGTGAAAACGATGGCAAAAATTTATGAATTGGGCTTCGAATTGCTTCCTTATTCATCGTATTCTTCAGATCTGGCCCCCAGCGATTATTTCCTGTTCTCATATCTCGAAAGAATGCTCACTGGGAAGACATTTTCGTCGAAACAAAGGACAAATCATACTACAAAAATAGTATTGAAAAGTTGCAGGGTCGCTATAATCAATGTAGAACCCTTGAAGGGAATTATTTTGAATAAAAAAAATTAATTTTGCCAAAAAATGTGTTTTACTATGGTAGGCCGGTGACTTTTCAATTGACATGTTATGTAATATTATGCATATTCGTTTACATTTTTTGTATCTTGTATCTTTATAACTGTCATGGGCTGTGCGACCATTATACTGTAGTATTCATATATTCATGTATGTTTTTATATATGTTACTTGTCATTTTGCAATATGTATTTTTTATCTTACACATTTAACTCATGACTTTATATTCTGATCATGTATTTATATTATCATTTATTTATATTATTCTATACTTGTAATAATATTGTATATTTTAACTGATGTAAATTTGTTGTATTGTATATCTGTAAACAAATACTAAATAGTTCAGTATGGGTCTATGATAGGTCTATAAAGTTCTATAATGAGTCTATATCATATAAATAAATATTTAGGGTTATTAACACACTTAATAATAGTAAAAGTTTTATTAAAAATAGATAGAAATAGATTTTTTGTTGGTTTGACAGTTACTGGAAACGTCAGTTATTTTGGTTAACAAAGCGCCATCTAACAAGTTTTCTTCGTACTAAATCAGTCCTATTCTAGATATTAGTTACATATTTAATGTTTCACATCTGCGAAAAGAATTGGAGGTTCTGTATAAATTTTAAAAAAATGTAACGAAATAAAATTCAGAAGTTTGTAAATTGAAATTTATAACCTGTCTTTCCGTAGATACATTTGAAACAGACGAATCTGTCCTTTCAAATGCATGCCCCATCTAAATACTTCTAATTTAAATTATTGTTGAGTGATACTATATCTTGATCTATTTATTAATTGCCAAAATTATGTACAACATCTAAATAAACTAAAACAAACAACTAAAATTCTCCTTCATATTTTAGGTTAACAAATGTCAGTACTTTTATAAATAATTAATTGTCTAGAGAGTTCTCAACAAAAGATTACTGAAAGAAAATTAATGATTAACTGTTATTTGTTTTGGTGGATGAGAAAAGCCAACAGAATTTCAAAGGGCAATACATTATATACTTGTTTAGAACACTTAATTTAAAATAAGACAAAATAATGCACCAGTTTTAACACTCTATACACAATAAAAATTTTAACACATTAAAAATTAAATTTCCCAGTAGCAACTAACTATTTATTAAATTCAGATAACCTTATCAAACAAGACATTAATTGAAAAATCGTTTATCCATTTATAGGGATAATAAAACACACCCAATAATAACAAAACTCTCGTTAAATAAACATAATTCTGCATCGTTTCCTATGCTCTAGAAGGCCATGATTTTACAGTGACAGGAAACGTCATTTAATAAATAAAATAATAAACCGTTATCTATCATATTTTCTTGCTAATAAAAAGGCGTACCTTAATTATATTAATTACATTTTAATTCATTTTATATATTTAATATTTAAACATCTTAATTTAAAATTTTATTGAAAATATGAAATTATATGTCACCACGTTGACTTTTGAAGGCTTTGATTTGACATTGACAGTAAATTTCAATTATTTATAGATCTTAAATTAGGAAAAAGTTATTTAAAACATTATTTCTCTACATTAAATACAAGTAATTATGCTAAATACTTCATAATTTATGTTGTATATTTAATATTTAAAATGTTTAATTTAAAATAATACAAGATAAAAAAGCATTAATTTTAAGACTAGTACTCTATCTAACGCAATAAAAATTCATTTCACCAGCAGCAGTCAACAATTTTTATACAGAGATAACGCTATCGAATATAATACGGAAAAAGTGTATGTTAATTTGTAAGGTTTTTAAATAGGCTTACTAATATTCTGTATTATTTAGTTTGTTCTAGTAGGCATCGCATTGACAGTAACTGGCGTATTACCAAATAAATACCTTGTAATATATGGCGCTTACTCAAATATTTTTGTCACTGAAAAATTTATGTTGTATATTTAAATCTGATTAAATTTTTTGTTTCTGCTTGTTTGTTAATTGTTGCTCTTCATTAATGTCACTCATTACTGACGTGAATTTTTTACAGTTTTCTATAATACCATTATCATCAAGGAGTGAAAGGTCATGGCACATTTGATGCTAATTTTTTATCCACATATTCGTGTTCGTTTGACATGTTAAACGTCAGGCGTTGACGGATTTAGTTGGTCGAATGTCCGTTGCTGCATTCCGTGATTTATGGTATTATGTGTTTTACGACACAACCCGTAATACGATGAATTTCACAAAAATTCAACGGAATCGGTCAGATTTGTTACGCAAAAATCAACGGTCCGCTCGAAAGTATCAGATTTTGTGCTGATTCTGCGCTACGCGCCATGCATTATTTATCGTTGCGCGTTGTGATATATCGAAGGCTCGCATTCGGGATGGTTCACAGAAGTGCTGCAATAACTTAATCACCGGGGACAAAACTGAAAAAAGAAATAATAGAACGGCACGATAACTGTACGAATATCAAACAGTCGAGAGATGCTACAAGAAGATTAAGCGATGAATCTGAACAGAATTATATTAACTGTCTCTCTTCTTCTTCTTTTTTTCATCTCGGTATAGGGATGTCGGTCGCGGACAAAAATATCGATATATCGACATATTGATATATCGATATATCCATACTTAAAAAAAATATATTCGATATTTCTAGAAAATATATCGGTATTTTTTCACTTTTTTTAAATTGATATTTTTAAAAACATTTTTAAAATTAAATATCAAAACTTGATTTTAAAGTTAAGTATCGAAAATTATCAGTCAACAAAAATATCGATATTTTTTTCAAATGTATCGAAAAATGTATCAAAAAATAAAAAATATTGATACTTGTTTTTTATTATATCAATATATTTTCAAAAAAATATTTTATTCAAAAAAAATAAAAAAAAATATTGGTAAACAAAAATATTGATAATTTTTCGGCATTTCTAATACTGAAGATGTTTTTTAAATATTTTATTAAGTATCGACATAATAAACCTTTAAATTCAAATACCAAAGCTTGATTTTTTTGAAAATGTTTAAAAAACTATCGATATCTCGAAAAATATTGATATTTCTTTTTAAGGGTGAGAAAAAATATCGAAAAAGTTAAATATTTTTGAGCAAATAACACTTAATTTTTAAGTTACCCTTATATTGTAAGAAGTTGTTTACAGATGCTACTATCGTCTGGTGCCAATAAAACCTATAACATTGCGTTATTATTTACGATTGGGTTACGTCCAAGGAGGTTACTTTTTAAGTTATATTCAAATTCAGCAATAAAAGTTCAATAAAATCACCAAACGACGCCAGACAGGAATACTGAAACATATTTAACTTAAAAGACGATAAATAGAAAGCAAACTTATCATGTTTTGTCTAAAACAAAGCCAACATGGATCCGCGGAAGATGATCTTCATTTATTTTCCTTATCAACTAATGAAGTCGCATGACTCAACTGATGTAGCTGCGGTTGGTTCAGCAAAGTGATCCGAATTCCTGCTAATGCCATCCGAATTGACGTTAATTTGATTTCCGTGCACGTTTCCTTGTACATTCCTTATTTAATGGTACTCAGAACCGTGTCATAGATGTTATGGTTTTATTTGTTTTTTAACAGAATATTTATTATTTTTTATTGCCGATAATACGGCTATTTCTTGTAGTTTTTAAATTTACTATCTTTTTATGTCAACATCTCCAGTCTTCGCTATTAATATTTATCATAGTGTGCTTTCGTGGTTTTTGCTCCTCCGCCATTTCTTAGTAATACCTGTTCTAGTGCTGTTTTAGTGTATTTGGAACTCTATGGATTATTTAGATTTTTTGTGGTTAATACTACCTAATAGGATTATTGACAATCATGTTTGTCTTAGTTTTTACTATTTTTGGTTATCGCTGTTAATTCCTTCGCCATTTCATAGTAATTTTTGTAGTGACGTTTTAGTAAATCTTGGATTTATTTTATACATAATTATTTCATCGTGGTTTTATTTGCTTCTTTAGCAGAATATTTATAATTTTTTTGCCGATAACATTATTACTGCCTGTTGATTTTTTTGCCTCCGCCATTTCTTAGGAACGCATTTTCTAGTGCTGTTTTAGTGTATTTGGAACTTATCTATGGATTATGTAATTTTTTTGTGGTTCATGCTACCTATTCATCCTATTGACAAGCATGTTTGTCTTTATTTATGCCATATTTGATTATCGTTAATATTCCTTCGCCATTTCATAGTAATTGGTTTTAGTGTCGTTTTAGTATATCTTGCATTGACTTATGAATTATTTTGTCTTATTCATAATTATTTCATCATGTGTTTTAATCAGCGATATGTATCGGTGTAAATGTTAAGTAACAACTGTTTAAATCCTAACCTAACTGTTAAATGTGATGGTATTGACATTTCTCTGCGTATTTTGTTTTTAAGAAACTTAACTTATGGCGTCATGTCCTGATTATTGTTTTGGTTTCAACGATGTAAAAGTAGGGCAGGTTATTTTGATGACAAGGATAAAGAATGATCTGAAAGACCAAATCGGTTCGACGATGAATGGCGAGACTTATTGGATGAAGGCCTCAATCTTTCGAAGAACTTAATAAGAAAAATAAACTGTTTGCATGAGATGGGAAAGGTCTAAGAGAAGGGAAAGTGGTTACCACACGTTTATATTGACTGACATGCAAAAAAGAAGAGTTTTCTGTAACATCTCGTAATTAGCGATGAAAAGTTGATCTCAAACGATAATTCCTGGCGCAGAAAGTCATGGGTTAGTCCAAGAGAGCCAACCACATCAACTCCAAATAGGGAATATTCATGGTCATATAATCTTGGCGTGCATATGATGGAGTTAGAAAGGGATAGTGAGTTTCGAATAACACTTGTTCAGGTTGATGTTAAAGAAATGTGAAAATGGATCGATGTTGGCAGAAATATGTGAATATTTGTAGAAAATAATAGACATTATTTTGTTTATTATATATTGTACCAATTTTTCTTAATAAATGCCTTTCTAAATCCTCCACTATTTCTTAATAAAACTTTTTTTTGATGTTTTTCAGTTTGATAATATTTTGAATTTGTTTCTTATTAAATAATTATCAGAATACGTGCAAGCACTTAATACTAATATCGATTGCTAAAATTGTCTTGTGGATAATCATGATATTCATTTTTAACGATTCATCATCTCCTCTTATTGGGTCCTCCACCATTTCATAGTAACATATTTTTGAGGTTTTTAGTGCATTCCAGATTTTCCATTGTGAACAGTGATTGCTGGTACTGCGGATAGTCACGTATCTATTAACCCATATCGTGCAGATACCTATGTACCGATGGACGTCGATTTTTTTCGCCTTTGACGTCGTTGGTACATCGAAAACGGAGCGGTCGGGCGGTAGGGGAGGTCCGGGGAGGGGATTCTGTTTGTTTTCCATTGGGCCGGGTCGATCAAATTGGGAAAGACCAATTGGCTATTCAGCCAGCGCCGTCATCAGAAAATAAAAGAGCAGAAACGGTCGCCGGCCGATGCATACTAATCGACGCCGAGAGTTTGAAGACCCCGCCTGCACCTGAAATACGAGCGGGGCTTTGTGTGTCGACGTACGGCCGTTTTGGTGAGGCTGTGGCGATGGCGAAGGAAGTGCCGCGGGCAGCGGGCCCAGCGTCGGCTCGTCGTCGAGGCAGTGGCGCGGAAAGAGAGGCGTTGGGTATAATATACTACATATTTCGTCGACATCTATATCATACGTTATCTATAGTCTATTCAAAGAATCAGTGAACTCACGTCAGCAATATATATAATGTATCGCTCACTAAGTAACAGACACAGTCATCTTTTTACATGCCAACGCTTGGTCATTGGGACAGTTGGGACGGATACGTTTCAACTCGAATGGGTAGTTCTGCCCTGCCCAGCGTATTCACCAGACGTAGCACCTTCAGATTACCATTTGCTTTAAGTGGCACAGATTTTCGAATGTGCAAAAATTAATCGTTGCCAAGCCAGTATTGTTTTTTCGATGTCACTATATTGCCAGAAAGATGGGAAAACGTTATAAAAAATGCCTATTTAATGTGAAAAAATGATCAGATCAAATGTTTCATGTCCTATTCACATTTATTTATATTAGTGGTCGATATATAGGCAGAGAACTCACGTCATCAATATGTGGCTGTAAAAGTTGTAAATTCGTTTTACAGTGAGACAATATTTTCCTTCTCATTTCATTCTATTTAAAAAGGGATAGAATGATGAACATCCCTTCATATACTGTTGGGTAATATAGGATTTAAGTGGTGTAAAAATAAGCTACGAAGAGGTTTAATGGAACTTCCAGGCATTGTTTTTAATATAATACCATTTTTAAAAACATATAACAAATCCAAGGAAGAATTGTTATATCAATTTTTATATTTAGATGAGACATGGATATTTCGGAATTGTATATTGGTTCGCTCACGGCAAGATGATAATAAATATAGCGTAAAAACAACAAAAGTTGATGAAAAAAGGTAAACGTTGGAACAATTAGCGATTAGGTTTTGTTACTCATAACATTTATTAATAATTCATTGCAGATATAATGTTCTTCTTGTTGGAAACAGGAATGGTTTTATTTATGGTGCAGAATTAGTGTTTTACTTTAAGTCCAAGTGTAACTACCATGGAGAAATGAACCATAACTTGTTTTGTGATAAATTGTTTATGGACAATGCATCATATCATAGTACATTCGTGGAGAAGATCCCAACAAGTGTATAAAATAAGTTTTAAAGAAACCATATTAAAGAATGAACCATTTAAAACGGTTACTTGGTAAATATAAATGAAATATTTAATTGCACTTTATGTAATTTACTTTTTTAGAAATAAGCCCGAGAAAATATACATGGTAGATTAGATGCTAAGCGTTATGGTCATAGAATATTACGTCTTCCTCCCTATCACTGCATAATTAATTCAATTGAGTTGATATGGGCTATTGCAAAGAATTATTACAATTGACATTCAGGTCGAGGAGGATATTCAAACCAGAACTGCCTGGAGTTATGGAAAGAAGCATTGTTGACGAGTGACAGTGATTGAATGGACAAAAGATTGGAAAATTCAACTTAATAGCTCCAAATCTGTACACGTTAATTTTGCATTACGGCGAAATAATAAAAACTTAATTATATCACTCAATGGATGCCCGATTCCTCAAGCAGAATCAGCTAAATACCTTGGAATCCATCTTGACGGTAGATTAAATTGGAAGCATCACGTTAGACAAAAAGCAAAACACATTGGAACCAAAATAAAACAACTATACTGGTTAGTCGGAAGATACTCTCAACTTGATCTAAAATCAAAGAGGTTGATCTATAATACAATTATAAAGCCAATTTGGACCTATGGGGTGCAAATATGGGGTTGCACTAAAAATTCAAATCAGTTAGTCATACAGCGCTGTCAAAACAAGGTTCTTCGATTGATTACCAATGCCTATCGCTATGTAACCAATGAAGAACTGCACGGTGACCTGGAAACCAAATGGATTTGCGAAGTTGTGCAGGATTTCGCCTTGAAACACGAAAGAAGATTACTAAATGATACTAACGTGGAAGCAATACAACTGCTGGACAGCGCGCGGGATGTCAGGAGATTGAAACGAACAAAACCATACGAACTTGTGTGAAGATGAATATGCTCTCTAATGAAAATAAAATACATTACTCAGATACACAATTGTTAATTAGGTGGATTAGGCCTTTGGGGAACATCACCACGTAAAAAAACCCGCCTAGAACTTTACCTATACTAGTGTGGAAATAAGTTCAATGTAAATAAAATAAAACAACTCTAACCTATAAATTATTGTGACTGTATAATTAATTATAGTTCTTCGATAACATTTTTGTTTCATTATTTTATTTAGATTAGAAATTTGGTTATATGTCAAAGTCAAAATGTACCAAAACTCAGAGTTGATGCGGCAACATTGCGACGTTTTGACGTCAACGATTCAGAACACGCGGGTTCACTGCTGTTTTGAACAGACTATATGTTGCTTTTGTAACCTCGATTACCTCCAAATCATTACACCGTTTCTTTGTGCGTTTAAAATTATTAATCTCGGAGAAAGAAAAAGACGATGTAGCTCCTCAGCAGTCGATTAAAAATTAAATTGATCCTGCGCGCGCTGTGGATGTAAACATGTCAATTATTTCCGGAGCAGGAGATACTCCGAAACGAACGCCACGCTAATACGAGCAAAACCGATGATTGTACCCATATCCAGGAAATGTTTCCCCGTCGCTTTACATTCCTTAAATAAAAGTAATTCGGGCTATGTTTTTGATTCATTGATACGAGATCCTTTATAAATCGCGTACGTACAGTACCGCAGATTTGTTATTCCACTGAGGCTAAGTTGACGTAGGTTCCGCTCTCTATTCCTGTCGCGAACCGTTCTCGATCCTACCGCATAGCTCCGCATCAACATTAAAGGTGAAGATGAATCACGCCTGCGTCACTATGTTATCACGATGATATAATTAATGACGTTAATAAATATTATTCCAGATGTTCCAGATAGGGGGATTCTCTGTATTATACATGTAATGAATGCAACTAATCACTAAAGTAAAATTGTGCTTAAAAAATACTAGGTTTTTGTGTTTTGAACATGTTGACATTATATTAAGGCATTTGCCGAGGAAAAATGATTATTTGGATCATTAATCCAAGCAGGCTATGACCCAATAACAGGACAATTGCCGCAAAAACTGGCAAGAACAAAAGTTATAAAGCTCATCAATTTGGTTTGATGATGTTTCAAGGGTTTGGAAGATGACATGATCCCAAAACATGGACAGGCACCGAATTGGATATGAGCTTGAGAAACTATGGTATTTGAAAAACTTGTGTTGAAAACAGTAAAATCGATTATAGAGAAACAACTTGACACGAAAAACCTACACACTATTTTGGGTTTATTAACAAGAAGTCAGCAATTGATCAAGTGCATAGAATAAAAGATGTAATTACAAAAGCCTATGAAGTTAAAAAAGTATGTTCAGT
Organism: Rhynchophorus ferrugineus; assembly: GCF_030347505.1. Classification (NCBI taxonomy): domain Eukaryota; kingdom Metazoa; phylum Arthropoda; class Insecta; order Coleoptera; family Curculionidae; genus Rhynchophorus; species Rhynchophorus ferrugineus. The sequence goes on from NW_027472587.1 coordinate 14,589,375, forward strand.
TATATTGTTATTGTTACATGTAGCACAACTCTTCGATAAAGTCTGAAGATTTTTGACACGGTGTATTTTCTTGGCAGCACATTCTATTTCTTCAAATGCGGCCGTTTTTTGGCGATTTCGTCCTTTAAGTGGTCCAATAACGCTATGTAATAGTCGCTGGTTGATGGTCCTTCCTTTTTCAACCTTGCCAGCCGACTGTTGCGTTTTCCCACGCTTTGGAGCGGGTTCATCGTGTGCAGTCCACTCGGATGACTGTCGATTGGACTTCGGAGTGAAATGATGGAGCCATGTTTCATCCATTGTCACATATCGACGCAAAAACTCGGGTTTATTACGCTTGATCATCTTCAAACACTGCTCCGAATCATCAACTCGTCATTGTTATTGGTGAAAAGTGAGCTCGCGCAGCACCCACTTTGCACAGAGCTCTCTCATACCCAAATATTCGTGAAATGCTATACACGTTCAGTTCAGAAATTTTAGAGTGTCTGCTATTTTATTCAATTTAAATTTACGGTAATTCAAAATCATTTTGTAGATTGTTTTAATCTTTTCGTCGGTAAAGACGTCTTTTGGGCGTTCACTGCGTTCGCCGCCTTCGGTGCTCATTTCACCACGTGTAAACTTAGCATACCAATGCTTGATGGTTGATTTTCCTGGGGCAGTATCCGGAAACTCGGCATCAAGCCATGTTTTTGATTAAACTGTATTTTTTTCCTTCAAAAATCAATATTTTATCATCACGCGAAATTCCTTTTTATCAATTTTTTTAATAATAAAAGTTGCTTCACTCAAAATGCTGTAATTCACAAACTAATGATCCGACAGCTGTCAAATGTATACACGCATCTTTTGAGGGTTAGGGGTAACTAAAAAACATATGGATTTAATTCTAGTAACGCCATCTATGTGTCGGGGACGTGTTGTGAGCTACAATGTAACTGAAACATCCTACTGAACTGTTGAAATCCTACAATAGACCTAGAATATTTAGAGTCAAATAAGAAGTAGCCTAGTTTACAATAAAAGAAGTTAAAGCAAGTGTACTACAAGGAAGTACATTGAGATTAATTCTTTATCTACTCTACATATATGTTATACAAAATATTATTCGGTTTGGACGAACTCCATTGAGCAAGTATTAGTTAGATTGGAAATCAACAGCCTAGTTATTGACTTGAATACTGGATGAGAATGTAACAGTGAGTGAATTTTTTAAAAATCAAAATGATGGGATAGAATAAAATGTAGAAGGTTCATACTAAGTTTCAAGCAAATAGGTTCAGAAAAAGTTTCGGTCCAAACGTGTTCAAAGTTTCATACCGTGTTACTATAAAACAGCTATATTTTTGAAAATAATTTGTTTTGAAATATCCTCTTAAGGACATATCTTATCATTCTATTTTTTTTAATTTTTAGATTTGATTACAACTTTGTAAATTTTTTGTAAATATATTTGTTGATATAAATAATTTATTTATTTTTACACGTTTATCAAAAGTAGCGCAGTGGTTAAGGCGATGGGACGGTCCTCTTACGGTTGCGATAGTCGCGGGTGCGAATACTGTAGCGGCTTGAATGTACTTTACGTTTGTGATTGTAAATGTAAGTGGTTTTGTAAGCAAGAGTGCAAAATCCGACAAGAAAAATGATCCCAGTCACGCCAGTAACCAGGCTGGGTAAGACCGGATGTCTTCTGGGGTGATCTCTAAGTTGGTCACTGGTCAGTCGGTAGTTTTGATGTCTCAAATTTAAATGACGTATGTATAAAATAACTTTGAACAGACAACATGTTATGAGAGTAATCGAAGAAGAAGAAAGCAGCTATACCTTTTGATGTTTTATAATTCGATGAGAGTCTACGAAGCATTATATATCGCATCCTAATGAACAAGGGAACTGTTCAATAACAGAATATCTGGTCTGTTATTTGATTCATTCTTTATTAAGATATTTTACCAGGATTTTGGCGATAGGACGGTCCTCCTACTGTTGCGATAGTCGCGGGTGCGAATCCTGCTGCGGTTTGGATGTACTTTATGTTTGTGATTGTAAATGTAAGTGTTTTTGTAAGCAAGAGTGCAAAATCCGACAAGAAAAATGATCCCAGTCGCGCCAGTAACCAGGCTGGGTAAGACCGGATGTCTTCTGGGATGATCTCTAAGTTGGTCACTGGCCAGTCGGTAGTTTTGATGTCTCAAATTTAAATGACGAATGTATAAAATAACTTTGAACAGACAACATGTTGTGAGAGTAATCGAAGAAGAAGAAAGCAGCTATACCTTTTGATGTTTTATAATTCGATGAGAGTCTACGAAGCATCAAATATCGCATCCTAGTGAACAAGGCAACTGTTCATTCTATATGGTTCATTCTATATTAAGATATTTTACCAGGATTTTGGTGATCAGACAAAACACTTGCAGGAAACATTTAAAAAACTAATTGTTTGTTGTACCATAATTGCCTGAAGTTTCAAGAACTCCACCCTCATAGTAAAAAAGATGTTCATCAATTGTTCGATCCTTCCAACTAAACCGAGCTCGATGGGACGAAGTTAAGATCTCATCCTGGAGGGCCTCTTGTTCGATACAGTCCCGTGAGTAGGTTAATTGCGAACGACTTAATATATTATAGAGAATTGTTCGTTTAGTCGCCGCTTTTGCGTGTTTGAACTTCTTTGAAATGAGTTTAGACCAAAAAAAAAAGGTAAACCAACAAGGTGATTTAAGTTGGGTCATAAAAATAATCGGTTAATCGGTTAATAGAATGATGTGAATGAATGAGTGAAGGAGTATAATATTTCATTTAGTGTCATATAAACAATAATGTTTCTATATGTTTTATTTATTTAAATTATAGTAAACCATAAGAAACAAGATAATCTGAAATCGAAATCTGACAGTTTTTTGCTTAATAATAAAATATCTTGTGTTCCTCGCTAATTATCCTAATTACAGCCTTAAATTCACTGATTGATTCAAAATTTTAACTTGCTTTGGCTAATTTAAAAGTCCTTCATCATGCCTAGGTGCTATTTGTCGAGTTCCTTTTCTAATCTTCATGACACTCTCTCTCCATTATCTAGTAATAATGCATCAACTGATCTTAAACAATTCATTCAACTTTTTTTCTCAGTCTCTGTCAGAAAATTTAAAGTTACAACTTTTAAAATGGGTCTTATTGTTTACTTGTTATTGTTTAATTTAATTTGCGTGAAATTGTTTTAAGAAACTGATGTTAAAACGTTAATTTTCAGTTTGAATTTTGAAATCGGCACTCAACAATCGACCAAGACGTTTCAAGAAATGAAATGCTGTATTGTAATAATCCTAAACATCTTACAGGTATTTTATGGGTTATGACACTTGGGACTGATCCTTAAGATGAGCAAATTGGTACCGCAGAATTATTGGCAATTGCTGGGGGCATCCTGGAAGAAATATTCTCAACACTCAACTCTATATTTGCTCTACAAGAGAGACAGTACTTGGATCATCTGTCGACGACACCGTCATTATGGAAAAAGATACATCTGTGCCGTGAAATACAGAATATTATAGAAAAAGTACAAGTGGTAGTCAAAACAAGATCTACAAATGATTTAGAGAAGGGAAAACCGCTTAATAGCCTGATATTTTTTCATATCAATTTTGTGTTTCCGCAAGAAGACGAAGACCAAATTATATCACTTGAGGGATACCTAATTTGTTAAACATCACGTCAGACAAAAACCAGAGCAAATCAGATTCAAAATTAACTATACGGTTAGTCGGAAAGTACTCCCAACTTGATCTAAGATTTCAGAGATTTATTGGTCAACAATAAAGCCTATTTGGATTCATTGGTTGCCAATATGTTATCAAAGATCTAAGATAGGGCCAATAGGGTCAAAGGTCTAACACATTAAACCAATTAGTAATTCAATGCTGCTAATTATTCAAGATTTTGATGTGGAACATGATGAAAACGATACTGTATTATGTCACACCAACATGGAAGCAATACAACTGCTACTAAGATTAAGATACCGCATTAACTTGTATAAGTGTTATCCTATCTCATCACCATTGTGATCAAGAACACCCTTCAAACTTATTTGAACGTCATGAATAGCTCTTCTTTCAGATCAAGACAAATTTCTTCTCAAATCTGCTTCTCCTTCTCCCCCGTCGCGGGCTTCAGTTTTGTGATTTTTTAATCACTTTTAGATATATTTACGATCTGACGAATATCATAATTTTTTTAAAAATATATTTTCTCTCGTAAAGTCTCCTTTTGCAAGCTTATGACACGGTGAATTGTCTTGGTGAAGCAGAACTTTCTGTTTCTTCAAATGCCACCGTCTTTCGACGATTTCGTCATTCAAACGATCCAATAACGCTATATAATAGTCGCTGTTGATGGTCCATCCTTTTTCAAGGTAGTCAATGAAAATTATTCCATGTGCATCGCAAAATACAGACGCCATAACTTTGTCAGCCGACTGTTGCGTTTTCCCACGCTTTGGAGCGGGTTTATCGGGTGCAGTCCACTCGGATGAGTGTCGATTATACTTCGGAGTGAAATTATGGAGCCATATTTCTTCCACTGTTACATATCGACGCAAAAACTCGGGTGTATTACGCTTGACCATTCTCAAACACTGCTCCGAATCATCAACTCGTCGTTGTTTTTGGTTAAAAGTGAGCTCGCGCGGCACCCATTTTGCACAGAGCTTTCTCATACCCAAATATTCGTGAATGATATAATGTACACGTTCAGTTGATATCTTTATAATATTTAAAATCATTTTGTGGATTTTTAAAATGTTTTCGTCGGTAACAACGTCTTTTAGGCGTCCATTGCGTTTACCGTCTTCGGTGCTCATTTCACCACGTCTAAATTTAGCATACCAATCCTTGATGGTTGATGTTTCTGGGACAGTGTCCGAAAACTGGCATCAAGCCAAGTTTTTACGCGAAACCTTAATACGCGAAATTCCTTTTTATCCATTTTTTTTTCACAATAACAAAAGTTGCTTCCCTCAGAATGCTATAATTCACAAACTAATGATCATTGACAGTTGTCAAATGTATACACGCATCTTTTGAGGGTTAGAGCTAACTAAAAAACATATGGATTTAATTCTAGTAGCGCCATTTATGTGTCAGGCCGGGGACTTTTCAGTTGACCTGTTAATGGATCAACTTTTCATCACTAGTAACAATGCATAACCAAAGCAATGTCTCTTGGCTTCAATGCATATAATGCAAAATCTCTAAGTTTCTGGATCATTTTCATACTCTTCAAGCAATTGGAAATAGTTTATTGTGTTAATCCCAACAATTCTGAATATACTTCTTGCTTCTTGCTTTTTATATGGGTCACCATCGAATGTCTTCAAATCCTCGTCTTCAAAATATTTTGGCTGTTTAGAACATTCTTTAGCTTAGGTGTTAAAATCACCATTTTCCCAGTACTCACATATTGATGGAGCATGGTTATGATAAGCTTCATACGGAATCCGATAACCTCCAGCCACCTTTTTCCTGAAATTTAAACTGGGATTTTTTCCATCTAATCAATTTCTAGACCATAAAAGTAATAAAATAATGAACGGAGATACCTTTAGCCGTTTTCAGTGAGGGTCTTTTAGTCAGACATACGTCCTCATCGCTCGAAGTCTTGTAGTTGCGATGAATTTCCGCGAGACATCAATTCTTTCCATTACCAGCTCTGTTTTTATAGTCGCAACACCGAATTAGATATGCTTCGTCGGTCTGCTTTGGTCATTTCTCAGCGACAAAACACGGAATGTTTGTCTTCGGCCATTAAGGCGAACGGTGGTTTCTTGTACGGCGTCGGGGACCAGCTCGTTATCTTCCGCGGCATCCGAACGGATGGGCGGATGTGTAGTGGGTGTTTTTGGTATCGGATGACCGCACAGAAAACGGAAACGGGCAAATGGATACAGAAGACTGTAAAAACGTCTTCGGGTGGGTGAGGAAGGGTTCGTATATGAATGTGTTTCTTCCTTTTAATCGTTCTGAAAATATATACGGTGGACAGTTGATGAAATAATTTCCATCCTGTTTATCGTGGCTTTTCGGTTTCATTTTCTATGAATGAAAAAGTTTATGTGAATAAGCCTAAAACGATTCAAGATCTTAAGGACAATATTCGTCACGAAATTGAAGAAATTCATTTGGCCGATATAATTTTTCAGTCATAACAAAAAAAAATTTAAAGACCAAATGAACTTTTTATGAAAACCAAACTTACTTATTTTTCCTTTGAGCAAAGTTATAGGCAATCAAAATGGTAGCGGGTTTTTTGCCTCACGTTATACATCAGTATGTATCTTCCAAATTAAAATTAGACTACTTAAGCTAAAGTTAACTGTAACACTTTTACACTATATAAGTTCGTGGGGTTTGATTCACTTCAATCTTCTGATTTCCTGCGTGTTGTCCAGTTGCTGTATTGCTTCCACGTTGCTGTTATTTAGTGACCTTATTTCATGATTTAAGGCGAAATCTTGGATGAATTCGTAAATTTATTTGATTTCTAGGTCATTGTGTAGTTCTTCATTGGTTACATAGAGATACGTATAGATAATCATAGAACTTTATTTTGGCAGCGTTGAATTACTAGTGGCTTGATGTTTTAGGTCAACCCCATACTAGAACCTGATGAGCCCAAACAAACTTTATAATTTCTAATTATATTTCGACTAACCAGTACATTTTGTTCTAGTCTAAGAACCAGGCGGTGGAATGCATGACGCATACCTGGTCGCGGAGACTTGCCCAGGAGTGACCAGTTGGACCGGGTTATGTGGGTCTGCCGCTGAACTTACCAATACACTAAACGGAAACCGCCTCACAGTTGACCCCTGTGGATCGCTACTGCAACTGCATTAAATTTGGGGATATAACTGGATACTGTTGTATGGGGCAAAAGTTATGACTTTAGCGACGGATGAGTTCGTTTCAGCCTGGAAAAGAGGGCAGCTTGGCGGTGACGCATGCTAAGCTCCCAGCATGTCGACCAGCTCGCGAACAAGTGCGTTTTCAGAAGAACTTGAGCTGAGTTGTTTGTGGAATGACTGAGACATGAAGTGCTTGATTTCTGGAGTGTCAGTTTCCCTATGAATTTGATTATTTCTGATAAACCATGGAGCGTTTAATATTCTCCTGAGGAGCTTATTTTGGAAAACTTGAAGTTTGACCTTGTTAGGTGAGCGCGAAAGCCGAATTCTTCATCTGGAATGATGTTGTTTTCCTTTGTGAAAGAGTTGAGAGCGTAGAGTATTGCCCTCTCGGCAAGCTTCGAAATGGCGCTGAAAAGGCTGATAGGCCTGTAATCAGATAGAGACGATTTTGCTCCTTTCTTAGGTATAACCGTTATATGTGCGTGTTTCCAAGACGCCGGGAAATATTGCAGCCTCATGATGGAGTTAGACTAACTAGTACAGAGTTCATAGATTTTACGTTTGATGTGCTCAACTTATTAATAAAATATAAATTTGATTTAAAATTTGTATTTAATACTATCTTTAATATTCTAGATATCAGAATTCTATTTCATGTCTATATTGCATCTAGCTTTGACTAGCATCCTTGATTTGATCTTCATCTATTTCTCTCCACTTTTTTTTATTGTCGATCAATTTTGACGGGTATAATGATGCAAACGACTATGCCAAACATTTATTTATTAGACTTAATCAAATTCAAACTGCACTCTGAATCATCAATACATTGGTACTGGTCGTCTGTGGTGAATAAAAGCGGTACCTATTTCGAGTATAGCTTTCTCATATCCAAATTATCATGTAAAATATGACCAACCATTTCTTCGACATATTAAGAACGTCAGTTGTCTGTTGCCACTTTACTTTATGGGTATTTAAAGTTTTATTATGGATATTTAAGTGCTTCTTGGTATAACAATTGAAATTTCATATTTGTTTCTAACTGAAACATTATTTATATTATCAAAAAATCTTTATATCATTCAATCCGTTCATATTAATAATGATATTGTCTCGTTTAACATCTGAATTTCAATATATCTAATTTTTTCTTACAAGAAAGAGCAAGAAATTACTCTACAAAATGGAATAATGAGCTTCACAAAAAACTCAACAGAAGCAGAAATTTGTATGAGACTGAAGAAATTGTGGTGGTTGTTTGGACAACTATCCGAATAGTTAATATATAGACAAGTGTTACATTTTTGATTAAAGACAATCAAAAATGTTACACAATCACAGATATAAATTTACGACCATGTCTCAGCAGGATTCGAACCCGCGACTATTGCAACAGCAGGGAGACCGTCCTGTCACCTTTACTCCACCGCCAATCAAGCCGGCTGTTTAAAATTCCATGTAAAGTGCATCAGTGACGATCCACATCCATCAAAAGCTAATTAAGTTTCGGACTGAAATTTTATCGGAGAAAATTACTGGATTAGTGAATAACATGTTACATTACTTAACAAATATTGCCGGATTTGGCACATGCACACTATCCTGCATGGAATAAACCATAGAAAGTAACAAAAAAATCTAGAATATTTAGATCGTGTGCTAAATTAATAATTTTATAGAACAAATAATTAAATTGTTGTGTTATTCTGGATGGTTTAACATACATTGATTATAAAATATGGAAGAACAAGGGTAGTGCAGAATGTAAAGCAACATTTTTTAAAGTTGTAAAATCCACAATATAAAATCAACATAAGCCAAAATTTAATGATAACAAGAACAGAGAAGAAAATGATTAAAGAAGTTTTTATAGATGAGACGTAGTTAGAATTTGTTGAGAATAAAGGTCGAGGAATGTGAAATTCAGAGAATCAAAGAAGAGGAATTTAAACAGAATTTTGCTCGGATGCAAGCAGACTGGAGAGTGGTACTATGAAATTATTCAATTTGCTAACAAAAGTAAACCTGGATCAAATAAACAAAATATAAAACTATTAACGACACCCCAATGATCTAAAGACAAACAAAGAAAAAGAGAACGCGTTTTTATATAAGAGTATTGGTAAATAAATTATTGTTTTGTAATAATAATGATGTATTGACTGGAAATTTATTTCAGCTAAAAATTATGATCATCCATTCGTTTTAGGCTAGTAAATGTACAATATGTTAATCGAAAGCTCGAGGTAGGCAATTCATTAATGGTGCTTGTGGATTACAAATAGTAGCAAAAATTGTTGTAATGTTTATGTATTGGTTCATGTTAATTGTTCAAATATGTAAATTAATTTAAATATGGCGTTTCTATAAAAATAGACAGTCTGGACATATAGTAATTATATTTTCATTACTTGTTCAGTAATTTTTTAAAGTATATGTGTTGTTTCAAAAATTTTCCAATGTTTATTTCCCTCTTTATATATAGTTTGTATATTCTGTATACGGCCGATCTGCCCACCACAAAAATAACTACTGCGGCAACATACGCAGACGATACAGCAATCTTAGCATCCCATGAAGATCCAGTCACAGCATCAACAAACCTACAAACCCACCTGGAGCAAATACAATTAGGGTTGAAGACATGGTGCATTAAAGCCAATGAAACAAAATCCACGCATGTAACATTTACCCTACGTAGAAGAACATGTCCGCCAGTGAATATCAATCATCATCAACTCCCCCAAGCAGAGCATGTTAAATATCTTGGTATGCACTTAGATCGACGCCTAACCTGGAAGAACCACATACTCTCTGAACGGAAACAACTAGGACTTAAATTGTATCAAATGTATTAGCTCATCGGGCACAAATCCAAGTTATCATTAGATAACAAGGTATTGCTGTATGAGTCTATATACAAGCCCATTTGGTCATATGGAATCCAACTATGGGGTACCGCTAGCAAATCTAATATATCCATCATTCAACGGTTCCAAAATAAGGTGTTGCGTGCCATTGTTGATGCTCCGTACTATATTTCAAATAAAGTGATACAACGCGATATTCCTCTAGAACCTATAACGAGTGTAATTCAACGTGTTTGTGTGAAGTACTTCGAAAGAGTGTCGGTGCATTTCAATGTACTGGCTAATCAGCTAAATATGCGACGTGATCGTGAAGTGCGTAGACTGAAACGTTTAACACCACCTGATCTGATTACTGGACATATGTAGACTTTAGAATAAGCTTTAGAATAAGACTAATTAATTAAGATAATATTTTAAACAGAAGATTGCTTAATGAAGTGATTTTCGACATGCCATGTATATATAATATAGATATAATAAATAGTTATTGCCAATAGGGCAGATTGTGGAATCACGAAGAGTAATAAAAAAAATATATATATATATATATATATATATATACATATATATATTTTATAAACATTAATTCAAATATTTATAAAATTTGTGTATATTTATTTATAGAAAATAATTTATATATAAAAAAGGAGTAAATAATTGAAGCTGTATATACGCATGTTCCAAACTTGAATTATTCTCTGCTATATGCGCATTGACCTAATCCGAAAATATTTGTTATCTAATGTATGCTGTGACTAACCAGTTGCAAGATGCGTGCAGTGTGCTTCCTAAATTCAAAGATTTGAATGAGTTTTTAATTTGTTTGGTTAAGGAATTTTGTATCATTCAAGAATAGGTTGATGATATGTTCAGTGGAATGTGTTTGGGGACTATCATAAAAAAATCATCACAACACAATGTTTTTTAAAATTCTCTCCTCATTTCTTCATAATTATGAGTAGATACTTATTTTAATTCCAGGTATTGAGTTGAGCGATTAACCAATTCTTTTTTTTCCTGTATAGTCGGATGAGAAGCTCAAAAACTAGTCAAAATTATATTTTTCTCTTTTTCAAGAGAAAAGAAAAAATTGTTTAAATAAATCTTGAACTTCGAAAATGTTTTGGTATTCTCTATCATAGAGACCCCATTTCCCTGCAATCAGAAATCAGTTCCATTATCCTTGCTTATCCCATTTCGAGACGTAATCTTATAAATCTTTGAAGTTCAGCATTAAAAATCACCAGATATTGAAAACAACTAAGACTATTAACCTTCGAGACGAATCAAAATCAATTTACTCTCATAAAATAAATAGAAACAAGCATCGAGATACATTGTATCCATCTCCGTTTTACGACGACGCCTTATTATACGTAAAAATTTTTGATATAGCGTCAATCTCGTCGCCAGCCACGGCTATCTCACCTCTGATGGATAATTGAGCAGTCCATGCATCACTTCCTTTTCCTGTATAGCCGCCGTGTGAGATTCTGTCGAGACGAAACTGATTCAAGGAGATGGCAACCATGTGACGTCTACGTCTGGTCTGTATCAATAGAAGGGTCACGCCGCCCATCGACACACAATCAGGTGGATCACTCGTCCACCATATATATATATATATATATATATATATATATATATATATATATATATATATATATATATATATATATTATTTGCAAATGAATGATTATTAGAATATTAGAATATTATTAGAAAGTTACCCAGATTTTAAGTGTTTTTAAGAATATGGGATATAAAATGATTAATATTATGTAGCAATTATTGAGAACTTAAGCTAAGCTAAGCTTATTATCAAGAACTCATTTTAAAAATTTATTTATCGAGAATAATTTGCTCAGTATATCCAAACAATGTGCCAGCCAAGGTACGGTTGCATATATCTAACAAGCGATATTCAGGAGAATGTATTTATTCCCCATTAGCTGCACAAATGTGTTCTTCACAACTCTTGCAATGTATGGTTGTCATGTAAGAGGATGGCTGGTGGTGTGTTACTCTTGATCCTTTTTGAAACAATACATCATTCAATTCTTCAATTAGCGTCGGTAAACATCGGCAATAACAGTTTCAACGTAGTTTAGCAGCTCATAGTTCACTATATCTTGTTGATTCTAATATATATATATATATATATATATATATATATATATATATATATATATATATATATATATATATATATATAGCAAAATATACATCAAAATTGTGGGTGACTCTCTTAGACTAACCCATGATCTCTTGCACTTGTTAGTATTGTAGTACATTAGTACTTTTCAGTGCCAGTCACATTATGTCATAGATTTTTTTTTTGGCTGGAAAGCAATAAAATCGTGATGCTGAAACAGCTCAATATGACATCTTCAGTCAATTAATGTAATAGAGACAGCTGTATGAAATAGTTCGAGCTGGGGATTTCATTCCAATAGGTCTCGAAATTAATTGTTCTTGCGTTTTATTGGCCCTCCAGGGCGTTTTAAATCATTGAAACGTAAATCAAAAAATGAGATATAACCGATGAGAATCATTTTAAGTTTATAAAAGTATTTGATGAGCTTCCGCTGCAGATTTCTCCAAATCAAACAACAAACATAATGAACGTTGAAAATACAATTTTGAGCGTTCCATGATTAACGTCTGAATAATCGAATAACTCACTAATACTAAATGGCAAATGGAGAAAACCATCGAATTTAACAGTTTGGTTAAAAGGTATACGGTGGGCAAAAGTCCCGCTACCATTTTGATTGCCCGCCATCTTGAATATGTGACGTTTCGCTTTAACCATTGTGTTTTGTAGACGTCCAAATTTTATTATGGATAAATATACGCTTGAAGAACGAGCAGAAACAGTGACCATATTTATTGAAAATAATCGTTCCATTATTGCCACTCAGCGGAAATTGCGTCAAAAGTATTCTAATCGTCCAGTGCCTCACAGAACAACAATTTATCGTTTACATGCGAATTTTCGACGGTACGGTACGACAACACACAGACATCGATCTGGAAGACAACGGACGTCTCGTAACGCATTTCCGTACATTTCCTTTGATATTACGACATTTATAACTATTAGTTATATCAATACCATTTCAAATTAACATCGATCATCATCAACACCGAAATCACAGTTCTAAGCTCCAAAATCAAAACTATCACGGACAAAAAAAATTATTTACGCTATAACAATATGACAATGTACAACTTAACGTCTGGCGACGAAACAAAGAACCTACAAGTCTGCGACCATCCAACCAAAGCAAACTCAATAGATCAAAGATAAGATCGGATCCTGGAGTACTCTTGTTCGATATAGTCCGGTGGAGGAGTTAATTGCCGCGAGTCAACTAAATATATTATAAAGAATTGTTCGTTTAGCAGATACTTAGCGTGTTTGGACTTGTTTTCAAACAATTTTAGATAAAAAGTAGTCGAGGAAAGACAATGATAATATATAACGTTATGTTAAAAGTTAAGATTAATTGCCACTAAAAGATTTTAGCTATTTATTATTTTATTAATCGACTTCGAAAAATGAGGAGGTTCTATGTTCGGCTGTACATGTTTTTTAATGTATGTTCGCCGATTCCTCCATCAATTGTGGACCGATTTTCAATTTTTTTTTATTCGAAAGAGTGAACTTCCGAGGTTGTCCCATTGAAACCAAATCATAATACGTTGGGGGGAAGGGGTGGTAATCGAGGGAAACGCTCAAATTTCAAAGTCACGTATAAAGTTTTCACGTATTCTTGATGTAAAATAATCAGATATTTGTGTATAATATTATTTCTGAGTTGATGTGATCGAAAATCGAAAGTCGTTCAGTGCAAAAACCAATCAGCTTGCTTTTTAAGCACTAACTATAACATATAAGATCTCGTAGAAATATTATAGAAAACTGCTACTATGATGTAAACGCTTTTTGCTTCCAAATGGAGATCGCGGGTTCGATTCACGGCGAGGAAAATGATTTTTTGTTGTTGTTTAATTAGAACATTTGTCAAATCACCTAGGTTAGGTAGCGGACCCTATGGCCTGAAGCTCTCCTTATTTTCACTTATTGCTTTTTTATTCCTATTTTTCTTCATAGGGGCTGACCCTTTACTTGGTTACTATTGCAATATTAAATAATATAACTGCGTAATTTATTGAGTAACTATGTAACAATAGAAAGGAGAAAAATAAAACATTTTTATCAAAAAAATTGAACTGACAAAAAGTAAATAAGGAAGTCACTAAAAATTAAAAAATAACCAAACTTAGATTGTTAACGCAAAAATGTGTTTTTTAAGAAAATATGTACATAGTAATAAAAGTAATGAAACTTTATTTAATCTATCTAAACCTATTTATCTATTTAAAATATTATTTTAGCTACTACCAACTGATTACTTTGAAGACGTTGCCGAGCCCGACGCATAAAATACAAATATAATAATATAATTTAGCCGGATTGGTGGCGCAGTGGTAAAGGACGGTCCTCCTACTGTTGCGATAACGCGGGTTTTAATCCTGCTGGGGTATGGTCCTAAATTTATGTTTGTGATTGTTTAATATTTGTAATTGTCTTAGGCAAGAGTGTAAAATCCGACAAGGAAAATATTCCCCTTCACTCCAGTAACCAGATTGGGTAATACCGAATGTCTTCTGGGATGATTTCTGAGTTGGCCTCTGGCCAGTCGGTAGGCTTAATGCCGAGGACCGTGGTGCGGAGCCCACGTTAAATAGTAGGTCCAGTCCAGATAAACCCTTAGTTCCCAACAACAAATCTAAATAATATAATGGTCTTATTGTTTAAAGTCGGTTCAATTTTTTTCCTAAAAATAATTTTATAATAAAGTTTCTATGAAACTATTTCAACTACTTGCCTAAAAATGGCATGATTTCATAAGAGTCTTCGTTCGTCAAGCTCCCAAATTAGAGTCAGCGTTGACAATAACGCGCAAAATTTGATTTTAGAACCATTGCTATATTGGGTTTGTTAGTAGTACCGCATAGTTGGATTTCATAGGACCATATAAGACTAAGTATTGATTTGTACAATTTGTGCAAGTATTAATATTCACAGGTGGGCTGTTTTTCATCTAACGAATACAAAGAAGAAGGTTTGTGAAGTGAGAAGGTTTGAGAAATACACCAATTTTATTTTGAGAAGTTTTGATTTTAACATCTTGAAAAATAAAAAGAAATTATACAACGTATCCAAAGAGTAGACAATAAACTGAAGTTTAAATATATAGTTTCCCCTTTTTCCTTGTCACACAGTCAATATTTTGTAGAAGGAAATAATACAAGATCTTCATTTTACACTAGATATGCTTAGTACAATATTAATTTACAAATTGATTTATTACTAGTGTTCTGTTGTACTTGGATTAATATACAAGCAAGGCGAGTACGAGATTAATACATCAGTCTGTATTTCCCAAATTAAAATAAAACTAAACTACTTAAGCTTAAGTAAAGATTACACGTATACACTATATAAGTTCGTGTGGTTTGGTTTGCTCCAATCTTCTGATTTCCTGCGTGTTGTCCAGAAGCTGTATTGCTTCCATGTTGCTGTGATTTAGTAACTTTATTTCATGTTTTAAGGCGAAATCATGGATCACTTCGTATATCTATTTGATTTCGAGGTCATTGTGCAGCTCTTTGTTGGTTGCGTAGCGATAAGCATTGGCAAATAATCGTAGATGTTTTGTTGGTTTGATGTTTTATTGCAACCCCATATTTCCATCCCATAGGCCCAATTGGCTCTATGATTAATTGATTGATGTTTTGTTAATTTTTATTATTTAATTATTACATTGTCACTAGTCGTCTCCGACTAACCTACAATTTATCTTTATTATAACTTAAATCTAGGTATGTAACTAGGAGGACCTATCGGCTCTATCTCAGTCTCTGCTGAAATGATGTTTATATATGTCACTGCTGTATTTTTTATTATATGCATCCCACTACACAATACTACACAAGATCAGATAGTTTGATTCTTTTGAGTCTGTGTCCTGTTTTGGTGGTATCCAAAAGCTGCAATACTTCAAAATTTTCATGAGAATGGAGTCTTTCCTTATGCCCCCTTGCAATTCTCTTGATTTCGTGACTTACTGTTGGTATCTGAAGGTCTCGATGTAGGTAATCAGTCCTATAGTATTTGGGTACGCTCACAATACCTCTCAGGACTTTGTTACTCTTTGCAGAACATCCCTATAATTGTACTCCTGCTTTAGCTTCTTTTATTGTAGAGTAAGCTTCCTCTTGTTTGACTCTAAACATTCTGATTGTAATATACGATTTTAATAGTTCGGTGTGTTGCTTTTGTAACATTTTCTGTAGTTTATGAACAAGGCCTTCATGCCAAACCTTATCGAAGGCTTGTACTACATGTAAGAATAAAACTGAGCATACTTTTTTACTTTTATAGGCATGATTGATTGATAAACTGATCTTTTTGATTTTAGGTCAAGTTGAGAGTATCTTCCGACTAACCAGTACAGTTGCTTGACTTTAAGTCTAATCTACTCTGCTTCTTGTCTAACATGATGTTTCCAATTCAATCTACCATCGAGATATATTCCGAGGTATTTAGCTGATTCTGCTTGAGGAATCGAGCGTCTGTCATGTGATATAATCCAGGTTTTATTATTTCGCCGCATGCAGTAAAATAATGGATTTTTTGAATACTTCGAAAACTAGAACCAAATTAAAAAAAGACGGGCTGTTGTTAATCGAGAATAAGAGCGAAAGTGATTCTTTTAAGAGAAGGCAAACAGAACAGTAATTATACAAGAATAAATTAATATTTTCTCGAAAACATATGCTAAAAGTTTCAGTTTAATAGTACGTCAACTATGCGATGTTACACAAACAAAATGGATCTTTATGATTCATGAACGGTGTTATTTCTCGCGTTTCTATTTGGTATTCTATACGAACACATAGCCGATGACCCCGTATACCATCCCCGTATCTGCCCGTTTACTATACGTCGTCGATTTTTCCATCGATAGCGGCCCGGCAAGATTGTCACGCACGGCACTGGCCATTAATGTTTCGATTTCGACTGTGTGTTTCGCGACCGTGTATGCGCTTCTCGCCCGATCATTAGCAATAATAATTAGATATACAGGTGCTACGTAAGCTCTGGCCCGTCAATGACTAAGAGGAATTCGAGAAAGTGGCCTTATCGATTGGGAACGTGTCCCAACGCCGGATGACCCTGATTTTTCTTTTGGTAATGCTGTTTCGGTTCGAAAATCATCTACGCGATATGGCGCGGTGACAGTTACAGCTCATTACCCGAACATCATTATAGATTTCGACGTTACGTACTCATCTGGTGGGGGGCGAGGGCGATGTTCGTGTATACAGATCAGAATTGGGCAAAATTTCAACAGACTATCTGTTCAAAACAGCACTGAAGCCACGTCATTTGAATTGATGTGGCAATGTTGCCGCATCAACTCTGAGTTTTAGTACATGTTGACTTAAACATATAATATAATTCTAATCTAAATAAAATAATGTAACAAAAATGTTATCTAATATAATTTATTTTAACATTATAGTAGATCTAGTGCATATATTACCGAAAAATATTTTGAATAAAAAGCCCGGATATTTGAAATCTATTAAAACACATCGTTAAAACAATGTTTGCCGGTTTATAACCCGTAATTATCGTATATTAAAGAATTTTGCGGACGTTTGACAAAAGGAGGACTTTTACTGGCTCATTAGGTTACATGTTCGCACTTGTCAAACAGCATTCTATCTGTTTTTAATTAGTATAAAATGAGAAGAAAAATATTGTCTAACTGTAAAATGATTTACAACTTTCCACAGGCACATATTGATGACTAATACAAGTGATAAAACATCATACATCTCGCATGTATTCAAAATACGAAATACAAAATACAATATTTTAACTATTTGCATTTAAATTAAAAAATACAATCAGGTGTTTGGTTATGTAAATAGAATAGAACTAATCCAACCCATTTCAAACACTATATTTATAAACTGTGTACTATCAGACAAAAATCTGCTAAAATTACCTTTCTACAAGTCCAGATAAACAAAAACGTGTTATATTGCACGAATGAATAAATTTTTTATATTTGGAGATCATCCAAGGATAGTAAGCAGATTACTTTCATTGTTTAGGAAGCTGAATAACTCTAACACTATTTTTGACGTCTGTTGGTTCCACTTCGAAATCCCTTCGGTTTTTAATATCAATATACTCTTATATAGAATTATCGATGCTTCTTTGAAGTTCAAAAATATCGGCCCAAAAAATATTGATATATCGAAAAAAAGAAAATTCGGCGATATTTTTTGAAAAATTGTATAAATTGTACAAATATAACTAATGCAATACCCTTAATACCCACAAACTGCCTTCATATAAAAGATACCTATTCAGATTTATATATCTACACTATAACAAACAATAAAGAAAGTATTGCCAATTGCAATTAATAAACAACAAATACACTCTGTTACGTCGCCACAAAGATTGACATATTTAGCGGTCGCTATTTTGCTTACGAAAGCTATCGAGCGTTATATTCTGTAGAACGTACCTATTAATAAAATAGCTAAATGTACTTATGTTCAAATGTATTTTGAAGACATAAGTATTTGAAAAACAAATTCCAAATTACATTTTTAAAGAGTATTTGAAATGTAAATATAAAATACGTATTTCTATTTCGAATTTGCAATCTCTGTTTAAACAAAACTCTTAATTATAACTTGATAATTGGATATTTTGGTAATGCTGTTTCAGTTCGAAAATCTTCAATGCGATATGGCGAAGTGACAAGTTACTGGTTTGCTTGTTACCCGACCATCAATATAGATTTTGACGCTACGTACTCATCTGGTGGGGGCAACACACAATGTTCGTGTACACAGACGTATTGTTTCAGGCGAGCTATGATGATGAAAGATGACTAAAATCGAAGCGAGTGGTGATAAGACTCATTAAATATTCAGTTTCGTAGAAGAAAACAATAATATTTAAGACCGCGAATCGTTGCAAATAGAATTCTTCAATTTTTTTGGCGCAGATATGATTCATAGGAACTATAAAGAAGTCGGACTAAATGAGAAGACACAAATAATACAAGGAAATGATGAGTAAAGATGATTAAAACACCCATGATTTGTGGGTTCAGGTTCTTTCCAATCTTCTGCCTTAAACTATCCATATTTTAACATAAACAAGTCCCTTAATCTAATTTCTGTAAGGGTAATTTTAAACCCCTGCTGTAAAATAAAAATTATATTTAATCGAACAATATAAGATAATTTAACATTTTAAATAAATAAAAACAGAGATCATAGTAAATGTTATAACAACTACTTACACAATAACTAGTAAAATAAATAAAGCAAAAAGCGTGCGAGATCTTGATATCGAGGTGGTCAGGTGATAACGGTTCAGACAGTTAATAAACATTGGTTATCAATAGCAGTGATGGAATAACTAGGATGGTTAACAAAAATCTTAGTCCATAGTAGTCAATAACATTGACGGACAATCATAACAGAATAGACAATAATTGTAACTGACAGCAATGATAACTTATGCCTGGACGAGGTATGACATTTGCATAAGGTATGAAAGGAAGGTAACGCATGATATGCCAGCTTATACCTTAACATTTAATAATTGACGTGTAGTGGAGATAAAGTTAATAGAAGGCTGAAATAAATAACAGGTCAATTGAAAAGTCCCCGACCTAACACATAGCTGGCGCTACTAGAATTACATCCATATGTTTCTTAGTTGACAGCGGTCGGATCATTAGTTTGTGATTTATAACATTTTGAGTGAAGCAACTTTTGTTATTGTAAAAAATATAGATAAAAAGGAATTTCGCGCGTTGATAAAATATTGATTTTTGAAGGGAAAAAATACAGTTGAGGCAAAAACTTGGATTTTATGCCGAGTTTCCGGACACTGCCCTAGGAAAACCAACCATCAAGTATTGGTATGTTAAGTTTAGACGTGGTGAAATGAGCACCGAAGACGGTGAACGCTGTGGACGCTCAAAAGAGGTTGTTACCGACGAAAACATTTAAAAAATCCACAAAATGATTTTGAATGACCGTAAATTGAAATTGAATGAAATAGCAGACACTCTAAAGATATAAACTGAACGTGTACATCATATCGTTCACGAATATTTGGGTATGAGAAAGCTATGTGCAAAGTGGGTGCCATGCGAGCTCACTTTTGACCAAAAACAACGACAAGTCGATGATTCGGAGCAGTGCTTGAAGATGATCAAGCGTAATAAATCCGAGTTTTTGCGTCGATATGTGACAATAGATGAAACATGGCTCCATCATTTCACTCTGAAGTCCAATCGACAGTCATCCGAGTGGACTGCACACGATGAATCCGCTCCAAAGCGTGGAAAAACACAACAGTTGAAACAGGAAGGACCATCAACAGCAACTATTACATCGTGTTATTGGACCGTTTGAAGGACAAAAAAAATTGAAAGTGCAGCTTCACCAAGACTATGCACCGTGTCACAAGCCAGTCAAACGATTGCAAAAATGCATGAATTTGGTTTCGAATTGCTTCCTCATCCACCTCATTCTCCAGATCTGACCCTCCACGGACTATTTCCTGTTCTCAGATCTCAAACGAATGCTCGCTAGGAAGAAATTTTCGTCGAATGAAGAGGTGATCGCCGAAACTGAGGCCTATTTTGAAGCAAAGGACAAATCATACTACAAAAATGGTAACGAAAAAGTTGGAGTACCAAATGGAATTCTACAGTACTAGTACTACTAAGTACCACAGAAATTCGGAACGATTTATGATTTTCTTGAATGATACGTCTTCTGTTTTAAGAAAAATAATATGGAAAAAATATAAACAAATAAAACTCGTTTTTATATTTGGCTTATCGTATCTCATAGACTAAACATACCGAATTCTGAACAACTAGGGCTGTATTATTAGCCACGCTATATAACACCCCCCTTCTGAAGAAACGATCAAATGAATGTTACTCCGTCTAGACAGCTTACTGCTGTATTAAAATTATTTGTGAGTATTGACTATACCTTCGTCACCAGTATGACTTTGGTGAACTTCTCAACTGCATTGTTTTTACCAAAACTTCTATGTATAGCCTGTATTAAATATTTTCTTAAGTTTTGGTGACTTGAAATTGCGATAGTCTACGGTGGAGATACCTTTGTTGTCCTTATACCCTGGACAACAAGATTCAGCCCAATTTCCAATATACTAGATTAATTCACAATAACTTCAAACCACCCTTGGTGACCTTATAGCCTGAATTGCAATAATTTAAGATTTACAATGCTTCAATCTACCTTTGGTGTGCTTTAAAAGCATAATTTTAACAGCAATCACACCTTTTAGTAAATATTAGTGGAATACAGCATTTAATTGATTATTCATTTAGTAATATCCGATCTTTGTTCGTAATTCTGTATATATTACAAGGAAACGTTAATAAAACCTCTATTTTCCAGCTGATTTAGTTACATTCGAGGCACGTTTCGTCAAGAATGTTAATATCATCAGGCCGCTCGGGTTCTGCCCAATTCGAAACGTATTCATGAAATGTGCTGTTTGATATAAATTTCAGCCTGCAGCAATGTTTCAATGTCTCCCTTATTGCCGGGCTGTTGCGGTAAGCTATCCCGCAGTCTCTTGTTCGTTTTCATTCAAAACCATGTTTAATGCAACAGAAACAGCTGGTCTCTTATTGTCTGCATCTACAATTGACAAGTCAGTTGAATTTTCAGAAATAATTTATTAGCGTTTATTTAAAATGCCTAATATTTTCTGTGAACTCTTTACTCCATAAGTTTCCAGGGAGTTAAGTATTTGGTTGTTGATGTCCCCGTAATTGTTTTTTTTGATAACATCTTTATTAGATATGCTAATAGCATCTTAATTATAAATTAATTTATTACTACATTTAATTTGTACTTGGATTAGTTAACAAACAAGATGAGTGCGAGAAAATACATCAGTATGTATTCCTCAATTATAAAATTATAATAACTTATAGTTATAGTTTACACTAAAGGTATACACTTTATATAAGTTCATATGGTTTGGTTAGCTTTAATGTTCTGATTTTCTGTGCATTGTCCAGTAGTGGTATTTAGTTTTAATATTGTCTGATAAATCAATATCTTTGATTTTAGATCAAGTTGAGAGTATCTTCCAACTAACCAGTATAGTTGTTTTATTTTAGTTCCATTGTATTTTGCTTTTTGTATAACATGATGTTTCCAATTTAATATACCTACAAGCTTGAGGAGTAGCTCAAGCTTCTACTTGAGGAATCGGGCATCCGTTGGTCTTATTATTTTGCCGCAACGCAAAATTAACATAAACAGATTTTGAACAATTAAGTTGAAATTTCCAATCTTTAGTCCAGTTGTAGATTTCGTTGACCGCCACTTGTACTTTTTCTATTGCCCTAGACAGAGATATGTCGTTTGCCATAATAAGTGTATTGCCAGCAAAGGTTCCAAGTAGTTTTTCTTTTGTTGTTGTAAGCTTAATCATATTCAATGCTTGTTTTAGTCATAATATATGTGGGGCTTTTCAATAAGACTGGGTCATTGTTGAAGTAAGTAAGATTATTGTTTTATATGTACCCGAAGCAGATGTAAAAATTCAATAAAAGGCCCACCTTCAGAAGGAGAAGAAAAAGGTTGATATAGAATTCAAGAATTTATATTCGTTTGGCAAGCATTCAAGCCTGTCTATTTTTGTCGTCTATTTTAGATATATCATACACAAATAATTTTTAGTAAAAAGCAAAAAATTTCAACAGCGTTTGTTTTTTTAATGCACATTAATGGAACTTACAGTAACTATACTCTGATTTCGAGAATAATGAACAAAATCGCCTTGAATAGTAAAACATATATGATGACGTGAAATTGTATAGTGAAACTGAATTTAGTCATCATGGAGGATCACTATCTATGGCTGTTGATGCTTTTCAATCGATCAGTGAAAGAAAAAAGAGCTGCTTTATTATTGTTATATGACTGTTATAAGATATATGATAAAGTGTTTTGCCATGATTTAAAAGAGTAATAAAGAAAAGCATCAGCACATTAGTAATAAATTATGTTTAATACGCACAAATTTATGTCTAATACCAAACGAATGTAAATGTGTCAATAATGAAAGAAATTGATAAATGTGTGAATAATGAGAGATACACTATTTAATAACGAAAATATATCAGATACAAAAATGTTCTCACTCTATTATTATGAACTGATTCATCTGATCATAGAAATGACATTATACATTTTCTGTATCCACTTTTTTATACGGTACATTTACAAACTGATACACAAATAATCAAAGTACAAATAATCCAACTGCTTGAACCTTCAAAAAAATGGTAATATCATTGTTGTAACGGTGAAATTTAAAGTATTTTTATTGTGACTAGTGCAGACTTCTATCTATTATTTAATCGATTTCACATTTATACAGTTTAATAGTTCCTATTCCTTCCCAAATTCATCAGTTACAAGAAGATATTGAAGACAGAGTCGAAGAAATACAACTCAGCCAGCCTTAGACACTTCATGACCTTGATTTTGAAGATAGAGATGATTGTACCCATAGGTGTTCCTTGAAGAACTTCTACTGTGTACTACAAAATCTAGAGCTACTACTTTTTGTCAATTGCTGGAGTCGTATATTTTCGAAAGAAAATGTAGAGTTTTTAGAAAAATTGTGTATATATCTCTGATACCATAATAACAGTTAGTTGTAAGTGTAGTAACAGTAACAGTAACAGTAGTAACTGATTTTAACAGTTACTTAGAAACAATTTTTCAAGCAGAATAACTAAAATAAGCATCTAATCGAAGGTAGGTTAAATTGAATACATCCCGTAAGACATAGAGCTGAATAGATCAGACTTAAAATTAAATAAATGGACAGGATAGTCGGAAGATACTCTAAACCTGACCTAAAATCAAAGAGATTGGTTTATCAGTCAATTATAAAACCTGTTTGGACTTATGAGATGCAAATATGGGGGTGCCCTAAAACATCAAACAAGAAAGTAATCCAACGCTGTCAAAATGGACGAAGAACTGCACGATGACCTCGAAATCAAATGTATCTATGATGTAATTCAAGATTTTGCTATAAAATGAGATGGAAGAAGCTTATTAAAAGCTCAGTAACCTGGAAGTTTAAGCTCTTAACATTAGCTTAAGCACTCTAATTTTAATTGGTGAAATGCATTACAATCAAGTATAACAGAACAATAGTAATATATTGATTTGAACATATTTCAAGACCATACTAAACATATTTAATATAAGAAGTAACAAAAAAATTGCTTTTTGACGTATTGAAGTACATTTCCTTTCTCTCAACAAAAGAAAATCCGATAACAAACCAGCAGGTAAACATGAAATCGCTTTTTGTTCTAATATTTCGACTTGAATACGTGTCCAGACACCATAAAACAAACTGACGAAAACAATATTAATACTTAGAATCGTTCGGACTATTTAAGGCTCGCGAACGTAAATGGACCTGTCTGCCAAACTAGGGATTCGACATTTTTATATTTTTCTAGTGCGGTAGGTATGATGAGCTCCGTTTCCTGATCAGGCTTTCAAGAGGCCGATCACGCACCACTCCTAGCAGGAGATGCGCAAAGGAAGCTCCAACACATGCCTAACGGTGATTCTTTTGGTTGATGTGTCGACAAAAATAATAATTCGATGGCGTGACCTCTTTCAAGACCGTCAACAGTTGATTCTGTTGGGTACGAACGTCGATATATCCACACAGGTGTTTCTTAAATAATTATTCTTCATTGATACTTACGATTGTATCGCATTTATTCGGCAATACGTTCTTATGTAATAAAGTTAAGCTGAAGAAACGTATAAACGTATCTCTTAGGAATTTATATGTAGTTAAAAAATATATCAGGAATATGTCATACAGGAATTGTAACCTACTCTTAGCAAATTATGTTATGTACAAATTTAGTAAGCTCATAACAGATCACAGAATTTTGATTGACATAGATCTAGAAAAAAATAGATTAACGATATAAAAAATATATTCAATGAAAGATATACATAATTTTTATAAATTACACCTTACATTAGATATGGTTAGTACAATCTTAATTTACAAATTAATTTATTAGTATAGTTCTCTTGTTCTTGCGTTAATAGACGAGATAAATAATATAATAATTAATGCATCAGTTCCCAAATTAAAATAAAACTAAACTATTTAAGCTAAAGTTAAGAATAAACTTATAGACTATACAAGTTTGTGTGGTTTGGTTAGCTCCAATCTTGCAATTTCCTGCGTTTTCTCCTGTAGCTGTATTGCTTTCATGTTGCTATGATTTAGCAACCTTATTTCATGTTTTAAGACGAAATCTTGGATCATTTCGTAAATACACTTAATTTCATACGTAGAAATAGGCATTGGTACTTAATCGTAGAACTTTGTTTTGGGTGCGTTGGATGATTACTAGTCGGTTTGTTGTTTTAGGGAAACCCAATATTTTACATTCCATATGTCCAAATTGGTTTTATGATTGACTAATAAACCAATATCTCTGATTTTAGGTCAAGTTGAAAGTATCTTCCGACTAACCAGTATAGTTGTTTTATTTTGGTTCTAATGTGTTGCTTTTTGTCTAACGTGATGCTTCCAATTTAACATATCCTCGAGAGGGATACCGAGGTATTTAGTTGATTTTGTTTCAGGAATTGGGCATCCGTTAAGTGATTGATATAAATAGGTTTTTTGTCATTTCACCACAACGCAGAATTAACATATTTGGACCTATTAGTTGTAATTTTCAGTGTCTAGTCCATTTGAGACTTTGTTGACTGCTACTTTTACTTTTTCTACGGCCTTAGGTGGAAATGTATGTAATGATAATTGTGTCGTCGACAAATGTTCCTTTTTGTTGTTGGGAATAAAAACGTGGAGGAAATACTACTATCAGGAACAGGAAATCAGAAGATTGAAGCGAATCAAACCATGCGATATTGTATAAAGTACAAAAATATTATCTTTAACTTATTTAAGTACAAATGAATGATAGAAATAAATTAATATATAATCCAGATTGTTATAAAGGAACCTAACAAAAGATATTAAATAAAAAAATTGAACTCGACTAACCAAATCCCGTTACTTCTTGACATAGTCAAAATTATACATCTTTATACACATATAATCTACAGCCTTTATTCAACCGACTATGTCTTTATTCAAATATTTTATGGAGTATATTTAAACTAAAATTTGTTTCTTTTAATGACTCCAAATTATCTATACAGTAATAGTTTTAGATGAAATCAGTAACTGTTGGTAGTAATTTATTTAACTAGATTTCAAATAATGTCTCGCTATTTGATGCATATTGGTAAAACAATGCTTTCAATTTTTAACCGACTTCTAAAGAGGACATCTAATCTAAAATAATCAGATCTATAATTAGATTTTCAACACAGAAAAAAAGCATTTTATTAATATAAAATATGTACATAATAATCCTTGGAATAAACAAATAAAAATAAACAAAAACCTTATTTAACCTATCTACTAAACGTATTTTATATTCTACTATATACACACAATTTAGCTTAATACCCACCTAAACCTATTTATCTATTTACAATATTATTTTAACTACTTCCAACTGACCACTTTGAAGTTGGCGCCGAGACCAAACAATACAAAAATATACAAACAATTACATTACCAACAAAACAAATCTAAATTAATATAGCAGTTTGGTTAGGAGATCTAAATGCATATAAAAAAACAAGTAAGTGTGAGAAATGAAAAGAAGAACGAACAGAAATCCCTGTAATTTCTGTGCCAAGTGATAATTCTGTTCAAGTTTTTTTTTTTGATCACAACGTTTTGTTATTCAGACTCCTAGAGAATCTGTGAAACCTCTTCCTCCGTGGTATTCCCGGTTGCGTAAAGCATTGTTTCACTGTCGGACGTTTTTTCCAGTATTTGATAACCATACAATATTCAGTGCTTGATACGTTAAATGACATTGAAAATTAAAAAATATAGCTGTTAATTTGGTCGTGTTAAAATAATATTACGCATTCTCAAGTACTTCTACAAAAAAGGAAGTTGCGAGAAAGATTTTATTATATGGTAAATAAATGTTATGCTTATTATAAAATATAAAACCAAAATTATGGCGATCAATATATTTTCAGGTACTTTCTAGTACTCTGCTGGCTTCCTGATTAAAAAATCTCTAAAATTAAGTCTTTAAAATTAATACAAAGAGTGAAATATGAAATTTTACTGGATTGGTGTTTAGTCAGTATAAACACTTCTTCATGCGATTATTATTAATTTTCGTGTTTGTCTATATTTTTGGCAAACAAGTAGTTGAACAACATGTCATCAAATCATGTCCCAAGATATCTGCGAGCTTTTCGTACTGCATTGGTAGATTTTGTCGTTATATTTTTTTATCCGACTTCAAAAAATGAGGAGGTTCTATATTCGTTTTTATATATATATATTTTAATGTTTGTTGCCGATTCCTCCATCAATTATGGACCGAATTTCAAAATTATTCTTTTATTCGAAAGAGTGCAGTTCTGAGGTAGTCTCATTGGAACTAAGTTAGGATCCGATGGGGGGGAAGATAGGGAAATTGAGCGAAAATGTCAAAGGCAGGTACAATAATATAATGTTATTGCAAAACTGATGTGATGAAATGTAATGTAAAAGCTATTCAATTTGCTCTTTAAGCATTAACCATATCATATGAGAAGTCGTAGAAACATTATAGGCAACTGTTTCTATGATTTAGAATGTTAAAACACACACGGGGGCCATGGGTTCGATTCCCAACAGGACGACAACTTTTTTTCTTCGTTCTTATTAGTTCGAACATTTGATAAATCACCTAGAGTAGGTAGCGGACCCCAGGACCTGAAACATTCCTTATTTTCAATCATTGTTCCTTTATTTTTATTTTTCCCCATACAGGGTGTAGTGTTTTAGTTGAGCTATATTGTAATACTTAATAAGATAACTACGTTAATCGTAGAACTTTGTTTTGGCTGTATTATATATTGGCACAACGCCATATTGTACCTTTAATATATACATACTGTTCCCCGATGATACACACATTTATGTTTCAAAATTTTATATAAATTTATTGAGTTTTTTCAATTTTCAAGGAACCAAATAATTATTTAGCTATTCATTTAATTCATGTTTATTTATTACAAAAATATGCTCTTTCCAATGGTGATTGATACCTTTATTTATGTGATGATTTTTTTCAATTTAAAAAGGCATTTATTGAAAAAAATTAGTACAAAATATTAGTCAGAATATAAATCAATATGTCAATAATGATTTAAACAAGGCGAAGCAATAACACGTTGTTAAATTCGTTCACTTGACATCTCCTGGATTACTCCATAACGTTTTGCTCTTAAGATTGTTGCAGTAGGTCCAATTTTCATCGCCAATTACAATACGTTACGGAAAACTATTAATTTTTTTACCTGGTAAACAATGAAGCATGAAGCATGAACTGTTAAGTGATCTGAAAGCTTATAGAGAATTTCAGCTTGGTTTTCGTCCAATTAGTCTTGCAGTTCGATAAAATCAAGAAGAAATATCAAAATCTTCGAATGTAACAGTTAGGTTAGGTTGTTTAATAGCTGTTCGTGTTTTCACCACGTCAACTACCGTGAGTTATTCTCCGTTACTTCATAATCCCAGTACGTCCTCAATAAAAAATTAATAAAGTTACAGAACATAAATAGTACGTAATAAAAACGTGATGGCTCACACTTATTCAATATAAATATGTATGCTCCTTCGACACATTCTCAAACATTTCTCCTATTATTCCGTCTTAGCGTCGACATCTCCCGACTCGTAGTACTAACGTCTCTTTTCGGTGTCAATCGCCTTATTACGCCATTCACATCAGCTGCCTACAAATTGGCTGTTTCTTAAGCGTCAACCTCACCGAAGGCTTTATTAATATTTTCGTCGCTTCATCAGTCAAAAAAATCACCGTTATTCACGTCCTGCTCATTCTTCCTGCTATTCTCGTGCTTAAATTTTATCAGCCGACGCTGCTGCACACGCTGAATAGTGAATAGGGAGGACTAGATAGGCCGTACCGTACGAAATCCTTATGCCGCGTCACGTTTAGCACGGGTCATTTGACCTACTGGACGGTTATAGAGAAAAAATCTTCTTTAAGAAGATCGATTCGTTCATAATTTAAATTTAATCGTATATTATTCGATATAAGGGTGGTAAAGGAATAATGTAAGGATATTTGGTCATGAAAAACCGATAGTTATCAAACCATAACTGGCCTGATGATTCTAATATAGGATTACGAATATACGTAAAATTAGCGTTGGAACATAAAACAAAAACAGTCGAAACAGTCGATAGTCAAAGAACTAGCAACTGAAAATAGTAATTACAATGAACGATTCTACTTTTTTTTTCAATTCATGATGCCAGACGAAGATGTACGAATCCTTTCCTGTGTAAATTGTGAGAGAGGAAAGGACTGTGATAATTGCTTGGGGCAGTTAATTTTATTTTCCAACTGTAGTATAAGCGATAATAATAATACAAAACATGCAATCTATGTTATTTGAAACGAAGTAGAATTACTTTTATATTTAAATGTTCTGTGTATCTCTAAAAAAGAATGGAATAATACCCCACAAATGTTTTATTGTATTTTAAAGTATTAATTTTTATTTTTGAATAAAATACTATAATAAATATAGACAATACAATAGAACTTTATTAATGAACGGAAATATTTTTTAACAAAAATCGAGGGAGTTATCGAAATATTACCTATTATTGCTATAAAAACAGTCAAAATATTTTACTATTTATCATTCCCAATTTTAATCTTTTTACCCTATTATATTAAAAATATTGAAAAAGATCGTACCAAAATGCTAAAACATTAATATACAATATATTGTTATTTACAAGCAAACTACCAAAAAAATCATAAAACTACATATATTACATATAAATCTATGTTAAGCATAAATTGGGTACATTTTTGTTAATGTCGCGGCTAGGATGACAGAGCCAGAACGTTAAAAATCGGTCGAATGAAACTAGTAGAACCAAAAATAGTAACTAAAAGTACGACTGAAACAGTCGATAGTAAATAGTAACAAAATCAGTCGGACCGAAAATAGCGACTGAAAACAGACGACTGAATCGGTCACTGGTAAATAGTAGTAAAAACAATCGAACCAAAAATAGCGATTGAAACAGTCGATAGCAAAAAGTAGTCAATTACTAAACAGTCGATAGCCAATTTCAGTCGATAGTCCTCAACACTATTTATAATAATAATATGGGATGTATAATAATATGGATTAGTGATGTGAATATGAACTTATGGTAATACAACTCCCTCATATGCTGATGTCTTTGTTTTATGATTTCAGACTGGTGATTTTGATAGCAATAGAACGAACAACCTAAAGGACCAACATATACTGAAGACAATGTATTATAACATTTATTGGATGAAAACCTAGCTAAGATTTTCAAAGATATATATATATATATATATATATATATATATATATATATATATATATCATTACTATAATTAAATATTATGAAATGATAATTCAGAAAAAAATATTCAACCTTTCGCTCTCGTGAGACTCCAAATCCCAAGCCATCCGTCCTATAAATAGATTTCCGCAATCTGGCTGCAATCGTCACTCCACTCCACCGCCGACGACCTCCTCCTCCTCCTCCTCCATCAGCCCCCGAAACGACCCTTATTAAAATTCCCTGCCGCCGCAACTTTATTACGACGTCCACGCCCTCTACCTAACCCGCCGCGCCGTAATCCGGTAATGTCGCGCTCGTTTTTCTCCCTCTCCCGTTTTGTTTTTTTTTATGTACGTTGCCGACTTTAATTTCGATGTAGCTTTTTAATTTTCGCCGTGTCCGACGCTCATCCCAGGGGAGAGCGGCCGGGTGAGAGGGTGGGGCGCCGGGCAGGAACAGCGGAGCCTTTCTAATATTCCGGTCGGTAAATCAAGCCGAAGGCGAAACGGCCCCGGGGCGCGGCCCGCCAGAGATGAATTCGGTCAATCTCCGAAATGGACTGGACGAAAATAGATGTCCATTCCATCCAGGGTCGTCCGTTATCATTCCCTTTGTTGTGTTCGGTTCCGTTTTGAAATCAACGATTCATCCGTCGTATTGTTAACTTATAACTGTAGTTTATCGAAAGTAGTAGTGAACTCACGTCATCAAGATGTATATATACATATAGAATGCAATATATTCTATTGCCTATTGAAATTTGTAAATTCGTTTTAATACCAGACAATTTTTTCTTTCTCATTTTATTCTAGCTTGGATTTCGAAACCACTACTCGACAATCGGCCAAGTGCGCAGAGTAACAGCGACTATTGAAAAGGCATTCGAAGAAAAGAAACACAGCCCTGCAATATTCCTGGACGTCTCGCCAGCTTTTGACCGGGTATGGATTAATCTACAAACTGAGCTAATACTGCATCAAGTGAAATATATATCAAAATAAATCAGTTCACATTAGTTTTACCAACAATAAAATATTTTTAATAAAAAATTTTAACCGACTTCAAAAAATGAATAATGAATTCACCCGATTGCCCGATTCCTCAAGTAGAATCAATTGAATACCTCGGCATCCATCTTGATGGTCGATTAAATTGGAAACATCATGTTAAATAAAATGCAAAACACATTAGAACCAAAATAAAACAACTATAATGGTTAGTAGGAAGATACTCTCAACTTGACCTAAAATATGGGGTGTAAAACAAAATTCTTCGATTAATTACCAATGCCTGTCGTTACGTAATCAGCGAAGAAATGCGCGATGACCAGGAAATCAAATGGATTAGAGAAATTATCGAATATTTCGCATTAAAACACGAAAGAAGATTACTAATTCATACTAACGATTACGCGCAGGATACCAGAAAATTGAAGCGAACCAAACCATACGAACTTATATAAAGTGTAAACCTTTAGTGTAAACTATAGCGCAAGTTATTATAATTTTATAATTGTGGAATACATATTGATATATTTATCTCGCACTCGTCTTCTCGCTTGTGAATTAATCCAAGTATAAATGAAAAGTAGTAATACATTAATTTATAATTAAGATTGAACTAAGCACATCTAATAAAGATGTTACCAAAAAGAAACTTAGATTTTTAATACAAAAAAAGTATTTTAAAATAAAATATATACATAATAATCGTTGTAATAACTAAATGAAAATAGCCAAAAGCCTTATTTAACCTATCTACTACACGTATTTTATATTCTACTACATACACTCAATTTAGCTTAATACCTATCTAAACCTATTTATCTACTTACAATACAATAGTTGGAGTAATCGGGGAACATACTTTTAAAAAATATACCTCCGAACACAGAACCTTCTCTTTTTTCGAAGTCGGTTAAAAGATCAAGCACAAGCCAGTATATATAAATCAACATATAATATAGCCAAATACCTTGGCATGACTTTTAATGTCAAACTCAGCTGGAAACGTAAGAAGAAATGTAAGAACAAAATGTAAAGAACTCAAGTTCAAAAAATGTACAGTTTATTGGGTAGATATTCAGCTTCAGCCTAGCCCAGTCAAAACCAGTCAAAGGAATATAAATACTATTTTACAGATTCCAAAACAAGATACGACAAAGTATTTACGAATACAAAGTTATTGGTGGTCCATGGTATATTCATAATGATAATCTGCATAAGGACTTGAAGGTAGACACTGTAGATAACGTTATAAAGGAGGATAATACTGGCTAAGACATGAACTGAGGCTCCATCAGCACATCCATATTGGCGTTCTCCAGCTACTAGTGTAATTTGAAAACCGTAGCAAATAATAAATATATATAAACGATATAAATCGCTTATTAGTGCTAATTTATATATATATATATATATATATATATATATATATATATATATATATATATATATATATATATATATAAGAGAATAAACTGTTTCCTGATGAACGGTAAGAGGATGACCGCGGATGTCCGTAATAGGATGTTAGGGTTTCTGTACTTAAAGGGATTCGTAGAATATTGACGCTGCAACACTTAATACGTTTATTCCTGTCCCGAGTCGATGACAGAACCAGATTTGGTAACAGACGCGAATGATGCAATATATGACATTACGTCGGATATAAGAGGATCGATTCCAATTGTTTTCTTAATGCCAAATAGGAAAATGTTCTACGGGGTGTACGAAATAAGATTTCCATTATTTATTGTAACTTTAAAACTTTTATTTAGAAAAATTGGTAGAATATCTTTTATTTATATTACCGTCTATGGTTAGTTAACTAAATTCTGTTTATAATATTAATGGATGAAATAAAAAAAATGAACAAAAAATGGAAAAACTTCAGAAAAGAAGATTAAAAGAATACGAACCGATAATGGATAAAAGAAAAACGAAAGTCATAATAAATATGTAAATTGAGCATGTAAATTAGAACACGTAAGTATATTTTAATATCTGGGTATAGAAATCGAAAGTAATGGAAGCCAGGAGATGAAAATGGATGTCAGAATTGTAATAACCATGAATTTGTGCTTATGGCAAATTCATTAGTGAAAGGGAAATATCAAGCAAAACTGATGTAAACAACAATTTACAAATATACAAACACACATAGTAGAGTGTACAACACAATTTACCAAACCAAACCAGCTCTAATATTCGGTTGCGAGACAAGGGTGTTGTTAAAGAGAGATAAAAGTAAGATACAAGGTTATATATAAAATATACATACAATACTTAATATTTATACATATAAAGAAATAAAAAAAGATCTCAATATTGAATCACAGAAAGAGTACAGAGGATACAACTCGCTTCAGAAGAAAATAAAAATATCAGAGGGCGGCCTAAGCAAGCCTGGGATGAATGTATCGGAGGAATACCTCAGAAGAGAGGAAAAACTCTAAGCAAGACGACTGAACAGAGATAGACAAAAATGGAAAGAAATTATATATGGAGCAAGCGAGTATAGACACCTTTACATCAACATGTGGTACAAAAGGTGTTTTGTAATAAGATAAAAAAATAAGTGTAAACTATTTTCCACCTTATTCTATCTTTTCTATCTAATTATTTGTCAATAGTATCAAAATCACCACTTTTAGATCCTTGAAGGGTTTCTGAGTTGAATGAGTTCCTAAAAGTGTTTGTTAGGTTTGGGCAGATTCTGCTCTAGACTGAACTAGACAGAACTAGAATTAATTAGTACTCTTTAGGGTGATTTTTAAATTTATCAGATGAATATAAGTGAGATATGTTATTTTTGGGTCACACAAGACACATTCGTTGTTCAAAATCATAATGAAATGTTTCAGTTCATCAGAGTTCAGTTTTTGATATAATTTTATAATTTGACGGGTATAAAGGTTGTAACATTAAAAGAATTTGTAAATAACCAATTTTTAGTATTAACGTATAGTCTATTCAAAATAACAGTGAACTTCCACTCATTGTATTTAAAAGAATACAATTTTAAAAGCATATAATAAAATCAAGAAAAACTTATTTCAATTTGTGTATTTAGGTGAGACATGGATATTCCAGAATGGGACATGGCAAGATGATAATTAAAATAGCGTTTAGATAACAAAAGTTGATTGGGTATTATTAGCTATAACATTTATTAATAATTCCTTGCAGATATATTGTTCTTCATGTTGGTCGGAAAGAAATTGACAAATGATGGAATCGTGAACAAGTGTTAGATAAAATTTAACAGCTTCGTTACTCACTTGAATGAAGCTTTCCGAATATGCGATTATTCCAAGATTGGGTGATAATTTTTGTTTCATTTATATTATTTAGATTAGAATTTTGTTATGTCAAAGCCAAAATAAACTAAAACTCAGAGTTGATGCGACAACATTGCGACGTTTTGATGTAATCAAATTAGATGACGCAAGTTCACTGTTTTATTGAACGGATTGTAGTTATGGTTTGTCATATGTGCTTCTGGTATTTCATGAACTTCTGAACATCAGTCATTGTGGTTTTAACAAAATATCATCCAGTATCGTATTTACATTTGGGGTTATTAAAAACTGTACTAAGATAAAATACGTTCTTTTCTGTTACTTTGCGGTATGAATACCGTCAGTTCTGACTTACGAAAACATGTGAAATAGCTATGTATGTCTCGTGACTAATTCTGTCGGTTAATTAGTATAATGAATCGAAACTGTGGTTTACCAAGGATCATAAAAAATTATTCTACATTGATAACGCTACTTATATCTGGCAAGAAGTCGAAATCAATTAATTATTTATACAGAAGTTTGGAGTCCCAAGATATTTACGGCGGTACTGAGGCACGTTATCGTCTAACTGGGCCTGGTCGTACATTGCGGCCGGCTCGTACCACAAACCGTTTGCAAAATCATTGGATTTAACCGTATTAGCGCTGATTTTTTTTAGTGTTTAAAATGGTCGTTTTCTAACGAGCCAATCGTATTACGTTGTCTGGGTGATACAATTTCATTCAGTTTTGTAGTTAGTACTTTTAAGTGTTGTTTTTTATGTAGCAGGTCAATTGAAAAGCCCCGGCCTGACACATAGATGGCGCTGTTAGAAGTAAATCAACGCGTTTCTTAGTTAGCCCTAATCATCAAAAGAAGTGTGTATAAAATTGACAGCTGTCGGATCATTAGTTTGTGAATTATAGCATTTTGAGTGAAGTAACTTATGGTATTATGAAAAAAAATGTATAAAAAGGACTTTCGCGTGTTGATAAAATATTGTTATTTGGGAGAAAAATACAGTTGAAGCAAAAACTTGTCGTGATGCCGAGTTTCCGGATACTGTCCATGGAAAATCAATCATCAAGGATTGGTATGCTAAGTTTAAACGTGGTAAAATGAGCACCGAAGAAGGTGAACGCAGTGGACGCCCAAAAAAGGTTGTTACCGACGAAAACATTTAAAACATCTGCAAAATGATTTTGAATGACCGTAAATTGAAATTGAATGAAACGGCAGATACTCTAGAGATATCAATTGAACGTGTACATTATATCATTCAATAATATTTGGGTATGAGAAAGCTCTGTGCAAAGTGGGTGCCGCGCGACCTCACTTTTGACCAAAAACGCGAGTTGATGATTCAGAGTATTTTGGGATGCGCATGGAATAATTTTATTATTGATTACTATTATTACTGATTTTATTATTTATTGATTACCTGAAAAAGGAAGGACCATCAACAGCGACTATTATATAGAGTTATTGCACCATTTGAAGGATGAAATCGCCGAAAAACGGCCCCATTTGAAGAAAAAGAAAGTGCTGCTTCACCAAGACAATGCACCTTGTCACAAGTCAGTAAAAACGATGGCAAAAATCCATGAATTGGGCTTCGAATTAGTTCCTCATCCACTGTATTCCTCAGATTTGGCCCCCAGGGACTATTTTCTGTTCTCAGATCTCAAAAGAATGCTCGCTGGAAAGAATTTTTTGTCGAATGAAGAGGTGATCGCCGAAACTGAGCCCTATTTTAAAGCAAAGGACAAATCATACTACAAAAATGGTATCGAAAAGTTGGAGAATCAGTGTATCACTCTTGAAGGGAATTATGTTGAATAAAAAAAAACTAATTTTGCCAAAAAAATGTGTTTTACCATAGTAGGCCGGGGACTTTTCAATTGACCTGTTATATTTTGGTAATCATACCCATTAGATAAATTGGTTTAAAAACATGTTTCTGTATATTTGAAAACGAAAGCCGAATCCAGCCCAGGACTTCCAGAAACTCCCTTTCACCATCAACATCCAATCAAACACGACCAGATCGAAACTCCGCCACTGGCCGACGTCAACATTTTCTGCCTAAACACTGATCTGCGTCGTCAAAAGACAAAACTCGACACGTAACGCCTCTACTATGAAGACTATTGTGATCGCCGATTCAGATACAGTGATGACCATTGTTCTCTGTTCGCCATTTTATTGTTGGATGCGGTTACCATCGAAGATTATTGTTTCAACTTTTGAGTCATATCTTTGAATTAATCGGATGATATGAGGAATTCGCGTAGCGTTATGTTATTATCATTATTATTATTTGGCCGACTGTTATTATGGATGACGCTTTATCTATATGTTTTTTATTGTTTGTACGTTTTACGATCGCTACTTGAATTGTAAAGTATCGGGATGAACGTATAATAATCTATTCTGATAGAGAAAATTATCAACGGCAGTAGTTTGGAAGCAAATCGCCCTAAAAATTAAGTGGTATCACCATGAACAGTAACAGTATAATAAATAATTAATAAAACGATAAACACACGTCCTTTAATTTTATTTCTTTTTAACCGACTTCAGAAAGGGAGGAGGTTCTATGTTCCGCTGTATATATTTTTTTAAAGTATGTTCGCCGATTTCTCAGTCAATTATTAACCGATTTTCAAGAGTGTGCATTTATGTGGTAGTCCTGTTGTAGAAGGAAGGGGGGTTTATTATTGAAATCGAGGTAAAAACTCAAATTCACGTACAATGTTTTCACATATTGTTGCCTAAAATAAACAGATATTGGTGTATAATGTTATTGCTGAACTGATCTGACGAAAAATCGGAAGTAGTTAAGTGTAAAATTCAATTGGCTTGCATTTTAAGCACTAACCATATCATATGAGATGGCGTAAAAATGTTGTAGGCAACTGTTTCTATGGTGTAATGGTCAGAACATTGAGCTCACCCCCGGTGGTTATGGATTTGAATCCCAACAGGGCACCAACCTTTTTTTGTAGTATGATAGGAACATTCGTCAGATTACCTAGACTAGGTAGCAGACCCCAAAACCTTAAACATTCCTTATTTTCAATCATTGTTTTTTTATTCCTATTTTTCCTCATACGGGATGTACTTTTACTTCGGTATTCTAATACTTAATAAAATAAATGCGTAGTTTATTGAATAAATATTTATCTATTTACAATATTATTTTAACTACTACCAACTGATCAGTTTGCCGAGTCTAAACAATATAAGAATAATAATATAATCTTGGGACATATACACAAAATTAAATTACGAACAAAACAAATCTAATTTGTTGCTCAACACTAACTTCAAAGTGATCAGTTAGTAGTAGTTGAAATGATATTGTAAATAAATAAATAGATTTAGGTATGTATTAAGCTAAATTTTGTGTATATAGTAGAATATAAAATACGTGTAATAGATAGGTGAAATAAGATTATTGTTTAATTTTTTTTGGTTATTAAAACGATTATTAGGTACAAATTATATTTTAAAGCGTTTTTTTTCTGTTAAAAATCTAAGTTTGCCTATTTAATTTATTTCCGTTGTTACTAGTCATTGTCGATTTACCTACAAATTATTTACAATATCCTAAATTTAGGTATATATCTAGGAGGACCCATTGGCCCTATATTAGTCTCTGATCTAATACGGTTTATGCATTAATTCTGCTGTAAACAGGTATAGGTAGGTATTAAGCTAAATTCTGTGTATATAGTAGAATATAAAATACGTGTAGTAGACGGTTAAATAAGTTTATTGTTTATTTTTTTTTAGTTATTATAACGATTATTAGGTACAAATTATATTTTAAAGCGTTTTTTTCTGTTAAAAACCTAAGTTTGCCTTTTTAATTTATTTGCGTTGTTACTAGTCATTGTCGATTTGTTTACAAATTGTTTACAATATCTTAAATTTAGGTATATATCTAGGAGGACCCATCGGCCCTATACTAGTCTCTGATCTAATACGGTTTATGCATTAATTCTGCTGTAAACAGGTATAGGTAGGTATTAAGCTAAATTCTGTGTATATAGTATAATATAAAATACGTGTAGTAGACGGTTAAATAAGTTTATTATTTATTTTTTTTAGTTATTATAACGATAATTAGGTACAAATTATATTTTAAAGCGTTTTTTTTCTGTTAAAAACCTAAGTTTGCCTTTTTAATTTATTTGCGTTGTTACTAGTCATTGTCGATTTACCTACAAATTGTTTACAATATCTTAAATTTAGGTATATATCTAGGAGGACCCATCGGCCCTATACTAGTCTCTGATCTAATAGGGTGTATGCATTAATACTGCTGTAAACAGGTATAGGTATGTATTAAGCTAAATTCTGTGTATATAGTAGAATATAAAATACGTGTAGTAGATAGTTTAAATAAGTTTACTGTTTATTTTTTTTAGTTATTATAACGATTATTAGGTACAAATTATAATTTAAAGCGTTTTTTTTCTGTTAAAAATCTAAGTTTGCCTATTTAATTTATTTCCGTTGTTACTAGTCATTGTCGATTTACCTACAAATTGTTTACAATATCTTAAATTTAGGTATATATCTAGGAGGACCCATCGGCCCTATACTAGTCTCTGATCTAATAGGGTGTATGCATTAATACTGCTGTAAACAGCTATAGGTATGTATTAAGCTAAATTCTGTGTATATAGTAGAATATAAAATACGTGTAGTAGATAGTTTAAATAAGTTTATTGTTTATTTTTTTTAGTTATTACAACGATTATTAGGTACAAATTATATTTTAAACCGTTTTTTTTCTGTTAAAAATCTAAGTTTGCCTATTTAATTTATTTGCGTTGTTACTAGTCATTGTCGATTTACCTACAAATTGTTTTTACAATATCTTAAATTTAGGTATATATCTAGGAGGACCTATCGGCCCTATATTAGTCTCTGATCTAATAGGGTTTATGCATTAATACTTCTGTAAACAGGTATGGGTAGGTATTAAGCTAAATTCTGTGTATATAGTAGAATATAAAATACGTGTAGTAGATAGGTTAAATAAGTTTATTGTTTATTTTTTTAGTTATTATAACGATTATTAGGTACAAATTATATTTTAAACCGTTTTTTTTTTCTGTTAAAAATCTAAGTTTGCCTATTTAATTTATTTGCGTTGTTACTAGTCATTGTCGATTTACCTACAAATTGTTTTTACAATATCTTAAATTTAGGTATATATCTAGGAGGACCTATCGGCCCTATATTAGTCTCTGATCTAATAGGGTTTATGCATTAATACTTCTGTAAACAGGTATGGGTAGGTATTAAGCTAAATTCTGTGTATATAGTAGAATATAAAATACGTGTAGTAGATAGTTTAAATAAGTTTATTGTTTATTTTTTTTAGTTATTATAACGATTATTAGGTACAAATTATATTTTAAAGCGTTTTTTTTCGTTAAAAATCTAAGTTTGCCTATTTAATTTATATGCGTTGTTACTAGTCATTGTCGATTTACCTACAAATTGTTTTAACAATATCTTAAATTTAGGTATATATCTAAGAGGACCCACAGACCCTATATTAGTCTCTGATCTAATAGGATTTATGCATTAAAACTGCTGTAAACAGGTATATGTAGGTATTAAGCTAAATTGTTTATATAGTAAATTACGCAGTTCTTTTATTCAGTTTTACAATGGGTAGGCCAAGTAAAGGTGAAGCCAGTATGATGAAAAATAGGAACTACGAAACAGTAATTAAAAATAAGGAACGCTTCAGGCCCCGGGACCCACTACCAAGACTAAGAGATTTAAGAAATATTTTAACCAAACTAAAACAACAACAGAAAGTTGATGTCCCCGCTGGAATCGAACCCGCGACCTCCGCGTGTAAACGTTCTAACCGTTACACCGTAGAAGCAGTTGCCAATAATATTTCTACGGCTTTTCATGTGATACGGTTTGTGCTTAAAGAGCCAAACAATGACTTTTGCACTGAACGACTTCCGATTTCCCATC
Source organism: Rhynchophorus ferrugineus (assembly GCF_030347505.1). Taxonomy (NCBI): domain Eukaryota; kingdom Metazoa; phylum Arthropoda; class Insecta; order Coleoptera; family Curculionidae; genus Rhynchophorus; species Rhynchophorus ferrugineus. The sequence continues at coordinate 14,630,162 of NW_027472587.1, forward strand.
TCATCAGCTCAGCAATAACATTATACATAAATATCTGATTATTTTAGATAAAAAATATGCGATAATTTGGTACGTGCCTTTGAAATTTGAGGGTTTCCCTCGATTTCCCCTTTTCCCTCTAACAGATCTTGACTTGGTTCCAATGAGACCACCCCGGAAGTGCGTTCTTTCAAATAAAAAAAGAATTTTGAAAATCGGTCCATAATTGACGGAGAAACTGGCGGACATAGAACTTCATCCTTTTTGATATCGGTTAAAAATATTTTTTAATTCAAAAAATTGATAGTACCCTAAATAAATATTTCACACTCCATCTTCCAAACAATCTTAACATAACAAAATACTGACCCAAAAAGTGTTCTTTGGGGTATACATGAGTCCGCTTCCGGAAATCACAAGCCCGAAGAAGAAAGACCGCTGAGTACAGGTAACCAGACTGACTTTTCACCGTCGAAGGTGCTTTAGGTGGTTAGGAATCCGGTTCTGACTCGTGCCCACAACGATTGAATAGGGATGATTTAACGAGGGGTTCGACATGATAATGATGTAATAACTTGTCGAAAGGCTTTTGTTATTGATAACCAAGCAGAGATTGGTTAGGATGGTAAGTTGTTCGATAACAGTAAGCCGTTTTGTGGTGCTTTCTCGATAAATATTAAACAAGGGTCAAGGTTTTGTTCATTCTTCTCTTCAGTCGAAATATATGGTTATTCCGTAGTTCATCTTCATTCTTCTTGTTTTGTTCAGTTTACAAGCTCCAAATTTTATTTAAAATAGCAACTTTTTGATTATTATCTTTATTAAATTATGTCTAATTATCCTGTTAATAAGTTATAACGTTAATGGTCTCGTTTAAGTTTTATTCACGTTGTATATATGTCAGATACACATCGTGAAATGCTAAGAGAATAATAGTTAAAATAAAATTGAATCGTCAAAAAAAAAACTCGTCATCTAACCGACTTTTCGCTTCAACTGTATTTTTCCCTTCAAATTTTATCAACGCGCGAAATTCATTTTTTCCCCATTTTTTTTTCAATATAACAAAAGTTGCTTCACTCAAAATGCTATAATTCACAAACTAATGATGCGACAGCTGTCAAATTTATACATGCATTTTTTAAGGGTTAGAACTAACTAAAAAACATATGGATTTAATTCTAGTAGCGCCATCTATGTGTCAGACCGGGGACTTTCCAATTGACCTGTTACATATTGATGTATTTATCTCGCACTTGCTTGCTTGTGAATTAATCCAAGTACAAATGACATGTAGTAAAAATTAATTTATAATTAAATTTGAACCAATTATATCTAATAAAGACGTAATCAAAAAAAAATTCTGATGACTGATAAAATGCCTTGATCGCCATCGAAATAAGCGTAAAATAAGGATATCGTCAACCAAAATGAAATGAAACGTATTACGACAAAAACAAAAGCGAATCGGAGACTGTCCGGTCGCAAGAAACAATTGCATCAGTTTACGTAAACTCGTCGATTCGTTCTGGGTTAATAAATCGGTTTAATTCAGTTTCAATCGCGGATTTTACGTCGGCCAGTCCGACAAACACACTCACACACCCTCTTTTATATAATATGATTCTACCTACTTTTACCTAAATCGTCGGACGCTTATCATGCACCGTCAGTAGCACCAATTACGAAACGAATTAGTAGCCAACTTAGCAATGCTCCAGCTACATACCGAGGCGTATTATACAACCATCCACGAACATGCGCGGTCTTCGTGTTTTTTTCTTTCTTTCGTTTTTTTTTCCTCGCGTTGCAACAAGTGAAAACGACCGAATCGATTTGGCAATTCCTCGTACGGAAGAGATCTAAACATTCGAAGAAATATGGTGGACACGCTGACCACCCGCTGAATATGTATATCGATGGTGTTGGGCAAGGAGAACCGTTCTTTCGGCAATCATCAGTCAGAATCGTAGAACAGTAGGTTATATCTCACATATTAAAAGTTGTGATTAAATTATGCGCTTATGAACCACCAGAGGGCGCCACATACGGAAATGTTTTTAGTGGGAAATAAAACAAATAAAAAAAATTATATAATAAATTATATATATACAAATTTTATATATATATATATATATATATATATATATATATATATATATATATATATATATATATATTATATATATTTTAAATTCTATTCTTATTCTTATTCTAAAGACTATTCCAGCTTATTCTAGATATTATTAAATCTCACTCTATGTGTCTATTAATTAGTTCGTATGCTAGTTTGAGTATGAACCTATGTACTACATTGTCATCGCGCACATTTAACTGTTTGGCGAGTGTTGTTGGAGAGGTAATATGGGACAACGACGATGAGTCGCAACACTTTATTCTGGAACCTCTGGAGGATATCTATGTTAGATTTGCTAGTTGTACCCCGCAGTTCAGTACCATAGGTCCAAATGGGCCTAAGTATTGAGTTATACAGCAAAACCTTGTTATCTAATGATAATATAGATTTACGCCCTATCAGCCAATATATTTGGTTTGGTTTAAGCCCAAGTTGTTTGCGTTTTGTCACTAAATGTTTTTCCATGTCAAAGGTTGATCGAAATGAATTCCCAGATATTTAAGGTTGTCTGCTTGCGGAAGCTCATGATTATTCATTTTTACTGAGGAGCAAGTTGTTCTACAAAAGGTGAATGTCACATGGGTATATTTTGTCTCATTTGCTTTGATACGCCACGTTTTCAACCACAATCTGACTTTGTTACGATAAAGTTAGAGGTTTCTGGTGTATCGTCAACATATGTTGCAACAGTAGTATTTCTTGAGATCGGTGGGTCAGCTGTATACAACACATATAACAATGGGCCAAGAACACTGCCGAATATATTAGGTGTAGGTCAGTGTATTCGTCACCCTGTGTGACAATAAAATGTCTATCCGTGAGGGATAATTTTAACAGTTGAAAGTGCATATGAGGCAAAAGCTTTTTCAATTTAACATTCAGTGCAATGTGCCACGTCTTGTCGAAGGCCTGAGATATATCGAGAAATGCTGCGCAGCAATATTTTTTATCGTTTAAATTTTTGTTAATTTGGTTAATTAATCTATGTATTTGTTCTGTTGTCCCGTGTTTATTACGGAAGTCAAATTGTTGGTCTGGAATAATATTTCTCCCTTCTGCAATTATGTTGAGTCTCTTAATGTATAGTTTCTCAAAACGTTTATAGATTACAGGTAGCAGACGTACAGGACGATAAGAGGAGACGTCTTCTGATTTTTTCTTAGGTTTAAGAATCATAGAGATTTGAGCCACTTTCCGAGTGCTAGGAAAGTAATTAAGTCTTAATATGGCATTAAATATGAATGCTATTAATTTGATATAGTTTTCTGGCAGTTTTTTCTTATTGTATCTTAAGATTCTTCCAATAATTAGGTCAAAACCAGGAGCTTTTTTCAGCATTGATTTCTTTAACTATTTGTTTTACTTCATTAACAGTCAACTGACAACAGTTAACTGACAGCAAGTGATCAATTTGAACCCCTTGCATTGATAGAAAAACCTCAAAAATGGACCCCAAGATAAGGTAAAGTGATTTTGCAGCACGACAACGCGCCATATCATAAAGCAAAACTGGTCATGGAAGCGTTGAAAGCACTTGGACGGGGCATATTATCGCACCCGCCGTATTCTCCAGACCTTGCCCCGTCTGGCTATCAACGTTTCACATCAATGGGACACGCGCTTGCAGAGCAGCACTCAGCCAAATTTTAAGAGGTTTAAAAATGGCTCGATGAATGGTTTTTCTCAAAAGACAATCAGTTTTTTTGGGACGGCATTGCTAAATTTCCTAAAAGGTGGGCAAGATGTATAGTATCCAATGGCCAATACTTTAAACTAATACCTTTTTCCTATTTTTTGGAAAATTAGGTAGTTTTTTTCCGAAAAAAAATGACTTTCCAGTACACCTGGTATAAGGATGATCATCAGGACACCAATTTAAGAATGTATAATATTTCTATTATCAGATTCAATATGCGTGCAGAATGATCGGTTTCTTGGGAGATTATACCGCAACGATCATCTGAACTTTAGGGATTTTGGCGGCGTGATAAGATTTTTAAGCGCCGATGGATTTTACCGGTGCCTAAAATGAACAACGAGCTGCGTTCCCAGAATCAGATCGATAAAAACAGCTTTTCCTAGAGCTGGTTGGTGCTCGCATGGGTGTTATATGGAAAACGATTTGTATATGTGGTTTCTTAAAAACGATTTTTATTTCTTCATTAGCGCTGCAGCGTTCCTCACGTACCTTTAAATATACGCAGGTATTTCCGATCTTTAATGAATCTAATTTGAATTTTCACAAAATAATTCTTACCGCATCACCGCACAGCTTTATTGTTTTATATTCAGTTCTTCTGATTCGTACAATATGCAATAGGTGTGATGACAGCAATAAAAAATCATTAAATCTATGTATTCATCTAATGAAGTAGATTAAATAATCGAAAAATTGATTTGAATTGATTTTCCTCAGACAGTTTGCAGGATTATTAAAGCCACATGTTTCAGATAAAGCCTCCAGGGTTAAACATGAGGATACCTAGTCGAAATTGAAAGAAATAAAAGCGGGAGTACCGTAGGTAACACCATATCAATATTAAATCAGTTCCACTTGTGAACTTATAGTAAATAATTCTTTAAAACAACCATTAAAGAACGATCTACTATGATTGTAGGGAAGAAATAAGTACGTAAAGTTTTAAATGTTGTGTTTTGGAATCTCCCATTATCATCAGGTATTTATATGCAACCATTTCCTTTCAGAAAGAAGTTGACTCCCTTTCAGCAAAAGACTGTTTACTAGAAAACATAATAACTGTCATAGAACACCGTCCTTATTCACCATATTTGACAATGTATGATTTTTTGATATTTTCGAAAGAACTGTTTGTTGCGTTATTTCGATAAATTTTGAATTTTCACAAAATAATTCTTACTGCATCACCGCACAGCTTTATTGTTTTATATTTAGTTCTTCTGATTCGTACAATATGCAATAGGTGTGATGACAGCAATAAAAAATCATTAAATCTATCTATTCATCTAATGAAGTAGATTAAATAATCGAAAAATTGACTTGAATTGATTTTCCTCAGACAGTTTGCAGGATTATTAAAGCTACATGTTTCAGATAGGGTCTCCAGGGTTAAACATGAGGATACCTAGTCGAAATTGAAAGAAATAAAAGTGGGAGTACCGTAGGTTACACCATATCAATATTAAATCAGTTCCACTTGTGAACTTATAGTAAATAATTCTTTAAAACAACCTTTAAAGAACGATCTACTATGATTGTAGGGAAGAAATGAGTGCGTAAAGTTTTAAATGTTGTGTTTTGGAATCTCACATTGTCATCAGGTACTTATATGCAACCATTTCCTTTCAGAAAGAAGTTGACTCCCTTTCAGCAAAAGACTGTTTACTAGAAAACATAATAACTGTCATAGAACACCGTTCTTATTCACCATGTTTGACAATGTATGATTTTTTGATATTTTCGAAAGAACTGTTTGTTGCGTTATTTCGATAAATTTTGAATTTTCACAAAATAATTCTTACGGCATCACCGCACAGCTTTATTGTTTTATACTCATTTCTTCTGATTCGTACAATATGCAATAGGTGTGATGACAGCAATAAAAAAAATCATTAAATCTATCTATTCATCTAATGAAGTAGATTAAATAATCGAAAAATTGACTTGAATTGATTTTCCTCAGACAGTTTGCAGGATTATTAAAGCCACATGTTTCAGATAGAGTCTCCAGGGTTAAACATGAGGATACCTAGTCGAAATTGAAAGAAATAAAAGCGGGAGTACCGTAGGTAACACCATATCAATATTAAATCAGTTCCACTTGTGAACTTATAGTAAATAATTCTTTAAAACAACCATTAAAGAACGATCTACTATGATTGTAGGGAAGAAATAAGTAAGTAAAGTTTTAAATGTTGTGTTTTGGAATCTCCCATTGTCATCAGGTATTTATATGCAACCATTTCCTTTCAGAAAGAAGTTGACTCCCTTTCAGCAAAAGACTGTTTACTAGAAAACATAATAACTGTCATAGAACACCGTCCTTATTATTCATATTTGACAATGTATGATTTTTTGATATTTTCGAAAGAAGTGTTTGGATATGGATGCCTTATTTCGATAGAGTTTGAATTTTCACAAAATAATTCTTACCGCATCACCGCACAGATTAGGTGTGATGACAGCAATAAAAAATCATTAAATCTATGTATTCATCTAATGAAGTGGATTAAATAATCGAAAAATTGACTTGAATTGATTTTCCTCAGACAGTTTGCAGGATTATTAAAGCCTTATGTTTCAGATAGAGCCTCCAGGGTTAAACATGAGGATACCTAGTCGAAATTGAAAGAAATAAAAGCGGAAGTACCGTAGGGTAGTGTATTGGTACACCAGTGATGTTCTAGAATTGTTGAAGATATCGTCACACTGGCAGGTTCTTCATACCCTAATATCGTATTAGTATCCCTATTAGAATAAATAATATCCAAGTACCCTATGTTAGTACAGCAAAATATTTAGGAATATAAATAACGTAAAGAAGAAAGAAACAGGTACTTTTGGCTACGCGAATGGTACCATAAAAGTTGGAGATATTGAACTTATTATTCCAAACGACGTTGCAACTGTTGTACCCTATGATAGCACAACAAAATATTTAGGAATGTAAATAACATAAAGAAGAAAGAAACAGGTAATCTTGGCTACGCGAATGGTACCATAAAAGTTGGAGATATTGGACTTATTATTCCAAACGAAGTTGCAACTGTTGTACCCTATGACAGCACAACAAAATATTTTGGAATGTAAATAACGTAAAGAAGAAAAAAAAACTGTACACTAAATTAGAAAAGTAAGCTATTGCCTATTTGGAACAAATTTTACATTGTCAATATACTATAAACACTTATGGTATCCAGACATAAATTTGTGTTAAGACGAGATATCTGGACCTAATCCGGCGGTTTCAGAATAAAATATTGAGCACTGATATCAATAAAGATTTGTAAATGGACACCATTAACTATACCATTAAAAAACTTGGCCAGAATCATAAACAAATACTTCTACACCATGTCAATATTAAATCAGTTCCACTTGTGAACATATAGTAAATAATTCTTTAAAACAACCTTTAAAGAACGATCTACTATGATTGTAGGGAAGAAATGAGTGCGTAAAGTGTTAAATGTTGTATTTTGGAATCTCCCATTGTCATCAGGTATTTATATGCAACCATTTCCTTTCAGAAAGAAGTTGACTCCCTTTCAGCAAAAGACTGTTTACTAGAAAACATAATAACTGTCATAGAACACCGTCCTTATTCACCATATTTGATAATATATGATTTTTTGATATTTTTGATAGTGTTTGGATATGGATACCTTATTTCAATACAGTTCTTAAAAATAGATGATTAAATAACAGTCTTTCTGCTTTTTTCTTCGGTAAATCTAATTTTAGTATTAATCGCCCTAATGATTATTATTGAAATAAAGATTAAATTATTAAAATATAATAAAATGATGATTATTAAACAACTAAAATGATTATTTAAATCAATAAACAAAAATTTAGGTTTTATTTAAATTTTATTTAGAATTTTTGAAATTGATATGGTGTAATAGCTTCACTAACTATTCTTTTTGAAAATATAGTTACCATGATTTAAATACGCTAATATATTATATTACTCTTAGTTTAAAGCAGTTTACCATTAGAGAACCCCACTAATTACACTATTCTCAATTGAATAATATTTTATGATCGGCAATAAAGAACCAGAGTGCCTATAAATTTTGCCTACCGTCATCATAATCCCATCATATTTTTGTACTTTTCCGACGGATCTTAATACTGAGTAACAAAGTTTGGAGTAATGAATGGAACAGGTAATGATACCAATAAAAAAATCCGAACTGATGCTAAACAATTGCAAAAACTCGAAAAAAATTCCCAGGAAAAGGTATTTGCTATGCAGCCCTGGAAGGACAATAAATAAAATACAAATAAATAACATTTACATAACCCACCGTTAGATGCATAAAACTAGTATTCATCCAATAAAATTGCGTACATTCACCCTACGTCATTTACGATTTTGGGTTTTATTTTATAATATAATAAATAAAAGGTAAAATGATTCCGAATTATTTAATAAGATACAGTAAATCGATTCTTAGATACACACATTTTCATTTTGTCAGAAAGTAATCCGGTTGTATCTAATATTCTGAAAATATTGTTGATTATTGTTATCTCAAGAAACATAATTTAAGTAAATAATTATTATTTATTTAATGTTTATTTCTTATCAATCAAGTTTACATAGATTTATAAATAAGTTTTCCTTTTTAAATATGAGTCAGTGATATTTGTTATGTGCTATTTAGTTTATATTTTTTCAGTGTTAGTACTATTTGAAACCTAGCTTTTGTGCCATCTATCAGTGCAACTGGCATCAATCTGTAATTTGTAAAAAAAAGTAATAATGTTGTTTTTGATATTTTGAGAATATTTTTAATCCCTTATAACTCAAGAAACAAAAATAAGTAAATAATTGTTATAAGCAAACGAAGAGTGGCACGATGGCCTCGAAATCGAATGGATATACGAAGTGATTAAATATCTCGCCTTAAAATATGAAATAAAGTTGCTAAATTACAGCAACGTCGAAGCAGCACAACTACCAGACAAGGCACAGGCAATCAGGAGATTGAAACAAACCATACCACACGAACTTGTATAGTGAATAATTGTATTTTTAACTTTAGCTTAAGTAGATTAGCTTTTTTTTAAATTTGGGAAAAAACAGGTTAACTGAAAAGTCGCCGGCCTGACATATAGATGGCGCTACTAAAATTAAATCCATATGTTTTTTAGTTAACCTTAACCCTCAGATCATGCATGTATAAATTTGACAGCTGTCGGATCATTAGTTTGTGAATTATAGCATTTTGAGTGAAGCAACTTCTGTTATTTTGAAAAAAATTGATAAAAAGGAATTTCGCGTGTTGACAAAATATTACTTTTTGAAGGGAAAAAATACAGCTGAAGCAAAAATTTGGCTTGATGCCAAGTGTTCGGACACTACCCCAGGAAAATCAACCATCAAGGATTAGTATGCTAAGTTTAGATGTGGTGAAATGAGCTCTGAAGACGGTGGACACTCGAAAAAAGTTATTACCGAAGAAAACATTTAAAAAATCTATAAAAATAATTTTAAATGACCGTAAATTGAAATTGAATGAAATAGCAGACATTCTAATGATATCAACTGAATATGTACGACCAGTTGATGATTCGGAGCAGTGTTTGAAGATGATCAAACGTAGTAAACCCGAGTTCCTGCATCAATATGTGACAATGGATGAAACATGGCTCCATCGTTTCTCTCCGAAGTCCAATCGACAGTCATGCGAGTGGACTGCACACGATGAACCCGCTCAAAAGCGTGGGAAAACGCAACAGTCGGCTGGCAAGGCTATGGGGTCTGTATTTTGGGATGCCCATGGAATTATTTTCATTGACTACCTTGAACAAGGAAGGACTATCAACAGCGATTTTTACATAGTGTTATTGGGCCGTTTGAAGGACGAAATCGCTGAAAAAAATGGCCGCATTTGAAGAAAATGAAAGTGCTGCTTCACCAAGACAATGCACCGTGTCACAAGTCAGTGAAAACGATGGCAAAAATCCATGAATTGAACTTCGAGTTGCTTCCTCATCCACCGTATTCTCCAGATCTGCCCCCCAGCGACTATTTCCTGTTCTCAGATTTCAAAAGAATGCTCGCTGGGAAACCATTTTCTTCGAATGGAGAGGTCATCGCTCCAAAAATCGTACTACAAAAATGGTATCGAAAATTTGGAGTGTCGCTATAATCTATGTATTAGCCTTGAAGGAAATTTAAAATAATTCAATCTGTAATTTCTAAAAAGTAATAGTTAACGTTATATCTGATACTTTGAAAATATTGTTGATTATTTTTAACTCAAGAAACAAAATGAAGTAAAAAATTGTTATTTATTTAATGCCTTTTTGTATCAAGTTTACAGGGACTATTTTCTGAATGTTAGAATTATATAAAATTGATCTTTTATCCTATCTATCACCGGCTGGCGCTGACACCACCTGAAGAAGACAAATGAGGTTAAATAGGAACTGCCGTTCATCGCCGTATGGAAATCCATTCGCAAATCTTTATTTCAAGACGAATTAGACAAATTGGGTAAATGGAGATTAGGTAAATCAGCGACGATCTATCGAAACCTACTAACGGCTACATATTCAGCCCATCATTACGGCGTTACCTCATGTTCATTATGGTGTAACGAGCGTCCCGCTGATGGGGTGGAGGAAATCAAACGAATTGAGATTATTCTTCAAGCATAGTTAATTACGACGAAGACACAGTTAGCGGAGAAACGATGTCATTTGCTATTACTAAACGCCACGTAATAGTGTTGACAGGTTTGTACTGAATTATTTTCGTCTGGCGTGAGATATATTTTTTGTTTTTATTTACGTTAATAGAATCAGAATGTTGTTAAGTAATATTTGGTTCATAAAGTATTTATTGTTATTTCTTCGATATGATATATCCATATATTGTCCATCATTTTCTACAACCTTTTTCCACCATTCATTGATTTTTCTACCCATCTTCGCAGTTGTTTAATAAGACTTGTACTGTGTATATTTGATTAAAATACATTATTATATTGTTAAGTACAGATTACTTAAATCTAGATGTCTGGAAACAGTCAGTAATTGTTCAAGTTTGACATCTTTTACTGCGTTTGGCCAATCAGCGTCCTCTTTACATGTTTTACTCAATAATTATTAAAATTTGATGCAAAATTAATGAATTTTTCGTATAAGTTGTCGCAAGATATATTTATTACTTATTAAGCAGATTGTTGAACTACTAAAATTAATTAAAAAACTTTACTAACAATTTTTTTCAACACTTCTTCTCTGTGTTTTAACAGCTCGCGATATACACTGATTTAACTGTATCCACAGTAGTTATATATATATAATATTATATTTCGTTAGTATTCCATATATACCCGCATCCGTATATACACAGAATCTCAAAAAAATAATGAATTATTAAATTCATTATCATTCATTTTCTTCGAAGTATATACACTTCGGACATATTAACCTTGTTAACCATTTACTTCTTACTGGATTTGAGAATTATGAACGCTATTAATATTGACATTGAAGTTGAACCTGTTGAAGATTGTTGTCGGATGCAAGGAAGCTCCAACGTACAACTCTGAACTCTGAAATTGTGCCGTTTCTAAAGATGCTAGAACAATGCTCTTAACTGAAAGGACTTCAAAAAATGTTAATTTTGAACAACAAGAAAAAAAATCATTATATTGTCTCTCGAATTGCATTAGCCCATTGAATTTTTGAGTTCCTGTTGATGTTTTCTGTATTTCTAAAACGTCAATAAACATCTTTAGCAAACTAAAATGCCTAACTAAAATGAATTTGAAGGTCGTTGAATCCTATATGAAGCTTATGGTAACATATTAATATTAGTTTTGACATTTTAAAAGTGCGACCTCCGCGTGTGAACTGAACGCTTTCCGCATGATACGGTTAGTGCTTAAAAAGCAAACTGAACGGCTTTTGCACTTACCGATTTTTGTAAGTAAACCCTTAATAAAAACACCTAAAAGATCTCTGAAGGAGATAGCGGTCCGGTCCCTGCTTTCATTATCAGCTTACCTAAATAACTTCGATGAATACAATTAATTGTCTATACATTCCCATAATATTTAAAGAAATATCGTCCAACTCCTAACCGTTGAAGAGTTGTGTCGTCCATCACATTAGCTCAGCAATTACATTATACACAGATATCTGATTATTTTAGATAAAAAAATATGTGAAAACATTGTAAGTGCTTTTGAAATTTGAGGGTTTCCCCTCAATTTGATGTTTTTATTTCTCCGGACTCCAGCATCAGATACTGACTTGGTTCCAATGAGACCACTTCGGAAGTGTACTCTTTCGAGTAAAAAAATAATTTTGAAAATCGGTCCACATTTGACGTAGAAATCGGTGAACATATACTAAAATATAGAAATACATAAAAGATATATAGAGTCGAAAATAGAACCTCCTCCTTTTTTGAAGTCGGTACAGGTACAGATCGGAATAGATCAATATTTTGCAATTATTTGCAATATTTTGATTAAAATAAAATGAATAAGAAAAATCTTTTTAAACTAATTTATTGGCAATATCACACGTACAGGAGATAACTCTTCAGACTATTTATTTAACAATTTGTTGTTACTTATTATTTTGACGTCGCTTATCGAAACATTCTTATATAAAATGGCGGCTAGTCCGTGCCTGTACCGAAGAAGTTGATATTACCACACGTATTGAAAAAGCCACCGACGATCTAACGACATTTCCGGCTTTCACCGTTGGTTGAAGACGCGTGCTCGACCGGCTCATTATGGATATCTGTCCACTGGACGATGGTCTTTCATTATCTCTAGCGACTGAGTCAATCTAACACGTGGAACAGTTACTTTTTCAGACAAAATGGTAGCTTTCGAATCTGTCGCTCGCTGGAACGGTTCATTCCCGATGGCGTGATTGGTCCGTCTTCGATCGGGCTAATAAAGGCCGGTTGGTCATTCTCCTTTCAACAGTTATACATGCCATCATCGATTGTTTCGTTCTATTCATATTTACGACAATGCAATATATCACTAAAAAGTTTATTGAATTATCAAATGTTCTTTTATTACATCTCATTTTAGATACGCTTGGTACAATATTAATTTACTAATTAATGTATTATTACAGTTCTGTTGTACTTGCATCCATATACAAGCAAGATAAATACGGAATAAATATATCAGTACGTATATCTCAAATTAAATTTTAATTAGATTACTTAAGTCATAGTAACAGTAACACATACACTATACAAGTTCGTCTGTTGCGGTTGGACTTCGAAAAAGGAGGAGGTTCTATGTTCGGCTGTATATATTTTTAAATGTTCGCCGTTTTCTCCGTCAGTTATGGACCGTTAAGTCGGTTCAATCTTTTTGTGAAAAATATTTTTTTCCTTTGTGTGGTCCAGTGGCCGTATTGCTTCCGCGTTGCTGTGATTTAATAACCTTATTTCATATTTTACGACGATCTGTTGGATAAATTACTATATTGATGTGATTTCGACGTCATCTTGTAGTTCTTCCTTGGTTACGTAGCGATAGGCGTTGGTAATTAAGCGAAAAACTTAGTATAACTCCATAAGATTAAATATGGTTTATTAGATACAGAATCGGGTGATATGGCTATGAAAATGTAAAAAAAGTCCTTGCAAGGCAAAGTTAGCATAGATATATTTTCAGCTATTAAGCTGTATTTTTCAATCTCCAGTTCATTTTGGTATCTTGTTGACTGCCACTTTACCATCGTTGATAGACACAGAATGATTAACTATTAATTTGGGAACATATAATCCTTTGTATTAATGCAGTTTCTATAAAATGTATTTAAATAGTTTCATTAGAAGTCTACTAAAATTTTATGCAAAATTTTTGTTAACCAAGGACATATGAGACAATTTTTAAACCCCCACAAAGCATTTAAACATGAGCTAAATCTATAATATCTGTAAAATTATATTAAGATTTTTATCGGTAAGCTAGACGTTAAGAATCAAGATGATCCTGTAAATTTTCTGAGAGGTTAGAGCGATATTCTTTAAGTAATTATGAAACACGTTTGCTGGTTTATAACCAGCAATTAAAATATTTTGATGAATGTTGCAGACGTTTAACATTCAACAATCAACTTTTGCAGGCTCTTTCAGTTACATGTTTGAACCTCTCAAACAGCATTCTATCTCTTTTTAAATAAAATAAAATGATAAGGAAAATATTGTCGGACTGTAAAACGAATTTACAACTTTCGACAGGTACATATTGATGACGTGCGTCACTACTGTTTTGAATAGACTGTGCCTTTGCTACAGGATGCTCCATCTTCCTGCTCTGTATAACGAAATTAATTTAGCAATATTTTACACCCAAATTTATTCCCCCTGATCTCAAGCGACATTATTTATATCTGTTTCAAGCGACTAGCCATTGCTACCGATGCAAATTAAAACATCATCTCGTCGAACATTTGATATAGCAGGTGCAGCTTTAAAATATTCATGAACTCGCTTCGTTTTCACTTGTTCGCGCCACAAACAGACGTAGTCAAGCATCAACCGTCGCTTTTCCGTGTAATCTAACGCGATACCAACGACCCAAAACTAACTCAACTCTCAAGTTTGACCGAGAACAATACCGCCGAAAATCCATTGTGTGTGCGTCTGAATTGAAAATCAGATCGTCGATTCGTGCTTTTACATTTCCCTACGGCCGTCCATCTGAGGAATACCAAGTAATACGGCGCTTGTGCTGTCTCTTCCCCAAGGTCGACACTCGCTATCAAAATATATATATATAATGGCTCGCGTGTAAAGACCTTACCGGATAATTTTATTCGGTTCTGCAGCGACCGGGAACCGCATCAAAGGAGGCTACGGACAAACGAGAACATGTACGTATCCGCTGGGTGATCTCAGGCAAAAGTCGGATTATCTAGTCGGCGGTTGAACGAGGGACCCGCGAAATTGGCTTTGTCCATTGTTAATTCGTCAGATAATGGTCGAGAAATGATCTTATCTTAACACTGGTCATTTTTGTTGTTAATGGTTTTATTTAGGCATATATTCATATCGGTGACGTTATGTATTCGAAATTTATGTAGAAGATGAAAAATTGACAATTGAATTTTTTTTATTATTTAAATGTTACATTGTTACTAGTCGTTTCCGACTAACCTACAAGTTGTCTTTATGATAACTTAAATCTAGGTATATAACTAGGCGGACCCATCGGCTTTATCTCAGTCTCTGGTCAAATAATGTTTAAACATGTCACTGTTGTATATTTTATTAAATATACGTCATTACAAAACACTACACAAGATCAGATGGTTTAATCCTTTTGAGGCTTTGTCCTGTTCTGGTGGTATCCAAAATCTTCGATACTTCAATATTCTTATGAGAATGGAGTCTTTCCTCAAGCCCCTTTGCAGTTCTCTTGATTTCTTGCCAGACTTTGGGTATCTGAAGGTCTCGATGTAGGTAATCAGTCCTATAGTATTTGGGTGCACCCACAAAACCTCTCAGGACTTTGTTCTGAAAAAATTGTATTTTGTTTATGTTATTCTTTGCAGAACATCCCCATAATTGAACTCCGTATGTCCATATAGATTTCAGTATTTGCTTATATAATAGCGATTTATTATGTAATGATAATTGTGATTTTCTTCCAATTAACCAGTACAATTTCCTATATTTCAATTCCAGTTCTTTTCTTTTCTTCTTTATATGTTCCTTCCAGCGAAGTTTTGCATCGAGATTCATTCCAAGATATTTAGCTTTGTTGCTATATGAAATGATAGTATTATTTAATGTTATAGGTGCTTGTACGGCCTGTTGATAGGTGAACTGCACATGCACAGATTTACTTTCATTATTTATTTTCCAAGGTTGTGTCCAATTATTTATATTGTCACTTGCCTGTTGTAATTTTTGTGAGGCTTCTTCACTATTGTCTCCGACAGCTATAATCGCAGTATCATCAGCAAATTTAGCCATCGTCATATTCTCCATTTATGGTATATCACAAGTGTAGAGTAGATAAGGCATTGGCCCCGGTACAGCTGCTTTAGCTTCTTTTATTCTAAGTAAGCTTCTTCTTGTTTGACTCCAAACATTCTGGTTGTAATGTACGATTTTAATAGTTCGGTGTCATATTTTGGAAACATTTTCGGTAGTTTGTGAACAAGGCCTTCGTGTCAAATCTTATTGAAGGCTTGTGCTACATCTAAGAATATAGCTTATCATACTTTTTGACTTTTGTAGGCTTTTTCAATAACATCTGTTATTCTGTGGACATGGTCAATTGTTGAGTGCTTGTTAATAAACCCAAACTGGTGTGTTGGTATCAAGTTTTTTCTCTCTATGATAAATTAAAAAATTAAAAAAAATTAGATTGTTATTGAGATTTTTTAATTATATATTTTAAATCTCTTTTTATAACCAACGAGGGTTTATCTGGACTGGATCTATTGTTTAACGGCCCTGAACCACGGCCCTCGGCATTAAGCCAACCGACGGGCGAGTGACTAACTTAAAATTTATCTCAGGAGATATCCGGTTTTACCCACCCTGGTTACTGACGTGACTGGGATCATTTTCCTTGTCGGATTTTTCACTCTCGTTTAGGACAATCACAAGTATTAAAGAATCACAAACATAAATTTACTACCATGTCACAGCAGGATTGGAAGCCGCGATTATCGCAACACTAGGTGTGCCTTTTCCACTGTGCCTACCAAGTCGGCCAGAGATTTCTTAATTTTCTTGTTTTTCTTAATTTCTTAATTGACTTTCTGTAAAAAATGATTAGTTGTGGGCTCCTTTTGAATATTTGATTTATACCTGTAATCTATTGGAGTCATAAAAACCACAAGAAAATATACAAAACAGTATTATAATGTTCGTTTGAGTAATTTTAATAAATTAATTGATAATAATAGATATCAGATAATAATTATTATCATGGCAAAAGATATATCTCTGTCTGAGGCTCTAGAAAATAGTAGTAATAAACTAATTTGTAAATTAACATTGTACTAAATATAATCTAATGTAAGATGTGATTAATAAAAAAAATAATCAGATGAAAATTGAGTATATATAACACCTAATTTTATCTGTTTTTTTCTTCATTATCCTATTTTATTTTTGTTGT
Source organism: Rhynchophorus ferrugineus (assembly GCF_030347505.1). Lineage (NCBI taxonomy): Eukaryota > Metazoa > Arthropoda > Insecta > Coleoptera > Curculionidae > Rhynchophorus > Rhynchophorus ferrugineus. The sequence continues at coordinate 14,647,125 of NW_027472587.1, forward strand.
TGTTGAAAATAAAACATTTTATAACATCGCAAAACCGTCTAAATTATATACACCAGACGAAAAAAAAACAATACGTCGTTTCTCTAGCCACTCTCTCGGTCCCTTCCGATCACGGTCTGCTGGTCATCTCAGGTGGAAATCATCTCATCATCTCCCCAGCGGATGTGCTCTGACTCATTCACGCATGGGGAGTGTCTACCTTACTGACTCCTGTGTCGTTCTTTTTTTATATTATTATTCCGATCTGCTTTGCCGGTTTCAAGTAAATTACATCCACTTGGCCTTGGAAATCGACGACAATAGAACAACGCCGTACCAGTTTTAAGATGACTGACGATTTTCAGGTAAAATTAACGGCTATTGCGATTGTGTCATAATAGGAATTTCAACACAATATTAATCCGACGTATAAACAAGCCTTTGGAATATTTGTGGGACATTTCGGCTGCGGTATAGGACAATGGACAATGATGATAGAATTATAGAGAAAAATGAGTGAACTTTTACGTATTTGGATCTCAATGAATTAACGCTGTGTTGTCAAAACACACTGTTAAAAGTATTGTCTCCATTTCTTGATTCTGTAACTAATATTACTTGATAATTGTAAGAACTGACATCTGGATTTCCTGTTTAAACATATTCAACTTGTTTTTGAAGATATTTTTAGAACAGCATTGTTGTGAAAACATTTTATCATATATTTATTTGTATAACAAATTTTCTTTCAGTACTTACCTCGAAGTAATTATATTATGTTAGTTTTATGGCTTCAAATTCTCATTGGTCTAACTCTATTGACTGGTCATGATATCCTGTATTAATTATATCTAATTAAACATTCCGAAAACATCAAAATCAGTGATTTTACGTTTTTATCGATGGAGTATATTCAAAATACGGTTATAATAAAATGTCAAGTTGAAAGAAGTTTGATATACATATGCTTTTTAAGTCGTTTCTGTATCTCACAGATTAATAAATAATAAATAAGTTATTAGTAACTAACACAAATCATTACAAACACGGTTTGGTTGGCCCAGTGGTAAAGGCGACAAGACGTTCCTCCTACTGTTGCGATAGTCACAGGTTTGAATCCTGCTGGGGAATGGTCGTAAATGTATGCTTGTGATTGTTTAATATTTGTGAATGTCCTAGGCAAGAGTGTAAAATCCGACAAGGAAAATGATCCCAGTCACGCCAGTAACCAGGCTGTGTAATACCGGATGTCTTCTGGGATGATTTCTAAGTTGGTCACTCGCCAGTCGGTGGGCTTAATGCCTAGGACCGTGGTTTGCAGACTACGTTAAAGTATAAGCCCAGTCCAGATAAACCCTCGTTGGTTAAAAGAGACTTTAAAATATACAATGAAATCATTATAAATCCTATAGAAATAATTCATAAAAATAATATAGCATAGGTACAAGTTAAAATGCTTCTCTAGGGTATACCTGATCAGCTTCCCTTGATTAGGCAGTACATTAAGATCAAAAAACAGATAAAGACTTATAAATCTATAATCTTCATCTTGATTACCACTTACTTACGAAATCTAGAAACATTTGAAGACTTGAAAATGTCTCTTGGAGTCTTTATTCTAACCCTGTGGCGAACATGTAGTAACTCACATGTAGAGAATAACTTAAATTATTTGAATTTAATTGAGTCTCAAAAAAAAATCGGACTCACCCATACGTAATCTCGAATAGAGGGCGAAACTATAGTAAATTCCCAAAAAAATGGATATTATTCCTTCCATTCAAGATAAAGTTACCTTAGAACCGCTCTTGTATTGTAATATTAGTTGATACTGACCTCTTTTAACAAGCAAAATCTGGGATCTTTAACGATTCAAAAGCTGTTTGGAAGTTGAAAGACTTTCAAATCACTCAAAGGGATTCCTTCTTAACTTATTTATAATCATCGTCTTCGTTCGGATACCCAGCTATATGAACATAACTGAAAATAACTGGGTGGTAGCTTGGCCAAAGATGTTGTCACAAGTAGACAACTAATTATAAATATCTTGTATTACAAAATTATTTTCCCATTTATAATAAGAAATTAAAAAAGCTCCTGGTTATGACTTAATTACTGGCAACATTTTAAAAGAACTATCCGAAAAGGCTATAAAACTATTAACATTTATATTTAATGCTATGCTACGAATTAATTACTTCCCTAGTATCTGGAAAGTAGCTAAAATATTAATGGTACTTAAACCAGGAAAAATACCAGAAGATGTGACCTTCTACCGACCTATAAGTTTATTATCTCCGATAATCTCGAAAGTTTTTGAGAAATTATACATAAAAAAGCTAAACTATATAATATAGAAAAGAAAAATTATTCCAGAACATCAGTTTGGCTTTCGCAATAAGCATGGGACTATAGAACAAGTGCATAGACTTGTAAACAAAATAAACGCTGACCTAAATGCCAAAAGATATTGTTCGGCTGCTTTCCTAGACATATATCAGGCTTTTGACAAAGTATGGCATACGGGCTTGCAGATTAAACTAAAGAAACTTCTTCCTCATCCGGACTATCAGCTACTAAAATCGTATCTCACTGACAGACATTTTATTGTAAATCAAGGCGATGAACATACCGAATTAAATCCCATATATTCAGGAGATCTGCAATGTGGTGTACTGGGTCCAGTACTGTATCTTCTGTATACGGCTGATCTGCCCACCACAAAAATAACTACTGTGGCAACATATGCAGATGATACAGCAATCTTAGCATCCCATGAAGATCCAGTCACAGCATCAATAAACCTACAAACCCATCTGGAGCAAATACAATTATGGTTGAAGACATGGCGCATTAAAGCCAATGAAACAAAATCCACGCATGTAACGTTTACCCTGCGTAGAAGAAAATGTCCACCAGTGAATATCAATCATCGTCAACTCCCCCAAGCAGAGCATGTTAAATATCTTGGTATGCATTTAGATGGAACTGGGACTAAAATTATATCAAATGTATTGGCTCATTGGGCGCAAATCCAAGTTATCATTAGATAACAAGGTATTGCTGTATGAGTCTATACTCAAGCCCATTTGGACATATGGAATTCAACTATGGGGTACCTCTAGCAAATCTAATATATCCATCATTCAACGGTTCCAAAATAAGGTGTTGCGTGCCATTGTTGATGCTCCGTACTATATTTCAAACAAAGTGATACATCGCGATATTCCTCTAGAACCTATAACGAGTGTAATTCAACGTGTTTGTGTGAAGTACTTCGAAAGAGTGTCAGTGCCCAATGTACTCGCTAATCAGCTAAATATGCGACGTGATAGTGAAGTGCGTAGACTAAAACGTTTAACACCACCTGATCTGATTACTCGACATATGTAGACTTTAGAATAAGCTTTAGAATAAGACTAATTAATTAAGATAATATTTTATACAGAGGATTGCTTAATGAAGTGATTTTCTACATGCCATGTATATATAATATAGACAGAAGAAATACTTATTGCCAATAGGGCAGATTGTGGACTCACGAAGAGTAATAATAAAAAAATAATAAGATGTTATAGATACATAGTTTAGTACAGCTTGGGCAGAACCTGCTAAAGGAAGATAATAAACTTTGACTTATCAAGAAAGAACCTTTTCTCTCCTGCTATCTTTCTAGGAAAGATATACATATAAACGGAGCTATATCGATTCATGATTGAACACCGCCAATTTACTAATTTCTTTATTCATGAATCAAAGTCAGAAGCTACATTTTAACTAAATAGAGCAACTTATTATCTAGCAGGAGAAGGTATGGCTTACCTGATTCACTGGAAGGTATTTTCTTATCTCAAAATTTATCTAAGTTATTTATTTTCTCGAAAAATTAGATTAATGATTTTGTTGTTTTGTTTTCTGTTGGTTCATCAATTGCTAAACTATATGAAAGTTCCTTGGAAGTTTGAGAAGAATTTTCGTCCAATAACAATGAGTCTTCGATCTGTTGTTGTCCTCCAGGCTGTTTTTCACCTTTGATATTAAAGTTATAATATTTAAATAATTGAAGCAAAAACTGACAATTAGGATATAATGAAGCAGCATCACCATAAGTTTTTAAAAGTGTGTGATGGGATTCGGTAGTGAATTTCATCAAAATCTTGAACATTCTACGATTAGCATCTGTATATATTCAGTAACTCAATAACTTTTAATGAAATTAAATATTTGGGAACGCATTTCGACAAAACGCAAACAGCTTGGGATTAAACTAAACCAAATATATTGACTGATAGGGCGTAAATCGAAATTATCATTAGATAAGAAGGTTTTGCTGTATAAGTCAACACTTAGGGCCATTTGGACCTATGATATTGAACTGCGAGTACTATTAGCCAATCTAACACAGATATCCTTCAGAATAAAGTACTGAGAGTCATCGTCGATGCCTCATATTACGTCTTCAACAAATTTATTCAACGCGATATACCCTGAGAACCCATAACGAGTGTGATTTGAAGTGTTAGTGTGAAGTAATCTGAAAGACAATTAGTGCATCCCAATGCAGTCGCCAAACAGTTAAATGTGCGCGACGACAGTGAAGTGAGTAAGCTCAAACGCAAACTACCTTACGAACTGGTTAATAGACACATCAGATTATAGACTGTTAGTAGACACACACAGACAGAGTGAAATTTAATAATTTCTAGAATAAGTTAGAATAGTCTTTAGAATAAGTTAACAAGGATAAAGTTTCAAATAAGTTAGAATAGTATCTAGAATAAGATTTGGATTATAAGTTTGTACAGCAGATCACTTACTGAAGCGATCTTCTACTCTATTGTATATAACAGAAATTATACTATATTACATTGTCCACAGGCAGATTGTTGAAGTTCTAAAAGATTAGTTAAAAAAAATAGGGAACAGTTTGGTTAGATATTTAGCAGCTGTTTACAATGATAATGATGGTGTTATGTATAAACTTAAGTTTTCTCCTCTTTCTAGCAGCACTATATACGTTATAGGGTTTCTATATTATTTTAAAAGTAATTTTATCTATAATACCGAATGATAATATATCAAAACCCTACATGACTAGTTACTGACATCAATTGATACCTTCATACGCAACAGAAAGGTTTCTAATTGACATTTTAGCCGTCTTATCATCATCCAGTGTGACCATCCATACCAAATAGTGTATTAAAGTTATGTGGTTAAATTTCACTCGAGTGATCCGTTTATAATTTCTCTCTCTACGTATCACTAAACCTATAAGGTCGGCTTTCTTTCGAACAATCAGATGTTAAAAACGTGACAATAGTAGTTGTTCTGGGTTCATTGTTTTCCGTTTTTTTTCCGTATTTTATACCGAGAAATCTCTAACAACGTAGACTCGTTTATTTCAGTTTTCAGTTTCCAATAGTATGGATATCGTTTTTTTGGATGGGCATTGTTCGAAGTCTTTGTCTTAACAGAACGGTTTTTATGTTTACAGTATAAAATATTTTTCATTTTCGTATAGTAGATTATTTTATGTTATAGATTTCACTGTCCATTTTTAACCGACTTCGAAAAAGGAGCAGGTTCTATGTTCGTTCGGCTATGTATCACTACATAGTATAAAACAAAGTCGCCTTTTCTGTCCCTATATCCCTATGTGCGCTTAAATCTTTAAAACTACGCAACGGATTTTGATGCGGTTTTTTTCAATAGATAGAGTAATTCAAGAGGAAGGTTTATATGTATAATACATGCATAATATACTAAGGCAACATTGCTAATTTTAGAGGTTTCTAACGTGATGTCGTAAATTAACCTATTTTTTTAGGCTTATTTAGCAATTAGCAGAAACGCTGCCTAACCCTACGAGTTAGATCAAATTAATGTACTACAGTATTGTACACCATAAAAAGGTCTACAAAAAAGTCCGCGATGGTATATGTTTATCTTTTAGGGATAACCCACATTAACCATTTTTATTGTTTACTTTTTACGTGAGAAAATGGCTTATTTACGAAGCTATTTTAAGCAATACGGCATTAATCCTTATCGAATTAAGTACCTTAAATACAGTGTGCAATTAATGTAGATCAATATGGTTCCTTACAGCATGTAAATGTGTAATGTAATAAAAATTGTATGAATTTAGATATTCCAAAGATAGCAGGAAATCTTCATAGTAAGTATAGGGGAAGAGGAATTGTTTTACTCCAAATTTAATGCGTGCAGGCCAAGGGCAGTAATGAATGAACCAAAAATACTGGATCGATTTTAATCATGTTTTCATTGAGTGACATAGGCATATATATTTTATGCCCGTGCAAAGTCGGAGCGGGCCGCTATGTTTTTATATACAACGTTCATATTTTTTCTGTAGTGTATTTAATTTAGTATCAGCATTGCACCCGTACGAACCCGGGGCGGGTCGCTATTGTATATATATATATATATATATATATATATATATATATATATATATATATATATATAATATTATAGAAAACTGCTTTTATAGTTCCGTTTAATGTTAAAATGTTTGTTTAAATAATGTTTAAAGCGTTTAACTCCCAAACGGAGGTCGCGGGTTCGATTCCCGGCTCAGACAATAACTTTTTGGTGTTGTTTAGCTACAACATTTGTCACATCACCTAGGCTAGGTAGCGGGCCCCGGGGCCTGAATCGCTCCTAATTTTCAATCATTGTTTTTTTATTCTTACTTTTCCTCATACGGGCTCCACCTTTACTTGGCCTAATCATTGTAATATTAAATAAAATAACAGCGTAATTTGTTGAGTAAATAACTAACACTAGAAAGAGAAAAATAAAATATATTTAACAAAAAAGTTGAATTGAGCACAAAAATACGAAAATAAAAATATAATTTCCTGACATCTACAAAAAATTAAGTTACCGACAAAAGAAATCTAAATTATAACTGTTTGGGTTCGGCACCGACCTCAAAGTAGTCAGTTGAGTCAGTTGGTAGTAGTTATAATAATATTGTAAATAGATAAATAGGTTTAAGTAGGTATTAAATTAAATTAAGTGTATACAGTAGAATATAATATACCTGTAGTAGAAAGGTTAAATAAGGTTTTTATTTACTTTTATTTAGTTATTACAACGATCGCTATGTAAATATTTTATTTTAATTTATTTTTTTTGTTAAAAAACTAACTTTGATAGTTTTTTAATTTTTGGTGAATTTCTTATTAATTTCAAAATGTCGGTTCAGTTTTTTTGTTAACAATATTTTGTACTCTATTTTTTGCTTTTCTGGGAAATAGTGCGTTTTAGTTGTTATACGACGCTAGTTTGAATAAACGATGAGATTATGATCAAGCTGTGATATTTAGTCCGTATATGGCAGCAATTGGTAGCAGACAATCTGCAAAATTTTAACAAAAATGGAAAAAAGTGATTTTCAAGCATTATTTTTTGCGCTAAAACTGAAACTAGTTAAAGACTTATGTGTGTGACAAAATTTCGCGTGTTGATAAAATATTGCTTTTTGAAGAGAAAAAATACAGTTGAAGCAAAAACTTGGCTTGATGCCTTGAAGTTTCCGGACATTGCCCCAGGAAAATCAACCATCAGGGATTGGTATGCTAAGTTTACACGTGGTGAAATGAGAACCAAAAACAGTCAACGCAGTGGACGCCCAAAAGCGGTTGTTATCGAAGAAAACATTAAAAAATTCAAATTCACAAAATTATTTTTAATGACCATAAATTGAAATTGAATGAAATAGCAAACATTCTTAAAATATCAACTGAACGTGTACATTATGTCACTCACGAATATTTGGGTATGAGAAAGCTCTGTGCAAAGTGGGTGCCGCGCGATCTCACTTTTGACCAAAAACAACGCCGAGTTGATGATTCAGAGCAATATTTACAGTTGATCAAGCGAAATAAATCCGAGTTTTTGCATCGATATATGACAATGGATGAAACATGGCTCCATCGTTTCACTCCGAAGTCCAATCGACAGTCATCCGAGTGGACTGCACACGATGAACCCACTCCAAAGCGTGGGAAAACGCAGCAGTCGGCTGGCAAGTTTATGGCGTCTGTATTTTGGGAGGCGCATGGAATAATTTTCATTGACTACTTGAGAAAGGAAGGACCATCAACCGTGACTATTACATAGCGTTATTGCACCGTTTGAATGACAAAATCCCCGAAAAACGGCCGCATTTGAAGAAAAAGAAAGTACAGCTTCACCACTACAATGCACAGACAATGCACCGTGTCACAAGTCAGTGAAAATGATGGCAAAGATGATCAAAAACGATCAAAAAAGCAAATCGTACCACAAAAATGGTATCGAAAAGTTGAAGGGTTGCTATAATCAGTGTATCACCCTTGAAGGGAATTATGTTGAATAAAAAAGACTAATTTTGTCAAAAAAATGTGTTTTACTATGGTAGGCCGGGACTTTTTAATTCAGTTGTTATATAATATAATATAATAGGATATTAGAATTATATAAAATTGTAAGTTTAATTAGATAGTAAGTAATTTTTCAAATCTCCTAATAGTTATTGAAATATTAGTATCACAATATTTCTTTATTTTCATATGTATTCATATATTTTGTTATATTTATCATTGTTATTTTGATAAGATACGAAGGTTTCTTAACTAATTCTAAGATTTGTTTTATGTAATCATTTTTATCATGTATAAGTATTCGGAGAAAAATATATGTTTTATCACTTATTTGACCTTTATTTATATTTATTTAAAAAACGGTGGCACCTGGAGCCATGAAATTTGGCGCGGTTAAAGCTTATATCGAGGAAAAATTTGTAGGCCTAACATATTTTCTAATATGCACTACACATAAATTTCGATAAAATGAAGTAAGCCTAAATCAAGCAACCAGGAATAGCCTTCAGAGAAGGTGAGTGTGTTCAAACACCATTCAACGAAGTTAAATTTTATGTTATTTTCGGTTATTCCCGTATTGTAAAGAGTAAACAGTTGTGTAAGTTTGGATAAAAAACGATTAAGAACAGTATTATCATACAAAATTATATTTTACAATTTTCGTAGAGATAATAAATTAATGTATCTGTTTCATCGAAAGGCATATCAAGAATCGTCTTATGGTCGTCTGTCGTCTATGTTTGCAAGGCATTTATAATTTCTAAATCAGCTTTTAATGTCTATTGAAAACAGCAATAACTAGCGAACTAGCCTGTCAAAGTCGTCCGGTTGTCAAACGTGGGCAAAATTATTCAAAATAATAATAAAATATCATAATTACTACATGTCATAAATCGGCAAACTTTATTTTAAGGCTTTTATTATTTTGATAAATTTTAAATCGCTGCCTAATATATCATATTACTTTGTTTGAAAATGCCGAAAATAATAGATAGTCAGGGTCACAAACTGATTGCGTCTTTAATAAGTTATTTCGAAAAGGCACGAGATAATGTAGTCCCCCTTTTACCTGTAAATTTCCTTGGAACGGTAAATATTGATGATATTAAATATTATAAGTTGCTGCAATTTTATTGAAAATGTTTTTTAGCGTGTTGCTGCTGCGCTGAATGTTAGTGTAGGTACTCTGACTAACATGGTTTACAAAATCAAGAATAATACGTTAGATTCACCCAATAAAACCTGTATACATACAAAGTGAGTGACGAATCTTGACCATCTTGAGCAAAGGGTAGCAAAAAATTATTATAATAGACATGCTGGTCGGGTGTTTGGATATGTAGAAGGAAGCATTGTCGACCATAGCACCTTCGGTTTGGATGAAATCGATAAGACATACAGAGGAAGAAATTGATAAATGGTGGAATCGTGAACATGTTTTAGGCAGATTGGAAATTAACAGTTTAGTGATTGACTTGGACTGTGACTCGGAAAGTGACAGTGACTAAAGCAAACTTTCAGGATATGTAATAATTCTGTGCAATGCTGGAAATTCCTGAGACAGAGTGATGAGAGTGAAAACAACTAAAGGTATGCACATAATTAATAGAATATAAATGTAGAAAATGGTATTGTAGGGTGTGCAATATGTGTGTGCATGGTAACTGTTTTTTAGATATGGTAAATGCATTAGGCAGAATTCAGTGATTAATTTTATCAAGAATGGTGTACAACAGGTAGTAGCAGAAGAAATAAAACATACAGTGATATCAAGATGACTTGACAAGTAAACGTACCATCGAAGGAAACAAGAACTAAACGGAAAAAGGTAAATATGCTCTCGAATGAAAGTAATATATGTTTCTCAGATATATAATTGTTAATTAGGTGGATTAGTCCACCAGTACATAAAAAACGCGTCTATAGAGTTACCTCATGGGTGGTGTGAAAAAGTTAAATATAAATATAATAAAACCCAATCCTAACCTATAAACTATTATACCTGTGTTGTTAATTGTAGTTTTAAGTCCTTCGATAATATATGCATTAGGTGTACTATAATGTTAAAATAAAGTATATATGTTTGATTCTTGTTTTATTATTTTATTTAAACTGGAATTGTCAAAGCCAAACTGAACTAAAACTCTGAATTGATGCGGCAACATTGCCACGTTTTGACAGTATGTATCCATGTACAAAATAACTGAATAGATTATAGATAATTTGCATAGACGGAACATATAGGAAAAATAGAAGAAATAATGAATTATTGACAGTAAATTTGTAAACATTTTATAGCATTAGTAAATATTAAGGTGTTTAATGATTAATGATATGATATGATATATGACATTTTATTGTTTTAACTTTGTATCAATTATTTTGATTCTTTACTTTATAGGCATAAGTTATGAAAAATCAATAGTAAATAAATGATTGTAGATTATTGCAGTAAAAAAATTAATTTCCCAATTTTGATCGTTATTGTTTTGTTATACGTTCTAAAGTAAATATCAATTTCAAAATTATTTTATTTATATATAAATAGGTATTACTTTTACTGGAAAGAGTCTTACATATGATACTCTATGTTTTAGTAACTTTATGTTTAATTAATAAATTATTACCTTTATTCTGAAATAAATATGATTAACTCAATAAATTGTGGTCGAATTGCGATCAGAGGAAGATCACTAGTACTTTATTTCCAACAAAATTACATTGACTTACATTACATTGAGCTAAATAACAAAATATTTTTGTAGAATAGAATTAAAAAAACCAAAATATATTGAATTAAAAAAAAAGAGATATTATTAAAACATACTAATTCTCATATAAATATTTATGACGTATGGTGCAGTTGATTACATCCCTTCCCACAGTTATTCTCAATATTAAACTCGTCCGTTTTATCTAGGAAATAGTGAGAAAATTGTACCGACCAAACCAAACCAAACCGAACCGGATATATGACTGATTTATTTTCAGCAATTACCTCGAATTAGAGGACAGGGGGGGCGGATAATGGACACGAAAGCCGAACAAAGAGGGGTGGAGAGGGTGGATTTTTTCGACGCTGCTGGTTCCGGCCGAGCGTGTCCGGCTTCTAACCGTCATCTCCATGACTGGCTTTCGGTTTTCCCCTCCGGTGTGGTGCGGAGCGGTGTTGCCACATGTGCCCTCCAGTCAAGGCTCCTTAAACAAGGCGGAAATGGTCTGTGAAAAGGGGTGCCCACATATTTTTTCTCTTTCGTTACTTTTTTTTGTGATGAATTACCTTGGAAAAAGATCGTTTTAAGTGCTTGAGAATTAACGTTGAATGAGTGTTGATGTATTGACACTATATGTTTATGATATCTACATGAAAATGCTGCTTTTTTCATGACTATAACCTGAAATGAATCTCTTGGATAATTTCTAAAGATGCAGATTGGCACTATTTTGAATACAAATTAGCACTATACATAATTTTGCATTTCCATCATTTTCATTTCTTTAAAATAGTATCAAAATAAAAATATTTCGTACAATTTAAGAAAAACTTTTATTAAAACTAGTGTATAACTAATGTTTTATTTTTCTTTCTATTAACATACTAACAACTAAGCATATATAACGTGGGGAAAAAGTCCGGCTACCACCGACACAATTTCCACTGAGTAGTAATAATGGAACGATTATTTTCAATAAATATTGTTACTATTTCTGCTCGTTCTTGTGGCGTATATTTATCCATAATAAAATTTGGACGTCTACACAACACAATGTTTAAAGCAAAACTGACTTAACGTCACATAACCAAGATGACGCGCGATCAAAATGGTAGCGGGACTTTTGGCACACCTTATATAAGTTTATAGTAACTATGATATTTCATGTGTAAAGACGTTCAATAAGAACAGATGTTGTTTTCTTCATTTTGCAAATTTAAAAGTCCGGACGCTTCCGTGTTGACGTAGTTCTTCTGATTCCGATTCTCTTATTTGTGAAATCCAATGTGTGTCCATTTTGATTCATTGAAAAATTAACGGTTAAAAAGTTAAAAAAAGACAATAATGAGAAGGAATAAAGAAACTAAACTATATAATGGAAAAAAGAAAAATTATTCCAGAACATCAGTTTGGGTCTCGCAACAAGAATGGAACCATAGAACATGTGTATAGACTTGTAAACAAAATAAATATGGACTTAAATACTTAATAGATATTGTTCGGCTGCATTCCTAGACATATCTCAGGCTTTTGACAAAGTATGGCATACGGGCTTGCAGGTTAAATTAAAGAAACTTCTCCCTCATCCGGACTATCAGTTACTAAACTCACTGATAGATATTTTACTGTAAACCAAGGCGATGAACATACCGAATTACATCCAATATATTCAGGAGTTTCGCAAGGTATTGTATTGAGTCCAATACTATATCTTCTATATACAGCCGATCTACCCACCACAAAAATAACTACTGTGATAACGTACGCAGACGACACAGCAACCTTAGCATCCCGTGAAGATCCAGTCACAGCATCAATAAACTTATAAACCCACAGAGAAAATACGACTGTGATTGAAGACATGGCGCATTAAAGTCAATGAAACAAAATCCACTCATATAATTTCTACCATCTGTAGAAGAACATGTCCACCACTGAATTTCAATCATTGTCAACTCCCCCAAAGAGAGGATGTTAAATATCTTGGTATGCATTTAGATCGACGCCTAACCTGGAAGAAGCACATACTCTCTAACCGAAAACAACTTCGACTGAAATTATATCAAATGTACTGGCTCATCGGGCAAAAATCCAAGTTATCATTAGATAACAAGGTGTTGCTGTATGAGTCTATACTCAAGCCTATTTGGTCATATGGAATCCAAATATTACCGCTAGCAAATCTAATATATCCATCATTATTGAACGTGTTTGTGTAAAATATTTCGAAAGAGTGTCAATGTATCCCAGTGTACTTACTAATCGGCTAAATATACGACGTGATAGCTTATACTAAAACGTTTAACACCATCTGATCTGTTTATTGGACATATGTATGCTTTAGATTAGAATAAGCTTTAGAATAAAACTAATTAATTACATGTAGTATATTATACAGGAGATTACTTAATGAAGTGATTTTCTACATGCCATGTATATAGATATATATATATATATATATATATATATATATATATATATATATATATATATATATATATATATATATAATATAAACATAAAAAATACTTATTGTCTATTGGGCTAATGGAACCATTAAGAGTAATAATTAATATATATTTTGGGTGAGAAATAAAGCTAAAGGATAAAGACTATATGAATACATAAATGAAGTACAGAAAATATGCAGCAGTTAAAATGGGACTAACTATATAGTTTGCATAGATGCAACATATATTATTAACAGTAAATTTGTATATTATTAACATTTTAAAGAATTGCTAAATATTAAGGTGTTTAACAATGAAAGTAATAAGATATGAAACTACACGATATTTTATTCTTTGACCTTGGTATCAATTATTTTAATTATTTAATTTATAGACCTAAGTTCTGAAAAATATAGTTTGAAAAAATGAAAGAAAATGTTCTGAAAAGTATAGTTAATTTATTGATTATAAATACATTCTTTTAATATACAGTTCTAAATTGTAAAAAATAAATTAACTAATTGTGTCCGTTATTGTTTTAGTATACATACTAAAGACTCTGTCATATATTTTCTATTTTAATATACAAACATGTATTACTTCATTTATTAGTTTTAGTAACGCATCATTTTAAAATTATTCCCTTTACTCCGTTATGAGAGAAAAATGAACAGCTTATTCAATTGTAGTCGAATTTCGACTACAGGGCGATCACTAGTACGTCTTAGGAGAAACAGGAACATGTTTTCATTATAGTAATATTTACAATTTAAAATATCAATTATACTTCAGCTGGCTTGATTGGCGCAGTGATAAAGGCAACTAGACTGCTGGGGTATGGTCGTAAATTTATGTTTATGATTGTACTTAGGCAACAGTGTAAAATCCGACGAGGAAAATGATCCCAGTTACGCCAGTAACTAGGCTGGGTAAGTCCGGATGTCTTCTTGGATGATTTATAAGTTGGTCACTCGTCAGTCGGCAGGCTTAATCCCGAGGACCGTGGCTCAGAACCTACGTTATACTATAGGTCCAGTCCAGATAAACCCTCGTTGGTAAAAGAAGACTTTAAAATATAAAAAAAGTAGTTCATACCCTAACATATCCATTAATCTAAGAAAAAAAGAAGCAAACAGCCACCCAACGATTACAGGCGATCGTCACAGTTGGCCGTGTCCACGAGACACGTTACCAACGAACAAAAGAACGTCGGAAATTTAAAATCGAATTATAACCTACACGAAAAAACGATCCCCAGGCCGGTAGGTACTTTAATTTACATTTCGTGTGTTTCCGAAATTCGGTAAACCCACGACGATAGACAAAAACGAACGTCAGATAAGAAACAATGCCCAATTGATACCACCACCAGCATTGACGGCATCTAAAACAGCAGAGGTTATTGTACGGGTACCGGTGACACCACTCGACAGGTGGTTCTTCCGTTCCTCCACAAAAAAAAAACACGACGAATAGATAGATAAATCGAGCAGGCGTTGATAACAAAGGAGCGACCGACGACTACGTCGCGGTGGCAATTGTTTTCCTCGCGGATTGTTTTATTCGACGCGGACGAGAGGAAACCGTGGAATTAGTCGTAAAAAAGCCGAAAATGGTAGACGGCAGATGCGTCCAAGAAGGAATCAGCTGATCGGGCACGTGTTTCGACCGCGATATCTTCGTAAATTATCTCGGGCGATACAACAACCCAAGGAGAAAAAAACAGCCTCTGGTTGGGATGAGGGAGTCAAGGCCTACTAGAAATAACAGCCAGGATATAGTTTGTTTTGCGTTTAAATCTAATTCGATTAAGATTTTGACAAGATATATGAAACGAACTGTAATTTTATATGCATTAAAAAAAAACAAACCTGGAAAATCTTTATTTGGGTTGTAGAAAAAGTATAAGTAAACAAAAAACAAAGACTTGCCAGTCAACAATGTCCTAGTCTATAGACAAGGTCCAATAACATGGCCTAGAGATTGGAAAATAGGGTCTAATAGCACAAAATATGTCCACGCCAATCTTACGTAGCTGTGAAATGACAAAAACCTAGTCAGTTAGAAGGAGCCCGATTCCTCAAGCATAATCAGATGCCTTGGCATCCATTTCAATGATTGGTTAAATTGGAAACAATACGTTAAGCAAAAAGCAGGGTAGATCAGATCAGATCAATCAAAGAACTGTACTGATTAGTCGTAAGATATTCTCAACTTCACCTAAAAGTCATAAAACCTGCTTGGGCCTATGGGGCTCAAATAATAGGGTACAAAAAACATCAAACCTAAAACCAGCGTTGCCAAAACAAAGTTCTTCGATTAAATTATTAATGCTTATCGCTACGTAACCAACAAAGAACTGCACGATAACCTCGAAATCAAAAGTATTTACGAAATTATCTAATATTTTGGCTTAAAACATCAAGTAAGGTTATTAAAACAACGTTGAAGCAATAAATCTACTGCACAGCGCGCAGGAAATCAGAAGATTGAAGCGAACCAAACCGCACGAACTTGAATTGATTGAAGCAGTACTCATAATTTTATCTTGGATAGATTAATTTAATTTTAACTTGTTAAATATATATTAGTGTATTTGTCTCGCAATTATCTTGTTTGTGTATGAATGCAAGTACAACAGAACAATAGTAATACACTAGTTTGTAAATTAAGATTGTATTAAATTTATTATGTAAGATGTAATTAAAAAGATTAAAAAGTTTCTGCAATAACTATTAGTTTTTTTTATTATAGAATATTAAGGTATTATAGAATATGAGCTGCAAGAAGATATGATTTATTAATTGAATAATACCGTAATGTCAGAATGATTGGTCTACTAATATATTACAACACAGAAAGTCTAATTAATTTTATATTAGTCTTAGTGAAGAGAGACAAAAGATAATTCGTCAAATTAATTGTAAGATCGTACCTTTTTAAATATGTAGACTTAGTATGGTAATTTATCATAATAAGGAAAATATTCATCTAGTTATTCGTGATAAGAGTGAGAAACAGTCAACAAAATAAATGACTAATGCAAAACAAGCTTCAGCAACTATTTAACAGTTCTTTCATAAATACTGTGTTTAATAAATAAGTTGCCGGCTTGGTGGCGCAGTGGTAAAGGCGATAGCACGGTCCTCCTACGGTTGCGATAGCCGCGGGTTCGAATCCCGCTGGTCGTAAATTTATGTTTGTGATTGTTTAACATTTGTGATTGTTCTAGGGAAGAGTGTAAAATCCGACAAAGAAAATGATTCCAGTCACGCCAGTAACCAGGCTGGGTAAGACCGGATGTCTTCTGGGATGATTTCTAAAGTTGGTCACTCGCCAGTCGGTAGGCGTAATGCTGAGGACCGTAGTTCGGAGCCCACGTTAAACTTTAGGCCCAGTCCAGATAAACCCATAATTGGTAAAAGGTGATATTTTCTCACCCCAACCCTACTTATTCACGGAATATTGTTTTTATGGGCGAGGTGGAGAAATATGAAGACAAAATTCGAAGCTCTACTTCGAAAACCCCAGAATTTTAATATCTATATTTTAATACTCCTTTAAAAACAATCGATGATTTTTCAAAGAATTATTGATATATCGGTATATCGGTATATATAATTATAGTTTATATATTTTACTATATTTTAAAATGTATAGATAGATATTTTTACCAATATCGATATTTCTTCAACCCAACCCTACTTATTTACGAACAATAATTTTATGGATGAGGTGAAGTAATATCAAGACAAAAGTTCGATGCTCTACTGCAAAAACCCCAAGATTTTAATATCGATATTTTAATACTCTTTTAAAACAATCGATATTTTTTCAAAGAGATGTGGATATATCGGTATATATTTTACTATATTTTAAAATATATCGTTATTTATTTTTACCAATATCGATATTTCTTCACCCCAACCCTACTTAATCACGAAAGATTATTTTTATAGACGAGGTGGAGAAATATCAGGACAAAATTTCGATGCTCTACTTCGAAAACCCTAAGTTTTAATATCGATATTTTAATATGTAACTCAAAATTCGATATTGCCTTAAAACTATCGATATGTTTTTGAAAATATATCGAAAAATTTCGGTATTTTTTGAAAAACGGTATTTTTTCTGAATCCCTAGTAGATACTAAAAATTTTGCCTATAAAAGTAAGGTGGAAGCCTACAAACCAACTCAGCATCTTAAGCGTGTGCCTGAGCGAGGACTGCGCGACAGCTGGAAGTCACAGCAGGCCGGCGATGCGTCGATGTCGGCCCTTTTTATCTTTTTTCACCTTTTCCTTCCCAACTCTTTTCTGTTCATCGTTTTTTTTTTCATCTGGTCATCTTCCTCATTATCGGTATGACCTATTTAACACCACCGCCAGTCCCAATAATACTCTGCCACTCTCTCGGATGCTCGATAAAAATCTTCTTCGAGCAGAAGGTGAACGATATCGTGGTGCGCCGGTATCGATTGTTTTTTGTTTTTCCTTTTTTTGCGAACGTTTACTCACCATGGATGATGTGGTAAACGGGGGTAACGTGGGACTGTTTTCCCCCTTCCTTGCGTGACTGACATCGACATGTGTCCACTGTCATAAAAATAACAATCGCGAGGTATTAGTCCTGTCTGTGTGTAAATCGAAATTACGTCGAAGATGTCAAATGCTGCATTGCCGAGTTTATTTATTTTCCAGATTTTTCTTACTTTTTAAATCAAAATAACAAACTCATTAACTTTCTTAATATAATTAATTGATTTTGATTTAGACTGGTTACATCAATATCAATCGATTTGTAACACTATCGATATATCATATATCGATATTTTAGTGATATTAAATATTTCGATATATCGATTTAAAATTACGTATGAAAAGAATCGAAAAGGTGTAAAAACTGAAATGTTTAGACCTAGAAATGATCATTTGTAGGTACTTTTTGTAATTAAATATTGTTTCGTTATTATACTTGTTGTCAAATTACCTTTTTTAATCTAATTAATTGATCTTTATTTGGATTTGTCACATCGATATCGATAGTGTTAATTTTGATATATCGATATTTTCACATTTTTTATATATCGATTGAAAATTACATATAGAAAAGAACCGAAATGGTATAAAGATTGAAATGTTTATAGACTCACAATTGATAATCATAAGACTCACAACCAAAATACATTTAGTAATTAAAAGTTTTTTTGTAATTATGCCTGTTATCAAAATATCACTTTTATCAAATTTATTAAAACTTAAACATTTTAATTTAAACTTATTACATCGAATAATCGAATCGATTTAATATATCGATATTTTAGTGATATTAAATGTTTCGATATATCGATTTAAAATTACGTATGAAAAGAATCGAAAAGGTATAAAAACTGAAATGTTTAGACCTAGAAATGATCATTTATAGGTACTTTTTGTAATTAATTATAGTTTCGTTATTATACTTGTTGTCAAATTACCTTTTTTAATCTAATTAATTGATCTTTATTTGGATTTGTCACATCGGTATCGATAGTGTTAATTTTAATATATCGATATTTTCACATTTTTTATATATCGATTGAAAATTACATATAGAAAAGAACCGAAGCGGTATAAAGATTGAAATGTTTATAGACTCACAATTGATAATCATAAGACTCACAACCAAAATATATTTAGTAATTAAAAGTTTTTTTTTGTTATTATGCCTGTTATCAAAATATCTTTTTATCAAATTTAGTAAAACTTAAACATTTTAATTTAAACTTATTACATCGAAATCGATAATTAGACTAGTAACACTGTAAATATATTATATATTGATAGTGTTAATTTAAATATATCGATATTTTAGCGATATTAAATGTTACATATCGACATATCGACTTAAAATAACATACCGAAAAGAATCGGAGAAAGATTAAAATGGATATTTCCACACAAATGATAATTTATATACAACTTTTGTGATTAAAAATTTATTTATTATTGTGCTTGTTTTCAAATTACTTTTATTATCTATTTAATTAATCTCGATTTAGGCTTGTTACATTAATATTGATAATTTGGCTTCTACTAATATCGATAAATTATATATCGATGGTGTTAATTTTATAAAAAAAATTATAAAAATATGTCTATATCTTTTAGTAATATGTTATGTTTCGATATATCGATTTAAAATTAAGTGTCGAAATAATATAAAGGTATGGCCGGCTTGGAGGTGCAGTGGTAAAGGCGATGGGACGGTCCTCCTACTGTTGCGATAGCCGCGGGTTCCAATCATTCTGAGGCACGGTCGGTCGTAAATTTATGTTTGTAATTGTTTAATATTTGTGAATGTTCTAGGTAAGAGTGTAAAATCCGACAAGGAAAATGATCTCAGTCACGCCAGTAACCAGGCTGGGTAAGACCGGATGTCTTCTGGGATGATTTCTACAGTTGGTCACTAGCCAGTCGGTAGGCTTAATGCTGAAGACCGTGGTTCGGAGCCCACATTAAACTTTAGACCCACTCCAGATAATCCCATAATTGGTAAAAGGAGAATATATATATATATATATATATATATATATATATATATATATATATATATATATATATATATATAAAATATATATAGAAAATATATATAAATATATATATTTTGGTATTTTTTCTATGCTATGCTCACCAATAATAATTTATAAATATTTTTAATTTACTTACTTTTATGTTTATTGGTATGAGATAATTAACTTATATAGGGCTAGATACATTGGATTTTTAGTATACTTTGTTATAAACTTTGATTATATATTTAGCCGACAAGAGTAACTGTTAAAACTTACTATATATTAATCACTATATTTATATTTCTATAAATAACATATTTATGTAATAATAATGAATCTCATATTTTTTCATTGGTTTTTCTTATTAAAACCAAATAATCGTAATAGTCTAGTATTATTATTAACAAAAATTACGGTAGCAGTCTAGTGATTAATTAAATAATGTTTATATTTAAAACAAACTATCATGCTGTGTTGTCCAATTTACTTTATTTTCACTATGTTTAGCATTCCTGACGTTCCTGAAGCTATTACAAGTACTTAATCTCCTTAGTAACAGTTTTAAAGTTATTTTAAAATATGAGTAGTACTCATAATTATTCATTAATTTTCTTAGTATAATTAAAATGCGTTCGCTTTGCTTACTAAAGAAAATCCCTCTATGGTACAGATGTTCAT
Source organism: Rhynchophorus ferrugineus (assembly GCF_030347505.1). Taxonomy (NCBI): domain Eukaryota; kingdom Metazoa; phylum Arthropoda; class Insecta; order Coleoptera; family Curculionidae; genus Rhynchophorus; species Rhynchophorus ferrugineus. The sequence goes on from NW_027472587.1 coordinate 14,667,895, forward strand.
GTATGTTTACAGGTATATCAGTTGTGATAGTAAATAGCCTGAGTAAGACCAGATGTCGAGGGAATCTTCCCTTTGGCCACTTGCTGATTAGGAAGTTAGGTTGCATTAGGTGTTCTTTCTTAATAACCGATAAGATTTAGAACATACTTCCATATATGTGTCAGCATAATAATTGTTTTTCGTGGCAGTTCTTTGAATGATCCAGGTGAAATGGCATCTTTTTAGAACGGAGGCAATTGTCCATTTCCGTGGCAACTGTTACTGAAGATATCGGATTGATAAACAGGTGTTGTATCTGTTGTAGATTGTATATTATTCGATCGAAATACAGTAGCTAGATATTATGAGAATAATTCAGTTTTCTTGTCGTTGCGTCGAACCCCATTCATTTCGATCACTTTTAATGGCAGTACTATAATAATTGTTCATTTAAATCTTCTAGTTGCCTTCCATGGTGATTAATCTTTGACTGATTCCGGGCTTAATGCTCTAAGATATTTTTCCGAAGCCATTTTATTTGAATTCTTTAATATTTTGATTCCTCTGATCACTGATTCTATTAAACATTATTTTCTGTTCAGCACTTCTGCTTCTGTGCTAAACACTTGCAACTTTTCTTCATCCTTTTATCATATTTCTTCATAATATTTTACTTATAACAAACAAACTAGAAGTAGATTAGATCTGGACCGGATTAACATCTTGTAAAATAAGAATTTGATGGAGATGGAGAGTCTGCTAGAAGAGTAGATCAGAGAAGATAGCAGGTTTGCTATCCCCGAACCTTTCTGGATTGCTTTCTGGATTTAGAAATGCCAACCGAACCGTCGGTCGAAGTGGAGACCTAGGTATGTGACGTTATCCAGCCATGGAATTGTTGCGGGGTCAATCTTAAGTTGCGAGATGTGCACGCTTCTTATGGAAAATGATGGCCTGGGTTTTCAGGGGGTTGATTTGCCTGTTAAAACTGTTTAGATATGGAAAGAAAGTTATTTCGGTTACGTTTGTGTACTTGTCGAATATATATTCTCAGATAGAAGCAAATTGCAGCCATCCCACACAAATCAAGATGCAAATCCCGGCCGAAAAAGTTAAACAGTCTCGACCCGATGGTTCGTCTTGACGGTCGGTCGATTTTTTACCTGTCAGGGACTGGGTTTCGGATTTTCGTCGTGAGATCACTGTAAAAGATCCGATTTGCATTTTAATAATGCCTTAAATTGTCGTCAACTAGGCATAAATATTTAATATCGTCGTCGGTAGCAGATAGAAATCGTGACGATAGCGCTACATCGTTTCTCTTGTCCGTCTTATCTGTTCGAATCGGCAAGATACGAAACAAGCAGAAAATAAATATATTTGAATGGGTTCGGATTGTTTTTTTTTGTTCGTATTCGTTTTCGGGGGTGGAGAGTCGTTAATATTTATGGAAGGCGTGAGAATGGAATTTTGTTCCGTTTTTGGTCCCATTCAGTTTATAATTGCGGATATATGTTATTTTGTTAAATCTTAGTTCAACGTTTACGTTTCATTCAGCATCGCGTTCTCCAAAAAGCAGAGTATAACAGATTCAAAGTCAAAGAATTGTACTGGCTAGTCGGAATAAACTCCCAATATGACTGATGAGTTAAGATCGAAAAGGTAGGATTTTCAGCAAATTATAAAGCTTATTTGGACTTAGGATAACATTGTCAATTGAAAAGTCCCCGGCCTATCATAGTAAAACATATTTTTTGGCAAAATTGCCTCTTCACCTCTTCTCTCGACGAAAATTTCTTCCCAGCGAGCATTCTTTTGAGATCAGAGAACTGAAAATAGTCGCTGGGGGCCAGATCTGGAGAATAGTGTGGAGGACTAAGCAACTTGAAGCCCAATTCATGAATTTTTGCCATCGTTTTCACTGACTTGTGACACGGTGCATTGTCTTGGTGAAGCAGCACTTTCTTCTTCTTCTTCAAATGCGGCCGTTTTTCGGTGATTTCGTTCTTCAAACGATCCAATAACGCTATGTAATAGTTGCTCTTGATGGTTTCATTTTACAAGGTAGTCAATGAAAATTATTCCATCCCAAGACGCCATAACCTTGCCAGCCGACTGTTGTATTTTCCCACGCTTTGGAGCGGGTTAATCGTGTGCAGTTCACTCGGATGACTGTCGATTGGACTTCGGAGTGAAATGATGGAGCCATGTTTCATTCATTGTCACATATCGACGGAATAACTCGGGTTTATTACACTTGATCATCTTCAAACACTACTCCGAATCATGAACTCGTCTTAGTTTTTGGTCAAAAGTGAGTTAAACGTACACGTTCAGTTGATATCTTTAGAGTGTCTGCTATTTCATTCAATTTCTATTTACGGCTTAGGGCTTACTAAATAATATGTGGATTTAATTCTAGTCATAGCGCCATCTATGTGTCAGGCCGAGGGTTTTTCAATTGACCTGTGACAATCCAAAGCTAACCAAAAAAAAGTTCTACGATTAATTATCAATGCTTATCGTTATGCTGCACTATGACCTCGAAATCAAATAGATTTACGAAAATATTGAAGATTAAATAGCCTTAAAATATGAAATAGGTTTAATAATGTTCAGAAAAGTGGTAACAATACAGCTGCTGGACAACAGGCAGGAAATCAGAAGATAGAGCCGAATCAAACCAGATGAACTTGTATACTGTATAAATAGGTTATCTTAACTTTAGACTTATATCCCCGTAACTCTAGCCCTTCCTATTAAACAGCATATACGACCTAGTCAATTTGTAAAAACGTAAAATTCCTAAAAAAACGTTTGATTAGGTTTTGTTGGTCATATTTTTTTAACAATTCATTGCAAATATATTATTGTTCATGGGGAAATAGGTATGGCTTTATTTCATTTTTTTAAACAAGCCTATAAAAACATGAACTGTATAAAGAAACATTATCTACAATAACATCTTCGGTTTGGATACACTCCATCAGACTGACAGGAGAAGAAATAGACCAATCATAGAATTGTGAACAAGTACCTAATAGATTAAAACTTAACAAATAGGTAAATAAACTGAATAGTGATTCGGTTCTGTGAAAGTAACAGTGATTGAATAAAACATTTTGTTGTGGGCTTATGACCCAATTCTGACAATTACCAATACAGAGTGTCAAGATCGGAAACGACTAAAGATGAGTATATGATTAGTATCGTATAACTGTAGAAAATCGTATTGTAGAGTATGATTTGTATGCATAGATATGTGTGTAATTGTTTAAAATATACATGAGCATTACGTTAGAATTTATAAGGAAAAAAACTAACTGTTTTGAGGATATTGCAAATGCATTAGGGAGAATGTAGGGATTAAATATAATTTTATGAAGGAAAATGTACACAGGCAGTAACAAGAAACTAACGAGGAGTAAATCGATTAAAATGAGTTGATAAGGAAACACAAGAACGAAGAAAACCAGAACTAAACGTAAAAATGTAAAAATACTATCTAATGTAATTAATATATTATTATGATATACATTTGTTAAGTAGGTAGGTCAGGCCTCCAGGGGATACCACTACATAAAAAAGGCGCTTAGAACTCTACCTCATAGGTGGTGAGGAAGAAACTTCAATACAAATATAATAAAACAACTGTAACCTACAAACCATTATGGCTGTTTAATTAACTGTAGTTTAAGTTCTTTAATGTAATGTAATAAGTAATGTTAAAATGCATTGGGTTTAATAATGTTATTTTTGTGTCATTATTTTATTTACTATGGAATTTTATTATTCCATATTCAGAATAAACCAAATTCGACACGATAACATTACTACCTCATACATTTTGATAACAAGCATTGGTTGTTTTATTGGAAAGACTATATAGGCCAACAGCTCCAAAGTGCAACTGGAATAAACATCTTCTAAATTTGTGAAATATAATACATAAAAATGTGTTGTTTCTTGACTGTCTGTTAGTTCGAATTTTACTAATAACCGTTACGAAAGCAGTTAATGTCTGTTATATCTGGTAGAATATTCCTTTTATAGCAGCGCTGTTACAAATTTTATTCTGAAGAATTAAAATATTTCATTGACGGGACAGTGGTTTTTCTGCTATTACTGGTGGGTTTGTGAAACACTTTGTAGTCACCAAAATGAAAACAAAATTAATTTTAAACGATAATTCTGTTGTTTAAAGCTACAGCCATATCTTACAGCTAAGTTATTACGTATACATTAAAAAAAGAAGTATATATTACCATTATGTGATTTCTGGACCCTAGGATGTAAGCTACGAACCCTCCTACCGGAAATAAATATCTCGAAGGCGCTGCTCGCATAAAAATTAACCTGGAGATGGCCCGAAGGCGACAGAAACTGGTCCTTAAACGGGCAAAATATTTAGGGTGTTAGAGGATGATAGTGGCTAAAAGTCATTGTTTAGAATTCCTTGGTCGGTTTGCCCATTGTCTTTTTTCTCGAGATTGGTCCTGAGGGGATCAGTAATTATTCTTTGTCCGAGGTGTGGGATTCGGGCAAAAATGAATGAAGCGGAAGTTCTGGCCGTTGGTCTTTGAATGGTGATGCTGAATATATTTGTAATGGGAAAATGTGCAAGTATATTGTCATCAGTAAAATATATTTATACATGTGCTTAACTTTTCAACAGAATATCATCTACCATCTTCTGGCCTTGTTTATCTGTACCTAGGAATACTTCAGAAAAAATAACTACAATAAAATAATTACAAATTTTTGTTAAAAGATATTTGATATCAGATTTTATAATTTTTAATTAAAAGAACTCTAAAAATGCTAATATTAAAGAAATATACCTAATGTTAATACAGATGACTTTTTAAATCAATAAAAATAATCTCTTAAGAAGAGAGATTAGAAATGGACACAAATAAATAATATTATAAATATATTATTCAAACAAAATATTAAGATTTTTATTTATATCGAATATTAGCCTCATAATAAAATAATAAAATATTAAAATAAAGCAACAATTAATCACCAAAATAAGTAACGAATCATAACAAACTTTAAAAAATAAAAAAAAGGAATTAAAGAAACAAAAACAAACCCCAGTTTTCTTATTACCAGATAATCTACATTTACTAAGGCTAATCTATTTTGTCCTGGAATATTAAAAATCTAGAATTGCATCTTGATCGACGCTTAATATTGAAAGATCATATAGATCATACAAACAACTTGGACTTAAACTTAACCAAATCTATTGGCTAATAGGGCGTAAATCTAAATTATCATTGGATAACAAGGTTTTGCTGTATAAGTCAATAGTTAGGCCTATTTGGACCTATGGTATTGAACTGTGGGGTGCTACTAGCAAATCAAACATAGATATCCTCCAGAGGTTGCAGAATAAAGTGTTGCGAGTCATACTGATGCCTCATATTACGTTTCCAACAAATTAATTGAGCGCGATATCGCCTTAGAACCTACAAAGAATATGATTCGAACTGTTAGTGCGAAGTACTCTGAAAGACTATTAGTGCATCCCAATGCACTCGCCAAACAGTTAAATGTGCGCGATGACAGTGAAGTGCGTAGGCTCAAACGCAAACTCCAATACGAACTGATTAAAAGATAATAAGTTAGGTTAGACTCTAGAATAGTTTCTAGAATAATATTTCCATTATAAGTTCGTACAGTAGATCATTTAGTGAAGCGAAATTGTATAATGAATTTTTTTTATTATTTAATTATTACATTGTTACTAGTCTTTTCCGTCTAAGCAACAATTTATTTTTATGATAAATTAAATTTAGGTATATAACTAGGAGGACCCATCGGCCCTCAGTTTCTGGTGAAATAATATTTATACATGTCACTGCTGTATTTTTTATTATATGCACCCCACTACACAACACTATAGAAGATCAAATGGTTTGATTCTTTTGAGTCTGTGTCCTGTTCTGGTGCTATTCAAAAGCTGCAATACTTCAATATTCTCATGAGAATTGGAGTCTTTCCTCATGCCCCTTTGCAATTATCTTGATTTCTTGACTGACTGTGGGTATCTGAAGGTCTCGATGTAGGTAATCAGTCCTATAGTATTTGGATGCGCCCACAATACCTCTCAGGACTTTGTTCTGAAAAATTTGTATTTTGTTTGTTACTCTTTGCAGAACATCTCCATAATTGAACTCCGTATGTCCAAATAGGTTTCAATATTTGCTTATATAATAGCAACTTATTATGTACTGATAATTGTGATTTTCTTCCAATTAGCCAGTATATTTTCCTATATTTCAATTCCGATTATTTTCTTTCCTTCTTTATATGTTCCTTCCAGCTAGGTTTTGTATCAAGATTCATTTCGAGATATTTAGCGTTGTTCTTATATAGAATTATAGTATTATTTAATGTTATTGTTGCTTGTACGGTCTGTTTATAGGTGAACTGCACATGTACAGATTTACTTTCATTAGTTCTTATTTTCCATACTTGTGTCCAATCATTTATATTGTCACTTGCCAGTTGTAATTTTCGTTATGCTTCTTCACTTTCTCTCCGACAGCTATAATCGTAGTATCATCAGCAAATGTAGCCATCGTAATATTCTCCATTTGCGGTATATCACAAGTGTAGAGTAGATAAAGCATTGGTCCCAGTGCACTTCCTTGTGGTGCACACCCGCTTTAGCTTATTTCATTGTAGAGTAAGATTCTTCTTGTTTGACTCTAAACATTCTGGTTGTAATGCACGATTTTAATAGTTCGGTGTGTCGTTTTGGTAGCATTTTCTGTAGTTTATGAACAATGCCTTCATGCCAAACCTTATCGAAGGCTTGTGCTACATCTAAGAAAATAGCTGAGCATACTTTTTTACTTTCGTAGGCTTTTTCAATAACATCTGTTATTCTGTTAATAAACCCAAATTGCTGTGTTGGTATTAGGTTTTTTCTCTCTATGAGTATAATCAAAATCATAAAAAATACTTATTTCCCACGGGCATATTGTTGAATTTGTAAGTGATTAATTTTAAAAAAATTGTCCTGGTGATATGCTGTTCTTTTTGTGGTTTGTCCTCTTTTCATATTATTTAACATAAATATCCATGTGTTCTACAGCAATCTATAAAATCAGTGTTACAATATCATACTATTTTTTAATAATTTACAACTATAACATAATTACTAGTAATTAGGGGCCCTTTTACCGTCATCTAGAGATGTAACATACCTAGTCTAAACAACAGATTCAGAGGATGAGATCTGCGCTGACATAAAAAAAAACGCAAACAACAGTTCAGAAGTTGGACAACATGGTAATGTATTGTATTAAGACAGATTGTCATGATGCAGAATAGAGAAGAAAAAAAAACATTTATTTAAAATAAAGCTAATGTTTAAATTAACTGATGTTCCTTTGTTTCTGTTAGCACTGTGGAAGTAAAAGAAGTCATTATTTTATCCTTAATAAAATTTCTAAATGTTATTTAAGACCATTTGTGAATAGACAACTTCTTATTATTCTTGTCCGCGCGTTGTTTATTTTTGCTCATAGGGCTTCCACGTCAACTCGGAAAATTAATTGCGTCCCTGTAAAATCCAACGGACGAGAGTCCATCCCTTTTTGTTTATTCAGCGTCCTCACACCTCGGACAAAGGCTAATTACATCGCTCTCTCATCCGTCCGAACAAAAAAACACCACCCTACGAAATCGAAAAACCAACGGAACGGTCTCGGCGACGACTTCCAGTCCTCCCGTGCCCCAAATTTAAGACAACGGACCTTCCGCGGAACCTGTTCCCATCCCTTCCGGTCACTTCCCGGTTCATTTTTATGCAAGTCATGCCTCTAAACCGTTTATCTACACCGGTAAAGTCATAAATCACGTCGCTGGAGGTATATCTCTCGGGTCCAGATTAAGGTACGAAACGTACGAAAATACTTTTGCGGTTTACTAAGTAAATATATAACGGATTTGTTACTTTGATAATTACGATAATAAAATATTTACACTTTATGTGTGTTGTTAGTCTACTAGATGACTAAGTCTCATAATTGTTATTTATAGAATAAAAGAGGTAGACAATATGTTTAAAAATATGTGATATTTCACGTTGTTTAATCCAAGTTAATCTGTCTTTCCCAGAAAAAGTGAGATATAATTTCCTTTCTGCTATATATTTTTTCCCATTTAATCTATTTATAAATGATTTTCTCTTTGTTAGTCTCCCTAAAACTTGAGAACGGCTGAACCGACTTGGCTAATTATTTGTCCCATTAGGTCAATTGAAAAGTCCCTGACCTGAAACATAGATGGCGCTACTAGAATTAAATCCATACGTTTTTTAGTTAGCACTGACCGTCAAAAGATGCGTGTATAAATTTAACAGCTGTCGGATCATTAGTTTGTGAATTATAGCATTTTGGATATGGATAAAAAGGGATTTCGCGTGTTGACAAAATATTGGTTTTTGAAGGGAAAAAATAAAGTTGAAGCAAAAATTTGACTTGTTACCGAGTTTCCGCACACTGCTCCAGGATAATCAACCTTCAAGGATTGGTATGCTAAGTTTTCACGTGGTGAAATGAGCACCGAAGACGGTGGACGCAGTGGACGCCTAAAAGAAGTTATTACCGACGAAAACATTTAAAAAACCCACAAAATTATTTTGAATGACCGTAAGTTAAAATTGAATGAAATAGCAGATACTCTAAAGATATCAACTGATCGTGTATATCATATTATTCGCGAATATTTGGGTATGAGAAAGCTTTGTGTAAAGTTGGTGGCGCGCGAGCTCACTTTTGACCAAAAACAATCGACAGTCATCCGAGTGGATTGCACAAGATAAACTCGCTCCAAAGCGTGGGAAAACGCAACAGTCGGCTGGCAAGGTTATGGCGTCAGTATTTTGGGATGCGCATCTAATAATTTTCATTGACTACCTTGAAAAAGGAAGGACCATTAACAGCCACTATTACATAGCATTATTTGACCATTTTAAGGGCGAAATCACCGAAAACGACCGCATTTGAAGGAAGAGAAAGTGATGCTTGACCAAGACAATGCACCGTGTCACAAGTCAGTGAAAACGATGGCAAAAATCCATGAACTGGGCTTAGAATTGCTTCCTCATCCACCGTATTCTCCAAATCTGGCCTCCAGCGACTATTTCCTGTTCTCAGATCTCAAAAGAATGCTCGCTGGGAAGACATTTTCATCGAATGAATAGGTGATCGCCGAAACTGAGGCCTTTGTATTGAAATTGTAACACTTATACAGTATAAAAATTCGAATAGTTGTTTTCGGTTTTACCTTCTGATTTCCTGCACATTATTCAGTGGCTGCGTCTTATTTAACCTTGGATAACTTTATGAATCCATTTAATTTTAAGGTCATCGTGCAGTTCTTCTTTAGTTACATAGCAACAAGCATTGGTATTTAATCGAAGAACTTTATTTTGCCAGTGGTACTATACTAGATGGTTTCATGTTTTTGTTCAACCCTATATTTGCTCCTCATAAGCCTAAATATGCTTTATAATAGACTGATAAACGAATCTCTTGGATCTTAGGTCAAGATGGGAGTACTTTCTGACTCATGGGTGCAGTTTGTTTTTATTATAAGTTTGATCAGATATTTTGTTAAGATAAAAGTCAAATATGCTGATGAAAAACAAATAGATATCAAGAAAACAAAATATAAAAGCCTTCTTATTCCGTTAATGACAACAATTACATTGTTTCAAATAACTTTTAATTTAATGGTATAACATTAACTTTGTCAGAGATATATGGGAGCGTTGTATTAGAACAATATCAACAAACAAAAAACCATAATACTTTTTCCTGGTCTTAATAAATGACGGTACGTATGGAAAAAACCATTTTAGACGCGTTAAAGCATCATTTTGATAAATTTCTGACAAGTTACATCTCAATTCGACTCCCGGAAGGAACTAGACACCCTTCATGTGTCTGTCATATCCATTCCATCCCAAAAAAATATGCAATTAAGATAAAACCGGTTTGTTCGCGCGAACAAAAACAAACAGACATTTACACCGAGGGATAAACGAAACCATTTATTACCCATTGTTGCGTCTGGGATACGTTCATCGCCGAGACAATAGTCTTACGTACCACACAGGTAGGTATCCGCTTACTGATGAAGTGTCCCCTGGTCACACGGTCAGGATCTCGACCAGATGCTGTCCCCGTCTGGACCGTCGTCTATCCGCGCTGGAAAATAAGGCTAAGCGATTCGGAGGCATGACTTGCACGGGACGGACGAAGCCGGAAGTGACCGGATGGGGTTAGAACAGGTTTGTATTCCGGGGAAGTCAGTGTTTTTTTTGCGTCTATCGCTGCGGATAATACTCTTAGATGAGCGTTGGGTAATTAGCTTTTGTCCGAGATGCTGGGACTCAAACAAACAACATATCTCGACCGTTACACGTATAAATCATCTAGACAGAAACCGTGTCATCGAAAATAAACACTGAAGGTACTGAGAACAATAACACACTCTCCTCCGTGTCCAATAAATTGTTAAGATCTCTGGACTGTGATTTTATGAAGCTATGAAGCAACAGCTATGAGGGAACCGTGCGTAATTTATATAATATTAGCGTTGGGAACTATCGACTGTTTATTAATTGACTACTTTTTACTATCGACTGTTTCAGTCGTCATTTTTGGTTCGACTGATTTTACTACTTTTTACCAGTGTTTCAGTCGATCGTTTTCAGTCGCTATTTTCCGTCCGACTGATTTTGTTACTATTTACTATCGACTGTTTCAGTCATGTACTTTTAGTTACTATTTTTTGTCATACTTGTTTCATTTGTCTAATTTTTAATGTTCCGGCTCTGTCGCCCTAGCCGCGACCTTGACAAAAATGTACCCAATGTATGCTTACATAGATTTATGTGTGATATATGTAGTTTTATGTTTTTTTTTGTAGTTTGCTTGTAAATGACAATATACTGTATATTAATGTAGCACCATTTTGGAACGATATTTTTCAACATTGTTAATGCAATAGGATAAAAATATAGTTAAAATAGGTAATATTTCGATTACTCTTGCGATTTTTGTTAAAAAATATTTCCACGCCTTTTACCAACTATGGGTTTATCTGGACTGGGCCTAAAGTTTAACGTGGGCTCCGAACCACGGTCCTCAGCACCAAGCCTACCGACTTGCTAGTGACCAGCTTTATAAATCATCCCAGAATCTTTTAGAAGATTGGCTAGACTAAATCTTGTTCACATAGAGTGAAACATATTTTGCTACGTTTTAGTAATGTTTAAGAGAGAAGGTGAGATTTTAGGAAGAATAATGCTAAAAAACTCAGCAAATACCATCAAAAAACCGCCGTATTCTCCTGACCTGGTACCGACGAACTTCTTTCCCTTTCTAAAACAACAATAACTACGTTGAAGCACCTATTTTTAAATGATAAAAGGCACAGTATTGATAGAGTTTGTGTTGTAAATACTATTTGGATCTACGAAATACAACTATGGGAATGTATTGCGAGAAGTAACACAAATATAACACAAATATTTTAAAATAAAGTTTGTAGTAGAGGAAATAAACATATTCGTAATAAGACATGACGAAAGGCTCCATTACCAAATGTTGACAACGAAGTGTTACAGCGTTTGAGACTGTTGTGTGTGACTGTGTTGACGTTTGACTTGAGAGATCCAAACTATGTGGTCTTGTGCAGTTGTATAGTGACGTGCACTAAATAGTAAACACACTGAAAAGTGATACTAACTTTTATTGTATTAGAAAATAAATAAGTACCGATGGGTCTCTGCTTCAAACCACGCCTTTCATAACTTATATATATGTAATTTTCAATTGCATCTTTATAATTAGATAATACAATTTCTATTAGAGACCTAAGCAAGCTAAATCTTCTTACAGGGAGAGTGAAACTGATATGGCTACGTAGCAGTGGCGTTTAAGAGAGAAAACTGTTTGAAAGTAGCGAAATTTTCTGTAAGTATAGTACCAAAAACTTAGCCAATATTATAAAAACACCAGCGTATTCCCCTAATCTGGTACCGACGAACTTTTTCTTTCTAAAACTCAAATAACCCCTTTGAGGCAACTGCTTTTAGTTGATAGGACGCATAGCATCGATAGAATTAGTGCCGAAAGATATATGCTTCGTGTTCTGCTACTTCAAGCTCAAACTTAATTCGCTGTCAGCCATTTCTCAAGTAATAACAATCAGCCGATAATGTTAAGAAAGCCGAACCAAAACGAAACGCAATAACACCAATACCAAATCGGTAACCCATTTCATCGCAAGGCATTGAGAAACCTCTCGAGAAAATCGAAGTCGGCTGCGTGTGGTGAACGGCCTCCGAACAGTCCGCCTAAGCAGAAACAAAAGACGAACGACGTACGTCTCGAATGAATTTGTCAACGGCACGGTTTCGACATCGCGGTGGCTTCTCGGCCTTCCGTCGCGGAATTTAGATCGATGATCGATCGATTGCTATCAGTCAGCATGTCCGGACCGATCTTGCACGATGCGCTTTTTTTTCTAGTGCAACTTCGTGTTGTTTGGTCGTTTCTAACCGCACGCGGAACGCTGACCGTTGCAGAATTGCAGTTGTCTTGTCTATGCGACGGATGTGGGACGTACATCGATGGGTTTTTTGCTACTGTTATTGTTTTATGTGGGGTAATTGGTTTTGGGAGGTATACAGTTACTTTGGGACTTACAGTTGGGATAATTATACAGTTATAATAGTTTGTAGGTTAGGGTTGTGTTTTATTATATTTACATTTAACTCCTTTCCACGCCAGTTATAAGTTAGAGTTCTAAGCGCATTTTTTATGTACTGGTATCTAATTGATCTGGTGTAATCCATCTAATTAAATATTATATATGCAAATAATATATTTTAATTTCATTAGAGAGCGTATTTACCTTTTACATTTAGTTCTTGTTTCCTTTGGTGGAGTGTTTCCTTGTAAAGTCATTTTGATATCACTGCATTTCTCCTTAGTTTCTATTTTATTACTACCTGTATGCATATTTCTTGATTAAACTAGACTCAACCACTGCATTCTCCGTAATGCATTGGCCATATCTGCAAAATTGTTTGTAATGGTTTTAAAATTGTATTCTTTTAAGAGCAATATCTATAAGTTCCATTAGATCTCCTCATGGATTATCTTTACACCATCTATATCCTATATTACCTAACAGTGTATGAAGGGATGTACATCCACCAAAGAGCTGAATATCTTTAAGCATTTTATGGATACTTTCCAGACTTTGTTTCCTCTGAAATAATTATATTAAATTGTGTTTATATTAAAAAGCTACTCACTGGTTTTATAAATTTGATATATTTGATCTTATCTCTGTATCTACGAATTTTACGGGCAAGAAGTTGTTCGAAGTAACTGATTTATAAACGCAATATGTTCTGTGTGTCTTCGACATTTTCAGTCATAGTAATAATCAGAAGCTATCTGAAATGTATCAAAACAAGCAAATCGTTTAACAACCACACAAACCCTTAGGGTTTCTTAGTATTACTTTCAACTTTAACTCAAGAATGATGCAACAACTATTGTTTGTTGTATCATTAAGATACAAATAAGAACAAGGTATATCATTAATAAGATATCCAAAAAAATATTAATCAAAGAAAATCAATTCGTCTTCTTAAGCCGCTTGTTTTTATTGAATATAGTTACTGAGGTGACGAGAAGTGATTAACATTGTCTGAAACAATATACCTATCGATCGTCGAATAAATAACGATTTTGCTATCTAAAACAAAAAGTCATAATTCCTTGCGGGACAATGCCTGACAATAAAAGCCGACAACGACGGTACGACAAATAAAAGGACGCGCTCACGATAGGGAAAAAAGCGACCATTAATTCGTTAACCCGGCTAGCGGTTCTGATTCCCAAACACCGTAATTACAGCCAAACCAACGCCCATCGTCATCAAACTCACACACACATACACACAAAGGCGCGCGCGAAATCGTCGGATCCCCAAAGCTGTCCGTCAGACACCGACGATGTCTGTATCACCGCCGTCCGGCGTCGCCATAGCGACGACGCTCGCCGTCACGGCGCCTTCATCTCATTGGCCCCACCTCCGCCCTTATCCGCAGCACCGTCCTCGATCCCCTCCCCTCGAGCCCGCGTCGCCCCTTTGGCCCAACGCGCGTCCCCACTTCCCCTCGGCCAGACGTCGTTTCTCTGACTCATCTCAGGTGAACAAATTCGTGGAAAATCCGAAAGCGGTGGAGGGACGATGGGAGCGGGGGCGACGGGGAGCGGGAAAAGCCACGATCGATCGAGCGACTGGTCTACGTCATCAGGTAGTTAATCATACTTGAGCCGGGAGAAAAATCTAGGATAGGCTGATTGAAATGAAAAATATGTGTTAAACATAAATATTTTCTACATTTATTAGAATTTTGGATAATTACAATGTAATCTATGTATTTTAACCATCCTCTGAAGTATTCCTCTGATACATTCATCCCTTAGAACGCCCTCTGATTTGTTCCTATTTGTCCTTGCTTCTCAGACTCTCTTTATCGTATCTTGTGATCACCGTGTGATGTAACTAAGCTAGTAATATTCAATATATCTAACATTTGTTCACCATTCCATCATTTTGCCAACTTCTTCAATGTGTGATGATTATTCCTTGTCGGATTTTCCACTGTTTTTCTAAGATATTTACAATTACAATCACAAATATAAATTAGATCCAAGCCCCGGAAGGATTCGAACCCATGACTATCGCAATAGCAGGAGAACCGTCTTGTTACCTTAATCACTGCGCCAACGAACTTTTGTACTCTTAAGACCATTTTTATTATCATCTTGCCATGAGTGACCGTTGAGTATCCCATTCTGAAATAACCATGTCTCGATATTTATTTTTTTTCTTATTTTTATGACCTATAGTAGTCCTCTTTGGTCTAGTTGATAGTTCTTTATATTTTATCCGCTAATATTATAAAGAGACTTGCAGAGAGTCTTTTTTCCGTTTATTTTAGTTCAAAACTCCACGGATTTCCAGACAGAAAAACTGATCAATGTCATCAACAAATTATAGTATCATCAAAATATCGATTTAAACTAATTTATAATTACTCTTAGCTGTTCTCAAAATTAAACTGGTCACAGGTTTGTGCGCCAAGATTACAAAGTGATTTTGATTGTTTTTTTGTGGTTGGTTTTATGGTACCATTTGCCACACTAGTCACAAAACAATATTTGCTTAATTTAGTTCGGTAAGGTGTAAGGTTAGATGAATATGACTGGTTTTCATTTAAACATTTCTATATGCTTTCTTAAGGATTTAGCAATATACGACTGAACGTTCTGATATTGAAAAATCACTTGATGGTATTCTTGCCACTGCCACGTTGAATTCAACATGTGGCTCCTCTTCAGATTTATTAAACTAGAGAAAAACATTATATAACTGTTCTTTCACAATAAATACGCTTGACAAAGGGTATTTATTGTTTGAAAACTAAAAGAAACTCAAAAGATAAAAAAATAGGTTATGAAGAACATGAGGATTGCGTTGGCAAAGAAAATAAGTCTTTTGTTGAAAATAAGAGACTTTAGAACGATATCATATTTTATGATACTCCTGTATATTAACAAGTTAATCGAAAAGTCCCCGGCCTGGCACATAGATGGCGCTACTAAAATTAAATCCATATATATTTTTTAGTTAGCCCTAACCCTCAGAAGATGAGTGTATAATTTTGACAGCTGTCAGATCATTAATTTGTGAATTATAGCATGTTGAGTGAAGTAACTTATGTAATTGTGCAGAAAATGGATCAAAATGAATTTCGCGTGTTCATAAAATATTGCTTTTTTTTTGTTTATAAACTTTTTTGTAAGGAAAAAAATACAGTTGAAGCAAAAACTTGACTTGATGCTGAGTTTCCGGACACTGCCCCAGGAAAATCAAGCATCAAAGATTGGTTTGCTAAGTTTAGATGTCGTGCAATGAGCACCGAAGACGGTGAACGCAGTGAACGCCCAAAAGAGGTTGTTACCGACGAAAACATTTAAAAAATCCACAAACTGAATGAAATAGCAGATACTCTAAAGATATCAACTAAACGTGTACATCATATCATTCACGAATATTTGGGTATGAGAAAGCTCTGTGCGAAGTGGGTGCCGCGCGAACTCACTTTTGACCAAAAACAACGACGAATTGATGATTCGAAGCAGTGTTTGAAGATGATCAAGCGTAATAAACTCGAAAAAGACCATCAACAACGACTATTACATAGCACTACTGGACCTTTTGAAGGACGAAATCGCCGAAAAACGGCCTCATATGAAGAAAAATAAAGTGCTCCTTCTCCAAGATAATGTTTCATAAGTTTGTGAAAACAATGGCAAAAATCCATGAATTGAGCTTCGAATTGCTTCCTCATTCACCGTATTTTCCAAATATGGCCCCCAGCGACTATTTGCTGTTGTCAGATCTCAAAAGAATGGTCACCGGGAAGAAATTTTCGTCGAATGAAAAGGTGATCGCTGAACTGAGGCCTATTTTGAAGCAAACGATAAATCGTACCACAAAAATGGTATCGAAAAGTTGGATGGTCGCTATAATTAGTGTATCACCCTTGAAGGGAATTATGTTGAATAAAAATAACTAATTTTGTCAAAAAAATGTGTTTTGCAATGGTAGGCCGGGGACTTTTCAATTGACCTGTTGTAAAATATTATATATTCCCTAAAATAATTTATATATATTTTTACCCTTTTTCCAACAACAGAGCCGTCACCGTTTCAACCCCTTTACCTCGCCCACCGACGCCCGGCGCGTCTCCCCTCTCCCCCCGCCCGTTTCCCATTCCAGTCCGCGCTCTGTGGGGGCACAGTGTCCTCAGGTGTGAAGCCCAGCCGTTTCCACGGCAACGAGAACGATGCTTTCCTCTGCGGAAATATCGACCAGCGACCGGCTCTGCAGCATTGTCTGCCTGGGGACCCCGGGGCACCGCCCCCTCGAGCACATCTCCCCCGGACACTGGTCGGGAAAACGGGCCGCAGAAAAACGTTACAAAATGGAAATCGGGAAGTACAGATATTCGTCCAGAACCAGCGAGAAAAACTTATATATTGTTGAAAACATAAATTAATCGAAGATTACGAACTCGTGAAAATACAAACAAGAAATTAAATTATTAGGACTTATATGTATTATCTATTTAGTAATACGTTGTTATGTAATAATATATAAGATGTAATGAAAATCGATGAAAGAGTTAATACATATTTTTTAAATGTTTTTTCAGTAAACCAATATTTTGGACCAGTGAGTTTTCGTTATTTTTTTGACTCTTCAGAATAATTTCGATATTTTCCTTATGTTATATATCGATTTTTCCCTTTTTTGTTACGTTTCAGAATAATAAACCTAAAAAATATCGATATTTTCCACATATCAATTTTTTAATATCGATATTTGTTTAAATGTCCAAATATCGATATTCTGTTTTTCCCTCTCAGTTCGATCGATTCGTTTCCAACATCCTTAATTGATCGCTTCGCTAAACCCGATTGATTACATCTAATATGAATTATTTTTGAATATAACTTCCATATTATACACTTTTCTGAAATTTTAAGCAATATCTTTATCTCAATTCCGATTATATACTAGAAAGATGGGGAAGTAGTAACTAGAAATCTATAATTCATTGAAAAATAATAAGGTATACAGATATTCTCACAATAAAAACTTGAATTTACAATCAAATCTCTTGAGATTATTTTCCATTTCTTTTGAAAACCTCTAAATGTATTTAAGATTTCTTCAACAGTGAATGATATTGAGGAAAAATAATCAGTAGGTGGTAAATAGTTAAGTTGGAGGACTTATATTCAAAAAAAAGGAAAATTATTTAGTTAATTAACAATAGAAGATTTTTAAAAAGTAAATATTGAAACTAGCCGGCTTGGTGGCGCAATGGTAAAGGCGATAGCGTCCTCCTACTGTTGCGATAGGGTTCTGATCCTGCTGGGGCATGGTCGTAAATGTACGTTTGTGATTGTTTAAAATTTGTGATTGTCCTAGGCAAGAGTGTAAAATCCAACAAGGAAAATGATCTCAGCCACGCCAGTACCCAGGCTGGGTAAGACCGGATGTCTTCTGAGATGATTTCTAAGTTGGTTAATCGCCAATCGGTAGGCTTAATGCCGAGGATCGTGGTTCGGAGCACACGTTAAACTGTAGGTCCAGTCCGGATAAACCCATAGTTGGTAAAAGGAGACTTTAAATATATTTAAAAAAAAAGAGAAAAAAGTAGAAAATGAAACTAATTTTTATATTGTTGATATACATTCTCAGACCTTTATAGACGTATCTTACTAAATAATACTTTTAACAATTGTTATATACACAGACCTGAACAGAAAAACGTCAAGTAAGTATCAATCGTCAACTCAATATCATAAAAGAAATATTGCAGAAAGTAACACCGTAAATAGAAAACGACTTTATTTTAAGTGGTTATATTGGTCTCATAATTTCAAAGAATCGTTTTTGTTAATTTTATGAAACAAGACCGTAAAAGATAGCGCTTTTTGGTAGAAAAAGAAACGTAAATAAAGTTTTTGAAAAAGGGATGTGGAAAGTGGTTAGATTAAAATTTTCAATTGTTTTCTTTTCACCATTATTTGTACAAAACAATCTATAGTGGTGTCATATAACAGGTAGTTTAGTAATTCCTATTCAAATATTTTGCTAAAGAAAACACGTTACTTACAATTTATAGCTAAAATTTATTTTTTCAAAATATTGGTCAGTTTATGGGTGCCATTCCTAAAAATCACGATGACATCGTTTTTGAACTTTTTGAACAAGATTCTTCCTTGAAGTAAACTATTCATCGAGCCATTTTTCTACTTCTGCGAAATTATTTCCTAACCACAACTCTTTTAATCAACAACGCATAGCAATGAAATCTGTTAAGCAGATCTGGCCGATCAACTCAATCTATCAGTCACAAGTTAAATGGTTCTCATGATATGAACGTAAATACGCATTTTTAACCTCTAAAACTCGTGAATGAGGTTTTAATATTAAAAAATATCTTGTTTTTCTGTACGACGACACAAAGGCCATCCCACCACATTATCAAGGATACAATATAACGATAATTCCCCGACCAAATTCATCCAAATATTGTCAAAACAATCGGCATTCTTATCCCGATTGCATCTACCCTAATTGGCAACCGTATCGAATGACCCAGAGATGAGCCAACGCCCCGAAAATTAAATAGGGGCCACGCCACTTCCCGAAAGGTCACGCAGCCTCCCTCGAAGCCCCGACCGCCAAATGCCGCTATCCAATTACATTTAATTATCGAATTGATCGATTTATTACCCCCGGGATCTCGTGGGATCAACAAACAATGCTCTTTAGCTTTTCGGTATCAGTTTTTTCTCCGGGTCTCCCTTTTATCATCTCGTTTATGGGGATGAAATGATCGATCTGTGTTTTGTGTTATGGTGGAGGGTAGCGGACTGATTGATAATCGCAAGTGAAGAATCATGAGAATGTTAAATATATATAGTCTATTCAAAGTTTTTTTGTACATACGTCATCAAGATGTTTAATGTATTGCCTACCACAATTTGTAAAATTGTTTTAGAATCAGACAATATTTTCCTTCTCATTTTATTCTAGTTGAAAAGAGACACAATGCTGTCTGATTACTTCGAACGCGTAAACGAATGAGCCTGTCACAGTCGTCCGCTTGTCAGACGTAAGCAAAATTCTTGAAAGCAATAGTGATAAGAAGTTATAACAGTAACCTATAAATTATTGTGGCTGTAGTTTTTAGATGTATTATATAGTTAAAATAAGATATATTTGATAACTTTTAATTTTTGGGTAATTACTTTATTTAGATTAAAATTTTGTTGTATTTCAAAGCCAAACTGAACTAAAACTCATAGGTGATGCGGCAACATTGCGATGTTTTTGCGTCACAAATTTAGATGACGTATGTACAAAATAACTTTGAATAAACTATATGTGTTTATTAATCAAGTGGGATGATAGTAAACATTTTAACCCACCCACTTCACTGACATCCTGCAGATTTAAGGATTGCTATGATAGATTTGCTAGTAGTACCCCACAGTTCGATTCATATAGACCTAAAAATTGACTTATGATTCAAAGATAGTTTTAATTTACGCCCTGTGTTATAGGCCGGTACATCTGGTTCAGCTTTAGCCCAAGTTATTCATGATTTATTAGTGCATGTTTTTTACAATTTAAGCTTCAGTCCAGATGCATTCTCAGATTTATAACATTATCTGCTTAAGGGAGTTCATGATTATTAATATTTACTAGAGGCCAACTATTTATTAAGAGGTCCTTCTACGCAGAGTGAACATCACGTGAGTAGATTTTGTCTAATTCTCCTTGACACGCTATATTTTCAACCGCAAATGGATTTTGTTGAAATGAAGTTGGGGGTTCCTGGTAACTGATATTGGATCCTCGTGAGATGATAAAATCAATTAGAAGGTAAATTTAAAATATTTATTCTGATACAGCTGATAAAGATGACCCTAAGTAAATCGAAAAGTTCAGAGATATATAAGAGAAAGCTCAAACCAAACTAAATCATCAGGCCATCTTATACATAACTATTTACATAAATTTATAAAATTTAATTAAACTTCAAAACTAACGACAAATATAAAGTTTGAATGTGACAGCTTGGTGCCGCAGTGGTTAAAGCGAAAGGACGATCCTCCTACTGCGATGTTCGTGGTATCGAATCCTGCTGGGGCATGGATGTACTTTATGTTTGTGATTGTAATTGTAACTTTCTTTATAGGCAACAGTGAAATATCCGACAAGAAATAACCATCCCATTCACACCGGTAAGCAGACTGGGTAAGACCGGATGGTCTCTAAGTTTGTTACTGGCCAGTCGGTAAGCTTAATGCCGAGGACTGTGGTTCGGAGCCCACGTTAAACAGTAGGTCCAGCCCAGATAAACCCTCGTTGGTAAAAATTGGTTCGTTAAAATAATTCGAAAAAGTATTTGAATGTACTGATTGCCGATAATATAGCTGATGCCTGTTTGCTTTCAAGGAGTCGAAGTTCATGCTTTCAATTTAAATCACGATACTAAATGCGCGGCAACCGATTTCCTATATTTAAAATCTTATCATTTGAATAGTCAATAACTTTTCTTTGTAATTTCAAATGAGTTTAACCATATTTTCCAAGAGCTTCTCTAAGTACTTCATGATATATTCTTTAGAGTATATTTTCTAATAGCTTCCCTAGATTCTTTACTCTGACTTTGATAGTTTGAATTAGTTTGCTTTAATTGTTTATTCTTAACTGTACTTGTAAATCTCTTGTTAGTTCTCACTAATATCTAGCTTGGAACCATAAATATTCGACTTTGTCATTGATGTTGATGCATAACCACCTAGTTAACTTCAAGTCAACGACACTTTTTATCACCAGTAACAGAACTATGCGAAAAACCTTCTCGATTTTGCCGTTGGAGCAGCATTTTACCCATTCAATGTGTCTTGTTAATTCATACTACACAAAATATCCAAGGAATTGGATCATTCCAATAATTATGTATATTATTCTGTTGTTTTACACTGATCATCAAGTAATGCCTTGAAATTCTCCCTTTAATTTTTTTTAACTATCCAGAATGCTTTGTTATTGTCTTCGGTATTAAGATCACCACTTTTAAAACGTCGAAACAGTATTCACATGTGAAATTGAGAGAGCATGATTTTCATTTCCTGAAATTGGGAATTCTATTTGTAAATAACCGTGATTATTTCTAATAAATTTTCTAACAATTATCCTATCCGGATTTACCTCCAATACACTGACTTATACTGAAGATTATATTCCAACTAAAACAGTTTAAATTATAATTAGTGTTGGGAACTATCGACTGAAACCGGCTATCGACTGTTTATTAATTGACTACTTTTTACTATCGACTGTTTCAGTCGTGTATTTTTAATTACTATTTATGGTTCTACTAGTTTCATTCGACTGATTTTTAACGACTCTTTTCTGACTCTATCGTCCTAGTCACGGCCTTGACAAAAATGTACTCAATTTATGCTTACATAGATTTATATGTAATATATATAGTTTTATGATTTTTTTGCTAGTTTTATATAGCAGCATTTTGGAATGATATTTTTCAAGAGTGTTAATGTAATAGGATAAAAAGATCAAAATTGTGAATGATATAGGTAATATTTCGATTAATCTCTCAATTTTTGTTAAAAAATATTTCCATTCAATAATAAATAAAGCTTTTACTTTATTTAAAAAAGGTCTAGTAATTATTGTGCGATCATTTTTAATTATGTCAGGAATTAGTTTTTTTTTCTATGATCAGGTATATGTTTAGTTTTTCATTCATTTTTAATTTAACATTCAAATATAAAGGTAATTCTACTTCTTTTAAAATTAAATTATTAATTGCATGTTATTAGAATTCAGTAATTTTTTTCCATTACTTTATTAAAGTTAATACGTGAAGGAATATGTACATCTCCGTCTCGCTTATACTACCGTTGGAAAATATAAGCAGATATAAAATTAACTGGTCAAAGAAATTATCTCCGTCCTTTCCTCTCTTACAACTTATACAGGAAAGGGTTCGTACATCTTCGTCTGACATCACGAACTGAATAAACCAGTCGAACTGTGTTTAACTGAAAATAGTAATTTCTATTTTCAGTCGCTACTTTTTTTGACTATCGACTGTTTCGACTGTTTTCAGTTGATAGCCAACTCTAATTATAATATTCTAAAGAGCTCCTTATAAAATGATGATAGCACAATCTTCTTATTTTCCTTTCATAATTTGTAACATATTTAGGTTAAGAGGTAATTCGGTAACATATATTTATATATTTATAGATCAATATTGAAGTTTATATTTATAAAGGAAATTAGTATTGAAATATATAACGTATCCCCTGGTATAATGTAAGTTAATTGAATTTTGGTAACATAATCAGTCCCAAAAGTCCCAAATTCAAACAAAGTTGGCTAACTTGTTGATTTTGTGCTGGTCAATGTGGCTCAATACATGGGTGTTTCTGAACATATTTTTTTTAAAATATATTCCTATATATGTTATATAATTCGTGTATATATTTCGGAAAGTGTTTTACATTTAAATATGTTAATATGAAGAAAGGTATAAAGAAGGCAGTTTTTCTTTCAAAACCATTTAAATCAAAATGATAACGAGGAAACAAGAAGGAAGAGAACTAGAGTTGATGCGTTTAAGCCGAGTACTGCGCAAGAAACGGTCGGATTACGAGCAAAGACACAACAATGTTATTCTCTAGCATGAGTACGTTCGGCCACATGTTGCAAAACCGGTGAAATCGTACTTGGAATCGCTAAAACGAGAAGTGCTGTCTCGTATTCTCCAGACCTTTCTTCTTCCGATTACGACTTGTTCCAACACATGAGTCATGACAAGTCTAAGAAATGCTTAACTTCTTGTGAAGATAACAAAAAATGGATCGATTCATTGATAGCTTCAAAAGGTACATCTTTTTTTCAAGATGGAGTCCGTAAATTGTCTGATAGAAAGGAAAAGGTAGCAGCTATCGATACACGAATAAGCTTAAAATAAAAAAAAATCCTTTAAATATAATTTATGGGCCTATACTAGATAGCTGCAGATATTAACTAGTTTTATAGTACTTTTAAATTTTGAAAAATGATCATATGGAATATTCGCAATGTTTACATTATCGAACGTTTACTTTTTTAATGTTTGAATTATTCAGTGTTTACATTATTGAGTGTTTACATTATCGATTAGTTTGCATTATTGAGTATATAATTAATTATTAACTTATAACTAATTAATTAATAGTGATCACATCAATGCATGTTTGCATTATCGAGCGTTTACATTACTGATCATTTATATTATACAGTATTTACATTAATGGGTGTTTACTAGTGTTGGAAACTATCGACTGAAATCGACTATCGACTGTTTAGTAATTGACTACTTTTTACCATCGACTGTTTCAGTCGTTAATTTTGGATCGACTGATTTTAGTAGTTTTTACCAGTGACTGTTTCAGTCGTGTACTTTTAGTGACTATTGTTGGTTCTACTAGTTTCATTCGATTGATTTTTAAAGTTCTGACTCTGTCGTCCTAGCCGCGACCTTGAAAAAATGTACCGAATTTTTGCTTACATAGATTTACATGTAATATATAGTTTTATGATTTTTTTGCTAGTTTTCTTGTAAATAACAATATATTGTATATTAATATAGCAGCATTTTGGAACGATATTTTTCAAGATTGTTAATGCAATAGGATAAAAAGATTAAAATTATGAATGATAAATAGTAAAATATTTGTGACTGTTATTATGACAATAATAGGTAATATTTCGATTATTCTTTCGATTTTTGCTAAAAAATATTTTCGTTCATTAATAAATAAAGCATTTGATTTATTTAAAAAAGCTCTAGTAGTCATTGTGCGACCATTTTAAATTATGTCATGAATTAGTTTTTTTTTCGTCCTTTCCTCCCTCACAATTTTTACAGGAAAGGGTTCATACATCTTCGTCTGACATGACGAAGTGATTAAAACAGTCAAACTGGGCATTTGAGCTATTGAGCTAGTTTTTTGACTATCGACTGATTCGACTGTTTTCAGTCGATAGTTCCCAACGCAAGTGTTTACGTTGATGAATCTTTATATTATTGAGCATTTACACTTTTTAATGTTTACATTAGTGAGTATTCATGCTATTTTATGTTTATGTTATTGAGTATTTATTTAAGGAGTGTGTCTACATTAATTAGTGTTTACGTTATTGAGCGTTTATATTATTGAATGTTTACATTAATCAGTGATTAAATTATTAATTATTTACGTTATCGAGGTGCAAAGCGAGAGAGAGAGAAAGAGAAGGAGTGAGAGGGGGAATATAAATATTTGTTTCGTATTCTAAAAGAAAATAAAGAAAATAATTCGAATAACAATCCTCGGCGATGGTATAAACGTATGATAAAATATGGCGAAAGGTTGAATGAGAATCGGTCGACCGATCATCAATTAGATGGAATTTAAGGAACGGGGGCCGTCGGACCGAAACCGTTTTTACCGAGTGTCTCGGTGGCGGTGGGACACATCTTGACTACAGAGGAGCCACCGTCGAATTCTTCACGTAGACGAGCCATCTCGACGGGTATGGCAGCCTGATCACGGATGCTGCGTACGCTCGCGGCATACCAATGCGGATTTTCTGATAGATGATGTACTCTAACACCACAGATAGGCATGCTTTCCCTATTCCTTACGTGATTTTAATATTTAAACGCGTTCGATAGGTGTTTATCGGCGCGGACCACTCGGTCATTCCTTTTTCCTGTTGAATTTGTAACAAAATGTTATTATGGGTACGTGAAAATGCTAATCCACGACTCACCTGATCCTCTCGTGATAGTATTGTTGCTCAGTACATTCCTAGAATCCTTCTTTATCAATCAGTTTTCGACATAAAACTAAAGTAAGTTCCAATAACACAGCCAATGTACCTTTGTCAAATTTAAGTGTTGGTTTATTCTGACCCTGACATAACAAAACACTAATGTAAATAAAACAATGAAATAACGTTATGAAATATAATTTACTTCAACATTGTAGTACATCTAATGCATATATTTTTGACGGACTTACACTACAGTTAATTACAGAGCCACAACAGTTTCTAGGTTAGAGTTGTTTTATTATATTTATTTAAATTGTTTATTTAAATGTTTAAAGCATGAACTACTTTTTCCACGCATAACCTTTTGAGAACTAAATTCGTAAAAATTTACTAATAATAGATACTTGTATGTATTTTGTGTATTTGTCAACGTTCAATTCGATAGTTTTGACTTATGTAAAATTATGTTTATATAGGAAAACACTTTTATATTAGTGTTACAAAATTATTCTATATATACAGACGCTAGTAATAGGCACACTGTTGTGTAAATTGAATAATTCTGCTTCTATATTTTTCTGCTCCATCATATACGAATTGTTAAAGACAATGAATTGCAAGATGTAATTAGATTAAACTCTAACTCAAACATTCAAAGAACTTTCAGACAACTGAAGTTCGCGAACCAACTGTTTCCATTCATTTTATAGTGGCAAACGAAAGAAATATGTATCTATGAACACGTACTGTAAGAATCCCAAGCACTAAAAGTCATGGGTTAACTGAAGAGAGAAGATACATGGCCATAAAGTTTTGCTGTGCATAAGATGGGACCAGCAAGTTGTAGTATACAATAAGCTACTAAAACCGAATGAAACTGTTACTGTAGATGTCTACTGATGTCTATTAATAAAGTGTAACAAGGTATTGTTACAAAATAAACCACTAATAGACAGTAACATATGCAAAATCATCATCTTGCATGATAATGCTCCGGTACACTTTACAAAACTTGTGAAAGATGCAATGTTGCATATCCTGCCTCACCTAGCTTACTCACCAGGCATAGCAGCTTCTGATTATCACTTGTTATACACCTAACCACCTTGCTCAAATACCTAACAACACTACATCTTTAATTCATATTCATTAAACAACATTTTACTCACAGAAGAAAAATATTTTTAATAATTTTAAAAACAATATATACTCTATATATAAAAAATCAATCACATGAAGAAAAATCATGGAAAAACTAATGAGATCATCCATGATTTGACGAAAATTTCCTTTCCAGTTTTATGAGTCACCAATTCTGGAAATATTTACATAAAAATCAGGGACGTACACTGTTGTTTTCTTATATTTTAAATGAAAGAAAATATAATAATAAAAATTTTTATTATAATTGTTAAATAATTACTTAATCTACACTATACCATAATTTTTATATAAAAAATCTTCATTTGATACTTGGGTGTTAAATATTTCGACACACTTCAAGGTAATAATTTTCCTTGTTTATCTATTCTGTTAAGTAATAAGGGAGTAAAAAAATATTTCGATATTTCTTCGATATTGTTTCTGAATGAGGATTCGATTGCTCTACCAACAATACAAAACTGATAAATTTCGAGAACTGAAATAGTTTCAACATCCATATTTATCACTTTTTGATTAATTTGCATTCTTACAACTTAACAAAAATTATTTCGTGAAAAATTGTTTCCAATCAAACGAAGAAGTGATAGTTGCTGTAGGCCAATTGGACCAAGAATTATCTGAAAAAACATTAAATAATATAAAGAAAATAAATAGATATCCATTAAATTTTAGAGTTATTACTACATTACATCACGTTAGACAAAAAGTAAAACACATTAGAACCACAATAAAACAACTATACTGGTTAGTCGTCGAAAGATACTTTCAACTTAATCTAAAATCAAAGAGGTTGATCTATAATGCAATTATAAAGCCAATTTGGACCTATGGGGTGCATATATGTGGTTGCACTAAAAATTCAAATCAACTAATCATACAACGCTGTCAAAACAAGATTCTTCGATTCATTACAAATGCCTATCGCTATGTAACCAACGAAGACCTGCACGATGACCTGCAAATCAAATGGATTTGCGAAGTTATCCAAGATTTCGTCTGAAACACGAAAGAAAATTGCTAAATCATACTAACATGGAAGCAATACAACTGCTGGACAGCGCGTAGGATGTCAGGAGATTGAAGCGAACAAAACCATACGAACTTATATAAAGTGTATACCTTTAATGTAAACTATAGCTATACGTATAGCTTTTATATATATATATATATATATATATATATATATATATATATATATATATATATATATATATATATATATATATATATAACATAATATGTATAATTTTATAATTGAGGAATACATACTGATGTATTTTCTCGCACACGTCTTGCTTGTGAATTAATCCAAGTACAAATGAAAAGTAGTAATAAATTAATTGTAAATTGAGATTGTACTAAGCGTATCTATTAAAGATATTATAAAAAAAGTACTGCATTGCAAAGTGTCGGTATAAACATATGAATATGTAATATCGATAAAATTTTAATAACAAAAGCTCTAGACATCTAATGTATGCTTATTTTCGCAATTCGAATCAGCTCATTTCTCTTTAATATACAGTCAGAACAATAACAAAATAAGAAAATGCATTCAAACGTTTACAGAATTGCTACTATAGAATAGTTATGCGTCTAGAATGAACAATAGACGTCAAAACTAGGAAAAAATAAGAACGAATATGATCAAAAATTAAACGTAGCGACGTCAAATTATCCCCAGCGAAAGAGTAACAATCAGAACATGTGTCAAAGGTCGTCCAAATCGAGCGAAATTTGAAAGTTAAATTCGACCATTGCTATAGTAAAGAGCTATATACGGTGAGGTCTATTATATTCTGTGGATTTTACGGAATTTTAATTTGACTTAGGTCAAGAGTATAATGTGATATAATTTGCATTCTACGACGAAAGGATTTGGCAAAGCACGACTGGTTATTTTTTTGGTGAATTTATATGATTTTGATGACGGTTTTGGTGAATTCTGATACTTTTGTCGATATATAATGATATTTTATTTCTTATATTTAATAAAACTAATATTTGACAGGTTTTATTCTTATTTATCTACATGAAATAACAGTTTTCTATGTGTTATTATTAAGTTATTCAGTTCACACCTTAGTCATGGAACTCTAAAAATTATATTTTGACCTTCACTACTTTTGTTGTTTAATTTAATGATATAAAGATATAAACAGGTTAATTGGAAAGTTCCCGGCCTACCATAGTAAAACACATTTTTGGAAAATTTTTTTATTCAACATAATTCCCTTCAAGTGTGATACACTGACTATAGCGACCCTCCAACTTTTCAATATCATTTTTGTAGTACGATTTGTCCTTTGCTTCAAAATAGGCCTCAGTTTCGGCGATCAACTCTTCATTCGACGAAAATATTTTCTCAGCGAGCGTTCTTTTGAGGTCTGAGAACAGGAAATAACCTCTGGGGGGCAGATCTGGAGAATACGGTGGATGAGGAAGTAATTCGAAGCCCAATTCATAGATTTTTGCCATCGTTTTCACTGACTTGTGACACGGTGTATTGTCTTGGTGAAACAGCACTTTATTTTCCTTCAAATGCGACCGTTTTTCGGCGATTTCGTCCTTCAAACGGTCCAATAACGCTATGTAATAGTCGCTGATGATAGTCCTTCCTTTTACAAGTTACAAAATACAGACACCATAACCTTGCGTTTGACTGTTGCGTTTTCCCACGTTTTGGTAGACGCTTTGAATAGACTATACAAAAAATACTGTTGTATTAGCAAATACATAAGTCCATATATTTATATGAAATCCAGATACGGAATTGTAAAAAAAGAACAATGTGAACATAATTCATCGGTTTCAACAAGCACTGAAGATTGCGTGACATGTCATTCAGAAATGGCAGTTCAGAAATAGTGATCCTCATGGGGATTTGGAAATGGAAGCTGGGCCATTAAAAAACTTACCCAGAACCATGAACTTTCTTAATCTTATATTTTAATTTTTAATAATATTATTGAGATATGTAACAACAAGAAACAAGAACTATCCCGTGGTACACTAATAGTGATCTCCATAGAGATTTGGAAATGGATATAATTAACCAGGCCATTAAAATACTTGCTCAAAGTCGTGCTCAAAACTATCTTAATCGTGTCAATGTTGTCAATTTTTGATCTGCTGTAGTTTAGTGTTGGTGTAAATGTAGATTACAGTGTTATTACACACGTTAAAACTAGGCTAAACAAGTTGATGGGACCTAAGAAATGTTAATGCGAAAATATTTAATTTTTTTATTTATTGAAGACTGCATACTAGTACTCATTGAATAAGTATTATTCGGATTATAATTTATAGTAATATCATTGAGATATCTAAGAACAAGAAACAAGAACTGTCCAGTGGTACACATTAAGTAGACTAAAAATACTTGTCCAGAGTCATGAACAAAACCTTCTTTTTTAATCGTGTCAATGCTGTCAATTTTTGATCTGCTGCGATGTAGTGTTGGGGTAAATATAGCGTTAATACACACGTAAATATTAAGGTAAAGAAGTTGATGGAACCTAAGAGATTTTAATGTGATAATCTTTAGTTATTTTTAGTAATTTAAGATTACATACCAGTACTCATTGAACAAATATTGTTCATATTATAATTTATAGTAATAACATTGAGATATTTAACAACAAGAAACGTCATATGTTTTCAATCAATTGTTTTCGCATAATTCCGTTTATTACTCAAGATATTCGTCACATTCCATAAACCGAACAAAAGAATAACGAATTTAATACCCTCGCGGTAATTTCCTCGTCTCTACCAGACCCCAGAACATCTCGGCGTTCGTCTGTTTTTTTTTTGTTTCACCGGACACGACGCGACCGACGCAAGCCGAGCGGATCGGGAATGGTGCTCACGGAAATGGACTTCTAACGGCCGTAGGGTTTTTCAGGTGCGTCCCCCATCTCTATCTCACCTGCCGTCTCGCGGGAAGAAGACAACAGTCAACGGACGCCCGACGACCATTTCACGGATATTGTTTTAATCCGCGTTCAAGGCCGTCTTTGTTTAACTTTTACGGCTTAGAATTTCGGCTCAGCTACAGAATCTATATAATCTATCCAAAGATATAGTTTGCCGCATTTTATAAATTCGTTTTAGAATCAGACAACATTTTCCTTCTTATTTTATACTACTTCCACAAGGTAGCGTCTTAGGACATCTCCTATATCTGCACTACACTGCTGATATTCCAACAACAGAAGAAACACTACTTAGAACCTTTGCTGACGACACAATTATTATGGAAATCGACATATCTCTGCCTAGGCCAGTAGAAAAAGTACAAGTGGCAGTTAACAAAATTTACAAATGGACTAAATATTGGAAAATTCAACTTACTAGCTCCAAATCTATCCACGTTAATTTTGCATTGCGGTGAAATAATAAAAACTTAATTAAATCACTCAATGGATGCCCGATTCTTCAAGCAGAATCAGCTAAATACCTCGACATGCATCTTGATGGTGGATTAAATTGGAAACATCACGTTAGACAAAAAGCAAAACACATTAGAACCGAAATAAAACAATTATACTGGTTACTCGGAAGATACTCTCAACTTTATCTAAAATCAAAAAGGTTGATTTATAAGACAATTATAAAACCAATATGGACCTATGGAGTGCAAATATAGGGTTGCACTAAAAATTCAAATCAACTAGTCATACAACGCTGTCAAAATAAGGTTTTTCGATTGATTATCAATGCCTATCGCTATGTAACCAACGAAAAATTTCACGATGACCTGGAAATCAAATGGATTTGCGAATTTATTCAAGATTTTGCCTTGAAACACGAAAGAACATTGTTAAATCATACTAACGTGGAAGCAATACAACTGCTAGACAGCGAGATTGAAGCGAAACAGACCATACGAACTTATACAAAGTGTATACCTTTAATGTAAAGTATAGGTATAAGTTATTATAATTTTATAATTGATGAATACATATTGATGTATTTTCCCGCACCCGTCTTGCTTGTGAATTAATCCAAGTACAAATGAAAAGTAGTAATAAATTAATTTATAATTAAGATTATACTAAGCGTATATAAAAACAGGCACAAAGTTGTCTGATAAGTTCGAATATGTAACCGAACTAGCCAGCAAAATTCTTCCAGTTGTCAAGCGTCTGCAAAATTCTTTAAACTATTAATTATAATAACTACAGATTATAAACTGGCAAATGTTCTTTTAATGCTTTGCTTCTTTTGATAAATTTCAAGTCGCTGCTGATCTCTAACCAGTTACTACGGACAGGAATGAGATAATGGAGGCCCCCTCTTGCCAGGAAAAGAGAGCTTAACATTTTTATTGTTAATTATTAAGTTGCAACGGTTTTTATTGAAAGTATTTTTGAAAAAAATGTCAGGTAGATTGAAAATTAACACCTTAGTTATTCACTTTCTGAATTTTTTGATAATTTCCAAGGGTGATGAGAGTGGAGACAACTAAGGGTGAGTTATATAGCTAATCTACGATAACTGTACGAAATTGTATTGTAGAGTGTGAAAGATTTATATTAATAGACGTGTGTGTAATTGTTCAGAATATATACGAGCATTTGAATAAAATGTTTGGGAGAGAAATAATACTAACTGTTTTACAAAAGGGGCAAATGTATTAGGGAGAATGAAGTGATTAAATCCAGTTTTATTAAGAAATATGTATACAGGTACTGCATGTACTAGAAGGAAACACTGTACCGGCGGAAACCAGAACTAAACGTAAAATGTTTGCTCTCTAATGAAAATAAAATACGTTACTTGGCTATACAATTGTTAATTAGGTGGATTAAGCCTCCAGGGGATACTATTACATAGAAAACGCGCCTAGAACTCTACAGTAGCGCTAGAAGTCAAAATAGTTTGTAGGTTAGGGCTGTTTTATTATATTTACATTGAACTCCTTCCCATGCCACATAGTTTGGAACACCCATACAGTCGACTGCTGCTTACTTTCGGGCTCATACGAATATATCCATGATTCGTCAAATGTCACGATTTTATAAACTTCTTTCGAATTACGGGGATTGCATTTCCTAAGCATTTCTAGACACCAATCGACAGGAGCCTTTTTTGAGCGATTGTCAAATTGTTGTGAGTTCCAACGTAAAACATAACTTCCGCACAGATAAGTGTTCATGTAGAATCGCATATATACTGGTGAAACTAATGCTTAGGGATGCCTTAATCTCACAAATGGTGACATGACGATCTTGCTTAATCATTTCGCACACAGCATCGATGTTTTCTGGCACAACAGCCGATTTTTGACGACCTTCGCGAAACTCGTCGGACAGCGAACTACGACCGCGATTGAATTAACTAAACCAGCGATACACGCTGGTTTTTGATGGAGCTTCATCGCCAAAAGTCAAATTAAGTTGATTGATGCACTCTTGTTGTGATAATCCACGTCGAAAATCGTAAAAAATCATCGCACGAAAAAGTTCACGATTCAGTTCCATTTTTTGCCGAGACGAAACTTTCAACTAAATATAAAATAAACAATTAGCGTCCGTGCGACAAAATGTCTCGAGTACATATATCGTCAAAAATGTCAAACTTTACGATGGAACCGTCAGATAGAACTCACATGACAACAGTGTTGCCAAATCCCGAAATATAAATAGTGACCCTCGTATAGTATCATGGATGGGTCACTGGTCACACTATAATCTGAAACTTAACAAAAAAAACGTACCTACGTATGTGTATGTGTCTCTGTCTGCGCCTGTATTTGTAAAATAAGATGTTTATCCGTGAGAATGTGATACGCTGGTCGAGACCACGAAATTAAACGAGTAAAAGTTTGAGAGTATGCCGCCGCAGAAATCAGAAATGCATCGATACACCTACATATCGTTGGCCGGACGACGGCACATTAATATTGATAAGGTGGCTGTGTAGCTCGGAATCATCTAAACTATGCTTAAGTAGCTAGGAGATGTGTTCTCGTGTGTGTGTGGAGAGACTTGGGATACTTAACCCGCAACTCAGCCGTGTTGTAGAACAGTTACATGAAAATGAATGTCATTAGTTCGGGACGTAGAATGACTAAACAGGTGTATAAAGAGATTTTAAATTCACCGCTCATGCCCGAACGTTTTCGAACGTACGCAGGAACAATGATTGGATACAATGGTGGAGATTGGACCCCATAACATATATTTCTGATGTTCGTTATTATATACTACGATTGAACAAATGTTACTGATCCTTCAGGTATTTTATCCATCCATTTTTTAGTAGAAAACTATTAGATTTTATGATTTTTATCTGCTCTATACAAAACAAACAAACAAAACAAATAGTACTTGTAACCTTTGCCGGCAAAACAGTTATCATTGCAAAAGATGTATCTCTGTCTAAGGCTATAGAAAAAATACAAATACAGCGGGAAAATATAGCTCAATAGATCCAAATCTGTCCATGTTAACTTTGCGTTGCGGCGAAATGACAAAAACCTAATTATATAACTTGATGTATGCCCGATTCCTCAAGTAGAGTCAGTCAATCATAAAGCTAATTTGGAGCTATAGGTGCAAATATGGGGTTGTTTTAAAACACCAAACCAACTAGTAAGTAAAACAAAGTTCTACAATTAATTGCCAATGCTTATCGTTACGTAACCAACGAAGAGCTACACGATGACCACGAAATCAAATCAAATGGATATAGGAAGTGATCCAAGGGAACATTAAATAAGGTCGCTAAATCACAGCAACATGGAAGCAATACAGCCACTGGACAATACGCAGAAAATCAGAAGATTGAAGGGAACCAAACCAAAACCAACCTGAACGAAGTTTTATAGTGTATAAGTGTATTCTTAACTTCAGCTTAAGTAGTTTAGTTTTATTTTAATTTCGGTAATATATACTGATATATTAATCCCGTACTCGTCTGCTTGTATATTAATGCAAGAACAACAGAACAGTGGTAACTAATTTGTAAATGAAGATTGTACTAAGTATATCTAATGTAAACTAAGATGACATTAATAAAAAAAAATAGTCTGCCTGAATTGGCAACTGCACGAATTTTTTTTACATTAACGCAATCAATTAATTATGAAGTGTTTACGTTATCGAGCGTTTTCCGTGTTTTTAAAATGCTAATACAATAAACATAAAAAGGACCATATATTTAATATTAATTTTTACCATTTATTTAGCAACCTATTTGAAACAAAACCTGCCACTTTTATCATTGCATTGTTTTAGTTAGTAAATTAGAATTATGAACAAAAAAGCTAACGAGCATTTGTCTGGATGACGTGAAGGTGAAATGCGGGAGAAACAACGAGACCACCAACTGTCTCTCGCGTACCGGCGATTATTTACCGGCTATTGGTGGTAAAACAATAGCCAGCAGTACTTTTGAAATGACTCATTTTGCACAGACGGCCGCGACAACAAAAGCGAAGAAGAGAACAAACGGGCGAAACGTTCTCGAGGCGGCCCGAAGGCCTATCTGTGGTCGGGCGTCGGACGAAAGACGAAATCTCAATTATCGACAATTTTCGGGACGGACGACGGTCCGTAACAATGCCGTCGAGACCGCTCCAAGAACAGTGTTCGTACCGAGAAAATTGACGCAGGTTGCATTGTGGACGGCGACATATGCGAAGGACCAGCTGATGACCGAGATGCGTGGCGGATCCCTAAAGTAGTCGGTATCGAGGCAGAGCGGTCTGGCAGATGGTACGATTTCTGAAACAGAAGGCACGCGCCCATCTCGAAGCCACTAACATCCTTAGATAGACAATATTCCGTCTAATCTGTTCCGATATATATATATATATATATATATATATATATATATATATATATATCACATATACAAGTCAGTGAAAACGATGGCAAAAATCCATTAATTGGGCTTCGAATTGCTTCATTATCCACCGTATTCTCCAAATCTGGCCCCAGCGACTATTTCCTGCTCTCAGATCTCAAAAGAATGCTCGCTGGGAAGAAGTTTTCGTGAAATGAAGATGATCGCCGAAACTCAGGCATATTTTGAAGCAAAGGACACTACACTACACTACATAAGATCAAATGGCTTGATCCTTTTGAGTTTGTCTCTGATTCCGAAAAAAAGAGCACATTCTTCGCCTTCAGACTACAGGCCCATCAGCCTGCTTAGTTCAGTGTCCAAGATTGCTGAAAGAACGATCCTATTTGCACTCAACCGTTCACTGAGCAGAACCATATCATACCAGACGAACAACACGGGTTCAGAGCCAAACATTCATGTGCACATCAGTCATCACTAGATTGACCGCAGAAATTCACTTCGCCATGAAGAAAAAACACAAGCTCTTCGTGGTCTTTTTAGACCTAACAGAAGCGTTTGACAAAGTTTGGCATGACGGCCTAATACACAAAGTCATCGAAGTAGGTTTACCCGAAGACCTGATAATTTTCCTGAGTTCCTTTTGTCGAATAGAGATAGTCCTTTCAAGTAAAGATCGGTAATACACTGTCCAGTCCTAAATCAGTCAAAGCAGGACTCCCCCAAGATTCCTCATTAGCCTAAGCATTATTCAACCTCTTCATGTCAGACAATGAAAAAAGGTGTTGAAACCGTCCAATACGATGACACAGCTTTCTTCACCAGTTCTCGTTCTATAGACGTCGCTCAGAGAAAACTTCAAATTCAATTAAATGCCACAGTCCAATGGTTAAATTTCTGGAGGTTGTAAATCAAGGCCCAAAAACCCAAGCCATAATCTTTAATAATCAGAGAGACATCCGCGCCTACCAGCTGAGAGTGGAAAAAGTCTCAATCACGTGGCGACAAAAAGCCAAATATCTCGGCCTCATCTTTGACCGTAGATTCCTATGGTCAACATAGATAAATAAAGCAATCGCCAAATATTACGGTGTCGCCACAGTGCTTAACCCTCTCATCTACATAAAAAGTAAATTGTCTCCGATGATTAAAGTTTTGCTTTACAAGCAGCTTCAGAACCGTCATGTTATATGGATCTAACACTTGGTATGGGTTTATCAGCCGGAGCTAGTTTAGTGGAAAAGCTTCGGCTAATGTAAAATAAATTTCTCAGAAATACCCAAATTCATCGGGAAACTGACACACCAAAAATAAGACGGTTCGTTTTCTCCTTATGCAAGAAATTCCATGCAGCCTCAGTTCTCTCCAACAATTCCCACATCAGATCCCTGTCAGAGGCGTTCCCAATCCGAACCCCTCAAAAAGTGGTGATTCAAGCCGCCAAAGGGCAATCCTCTCTTATAAATTGAGTTAACATCAGCAAGGAAATCTTTTCAGCTGGTAAATCAGGTCCAAAAAAAAGAGTCCTGCTCTGGTGTCACCCAAGGGTTTTGGTTTTCACCTTTAATATTGGTATGAATTTGGAGTGAAAAAATGGAGTACTACGCTCTACTACTATACTCACATGCCCTTTATTCACTGAGTGATGGTCCTGTGATGAACCAGTGTTGTGTTATATAGGTGCATCTACAATACTTCTCAGGACTTTGTTCTGATAAATTACTTATTGTGCATATATAACATCTCCATAATTGAATTCCTTATATACATATAGATTTCAATAGTTGATTGTATAATACCAATTTATTATGTACTGATAAATGTGATTTTCTTCCAATTAAGCAATACATTTTGCTATACTTCTTTCCTTTTCTTTTTTACATGTTCCTTCGTTGTTATTGGTGCATGTGCGGTCTGATTGTTCGTGAATTCCACATGTACAGATTTACGTTCGTTAATTTTTATATCCCACATTTGGGCCCAATTAATTATATTGTCACTTGTCCGCTGTGATTTTGTGACTTCTTCGCTATTGTCTCCGATAGCTAGAATAACAATATCAGCAGCAAATGTAGCAATTTGTGGTATATCACATATATAGAATCGGTAAAGAATTGGCTCGAATTCTTTTACTGTAGAATAGACCTTCTCTTGTTTCAATCTAAACATTCTGGCTGCAATGTAAGATTTTAATAATTTAGTGTGTTGTTTCCGTAATATTTTCTCTAGCATTTATGAACAAGGCTTGCACTAAATCTAAGAATATAGCTGATTATACCAAACCAAACCAAACCAAACAATTTCAATTGAGATGTGGCTCCAACTAACAGAATTTTCAATGAAAACGCTCATTGTGTTGCTCACAACTTTCATTTACACGTGCCTTTGCATTTAGCCGTTATTTACGAACAATTTCGAAGTATTTTTTAGATATTTTCTTTTCGTACTCGAAAACGTTATGAAAACACGTTGGTAATTCCCCTTAGTGTATCCGAAATATTAATCTAGAAACTATGTTTAGTAATCTCAAAAGGTAAATATAAAGGCAGTCAAGATAATAAGTATGGTGGGATGTATTACAAGTCAGATGGAATAGACACTGGCTGAACAAGCCCTCACACCTAAGCAAGAAAAACGCCTTTCAGGTCTAAATAATAGTTTTGTTGGCATGTGGGCATCTTCTTCTGGTGTCGGTGAACAGTCCTAATAATTACATACCCAAAAAAATTGACTCTTACACTTTTCCTTGGTAACAGACATAAAAAGACCATATTCGAACGACAGGTCATAAGATCCATCTGCCTTCGATATATTATATTCTACTAATGATATTGATTCATCATCATTAACTTATATTATCATAAATATTTTTTTATAAATTTTAAAGTCTCATTTTTACCAACGAGTATTTATCTGGACCAACTTAGAAATCATACCAGAAGACATCCGGTCTTACGCAGCCTAGTCTAAGTCTAGGACCGATGACTAAGATCATTTTTCTTATCGAATTTTACACTCGAAGGACCATCACAAACATTATTTTACGTCCACGCTCTAGCAGGATTCGAACCCGCGACTATAGCAACAGGATGAGGATCTACCTATCGCCTTTACCACTGCGCGAACCAAACCCGCATCATAAATATTTATTATAGTCAATATGGTCAAACTAAGCTTCATAGATTTGTGAACATGTCTAAAACAAGAATATTAAATATTCAGATTCATTAACAATATATTAAGAGATACGATGAACAGTTCTCTTAGTTCCACAGCTACTAGATTTCTAGGAAATGAAAAAAGTCGAGAACTAAGCCTTTGCAAATATGTTTGAGATATAATGAAACAATCTACCGAATATTGAGGAATTATAATGATAATGTTGGAAATATCAGTTACTATAAATAATTTTAGTCACTCCAATACTACCGTGTTGTTCAGTTACTGATAACAGATTAAACTTTATAAATAAAATACAAAAATGAAACGATGTCAGATAAGATCAATAAAAATAAAAATATAACATTTCAATATGTCTGTGTATGAATTCACATCTCTAACCAATATAGGCAAAAATCAAATTATCGATAAACATTTAAATGAAACAGACAAAAGAAACATCAAAACGGTACCCACGAGTACTCAGTAATAAAAACAGTCATAACAAAAAAATGAAGGAAGAGCTGAGAAAATTAAAGAATACATTAATTCAGAATAATTTCTCCAAAAAAGAAATCAAAAACCATAAATAACAAGTCGGTAAACACAAGAAAAATATGAATCTGACGAATAAAAACGAGAAAATTGGCCAGAAAGTGTATACTTATATTATTTATTACGCCACTTTGATTCTTTTACTGAGCCTTTACTGAGAATGTAAATATATTGTATTCTAAATATGTACTCAAATAAAATCAATAAAGATAATGCAAGGACGCAGAGATAAAGAAAAAGATAGATTAATTTATATAATAATTAGCGTTGGGAACTATCGACTGAAAACACTCGAAACAGTCGATAGTCAAAAAACTAGCGACTGAAAATAGTAATTACAGTTTTTAGTCAAATGCACGGTTCGACTATTTTGTTCAATTCGTGATGTCAGACGAAGATGTACGAACCCTTTCCTGTGTAATAAATTGTGAGAGAAAAAAGAACGGAGATAATTGCTTGGAGCAGTTTAATTTTATATGTGCTTATATTTTCCAACTGTAGTATAAGCGAGATGTACATATTCCTTCACGTACTAACTTTAAAAAAGAAAAGGAAAAAATAATTACCGAATACTATTAATATGCAATTAGTAATTTAATTTTAAACGAAGTAGAATTACTTTTATATTTGAATGTTCTGTGGTTGTGTAAAAAGAAACAGAATTTTGCTATGGAATGGAATAATACCACATAAATGTTTTATCATATTTTAATATGTTAATTGCTATTTTCAAATAATATACTATAATAAATATAGACAATACAAAAGAACTTAAACAAAACCTAAATACTAAAGATGTACAATAACCATCAATACTAATAACCACATATACCTAATCATAGAAAAAAACTAATTCATGACATAAATAAAAATGATCGAACAATAATTACAAGAGCTTTTTTAAATAAAGTAAATGCTTTATTTATTATTGAGACAAAAATCGAGAGAGTAATCGAGAAATATTTCCTATTATTGCCATAAAAATAGTCAAAATTATTTTATTGTTTATCATTCACAATTTTAATCTTTTTAATCTTATTAATATACAATATTATATATAATAATATAATATATAATTAATATACAAATTTACAAGCATACTACCAAAATAATCATAAAACTATATATATATATATATATATATATATATATATATATACATTTTTGTCAAGGTCGTGCCTAGTACGACCGAGCTAGAACGTTAAAAGTCAGTCGAATGAAACTAGCAGAACCGAAAATTGTAACTAAAAGTACACGACTGAAACAGTCGATAGTAAATAGTAACAAAATCAGTCTGACCGAAAGTAGCGACTGAAAACAGTCGACTGAAACAGTCACTGGTAAAAAGTAGGCAATTTCTAAACAGTCGATAGTTCCCAAGACTAATAATAATGTGTATGTGTGTTTATTTGGACATTATTAGCACGATATAAGTTACAATATAGACAGATTATTTGCAATGGTCATATTTTATAGATATAAAGTAGCTTTAGATGATTAGATTTTTAACTCATTAGGTATAAGCTTGGCTTAGCAAAACTGAGACAAATACCAGGTGTACCGAAAAGTAATAACCGGTTTTTCTAGTACATATCGCTAGGTTTAAGTATGCAATATTTTAATATGGCACATATGTCATTGTATTCCACTGACATCAAGCTTCAAAGCTATACATTTGTTGCTGGTGAGCATGCTCTAACCTCAAAAGCATATGAGGCGTGATTTCATATTCAAAAATAATGATATCGATGACCAAAACAAAGAACGTTCTTGTAGACCGAAATAGTTTGGATTTGGAGATGCAAAACAGTAAGAGTTATAGAATGAAGACCAAATCCAAACTAAAATATAGTTGGCAGAAGCGTTAAATGTGACCCAAGAAACGATTAGAGACCGATTACGAGCAATGGGAAAAATCCAAAAAATGGGAAAATGGAAAATCGAAAAATCGAATTGAATACCTTAAGAACACAAAACAGAATTTGCAATGTCCGGAGAAAAATTCTGTCTATAAAAATCAATATCACGACTGTGACAAAGTTTACAAAGGAGATACATATAGAAGGATAAATGTTAGAAAGCAAGAACACCAGATTACCATCGAGACGAAAACAGAAACCTTTTTACTCACTCAAAAAATGGCCAGTTACAATATACAATGTCTGCAACAGAAAAGCCGTTTGAGTAATATCAACATATACATAAGAAACCTAAAAGAACTAGTTCTTCGCAAATTAAAATAAGAATATCACACATAAAATTTTATGCATATTGCTCGGACAATAACCTGGATTTACCAAATTCCTCTGTCTTTTGTGAATAGAACGTCCTCTAAAACCCTAAATAAATTGTCACAAGAATGCCAAGTTATTCGAAGTTTTAGGTGGCTAAATGTGAGTGAAGATCAAGGTAAACAATTTCACCAATAAAGAGGTTGAAAAAGGGACCAAGGAAAATAGAGACTCAAGGGTATAAGAGTACTATTGGACGTCTCGGAGAATCTTTCTGGATTCTACCCACAAGAAAATTACAGGGAGGGGTATCACTGGGAAGAAGAAGAGGTTTTAGTAGATGCTAGTGAACAAAATAAAAAACTTATGAAGTTAAAATTAGACAACCGTCATAGCTAAAAACGAAATGTATAGATTTAAGAAAAATTATGATGTATAGTTTTGAGGAACAGTTTTGTATAAGTTTAAGAGGCGATCCAAGAAAGAACATAAAAAATTCATCCACATAACGACCGTTATTACTAAAACCAACACTAGACATATCAAATTTTTTGGAGATATTTAACTACTTCCCGGGTAAAACCCAGCATTCTGGTGTTCTCGCTAGAGCAAACATTTCAATACTCAGTCAGATTTTAAAACACATGTCCCATTGTCATTCGGAACCAAAAAATTTTATAAAAATATACAAGCCGTCATACTTGCTTATATATTTTTGCGATTTTCTTCATCTTAATTTTAACAAATTACTAAAAATAAAATCGCTAATATCAATTTTTTTCCTTCTACATATAACTGCTTCCACGAAAAACCTATTAACCATGCATCACGGTATGGGAGGGTGGTGGAAAACAAAAACGAAACCAAAAAGATGAAAAGCTGTTGGTAAAGGCCAACGCAGATCTTATCGCCATGCGCTCCATTTTTCGAATAGTCCCCGCGGTGGAGAGAGCCAGCGACCCAACGAGAACAGATCGATAACAACCTGAAATCATGCAAGAGTTCGTAACGGGGCTGGGCAGGGGAGAAACGGACTCAGACCTGGTGGGCGCTGCATCACCACCTGGACGTCCGTTTCGGAGGGCCGCGACCAAGAGGGCTGAAATATATTGCTTTATTTTAGTAGCAAATTAATATCAATGACTGTGGTGAAATAATTTAAGGTTGGAGAAAAAGTTGTATCCATATCAATATGTCTTGTAATACTTATTCAATGAAGCTATAAGTATGCATATAATATTCTAGTTATAAACAGAGAACCATTCATTTTGCCATAAAAATAGTAAAATATCAATGATACATCTGATTTCTTTGAAGTCTGGTATATTTGCTCGCAAAACTTGAGAAATATCAAGTGGACTGACCTGAGTTTAAATTTAGAAAATATATTTATAGTTTAATACACTTTTTATTTGAAAATTGCACTATGACCTCGAAATCTAATTGATTTACTAAGTTATCCACGATTTCGCAATAAAATATGAATGAAGGATACTAAATCATAGCAACGTGGAAGCTATACAGCTAACCAAACAACTTCTATAGCGTGTATGTACGACCCTCAACTTCAGCTTTAGTAATGTAATTTAAGTTTAATTTGGAAAAGACATATGAATGTCTTTATTCCACATATTTTGTATATAATCTCGACTAACAAAATCAAGCTAATCATAAGCAACATTTGTTTGTGGTCATATTCCATAGTTTTGATCTCACTGCATATATGTACCATATAAGAAGCTTTAACTTAATAGCTTGATGACAATATAAGCTTGGATGATTTATACCTCGATATTTATTCCTCCACTATCAAGATACATTACTGTTAGGAATTTACTGTAAAACAAACAACAATGCAAGGAATTAATGCTAAAAAATCTCCCGCATTTGATATAATAAGTGATAATATCTTATAAGAACTATCGGAAAAGTGCAATCAAGTAGAAGTAGAAATCAAGTTAATAACATTTATATTTTACATGTTACAACTAATGTACTTCCTTAGCACTTGGAAAGTAGCAAGAAATTCGTACTTGGCACAAAAAATTAGAAGAAGTCTTCTACGTCTGTTACCTGTGATATCAAAGAATAAGATGAATAAGTTAAAATCTACCTAAGAGACAGGCACAGTTAATAATAATAGTCATGTAACATACATTAATATTGAAAGATACATATATTAATAAAGCGTAAAAATCTTGAGACCAATATAGAATTATGATGTTCACCTCTGGGTTTGACCAGTCAAAACAACAGAAATATCATAAAGAGATTCCAAAACAAGGTACTACATGATTAACAGATAGTAGATTCGTAACGACAATTTGTATAATGATCGGAAGGTAGAGGCTGTCGATGACGTTATCAAGAATTATGCTCAAATACATGAACACAGGCTTCATCAGCACGTCAATGTTGATGTTCTTCAGCTCCTAGATAATGATAGTTTAATATATGATAGATAATAAGTTTAAAGAGAGTAAAATAATTTGATTTAGTTCAGTGGAAGTAAAACCCAGTGCTCATTAAAATCAGTGATATAGATGTTAAGCCCAAAGTATCTGTCGTAGAATAAGTACTTACAATTTTAAAACCGTTTCAAATTAGGATCAGAACTAATAGCTTATTAGTCTTACTTTATAAGATTGCTATAACAAGTAATTTTAAAAAATCTCTCTTTTGTTTCTCTCTCATTCTCAGTTCAATTCTTATTTAAACTGTGGAATGATTAAACAAATCGCATTCGTCTAGACCAATAGTTGCATTGCCCAAAGCTCCAATTACTTATTATTTCTTGATTATGGACCAGAGACAGTAAAATACAGCTCAATA
Organism: Rhynchophorus ferrugineus; assembly: GCF_030347505.1. NCBI lineage: Eukaryota > Metazoa > Arthropoda > Insecta > Coleoptera > Curculionidae > Rhynchophorus > Rhynchophorus ferrugineus. The sequence goes on from NW_027472587.1 coordinate 14,712,183, forward strand.
GCTCCAAATCTATCCATGTTAATTAGCAGAATCAGTTAAGTTAAATTGGTAACATCATGTTTAACACAATGCAGAACAGATTGGACTGAAAGTCAAGCAAGTGCACTTGTTAGTCGAAATATACTTTCAACATGGCCTAAAATCAAAAATATTTGTTTATTAATCAATCATAAAGGCAATTTGGACCTATGGTGTATATGAAGTTCTACGATTAATTACAAATGTTTATCGCTATGCAACGCAAGAGCTGCACGATGACCTCTAAATCAAATAAGTATACGAAATGATCCAAGATTTCGCCTTAAAACATGAAATAAAGTTGCTAAATCACAGCAACGCGGAAGCAATGCTGCTACTAGACAACACGCAAGAAATCAGAAGATTGAAGCGAACCAAACCACACGAACTTGTTTGGTGTACTAATACCTGTGCTGTACCTGTAATGTACTAATAATGGTAATAAATCAACTTGAAAATTAAGATTATACTAAGCATATCTACTGTAAGATGTAATTAATAAAACAAATTCATTGTAGATATAACATAATAATCACGTAGATTAAAGGGTAAACCAACTGTCGCGTTGCATTTTCGGGCGAAAAACTACAGCCAGATACTTCCCAACCGTTTTTTTTTACTTCACGGTGCTCGATCCGTTCACCTGGTACTATCGCCGCCCGCATTATACCGCCGTTTCCGTCCCCATCAGTCGACTATCACCTGTACATTATATCTAATTGTCGTCCGGGATGGCGGATGAACGCGTCCGATCGTCGAGGGGGAAGAGGAGGACGCGATGACGGTGGCGGCGGCGACACCGATAGCAATTAAAGGTATCTAACGGGAGCAGTAAGACGTCGAGCCCGATTATCTAGGAAGCTGCGATACAGGCGCCACCTATTACGAATCACGATGTCTGTCTCGGCTCGCAGACGGAGACGAGAGAGAAACCGTGGCCGGTATCGTGTTAACTAATGGTCGGCCGTCTGCACTAAGTGGGTTAGTTGAGACTTAACCGTTCGGACAAATCGCAGTTTTCAGAAACGTCCAACGTGCGTCTGGCCGAGGTCACTTCCTGACTATTAAAATCAGTGCTGCGGTCGGTACATCCTCCTATATGGTTCAGATTTATTTTGTCTTCAATTCTAACATTGAGTTGATCAGTGTTTATACGACAGTACTTTCAGATCTGTTTTGGGTTTATAAAACTGAAATTACTTTCTTGCCAACATAATATATTCACTGACATCTCCAAAAGATTCATCAAATCCTATCGAAAACAAATAATTAGCCAATCATCTTGTTTTTAACATGTCCCAATCTAAATGTTGCTGTACGTGAGCGCTGTGCAATGTGTGTACGCATTATGTGCAAGATTAATTTCTGGAACATGCATTACATCTATACAATATACTATTAACTAATAATAAGCATATAAACGTCGAACGTGCGTATGGCCGAGGTCACTTCCCGAGTTGGTCAGTGTTCATACAACAGTTCTTTCTTCCTCTGAGATCGCCTTTACAAATCCGGAAAAAGCCGAGCTCCTCGTTAATTCATTCGAGAACCAAATGAGATGCAATCCATCGGGCCCACCTCAAAAGACATTGTCCATCATAAATGACACTATCCCCTCTCTAAGAGGAAATACTTCCAGTCAGTTCATCTTCTCAAGAGCATAGACTCTCCCAGAGACCTTCAGCTCTCCATAAAACATTTGTCTTCTAAAAAGGCTCCAGGCCCAGTTGGTATAACAGCAAACCATCTGAAAAACCTCACTAGCAAGTAGCTATCAGAACTTGCCAACATTATCAACTCCATCCTGAAGTTCCCAAAGCATTTCCCAAAGAACTGGAAACATGCGCTTGTCGCTGTCATTCCTAAAGAGGATGGCAAGTTCAATCAATCTGACCACCTCTGGCCCATCAGCCTGATTAGTTCACTTTCCAAACTTGCCGAAAAAGCGATAATCCCGAACGAACAATTCGGTTTCCGTGCCAAACATTCAAGCCTTCATCAAGCTGCTCGCGTAGCAGCAACAATCTATCAAGGATTAAGAAAAGGTCGAAAAACTGGAGCCAACCTTCTAGATGTCTCCAAAGCTCTCGATCAAGTATGGCACCACGATCTAATATTCAAATAAAAACAGCTTGGTCTACCGAATGACCTAATCTACCTGATAGATTCATACTTGGACGATGATTACCGCAGGAGTCCCGCAAGTTGCTCCAGTATCCCCAGCCCTCTTCAACCTACATATGATTGATTTTCCACTCCGCAAACTTTCTCACACAGCATTTTATGCAGATGACACCGCTTTCTTCACAACCGGTTGGAGTCCCGACGCTGTCCGCAACAGACTTCAAGACCAGCTAAACCAGGCGATTGTGCGGTAAAAATTCTGGCGGCTGCAGATAGACCCGAGCAAGACTCAGGCTATTCTGTTACACCGCAGGAAGGAGTTCGGCGCCTATCGACTCCAAATCTATAAAGTCCCCATCCCCAATTCCAGTTCGACCGCAGATTGTAATAGAAGGCTCAAATTCAACACGCTATTTGCAAAGGCAATGACGTGTACAACTTTCTATTTCCACTTCTCTGCAGAAAAAGTTAACTTCCAATCCCCAAGAAAGCGACTCTGTACAAAATGCTGGTCCATCCAGTCTGCCTCTACGACGCACAAGTGTGGTACAGGTATTTCTCTGAGAGACAACTTCAACTGCTCCAAGTGTTCCAATCCAAAAAAGTCAGCGTTACTCAATGTCCTATGGTTTATGAGGAACGTCAACAATCACCTAGAATCTACTACTGCAAATCTAACATAGATAGTCTCCAGAGGTTCCAGAATAAAGTGTTGCGAGTCATCATCGATGCCCCATATTACGTGTCCAACAACCTGATTCAGCGCGATATCCCCATAGAACCCATAACGAGTGTGATTCGGAGTGTTAGTGTAGTAAGTGCTCTGAAAGACTATTAGTGCATCCCAATGCACTCGCCAAATAGTTAAAAGTGCGCGATGATAGTGAAGTGCGTAGGCGCAAACGCAAACTTCCATAGGAACGGATTAATAGATACATAGAATGAGATTTAATAATCTCTATAATAATGAGAAACGTCAACAATCACCTAGAATCTACTACTGCAAATCTAACATAGATAGTCTCCAGAGGTTCCAGAATAAAGTGTTGCGAGTCATCATCGATGTCCCATATTACGTGTCCAACAACCTGATTCAGCGCGATATCCCCATAGAACCCATAACGAGTGTGATTCGGAGTGTTAGTGTAGTAAGTACTCTGAAAGAGTATTAGTGCATCCCAATGCACTCGCCAAACAGTTAAAAGTGCGCGATGATAGTGAAGTGCGTAGGCGCAAACGCAAACTTCCATAGGAACGGATTAATAGATACATAGAATGAGATTTAATAATCTCTATAATAATGAGAAACGTCAACAATCACCTAGAATCTACTACTGCAAATCTAACATAGATAGTCTCCAGAGGTTCCAGAATAAAGTGTTGCGAGTCATCATCGATGTCCCATATTACGTGTCCAACAACCTGATTCAGCGCGATATCCCCATAGAACCCATAACGAGTGTGATTCGGAGTGTCAGTGTAGTAAGTACTCTGAAAGACTATTAGTGCATCCCAATGCACTCGCCAAACAGTTAAAAGTGCGCGATGATAGTGAAGTGCGTAGGCGCAAACTTCCATACGAACGGATCAATAGATAAATAGAGTGAGATTTAATAATCTCTATAATAAGTTAGAATAGTCTTTAGAATATGTTAGGATAAACTTTAAAATAAGTCAGAATAGTATCTAGAATAAGATTTAGATTATAAGTTGTACAGTAGATCACTTACTGAAGTGATCTACAACATGTCAGGATGGTTATATTATATAACTGAAATCATATAATAATACTTATTGCCCACGGACAGATCGTTGACGTTCTAGGAGATTAATAAAAAGTAGAAAAACTTCTTCGATAATACATGCATTAATTTTATTGAACGGACTCTATATAATACGTCAAATATATTATATATAGTCAACAGATATGACTAACAATGAGCGAGCCTTGAGGATATTTTTATGCAGGAAACTGTGTCACACTATCCACGGCATTTATCACTAATACGATTTTAAATGGCAAATAAAATGGCAGACGGTATGCCGTTATCGCTAGTACATTGTACCTAGAAATGTGAATCGAAGTCGTACGCACCGAATTCAAATGAACCGAATGAGTAGCAGCGAACAGCTCGCCAGCCAGTTATATCATTATTATTATTTCGTACCTAAAGCGCTGTACGTATCCGAGAACCATTTAAAACAAACGCAATCAGCGAGGATGGTTAGTTAGCCGTAAACTGATACCGACCGTTTTCATTTAAGTGACATTTTATCATACTTACACGCATATTAAACCGACTATCTTTCGGTGTACTGACTGAATGCTATATAGTTGGAGTCGTATAATTTTTAATGTATTCTTTCGCTTTGTTGGTTTTATTTTTCAACAATTCAGCCGAAAATGTTGATAAATTTTATTACAGTCTATCCAAAATAACAGTGTACTCACGTCATCTAAATTTATAACGTCGAAACGTCGAAATGTTGCCACATATAACTTTGACTTTTAATTTATTTAATCTTTTTTATATAACAAGATTCTAATGTAAATAAAATAATGACACAAAAATTTTATAAAATATTATATACTTCAATATTATAATACAGCTAATTCATATATTATCGAAGAACTTATACCACAGTTAATTAAACAACCACAAGAGTTTGCTGCACTTATGTCATCCCCTGAAGGCTTATTACACCTAACTAATAATTGTACAACTAAGAAATGCATTTTATTTTTGATTAAAGAACATATTTACGTTTTTATTTTTAATTCTTTTTCCTTCGTCGCTGCGTTTTCTTGTTAATGTGTTTCTTTTAATCACAGCATTCTCCCTAATGCATTTAACATATCTACAAAAAAGGATGGGGAGGAAGACGTTACCCTCTGTGGCCATATTGTTCAAACCTCTGAACTATTGTGTATCTTTCTTCAGGCCTATTACTAAAAAAGTAAATTACATAAGACACAATTAAACATTTCATTTATATTTACCAATTAACAATTTGAAATACTTAACTTTGTGATAACTCACTTACGTTTAACTCCACTGTAAAGAACAACAATGTTAACACTGAACAACAATGGGTACCTATATTGGTGAGCATGGTAGCATGTCTAGATTTACTTGCTTTTCATCAAGTGTTAATATTATGTCAAAAAGTGAAGTGTGGTATATTAATAATTAATAATAAATGATTAATAATTTATAGATTAATAAATTTGTTATCGTATATATTATTTTATTTTATTTTTCGTCCTATAATAAAAATTATCTTAAAATTATACTTTTAATATAAACATGACGTTTGTACCAATAAACCCATCAAATTTTAACTTAAATTAATTTGTGGATTCACGAAAACATATTCTATATATATGTTATAATATGTGATATATATATATATATATATATATATATATATATTGTATATGTTTCTATATCCAATTTTAATATATATATAAGATGTTTCATGATATCTTATGTATGATTAAATATAATTATTGCCTCGTCCGGGTGAATCTTGTTCACCTCACATGATCTTTAACCCACCGCTATCCCAAAGCCATTCTCCCGTCCGTTATTAGAGTGAAACGAAAAGGCAAAGCCACCTCGATTTGCATTCGGATACTTATTTTTCCGTTAATCGGGAATCCGATCTTTTGTTTTCCAGTGTGCCGTTGATTTTTTTTGTCGAAAGTGTCAAGTTAAACATATGCGACATCTCGGGGTCAATGTAGGCGTCTACGTCTGTCTTCGCTCATTACCATTTCTAATTGATCAGACCAGATTGTTCGAAGAACAATAGCTAATTCATTTGCACATCATCAAGATAACGCGCGGCATCGGGTTTTGGTATTTTTTTCCGTTTACAATATCGGGTCCAAAGTTTGGATGATTATTTTAAAACCCAAATTATATCTGATACATATATAACAGACAGCGTTTGAGTATGCCGATCTGTGAGATATGCATTTAGATTTATTGAACCGTTACTTTATTAAATACACCGCGATAATCTATCTAATATACAACATGGGCTGAAAGTCTCGGGTGTAACAAAGAAAACCCTTTTTTTGTTCAAAATTGGATTTATTCATCAACGCAATCTCCATCAAGAATCACACAATAATTCCAGCGCCGCTCTAACATTTCAATACCACTTTTATAGAATAATTTATATTTTTCCTCACTTTCAGCGATGACCTCTTCATTCGAGCGAAATTTCTTACCGGTGAGTATTTTTTTTGAAGATCTGGGAACAGCCAGTGGTCGCTGGGAGCCAAATCTGGCGAATACGGTGAATGTGGCACCAATTCGAAGTTGGTGATTTATTATATACTGATTATTGTGCTTTTCTTCCAATTGTCCAATACATTTTAAAACATTCGCATCAGAACTATCGTTAAACTTTTATTTAACAATTGAAAAACGAAAGGATATTAGAGACATTATAAGCTCAAGAGAAGTTTCTTAACATACGAATTCTGTTGTAGACAGAAACACTGTCATAATACTAACAGTAAAATAATTGTTGCCGGTAGTATTAAATATCCATCAGTAGATGATGGCATCAGACATATGAATTTAATTATGGTGAAATCCATTATTTTCATTGATTTCTATTAATTGAATATTTATCAAACGCTATGGAATTTAAATGTTACCGAAATTAGTAATGCAAAAAGGTATATTTTTGAACCGAAAATTCAAGTGATTTAAATAATTCAAACCAGAAATGGAATGGAATTCTAGATTGATTATAACGACTATTTAACTACTCCAGCTGCATCGACAATGTAAAATCATTAAGAGCTATTTAGGAACTAAGATACCATCCCAAACGTTAAAATTTTAAATATTTCTTCTCAGAATTGACTAGCTAATGAGATATCGTGCAATACTCTTAATTAGTGTTGGGAACAATCGACTGAAATCGACTTTCGACTGTTTAGTAATTGACTACTTTTTACTATCGACTGGTTCAGTGGTTATTTTTGGTTCGACTGTTTTTACTAGCGACTGTTTTCAATCGCTATTTTCGGTCCGACTGATTTTATGACTATTTACTATCAACTGTTGCAGTCGTTTACTTTTAGTTACTATTTTCGGTTCGACTGATTTTTAACAATGTGGCTGTGTCGTCTTAGCCGCGACCTTGAAAGTAATGCGCCCAATTTATGCTTATATAGATTTATATGTAATATATGTGGTTTTATGTTTTTTCGTTGTTTGCTTGTTAATTACTATATATTGTAAATTAATATAGCAGCATTTTGGAAATCCAGTTTTCGAGGGCTAAAAAATAAAATTGTAAATAATAAATAGTAAGATACTTTTGACTGGCATAATAGGTAGTACTTTTGGCTGATATAACAGGCAATACTTTTTTAATAAACTTTCACGATTTTTGTCCAAGCCTTTTGTTTGTCAAAACTTTTTTCCTAAAATCTTGAAAACTAAAATTAGATTTCAAAGGTTTCGGAAATTGCATCGATTCCAAAAGATTTGAAGAAGTTTTTGCAGTAACAGTTGTTAAATTTCTTTTACAAATATTAACGGTGAAGACTTGATTAAAGTATATTAAATATGTGTAATAAATACATTTTCTGATAGGAAAACTCTACTTTAATATTCAACAACTGTTTATTTTGATGGCTATTAAGAAGTGCACCACAGTTTTATTTGTTGACAGAATGTGTTCAACTTTTAAAGCCTCTTGAAATAATGACCACCTAGTTATCTGGTGAAAGATATCCTACGCTGTTATCACAAAAGAGGTGTCTTCCATTCTAACTTCAAAAAATAAAAATGTAGTTCCACAACTCGAAATTCAAGACACAACTACTGACCAAGAATGTATTGACATCTGAAGATATTTTGATAAAAAATGGCTATAATGAAAGAAGTAATTACTCCAAGTACTGCAGCAACATTACAGATTAAACAGTATTTGTAAATGCCATTTATTCGGCGTTTAGAAAACCCATTGGATTTTTGGCAGGCCCATAAAATGACACTACGTGAATTATATTAGTCATATGTAAAATATTCCTCTATACCTGTAACATCTATCCCCTCGGAACGAGCTTATACTTCTCACAGGAGAAAAGTTGAACACGATAATATTCCTCAGTAATTTAAACAAATCTTCGTTTAAAAATAAATAAAACTTTTATTTAAAAAGGGTCTGGTAGTTATTATACGATTATTTTTGGTTCGTCATGGATTAGCTTTTTCAATTAGGTATATGTTTGCATTTTATTTAGTATTTATGGTTATTATACATCTTTAGTTTCTAGGTTTTGTTTAAGTTGTATTGTACTATTCATATTTATTATAATATGTTATTTAAAAATATCAATTAATATATTAAAACACGATAAAACATTTGTGGTGTTATTATTCCATTCCTTTTTCCAAGTCCACAGAACATTCAGTATAAAAGTAATCCTACTTCCTTTAAAATTATATTATTTATTACATGTTAATAGAAATTAGTAATTTTTTTCCTTTTCTTTTCTAAAATTAGCACGAGAATGAATATATATACATCTCTGGCTCGTTTATATTACCCTTGGAAAATATAAACACATTTAAAATTAACTGTTCCGAGCAATTATCTCCGTCCTTTCCTATCTCACAATTTATACAGACAAGAATTCGTACATCTTCGTCTGACATCACGAAAAAAACAGTCGAACTGTTGTATCGACTGTTTCGACTGTTTTGCGACTAACGACTCTTTCGACTGTTTTCAGTCGATAGTTTCCAACGCTACTCTTAATAGATATTTCGCAAATTTATGTCGGATCAGCGATGACATCGTTTTATTTTCTGGTTTGTGCTATGTGATTGCTAATTTACGGAAAATAGATTTTATTATAAGTTCTTCTAGAGGTTTTACGTCCCAGAAGGCTACTGGTATTTGAATTTAACTTAAACAGAAACAATAAAAAGGAAATAATAATCGCTAATTGTTTTTGGAAACTTTTGAACTAGGTAGGCGCTAACCTCGATAATAAATAATTAATGGAAATAAACAGTGAATTCTAATCACCGCAATTAGATTTGACTTATTGATAAATATTCTCATTCCTTCAATAATGGAGTAGGTATAATTTAGTGATGGAAAAGGAAAAATACTTACACGAGGTGTACCAAAAAGTAATTGCCGATGTTTCTAACAGATATCACTAGGCACAATGTTATGATATGACATATATATAATTTTTTTCTGCTAACAAAGCTTGATAATATGACGTCAAAAACAATTTGCAGTAGCGTTAAATGTGGTCCAAGAAACGATTAGCGACCGATTACGAGCGATGGATAAAATCCATCGTCAACTGAATGATAGGTAAATGGAAAATCGAAAAATCGTCTGTGAAATGCTACTGCAAATGTATGATCGCAGGTCATTTCAGCATGTCGATGAAATGTTGATTTATTTTGAAAACCCTAAGCGCAAAAAATCATGGTTATCACCTAGGGCCGGCGACTCCAAGGTCAAATCGTTTTGGTCGTAAGACAATGCTCTGTGTTTGGTAGCACCAAAGTAGCATGGTATATTACAGACTATTGAAGCCACAATGAAATAATTTTACAGCATGATAACAGCTTATAAAGCAAAACCGATAAAAGAAGCATTCAAAGCAATTGGATAGGACATATTATCGCACCCGCCGTACTCTCCAGACCTTGCTCCGTCCGATTAACAACTTTTTGTATCAATGGGACACGCATTTGCAGAGTAACACATCGCCAATTTCGAAGAAATTAGAAAACCTGAAGTCTGGTCATCTGTGATAGAGAGAAGCGATTATATTGTTGCGTGTGTCTTCTGAAATAATGAAACAGTGAAAAAATTGAAAATATGTAAATTTAAATAGATGTTTATCTCTATTTTGCAATCAGGTTCGATGCCGACCAATACTTTATAGTAGTATTAACTAATTTGGACATGTAAAATGGGATTCACGAAGATTTTTCTGACTGTGCAAGCGGTAAGTTACGATATCCATAAGCGGTTCGAGAGATATGTTGAATCACCTTGTTGTATACGTGCTATGAAACACCAAACACGACTTAATTGTATTTAGAAATCTACACTGGAGCCTGATTAGAATTACCGTCGACTCAAGCCTGATATCAAAAATATTACGGCTTAATTTTAGTTTAATTTATTTTCAAACAATGAATATTCTACCAGTAAGACTTTTAATGTCAGATTGCATGTATTTTGAACAGCGATATCTATTGGCGGGAACTGGGAAATTCGATGATTTTCACATTTCTCTTCATAAAATAACAGAAAAACTGTCAAAGATCCACACTTTCAGAAGATTATGTTGACGGTGCTCTGTCATTTCCCAATTGTCGACCAATGATAAAAAGGATGGAAGGCCAACATGGTTCGAAAACTTGAATTGCAAGACTTATTAGACGAAACCTCATATTAAAATCCAAAAGAACATCCATTTCGCTTCGCAGTTGATGAATCCACTCTTTCTGGACGGTTCAGTGAGATAGAAGAAATCCAAGAGGAGGCAAAAAAGCTGAAGACATATCGCCTTCTAATGGCTACTTTTTCAGATCAATGCAGGATGATGTTCAATGGATATTGTAACATTACTTCGCAATAAATTCCTAGTATAATGAAAAATGAAACAGGCAAGATCCTAATAATAAAGATATATTGAATGAATATTATTAAGATTTATCAACATATGCACAGGTTACAGGCAATTTCTTATTTTTAATACCAACCTTTCTAGATAATAAGATAATAATATATATCCTCTAATAATAAGCAGTAATCCAAATAAATAAATGTTGAGCCGGCTTGGTGGTGCAGTGGCAAAGGCGATAAGACGGTCCTCTTACTGTAGCTTTGGCATGGTCATGAATTTATGTTAGCGATTGTTTAATATTTGTGATTGCCCTAGGAAAGAGTGCAAAATCCGACAAGGAAAATGATCCCAGTCACGCCAGTAACCAGGCTGGGTAAGACCGGATGTCTTATGGGATGATTTCTAAGTTGGACACTCGCCAGTCGGTAGGATTAATGGCGAGGACCGTGGTTCGGAGTCCACGTTAAACTGTAGGTCCAGTCCAGATAAACCCATAGTTGGTAAAAGGAAACTTTAAAATATAATTTTAAAAAAATTAATAAATAAAGGTTGATGTACTTAGAGGAGACCTAACCATATATAATGTAAAAGCTTACGGGATCAATAAATATCACTCATTCATCTTATGTCATAATATTCTACCGATACCAAACCCTAAATTTCGGATAAATAATGATGAAATAACGAGAATCCCCCAATATTTCGTAACACAAAATCTATAAATAACGTTTAATTACCACTTCTACGAGAGCATCAATAATTCGTCTTATCATCTCATGAAACACTAAATTTTTCATAAGCATTGATATTCATTTAAGTGTTTAAATATCAAAGACAAATTATATAAATAAAATAATCGGAATTGGTGGAATTGGAAAAAACATATGGGCATTAATATTAAAATGTTTTACAGTACAGAAAAATATAGACTTTAAGCAATTTTTACTGAATTTTTTCAAATATTTAATTATTATATTGTTACTAGCCGTTTTTGTCTAACCTACAATTTGTCTTTATGATAACTTAAATCTAGGTATATAACTAGGAGGACCCATTGGCTCTATCTCAGTCTCTGGTCAAATAATGTTTATACATGTTACTGCTGAATTTTTTAATATATGCACCTCACTACACAAAACTACACAAGATCAGATGGTTTGATACATTTGAGACTATGTTCTATTCTGGTGGTATCCAAAAGCTGCAATACTTCAATATTTTCATGAGAATGCAGTCTTTCCTCTCAGGACTTTGTTCTGAAAAATTTGTTTTTTATTTATGTTACTCTTTGCAGAACATCCCCATAATTGAACTCCGTATGTCCATATAGATTTTCTTCCATTTAGTCGGTACATTTTCCTAAATTTCGAATGAGAGTATTATTTAATGTTATGGGTGCTTGTACGGTCTGTTTAGAGGTGAACTGTAGATGTACAGACTTAGATTCATTAATTCTTATTTTCTAAGCTTGTGTCCAATTATTTATATTGTCACTTGCCTGTTATAATTTTTGTGAGGCTTCTTCACTATTGACTCCGACAGCTATAATCGCGGTATCATCAGCAAATGTAGCCAATGAATATTCTCCATTTGTATTATATCACAAATGTAGAAGATAAGGCCTTCATGCCAAACCTTAACGAAGACTTGTGCTACACCTAAGAATATAGCTGAGCATACTCTTTTACTTTCGTAGGCTTTTGTATTAACATCTGTTATTATGTGGACATGGTCAATTGTTGAATGCTTGTTAATAAACCCAAACTGGTGTGTTGGTATTAGGTTTTTTCTCTCTATGATCGGTTTTATTCTTTTCAGGAGGTTTTCAAAAACCCTAGATATTATTGGCAATAGTGGTATGGGTCTAAATTTTGTCTGGGCTTTTATTTCGTTTGGTGACTTCCCAGGTTTTGGGATCATTATAATTTCTATCATCTTCCAATTGCCTGGAAAATGTTTTTATCTGATTGCTGTATTGATCAAGTTGATCAGTTTTATGATTCTCTTTTTTGGTAGTTTTTGAAGTAATTCTCCTATTATTAAATCGTAGCCTGCTGATTTTCTGGGGTTAATGTCATTTAATTTTTTTTACTTATTAACAATATAATATTCATATCACCTAATCTATAAACATCAAACTGTTAGGTAAAATCTTATGTTCCATCAAAAAAATTCTCAAAAATCACCAGTTATCCTAAGTGTCATATAACGAGACATTATTAAAGTATTTAGAAAAACATGTTTACATAAAAATTAAGACGAAATTGTTAAACATTTCCTGCAAAATGTTTAGATTTCAAGTTCTGGGCTAGCTAGCACAGAACAAATATTCACGAAGACAAATAGTTGATTTTCTAAGATCTCATGCCAAGAATATTTTATTAATTTAGGTATCTGCCCGTAGACAATAAGTACTATTTTATAATTTCCGTTATACAAGCCTAAATGTTGACTTATAGTGCAAAACCTTATTATCTAAGAATAATTTAGATTAATTTAGATTTACGCCCTATCAGCAAAACATTACATTTGTACAACCAATACATTTGGTTTCCAAATTTCAAATTTCCCGATTTTGTACAATACGGCCAATACAGTTGGTTTCGTTTAAGCCTAAGTTGTTGGGTTTTATCATTATATATTTTTTCCATGTTAAACGTCAATCAAATTGCATTCCTAAATATTTAACATTGTCTGTTTGCAGTAGTTCATAATTATTCATTTTTACTGAGGAGCAAGTTCTTCTACAAAGGGTGAATGTCACATGGGTAGATTTTGTAACTTTTGCTTTGATACGCCACATTTTCAACCACAATTCGACTTTGTTAAGGTGAAATTGTAGGTTTCTTGTGGCTGATATCGGATCATGGTGTGATGATAAAACCGCTGTATCTTCCGCATATATTGCAACAGTAGTGTTTCTTTAGTTGGGTTGGTCAGCTGTATACAATAGATAACTCCAGGTAATAGCGGTATAACCAGGTAAAGGATTATGTTTTATTAGATGTAACTTTTATTGCCCTACAAAATACAGCGGTATGCCATAATACCGACAGTAAACGTAATGAACCGCGTAATGAACGAAGATAATGAGAGAGTATCATAACTCACATCAATGGGAAAACCGTATTGACATATTAAGCGACTAGTCCAGGTAAAATCCTAAATCTTCTAGCTTCTTTATATCAAGAAAACTACCAATAGACTCTATAGAAATTGTAGACAATTTTAATCTAAGGTCCCACTAATCGCCAGTAATTCCGACTATGGGTGAAAATATAACAAGAAAAGAAAAAATCCAATGTCAACAAATAAGCTACTTCTAGAAAAATTATATTAAATATATTATTATTTTTTCACATTTAATGGTAATAATTGGTAAAATGTGTATTGATTAAAATATTTTCCATCATTCTCTAAACAATTTTCCCGTCTTTCTGGCAATATGACGATAACATGTCTAAATAATAATACTGACTTAGCTGCGACACAATCATAAGTTTCTAAGAGTGAATAATAGACTTTGCCAGCAGATTTCCTTAAATTAAACACTATGTATACACCGAACACTCAATAATACTAAATGGAAAATTATTATTTTAAGTAGACAATGTCAAAAATATGAATATTACCAGTTAATTTTTTTAACCGTTATTTACATTTATACTTCAAATACCTAATAGTTAAAACATTCTAATTATTGTTGGGAACTATCGACTGAAGTTGACTAGCGACTATTTAATAATTGACTACTTTTTACCATCGACTGTTTCAATCGCTATTTTTGGTTCGACTGATTTTGCTACTTTTTACCAGTGACTGTTTCAGTCGACTGTTTTCAATCACTATTTTCGACCCGACTGATTTTGTTACCATTCGCTATCGACTGTTTTAGTCGTGTACTTTTAGTTATTATTTTTGGTTCTACTAGTTTCATTCGACTGATTTTTAACGTTCTGGCTCTGTCTTCCTAGCCACGACCTTGACAAAAATGTACCCAATTTATGCTTACACATATTTATATGTAATATATATAGTTTTGCGATTTTCGGGTAGTTTGCTTACAAATAACATTATATTGTATATTAATATAGCAGCATTTTGGAACGATGTTTTTCAAGATTGTTAATGTAATTATCCTATTATATATATAAAGATTAAAATTGTGAATGATAAACAGTAAAATACTTTTGACTATTTTTATGGCAATAATAGAAAATATTTCGATTACTCTTTCGATTTTTGTTAAACAATATTCCCGTTCAAACATTTACTTTATTTAAAAAAGCTCTAGTAATGAATTAGTTTTTTTTTTCGTAATTAGGTATATGTTTAATTTTTATTTAGTATGTATGGTTATTGTACATCTTTAGTTTTTATGATTTGTTTAAGTCTTATTGAATTTTCAATATTTATTATAGTATACTATTTGAAAATAGCAATTAACATACTAAAATACGATAAAATATTTCTAAGGTATTTCTGAGGTGTTTTCTTAGAAAAATTCCATTCCTTTTTATAGATCCACAGAACATCAAAATATAAAAGTAATTCTACTTCGTTTAAAATGAAATTATTAATTGCATGTTAATAGTGTTCAGTAATATTTTTTTCCTTTTCTTTGTTAAAGTTAGTACGTGAAGGAATATGTACATCTCCGTCCCTCTTATTCTAGCGTTGGAAAATATAAGCACATATAAAAGTAACTGCTTCAAGCAATAATCTCCGTCCTTTCCTCTCTCACAATTTATACAAGAAAGGGTATATCTTCGTCTTATATCACGAATTTAATAAAACAGTTGAATCGTGCATTTGAGAGAAAGTAATTACTATTTTCATTATTTTTAATAATAATTATAGTAATTACCATTTTCAGTCGCTAGTTTTTTTACTATCGACTGTTTCGACTGTTTCGACTGTTTTCAGTCGATAGTTCACAACGTTAATGATAATATATAATACAGCAATTCATCTAAATTAGTCACCAAGACTATTGTAACAAAAATTATGCTACCACCTTGTCTTTTCGCTATCATATCTCAGTGTTAAACTCGAGATATAAGTTTAATTCTGGAGATGAACGTATATGAAAGAAAAAGCGATAGGAATGGAACAAAAACTGAGGCGCATAATACATCATAACTCGTCATCATACAATAACAATTTTAAAAAACAGGATGTTTTAAAATTAGCCATGATCCGAGATAAGAATCCCCAAAAACAACACTGTAATAATAAATATTATCTGAAGCATCATATTTGAAAGAGTCTCTTATCAGCAGACAACAAATTCTGAATAGGTCAGACCAAACTCAGTAGACAATTTCTTAACGTAAAAATGCTACCTGGACCAATCTATAATAAACGAATCTCTACTGAGCTTGAAGATTTTATGATTTAAAATGATATAATCCGTACACATCGTAATAACTATCGGATATTTGTTTCCTTTTTAAGATAATGAGTTCGGAAGTAGACTTCTCCGTGATAATCGTACAAATGATGATGATGATGGCGGTGATTGTAACTTCAGCGTTTAAAACAGATTACAATGTCGATGTCTAGGGTCTTAGACGTCTGATTGACTTAGTGATACCAATAAAATAGGACCGAAAAAGTTTTAAAAGAAAATTGGCAGTCATGAAATATTTCTTACATTATATTTAAGCCTAATAAATCGAACCTTATCCCTACCCTATTCTAATCTATAAATTCGAAGAAACCGGTTCTTTCTTCATATTTTCAACGTTTAATAAGAGGATTTTTCAAAATTTAAATTATTTTCGGAGACATAGCTGTTTTTAGTGATGCGGTATCTAAAAACGAATAAAACGTGTTTTTCTCGAAACCACTTTTATTCATAATGGTGCAAAAGCTATAAAAAATTGCCGCCTTGGTTGGCGCAGTGGTAAAGGCGACAGGACGGTCCACCTACAGTTGCGATAGTAGCGGGTTCGTATACTGCTGGGGCATGGTCGTAAATTTATATTTGTGAGTGTTTAATTTATTATTATTAGTGATTGTCCTTAGGCAAGAGTGCAAAATCCGACAAGGAAAATGATACCAGTTCCGCCAGTAACCAGGCTGGGTAAGACCGGATGTCTCCTGGGATGATTTCTAAAGTTGGTCACTGGTCACTTAGTAGGCCTAATGCCTAATGCCGTGGTTCGGTACCCACGTTAAACTGTAGGTCCAGTCCAGATAAACCCCTAATTGGTATACGGAGACTTCAATATATATAACAAGTTGCAGTTTCACTATTTTAAAGTTATATTTCATAACGGAAATCATATTATAAGACTTATTGCCCACGTGCAGATTGTTGAAGTTCTAAAGATACATTGATTTAAATCCTTCTGATCTTGTAAATGTTTCATCACTAAGTGATTTAGTAGAAAATATTCTTGTTGTTTTTTGTTAGTAACTGAAGCCAGATTAAATTTTAAGTTGTACACTAGTCTTAATTAATAAATTTAAGACCACTTTTAACACGTCGTGGTGAAGCTGCTTCATGATACACCAATTGTCGGTTTTAATTTCAAATATTTAAATGTGCATATTTTATATTAGTAACAAAGACTGGACTTATTTAACAAAAACCCAAATCAGTAACATTCTCAAAGAATTTTCGTGCGAGAGTCGCCAGAAATAGTTGTCTCTGTTACAATAAATATTTTACAATAAAAACACTATTAAAGAGAGAACCACCTAATTATTTAGCGGAAAGAAACGTCATAGAAGCCATAAGACTCTATGATAACCAACAGAGTGGTAATGATTAACGATAAATAAATAGCACCTCATTTTACAACTGATTGTGCTCTCATCAAACTATGCCTGAGCAGGTACTAGTTTTTATTGCTGGTAATATAATATAATTGTATATAAACATATACAGTAACATCTTCAACCCAATCCCAATTCCCAGAAATGAATCATTATCCCATATTCAGAAAGTTTCATTCAGTCACTGTCACGTTTGGAATCGCTATTCAAGTGAATAACTAACCTGCTAATTTCTAATCTACCTAACACTTGTTCACGATTCCACCGTTTATCAATTTCGTCTTCAATGTGCCTGATCGAGTACATCCTAATCGAAGGTGTTATTGTAGACAACGCTTCTTTCCACAAATTCTGACAGTCCTTGCTACTCTATCCTTCTGGACCTGAATATCTATTGTAATAATTATTTGCCACACTCCACACCAATTCGACCACAGCAATAACATGTTTAGGTTTATTTATCTATGGTAATCACACTAAGACTTAGAGGAAACACAAAATACAACCATTCCTATTATCGGCATGAAGAACGATATATTTGCAATAAATTTTTAACAAATGTTATGACTAACAAAACATAATCAATATTTTATACCTACATCACTCATATCACTAGCTGGATAATTGTATTAGTTATGTTTATATTAAAAAATACTCTCTATCTTATTCGTTAGCATTAAAATAACGTTTGCCGGTTTATAACCTCTTATCACTTATATTTTAAAGAATTTTGCAGACGTTTGACAACCGGACGACTTTCGTAAGCTAAATTGGTTACAGTACTGTATCTCTTTTTAACTAGAATAATTTTTTTATAACATCTTTTTTAGATACGCTTAGTACAATCTCAATTTACAATTAATTTGTTACTACTTTTCCTATGTGCTTGGATTAATTAACAAGCAAGACGAGTGCGAGAAAATACATCAGTATGTATTCCTCAATTATAAAATTATAATTATTTATTAATTATTAACTTATAGCTATAATTTACACTAATAATTCACACTAAATGTTCACACAAGTTCGTATGGTTTTGTTCGTTTCAATCTCCTGACATCCTACGCAGCAGTTGTATTGCTTCCACGTTAGTATGATTTAGTAATCTTCTTTCGTGTTTCAAGGCGAAATCCTGCAAAACTTCGCAAATCCATTTGATTTCCAGGCCATCGTGCAGTTCTTCATTGGTTACATAGCGATAGGCATTGGTAATCAATCGAAGAACCTTGTTTTGACAGCGCTGTATGACTAACTGATTTGAATTTTTAGTGCAACTCCATATTTGCACCCCATAGGTCCAAATTGGCTTTATAATTGTATTATAGATCAACCTCTTTGATTTTAGATCAAGTTGAGAGTATCTTCCGACTAACCAGTATAGTTGTTTTATTTTGGTTCTAATGTGTTTTGCTTTTTGTCTAACCTGATGCTTCCAATTTAAACTACCGTCAAGATGGATTCCAAAGTATTTTGCTGATTCTGCTTGAGGATTCGGGCATTCATTGAGTGATATAATTAAGTTTTTATTATTTCGCCTTAATGCAAAATTAACGTGGACAGATTTGGAGCTATTAAGTTGAATTTTCCAATCTTTTGTCCATTTGTAGATTTTGTTGACTGCCACTTGCACTTTTTCTATTGCCCTAGGCAGAGATATATCTTTTGCCATAATAACTGTGTCAACAGCAAAGGTTCCAAGAAGTGTTTATTTTGTTGTTGGAATGTCAGCAGTGTAGAGCAGATACAGGAGAGGTCCTAAGACGCTACCTTGTGGAACTCCAGCCGAGATATTTTTAAATGTCGAGAACGCCATTTCGTGCGATACTCTAAATTTTCTTCCGAATGAATATGACTCCAGCAATTGACAATAGTTACGCGGTAACAGTTTGCTCATCTTACAGATTAATCCTAAATGCCAAACCCGATCAAAAGCTTGTGAGACATCCAGGAATATTGCAGGGCAGTATTTCTTTTCTTCAAACGCTCTTTCAATAGCCGCAGTTACTCTGTGCACTTGATCGATAGTTGAATGGTGATCTCGAAAACCAAACTGGAAATCAGGTATTGTTACCAAATGTTTAACACGTTTAAATATCAGCTTCTCAAATAGCTTTGATATTGCAGGTAGTAGCGAAATAGGCCTGTAAGATTCGACTTGTTCTGCAGGTTTCTCAGGTTTTTTGAGCATAATTATTTGTGCAACTTTAAAGCATTCCGGGACATGCTTTAGCCTTAAACAGGCATTAAATATATATGTCAACATGATGATTGCTTTTCGTGGCAGTTCTTTCAATAATCCAAGTGAAATGTCATCTATACCAGATGCCTTTTTAGGTTAACGTTATCAATTTCATTGGCAATTTCATCGGGTTGATAAATAGGAGATGTATCCATGGTAGATTCTATATCATTAGGCCGAAAAATGTTGGCTAAGTATTGTGCGAACAATTCAGCTTTTTCATTGTCGCGTCGAACCCATTCATTTCGATCATTTTTAATTGGCGGTACTCAAATAATTGGTCTTTTAAATCTTCGAGTTGCTTTCCATAGCGAATAATCTTCGTCTGCTTGTGGGCTTAATTAACTTAAATACTTTTGAAAGCAATTCTGTTTATATTCTTTGATCATTTGATTCGTCTGATTACTAATTCTATTAAACGTAGTTTTGTCAGCAGCATTTCTGGTCCTGCGCCATACTCTTCTAGCTTTTCGCCTTTCTTTTATCATTTCTCTAATTTCGAGGGGGTAAAGAACTTCATATTCTGATTTCTCTTTTGCTATTAGGGTAGCATCTTTTGCAGCTGACCGAATTTGTTCAGTTATATGTTTGGTTTGTTGCTCAAGATCATCTATAGTTTTAAGTCTTACATTTGAACTGATTTGTTCCTGCAGTATTAATCTGAATTTGGCCCAGTCAGTATATTTGTTGGTAAGATTAGGCTCTGAAGAAAAATAATAATATACCACAATGCACAAACTGTCAAAATCTTGGACACACTAAAATTTTTTGCAGTATTGAACCAAGATGTGTGAAATGTGCCGGTAAACATCACACAACTCAGTGCAGAAAACAACGCAATAGTGTAACTAGAATAAAATGAGAAGAAATATATTATCTGATTCTTAAACGAATTTACAAATTGCAGCAGGCAATACATTAAACTTCTTGATGACGTAAGTTTGAATGATGAAACATGAAACATGAAACATATTCGATGGAAAGTGGTCACCATACGAATTGACTGAAAATATTATTTCGAACTGCTTTAACATCACGGTTTCATGGCTTATCAGACAAAAAATCTTCTTTTCTGTTTGTTTCTTGAGTTTCCTGTGGTGTATTGTGATTAGCGATCAAATATAGATTAATACAGAAGAGACATCCATATCGAAACAAGTCATGCAGTGCATACACTGGAACAAAGCCAAAGGACGAGACTGGACGATGCCAAAGTACCATACCAACATCGACACGCCATCGCCTGTTAGAAAGATGTGAAAAAGATATAAAAATGCCTGCAAGTACCTCATAAATCCTGTTCCTATAATTTCAAGAACGTACTCAGCTTCCAAAAGCAGCTGTTCCTAATATAATATTGTTGATTAAATATTGTTCTGTTGGGAATCCACAAAAAAGAGATCTGATTACTTTACTTATCTTTCAAGAACGTTTTATTTATAAAAGTTATAAGTACCTACATCTAATTTTGTTGTATCAGGTGTGTTCTAGTGATAGCTTGAATACAAAAATGCGAAAATTCCACATTCAGCTTTCTGCAATGTTTTTGAGAGTTGTTTTTTATTTTTCTTATATTGTTATTTTAGAGAAAAACAATGAAGCTAACTAACATATATTTAATATATTTAATTTTTTAAATTAATTTCTGTGCTATTGCGATAGTCAGAACCATCAATTGCTCAGATTTTAATATATCAGTAACAAAAAATTTAATCTCTCTTCTTATATATAACAGGTCAATTAAAAAGTGTATGTATTTCAGTTAGTCATAACCCCCAAAAGATGCGTGTGTAAAATTGACAGCTGTCGGATTATTAATATGTGAATTATAGCATTTTGAGTGAAGCAACTTTTGTATTATGACAAAAAAAAATTGATAAAAAGGAATTTGGCGTGTTGATATAATATTTATTTTTTAAGTGAAAAAATACAGTTGAAGCAAAAACTTGGCTTGATGACAAGTTTTCGGACACTGCCCCATGAAAATCAACCACCAAGGATTGGTATGCTAAGTTTAGATGTGGTGAAATGAGCACCGAAGGCGGTGAACGCTGTGGACGCCCAAAAGAAGTTGTTACCGATGAAAACATTTAAAAAATCTACAAAATTATTTTGAATGACCGTAAATTGAAATTGAAAAGTGGGTGCCGCGCGTTCTCACTTTTGACAAAAAACAACGACTGGTTAATGATTCGGAGCAGTGTTTGAAGATTATCAAGCGTAATAAACCCGAGTTTTTGCGTCGATATGTAACAATGGATGAAACGTGTCATATGATGATAGTCATCCGAGTGGACTGCACACGATGAACCCGCTCCAAAGCATAGGAGAACGCTACAATCGACTGCCAAGGTTATGGCGTCTGTATTTAGGAATGCGCATCGAATAATTTTCATTGACTACCTTGAAAAAGGAAGGACCATCAACAACGACTATTACATTGCGTTATTGGGCCGTTTAAAGGAAGAAATCGGCGAAAAACGGCCGCATTTGAAGAAAATGGAAGTGCTGCTTCACCAAGAAAATACACCGTACAACAAGTCAGTGAAAACGATGGCAAAATTCAATCCATCCACCGTATTCTCTAGATCTGCTCCCCAGCGACTATTTCCTGTTCTTAGATCTCAAAAGAATGCTTGCTGGGAAGAAATTTTCATCGAATGAAGGGGTGATCGACCAAACTGAGGCCTATTTTGAAGCAAAGGATAAATTGTACTACAAAAATGGTATCGAAAAGTTGGAGGGTCACTATAATCAGTGTACCACCTTTAAAGGGATTTATGTTGAATAAAAAAAATTTTGCCAAAAAAATATGTTTTACTATGGTAGGCCGGGAACTTTTCAATTGACCTGCTATATCTTCTAATATCTCTCTTTTTAGTGTCATATATTCACTCAATAAATTACACAGTTATATCATTTTATATTACAATCGGTAGACCAAGTAAAGGTGCATCCGGTATAAGGAAAATTAGGACTAAAGAAACAATGATTGAGAATAACGAATGCTTCAGACCCGTGTCCGCTACCTAACTTAGGTGATTTGACAAATGTTCTAAGTAAACTAGAGCAACAAAATGTTACTGATCACGCCGGGAATCGAACTCGCGATCTCCGTTTGTGAGCTAAACGCTTTAACCATTACAGCAAAGAATCAGAGGTCTGCAATATTTCTACGGCTTTTCATATGACATGGGTAGTGCTTAAGAAGTAAAGTGAACGGCTTTTGCACTGAACGACTTCCGATTTTCGGTCACATCGGCTCAGCAATAACATTATAGACCAATATTTGATTATCTTATGTAAAAAATATGTGAAAACTTTGTTTTGTGTTTGAAATTTGAACGTTTCCTTCGATGTCCCCCCCTTCCCCCACCAGATCCTGACTTGCTTCCGATCGGACCATCTCGGAAGTGTAATCTTTCGAGGCCCACAATCGACGAGAACTCGGCGAACATACATTAAAAAATATATATACAGCCGAACATAAAACCTCCTCCTTTATATGAAGAAAACTTACAAAAATTTGAATATATTTTCATATAAAATTAACTATACAGCTCATGAGTCGATCCTATATAAAAATGTAAGAATTGCCTCCATGTTGTTTGTATAACAAATTGGATTCACAAAATTTTCATCGTTATATGAGCAAAGCTTCAACATTGATTCAAAAAATAATGACTTATTGAATAAAAGTGTTGACCTCCAATAAGAAGAACATAGTTGAGTTAGTTGATTCTTGCCCATAATTATTCTAATATGACCGTTAAAATAACAACAAAGTATAGAAAAAAGCTGAAAACCAACAATAACATTAAATCATCTAAATACTTCTTTTGTTCTAACAAAGGTTACATTTAATTAGAAAAAAGTCATGTATTTTAGTACTATTCTCTCATGCTCATTTTCTTATCTGCATCAAAATGAGAGTTGTGTTATGTTTGTGTGATAATGATTAGAGTTAGGTAGAACATAACTTATATCTCATTTATATATGTAACTGTTTCCACGAAGATTATCATGAATTTTGCATTTTACATATAGGTTTGTTTAAATCTTCTATATGTTTAAATATGTGGTATTTAAATGAAACTCCCATAATAGTTTCACAGTTCAAAACCCTAATAAAAACCTCTACAACAGATTATTTTGTATATAATGACCTCTTATAATAAAATTAGTTGATTCTTGTCCATAATTATTCTAATATGACCGTTAAAATAACAACAAAGTATAGAAAAAAGCTGAAAACCAACAATAACATTAAATCATCTAAATACTTCTTTTGTTCTAACAAAGGTTACATTTAATTAGAAAAAAGTCATGTATTTTAGTACTATTCTCTCATGCTCATTTTCTTATCTGCATCAAAATGAGAGTTGTGTTATGTTTGTGTGATAATGCTTAGAGTTAGGTAGAACATAACTTATATCTCATTTATATATGTAACTGTTTCCACGAAGATTATCATGAATTTTGCATTTTACATATAGGTTTGTTTAAATCTTCTATATGTTTAAATATGTGGTATTTAAATGAAACTCCCATAATAGTTTCACAGTTCAAAACCCTAATAAAAACCTCTACAACAGATTATTTTGTATATAATGACCTCTTATAATAAAATTAGTTGATTCTTGTCCATAATTATTCTAATATGACCGTTAAAATAACAACAAAGTATAGAAAAAAGCTGAAAACCAACAATAACATTAAATCATCTAAATACTTCTTTTGTTCTAACAGAGGTTACATTTAATTAGAAAAAAGTCATGTATTTTAAAACTATTCTCTCATGCTCATTTTCTTACCTTCATCAGAATGAGAGTTGTGTTATGTTTGTGTGATAATGATTAGAGTTAGGTAGAACAGAACTTATATCTCATTTATATATGTAACTGTTTCCACGAAGATTATCATGGATATATGCATTTTACATATAGGTTTGTTTAAATCTTCTATATGTT
Organism: Rhynchophorus ferrugineus; assembly: GCF_030347505.1. NCBI lineage: Eukaryota > Metazoa > Arthropoda > Insecta > Coleoptera > Curculionidae > Rhynchophorus > Rhynchophorus ferrugineus. The sequence goes on from NW_027472587.1 coordinate 14,736,961, forward strand.
CAAATATGTGGTATTTAAATGAAACTCCCATAATAGTTTCACAGTTCAAAACCCTAATAAAAACCTCTACAACAGATTATTTTGTATATAGTGACCTCTTGTAATAAAACTAGTTGATTCTTGTCCATAATTATTCTAAAATGACCGTTAAAATAACGTCCGATTATTCTATCTTCAACATACGTTATTTAACTCCATATCAATACCAGCTTACAAAAATAACGTACATAATTCCATAACGGTCATTCCATTGAACGATTAAAATTAGTTCAAACATTTCCGATTTTTTACCTGCATTGGTCCCGATACTCTTTGTCCAAACTCTCCACTGGACATTTTCTCATGGTCAGTTCCTTCCAGGTAAAAGATTTCGTAGTCAGGAAAAAAAATCGCCTTGGTATGACCAACTAGCCGTGGTCCGAAACAGATACACCTTCAACGGTTCTCCCCTTCCAACCCCTTTAATTTTACCTGTAAGCGCCCTATTGAAATGTGACCTATTTTGAATGTATCCGGTATAAAAAAAAACAGAAAGGATGGTCAGAGGTGATGTGTCAAAGGTCCCCTATTTTGACCACAAGGTTATTTTTTCTGTTATCTGTAGTAATTTAAAGAGATATAGATAGAAGATTATTTAAATGTTAATAATCACTGATAAGACTTGATTGATTGTAAGAATGAACGATGATGAAGTATCAAAAGAAGTTCCTTGATATTAAATTATCCATATTATCATTTATAGTTATATTGTCTATCTTATTAAAATATAACAAGCCAACTAAAATGATGTTTTCTCATATTACTCTGACAATATAACATCGTATTATATGTTTTATATATCTCGAATATAAAGAATATATCCTTCCTCACCACAAATTTTCATAAAAAAAGCAAAAGATAACGAAAACTTTCTGAATTTGCCTATTAATTATGATAATACCATTTTTAGAGGCCTTCTTATTGCCTAACTTCTCTAAAGGATGTTCAAGTCTCCTTTTCCTTACTCATTTACTCATTTAAACTTTTCTTTTATGCTATTTTCGACTTTCTACTATTTCATTAAGGCCAACTATGCGTAGTGCTAATAGAATACTATATTTCGTGTCTATATAAAGTTTCTAAGACTATCCATTATGAATGATATACATTTTAAGTTGTTTTTTGATCGCTGATTTGAGTAGTTTAGGATATGAGCTCTTAAAAAATAACTTTTTTCTACAATTTCAAATTCAACAAATATTAAGTGACTAGAACATAAATCTTGGTCCTTAATAAGTTGGTAATACCGTTATTCTTTCAAAACAAGTAGTTCAAGGTATATGGGCATATTCTTAGGTCAATTTTGTGCCAAAATAGATATCTATTATCCTTTTTCTTTATCTTATCAACATATTGATACCTATATTCTAAGTAAAAGCTGATATGTTTGACTATTTATATAACATATTTACATAACTTAAATTAACAGACCTAAAATCTTTATTGATTCTTCTATTTAATTCAATAATGCTCTAATTCAACAAGACCTGTAATATTATCCGTTACTTTTTAGGCTAATATGTTTGTAGGTAACAATAGGTAGGAATGGCAAAGTTACACATAACGGTCAAACTTATTGGGTAATAAAATTCAGTTTACATCCCTTCGTTTATACCTAGTAGGTCCCGAAATATTTTATTCAAATATCTAATGGGCGTTTCTTTCCAGGTAAAAAATATCGCTCTACCATAACCATTCATTGGATTATATTACATCGTATATTTGATCAATCTAACCTAGAGATACTTTTGATGAAATTAATTTCGAATTTTTTTAAATTACTTTTAAATTCTTACAGCTTCTGATTTAATTTTATATTCATAACGAAATGTGTTTCAAGTCATTGTCAATGAGGCTAATAATTTTCTTTTGCTTGTGCAGCGGAATCACAATAATTTATCAGAATGAAATCCGAATAGAAATTGAATATACCAATACCAGAGGAAACTGAGGGACATGTATTAAGATATTGAGATATCACAGTTTATGGGAAAGAGCAGACTTTGATAAGACTTTTTATAATAATGGAAATGATGTTTCTATTGACAAGGTATTTGGACGAAATATAGCTGTTATGACACTTACATGTGCCATTTTGTATCATCAGGCAACATATTATTTGTCACTTGCAAGTTTCAAGACGATTTTGTTTTTCCTTAAAAATGTAGCTTGGGAGTCATAGGCTCATTATGACAAACAACGAGTTTGTTTTACATCACATGAAAAATTCCTATTTTAGCTGCTTTCATACATTTATTATTTCTATATTTAAATAGGCCAAGATTTAGATTTAACAAATATGCGTTATCACTTGGCAACTTTAAGCACTTAATTTAAAGAAACGTAATCATATAAGCACAAAAAAGCAACAAAATGATTATACAATCTAAGATCAATACATATATCAGCTATCCGAGCAGCACATTTGTCTCAAGATACTCAGAAGCACACCTTGCCGTTAACAATAATGCAACTAACTGACGCCGGTGATTTCAAAACTAGAATTAGGTCAGAACAAATCAATAGGATTGGCTGAGAACTTCTGATGTCCTTATATCCCGAACTGTTCACCGTTCTACTGCCATTCCATTCGATCTCTGCAAAACTTTCTTAATGATATAAACCTGGCTTCAAAAGAGGTTTGTGAAAACCATTTGGTTCAGTTTTCCGTCTAAAAATCTGTATAGTGATGAAAGATCATCGATGATATATGCGTGGAATGGATACGCGAACAACACATCTAGAGCAATAATAAGGAATGCAGCTAGACTATCGTATAAAAAACCAAACCCTATTGACCACTGAACCTATATATCTTTTTCGTTGTCTTCTATATTAATCCAGGATAGAAGTAACTGATACAATTTTATTTCGATTATTCCTTCAAAATTCACACAGACTCATAGAACAGACCCGAAATTAATGGTTCCAATACGAGTTCCTATCGTATTACGACCTTTATTTCTGACCACAATGAAAAGTAACCTACATCAAATAATTTTACATTTCCAAACGGTTAACGCTCAACAATCAAAATTGGTTCACGTCTTTTCCTTTTTACCTACCTAGGCTTCGCCATTTCTTTGGACGGTTTCTCCGTGGATATTTTCTCATGGTCAGCTCGCTCCAGGTAAAGGATTTCCTAGTTGGCCACAGTATGACCGACCATCCGTGGTCACTATAACTGAAAAAAAATCCCTCGTCTACCCCCGATACCGACTCAAACAAGTTTATTGCTACCTGTTGGTTGATACCCTTTAACCCTTGTAAACGGTGACCTAATTTAAATATATCCCGGATTAATGAAAAGGACAATGGGAAGGAATAAAGGGTGTTTTGATTAATGGTAGTGGATTGTTTTAATTCACGTGGTTTATGTAGATTTTAAGATGATATAAAGAAGAAATAACAGTTCGGTTTGTGTAAAATTATAGCATGTTTAGTTGAGCCAAACTTTCTTGTACATTCCTTATTGTCTTCGTATCATCTTCCATCTATTTATGTAGATTTTGTGTAATCTTGTTTATCAGTTATTATTACATGATCTGTTAACACTCTTGTGGACATTCTTTTTTTTATACCCTATATATAGCTTACAATAAATGCTATTGGCAAATCTTATGTTATACTTGTATATATTATTCTACATTGTTCGTTATTTTTCTATCCAATGATATGCACAAAAAAGAAACACGGTAACGGTCAAAACCGAAGGATAAAAATTAGTTCACATTCTTTAATTTCTACCTAGTGGCTGGCTCTCCACTGGGCATTTTCTCATGGTCAAAATATATCCAGGTAGAAGACTTCCGAGCTGAAAAAAATCGCCTTGATATGACCATTCAGCCATGGTCACTGCTTCCGAAATGACCCTCACATGTCGCCTTCTACCTGTAAAGAAAATACCCTTTCACCCTTGTAGAAAGTAACCTCATTTAAATATATCCTGGATTAATATAGGAGACAACGAAAAAGATATATAGGGTCAGTGGTCAATAGAGTTTGGTTTTTTATACGATAGTCTAGCTGCATTCCTTATTATTGCTCTAGATGTGTTGTCCGCATTTCCATTCCACGCATATCGCATATCATCTGTCAACAATGATGGAATATTTTCAATTATTGAAGAGATTTGGCAAGGCTGTTGCATATTTTGAGTTTATTTAGATTAACTACATATTGAGATCAAGATAAATCTCAGAAATGGATTATGTCACCATTAAAAATTATAATTATATTATAATTCACAATAAAATTAAAGATGGAAACAGTACTGATAGTTGTTGTTACATAAAAGAATAGTGTAGTAATATTTGGAAGAATAAATAATTATTTAATTTTAATATGAAGGTTTATAATACGTTAATGTGCTCATTTATTATTATTTTATCTTGTAAAGCATTAAAGTTGTCTATAAACATCAACTATATCCTTGAGGTTCATAACCAACAATTATAAATCAATTATTTTTACCAGTTTATATAATAAAATTCCTCTATGAACATATAACAGTGAGACTAGACAAAAATGACCATGATTCAAATAGATACACCCTTTCTCTTACACGGCAAATTTTACCCTCAACACTCATTTCATCGGTATCCCTAAAATATAAAGCTTAGCCACTGGAAGTCAGGAAATGGACCCCGATTCTCAAGAAACAACGATCTAACACAGATGCGCTAACGGTCATAAAATTGAACCATCAAAATTAGTTCACATACTCTAATTTCTACCTACCGATGTGCCCATTTCCTTTGTCCAAGCTCTCCACTGGCTATTTTCTCATGGTCAATCCTGACCAGGTAAAAAGCCTCCTAATTTAAAGAGCATCGTCCATTGCGTGGTCATTTCTACTAGACAGCACCCTTTATCTTGAAGGAAATAATTTTAGTCCTAACCCTTTAACCCCTGTAAAGGTGGTGACCCCTTTTATGTACCAACAATAAATGAAGGGTGACTAAAACACCAATGATGTATATATCGTTTGGATCAGATATTATTGATCTTCCGATGTTCTTCTTCAATAATGAATGTAAAATAACAACAAAAACATTTCAACCAAAAATTTCGTGAACATCAATAATCAACTATGAAAAATTTGTTTTCAGCACCCGCAATCTTTCTGACAAGTATTAAAGACCAACAACCTTTATTTATCTTCATTTAATATGATTATTGTGAACATATATGCCCCATAATGATTTCCCCATCAAAATTTGTTAATTTTTAACACAGCCCAAGGTCTTAAATGATTCTATCATCAAAAATATATCTTTCTTTACCATCTACACTTATTTAAAGCATTTAAGAAAGCCTTTATTGTTGAATGAAGAGGACTATAAATTACATTTGAAGGACTTTTCTGTAAACTTAATAATTCATTCATAAAACCTAATTAACTAATTATATCTGACTAATTATAACTAATTATAAATAATCCATCCTCCTTTTAAATATTATATATATATATATCTGTAATCTATTGGAATCCTAAAATTCACACAAAAAAATATACAAAACAATATTATAATCTTCGTTTCAGTAATTTTAATAAAATATAATAGATAATAATAGATATCAGGTAATAATTATTATCATGGCAAAAGATGTATCTCCGTCTGGGGCTCTAAAAAAAGTACAAGTAGCGATCAACAAGATCTACAAGTGGACTAAAAAAATATATTGTTAGCGATCCATAACTGACCACTACCATTTCACCGGTACCGCCTACTCCCTCTCCTTGGCCCTTGGCATGGATTACAAAAGAACGCTTTGGGAACATCGAGGATGCATTCCTCGGTACCATCTTATACAGTCCACATCTCTCTTATAATAATAATAGTCCTCTTTATATGTACGTGTTTATTGTGTTACTCATTGTCGTACTTAATATATGTCATTATCCTCGTTTATATTTTTAATATTTAAAGAATTATTATAAAATGGGTCTTAAAGCCGCTCGAGAATTTTATTTTGCGATCCAAATATCTAACAATATGATGATTGCCTTTGCAACAATCGAGGAACCTAACCGACGACTACACCGTCGTTATTTAAATAATATCGTTGTTATTCGAACAGCAGGCGGTCATATCGGAATGGGCTGTTCTTATCCATCCAGCGAGAAGCTATCGGCCGAACTTATCGGTCTCATTTTTTTTTATCGCACCGGCTCCGAATCCATAATTTTGCATAATTTCTTGATATCGGCAGGAAACTCTCGCCTCGCGCAATTGTCATTATTCAAATTCGGGAATGGAAATGTAAGAAATTGTGGTCGGTTCAGTTCCAATCGTTTAATTTAACCACCGTTGATTTTAATGTGACCCGTAATGTGATTTACTGGAATAAACTTTGATTGTGTTCGAATTAACAAAATTAATTATGCTGCTTCGTGGCCAAAAGCACTTACAACTTACAGTTGAACGTTACTATCCAATATCGATTAATCTCCATGAAATTGTGGTCAATCAAAACATGTAAACCTTATCAAAACAAGTAACGATCACAAATAACTATGACCAGTAAAGGTTTTTCATGAGATAGGACTTCATAAGTCGTCCTTTTTATGTCTCCAAATTTCCAATAACATTTTTATTAGCAAAAGGAGAAAAGGAAAAGAAAAGGCGTTTAATTATGACACTATGTGGCACTATGAGGAGGCAAGAACTTAATTATTAAAATTTTTTATAACATCTTTATTAGATACGCTTAGTACAATCTTAATTACAATTAATTCATTACTACTTTTCCTATGTACTTGGATTAATTAACACTCGTAAGACGAGTGCGAGAAAATACATCAGTATGTATTCCTCAATTATAAAATTATAATTATTTATTAATTATTAACTTATAGCTATAGTTTACACTAAATGTTCACACAAGTTCGTATGCTTTTGTTCGTTTCAATCACCTCACATCCTGCGCGCTGTCCAGCAGTTGTATTGCTTCCACGTTAGTATGATTTAGTAATCTTCTTTCGTGTTTCAAGGCGAAATCCTGCACAACTTCGCAAATCCATTTGATTTCCAGGTCATCGTGCAGTTCTTCATTGGTTACATAGCGATAGGCATTGGTAATCAATCGAAGAACCTTGTTTTGACAGCGCTGTATGACTGATTTGAAATTTTAGTGCAACCCCATATTTGCACCCCATAGATCCAAATTGGCTTTATAATTGTATTATACATCAACCTCTTTGATTTTAGATCAAGTTGAGAGTATCTTCCGACTAACCAGTATAGTTGTTTTATTTTGGTTCTAATGTGTTTTGCTTTTTGTCTAACGTGATGCTTCCAATATTAGAAATAAACAAAGAATTTCGTTAATATCTCATACCCAGTTTGTTTTAATTGCATTTCCATAATAATGAAAAGGAAATGGTCTCTTAGGAAAAGGTAAACATTGAAAATATATCGATTGGAATGTATTTTTCATTCTCATCTATAGTTTATTAACGGTTGGGAACATAAAAAGCCAAAGATTGCGAGAATCTTTTATGCGTCTGTAGATTTCTCTATCGGGATGTGTAATATTGCCTTATTTTCTCTCTGTACTATACATTTCTGTTATATATAAAGCCTAATAAAAGCAACTATGTAGTAAATAATGCTCTGTTTCATATTACTTTAACTCTAGTACATGTTTTTTTACACACATTCATTTGAAACAATTCATTCCACAAATATTTGATAAAAACAACACAACAATTTTGATAATAATTACCTTAAGATTAGAACATAGCTCTAATAAGTCAAATATAACAGAAAGGAAATAAACAATGTTAGATTAACCTAATTCATTAGAAAAATCACAAGATAACAATGTACATTTTGAATAAGTAGAATTAATACAATAAAAGGCACCAGGGTAAAACATATTAACCTTAATTTTATCTTTTAACGAAAAATAATTTCATAGTCACAAAGAGGACTTTAAATAATATGAAATCGAAAAATTTGCATAATAATAGAAAGAGAGGGTATAGAAAGGTAATTAGAAGAGGATATAGAAAGGGAATTTATTACAGTTTTATATACGCAATATCTCCGAAGACAGGTAATGAGGGAGACAGAGTTATCCGATAACCCTCAGAGCTCAGGTACTTTATCATTTATTTATTCACAACAAAAATCAAAAGCGACTAATTTCAACATTATATCCAAAAAAACAATTATGAAGTAATATATAAGCAGGAGAAAATATTTATTTTAAAATAGTCTAAGAAAATATAAATGTAAATAGAACCAAAAAACCTAAATAACATAAGAAAATAAGGAGAAGCACATTGATTTTTATTAATTACATCTTACATTAGATATGCTAAGTACAATCTTAATTTATAAATTAATTTATTTGGAATGTTCTGTTGTACTTTTTTAAAATATATTTTAAAGTGTCCTTTTACCATCGAGGGTTTATCTGGACTGGACCCACGGTTTAACATGGGCTCCGAACCACGGTCCTCGGCATTAATCCTACCGACTGGCGAGTGAACAACTTTTTCCTTGTCGCATTTTGCACTCTTGCCTAGGACAATCACAAATATTAAACAACAACAAACATAAATTCACGACCATGCCCCAGGAGGATTCGAATCCGAGACTATCGCAACAGTAGGTAAACCGTCCTGTCCCCTTTACCACTGCGCCAACTAATCCGGCAACTCTGTTATAATTAATAGACAAGCAAGGCGAATACGGGATTAATACGTCAGTATGTGTTTCCCAAAATACACATAGATGACAAATAAAAATAGTAAGTTTAGCTAAAAAATCTTACAAGAAGTACGTTATTTTCTGTTTTCTATTCCGCATAGTTAGCAGCCCACAAAATAAAAAACAAATACGCAAACCAACAAAGAACCTAACAATGACCGAAACACCAAAGTACTATGACACTTTATCTACAGGTAAGAGAAAACCTCAACAAGAAAGACGAACGGACGGGTCGAGAATATAAAAATTGACCAAAAACCAACGATGATTTTACAGATTGCTGAAGTAATTAAGATAAGATAAGGAAAAACGTTAAAAACATTAAAAACACGTTAAATTGTAGATCCAGTCCAAATAGACTCTCGTTGGTTAAAAGGAGACTAGAATATTTTTTAAAAAATTTATAGAAGGATTATGCTCGTCCATAAATATATACAACAAAACTATAGATAATCATAAAATAACAGTCCACTTGGATGACTGCTTGTCGGTTGCTGCTCGACAATGCTCCGAATCATCAACTCGTTGTTTTTCAACCAAAATCATTTTGTGGATTTTTAAAATGTTTTCGTCGGTAACAACCTCTTTTGGGCGTCCACTGCGTTCATCGTCTTCGGTGCTCATTTCACCGCATCTAAACTTAGCATACCAATCCTTAATGGTTGATTTTCCTGAGGCAGTATCCGAAAACTCGGCATCAAGACAAGTTCTTGCTTCAACTGCATTTTTTCCCTTCAAAAAGCAATATTTTATCAATACGCGAAACACCTTTTTATCAATTTTTTTCACAATAACAAAAGTTGCTTCACTCAAAATGCTATAATTCACAAATTAATGATCCGACAGCTGTCAAATTTATACACGTATCTTTTGAGGGTTAGTGCTAACTAAAAAAACATGTTCTAGTAGCGCCATCTATGTGTCAGGCCGGGGACTTTTCAATTGACCTGTCACATTTTATTCCTTTCTTTTCAAAAAAAAAAAAACGACCTAAACAAACGATCAACGGCCATTTCAGAACCGTTTTTGTTCTCTTTCGTACAGACCACTCTGATCTAAAAAAAACAACGATCCTGTCCTGAATAGGAAACCGTTGGATGTCGTTAATTTAACGTTCATCGCCATTCCAAACCAACAATGATGATTAAATATGTTAAAGCATCATCACGTACATAGATCTTCGTATATAACCCTTTACGGTAAATAACCCCACCAATACCGTTCATTACATAACAATCCGACGTGAACCAATTACGTCCAATCTAAACCAAACCCCACCACCAGAGTATCATACTACTTGTTGCAATATCGCTCAACCCTTTCGACCTCCCTCCGTAACCCCTCGCATTTTTAATGAGATTCGCTCTCCTCATCCCGACTCGCATCCCCTAGATTCAGTCTGGTCCTGACTTTACAGAACTACACATCACTTAAGAACTATCTCAACCAAGTCCCTCATCCGCAATAACCATAAAATCGAGACGGCTGTGATAAAACTAACTGTACACGAATCAAGTAACCCGTTGTGATATTTACGTTGTTTTCTTTTTTAATCGTTTAATTGTTTTTAATAAGGTAACTAGATCGTTCTAAATAATTTGTTTAAATTCATTATCGGTGTTAAACAAAGATTCCTTTTGTTGATCCTTCGATCGATCGTAGTCGGCCGGGGGACGAGTTAGTTGTTTTTGTTTCGGGCTACGTGATAATAAGGAAATAATCGAGGAACTCTGCTCGTTATCGAGCCGTGTGTGTTTTGCTTTTTCCTTTCGTTGTTTTCGAAGAGACAGGCGGCCATGGCATCCAGCACGATCTGGGGACAGACGCTGACTAATCTAATTGGTAAGAGTTCGATGTTATTATCTGGCGTAGGGAATGGAACGAGAACAACACGGTCGTAAAGGTGGTGGTCGATAGGCGAGGAATTCGATTTGAAGAATTCTTGGGATGCTGCGAGTTTTAACGATAAGGACGGGCTACCAGGCTTTTATATTTACGGTTTCATTTTTATGGTGCCCTGTGTGGGGTTTTTATCGGGGAATCGCTTGTTCGGTGTAGATAAACGACTGGCAGCAAGCGCGTTTTTACTTTATGGGGATTTTTCTCGTTTACTAAATTATCTTTGAAGAAATAACTTCATGAGTGCAACTGTAATTTTAAATAAACAATATTTCCAAATAACCAAAAACTGTAGAGATATATAGATAACACTGAGATAAATATGATGGTTCAAGATCCCTTTACAAATTGAACAACAAACCCTCATTTCAAAACATCAATTGTTCTCACTAATGACAGTTTCAGATAGCCTGTTGATAAAAAACATGGAAGCACGACATCTATTCATCAAATATCTGAAGAACATCATAAAACCGAAAATTTACTATGATTGAATAATGTTTTACGATCTCATAACAAACAAAAACAAAAACATTTCTTGTGTTTCCATATTTCAATTAGTAATTACTAATTATTGATTGACTTATTTATATGTGTCTTTTAATTAATGAAATATATGCTAAAGTAATGAATTCTATATTCTATGTATCGCTGTAAATAGTATCAACATAATTATAATTAGTTCTTGCTCATTAAAATAATTAATTATATAAAAATTAATGTAAAAATTAATTAACAATTTGGTGGGTGGGATAACGGAATAAACCAACTTAACTAACAATTATATTTACCATAACATATATATCATGAAACCAATATAATTATTTAGTCATAATTATAATTAAATTATAATTCATATTAAAAAAGATTGATATTAAAAATGAAATTGAATTAAATTGATATTAAAATTAATTAACGGCTACATATAGATACTAATGACAATAGGATGGTACCAAAAGGGAAACTAATTCCCATTGCCAGTAATTGTCACTGAATAAAAACTAATTGTCACCGATACACATTAACATCAAACTAATTAAATAATAAAAAAATCACACAGCTATATTGTAATTTATAGTAATAACATCAAAATAATTATAATTAATATTGATTGATTAATTTAAATCTGTGAAAGGTGATATAATTTACGTAATATAAAATATTTAATTGATATTACTAATTAATAATCAATTAATAATTAGAGCTTAATAGATAAAATTAATTATCATTATATAATTGCGGATTTTTTAATTATTAGATAATGATCACATTGAGTAAAATAATTCAGAAATAAGTAATCACTAATTAATATGAAAGGTAATGAAACTAATCTTGAATATTTCGTGATAAAATATAACTTATTTCGTGAAAAAACTTATTTATAACTAATTGAAACCAACCAAATTTTGCTTATTACCTCAAGTATCATAAAGAAAACTAACAAAAGATAAAATATATAATGATGATGGTACTATATGGAAAAATATTTTTCAGTGCATGGTCACATTAACACCAAAATAAATAAATAATAATTAAATAAAAGATAATAAATAAGAGCGAAATAAACTATTAATGCTGATAAAATATTCAGAATCTGACGTTAAACTTGCTAATTCATATTCACAACTCATTAATAAATACCAGAATGCTGTATATATTTAATTATTGTTTAACAGAATCACATTAGACAAAAGTAGAGCAGGTCAAACTCAAAATCAAAATACTGATTAAACTTATTGTTAAACAAACCGGATTAATCAGTCTGTTATAAAGCCTATTTGGGGTTGCACTACAACATCAAAGCATCAGCAACCCGACGATGTCAAAATAAAGTTCTTCAATTTATCACCAATGTTTATCGCTACCTAAAAACTATAAAAAATATGATGTACCTCGAAATCAAGTAAATTTAAGAGGTTGTCAAAGATTTCGCCTTAAAATATAAAAGAAGGTTAGTAAATAACAGCAAATTAGAAGCAGCATCGCTACTGGACAACGCACAAGATTAATGCATATTGATTCTCCTTACAATCGAGCAATATTAATAAATTATAAATAATTAATTTTATAAATAAAATTACCAAATTGAAATTTAATCATTACCAGTGAACAATCATTTACAGCGAGAAAATTATGTAATAAGTAATTATCCTGATGGTTTTGAATGGAAATTCAAGTTCCTTCATGAAAAAACTAGTTCATCATTAATTTATCATTACTTAGTATCATAACAGGGATTAATTGATTATTTATTTATCTTTGTTACTTGTCTAATTTAATTTGGATATGCATACTGATGTATTTATTTCAGTCATCTTATATAATGATGCATGTACAACAGAGCAATATTAGTAAATTAGTTTTATAAATTAAAATTCCCAAACTGAAGTGTAATTAATTATCAGTAAACAACCATTTACAACGATATAATTCAAGTTACTTCATGGAAACAACTGGTTTATCATTAATTTATCATTATTTGGTGTCATAAAAGGTATTAATTGGTTATTAGTGGACAAATTAATTATATTTGATGATATATTTTATGGGTTTAACGTTGTTATCTGTGTTACATAAAGAAACTGTACTGGACTGATATGAATGCGAACAATAATGTCGCTGATGCTCGGGTGTAATAATAGTTAACAGTACATGGGCGCTGTGGAAGGCAAATCGGTTCATTTCACACACTTAAACGTTGACCGCTTGTCGGCTGGACTCACACACGCCGACAATAACAAGCCGAGACCAAAAATTATGAGTCCCGATTCACATCAACGACACCTGTCGTCCGATCCCGGACGATTTAACGCCGAAGATGTTTCTCGGGATCCCGTTAAGGCGAAAGCCGGACCGGACCGGGTCGGGACTTACACGCCACGCGAGCGAAACCTTCCGAGAACGCGACACTCTTCCTTGGAACGTATAAAAAGACGTTTATTGTCTTGAGACCATTAAAAATGTACCATGATACATGCCGCATCCAGCCCGGCCGCAACATCGCGTAATGGGCAGCGTCATCTCGGCGATCGGGTCGTCAACGGACTTGTTCTACCCGAAAATCCGACATTCTCCCACAGTTACGGCGGTCAGAGGTGAAAATGTAGAGTAATTCCGCAGAATGTCCGGCTCTCCGGCATCATCTTTGACGATTTCCGTGGAAATACGACGAGAAACACACATAACAGGGGCTCTATCATCTCCTATATATATAAAAATGGTTTTTAACTCGTTGGTCTCGCTAAAACTTGAGAACGGCTGAGCCGATTTGGCAAATTTTGAAATTTCAAATTAGTTGTGAAGGTATAGGGACGGTTTGTATGGTAAGAATATATGCAATAATTGTCAGGAAAATAGTAACAACAATAATTTTGTTTTCCTATAAAAACTGTCTCTGTCACCCTCCCCCCAAAATAAACTAATTTAACAAAGTAATATTAAACATATATATCATGAAATCAATATAATTATAATTAAATTATAATTAATATTAAAAGATAATTAGGATAGCTGTAATATATAAATTCGTGTTGAAATTACTAAGTGCTATTTGTAATTAATTAATAGCCGCATATACTTACTAATAATAGGACGATGGTACCAAATAGGAAACTAATTGTCACTGAATAAAATCTAATTGTAATTGAGACACATTAACATCAAACTAATTAAATAATATCTAATCACAAATTTATATCATAATTTATAGTACTCAGATCAAAACAATTATAATTAGTACTGATTGATTAATTTAACAGAATGAACGGTGATATAATTTGAGTGATATAAAATACATAATTGATATTATTAATTAATAATTAATTAATAAATATAGTTTAGTAAATATAATTAAATATCGTTACACAATTGATTTTTTTTAATTATAAGTAATCGATACATCATAACATTAAAGAGAAAGCAACTAATCCTGTATATCATTAAAAATGATTTATAATTAACTTAAAAACCCTAATGTTGTTTATTAACTCAAATTTCCTAAAGGGAACTAACAAAGAATACATATTAATTATAATTATATAATAATTGGGAAGAAAGGGAAGGCTTATATGGCTGAAATAGAAGGAATAATTTCGACGAAAATAGTAAAAAGAACAATTTTAATTTTGTTTTCTCGTAGAAAGGATCTCTGCCACCGTCATCAATATTTTCACTATCACGAAAGATGGAAATTTATTTGTTTGTTGGCAAATATTTATGGGTACGTTCCGAAACAAAAAGTTGTTTAAAATACGATATTCAGAAGTCACATTCTATACAGATTCGCTAGTCATTATCCCTTTCAATTATAATTTCTTGGTAACCAATTCAGATGGCTTGGTTGAGCGGCTTCTTCATTTTCAAGAAGAGACTCCCCAAAATTGAAGATAATTATTATTATTATTCGTAAAATAACGTAACAATAGTAAGTTCAAACATACAGTCTTCAGTTTCCGGTCTATTGATTTCATTTGCCTATATCGCAGCCTTTCGCAAGAACTTTTTGGAATCCTAAATTTTAATTTCGAATATCACCAACACAAGAAAACCAATATTTGTTATTAATTTGAAATAATAATCTGTATATTATTCTCGTGCAATTTCCTTCGGAGAATCATGAAATTAATTAATCTTAATCGTGAATTAATTAATTTGAAATAAAACCAAAACGAGATATGTTTATTTTTGTGGTAGATGCAATTTTTATCTTGGCCAATAAAAGTTAAACCAGTTGACGGTATGTTATGTAGTCATAACTGTAACACTAACACCTGAACCAAATATATTCACACCAAAAGTTCTTGTTCTTGATTACAATCATAACAGTATTACACTCTAAAAAAAATTTACATTCCAATCACTAAAACATATTTCTTATAACCGTCGAATTTACATAAAATAATTTCTTATCTAACATTTGTACTCGTCCATTTTTGTAGTAGTTTTATTTCTTAGATAAGAGTCTACTTATCAGAATCAAAAATGCCGATCAAAATAAAAAAAAATATATTTTTAGCGACCAATAATATCGATCGATTTTAGGCTTTTAACTGTACTCCTAAAATTATTCGCAGAAATCAGCCAAGCATCAATTGACAGGCTGAAATTATCGGTGGGATGGGAATTTTTATAAATCGTTACAAGACCTGTTCAAGAACCTTCCATTTTCAATTTTTTTCAATTAATGTTCGTTTATGATATTAATTGTTTCGCATGCCTGATTAATATCAACTTATATGTTAATGTATGGGTCTTTAAAAATGCGCGATGATTGTTAATAACTCCTAATTTACTTCATTGGCGACGTTGGAAACAAAGGTTAGTTCACAACCAAACATCTAATGTCGTTTTATTGCCGTAACATACCATTTTTCGTAAATTATCTTGTATGGTAAATATGTTAAATTTCCAACAAATAATAATCCCTTGAAATCAAAACAATTGTTTTTAATAAAGTATGAACATAAACACTTATTTTAACTAATAACATGTTATTTTTTAACAGAAAGTTTTTTTCAGTCTCAGTGTTACAGATTCTTTTAATTTTTAAAGACTTTTGTCAGTTCGAACATTAAGTTTCTATGTATTTTCAACAAATGTTTCTGTCAACTAGTCTATTGTATTTCTATTGAAACATAAATATGACATGACTAACTTGAAAAAAAAAAGATTTCTGTGCCATTATAATAAAAAAATTCAGTACGATTTTCATTGTACATTGTATTCTGAACATTTTATCAAACTAAAAAGGCATTTATTGAAGTAAATTGGTAAAATATAAATCAAACATCATATTTTCTATTATTATCTACAATATTACCAAGAAAGGGAATTATAAAACTCACCAACTTCCTCAATACAGCATTTAGATTAAAATATGTCCCCAGACATTTGGAAGATGGCGGAATTTATAATGATCCCAAAACCTGGGAAGTCAGCAAATGAAATAAAATCCTATAGACCTGTATCATTGCGGCCAGTAATATCTAAAGTTTTTGAAAAACTCCTGTTGAAAAGAATAAAACCGATTATAGAGAGAAAAAACCTAATACCAACACACCAGTTTGGGTTTATTAACAAGCACTCAACAATTGACCAGGTCCACAGAATAACAGAAGTTATTGAAAAAGCCTACGAAAGTAAAAAAGTATGCTCAACTATATTTTTATATGTAGCACAAGCTTTCGATAAGGTTTGGCATGAAGGCCTTACTCATAAACTACAGAAACTACTACCAAAACAACACACCGAACTATTAAAATCATAAATTAAAACCAGAATGTTTAGAGTCAAACAAGAAGAAGCTTACTCTACAATAAAAGAATCTAAAGCAGGTGTGCCACAAGGAAGTGTATTGGGCCCAATGCTTTATCTTCTCTACATTTGTGATATACCACAAACGGAAAATATTACGATGGCTACATTTGCTGATGATACTGCGATTATAGCTGTCGGAGACAAAAGTGAAGAAGCCTCACGAAAATTACAACAGGCAAATGACAATATAAATAATTGGACACAAGCTTGGAAAATAAGAATTAATTAAAGTAAATCTGGACATGTGCAGTTCACCTATAAATAGACCGTACTAACACCAATAACATTAAATAATACTATCATTCCATATAGCAACAACGCTAAATATCTCGGAATGAATCTCGATGCAAAACTTCGCTGGAAGGAACATATAAAGAAGAAAAGAAAAGAACTGGAATTGAAATATAGGAAGATGTACTGGCTAATTGGAAGAAAATCAAAAATATCAGTACATAATAAATTGCTATTATATAAGCAAATATTGAAACCTATATGGACATACGGAGTTCAATTATGGGGATGTTCTGCAAAGAGTAACATAAATAAAATACAAATTTTTATGTCTGTCTTCTAATAAGTTTTAAATGTTTCAAGTCTTTTGCTTATATAATGTAGTGTAATGATGACAAACTTCATTTCTCAGTTATCGCTATGTTTAATCGTCATATTTCTGGTGGTTTTTTTCGTCTATAAATCCTTCTAGAACAATTACGTTCGAAAACAACTATTTTCTACGATACTGATGGACAGTATTAAAATAATCCAAACATACGCTTCGCGCTATCTATTCCAAGGTAACCATAGTCAACGGTAATTGGCAGAAATTGTAACTAGAGACTAATAAGTGCTTTTTTTCAAAGGCTGTCGCATTCGAAACTGATGCACATCCAACAAATAACTCACCGTTATCAGAAAAAAATACTTATAATGACTTAATGACTTGTTCCAACCGACCTTCGCTGTCTTTAATACGTACCCGTTTTATCTCCAGTTTAAATGTTCGGTTTATCTAAATATTCGCTTATTACCTATTCAACAATTACCGTTGGTCTTACCGCAGTACACATATATACGCTAATACAGGATGGTACAACATTATCCATAAAGAAATAATGTTTTTTTTATATATGTATAGGTACAAAAATATATCTCGGTTTCCAAAAAATGCTTCAAAAAATTGTAAAACAAAGACTTACCATTTTTCATCATGTTCGTACACCTCTTTTCTGAATCACCCAATGTCTTTTCGATAAAAGACAACTATAACTAGACTTCAAATGATTTCCATGACGTATTTATATAAGTTTAAGTTAATTTTAATTTGTAATCTGTCTATAACACCTATCAATCATCGAAATATATAATTGCGTGATACTACAGTAATATTGGCTGCAATATTTAGGTTCCAACAAAGTTCTACGAATCCTAGTTTGATCTTCATTGCTTTTGACATGCATAGAGAATATCTACAAATATGTCTGGCTCATATATTCGAGAATTCTTTGTCAAAAGTTCGATGATGACACTGATGTGTAGATGATATTTTACATCCCCTTTTACTTTTTCCCCTTCTACAATTTCTTGATTGCAGCAGATTAATGCAAAACTTCGAGTAGCATGTGGTTTAGCTTTCTACCTATTTGTTTCTCACTGTAATATGTTATTGATGTATATTTGCCCTATCTCTACCATCATCTCCAGTTCATATCATAAGGTTTTGTCTTTACTAAAAGACTATTTTTTTCTATTAAAAATAAAGTAACATTAAGAATCAAAGATCCTAATTATCATAAAAAAAACAATGACAACTTATGCGAAAACGTTTCAATGTAAAACTAAACTAAAATGGCTCAATATTTTCTCTTTCAATATTACTTATATTGATTGAATCCACATCCACAATCCCAAAAAATCGAATTATACGTTAAAATCCATTGTCTATAAATCAAATCATTAAACTTGAAATATTTTATGCAACATAACAGGTCCAAAGTCCTCGACTTGACACATAGATGGCGCTACTAGAAATAAATCCATATGTTTTGCGTGTGTGTATAAATTTGACAGCTGTCGGATTAATAGTTTGTGAATTATAGTATTTTGAGTGAAGCAACTTTTGTAATTGTGAAAAAAATGGTTAAAAAGAAATTTTGCGTGTTGATAAAATATTGTTTTTTGAAGGGATAAAATACTGTTGAAGCAAAGATGCCGAGTTTCCCGACACTGCCCCAAAAAAATCAACCATCAAAGATTGGTATACTAAGTTTAGACGTGGTGAAATGAACACCGAAGACGGTGAACGCAGTAGACGCCCAAGGGAGATTGTTACCGACGAAAATATTTAAAAAATCCACAAAATGATTTTGAATGACCGTAAATTGAAATTGAATGAAATAGCAGATACTCTAAAGATATTAACGGAACGTGTACATCTTATCATTCACGAATATTTGGGTATGAGAAAGCTCTGTGCAAAGTGGGTGCCGCGCGAGCTCACTTTTAACCAAAAACAATGACGAGTTGATGATTGAGAGCAGTGTTTGAAGATGATCAATCTGTATTTTGGGATGCGCATGGAATAATTTTCATTGATTACCTGAAAAAGGAAGGGCCATGAACAGAGACTATTACATAGCGTTATTGGATCGTTTGAAGGATGAAATTGCCGAAAACGGCCGCATCTGAAGAAAAAGAAAGTGCTGCTTCACCAAGAGACAACCGCACCGTGTCACAAGTCAGTGAAAACTATGGCAAAAATCCATGAATTGAGCTTCGCATTACTTCCTCATCCACTGTATTCCCCAGATCTGGCCCCCAGCGACTATTTTCTGTTCTCAGATCTCAAAAGAATGCTCGCTGGAAAGACATTTTCGTCAAATGAAGACGTGATCGACGAAACGGGGGCCTACTTTGAAACAAAGGACAAATCATACTACAACAATGGTATCGAAAAGTTGGAAGGTCACTATAATCAGTGTATCACCCTTGAAGGGAAATACGTTGAATAAAAAAACTAATTTTGTCAAAAAATGTGTTTTACTATGGTAGGCCGAGGACTTCTAAAAAGCAGAAATACAACAAAATATTCACTACATATAAAAATAAATATCATAATCTAATTAAATCAATATTTGCAACAGAAATGTTCAGAAACTTCCACCGAGTACGCGTATATATTACAGACACTTACATAAAAACTATAAATTCAACAATCTTATTCTTGGAACAAGCGTGTTGGGTACGTTTATTACAACCGCAATATTAACATTAATGGGTACCATGATTCTAATGAAAATTGTTGATTTTGTTTTGATTTTCCACGTCGACGTCATCCGATTAATATAATTTTTGCCGAATATTCAATCAATACTTTCGTTCCGAAACTCATTCGGGGAAACAACAAAAATATCGGAAAATATATTACACCCTATATGTGCACACGCCAGATCTAGGTCATCGTGACGAGTAGAACATAAACTTCAAAAATGCAGCCATAACATAAACGATATGCTAGACTTGCCTGGTATACTAGAAACATTAAAAAAAACTCTTGTTGCATTTTATGTTGATTATAATTTAATTATAAACGCCAATTATTGCAATTGAAAGTAATTGTATAAAGCTAAGACCTATGTTAGCAAGTTGTGAACATATGTTCATGATTCTAACCTCAACCCAATTAGAATAACACGTATAATATTTATTGTTAATTGGAAGTCAACTATATCGACGATAAAAACGCATATTCTCAAGATATTGCAATGATTTCCATTGTTTTTATGGAATATAACAGATATTTTTATATAAGCTTTATTCATCAACGTAATCTCCATCAAGAATCACACATTCAATATATTCTCTAACATTTCAATGCCACTTCTGTCCATATAATAACACCTAGTAGCCGGTGAGAGCCAAATGTGGCGAATGCGGCCATGCCATATGCGGTCGTGTCTTTAAATTTCGTCCTACAAATGCCCCAATAAGGCTATCTCTGTTGACGATATTTCCCTTCTCAAGATAGTCGATGAATCACTAACATCCCAAAATACCGAGGCCATAGCCTTTCCAGCCGATTGTTGTGCTTTCGTGCGCTTTGGACGAGATTCGCCAGTTGCTGTCCACTCAGATAACTATCGTTTTGTCATTGTCACTTATCGATGCAAAAATTCTGATTTGTTACGTTTAAACACAGCTAAAGACTGCTCAGAATCATCAATACTTGTTTTTGGTCAACAGTGAACAAACGCGGCACCCATTTTGAACAAAGCTTTCGAATAGTCAAATGTTCATGCACTATAAAACCAACAGGTTCTTTTGATATCATTACAATGTTAGCTAACTCACGCAACTTCACTTCTCGATCATTCAAAGCGGTTTTGTCGATTTTTTTATATTTTCTGGTGTTACCACCTCATTTTCACGTCCACTGTGTTCTGTATCATCGGTGTCTCTACGACCACGTCTGAAATCAGCAAACCAATGTTTCATTGTTATTTCTGATGGAGCGGAGTCCTTATAACACTTTCCAACCCATCGAACATCTTCGCCCCAACAGTATTTTTGCCATCAAGAAGCAGTGTACAATTAAAATACGAAATTGTTTCTGTTACGTTATCTTTAAAATAACAAAAGTACTAGCACAATAACTCAGAAATTTATGAGTAGAATATTATGAAATTTTCACATCCCTCTTTTGAAAGTTATAACTAACTGGAAATTCGATGAATGCAATAAAACGGTATTTTAGATCTGAAATTACCAGTTTATACACCAATAAATAATACTAAATGTAAAGAAAAATATATTTAAAATGGTTTCGGCGCTTATATCACTGTTAAAATCTACACAAAAATTGTGTAACAAATTAATGGGAAACAATATGTTAAATCTAGCAACCTATGAAAAAAAAAACGAAAGAGTAACATATTTCTTCGCTTTTAGAGACTTTATATTCTATAATTTCCGAAAAAAAAACGATATAATTCAAGGAAAACTGTACATTTCTTAATAGGGATTCATTAGCCTGATTTTTCCCGTGTTAAGACATCATTTTTTCTGACGTTCTAATACCCGTATTCAATTATCCTCGTACGACTCATTAGTATATTTAATTGGTTGATTACAGTTGTGGATTTATATGCATACATTACGGTAAAAAGTAGATCACGCAGAAAACAGGCCTCTAACCTAAAAAAAAATTGATATTTATGTGGTTGCGATAGAATCACAATTCTGATACGAGAACCTGTCGCTAATTGACACGTTCTAAACGCTATTTCGACTTTATCTCTTAAGAAAAAAACAATTAAGAGCTTATTGGCGTCTTAATTCTCGGGTTTCACGTGAACATCAGATTTCTCCATCGGTTTAATTGATTAGATGCCTTCAATCAGAACCGAATTTACTTAATTTACAAGCTTAAACTAATAAAAATGGAAAATACAAATATTTACGTGGCATTGAGTCATGACAGTTGAAGCAAATGAAAACCATAATAGAATAGGCCTTATTTTTTAATAAGAAGAATAAATTCGATATATAACCTAGCTTCTGTCAAAAGTTACTATCATAGAGAAATAGAGATTTAACTTCTTAGGAAATTTTAGCGAAATGTTTCGGGACGTCCAACATGTGTGTAATTTACATGCTGTAAGGAACCATATTGATCTATATTAATTGCACACTGTATTTAAGGTACTTAATTCGATAAGGATTAATGCCGTATTGCTTAAAATAGCTTCGTAAATAAGCCATTTTCTCACGTAAAAAGTAAACAATAAAAATGGTTAATGTGGGTTATCCCTAAAAGATAAACATATACCATCGCGGACTTTTTTGTAGACCTTTTTATGGTGTACAATACTGTAGTACATTAATTTGATCTAACTCGTAGGGTTAGGCAGCGTTTTTGCTAATTGCTAAATAAGCCTAAAAAAATAGGTTAATTTACGACATCACGTTAGAAACCTCTAAAATTAGCAATGTTGCCTTAGTATATTATGCATGTATTATACATATAAACCTTCCTCTTGAATCACTCTATCTATTGAAAAAAACCGCATCAAAATCCGTTGCGTAGTTTTAAAGATTTAAGCGCGCATAGGGATATAGGGACAGAAAAGGCGACTTTGTTTTATACTATGTAGTGATAAATAAATCAGTAGACCCACAAATTGAGAGTGATTTTATAGAAGCAAGACAATATCTCGTACCCCAGACTCTAACAAAATTGTTTTATTATACTGTCAGTAGGTCTTTGAGCTATGTCTTATTTTATTCAGCGATTTTGCCACGTCGATAATACAACATCACTTTTGTCAAATGTTTTAAAAAAAGTAAATTTAAAACCCTTCAATTGTACATTCCATAATGATCTTTCGAATGAAATATTAAAAGTACTGACGGAGAGATGGAAGAGATATATAATTTTGATTTACAATGCACCAAAGTTTTTTGCTTATGGTTTTATATATATATGTATATAATATTTATATTTTATAGATATATTTATATTTATATTATATTTATATTTTGTAGATAAATTCACATTATAAATTTATATTTATTGTTATAGATTATATTTATATTTATTTATTTTGAAATATTATATTTATATGTATATTTAACTGAATTTAATTTAATAAATTTATTTCTGAAAAAAATTGTTTTTTATTTAAATTTCATTGGTCAATTAAACATGACGTCAAGGCTGTCACGTGCCAAACATTACTAATGAGCCAATCAAATGTCTTCACAGTAAAATATTTTTCTTACAGGTGCCTATAATGGAGATTTAAATTGACCAATCAAATTACATGAATGGCCCATTGTGGCGTCCTCTGGATGTTGTGCAGAGCAAAATTTTGCGCCAGAGTCCCCTATTGAGTTGCATCTCTATTACTATATGGTTACTATTTTCTTTTTCATTTTCTGGGTTATATAATAAATGAGATTCGAGTAAAGTGAAATATATCGATACGGACCTGGCGAGACTGTTAAAACCAAACCGAAATTAAAATATTTTTGCGTGAAAGCTTGTACTGTACAATTTTGCTCCTTAATTCACGATTAAAGCGTATTTAACAGTCTTCCGAAACATCATTTAATACCCAATTACAGATCCGAAATAATTACGAGTTACTTTTACATAATTGGCGAGACATCAGCGGAAAAGTAGCAGCATAATTACCTCGGTACCTGTTAGATATCGAAAATTACACATATTTAGGCAACCGTAAGACGAAAAATCTCGTAGCTTCGGTTTTTTATGACATCGAAGAAAATAACAAATGAGCATCGAGATGAGCATAATATCATAAATCAAGTGCGCCTCGCTTACGTCAAACGAGTCGGTTTCAAGGATAATAATAATTAATAAAGAGAATTTATTCATATTAATACACATACATTGAAGTTACGAAACAAATGTCTAAATATCTCTCGTGTGTAGTACATAAAAACGCCAATGATATTTCGAACTTAACATAGATGGCCGAGGTTTGTTTAGTGTTCGATTGTTCGGGTAATGTTTCGTTATTGTCTTGAAGGAAACGTGATCCATCCAGTAGGCTATTGTTTATTGATGATTCAAGAGATAGGAGTTTGAAATGATACAGTAACGGTTATGAATCATTGTTGGGTATTCTTGGTGGGGCAAACTCACACGTTAATTAAAAGGATAGCTTTAATCTCCGTGAAAGTACCATACGACTTTTGATGATTTATCTCAACGACTTCAAGAGACACTTATCTTAAAGTGCAACAAAATGCTATTCCATTTCTCCGAACCTTATCTAAACCCTCAACCAAATTCGGTCTGTAATGTAATTAACACAGACTTTTTTTTCTATAAATTGATAAATATATTTTAAACTAACGTGCGGATATTCTACTGGAAGATATACATATGACACAACGTCACTTTTTTAACTCCAAATACTTCTAACAGGCATGTTCATATTTCAACATCAAGTTCCATAAAATAAAATAAACGGGACTAATCGCTCGAAATCAGCATAAAACCTTTCATTCTACACAAATATTTACCTCGAGTGTATTTTTTTTTAAATTAGATACAGAAAATAATCCGGGAGAGCTAACTCAGGTAAACAGATTACCAGAAAAAGCAATTCCTCTAAAAGTAACTAAAATAAAAGTATTCATTGCAATAATGAAATACAATTGCACACAATTATGTATCAAGTGCAACACATTATGATTGAAAAACTATAAGTTCGCATAACTGATGTTATAAGTAGAAAACCACGACAAACAAAAAGATGAAAGATATTAAGTAAAACAAAAGAAGTTGTATTGATCATAAATGGGGAATTTAAATATACCAAGTTGTGAGGTTAGACTCTGTATATTCTCTACTTGTTAAATACCACAGAAATTTAATAAAATGATCTGAAAATAACAATGAGAAATGAAGACAAGAGTCTAATACTGGAGAATCATGGCATGCGCACAAACATTTGAAAGGCAACGTTGCTAGTTCTTGCAATTTATACGTACATTTGAAGAATATAATATAAATAATATTTCAGTTGAGGTTCAAGTTAATTTTTGTTTAGTACAATCTTTCATTTCCTATAATTTTAAAATGTAATATAAAAAACCTCTGTTAAAGATCTTTCGTTTAAAAATAATTTTGAAATGAAAAAAGAGAAAATAATACAATATGTAACTATTTATCAATATATAAACGTTAAAATAACAAAACGAACTTATAGTACTTGTAAATTATTCGTATGCTTTAGGAATATCGATTAGGATTCTCCGGAAATAGCCGCAAGTGACTTTGTATAAGAAAAGAGAGGTTATGTTAGCCCTAAATATATTGAGTGCGAAGTTAATTAAATGTGGATTACGAGGTTAGAGGGTGTCTAGATTTTTAACGTTTTTAATTTGTTATAACTTATAAAAGAAAACGGCGACCGTTGCCATGAAAACGATAAAAATAAAGACTGTAAAATTAACCTGATATATTTATAAAAAGGACCGCATAATAAACACCCTCTGCCAATTAACGTTGCACAATAAGTTCTCCAATTCTCGATACGCCACATTTTCACCCCAATGAAAGAGGCCTCATCAAAGCGAAAAGGTCAACAAACAACTGGGGTATCGATCAGTAAAATAGGGATAACAGATGAAAAGAACATTGAAGGTGAGGCTGTAAAGTCAGAAAACACCCTCCGGGTTGAAGAGGGTGAGATACAGTGCGATTATAGCAAGCCTAGCCGTTAAATGTCTTTATTACACGGGCATTATAACCTTGATGGATGGATGAATGTCTTTATACGCATCATCAGGAAATGGTATCTACAATTTTAATGTATTAATTTGATTTATATCATGTTTTTGTTTGTTATATATATATTTTTTTATTACTTTTCGTGAGTCCACAATCTGCCCTATTGGCAATAAGTATTTCTTCTGTTTATATTATATATACATGGCATGTAGAAAATCACTTCATTAAGCAATCTGCTGTATAAAATATTATCTTAATTAATTAGTCTTATTCTAATGCTTATTCTAAACTCTACATATGTCCAGTAATCAGATCAGGTGGTGTTAAACGTTTTAGTCTACGCACTTCACTATCACGTCGCATATTTAGCTGGTTAGCGAGTACATTGGGATGCACTGACACTCTTTCGAAGTACTTCACACAAACACGTTGGATTACACTCGTTATAGGTTCTAGAGGAATATCGCGTTGTATCACTTTATTTGAAATATAGTACGGAGCATCAACAATGGCACGCAACACCTTATTTTGGAACCGTTGTATGATGGATATATTAGATTTGCTAGCGGTACCCCATAGTTGAATTCCATATGTCCAAATGGGCTTGAGTATAGACTCATACAGCAATACCTTGTTATCTAATAATAACTTGGATTTGCGCCCAATGAGCCAATACATTTAATATAATTTTAGTCCTAGTTGTTTCCGTTTAGAGAGTATGTGCTTCTTCCAGGTTAGGCGTCGATCTAAATGCATACCAAGATATTTAACATGCTCTGCTTGGGGGAGTTGACGATGATTGATATTTACTGGTGGACATGTTCTTCTACGCAGGGTAAACGTTATATGCGTGGATTTTGATTCATTGGCTTTAATGCGCCATGTCTTCAACCATAATTGTATTTGCTCCAGGTGGGTTTGTAGGTTTATTGATGCTGTGACTGGATCTTCATGGGATGCTAAGATTGCTGTATCATCTGCATATGATGCCACAGTAGTTATTTTTTGTGGTGGGCAGATCAGCCGTATACAGAAGATACAGTACTGGACCCAGTACACTACCTTGCAGAACTCCTGAATATATGGGATTTAATTCGGTACGTTCATCGCCTTGATTTACAATAAAATGCCTGTCAGTGAGATACGATTTTAGTAGCTAATAGTCCGGATGAGGGAGAAGTTTCTTTAGTTTAACCTGCAAGCCCGTATGCCATACTTTGTCAAAAGCCTGAGACATGTCTAGGAAAGCAGCCGAACAATATCTTTTGGCATTTAGGTCAGCTTGTTATATATAAATATATCGAATTTCGTTTTCAATAAAAAAATGTTGCGGTTGGTTAACTACTTTAATATGAACAAATGCCGTTAAAAGGCAGATAAGTATCTTAATAAGTGAGCACTTTTTAAAAAATCATACTTCAGTTTAGCAAATTCCTAATAAAATAACAACCGATAGTCCATTATACTAAATTAGTGGCCAAAGCCTCCTGTGATTTCAAACGTATTTTCTCTACTGGGCGCCAAAGCGAATCAAAAGCCAATTACGCTGGACATCGCATAATGGATGATGTACTAATGTAATCCCCATAAACAGATACTTAGAAGTCCTTCGGGGGTCCCTTTGGCCAAAAATGAATTATCCCTAGCCGGTCAACGGTCAAGAGGGCTATGCGGAAGGACCTCGCTCATTGTTATCGACTGGATAAACCGGTCAAGTACAAGTCAAAGTAGGCGCGATCAGATTTAATAACAACACGGGGGTCAGTTCCTAATAACAATTAAATCGTCCGAAAAAAAAAGTCATAAGGGATGTTTTGATCGCTAACGGGGGCCTTTGATTTATTTCGAGGCAGTTACAAGGGTTGACGCGTCATTTCTTCATTTTTTTCTCGGTCCAAAATCATTTACGAGAAATAAAACCGTTGTTGTTTGACAAAAATCGTTAAAACAACGCAACGATCGAACAAAGCAACTAAAAACCGAATAAATTTATCTTAGGAATTATATAATTTTCTATATAAAATATATTCGCATCGTATAATCAGTGAAACATACAGAACTTTCCATGTTCGATGGCCAGCGGCGCGTGCGAGATCTCGAAATCAGCAGGATATTATTACTAACTTTCATATTTACTCGACGTTATTTGTTTCTCGAAACGTCCCATCAGAATAATTGCAGTAATATTCTGCTTTTGTATCCACTCGAAGAATTAACAATCTTTTTTTTGTTCTATAGAAATTGTAACATTTAGACGCTGGTTAGTTAAAGATAATTGAACTTCTTGTTCGTTTTTCTTTAATTTTTGTCGTTATTTTAATGTATTTATTGTATTAGTATTGTTTTATAATTGTTAAACACCTTCATAGTACTAAAGTGCATATACATCTAGTTACCGTGTGTCAATGCATCGTCATTGTCATTACGACTGACAACTGAAATCCAGGGAACCCAAATTTTGTTTTCCTTTTACTTATATGACGTGAAAATGATTTTACTAAAATCGATATTTTCTATGTTATGTACTATGTGATGGCAAAAAACACATTTTCAATCATTATAAAAACTCCAGTAATCGTTAATAATACAAAGATAAATTTCCATCTAATTAACATCCCAAAGTATTGTCAATGTCATCACCGTTGACAATTAAAATCCAGAGGACCCAAACTTTTTTTTGTAGGAATATTACTTTTTGTTATTAAAAGTCCAATTAAAAATGAATAATGATTTCATTGATTACGGTATTTTAGAATAAAAATAACTGGAAAAAAAACTTTCAAGTTATTTATAATAACTATAATAATTATTAACAATACAAAGATACATTTTTCTCTGGTTAACATGCCAAAGTATTGTCAACGTCATCACTGTTGACAATTAAAATCCAGAGAACCTATACTTTTTTGATAATTAAAATCCAGAGAACCTAAAGTTTTTTGACAATTAAAATCCAGAGCACCTAAACTTTTTTTTAGTCCGAATATCAAAGTTTCCAAGTTACATGGTATTATAAAATGGGAAAACCAAAAACAAAAAACTTCTGAGTTATTTACAAAATTACCATTATTATTTATTACATAACGATAACAGGTACCAAATAATCAAGCCACTAAAATTCCAAAGTACCTAAACTAGGTTTTTCTTGCACTATCGTTGCGATGTAAATAGAAAGTTTGAGTATCCACGGCTAAAATTCCAGAGAAACCAAACCCATTATTTCTTACCTCTATATCAATATTACCGCGTTGTAAATAGTCCATCAGCTGACCTATAAAAATAAAATTAAAACGTACGGCATCTGCATAATGAAATTGAACCTACGGAAACTCTCCGACAAACCTACCGATGCCCCCCTCTCTCTCCCACCTTCCAACTTCACCTTACCGCGCCGTTACCCGCTTCACAGAACTTATTATCCAAATTGTCGAATTAGTTTCGCAACGTAATTTTTTTTATCTTGCAACTTGGTGCAGCTACAATTTTTTCCATGTCATGACGCAGGTCTATTACGTCGGCTCATTGCAAAGGAAATTTACTTACCTTTCGTTATGATAACAAATAGCGAAAATAAAAACGAAATTCTTTTCTCGATATTCCTCTTGTTAGGATAGATGGAAAATATTTTATTGCTGGCGGATTATAGGCAATAAAAACTCTACATTTTCTTAAAGTGACAGTTCAATTAGGCAACAAACGACTAACCAGAACAGTTGCTTGACTTTAGACGATTCTGCTTGAGAAATCGGGTATCCGTCAAGTGATAATTAAGTTTTTGTTATTTCGCCGCAACGCAAAATTAATATAGACAGATTTGGAGCTATTAAGCTGTATTTTCCAGTATCTAGTCCATTTGTACTTTTTCTATAGCCTTAGACAGAGATACATCTTGTGCCATTATAAATGTGTCGTCAGCAAATGCTCCAAGTACTGTTTCTTTTGTTGTTGGGATATTAGCCCTATAGAGCAGATATAGGAGTGGTCCTAAAACACTACCTTGTGGAACTCCATCTGAAATAGGTTTAAGTGTTGAGAATGCGAGTCAAAAAATATAATTCCAACAGTCGAGAGTTCCGCGGTAGCAATTTGCTCATTTTGTAGATTAATACCAAATTCACGATGAAAGAATGAATTAGACATCCAAGAATATTGCAGAGCAGTATTTCTTTTCATCTAATGGCTTTTCAACAACCGCTGTTACTCTGTGCACTTGGTCGATTGTCGAATGGTGATTCCGAATTCCACACTGGAAATCTGATATTTATACCAACGGTTTAATGCCTTTTTTGACAGCAGTTTCTCAAATAATTTTGATATCGCAGGTAGCAGCGAAATAGGCCTGTAAGATCCAACTTATTCTGCTGGTTTATCACGTTTTTTAGCATTATTATTCGAGCAACTTCAATACATTCCGGAACATGCTTCAGCCTCACCATAAGACATGGATGACTATAATTCAGAAAAAGAACATATAATCTATTCAAAGTTATTTTGTACATACGTCATCTAAATTTGTGATGCCAAAACATCAAATAGCTTTTAGTTCGGTTTGACTTTAACATACAACAAAATTATGATCTAAATAAAATAATTGAACAAACATTTTATCAAATATAATTTATTTTAACATATAGTACATCTAAAAACTACAGTTAATTTATAGATTAAAGTTATAATCTCTTATCACTGTTACTTTTGCATACGTCTGACAACCGGACGGTTTTGACAGGCTCATTCGTTTACGCGTTCGAACTAATCAGACAGCATTATGTCTCTTTTTAACTAGAATAAAATGAGAAGGAAAACATTGTCTGATTCTGAAACAAATTTACAAATTGCGACAGGCGTTTCATTAAACATCTTGATGACGTATGTAAAAAAAACTGAATAGACTATAATATTAATTTCATATAAAATTGTATTTACCAAAAAAAAGTGTGGTTATAGGCAAAACAACGAATATAGTTTCCCTCTATGTTCCCCAATGAGGTTATGTTAATCAAAAATATATTGTGAGATAAAAATAATAACAAAATGAAAATGACAGAATTGGAGATTAAAAGTAATCGTTAAGTAATTCGAAACCCATAGACATTTTAGTACCACAAGCCTCAACCGCGTTGATGTGGATAAACAATGTCTCCTTGGACGTCGATCGAATGATGTCGTTTTATGATCTTGTAACAAAGTCGGAAAATTGCAAGATCATCCGTTGTATTGGACGTCAACCGTCGAATTTCACATGCGTACTTTGTTTACGATTATTTGCACGTAGAAGTGATCGCAGAGCAACAAATAGGTCATGGTTTCTCGTTTTTATTATTTTATTTTCCGATACAATGTCGACCATTCGATCTAATTCAATCGCCAGCGGGTTGGATGCATGTCTTTGATCGTCACAACTCGTGAATCATCGATTCTTCTAACTTCAGATTTATTCGAGATAATAAACACATATAAATTAAATAATTTATACCGGGAATGTTTATAAATAATTTTATATATAATAGAATAATAGAATATAATAGAATTTATAAGTGATTAATATAAGTGAAAAGGTATCATTATTAAAGAATTTCATATAATTTATTTCTAAACTTCTGAGAAGTAACAACATAACCTCATTTCTACTTTTTGTAAATAAACACACATTAGCAAAAACTGATATATATATATATATATATATATATATATATATATATATATATATATATATATATATATATATATATATTTGGTGAGAAATATCTATATTTAATGAAAGAAAAGATTGACAAAAAGTATAAATATCTAAATATCTGTAATTGTTTGTTTGTTTTCCTTTATTTTTATGGTTATTATATTATGTTTATTTCGTAATAAATACTAAATAATTTTACGATGCAAAGGAACATTTCTATCTAGTTAGCTTGTGTCAATATCATTACTTTTCACAATTAAAATGCAGAGAAACCAAAACAGTTTTTAGCCGAATATGTTTCCTATTAATTGTGCTGTTGAATTCATTTTAATTATTCATAAAAATTATTTTAAGCCTCACCTATTAAATTTTGAATTTAAATTTCATTTAAATATTTTTTCATTATTATCGTAATATTAATTTATTTATTGTATGGATATTATATAATACTTTTACGGTACTTAGGAAGACATCTATGTGGTTAATATAAGTGAATGTCATTGCTACTGACAATTAAAATTCAGAGAAACCAAAACAGTTTTTGTCTGAATACGTATTCTATTTAATAAAGGAACCTTCTCTTCTTATTATAGAACTCTGTAAAACTGTAGTTCACTGAAACTAAATTATGTTTAACCTTACAATAACAAGTATTGTCAAGTTTTTACTTGAAACTAACACCGAGATAATATAAGTAACCAGTGTATAAACTCGAAACGTCCCATCAGAATAATTGCAGTAATATTATTTTTTTGTTCTATAGGTATTTTATCATTTAGATACCGCTTAGTTAAAGAAAATTGAACATATTATTTGTTTTTTTTTTTAATTTTATTCGTTATTTCAATCTGATTACGGTATTAACACTATCTTATAATCATTAGACACTGTTATACTACTAGCATACAGACTCATCTAGTTAATGTGTGTCAATAAATCGTCAATGTCATTACAACTGACAAGTGAAATATAGGGAACCCAAATTTTGTTTTCCTTTTACTTAAAAATAATTTGACTAAAATCGATATTGAATTTTCTGTGTTATGTACTACGTGATGGCAACAAACATATTTTCAATCATTGGAAACACCTCAATAATCGTTAACAATACAAAGATAAATTTCCATCTAATTAACATCTCGAAGTATTGTAAATGTCATCACCATTGACAGTTAAAATACGGAGAACCTAAACTTTTCCTGTAGCAATATTATTTTTGTGAGCCATCAAAAATTACCATTTATAATGAATAATAATTTTATTGTTTCTGTTATTATGGAATAAAAAAAACTCAAAAAAAAACCTTTCAAATTATGTTAAAACTATAATAATTATTAACTATTACAAATATATATTTCTATCTGCTTAAGATCTTAAAGTATTGTCAACGTCACCACCGTTGACAATTAAAATCCAGAGAACTTAAACATTTTTTGTATGAATATTAGTTTTTGTGAATTATAAATAATGATGAATAATGATTTTATAAATAATGGTATTATGGAATTTAAAAACCTGAAACAAAACTTTTCAAGTTATTTAAAGATTATAATAATTATTAACTATTACAAAGATACATTTCTATCTAGTTAACATCTCAGAGTATTGCCAATGTCATCATCGTTGACAATTAAGATCCAGAGAACCTAAACATTTTTTTGTATAAAAAGTTGAATTTATAAAGAATAATAATTTTATTGATTTTGATATTATGAAATGAAAAAACCGGAAAAAAAACCTTGTACAGACGTAAATAAATAAACATGTCGTTTTTTTAGTACACATAACAAGAACTGAACCATATACATTAAGATAAGTAATAACTGTGGACTATTGATTTTAAAGTGTAATGACCATTACTCCGAAGAGCGTTCCAGTCGTCCAGACCGTGTAAATCGTGTCGTACGTGATAGAAAAACCACCACATCATCGTCGGACTCCCTTCCTCAGTCCGTCCGGCGATTCCCTCTCTCCCCGTCGAAATTGCACCAAACAATTAGTCCAACACCTATAGAGAAGAGCAGATGAACGTGTCCGCCGACAAGGAGAGAAGAACGAAGACGGGACCCGCTCTCTCCTCCGCCTCCGTCTCCGTCGCACCACCGCTCCCGCCCCTATTCCCTCTCTCTCTCGCGCCGTTCACCTGTCCCCCACCTTGTCTCGCCGACCAATAGCAAGTCCGCATCAGCGTAGCGTCTCGGATGCCCCGATCTCCGGAACACGGGCTGCATTCTGCCGTCATTTCTCGAGTGGTTCTTGACGTGCGAGGATATCCTCGGACGTTAGTCTTCTCGGCGTTGACAGTCCTTCAGGCGATTGATCTTTACGCGTGTCCAGTTCGTAGTGTTGTGTCGTACGCAATTTCATCTCGGACGTTATCAACTTGCTGTTACCTTCGTATGTTTACTGTTACGGTGACCCTATCGAAGACATGGATTATTCTCTGATGATTATAAGGTGAGCCGTCCAACATTGTAATTATTTTACGTAGCCCCTGTGCGGGATTGAAAAACTCGCTATCGATCTGGCGAAAGATCGTCTCGTATTTTGTCAGACGTCGCCGGCTTTGATCTCGTTCGGGTTTTTTTTTTCTTGTTTTGCATATTGATTGTTATGATGAAAAATCGAACCAACAGACGAAATGTTGTCGAGAGGTTCGTCCTTATCGGTCGCTCAATTTAAACCCCCGTCGATCGTTGAAAATGCGCGTATCGATCCGGGACCGTTCCGCAACTCACCTGGATACCGATAAGTTTTTTTCTCCCCAGCAAATTATCCGGTTGAATAGCGCTTCTTAACACGGCGAGACAAAAGCGGCAGGGGCGGCTTGTAACGACCTGTCAAACGGTTACCAATCCAATCAGCTCGATGAATAGGGCCGTGGCGTCGAGGTCGAAGATGAATCCGTGCTTGGTACAGTTTGTGTGAGCCGGGGGGTGTGGTGTGGGGGGTCGAAGAACGTCAGGGGGAGCTGCGAAACTCCCGACTCTGTCCGAAAAAAAAAACCTCGGGGATTTTTTATCTGACGCCGATTTACTCACGAGAGAAAAAAACACCGTCCTAAGCGTTATCGTCATTGCATTTTTTTTATCTGATAGAGTAACGAGCATCCCGTTGGTATCCGATAGACCGATAGTCGTTATGAATAAGGAACTTGAGGAATTCTCGATGTCTGAAGGTACTCCGTAATAATAATAACTAATTCAATAATTTTCTAATATATTCATTAAAATATTCAGAACAAATGATAATAATAATGGTTTGGTATCGTCCAATTTTTTGGCATCATCTTTCTTTAAATGAACAGGAAAGATTGAGCTTGGAAAAATATTACATGAAATTTCGAAAAACAATTCTTATATTCAACTGCTAGTATTTCACTTAATTTAAAAAAGTCACAACGTGACCTGATAAAACGAAATAATATTAAAACCTTACATGTAATTTCATAAAATATCCCTTTCCTCGCTTTAGAAGTACTCACTCAATATGATTTAATGTCTGGAGATGCCCCATAATTCTAAAACTATAAATGGTTTTTTTTTAATTTATTATTTATAGTATTATTTGTCAAAATATTTTCTAACTCAGAAACTATCTAGTAAATTCATAAAAATAATCGGAAGGCGGAAGGTTTGGTTTTTTTGTTAATTACATCGAAAATCGTCCATTATCTTTCCTTAATTGAACAGAAAAGATAACGCTTGGTAAAATATTACATATAATTTCAACAATTCTTATATTCATTCTTATCTTAACATGATAATCGGAAAAAATCTTACAAGTAAATTTAGTAAATACTACTTTAAATTGCTTATTGTCTACTTTATTATTCTCTTTTTCAATTATTTTCTTGTATATTATCTTTAATTTCAACACGCTAGAGCTTAACATGTAATTTCTTACCTAATAATCTAAAAATATCGTAAAATATTACATGCATATTGCAAATATATAACCCTTTTAAAAACCTTACCTACAATATCCACAATAAGTCTAATATCTAATATTATTCTTAATAAAAGACGTTCACTGAAGAGGTTCAAGTGGTAATCAGAAGGGACAATGTCTGGTGCATATGGCATTCTTTAAACGGTTTAAATATTTCCATGTAGCTTTTCTCGGACTTTGCGTAAAACCAAACATTATCATATTACAAACCGATTTCTGCCTGTATAATGGATAACATTTTCCCTTATCTTCGAATTTTTTAGGTTGGCCAGTGATTCTTCGTTGATTATATTGAAAACATTACGAGAAGCATTCATCAGGAAGCAAATAAGAAAGATAAAGCTTGTAGATTTCCGGCTATTAAAGAAATAACTATTTACACTATCTGGTCTGGCAAGTCTAACAACAACATTTTCGAGACTGTCAGACGGGTATTGCGCGATCTACGCCACCTACATTAAATTCGGAACTTAATTTTCAATCTCCGTACGGAATCGAAATCGCGAGCTACATAATCGAGATGGATCTATAAATATTTGCGATGATAAGATAACTTTTGAACGCTTTTCTGAAAAATTCGCTCGAGATGCTGTCGCTATCGCCGTTAGATTCGAAAAAAAATTCGGGAATCCCCCTTTCTACCGGGTTTATTTGCAAAATAATATCTATAATGACAGTCTCTGTTTTATCGACAAACAACCGTAGTATGATACACACTAGTACTAGTCGTATTATTACAGCTGTATAATCTTATTTAGTGGAGTTCATAAAATAACATTGAGATAATGATTAAATAACAGGAATTAAAGGAAACCCATTGTTACAATGTAACAGAAAACAGATATTAGAATCTTAATCCAAACTATTGTATTGATCATTCAATGATCATAAAAAATGTTAGATGCTCACACAATTTCCTGTACTTGGGTTTCAAATCATATGAATATTGTTGATATTCTAAAGGCACTCTACCAGGTCATTCCTTTGAACTTTCCATATCCTAATTGTTTCTTGGGCCACATTTAACCCTTCTCTGTCAACTACTTTTGAGTTTTCACTAAACTTGATATTTTCAAAGAAGTATAAATCTATAACGGTCTTACTTTCGGAAAATATAACAAGTATAATTACATGTATATAATAAATAAGTCTAGCGACATCTGTTAGAATAACCGGTAATGATTTTCCGGTACATACAACAACTACAAGGCAAAAGGCCAAATCCAATGAACGGGATAATTAAAACTACCTAATAGAATTCTGCAAATTTACATAGTTTATGAATATGTTATATTACAGATATATTCTTACATACGACTTCATTATTCACTTGTAAACTGTTAATAAATAACAAACCTTGTATATTTCATCCTATAAATTGGAAAATAAACATGAATCTGATAATTTAAAAAAGCGTTGAATATATTAGTTAATAATTATGATAATTATAACATATAAAGTTAATAATAAGCATATCTTACAATTTAAGATGCTCTAAAGTGAAAATTCAAAATTCAATATCTCGCAGTATAGTATTAAGTAAACTTAGAATCTTACATTCAATTTTTTACATTAAATTTAATGTAAAAAGTTACAACTATAATGCTATCATATATACATAATATTACAATCTTACATCTGATTCTAGCATTTAATTTCAAACACTCGCAACAAAAATCCTTGCATAAACAAACAAAAATTCTATTGCATATATTACAATTAATTTTAGAAACCCCCACATGTTTACATGTAATAAATACTTAATTAAAATAATAAAATACTTCGGAGATTCTGCTTACACATAAGATTCTTTAAAAATTGATAAAAACTTTGAATATTTCAATAATAAAGATAACTACAAAAATTGTTAGATGGAGGCTGTTTCCAGAAAAGCGTATAATAGAAGAGCGAAAATATAATTGTTTATTAAGCCCTCGTAAAACTCGTAATGACTAAAGAACGATATATGACTAAAATTACAATAATATCTCAGCTTTGTTTATCTTTATACCTTAATTTTTATCTTTACCTGCCGCTAATTAAACTAATCAGCGAAAAATAAACGAATTATAATTAGTCTAGCGCCATAAATAACATCCTACCGTCGCATAATTATTTATCGTCAAGATAGTAAGAGAAAAACAACAGAACGTCGCTTCCGAATCCGACGATTGTAACCGTTCCAGGGCACCCGTCGAATTTATCGACGAAATCCCGAACAGATAAAAGCGAAAGGCGTCCTACAGTACATATCGCCAGCACCCTTTCATGTCGTTCCGTTTATTTACCACCACACGCCCAGATATGAAGCTAACGACCGGTTCGTCCACTTGCAGCACCCCACCGTTGCCATGGTAATTAGAACCGAAACAGCGTTGTCAGTCAAGTCGGTAGGGCGATTATCGTCTCTATATATCACCCGGTAGAGGTACGCGGGGGGGCGGTGGATGGGGGAGACGGAAATAATATGCGTTTTATCTAATGTGATAACCGACACACCCTCGAGTTTCTTAATTTTTTCCTCGCAGTCACACAATCGACGTTATGGCGAAAATTACGATTAGATTAAAACAGGATTTCGTATGAATCACCACCTATCAGTTCAGGTTACTTAGTGCAGTGCCATCTAAGGTACGGCCGCCTCCCGAAATCGGCCAACGGTTGACATAAACATTAACCGGACTTAGAGGAGACGATAAATTATCCAAACATTTTCGTAATCCTCACGGCGAGATGCTGTGATATCATCACCTTATCAAAAAGTGCTTCCCCTTTACGATATTGCGCTTATATCCACTTAAATAAATACTCGTAAATCTCTCAAACAATTCAAATGGATAAAACGACATTCCGCGATTTTAAATAAAGTATAAACAACTTTGTGCTATTATTCAACAATCTTCTCTTAATTTCTTAGATAATATGTCTTAATTAATTGTAAATTATTAAAATAACAAGCTTAGTACATCTCATTCTATGTAATGAGAAATAAACATGAATCAGATAATTTTAAAAACTTTGAATACCTTAAATTACATTATTACATAATTACATTACATACATACACATTACATAATTAACAAAGCCCACAAATGTATTGTAATCAACACAATCTTAATATATTACATGCAATTCACAAAGTCACAACTTAACATGATAATCTGAAAAAATCTTACTTGTAATTTCAGAAACCATTGCATTCAAATGCATATACTACATTTAATTATAGACACATAGATAAGTTTATATATATTCAATATATTTAAATAAAATAATAGGATACTTTTAATATTTTGCTTACACATAGTATAAAATAATGAAATATTACATTTAATTTCAACATTTCTAAATATAATGTTTTATAGTATCCTTATTCTGAAGACTGATTATTTGTATATTTCGTCCAATAGAATAATAGATTACGATATATTATTAAATGGCTTTTATACGTCTTATATTTAATTTTTAATTTAGTTTTAGGAAGTTCTAGTCTAAGATTATTAAATGTTTTAAAAATTAACTGAATTGATATCAGATTGGTTACCAAGGAAATAATAAACCCCTTAAAATATTACATTCAATATCAATATTCACATTACATTTGATTTTAAAAGAAGTAGAATTTTATTGAAAATAATGTGATTAAAAAATTATTAACATATTACATTTAATTATTGATAATTATTAATTATTGATTGCAATTAAGAAATGTAATTACAGAAACCGAACTAGAAGAAAAATATTCCATAACTTTACATAGAATATATAGAAAACAAATAATACTTAATATGAAACTGGAATAAAAACAAACTTTTCTCTATTGTAAATTGAAGTTGTAAGCTTTTATATCTGTTGTGTGCTGAATGACGACATTTATTAGCTGGCATTAAAATTTAAATCGCCTAACATTAATGAAATCCTAATAAGGAAAGGAAAACGACACGCGATTTCTAACAGTACGAAGCCAAATAAAAGGGCAACGAACAATTCTATTTGGGAGTGATAAAACTTTCGGGTGGAGAGACGAGGCCGACTACGCCACTGTCGCTGTCTGTGTGTGATCTATCGTCATGACAACCCAGGTACAAGAGATCTGAATCAGATCGATACGGCCACCAGCATTGGACGATCGCCCTGCCAGACGCCGCCATTTTGGCCGGTTCTCTCGGGAGAAATCCTGCCAGGGCCACACCCAAAACGACTATCCCGTCAGATCACACACACACACACACATACACGCGCTCTCTCTCTGGCCAAAAAGTCGGGTCAATCGATACGACTAACCACCGGATTGTTATTCGGTGGTTTCTCCCCCAGATTGGTCAGGTGGAAAAAGTCCTTCGTTTGGTTTTTTAGAGGCGACCGCCGCCTTTTCAAATCGATACCGGACGGAGAATGTACCGTGCATGATCTGTGTCGGCCGGGTTAACAGGATTGCGAGAAACTGTATACTTTTCACTGAAAAACGAGAATAATCTCATTTAAAATCGTATCGATTACCGTCGATAAGAATTTTGTCGCTAGAAAATGCAGTATCCGTTTATTATTTTGTTTATCTAAAATGCGCGAAGTTATATTTCATACACTATATTGAAGAAAGTACCTCCAAACCATATCAAATTACTTAAAGGTTAATAAGTATACAGTCAGAGATGAGGTCTCAAAGATGTCCAGGATGATCCAAAAGCAAGAAAAAGCAAAAATAAATTTACAGAAATATTACTGTTACAGAACTGACTATCCAGATATTCCAATGATCTGTAGTTCTCTTTAATTTTACCTCAACATGTTAGACAAAAAGCAAAGCGGATCACTCGAAATCAAGGAACTGTACTGGTTAGTCGGAAAATACTCCCAAGTTGACCTAAGATCAAAGAGATTGGTTTTTAAACCATTATAAAAGCTATTAGAACTTACTGGTTGCAAATATGGGGTCACACTAAAACATCAAGTGTTTATCACTATGTAACCAATAAGAAACTGAAGCAACACAAATATTGGACAACGTAGAGGAAACCGAAAGCAACATTTTCCAACATTTTTGAGACTCTGATAAAAGTGATCTTAGCAATTTTAATTCTAATGGTTGTCAATAGTCCGATCATTGGTAATAAAATATACAACTAATTCAAAAAAGAACGTTAAACGTTTAAGATGAGGCAGGGTAGTAGTGAATGTACAAGTGTTACTGTTAACTTTCTTTTAAGAAGTCTAATTTAATTTGAATTTGAGAAATACATACTGATGTATTTACCATGCATTCGTATTGCTTCTGTATTGGTGCAAATACAACAGAACAATAGTAATAAATCAATTAAATTAAGATCGTACTAAGCATATTTAATGTAAGATGTATTTTTAAAAATAAAAAAAAAGTGAATTTCGATTAAGGTCTCAAAACAACATTTTGCCACATATGTTGGGACTTTGATGAAAATAGTCTTTTATAAGGTTGTCAATAATCTGATTATTGATAATAAAATGTACAGCTAACATAAGAAGGAGTAGCAAATAGAGTAGTTAAAAGTCCAACCTGATAAACAATAGAATAGAAAATTCAATGATTGAGTCATAAAAATTTATTAACCATCCGTAGAGACAAAAATGCGTTAAAATCATGAAGATACCTTCCCCAAAACCCAAACCGACATATATCGACGAACAATATTCGTTTTAATCGAAAAAAATCATCTTCCCATATTTCTATCTCCGGATAAATAGAAAGGGGGTCCGCCAGATAACGAGGTAGGGCAGCACGTGCCGAGCAGGTGTCTCTCCGGGCAGGTGAAACCACCATATGCCCCTCTGGCCGCCTCGTCAACCAGTTTTATTCACGTCCCGTTCGTTAAATCGAGACGGCACGCGTAGATTCATCCGTTCGCGTCTCCCTAACTGTCGAAACAACATCGAAAATTCCTGACTCGACGCCCAGGATAACGCAAAACAAACCACTTTGTTTGCTCCGGTACGGATCGGGACAAAAACTGGCCCGACGAGATGCCCCGCATACCTGTTCTCTCACCTATCGTCGAAATCGAACGCCCAAACAAAAATTGGGATATTTTATCAATCGCCGTGCAAAAACGTCCAAAACTGGTAACGGCCGCCTCGGCGGCGAGCGAGACGGAGACAGAGAGAGGACGTCCAACAGCGACTCGTACTCTGGTTACCACGTGCCTTGAACGGATCCCTTGACCTTGGATCAACCGATCGCGAGAAAAAATCTTCTATCAGTTTCGGCGATAAGGTGTTTTCGGCTCGCGACAGATCTGTACCGCACCAAACACAATAAATATATATGTTGTCGGTACACGGGCGAAAATATTATTAAATTAAAATAACAACTTTTGTTTTCTCTCTTTCTCTCTTTTTCTTTCTCTGTCATCATTATCGTTATAAGAAACTCAAGAAAGGGAAAACAACCAAAAGATGAATAAGTTGTTTAAATATCTACTACGCTTTCTTCATTCATAAATAAATTTTTAATAATAGCACGGATATTAAACAATCAATTTGATTTTATTGGGATTATTTTTTTTCATTTATTAATGTATTATCACTAGTCGTTGCCGACTAATTGACAATGCCCTTTGGTCCTTACTTAGTCTCTAAATAAAATTTAAAAAAAATTGAACCGACTTCAAAAAATAAATAAGGAACTCACTAAAAATTTAAAAATAATCAAACATAGGTATTTAACACAAAAAAAAAACAATTTAAAATAAAATATGTACATAATAATCGTTGTAATCACTACATAGTATAAAACAAAGTCGCCTTTTCTGTCCCTATATCCCTATGTGCGCTTAAATCTTTAAAACTACGCAACGAATTTTGATGCGGTTTTTTTCAGTAGATAGAGTGATTCAAGAGGAAGGTTTATATGTATAATACATGCATAATATACTAAGGCAACATTGCTAATTTTAGAGGTTTCTAACGTGATGTCGTAAATTAACCTATTTTTTTAGGCTTATTTAGCAATTAGCAAAAACGCTGCCTAACCCTACGAGTTAGATCAAATTAATGTACTACAGTATTGTACACCATAAAAAGGTCTACAAAAAAGTCCGCGATGGTATATGTTTATCTTTTAGGGATAACTCACATTAACCATTTTTATTGTTTACTTTTTACGTGAGAAAATGGCTTATTTACGAAGCTATTTTAAGCAATACGGCATTAATCCTTATGGAATTAAGAACCTTAAATACAGTGTGCAATTAATATAGATCAATATGGTTACAGCATGTAAATTAAACAAATATTTTCGGAGATATTACAAATTTAAAATTTGCGTTTAAAAATGTGTAATGTAATAAAAATTATATGAATTTAGATATTCCAAAGATAGCAGGAAATCTTCATAGTAAGTATAGGGGAAGAGGAATTGTTTTACTCCAAATTTAATGCGTGCAGGCCAAGGGCAGTAATGAATGAACCAAAAATAGTGGATCGATTTTAATCATGTTTTCATTGAGTGACATAGGCATATATATTTTATGCCCGTGCAAAGTCGGAGCGGGCCGCTATGTTTTTATATACAACGTTCATATTTTTTCTGTAGTGTATTTAATTTAGTATCAGCATTGCACCCGTGCGAAGCCGGGGCGGGGCGCTAGTAAATAAATAAAAATAAACAAGAACCTTATTTAAACTATCTACTACACTTATTTTATATTCCACTATATACACATAATTTAGCTTAATACCTACCTAAGTTCAAATAAGTTTGTGCAAATTATATTATTGGAGACATTTAATATTTCTTGTTATTAACATTAGTTGCTATTAGGTATTACTCTTTCAGCTCTTCCAGTTATGTTTTTGCTTGGTTGAGGTTTCTCTTATCTTGCTTGCTGCCAAGTTTGTCGCAGTTTCCTTTTTTGTGTCAACTTTTTCTACTGTTGCTCAATTAGGAGTCGCACACAATATCCAGTTAGTATTATGCAGATAAGGCGGTTTAATTATGGTAATATTAAAATTAACTGTTAAGATTACTGGTGAGCAGTCAGATGATAAATCGGCCCGTGAGTCAGCGTTACACTTTTTGCTATCAATATTCTTTGTGTCACGGAGGCTATGATGTCGATGATTTTATTCTTATGTGGCATTCAATATGTCCGCTTGTCAAATATCCATTGTTTAAACGCCTTCTATCAGACGTATCTGAATACTTCCCATAACCCTCCAACATATACCTTTAAAAAGTCGTCAGGTCAGAATACAACAGAGATATTAGAAAAAAAGATTATAGAAAAAAATGTTCACAGAAATACTGTTTATTTCAATGTTAAATTATACATGTGGTCGACGGGAGAAT
This sequence comes from Rhynchophorus ferrugineus, assembly GCF_030347505.1. Classification (NCBI taxonomy): domain Eukaryota; kingdom Metazoa; phylum Arthropoda; class Insecta; order Coleoptera; family Curculionidae; genus Rhynchophorus; species Rhynchophorus ferrugineus. The sequence continues at coordinate 14,781,153 of NW_027472587.1, forward strand.
TGACAAGATATTAGGTTAGGTAGAGGAAGTACGGTAGCGTTGTGGAAGTGGTACTATTACAAGGGGATGGAGAAAAGAAAAGAGAGCGAGACTTAGGGCGTTTAGCTTTGTTTGAGGGTACCTATAAGTGTGTTACGTGTCCCGTTTCGTGATGCGAGGGTGTTCATGTGTTGATGGTATACATGGTGAGCTTCTGTGGTTTTCGTCTATCAGGCTAGTCTCGTGGGATGTCGTCGACCATGTGATGTTGATGGGTTCCGTTCCTCGTGCTATCCTTCCATGCACGTGTCAAGCACCTGTTGAGTGGCTTATGTTGAGTTGATTTACCTGTTAAGCACTTTGATTACATCGGGGTCACCAACTGTCGGAATGTTCGTCGGGTCGGTCAGTCGGTCGAAATGTGTGACTGCCACTGCGATTATTTGTCAGAACACTCACTACTATTTTTGGAAGGAAGATGCACGAGAACTGAAAACACTGGTTGAAGAAATACTGTTTATTTCAATGTTAAATTATACATGTTGTCGACGGGAGAATTGACAGGATATTAGGTTAGGTAGAGGAAGTACGGTAGCGCTGTGGAAGTGGTACTATTACAAGGGGATGGAGAAAAGAAAAGAGAACGAGACGTCGTCGTGATGGTCTTTTATCGCCTGGAACTGCATGGTACCAATCCACCGGCGTTGCCAACCTTTGTACTTGCTGGTGGTGAATTCGTGGTGGCCTAAAGGGTCGTGTCGGTCGCCACAAAATAATAAATGCAGAACACTGTAGTAAGCTGTTAAGCTCTACAACCGAGGCTGTCTCAGTCAATTTGTACGTAATTTTTGATGAAATTCTATGTCGAATTTGAAAGTAGTTTTTTAAAAAAATATTTTAAACATTCTGTCATTATATTGTGATAAACATAAGAATGATTATATTGATCACAACGATATACATTTGTGTAATGACACCTCTATCATTGTAGTTACATAAGAAAGCGAAAAACGCAAAAGAACCAACAGGAACGATAAAAAAAACGACATACGAGCGAATCATTCGCCTTTTGTTTGACTACGCTTTCTTGATTCGGAGATGAAAACGGTCTGCTCCGCGGTCACCGGAGCGAGGAGGCTCACTTTTAGAAACCGATCCCCCTCCTCCCCTTCGCCTTCCCCCGTCGCAAAACTGTTGTGCCCCCGTTCATTATAATTGATTTCGTTTTTTTTTGCACGTCAAGTCTTATCGCCATCGACGCTCGCTTTTTATTTCGCAATTAAAATCGGGTAGGCTGCGGGCGCGCGTCTAATTCAGCCAGCCTTGAGAGGCGTAATAGGGATGGCGAAAAATATCGATATTTTTTGGTGCTTAATTTTAAAACTCCATTAAGAGTATCGATACTTTTGAAAATGTTTAAAAATATCTTTAATATTGGGGTTATTCGAAACGTGGATATTTTTTTAGGGTCATATATCAATATTTTTTGGAAAAATATCGATACTTTTTGTGGCTGATATTTTTTATTCTCGGATATGTGGATATATCGATATTTTTTTAAATATCGATGTATCGGTACCTGCGTGAATCACCCCGGTTGTATGAAGTTGGTAGTTTGAATAATTCGACACAAAGATAACAGATATCGTTAACTTTGTTTTTTTTTAATTAAATCCTACTGTTTGGTTTGGTATTAAGACTGCATATAGAAAAAAAAACGTATTTCGATTCTATTTACGGTAAATATCGCTCAACAGCTCATAGATACAGCAAATACGATTAGGTCTACTCATTTCCTGAAGTTCCGGATTCGTTTCCTAACGTGAGAGGAAATGAATTAATAACAGGAACCCGAACCTTGTAAAATTAAATAACTAAAGCGGTTATTCTATATTTACGCTATGGCTTCCAGGAAAACTATTGCGGCGTTTTCAACATTTAATTTTCTCAGTTTCCGAAACAACGAAATCCGAAAGGTACGGATGAATTTCCCGGAACATCTGGAGTTTATAGGACATTGAATTGAAAACAATTTTTCTATGGCATGTCTTATATCTTCATGTGAAAAGTTCACTCTATCTTAGCTAGTTTACTCTATCTAGTCTAGATAATTCAATCTGTCATAGCTAATGTACAACTTGGATGATGTCTGATGATTTTGCAGCTGGAAACCCAAATCATCAAGTTGAGAAGCTACTCTTCTCTTGTATTATATAAATCATTCTAACAGTAGTTAAATGCAAAGTGACCCCAGTAAGTGAGATGATTCTTGCTATGTATTCTTTTAGAGGTCAGTATCAGTTCATCATATTCACTATTGTTCTCTTAAACCAACTTTCGGATTTTTTGTTTGATATTTCCTTCTTAATAATGATTTTGCTGTTCATAGCAACGTATAAATTGATAGATTTTCCAGCTCAAGCGTTAATTTCCTTTTCCTGTCTCATATTAGTTTCCGTCCTGTGCTTGCTCTTCCATCATCATCATCATAAGTGTCGTTTTGTTTTTGTTTAATATCATTGTATATTTTCCTAGTAGCATGATTAAGGTTTGTTGTAAGTGGATTAAACCCTCAATTGTTATCATTAACATGAACATGTCTCCATAAAAGTTATGAACAACGTTGGACTTAGACATCCTCCATGTCGTAGTTCTGCTTGGGCTTTGAAGTTACAACATACAGTTTCTTGGATTATTCTTGTCATTCTATCACTTACTCCTCTTTATTCACATGTAATCCATAATATTTCTCTTACTCCTTGCCTTGTCACATGTATTTTCCAAATCAATTTTTACTTATTTGTCTTATACTTATAGGGATGATTATAGCTCGATGAATGGAGGTTATTTATTCATATAATATAAATATGTGGAAAATACAAGTGATTAAAAGTATGGCAGATGGTGGTGTTACCTGGAGACGAGGCTTGAGCAGTCGATGGTGGCACGTCTGAACTAAACTATGGTCAGTGACTGAATGATCGAAAGTACCCTTCAATAACTCTTCTAGATGAACGTCTCAGGGTTGCCACATATTCGTTATCATTTTCTTGGTGGCGCTGTTGGCACCTCGCCCGTATTCAACATCTGGGATTATATTTCTGGGTATTTTGTAGACCGTTATTCCACGATGTAAAATTCGATATGCCTCAAGGTCGCTACATATTAAATATATGATCTTGTAAATTCATACCCTTTCGATATCCACTGTGATTTTAATCATTTTTAATTGTTTATCTATTATCAGTTCATAAAATTTGCTAGCATTTTGTCAATATACTTGAATACTGAAAAATTGAATGTCATTTGCCAATTTTGGGAGGTTTGATCTTCTTCCCCATATTCTATTCTAAATTACCGGTAATTCAAAGGTTCGAGATCATCAACACGGAAGAGACAGCCACTGGTATAACTATATTTTGTCCTTGGCCGAAAGGAAATTTCTATTCGAGCACTTTCCTCATCGTCTGATCCATTTCTATGCAAACGAGCGATTACTGACGCAAAATTACGACGGTCAAAGTCGAACCATTAAAAACATCGACATGCGGACAAAGAAACAAGCGTCGTAGCTTAAAAATGCTTTTAACCTGTTGAAAATTTACGTCTTTATTGTATAATTAAGCGGCAGTTTACCAAGATATTGACATAATAAGCGGTTTTAAGAAAAAAAAACACCCATTATCAGCAACTATCCCATTAGAGAAATGTCGTTGTTGGATCTTTAATTGCTTCGACGTTCATCTAGCAATAATGTCGTTGTTTTGTTGCTTATAATGGTCGACAACAATAGAACGTCGATTAGTCCTTCGACCAAAACTATCCGGGCACGTGTAGGAGATCGCATATCAATATAATCGAAAAAGCAAATGAAACACACAAAGGAAGATCGCGTTCATGTTACAGGAAAAGTGCGAATAAATGGAATCGAGCAGGCGTGGAAACCCGTCGTCTCAGCAACCGTCTCGGGCGACTGGATTTTTTTCGCTATCCGATGGATTTCAACCAAAAGGTGTAAGATGCTGATGACACAACCAACGTTTCTCGATACAATGACCGCAGCCCGATGACGTCCGCGAGTTTATTGCCATTCGATCCAATTAATAACAGACAAAATGTACTAAATCAGCGGCAAAATGTTATAAATAACGTCGCATCTTGCTCATCATCAGAATAATACGTACTTCCTTTGCGATTTTGAAACAATATCGGATGAACTCACCGAGCCGACTCGTTTTTTTTCTACGAATCCGACGGTTTTTTCACATAAAACAGCAATTTTAACGTATAATATAATAACAGGTCAATTGAAAAGTCCCCAGCCTACCGTTGTAAAACACATTTTTTTGGCAAAATTAAAAAAAGTTTTTTTTTATTCAACATAATTTCCTTCAAGGGTGGTGCATATGGATTTAATTCTCGTAGCCCTTCTATGTGCCAGGCCGGGGACTTTTAAATTGACCTGTTATAGAATAAACTCTGGGCTTGATAACATAAAATCATCAAGGTCGTTCAGAACATATTATTTTTTTAAATACAGAAATACAATTTAGGGTAAATTTTATATGGCTCGGGGAATTGAGGTAAAACGAAATGAAACAGTGGTGTTTACATTATGTGACCGTTATTTATTGGCTACATAAAAAAATTTGAAAAATACAATTAGATAAAACGGATGTCAGCGGTGTTACCTGGAGACGAGGCTTGGACAGTCGATGAATCGAAATACCCTTCAATAACATCCCAGATAAACGTCTCGGGATTGCCGCCAGCTATTCGTTATCGGGTTCTAGTTGGCGCTGCTGGCACCCCGCCCGTGTTCAACATCTGGGATTATATTTCTGGGTACTTTGTAGACCGTTATTCCACGATGTAACATTTTCGACATGTCTCGAGGTCGCTACAACAATATCATTAACTCTTTGATCTTTTACAGACCGTAACCTAACCATGCAAGGAATGTTATTATCTGAAGAAATTCCACAACAAGGTTCGCCACCACCGAACTCGATCATCGGTACGTATTGTTTTGCTTTTTTTCGTTCCCAGAACAAACAAAATCTTGAAACCAACTGTCTTAGTCTAACGTATCAGAAGCCCCTTATCTGGTAGGAAATAACAACGTTCCTATATCAGTTGTGGTCCATATTTTAACCAGCATTTTCCAAAGGCACGGGCAAAAACATATTTATTTTCACTGTTAGGATAAACATCTGGGAAGTCCGCGACCTTATGGTCAGCGAAAACATAACAATACGCGTGATAATAGGATATGTATATTTAGGATTTTTTTATTAAAAATAACTATTATTTATTGTTAAAAATTTATGTTGACGTAGTTGGTAGCGGTTTATCTCTCTTTTTATAAAGAATTATTAAAATAGATTCGTTTTTCATCATCAGAATTCGGTGTAAAAATATATAAATACTTTCATTGTTTCTGAACTGGTATTTAGACGATGACATTTTTTTAATACTGTAAAATAACTTTTCCGCGTCTATCTCCAATCAAAAGCACAAATAGTTATTTCTATGGTATAAAGGAACTTTGATTTTACATTTACCAGAAATCCGTTATAATTAAGTACCACATCTATTTATTCTTTACACCATTTATTTTTATTTGGAAACCGATGATCAGAATTACATTTAAATGGAAAATTATTTCAATATATTTTGAAATTATTGATTAACATGGTGGATATTGGAAAATTGTTGGAAATTGAGTTAGCAGCATTTGAGTATCATTTATTTGGTTTACAGATACCTTGCAGAGTTAAAAATATATTATATTATAAATAATATCCGTATATATAATTATCCGTAATATTAGACCAAAAGTAATTAGTAACCAAAAGAAATTCTTCATGAAAGAGAAAAATAAAAACGGATTTAGTTTCACACTAAGCCGAAAGAAGTTTGTTGGCAACTTGATAACACAAACGAAAGTAACAAAGATTAAACATTCCCATGAACAGTAACATATCCCACGTTAGGTTGACAACAGTTTTCTTCTAATAACCGCAATTGTCTCGATATACCAACCGTGAAAGACCGAGGTATATGTAAAAATTGCAAAACTGAGACTACGTAGCGCATTCTAATGAGATAAAAGATGGGTAATATAAATAGAATTCCATCTCGGTTAACAGTACTCGAGAGACACGCGTCCGCCTTTAAACCGAACTGGTACTGTCATCGGAATTCAATACAGTCAATGCGGGAAGTCCTTTCAGACACCTATTATTCCCGGTAAGGTGTTTCACAACAATACTGCATGAGATGATGAGTAAAATTCTGCTACATCCCACATAATCGGGATTATCCCGATTCTTCGCCTCTCCAATGAATGAAGAACTTCGTTGAGGAAAGTCCCTCCGCCAATCTATTACAAACACAACATATCTTATGAGTTAAAATGGGTTAGAGTTGAATAAGCTTTGCTCAGCGTCAGAACACACAGCCAGTAAAATTTGGGATGGTCCCCAAACAAACTGATTCCGATAAAACAGGAACCGCAGACGTGGGTGGTGATAAATTGAATAAACAAACGACACGTGATGTCCGAGATGTTACGTACGCTCTCGGTGATTTTAATTTTAATCGGAATTAGTCGAACAAATAGGGTTTTATCTGTCCTGTCATAATAATCGATTAAAGTGTTGTTATTGTTATTGGGGTATCTCTAACTTTATTTTGTTTCTTTGTTCAAGCCTTTCCACAATCACCAAAGTCTTTAACCGATTTAATTTAACGTTTATCTGGTATATTTGGTTACTTACCGCGTTTAACATTGTGTCAAAACATCATCAAAATGCAATGATCAGCGGAAAACACGTCGCGTTTCTTAGTTTCCTTTCATTTCGTCAATTAGTGACAATGTTCATCAAATAATAATTTACCATAATTAATAGATTCTGAATATCAAGGTGACTTACGACGGGCTGAATTTTAAGAAAGATGAAAATGGGAATAAAATTTTTAAGGTTGATATGAAGTTACCAACGATTTTTTGTGTAAATAGCAATGATATGGGAAACGTCGCAATGTTGCCGCAGCTACTCCGAGTTTTAGTACATTTTGGCTCTGAAGTTATGCTTAGTTCTTATTTCTTTCGATGGAATGTATCCTTGTAAAGTCATTATGATATTACTATATTTCTCTTTAGTTTGTCCTGTTACTATCTGAATACATCTTTCTTGATAAAACTACATTTAATCACTATATTCTCCTTAATGCATTTACCATATCTGCAAAACAGTTAGTATTATTTCTCTCCTAAATGTATAGTAACATGTGTTAACCAAACGTTCATGTATATTCTGAACAATAACACACATACTCATAAAGCTTTCACACTCTATAATACAATTCCCTACAACTAAGGTATATTAATTGTATACTGACTTTTAATGGTTTCCTCTTTTATTACCCTGTCTTGGTAATCGTCACAATCACTATCACTTTCAGAAACACTAATCAAGTGAATGAAAAACTTGCTCAAGATTCTACCATTTGTCAATTTCTTCTTCAATGTGTCTGATTGAGCTCACACACTGAAAGTGCTAATTTCAACAATGCCTCTTTCCATAAATCCAGACACTTCTGGTTTGAATATCGACCTGAATATCTATTGTTTTGCAATACCCCGTATCAACTCAATTGGATTAAAAATGCAGTGATAGGGAGGAAAACGTAATACTCTGTGGCCATACGCTCAGTAATCTGATCTACTATGTATCTTTTCTCAGGCTTATTTCTAAAAAAGTAAATTACATAAATTGCAATTAAATATTTCATTTATCTTTACCAAGTAACAGCATGAGGAACTATATGTCTGCGATGAATAAATGTTATGACTAACAAAACCTAATAGATAATTATTCCAACATTTACCTTTTTCCATCAACTTTTGTTGCCTTTACACTATATTTATTATCATCTTGCCATGAACAACCCAAGGTACCGTTCTGAAATATTCATGTCTCATTTAAATATATAAATTGATATATTTCTTCCTTGACTTTGTTATATGTTTTTAATAATTGTATTCTTTTAAAACCAATCTCTGGAAGTCCCATTAAACCCCTTTGTTGGTTGTCTTTACACCACTTAAATCCTATATTATCCAACAATGTATGAACGGATGTTCTACATCTCTCAAATAGCTATATATCTTTTGGATCTTTGTGGATACTTTTCAGACTAACAATTTTGTCTGAAATAATTGTATTAAATTATGTTTCGTTTGAAAAAACTACTTACTGTTTTATACATTTCGTATATTTGATCTCTAAAACGCCAAGCTGATCTTGATTCGTCACCTGTTTCGCATAAACACGGTTTCTTTTTGGGGAATTTAATTTAATTTGGCGACCGTGTGCGTACTATTCAATAATAACCGCGGCGATTTCAAATTCATTAAAACAAATGGTTAACAAAACGGACAACTTTTGCAGGCTCATTCCTTTACATGTTCGAACTTCTCTACCGGCATTCTATCTCTTTTTAAACAGAATAAAATAACAAGGATGACTATAAAACGAATTTACAACTTTAGACACATTGATACTCGTGTCACTGCTTTTGAATCGGCTATATTTGCGAAAAGATAAGGAAGTAAAATTGACAAAGTGACGGGAATTTGTGTTGATCAATAAACAAATTTCGACATACAGGAAATGTATTCGGTACTTTACCCGATTCTATTTCTACCTTATTAATTGTAACCGATGGGAATGAAAAAGAAATCTGAAAAATCGGATTGATCGTAAAAATATAAATATAGGGTAAAAAATTATCGATATATCGACGAACAAAAAATCTCATGTCCGAATCTCAAAACAAAAGTTCGATACGTGTAACAAACTTTTTCCACTCCTGTTCAGGAGGAGGAGGGGCATAAATCACCAAACAAACGTTTAATACTCTGATTCCAAAAACCCTTAATAAATTCGATATTTTACTATGCAACTAAAAATTCGATATTCTCATTTACAACTATCGATTACACCAAAAACTTTAGGCCCAAAAAATATACGACATTTTAGATATAAATTAAGCTGGTTAAAATAGTCTATACTTATATCAAAATGGTCTTTAGAACAATAAATTAACTATGCAGAGGTTTTGCCAGTTTTAGCTGCATTTTTCTAATTTTTTGCCTTCGAATGAAAATGCACAATTTTAGAGGACCTCACACCATCTTTATACATTAGTATGCCTGATTATAACAGAAACTTATTAATAATTGTTAAAATAATCAATAAATAAGACTTTTAACTATACAGACCGCCCAATGGAACCAAAACAATTACCTCACACACGAATTTTCTTTGAAACCTACTTTTTTGCAGAAATAACATTTTTTCCCGATAAAGTAAATACATATAATTGTCATAAAGTAGTTTTTCATCACTAATCATCATGCGTATTGAGAGAGATGAAAATCACGAACCTAATGACCTCACCGAGTTCAGCCAAGTAGATATTTAAATGGTCATTTAATCACATTTTTTTTTCTGCCTTAGAACGAAAATGCCCGAATTTTTATTAATGTATAATTACATTATTATGCCTAATTATAACACTAAATTATTAAAATAATGTATAAATAATACTTGTAACCATATCCAACTGCCCAGTGTGAGCAAAAGAACTACGTCATGCCCATATTTGGAGCATTTTAGCTCGCAATTTTCATAAATTTTTCTTTAAAATCTATTTTTTTGCAGAAATAACATTTTTTTCGAATAAAATAAATTCATATAATTGTCATAAAATAGCTTTTCATCATTAATCGTCATATGTATCAAGAGGGATGAAATTGACGAACCGAATGACGTCACCCAGTTCAGTCAAGTAGCTATCTAACGTCTTCGATACTTCATAGATTCCTTACAGCAGGAGAAATAGTTTCGAATCGGGTCGTACTCATATCTAAGGTCGTGCCGTTGATGTTATTTTTATGCAGCTTTCGGCCTTTGCATCAGACGCGTATGATGAATAAATTAATTTACGACACATAAAAAACACCATTTCAAAACATCGGTCCGGTTCGGAGAATCGGAGGAAATCGCGCGCGAGGCGCTGGCTAGTTAACGATCGTTAGAAATGGTTTTTCCCCGACGTCGTGGTACGACGGCGAAAAGATTTCGGCGATCTGGCTCCCTGAAATTGGCCATCACGTAGACTCCGTCGGATTTCCATATAAAGCTTTGCGCAAGACCTTTAAAAAAACAACAATAAAGACGCAAACTGGGTCAAGTAGATACCGAAACGGGCGACAAAGAAAATTTTTATTTATCGGACGGATTTCGTGACAGGTACGCACAAAATCAACCGCTTACGAATCAGTGGACGATCGCCACTGATTTCTAGAGAGAGAGAGAGAGAGCGTTATAATTGCCATACTGGAGGACGCGTCGTACAGTCCGGTGCTACTGAACGGTCATTATTTTCAATCAGCCACGTCAATTTATCTCTGATTAACATCCGCGTTACATTTTTCACCGTGTTAATGTTATGTTGACCAACGTGGTCATTCACTTATGTACACCAAAGTTATTCATTTCTTAATTCATGAAGATTCAGTAAGGTGAAGATATAGGTCAAGCAAGTAATTAGGTACTGTAGATGAACTGTGAACAAAATATATATGAAAGAAATAATGATTGGACACTACTCCAACATATCTCATCATATTCTCTATTATAAAACACAGATAACAGAGAAATCACACACAGTGTAATAAGAAATCAAACTTTTGTATCAATCATGCCTAATAAAAAATACCCATCACTTCTGTATGCGGTCTACATTCATCTCTCCATCAAGTATCATCCAAACCAAGGATGCTCAACCCATGTCCGATTTTTTGCTGTCAATATCCATTTAGAACTCACTGAATTACAAAGCCATTTTGTACCAAGAAACCTTTTTGTGGAAAAAATGTCGTCGAAAACTGAACTTTTTCAGGAGATTTTGCACACTTCTGGAAATTATCACTCATCTACAGCAAAGTTCTTTCATTTCTTGATTGGCTCAAATTCAAAGTTAAGATATAGATTAAACAAGCACTTGGGTGATGAACGAGTCATAAAACAATGTATAATATAAGAGATAAAATATAGATAGATACATATATAAAATAAATAGTGCTCGGGTATTACTCCAGTATAACAAAATTATTAGAGACTGATATACGTAATAAACAAAACAAATGAGGCCAAACCTGAAGTTTTAGGATGATTGAACGTTACTCCAGCATATTTCATCATATTTTCGATAATAAAGCACAAAAAGCGTATACTACTACAATATGACAAGAAATCGAACTTTTGTTCCAATTATTATATAACTGTACAAGCTCTACACTTCCAGAGTTTCAACATTCCATCTAGTATCATCTAACCCAAAGATGCTCAACCTCGGGCCCAATTTTCAGTTGCCAATATTAAGCCAGAACTTACTAAAATTTCTGGAAATTAGATGTCTTGACCTTGAGATTCTTAAGTGATCATCTCAATCACTGACAACACAGCATAATGTACTAATAACTTATTGTTATTATCAACATCTGATTTCCATTCTGGATCTGATTCCAGATGTAACAAGATACTACAACAAAAGCAATGTCAGAAATCAAATTGATTTAGATTTTGATTTAAGATACATACATACAATTATTTATAAACTCATATTTGGCATAAGATGCTCTTTGTTTCTTGCTTGGATTTTTTAATGCAAAATCCTTAAAAGTAACTGTACGTATGAGTGTTTAATATTGGCCTGAAAAAAGTTTAACAGCCTTGCTCTAACCCATGGTTTTGTCAACTTTTCTGCAATATCTATTCAATGTTTTTCTCATAATTCTCCCTCAATCTCTCAATTTAAAAATCATATTTTTATATCACTCTTTTTCATTAGATGCTTGTTTGTTTTGTCACAAATTGGTAAAATATATAGTAACCGATATATTTTTTGAGATTTATCATGTCACGTCGAAATATTGTTGGTTTAGCAGTGATCGATTTTCCCTTCCCAAATCCTTACCAATAAATGCTGAATAAACAATAAGAGGAAGAAATAAAGATCACTATATCCACTGCCAAACTTTATGGCCATGAATATTTCGGTTTTATTTTCGTATTTTATTCAATTAGTATGGTAGATAATTTTAGACCTTTCCCATCGCATATAAACGTCTGTGTTATCAACTGTTATCAACTCTTAATATGTCCAAAAGTTTTTTGATGGTTTTTGTCTAATAAGTATTGCATTAATAGTCTTCCAACTTAGATTAGGTTGTTCAACAGTTTTGTAATACATAGAAGTAACACACACTGTTCAGACTAAAAAAAAATTAAAATTAAATATTTTTCAAACAGATCATGTAGCATCAAGTTCAAACAGATCAGCTGCAATCAATAGCAATCATCAACTATACTGTGGTTTGGTTTTATGTCAACCAAAGCATTCTTTGTTAACTTTATTAAAACTAACACTCCTAAAATACTAGCAGTTATTGTTCTTCATCCACAAATACTTGATGAACCTCCATGTAGCTGCCATGACGTATAAAATGAATCAAAACCAAAAATTCGGCCAACTAAAAATTCAATTTTTTTTCTGCAGAATTAATATGAACAAATTTCGAGACAAAACCGAATTTCCATCATCCAGTCGGTATTCTCGTATAGTTTATTGATCACCACGGCCGCGTGACCAAGAAACGTCGCTAATTTCATGTTGATTTATGACTAAATATGAAATTATTTGGTCGACGAAACGCGCCGCAACTCCAATAGAAACATTCCCTTTATCTCGAATCCTTTCGTTTATCATAAAGTAAAAAACGCACGCATCTGAATAATTATCGGCGTGTTAAAAACCTGTTAAATATTAATTATCTGGTGGGAAAACCATCAGTTCGGATATCGCCGCTCGCTCTGATTATAAGGCGGAGAAAACCAAACCAAAACTTTTGATAAACAGCTGAATGTGAATTGAGGAAACATCCGAAATATACATTTAAAATTTTAAACGATAAATCGCTAATGAGCCGGCCGAGCGTTCTTGAACGGGCCCACCCACTGCCTACAATTTGTAGTAGTAAATACAGTACCGTTCAAAAGTTTGGAAACAGTTGAATCATTTAAAAAAAAGCGACAATAAAACACTTAAGTTAGGGGCGTCCATTCATTACGTGAGGCTTTTTGACACGTCCCTTCCCTTCGGTGAGGGGTAGTGAGATTTAACTCGGTCCCCTCCACCCCAAATTTTGATTTTTACTCTAAATACGTTGTATTAATTTTACAAAACATAATTTGATTCGTTACACGGAATATTTTCAACTGAGTTCTGTTTATTTTGGTATACTGAGAACAATTCGATACAACACAGTTAGTGTGTTTTCAAAAGTTCATCAAAAAGGGGCTTTAGAGCAGTTCTGCCTCGCTGCAGACGTTGGAATTGATGAAACAATTTCTAAAATCACTTTCCAATGATCGATATTCTAGGTGGATTGCTTATAAGAAGGTCATAGAGGAATGTATAGGCAATCACTAAGAGTTTAGGTTGCCTAACGAGTCTTCATTCCCATCTCGACTACTTTCCTGAAAATTTGACAACTGAAGAGCAAAGTGAACGATATCACCAAAACATTGAAGAGGTAGATAAAATACCAAGGAAAATGGAACGTCTCAATGACGTCAGACTACCCTTGGACGCTTCAGATTCTTTTTCCCACGGACGAAAATGTACAAAGAGGAACCTCATTGGGAAAGACAAGAAAACGTTCTTCGAAGTTTTTTGCGCATCTTTATTATTTGTACTTTACAAAATCTATTTCTATCAAATGTGAATATTGAATCACAATAGTAAAATTAATAAAAAAAGATAATATTTACATGGAAATAACTAAAATTAATAAAATAATATTGGTCATAATTCAGCCTCAAGTGTAACTATCAGAACCAAAATATGCCAGCTTAGTTAGCGCAGTGGTAAAGGCGACAAGACGGTATTCAAGACGTTTATTATATATTAGGAGTGCTGGTTTTAACAAAATTAACAAACAACCCTTTGGTCGACATAATACCAAACCACAGTATAGTTGAGGATCGCTATTGATTGCAGCTAATGTGTTTGAACCTAATGCTAGGTGATCTGGTTGAAAAATATTTAATTTTCATTCTTTTATTGATTGTATTTTGAACAGTGACATCTTTATGTCTTACAAAACTATTAAACGATCTAATCTAAGATAGAAGACAACGAATGCAAGACTTATTAGACGAAAACTCTCAAAGACATATTAACAGTTGATGAATCAACTTTTTTTAGACGTTTATATGTGATGGGAAAGGTCCAAAATTGTCTAGCACACGAATTGAACAGAATAAAGGCGTTTTACGCCACAAAAATTGTACCTGGTGATGTAAAGTGGAACTATTACTACAATCTTAAGCCCAAAAAGATATAAGTTGGTCCAGAAAAGCTATCCACATCGACTCCAAAGTCCAGATAAACCCTCGCTGGTAAAATAAGACAGAAAGAGTAGAAAAAATGACATGATATTTGACCAGACACCTCTTCCCCCGAAACACCCCTATCAATGGATGTCCCTTGGAATGTATTACCATCAAGTATTAAATAAACCTTAGACTAACATTCAAAGTTAGTTAAATATATTTAGTACAAATTTAAAAAAAAATTATATATTTTTTGTTAAATTTTATTCTTAATTACTTTCTAAGTAAGTATTCTTTGTAAGTATTCTCCCACAACTGTGCTGAGCTCGATGGGCATAGATTCTCAAGTTCATTCTATATATATATGATGGGTGTTTCTTTTCGTTTTTGCCTCTGACATAGTTATGACATAATTATCTATAGAAGGATTCGCCTTTTTCTGATTTTCCAGTTTTCTATAAATATTAATCATATGACCGGACATATTAATATCAGAGTATGCCCAAGTCATTACACTATCACCATCATGATTAACACTCTTGAGATTACACGTGTCTAAAGCCCATTTACCTTTTGACCGGTTCATAAAAACACTTCTATTAGATTTAGACATGTGAAATGTGGATTCATCCATCCATGGGACATTTACCCAGTTTTTTACCAGTCTCTTTCTCTTATGAATGCTAGTCTCGGTTTTTTGACCGTTATGCATTCTTTTCTTCTGTTTCACCTAAAGCAGCGTCAATTTGAAGTAGAGGTATTTCGATTTCCAGTTCGTGTAAGAATATAACGAAGACCTTTACGCGAAACTCCGATCTTTTCTATAAATTAGTGCATAGAATCGTCCTCCTCGCTTAGCTAGATTACCTCAAGGTTCCCCGCTGGCTCCAGCCTTATTTAATCTCTTTATTTCAGATATGCCGAGAAAAGAGCATATTGACGTCGCCTTTTACGCTGACGACACTGCTTTCTTCACGGCCGCCAGGTTCGAAGTTACAATTCATGAGCGTTTACAGAAGCAGCTCGATCATGCGGTCAAGTGGTTCAAATTCTGGAGGTTGCAAATCAACCCCCTGAAAACCCAGGCCATCATTTTCCACAAGAAGCGCTACGCACTGCGCGTCTCGCAACTTAAGATCGACACCGCAATAATTCCATGGCTGGATAACGTCACGTACCTAGGTCTTCACTTCGACCGGCGGTTCGGTTGGCATTCCCAAATCCAGAAAGCAATCCAAAAAGGTTCGGGGATAGCAAACCTGCTATCTCCTCTGATCTGCCCTTCTAGCAGGCTTCCCATCTCCATCAAATGCTTATTTTACAAGATGTTAATTCGGTCCGTACTCCTCTACGGATCTAATGTCTACTTCAAGTTTGTTACACCCAACCAGGTCAAACGGCTTCAAGTTTTCCAAAATAAGCTCCTCAGGAGAATATTAAACGCTCCATGGTTTGTCAGAAATAATCAAATCCATAGGGAAACTGACACTCCAGAAATCAAGCACTTCATATCTCAATCATTCCACAAACAACAACTCAGCTCAAGTTCTTCTGAAAACGCGCTTGTTCGCGAGCTGGTCGACATGCTGGGAGCTTAGCACCGCGTCACCGCTAAGCTCTCCCCCTTTTCCAGGCTGAAACGACCTCATCCGTCGCTACAGTCATAACTTTTGCCCCCATACAACAGTACCCAGTTGTGTGTTAACTCAGGTTCGCGAATCAATAGAATCGCCGGGCTCTCGTGCCCAATAACGGCTGCCCGATCAGCGGGTGCCATATCCCCAAATTTAATGCAGTAGCAGTAGTGATCCACAGGGGTCAACTGTGAGGCGGTTTCGGTTTAGTGTATTGGTAAGCCCAGAGGCAGTCCCACATAACCCGGTCCAACTTGTCACTCCAGGGCAAGTCTCCGCGACCAGGTATGCGTCATGCATTCCACCGCCTGGTTTTTAGGCCAGAACAAAAAAAAAAAAAAAAAAAAAAAAAAGCTTAGCTAGATAGCATTCTGCTGTTCGAGAGAAATCTGTTTCCTCTTTTTGTGTTAACTACAAATAGGGCGTTTTCAAACTTTTAAACACTGGTGTATTTTATTAAAAACGGCTTTGTTCTCGGAAATTTATCAGAGTACACATGGCCAACCGCGAGTCTCGCTTGGTACGACGTTTTATCATTGTTATCGGGGAATATCAACTCAAGTCCTTCATGCTAATTTTCCTACGGTACATGTTGAAGAGATAAGAGAAATTAAATTCGGTAAAAAAAGGATTATTAACAAAATACCAAGAATACAAAACGATTAAAATCCGTAAAATACTCCCTGTTATGTCACAGTCAGTTTTTTTCCAAATAAAACTTTGTAATTTTTTTTAGTTAAATAAAAACGTGAACTTTACGTTACGTAATACTTAAAATTTAAAAATCAACATATGATTAAATACCTTAGCCCATTAAATAAAAACGATTCGGCAGCACATTCGAAAGTCAATTAATAACATTATAACGGTATAGAAAAAAAAATAAAAGTAGAAATAAAGAACTATTTTTTTACTGTTGCTTACTTCAAACCGCCTGAAAATGATTTGAGAGTCCGGCAATTCATTGTTTTGGTCGTCCAGGTCGTTTTTTTAGGATACAATATAGATACAAATGTGCTATGACTGATCATCATCATCACAAGTTTCTAAAAGTATCCGGTGGGATTCTGCAGAAGATTTCCTTAAATGAAACAACAAAAACAATGTGTATCGAAAACCAATATTGAATTTTCCATGACTAGCGTCTCTATACACTGAATAACTCAATATATAGATGATCTATATAGAGATATAGCCGGCTTGGTTAGCGCAGTAATAATAGAACGGTCCTCGTATTGTTGCGATAGTCGCAGGTTCGAATCCTGCTGGGTATGATCGTAAATGTAAGGACACATCTAACAAATATTTTCGGATTTGACGCATGCGTATATGCGGCTTCATTAGCATACTCCTTTTTTATATATAAATTATTTTTTTAATATAAAAAAATTCGATAAATCCTTGACTTATTGTTCGAACTATGTATAGGGAGGGAAATAAACATTGGACAATTTTTTATATAACATTTTATTTAAAAAAGTATTAAATAAAATGAAATAATAAAAATATAATTACTATATGCCCAGCCTTTCTATTTTTATAAAAAGTCCACACACTATTATTTTATATTAAATCCAACTAATACCCTAAAAATCGCCAAATACGATAAACTATGATTTTTGCTACTATTCTTGATCCATAAACTAGCTATGATCGTACTTTTATCTGAAAGGTATCATTATATTACGTACATCATATTTAAAATGAGTGTCTAATTATTAGCAGTTACTATAATGTTTGCTACTATTCTTTATGGACAAACCTCATTAATGACTTTTTGACTGCATTCAACACAACAAGAATAATTTCCTTCTCTGTTCTTGTTATCTTCTCTATTCGATGTCGTTGAAAATATGTTATAAATTTGGCAGCTACCATTCCCACTATAAATAAAATCGATGCTGTTTTGATTTTATAACTTTTAAAAATTTAGCCTTACGTTCTGCACTTACCCTTGTACTTCCATATTTTAAAATTAACAAAAAAATATATAAATAAATAGTATCGACTGTACTGATCAACTTGAAAGGAATGTATCCATTAGAAAAGGAAGACAATATAGTACGCATGAATTAGATCCGGAAATATTTGTTAAGTAATGTATCATGTAAATTATTGCTTATAATTGACCGTCCTAAAGGCAATAATGCAAAACATAGAGTTATTTTATTTAGATATAAAAACCATCAAATTTAACAGTTATTTCTATAGATGCTTGGCATTATTATCATATATATTGATAGTAGTATTTGAGAATGTACACGTGTGAGGAATTTTATTCCTTAATCAATTCAAAATCTTCTAAACATCCTTCAGATGCAATTTGTTACAAAAGTCCATCAGCATTAATTTACCATCATTATATAATCTAAATAATCTTTGATAACACGATTCATGTTTTTTTTTTCATTTCAGTTAACGACATGGAAAAATCGCTCGACGCTGAATTTATTAGCAAACAATCGAAGACAGTCAATGATTCTGGAGTGTATTCGGCTACTCCCAATACCTCTTTAGAGCAGTCCACCAACGGAGACAGCGACAATCAGAGCGACCGTAGCACCCCCGAACGCAGAAACGTCTGCCCCATCTGCAACGAGATGTTTACGTCCCAACATAAGTTCACGCTTCACATCCGCTCCCACAACAACCAGAGCGAAGACCAGGACTCGGATAAAGGATACACCTGCAAGATATGCCATAAAGTAT
The DNA here is from genome assembly GCF_030347505.1 of Rhynchophorus ferrugineus. Lineage (NCBI taxonomy): Eukaryota > Metazoa > Arthropoda > Insecta > Coleoptera > Curculionidae > Rhynchophorus > Rhynchophorus ferrugineus. Next base: position 14,799,949 of record NW_027472587.1, read on the forward strand.
TGAGTTCCAGCTCCAGTCTGGACCGCCACGTGTTGGTGCACAGCGGGGAGCGCCCGTTCCACTGCAAATACTGCGGCGACACCTTCACTACAAACGGGAACATGCACCGGCACATGAGGACCCACTCCATCAAGTCCGATAATTACGAATCTGATGCCAGCGATTCTGGCAGCTCGAAGAGCATCGAGTTCAACAATAACAAGGTGGATTCGAAGCACGGCACCAAACGGAAACTGGAGCACCCCGAAGAGGACAAAAAGCGACGACGGGAGACGACAAACGACTCGGAATCCGACTCCGATCAGGCCCAGTGGTTCAGGTGTCCCGTCTGCGAGCGCGCGGATTTCACGTCGCTCGCCAACCTGGATACACACCTGGAGGATAACCATCCCGAACACCCGATCAAGTGCAACGTCTGCGACGGCGTATATCCCAACAACAGCGCGCTGAAGTCTCACAAGGATCTAGAGCACGGCTCGGGACAGCCGGTGGTGGGTTTTCAGAATCTGGCGCTGTTCGAGTTCTCCAGCGAGAAGTTTCCGCACATAGCGAGGCGCGAGTGCGAGCTGAACGTCCACAAACCGACGGGGAATCTCCGCTTCCAATGCAAGCGGTGCGCCAAGGCCTTTCCCTGCTCCAACTCGCTGAACATCCACGAGAAAGTCTGTCTGGAAGCGCCCGTCGGCCTGAACCTGTCGCAGAACGTGTCCGGCGACGACATCCGTAGACAAGAGTTCTTCTCGCGGCTACACCTGCGCGATAACTCTCCGGAAAAGAAGATCCCGTCGATGCAGTCCCTGCCGGACGCTTCGCTGCCCAAGATAGACAGCAACAAGGACCTGGCGGATATCTCGTCGATACTGTCAAATATTAACATGCAACAGCTACAGGCTAGGCACGGCGTGAAGGCGCTGCCGGCCAGACCGGCCAGCGTCGACGCCGAGAACAAACACGAGCTTGAGGAGGAGTCGCAGGACTTCGTGTTGGAGTTCAGGAAGATGAAACTGCGCGGAGAGTTTCCCTGTAGGCTGTGCACCGCGGTGTTTCCTAATCTGCGAGCGCTCAAGGGACACAACCGCGCCCACCTCAACGGCAATACAGGCACATATTATTGCAATATGTGCCCGCATTCATCCGTAGACAAAGCCGCCTTGATACGCCACATGAGGACCCACAACGGCGACAGACCCTACGAGTGCGCCCTCTGCAACTACGCGTTTACCACCAAGGCCAACTGCGAGCGTCACCTACGCAATCGCCACTCGAAGATGACCAGAGAGGACGTGAAGAAATCCATCATCTATCATCCGTCCGAAGACCCCACCAACGAGGACCTCAACAAGCTGACGATGGACAAGGACGTCAAGAAGCAGCACGGACCGTGCTCGCCGATCGAATCGGGTGACTCGACCGACAACTTGTACTGTTCCACGCCGAAAATCCCGCCGAAGACGGACGTAATTTTCCCCGCACCAGATTTGCAAATCCTGAAACCAGCCAAGATCAATCCCGATATCTTCAGGCATAACGAAAACCTGAAATCGCTGAAAGAGGCTCGATGTATCTATAACGGGGTACCGCCGGTCATGTTCCCTCCGGCGTTCAACCTCACCCCCAGGTTACCGGATGCCCCAGTGGCACCAGCGTCGAGGATCCAGGTCAAACCTTTCGACGTCCTGAAAGAAAAGAACAGCGGCTCGTTCGAGACCCGATCCGACAATGACGAGGAGGTTACCGAGGCGCCGATGGACTTGAGCAAGAAGACAATGGACGAAAGGAAGGAGGAACCTCAGGACCTGAGCAAGAAACTGGCGACGGCGGCCACTCCGTCGTTGCTTCCCGACCCGTCTCTATTAAAACACCTGTTCAACCCGGGCAATATGGATCACACCGCGCTCTACGTCCAACAGATCTTCCAACTGTATCACAACAGTCTGTGGCCTTTGAGTCCCTTGTTGCAGACGCCTCCCAACATGAAGGAGCGAATGCAACTGACCGGAGGATCGATGATCCCTAACCAACCGAGTAGCCAGCCTCACGTAGGCGCTCCGACCCGTCCATGTTTTAACGGTTTCAAGATCAACGAGCCCGAGCCGCAGCCTGACGAAGCGTTCTCGCAGACGTCTCCGAAGAGACACGACGCGGCGAAGCCCCTGACCGCGGAGGGTGCGGCCAACAAATTGCACGGTCCCGGGCAGCAGCTCAAGCCCGACCTGATCCAATCCCCCAACTCCGTAAAGATGGTGATCAAGAACGGGGTCCTGATGCCGAAGCAGAAACAGCGACGGTACCGGACCGAGCGCCCGTTCACCTGCGAACACTGCTCCGCCCGATTCACGCTCCGATCGAACATGGAGCGTCACATCAAGCAACAGCACCCGCAGTTCTGGTCGCAGCGACAAAGGAGCAACATCGGGCAACCGGGTAGGAAGCCCCAGAGTGTGATGCTGAAACCAAATTATCACGACATGCCGATGTCTAACGAATTTACGATGCACGAAGCGGACGACGTCAAAGAGCACAACAACCACAAATTGAAATTCGCCCTGCTCAACCACCAGCATTCGCAAGCCGACAAGGGCTCCGAGGACGTCAAGAAAGAGGAGGACGAGGACTGCGCCCTGGTGATCGATGAGAACGACAAAGTGGACGACGGTAATCAGGCGAACATCGCGCACGACTACAAAACACCTATTCTCGAGGAGAAACTGAGAGATTTCGCCTCGGAGAGGAACCCGAAGAACGAGGAGGATTTGGTGTCGATCTCCAGGCTGTTGGTCAACGCGTCCAAACAGCAGCAGCAGTTTAAGGAGTTCTTCAAGGGGGACGGCGAGGACCAAGAAGCGTGCGTCGGCAGCGAGGAAGACGAGGAAGGCCTGGTGGCTAGTGGTAGTACCAGCGAGGGGAATGTGTCTGGTACTGATGGAAATAGGTGAGTGAAGGTAACTTATTTTTGTTCTTTTATGTTCAGAAATAATTTCGTCATTTTTATTATACATTATAGTACTTCGTTTTATTAATAGTATATATTACAAATCAGTTGCTTAAAGAACACTCACTATCAACACCTCAGTTATGTATCACTCAATAAGCATTCGATCTAAAAAATTAGCAAAATCTTTACTGTTGACTTTTTTGTTCATATTTAAAGAATACATAAAAGAAAACAGCATTTAATTATATCGATAGCATATAATCTCAAATCTGTATCACTCAATAAGCATTCGATATAAAAATTTTAATTTTATTATCCATTTATTTACTAGATATTTATTAATATTTCAAGAATACATTTAAATATTGAAATCGTCCTATTACGGGCGTATCATCAAAGGATTAAGCTCTAAAGATATGAAAAACAAATCGATTATTTCAAATTTCTAGGCTAGAATACCTTCGTAACACTATTAAAATATCAATTAAATATTTTATATACTGATTTCCATTGATAAACAAAATAAAACAGAACACATTTTAAATAAATACCATTTATAACTTAGGCTCTCAGAAACGCTTAAACAATAACGAAAACAGTTTTAAATAGATTTCGTTAGAAGAAAGGAAATTACAAACATTAAAAAACATTTATATATATATATATCCAATATTTTTTCTATATCTATCTAAATTCTTCATCTTGGAATATGTTTCTCCAGCGTTTTTTTTTTATTATGATATATTGATAATAAAAAATTGTGGTTTAGATGCCATATTATTAATTATCTAGGTGTTTCTATCAGTAGATAAGGTTTTGAGTTTTCTATGGAAGAACTATAACAAGGGATTCTCATTTTAAGCGAAGTAACGCGGACATACCACAAATCAATCTGTTTAGTACTGCCACCTACCGTGTTTAACAAAACAATCAATAGTTGGCTGAATCAATAGATAAAATCGCCAGCATCAGTCATTTTTTTCATTTCTTGTCTTCACTCTTGTCTGAGAAAAACAATCCTCTATCTAGGATATATCAACAAACGATATGTCAAAACTGGAGACTTATTGAGTGCTATGTAATTCAATTTGTCAAATTTAGTATCAACTTAATTTAACTATTATTTTAACTTCACATAAAAATCTCAAGATCTCTCAACCCCTTTTCATAAAAAGTACTGGTCAAAAAAAAATATATATATATATAGCCGAACATAAAACCTCGTCCTTTTAGTTATGATATCATGCCAAACAAAAAATATTTCGACTGGAGATAAATTCAGTTTGCATAACGGTCGTTTTGTTGTTTCAGATCTGAGTCGGAAACGGCCGCCAATACCGCGCCAGCCAAGAAAAAATCCGCATATTCCCTGGCCCCTAACCGGGTCAGCTGTCCCTACTGCAGCCGCAAGTTCCCCTGGACCTCGTCGCTGCGTCGCCATATCCTCACCCACACTGGCCAAAAGCCTTTTAAGTGTAGCCACTGTCCCCTGCTGTTCACGACCAAGTCCAACTGCGACCGGCACTTGCTGCGCAAGCACGGCAACTCCGCCACCACCATCATCACCGGGGAAGCGTCCAACGCCAACGGCCTCAACTACCTGATGCGCAACGTGCCCGAGCGGCCGTTCAAGTGCTCCAGCTGTCCCAGCAGCACCTTCTCCACCGACTTCAACCTGAAGAAGCACATCAGGTGCAAGCACTCCACCGACGCCCAGCGGGACGATATCAAGGGCTACGAGGCGGGAAGCTCGGAGGACGAGAAGGCTAATCAACCGGAGGGCAATCGCGACTGGGATGGCCAGATCGCGTTCGCCAAATTCGCCCAGGGCGGCAACCCGGAGGTCCACGCCAGCACCCAGGCAAACAACTCGGACCTGCCATTCAAGTGTCACCTGTGCGAGGGATCGTTCGCGGACCGGCATGAGGCCCTGGAGCACATCCGCGACAAGCACGCCAGCGAGTACGACCTGCTCATGTCGAAAAACGCCCTGGACGCCAACGCGTCCAACCCGGACGAGGCGGCACAGCAGCAGCACGACGAGGACGACGCCGATATCCGGGGGAAATTCCCCGACTACTCCAACCGGAAGGTGATCTGCGCGTGGTGCATGAGACGTTTCTGGTCCGCCGAAGACCTACGCCGGCATATGAGAACCCACACCGGCGAACGACCGTTCAGCTGCGACATCTGCCGGCGGAGATTCACCCTCAAACACAGCATGTTGCGGCACAAGAAGAAACACCTTGCGAACAACAGCTATGAGCAAGACACCACCCACAGCGACGAGGACGGGGGCGGCACGGTTTCGCCTCCGTACATCAAGAGCGAGAGAGATGACGCCACTACGAGACGAAGCGAAAAGTCCGACGAATCGGACGCCCAGGAGGGCGGGGGCGACCTCATCAGCAACCTCCTGGGGCTGAGAGATCGCAGCATCATCGACAAGGCGTTGAACGCCACCGCTGACGACGCCGCAGAACTACTCGGAGTTAAAAACGAGATACATGAGTGAAACAGAAACCGAAACTAAGATTGTGTATAAATATCTAGTCAGGTATCAAACGATTTAACAGAAATGTCATCAAGATGCTTTTAATGTACATTATTATACAAAAACAAACTGAGTAAATACTAGCGTGTAAAATCATCATAATAGGAATAGTCTTACTTAATATAAATCTAGGCGATAGGAAAAACCCCTGTAAATACATCAAGAAAATTGATACGGTCTAGGTATACCAAATATTCCTTAAGTCAACGGGGCGCTAGTTAAACAGGGCGCCGTGTTGACCGTGTAGCTGTAAAGAAAATATTTTGCTTTATTTATAGCGAACAGGATTTCCATCCTTTCAAATCACCCTAATTTATAAAAAGCAATATTTTGTATATTAAAACATGTTATGTTATAAACAAAACAATGTAAAGCACTATTATCATAGATACCTTAGGAATTAACGTGTACATACGAATTACTATGGATTTTCGGTCAGTTACGATTATTTATTAATACTATTTTTTTTAATATAGAGAAATATATTCATATACCTTACTATAAAATCAAAACCAAAAAATTCGTTTTTTATTTTTTTTTTTTGTTATTTATTACCAATTTTATATTGTTAGGGAGTTTCGGAAACTCTTAAAACATTGTTAATTTACAACTTGGAACGAAATTTTTTTATTTTTTATTACATAAATATCTATATACATACTAGAAATTCCCTCCTCAATAATACATAAAACAGACCCTTTTTGTGAATAAACGTATCGTTTAGCTAGATTCGTAGGATTTAAAAAAAAACACGACTCTTTCATTTTTGTGCACTTACAAGTTTGATTATTATAATTCACCATTCACGGCGCGTGTCTTAACCAGCTTTCGGCGTAAATCTCGATGTCTCCCTTGTTCGTTTTATCTTATGGAGACGATCGTTTAAGATTTAGTCAAGAAAAGCTGAAACAGTAGCTATATTTAAGCAATGAGTGAACTTGTATGACTTGATAGTTTCTAAGGATAATAAGCTTATATAAAAACTATAGAGTGACTTACTTTTATTTTGTTAAATATACGCCATATTTAGAGTTGTTTACTAGTAGTATGTAGGTCTTTTGTCACTATTGTCATTGATAATGTAACACTACAAAATTTTGGTTAATTAAATAAAAAATCATCAAAAGACCATATATGACAGAGTTTTACTTGTCTACCTTTTAAAAGTTTTCCCTTTAGTCATCAAGCTCTTTTCTTTCTTCAACATACGAAACCTTGAAATAAAAACTCTTTAATAAACAAAAAAAATGCCCATATATTGACCATGCTCTGTTAACAATGGATAAATGTAAATTATCTCCGAAAACATATTCGAATACATTGTAAACCTTGCCTTAAATATTTCAGCATAATACCAATTTCGCACGTCATAATTCAAAAGGAGATAATACAACATAATTGATATATTTTCCATATTTGAAATCGTTTTCACTAAAAAGTAAACTTTTGTGGCCAGAAGTGTCAACAGTGTGACATCTGTCGAGCAAAGCGCGCAACATAACGGCATGTGTATCAATACTTACTACCATATATGCTTAAAAAATGATATGGATAAATGCACCTGATATATAAAGTTTTTAATGTACTTCAATTTTTTTTAACCTTTATAATATACAATAATATAAAATTCTTATACAACATAAAATGTTTTCATATAATCGATTCCCGAAATAATATAATATATTTTAACTAATACTACACGTCATTTGTCAAAACAGTGCAATTCGACTATTTTGTTGACGTTTCACTTTTATTTTTAGGTTATATTTTAATAGTAATATTTAAAAATGCATAAAACTAATTTGACTAATCTAGATGTGGATAAGTTATTCGAGGAACGTAGTATTGATGATATAATAGAAATTGAAAGATTGTTAGATGCCGAAATTGAAAGAAAACGAAATGACCTCCGTTCGATGGTCGGGTGTGTATAACTGGGATGTTTACAATTTAATCTTAATGTAATAATGCTCTTGGATTATAATAATTATTCACATAATTTCAGTGATCGTTATAAAGATATTCTGGCCGCTTCAGATGCTATAAAATCCATGAAAACAATGTCTGAAAACATTGTTTTTAATATAGATGAAATAACCAAAACATGCGGATCTTTAATCGATACACCTTGTTCTTCTATTCAGTTAATGCCATTAGAGATAGAAACTGAGGCGTGAGTAATGAAAAACACAAAACATTTTGATCTATTTAAAAAGTAATATTGTAGCAGAAAAAATGAACAAAGGGTCTTGCTGATTCAAATGAGGCTAGCTATATTTTTAAGCGAACAAATCTGGATTTCATTAGATAATGGGAACAATTTAAATTCCACACAATATTATTTGTTAGCTCACCATGTTTTTATGGGAATTAGTTTGAATAAGCAAGAATATTTAGATAGGCTGCCCATGTTAGAAAATATAAAACTAAGTTTAGTTACCCTTAGGGAAAAAATATTTCAAAAAATCACAGAAAAACTAGAATCAGTTGAAATTACTGCTGAGGTAATTAGTTATTTGTAAATATAGAACTCTTGTATTATTAAAGATGACTTGATTTAGGATACATGCCATAATTTGAATGCTTTAATGTTACTGGAAAATCAGACAGATGACCAGTTATTGAACACATTTATAGAACATCGCAAGACTGCTCTACAAACTTTAATAAATTCACAATTTTCCAATGTTAGAATGCAAATTGCTGCAATGCTTAGATGTCTGTTGACAACAATACAACTTTTACATGCTTGTTTTATTAGTAAGCATCAATAATAATCTTCTGTCCAAAAACTTATAATATTAATTTTAGATACAGGCAGTAAAAATGGATTAATATGGGAAGAGTTAGATAACATTGTGGGAGAGAATTCACAGCCAACTATTTCAAAGTTAGAATTGCCTGTCACTCCATTGATATCGTACATTCCAAATATAATAAAGGAATTTAGGTACGATAACAAGTAATAAAAATGAACATATTTAACACAAAATGAAATATTTTCAGACCTAAACTGAAACTGTCACTCAAAGAAGATGCAAAGTCTATTAAGAGTGCCAGAGTTAAAAGTTGGATATCATCAACACAAAATAGTATACAAAAAGGGCTAGAGTCATCTTTGCAATTAGTAACTACAATAAAAGGTTTATATATGATCAGAGAAGAAGCAGTAAAAATAGGTCAGTAATTAAATAATATGTCTTATCTTAAGGGGATCATATATTTACGTATAATGGTCAATTTTATTAAAAAATTTTTGTTAAAAGGCTTTCAGATTAAAATTTTTAAAATCTAGGGGATTTTTATATTATTTCTGTTGAATCCTTGAAATTTCAAAGCAATCGACTAAACCGTTCTTGAGATATTGGAAAGATCAATTATAAAAACATGCTTAAATATGATTCAAGCTATGAAATTTTTATCCACCTTAAATATGTTATGCCTTGTCTTAGAATCAATTTGCTTCCTCCTGGTAGACCTTCTTTAAGCCAGGACTTAACCCCCTTATGTTCATAATATCGTGCTTGATACTAACTAATCTAAAATAAATTTGTGCAGATATTCCAGAAAATTGGAATAAAATCTGTGAGGATTTATATTTGCCAGAAAAGTTTGATATATGGTACTATTTCTTCCAACCTATATTAACAACAAGAGCCGTAACTTTATTATCAAAGATCATCAGAAACAATATTGATGAGATAAAAAAGGATGTTGAGACATCAGTTAAAAATATATTACAGACAGGCAAATCAGAAATTGATCTAAGATTATATGTGTGGACTGAAGACAGTTCTGATATTGGGAAATTAGAAGATGATAACAGAGGTTACTATATGTTTATATAATTTCAAATATTATAGCTAGTAACAAAACATTTTTAGTACTGAAAATGAAAACTATGGGCTTCTCTTCTGAGGTTATAACTCTGTGTGATAGAGTGGATAAAACATTTTTAAACTTGCTTGAAGATATATCTCAGTATCTATATGGAGTGGAATTCAAAGACTTGCCCAGTGCACCTTATCTTCTAAACGATTTCAAATTTAAGAGGAAATTTGCCGATCGAGATAATCTGGAAAATCATCTCAGAATTGAATGTACCAGTAAAAGCACAGAGTAAGTATAGCAAGATGTCGCGATGTTCCCATTTTTTTTGTGTTTTCCTTTGTAGAATTTGTAGGTTTATAGAAGACTCCTTATCTAAAGAAACAAACCAGAACTTGATCATTAAATCGTTGTTTTGTGCCAGATTCCTTCAAGCAACGTGCAATCTGTGCGGCAATTTCAAAAAATGCTGTGAATTTAATAATACATCAGTGGATTGGGTCAAAGTCTGTGATAATTTTTCAAAAACCAGCCAAGTTTTGTGGAAAAACTGGGTGAACAGTTGCGTGGAGAAGACACTTGATTTAGTCAAACTTCTGAGTGATACTAGTCCAAGAAGCATGATTGCTAACTTAACTGTAAGTATATTGATTTAGTTGAACAGAAAAAATAATGATGGAGCCTTTTTTATTCAGAGATGGGATGACATAGAAATACAAGAACAGACTGAAGAAAAATTGTTCAAGTCCCAAATTAGTGTACCCCTTAAACCCAGCGTTCCCCTAACCAATATATTGGTAAAATTGAACAAAGACCTGAGCAAAGTGCTGTCTTACACATTACCTAAAGAAGTACATATATATTTTCTCGAAGCTCACGTCGATGTAATACTGAAGGAGTATGAGCGAGTTTGCTTGCAGGACCTCAATCAAATTCAAGCTTTACAGTACTTGCTTGATGTCAGATTCCTCTCCACTTTGTGTATACCACGAGAAAACAGCCAATTAGTCACTTTCAGCCAAAATATCTGTGATAAGTTAAGGAACAGAATAGATCCTTTCGATTTGGACGTGTTCTATTCGCATTTACAAAACAACATTAAAAAATCAATTATCCAGTCACAGGTAGGAGGAAGAACCGTTTAACCAAGGCGATTGTTATTGATTTTAGTAATTCTAACTTACAGACCTTATTCGGATGCCTTTTACCATCATCAGCTCAACTAATCAATCTAGGTGCCTATACAAAAACAAAAGATCAAGAAAAGAATCCCAACCTAATGGCTTTGAGCGTACCGTCAAATAACGCTTGGTTTCCCCTACTGCCTATCACCGTGCCATCTCAGAAACTACCAGGGGCTTCTGCATCGAAGAAAGAAACCAAGGTAAAAAAATTAGAACGCTTGTTAATTTAAATCCTGGATGTTTTTAACAAATTCTATTTACCAATTATTGCAGTAAAAATTAGTAGATACGTCGTTTCTTCCGGAACATTTTGTTAAATTTGAATAGGTAATGGTTTTTTTTAGTGTGTTGTTTGCCAACATGGACACTAACTACAGAAAAAAAAACACCATACAACTATTTAATATATTAATATATTTATTTTATATCTTTATCAAATACCTTTTTTCAAAAACAATTTTCAATCAAAATAAAAGATTATAAATCCTATTGCAATCTAGAATTCTGTGAAATCAAAATATATTGTAAAGTATGTGTGTTTTAGTTGTTTTGTACATACGTCATCTAAATTTGTGAGATAAAAACGTCGCAATGGTGCTGCATCAACTCTGAATTTTAGTTCAATTGGCTTTGACATACCTGACAATTCACAACACTATTCTAATCTAAATAAAATAATTGAACAAAAATGTTATGGCACTATTGCTTTCAAGAATTTTGCATACGTCCGGCAACCGTACGACTTTGTCAGGCTCATTCCTTTACGTGTTTGAACTAATCAGACAGCATTGTGTCTCTTTTTAACTAGAATAAAATGAGAAGGAAAATATTTTCTGATTCTAAAACGAATTTACAAATTGCACCAGGAAATACATTAAACATATTGATGACGTATGTACAAAAAAACTTTGAGTAGACTTATACTTGAGTAACTAAGTATTAACATCTTCCAGACAGTTTTGATAAATGATCTTGAGTTTGGAATTTACTTTTCATTTTAATTAATGTGTAAGCTTCAAGAAGTAAGTTTTGAGTGTCAAATAGCTATAAATAACCACTAACATTAAATGTATGAAACAATTTTAATAATAACCCGACACATTTGCTAACCACCTCGTATTCTTTACAGTAGTTTTTCATTTTCAGGAAAAGAACCCGAAACCTTCCAGATCGACCCCGAAGAGAGCGCAGGACGCTACGTCGGTGGTGCGACAAGGGGCCGCGTCGCTCTTCGGTAACCTCACCACCGACTGGTTCTCGTAACGTTCAGCTACATTCGTTGTTATCATTTTGAAATATTATCCATACTTCTGTAGCACATAGGGAGAGACTACTTTATTGTAAATATTTTGTTATGTACTAGTTTGTATAAGTGTACAAATTTTATACATTGTGCAGGTCAGTATTTATTAATTTAAACAAAGAGGAACTAATAATTATATCGAGTTTGTTACTTAATAAATGATTGGTAACAATATTGAGTTGTTATTAATAATTATGTTAACTCACCAAACAGTATTACCATCAATTGATTGCCAGAGATCAAGGAGATTGTCTGATGTTTCTATATAGACTGCATTGTCAGATCTAATTTAATAATTTTATTTTTAACGTACTGTAAAAGTGTCTCAGTCTCGTAGTCATACAGAGGAACTAGTAAAATAAGCATTCAGTAGAGCTGGATTGTAATAATTCCTTTCTAGTAATAACTTCTGCAGCTTGGTTCGTAGATACAACTTTATTTTCTTGCATCACTAATCCCTAATACTGTAAGAGCAAATGAACTGTTAGTTGTCATTACTCTTTTATCCTGTATTCTCAAGCTATAGCATCTTAATGTCATGTATTTTAAAATATTTTTGGCACAATTACATCTATAATTTTTTTGAAAGGTAATGGAAATCACATTTGAGGGTGAATCCAAAAGACGAAAAAGCCTTCTTACAATTTATTGTTCTCAAGAAGAACCTCATTTAATTTAGTTTTCTATACAGCATTTTTCTCTTTGCTTTAATACTTGCTGTTAACTAAGTTAGTTTCAGTGGAATCATTCACTAATTCCCACGAGAAATCTTTTATCACAAGTAATGCGTTTTTCATATATAGCGACGCCCAACAGATGCCAGGGTAAAGGGCTTTTACAATGTTCTAAGAGTTCATAGAATAATGTGATGTCAACAAAGTTTTGTAAATAGAAGTGGTCAGTACCAGATGAAGTAACAGGGTACAGATAACACTGAAGCGCCAAACATGGTCTATTTTCTTGGAACCATAAGTGTACACAAATGTATGTTTAGAAAATTGTTCTCCTTTATTATGATTAGAGTTTCTAAAAATTCCCAATGTGAGAGTCAGTGTATACAGTCAGAAGCAGAACCAATATCAATAAAAACTACAATCCCAGGCACTCCTTTTCGCTCCTCTCAACTTGTTTCTTCGCGATCTTTTTGAAATCTCATTTGTATAATTTGTATGAACATATCTATCCAACGACTAATAGGAGACTTATAAACTAAGTCTGATTGTTACATTTGATCTCTTTAATTAGTCAAATGCTTGAGTAATCCATAAACATGTGACTACAGTTTAATGATGAATTCGAACTACTTAATAACTACTGATAAAAAACAAGTTTTTATCATTACTTTTAGGAATACCAAACAAGCCCATTACAAAACAATTTTTAACATTGAACAATCATATTCAAAGTCGTTTATAATCGTGTAATTTTCCATAATTGTTCGTATGTTTGCATAGAAACTTCTCCATCTGTTTGAAATTGATAATTTATATGACTATAAGGGGATGAGGGACGGGCGCTAATAGCAAAAAAGTTTTTCTATAATAGTATATTATCACAGGCATAGTTATATACAATTCTATTCTAGACATAGACGACGCTATGGTCATTATTCATATACACTAAATTATAAATCTATGTTACGAAAATACAGTGTACAAATAAAATCTTTTTATTTACTCCTAAAAATTTTTTCAATAACGAATAAGTCACGAACGAAATCATCGGTAAGAGACATTCGCGAATTCCAATCAAATTGACCTTAGTCAAGCCTAACCTAGGCACAACTGTTAACAGGAATATCGAAAACAAAAAATAACACTTAGGTAAAAAACAAACAAACTAATTATTCATAATACGACGTGAGTTTATGTTATGTATATATCACCATTTACAACCACATTCTCGAAATTTACAACGGACAGAATAAATTAAAACACGATTTATCGTAAAAACTAATACAGACTCATACTTTTTGTTCTCTAGTGTTAAATAGTTTCCGAAACACATACATAATACTAAAACACTGAAAAAAAGGTGAGTCACGTTCCCAACTATGTAGTTGTGGACCCTTGCTATAAGTACTACTACAGTTACACAGTGAGGGAACCGCAGTGTGTTGGAACACAGGCAACCCCATAAAATAAATGATCCTAAACATTTATCTTAGAGAATCAGCGCTGTTTAAATAGTTTTAGTCCGTTTTCTAACTGGTGTTAATTCAAGATTATAATAATTATCACAAGAAGTGATGTTTTTGCTTTTTTTGTTAATACTTTTCGCTACAATTGATCTGGCAGAGGATATTATTAATTTAGAGTTAGCAATTATCAGGAACTTCCTTTTCCCACAGCTAAATGGTTGTTTAATACTAAAAAAACTTAGATTTAACATGAAAATTCCAAAGATTATAAACTCATTATACTACACTGGACGATTTAACAATTTATATGTATCATGTAGTACATGCCACGTACAATATACTGTCTGTTAATATTCAAGTGTTGGTGTTATCACGACATTAGTTCGATAATTTTTATTAATCGTTGAAGATCATACTAGTTATATACATAGCTTTATGTGATTTTCAGTGATACATAATAAAAACTATTACAGGCATGTTCGTCAGACAAATAATTGCTGCTGATCGGAAACGGAAACAAACGAGGACGAATCCACCGTCCACTCATCTGGAGAAACCGAGGAAATCGATCAGGCGGTCGTCCCAGTGCTGGATAACTTGAAACCACCGGCGCCTGGCAGGTGGAGCTTCATCGTTTTTTGGAGCTTCATCGTCTTTTGGAGCGTTCTCCTTGGTGTTCATAGTGTTCATGTATTCCTCGCCCCTGATGCAGAAGTAGCTCTTGATCGGCCCGCGACACATCGGGCAACGTTCCAGCTTGTTGAAACAGCTCGCGCAGATACACGTATGCCTGGAAAATAATTACATACCAAACTTAATCGATATAGCAAGGCTCTATTGATTTATACAGTAGGGGAATATAGAAAAACTGAAGATGAAACGATAGGTCAGTTCAATTTTGGTCAGGGTCAATGTTATACGCCGAAATATCGCTTTCACTTTGTAGATGAAATTAATATTCTTTCATTGGGACTGTTATTTCAAGTTACCAGACATTCTCAAAGATGTTACTACTTTTTTTACAGATATTTTTTTATTAAATTTAGTTCATATAAAAAATGACAATAATTAAGTTATCATCCCAAGTTCGAGAAGGTCTTTAGGGCCATTCCAGTAAATGGCCCTTTCTGCGATTCGAAAAATTTAAAATATTGAAATATACGTCCAAAAAATATAGAAATTCTCTAAATATTTTAAAAACTATCCATATCTTTAACACTTAAAATGCATCAAAATTTTAAAACTAAGTACCAATTTAAAAGGTTTATTAAAAATAATTAAAAAGTTTTTAAAGTATGGAAGAAATATGTTTTTTTAATATCGATATTTTTTTCAAAGACAATCAATATTTTCTCGACACCCCTAGCACAGGTTCAATTGTTGATTGTAGCGTTCCACAGCCACTATATGACCAATTTCTAGCAGTTCACAATAAACCATCTGTTTCACTTCAGATATGACTAGAATGAAATCCAGGGGAAAGCATTCTTTAAGTGTATGTCTTGTTTCGGCGCCTACTAAACTGCTAGCTCTTGTTGCGTTTGCATACTTGATAACCATACGTTTGACGACGTAATATCGGTACCAAGAATGCTATTAAAATGATTCCCACGGCTTAGAAACATTTAAGAGTAAATTCTGCTATTCTGAGAAGTTATGCAACTTACGCAGCAGCTTATCATTTCAAAACTACAAAAATAGCGCGAAAATATATCCATAATATATAAATAACTATAATACGGAAAAAAATATGTAAAAAATTAAGGCATACAGTAAAAGTTCAATTCTGTTGAAGTACGCCTATCAAATATTAGTTTTAGATACCCCTAATCTACATTTAACTAAATCTATACGTAAACATTATTCATAATATAAACGAATATATAATCCTACGACTCTGACATATTAAAAAAACAATGACAAAAATATTAAAACCATTGAATCGAATTTAAAAGTTAAAACATCAAAAATAATAAACACCTGCTGTCATCCATCGAATAATACTACTAGCTGCTTTAATTTCCATACATGATATAAACATAATGTGTCATACAAGCAAATATTTAATATTTTGGAGCTGTTAGAACACTGACCTGCACGGCAGCAACGCTCTCGAAAGGGGATAGGTCTGGCACACGACGCAGAGCTGTTCCCCGGAACTGTTCCAGAACGTCGAGTCTTCGCTGTTTGAGCAAAATGAACCCACCGAGCTGGGGCCTCCTTCCACGGGTTCGGCCACTGCCAAAGGTAACTGACCTTCGTAGTTGCCCGAGTTGCCAGTCGCCAAATACAGTTGCTAAAATGGGTTGAGTAAAAACATTTTTTCATACCACTGCTCGATTTATTTTGGAAATACCCAGCGCGTACCGAATAATTTATTATATTTAAAACAAAAACATCAACAAATTAACCAAATGTACATTATGTCAAGTCTAATATAACTTAACGATTTATTTTACTATATACCAGAGTATTACCGTACAATCAAGGTTGCCAATTTTATCATATTAAAGGACAGCAAATTAATCAGAAACAAACCGCAGTATAATAAAGAAAAAAAATTGGGCATTTTTAATCAAAAAGAGTATCTAATTACGATATTTCGTACTAAAAATATCGGTATTTTCATTTAAAGCCCCGTTCGGTCGATAGAATTACAACTGGTGTTCTCTTGTGCAATTTGCGGTACTTTTTGATAGAATATAAAATAAGCACTCGACAATAGGCCCCAACAAATGTAACAGTGAGGTCCGCAAACCTCTAGCCGATCGTAATAATTACTGTGGCAATATTGACTTAAAAGAAGGTCACCAACAGCTCCTAATCGTTGGCATTTTGCAAGATCTTTAATTAAACAGCTGATGAAACCTGAATGGGAACGTTATCCTTGCGGCCGGTACTACTCTTTTTCCTGGTTAACCATTTGAGAGTACCGTCGAGGTACGATGAAATTAAAAATGATTGGTCGTCTGTTGAACGTTTAAAATGCTACACGCAAAAAAAATAAACAAGCAATCGATATTTTTAATTAAAAATTGCTTTATTCTTAATTAAAAAACACGCGGATGTCGGAATTCCCCAGGCCTGGACTTTTATTATAAAAATAAGTTTATACTAATGAATTCCAAACGCCTCTATAACGTTTAACGGTTACGGTGATGATGATGATGACGGTATCGTACAGAATATTGTTGTGCAAATAATTGTGTTTTAAGCCATTAAATTTATACTTATTAAGGGTGAAATTACAGTAAATTTATTTCTGAATATCAATTCTGTTTTCATTTTGCCCATATCATTTTGTTTATACAGAATATACGATAATTTTAATTACCAGGAAATAATAAAATATGTATAAAAAACGACGACCTTCAATGACAGCAACTCGCTAGTTTTTTTTTCATATTTACCTTTAGGCAAGATAATTGCCCGTTGGCCTGCTTGAGATACTGACCGAGGATGCTAGTTGGAAGGGTGCAGACTGAGTCTTTAATGTGTACAACGTTAATTAATGCGACCTGAAAAACATTCATTAAATGTTAAAATTAATGTAATATTTTAATATATTGTAAAATTATTGATTATGAGTCACAGTTAATGTGGAATTGATATTAATCAAAAATGTTATGGAGACCTGAGGACCTTTTACGAACACCATTAATTCTGAACAATAAAAGACTGTTTTCTTTGTGGTTTATCAACTCATTATTGTCCTTCGCTCTTTCAGGCATTTCCAGTGGTGCCATGCGAAAATATTATCGGTATTAAATAATATTATTGACACAGCATGGAACGGTTTATCATTTTAGTGGTTTTTCGTGGTAGCGTTTGAGTACCTATTTTTATTCCCATATAGATATTGAAAAATATTTGTACAGACACCTTCACCTCATATAGGTGTGCCAATCCACGTCAGTGATTTGCTGCAAGGATCAGCAGATATCGTAACAACGACTGGTTCAACATGTATATGCTATATGCCATATGTAAATAAAACAACCGATCTTTTACAAGAAAAAAAAAACAGAGACTGGTTTGGCGTGATTAGAAATGTATATAAGAGAACAGAGTGTTGGTAAATATCAACAATGGAATGTATACAAGGCGTTTCAAAAGAAAGTTTAGGTTTGTTTTAGTTTACTCTCCATCTAAATTATTTCTCACCATCAACAATGAGTCAGAAAGTTTGAAGGCATCGATACAACACTAGAAAAAACATAACTGTTTAGAACTATGTAAACATCCTCTGAAAAAGCTTGTATAGGAATAAGTACATCAAGAGGGATCACTACTTCAATGAGGTTTTACTCCAGAAGGACATAGTGTCCATAGTTTCATTTCTGATTTACTCGCGTTACAAAATCAGTATTTATCTTTATAGCTACAGGTACTTTTTTTTCTCATTTTTCTCAAGCTCATTTTCATATTAAAGAATGGGTAACTTTTTTATAATCGATGCACTAAATATAAACATTCTTTTGAGCTATACTCTACAAAAATAAAGACATCAAGAAGCCATGATTTCAATGACCTTTTACCCTACAGAGTATTTTCGTTTATGATTTATTTGCATTATTTATCTTTATAGCTAATCATACTCATTTCAGCTCATTTTCATCTTAACAAACATGTATCTTTTTTTAACCAACCAACTAAATATAAACGTTCTTTTGATCCAGCTTCTATAGAACAATAGGAACGGTTTCAATAATCTTTTAGTAGTTGGAGTGATTTTGTTTATGATTTATTTGCGTCACAAAATCATTATCTTTATAGTTACCGATAATCTATCTGGGATTTTCAAACAATCTAATTGTTTTATTGTTTTTGATTACCGATATTATAAGTATTGGCTTGGTCTCTCGTTATCTTACTTTTATCAACTCCACTCCTATATAAGTAAGAAAATAATGATTCCATAAAACTTAATCACAACACACTGAGTGTAGGAGTCCTTACAGTTTCATCAGGATGAATAGTGTCGTCGATGTCGTTCCTTATCAGGAATATCACCAGAGGATAGCAAAGGCGCGGTGGAGTGCCTAGATCCAGAGGTTTCTGGTTGCTGTAGGTCAGCGTCATGACTTGGTCGGGATGCGGTTTTCTCCTGTAACAATAAGCGCCGGGATCAGTCGGGAAATGCACGATGCAAGGATTATTGGGTCTTACTCTAACTGCACGCCCAGACACTGATAGTAGCCTCGCAGGAAATCGCCGGCAGCACAGGAATTTTTTATATCGGCCCATGGCCTCCACAAAAAAATGTGCAACTCTCTGATGTTGACTCCCCAGTAGGCGTGGACCTGGTACATAACTTGGCTGGACATACTGCATTGCAACTCTGGAATAAAAATAATTCTTATTGATTTATATCAATCGCCATTAATAAATACTAGTAATCGGCCAGTGGTCGAAATTTGATTACGGTGTATTAAATTAATCATGTTTCTCTCATACAAGGACTAATTTAAAAATTATATGTTATTAAAACTTGTTTTTATATGCATATTAAAATATATGCACAATCTCAAGAACTAACACTCACTATCACTTTTTAAATTGCATTTAATTAAATTTAAATTCCATTATCTTCCAATAATCAACAAAGCATCTATGCAGATTATGTAATTAGTTTAGTTTTAACTCCTGCATCTTTTCTTTAGTTCTTTTATACATTCACATAGCTTTTATCTATTATACATATTTATCACCTAAAATATATATTACTAAAACAATAAATACACCAGGCTGATTAAAAGAGCAATTTCTTCACCCAAATTTTTAAATAAAATTGCATTTTTCTTTTCATTCTTCATTTATTTATCTCAATCTTTGATCTCGCTCTTGCAGATAGTTCATCTTTACTTTGTCTTCTGTGGCTTTAATTTGCCTATCGCTTTGTAGTTTGTCTTATGTCAATGTTTTGTGTTATATAAACAAACATTCACTGAATTTTAACGAATACTATCCTTTTTGATTTTTAAACTTAAAAAAACCTTTACATGCAGCGAGATTCGATCCTAGTACGTCATTGTCGAAGAACTCTTAGCCCGCATGGCTACTCTCTGGGTTTCTTCATATATTTTGTGTCACCGATCTGATGGCAATTCCAGGTTGCTATATTTGGTTGCGTTATTGTTTTATTGGAATATATTTATTTCTTGCGCATATTATACAAACATATTAGGCCTAAAAAATTTTCCCGTGCCAAATTTCACGCCTCCAGGTCCCCCGTTTTCTTTAAAAATTCAAATTTTCAGAATTTTCGCTAAATCGATTAATATATAAATAATAAACGAGAGATAGAGAACATTTTAACATACAATTGCATCTATTTTAACTAGTTAAAACTAAGACTTAACTAACAATAATTCTGTATAATTTAACAGATGTTAAATATCACAACAATTAGTGACAGGGTCATCGTCTGCTGTCTGGTCGGGTATGTAAAACCGCGAAACATCAAAATAAATTGGCGATATTAAAGACATGACTAACGTCTTAGTCACTAATAAATAAAACAACGGAATCTGGTTTGATATCATCATAATTTTATGTAATTTTTAACTAAGACTAATTGATTTAAAATAACTATATAGGTAATAACTGGATATAAGTAATTATATAGATTTAGTTTTAGAAAATCGTAACTGTAGGTTAAATAAAAGCCCACAAAACAGAGAAATGTAGAAATGGACACCAGGTTCTGGGCGACCTAACTAGAGGCCGGATTTCTTTTCTTTTTTTCGGCCGTCTTAGGTTTGTTTTTTATTCTATTTTTGTGTATAATTTTAAGGAAATATGCTGTTGATCTAATTTTTGTAACATTTAAAGTAAATATTATTTATTTAAATGCAAATGCATAATACGAGTGTAGTTTGGGATGTGTAGTACGGGATGTGAAGTTTCAAATAAAATCTGATGCTCGAGTACAAACACAGTTTTTTATTACATCAGTTTCCTAACGGAAATGTATATTATTTGCATTCCAGACAGATCAGATGATTGTGGACCCAAATATAGAAGATCATTGCTTAACCAAGATGCAATTCCTAATTGTAATTTTAATAATAAACCTTTCGTTAAAATCTACATAGATAAATGAATTGAAAAACATAATATGTGTATATTCTCAGATCATTTCCCTTAATTGTGTATATTCTTTAAAGCAAGTATATTGACAGCTTTGAAAACTGAAAATTCTAACGCATGTTTCTCCGCAGATGCGCTTTTAAGACAAACGAACCTGTGCCTTCAACTTAATGCTCACAGTATAACACTGAAAAGACTAAGAAATAGTGTGTAATAAGAAAATGTATATGTGGTAATATTGCAAGCAAGAATTGTTAAATATATTTTTCTGATTTTCCTATTATATTATTTAAATGTTATTTTACGATACCAAGAACCTATTTTAATTCGTTTGTTTGCGAATCCATCTCTAGCCTTTTTTTATTTATTGGAAAGAGAATGTTACAAAACTAAATTTTACGAAAATTCTCTTTCAGATATTATGTTAGCAAATGGTGATCTTTTTTAAAACGATTAATTTTGAACATCCTGAGCAAAGGTAATGTAACAATTATTAGATGTTGCTTGTTCTGGTGGATGAAAAAAATTAGTAGGATTGCAAAAGGCAAAAATGAAAATTTTACTTCGTTACATATAATATGGAGTGTACCTACAAAAATATTTAAAAAAATTTTATAAGCACAATTGTAACATGCAATTACTATATCCAATAAATATTCAAATATTGTATGTTTAAGTATATGTTGGACAAGTAACTTTTAATTTATACTTGTGTTGGGAACTATCGACTGTTTAGTAAGTATATACTTTTTCCTATAATCCTAATACAAAGTTACATTGATAAAAATAGTATAAATTATTAGTTTATAAAATCATTATTCCTGCAAAATAATAGCACTGCACTATTAAGCTGACCATGGTACTTCTCACCATAATATTAATGAAACATGGTTTCCATTTTTTTGCACTCATGTATGTTTCTATAAATATATTCAGAGAAAAATTGGTGTATAGCTTTATAGCATATAGCAATTTCCTTTACCAGCCTAAAATTATATTTATGATAGCTATATTTTACCGGAGTATGCGGAACATTTAGGGTCAAGGCTACAGCAGTTGAATCTTCTGCGAAATAATGTCAGGGTCGCCAAGTATAGACAACGTTCACCAAATCTGCTTCCGATTTTTTTTTTAAAGAAAATACAATGTTGTTTTTTATGTGTGATGTTTGCCGATTTTAAAAGTTTTAATTTAAATAATGAAGGGGTTCGTCTTAGTTTAGTTTGACAATTATCACAAGGGTCGTCTTCCTACCATATCTGCGGTTCATATATGAAGGAGACTTATGGAAAAATTACGGATCCCTTTAATCCAGTCAAATATCTTGAATAAAAGTGCTATAGTTTGAGAATTGCAAATTAGATTACACCAAATACTGTTGCTTTTTATGTTCGTCTTTCACCCTTATATATCAAACCGGTTTTAGTGAAGAATTTAGTTATGAAACAAGGACGGAATTTTGATTATTTAAGAGAAAAAATTAATAATTTAGTTTTGGAGGGAATGAAAAGAAAGACTTATAACTATACTAAGATATATAAAAAAATTAATTTTCCCCTGTGATGTGATGATTTCGATGTGCAAGACAGAGAAGATTCTGGTAGACCGAAAAAGTTTGAAGATGCAAAACTGTAAGGGTTATTGGATGAAGACCCAACCCAAACTCAAAAACAATTGGCAGACGCGTTAAATTTGGCCCAAGAAACAATTAGCAATGGGAAAAATTCAAAAGATGGGAAGATAAGTGCCAAATTAATTCAATGACAGGTGAATGGAAAATAGAAAAATCGTTTGTGAAATGCTGTTTCAAAGGTATGATCCGAAATCATTTCTGTATCGAATAGGAGAGCACAAAATCATGGTTATCACCTGGCAAGTTTGTTCGCAAGAAAATACTGTGTGTTTGGTGGGATCCGAGTAGCGTGGTGTATTACGAACTGTTGAAACCTGGTGAAACAATTAATAGTGATCGCAACCGACAACAAATGATCAATTTGAACCACTCACTGATCGAAAAACGTCCAGTCCATGGGTCCGAAGATAAGATAAAGTGATTTTACAGCAATATAGCTCGCCGTCTCATAAAGCAAAACTGGTCAAAGAAGCGTCGAAAGCACTTGGATGGGACATATTATCGCAGTCGTCGTATTCTCCAGATCTTGTCCCGCCCGACTATAAACTTTTCGCGCCAATAGGAGACGCACCTGCACAGCAGCAGTTTGCCAATTTCGAAGAACTGAGAAAATGGCTCGGTGGAAGGTTTTGTTCGACAGTTTTTTTTTTTGGGACGACATCCATAAATTACCTGAAAGACGGGTAAGATATATAGAATCAAATGGACCATACTATAAATAAATATATATTTCCACTTTCTTGAAAACCATGTAGTTCTTTTTTTCCTGAGTTAACAATTGATTATATCAATAATTTATATGTGAGTATCATCAAAATAAGAACAACTTCAAAAATTAAACATGTTAGTTAAACATTCTCCTCCATCATATTCGTTCGGAAAGGCTTACTGAATAAATATTGAGGAAAACCTTGATGATCAGATCAAATGATTGGGGAACGTTAGTAAATCCATCAAAATTCGCCGGAAATGAAACATCTGGGTGCAAATGACGTCTCCCGAAAACGTCGCTCTCATTCTCCCACCGCGGATACCGATACTGAACGTTATTTTTGGTATCGGGTGTTGTAAACAGTTCTTGTAAATTTATGCGTTCGTATCCATTATGTATTGGACGGTACGATTCACAGAAAATTTATTTGAACCATTTTAGCATAGCCTTAGCAGGCATGTCACGCTTAGCCTTAAATTTGTTATAAGGTCTTGACGGTCCGTGAGGCGGCGTTTCGCTGGATGCCCGCCGATGCGGCGGTACCGACCCCCACGTACCAAGTTCACGGTCGTCGATCATTTCTTCAACGTATTCACGATAGGTACGGGCGGATTTGGGGAAACGCTCCGTTGAATATTCGCTAATCGATGGAGATTCGACGCCAAAATTTCAATCTTAAGGTTCCACGGTCGTCCGCTGGTACCGAATCGGAGAAATTCAAGCACCGATGTCAATTTCGGCGACCGAGCGACCTTAACCTTCGCCAGTATAATTGCATATCTTAAAACGAATGTCGTATCAGCTCAGTGCTGATATTACCTTGCATTGAATGACTCAGGAGTAATTTATTTGACATAAATATCAATATTCTTATGTTGTACTAATATGTACTGAAGTTAATAATAAGCAATTAATGATCTGAAACATTTATCTAAAGTTGTGGTCGCTAAATAGTTCAAAAGGGGCCATTATTAATTAATTATACTGTTATGAATGTGTTCTATTGCAATAATAGCGACTATGAAGGTAAAAAAGTATCTTCAGCTATATTCTTATAAGTAGCTCAAGTCTTCGGTAAAGTATGACATAATGGCCTTGTTCATAAGTCATAGAAAATATTAATGAATGTTTAGAATAACCCAGAATGTTCTCACGAGTCAAACAAGAGGAAGCCTACTCTACAATAAAAGAAGATGGATCAGGTGTACTACAAGAAAATATATAGGGGCCAATTCTTTAAATCTACACATGTGATGCACCACAAATGAAAAACATCACGATGGGTACGTTTGATGATGATACTGCGTTTGTTGCTATCGGAGACAATAGCAAAGAAGCCACACGAAAATTGCAACAGTAACAATACTGCAACAGCAGACATGTGACAATATAAATGATTGCATGTGCAGTTCACGTAATCAGAATGGACAGGCATCAATAACAATAAATTCCATAGAGCAACAACGGTAAGTGTCTCGAAATGAATTTTTTGAATACAAGCAAATATTGAAACCTATGTGAACATAAGGAATTCAATTATGGGGATGTTCCTCAAAAACTAATATAAATACAATACAAGTTTTCTAGAACAAAGTCGTGAGAAGTAATGTAGGTGCACTAAGAAACTACACGACTAATTACCAAAACCGACACCTTCAGACATCAACTATCCATCAGGAAATCAAGAGAATCACAAGAACACATAGAATATAATTGTTGGATAACACCAGAACAGGACACAAATGGTAAAGAATCCAACTATTTGATCTTGTGTAGTTGATTCATAAACATTATTAGAGACTAAGATATTAGATGTCGATAAAATGTAGGTTAGTCGGCAACGACTAGTAACAATGTAATAAATGAATTTTAAAAAAATAGCTTTCGATGTTTTCCTTAATTATCTTCAATGTCTGTGAAATAAATATTTAATGAAACAGTTAAAAAACAATTAACAACTCCTATTTATATATTATATTTATATACTTTCATAATTTGAATGCCCCTTAACCATTATATTTTGAAATATAAAATCTGAAGTAAGCTCTAAGAACCTACATTGACCATAACATATACGTACTATATATAACAATATAGTTATATATTATTATATATTATTAAAATGACGACATTAATTTTGAGAAACATATTAATGAAAATGAAGCTGCTCAATGTACCGCGAATGAAAACAATTTTGCTACTGAAAGATTTAATTGGTTTTCAATATGCTAGGATAGATCGTGTATGCATCACAGATACATAGTCACAATACATTGAAAACAGGTATACAAAACTTCTTAAAATAACCTCAAATATTGACAACTGATGTAAGTCACAAAAACCAAGCCAAAGTTTCTTTCTTGCTCTTTCAACTTTTCTTTATGTCAAATCTTCAGCATTTTATCGAATATCAATCAATATCTTCTATCAAAACCATCCACGCATTGTTAAAAATAAAAGCTTTCTGTTACAAGTAATGCATTAACATACTAAGACTGTAAATTGACTTTAGTGATTTTCTAAAAAATGTGATGTATCCAATATATGACATTTAGGAACACACCTATGATTTCTTTTTTAGAGTTAAAGGAGCACGGAAGAGAACCTTGCATTAGATCGTTACTGCTGATTAATATTAAAAGGATAAAACAAATCGAAGAAAAGCAATTAGAACCAAAACTAGTATTCTTCATGTCAGGGTTATAGTGTGCAATGTTATAATCAGGTATAAACGGTTACCATCTGCAAAATATTATAAAATATAAACCCAAATTAAGACGTGATGTTTTCTAAACATATTTGCCCACCTAGCTGACTTCTTGGTATACAAGAAGGTGTGTGTTAATAAACTTACAGTAATATACAGAATAATTAATATATGAAGTTATAATAATTTGCAGCATAATTTCAGATATTATGATACGCACTTTGTTAACGCTTAACAAAAATTCCCTACCGTTCCGAAACTGTTGGAGTTATCAATTGATAATTTATTTCTTTATTTATTCGGCTAAAATAGTTAATATAAATCTATTATTACGGCTGACTATTTGCTTTCCAACATACTGATAATACAATTTGTTTACTGAGATTCGGTCTCTTTGATTAAAGCCACTGAAAATCCAATGAGTGTATAGGTGTGTATTTGCTTATTTTTTTCTTCCATTTACACTGTATGTGAGCCGAACGTTAAGATTGAAATTCAGAGATTATTTTATTCATCTTTGCGGTAACAAATCCACAGTGTTTGATTGAATCCAAAATATGGAGGGAAAAGCTCAACAAGCAATTTATTTGAGACTATACATAACATATACAAGTAAGTATTTGAATATCTATCGTGCTACTGGCATAACATAATTGTTCAAGGTTCAATTGTTCATCACGTCAATCTAGTCTCACCCATTAAATGATAAAAAGTTATATTAAAGCAATATTGTGAAAAATAACATTTTAATATTATTGTTGCAACAAAATTATAATTATTTACATTTAAGAAAATTGCTTAGTTTTAAGTTTAGGGAAAATATAATATATAAATATTATAACTATAGAAAATATAAATATTATTGGACTATTTTACTGTTTTTATAATATTTGTAAAATTTGGGAAAATAATTATGACCTGAGACAAAAAATTTTCGTATTGTATCGAATGTTTGGTAAAACTAGGCCAACCAAGAAAGGCATTAAGTAAACAGAAAACACGTGTCCAGCAAAAAGGATATCCATCCCATTGGCTCGTTGTCGAATGTTTGTGATAATGGGGTTCAGATACAAAGGCTAGACGAAGCGTGTCGGAAGTTAGACCTGGTAGAGGACTCCTTAGGGCGGCTATAACCATAAACATTCCTTAAGAGTCCGAGATGCTAATCCGTGTTCTATCAGCGTGAGAACTTCCTAGCTGGAAGCCTTCCCCACCCCGACATTCTGACCGAATCGACGTACAGAAAAGGGTTCCTTGGACCAATCTTCTTAACCACCACCCGAGGGAGGAGCTCCAGCGATAAAACACGGTGCATGGACAAGATGATAAGAAAGAAGTTACTAGAGATTTGAAGAATTAACTAAACAAGTTGATACTAAGAACAACATAATTGGCCAAATAATACTAGAACTATCGACTGTTTAGTAATTGACTAATTTCACTATCGACTGTTTCAGTCGTATACTTTTAGTTACTATTTTTGGTTCTACTAGTTTCATTCGACCGATTTTTAACGTTCTGGCTCTGTCGTCATAGCCGCGACCTTGACAAAAATGTACCCAATTTATGCTTACATAGATTTATATGTAATATATATTTTTATGATTTCTTTGGTAGTTTGCTTGTAAATAACAATATATTGTATATTAATATAGCAACATTTTGGAATAATTTTTTCAAGCTTGTTAATGTAATAAGGGTAAAAAAACTAAAATTGTGAATGATAAATAGTAAAATACGTAATTTTATGGCAACAATAGGTAATATTTCGATTACTCACTCGACTTTTATTAAAAAATATTTCCGTTCAATAATAAATAAAGTATTTACTTTGTTTAAAAAAGCTCTAGTAGTCATTGTGTGATCATTTTTAATTTTTATTAAGTATTTATTAAGTTCGTATTGTATTGTAAGTTAAGTTTAAGTCTGTATTGT
The DNA here is from genome assembly GCF_030347505.1 of Rhynchophorus ferrugineus. Lineage (NCBI taxonomy): Eukaryota > Metazoa > Arthropoda > Insecta > Coleoptera > Curculionidae > Rhynchophorus > Rhynchophorus ferrugineus. The sequence continues at coordinate 14,827,972 of NW_027472587.1, forward strand.
CTATATTTATTATTGTATATTATTTAAACATAGCAATTAACATATTAAAATACGATAAAACATTTTTGGGGTATTATTCCATTCCATAGAAAAATTCCATTCATTTTTACAGATCCACACAACATTCAAATATAAAAGTACTTCTTAATTCTACTTCGTTTAAAATGAAATTATTAATTGCACATATAAAATTAACTGCTCCAAGCATACATACACATAAACATAAAAACGAATACGTTTACTTTCAGAGTTTATATAGCCGGTAAACGTTTGAACCCGCAAAATTAATTCACAGTCCTTAAACCATTTCCCGATCCTTTCTACGAACTCCGGTCGCGTCGAACCAGTCGTATCCGATGAGGTTTGGTTTTATACGATCTCGAGGCTGAACTATATTCCTGCGTAGACCAGACCTTGACGATCCGATGATACCATTTGATGACCCGCCGTCATTGGATCGAAAGTCGTCGAGAACCTCGCACGGCGACAGATAAAATTCCCTAAATATGGACTGAAAAACAACGAGCGTCTTCAAAATGGAACGACAATGTCAAAAGGCTATTGTGTTGGACATTGAAAAAGATCGATGCGCTACGCATACTGATCGAACAATTAGTGGTTGCGGCATGACTCGCTTAGATTAAAAAAAATCAAGGTCCTCGTCTATTAATACCTATCGGATAGATGTACGGGTATAGTGAATGCGAAGACGTGCGAGTGGCAACGGCTAGTTCCTGGTGGAACCTCTCCATATACGGGTGCGGAATAGTTCGTCTTGTTTTGGGGTCTCAAAATCAATCAATCAAAATTTGAAGGGCGTGAAATAGTAGTACACATTTTTTTACATTGAATTTTGCCGTCGTCATTGACAATATTTTATTATTAATATAGAAATGAGTCATACAACATAGAAACGTTTATTTATGGAAAAAAACACCCTACAAGAACCAAAGATTGTTGAAAAATAAAAAGGGCAACAATAATATATAGTACAACTAGCGACCCGCCCCGGCTTCGCACGGGTGCAATGCTGATACTAAATTAAATACACTACAGAGAAAATATGAACGTTGTATATAAAAACATAGCGGCCCGCCCCGACTTTGCACGGGCATAAAATATATATGCCTATGTCACTCAATGAAAACATGATTAAAATCGATCCAGTATTTTTGGTTCATTCATTACTGCCCTTGGCCTGCACGCATTAAATTTGGAGTAAAACAATTCCTCTTCCCCTATACTTACTATGAAGATTTCCTGCTATCTTTGGAATGTCTAAATTCATACAATTTTTATTACATTACACACTTTTAAACGCAAATTTTAAATTTGTAATATCTCCGAAAATATTTGTTTAATTTACATGCTGTAAGGAACCATATTGATCTATATTAATTGCACACTGTATTTAAAGTACTTAATTCGATAAGGATTAATGCCGTATTGCTTAAAATAGCTTCGTAAATAAGCCATTTTCTCACGTAAAAAGTAAACAATAAAAATGGTTAATGTGGGTTATCCCTAAAAGATAAACATATACCATCGCGGACTTTTTTGTAGACCTTTTTATGGTGTACAATACTGTAGTACATTAATTTGATCTAACTCGTAGGGTTAGGCAGCGTTTTTGCTAATTGCTAAATAAGTCTAAAAAAATAGGTTAATTTGCGACATCACGTTAGAAACCTCTAAAATTAGCAATGTTGCCTTAGTATATTATGCATGTATTATACATATAAACCTTCCTCTTGAATCACTCTATCTATTGAAAAAAAACCGCATCAAAATCCGTTGCGTAGTTTTAAAGATTTAAGCGCACATAGGGATATAGGGACAGAAAAGGCGACTTTGTTTTATACTATGTAGTGATAACACTGACAAAACAAGTCCTAGAAAAACTATGAGTAGAATAAACTAAAATATCAAAAACCAACAAACGTACCATGAAATGAATGCGGAATAAAGATCAGAAAAATATAAAAAAACTATGAATTATAGATAGAAATCGAAAAAAGATAGGAGAATATATTGATATCGGAGAAATAAAATGACAGAAACTAAAATGACCAAAAAGGAATTATAAATATAAATATAGGTTAAAAACAAACAAACTAGATATGAAATTAAACATGATTTTGCTCCTAGTTGTTATTTCTAGATAGTCCCAGATGTGGAAAAGAATTTATCGCATATTTTTATAGAGGTTATATCATTTGGTTAGTTATTAAAATATTAATATATTAATAAATAATTAAAATAATTTTAAAATTAAATATGTTCATAAAAGCTTGTTCCTATTACATTTATCATATTATAAAAGAAATTATACTAAAAAAAACTCGAGTTTAAAAGGATATTTTAGGTTATTTTATGAATTCAAAATAATTTATTCTATTTATATTACATTCTTCAAATATACGTATAATCTACAAGAACTGGCAACACCGCATGCCAGGCGTTTCAAGAATCAGATTCTCGTTTGAACGGCTAAGGTAATAGCAAGGCAGGAATAGGCCAGAAGAGGAAATTAGGGAACAGAACTAGGAGAGGCATCAGTAAATCGGTTTCAACAACTGATGAAAATGCCCGTATATGGTTCGGATTTTGAAATAAACAAATGCCCCAATAGAACCACCGCCAATGCAACAGAAACTGTAATTATTAATTATTCATACTTTCATTTCCATAGAAGATAAACACCTCTCTTGGCGTCCTTGACTGATTTTTTTTACGAAAAATTACAAATCTGATTCGACATAGTCACTTTCAAATTAAGTAATGCTCAATCTGAATATGCATAGAAATATCGGTAACATGGGAATGAAATGGAATTCATATGAAACATATTTTTCGTTCACTGAGATGGCAAAAAGAACTGCAACCTGTTTGATGTAGGAATGAAATCAACCGGAAGAATGTGAAAGAAGACGACCTTGATAATGTTTCACATTCAGAAAATTATATAGAAAGAGTGTACCTATTATTCAAATGAATGACGAGTTACAAGTGTAGCAAATGCAATGACAAAGAAAAAAGTCGTTGGTAGAATATGTTTAACATTACAAGAGTAATTGGAAGAAGTGTCAGAAACAGAAAAAAGTCCAATGAGCATTTAAATATGATACAAGCAAAATTAAATTAAAAATAAATTTATTAAAACAGAACAATCAAAGATTGTACATATACATTAAAATAAATAGAAACATATTTATTTTAATTATTTAAATTATTGGCTATAAAATAACAAGCACTGTGAATAAATATACTAAATACAAACATTGCCCAAGAACTAGCTCTTAAAAAGAAAATGTCAACCATGACTAAATCAACTGAAGAAATTATACACTCGATGTTGACACAAGAAACCCAGATTAGTTTCAAATTAAATAACGCTGAAGTGAATAAGCATAGAATAAGCATAAAATAATTTAAAAAAATGAACCGATTTTAAAAATAAATAAGGAACTCATTAAAAAGTAAAAAATAATCAAATTTAAATGTTTAACATAAAAAAACGTTTTAAAATAAAATATGTACATAATAATCGTTGTAATAACTAAATAATAATAAACAAAAACCTTATTAACCTATCTACTACTTAAATATATATTTATATATTTTATATATAAATGTTATTATATATATGTTATATGTATATATTTTAACTACTACCAACTGATCAGTTTAAGTCGGTACGACCAACGGTACATTGTTTTGTTCGTAATTTAATGTATATTACACAAAATTATATTATTATTTTTGTATTGTTTAGGCTGGACACCGACTTCAAACCTTTGAAATTTGAGGGTTTCCTTCGATTTCGCCGAATTTCGCCATCAGATCCTGAATTGGTTCCAATGGCACCACTTAGGAAGTGTACTCTTTCGAATAACATAATAATTTTGAAAATAGGTCCACAATTGACGGAGAAATTGGCGAGCATATATATAAAAGAAAATATACAGTGGAACAGAGAACCTCCTCCTGTTTCGAAGACGGTTAAGAAAAATTAATGGCGAAGAAAAAGTTGCTCAAATATGTTTAAAAACATTACAGGAAGACAAATTAGAAATGTCAAATTCAAGCAAAATTAAATTACCAATAAACTAGATAAAACAGAACAGTCCAATTGTTAAGTATAAAATAAAAAACAATATTTTAATGTTTAAAATTATCTGCTAAGAAATAACAAGAACCTTGAAGAAATACACTAAACGCAAACATTGCTCAAGATGTAGCTCTTAAAAAGAAAATGTCAATCACGACTGAAGAAACCGTACACTCGATGTGGTCACAAGAAACCTAGAAACGCACAGAAAAACGATCACCATGGCCAACTAAAATATATGTAAAATTAAAAATTCTGAATTATTCGATAGAAAAACTAACCCCATTATTAAAATGTATGTCAACATATTCGTATTACCGAATTATTATTCATATATTACAATAACGGTGAAACATCTACGATGTCAAGGGCATTCATCTTTAACACTTTATTGATATATCACCATAATGTTGTGTCTCATGTTGGTTGATTATTAAGAATATTAGGTTATTATTAATAGCATTTAAGCGAAATATCTGGGACTAAGATATGAATATTCATCATTAATATCGTATTCGTTTTATAGAAAAATATAAATTTAACAGTAGAAATTATACCTCCTCCACCAAATTATAAAAAAACCTTATTAACAGTGAATATAAATGTTCCTATAGTACTCTCGGGGTTTTTGGATAAATTATGTGTGTACACATGTATTTAGGGTTGGAATCCGTTTATTCACTGAAATGCTATTGAATCATTTTCATAAAAACCAACAGTACCTCCTTCGCCAAATTATAAAAACTTGATTACTACTAAATACGATGAACGTAAATTAATATTCCAAAGGTGAACTAGATGTTAAGGATCAAATCATATCAGATATTAAGTAAGTACTCTGTATAGATAGAGTATAGATTTGTCAGCCACAATATCTATATAAAGCATATGAATGTGGGATGTTATATAGACATATATTGTATATATAGTCTAGCCAATAAAACAGCCAATGCACGTTATCAAAATGCATGACGTCAGTACGTCGCAATGTTGCCGCATTAACTTTTGCCGGTTTATAAAGTTCAGAAGAAATTTTACTAATTACAAACTGCTTCTGTACTTTTAGACCATTGTTATATGTATCTTATGAATATAGCTGACCTACCGATCTCAAGAAATACTACCGTTGCAACATATGCTGACGATACAGCGGTTTTATCATCACACGAGGATCAAATAGCAGCCACAAGAAACCTCCAACTTCATCTTAACAAAGTCGAATTGAGGTTGAAAACGTGGCGTATCAAAGCAAATGAGTCAAAATCTACCCATGTGACATTCACCCTTTGTAGAAGAACATATCCCTCTAATCACGAACTTTCGCAAGCAGACAACATTAAATATCTGGGAATGCATTTCGATCGACGTTTGACATGGAAAAAACATATAGTTACAAAACGCAAACAGCTTGGGCTTAAACTAAACCAAATGTATTAGCTAATAGGGCATAAATCTAAATTATCATTAGATAACAAGGTTTTGCTGTATAAGTCAATACTTAAGTCCATATGGTATTGAACTGTTGGGTACTACTAGCAAATCTAACGTAGATATCCTCCAGAGGTTCCAGAATAAAGTGTTGAGAGTCATCGTCGATGCCCCATATTATGTATACAACAAACTGATTCAGCGTGATATTCCCATAGAACCCATATCGAGTGTGATTCGGAGTATTAATGTAGTACGTACCCTGAAAGAATATTAGCCCATCCCAATGCACTCGCCAAACAGTTAAAAGTGCGCGATGATAGTGAAGTGCGTAGGCTCAAAAGCAAACTGTCATACGAACTGATTAGTAGACACATAGAGTGAGATTTAATAATCCCTAGAATAAGCTAGAATAGTTTTTAGAATAAGTTAGGATAGATTTTAAAATAAGTTAGAATAGTATCTAGAATAAGATTTAGACTATAAGTTGTACAGTAGATCACTTACTGAAGTGATCTACTACATGTCAGGATAGTTATATTATATAACTGAAATCATGTAATAATACATATTGCCCACGAGCAGATTGTTGAAGTTCTAGGAGATTAATAACAAAAAACTGCTTTTGGCAGTATATTCGACATCATATATGATGTGCATTGGTTGTTTTATTGGAAGGACTACAGAGGTAACAAATAATTACATTAGATAAATAAAAAAAACTGCAGCTCCTTCGCCAAATTATAAAAATATCACCACTAAACAGGGTGAATAAAAATCGACAAGTTAAGGACACATTTCGAAACAGGATGTCAATCATCGGGTCAATAAATCAATAAGGCTGATACGACACAATTTGGTTAAGGACAAGACCCGTAGTACCCTTGGTATTTTTGAATTAAAAAAAAATGTCGACACCGAATGTAAATTACCCGAAGAGTCGGATGGCAGAACGTTGGAACCAATCTGATGGGAACGACACGCGCGGAATACCTAAGTAAAAAATTGAAAATTGAAAAAAATATGTTTACCGAACGACAGCTGTTTTTTTAAACGCTCGTTATGGGAATTTATTTTTTCTTACAAACAAATTTACATCGAAATGTTGTTGCAGACAAACAGACAGACCTGTTTTTTTTTCTTTCTTGTTTTTTCTATAACCAACGACTGTTGTTAAATTGCCGATATCTAATTTATATATTTTTAGGGGCTTTCATGTTTCCTGGTCATTTTTTTCGTCACAAAAAGAGGCCTATATTGACAAAAAATATCGATATTTTTTGCCGATATATCAATATTTTTTCAAAACAAAATTAAACATATTTTACAGACATTGTAAAAGAACTATTTAAAATTAGTACTTAATTTTAAAGACGACATTGCAACGTTTTGACGTCATCAATTTAGATAACGATAATTCACTGTTTTATTGAACGGACTATACTGCAACTAATACAATGGACAACAATGACAATACCATATCATGACAAAAAACACGACAAAGACTTCGGTTTCAACCCAATTAAACTTTGTCTTGCCTTATTCCTCGACAATTACATGTACTTTCACTAGGAACATTGAAGATTGTATTAAGTTACATAATTGTTACGTTGCCAGTTCAGTTAGCAGTGTAACGCTGACCGACTTTTCCCCAGAGCGGTTATTCTCAAACCAACGAGTTCCGACAATATTCGCCAAGGTTTAGACACACGGAGCAACACTAGGCATTTGAAATTGATTAGGACTATATATCAAGCGAGAATATATAGGCGCGTTAAACATAAATATAACTTCAGTAAAAAAATACGAATAATATTGGCTTGAATCGACTCTCGGACACTCTATCGTTTCGAGCTCGTCGAGCGGTTCTGTTCTATTTACCGAGAATTGTTCTTCGGACTGCGGATTTGCTCAGATATTTCAACGATTCGAACAAGTAGATTTTATATCGCACGAATCTTTAAATATTACCGCTGCGGATATTATGTTTGGAGAAGTTATATCATCGATTATTACATCATTATCAGTTTATGTTACAATTTCGGTTATTCCGATGTCCGAGATCTAGCAGGCGTCGAGACATAATTAGATGTTTAATAGACAAATGTCGTCTGGTCATTTTTGAGTGAATAGCGTGCTTGATCTGAAACCGCCAATCCAATATCCAATATTTTTTGCTCACTTTTCAGCGCCAGTAATTATAAACATACACCTTTCCATTTTTCTTCCATTCTTGGAAGAAAAAATGTTTTCATCTTTTAAAACTATTTTAACACAAATAGAGCCAATTTTATTAGCTTGTGACAGGAAATGTTTGTCAGGTTCATTCGAAAAAAGTAGTACTCATAACGAGCAAAGTCTGGCGAATACCACGTACTAGCAAGGGACTTCCTATTTAAGCGTTTCAATGTAAATTTTCAAAGATTTTGCAACATGTAGTCAAACGTTGTCACGTTGAACAATGAATGATACCGATTTTGTGTTAAGAACTCTTCACTCCTTCACACACGACAGCTCTCCCTCCAGTTGGCCTAAGTGTTGCTAGCGATGTAATAAATACGAGCAAAATATCAGCGATGTCTATTTTAAGAAAGGATTCATATATGTACATCCAATAAAAGTCCCAAACTGGGGAAATTAATAGATGGAAAAGCCGAGTATTTACTTTGATTAGTCAAAATTTCGTCAAAAACATTTCCTTCCTTATAATTACGCCATCAATATCGTAGCAATTAGTTTTAAATACTTTTAAAAACTTTCTTCGTTAACATATCTTCTATATGTGATTTTTCCTGCATTTGTCGCGTCTTTAAACTCATTAAAAAATTAATATTACGTCGAAATCGTCTACATAAAATAAAATTAGTAACGATTTATTAAAGCAAAAAAATGTAAATCCATACCTTTATACAAAAAAAATCTCTTTAAAAAACTCGTTTGCATTTAAATTAGATGTTTTTGAAACAATAACTACCTAGTTTATGATAAAATTAAGCATAAACATCAACAGTTATTTAAATATACGCCACAACAAGTTTGCGAACAATGTAATTCCTAAATATGCACGACATGACATCCTTTCAAGAAGCCTATGGGCCAATAACTATTGGTTTTTCAACTCAAGAAATCACCATCATACAATGTCAGTTTCTCGCGACTTTTTCACCAAAATTCCACATTCGCTCTATTTACCTAACTTAATTCGACAGGGCTATTCCTAAAACCCCCTTAGAGGCCACATGTACTCAATATATTATCTCAATCACTTAGGATATTCTCGAAAAAGAATTCGTTAATTATTTCAGATAATATTATGGTGAGATATAGTCGATTACCTACCCACCAATTCTGGATTATTAACAAACATTCAACAACTAACCAGGTGCATAGAATAACAGATGTAATTGAAAAAGCTTATAACGGTAAAAAGGTATGTTAAGCTATATTCTTAGATGCAGAACAAGCCTTCGATAAGGTATGGCATGGCGGCCTTATTCTTAAGCTACAGAAAATGTTACCGAAACAACACAATGAACTATTAAAATCTTACATTACAGCCAAATCTTACATTACAGCCAGAATGTTTAGAGCCAAAGAAGAGGAAGCCTGCACTTTGCCTACTTTACACATACATGGAAAATATCACGATGGCTACCTGATGACACTGCAATTCTTGCTATCCGAGGCAATAGAGAAGAAGCCGCATGAAAATTATAACAGGCCAAGTGACAATATAAATGACTGGATCCAAATCTGGAAAAAAATTAACGATAGTAGCACCAATAACAATAATTATCTCCTAATGAATCTTCATGCAAAACTTCGCTAGAAGGAACATGTAAAAAAGAAAAGGAAAGAATTGGAGTTAAAATATAGGACAAGAAAATCACATATCAGTACATAATGAATTAGTATACAAGTATTCAAACTTATATAAATACAACACAAGTTTTACCCAACAAAGCCCTGACAAGTATTGTAGATGCACCCACATGCTACAGGATTGATCACCTACACCGAGATTTTCGGATACCAACTGCCACTCAGGAAATCAGGAGAATCGCGAGCAGAAATGAAGAGATGACACAGAGAACAGGACTCAGACTCAAAACAATCAGATTAAGAGATTTAAGTTATTGTAAAGACAAATTATAGGTTAGTTGGCAACGACTAATATCAATATAATAAATAAATTTAAAAAAAATTAGCTTACGATGTTTTCCTTGATTATCTTCAATATTTATGAAATAAATATTTAATGAAACAATTAAACAACAATTAACAACTCCTATTTATAATTATTATATCTTTTAAATACATTTAAAGGCATTTTCATAATTTTAATGCCCTTTAACCATTATATTCTGAAATATAAAATCGAACTAAGCTTTAAGAACGTAAATTTAACATAATAACATAAATGATATATAATATTTTGGAAAACTTTAGGAATTATTAAGTTATTCACGTATTATTTGAAAAGTCTTGCTATTTGTTGATAACGGTAACATATAAAGTATAATGCAACCTATTTTAACGATAAATTATTAAAACTAAAAAATATTACGAAATAAATTTCGAAAACTTGACTTATTAACGTTTTATTTCAAAAATATTGCTATTTTCCCGGTAGCATATAAAGTCTAAGCAACCTATATTAATCACAAATAATAAAAACTAATTTCTTTTCGCTGGAGCGTTCTTATAACACTGCTATTATTTCGAAAACATCAGAAATTAATCGTTTAAAAAAGGAAAAACGTACAATTAGTGCCGATCGGTATCGAGGGTAGTACGGGTCGACGGGTTGCCCAACGCCTTGCATTTATTAGCACACCGTTCGACGGCGTAACGCAGCCAACACACAAGGCTGCATGTACAGGAAATAAGAACGCCGAGTACGATTCCGAAACGACGGAAAAAATTCGCCATCAACAGGCAATTTACACAATTAATTAGGATGAATGATTAAGTAATATTCCGAGGTCTCCCACGCCGAATAAACAATTAATTTCGGATAACGCTCGGCCTCGGTCTTATGCGCTCTTCGCTTCGTCCCGATGAATTATTTATTTCGTTTTTTCGCCCAGGACAGATGCCCATTTTAAGTAATATGCATTTGTTGCCGGCGCCCTGACGTAATTGCCAGTAACACGGTTAATTGATATCTCTTTGTCAGCGAGAAGGTAATTTATTGGGTAATATTCAATAAAATGGCGAAGGCGGTAATTATGTAATAAAATGGTGAATGCGATAATTATTTGAAAAACTACTATTTCTAAATATTTTCAGATATTGCAGTGAAACACCACTTTGTTGTATGTGCTAAAACAAATCGAATTTAATAAACTCATTAGGTTATTCTGTCTCTTTTTAGCTAGGGTAAAATGAGAAGAAAAAATCCGCTCCAAGCTTAAAACTAATGAATGAAACATTTTTACAAAACTGCACTTGGCGGCATATTCGACGTCTTCTATGGCGCGCATTGGCTGTTTCATTGGAATAGCTATACATCCTGTATTATTATACATATGTCACGACCATCACAAAAACGAATCTACCGATTTCGACTAAAATTTCCGATCAGGGGTTTTTGGGTTTAGAAGTCAATCTGTCATTATCTTATCATCGAATAAATTAATTTTAACGTGACCATTTAATGTGTAGTATTGGAACTTTACCCGTGGCGTGATCTTTTGACGAGACTACTTTTTACTGGACTGCAGAATCACTGCTAGTTTGTAAGGATTCTAGTTCGTGTTGCGCCACGTGTATATCGCTTTTAGCAAATAATATGATACGGTATATTAATTATGCAGTTACTATGGTTTTGAAACATATTAATGCCATATCTAATGTCAATTAAACAATTTTTATTAGATTGGTTCCCAGAAAATAGTAAATAATGACCAAAAACTAATTGTAAACATAGAAAAACACGTGTATATATCATACAATTTTAAAAAAATATATTTTACTTACTTTCAGTCGACTAAATGAATTACCACTAAGCATTTGCAGTTTATAACAGAAAAGACCAATATTTTAAATATTGGATCTATCAGGCCCATCAATTAATTTTGTAACGCCTGGTTACTGTATTATATCGCATCGGGTCGAAGGCGGTGCTTTGAAGGCATTATTCGACGATGATCCGTATAAATCAAATAAGAACATGTAGAATTGTGGGAATAACAGTAAAGAAACAATTTTCAATCACTTAAAGGACATGTCGACGTCAAAGCCGAATATCCATGGCTACAAGCTAATTCTTTGTAGTTGATGGGATCAGCTTGGTGTGGTATACTATTAGCTACTAAATCTAACAAGACCATTAATGAGGATCGCCATCGACTACCACTGATGCGTTTGAACCGACCACTACGCGAAATCGGCCGGAATACGAGCAAGGACACAACAGTGTTATTCTGCGGCCTGACAGACGCTTAACCACATGTTGCACAACTGGTAAAAGCATACTAGAAAACATTAAAATGGGAACCCTGTCCGCCGTATTCTTCAGACCTTCATCCTTCTGATAACTACTTATTCCGCCATATGAAGATACCAAAAAACGGGTCGACTGGTAGATAGCCTCGAAAGATACACAATAAAGTACACAATAAAGCTTCAAATTGAAAAAAAACTTTTAAAACTAATTCATATGCCTATATAAATGTGTGAACTGAAGGTGTTATTGCGCTTCTTATTCTCATAGTTCCCTGTCGTGTTCAGTCCCTGATCCTTCCTTTCCGGTGACTTCTCTCGCGAGTTTGTCCGCGGTTACCATTTCCTCCGTTGTCATTCTCCGGCACCATTTTAGCGATATTTCACTGCCGGTTTTCTGCAAATCTAACAAGGTTGTTTTGATTTGCATTATGTCCTTATTTCGTGTGTTTACGTACTCGGTCCGCTGTATGGACATCCTACTGTCTGTTCCGCCTGCTTGGCTTTCTGTACCGCCACGAATTCTGCCACTCTGGAGCTCGATTCGTCTTTTATTCTAAGACTTATCTCTTCCTGGGCGTCTATTCCTGTCCGTATCATTATTCCTATGCATGCTTTTCTTTGGCATTAGCGCCTGTCCATACCTTGGTGTTTTCGACGCTGTTTGTCCGATTTTCCCACGGTTCCTCCCATGGCCATGGCATTTTCTTCGGTTCTAATCCTTTTGGCCCATTGGGGTATCCGTATTTTTCTGCAATCCACCCCTGGATCTCGGCTTCAGGGTATAGGGGTGGTGTACCTGCAGAGCATCGTTCTATAGGCGCCTGTGATTGCTAACAGTGCAGTTCTTTGTGCTGCTGCTAGCGCTGTCCTAGCCCTTCCCATCGAGGCCCTGTATCCCCATATTTCTGCGCCATATAATACTGCGGGTTTTATAACCCTGTCGTATATTTGACGAATGACCTCTGGTGCCCTGGGGTTGCTTCTTCTGCGCAGTATTCCCCAGACCCTTCACCTTTTCAGTTTTTTTCCTTAATAGCTGTATGTGTTCTATATACTGCTGTTTCCTGTCGATTGTCACGCCCAGATACTTTATTGTATCTTTGACCTGGATGATGTCTTCACCAAATTTGACCGTTGATGGCCTGTTTGTTCATGCGGCTTGCTCCAGAAGCAGCAAGACGCATGAACTGAAGGTGTATACACCAAGTTCTATAATGCAAGTCGGGATAGGTGAGAAAGTTTCTCATTGACATCTTCATCGTTTTCGTTATTGCATAGCTTCGATTCTTTTTGAGTCAAAATTGGAAAATATTCATAAAGCGTTGTAAAAATACGTTTTATCTTAAAAATATATATTTAATGCCTGTTTAAGGCTGAAGCATGTCCCGGAATGTTTTAAAGTTGCACAAATAATTATGCTCAAAAAAACCTGAAAAACCTGCAGAACAAGTCGAATCTTACAGGCCTATTTCGCTACTACCTGCAATATCAAAGCTATTTGAAAAGCTGATATTTAAACGTGTTAAACATTTGGTAACAATACCAGATTTCCAGTTTGGTTTTCGAAAGCACCATTCAACTATCGATCAAGTGCACAGAGTAACTGTGGCTATTAAAAGAGCGTTTGAAGAAAAGAAATACTGCCCTGCAATATTCCTGGATGTTTCACAAGCTTTTGATTGATCGGGTTTGGCATTTGGGATTAATCTGTAAGATGAGCAAACTGTTACCGTGTAACTATTATCAATTGCTGGAGTCATATTTATTCGGAAGAAAATTTAGAGTATCGCACGAAATGGCGTTCTCGACATTTAAAAATATCTCGGCTGGAGTTCCACAAGGTAGCGTCTTAGGACCTCTCCTGTATCTGCTCTACACTGCTGACATTCCAACAACAAAAGAAACACTTCTTGGAACCTTTGCTGATGACACAGTTATTATGGCAAAAGATATATCTCTGCCTAGGGCAATAGAAAAAGTGCAAGTGGCAGTCAACAAAATCTACAAATGGACAAAAGATTGGAAAATTCAACTTAATAGCTCCAAATCTGTCCACGTTAATTTTGCATTAAGGCGAAATAATAAAAACTTAATTAAATCACTCAATGGATGCCCGATTCCTCAAGCAGAATCAGCAAAATACCTTGGAATCCATCTTGACGGTAGATTAAATTAGAAGCATCAAGTTAAACAAAAAGCAAAACACATTAGAACCAAAATAAAACAACTATACTGGTTAGTCGGCAGATACTCTCAACTTGATCTAAAATCAAAGAGGTTGATCTATAATACAATTATAAAGCCAATTTGGACCCATGGGGTGCAAATATGGGGTTGCACTAAAAATTCAAATCAGTTCGATGATCGATCCATTATTTATACACATAGCACAGGTAAAAGTCGCGAGGGCTTGTACTAGTTAGTAATTTTTTACTTAAGTATATTAGCACTTAAATCAGGACATTTCCTATATTATACCCGCCAAGTTCTTTAGATGTATATTCTCAACTAAATTACAAATTAATCTCGAAAATGCCCCACAATATAGTAATTTAAATCTAGTTCTTGTTGATCATGATTATAACCGAATCAATTTATGTTATTATGATGAAATACCAATGCGTATTTTTGCAATGCAATGTGTGTTGCAATGCGAGTATCAAAATGGAAGTCATTTATTATCATAGATCATTAGGTCATCTCAGGAATAAACTCTCCAAACCGACCAAAACCGTATCGAAATAAAACAAATGCGACGCGATTTCGGCAACGCCGACGAGTCATGGTCTCTCGAGTTCTTTGACTTCTTTCTCCCCGGCCTGTTTCGTAATGTTACATAAGAACAGTTATGATAATCAAGCGGGTCAAGGTGGCCGATCTCGAGTGGGAAATTTCTCGTGCCTCTGCCTCGTCTATGTGTGCGTGTACGTGCACAAACCGGCCGCACATCCTACCACTACTTTACCTGAATACGACGACCTCGATATCTCCAGCAGCTTGAACGTGAAGGGGATGTGGACCTTCATCATGTTCATCTGGGGTATGCGGGGCTGCATGGGGTGGTGGAGCGATGTGGGGAACACGAACTCCTCGCCATGAACTCGCAACACCACTATGTTCCTGAAAAGATGCAGATTGTTGAATAAAGTCTCAAACAGAATGGTACAAATGCACAATAATCGTTACTGTTGAATTAGTTGGTATAATTCACGAAATAACACATGGACTTAATAGTTCCGGGACTAACACAGATGATGCTAGTTTTATTGCATTCGCCGCTTTTTCAGTTAGTGCTAACCTTCAAAAAAAAGCTGTTATAATTTCATGATAATCTACTCATAAGTTTGTGAGTTATTGTGCTAAGAACGACACCACTTTTATTATTTTCAAAATAATTGATCAAAAACAATTTCGTGTTTTAATTTTACAGTGTTTCTTGAGGGGAAAAATACCGTCTAAGAGAAGCGATAGCTTGAAAAGTGCTACAAGGACTCCGCTCCATCAGAAACAACAATAAACCGTTGGTTTGCTGACTTCAAACGTGCTCGCAGAGACATCCATGATGCAAAACGCAGTAGGCGTCGAAATGAGGTTGTAACACCAGCGACACCAAAAAAATCCACAAAATCGTTTTGAATGGTCGAAAAGTGAAGTTGCGTGAGTTAGCTAACGTCGTTAAAATGTCAAAAGAACGTGTTGGTTTTATACTGTAAGAGCATTTGACTATGAGAAGGCTCTGTTCAAGGTGGGTGCCGCGTTTGGTCACTGCTGACCAAAAACAAGAACGTGTTGATGATTCTGAGCGGTGTTTGGCAATATTTAAACGCAACAAACCGGAATGTTTGCGCCGATATGTGACAATGGATGAAACATGGACCCACCATTTCACTTCATTCTTCTTGTTCATTGTCTGTCCTAGAGTCTTATTCATACCTTGACGACCCATGGCCCAGCAGCATGTATATCCATTATTTTAGGAGACTAACCGGCCTGATTAGACAAATTGTGTATTCGAAAATGAAGTAGGGTGCTTATGTTAAGACCGAATGGTGGTGATAAGTTAGCATTTCGAAGCAAATTGATGGATTTTGTATTTTAAGCCCTTTGATATCATATTTCAAAACTGATACAGTCTGTAGGATTCTGAGAAAGGGTGTTCTCTGTTGAAATGATTCAATTAAACGTAATTGAGTTGATTTTCAAGGAAACAAGACAGGTTGATACATAGTTCAACAGGTTCCATAGTTACTCGAAGTATTCCTAGGTGTAGGTAGGTGGAAATCAAAACAATCGTCATCTGAGTGGACAGCAACTGGAGGCAGGCCTATTTTGAGGCAAAATATAAATCGTTCTACAAAAGTGGTATTGAAATGTTAGAGCGGCGCTGGAATGATTGTGTGGCTTTTAATTAACAAAAAAAAAACGTGTTTTCTTTGATACGTCCGGGACTTTTAAGTCCATGTGTTAATATTCGGAACGCTGGTTCAATATAGTAAAAAATAAGTGATTCTTAAGGATATTAGTGATTCGCGAAACTGACATCAAAGAGTTCCTGAATATTTACTCTAGTTCTTTTCTGACCTGCCAGAGAGACCTAAAATAACGTCATAAAGAGGTTTAGAGATTCAATAATAAAAAATTCTAGTTATACAGTGAATGCATCAAAACTTCTCAGACAAAATCTCGTAACTTTTGCGTAGCCACTGAAGATGTGTCTGATCTAACGTCATAATGAGCAATTACTTTCCACTCGAACAGAACACTTAACGACACAACATATCATCTTATCTGGCATCAATGCAAACTTTGTAACCGTTTGTGAAACTTCAACCACGACATTCTTCACACATTATTATCATGCGTAATTCTTGTTTACAAAAATGGATCGATTTCCAAGAGCAATTCATAAACGGACACTCGGTTCATTCACTTTTTCACTGTTCGGCAATCTCCATTCTTTTTCTCTGACCTTATATCACTTGAATTACATTTAATTGATATTACTGCAAGACTAATTAACTTTATTTGATTTGAGGTACTTTTATTTATATGAAAGGTGAGATATGATTTTGAATGGTCACAGGAGGCATATACATTATATTTTAAAAATAAACTTGAAAAAAAAACATGTTGACAAAAACAAGTAAATACCAAAATATTGGGACTAATTTTGAATATATTAAAATATGTTAAAACACCACAGTTATTCGAAACTCTCTAGGTAATATAATGCCCACAAAAATTAATATATTACATCCTTAACAATCTTGTTAATAAACATGTCCAGTGGGTAATTCAATTGTCAAAACGCTTTAAATAAAACAAAAATAATTATAGAAAAATACTTATCTAAAGTGTTGACTTTATCTCTTGTTTAAATGTTTTCCCCGCATTCTTACATACTCCTTTAACCGAAAGTATGCAATGAATTCGTCGTGCAAAAGCTTGGTCACATTAATTACCCTACGCTGATAAGGAACTAAAATGTTTTCATAAAACATAGTGATGTTGTTTTAATATTGCACTAATTGTATTTTATAATGATGTAAATGCGACTTATATGTCTTCTAGGAATAGCTAAAAGGCTGAATGTTTACCTCGAGAACACATACGTATCATTTTTTTAAACAAATTAATAAAGGCATCTCGTTGACTAATCAATCCAATGTTAAAATGTTTCAATCGCAAAAACGTCATCAATACCCCCAAGTATAAACTTTCTCAATGAACACCCTGTATGACATAAATTTTGTCGAAAGACGTCTTTAACGCACCACCAAGGTTATAAGTTAATAATATCAAACTGATACATCATCTTTTAATATTGCCATGAAAATAAATAAGAAATATTTGCGTATATATTAATTATTATCGCCAATAATAGAAAAAGATTGTATCATTAGCATTGGTTCCTATGTTTTGAAGTAATTTACACTCTATAATCAAAGATTACTATAATAATATATGATATGACAATGATGAAACCAATAGTTAAAAAATAACAAAGCATATAAAACATGGATAAGTGAAAAATGTAAGTTTTGCAATTTTTAAATACATTCTGATGACCAAGACTAGAACAGTTAGACAAATTAACTACATTCCTAGTACTATACAAACACCAGCACATTTACTAAATTTAATTTATAATAAGAAATTACAAATAAGGGCAATAATAAAGAGACTGAAAAATGTAATGAACTCGTGCAGACTTCACAAGTTTGTCAAGGTTACGAGTTACCATAACGCAGAACTGATTAACGATACAATCTTTATCTATTGACGTAAAACCGTCTTCGCACATCGTCATGAAAGCAAATGACAACTATTTGCATATATAGTATTGTTTATTGCTTTTTCAATACGGGGAACTGTACCACAACTAATACTGACGTACCTTTCTGTATTGGAACCTAACACCCGCAAAACTTCACACGATACTGCTTTATTAGACTCCTGTTCCTCTCGTATGTCGAACACTTAATGGCTTGTGAGTAAATGATGTTGTCACTTCAAAGGACAAGACCCTGAGATTAACAGTAGGAAGCTACACGAATGAACCAGTAATAGTCGGCTATAAAATGCTAATGAGCTTTTTTGCCCAAATTCGTAAATTCTTTCGTAATAAATATTACATTAAATTAAAAATGGTCGTTAATATTCGAGACCTCTTCCTGACTGGAGCCACTACAATAAAGCAAGCAAAACAAACAAATTCTAGTTATTTGAAAACCAAACGACAGAACGAACTTATATTAATGATGAAATATAGTAACAAAATAAGTACAGACAAAAATAAATAACTGAAAACACTAACACATAGCCGATGCAATGCATGTCATCATTATTTATGTATTTTAACTAGTGATGGGAACTATCGACTATTTAGTAATTGACTACTTTTTACTATCGACTCGTGTACTTTTAGTTACTATTTTTGGTTGTACTAGTTTCATTCGACTGATTTTTAACGTTCTGGCTCTGTCATCCTAGCCGCGACCTTGACAAAAATGTACCCAATTTATGCTTACATAGATTTATATGTAATATATATAGTTTTATGATTGTTTTGCTAGTTTGCTTGTAACTAATAACACATTGTATATTAATAGAGCGGCATTTTCAATCAGTCGATTGTTCCCAACGCTAATTTTAACTTAGAATTTTGGTTTACGTTTGCCGATTTGTAATCTCTAATTATTATCACTAATACTTAGAAGAATTTTGTGAACATTTGACAACAGAGTCGGCAGATATCTGCACAAATTGAATTGTATAGACTGATTCGGTTACATGTTTCGACGTATGAGATTCTGTCTCTTTTTAACTAGGGTAAAATGAGATGGAAAAGTCCTCTCCAAGCTTAAAACAAATTTTATTCCTAGTACAAAGTCCTCTAGGTCGTGTATTGGCTGTTTTATTGGAAGGGCTATACATCCTGTGTTATTACACATTATTACACTTCAACCAAAATCTAGAGTCGCGGATTTCTGGGTTTAGAAATCAATCTGTCATTATCTTATCTTCGAATAAATTAATTTTAATGTGTCGTATTGGTACTGGGATGCCGGAAAAATATCGAAATATCGATATTTTTTCAAAAAAAAATTAAATATATTTCTTAAATATCATAAAAAACTATTTAATTATTTTTAATAAACCTTTTAAATTGGTACATAATTTAAAGGTTTAGTGTGTTTTGGTGCTTAATTTTAAAAGTTTAGCTATTTTTTGTTGTAAGGGTTTATTAAAGTGTCAATATATTTTTTAAAATATCGAAAATGATATATCAATATTTTTCTCGGTGGCTGACATCCCTAATTGGTACTTTACTTGCAGCGTAACCTTTTGGCTTGGAGGTAAATTATAAGTGAAATTTCTAAAAATTAACAACTAGATTCCGAAATCACTGTTACTTTGTAAGGACTCTAGCTTGTGTTTTGCTACGCGTGTATCGCTTTTAGCAAATAATATGATGCGACATATTAATTTTGCAGCTACTCTAGTTTTCAAACATATTAAGACTATATTTAATGTCAATTAACCAATTTTAATTACCTTGGTTCTCATAAAAAAATAAATAATTAACAAAACCTAATTGTAAACATAAAAAACACGTAATTTACAGCAGAAAAAAAAACATTTTAATTAAATCTTGAATCTATCAGACCTATAAATTAATTTAAAATGATTTACAACGAATGGTGTTACTGTGTACGGTGGTTCTCTTCCTGACTGTAATCCAAACAAAGCCGATAAATTCCAGTTCATTAAAAAACAAACGACATAACGAAGGAACTTTATTTTATTTTCAATAAACATAACGAAAACGATAGAATAATTAGATAAAACACGATAATGAACGACTTCAATCGACTAATATCTCCTCTTCTTGAACTGATAGTGGCTGCTATCATCGCGAACCCACATCCCCTGGTTGGAACTCTTCCAGTAAAACTGTTCGTAATTCTCGTTGGCGCCGTACGCATTCCCGTCACCGCCACGACGATACTCGAAAGCCAAATCTACAACCCATCGTTTAGTTGAAGGAATCCAGTGATCCGCGAAAAAATATTAACCTTTCGTCCCAAACAGCCTACTATTATAACGATTAATTTACGATCCATTAAGTTACGATAATTATCATCCATCGAGAACAGCGATTTAGCGATATGACCAAGGAATCAAAGAAGTAGTAATAAAACTAAAAAACCGTTAACCGCAAGGTCGCCCAGAAGTTACATTTTTGGTGAATTCACTAGATCCTGGTTCCGTAAAATATTTTGTTTATTATCAGTTAGGTGAAATATAAGAGTAAATTGCTTCTTAAATAATAGTAACAGTTACAAATTATCATAATAATACAATTGACATTATTTTAAAAAGGACAAATTCAACTAGTTATTCTTAACATAATAAATTTCTAACGGTTCACTATATGAAATTCCAATGAACATGATCACACATAGTTGGGAGAAACACTTCTCAATATTCAAATTATCGATTTTCTTTCATATTTCAGAAATATTATAGTTATAGGTAGTAGTATGTGAATCGAAGCAACCTTTCTTGCACAACACTTCTTTTTAATTGTCTCCCATTATAAAAATAAAATAAGCAGAAAACAGAGGTAATTTTAGTTATTTAAATATAAGAAAAGGCTGAGGAAAATACAAACAATGTAAAAAATACTGTTAAGATATTTAAAAAAAATTAAATGATATTGAAAATATAAAAAAAAATATGGCTACTTGTTAAATATTTTTACAGCAAAAAAATCTGAACCTTAAAAATAGAACCAAAACGAAGATCTTATTGTTTAGTGATAACATTAGGGAAGATCTCCCGCCAATTTATGAAGACTTGTCAAGAGATGATAAAGTGAATGCAATACATGTGACAGTTTGGCAGTTATCTCACACACCAGCATTCTGGTGTCTCCGTCCTCAGAATTATGGACGAGTTAGCACCTACTCCGATATTTTGGTCGAAAACACCAAATACCAAACCAGATACCAAATAGCGAGGCTCTTCCAGGAGAATATATATAGAAGCAAATGTATCAAAAGATCCAAGATGGATGATGAATAACTCAAAAACCAAATATAAAAAAACGGCTTTAAAATGGAAGAAGGGAAAGGTAATATTAAACTAACCTGAATTGAATACATAGAGGTGGACAAATGAATCAAAAAATAAAACAGAAACATAGTCCGAAACATAAAATTACAAAAAAGGCGATGGAATAAATAGAATGCAAAAATACAGTCATAACAAAGTGTTGGCAAAATAAATAGGATGACTGAGAAGAAGGCCCAAGAAGAAGGCTGAAAAACAATGCACCATGCCATGTATGATAAACCAATGAAAACTGTTGCTTAAAATTGCTTTGCCGCCCACCATATAGTCCAGATCTGGCCCCAATTTGTTGTTTGTAGACCTCAAAAACGGATCCAGATAAAGAAGTTCTGATTAAATGAAGACATGAATGTCGAAGTTGAATAATGTTTTGAAAGCAAAGGCAAACCGTTCTACGCAAAACCCTTGGAGGCGAGTATATTGATGGATAAATGAATGTTGAATTTTGTCTAAAAGCTGTTACTTTAATAGTTAGTTAGCTGGAGCTTATGGATGATTCAGTGGGTGTGATTCACCAGTTTTATTAAATAAAATCTATTATTAAATCCCCCCCCCTCCCATAGTACTGAAATGATTCCGAGATAATTCACCGATCCCACGATATAAATTAAGGTACATATTATCAAAGTCTCATGTCTACATGAGATGCCTTATTAAATAACGAAGCAACGTATAAGTTTGGTCGACTGCGTTTCGATAAATAAATAAGTAAATAAAAACAACCGTGAACGTTTTGAGACGAAAGGTTTAAAAATGTAAAATTCAGGGTCACAACCTCTGGTAGACGAAGTGGGGACGTGACAATCCAAGTGCTCCTGCTGGCCATCTAATATGTTAGTCAAATTTTGCGCCTTAGCAAACAGGCTCGATTCCGCTTCCTCCTTCATCAGCATCTGTTCCTCGTTCCGCATCAACTTCGACTGTATCTCCTTCTGGGCGTGCCGCATATGAGTTTGCGTCCTCATCTTCTCCTCCTTCAAAACACAACAAATCCGAGAGAAATTACTTTGCTCGGTTCCTTAAAGGGTCCCGGAATCTACCTCGGCCTGTCGTTCCATCGCCTCCCACTCGCGCTTTTGCCGTTCCTTGTCCAGCTCTCTAACGCGCAGCTTTTCCCGCAGTACCTCGATCTCGTGCTCATAGCGAGCAAACTCCATCTGCGCCTCCAATTTGGCACAATCCAGGCGGAAATCGGCACGTAAGTTTTCTTCTTTTTGCCGGTATAGCGCGAACAGAGCCTTCCAACGATTCCCATAATCGTGGTCGAAGGTCCCCTCTTCACTCAGACGCGGACCAAGTGAACGTTCCTATACCATCAAAGAGCGAGCCCGAAAAAGTCATGGAAAAAAATAATCCACAAAAAGTTACCCTTAAATATATTAGCAATGCTTAAGTAATGAAAGAATTCGAAAGAAAGTCGTATGTGCATATTGGATATATACACATATTTTTATACCAATCTTCACCTTCATTGTGATGCTGACATATTAGCACTTATCAAATTAAAGAATCAACAAACATACTTTTATGCACAACTATGATTTATTTGACGAATAATTTCTGAACTGACTTTTTGACTATTTCTGATTTACACTGAAAAGTGTAAATTATTATCGTTAAAAAATCCAGCTTTTCTAAAAACAGTTCTACGTCTTGTTTTCTTGAAATGACGAGGCGTTACTCATGACAATCAAGGCGAAGAAAGAGAATAAACTGAAACAGTGATACATCGAAACAGTTGCTTTTGTAACAGTAAATAAACCAGTTTGTAATAAAGAATGATAATCAAGTTTACATAAAATATTGGCGAATGAGAAATTTCAGTGAGAAAATCAACCTGTTTCTTTGTAGTTGTTACTCACTCATTGTTTATGTACGCAAACTAAACAGACCTTTTGAAAATCAACGTTCTTCTTACTAAAATTCCTATCTACTAGGCCGATATTTTGATCGACAAACGTGTAGGGTTCAACAATGACGGGCTTCAATGAGTGGCCAAGAAAATAACATTTTTCTTCACACTTCTGAATGGCAATGTTCGCAGATGATTTCTTACTAAAATCTATAATAAGCAATATACAAAATGTTTCTTAACCAACAACCAAAGAATAGTTGATTATAATTTGATTATATTCAATGTGATAGAAGCAAATGTATCAGAAGATCCAAGATCTAAGAACTAAGGTGAATAACAAAATGCAAATACAATAAAAATGGCTTTAAAATGGAAAAATTGAAAGAGAAAGTAATATGGAACTGAATTAAACTGAAGAGTATTTATTGTAGCACAGAGTTGGATAAATAAATGAAAAAATAAAACCGAAACATAAAATATCAAAACATAATTCAAAACATAAAAGTACAAAAAAGGTGAGATGATTGGAACACAAGTGGATGATTGGTGAATATCAGTGCAGAATGTTGGAACTTATTGACTTTCATGGCCTACAAAACTGATATATGTATGATGTATCAGAACGTATACGAACTACAGTTAACACGTAACAGAATTATATCATTGCTCAATATATTTACGAAACTAGTCTTAAGAACAAAATTATGCAACACGAAATAACCCACAAATATAAAAAGCAAAAGGTTATTAGATACTTATGAAAGACATGCTCGTTACATTGAAAGCTTAAACTGTTCTTCAATAAAATTAGGGTCATTGATAACATTACCACCATAAATCATTAGATCATCTGAACTGTTCAAAAATGTACAGAATTACATGAATATATTCAGGTACATAGGTGTAAAATATACAAATTACACCTATGTCTTAATAATAAATATATTCAAATCCTAATATATACGTACCAACAAATCCTTCACCCATAGACTTTCCACGGTTATCCACAAGTATTACTGCCCTTTCAATTTCGCCAAACACCGAGAAGGCATGATTGAGCAGTTCATTTGTGACGTACGGACCCAAATTACGAATTTTTACCGTACCACAGGATGGTGCAAACTTGAATCGTAAATTTCTTCCCTTCAACAGGGTTCCATCTAAGCTGCGCTGTACCTTTTCAGCATTGGCGTAATAATCAAACTTGACAAAGGCAAAATTCTTCTCGTTATTAACAAAAATATCGGCAACTTCCATATCAGAATCGAATAAACCCCTCAAATCCGCTTCGGATATCTCTTTGCCTATGTTACCGATGTAGAGGCGATTCCTACCTGCAAATTTTTTCTCCGAAGGGTCTAACGGCGTTAAATCAACAGTTGGCATTGTCGATATGCTAGTGATTTTATCCTCTATCCGGTCTATTTTGGTCAACTTATTAGAGAAATTTTGAAAACCGCCGTATTGTTCACTGTCGTCCATTTTGCACTTACTATCATTGTCATTTCTTTCAGTAAAATGCTTCCCTTTATATTTCTTACCACTAAATCTTTTCCGGTTAACATTTTTTTTTGCATCTTCATTAGTACTTTCAACATTACAATTATTATCAACAGAATTATTCTCAACTTGCTCAGACATCGTAGCAAATTCACTCGTAACTTTTCTAATGTCAAAGTTTGATGTTGTCATGCCAACGGACTGTTTTTCATATGTTTTAAAGCAAACTCTTCTTTACTGTTCCATAATGGCATATTTATTACAAATGAGATAAATGTTCAATATAAATGCAAACAGTCAAGGTAACCCACATATTTTTGCGGTTAAAACAAATCAATTATTCCAAGAGTAGAATAATATACAGATCGAACTCGTTGCATCACATGAACACGTATTATCTACAGCGTAATATAATTAATACAAACGATTTCTCACATAAATATGTGTTATTGAAACGTTTTATTAGAGATAAAAAAATTATAAACAATAACTTACTTCGCAATGAAGAGAATGATAGATATTACACATAATATCAGGAGAAGGCCCCACAGCAAGTTTGAGAATTCGTCCCATAAAGTTTTTCCAAACATTTCTTTCTGCTCGGTGAATAAACGTACGAATTAAGCAACGAACATCACAAGTAAACACCAATATAATCAACGTCCGTACGACACCGCTATTGAAACGGTACTAATTAATATCAATGCTGATTTTATCCATAATAAGCAAAACAATCCGACAAAACAAGGACAAGTGACAGGCAACCGACAAGTTTTCTGACCAATTGTGGGACGACAGTAAAAAAGTAAAAACCGAACGCTGTGCTGGCTGCTCATGCGTATTCATTCGAATCCAATTTGACAGATTCAGAAAACATTGAAATATAGAATGGAAACTTAAATACACTCGTAACAATGATTTCAGTATACGTTCAAATCGCTAGAGGGTCGCCGATAAAAAGATTACAGATTTCTTTCTTTCGATTTGAAGTATATTACAGATTTATTTATTTTGTTTGAAATATAAACATTATAAAATATTGGATATAGTGCATATTCATATTTATTATTTAAAATTTGCTTCTTTGGCTTTTAGAATAAAAAATTATTACCTAATAGAATGTGTATATTCTGTACTTAAGTTTTCGTGATAGGTAGTTTTTTTTGGAATCAGCAACTTTTTAACATTTAATTTTTTCAGCAGTTCCTGTAAAAATGTGTGAAATGAGAATGAATTCCTAGTTGCAACCTATATAGTGTAAAAAGTAATTTTTTTTTCAAAATTGAGAAATTCGAAGCTTCAATACTTGTGATATTATATGTCTATATAGGTTATATTGAAATAGAGGAATATGTTCCTGCAACTTGAGGCAGGCGGGAGCCAGACCATACAATACCAAAAAGAACAAACAAGTGTGTAATATCTTATTATTATTTTGTTATTTTTTATAATTCTTATTTTATAGAGTCTAGAGGTCCGATATTATCTGCAGTTAATGTTACTTGACAACTTATGTTAACTCCAAAAGCCCAGCATTTATACAAACAAATAGTTTTTGTATCAAAAGAAAATTTCCACTGTCAGAAAGTTTTTAAAGTTAATTAAATGTAAATGTTGTAGGGCAAAAATTCTCTATCAGGTAAGTGATACTGATACAGAATTTATTAAAGCTCGCCAATATGATAAATGTTATTGAAACTTATTTTAATTTATATGTTTTTTGAAGCTATCTCTAGACTTTTTTATGTGCTGCCAAAAGTATGGGCCAAAGCAAATTCAATGAAAATTCTGGATATATTATGCCAGCAAATGTCACTATTGTTCAAAACTAATACTTGTGTTCAACATACGGATGAAGGAAATACAATAAGAAAAATAATAATTAGGTGTTGCTTGTTCTGCTGGATGAAAAAATGAAAAATTTTACATGATTTAGTCTAGTTTTTTTTTAGGTTTCATAATCAAAATTGCAATATGTAATTTCTAACTTTAATAAATCTAAATATTCTATTTTTAAGTATATTTTTGGAGAATTTTTTTTTTAATAATTTCGGAGAATGGAGAATTTTTAGTTAGAAAATAAGTTATCAGTTATATTAGATATTGTTTTTTTATGTATTTAGAAAATATTTTATTAACATTCTATTTTTTATTCGCCTCTGTATTAAATAAACAGGCTTTGCGCGACCTCTGGTGACTCAGACGAGCATAACTTAATTACAATTTTATACCCGGGAGATCGCATTCTACGTGTTTATTTTTTGTATAGTATATATATATTTACAGTCAAGAGTTGTGGTTAGAAAGTATTTTTTATGTTTACAAAAGTTTGTTGACGTAATATAATTATTTATTATTTAATAGAGAAAATTAGAAACACTTAATACGAAAACAAGTGTATGTTACAGCATTCGGGTAAATTTGAAGTAAGATATCAAAATAAAACATACAATGTAAATCAAACTTGTGAGAATAGTTATAAAACACTGTATATTAGAGTATACAATAAAGAATACTCTATGTAGCATGTGCATTTAATATATATGCATGACAAGAGAATGCACTAATTGTTTTGTAGACAAGGTATCAAGTGATATAGAGGAAAATGTGATTAAATCACAAGGATTAAAAAATTAAAAGAATATTACAAGAAAAATATACACAGCGAGTAGCAGAAGAAGGAGCAAATAAGGACAGTCTTTTTAATAGAGTATACAATATATATAACAATTCTCAAAACGAAATACTTAGACATCAAGGTGATGCTTCAAAGATTTCACAAAAAAAAGTAAACCAAATGAAAAACATAAGATGGAAAAACAGTAATACTTACCAACAATCAAATGTAGAAAGGTTTACCAAGATCTCAATATATTACCTCATTGTTTTTCTCACTTTTAGAAATAAATATCAGGATAATTAACGAAAACTTACAAAAGTTAAATTAGTCCTACATGGAAACCACCACAAAATGAAAAAATAAACACAATAAGTTATTTATCTACTCCGGAGAGTTATACAAACAGAAATAAATAATAGATCAGAGTTTCAAATCCTGTGTTACCAATTTATTGCACACTTTCTGCTAACTACATCTTATAATTACACAATCCAAATATTCATGACAAATAACTTATAAAAACCGAGCTACAAAATTAGCATAATTTACTATTAATCTACAGCTTATACTGTTATCTTCGTATTGTCTGCTGCTAATTTTCTGTATTAAATAAGAAATAATTATATTACCTCAAGCAACATTTGTAAACATAAAAATACCTCCTAAAACCTTCGTGTGTAAACAACCCGCAGCTGTCAAACTAGTTTGGAACTATAGAGTAATATATACTCTATAGTATGGAATAAATGCGAATAAGCAGCCAACATCTTTCGGTTTTTACTGTCATACCCAAGAGTAGTGTAGCAATTTCAACTGATGCTGACAGTTCGTGGTTAGTTCACCCACAAAACACATTTTATAATTTTTAAAAAATTGATGAGATATTATATAAACATTATAACTTATTTGCATAATGATTATGAAATTATATTAAGACCTGAAGTGTAACGCAGACAGTAATATTTTAATTTAGTTTAGACAAGTAACAATACACAACATCAACAATCGGTTACTAAGGTAACCGTAAAATGTAAACATTAACGACTATAAATATGGTCATACAAAAAAAATAACATTTTCATACAAAACTCAACATAAATCGACATATTATGCCATCCATATTCAGTGCAGACAATTTACCGTACAGTTTAGAGTTTGAGATCTGGGGGCTTCACCATGGTAAAGTTTCTTGAACCATCACTACACATTTAATATAATACTTATTGTATTTCAGGTCCGGAAGTGTGCGAGGTAATGTAAATAAAAAAAAAAGTTAATCGGTTAATAAGGTGTTTTTCAGTTAACACTGCAAAAAGCAAAATCGCTAAGATTAAGAGGATATGTTACTGAAAAATATAGATTTGGCATTACGGGAGAAATGCAAGGTTTTGCCGGACCTCTGATACAAATGTATGATTTTTATATACCCTAACAATTTTGTCCTAGAATTCAAATATTTTTTTCAGTTAGTCTTGACATATATCATGATCAGCAATTTTTATTTTGTTTTTTTTTTTCAGGAAGCGTTGGTTGCTTGAAGGACCGGGAGAATACTATAAAGTATCTAAGGCGATCTTTAAAAATTCAAGAAAAATTGATGATTTTGAATATAAAAGATTTAAATATAAACCCAACTATTATTAGAATTTATTGATAATTACTAGTTTTATAGATTGTGATAGTTGAAATCAATGAATAAAAACATTAGTTTTCGATAACATTGTAGTATTTTAAAAGATTTATTTAGCTTACCCCAGAATATTAATGTTTTGTAAATAATATGCAATAAATATTTAGAATTGCGTTAGATTATGTGTTCACACATTAGTTTTTTTATTAAAATGACTTTTTGCATGGATTTTTATTTAATCACCATAAAGATAAATATTTTTAGATATTAATTATTATAACAAAAAAGTTATTGATTGATATAACAAATAAATTGGATACTTGCGTCATCCCCAGAATACTTGAGAGATGTAAAAGACAAATATGTCTAATTAATATGCAAGCGTAAATAAAGCGTTGTACCAATTTTATTAAAAAATAAGATAAAAGGTGAAACGAACACCATTTCTTTGAAAGCCGTTGAATAGTCAACAACCAAAATGGAAGACGATAAGTGGAAATATAAAGATTCGTATGTATTATTCAGGCAACCGTTTGAGATAGTGGGATATTTAGAAGGTTCGTTGAATATAGCAGTGAAAATAATTATCTAATGATGACATTTTTCAGAGACCCTGTTCTGCGAGGTAAGTAACCAAAACAGTCGAGATTAACGAGTAGATTGTTTCACAAGAGGGTTTTAGCACGCTAAGGGAAAAGCCGACAGTTTAGGGATACGAGGATACTGTATGGACACAGAAGAGGGCACTGTTAACGGTGAAATTCAGGGTCCCACTCATTTGTTATCTAACATGTACGTATGCGGATCGGTGAACTATCAAGATGATAGCCGATATGTTTCAGGAAAATTTGGCTGACTCGTGTTGGAAGTCCCAAAGCGATTATCCAGTACTACTACTTTGCGCACAAAGAACGGATAAACCAGTTCGACTTCGAGGATTTCGTAATATTTCCGGGGACTCCTCCGAAAAGAAAGAAATGGAGATGGACGAAGGACTTTACCCACCTTCATCAGTGAAGGCGAGGCGTTGGATGTAACCAAAAAAAGATCTCCGATAAAAATATATTCTATTATCAATAAAATGTTAGAGCATTGTTTTTAGTTGCGTGTTTATTTTGTTGAATAGCAGTGCTGTGTAGGTTATTAAGTAAATTAAAAAAAAACGTTTAAAAGTTGCTAATATTAATATAAACGATCGTTATTGATCAACAGTCAATATTTTAACTATTGACGCGTATTTAATAGTAGTGGCTGAACGAAGTTACAGTTTTACATTGTTCTTCTCACTGGAACCAGACCGTTTTACATTATGGGCGATGACGAACAAATTACCCCCGATGGTGACTATCATGAGGATAATTCGCATAAATTACGATCGGCACGGTTTGAACTTTACGGATATATTAGAAGTTAGTACTAATTGACATCGCTTAATTAACGTTTTCCAATAATTTAACGTTGCATTTTTTTATTTGCAGGAAGAGCTTTTAAACAAGTAAATATAGTTTGAGGTTAAGTTCTCGCTCTAAAATATTAGTGATATTATTTTCAGAAAATCATGGATAAAACCCAAAGTTTGGGTATAAGGGGATACTGTATGGTACACAACAGGGACTATGTTTCAGGTTTGATACAGGGACGGCCTCAACAGTTCGATGAAATGTAAGTGAATCATTCAATTCGAGTGTGGAGAATTTTCTGAAAGATTAGGTTTGTTCTCTCGGTTATCGCTTCTAAACAGTCACAGTGACAATTATTATGAGCCCTACGTGTATTTTTATAGGCTTTATTGGTTTTCCTCTTTCGAAAGTCCCGAAATACAGTTTACAGGATTTGGGACTTGTAACGAACACACGATCGACGACTACACCTTCGATACGTTTAAAGTTCACCCTTATAAACCTACAAAATGAAAATACGCCCCTCTTGCGAGGTTCTTTATGTTTTTACCGTATTTGGAATGTTATAAATCGATCACACTGTAAATAAACGTTGATCAAGGTAGATTTGTATCTATTTTCGCCCACTCTGTACTTTGTTAGATAGTTTTAAGTGTCTTGAATTCCATACCGTCAAATGAAAATCTATATACAAAATAAAAATACGGACTAAAGAAAAAAAACTAAGTAAATTAATATAGATAAAATAATTAAGTTATGTTTAATTTTCGGTGCTTTTTAAAGCATGAAATAAATAGTTTCACGTCATTTTATCTGACATATGTCAATAGAAATACTGATGCAGCTTTGTTCATTTGTTATTTTTTACGTATTTTCGTTTTTTATAGGTTTAAATGGATGTCAAATTTTGAGAATCTTGAATATGAAGTTGACACAATTCGTATTAAAAGAAAACGCGCCATACGCTATACCAAACATAGAAACTTTAGAGTAGATATTATACCACACACGGAATATCAAGATATTGGTGATATCATAAGCGATGATATAAACGATGATATTATCAATGACGATGAACAAATAATATAAAAAATTCCAGGAAATATATGGATAATATTAATGTCGACAACATTTTAGATTCTTATAATAATAGTAGATATTAACTTATAAATAGTTGTCATTAACCTTTTGTTTTATTCCTTTGTACCATTTCTCTCGGTATATCAATAAAATCGTTAATATATATAAATATAAATATTCTATATATAAATATAAATTTCTATATATTTGTTTTATTGCAATTGTCATTAAAATTTAAAAAAAAACTGTATGTACATTTTGGTTTTTTAGTCCCATTAAAAACTGCAAATAAATATTTGTAGATTATTAACCGATTTATATCATCATATTTGTTTTCTGACAAACAAGTGTCAGTGTCATACCGATAACGATTGAATAAAGTGTCTAGAATAACGTCAATATGTATACTATAGATGATTTCTGGAACACTAAATATCAATATTACTCAATATGGGCGGTCTTTTTTGAAGTTTTCGGGCATTTTCAAAGTTAGTGCTCTTGTTCAATATTCTAGTGTTGTAGTTAGTTACGAAATCATTTTGATTGCAGGTGTATCTTTTAAAAGAGTATGTCATTAAAGTGTTTATCTCCAATCGGTGTATTTAACCAATCCGTTTTAGGATTTACGAGATAGAGCTCTTAAACTGGGCATACGTGGATACTGTATGAACCAGTCACATGAATGTATAGCCGGCGAGATACAAGGAACCAGTAATGAGTTCAACGACATGTACGTATAAAATTCTGATGAAAAACACAAACAAAAATCAAAATAAAATCTCATCAAATAAGATTACGCAAAACAAAATAATAGAATTGCTATTAGTACAAAGTAATATAACCAACAAATGTTAAACTAATTTATGAAGTGTCTTTTAGGCGAGTTGGTATTTTGACGTCTGTCAAATGTCAATTAAAAAAACAAACGTTGAATTTTAAGAATGAATTTTCGATTTTTGTTAACTGTTTTGTTGTAGGAAAATGTGGTTAGCTCATTTTGGCAGCCCCGGATCGACAATTTTAGATTGTCGTTTTCGCGATGAACGCCTTATACCCGACTACACATACACAACTTTTACAAGAAGACGAAACACAAGCAAATAAATTAAATCATGTAGTAATATGTATATGTCAATGACAATTAAAAGTTTGACATCTTTCAACTTAACATTAGCGATTTTACTACCTTCCCTTGACATTATTAATATTAACTGATAAAATACAAGAGTCAAACATTTAATCATCAAATGTTTACGCTACTTAAAAAAATATTTGTCATATAAAATATATTAAAATATTTGGTATAAATCTGCGTTTTTTCCAAATCGAAATCCAATAGTATACCATAACTTACGGTATGGATGATTTTCTCAATATATGGGGGTGCTTCTTCAAAATTGAGGGCATAGTTCAAGGTTTGTTTTATCTTGTTACTAATTAAAATATATAAAGTCTTTTTAAATAGGTTTTATTGCATTTCAATTTTAGGAGTGTCTTTTCGTAGGGTAATAGAAATCATTGGCAAACTCATTACAATCATAACAAATCTATGACTTTTCAGCATACAAAACAGGAAGCTAAAAGGCTTGGAATAAGAGGATATTGCATGAATTCAAAAAATTCTAGTGTCGTTGGCGAAATACAAGGTCCCCTCGACAGATATATGAAAATGTAGGTACATTAATTAACCTTTAAATTCCTAACTGTATGTTTGGTCCTCTAATGATAAATCAAAATGTAGATATTTTAATTAATCTCAAGAGTGGAGGCGTATGTTTGGTTATCTAAGAATAAAAATTACCTAATATTTTTTTAGATATTTTCATACCTGATTGAAATGACCTAATAGTGTATAAATAGTTGCCTATTTGGCCTGTAAGTTATAAGTTAATATTATTTAATGCTCGAACTCTAAAAACATAAGATTAATTGAAAAAATTACGAAAATGATGTCGTTTTTATTTACTGATTACTATTTTATTGTAGGAAAGCTTGGTTAACTCATGTAGGAAGTCCATTATCTCGTATAGAAAACGCAGAATTCCAGAACGAACGTCTTATATTTAACTATACATACCCGCAATTTAGGATTAAGAGCGAAGACAATGACCCAAACGCCGAAAGGCTTTTGAATGCTGACGACAGCGATGACAACATGACGTAATATTTAATATCAATAAAATATCATAAAACATCGTAATATCATTAAATTAACAATTTCGTAATTGAAATTAGTATATTAGCTGCAAAAATATTGACATAATATTTCATCATAAAATCTTCTATTATAAAGGCCTTGAAATTAGTTATTAGTATTAATGTTGTGTGCGATTTATTCGAAAGACCAATTCTGTGATTAAATCAAGACATCATGTTGGACTGTTTCTGGGAGATCTGGGCATGTACTTTCAGAATCTATGGACATTTCGATCGTAAGTTTCTTCCGTTCGATGACAAGACATTGTTGTTAAGCCCAATTTTTAATTTCAGACACGGAATTTCGATATGTAAGTGTTAATTGTAGTGCGAGAGTGATATAAAGATGGAGATTTCTTTTAGTGCGCTCTAGACGAAGCCAATAAATTAGGTGTGAAAGGATACATTAGGAATATAGGGCAAGAAAAGCTCATAGGACAAATTCAGGCGCCCTTGTGCGAATACAACGACATGTACGGTAAAGTTGTTTATTCAAAACGCAATAAAACATGAATATGAATTTTAGGAAGTTCTGGTTAAGACACAGAGGTAACCAAGATGCGATTATCGAGGAAACCCGTTTCTTCAACGAACGTCTGATAGGCGCCTACACGTTTCCTGATTTCAAAGTGTACGGAAAACAAAGAAAAAATAGAGCTATTTCTGCGGTAAACGCCAGTACCACTACGAATAATACGCCAACCATTAGCACGCCTAGTTAAGGATGAGACTATTTTAAATAATAAATTAACATTTAGCATACAAAATTAACAAGAATCTTATTTATTCTACCTATACATTAGAAAAATATATTAATTAATCTCTGAATATTCATAATTAAATATATTAATAAGTTAACATCCACTGAACAAAAGGTGGACATCATAATGTAGCCCCATGTTAAAATCCACAAAAATCTACAACGAAATGTATAATGTCATATTTCACCCACCTCAATCACCAGACTTTGTTCCTTTTGACCACAAGGTTTAGTAATTGTATTAGAATATTTTGTAAGAGAATAATAATCACTAATTATTTACCAGATATACTAATTAGTCACTATATATTGGTTTGCATTCTTTGCATAGTCCTGCAATATATTTCAGAAAAAAAAAAATTAATGAAACAGCTGGAAAAGCACAATTAGCAGCTTTTATTTGTATTTATTCTGGGTACAATTCTTTGGCAGCTTTAATCCTTCAACGTTATTATTGGATCAAATTAGCAATATTAAAAAAATAATTCATCAAATTTCGTTTCACTTGAAAATGCTCTCAAATTTCAAGTAGAAGAAACTTTGGGAATCTAAAAAAAATACCTTAAGATCAAATACTGGTAAAATCTGTTAAAAATCACTTAACAAAAGTAACAATTTCCCATTAGATGGTTTATGTTTACCGTTTTTATCGCATAGACCTTGCATTGACATAGACATGACACAATTATCATGAAATTGTATTACGTCTATTGCTACTATTTCTGATAATATTCGCTACAGAATTTTCTTAAAATAATATAGCCAATTTAAAAGGGTATTAAAACCCTGCTGCACAATCTAATGTATGTCTAGTCTAATCTAGTGTACTGAATCTTATCATTATCTTACAATAACCTCAAATTTTGACAAACATTATTTAATTATCTACATTGTTAATATAACAATTAAATTATGAAGATATCAATATATATTTATCAAATCAAGAGACATTTTATACTTTTAAAATATTTCGTGGAACACGTCAGAATTCTGACATCTGACCGTTACATATTGAACTCAATATAACTTCTGCAACCAATATAACAAAATTTTGACGACGTCTTAATGGAAGAAATATTAACATTATGCAGATATTATTGAAAGAAAGATTACAAGAAAGTAGGGAACGCAACACAGTATATTATTACGTTATTTGTAATACATTTCAAATGTTCTGCTTGGAGTAAAATGAGTAACCCTATAAACTTGTCAACTGGCCTCTATGTCCATATGTAAAAATTTCCATATTTGTCTCCATTTTGAAACACTAACAATTTTACAACCAATTTTGATGTCTCTCTACCTGAAGTATTTCCCCAAATTCAATAATTAAATAATTTTTGTGAGATTTTACTGAATTATATTATTATAATCTCAAACATAATCAATTTTGAGACCAAAGTTATCCATAGCAGAAAACGTTACCAACGATAGCGTCATCTAGTGCTAAACTGTGCTCGAAGTTCTCAAAATTGAATAATTAAATAATTTATATGAGACTTTTCTGAATTATTTACTATAACCTAAAACATAACCAATTTTGAAACCTGTCAAACAAAATTATCCATAGTAGAAAATGTTGCCGATGATAGCGTCATCTAGTATTGGACTTAGAGAACAAAACACGAATTTATTTCTAAACCACCCACTTTTATCAAATCTTTGCATTGTTTACGATTATGAAACGGAGAAGTTAAAAATAATATTACGAATAAAAATAAAACATCTTCATTCTCGTAAGCTGTAATCAAAATAAGTTTGCGCTGTCTTATGTATATATAGAAATAGGGACGATGATAACGCGATGTTTTTGTTAAATATACGATTAGAGTCCCGTTGATAAATCGGTAGTGACTATTTAAAAGGAAATAGTGACCTTTGTTAAGTGATTTTTCATAAATACAGTTAAAACCTTCGACAAAATGTCCTTCAGCGTTTATAGATTAGTGAAGAACAGGCACAACAAGCTGCACGTTGCTCACAAATATCTATATCGGTTTTATCAAACAGATAATGTTTTTGGATACAAAAAGAAACCATCTAGCTCTTACACAGGTACGAAAACTCTTGTTATTCTTAAAAATATGTCTAGTAAGCTTAACTAACACGTTTTAATATCAGTAAAAGTTTTTACAATCAAGGCATGAACATTTAATAAACTGCAAATGTGCCAAATATGTGTGTATATTGGGTTGCATATCCATTCATAATAATAATACGTTTTACTTTTAGTTTCCAAACAAGTATTACAGAAAAGATGTAATGCATCTAATTTATATCGTTTAGTTGAGGCTTATAGAAAATACGGCCATAGATATTCAAGCGTTGATCCAGTGTCATTTGCTAAATTTACAAGGTAAAGGGTACTTTTTAGAGTCGTAGAGCTTTGAATTGAATTAAAACCCCATAATGAAGTTACTATCTGCATATTTATTTGACAGATGTTATAATATTTATATTTTGAAAGGTATTTCCAGCATATGTCCAACAGGGCCATCTTCGATGAGCTAGATTTAATAACTTTTTATGTTAAATAAAATTACTCGATAATATAATGCGGTATATAAAAGAGAATAGGATTTCTAGATTACATTAACTATAGATAATAAAGCAACATGACGTCTGAATACTAGAAATGAAATCCGAATTATCTATTTAAATATTCATAATCCCAGATTTTTACCGGAGTTTTCATTTTTATCTGTCAAATATCGGTTACCCTTATAAAGCTCTATTACTCCAAAAAAATTATTTTAGGGGCAATTCCAGATTATACTGTATAGAAATAAATTACAACTATAAAAATTTTTATTTACATTGATAACATATGATGTTGTAGCAATGACGAAGAATTGGATGTAAGAAGATATGGGTTTGAGAACACGCACGAAATTATAGATTCGTTGGATGGAATTGTTGTTGGTATTCCCTCTTCTAAAGTAGCCTTGGGAGATGTGATTGATTATTTAAATAAAGTTTATTGTACTTATATAGCAGCGGAATTTGATTATTTAGAGGTATAGTATTTTTGTTGTTTTTTAGATTTTAAAATTTTTAATCACTCAATTTTTAATTGCTACTTTTCAATGAATATAGTTTCAACGTCCTTTCTGAGGCATAAATAGAAGCATTTATTGTATTTCGAATTGAACGAATTATACAATTCAAAACAGGTCTGTCTCATTCATAGTCGACCAATCGTCAATTTTTGGAACAATGACATTTCAACTATCGAAATTATGAATTATAACTACGCTACTATAACATTTCGACAATAGAGGGCAGGTTTTAGTTCAATTAAATGGAAATAAAGCTATTATTAAAACTTACATAATTACTTATCTAATTGCGTTGTTTCAGAGCGAAGAAGAAAGAGAATGGTTCGCCGACCAGCTCGAATCTTTGGCGAATTCTACAATTGACATTCCAACGAAACGGACCATTCTTACTCTATTAATACAGTCGGAAGCCTTCGACAATTTTCTAGCGAAAAAATTCTCGAGCGTCAAAAGATACGGAGCAGAAGGTTCGGAAAACATGATGACGGTTTTCCATGAAATATTTCAGTCGGCAGCTAAAGGTAGACAAAAAAGAAACCGTAAAAAAACTTAGAGATATTATGATTTGACATTTAGATAACCTCGAGCAAATAGTACTGGCGATGCCTCACAGAGGGCGCCTGAATCTCCTAACCGGCCTACTCCGGTACCCTCCGGCCCAAATGTTCTACAAACTGAGGGGGAATCCCGATTTTCCTGAAAAATATCAATGCAATGGAGATGTCCTCAGTCATTTAGGTATATTTTCTGTACGAGATATTTAGAATTTTTCATTACAAGGATTTTATCACTATAGTTATGACAAAGAATTTACACAATTAAGAAGCTAAGACAATCGTCATATAAGAGTGTGGAGGCTTTTAACCTCGTAATTTCGGTTCTACAAATATTAAAATTTCGGTTCATCAAATATTAAAGTGTTTGTAGACTTTATTCGCAAATTTTACTGAGTTTACATGCTAACAAGAGTTTAATTCTGGAGAATCATGGCATGTGCACAAGGATTTTAATGTGCAACGTTGCCAGTTCTTGAAAATTATACGTATATTTGAAGAATAATATATAAATATAAAATTTTAACAAAAAAACTTAATAACCCTAAACGTCGTATTCGCCTGATATTACCCCGTGAGATTTTATTTCGTTCAGGTTAGTTTTACGTTAATTATAGCGTTAAATGAAGGAGTTTATGTATAAAATCATAAATTTTGAAAAATTTTGGATACTTCATGAACATAACGATGAGTTAAAATAATAATTAATCGATTTTCGTCTAGTTTCATCTACGAATCTTGAGTTCGACGACAAGTCGATCCACGTTTCCTTGTTATTTAACCCATCCCACTTGGAAGCGGTGAATCCCGTGTCCATGGGAAAAACCAGAGCAAAACAGCTTACTTGTCAGGATGGCGACTATGGTCACAACAAATTGTGGGGCGACAAAATTCTAAACGTGCAGGTATCGGAATATTCAGGAAAATGAGGTTATGTGATAGTCTTCTTTAAACAAACGTGTTAGGTTCACGGAGACGCCGCTTTGACCGGACAGGGAATCAATCAAGAGTGTCTGGAGTTGAGTGGCGTGCCGCATTTTGAGATTGGCGGCACCGTCCATCTAGTCGTTAATAATCAGGTTGGGTTTACCACGCCGGCCGACAGAGGGAGGTCGTCTAGATACTGTACGGATCTGGCTAAGATTGTCTCAGCGCCCGTCATACATGTCAACGGAGATCATCCGGAGGTAATTATTTCATAGAGTAATAGAGAGAGAACTTTGGAGAGAGAAGAAGAATTGGGGTCTCTGGAGAAAAGTTTCGCTACGCCCGATATCCAGATGGGGTTATAATCGGTCATTCAAGTAATTTGATTGGTCAATTTAAATCTTCATTATAGATATCTGTAAGAAAAACATTGTGCTGTGAAGACATTTGATTGGTTCTTTGATAAAGTTAGGCACGCAGGTGTGGCAGGTGACAGCCCCGACGTCACATTTAATTGACCAATGAAATTGAAATAAAAAACAATTTAGTTTCTGAGGTAAATTTATTAAATAAACTTCTTAAAAAATATTACGGGATAAAATAAAAGATATAGCTCAAAGACCTACTGTTATTATAATAAAACCTTTTTGTTGGAGTTTGGGGTAGGGCTGTTGGCCACCGAAAAAAATATCGATATATCAAAGAAAAAAAAATATCGATATATTTTTTACAACATAAAATTATCGATATTTTACAAAAAATATATTGATATTTTTAAGAAAAAAGTAAATATAGTGAAATATTATTACCATTAGCCTAAATATTAATTATTATTATTAGCCTAAAAATATTATTTTAAAAATTATATTTAATTTATGTTAAAAAAATATAGAAAAATATCGGCTAGAAAAAATATCGATATTTTTTCCAGAAAATATCGATATTTTATCTGCACCACTTGTCTGGGGCATGAGATATTGCATTGCCTCTATAAAATCAATGTAAAATTGCCGATCTATTGAGTTACTCATAATTGATTGTAAACAAAAGTTGCAATTATATATATATATATATATATATATATATATATATATATATATATATATACTACGGTACAACGTAAAACTTTGTTTGTTCATTTAGGAACAATTAGAGTACATTCTCCGTTATAAAGAATGTAAATTATCTAAAGCGCCCTTATATTCATCATGATGAGCGATAATTTCTCAAACGTTGAATGTATCTTCCCTCAACAGATCTTAACTTGGTGCCAATGAGACCACCTCGGAAGTACACTCTTTCGAATATAAAAAGAATTTTGAATATCGATCCATAATTGACGGGGTCCAATCGGCGAACATACATTAAAAAATATATCTACAGGAGAACATATAACCTTCTTCCTTTTTTGAAGTCGGCTAATAAACAATAAACGCATCATAAAAACGAAATGAACCAATTAGATCTCGTCGCGGTTCTTAACATAGCTATCAAAGCAAGTAATACATTAAAAGTGGCGACATCTTGATGTTGGATGAC
The DNA here is from genome assembly GCF_030347505.1 of Rhynchophorus ferrugineus. NCBI lineage: Eukaryota > Metazoa > Arthropoda > Insecta > Coleoptera > Curculionidae > Rhynchophorus > Rhynchophorus ferrugineus. The sequence goes on from NW_027472587.1 coordinate 14,868,720, forward strand.
ATTTCCCCATACTGTTAAGTATCTATTTCTCTGGGAATTATTATAAGTTTTAGTTTTAACAAGCGCTTATTACTATCGATAGAGCGGTATCTACTCTTATTTATTATTTAGGAAGTACTAAAAGCAACAAGGCTAGCTTGTAACTATCAAAGACGGTTCAGGAAGGACGTATTTATTAACATGAACTGCTTCAGGAAATGGGGCCATAACGAAATGGACGACCCGACGTTCACCAATCCGGCTCTGTATTCCGTCATCAACTCCAGAAGGTGGAAGACATTTTTTCTGCTATAACATACCATCTCCACCAACGAAAAATGTTACAGGTCCGTTCCTCAACTATATCGTTCCAAACTCGAGGGAGAAGAAGTTATATCGGATAAAGAATGCGACGAGTTATACGACGAGTATTTCGATTGGTTGAACGAAGAACTGAAAGCCGCCGACGAATGGGAAGCCGAGGTAGGGTTTAGTTGGTAAAATCACCTGGTATCCGTTCGATTGAGTGATCGAACCTCTTGCAGGATTCATATTTCAAGGAACAGTGGCAGAACATATCGCAACCGGATGAGGCTATCACTATTTGGGACACGGGCATTGCTAGTGACGTAATGACGTTCGTCGGTTTGAAATCGGTTCACTATCCCAGCAATTTTGTAAGTTTTCCTAATGGTTCCAGTTCTTTCTCTATGTCAGGATTGTTTTGTTGTGATCTAGGCCATTCATCCGACAATAGCAAGAGGACATGTCAATAATCGCTTAACCCGGATCACGGATGGGAAAGGAATCGATTGGTCCACAGCGGAGGCATTGGCAGTTGGCTCTTTGTTGTTAGAAGGTAAAATTAAGATAAACATCCCTATTTCATACAGCTTTCAACACATAATTACATATTAGGTGCGTAAATGTATTTTGATAAGTGTTGAATTGCTTGATGTAACAGGTCAATTAAAAAGTCCCGGTCTACCATAGTAAAACACATTTTTTTGGCAAAATTAGTTTTTTTTATTCAACATAATTCCCTTCAAGGGTGATACACATTATAGTGACCCTCCAACTTTTCGATACTATTTTTGTAGTATGATTTGTCCTTTGCTTCAAAATATACCTCAGTTTCTGCGATCACCTCTTCATTCGACGAAAATTTCTTCCTAGCGAGCATTCTTTTGAGATCTGAGAACTTTTTGCCATCGTTTTCATAGACTTGTGACAAAGTGCATTGTCTTGGTGAAGCAGCACTTTATTTTTCTTCAAATGCGGCCTTTTTTCCGCGATTTCGTCCTTCAAATAGTCCAATAACGCTATGTAATAATCGCTGTTGATGGTCCTTCCTTTTTCAAAGTAGTCAATGAGAATTATTCCATGCGCATCCCAAAATACAGATGCCGTAACCTTGCCAGCCGACTGTTGAGTTTTCCCACGCTTTGGAGTCGGTTCATCGCGTGCAGTCCACTCGGATAACTGTTGATTGGACTTAGGAGTGAAATGATGGAGCCATATTTCATTCATTCTCACATATCGACGCAAAAACTCGGGTTTATTACGCTTGATCATCTTCGCAACACTGCTCCGAATCATCAACTCGTCGTTGTTTTTGGTCAAAAGTGAGCTCGCGCGGCACCCACTTTGCACAGAGTTTTCTCATACACAAATATTCGTAAATGATACACGTTCAGTTGATATCTTTAGAGAGTCTGCTATTTTATTTAATTTCAATTTTCGGTCATTCAACATAATTTTGTGCATTTTTTAAATGTTTTCGTCGGTAACAACATATTTTGGCCGTCCACTGCGTGACTATGTGAAGACGGTAAGTCTTCGGTACTCATTTCATCACGTCTAAACTTAGCATACCATTCCTTAATGGTTGATTTTCCTGGGGCAGTGTCCTGAAACTCGGCATCAAATCAAGTTTTTGCTTCAATTGTATTTTTTCCCCTTCAAAATGCAATATTTTATCAACACGCGATATTCCTTTTTATCCATTTTTTCCACAATAACAAAAGTTACTTCACTTAAAATGCTATAATTCACAAACCAATTTAAACATGTAGTCGATTTAAGCTTGTCGAATTACTTTGTGTAATTCACAAAATAATAATCAGTCACTGGTTCACTAGGGTTGATTTTAAGTCACAAAACTGATATATAGTTTATTTAAAGTTATTTTGTACATACGTCATATAAATTTGTGACTTCAAAATGTCGCAATGTTGCCGCATCAGCTCTGAGTTTTAGTTCATTTTGGCTTTGACATACAACAAAATTCTAGTCTAAATAAAATAATTGAACAAAATTGTTATCAGAAACAATTTATTTTAACATTATACTATATCTAAAAACTACAGCTAATTATACAGCCACAATAGTTTATAGGTTAGAGTTATAACCTCTCATCTTAAATATTTTCACAAAATAAGCTGATTGTTCACGTTTTCAAGGTCACAATGTTCGTATTAGCGGCCAAGACGTCGGAAGGGGGACCTTCTCCCAAAGACACGGCATGCTGGTCGACCAAGAGACCAACAGCATCTACATTCCCCTGAACGATATGCAACCGAACCAGGGTTACTTCGAGATAGCCAACAGCATCCTATCCGAGGAGGCCGTGCTGGGTTTCGAGTATGGAATGAGCATCGAGAATCCGAACAACCTCATCGTCTGGGAAGCGCAGTTTGGCGATTTCTTCAATGGAGCTCAGGTGATCTTCGATACCTTCATCAGTTCTGGAGAGGGTACGCCTATTAGGGGGTAAGGTGATGGTGGTGGGGCTTATCTGGTGTTGTTTTCTACAGCAAAATGGTTGGCTCAGAGCGGACTGACGGTCTTGCTTCCGCATGGTTACGATGGTGCGGGACCGGAACACAGCTCGGCCAGGATAGAGCGCTTCCTGCAACTGACCGATTCGAAGGAAGACCGCGTTGATGCAGAGACTGTTAACATGCAGGTGTGTCAGCCTAGTACACCAGCGCAGTATTTTCATCTTTTAAGACGACAGGTGAGTCACGAAATGCATTTGATATAATATCTAAAGTTTCTGATATATCTGATATATCAGAAACAAAAGTAGCATTTGCTGACGACACAGTTATTACGGCAAAAGACATATCTCTATCTAGGTCTCCAAAATATGTACAAGTGATCGTTAGCCAAATTCACAAACGGACTAGAAACTGTAAAATACAGCTTATTACCATTTGAGAGGTACCTAATTCCTTAAGAAGAATCAACGAAATATCTTGACATTCATGTCGATACTTGGAATCGTCACGCTAGGCAAAAAAAACCAAAACAGATCAGAAGATACTCCAGTCTTACTCAGTCAATTATAAAGCCTATATGGGCAACTAATAAAACAAAACTGTAAAAACAGAAAACAAGTTTTTCGATTAATTGAACTGCAGTTAAAAACTGCACGATGACCTCAAAATCAAATGTAGAAGGTTATCAAAGATTTCGCCTTAAGACCTGAAATAAAGTTATTTAATAATGCAATGTGGTAGCGATATATTTACTGGACAACACGCTCCAGTTTCACTCCGAAGTCCAATCGAAAGCCATCCGAGTGGACTCCACACGATGAACCCGCTCCAAAACGTGGGAAAACGCAACAGTCGACTGGCAAGGTTATGGCGTCTGTATTTGGGATGCGCATGGAATAATTTTCATTGATTACCTTGAAAAAGGAAGGACCATCAACAGCGACTATTACATAGTGTTATTGAACCGAAAAAGAAAGTGCTGCTTCACCAAGAGACCGTGTCACAAGTCAGTGAAAACGATGGGGAATTGGGCTTCGAATTACTTCTTCATCACCGTGTTCTCCAGATCTGGTCCCCAGCGACTATTTCCTGTTCTCAGATCTCAAAAGAATGCTCGCTGGAAAGAAATGTTCGTCGAATAAAGAAGTGATCGCCGAAACTGAGGCCTATTTTGAAGCAAAGGACAAATCGTACTACAAAATGGTAGCACCCTTGAAGGGAATTTTGTTGAATAAAAAAAAACTAATTTAAAAACTAATAAAAACTACTACGGTAGGCTGGGGACTTTTCATTGACCTGTTACATGTTCATTCGTCTCTCGTTTGTTCTATTTTCAGATGATCAGGCCCTTCCGCAAACCTCTGATCGTGATCACGCCAAAAACTCTCCTGCGGGATCCCGAGTGCGTGTCGAACTTCGCCGAAATGGAACGAGGAACCCATTTCAACCCGGTCATAGGTAGAGCTGATATATAAGCACGAGCTTCATTTTTTTTACGCCCTATTACATGATTTCAATACTAGGTGACCGCAAAGTCTCTCCGGCCAATGTTACGCGAGTGTTGCTCACCTCTGGAAGACACTACTACACTTTGGACAAAGAACGACAGTCAGTTGGTATAGACGACACCGCTATAGTACGCGTCGAATCGTTTTGCCCATTTCCTGCTTCGGAGTTGCTGGCGGAACTGTCACTCTATGGCAACGCCAAGGGTGAGGCTATTGATTGTATTGTTGGATTTCTGATCATTTTTAATGTTATTGTATAGTGTTCATATGGTGCCAAGAAGAGCCACAGAATATGGGGGCTTGGAGTTTCGTCAAACGTAGATTCGAGAACCTAATAGGAAAGCCAGTAAGTTTTCTAAAAAAAAAACATTAAAAAACCCCACTATGTATATTATCTAGTTACCTACATCTGAAATAATCACGTTTTACAACGTTCTTTTTTTATTTGAAGAAAGCATATCTATTTGAACACTTTTCCTTGTTAAATCAGTTTTAACTTTAACACATTTAAAGTCAAATTAATTAGCAAATGTGTAAACAAAATATTTAAAAAAATATATTTTTCTTTTTCTACTTTCTAAAGGCTAGCTAATTTGTTACACCATCCCAAAAAAAAAAGAAGAATATCGTTTATAGAAGGCTGTGAAACATTATAGTCGTTCTCTGATAATTCCCCATCGATTCTTAATTCTTTTTCAGGCAAAGTAAAAAAACGTTATTTTAGAACATTGTGGGTTGCATATCTCTTTCAAATTTGAACTAAAAATAAAAATGAAACGTTCACGTATATTTTATCTAGTTACTAACGTGCAATTAAAATACAGTTACGTATCACAAGCTACTTTATTAAATAAACAACATCTTCAAATCACTGTCATCTTCATTCATCAGATAACAGATGGCGTTGTCGATTTTAATGAACATAATGATTTAAAAAATATATGTTATGTTTAGAAATTTAACGAAAAATAATCAAGAAAAGAATAGAAAATATGCAAAATAAAATAAATAAGTTATAAACTAGCAATATTAGGAGTAAAAAATGGTTGGGGTAAAAATCGTTATCTCCTCGATCTTAGACAAAACAGAAAACAATCAATCTATCCCACAAAACAAATTTAATTATAAGTATTCAATTATTTTTTAATAGCCATATTTTTATACAAAAAGAATAAAGAACACAACCAATACACGTCATAGACGACGTCGAATATACTGTAAAATACAGTATGCAAAAATGTAAAATTAGTTTTAAACTCGTAGCGGATTTTTCCATCTGATTTTACCCTGATTAAAAAGAGATAGAATGCTCTCTGATATCAGCGTCGGAATATGTAACCGAATCAGTCTGTAAAATTCGATTTCTGTTGGTACTGGCCGACACAGTTATCAAATGTCTGCCAAGTCCTTCAAAAAATCAGTGATGAAACGTTGTAAGTCAAAAATTTAATTTAAAGCGGCAACATTGCGATGTGCTGACGTCATAAATTTTAATGACTAAAAATGACTGTTTTATTGGATAGACTATAAGTTATAAATAAACTAAGACTATATGTTTACAAATTACAAAGAATCAGGAAAATAATGAAACATGCACAATAACATAAGTACGTTATAAACTGATAATATTGGTCTAAGAATCGTTATCTCTATCTAAGACTAAATAGACCTAATGCGGAAGTAATGCGGCATCCCACAAAATGAATTTTTCGACTCTTGTTTCAGTTATTTAAATTTTTTAAATAGCCATAATATTAACACAAAAAGAATAAGGAACTTGCCTAAAAAAAATAGCCCGTCCAATAAAAAGCCAATGTTGCCTCATCAAATTTGAATTTTATTTTACGTTTTCCAGTTTTTAATAATTAGAGGTTATTAATTATTGTCATTAATGTTTTGAAGAACTTTGTAGAGATTTGGCAACATGGCCCACCTGTAGAAGACTGGCCTGGTTACATGTTCCGATACATCAGACAGCATTCTATCTCTTTTAACTATAATTTTATATTTTTTACAAACTGCAATTCAATGTCATGTATTATGTGGATTATCCATTTTATTGGGCAAACTATATAAATAAATTTGTTGTCTTTTAACCATATTGAAAGGGCAGTTTTGAGCTGTAAGTGACATAAATTAACTTCGTTAAAATATTGAAATTTTTAAACCTTTCTTCTTAATAATAAAGAACTTAATTTAAAATAAAACAAAGTGATATATCAAAAATATATATATTTTGTTTAATGTCTACTACATAAAAATTAAAGTAACAAAATAACACTGCTGCAAAAATAAAAAGCAAGCTAGTTTTATAGCTAGCGCAGTTTTGCGTTTTTACTTACTTCAAATGATGTTAGCTCAGTGAAATGATTTAGTTATATCTTTTCTAGATCAAATTTTCTGGAAGACCGACGGCTGCAACACCTGCTACGGGAGTTGGAAAGATTCACACGCAACAGCAGAGAGACCTTATCACCATACCTTTTGTCATGTGAATAAAATTATATTTGTATTTGACTCGTCATTAAAATAAATGTATACGATCGTGCTCTTTAAAATCGGTGCATATACTGATTCGCCGTCAATTAATTACATGTCTCCCTTAAAAATAAGCATGGGAAAAAAGATTAGACACCACACCACAAAACAGCCAACGAAAACAGCCAATATGTAGGACTTCTTACGGTCCCAGGACACCAGGTGGACACGGTTTCTAAGTTTTTTCTTATTATCCGTGGAGTATGGTTCCTGTACCTAAAAAGAAATATTAATAGTCACTTTAAGACGACATGAAAGTGATAATTAAACGTTAAAACACAAAATATTAGTCGATCGGCATTGATTATGTCAAACGGTGACGTAAAAATTGACAGATATGTCAAAATATGACAACTAAAATTATTATATACATAGAGAAATAGAGATTTAACTTAATAGGAAATTTTGGAGAAATGTTTCGCGGTGTCCAACATGTAGATGTCGCTACTTTTAACTTATTACTTTCTTTAATCGCTACCTATAAGCCGCGACGGAATCTGATTGTCTTACTTCGTTTCTATATTACGTTCGTTATTTATTTATGTTAAGCGTCATTTGCAGTATGGCTGTCATAAGGAATAGTGCGTTTAGAGATTAAATTATTAGTTCATTAGTATATATAAGTCGGTAGTACAAAAAGTAAAGTGAATTTTTGATCTAGGAAGTGTTGTGTTTCCGGATGCACAGATAGTAAAGAAATGCAGAATCGTTTTCGTTCGAAGAAGTATTTGGATGTCATTAAACAATGGTTGATAATGTTAAAAATCCCAACCGAACGAATTAAGTATCAAAGAAATGTATGATCGTTACATCATGTTTTGTGGTTTGTTGTTGTAAGTTTATTCATATATATTCAAACATCAAATAATGATTTTTTTAATTTTAAAAATCAATCCCCTTCCGAATGAAGTTATGCAAACGGGTATATACTTTTCTTCTTGGATCAATAGCTGCAGCTCCATTAAAATAAATAGTAGTTCCTGAATGCAAATCTATTAAGAGTAGGTCGACCGATATTCAACACACGAGGAATATTGCTATAAAATTTATTGCTCACGTAAGAACAAATTTGTTAAAGTGTCATCAATTTAATAACTACCTTGAGGGTTTTTTTTCATTAAAGAAAAATAGTGTAATTGTCCATATAAATATATTGGCTTAAGGCTATTTAAACAAGATAGTTTTTTTTTGGATCCAGCTAATGAATTCAGGAATACACGTCCTCGACTAGTATGTTTTAGAAGTCATTTGAATCATTTAACATAAGTTCATTTTGTTCATCTCGTTGGCCTTTAGAAAATTGTGAAGAGGAAGAACATGAGGGCTCTTTAAATAATTATAATAGCGGGGATGACTCTATAATAAATTTCAGATGTTCCTATATGAATAGACAAGCCAAGGTAATATCTTATGCTCCAGAATATTGTTTCATTATAACGTCAGCAGGGCTCTTCTAACCTCTTCTTTTAATTAATTTTTAATTTTTAAACTCTTATTTTATCCCACGATATTGCCACGTCGATAATATAACATATTTTTGTGAAATATCTTTCAAAAATGTAAATTCAAATCCTTTTATTTTAATTGTACACTACAAAGTGATTTTCCATATAGAATATTACAAATAAGAAGGTGTGCTATATACTTTTGATAAAACCCATGATAGAAAAGATATCTAATAGATTAAATTAATGGCACTAAACAAATATGAAAAAGGAAAAAGACGGAAGAGATAATACTTACGTCTTATAGATATATTTATTTTTATATTATATTTATATGTATTTACTTTTACATATATTTATATTTAATTTAATTTAATTTAATAAATTTTTTTCAGAAAAAAATTGTTTTTTATTTAAATTTCATTGGTCAATTAAACATAACCTCAAGGCTGTCACGTGCCAATCATTACTAATGAGCCAATCAAATGCCTTCATAGTAAAATATTTTTCTTACAGGTGCCTATAAGGGAGATTTAAATTAACCAATCAAATTACTTGAATGGCCAATTATGCGACCTCTGGATGTTGGGCAAAGCAAAACTTTGCGCCAGAGTCCCCTATTGAGTTGCATCTCTATTACTCTATGATTATATATTATAATTTCAGATTTCAGAGAAACAAATCTACTTACATTTAGTCGAATATTTACTTGTTTTTTATGTGAATTTTAATATTATGTGACTATCAGTGCCCTTGAAACAACAAAATAAACAAATATATAGTATGGAATACTGGCACGCTTTAAACAAGGCCGCCTACGATTTTCATAACGGCACGTCAATAAACTTTCACTACATAGCGGAATATTAAGTAATAAATATTTTCGATACTATTACAAGATATAATTTACATCTTAGAAAAAGAAACATTGAACTTTTGTTTCATCGAAACGCAACTCAAACCGCAACTGACATAATCCTTGACATAACCGCAATTTTAAATAGATAATAAATATATTTCGCTTTTCTTAAAACAAGTTTAATAAATTAGAAAGGCTATGTTTATTAACTAAACGTGCGAAATAAAACTATCAAACACTAATGAGACTTTCTCTGAAAATTTATTCGTTCAATTAGAGAGGATTCTTTGATTCTCATCCTACCAAAATGCGATTTAATTACACTATAGATAGCTTTTAATATTTGTTTGAAATCACTTTTATATTTATATTTATTAAAATGGTTTGTTAATTAGCTTGTTAGATAATAAACATATATTTTGGTAACATATTGTTGTTTGATAACATAGAATGTATAACCTTGGTATCTATTTATATAGAAAATATTTTGAAACATACTTGGTTACGAACGTATCTAAAACTTACTTCCATTTCAAATACTGATTTTTCTGGCGTCAAAACTTCCGTGCTTTTATTGATCATCTCGTTACCACTGGTAAATATCACAGATAGTTTAGATCGAGTATCATCGGCGGATAGTTCACGATTACTGGTACAGACACACGCACTGCACACAATGTTAAAATTATAATTAATTATATTTCCGTGTACGAGTATTGCTCGTCGGTGTCCTTGACGAAAAAAATTTAAAACGCAGCTCAAGAGATGAGATCAACTGATGGAAATGAAAGCTGGTAATGGTAGTACTGGTCCGGTGTAAAAGTTGTTCCACCGTTCAATGGAATGGTACTACAATTTCACCTTCCTCGTGCACATTTGCAACGAACTACTGGTTCAAAATAAAAGCGTTTTCGTCGTCAAGGTTTTTTTTGCAATAAAACGAATTGCTAGACAAAGACAAAAAATACAAAGAAACTTAAAAACCAGTTCTAAATAGCAACATTTTAAATAAACTACATATTGAAAAATAATAACACTGTGCGACAACTTTTTTGTTGTATAACATTAAATAAAATTACTTTTTTTTGTCAAATTGTACCTGCTGAACACAAAAATTTAAACGAGTTTTTTGTAACACGTACCATCTTAAAGTTAAGATAAATTAAAGTACTATAAGTAAAGCTGGCTTCGTTGGCGCAATGGTAAAAGCAACAGGACTGTCCTCCTGCTATTGGGATAGTCGCGGGTTCGAATCCTGCTGGGGCATGGTGTGATCGTCAATTTATGTTTGTAACTGTTTAACATTTGTGAATGTCCTTAGGCAAGAGTGCAAAATTCGACAAGGAAGATAATCCCAGTCGCGTCAGTAACCAGGCTGGGTAAGATCGAATGTCTTCTGAGTTGGTCACTCGCCAGTCAGTAGGCTTAATGCCGAGGACCGTGGTTTGGAGTCCACGTTAAATTGTAGGTCGAGTCCAAAAAAACTCTTGTCGGTAAAGAGGAAAATTTAAAATATAAAAAAAACTATAAATAAGTAAAGACAGTATGTATATTTTAAATCATATTTATTTATTTATATTATTAATGTTATTAAACACCAAACGAAATAAAAGCCTATAGACCTATTCACTGCCGCCAGTAATATCTAAGGTTTTTGAAAAACTCTTGTTGAAAAGAATAAAACGGATCATAGAGAGAAAAAACCTAATACCAACACACCAGTTTGGGTTTATTAACAAGCACTCAACAATTGACCAGGTCCACAGAATAACAGATGTAACTATATTCTTAGATGTAGCACAAGCCTTCGATAAGGTTTGGCATGAGGGCCTTGTTCATAACCTACAGAAAATGTTACCAAAAGAACACATCGAACTATTAAAATCATACATTACAACCAGAATGTTTAGAGATAAACAAGAAGAAGTTTATTCTACAATAAAGAAGCTAAAGCAGGTGTACCACAAGGAATTGTACTGGGACCAATGCTTTATCTACTCTACACTTATGATATACCACAAATGGAGAATATTACGATGGCTACATTTGCTGATGATACTGCGATTATAGCGGTCGGAGACAATAGTGAAGAAGCCTCACAAAAATTACAACAGGCAAGTGACAATATAAATAATTGGACACAAGCTTGGAAAATAAGAATTAATAAAAGTAAATCTGTACATGTGCAGTTCACCTATAAACAGACCGTACAAGCACCAATAACATTAAATAATCTAGATGCAAGACTTCGCTGGAAGGAACATATATAGAAGAAAAGAACTGGAATTGAAATATAGGAAAATATACTGGCTAATTGGAAGAAAATCGCAATTATCGCATAATAAATTGCTATTATATAAGCAAATATTGAAACCTATATGGACATACGGAGTTCAGTTATGGGGATGTTCTGCAAAGAGTAACATAAATAAAAAACAAATTTTTCAGAACAAAGTCCTGAGAGGTATTGTGGGTGCACCCAAATACTATAGGACTGATTACCTACAACGAGACCTTCAGATACCCACAGTCAGTCAAGAAATCAAGAGAATTGCAAGGGGCATGAGGAAAAATTCCATTCTCATGAGAATATTGAACTATTGCAGCTTTTGAATGCCACCAGAACAGGACACAGGCTCAAAAGAATCAAACAATCTGATCTTGTGTAGTGTTGTGTAGTGAGGTGCATATAATAAAAATACAGCAGTGACATATACAACCATTATTTAACCAGAGACTGAGATAGGGCCTATACTAATAAACTAATAATTTAATCTCTAAACGCACTAATTCATATGTCAGCCATACTGAAAATGGTGTTTAAAATAAATAAACAAACGTACCATAGAAACAAAATGACCCAATCAGATCCCATCGGGGCTTATAGCGTAGCGGTTAAAGCAAGTAGTAAGTTAAAAGTAGCGACCTCTAGTTTTTGGATGTCGCGAAACATTTCCCCAAAATTTCCTGTGAAGTTAAATCTCTATTTCTCTATGATTGTGCCACGCATATAATTTTTACGGTATTACTTACTAATGTCAATGTCAATGTCAATGCTAAGACAAATGCCAATTTTTATCCAAGAATTAGATATTTTTATCTTTAGACAACTTTACAATAACTATGAAATAATACCATATTCAAGGGATTAATTTTAACTACACAATGTAAATAATATTTTACTTGCACTTAATATACATATAATTTAAAAATATTAGTCAGTTTTTTTAACGTCAATGTTAGTGTCAAGTAAAATGTCACGTAGATTGTATATGTACACAAATGAATTTGACAACTGCTCCTTCATAAAATTAAGACCCAACAAGAATGCTTAATGTTAAACCGGCTAGATAATGTCAAAATGGGTAAGTAATAGAGCGATAGTCCGTTCTTATTTTTTTACTAGGACGTGCGTAATGCGTCAAAGTTCATTTATTAAACCGAATTATAATTTTGCACATACATTCTACATACTGTTACTGCAGAAATACCCAGAATTCATTTAAAGTATCTGAAATTAGGTGAAAGTTGTAGAATTAATCCGCTATTGGTTGTTTTCAATACGATTCGACCTACTCAAGCATGATAATTCTTGCAAACTCAATGTCTCGTGATAGTTATCGTTGTTGTTCTTTCCACAATGGTTCTGATACAAACATCTGATAATAGTGATATTGTAAGTACAGAAGTATTTTTTAATGTTTGATATATAAACATAGGCAACACTGTATAAAATGTTAATTGTTTTTTAAGAGTAAACTTACAATTTTACGATCGTTTTGCTGGTCGACTGTGTTTTTTATTTTGTTATCACTCGGCGCGTAAATATTGTTACAATCACATTGGAAAGCAAGTTAAACTATAATATTTTTATTTGATCGTCCGATAACAATCATCGATATGTCTACGTCTTAAAAGCGTTTCACATTTTTTTTTCATTCAGAACTTACTTCAGATAACAAACAAGAGCAAAAAATGCTCTAATTTTAATAACCGAACCGTATACATTGACACCAACGTCAGATTATGACGGCAACGAACAACGAACCCTAGATTCCAAGGCCCACTTTGAATTGTTTTACTTATTGGTGTGTATTCGCCACAATACGCGTTACTATATACTTTATAAAATAGTTTTTTTAATTGAAATATCGCGACACATTGTCGAATCGGACAGAATCCCATTAGCATTATTAATTTTCGAAAAAAAAGCGATAAAGCCGATTCCATTCAACAATAGCAGACCAACGATGATATTGCAAGTATAACAACGCCAGCGGTCTCGGAACGAACAGTCGTACCTTAACGAAACGGTAAATAAAAACATTTCTCATCGATAACGGGCAGGTTATGATAAACAATTGTGTTCAAGATATCAGTACCGCGGTTAACGATGTTTTTATTGAACGGGTATCAACAAATGGCACTCTAGATTTTGACGCCTTATCGAGGTGAAGAGGTATGGCTGCGTGTTTTTCGGTGTGGTGAAGTTTGTTTCGGGTTTTTCTTTCCCTTTCTCGTCTCGCGCGGAAACCGACGTCCTCGAGATGTTCAAAAACGTACGTAAGATTATTTGTTCTTTTTTCGTGCGATTATTTCATTTACTGTCGATTATTTAGATAATATGTTTGAATTTGTTTTGATGTTATATAGGGTGGGAAATCTGTTGGTTTAGTTATAAAGTGCTTGTTAGTTCGATGTAAGTAATGGTACCGCACTTGACATTCACGTATAATAGTGTGAAGCGATATCGAGAAAGTTTTTTGCAAACGTGATGAAGTTCATTTTCATCTTTAAGGTTATATAAACGAAAAAGTGCTTTTTAGCGTGATTTTTGAAATGATGTTATTTTTTTATCAGGCCTATAAATTAGTTTTAAAGGATTTTTTTGAAGAATTGAAATGAATTCTAAAAACATTTGAAGCTGTACTGTGAAAAGACGGTCTTTATAAGAAATGAAGCGCTGCTCTAACAGGTCACGACTCATACGTCGGAACAACTAATAATCAGAAGGAGCAAAATCTGGAGAATACGCGTGTGGGTAGTAATCTTTTCAAGTATGTTTTCAGCGGTTTTGCAACAGTGGTTGAGCGTTATCATGCTGAAAAATAACGTTGTTGTGTTTTTGCTTGTAGTCTAGTCGTTTTTTCGCGCAGTTTTTTTAATGAAACTATTGATGGTTTCATTAAATTTTGACAGATCATAGTATAAACCAAGCTGTCCCCATCAAGTGCACAACCTTAACTTGGGACCATGGATATTCGGCTTTGTCTTTGATGTTGATGCTGTTACGAATCACTTATGATTCGTGACGGGCCGAAATTAATAACACCACTTATGGCTTTGGAATAAAAGAGAGACTTTATTTACATCTCTGGTCTTTTATACAATTTTGAACAGCCTCGATACAAATTATAGCGCCCTCTACTAATTCTTCTTCTTCTTTTCTACACTGGCTCTTGTATCGATATAAATCATATTTAACAGTAATAGCATCTGTTGTAAATCCTTTAAAATTAATGTATATGTTCCAATAAAACAGCCAATGCACGTCATCAGCACCGTCGAAAGTATTGCCAAATTCGGTTTATAAAACCTTAAAATCCCTTTTAAACTGGGAGCATTTGTCCTCCTCATTTTACTATCAGTATTACTATTAGTTGAACAAAGACGATTCGATTCGATTCGATTCGATTTGTATTCGTACTGTTCGACACGGTTGTCATATGTGCACGTAAATATAATAAAACAACTCTAACCTACAAACTATTGTGGTTGTTTAATTAACTGTACTTTAAGTCCTTGAATAAATATGCGTTAGATGTACTACAGTGTTAATATAAATTATATTTGTTTTTGTTTCATTATTTTATTTACATTAGTATTTTGTTGTCAGAGTCAATATAAAAGAAAAAAAAATTGTTGCGGCAACGTTGCATTATAAATTTTGATGACGTGCGTTGGCTGTTTATTGAAAGCACTACAGGTTTAGACTTACTTTTTGCCAAGTAGTGTTTCTCTGATGGTACAATGAAAGCGGTAACTGTAAAATGCTTTGGCTTAAGGGAATAACTGAATTAGGAAAAAGTATAGTTGTGTTATAAGGAATGAGTTAAAAATATACCTATTATTGGTACCATTACTGACCTCGAAGTATTAGATGGCACCAGCGAAGCGTCGGGATCTTAATTTATTTCGTTTCTAGACGGGTAAGAAGTCCATGAAAGACGTCGAGGCAGGGACCGAACTGAACAAGATCAACACTAACGGAAACGTCAAAGCGACGACCACTTGCACCCCCGAGGTTTGCCGCTCAGCAAGGCACCAATTCCAACCGCCCAATCTGACCAACAGCAGCCCGTGGAACCAAAAAAAGACCTATTTCTTCATCGGCATCATGGTACTACTCCTAGTATGGGTCATAATTTACGCCACCGTCAGTGAATTGAAGCTAGTGTGAACGTACAAATTAGTGTAGTAAGTGCGATGACATTAACGATGTTTTTATTGCGATATTTTAATTCAATCTCTGTGATAAAACCGGCTATTCTTAGATGAACGGTGAACAGGTATGTCGAAAATAAATATACGCGGAATCAAGGTCGCCAGATCGCTTTTATTCGCCTCGTTCATACAAGCGGTAATATAAAAATGTACCGAACTTATTTTAATTAATTTTAATCCAATAAATTGTATTATTTGTGATTTCGGAACCAATATAATAAATATATTTTATTTTTGCACGTTCCTCAGTACAGAAAAGAATCTCCCCCCAACAAATGTCAAAAAGATTATTATTTCTGAAAATAAATCGACTTTTCTATCCTTTATCCTCTAAAGAAAGAAAAAAATAAAAATTACGGTTGACAGACTATCTTTTCCAAAGCTCAGAGCTTTAACAAGCACCAGAGCCAATTGACAAATGGTCTACATTTCAGACTGACTGACAAGGAAGAACCACAGGTCATCAGCACATATTATAAACCATAACTAACCCTCAAAGTAACTAAAATAATGCACCATAATAAACATGTAAACCTGCAAACTGGCGGAGAAGGCATTACTAGTCAAGAGTATATTAATTCAAATTATATTAATAATTAAGTTAAAAATATTATGATTCTAATTTATTTATCCTTCTATAGTTCCGACCCTGACATTGACGTACATATTAATGTCAAATCTCTGTCAAATAAATTGACAGTTTTCACTTGAATCATAGAATATATATAGATAGAATCATTCTATTCTATGATTTATTTCTAATACTATAAAAATATAAAAAAATTTCTATAGATCTGTTTCTCTATTCTGATAGGGAATGTTAAGAACTTACTTAAAACTTTAGTTAGAAGTTTTGTTAGAACTTTACTAAAAACGATTTAAAATGAGTTAATTCTATGGCTTGTTCTTTATGGTTGCTTTTTAATGACTAAGTTCGGCACCTCTCTATTTTGGATCAGTGCTATGGTGTGTAAAAAGTAGTTGAAGCAAAATATCTACCGAGCTTTCCGTGTAATATAGTTACCAATATTTTATAATGAATGTGGTGTAAAATTTGATTAAGTGAATGGACTATTATTAAGTCTACCCTCGTAGAGAAGGGAAATTTGTTCTTATAAATAACCGGAAGTTCTATTATCTTAAACAAAGCAACAATGATTTAAAACATATTTAGAGATCTTAATTGAATAGCATTCTCTACTCAATATTGTGTTAATTTTGTATAGCTGCTGTTAGTAAAAAATAATTTGTTATATAATAATGGTCATACGAAGCAAGCCGTGAACGATAAATGAAACAAGGCACTGGATTAAATAATTTATATTTTTTTATTTTATACAAAAATCAATCTACATAACAAAAAAGAGTATTATTAAACAAGTTTCAGATGATCCCCCTATGTAGGTTTGTTATAATAAAAATTACCCCCCAGTTACAATATCATTATCAAGTAAGGACGTAACGTTAAGGGAAAACTAGAAACCAAACAATTTTTATCGAGTTAGCGACATCTAGTGTTAGTTAAAAAGGAAGAACCTACAACCCAACAGTAACGTAATAAATGTCAAAGTTCGTATATATTTTCTATAAAAACAAAACACAGTGTAAAACAATCACAGGTACATGAAATCCCTACGTACTAATACTACATTCTTTAAAATGAAACTACCATCAATTTTATAAAAACTGTTTGGTTCAACATCATCCTTTTTCCTTAGTATACAGATTATGAAACGAGAATAATTGACGCTTTCCACGAAATGGTAGAAAAAACAACACAACAAAAAATTTTATATACATATTCGTTCTGTATATCCGTTAATTACATAAACAATCTGTATACTAATTTACAAGCATTCAACAATCGAAAAGAACTTGCACTGTGATAGCCTTTTTCAAGTGGACACACTTTTCAGTCTTCTCGTCGACTTTCTGAAGCCATAGTCAAAAATATGCTAGTTTCGTGACGAAATACTTTTATAAGAAATCCGCTTAAAAATCGACGTATTGCGTTAAAATGGACGAAGTTCGGTTTTGAGTACGAAAAATTCTTGTTTCTATAAATTCATATCTTAATATTTGAGATACCTTAAACACCCTGTATAATACGAAATTGTTAACTAAAAAGAACCGAATTAAATTAAACAACTGGACGAACATTGAGCTTCAGCAAGTCAAATAAAAAGCAAATTATTGTTTCTTTTTCTTCATGAATGGCACGACAAAAAAAATTTACAAATAAAAATGTGGTGAACCTACCACGTTTTCCTATACAACAGGTAACAGAAGGTTTGAACCCAATCCAATATATGGTGATGTTAATCAACCATTAAAATAAAAGTAATACCATTGTTAGTATTTAGCCACTGAGTAAACGAATCACCATATCACCAATTTAATTAACATACAGTATTTATAACAGAAAACGGTCGTATTTCCTGCGTATTTTTCTGTCTGGAGTAAAAAAACATCGACCGATAACAGATACAAGAACAAACGCCAACAATGAATGAATTTTATTCAAGATATCACACAGCCGGTACTCTCGGGAATTACGGCATCCTGCACCTGATTTTTCGCGGGCGGCTCCTTCTTTATCTCTACGCCGTCGGCAGAATGTTTACTGTTCGAGATGCTGGAAATGCTGGGGGTGCTTTTCTTATATTTCATATTCGTAATCTGAGCAGGACCCTCTTGATTCTGACTGGTTTTCCGAGAGCGAGGTTTCTGCAATGTAACCTTGTTCAGGGTGGCGGACACGGCCTGTTGGTGTTCGATGATTTGCTGGTGTTGGATCTTCGTTTCCAATATCCTGCTCAGTACCGACACCTGGTTTTGTATCGCCAGCATGAAAGCCTTATATCCCAAACTAAATCAACGATAAAATATTAAAATAAGGCCAATGCATATTTTATATTTAATACGTGAAAAAGTAATCTACGTTTTTTTTAAATCGTACGAGATCATTATTTTTAGAACTTGTAGTTGTTTTGTTATAAATAAAGTGTTTTTTTTTAATCTTAAACATAAACTTATTTGCTTAAGAAAATGTTTATATTTAAGCGTGAAAGCCCTAAGTTACTTTTTACACGACTCATTGTTCTTTCTAAGAATACTGCTCAACACTTAAAAAATGATTATGGTTCAAATTGATAATGCTATTATTATTTATAATTTGAATTTGATATCACATCTGTAAGCGGAGATATATCAGCTTCTAATTTGAGATGGTTTAGCTCCAACAATAGCTCCTTCTATTATCATCTACGCATAACAAAAATAACAAAATATAATAGAAATAACAGAAACGCATAACAGAAATAACAGCTTGGGCAGATTTTTATTTTTAGGCGCTCTAGTTGCTTCACTCAACTTCACTCATATTTAATAGCGACTTCATATTTTCATCAGAGCTAATTAGAAGTGATTGTTTCCTAAGTTGATAAGAAAATGTAAAAGAAGGCACTGGAGACACCCTCCATCTTTTGTACAGTGAATAATTACGGAGGTAACCGACTGAGGAAAGGTAAAAAAGAGTTTAAAAATAATTATTATCTTAAATGATTTTGCTTTTTCATATTATAATAAGTTTATTTTGAAAACGATTTTTCCTTTTTCATAAGTTGAAAATAATATATAGTTTATTCAAAGTTGCAGTGAACTTCGTCAACGCAGTCACGTTTTCAAAATGTTTGTAATGTTGTTAATGTATTGTCTAATGCAATTTGTAATTTTTTTTAATCGGACAATATTTTCTTTCTCATTTAATTCTAGTTCAAAAGAGATAAAAAGCTGTCTGATACGTTTGAACATGTAACCGAATCGGCCTATAAAAGTCGCACGAATATCAAACGTCTACAAAATTCTTCAAAACATTAGTGATAATAATTACAGGTTATAAACCAGCAAACATTTTGGCGCTTTGCTTGTTTTTGATAAGTTTCTAAAACAACAAGGAAACAACTAATGGCTTGACAAGGCGAAGGAAACAAGACCTAAACATAAAATGGTCATACAATTTTTAGTTAGGTGGTTTAAATCTCCAGGAGGTACCACTACATTAAAAAATACTCCTAGAAATCTCATAGGTGGTGTGGAAAAAAGGTTAATGTAAATATAACAAAAGACAATCCTAACCTATAACCAATTGGGGCTGAATAATTAACTATAGCTTAAGTCCTTCAATAATATATACATTAAATATACTATAATGTTAAAATAAATTATATTAGATAATATTATTTTTGTTTCATTATTTTATTTAGAATGGAATTTTATTGACAAAGCCAAAATGAACTAAAACTTAAAGTTGATGAAACTCAGAGTCCTAATTAAATAAATATACGTTCAAAGTCACTAAATAACACAAAATTGTTGAAGTGACTATAATTTAAATGAAAAAAAAAACAAAAAAACGAGTCTTGATATTTACCATTCAGTGTTGGTCCAATAGTTCAAAATTAACAATCCTTGCCTGAGTCTGGACACTGCCTCGATAGACTGGTCCTGCGACTTGGCGGCGTTAACCGTTCGAAGTACGGCCATGGCGTCCCGCAACAGGACCGATATCAGCAGCGACCACTCCAGGCAACTCGCTTCCATAAACAGTTGCAACAGGTACCTGAGCTGTATCTCTGACTTGTGGGATCCTCTGTTATCGGTGTTGGATAAATGTTCCAGTATCTGGGTGGACGGTACGTCCCAGTTTTCTGTGTTGGGACTGCTAACTAAATCTCGATCCTCTCCCCATACCGAGCTGACGGTGCTCATGACGGATTCATCGATGGTGTTGTTCGTTTGCAAAGCAGTTGTAGGGAGACCTAACAGTTATAAAATTATAAATAATATATCTGATCCCACAATCTTGTATATTACCCAAACTCAAGGGCCTCGCCAAACCCTCTACGGTGTCGCCTCCAAAGTATGAACTCTTGTTTTCTTGAGGAGTTAAAATCTCTGCCCTGTTGGTGATTGTTTCCTTCTGAGTATCCAGTTCTAAATCGATCTCGTCGGCAATTTGACTGGACTGTTCCAGAGTATTTACCGGAGTGATCAATCCCCTCCCGGGCAGTCCCTGGAAGCTCATATAACCGCTATCGCCAACTCTACTGCCGCCCGCGGGGTGATTCAAGACGTCCAGCTTCAGAGAACGCAGCTGATCCTCAAGTGGTTGGTTGTCAATCAGAGATTGGCTTCCTGTAATGACAATAATTAACTTGTGTTGTTACGGTAATATGAGAACTTACTGGAAAAGCTTTCTCTAGGCGATATATTAGATGGGGTGGGATAAGGCCAGTGGAATTCGTCGTGCAGCTGCTTCAATGCCTTGACGAAGTCGTCGATTCTCGCCGCACGGTCCCGCTCCATGCCCAGCCACGCCACCAAATGGAAGTCGAGGTGCGCTGCGAAATACCCTAAATCGGTAAGATGGTGGCTGGAGAGCAATCTTCGAGCGTGTTTTCGTAGGATGACGTCGATGAAAAATTCCTCTGCCGTATTGCTGGGCGTATTTCTAAAATGTTCCTCATACCATTTAATTATTTGTAACGGTATTGCAACACCACAAGTAGCAAAACATAATTTAAGCTCTGCCCCAAACCATTGGCTCCCCCCCGAAACTCCAAATGGTAGTGCATCTCACAAAAGCGGTGAAACGTGGTTTTCGGAACATCAAAACCTCATTAGCTACCTGCAGCAGCGAAATTGCATGAAAAATATTCATTTTTATTGTTATCTTATTATGTATTCATTATATTGTTATCTTACATATTATTTTATTTACTGTTTTCCTTTTAAATATGCCCATAAAAGGTGCTTCATATTACATCTATTACGTCACAGAAGATAAAAATTACACCAAAAAATGTTTACTTGAGTTACAAAGAAAATTTTATGGCAACGTCGCTTGGCAGGCGTTTCAAAAATTAGACTCTTATGTCTTGGATGGACCCAGTAAACGAACCTTATCAAAAGCTAATAAGATTTTAATGAATCCTATGAAACCTTAATAACACAAGACGCTCTAAGACCGAACTATATATAATTCTTCCCTCATTTATAACGACACAATTACTTAAATATGGAATTTTGCGAAACCACTTCTCTTTACTCACAGTTTGAAAATGTTCCACCAATTGGAAGAAAATGGTTTCAGGCTACTAAAGCGTTTTCTAGCCAAACTAAAAATGTATAAAGGCTTTCAGCGCGTATTATTTTATAGAAAATAATATTCTTTTTATGAAAATAATATCCCTTATAGTAATAATTCCAGCCAAGCCAACGACATCATTAATCTTAAAATTAATAACTAACTCACCGTGATTCTCCTTTCGCCGTAGAGGAAGACGGTACCGATTTCTTCCTGTTGGACTTCGGAGATTCCTGCAGCATGTTCATCTTCTCGACGTTACTGGATTTCTCGACGATCTTCGGCGATATCGTTGTACTATACGATCGGACCCTTGAGCTTTGCACGTTCCCTAATATGACTGATATGTCTTCCGCGTTCGGACTAACTGGAGGAGTTTGTTTACTGTTCAGTTTACTCGGAAGTATGAACGAGTTCCTCGGAGATTCCACATCATTTGGATCTGCAAATAAATTAAGTGGTGATGTTCAAGCGGTTTAAGGACCAATTTTAATTCAAACCTATAGCTCTTAAGAATCTAACGAGATCCTTGGCCAATTCCCATTTGGACTGGTCCAAGGCAGTGTTGAGCAATAAAGTGGCATACTGTCGACTCACAGATGATGTTTCTAAATTCTACAATAACCATATAACGTTAAAAAGTTCCTAGCTTTTAATAAAACAGATTAAAATACCTGTAAAATGATCAAATACGAGGCGGCAGTATCTAGGTGTCCTTTTGCCATACACTCCTGAAATAAATCTTTGGGTTTTCCGGCAGCCGAAAACAAATAAGGCCACAAGGCTATCTCCGTTTTCCGGGCGCACTGGACCACTGTTTGCAAATAAACTGGAAACTCCATTATGAATTCTATAACGCTTGGTAATTGAGCATCAGGTATTGGTTCTTTACTAGTGGCTTCTTCTTCTAACACCTAAATAAATAGCATTGATACAAACGGGAATGGGAAGATAGAGTCAGAATCATCCTAACAAGTGGTCAAAAACTGCTGGTAAGAAAAGTTTTTAAAATTAATAGAAAAAGACCTTCGAAAAAAATTGTCAGCTATATTTCTAGGCGTAGCCCTATAAAATATCTAGAAGAAGACAAATGGAGGATTTTCGAATATCATATCTCTGATATTTATTCTCTCAAGTTATGTGTGAAAAAAGTGTCGAGTTTTCAGCATATGCAGTGCACTAGGAGGTATAATATCAGGTACTGTTAGTTTAAAATTTGGACTTTATCAGATAGTGGAAATTAATCATAATATATCATATATATTTAAATAAAAAAAAAAAAAAAATGATGTATACCTCATGTAAAAGTAGCTCTAATGAATGTGGAAAATATGGCAAACTCATACAGCTCTTGGCAATTTCCCAAGCGTGGAAACCCAAGTTCCTTCTAATTAGCTGTCTTAAAATTTGGTGCAGATAAACTTGACTCTAAAACATATCGAAATAACACTTTTGCTTCACCGGCAAAAAGCAAAACTCTTACTGTCCTCTGTAGAACACAAAATGGCAACGAAAATGGTGAGTTTAAATCCGTAGTGTATAAAACAGTGTCGTTCTCAGCACCCAAGATTATAGCGTCTTCGAATAATATAGCTGGAAAGAGTAGGATTAATACACAACATTATGGAGTCGCAACAAAAGTGCCTACCTAAGGGGTATATCCTTAAATGAAATGGAAGCATGATTCTCTTGGACATAAAACTGTGTGGTTTATCACCATCCCTCGGATATAACGGTAACCACACCCTCATCCCGTGAGAACCGCAAAACAACCATAAAGCTTCGGTCAGGTGTACCTACAAAGTTAATAGAAAACTTTATGCCGGCTTAATGAAGCTTTATATTTTTATATTTACTTTGTCTTGGTGAGTTATGGCCGGCACCCAAACGTTCTCAACGCAACTGGCCAGTACCGTGGGCATAAGGCAGGCAAATTTCTCTCCGTTCCTCATCTCTCTTTGTACTAAAAGTAACCTGCCGCTTATGTTCAGCACGATACTCTCCGGTGTCCTCTGGACCGCGTTTTTCCCAGAAGTTTCGGTCCTTAAGGCGGTCAGAGCAACCGACACTATACATGCCGGATGAACGGCCAATGCTGATGCGTCGATAGCTTGGATCTTTACGAGATCGATATCCCCTACTGATGTTACGATAAAATACTGATATAAATATTTATAACTACGAGAGGGGATCAACAAGAAAACTTCGTAAAAAGCACTGAATATCAAGGTTACCAGGCATGTTGTCTTTTAAAATGATATCTTATCCATATTAGGTTATTAAGTTTCTTTTTTGCAAATGCATTTGGAGAATATCTTGGGACCGATGGCGCAAGCTATGTTGTTGGAAGTTTTGTTCAATAAAACATACAGAAACTTCCTGAATTTCATTTCATCAGCCACGAAATGAGAATTCGGAAGGCTGTAACCAAAAATCTGACGGAGATAGATTTGGTCAATGGTTTGGTTTTCGCGACATTATTCTATAAACTAGGTTTTTTTCTCAAAGGGAAGTAAATCTGGCGAGATGGGTGGATCTAGCAATAATTATCTGATGGAGCTAAATTTGGTCAATGGGGTGGATGTTCAAATGTGCAATGGTTCAAAATATAATTTATGTGATTTTCGGGACATAATTCTATAAACTAGGCTTTTCTCTCAAAGGGAATTAAATCTGGCAATACGGGTGGATATTGCAATAATTCGAGCTTTATTCATTTAGTTTTGGAATGTCAGATCTTTTCTCGGTAGATTTTTCTTCCGAGTGGTTCAGAAGGATATAATAATCATTAGAGTTTGTGTCGTACCAGTTTGGAAATGGTACTACGGACAATATTGTCTTTCCTTTTCAAAAAAATGAGACTAATGGTTTTTATAACTTGTAATTTGATAACCCATAACTTAGTTTTGTCTTTTTAGACTAGAATCCGTGCATTTATGTCTAGAAAGTCCATGAAAAGGAGTAATATTTTTATTAGCTAGTAATGTTGAACTTTTAGAACGCTGGAAAAAGGTTTTTCTATTTACAATGATTATCAATTTTGAATTAAATCGAAGAAACTTATGCTTCATATACAAATGTAGAAATTTGGATTTCCTTCTCGTGGAACTAATAAAACTGTAGTAAACCTATTTTTCGTTGTAAATTTTTTTCAAATACCTGTATCGTTCTGGTGTAACCTCCAAATGCAAACTTGCGCGTCCGATCCGAAAGTGATAAGCTGGTCGTTCAAGATGTTGATCAGTAATATCGGAGCACTGACCGGTACTATTTTCGCAAACTTATTGTCCAGTTTGCAATCTTTCGAGTAGAACCGCAATTCGTCCGAATTATCGACTATGCTGTAACATCCTAGGATAATGTAGTCCCTCCACCACAACAAACCACCCGCAACTATGAAATCTTTTTCTTGCGTTTCGTTTCCGAACAGTTTCCATCTTCTAGTTTGCAACGAATAGTGTGCTATGCCAGTCCTACCGGCTATAGCGATGTTTTGACCCTCCATATCTATGGCTGAATACTGCAAGACAACGATGATGGTTATGTATGTTATCAATCGAATAGCGACTCACTCTGATAGGCCAGTTTGTGGAAGAATACGTGGATGGAACCGGAATCACTAACCACTGTCTACCCTCCGCCAGGGTAGTGGTTAAGGTTGCGTTTTCGCCGAAAACTGAGTCATCACGGTTTGATCGTTCCGAAAATGTTTTGATTAAATTTTCAGCTGAATTGATATACAGTCTATCCTCCCCTTGTAAATACAGATGGCTCTGATGGCTCTAAAAATTGTTTCACTCGTATGTTTATTTTTACATAGAAGTCATAATTTCCGAGTTCCAGTGAACGCCAGACTGTTATTTTTTTCCTGGATGTACAGTTCTACATAGAGAACAACTAATATTTCCGGCAGGGGGTAGTATCAATTCTTGGGACTAAAATTGTTGTGACCAACTTTTGATAATAACTCGTCTGACGTTCACGGAAATAATATAATACCATGCAAGGATTTATTGTCAGGGCGCTTTTGGCAAAATCCAGCATAATAAGATTTGATTTGTTGTCTTCTTGAAGGGGGCCATTGCCATTTTCACTAGTATGATTGTCTAAATTATCTACAGGTAAAGTATCATTGCTTTTTCTAATCATCCATAACTGATAACCCTCCGTCGCAAAATCCTGCATAGGAAAAAAATATAAATCACCATAACACTTTGGTTCTATTTTCAATACCAGAGAAAGTATTTGTAAAGGGTTCCATTTTTGTATATCAACATTTAAACCATAATCCCAACCAAGAGAGCACATCAACAATGCACCAAAAGTTGACCACATGGCCATACCCCCTTGCTGCCAGGTGGCAACTAAAGCACATCCATCAGGAGTCCAAAGAACATTGGCTACAGCTCCCGGACATCCTGGGTAATCTTTACTGCTCAAAACACAATTGTGAGACACTTCCAATCCTCCGGTGCTATCATCCACATAATACACCACACATTCAGAACTAAAACAATTGGTGTGAGTTTAAATTACCAAAAGGCATGCTAGAATTGATTTTACTTGGCCCTTCCAAAAGTTATTAATCTATATTTATGATTAATTGTGGTACAGGTAGCATCTTCAATGGTTTGAGCCCAAATGCCTTGAACTTGCTAAAAACAAACATCTAAATCATAGCTCCAAATGATTTAGTTCACCTTACATTAGGATCAAATTTCAAAGATGAAGCAGTCAAAAATGCTGCTCTCCCATCATTGAGAACAATTGAAAATCCACCTACCAGCGGTGAATATTCAATATCAATAATGTAAGTGTTATCCTCAACTATTGGTATTGCTAAAATATCAATGCAAAGTCACATTTAATTCACCCATTAATTATTGTAAAACCTTTTGAAACTTGTTGATTAATGCAAAATGGTATCCTCCTTAAGTCTAATGTATAATCCCTGTTTTGTGTACCATCCCATCTATACCTTAATACATGACTTTCTGTAGTTGATAACATAATCTCTGACATTGTTATACAAACAATTCCTGTTATTTTTCCATCCCATACTAAAGATTCCTCAGTCTAAAATCACACCATTAAGATAACTCTTATGTCATAAAACCAAATCCTTGTACACATACAATTTCCAATGATAGTGGGGGTATTGTTTCTTTAATAAAAAGTTCAGCACTATCCCTTCTCAAATTAGCATGTGGAGAATCAGTCTGGATATATAATCCCTTTTGATTTGATATAACATTGAGTGTATAAAAAAGAAGATGCCCTTCCGAGGTCTAAAATAAATATATGAAAAGATACACGTTACATCTTTAGCATAAACAACTATACAGCTATGACAATCTTGCTCGAATCGGGTTTCCATTCGGCTGAGACATTAGTACCAAATTTTGATAAAGATTGTTCAGTTCTTCGATGAAAAACAATAGGTACACAAGGCTAAAAATATTGTAGACGATGTTATAGAGTCCAAAATTTCGCTCTTATTTAAACATACCTTGCAAAACCATATTGCTAAGACATCATCAGTTAAAATTGCTACCAAAATACGGTCTCTGTTACATTTTATTTGCTTTAATGATGACTGACCTGAATCCGGAACTTGTACAACTTTTGGCCACCCAATTGGAAAATACATTGTCTATTATAAATCATCAACTCATAACTTAGTAATAAAAATTAAATCTAATTAGCTGTTTAATATAAATGTAAACTTAATTTTCACAAAAAAAACTGTTTTGTAGCTTTTTTTGTCATGTTGTCAATAAACGTCAAAATTAAAAATAATCTCATAGAAATAATTTTGATACTTTACAAATACTGTTATTACCACAGATTAAAAACATAAAGGGCCATGACCATCATTAATAACAATCCCTCTAAATTTAATTATGGATCTTAAATATATTTTATTTTCAAATCTAAATATTTTCCCAAGGAAAAAATATTTTAAATTCGGAGCTTATGTTTTTTATTAAAGATTTCTGTAACTCCTTTAAAGGTAACTTCTTTAACTTTCTTAAAATTTTTCTCAAATATTTTTGTACTATAGATTTCTGCAACTTTATGTAAACATGGATATGCGACGACAGATGGTACTACTTCACACTTTTTAAAACTAAATATATGTTTTAGAAAATTTCTGAAATTTTGCTATGAAAACATAGGCTCACGACAATAGATGATAGCATCTTCAATTTTCTTTTAAATCTATCTTTTGAGCAAGCATAGGCACATGGTATACATAGAAATTTTTTTTTAATCAATTTTTAATAATTCATATTTCAGATTTCTGTAAATCTTTTCTTTAAGTATGGACACACAATAACAGATGGCACCATCTCGATTTTTTAATATTGTATGATAGATTTCTGTAACTCTTTTAGTGGAGGTATAACTGTATGATGATAGATGGCACTATCAAAAAATTTCAGGTATTTATAATTATCTGTTAAATTAAATTTATAATTATAGATTTCTGTAACTCTTTAAAAGATATTTACATGGTAGTATGTAGAAGGGATAATAGGTGACCCTAATTTTAAATTATTAAATACTCATATTTTTCATATCTATTATTTCCAATCAATGATCATTTTAGGAGTAATTATTTTAAGAAACAAGACAAAGTATAATCTAGTTTATCAAATATATCATGGGGTTTTAAAAACTCAGATAAATATTTCCTTATTATTTGCAGCTACAATGTTATAGAGATCTGCTTTTTTTCCATTCGAAGTAGGTATTATAATCAACAGGTAGAGCCACATCCATTCTATAATGACATATTTGCTGTTACTGTTGAGTATATGTCATATTTGAACTGACTGTTTTTAAAAACTATACGGTAACGGTTTTTTAGCTTGTTTTGAATTTACCCAAATTAAAAGACAATATAATCTGACAATGCCGACTACCGAAGAGTTAGTTGAAAAACATCTGAAAACTGTTAAAATCCCGTCGGGTTTAGAAAAACCTACACAAGAACTTGTTAGAAGAATGATTTCTCATCCTGGTTTCAACCATTCAAAGTAATACCCTAATTTTTTATAAAAGCGTGAATGTTATTTTGTGTGTATTTTTCAGCTATAAATGGTCATTGAACGATTTTGAACTCGGGAAAAGAATGGGTCGAGGAAAATTCGGTAGAGTTTTCATGGCTCGTGAAAGGAGAACTGGATTTATAGTGGCGTTGAAAACTTTGGTGAAAAGGGAGATCGTTAAAGGACGCGTGGAGCGTTTGATTATGAGAGAAATAGAGATTCAAAGTCACTTAAAGTAATATGAAGAATAATGTTGTTTGCATTTCGATTAATTTTTTTACTTATAGACATCCGAATATACTTCAACTTCTCGCATGGTTTCATGATAGCCATAGAATTTATTTGATATTGGAATTTGCTGGAAAAGGTGAACTTTATGCACATTTGAAAGCAGCGCCCAATGGAAGGTTTGATGAGCATTTGTAAGTTGATCTGGGTGCAAAAAGGAAATGGTAGTAACTGTACTGATATTTTAGGTCTGCTAAATATGTGTATCAAGTGGCAGATGCTTTAGAATATTGTCACCAGAACCATGTCATTCATAGGGATATTAAGCCGGAGAATTTACTACTAACCATAACAGGTGATGTGAAATTGGCTGATTTTGGGTGGTCGGTGCATTCGCCATCACTAAAAAGGAATACTATGTGTGGGACATTAGATTATTTGCCACCAGAAATGGTTGAAGGCAGACATTACAGACATCATGTTGATAATTGGTGCTTAGGTAAATGCAAGGAGATTGATGTGATTTTATTTTTAACATCTCGTCATCTTAGGAATTTTATGTTATGAATTTCTTCACGGCTTTCCTCCATTCGAAGGAAAAGATCAGGAAGATACTTACAAACGCATTCGGACCCGTGATTTACACTATTCAGATTTCATAACTCCAGGGGCGAGGGATTTAATATCAAAAGTAAGTGTGAACCATTTTTTCTTTTTCTTTTTTTACATAATAGTTATAATTTTGTTTGGCTAGTTGGTAGTTATCAATAGTGAAAAACGAATATCCCTGGAACAAGTAATGAATCATCCATGGATCCAGAAGAATAAATAGATGTTAAGTTTTTGCATATTTTTTTATTTATTCTTAAGTTTGTTTCCTTATTTACATTATATTTAATAAACTTTTTTTAAAAATTAATCAAGGAGTTAAATAATCTAAACCGTTTAGATGTCCCTCATCTCTTTGCCTCTGTTGGATTAGTCTTTCTCGGTCGTACCCATCAATACCTAATCCCAGCCTTTCTATAGCTTTTTCGCCCAATACTCCGTTAAGCTCCTGATATTGTCTCGACCGTCTAATTCCTACATCTGGATCAAAGGGCCACTCGACTGTTTTATGGAGAACCGGATGACCAGCAACGTTAAACTGTATCAGATCTTTTATGATTCTAATTGGTTCAGCGTTGGATGTCGCGACAAGACAGACTGCAAAAATAGCCTGAAAGAATGAAATTTTTACAAACACTATTGTTATGTCACCAAATATATTCAAATGTATTCATAACTAATGTTCTTCGGATGCGTTTTTATATTTAAAGTAGTTTAAAGAAACAGTTCACAATTTTAACAATAAAAGTAAATAGAAAAAGTATTAAGTAATTACAAAGTTTTTGATTTTTTAAAAATAAACATTAAATTCGATTGATATTCAAACAAGACTTATCGCCCTAATTGACAGTATCACCAAAAAAAAAACTACTTACCACTTGCAGAACTTTAAACCTCATATTTTGAGTCTTCAATGATCAATGAAGAGTGCTTTACGTGCGAGTGGTAATACGTTAAGTTAAAAGGGAAAGTGGTTTATGTTCGACCATGAATTTCAATCACATTTATAAACAGAGCTGATGATTAAGAAATATCAAATACACCCGTTTCATAAAACATAATTAACATTTAACGACAGAAAATGACAAATGAAATAAATTTCTGAATTCGCAAGATACCTATGACGTTATATATTGACAGGTAGTTGGGTAAGAATCATTCTATAACATAATTGATACGCATGTTTATGAAACTTTAACGATTAAATGTTTTAATACTCGTAAGAAATGGTGCATTTACGAGGGATATGTCTGTCACAAGTGAAGTTTAATTTTGCGATATACATATTCTTACCCGATATGACAATTTTAAACCAAAGTACAAACAACCAGTTGTAGTTATCAATGGGATTGAATCTGCGTGCAGATCCCGAGATGAATCAAAACGAGTGACTAAAAAGAGTAAAATATTTACGTCATTATCTTTACTAGTATGTCCGAATAATATAATTTATCAGACCCTCGTAGATTCTAGAAACCGTTACCGTCGAGCAGTACTTTCACTTTCCTTTTCCGAATACTATTTTCACATTTTTACACTCTTATAACGTGCGAGCCATCCTCTTCAGTCGCAGTGAAACTTTGTGACGGTTCTTTGGCGAATTTCTGCGCGAAAAATGTCTAAAAATATTTTTTTAACGGTAGGTAAATAAAATATTACCAGTGCTTATGGTGACTTGATTTTTTTTTTAGTTTTTCTTTGTTGTTTGCTGTTGTATTATTATGTTAGAGGCCACACAGCCAAGGGCGCCCAATTTTCAATATTTTGAAAGGTAGGATAATATTTAACTACATTTTATAATATTTAAGTGATTAATATTTGGTTTTTTAATTAGGCCAAAATATAGATACCCTTATTATGATGAAAATGGCGTTGGAAGACTCTTATACGGATACGGAGATGATAAACTATACCAGTACAAAGTTTTTACACCACTAGAGGGTATTCATTAACTCTTAAAAATAAACGATTTGGAAGAAATGCGGGAGAAAGTGGACCCGTCGACCAAAAACAATAAAGTAGGACATATTTTTATACCGTAATCATTATGTTATTAATTAGTTTGTAAATAAACCGTTATTTTTTAAATCAGGCTCTTTTATTAAATGAAACGCACCATCGATAACATAAAATAATGTTTAATAGTGTCTGTATATAAACAATAAAAATAAAACAAAACAAAAACCTATACCTAGAACATAATCGGTTTGTTTTTTGTTTGGTTTGTAACGTAGGTTGTAAATCTTTTCAAAAATTTTGGGTATTCCCTTTTATACACAGCCCTCAGTACCGATGCTGGAGCCCAGCCTCCAGGATTAACTGAAATGAAGAAATCACATTATCAGGATTTATTAACTTATTTTTATAATAATAATATAAAAAGCCTTTTTATAGGTATCGGAAAAATTTCGATGATTTGGCGAAAGAACGGTTTAAATTTTATTATCACCATTATATAGTTTAATTGTCAAAATGTTATTAACCAACTCAACCATTTATAGTTATTTATAAAATTTCATTACGATAAAAATACATAGTTTATTAAATATGATTTTTTTATCTTAATATTAAAATAATTACGATGATTTGGTGAAGGAGTAGTATTATTATTATTATCTTGATTATATATAATTCATAGAATTTTTTTTAACAGATAAACATTTTAATTTAAACATGTACTTTTAACAATTTTATCAGGCTTTATGTTGACATTTTTATTATAGATCCTAAGCCGTTTACGACCGAAAATCTTTTTTAGAAAATTAGTAGCAATTATAAATAAAATGTTTACAGTGCCTATCAAATATGGAGTGACATTTCCGTAATGATTTGTTGTTTGTATACATTTATTGGATATCAATTTTCATTATTTTTGCAATAGTTGAAATTAGTTTTAGGCTAAGACTACAATATGTTTTTTAGCATCAATTTCACAAGGAAGTGAATACTATAATGGATGATGGTTACTTACCGACTGAACAATAAGTAATTTTACAAGACACATTATCTCTGGTGATTGGAGTCCCGTCTTTGGGGGGATGAACCCTCGTCTGACATAAAAGGCATACAGTTAAATAGATCCTAACACATTTTCCCGAATTTGCCTAAAAGAAAAGTTTTGTTCTAATTATTGGTGGATTCCAAGACGTCCTATAACTTACGGGATGTGATTCATCTTCAGTCGAATTATTAACAACAGTCCACATATCCGGCCCGTCTCTATCTTGGTCGTTGGGTAATTTCCGCATATGCGACCAAAACACTGCCTCTCGCTGACTGGCTGGCCAGATCCTTTTGTGGGTTTGCAGGAAGAGTAGGGTATCGTCTGATATCGTCTCCAAGACGGTCATGTGTTCCAGGGTCGCTGTAAACAACAGAGCGTTAATAGCAAGTAACGCTATTGATTGGATTTGATGCTTACTCTCCCAGTCGTATCGGTACTTCGGACTGAAGAAATAATGACAGACCTCGTGTCCCGTGATGCCTTTAACAACATGAACGGCTTTCAAGGGATCCACGACCATACCGTCTATTTCTTCCTCACGCCTGTACATTTTCATTTCACCATCCTCGGCGAACAACTGCCAGCCAGTTCCGCATTCTCCTATACCCATTCGAGCCATCGTCACTTGCTGCTTCACCGTCTTATCGATCTACGGAGGAGCTGTTGAGCACTAATAGAAGAGAACGCGTGACATCAACTTACTTCTGCCCATAATCGATGCAATACGGCTGGAGATGTCGGTGGCGGGGTAACGGGAATTTGTCCGGTCTTCAGCCTCTCCCTGAACTCCTGCTCCTCCTCCATTTTATCTAAACCGGACTCTACGGCATCGTAGAACTCATCGTCGGCCAAAACGCTGTGTGGTCCTTCCTAGATTCGAACAAAAATTGCATGTATTGTTTTGTTTCGAGATAAGAAAGATAATGTTTTAACTATTCGTGGTGATACCTCTTTTGTTGTACTAAAAACAGTGATATTTCTTTATGGGATTTTATCGGTGATGATAACAAACGATGACCACTAGCAAATCAAGCTTAGATAAATTATTACCGTGTTTACGGATCAAAATTCGTTCGTGTTTGCCACTCTGGCTGACCTCTTCAGAGTTAAAAATATTTAAGACCATTAACACTTACATGTTATAACGATAAACGATACGGTTGATTATTTTTTGTGTATTATTCAGACGGCAAAAAAACAAATTCGCTTTTATGGCGTGATTTATTTTTTATTTCGAATAATGAGTTTTTGGAATGGCTCTGGAAGCTACTTCAATGATATGACAAAACTTCCCCAAAAACGACTGACACAAGAAAGAGTTTTACGTAATTTGAATGAATATCAAAATCTGAGTTGTATAGAATATAAATTTTAGTTAATCTCTAACAAGTCAATTGAAAAGTCCCCGGCCTACCACAATTAAATACATTTTTTTGACAAAATTAGTTTTTTTATTCAACATAATTCCATACAAACGGTCCAATAACGCTATGTAATAGTCGCTGTTCATGGTCCTTCCTTCTTCAAGGTAGTCAATGAAAATTATTCCATGCGCATCCCAAAATACAGATGCCATAACCTTGCCAGCCGACTGTTGCGTTTTTCCAAGCTTTGGAGCGGCTTCATCATGTGCAGTCTACTCAGATGACTGTCGATTGGGCTTCGGAGTGAAATGATGGAGCCATGTTTCATGCATTGTCACATATCGACGCAAGAACTCGGGTTTATTACGCTTGATCATCTTCAAACACTGCTCCGAATCATCAACTCGTCGTTGTTTTTGGTGAAAAGTGAGCTCGCGCGGCACCCACTTTGTACAGAGCTTTCTCATACCCAAATATTCGTGAATGATATAATGTACACGTTCAGTTGATATCTTTAGAGTGTTTGCTTTTGGGAGTTTTCAATGACGTGTTAATAACTTATTATGAAATATGATAATTGGATTGTTACAGTAGCTGAGAGTATTAGCAGAGGGTGTGATGGGTTTTTATAGATTTCTGGGAACTATAGTCGTTCTAATAAAACAGCCAATGTACGTTATAGATGATGTCGAATATACTGCTGGTAAAAATGTAAAATTCGTTTAGAATTTGGAGCGGATTTTTCCTTTAGTTACAGAGACAGAGTGCTGACTGATGTGTTAGTACAGATTGACAATGTTGTCAAATACCCATAGAATTATTTAAAACATTAGTGATAATACTTAGAGGTTGTAAATCACTGTGCATCGACTTCATTGAATGTTTGTATAAGGCTAAACCGAAGTAATAACTAATGAAGCTAAAAAAAGGAATATTACAAACTTTGAAATAAATGATGTCAAATCAGGGCTGTACGGAGGATACTTCTCAATCTAACCGTAATAACTCTCAAGTGGTATAAGTTACGAAATACACCAATTGGTTTGTTGTAATCGAACACAATTGTTGTCGCTAATCAGCTGAATTGCTATATACTTGTTTGCAAACTAAAGGTAACTAAACTAATTTAAACTTGACATGAATATTTTCGATATCACCACATTGTCATAAATGTACAGTCATCTCGCCCATCCAGTATAGTACCATCTATGTAAAATATACTACATAAAATTAAAAGTTTTTTTAAACATTATAAAAACTTTCTACGGTTTCTGAACTGGTTTCGCATTTTCACTGGATCATTCACATTTCAATGAAAAAAAAAAACGACAAAACCGGCGTTTTCTTGCAACTAATAAGGCATGGAAGGAAAAGTTACTGAAAATCAAGGCAGCTGAGAATGAGCCAGTTTTTTTTAACATACTTACGAGGGGAAACACGTTAATAAAATTTGAAAATAACTTTAGAAAAGCTTACTACTGTCACTCTCTACTTATATTAACTAATATGGAATAAAATAATTTGATAATTTAATATAAATTTGATTAATAAAAAAATAATATTCAGCAACCAGTAATTCTTATGCGTTACACTTGTCAAGTGTCGTGTGCTGTCAAATTTAGAAATAATTAAAGCAATAACAAAAAAAAAGAATGAGAATCACTGCCTTAAACAACTAATGAGGAAACGAAAGAAGTTTTTGAACCTTCTAAAAATATATATGACATAAAAATATATTATGACAAATTTTACTCCAATAAAATACAATTGAAAAACAGAACGTTTATAATTTGTTCACGCACTTAACGTTATGGTTTTCTTATCAAACCCTGGTCAATTTCACATCAAGTGGTCGATTTTTCGCGGCGGACCGACTGACGGCGTCATAGTTTCGACAAAAGTCGATAGCGTCTCGGGCCACATTGAAAATTTTAAAAACGGAATGGCATTACGCTCCGAAAACGCGTCGCATTAGTTAATTAACCATGATCTGGTGATAAGAATCGGTGACAGTATGAGTAATGCAATAAAAGGTATGGAATTCCGCTAGTATATGCGCGTTTTTGTATATAGTAATGACTCCCCTCGTTTCGCGTCAAACAACTAGGGTTATAATTATCCATCATCAAGCAAAAGCGTGTTTTGTTGTATTTATAATTATTTCCTAATATTTACATAATTTTTTGGGTTGAAAACGTATTACTATTTGGTCAAACAACTTTTTACAGTTTGTTTACTATAATATCGAGCCATTTTATCCATTTTTCTGAGTCAATTTTTTTGAAATATTTCAATTCCGAAGAAGAGTGAAAAGTTGAGATACCTCTTTACAAAATTTCTATCATGGCCTGTCATTACTTTCAGAGCCTTGGCAAAGGTTTTTTTTTCGTTAAATTAAAGTAAGTTGAAAAAACATTGGTTTAATTTTCACACCCGTAATATTTAATTTGGACATTTTATTATTTACAGTGTCTATGTATCGCTATTATTAGAAATAAACCATACAAATATCTATTATACTTATGAGCGGACAAATAAGATGACCTAGCAGGCCGTGCAAACAAAAAAACAACTTGATTAAATCAACTATAAAAAAAATAAAACACTGTCTGTGTAAAGTAAAAGTATTGTTATTAAATGTGGCTGCCGTTAAGAACTAGCTGTCAGTTTGAACGATTCGAAAAAAGAGACCCCGGAGCACTTGATCCTTGAACACTGATATAATGAAGCACGTATTACTCGTTTCACAGTCTTACCCTTTTTAAATGTCGGAACTTCATGGCTCTTGTATTATTGTGTTTAACGAAAAACGGGTAAGTTTTTGATTCACTAACGCGACCAGCCCGGCATGCGTACACGTACGACGATGGCAGCAAACGCACCTAACGCCGACTGTCGATTGTTTACATTGGCCGCCTTCGATCTCGATTCCCCGATTGTTATTTGTCGGGTATTCGTCAATTGTAATATTTTTACTACGCTAAGACCGTAATTTTTGGTCTAGAAATACCGATACAGTACTGTTTCGGTGGATCAGTCAAGGCTGCGCGGCCGGTAGCTCCGGTTTATAGACCAGGAGCTCACTGCACCGCTAGTACCGGGACATCACCGGCTTTCCCGCATGTGAATATAGTCTTCGGTTATCTCAGGACTGAAGTGGGCTCTGGGAAATTATTTATTTTTAGCTGTTAAATAATTCCACTGTTACATAATTTTGCAAAAACTGATAATGAAAATGCAAGGCATCGTTCAGTAGTGACTACTTCTGTTGAATCCCAATCGGTATTCGATAGACTTCGATAGTTTCCGCCTGATTTTGATAACTGCAACTAAACTGTCTGTTAAAATTCCATTGGATTTTATACTGAATGAAACCCGAGCTAATTTAAGCAGTTGCAATTTGAAGATCAGATTTATTGACTCATAAAGATTTATACAATATTCAGCAATCAAACCAATTGAATTCCACAGGTATAAAACATAAAAATGACAGTCAAGTAACTTAGACATATATACACTTAAAATAATTGATAGTATCGTAGAAGTACTTAAATTTGAATTCGAGTTTCGAGTGAGATTTTAGGTTAATTTGTGAAATCCAGAATATATATTATACTCTTCAAGTATACGAATAATTTACTAGAACTATAACTTTGGTTTGTTATTGCAGTGTTAATATATTGATGGTGATATATAGAGAAGTTTTTATATAATGAATACAAGATAATTCATTATATTTATATTATTTTCTTCAAATATACATATAATTTTCAACAACCGGCAACGTTGCAAATTACTTGCATTGTTCCTTCTACCTTATACCACAACTCCGCAAACTAAACCACATATCACGGCAGATAACTTAAACCAGGCATATTAAGAATAGCTTCTCGTATAACAGGACAAAAACCGAAGATGACAAAAAAAATTGCAACAACAAAGAACTTATACAGATATATATTCCATTTGATGAAAGTGCAGGTATAGCTGGTCTAGAAATATTATTTGTATTCGATACATCGGTTTAACAAAAAAAGGGGAACCTATATAATTGAGGAATAAATTTTTAGCTGTATATTAGTACATAAATAAATAACTTATTGGAAGACATGTAGTGACAAGGCTGCAGCAATGGTGGAAAAATAAAGGACTCCACAAAAAATACTGCACTTGGACGCAAAAGCTGTCATTACTTTTAGCATAATCGCATTCATAGAATTAAAGAAGGTTCTCGATGAAGCCGTAAAGATCATTAATTACGTGAAAAAGTAGTCTCTTCAAAAAAGTGTACAGAAAAATACGTACACACAGAAATCTGATGTTTTTT
Organism: Rhynchophorus ferrugineus; assembly: GCF_030347505.1. NCBI lineage: Eukaryota > Metazoa > Arthropoda > Insecta > Coleoptera > Curculionidae > Rhynchophorus > Rhynchophorus ferrugineus. The sequence continues at coordinate 14,907,071 of NW_027472587.1, forward strand.
AAAACACAAAGTTCTAGTAGACAAAAACATATAAGTAAAGAATAAAAGTTTTCGAAGATATAATTTTTATTTAAATTGATCAGTCACTTATTTCTAAATATTTACAATTTTATCTTAAAAGTTTAGAAACTCGTAAATCAATTTAACCATCGAATTAAACAGAATAACTTATTATAATAATAACTTATTTAAATATAAACTTAAGAGATTCAAACACTACCATCGTAAACTTCGAGTTCTTAAATAGCCATACCAAATGAATACCAATACGCTTAAGCTCCCGGCCTATGGGCCAGACATAACCCTGGGATTGATTGCGAATTAAATTAGAAGCAATCGTTGACTTTGAACGACTCTTAAATAGGGACAGCTACTAAAATATTTTAAGCATGCCTTTTATGTAATCATATTTATATAATAATGCTGCTCTAATAAAGCTAATGAAGAAATATGTACACCGTTCAACGGTGGCTAGATCCCTAACGAACTATGACAGAGACAAGATAATTGTTTTTATGGAGCAATAATCGTAAAGCCATGTATTGTTCATCTTTTTGATATAGAAATAACATTAACCACACGCACGGAAGAAAGTGAATGTAGATACTTACAGGCTGATGTCTTTGTTTTATAGTCCATAGGAATTTCGTTTCAATTATCTTCATTTTTTGTAATTGTACAAAGAATTTAGTAGTAGTAAAAGTATGTATACAGAGGATTTTGAATTGGTTGACAAATATGTCTTATGTGGCAATGTGACAATCTCTATACCAACATAAATTTGAATATTGCAAAATATCTACCGATCAAAAAAAAAAAAATGTCATAACGAATATTAATTTTAAAATCTTTATGGTAATGGCTTACTTAAAAAAATTATTAATTCATGACTTAATCAACATCAACAAACAGAATGAGATTATATTATTATATCTATATACTTAAGATTATCTTAATTAAATATCTGACTGTAAATGAAAAAATTACCTCTAAATCTGGTCCCGGATGCACATTTCTTGATTTTTGCAATTGTTCAAAGTATTTCTGAGCCAGTATTTCACTCTGTCTCCTTCTTTCTTTTTCCCTTTCCAGCCTTTTTCTCCAAGACTCTTCCCTCTGAGCCACCAGCTCTGCACAATGTTCCAATGTATCGATCACTGCGGCGGTAGTTGTTTTAAATGTTATTGCTTCTCCTTTGAAGTCAACAACAGGCACACTTTCTGCAATTCAAGAAAATATGGCTAATTTATGAGATAAACCAGTCAAAAATAAGGTAACATAATACCTTTATCTGGAGATTCATTCTTTGCATCATGACTAACACAATAGTCAAAATATTTTTGCAATGTATCAATCTGTCTGGTCAGAATGTCTTTATACGTTCCAATTTCTGCAAGTTTCTCACGTAAATTCCTAGAACTCCTTTTGAAACTGCTACCAGAGGCTGTGCTTTGGTTATTTGATTGTAAACTGACTGATGAGCCATGGCGTTTCAAGCTGGTCTCTGAACCTGTGCCATAACCAGATTCAATCTACCAACAGTAAGATCATAGAAGTGTCAGTGATTCACGATGACAACAATAACTTACCTTAAACGATTCTAAAGCTTCAAGCCAACTTTGTTTTATCTCAACAGTATCAGCACGTAGATACCAAACACAATCGTTAACTGCTACGTCGAATCTGCATTCATCAAACTCGTGAGGCTAAAAATGTATTTATTTATATTCAATTTTAACAAAAATAAATTTGTTTTATACCTTCACAACAGCCTTGGCTAGAGATAATGCGCCTCTACATCCATATACTGTCTCATGTTTACTTTTATAATAAGATAACGTACCACTTTTTAATACTATATATCGATCTTGCCACCCATGAATATAATTCGTCCATTTACTCAATACACCCGCAAACTCCGTTTGATTTTCAACGTCGGATTCATCACTACTGTGATGATCGTCCGCCATTCTAGATTTTAACCGATACCAATTATACAATTACTCGCCAGTGTCATTAAGTTTAATCGTTTCAGATAACAACACCGTCGAGTTGTTATCAGCCACAAAATACCTTTAAATTATAAATGAAAATTACCTAAATTCTCAAATAAAAGTGTTTATCATGTTTTTTAACCAATCAGACGAACATAGGATTTGACAGAAGAATCGACAAGCGACCTAATGCATAGATGGTTTACGTGGTTAATTTAAAAAATACCGAAAGTATGTGCAATGCTACCGGGAAATAATTCGTAATAAAATTATCACCATATATCCGCAAAACACATAAACAATCCATTGTTTATATTATATGAATATGATCTAAACTATTTATTTATTACTGCTTTTTTATACTTGAATTTTAATTTAAAATTATATTGCTATTCTGTTACAATTGTTCAATTAATTATTGTTTAATACAATTTTTCCCATAATATTTTTGTCTACAACTGTTACTATAATATATATATATCAAAGTGTAGTAATTAGAAATATATTCCTAGAGGAAAGCTGGTTGCAGAATATCATACAAATTTATTATAAAATAAATTGATTTAAATTAATACGAAATTAGAGATATACATACACTGAGGTTAATTGAAATGTTCATCAAAATCTTTATCGGTTAATATCATAAATATTTTATATAATTTAATATATTAATACTATGTAATTATTAGGTATATATTAAAAATATTTTACTATCGCCCCTATAGGCAACTAACAATACTTCGTAACTATGACAACAGACTAACTTTTAAAATACTTCAACCGAATTTTGAAACATCGGCGTTTTATTCATTATAAAAATATGTCTAATCCATCGGTCCAAGAAGAAAAGCCGTCTTCGCAACAGGGTGCTGGTGATCAAGCGCCTATAAGTCAAAATGGTAATCAGGAAAACGCGATCGGGGAAAATGAGAATGCGGTCAAAAGTGATAGTGTTGTTCAGGACCAAAACGCTGGTATCGAAAATCGCGAAGCGAATGAAAACGGTGATCTTGTTGATAAAGACGAGGACGATAAAGCTCCGGAGGAAGAAGAAAAACCGTTTTCGTATATTGCAATGTTAGACGCACCGAGGGCGGCGTTGGAGCCACTAGATCTGACGCTAGATTATCTTAAGCAAATCGCGGACGAATTAGGACTCATCAAGTTGTGTTGGCCGGATTTATCGAACGTGTCCTTTGAAGATCGCACCAATTTTCCCGAGAACTATTTATCGAACAACGAAAAAGAAAAACTTTTGCTTTTATACGCGGAAAACTTAAGAAGACAGTTTTGTTTCAAGTATCCTGACAGGAAACCATTGTTTCTAGCTTGTGATAATGAGTGTGGAATGCAGGTAATGTGTATAAAATATTAAATTAGTAGAGGAAATATATCTATTTAATGTTTTAGAAAATGGTTTGTACAACTATTAGACCAACTACTCTTCCTTACTCTGTCCTGGGATCCTGGGAACAGTGCTCCCTCTTTGTTGCTGATCACTTGAAATATGAACCCTTGGAAATTCCCACGCTTTTCGTGAGTACTCATTTAGACTTATCCTTATAATTAATAAGTGTCATACGGCGACTGTCCATAGATCTGAAAAATTCTGTCCCAAAAACTTATGATGTACTGTGAAGCCTCAACATTTAGTTCTAAGTTTCTACTGATGTTAAGATATATCATAGCTCGGATGTTGCTGGGTGCCCATGTTATGTTTTGTAATATTGCGTCGGGTGTAGGGGTTGGATTCCTGAAACGTTTTGCATTTCTGAATAATACAGGTATCTGTAATTTATAATTAATAAAATTGTTTGTTTTTCAATTCCGCCGTCAGATGGTACTATAGTTATTGTTGGTAATTTTTTTAGAGTTATAAATTTGCGTTTCTTACGCTGATTTCGCGAAGTTTGTCCATAGACGGACCAGTCGTTTTCTGGTTAAAACATCTTCTGAAGGTGGATTTTTTATGTTTGTGTCGATGTTCCACAGATATTTGTTGTCCTCCGTGTGGCCCACGCCTTTAAATTAATTTTTTTAGTATTCGGTTAAGACATTTTTTCTTTTAAGAATCAAACCTGGTTGGCTCCTTTTCTTTCCGTTGACACCCAGTGGGCCTTCGTATGAGAATATGTAGAAGTATGTTGGGCTGTATTTTGATGACTGTCTGACGTACTCGTATATTGGCCGCGCGAACTGGTCATCTGTCACGAACTGAAATATCAAAACCCATTGGAAAAAAATCGATTTATGATATCGGCAAGAACTTGACCAACCTGAGTTAGTCGAGTGGTCGAAAAGGTGATTGGGGCGACGCCGAAATACTTCTTGCGTATGATCGACGCGGCCAGCACCTTCATTAATTTCCGTTTTATGTTCAAACTGTCAGGTACCAGTCGGGTGGCGAAAATATCGTAAGTGGCGATGTAGGGCTTGAGGTACTTTATAACTATGAAAAAAAAAAAGAATTATCTGCGGAACAATTTTGAAGTTTATCTTTGACGTCTGTCAAAAAGACTGACGATGTCCTTACCATAAAACAGTCAATGCAACCTTATCAATATTTATAATGCAACGTTGCCGTACCAAATTTAAGTTTTCGTTAATTTTGACTCTGATAAAACACTAATACTAAGACAAAAATACAATGTAAATAAAATAATGAAACCAAAATAACGTTATAAAATATATTTTATTTTAACATTAACGCACATTTAATGCATATGTATTGAAGAACTACAGTTAATTAAACAGCCACAATAGATTGTAGGTTAGAGTTGTTTTAGTATATTTACATGGACATGTGACAACGGTGTCGGCCAGTACCAAAACAAATCGAATTTTATAGGCCTATTTCTGTCTCTCTTTAACTGAAAATACTTTGAGTTTAAAAGGGATTTTACGTATATAACCGAACGGAATATTTATAAAGTGAATTATGCAATACGCTTGACGATGTTGATGACGTGCATTGGCTGTTTTATTAGAAGAACAATATTTTAGTCTAAACGGTTTTATAAAACACTAATTTTATGAAATGTTATATTGAATTAGTACATATTATGGATGAAGCTTAATACTGTTGCATTAATATAAGAACATCTTTTATTTACTGTAGTGGATTAGGGTGTAGGCGCAACGTTACCATCAATGAAGGGAAGTGCTTCTTGAGAATTGAAACCCACTATCACTGGGATTCGGTTGATGTCGCCATTCCTCAGGGTCTCGTGGCTGTGATTGGTGAATACCGCTCCAGGATGGGGCACCTCGATGGTAGGAGCGAAGGTCAGACCGTCCAGGGGGTTGTGGAGTATGGTTTCCTAGTTGAAAGATCATCCATACAATGTTTCCTTGTTGTCGCTGTTACTTACTCCGAGGTTTGTCGACGTGGACGTCGTCTGCAACGTCCTGTTATCGATTTTTCTCAGCTGGTCAACGAGCACCTTGGAATCGTTGGTTCTGATGTCGAGTATCCGTCCAAGGGCGAAGGCCGATTCTCTAGGCGAACGAGCACGGGACCATTGGTTCAAGCTGGTGCCGCTTTGCATGATAGCCCGATGAAACAGTCCTGCAACACACTCACAACGTCGATTCATTGATCTTGCTGGCTCCTATCCTGAAACTAACCTTTGGCTAGCGTGCTTTGAACCAGTATAGAAACGCAGGCGGCTCCGGCGCTTTCTCCGAACAAGGTGACGCTTTCCGGGTCTCCGCCAAACTGTACGATGTTGTCTTTGATCCATTTCAGAGCCAGAATCTGGTCTTTCAAACCCCAGTTGCCGGGAGCCGCATAATCTCCGGTGCTGAGGAAGCCTGAAGCCTCAGATATATTAAGTCGTGTCGTATGGTATGTTATAGAGGCGTACCAAAGACTCCTACACGATAATTAAAGGTAACCACCAGAACTTTATCATCTATGAGATAGTCGGGACTGAAATTCTCGATGGTGGAGGCGCCGTTGGCGAAGGCGCCACCATATATCCATACCATGACGGGCAGTAATGTGTCAGTGGTATTTTCGCTAGTTGCATTGGGTAGCTAAGAAATGTAGTTAGTTTATTTAGTGTTATGAGTACATTTTGCATTTATTCAAGTCAAAGTTATGATATCAGATCCCAGTGATTCCCATCCAGAATTAAGTAGTTCTAAAAACGGTCAAATGGCTCACCATCGCGAACATATCTCAAAAAAACTACCAGTTAGAGTTGCATATAGTTTAGCCGACAAATGTACAGGTCTACGAAACATCTCCGTGTTCTATGAAGTATCGCTGTCATGATGTCTCTGAAGAGCCAGTTCAAACGCTATGCAAAATTTGACCTGATAAAACATACATATTCTTTGAAACATTTTTGCATTATAACTCTGTACATATTTATCCAATACACAGATTCTAATTGAGTCATAATGGACCTTAATAATAAAAATTCCATACAATTATGAAGATGGATTTTAGAGTTTTCATGTATTTTTATTTTCAATCTTAAGTGCTCTAGATCGGTGACCCCTATTTTCGTCCAAGCTTTATCGCCACTAAAATGTAGGCAGGGAAAACTACAACGCATTTTTTTTTCTTACATCCAAAAATCCATTCATTTTTTAAATAAATGACTCTAATGTAAATGTCTAAATTTACGGGTGTATTTTTTTGCACTACTTGCACCAGATTTCCCAATAATAATATCTTTCTTCATTAGGATATCTGACATGAAGAGGTTGAATAATGCTGGGGCATGTTATTCTACGCAGGGTAAACGTTACATGCGTGGATTTTGTTTCATTGGCTTTAAAGCGCCATGTCTTCAACCATAATTGTATTTGCTCCAGGTGGGTTTTTAGGTTTATTGATCCTGTGACTGGATTTTCATGGGATGCTAAGATTGCTGTGTCGTCTGCGTATGTTGCCACAGTAGTTATTTTTGTGGTGGGCAGATCGGCCGTATACAGAAGATACAGTACTGGACCCAGTACACCACTTTACGGAACTCCTGAATATATGGGATTTAATTCGATATGTTCATCGTCTTGATTTACAATAAAATGTCTATGAGTGAAATACGATTTTAGTAACTGATAGTCCGGATGAGGGAAAAGTTTCTTTAGTTTAACCTGCAAACCCGTATGCCATACTTTGTCAAAAGCCTGAGATATATCTAGAAAAGCAGCCGTACAATATCTTCTGGCATTCAGGTCAGTGTTTATTTTGTTTACAAGTCTATGCACTTGTTCTATAGTCCCATGCTTATTGCAGAAGCCAAGCTGATGTTCTGGAACAATTTTTCTTCTTTTTATTATTCCTCGAAAACTTTCGAGATTATCGGTAATAAACTTATAGGTCGGTAGGAGGTCACATCTTCTGGTATTTTTCCTGGTTTAAGAATCATTAATATTTTAGCTACTGTCCAGTTACTAGGGAAGTAATTAATTCGTAGCATAGCATTAAATATAAATGTTAATAGTTTTATACCCTTTTCTGATAGTGCTTTTAAAATTTTACCAGTAATTAAGTCATAACCAGGAGATTTTTTAATATTAATCTCTCTCATTATTGTATGTTTAACTTTTTTGATCGTTAATTTCTCGTGCAGTAAGTCCATTTGAAATGGCGAATCCAGAAAGCTGGTAATTTTATTTTCCTCATCTTTATGTAGCTGAGACTGAAAAGACTGAGACTCTTTATTGCTTCTAGCTCAATTATTTTCGTTTGTTTTAATAGGGTGGGTTATGCTGCTGGGATCTCCTAAGCTTTTTTGTTGCTTTCCACAACGAATAGTCTGTAGCCTCAGTTGGTGTCAAGTTTTCTAGGTATTCTTGAATGCCTTGGTTTTGTTCATTTTGGATTAGTTCTTTCAGCTCTTTTGTTGCCCTTTTAAATTTTCTTTTATTCTCTTTAATACATGATATATGAGTATTTTTTCTTGGAAATGTTTCACTGTTAGGAGTCGCGGAATATGCTGCCTCCTGTATATTTGAAGTTAATTTCTGCGGCCAATCTAGTGGCCTGATGTGTACATGAATGTTTGACTCAGAGCACGATCGTGTGGCCCATATAAATAATAGTGGTAGCGTGAGTCGTTAACCTACCGACGGTAGATTATTCCACTGGTTTAAACAACAATTCGCGAATTTGATTTTTTGGGTAATAGAAAATATGTTAGTGTTATAGTGTTATAATTATTTTTTGGGAAATTTTTAAGTTTTTTTTGGAGCAGTGCAGCGATTATACAGCAGCCGCCACTGTCAGATCAGAATCAAAATAAATTATTTAATAACAATAATACTACTTTATAGAAACAAAACGTTTACAAATTCAAATAACTAAAATTTCTTGATCCAAATAAATGTTGATTTATTGTCAAAATGCGTAAATACCGTTTTATACTAGATATATATGTGCATCTTTTCTTTGGGACTTATTTTCATCTTTTACTTTACCAGACAGAACTGTTGAATTTGGGGTTCCACATACCCCCGCCCACGTGGCAATAGTGGAATTATTGGCCTCGTTTGAAACGATAGTATTCTTTTTGTGAGGTTATGTTGAAATTAGTGTTAATTTAAACAATTAATCCTTTTAGCCATAGTACTCGTAAATCAAAAATGTGCTCTAAAATTAATTCTAATATGCTCTAAGAAAACAATACATATCCCATCCTATATCCTATAATATCAAACATAAACTTGTTGGTTACCTTTGGCGTGAATACGTTGATGTTCAAGCAGTCCTCAGATCCAGAAGTGGAAATGAACTGGATACAACGCTTGCCGTCTGTTTTGGTCGATAAAATATCATTCCAGCTTTCGGCAGGAAGAGGTTCCTGTAAAATAATTTCATAAATAACACCGGTCTACAACATTTGCGTGCATAGGGCACTTGTACCTACTTTTTGTTGCTTTTATAATTAGAAATAAGAATTAGACCAAAAAATGGTTCTTCATTTAATTGTATGTCTGAAAAAATGCTAAAAACCAACTCAATACCTAAAATTTGTACATAATTTTTTATTATTATTTAATTATTACATTGTTACTAGTCGTTTCCGACTAACCTACACTTTGTCCTTATGACAACTTAAATCTAGGTATATAACTAGGAGGACCCATCGGCCCTATCTATACGACAGCTATAATCGCAGTATCATCAGCAAATGTAGCCACCATAATGTTCTCCGTTTGTGGGATATCACAAGTGTAGAGTAGATAAAACATTGGTCCCAGTACACTTCCTTGTGGTATACCTGCTTTAGCTTCTTTTATTGTAGAGTAAGCTTCTTCTTGTTTGACTCTAAGCATTCTCATTCTTGTAGTAATGTACGATTTTAATAGTTCGGTGGTTGTTTTGGTTGTTTTTGTGTGTTTGTTTTGGCCTTCATACCAAACCTTATTGAAGGCTTGTGCTACATCTAAAAAAATAGCTGAGCGTACTTTTTTACATTCGTAGGCTTTTTGAATAACATCTGTTATTCTGTGGACCTGGTCAATTGTTGAATGCTTGTTAATAAACCCAAACTGGTGTGTTGGTATTAGGTTTTTTCTTTCTATGATCGGTTTTATTCTTTTCAACAGGAGTTTTTCAAAAGCCTTAGATATTCCTCGCAGCAGTGATATAGGTCTATAGGCTTTTATTTCGTTTGGTGACTTCCCAGGTTTTGGGCTCATTATAATTTCCGCCATCTTCCAAATACCTGGGACATGTTTTAATCTAAATGTTGTTGTATTGATCAATTTGGTGAGTTTTATAATTCCCTTTCTTCCTCATCACCACATTTCAATGTTGTCGCATCAGTTTTGACTTTTGGCTACTATATTTGCCAGCTTATAACCTTTAATTAATATTATCATTAACGTTTTGAAGAATTCTGCAGACGTTTTTCAACATGAGCCACTAGTACCAATCCAAATCGAATTTTATGTAGGTATTAGAGACTGGTGAATAAAACGGTCCACTTAGGTCATCAAAATTTATAACGTCGACATGTGGATTACTAGGTTTTTTTGGTTTAAAACGCCTAATTAATATCAATAGTATTTTAAAGAATTTTACGGACATTTGGCAACCACCCAAATTGCAACCAGACAGCATTCTATTACTTTTTGACAAAGGTAAAATGAGAAGGAAAAATCCACTCCTAGTGTAAAACGAATTTTATATTTTTACAAACTGCAATGTAACTTTACAAATTAAATTAGTTAAGTATTAAAGGTGTAGTACAAATATAAAAAGTGCATTATATATTTTAATGTATTTTGTAAATATTACATTGAACTCGTCGAACGTCATTACACAAACAAGAAATATATGATAAAATAGATAGTTTTCAACAAAAGTTGCAAAATTATTTTGTAGAAATGAAAAGTTTTTCATTCATATTAAATGAGAAGGATATAATATATATATATATATATATATATATATATATATATATATATATATATATATATATATATATATATATATATATTTAATGTTAAATAATAGATATTCAATATATATTTTCATTTAAAACTATATTATTTAGGTAATATATATTTTTATATCTATAATAACATAGAAAATTGCCAGATATCTATTTTTTATGTGTTTTGAAAATGTTTGGTTTCACCTAATTGACTTATAAAGTTCAAAAAGGGTTATTATGAATGTGTACCCGCCAATGGCTAATTAGTATTTTATTATCTACTGTAAAGTAAATTTTATACGTTTTTTATATTGCTACCTGTAATAAATGGAGCTATACTGCCTTGTTAATTGCAAACCTATTTGCATTGTATGCCTAAGAGATAAATTTCAAAAAAATAACATAAAATAATGCCTGGTAATAACAATAGTAACCCTATTAGTATGATGGGATAATGAATTTATTGTTTCTGCGAACAGGGACAGTAATCAACCACGGACATCAAAAATGGAGTTAAAGTCAACCAGTTAACCAATTATATTTTTCAAAGAATATCGACATTTTTTTTTCAATATATTGATATTTTTTAAATATATCGAAATATCTAGTGTTGGGAACTATCGACTGAAATCGACTATCGACTTTCAGTCAGTCGCTATTTTTGGTTCGACTGATTTTACTACTTTTTACCAGTGACTGTTTCAATCGCTATTTTCGGTTCCACTGATATTGTCACTATTTACTATCTACAATTTCAGTCGTGTACTTTTAGTTATTATTTTTAGTTCTACTAGTTTCATTCGACTAATTTTTAACGTTCTGGCGTTATCGTTCTACCCGCGACTTTGACAAAAATGTACCCAATTTATGCTTACATAGATTTATATGTAATATATATAATTTTATAATTTTTTTGGTAGTTTGATTGTAAGTTACAATATATTGTATATTAATATAGCAGTATTTTGGAACGATATTTTTCAAGATTGTTAATGTAATAGGGTAAAAAGATTAAAATTGTGAATGATAAATAGTAAAATACTTTTAACTGTTTTTATGACAATAATAGGTAATATTTCGATTATTCTCTTGATTTTTATTAAAATATATTTCCGTTCATTAATAAATAAAGCATTTACTTTATTTAAAAAAGCTCTAGTAGTTGTTGTGCGATCATTTTTAATTATGTCATGAATTAGTTTTTTTCCGTTCTTTCCTCTCTCACAATTTATACAGGAAAGGGTTCGTACATCTTCGTCTGACATCACGAATTTAATAAAACAGTCGAACCGTGCATTTGACTGAAAATAGTAATTAGTATGGACGATTGAATTACCATAGAAATTACTATTTTCAGTGGCTAGTTTTTTAACTATCGAGTGTTTTGACTGTTTTACGACTATCGACTGTTTCGACTGTTTTCAGTCGATAGTTCCCAACGCTAATAGTATCGATATTTTTCTAGGTGGCCGACAGCCCTAGGCTAGATTCCAGTTTATATAACCAACACCTGACAATTTTTAACGTGTATTTTATTCAAATCATACATGTTATATATAATTTTCCACTATACTAAATCAATGTTTTCCATGTTGCGGACTCTCGTTTCGCGCTAATTTCTGACATATATCGCATGTCCTTAAAGCTGTATCTACTCTATACTGCTGACGTCGGAACAACAAAAGAAACAGCACTTGGAATACTTGTCGACGATAAAGTTATAATGACAAAAGATGTATCTTTGTCTAAGGCCGTAGGAAAAGTACAAGCAGTGGCCAATAAGATCTCTAGAGGGCCTAGATACACAGGAAAACACAGCTTAATAGCCTCAAATCTGTCCATGTTAATTTTGCGTAGCGGCGAAATGACAAAAATCTAATTATATTACCTAACGGATTCCTAAAGCAGAATCAGCTAAATATCTTGGAATACATATCAATAGTAGGCTAAATTAGAAAGAGCATGTTAGATAAAAAGCAGAGCAGAATAGACTCAAGCTCAAGCAACTAAAGTACTGGTCAGTCAGTAGGTACTCTTAACTGTCATGTCAATTTCATAGCAGATACATTGTATACTAAAAATAAATCTTTAGGTATATATTTAATATTAATATTAACAAGAATGAAATTTAGTTTGTGTTATCGTAATGCGAGTTCATAAACAATATTTTTGGTTATATCTGAATAAAATTAAGATTGAACTAAGCATATCTAAGATGTAATATATAACTATAGATTCTGAGCAAGTATATCTGTACTATAAGCTCGAAAATGTTATATGTAAATTCAAAACTGTTTATTAACTGTTATTAATTAACAAGAGAGAAAAAACTTATGTCAATTTCATGACATAGCTGGCTACTGTTGCGACGGCCGCGGGTTCGAATCCTGCTGGGGCATGGTCGTAAATTTATGTTTGTGATTGTTTAAAATTTGTGAATGTTCTAGGCAAGAGTGTAAAATCCGACAAGGAAAATGATCCCAGTCGCGCCAGTAACCAGGCTGGGTAAGACCGGATGTCTTCTGGGATGATTTATAAAGTTGTTCTAAAGTCACTCGCCAGTCGGTAGGTTTAATGCCGAGGATCGTGGTTCGGAGCCCACGTTAAACTTTAGACCCAGTCCAGATAAACCCATAGTTGGTAAAAGGAGACTTTAAAATATATATAAAAAATTTTCATGACATATATATTGTATACCAAAAAAAAAGGTTAGATATATATTTAAACTTCTTAATATTGACAGGAATTAAATTTAGTTTTTCTTGTGATAATGTAACTTGATAAACAATATTTTTAGTTAATACCTGAATATAATTAAGATTGTCCTAAGAATATCTAATGTAAGATGTAATTAATAAAAAAGAATGGTCCATAAAGGCGAAAAATACTACTCACGTGAAAACGTAAATTTCCTATCGGAGGCTGACCGTAAGGGATTCCTAGAAATCCGTAATAAACCTTTTTGTTATCCACCGTCGTCAGCGCTCGCCCTTGGATTTTCCCAGTTGATATTTCCACAATGGGTTCCAATTCCTGGCTGCTTGTGGAGGTGGCAACGTCGAACTCTGTCGAAGCCGAATTCTTATTTACCAGGAATAGGACAACGATGAGAAGCGCATGCTGTTTACCGCGTTTATTACTCATTTTATCGAACCGTTGGGTACTATGCGTCGACGGTTCTTTTATATATTTTTAATTTTATGGAAAATGGGGGTGATATCGGTTATCGATTAGCGAACGGGTTTTATGTAGAACAGAATCGATTAAAACTGCATTTGTTTTAATCGCTTTGTTCTATTTATGATTAGGATTCATGCACGACGCATATTCATGATTTTTGATGCTGTTTATCCGTTTATATCTGTATTCTTTTATATATGCTTATTATTCTTCACTTTTTTCAATTTGTGTCATTTCGTCGAAGTGTGTATAAACATTTTCTTTCGACTTCAAATGTTTGAATTCGTTTCGTATGTTTTATTTTTGACGTCAGTTTAAAGAAATTTATCACGTTAGACAAAAAGCAAAACACATTAGAACCAAAATAACTGTACACAACTGTACTGGTTAGTCGGAAGATACTCTCAACTTGATCTAAAATCAAAGAGGTTGATCTATAATACAATTATAAAACCAATTTGGACCTATGGGGTGCAAATATGGGGTTGCACTAAAAATTCAAATCAACTAGTCATACAACGCTGTCAAAATAAGGTTCTTCGATTGGTTACCAATTCCTATCGCTATGTAACCAATGAAGAACTGCACGGTGACCTGGAAATTAAATGGATTTGCGAAGTTATCCAAGATTTCGCCTTGAAACACGAAAGAAGATTACTAAATCATACTAACGTGGAAGCAATACAACTGCTGGACAGCGCGCAGGATGTCAGGAGATTGAAACGAACAAAACCATGCGAACTTATATAAAGTGTATACATTTAGTGGAAACTATAACTATAAATTAATAATTAATAAATAATTATAATTTTATAACTGGTGTATTTTCTCGCACTCGTCTTGCTTGTTAATTAATCCAAGTACATAGGAAACGTAGTAATAAATTAATTATCAATTAAGATTGTACTAAGCCTATCTAATAAAGATGTTATAAAAAAAAGTTTGAAGAAAAGGGCGGCTGAAGGTCATCGAATGCTGTATGAAGCGTATGCGGACAATTCTCCATGAATTTCAACATGTGAATATTAATTTCGGCGTTTTAAAAGTGGCTAAAAGATTTGAATATTTTCATTTTACGATATATGTTTGAAAACATCGATATTTTTTAAATATTCAATTTTGTTATGTATATTTTTACGCAATTTTTTGTTTTATAAAATTATTTATTAATATATTTTATATTTCTATTCCATATAACTAATATTTTTCGAGAGCTTTTGGTTTCTGTCCCTTATATAAATATAGTAAAGAATAAACATTTCATAGATCATATTTATTGACGTCTAAGAAGTCCATTGTTACAATGAAGTGATTATTACGTAATATATTTACGAGGTAAAATAATAAATATAGGTAATAAATTAAAAATACTAACAATTTATTATTTTTTAATAGAAGTTTATATTTATTATTTATTTCGGTCGTTAGGTTGACTATTTTTACAAGTGGTATCAAGTGTTTCCGTTTATCCATTTCCATCGTAGGTAATAAAACCCATACACAGGTAAGAAGGTTGGTTTGTAACGTTTGTCGGTTTATGACCTCTATTATCGTTATTGCTTTAAAACATTTTGCGGACATTTAGTAATGGGTCCAGTAGTATCAACCCAAATCAAACATACTTGTATAAGTAAAAATTGCGTATCCTTTTTCGTTTTCCTTGAATGTTTTGGGTAGTTTCGGTTTATGATTATCATTATTTAATTCTGCTACAGTATTTTGCTTTTCATAGTTTGCTTTATATTTTTTTAAATATTGTTGACTGTTTCGATCTTACCTTTATCTTGTAACGACTTTTGTTGGTCATTTGTTATTGGGGGTAATCTAGTGTTAATGGTAATAATTAACATAATATTATTAAGGTGTGATGTTCAAAACTTATTAACTTAAACTTACATTCTACACTTACCCGTGTTATTCCATTTTTTAAAAGCAATGTATGTTAAACCACCAAGAATAACCCAACAATTTAATTATTATTACTATAGAATCATTAATGTAAGACAAAATATAAGTATTCTAAATTTTGTTGTTGTTTTGACTTGATCGACTGTACCGATGGACTCGAAAAGAATGTACCGCCATTCGAAGAGGAAGGCAATATAGTTTATTCTCTTCTATGGTTCTCTATGCAGATATAGTGCGCATGTGGCAAATCCGGAGATATTTGTTAAGCAATATATCCACTGTTTTGAAGAATTTTGCATACGTTTGACAACCGGACGACTTCTGCGGGCTAATTCGGTTACATGTTCGAACGTAATATATCAGACAGCACTGTGTCTTTTTTTAAATAGAATAAAATGGGAAGGAAAACATTGTCTGATTCTAAAACGAATTCGTACATTGCGGCAGGCAACACTTTTTGATGACGAATGTTCAAAATTTCTTTGGATAGACTATATTTACTTATTATTTCAAATTAATGTAACAATTCAAATGTAGTTATTTCTCCAATAAAGATTGGCTCACAAAACACATTGCTTAAAAAAATAGATAAGCTTAAAAATATATTTTATTTAAATATATGTAAAATTTATATTACAATTATATCAAAGGAAAATTCGTAGAATTTTCTATGTTTAATGACAATATATTGTACTAATAATACATTAAAACGTAATATAACAGATTTTTAACACAAAACTTATACTTTTAAATATACAAAATTTAATAAACTATAGAATATGTAACTTTTTATATTATTTTCTTTGCCAAATATTTATTGTTAGTATATAGTTGTACATCATCAATATAAGCTGTGTTATATTTAGATATTACAATAAAAAATGTTTCATTTTTGCCTTTTGCTATTCTGTTCACTTTTCTCATCCACCAAAACAAACAACACCTATCTATTATCTTTCTAATTATACCCCGTTCAGAATTATCAAAACAGCTGATCGTTGAGCGATTTAAAAGATTGGACAGACTGCTTTTAAAGTTTTGTGCATAATCTGGGAATTAAACAGAATAGTCAAGATATCATTTACCAACAAAGTAAAAAAGTCTCTGGCTTTGTCAAATTACATCTACCATACTGCCGGGCTTTACTAACTTCACTGTTCAATTCACGTTTCCTAACATATTTGGATCAATGTTCTTCGGATTGTAGTTATCCTGTGTTACAAACCCTTTTGCTCTAATTTAACACCTCACAAGAGAATCCTATCAATTTTTCATTATTTATTGCTAAAAGTAATTTCTGACATAAAGCAGGATCCCGAGAAAAGCTGGGTATTCTATTTGAAGTGGTACTACATCCAGGGACACAACACCTGAGATGTCTTAAGATTTAAACACATCATTTTAACTACAAAAGAACCATAATAACACAGTTAACAAAATAAGAATATTTAACACGTAAGTTCATAAATTTTTTTTAAAAAGTTTGATTTGTCAGCAATGAAAGAGACACTTTCAACAAGAGCTTTGTCGAAAAAATTAAACCGAACTTTTTTGTATATAATTCAAATTGTTTTTATAGGAAGCATAGAATTAGCAAAAATGTCCAAAATATCCAGTAACTTTTTGATTATTTCTGCCAAATATAAGCATACTTACACTACGCCTTCTTATTTTTTAGAATAGGCTTCTGAAAGCAGAAAGCTGAACTGAAACAATGAAACAGAGAACTGAAACACTGTATCGCATGTACCCATTTAAGATACCCTTCTAAATTCTCAATATTTTTGTGGATTGACTGTTTTTGTGAGGTTGCGACGCATCATCTCTCTCCCCCCCTGCCTCTACGGACATTAAGCCTAATAAAAAGACCGAACGTGATCTGTATACAAACGACAACCTGTTGAAACGTTTTATTTAACATCACTCCCCACTCTACGTACTACATATTACTCGAAACACCGAGCCGAACTCTCTCGCACACACCCGCAGAAACATACACACACACACATATATTTCGCCCTCTCCGTCCCCCGTCTACCGCGGCCCGCTCTCCCGTCCTCGTTCCTCCCTCATTCATTCATTCATAAATGCAGTCTCTGGAATTTATATCCCTTCCCATTCATCTCGACTTTCCGACTTTTAATAAAAACTTTGCCTTGCCCTAGGTCGGAAGCATCGTGTAGCGGATTCCGTTTCAAAGTCGCCCACCACCACGGTCGAAATCGAACTGCTCTCGGCCGTTCGTTATCCGCTTGCATCGTACAGATGGCGTGTGTTTCGGGTTCTTTTTTATCTGGGAACGATAGGCATGATGACTAATTGTTCTTGGACAGAACGTTTTCATTTCAATCATTACGAATATCAAAGGATATATATGCCGTCATCTAAATTTATGACGTCAAAAAGTCGCGGTGTTGCCGCATCAACTTTGAGTTTTAGTACATTTTAGTCTTGACATGTAACCAAATTCTTATATAATTGTTTTTTATAACATCTTTATTAGATACGCTTACTACAATCTTAATTTACAATTAATTTATTACTACTTTTCCTATGTACTTGGATTAATTCACAAGCAAGACGGGTGCGAGAAAATATATCAGTATGTATTCCTCAATTATAAAATTGTAATTATTTATTAATTATTAACTTATAGCTATAGTTTACACTAAATGTATACACTTTATATAAGTTCGTATGGTTTTGTTCGCTTCAATCTCCTGACATCCTGCGCGCTGTCCAGCAGTTGTATTGCTTCCACGTTAGTATGATTTAGTAATCTTCTTTCGTTTTTCAAGGCAAAATCTTGGATAACTTCGCAAAACCTTGTGATTTCCAGGTCATGGTGCAGTTCTTCGTTGGTTACATAGCGATAGGAATTGGTAATCAATCGAAGAACGTTATTTTGACAGCGTTGTATGACTAGTTGATTTGAATTTTTAATGCAACCCCATATTTGCATTCCACAGGTCCAAATTGGCTTTATAATTGTATTATAGATCAACCTCTTTGATTTTAGATCAAGTTGAGAGTATCTTCCGACTAACCAGTATAGTTGTTTTATTTTGGTTCTAATGTGTTTTGCTTTTTGTCTAACGTGATACTCTAATATAAATAATTTTTTTTTTAAATTTATTTATTACTTAAACTGGTTCAACCATTAATTTCCTGCTAACAATTATTATTACAATTTACAGGTTATAGCTTTATATTCAGCGACATTCGAACAATCAATAGTTACACCTTATATCCCTTCACTCACGTACTATCATACAAGTTCCCAGGGTTTAGTCTGTGAACACATTGTCGTCCATGCAGTAGTAGAAGCGTTCTGGATTTTCATGGTGGTGTAGCCTGTACAGATAGAGTACACAGAGTTAAATAATTTATCTTACTTGATTTTATTGTACGCATTTAAAAAATTAATCTTTACACCATCTAAATCCTATGCCCCGTAAGAGTATATGAGGAGATGCCTTATATCCCTCCAAAAGCTGTATGTCTCTAACTCTTTTATGTATAGTTTCCAGACTAACAATTTTCTCTGAAATAATTTTATGAAATTATGTTTATATCGATAAAATAGTTTGTGTACTCACTGTTCTTATATATTTCGTATATTTGATCTCGAATAGAGCCAATATCAAGATCGTCAACCACTTTGTATGTAGACGGGTTTTCTTGGTTGAATCTAACATATTGTTCTTCATTTTGTAGGCGATGTTACTCACAGTACCCACACTAATATTCAGCGCAGCTGCAATACGCTAAAAACTTTTTCAATAAAATTTCAGCAACTTATAATATTTAATATCATCAATATTTACCTCTGTAACGGAATTTACGGGCAAAAGGGGGCCTACATTATGACGCAATCAGTTTGTGACCCTGACTATCTATTGCTTTCGCAATTTTCAAACAAAGTAATACTAATATGATATACTACGCAGCGATATGATAAAAACTTAATAATATGATAACAGGTCAATTGAAAAGTCCCCGGCCTACCATAGTAAATAAATTTTTTTGCCAAAATTGGTTTTTTTATTCAAAATAAATCCCTTCAAGGGTGATACATCGATTATAGCGACCCTCCAACTTTCGATTCCATTTTTGTGGTACGATTTGTCCTTTGTTTCAAAATAGACCTCAGCTTCGGCGATTACCTCTTCATTCGACGAAAATTTCTTCTCAGCGAGCACTCTTTTGAGATTGGCGAACAGGAAGTAGTCATTGGGGACCAGATCTGGAGAATACGACGGATGAGGAAGCGATTCGAAGCCCAATTCATGGATTTTGCCATCGTTTTCACTGACTTGTGACTCGGTGCATTATCTTGGTGAAGTAGCACTACTCTTTTTTTTTCAAATGCGGTCGTTTTTCAGCGATTTCGTCTTTCAAACGGTCTAATAATTCTATGTAATAGTCGCTGTTGATGATCCTTTCTTTTTTAAGGTAGTCAATGAAAATTATTCCATGCGCATCTCAAAATACAGACGCCATAACCTTGCCAGCCGATCGTTGCGTTTTCACGTGCTTTGGAACGGGTTCATCATGTGCAGTCCACCCGGATGACTGTCGATTGGACTTCGGAGTGAAATAATGGAGTCATGTTTCATCCATTGTCACATATCGACGCAAAAACTCGGGTTACGCTTGATTATCTTCAAACACTGTTCCGAATCATCAAATCGTTGTTGTTTTTGGTCAAAAGTGAGCTCGCGCGGCACCCCCTTACACAGAGTTTTCTCATACCCAAATATTCGTGAATGATATAATGTACACGTTCAGTTGATATCTTTAGAGTGTCTGCTATTTCATTAAATTTCAATTTACGGCCATTCCAAATCATTTTGTGGATTTTTAAAATGTTTTCGTCGGTAAAAATCTCTTTTGGGCGTCCACTGCGTTCACCGACTTCGGTGCTCATTTCATTACGTACAAACTTCGCATACCAATCCTTGATGATTGATTTTCCTGGGGCAGTATCCGGAAATTCGTCAGCCGTCAAGCCAAGTTTGATTTTGCTTCAACTGTATTTTTTCCCATCAAAAAGCAACATTTTATTCACACGCGAAGGTCCTTTTTATCCATTTTTTTCACAATAACAAAAGTTCTGTTTCTGTTTGAGGGAAGGATATCTAGGGAAACGCTAAAATTTCAAAACCACGTACAATGTTTTCACATATTTTTTAACTATAATATTCAGATATTCATGTAAAATCTTATTACTGAGCTGATATCATGGTAAATCGGAAGTGATTCAGTACAAAAACCGTTTAGGTTGCTTTTTAAGTACAAACAATAGTATATATGATGCCGTAGAAATATTGTACACAACTGCTTCTATCGTGTAGTGGTTAAAGCTTTATCATTATTTCTTTATTTCTATTTTTCCTTATACCGGCTGCATCCTTACTTGGCCTACCCATCGTAATATTAAATAAAATAACAGAGTAATGTATTGAGTAAATATCTAACACTAAACAGAGAAAAATAATATATTTTTAACAAAAAAATTGAATCGACTTCAGGAAATAAATAAGGAACTTACTAAAAATTAAAAAATAAACAAATTTAGATTTTTAACATAGATTAACTTAATTGATTGACATTTAAAACATTTTAAAATAAAATATATACATTATAATCGTTGTAATAACTAGTTATAATAAGTAGCTGATCACTCTGAAGTCGGTCCCAAAGCTCAAACAATATAAAAATAATAATAAAATTTTGTAAGATACAAAAATTAAATTACTGACAAAACAAACAAAACAAACAATCTAAATTAATATTACTGTTTGGGTTCGGCACCAACAAAGTGATCACGGTAGTAGTTAAAATAATATTGTAAATAGATAAATAGGTTTAGGTAGGTATTAAGCTAAATTGTGTGTACCTATTAGAATATAGAATAAGTGTAGTAAATAGGTTAAATAAGCTTTTTGTTTATTTTTATTTAGTTATTAGGATTATTATGTACATATTTTATTTTAAAATGTTTTTTAATTTTTAGTAAGTTTCTTACTTATTTTTTGAAGTCGGTTAAATTTTTTTGTTAAACATTTTTTTAGCGTGTTGCAGCTGCACTGAATATTAATATGGACGCGGTCACTGAAAATTTTCAATACAAACATAGTTTAATAGAATTATATCAAAGGAAATTGTCTGAAAATTATCAAAAAAGTCTAATGGAACTTCCGGATATTACTTAAAAAAATAAAATATTTAAAATCATATAATAAAATGAAGGAAAATTTATTATTTCAATTCATGTATTTAGATGAGACATTGATATTTCAGAATGGGTCCAATATACCCAATGGTTACTCATGGCGAGAAGATAATAAATATAGTGTTATAACAACAAAAGTTAAGTAGGTAATAATAGTTCTTAATAACGTTAAATAACGACCAAATTAAATTAAAACACTTTTTGCTTAAAGTACACAAAGGTGAATCCAACATTCTTTAAATTTAATTTGTTATCACATTGACGAACAATATATATTAAATATCCGGGGAGATTGAGAAGTATATGATATTTTTGATTAATTTTGATGCGATTTTTTTGTACTATATATAATTATTATAACCAGCATTCTATATGGTCTATTCAAAGTTCTTTGTACACACGTCATCAAGATGTTTAATGCCCAAAATATCTTTGAATAGACTATCTGAATGTATCATTTCAAATAATACTTAAATTAATATAATAACATCAAAATTTATTAAATACACGCCTATAATTTACCTGTCAGCTACCTGTTACCCTGTGAGGGCGTTGTGATTGAACGGTACTACTGACCACGGTTGGTGGGGGGGGCCTGGAGGGAACAGGGATGCCGCCATGTTGTATATAAGATTTCAACTGGTCTGGAAAGTCCAGTCAGTTGTGATCAGTCAGTTCTGTGTGTGAGGTGCGTGTATATTTACGGAATAATGGCTCCCCGTAAGAGAACGTTGTACGAGAAACTGTTAGCGGTCCAGCAAATACAACAGGGCGCTCCATTAAAAATAATTTCCAAAGCAAACAACATTCCATTAACCAGTTTACGGCGATACGTTAAAGACAGTCGAACGCTCATCCAGAAATCGATGTATATACTGAACATGCATAACGAAAATTTAACAAACCCCATAGCCATAAATGACATAATGGAGAAAATCATGCCTAGGACAGTGACATCTCGGCAAGAAGCGTCATTGCCGATGACAGCCGGCGAGATCATCCACGATGATAAGGGAGCTGTTATGGAATATCTCGCGTTAAATCGGGTACCAGCGTTGTTAGAAACACCCGTAGATTCCGAGGAGGAAGCCGCTGTTACGACAGCCGCCTCAAAGACAGTGCCCCAAATAACGGAGTTCAATCCATGCGATTTTTTAGAGATCGTAATAAACGAGTTGCCGGCTACGTTAGAAGTAGCCGCCGCTTCCACGAATTCAGGGGTCTCTAAGGGCGGACCGGTGCCCAGGAATGACGCAACAACCGATAAAGTGGTGTCCAGGGACAATGCGATAAGCAATGGCCGTTGCTTGCTCAGATATTTAAATGATTCCGATATCAGTACTTCTAGAAAGGCACTGTATGGTACTACAATTAGTAACTTGCTTCATAAATTGGAAACTCAAAGTTAAAGAAATCATCAGCGGACAATGGAATGGAAAAATTAAGATTTCCATTGCAATCGACCGATTGAGATAGATATGTCAGTTAGCAGAAGAGACTGTGATTATTTGTGATATCATTGTGATTGTTATTGAATGTAAAAAATATTGTGATCAGAAGCTGTGTTAATCATTTTGTATACACTTCAATTGTATATTGATAATGGATATAATATAAATATATAGAAATATTATCTTTCATTTATAAAAAATTCAATTGATAATAAAAAAGACCCTAGATTGAATCTGTTTCTTAGAGAACCAGATCTATTCAAGAACGAATAGCATTGTACATCAATATAATTTACATCTATTATAAAACAATAAAAGTTATGCTTTAATAGCTCTTTTGAATTCGAGAAATTTAAATTTAAAAATTTTAGTTGACCTTTGATACACGATGTACAAAAAATATTTTTTTCTTTTAAAATTTTATTAAATTTCTTTAGCAATACCAATAGTCTACCATTTTCAATTCATTTTTTTTTTTCGGAAAAATAATAAAACTTTTAATAATTATTAAAAAAATCAAGCTATAGTCTATTCAAAGTTTTTTACACGTTGTTATTTATACACGTCATCAAGATGTTTAATGCCCAAAATATCTTTGAATAGACTATCTGAATGTTTCATTTCAAATAATACTTAAATTAATATAATAACATCAAAATTTATTAAATACATGCCTATAATTTACCTGTCAGCTACCTGTTACCCTGTGAGGGCGTTGTGATTGAACGGTACTACTGACCACGGTTGGTGGGGGGGGCCTGGAGGGAACAGGGATGCCGCCATGTTGTATATAAGATTTCAACTGGTCTGGAAAGTCCAGTCAGTTGTGATCAGTCAGTTCTGTGTGTGAGGTGCGTGTATATTTACGGAATAATGGCTCCCCGTAAGAGAACGTTGTACGAGAAACTGTTAGCGGTCCAGCAAATACAACAGGGCGCTCCATTAAAAATAATTTCCAAAGCAAACAACATTCCATTAACCAGTTTACGGCGATACGTTAAAGACAGTCGAACGCTCATCCAGAAATCGATGTATATACTAAACATGCATACCGAAAATTTAACAAACCCCGTAACCATAAATGACATAATGGAGAAAATCATGCCTAGGACAGTGACATCTCGGCAAGAAGCGTCATTGCCGATGACAGCCGGCGAGATCATCCACGATGATAAGGGAGCTGTTATGGAATATCTCGCGTTAAATCGGGTACCAGCGTTGTTAGAAACACCCGTAGATTCCGAGGAGGAAGCCGCTGTTACGACAGCCGCCTCAAAGACAGTGCCCCAAATAACGGAGTTCAATCCATGCGATTTTTTAGAGATCGTAATAAACGAGTTGCCGGCTACGTTAGAAGTAGCCGCCGCTTCCACGAATTCAGGGGTCTTTAAGGGCGGACCGGTGCCCAGGAATGACGCAACAACCGATAAAGTGGTGTCCAGGGACAATGCGATAAGCAATGGCCGTTGCTTGCTCAGATATTTAAATGATTCCGATATCAGTACTTCTAGAAAGGCACTGTATGGTACTATAATTAGTAACTTGCTCCATAAATTGGAAACTCAAAGTTAAAGAAATCATCAGCGGACAATGGAATGGAAAAATTAAGATTTCCATTGCAATCGACCGATTGAAATAGATATCTCAGTTAGCAGAAGAGACTGTGATTATTTGTGATACCATTGTGATTGTTATTGAATGTAAAAAATATTGTGATCAGAAGCTGTGTTAATCATTTTGTATACACTTCAATTGTATATTGATAATGGATATAATATAAATATATAGAAATATTATCTTTCATTTATAAAAAATTCAATTGATAATAAAAAGGACCCTAGATTGAATCTGTTTCTTGGAGAACCAGATATATTCAAGAACGAATAGCATTGTACATCAATATAATTTACATCTATTATAAGACAATAAAAGTTATGCTTTAATAGCTCTTTTGAATTCGAGGAATATAAATTTAAAAATACTAATAGTCTACAATTTTCAATTCATTTCTGGAAAAATAATAAAACTTTTAATAATTATTACAAAAATCAAGCTCTACTCTATTCAAAGTTTTTACACGTTGTATTTTATACATGTCATCAAGATGTTTAAGGCACTGCCTGTCGTAATTTGTAAATTCGTTTCAGAATCAGACAATATTTTCCTTCTCATTTAATTCTAGTTAAAAAGAGACAATGTTATCTGATAGCAATAGGGATAAGAGGTTATAACACTAACCTATAAACTATTGTGGCTGTATAATTACTGTAGTTTTTAGATGTACTATAATGTTAAAATAAATTATATTTACTGTCAAACACAAAATACAAAGCGAAACTGACTAAAACTCAGAGTTGACGCGGCAACATTGCGACCTTTTGATGTCACAAATTTAAATGACGTATGTACAAAATAACTTTGAACAGACTATAAATTGATTGTACAATAAACTTTTTAATGTGAGTAAAATGTTTTGTTAAGCTCTAACGCTGTCTTTCAAAAAAACTACTATCATTTATACCTACTCATCATACTATCATTGCTGTAGTTACATTTTCTTATTTTTTGTTATATACTTGTTTGGCATAGTGACCCGTCAGTACCAACCCAAAAATTTAGTTTATAGACTGATTCGGTCACATGTTCCAACGAATCAGACAGCTGAATTTTTGGAAGTGTTATTACACGAAAGTCCACAACCAGGACAATGCAAGTGGACGAAATTGTCTTAAATCCATTTTTTTTTAAATAACAAAAATAATGTCACGAAATTTTAACGAATATCATGAAATTTTAGCAGCTTTCTTTTGAAGGTTGGTACTAACTGAAAAAGCAGAAAAATACATTTGAATAAAGATACGAAAGTGTTATTACACGAAAGTCCACAACCAGGACAATCCAAGTGGGCGAAATTGTCTTAAATCCATTGTTTTTAAAATAACAAAAATAATGTCACGAAATTTTAACGAATATAATGAAATTTTAGCAGCTTTCTTTTGAAGGTTGGTACTAACTGAAAAAGCAGAAAAATACATTTGAATAAAGATACGAAATATTTTATTGAGGTAATATAATTATTTATTATTTGTCAATTATGACAATGGGAAAATATGTGTATAAAGTATGAATTATTACTAAATTGTTATAATTTTGTAGATTGCTATGGATTGCTAGGTATATTTAAGCTAAATAATATGAAAGCAGAGTTTGTTTGAAGATTATACTAAAGGTAAGAATTAAAAATGGCCATATTTACACATTTTTTTACTTAGAATTTCCTGATTTTGCAGATATTTCAAAAGATTAACAAAAACAGATGTTAAATAGATGTCATCATGATGTATTACTAAAAAATATTTTGTAATTCCTATTTTAAATACGTGATATTTTTGACATTTTAAAAATCTAGAGTTCATGACAGGAATTTCGTTTTTTAGTGATTAATAGGCTGGGTTGGATTTGTTCTTATCTATTTATATAACCTAACACCTCAATGTATTTTGTTATTTCTATTTTGTATTTTAAGTAAAAATAGTTGAAATACTCCATTTTGTATTTAATATTTGATATAGATTTTTTATTATTTAATTATTACTTTGTTACCAATCGTTCCCGACTAACCTACAACTTGTCTTTATGCTAACTTAAATTTAGGTACATAACTAAGAGGACCCATCGGCCCTATCTCAGTCTCTGGTGAAATAATGTTTATATATGTCACTGCTGTATTTTTTATTATATGCACCTCACTACACAACACTACACAAGATCAGATGGTTTGGTTCTTTTGAGTCTGTGTCCTGTTCTGATGGCATCCAAAAGCTGCAAAACTTCAATATTCTCATGAGAATGGAGTGATAGTATTATTTAATGTTATTGGTGCTTGTACGGTCTGTTTATAGGTGAATTGCACATTCACAGATTTACTTTAATTAATTCTTATTTTCCAAGCTTGTGTCTAATTATTTATATTGTCACTTGCCTGTTGTAATTTTCGTAAGGCGTCTTCACGTAAGGCGTATCCGACAGCTATAATCGCAGTATCATCAGCAAATGTAGCCATCGTAATATTTTCTATTTGTGGTATATCACAAGTGTAGAGTAGGTAAAGCATTGATCCCAATACACTTTCTTGTGGTACACTTGTTTTAGCTTCTTTTATTGTAGAGTAATCTTCTTCTTGTTTGACTCTAAACATTCTGGTTGTAATATACGATTTTAATAGTTCGGTGTGTTGTTTCGGTAACATTTTCTGTAGTTTATGAACAAGACCTTCATGCCAAACCTTATCGAAGACTTGTGCTACATCTAAGAATATAGCTGAGCATACTTTTTCGTAGGCTTTTTCAATAATATCTGTTATTCTGTGGATCTGGTCAATTGTTGAATGCTTGTTAATAAACCCAAATTGGTGTGTTGGTATTAGGTTTTGTTTCTTTATGATTTTTGAAATAGACGATCTGAAAATATTTTGTAATTAGTTATGATTTTGTAAGTTATAATATGTCTGATAGTACATCTGAAAATCTAGTGTTCATGAAAGGACGTTTTTCATTCGCCGATCAATAGGCTTGGGCTTGATTACTAGTTTAAACTTAATCAACATTTTCCGCTGGTGCGGGCGGTCCCGGCCCATTTTGGGTCGCACCGTTAGGCTGTTTACCGTGACGCGTCCGTGCGACAGCGTTGGGGGGGCTCCGGTGTAGGTAGTTCGCGAGCTTCCTCCGCGTCCCCCGAACGTGGGGATCGCGGACCACGACTCCGGTCCTATCTTTCCTCCGCCCCTGCGGCCCACCACCACGGCCCCCCGGGTCGGACCGTTTCACACAGCCGAAATTGGCAAACCCGCCGGTTTCGAGGGCAGGAGGGGTGGGATAAGGGTTTTGCTTGAAGCCGTTGGGTGTGGATTTGCAAGTCGGTACTTAGAACCGTTTCTACGTAAAATATATATCTATAGTCCGTTCAACAAAACGGTGAACTCATGTCATCTGAATTGATGACGTCAAAATGTTACTGCAACAACTCTGAGTTTTAGTGCATTTTAGCTTTGACATACAACAAAATTCTAATTTAAATAAAGTAATTACACAAAAATACTGATATATATGTCAAGAATACAATTTATTTTAGTATGATGATTATCGAATGGCTTTAAACAACCATTAATTATACAGTCATAATAATTTATAGGTTAGTATTGTGTTTTATTAAATTTACATTGAACTCTTCTCCATATAACCTATGAGGTAGAGTTCCAAGCCTATTTTTTCATGTAGTGGTATTCCCTGGATGCCTAATCTATCTAATTAACAATTATATCCAAATATATTCAATATAACAAGTAGATCCAACTAATATATTTTACTTTCATTAGAGAACATATTTATCTTTTAGGCTTAGTTGTTGTTTCCTTGTAAAGTCATCTTGAAATCACTGTATATCTTCTTGGTTTGTTGTGTTACTTTCTGTATACATCTTATTTGTTAAAACTATATTTAATCATTGCAATCTCCTCACACATTTTAACCAAATGCTCATGTAGATTCTTTATAATTGCACATATATTTGTGCACATAAATCTTTGAGACTCTACGATATGATTTTCTAAAGATATCGTATATTAATTATATACTTACCTTCACCATTAGTTTAGTGTTTCTTTTCTGATCACACTGTATTGAAAATTGGCAGCATTGAATCCAAATCTCATATTCAAAAAGTTTCATTCAATAATTTCTTAGAATAACTAAGCTGTTTATTTTCAATCTATCATCTACTATATTACTATCTATCATCTATCAGTTCTAACACTATATAAGGCGATTCTACCATTAGTCAATTTCTTTTTCAGTATGTCTGTTCTGAACCAAAGATGTTATTGTAGACAATTCCTCTTTTCACATATCCAGACAGTTCTTGTTTGTATATAATTCTTGATCTAAACATAGGCGTCGTCGAAACAGATATTTTATTCGATTTGTAACAGATAAAACCATCAGTGCCTTTTTTTATTTAAAATATATTTAATATACGAATTACAAATATCTTAAGTCGTGTAATATAAAATTTAAAAGACACATGTATTTGTATTTTATTTACCTAAAATAAACATACATGTTTATGTAATATGTCGAGGACATTATTACCATAATCAGTATGACGTTCTGATTACGTGAGAGTTAGCTAAAAATGTCAATTTCAACATCTTCAATATTTTAGATCTCTACTTTTTTATCACGAAATTCAGCTACTTACCGTTTAAATTTGATTATATTGTACTATTATTATAATTTGCATTCATAAGTACTTGTCAGCGCCATCTAGGAAAAAACACCATAATTTACAACTTTTGCTAACTTTATTTTTGATTTTTGTAAAACACCAATAATTTATTTTTTAATGAACACTGCAATATTGTAATTCTAGACAATGTAAATTATATCAGTGATGAACCAGAACTGAAACTTAGTTACCGTCGATGAAATAAAAATGCAGAAAACTGTTAAATAAGTGGTACCCAAACGGTGGAGTCATCTATAGGTGGTCAGCAATGACTAACTCGGGGTTGGACTGTGCAGGCTGCCAATGCGTCACGTTTATGATTGTTTGGTTGTAGCAATATCAATCTAAATTCCGTAAAGGATATAAGGTCATAACAAATTTCTCAATAAGTCAATAAGCACTATCGTGACTAAGACAAATAGAACCGCACAGTTGGTAATTGTTTTAGCTGTTTAATTAGTTGTAATTTAAAGAATCATCAGAGTTTTAGATCTTTTATTAAAATTAACATTATATGGTTACAAACATCGATCCATGGGGCGCCTGGTATATCCACAAAAATTTCACATTTCACATTTTTTAAATTAATTACATCTTACATTAAATATGCTTAGTGCAATCTTAATTTACAAATTATTTACAATGTATTACTACTGTTCTGGTTTACTTGCATTAATACACAAGTACGACACAACAGTATGCATTTCAAAATAAAATAAAACTAATCTCCTTAAACTAAAATCAATCTTCTGATTTCCTGCTTGTTGTCCAGTAGCTGTAACGCTTCCACGTTGCTATGATTTAGCAGCCTTATTTCATGTTTTAAGGCGAAATCTTGGATCACTTCGTGTATCCATTTGATTTTGAGGTCATCGTGCAGCTCTTCGTTGGTTACGTTGCGATAAGCATTGATAATTAATCGTAGAACTTTGTTTTGGGTGCGTTTGAATTTAGGGATGGCGAAAAAATATCGATATATCGATATTTTTGTATGCCGATTTTTTTCCATATTTTTTCAAAAAAAGTAAATATATTTCTTCTATAAACCTTTTAAATTGGTACTTAATTTTAAATGTTTTGTATATTTAGGCTCTTAGGCTCTTAATTATAAGGGTTTATTAAAAATATCAATATATATATTATCGATATTTTGTTCTCCGATATATTGATATTTTTTTTAAATATCGATATTTTAAATTGATGGCCCGCAGTCCTACGTTGGATTATTAGTTGGTTTGATGTTTTAGTGCAACCCCATATTTGCAACCCATAGGTCCAAATTGGCTATTATTAAAATGAACTTCAAAATTATAATTTGTGCATTTTATTTACCCAAATATTACAAGATAACTTGATATAATACAGAGCTGCTAAAAGTTTATGAATATCGAACATCCATCGTGTATATAATTTAAGTCTTTCTTTCGGTTGTAGTTATTATCAACTATACAAATTTAATGTTTTCGTAGTCCTATCAAATACATTTGCATCTGTATCTTGAAATTATCTTCATAAATTTTTAAAATTTTTACCATCGATACAATACTGTGTCTTAGCAGATATGGGGCGCTTGATTTTAATAATGCTTTTCTCACGGTTCCCAAATGGTGGTTGTGCTATTATTGGGTGCTTTTTACCCATTTATTACTGAGACTTATTACCTATATTTATTAAAGTTACTTAAATTTTGTTAATATTCTGCCACATTTCATAGTATCTATGTCTGGAATACTCATTCACCACAATTCTACAAAAGTTCTAGTATTCTTTATAAAATTATCATTTCGTTTATGGTCACACAGTACAGTCATTATCGACGAATATATTGTCGGCTAATTTAACAGGTCAATTAAAAAGTCCCCGGCCTACCATAGTAAAACACATTTTTTTTGGCAAAATTAGTTTTTTTATTCAACATAATTCCCTTCACGGGTGATACACTGATTATGGTGACCCTCCAACTTTTTGATAACATTTTTGTAGTACGATTTGTCCGATAAGGAAGCATTCGGGTCCCAATAAATGGATTTTTGACACGGTGCATTTTCTTGGTGAAATAGCATTTTCTTTTTTTTTTCAAATGCGGCCGTTTTTCGGCGATTTCGTCTGTTAAACGGTCCATTAACTGCCGAATCATCAACTCGTCGTTGTTTTTAGTCAGAAGTGGGCAAACGCGGCAACCACTTTAAACAGAGCTTTCTCATAGTAAAATGTTCAGGTAATATAAAACCAACACGTTCTTTTGATATCTTTAGGATGTTAGCTAACTAACGCAACTTGACTTCGATAATTGAAAACGATTTTGTGGATTTTTTTTTTTTCTGGTGTTCTTCTTTTTAAACTTTTGAACTTTATTTGAACGTCCACTGCGTTCTGCATCATCGGTGTCTCTACGACCATGTTTGACATCAGCAAACCAACGTTTTATTGTTGTTTCTTATGAAGCGGAGTGCTTATAACACTTTTCAAACCATTGTTTCGCTTGAGCGGCATTTTTCCCATCAAGAAACAGTGTAAAATTAAAACACGATATTGTTTTAGATCCATTGTTTTGAAAATAACAAAAGTAGTGTCACTCTAAGCACAATAATCCACAAACTTAGCAGGTCAATTAAAAAGTCCCCGGCCTGTCACATAGATGGCGCTACAAGAAATATATCCATATATTTTTTTAGTTAGCCCTAACCCTCAAAAGATGCGTGAATAAATTTGACGGCTGTCGGATTATTAGTTTGTGAAATATAGTATTTTGAGTAAAGAAACTTTTGTTATTATGAAAAAAATGGATAAAAAGTAATTTTGCGAGTTGATAAAATATTGCTTTTTGATGGGGAAAAATACAGTTGAAGCAAAAACTTGGCTTGATGCCGAGTTTCCGGACACTTCCCTCGGAAAATCAACCATGAAGAATTAGTATGCTAAGTTTAGACGTGGTGAAATGAGCCCCAGAGACGGTGAACGCAGAACGAGGACGCCCAAAAGAGATTGTTACCGCCGAAAATATTTAAAAAATCCACAAAATGATTTTGAATGACCGTAAATTGAAATTGATTGAAATAGCAGACACTCTAAAGATATTAACTGAACGTGTCATCATATCATTCACGAATATTTGGGTATGAGAAAGCTCTGTGCAAAGTAGGTGCCGCGCGAGCTCACTTTTTTGACCAAAAGCAACGGCGGTTTGATGATTCGGAGCAGTGTTTGAAGATGATCAAGCGTAATAAATCCGATTTTTTGCGTTGATATGTGACAATGGATGAAATATGGCTCAATCATTGCACTCCGAAGTCCAATCGACAATCATCTGAGTGGACTGCACACGATGAACCCACTCCAAATCGTGGGAAAACGCAACAGTCGGCTGGCAAGGTTATGGCGTTTGTATTTTGGGATGCGCATGGAACAATTTTCATTGACTACCTTGAAAAAGGAAGGACCATCAACAGCAACTATTACATAGCATTATTGGAGCGTTTGAACGACGAAATTGCCGAAAAACGGCCGCATTTGAAGAAAAAGAAAGTGGTGCTTCACCAAGATAATGCACCGTGTCACAAGTCAGTGAAAACGATGTCAAAGATCCATGTATTGGGCTGCGAATTGCTTCCTCATCCAAATCCAGACCGTTTTCTCCAGATCTGGCCGCTAGCGACTATTACCTGTTCTCTCAAAGAATGCTCGCTGGGAGAAGGATTTTTGAGAAGAGAAGAAATTTTTGTCGAGTGAAGAGAAGATCACTGAAACTGGGGCCTATTTTGAAGCAAAGGACAAATCGTACTTCAAAAATGATATCGAAATTTTGGAGGGTCGCTATAAACAGTGTATCACCCTTGAAGGGAATTATGTTGAAAAACCTAATTTTGCCAAAAAATGTGTTTTGCTATGGTAGGCTGGGGACTTTTCAATGGATCTGTTATATTACACATAAGTCTATGTAAGCATAAATATGAGTACATTTTTTACAAAGTCGCGGCTAGGACGACAGAGCCAGAACGTTAAAAATCAGTAGAATGAAACTAGTAGAAAAATAATAACTAAAAGTACACGACTGAAAGAGTCGATAGTAAATAGTAACAATATCAGTCGGACCGAAAATAGAGACTGAAACAATCGATAGTAAAAAGTAATCAATTAATAAACAGTCGATAGTCGATTTCAGTCGTTAGTTCCCAACACTAATAATTATATTTTTATTATTTCATTTTATTCAGTAGTTTTTTAAATGAGATGTGTTATTTCAAAAATTTTCCAATGTTTATTTTCCTCCTAATATATATGTTCAACATTGAATTATCATGTTTTTCAAATTTATATATGCTCGTTGATAAAAAATAATTTATATGTTAAAGAGAATTGGATAAATGAAGCTGTATACAGACATGCGCCAAATCCGAAATGATTAATGTAACATATGCTCTCTGGGCGCTAGTATGTATCACATATCGATTCACCCTGTATATGCGTCTTTTACTTAACGACGCCGCAACTTCCGTCTTTCGATTTTTCGCATTTTTTCCATCTACCTGTCCCGGGTACCTCTCGTGTCGCCCGCGAAGACGATCGAGGCGTGACGTCGCCGGTGGTGGGGATGGTACGGCGACATCGGTGGTGGGGAACACGCCTCGGACAGCTCGCGCGGGGTCGTCTTCATCCGAGTACCGAACTGCATTCACTCGTTATCCGGTGGACTTGTGTGGTCGTCTCAGTGTTTTTGTAGTACGTGACGTCGCGGGTTATATCGTGTTATTTTGTGAAATGATGTCGAAAAAAGGCGAGGTTAAGTCGCTCCGGGAGAAGCTGATTGCGATCAGCAAAGTGCGCTCGGGGAAGAGCAAGGCGTCGGTGGCTCGAGAGATGCATGTCCCCGAGTCCACCTTGCGAGGCTGGTGTAAGAACCAGCAGCGTATCTTCAGCCAGGCCCTTGCCGAATCCACCGGCGAATGCTCGACTCCTGCCAAACGGACAAGGTACTCGAACCCGAGTTGCGACCGTTTTCGATCCAACGCCAGCTACGCCACCTCGAGCCGGTCTTCGACGCCCCAGTCCGAGGAGCGTGTCGTCCTCGAGCCTCACGCCGTGCCCGGATCGCTGAATCTCAGCGGCGACAGCGCGGTTTCGGATGCGTCACAGCTGGGAGACACCCCCATGGATCTAACGACGAGGGGTGTTACGAACGGTTCCTCGTCGACTGCCAGTGGTTCCTCAGTCCGCAGCCCCGTTCCCCAATACTTGTACCGGAACTTTTGGACGTCCTATAAAATGTCCATGGATACCCACAGCCATTTGAGCCACAGGGAGGTTCTAGAGACAATTCTCCGGAACGGCCGAGACGACCTTGAAGCTACACGAATCAGGGCTGAAGCAGTCAGCTGCGGTAGCCTGTTCCTCAACTATTTGGTCACGGAACGACCCGAATTTGTTACTAGCGACGAGCTCTTCATATTACAAGAATTATTGACGAAACTCAGGAGTGCCGATTGATGTGTGTCGTTCTTTAAGGAAAGCGGAAAATGAACCAAATTTGTAAATATTGCATGGGGTAAAATATACCCTATTCTCCTGTGATACTATATATATTAACGCGCATATTTGTAAATAGTATAATATGAACTCGTATATTGTAGTATTTATTATGTGTATATGATTCTAGAGGGTGCATTTTAATTTAATATAAGATACTATTATACCTGTACGGCGAAGATTTTTATTATTGATAAATAAATCTTTTTAAACTGTTTATTTGATGTATTAATTTGATATCCTCATAAATATTAGTTCGTAAATAACATTTTCGGTTCGGTAAGTTGATTTCGCTAGTTTTTCATCCACCCGATAAGAGTTACAAAAAATAAAATTCAGGTTTCCTTTGTTTTAATTTTTGTCTTTTAAAGAAACAATTTTCAGACTTATTGATACCTTCAAAGGAAATGATAATTTGTATATTTTAGCAACTATTTTAAAGCTCTAAAATAAAGAATGTATTATATTATAATACATTTAACCTATGAAAAGTGTAACGTTATGTCCCCGTAACTATAAAAACTAACACATTTATCAAATATATTAATCCTATTTCGTAACATAAATGCATAATTTCAATGATTCTTTATTGTTTCAACCTTATCATGGTGCATATTTTATTCGAGTTCTCAAAATAAAATTTCCGTTCGGTTTGTTTTAATTTTTGTCTTTCAAATGAACAATTTTCAGGTTTATCGGAACCTTCAAGAGAACTAGTAAATGATTGCCTTTTGTTATCGCCGTCCATCTTTTATTCAAAATCTGGTCATTAAATATATACATGTATAAATCATATTTTATTTGGTGACACCGGTCTTTCTCTATGACGGTAAGGACGAAATCTGTTTATTTCCATCATTTCGAACCAGAAAGTAGTGTGAATCCGACACAGAATCCATATAGTATCCAGAAAATGAGTAAGGAATATAAGGAGTCAGCAATTTCCCTATGAAAATTAATATTGAAATAATTGTTGTTTGTTGATCTTCGTTTTTTACAACACTTCGTACGAAAAAAAATATTTAAAGAGATATTGATTGGAAAACATATATATTCGAAAAGTACAAGGACTGAATCAATCCAAATTTTCATAGTGGTTTGTGGTCCATATGAATTGAGGAGTAAGAAATAACATTTGGCAAAAGAGCAATCATTCTCACCAAAAACAATCACGACTTTATAGGGAATGGATCGGTACAATTTGTTTTATGTTGTGAGACTTTCCGAGAAGTTCTTATTTAAAGTTTACCAGTCTAATATTAAAGCAGGTTCGGACTGACCAATATTCAATGTGATATTTAATAATTTTATTTAAATTTATATATATATCGAGGAAAATGCTCAAATTTCAAAGGCACGTACAAGGTTTTCACAATTTTTTATCTATAATAATCAGATAAAACTATAGCATGTATTGCTATATTCTGCTACTATGGTGTAATGGTTAAAGCGTTTAGCCCTCTAACGGAGGTCGCGGGTACGATTCCCGGCGGGGCAATAACTTTTTGTTGTTTAGTTAGAACATTTGTCAAATCACCTAGACCAGGTAGCGGACTCGGGGACCTGAAACGCTCTCTAATTTCAATCATTGTTTCTTTACTCCTATTTTTCCTTTCCTGCACCCTTACTTGGCCTACCCATTGTAATATTAAATAAAATAACTGCATAATTTATTGAGCATATATCTAATACTAGAAAGAGAAAAACAAAATATTTTTAACAAAAAAATTGAACCGACTTCAAAAAATAAATAAGGAACTCACTAAAATGTATAATAAAACTTAGGCTTTTAACACACAAAAAAACGTTTTAAAATAAAATATTTCCTCAAATAATACAAAAATAATAATATAATTTTATCTCATAAACACAAAATTAAAAAGGAACAAAACAAATATAATTCGCACGGTACCACACGGTACACGGACTTCAAACTGATTTTTATTTAGTGTTTACAAGGATTATTACCTACATATTGTATTTTAAAAGGTTTTTTTTTTGTGTTAGAAAAAAGTTTTATTATTTTTTAAATTTTAGTGAGTTTCTTATTTATTTTTTGAAGTTGATTAAATTTTTTTGTTAAAATTATTTTATAATAGTTAATATTCGTTGCATTATTAATTTAAACACTTGATGCATACATTAACGTATTTATTACCTGCAATATTTGGTTAATGCTTCGTTAAGTAATGCATATACGTACATAAAGAAACCTGAAATGAATCAGAAGTTAATACCACTGAAATTTACAGAAAAGTCTTAATGAATCACCTCTAGTACAGTGATAAACTGTCTCTACAGCGATATCAATTACTGTAAGTTCTTAAGCAAGAACAATTTTTAAAAAACATAACTTTGATTCCTATTATATAAAAAAGGTAAATGTCAATAATCGGTTAAATAACATCTACTTTATAATATTAATATAATGATAAAAGGAATTGACTGATGGGGCAGAAATAATAATAAATAATTTTCATTCCAGTTGATTTTTTAAAAATATATTTTAAAGTCTCCTTTGACCAACTAAGAGTTTATTTGTGTTTTTACCTACAGTTTAACGTAGGCTGGCGAGTTCTCTGAGATTCATTAAATTATTATTATAAATAATAATAAATAAATTTCATTCCAGTACATAAGAATATCTGTAGTTCTTTGAGATTTAATGAATTATTATCATGATAAATAATTTGTGGGATGGAGCCGGTCCTGTCGTGCGTGTGTTTGCGAGCGGCATAGCCGCCGCATCAGCTGTTGGAGCACGTGACATAACGGATCCGAGGCTCCCTCAGTTCCGCGACTCCTTCGGCTGCGTGAACGCGTCTTGGCGCAAGGGATCCTCCGCGCCACCTCCCCCGGAGGGTCGAAGGGGTGGGGGGTGTCGCGTCACGCGGCCGACCCGGCCCCTGCCCTCTCGCGTTCGCTCTCCCAGCCCCTGCGCTCAGTTCCACCGCGTCCGTCCTCTCGGAGTATTGATCAGCCGGACAAAGGAACTGACCAGCCGGCTACTACTACGACCAAGAAACTATTCGACGACGTTCGTCCGTCCCGAACAGTCCCGCGCGCGCGTTCGCCTTTTTCGTCTTTTCGCGGTGCGTTAGTGCGAGTTTTCGGTTGGTGCGCGACCCTAAATGCGCCCCGCCATCCCGCCACCACGTGCGACAACGTGAAGCGCCCGCGCTCAGTTCGATACGCGACGCGAGAGTATCATGTCGATGGCCAAGGCCGGCAAACGGCCGCTGAGATCGCTCACGGCCCACGAGAAACTTTTGGCGGTGAAGAGGGTCAGCGCGGGAGGCGAGAGCAAGGCTTCCGTTGCCAGGGACATCGGCGTGCCTGAGTCTACGCTTCGCGGCTGGTGTAAAAACCAGGCCAAAATCTTCAACCAGGCCCGTGCCAGCCCCAATCACCTGGACGGAGACGGAGAGGCTGTCAGTCCGGCGAAGAGGTCCAAACTCGACGAGCCCTACAACCTGAGCATGAAGGACACATCGGACAGTTCGTACTCGCCCAGCTCGCAGTTCGACGGGGGAGACTTCGCCAAGACCGCCGCCGAGACAGAGGCGGAGACCCCGCCGATCAACTTGCGGTTTCGACGGCGGCGGACAAGGAACGCGAGAAGAACCGCGCGGAATTGGCCCGGCTCAGTGCGGAACTGGGCCTGAACAGACCCGAAGTATTTCTATCAGGATTCGGAGGTTCC
This sequence comes from Rhynchophorus ferrugineus, assembly GCF_030347505.1. Classification (NCBI taxonomy): domain Eukaryota; kingdom Metazoa; phylum Arthropoda; class Insecta; order Coleoptera; family Curculionidae; genus Rhynchophorus; species Rhynchophorus ferrugineus. The sequence goes on from NW_027472587.1 coordinate 14,945,749, forward strand.
AACTCGGTGAATGAGACGATCTTGTTCTGGAATTCCATTTATAACCAGCTGACCTATCAGCAGAAGTTGCTGCAGCAACATCAGCAGGCGAAGTTCCCGGCGGCGGACGCCGGTTCGAAGCACGCCACCACCAACGGCGCGGAGAAACGCGACAAGATCCTGCCCAACACCGAGCAGCAACCGTCCGTTCACGATTCGGTCTCGTACTGGCTCCGCCAACAAACCCTGATGGGTATGAGCACGATCGCTTCCACGACGACAACGACCACGACGACGTCATCGTCCTCCTCGCAGCCCTTACCTACCACCGCTGCCGTCACCACCACGACCACGACCACCACCAGCAGTTCCATGCCCGAGGTCAGCACCAGCGCGTCCAGTTTCATCAACAGCATGTCGACGAACTCGGCCGTAAGTCAGATGCGCCTCTGGAACTGGTACAAACAATCCCTCCCCACCGTTAATCAACTCCAGGCCCAACTGACCTCCACCCCCACAAACTCGGATAAACAGATTCTCTACCAGCAGTTGGTCAAGCCGGAAGCCGACCAGAATCAGAAAGACAAACAGGACACGGAAAACGACGTGGTCAAAGAAGAGAAACCGCGAAACAACGGCAAGAACCGTTCGGTGCTGGACAACATTTTCATAAACAACAGCATGCCGGCCTCGGAGGCCGACAAGGACGAGCCGGACTCGTCCCTGGACATCTACCAGGCGGTGAGGCACGGCGAGAAGTTCCTCAAGTGGCTGGAGTCGTGCAGCGACCCCTCCGTCACCGCCGTCCAGATCGTCACGCTCCAGAGCCTGATCAAGAACCTGAAGAAGGGCTTCGACCGGAAGAACGGCGACCACCAGAACACCAAGACCAAAGTGAGGAGGAAGTGAGTGACGAGACGTTGTCGGACCGATACAGGGTGGTACGTTATTCCTCAATTCTCAACCAGGATCTCATATGTTTTTGGTAATATGTTTTACCCTGTGTATAGTGTTTAGTTTAATTAGCAAGGCTGTCAATGAGTTTTAGTCATAAATGTCTGTATAGATATAATAATATTGTTATATCGGATTATATTGAGAAATGTGATTTTTTTAATGATTCTTCAAACAGGGCAGGACGTAGGTGATTAAATTTATATTGTATAATTGATAAATTAAAAGTATTTTGATCGGGATCAAAAGACACTCGTTGTAAGATATTTGTATATAACAAAAATAAAATATATTCGGACCTTGTAAATATACAAATATAATTTCGCGTCGACACATTACTGCTACGTCCTCTCCCTGTCCTGTATATATGTAATCAGCGTAGGTTTAGAAACAAACGACGATCATTCGCAAACATCCGACAGAGTACGGTTGTCAGGTGGTTACGAACGGTCGTCGGGTCTCTAGCGTTTAAGAGGAGAAATTTCTATTTGATTGTTATGATCATGTATGTTTAGGTGCCAACCGGAGAAAGGTTTTTTGATTGCTCAAATTTCAGTACCTTTATTTATGTCCGCCTTCACTCGCAGAATCGACGCCAAAGGTTTAATTTTAGTTCGCAATTCAGTCAAGTCAGTCGGGATGAACCGGACTATTATAGTGTTTTAGGGTTCCGTGTTTCGCGATTGATTCCTTTTAATACGGACGGGGATGATTGGCATTTGTTCCTTTATTTTTGTTGACGAAATTTCAGATCGATATTGCCACAAATATTTTTATATTATTAATAAAAATAATTTACTGGCATTCAAGACGGTTTGTTTTACTTCATTCACTCTCCTTCTTCCCCCCTTCCATCACACAATATTTAACAATTTCATATCTTATCAAAACTATTTATAAAAAAAATAATATTTTGTACGACTAGAAATAAATTATCATTACACGTTTCAATCAGTCAGGAGTTTTTAATAAAATAATTAAAACACCAAAACTCAAAAAAAATTATTTCCAACTCAATTAAAATTAGGATGATTAAAATATCAACACAATAATAGAATTAATAATTTTATGCAGATTTTTTTTCTCAAAATTAATCTATTAATTAACTGACTGGGATAATTAAAATATTAACACTTCAATAAAACTCTTTTGATCGAACATAATTTTGTAATTATTTAATTTGAATAATTGAACTTCATATGAAAAATTAAATATCAAAACAAACAGATAGTAACTAATTAATTTTAAGAATTCAATAAAATAATGCAAGAGGTGTACTAATTAGTTTGTCTTTAATTAATTTTTAAATTGTGCTTAAATGGTGAGTAAAATCTATTTAAAACTATAGCTAATTAATTACATTTCTGACGTTGTTAATATTGCAAAGGATGAAACTTCATCCTTTTCTAATGTTCTACGGCTTTTATTTAACACAATCATTATGGGACTTCTTTCTCCTTCATACGAAAAATTAAATATCAACTAGTACACAGATAGTAGCTAATTAATTTTAAGAATTCAATATAATTATAATAATTTGATTTTATAAATTGTGATTAAATGGTGGATAAAGGTTGTTTAAAACTATAGCTAATTAATTAAATTTCTGACGTTAATATTGCAAAGGGTATTTTTCCAGGTTTCATACTTTTCGAATATTCTACGGCTTTTATTTAACACAGTCATTATGGATGGAAATGATTCTTTCTCCTTCATACGAAAAATTAAATATCAACTAGTACACAGATAGTAGCTAATTAATTTTAAGAATTCAATATAATTATAATAATTTGATTTTATAAATTGTGATTAAATGGTGGATAAAGGTTGTTTAAAACAATAGCTAATTAATTCAATTTCTGACGTTAATATTGCAAAGGGTATTTTTCCAGGTGTCATACTTTTCGAATATTCTACGACTTTTATTTAACACAGTCATCATGGATGGAAAGGATCCTTTCTTCTTCATACAAAAAATTAAATATCAACTAGTACACAGATAGTAGCTAATTAATTTTAATAATTCAATATAATTATAATAATTTGATTTTATAAATTGTGATTAAATGGTGGATAAAGGTTGTTTAAAACTATAGCTAATTAATTAAATTTCTGACGTTAATATTGCAAAGGGTATTTTTCCAGGTGTCACACTTTTCGAATATTCTATGGCTTTTATTTAACACAGTCATTATGGATGGAAATGATTCTTTCTCCTTCATACGAAAAATCAAATATCAACTAGCAAACAGATAGATAACTAATTAATTTTAAGTATTCAATAAAATTATAATAATTTAATTGTATGATAATTACAAGAGGTGTACTAATTAGTTTGTCTTTAATTAATTTTTAAATTGTGACTAAATGGTAAGTAGAACCTATTTAAAACTATAGCTAATTAATTAAATTTCTGACGTTGTTAATATTGCAAAGGATGAAACTTCATCCTTTTCTAATGTTCTACGGCTTTTATTTAACACAATCATTATGGGACTTCTTTCTCCTTCATACGAAAAATTAAATATCAACTAGTACACAGATAGTAGCTAATTAATTTTAAGAATTCAATATAATTATAATAATTTGATTTTATAAATTGTGATTAAATGGTGGATAAAGGTTGTTTAAAACTATAGCTAATTAATTAAATTTCTGACGTTAATATTGCAAAGGGTATTTTTCCAGGTGTCACACTTTTCGAATATTCTATGGCTTTTATTTAACACAGTCATTATAGATGGAAAGGATTCTTTCTCCTTCATACGAAAAATCAAATATCAACTAGCAAACAGATAGATAACTAATTAATTTTAAGTATTCAATAAAATTATAATAATTTAATTGTATGCTAATTACAACAGCTGTACTAATTAGTTTGCCTTTAATTAATTTTTAAGTAGTGTTTAAATGGTGAATAATATGTTATATATTTAAAACTATGGTTAATTCATTACTCTTCTAGTGTTGTTAATATAGCAAAGGGTATTTTTCCTTTCCAGGCTTCATATTTTTCGAATATTTTATGGTATTTATTCAACAGAATCATACTGTGACTTCTTTCTCCTACAGTGATTATTTACGACCTATAAAGCCACGGGGGTTACGGTAATAAAATTTAAATTAACCAGTGGTTTAGGATATTGGATAATTGTCGTTAAATTATTAATCAAAAACACTATGGAACTATTAATTACTAAAAAATCGGTTATTTTAATAATTAAAATTGCTCAATAAAGGACAAAAAATGTTGCGATTTTATTAACAGAACCTAGTTAATAAGAGAGCCGAATTAAAAGGAAAAATATTTTTAGGAGATTTTTGGTTTCCGTTGACAACTAAATTATGCGTGAAATAGAGATACAACTTCATCTAGAAATTTGTGGACAAAAAAAACTCAAAATTCGAGACCGTGTGCAATAATATAAACAAACGAGCAACAGGATCTTCCTGTAGTTCGAACTACTAGAAAACGAGCCCGAGTTATGCAAAAACATACATATGCCGGTAAAATGTAACGACGAAAACAATACGCCGGCCGATGAATGGGAAAATGAGAAATATGAATGGTCGTAGTAGGACGTAGTAAAACTACAAAGCAAATAAAAAGCTCCGGCGCATTCAAACTTTCTATGTCGGGCTGCTTCGGAGCCAACTTTTATATAATAGGAAATAAAATTGCCCGGCTATCAGGTTTAGTCCGGGATCATATACCGCTCGATTGATCTGTGTAAATTTCATAAATTTTGATAAATCAAAATGATATTTTTCCGAACCTAACTTTTAAATAAGGAAATTTCGAAAATGTCAAATTAATTTTCGTTCGGTATTGAGTATATAGTATTTCTTTGTAGTCATTTCACTTATCATTAATTAATTTTAATATAGAAAATATACAGGCTTATAAATTAATTTTAGATGATCTAAAACAAACGGTGTATTATGTATTAAGTCACAAATTAAAAAATCCTATAAAATTAATTTATAGACCTAACATTTTCTACTGGATCTCAATTTTATATGATATGACATTATATCAAAAACAGTTGATGCAAGTGTCCAAATTAATCCTGTTGGTAAATTGCCATGGAAATTAGACAGTAGACAATCGATTTTGAGTAACAAATTAGCTTTGTTTTGTTCGTAATTTAATTTTAATTCGTAAAATCTTGGAATTATTGGTGGTAATTAGATTTTTGGGAAGCTATTGTTCTCAGTGATGGAATTACCAGCACATGGAGCCCAGGGCGGCAAATATGACTGAAATATATTTTTCATCTTACAGAAATAATAAAATTTTATTATTATTAATTTTCTTTAATGAGCCGGCTTGGTGGCGCAGTGGTAAAGGCGATGGGACGGTCCGCCTACTGTTGCGATAGCCGCGGGTTCGAATCCTGCTGGGGCACGATCGTAAATTTATGTTTGTGAATGTTCTAGGCTAGAATGTAAAATCCGACAAGGAAAATGATCTCAGCCACGTCAGTAACCAGGCTGGGTAAGACCGGATGTCTTCTGGGATGATTTCTAATGTTGGTCACTCGCCAGTCGGTGGGCTTAATGCTGTGGATCGTGATTCGGAGCCCACGTTAAACTTTAGGCCCAGTCCAGATAAACCCATAGTTGGTAAAAGGAGACTTTTTAAAATATAGAAAAAAAATTAATATATTATTATTATATACGTATATACGTCAGGGAGAAAAAATCTAAAACCAACACATCGGTTTGGGTTTTTTAGTCGGTTATGTTAATTTAGATTTGGTTTGTTGGTAATTTATTTTTTTATATATATCACAAAACTATATTACTATTTTTGTATTGTTTGAGCTCAGCACAGATTTCAAAGTAATGAGTTGTTAAAATAATAGTTAAAGTAATATTGTAAATAGATAAATAGGTTTAGGTAGGTATTAAGCTAAATTGTGTGTACCTATTAGAATATAAAATACGTGTAGTAGATAGGTTAAATAAGGTTTTTGTTTATTTTTATTTAGTTATTAGAACGACTGTTATGTACATATTTTATTTTCAAACATTTTTTTTTTGTTTTAAAAATCTAAGTTTGATTATTTTCTAAGTTTTAGTTCTTTATTTATTTTTTGAAGTTGGTTCAATTTTTTCGTTAAAAATATTATATCTTTCTCTTTTTAGTGTTAGATATTTACCCAGTAAATTACGCAGTTATTTTATTAAGTATTACAACGGGTAGGACAAGTAAAGGTGGAGCACGTTAGAAAGGAAAATAGGAATAAAGAAACAATGGTTGAGAATAAGGAACGCTTCAGGACTCGCTTCAGGTAGCGCTACTAAATCTACCGCTACCTAATCTAGGTGATTGGATAAACGTCCCCGCCGGGAGTCGAAACCGCGAATTCCGCGTGTGAGCTGAACGCTCTAGCCACTACACCATAGAAGCAGTTCCCTGCAATATTTCTACGGCTTCTTATATGATATGGTTAGTGTTTAAAAGCAAACTGAACGGCTTTTGCATTGAACAACTTTCAGTTTTCTGTTACATCAGTTCAGCAATAACATTATACCCAAATATCTGATTATTTTTGATAAAATATATGTGGAAACTTGTATGTGACTTGATTTGATTTTTTAACTTTTAGCTCTTTATTAATAATTTTTCCAAGTCGGTTTAATTTTTTTGTTTTCCCTCGATTTCCCCTCCTTCCCCCAACAGATCCTGACTTAGTTCCGATGGGGGCCATCTGGAAGTTCACTCTTTCGAAGAAAAAAAACCAAACGTAGAAATCGGCGAAAGTAAAACTTCCTGCTTTTCTGAAATCGATTAATTAAACAGTCACTAGTCGATTGCAGACGATAGTTCCCAACGCTAGTAATAGTGGAAAATTTAACAAAATAATTTTACTGTAGCGATATCACATACCCTCTGACTAATGCGCGGTGTTATTCGTTTCTCTCTCTCGCACGGTCGTTCCCGGCCAGCTACGATTTATTATTTTTAAGTGGATCTCTTAATTACTTCTCCAACCTGTTGATTTGAAAATGCCATTAATTTTTATTACGTCGGTCTGAAAAGTCCTGAAAGCGGAGTGGAGCGGTAGGTGGAGGGGGAGGGGGCGGCGTCGGCGTCGTAGTCTGCATTGTTAGCGTCCTCCTCGGCTTTCCGTCGACGACCCTGAAAAACTTTGTCCCGTTCTTTTGTTTCAACTTTTGTTGGTCTTTTTTTCCGTCTTTCCTCCACCCCGTCTTGTTTATCTTTCGCAGGGACCTGCGTCTGTACCGCTGTTGTCGTTCGTTGTCCAACTTCTGGCCTAATTTATTGGAGTTTAATGAAGCGGGGCACTGGGGGTGGGTTTCGCCTGGAAACTGATTATTTTTTAAGTATTCTAGTTTGTATTTTACCGACTAAGGGTTCAGCTATGGGTTGCGAACAATGAGCCTTGGCGTTGAGCCGCAGTTCAGAGACGGTTTAGAAGTCTGGCCCTACCCAGCTTGGTTAACGATACGAGGAACATGGTTTTTCTTGATTGGAATTCACATGGATGATCACAGTTACAGATAGTCACGTGGGGAGTCTCACTGCTGCATTGTTGAAAATATTCGTTCAAAGCTTTTTGTCAAATCGAGCCATGAAAACCTATTTTTAATTGTTTTTCTGTACATTTTAGAATGACGAAGAATATGCAGGTGTTAATGTACTTATCCATTGCTGTTCGTTATATATTTTCATTATTAATTATTAGGGGATTTCTCCTAACTTCTTCTATTACTCTGGTTTGAGCTCGATTACGTAACTAAAATTATGTGTTTAAAAATCTTTATTCATGGTAATATGTTGGTTGTTGGTATTATTATGTTGACAGTTAATAGGTTGGATTGGAACCTTATTATTACAATTATTATATCGAAAACAGTTGATGCAAATGTACAATTGACATTTTTTTACAATTGTGATGTTGAATTCTAGAAATATCAAAGTTTCAAGGCATTCTGTACATTAAATTCCACTATTTTTGCCAGGTCTCAACAGTTGATGCAAAGCTACAAATAACATTTTTTTACATCTCTGAAGCTTTTTTATATACACTGATGTTTAAACAATGATAGTTTATTGATAATGTCAGAAGATCAGAGAATGTCAGAGATAATGTCATGAAACATTATTTCTTAAATATCGTGGTGATAACAGATTTATAATCTGGGTTAATTTTTAAAATATTAAGCTATACGTTTTTTAGGACAATAATTTTTAAATTATTATGTTTGTTGAAATCTGAAAAACAAATGACGTGACGGTAAAATGATCAATCATCAAATTCTAGCTAATTTTTATTTGCGACCTAATATTTTTTACAATTTTTACAAATAGATAATTATAACAAACTACGAATTTCACATCGATTCTCATTTCACCACGTCTAAACTTAGCATACCAATCCTTGATGGTTGATTTTCCTGGGACAATTGTGTATTTTTTTCCCTTCAAAAAGCAATATTTTAACAACACGCAAAATTCCTTTTTATCCATTTTTTTCACAATAACAAACGTTGCTTCACTCAAAATGCTATAATTCACACACTAATGATCCGACAGCTGTTAAATTTATACACGCATCTTTTGAGGGTTAGGGCTAACTATAAAACATATGGATTTAATTCTAGTAGCGCCATCTATGTGTAAGGCCGGGGACTTTTCAATTGACTTGTTTTATCATATGTAATATCACTTTATATCACTGCTGTCATTTTATTTATATTTTTCTGTACTAAAATATCTTTTTTACATTCTTTTTTGTTTTTAATTTTACATGTTTTATTTCAGAATTTTATGCTATATTATTATACTCTTTTGTGATCGTTTAGTAACTCATTAGAATAAAGTTTCATAAATATATCTACATCCTTAATGATGGAGTTGTATTTAAAACTAGCATATAGCTATCAAAGCACCGCCATATTCCAATATGATAAATCAACATTTTGTGATTCATTAGTATAAGACAAAATAATCTACCAATACTACCTAATAGTAATATCAAAGTGAAGCCAACGGAATTGATAATGTCCAAACCTAAATAAATAGGTCGTTAGGCATTTATTTAAACATTCGTTCTCATCCAACATTAATACTGCCGATATCTCTAGAACAATATTACCGAAAAATCTTCAAGCGTAACAGTTAACGGCGATTAAAGATGGAAGAAACAGGTTTTCGCGAAGCGCCAGTTGAGTGGGACATATTAAGCATGCAAAATACTAAAAATCTTCGCTCGCCCGTCTCTTCGACTTCGTCCCATCCGTGAAAAAACATCCTATGGGGACAATGGCAAATAAAATATTTCGCGGTTGAAAAAATGTTCTTTATCAGTCAACAACGACGTTGATAAACGTATTTGCGTGTATCCGTTCTGTCTTTGGTCGTTTCAATTGTTCGCGGTTTTGTATTTTTGCTCCTGTTGATTCATTGTTGCAATGAATGTAGTACGGAATCATAAAAATATCGATTTATAATAACATACTATAGTCTATCCAAACAAGTTTTGTACATAGGTCATATAAATGACGTCAAAATGTCGCAATTTACATTAATATTTTCCATATCACCTACGAGCTAGAGTTCTAGGCGCGTTTTTCGTGTAGTTGTATCCCCTGGAGGCCTAATCCATCTAATTAACAATTGTATATACAACTAATATATTTTACTTTCTTTAAGAGCATATTTACCTTTTACGCTTAGTTATGTTCTTCGGTACAGTGTTTCCTTGTAAAAATATTTTATATCACTCTATTTTTTCTTAATTTGTTCTGTTAATACTTAATCACTGCATTCCCCTTAATGTATTTGCCTTATCTGCAAAACTGTTACTATTCTTTCTCTCTTGGTACATTTTAATCAAATTCTCATGTATGTTCTGAACAATTACACACAAATCTGTTTACATAAAGATATACAATAAGATTTCCTAGAGTTATCACATATTAATTATATATTTACCTTTAGTTGTTTCCACTCCTATCACCCTGTCTTAGAAATAGGCAGGATTGAATCATATCATATTCAGAAAGTTTCATTCAAGTGGATAACTAAGCTGCTAATTTCCAATCTATCTAATATTGGTTCGTAATTCCATTATTTGTCAATCTTCTTCAATATATCTGATCAGGTTCAACCAAACCGCAGGTATAATAACCATTCCTGTTTCCAGCATGAAGTACAATATATCTGCAATGAATTACTAACCGTTTGATATTATGTTTATTTAAAATAATAAATATCTCTAGGGAACTAATAAATTATATACTTTTATGGTTTGTAGTTTGGCAGCTCTATGGCAATCACACTAATCTATATCTTCAGAAAAATAAACTAACCAGACAAACTCTATAAACTTTTATTATTCTTCTAATTCTTATCGAATAAAACGCTATGTTATAAATCAAAAATAAAAAACAGTAATTAAAATTATATTAGCCAAATACTACAAATAATAATACCGTTACTTATAAAAAAGAGGACAATAAAAAAAATGAGTCTCTGAAATTTATTGCCTTATTATAATTATTAGTAAGAGGACAGAGAGTTTATTTGTAACACATCTAGCAGACATTGCAGTGTTAATTAAATAACCCGAAATCATTCATTAAATCAATTAAATAAGATAATAGAATATACTTAGCACAATCTTAATTTATAAATTAATTTATTACTTATGTTCTGTTGTACTTGAATTAATACATAAGCAAGGCACGTTGTTGTTGTGATTTAGCAGCCTTATATCATGTTTTAAGGTGAAATCTTGGATCACTTCGTATATCCATTTGATTTCGAGATCATCGTTTAGCTCTTCATTGCGTAGCGATAACTATTAGTAATTAATCTTAGAACTTTGTTTTAGGAACGTTGGTTTAATGTTTTGGTGCATCCCCATATTTGCATTTGGCTTTATGATTTATTTTTAAATCAATCTCTTTGATTTTATGTCTAATTGAGAGTATTTTCCGATTAACCAGTACATCTTCTTGAGTTTGAATCTAATCTCCCCCGATTTTTGTCTAACATGATGTTTCCAATTTAACCTACCATCAAGATGTATGCCGAGGTATTTGACTGAGTCTGTTTGAGGAATTGGGCATCCATCAAGTGATATAATTAGGTTTTTGTTATTTCGCCGCAACGCAAAATTAGCATGAACAGATTTGGAGCTATTTAGCGGCTTTTTCCAGTAGTTAGCTGATTTATACATCTTATTGACTGCTATTTGTGCTTTTTCTACATTCTTAGGCAGCGATCTTTTGCCATGACAATTGTGTTTTCGGAAAATGTTCCAGTACTGTTTTCTATGTTGTTGGGATATCAGCAGTATAAAGCAGATACAGTAGTGGTATCAAGACTCTACTCTGTGGAACTCCAAAGGTTCTTAATAAATTAATTAAGAATTCTTAAGTTGGCAGCCGCGCAATTTGCTCATTTTGTAGACTAATCTCAAATTCCATATCCGGTCAAATGTTTGTGAGATAGCCAGGAATATTGCAGGGTAGTATTTCTTTCACAGTTACAGTTAGTAAATTTGTTACTAAGATTAGGCTTTTTTGTTTTTTTTTTTCAGGAATACTAGAGTGTGATCAGATGATAGTTCGCACAAGCTCTCGATTTGTCTTTGATTTGATGAGATACCTTTCGAAATGTAAAAAATCCAGTAGGTCTGGTACTTTATTATGCCGGTGGGCCAGTAAGTTTAAAACAATATAAATACGTGGAATAGTTCCGAATGAATCCGTTCGATCTTCCCGAAAACGTAAATAATTCAGTATTTGTCGCCACCTACGCGTACACAGACACATTCGGGCTTCGGAACGGCGATTTTCCTGTTGCGAGGTCGCCGAAATGAAATTTGGAAGCCAAACAATCGCCCTACCCGATAGATTGCCGACGCGAAAAATAAAGAATCGAAATTTTCGTTCGTTCGTTGGTTCGACAGCGACGGTGGTGGGTCGCGGAGGGCCCTGGCGGGAGGTGGAGGACGGGGCAGGGCGCGGGGTCGGGAAGCGGCGCTGGCGGTGGGTCGAGGGGGATCGCAGACCCTGGGAACGAGGGGCTGCGTTTCCGCGGACCCATGGAAGTCGTTGGGCGACGGTGCGGGGCGACTCGGTTGCCTCTGGCCCGCCTGGGCGACGTAATCAATGGGGGATGAGCCGAAGAAAAAGCAGCCGACCCGTATAGCGCGGCCTGCCTGATGTTCGCGTATCCTTTCGTTGATCAGTGGCGTACAGTCGCTCCGATCTTTTATCATTCGGATTTTAAATCGTGAAAATTAGTTATGGACCGTTATTTAATGATATTCTAAGAGACATCATGATTTACGTATTCATTTTACTCAAAATATGTTACTTCTGCGAAAAAATAAAGGTTTTGACATCACGCTTCGTAAACAATGCATGTTTACATGTATTCCACTGTATAATGGTGTGCAGTTTCTCGATAAAATAATGTGTCGATAAAAGCTCCCAATATATCCAAATTAATTAGAAATTACTGTTATTTTTATATGTATATTACTGTAACTTTTCGAAGGATAATTTAGTGTTTTGAACGAAGGGGAATTCTTAATATTAGAACCTATTTCGGTTGGGGTTTCGCAGGATAGTGTCTTGGAGTTACTACTTTATCTCATCTACACTGGTATCTCAATACTCAGTACTTGAAATAATTGCTGGACACGCAGTCACTCACTATGCCAAAAAACATACCTTCGGATAGATATATAGAAAATAAGGCTAAATATAGCTATAAGCCATAAGTACAAGCAATAGACCAAAGATTGGAAAATACTTATTAGCTGGATCAGTCCAAGTCAATTTTACTATGTAGACTTACCTAAATGTTACCTATGTTACACTTAAAATAAAATGTGCTATTTTGTACAAAAATATATGGAGAAGTAAATTTTAAAAAAATTAATCTAAAATAAATTAAATTAAAATATTTATTTTATATAAATTAAAGTCAACTAAACATTATTTTACTTAATATTTTCTATTGTCGGCTTGGTTGGCGCAGTGGTAAAGGCGACAGGACGGTCCTCCTACTGTTGCGATAGTTGCGGGTTCGGTTAGGCCTCCCAGAAGACCTAACCGCTCTCATCAAGTTCTCGATCTATCTCTCGGACAGATCTTTCCAGGTCAAGATCAGGGAATCACTTTCCAGTCGTAAACAAATCGATGCTGGCGTACCTCAAGGTTCCCCGCTGGCCCCAGCCTTATTTAACCTCTTTATTTCAGATCTGCCGAGAAAAGAGCACATTGACGTCGCGTTTTACGCTGACGACACTGCTTTCTTCACGGCCACCAGGTTCGAAGTTACAATTCATGAACGTTTACAGAAGCAGCTCGATCAAGCTCAAGCGATTCAAATTCTGGAGGCTGCAAATCAACCCCCTGAAAACCCAGGCCATCATTTTCCATAAGAAGCGTTACGCACTGCGCGTCTCGCAACTTAAGATCGACACCGACCAATTTGGTTCTGCTTCCAATATCTTTTTTTTTTGGCCTGGAACCGGGTAGGGGAATCCTGTTACGGATACCTGGTCGGGAAGACCCGTAGGAATACGCGAGTTGGACTGGTTATGTGGAGACTACCTCTGGGCTACCCACTAAACCCCACGCTATCAGCTGATCCAATGGCCCTAACTGATAAGATGCTTCCAACATTTGCGTTGCAGTACTTCGGTGTTAAGATGGTATCTCTTAATTTCTTCTATGAAAGTTGGAATCAAAAGTCCTCGGTGTAAGTAATTGATCCTATAGTATCTCCGCGCATCTACAATACTTCTCAGTACTTTATTCTGAACGATTTGTATTTTGCTGACATTATTTCTCGCAGAAAAGAATAAAATAGGCTAGATGACTGTAATAAAGAAACACAAAAATACTAATTTGTAATAATATACTACAGACAGGTTATCAAAAATATATTTATTTCAAAATAAAACTGGGATTATTAAGATTTTACCACAAATAAAAACACACAATTTCAAAATTCGCCATTTAGTGCCCATTTAGTACAGTGTACAACTACAAGGTCACACGATTTCCTCTTCTTGAGTCCTAGTTTAGTGCAGTGTCGCTTTCGTCATGTCTTTGGGTAAGTCTCTTTTCCCCTATGACAGCTGGAATCGAAAGGTCTAAGTGTAGACCACAATATAGGTCATTATTTTGTATTTTAATTCGATTTCTTTTCATTTCTTTTTGATAAGCTCCTTCCAACGGAGTTTTGCAAGTAACGTTCGTAAGCCGTTTTCTACTGGTATGGGTTGTTTTCGTCGTCATGGAGACGACGAGCCGCCACTGGACCCGCGCGGCCTCCGCGACATCAAGCCCACACGCCGGCCGACGAGCCATCTGCACCCCCGACATGGAACCGTAATTGCGGGGCCGCGCCGCTCGCGGCCCATCGTCCCCCGGCCCCCGAACGTTCCCTCGTCGCTGCCGCTGCCGCCGCCGCCGTCACTTTTATAATTAACGAGAAGGCGCCCCCCGAGCCGCGCGCCCTCCCGCGGACGCGCCCGGTAATTGCCCGCGTATGGTAGCCTGGCGTGACTGCCGCGCCGAACAAAGGCCGTTTTCGGGAAATTCGATACGGCGACGGAGAGCGACCGGGGGGTTCGGGGGGCGAGAGGGGGTCGGTCGGCGGAGGCGAGGGGACGAGGCGGCAGTCGGCGGACGGACGGATGGACGGACCGACCGAACGACCGACGGATATCGGCCGCCGTATCTGCCAGACTTGGGGCCGGGCGCGACCCGCGAAACGGTCACGGATGGCGGCGATTGTCGAACCGCGGGTTTCCGACGACGCGGAGACTCACCGCGGTTAGTCGGGGAATCGTCCGATGCTTCGTCAAAAAATTTATCACACGTAACGACTTACGGCAGGAAATTTACTCTTTTCTGAAAACTGGTTTTATAAACTACATTAAAAAATATCGATATCTGTATCTATATATCTATATATATATCTATCATATCTATATATATATATATATATATATATATATATATATATATATATATATATATATATATATATATATATATACATTTCAAAAAGTAGCGATATTTTTAATGAACCTTTAAAATTAAGTATCTTTTGCAATATTACCAAAATGCACTAAACTTGTAATACTGAGTACCTATTCTAGATATTTATCAAAAATAATTAGTAGCCAGAATTCCAGAATTACTTAAATAGTACATTCATTAAAAGAGAGAAAATATATCGCAGTTAGTGACTTACAACAGGACATTTACTCTTTTTATAAAGTTTACTGGTTTTATAAAGTACATAAACAATGATATATCTTTATAGGGATGATTATTGGTTTATAATTCTTGGTATATTACACGTATTTCTACAAGATAATATTTCTCACATTCATTAAAAGAAAGAAAATGTATCGCAGTCAGTGACTTACAACAGGAAATTTACTCTTTTTATAAAGTTTACTTGTTTTATAAAGTACATAAACAATGATATATCTTTGTAAGGATGTTGGTCGCCAAAAAAAATATCCATATTTCGAAATATCGATATTTTTAAAAATATCGATATATCAGAGGAGAGAAAATATCGAATTTTTTTTGCAATGACCGGGAAAAAGGTGTATCGGTATTTTAAAAAATATATTGATCAACCCAAGAAAATATCGATATATACATTTCAAAAAGTAGCGATATTTTTAATGAACCTTTAAAATTAAGTATCTTTACACTTTTACCAAAATGCGCTAAACATTTAAAATCAAGTACTGGAAGAAATCAGAATTGGAAAACCATGAATTTGTACTAAGATAGTAAATTAATTAACGGAGAAAAATGTGCCACAGGCATAATAACTTATGACAGGAAATTTACTCTTTTCTAAAAACTGATTTTATAAAGTACGTAAACAGCGATATATGTTATAGAAGTACAATATAGAAGATACAAGATAGATAAAGAGAATCTGGGAAGCAATTACTGAAAAGAGAAAGAACACCTGGGATAAATGTATCAAGAAGATACTGCAGAAGAGTGGAGAAACGGAAGTCGAAACAAGAAAACTGAGCAGACAGAACGTTTGTTACATATATATTTTGATAATGCAAACTACACTTGGTTAGAATTAGTTCACATTAATGGGCGTCCAAATAAAGATGAACTAAAACAATTGGTGCTCAAAATTGATGTTATTGGTTTATAATTCATGGTATATTACATGTATTTCTATAAGATAACATTTCTCTACACGAATTTGAGCCATTAAAAATAAAATTGGATACCACACAAACAACATTCAAAACAAATAATATCTTTACTATACTTTTTTACTAGATGTTTTAACGTTTAAAAGGATGCATAAGACAAAAAAGGTATTGGCTGATGAACTAGGCGATGCCTTCGTTAATTATAATAATACTTTAAAAAAGAAAACGTGTGTATATAAAAAAATATAAAAAATATTTCGTCATTTTAGTGTTATATAACATTATTTTTTTAGCTCCCAAAATGTTTAATTACAAACTAACAAAACATAATTTGCAATAAGTTTGGAAAGTCCTGCTAAATTGAGAAAGAAAATTGCCAAAAGATTTTGGGCGAAAAATATCAAACCTGAAGAATTGAATTTCTACTGAGGTAATTGACGTGTTTGAGCTAGGGATGGTACTTAATTTTAAATCTTTAGTGTATTTTGGTACTCAATTTTAAATAATTAATATATTTTGGTACTTAATTGTAAGTGTTTATTAAAAATATCCATATATATTGCAAAAAATTATCGATATTTTTCTCGGTGACTGATACTACTAGTTTGAGTAGAGAATTATCGAAAAATGGTCGTTATACAAGAAGAAACGCCACAAAGTCGCTTACCTTTCATCACATGTTGCAGAATATATCAAAAATGTTTAAACAGGACGTTTAATAACACTCGCCGATTTTACCAGGCGTTAATAGTATTTCATAAGGGCAAAAAATTTTCATTTTTCCGACGTAGAATTCAAATGTCGTCAGAAAAATTGAAAAGCAACCGTGTACCCAATGCCTCGTAATAAAGCTATGAATTTACATGAAAAACCCCTCAAAATTAGTTTACGTTCGTTAATGAGCTTGGTCAATAATATACTTTTCGGAAAGTTGTTCCGCGTCTCAAAGTCCTCAATTAAATCGAGGAAACGCGCAATGTGAATCTGACGATTATGAAAGTGGGTCTGCGTGCGCCATATATAGTTGGCGTTGGTTTTTCTGACGGTCCGACGTTGCGAGAGAGCGGCCCCGAAACTAGAAGTCGTCGTCGAACGGTTTCCGTCGATATCCGCCACGCACCACGGGCCAGACGGAGACGGAGGACGTTCGAAGGGATATCGGTCGTCGTATCTCGCAGACCTGGGGCCTGACGACCCGCGAACGGTCACGGACAACGGCAACGGTCGAGCCTATTTGCTCGGCGACGCGTTTGTTTATTGCGGGGACTCGGGGGGGCGGCGGGGAGGCACGGTATACCGTCCTGATGTTACACGCTTCGCGTTTGCGAAAAATTAGCGCTGATCGACCGACCAGACACACTATTGCGAGGAAAAATACATTGTTCTCCCGCCCTTCCTTGCGCTAATTTTTAATAATTTTAATTTTAAGGTAATAGTGGACAGATAATAGTTATATATCGCTTAGTTTTTTTCTAAACGAAAACAAAAACACTCTTGATGAATGCGAGATAAATATAGTCTATCCAAAGAAGTTTTGTACATACGTCATCTAAATTTGTGACGTCAAAACGTCGCAATGTTACCGTACCAATTCCGAGCTTTAGTTCAGTTTGGCTTTGACAGATAACAAAATGCTAATCTAACTAAAATACTGTTATCAAATATAATTTATTTTAACGTTATAGTAGATCTAATGCATCTATTATCGAAAGACTTAAACTACAATTAAGTACGCAGTTATAATAGTTTGTAGGTCGGAGTTGTGATTGATTTTATTTACATTTAACTCTTTTCCGTAGTAATATATTTTACTTTCATTAGAGAGCATATTTAGCTTTTACGCTTAGTTCTTGTGCCCTTCAGTACAGTGTTTCCTTGTAAAGACATTTTAATATCACTGTACTTCTGCTTAGTTTGTTCTGCTAATACCTGTATACATCTTTCTTGATAAAACTAGATTTCATCACTGCATTCTCCTTAATGCATTTTCCATATTTGCATAAGGGTTACTATTCTTTCTCTCCTAACACATTATAACCACTTGCTCATGTATATTTTGAACTACACACACATCTGTGCATATAAATATGTTATACTCTACAATAACATTTTCTACAGTTATCATATATATTAATTATATACTCACCTTTAGTTGTTTCCACTCTCGTCATACTGTCTTAGAAATTGGCAGCATTGAATCATATTATTTCATATATTATTATACTCAGAAAGTTTCATTCAAGCGAATAAATAGGCTGTTAATTTCCAATTTATCTAATATTTGGTCACAATTACATCACTTGTTTATACATACATAACACTATTTTTGTTATCATCTTGTCATGATATTTGTGTGAGTGACCATTTCCTTCATTTTATTATATGCTTTTAAAAATTATATTCTTTTAAGAACAATATCCAGAAGTTCCATTAGACTCTTTTGATACTTTTAAGACTAACAGTTTCCTCTGAAATAATTGTATTCTTGATAGTGCATTTGACTGAAATGATAATTACTATTTTCGCTCGACTATTTTTTTGGCTATCGACTAGATCGACTGTTTCTACTGTTTTCAGTCGATATTTCCACAGTCTAAGTTTTTGCTCGGATGATCTATCTGCATGAATATTTAAGTCAACGGGACGAGGCACCCGGTACACCCATCGATCTCTCCCGTTCCATCTCGAGTTTCTTCCGAGAACCGTCCGCCGGTCATTAGTCGGATCCCCTCGACCGGCAATTAAAAATCTCGTTACGGGGGTCGACGCCTCAGAACGTATCGGCATAGGGGCGGTAGGCCGCAACACCCCGACGACAACGGCTACCTGCACAGCCGATAAGACCTCGCCGAATGGCCCGAAGGGTCAGTCCCAAATTATCGATCTCGCGAGCGTCCCTAAATTATCCTTTGTGCCAAGGCTCGGCGGTGGCAGGGTCCGCCGCCGGCTGTTTGGCCGTGATTAAGGGGGACCGAGACCCGAGGGGGTCGCGGGGAGGGGACGGGGGAACGTCGACGACGACTACGACGGCGGCGGTCAGGTCGCCCGGATGGTGGACGGACGGGAGAGGCGAATTTTTTTCCCTTTCTTCTGGGGGGGACGACGAGAAGAGGCCGGACCGTGGGTGGTGGGGTGGTCGGGGCGAGGGGGGTCGCGGCCGCGGGGAGAAAATCGAAGTGGAAGACGACGACGGTTCCGAAACGCTCTCTCCGTGGACCGGCAGTAAAATTGTTTTATTGCTGAAAACGTTAATTCGCCATCGCGTCTCCTAGGCCTGCTGTTGCTGCCGCTGCTGCTGAACAAAGGGACTAGGGGTGTTGGCCACCGAAAAAAATATCGATATATCATTTTCGATATATTTTTTTAATCGATCTATCGGACAAAAAAATATCGATATTTTACAAAAAATATATATGGATATTTTTAAGAAAATGTCGTCGGCAAATGCTCTAAGTACTGTTTCTTTTGTTGTTGGTATAAAGCAAGATTCTGTACCTGGCAAGTGTCAGGAACAGAATTTTCAACGAAGTCAAAGTTGTCGAAGCAGGAAAATAAAATCGTGATTGGATGTTTAATAAATTATGGCGTTACAGATGATTCCGTAAGATTCTACAATATGACTTAATGGATTCTGTTGCTATTTTGATTAAAAATAACAGCTAGAATAACAAATAGTTTGTTATGCATGTTATTGTAGTATAGTCCATCATTGGCTTGATACCATTCGAAATTCCTTGATAAAAATTCGATTCATTTGATTTCGCAGCCCTCCTATTCGCCTTATTTAGCTCTGCCAGGGTCATACCTATATCTAAACTCTCAAAAAACACTTTGAAGCTTGTTTTCACCGTTTTGAACCAAGTATGAAGGGATTAAAACAGAATAAGAGAGAGTTTTAGAGGTAATTTCAGTAATATGAAGTAACAACTCTTTTGAGAGCTGCAAAGAACATTGACATAAATGCTTTTTATCCAAATGGATTACTCAAAAGTCTCATTGATATTGTCGAGGAATTGGCGCTATAGAATAATGAAGACTACTCTAGTTTATATATTTAAACAAGTTAGACATAGTTTTGTTTTGACGTAGTACAAAAAGACAGCAGCGTAGTAAATGTGATTTATCGCATCGCTACCTGTTATTCAACTCTCAACCTTCAAAACAAACAAGCAAACACAACATTCGCAAACAACCGCTTCTTCAAACAAAGCCGCATAAAAAGATAAAGCACCGAGAGAAAAAGATAAAAACATTAGAAACAAAAATGCAAAAAAAAACTATTAACAAAAGAAAAAGAAAAGATAATATTTGCTATGGCAATATTAGCAATTACATCGATGAGTATAATTATGCTCGTTTGGTTGCTTTTTCAATTTCTAAAACGCCCAAAATGTAGAAAGTAGAAACCTAAATAGATATAACAGATCAATTGAAAAGTTCCCGACCTAACACATTCTAGCGCTACTAGAATTAAATCCATATATTTTTTAGTTAGCCCTAACCGTCAATAATGCGTATATAAATTTGACAGCTGTCGGATCATTAGTTTGTGAATTATAACATTTTGAGTGAAACAACTTTTGTTATTTTGAAAAAAATGGATAAAAGGAATTTCGCGTGTTGATAAAATATTACTTTTTGAAGGGATAAAATAAAGTTGAAGCAAAAACTTGGCTTGATACCGAGTTTTCGGGCACTGCACCAGGAAAATCAACAATCAATGATTGGTATGCTAAGTTTAGACGTGATGAAATGAGCACCGAAGACGGTGAACGCAGTAGACGCCCAAAAGAGGTTGTTACCGACGACAACATTTTAAAAAATCCACAAAATGATTTTGAATGACCGTAAATTGAAATTGAATGAAATAGTAGACACTCTAAAGATATCAATTGAACGTGTACCATATCATTCATGAATATTTGGATATAAGAAAGCACTGGGCAAAGTGGCCGAGTTTTTGCGTCCATGTGTGACAATGGATGAAACATGGCCCCACTCCAAAGTCCAATCGACAGTCATCCGAGTGGACTGCACACGATGAGCTCGCTCAAAAGCGGAGCAACAGCAACAATCGGCTGGCAAGGTTACGGCGTCTGTATTTTGGGATGCGCATGGAATAATTTTCATTGACTACCTTGAAAAAGGAAGTATCATTACATAGCGTTATTGGACCGTTTGAAGGACGAAATCGTCGAAAAAACGCCCGCATTTGAAGGAAAAGAAAGTGCTGCTTCATCAAGACAATGCACCATGTCAAAAATCCATGAATTGTGCTTCCAATTGCTTCCTCATCCACCGTATTCTCAAGATCTGGCCCTCAGCCACTATTTCCTGTCCGCAGGTTTCTCTCAATCAGTGTATCATCCTTGAAGGGAATTATGTTGAAGAAAAAAAAAACTAATATTGGCAAAAAAATGTGTTTTACTAGGGCAGGTCGGGAACTTTTCAATGCTTTAACAAAAACCATAAATTACTTTAAAGAGCTTTTTCTTGTGTGGTTCCAATAGCCTCGATCACGCCTATATAACAATAATACAAATTAAACTTTATCATCAAGGTCAGGCCTATGATCTATGTTAAAATTTCTGAGATATTAGGGTAGTATTCTCAAAATATCAGTTGTTACTCGTATATACAGTTAAGCATTACAGCGACTATCACAACAATATCCGGATCCGTATCAAATTATTTTTATTGGTAAAAATATATAATATCTAGGGTTGTTTGATATTTTAATGTGCGGTTTCACAGTCAATCAATTAAAGGTCGGATTCTATGAAGTAAAACCTGGCGGCGATTTTATTATTATAATAAACATAAAACTTCCATTCGATTTGTTCTAGTTAGAGGAAAAGAAAGACGCTTCTCTGACAATACATAACGAAACCATAAAATTTAGGTAGAACCAAAATTCATGTTCTAACAAAAGACCGTTGATAAGACTCGCTGCAAGTTTTGATATTTATTTCTTTATGAGATATTTGTGTTTTCGCTTACTTTTCTTCAAACAAAATTAACCGTTTATAGGTAGCGACTTATTAGCTTGTTTATGTTTAGGCTCTTATCTGCCATTATCTAAGATTGGTAGTCGAATAATGCCATTTTATTCAAAATCCTTTGTACTAGCTATGTTTATGTGAATTATATATATTTTTTAAATCCGATATTTATTAACCGATTTCGAAAAGGAAGGAGGTTCTATGTTCGGCTGTATATTTTTTTCCAGATTTATAGTTTCATATAGTTTAGCTTCGAAAACAAGAATAAATCAAAGGGTGCTTTATCGGGTAGATATGGCGCTTGGTCTATGGCATTTTTGTTTTTTTTTCTGGATAAAAATTCTGGTATAAAGAGTATTTTTCTGACTTTTTGGTAACTTAAGCTTTTTGTTTTTTTTTGTTACTGATTCTGTACTGTTCGTAGCTGATGAAAGTTATCATGAACCAAGTAAATCAACTGCCAGTTATATTTTGAACATGTTTAATTTTTATCCAGTAATTTTGATTATAAATTAAATTTGCTAAAAAGAGTAGATCTGGATAAAATAAACAAAATATAAAACTATTAACAGTATAGGTATAATATAGGTAATTAAAATATTTTGTAAATATAATGATGTATTGACTGGAAACTTCTTTTTGGCTAGTAACTTAATATGTTAACCAAAAGCTCGAGGTAGTTAATTCAGTAATGGGGTTTGTCGATCAAGAATATCATCAAAAATTCCAGTGGGGATCATAGTTGATCATATTTGGATATTTTTAGGACATTATTACTGCTTTCATATATAATGGTGGTAGATTTTTTGTTTGGTTTTTTATATATTGGCTGGATTTTACCTAAACGATGTAAATATTTATATCCAAAGAAATTTTGTGCATACGTCATCAAGATGTTTAATGTATTTCCTGCCGCAATTTGTAAATTCGTTTTAGAATCGGACAATATTTTCCTTCTAATTTTACTCTAGTTAAAAAGAGATACAATGCTGTCTGATAAAGTCAAACGTATAATCGAACTAACCTGCCGAAGTCGTTCGGTTGTCAAAGGTATGCAAAATTATTCAAAATAAATAGTGATAAGAGGTTATAAACCGGCAAACGTTATTTTAATGCTTTGCTTGTTTTGATAAATTTCAATTCGCCGCTTATTATTACTCTGATTGGAAATTCCGAAGTTACATGGAGATGTGTCTACAACTGTAGACGGTTAAATTACTTTGCTGCGATTTTTTTAAAAAATATTTTATAGCAGGTTGCAGCTGCACCGAATATTAGTATGGACACGGTCACTGAAATATCTCAAAAAATGAAAAATATAATTTTGAATTCACCGAAAAAAACCGCATTCATAGGAAACGGGCGACGAATCAAGATCAGCTTGATGTTAGCTATATCAGAGACTAAGTACATGAAAAGTATAAAAACAGTGAGTAGTTTTTCAATACAAACATAATTTAATACAATTATTTCAGAGGAAAATGTTAATGTAAAAATTATCGAAAAGGTCTAATGGACCTTCTGGATGTTATTTTAAAAATAATACAATTTTTAAAAGCATGTAATAAAATGAAGGAAAACTTATTATTTCAATTTATGTATTTATATGAGACATGGATATTTCAGAATGGGACTAATATGTCCAATAGTCACTCAAGGCAAGATGAAAAATAGTGTTATGTGAACAAAAGTTAACAGAAAATGTTAAATGTTGGAATAACAATTGATTAGGTATTACTAGTCATAACACTTATCAATAATTCAATGCAGATATATTGTAGTTCATGCTGGAAACAGGAATTATTAATCACACCTTGGGTTTGGATGATGTTTGGACACATTGAAGAATAAATTAACAAATGATGGAATTGTGAACAAAGGTTATATTGGAAATTAACAGCTTAGTTATTCAATAGTAAATAAATGGTTCCGTGTAATTAGATAGCCCCTATTATTAATAACCAACTTTTCGAAATATGAACTATTGTGGCGGTATCATAAATATTTTGCGTGCTCTACCTCCTCGGGTACGCCACCGGTTTCGGTCCGTCTTAATTGCAGCGCCGGGGATTTGCTTAATGACGGCCGGTTCTGGGAAGAGCGGCCGTATACGCGGGAGACTTTCTCTTTTAATCCGGCGACGAAAAGAAAGATGTACGGTTGACGGATTATAAAGGAAAATAACTAGCGTTGGGAACTATCGATTGAAAACGACTATCGACTGTTCAGTAATTGACTACTTTGTACTATCGATTGTTTCAGTCACTATTTTTGGTTCGCTGATTTTACTACTTTTTATTTTTCTGTCCGACTGATTTTTTTATTATTTACTATCGTCTGTTTCAATCGTGCACTTTTAGTTACTATTTTTCGTTCTACTAGTTTCATTCGACTGATTTTTAACGTTCGGGCTCTGTCGTCCTAGTCGCGACCATGACAAAAATGTACCCAATTTATGCTTACATAGATTTATATATTACTGTATATATTACATATAGAGTTTTATGATTTTTTTGGTAGTATACTTGTAAATAACAAAATATTGTATATTAATTTATCAGCATATTGGAACGATATTTTTCAAGATTGTTAATGTAATCGGGTAATAAGATAAATAGTAAAATACTTTTGACTATTTTTATGGCAATAATAGTTAATATTTCGATTACTCTCTCGATTTTTGTTAAAAATATTTCCTTTCAATAATAAATAAAGCATTTACTTTATCTAAAATAGCTGTAGTAGTTATTGGCCTGGATTAGTTTTTTTTCTACGTTTAGTATTTATGGTTATTGTACCCCATCTTTATTTGTTGGTTTTGTTTAAGTTCTATTGTACTGTCTGTATTTATTACAGGATACTATTTCAAAATAACAATTAACATATTAAAATACGATAAAACATTTGTGGGGTTGTTATTCCATTTTTTTTATTACAGATCCACAGAACATTCAAATATAAAAGTAATTTTACTTCTTTTAAAATTAAATTGTAAATTGCATGATAATAGTATTAAGTTTTTTTTCCTTTTCTTTTTTAAAATACGTAAATGACTATGTACATTTTCGTCTCGGTTATACTACCATTAATATAAGCACATATAAAATTAACTTCTCCAAGCAATTATCTCCGTCCTTTCCACTATCACAATTTATACAGGAAAGGGTTCGTATATCTTCGTCTGATATCAGGAATTAAAAAAAAAGACAGTGGAATGGTGCATTTGACTGAAAATAGTAATTACTATTTTCTATTGTATTGTATAGTATCGACTATTTTCAGTCGATAGTTTCCAACGTTAAAATTAACCGTTCGGTTAGGTATCTTTGACGGTGTCGTAAACGGACGGTGTTATTATGACGGACAATGGGTCTCGGGCAGGGGCAATATGGTAGGGTAGAAGGGGAGGAATCTTTTTCCCATTATCGGCGGGAAAACTTAGTTTTAACTCTTTTTTCTAATTGCACTGCACAAAATCAGAAATTTATATTTATATGTGCAAATCCAGTTGTTCTGTTCAAATATCCTGTTGTTAATTCCTGTGCCTGAACCATAAAAGATAAATAAGTTTTAAAAAATTATTTGCAGGAACATAAAATAGAATAATGTACATGCTGTCCTTGTTACTTGATTTATTTGTTTAATATTTATTTTTTTAAATTAGTTCTTACAAATTAGATCTACTTAGTACAATCTTAATTTACAAATTAATTTAGTACTATCGTTCTGTTGTACTTGCATTAATACACAAGGAATTAATACACCACTATGTATATCCCAAATTAAAATAAAACTAAACTATTTAAACTAAAGTTAATAATACAATTAAACACTCAACAAGTTCGTGTGGTTTGGTTCGCTTCACTCTGATTTCCCGAGTGTAGTCCAGTAGCTATATTGCTTTCACGTTGTTGTAGTTCCCAGTAGCTATATATATTCTGTGATTTAGCAACCTTATTTCATATTTTAAGGCGAAATTTTGGATCACTTCGTGTATCCATTTGATTACGGCGTCCTTGTGCAGCTCTTCATTTGTTGCGTTGATTTTGAGCAGTTTTTGGCCATGTTTTTGACAATGAATGAACGATGGATCCACTACTTCACTCCGGAATCAAAATGATCGTCATCTGAGTGGACAGCAACTGACGGACCTCCTTCAAAGCGCCCGAAAGTACAATAATGGATTGAAAAGTTTATGGCCTCAGTAATTTGGGATGTGCGTGGTGTAATATTCATCGACTATCTGGAGAAGGGATATACCATCAACACTGAATGTTATATGGCGTTATTGGAGCGTTTGAAGGCCGAAATTGCAAAGAAATTACCGCATATGACAAAGAAAAAAAAATAGTTTCATCAAGACAACGCACGGTGTCACAAATCATTGGCAAAACTGCATGAATTGAAGTTCGAATTGTTCATACATCCTCCGCATTCGCCATATTTGGCTTCCAGCGACTACTGGCTACGCGCAGACCTCAAAAAAATACTCACCTGTAAAAATGTTCTCGAATTAAGAAGTTATCGCTGAAACGAAAGTCTATTTTCAAGCAATAGATAAATCGTTCTACAAAAGTGATTCTGAAATGTTAGAGCGGCGCTAGAATGATTGTGTGGCTCTTGATGGAAATGACGTTGATGAATAAAGCTAATTTTGAACAGAAAAAACCGCGTTTTCTTTGTTACGCCCTTGACTTTTCAGCCCATGTCTGATATTAAACAAACTGAACATCTTGTTGGAAAAAATACCAGCACTAGCGGGTAACGAACGTAAAATTATCCTCTTGCATGACTATTCTCGTCCACATGTTATAAAAGTTGTGAAGGAGACACTGCTGCAGCTCGAATGTTGGAAAACATGGATAATTATATATTGTACTAATTTTTCTCAATAAAATGACCAGAATAAATACAATTTCCTAATGGTATCGATAACTAAAAGTAAACAAAAATGGTACTTTGTTTTATTAATCTCCTAGAAAGTTAACAATCTGTCCGTAGGCAATAACTATTATTATATGATTTGAGTTATATAATATAAACATCCTGACATCTAGAACTTACTGAAGTGATCTATTGTACAACTTATAATTTAAATCTTATTCTAGATACTATTCCAACTTATTCTAAAGTCTGTTCTAACTTATTCTAATAACTGTTCCATCTTATTCTAGAGATTATTAAACCTCACTCTATGTGTCTATTAGTTCGTATGGTAGCTTGCGTTTGAATCTATGCACTACACTGTCATTTTGTAGATTTCGTCTCATTTGCTTTGATACGCCACGTTTTCAACCACAATTCGACTTTGTTAAGATGAAATTGGAGGTTTCTTGTGGCTGATATTGGATCTTCGTTGATAAAACAGCTGTATCGTCAGTATATGTTGCAACAGTAGTATTTCTTGAGGTCGGTAGGTCAGCAGTGTATAACAATGGACTAAGAACATCGCCCTGCGGAACACTCGAATATATTGGGTGTAGGTCAGTGTATGCGTCACCCTGTTTGACAATGAAATGTTTGTCTGTGAGGTATGATTTCAGGAGTTGAAAATGCGCATGGGGCAAAAGCTTTTTCAATTTAACATGCGGTCCAGTGTGCCACACCTTGCCGAACGCCTGAGAAATATTGAGAAATGCAGGGGAGCAATATTTTTTATGGTTTTAAGTTTTTGTTAATGTGGTTGACTATTATGTATTTGTTCTATTGTTCCGTGTTTCTGGAATAATATTTTTCTCCTCTGCGATTATTTCGAGTCTCTTAATGTATAGTTTTTCGATTAGTTTAGAGATCACAGGTAACAGGCTTATAGGACGATAAGAGGAGAGATCTTCAGATTTTTTCCCAGGTTTAAGAATCATAAAGATTTGAGCCACTTTCCAAGTGCTAGGAAAGTAATTAAGTCTTAGCATGGCAATAAATGTGAATGCTATTAATTTGATGCACTTTTCTGATAGTTCTTTTAAGATTCTAAGTAATTAGGCCGAAACCAGAAAAAATGGTATTTAATACTAACAAAGTTTATTTCTGCTTGAAATCCGCTTGTACGCAGAGGATGGTAAAGTTTCTCAACAGATTTCTGTCGTGTGTCATATCCCGCGAAAGGACCGACACGCCATCCGTATGAAATTGAAAAGAATATCGAGAGAAAAAGCGGCAAATACACAGATATTTGTCGGTGGGCTCAACGATCGTCGTCAAGCTCCATCCCGTCGCTCCTAAAAAGCCCATTTTCATCGATACGACGGTGGAAAAAGCCCGACCCATCTGCCATCGGCCGTGTGAGAAAACCGCGACAATCCTTTTGCCGTGGCAATAAGATCCCTCGGCTCGTTTCTTCCTTTCTTTCCCTTCGCTTTTTTTTCCTCTCTCGCTGGTCGACGTTACGTTTCCAACCTAGATAGCTAACGTCATTGTGTAACCACTCTGGTGGGGTGCATTCGGTGCCTCGGTCGCAAGAAAAGACGGAACAACGCCGGCAACCGGTGTGCGTGTCTTTTTTTGTGTCCGCGTGAGAGCCGGGAATCGTGGGGGTTCTGCTAAATGGGACGAGACGCCGCTTCAGGTCGAAGACATGACAATGATGCTGGCCTTTGTGTTGTAGGAATCGACGACCGATATGGTGCGGAATGGTCCGTTTCGTCCCTACGCCGAATCGAGCGTCGTTAATTTCGGTTTTGTTCGTCGTATCATACCTGGATATCATGCGAATTAAAGTCATTCTGTCATCGTTGGTTATGTTGACAGTGAATAAACAACCCCATCAAGGAATAACATGATTAACTAAACTGTAATATTGGAATATAACGGATATATTTAGCCCAATCCATATATTTTCAATCTTCTCAGTTTGTCATGTTTTCAGTCCTCATTTCCTTTGACCTCTGTTTTTTTCTCATTTTCTTTTTCTCGTCGTCACACCCTCTCGCCCTCCATTTCTTGCTATTAGTTGCTTTTCGATTGTCTCACTCCTGTCCTCTCGTCTTTCTCCAACCTATTTATTATCATTATCATTTTCGATTTCCTCTCTGTAATGTTTCGTTCTTCTTCGTCTCTTCCCTCGTTTAATTTCTTATATTTCCTTGCTTTTGTTTCTTAGACATGTCCTCGTTAATATATATTCTTTCTTTGAGTTTAATTAGCTTATTTCTTCATAATCAGTTGTTTATTTTGGATATATTCGACCTTTATTAGAGTCTCCTTTTTATCAAATAGGTTTTATCTGGACTTGACCTACTGTTTAACGTGGTTTACCAATTTGAACAATTTGGAGATCATCATAGAAGATATCCGGTTTTACCCAGTCTGGTTACTGGCTATATTATCGTTAGTACGGATGATCACAATTATAAACTATCACAACAATGCACCAGCCGGATTCTATCCCGCGACTATCAACAGTAAAACGACCGTCCTGCCGCTTTGACCACTGCGCCAACTAAGTCACGTTTTTGAATTTGAAAACAAGAATTTGATGCTATTTTCGATTTTATTAATTCCTACTTGTACCAGCTTAAAAATAAAATGCGGTTATTTGCCATATCTAATTTTATGGTTTTTTTTAAAATTACATATTACATTACATATGCTTAGTACAATCTTAATTTACAAATGAATTCATAAGGCAAGTTAAACTATTTAGAGCTATAGTTAAGAGTAACTTTTATAGGCTACTAGCGACCCACCCCGGCTTCGCACGGGTGCAATGCTGATACTAAATTAAATACACTACAGAAAAAATATGAACGTTGTATATAAAAACATAGCGGACCGCTCCGACTTTGCACTTGCATAAAATATATATGCCTATGTCACTCAATGAAAACATGATTAAAATCGATCCAGTATTTTTGGTTCATTCATTACTGCCCTTGGCCTGCACGCATTAAATTTGGAGTAAAACAATTCCTCTTCCCCTATACTTACTATGAAGATTTCCTGCTATCTTTGGAATATCTAAATGCATACAATTTTTATTACATTACACATTTTTAAACGCAAATTTTAAATTTGTAATATCTCCGAAAATATTTGTTTAATTTACATGCTGTAAGGAACCATAGTGATCTATATTAATTGCACACTGTATTTAAGGTACTTAATTCGATAAGGATTAATGCCGTATTGCTTAAAATAGCTTCGTAAATAAGCCATTTTCTCACGTAAAAAGTAAACAATAAAAATGGTTAATGTGGGTTATCCCTAAAAGATAAACATATACCATCGCGGACTTTTTTGTAGATCTTTTTATGGTGTACAATACTGTAGTACATTAATTTGATCTAACTCGTAGGGTTAGGCAGCGTTTTTGCTAATTGCTAAATAAGCCTAAAAAAATAGGTTAATTTACGACATCACGTTAGAAACCTCTAAAATTAGCAATGTTGCCTTAGTATATTATGCATGTATTATACATATAAACCTTCCTCTTGAATCACTCTATCTATTGAAAAAAACCGCATCAAAATCCGTTGCGTAGTTTTAAAGATTTAAGCGCACATAGGGATATAGGGACAGAAAAGGCGACTTTGTTTTATACTATGTAGTGATACAAGTTCGTATGGTTTGATTCGCTTCAATCTTCTGATTTCCTGCGTGGTGTCCGGTAGCTGTATTGCTTTCACGTTGCTGTAATTTATTAAACCTATTTCATGTTTTATGACGAAACCTTGGATAACTTTTGATCAATTTAATATCCAGGTCATCGTGAAATTCTTATTTGGATAAATATTTATAAGCATTGGTAATCAATCTTTGTTTTCACTGCATTGAATTACAACGTTGATTCATTGTTTTAATGCAATTACATATTTGCATCCTATAAGTTCAAATAGGCTTTAGAATTGAGTGATAACCGATGATCTATAGTCTAGTTGGGAGTTTTTTCCTACTAACCAGTATAGTTAATTTTAAGTTTGATTTGCTCTGTTCTTTGCCTAGCGTGATGAATTGATTTACTATAAATGAAATTTTTATCTTTTTCTATAATTATGATTGTCTAGTCCACTATAAATATTTGTGAAGCGAATTAGATTTTTCTCCTGTATATAACTGACCTATCGACCTCAAACATTACTACTGTGGTAACATATGCTGACAATATGGCCATTTGATCTCAAAAGAATCCAATATCAGCCACAAAAAAACATCTAATCAAAAGCCAACAAGATCTATTTGTGGTTGATAACATAGCCTATCAAGGTAAATGAGGCACTTTTACTCACGTGATGTTCACCATGGATAGAAAGACTTATCCTCCGGTAAATGTTAATAATAATGATCTCCCGCAATCAGATAATGATAATATCTGGGAATTGCATCTAGATCGACGCTTTACTTGAAAGAAACATATACTAATAAAGCGTAAACAACTTGGGCTTAAACTGAACCAGATATATTAGCTCATAGTGCGTAATTCAGAATTATCTTTGGATAATAAGACATTGCTATATAAGACAATCCTTAGGTCTATATAGACGTTATGGAACTGTGGGGTACTACTAGCAAAACTAACGTAGCCACCCTTAGAGATTCCGAAATAAAGTTCAACGTGCCATCGGTGATACCCCATATTATGTGACTAACAACCTATCCTCCTACAAAACTGGGCGATATCCTCCTGGAAACCTAACCCTCCTAAATTAAGTATAATACTAGTTTATAAGATCCAACAGGTAATCACTTACTGAGGTTGAATTTTACATATCGCTATCTTAAATAAATCGCATTAAATACTTGTGTTCCTTGGGCATATTGTGGAATGCTAAGAGAATAATAATTTAAAAAATGTTAGGTGAGACAGACACAAGCTTTATGATTTAGTAGTTGTAAAAATTACATTTGTGGGCAAATTAATTACTTTTGAATTCTAATGATCCAAAACAGAACTTTCTCGGCTCCTCTCAAACTTTTTGTTGTTTTACGACGTCGAGGTAGGTTCCTCCCTCCTTCCCCATTATCTGCTATTTTACAATTGAACCGTTGAATAATACAGACGCTGAATAAGAAATTAGACACGAAAGAGGAGACACGACAATGGACCACGTCAAGCTAGCGACCATCGACGCGCGGCCGAACCAGGAGAAAGAGGCGAAAAAAGAGACGATACAAGCGGTGCAGGTGCTCCTCCGTATGCCCGGCCGATTGAATTTTTCCTAGAAAGCAATTAGGGACTGCCTCGACGTGCGGGTAGGGCTCCGTTACCCCTCTCGCGCCCCCGCGCTCCTCTCCCGGCGGACCCGACGGCCTGAAATTTCGCGGTGCGTGACGGCCGATCCGTGAGGGACGGAGGGGCGAGGTGGCGGCGGCGAGGGGACGGGCGCGTAGGCCGGAGGGTGGGCCGGGGTGAACGCGGGATAATACGGAAAGGGATCGATAGGGGAGAGTTAGCGACAATGTCAACTGAAACGCGACTTATTTTGGATCGACGGCGGAAGGGACGGTCGCCCGTGGGGCTAACGGGACCCGATGGGACCGGGGGACGGGGGGAGAGAGGAGGGTTATGGCGGCGTCGGCAGAGAGGGCTGACGAGGGTGAGGCCGCGATCTGAGACCGTGTCAGACGGAAAACTTGCCTTTATGTTCCTTTTTTCGTCCGAAAATGTCTTCGAGACCGGTCGAAAGGCACCAGGAAATCGATTGAGTAGGGTGAGAAAGGAGGGCCTAGTTGGGTAGATAAGGCTGTTAAGAGAATTCATACTCGGATGGATAGAAATAAATTCGGTGTAAGTGTTGTGAGAAAAAATTAAAAATAAGAAGCATAAGTAGGGGGGTGTTTGATAAGAACAAATATCCCTCAAGAAAATCCGCAGATCAGAAGGTCTCGTCTTTTCAATCTCAGATGACAAACCATCACAATCAAGACGTCACCAGTACGATAGCTAATGTAGGTACCATTCTTCTACTTGACTTTCTGAGAAGTGATCGCAAAAATAATACAGAAGCTCACTCCCCAAAAAATACCGAGTCAGTACGGTATTTCGATCCGACAACTTCAAAATCTTCGTCAGAAACAACTCACTGAGCTAACGTACAACACAAATTTCATTTTCACGCTGCAAAAATGTCCATACATCTGGAAACACGCCAATATTGCTGTTTTCCTGAAAGGAAAAAGGGACAAATCGCTGCCCCCCCCAACTACCCTCTTTTGAGCTCACTATCAGAAATTGTCGAGAGAGTAATTCTCTACGCCACTATTGAAGCTGCAAAAACGAAAAACATTATCCAAGACGACATTTTTGGATTTGGAGCCAAACACTCGTCAATCCATCAAACTGCAAAATTACCCGGCGAAGTAAACCGCTGTTTCTATGACAAGAATCTCATGGGAGCAGTGTTCTTAGATTTGACTAAGGCCTTCGACAGAGTATGGCATCTTGGTTTAATATTCAAGGAATTAAAGCTTGGGCTAAAGCTGACATAACCATATTTGGTTAATTAAGAACCGAATACATTGAATAACGGGGTGCCGAAAACGTTCATAAAGAGAACTTCCAACATCGATAATACGTTAATTAGCTCCATTCCGATTCTACTACCGTAGTTATGTTACACGGTTGTGCAACAATATATCGATTTGTAATTAAGAAACGTCTTCATATCATCCCCGAGTCATTGACCCATCCTTTGGATTTTTTATCTCAAATCATCAAGCCCGAATCAGATTCAAAAACAATTGTAAAGTTATAAAACATTATTTTTCACTGTAATTTGTCTTAGCGTTGGAATAAACCAACAATCCTTAACAATCCCTTAACAATTAACGGAAGAAGTTTGTTTTTATCAGCGTTGGATTACTAGTCGGTTTGATGTTTTAGAGCACTTTATAAGTCCTGTAGCGACCTTGAGGCATGTCGAATTTTTCGACGAATGGAATAACGGTCTACAAAATACACAGAAATGTAATCCTAGATGTTGAACACGGGCGGGGTACCAGCAGCGCCAACTAGAACCCGATAACGAATATTAGTATTTCCAATCATTCAGTAACTGACCATCGTTTGGTTTAGACGCGCCACCATCGACTGCCCAAGCCTCGTCTCCAGGTAACACCGCTGCCATCCGTTTTATCTATTTTGTATTTTCTACATTTTTATATTGCCAATAAATAACGGTCACATAATGTAAACACCACCATTTCATTTCGTTTTACCTCAATTCACCGAGCCATATAACTTACCCCAAAGTCCAAATAGGCTTTATAATAATTGCTTTATATAGACGTTATTGACATTTAAGAATTTATTTTAATTTTTTATAAGAAACTATTTTATGTTTTTAATTTTGTTTTTCTAGTGCTCAAAGAAAAACTGTATGTTCTTATTAAATCCTTTTAATTTTATTGACAGTTTTTTGTATTTATATAATCTTATTTGAATTAATGAAATAACGCTCCAAACAGTTTTTTTTTCATTTCTAAAGCGCTATGATTTTCAAATGCTTATAATTCAAAATTATTTCAATCAATCAACAATCTTCTAAAATTATGTCCTGAGTTTTTCAACACGAATTAACCAAATAAATAAATCACTTTCTGGAAAAAGTATATTCATCCAACATACTATTGAATGAATTTCCATATTACCTAAACATTTTTTACACGGAATTTAATCACCGTATCTTCAATTTTCATGATAATAATGTTGTTTAAGCAAAATACTTCCTATGAAAGTTGCAATATTAAAATGGCGTTGAACTATTGTCAGAGAAGCAATCTTATAGTCCTATGAGATGCAAATCTGGGGTTGCACTATCAAATCATCTGCCAAAATAAATTCTACGACCAAGTACCAATGATTATTGCTACGTAACCAACGAAGAGCTGCACGATCATTTCGAAAACAATTGGATTTATGGAATGATCTAAGATTTCGTCTTAAAACATGAAATAAGGTTACTAAATCACAATAATGTGGAAGTAATGTAGCTACTGGACAATATGCAGATAGCCAAGAGATATACTCAAGATTAAGTAGTTTAATTTTATTAAAATTTAGGAAATAACACATGGACTGAAAAGTCTCGGGACTAACACACAAATGTGCTAGTTTTATTGCATTCGCCGCTCTTAAGTTTCTCAGTTATTGAAATTTTAGCAGCAATTTCGTGTTTTAATTTTACACTGCTTCTTGATGGGGAAAAAATGCCGTTCAAGCGAAGCAATGGCTTGGAACGTGTTATAAGGGCTCCTCTCGATCAGAAACGACAATAAAACGTTGGTTTGCTGACTTCAAACATGGTCGTACCGAATGAGAATGAAGTGGTGGAGAAAACACAAGAAAACATCAAAAAAATCCACAAAACCGTTTGGAATGATCAAAAAGCGAAGGTTGCGTAAGTTAGCTAACATCAAAAGAACATGTTGGTTTTATATTGCATGAGCATTTGACTATGAGACAACTCTGTTCAAAGTGGGTGCCGCGTTTGCTCACTTTTGTCCAAAAACAAGAACGCGTTGAATATTCTGAGCACTGTTTGGCTATATTTAAACCTAACAAACGAGAGTTTTTCGTCGATATGTCAGAATGGATGAAACATGGATCCATCACTTCACTTCGGAATCAAAGTGATCGTCATCTGAGTCAAAAAATAAATCGTTCTATAAAAGTGATATTGGAATATTAGGGCGGCGCTGGAATGATTGTGTGGCTCTTGATGGAGATTACGTTGATGAATAAAGCCAATTTCGAACAAAAGAACTGCGTTTTCTTGTTTACGCCCGCGACTTTTCAGGCTATGTGTTACATATTGATGTATTAATCCCGTACTCGCCTTGCTTGTGTATTAATGTAAGTACAGCAGAACAGTAGTAATAAAATATTTGTAAACTAAGACTATAGTAATGTATGAGGTAAGATGTGATTAATATAAAAAAGAAAATCTGAGAATCTGAAGGAAATGTAGGAGTGGAGATTATGGAAAAGTGTGCATGAATCTTTTAAACTTTATCTTTGTATTCGGCGGGATCCATTATACGGAGTGTTCATTTTCTCCTTGTCCAATTAAGGTCATCTCCTGAGAACTTCTCAGATAATTGATATAGATCGTTCGGCTCGACCTGGCAACATTGCCGTAGCTGCTACACCATCGCCACCGCCACCCTCTCGGCCCCCGGGTTCCCTTTCCGACCCTCCATTACGCGTCGTTGTCCGTCCGCGCTCGGTCTCCCGTGGGGCCGGCTCGGGGGTCGAGGGGGGTGTAGGATCGAGCGCGAACGCGATCGGAGGGTCGACGCGGCCCACCACCCTCCTTCCGCCTCGCAGCTTCGTGGAAACGCATCTTGCCGCGCTAATTTCCATCGTTAGCGTTTTCGCGTTTCGGGAACCGTTGTCTGTCGGTAAACTACGCGAGAACCCGACGTGTTTCATCGATGATTTCGATCGATGGCGGCGCGATGACGAACGACGGTTGGTTTGCTTTTCAGAAAAATCCGTCGGATGGATGGGGCAGCGTGCGTGTTTGACTTTTAGCGACCGTTTCCGCTATGACAAAGACATCCGCCGACAGAGGGTCGACGAGCTCGCATCTTTAGAAGTCGCCTCGGAAACGATCTGACATCGTTGAACTTGTTAAATCGATTTTTTAAAGTAGGATCATTTGAAAAACAATCACGGTTCAATTGCGATGAACCACACGTAAATGGAATCTGAATAGTGTTATAGAAATAACCAAAAGATATATTATTCAATATTATTTCAATAAAACAGCTAGTGCACGCCATGTATAACAGGTCAAGTGAAAAGTCCCCGTCCTGACACATTGATAGCGTTACTAGAATTAAATCCATATGTTTTTTAGTTAGCCCTAACCCTCAAAAGATGCATGTATAATTTTGATAGCTATCAGATCATTAGTTTGTGAATTATAGCATTTTGAATGAAGCAACTTATGTTATTTTGAAAAAAATGGATAAAATGGAATATCGCATGTTTATAAAATATTGCTTTTTGAAGGTGAAAAATAAAGTTGAGCTAATAATAACTAATAAAACTTGGCTTGATGGCGAGTTTCCGAACACTGTCCCAGGAAAATCAACCATCAAGGATTGGTACGCTATGTTTAGACGTGATGAAATGAGCACCGAAGACGTTAAACGCAGTGGACGCCCAAAAGAGGTTGTTACCGGCGAAAACATTTAAATAATCCACAAAATAATTTTGAATGATCCTAAATTGAAATTGAATGAAATGGCAGACACTCTAAGGATATCAACTGAACGTGTACATCATATCATTCACGAATATTTGGGTATGAGAACGCTCTGTGCAAAGTGGGCGCCGCGCGAGCTCACTTTTGACCAAAAAAAAAAACGACGAGTTGATGATTCGGAGCAGTGTTTGAAGAACCGAGAAACGTTGTAAACCAAAAGTTAAATTATTGATTGACGTCAATATATATCTTTTTTACTTTTCTATATCGACTATTTTTGTGAATATCCGCATTTCTTCACTCCAACTCTACTTTTCCACGCAAAATTCACTTGATGGCCAAGCGAGGAGAGATAGAACAAAAGTTCGATATCCTGCTTCAAAAGAACTAAGTTTTTAATGTCGATCCTAAATAAAACAACAGAAGTCATCCCTAAAATACAATTTTGAGCGTTCTATGATTGTAGTTTGAATAATTCAATAATATCGAATGGGTTGTGATTTTATATAGGGAAAATTCAAAATCATTGTTTACATTAAGATATCACTGATCAAAATACATACAACCATCTATTATATAATGATTAATTGTTCGTATAAGTAAAAGGTTTGTTAATTAATACCGTTTTTTGGTCTGTACCATAACGTGTTTTTCTTGTATTCGGAGTTTTGACATCTCCGAATTTGTTCACGCCTTTTAAGAAAACAGTTATACCGAACGGCCGGTATAAATAGATTATTTCACAGCTGGCCGCCGAGATCCGTCGAAGAAAAAAAAGTCGACCGCCGCCTCCATATCGGGCGCTCGTCGACCACCTCGCGGCCGCCGAAGCCGCCGACCGAAACTCTCGAGAACGTCAGCGGGCGCCTTTTCGAGTCCGTCGGCCCGACAGACTTGCACTTCCTGCTGCCGCGATACCACCGCGACGACGAGGACGAGGACGGCGACGGCAACGTCGCCGAAGAAGACGAGGCGCGGCGGCGGCGGCGGCCTCGTTGGACGTATTTACGAGGGACAATGAGCCCGGGCTCGGCCGCGCCGCTAATCAACGTTCGCGATCGCAAATTGCGGATACGTGTCGCGACGGTTCGGGGGGACCGCGCGCCTTTTCGGGGCGGGGGAGGGACGAAGGGCCCCCGAGGGGAGCGGTATCCGGATCGAACCGGCGACCGTACCGCCGGCAGCAGACGATGGCGTGAACGCGAGGTGTCGAATTTTGTTTCTAGAATGGCGAAAGATCAAAACCGAAAAGCTCTATCGGTTTTCGAACATCATCGACATACTATCTACAACACTACCATAGTAACAAAGTAATGTTTTCCAATACTGAGACGATGAATTAATTATAATGGATTTACTGTAGCTGCCGTAACAATTTATTTCGTACTCGAACACTTACTGTTGAGGGAAACTATATATTGAGTGATAAAATCATTGATCCATTGATATTTTTCTTCCTTAAGCTTTCCTTGAAGTTCTAACTTCCTCCATGGTTAGTTCGAGTCGTGTTATAGATAATTGAGCAAGTTGAGTTCAGTATTTTGGGGCGAAAGAAACGAAATTCCATATCAAATTGTATTTATAATTTACAATTTTAAAGATATACGATGTAAACAGGTATAAACAATGAAAAATAATAAATCTTTTATTGCATATCTAAAAAACTAAAGGTTGTCCACAAATTATGAAACCGCCGTACTAATCAAAAATTCCTTATAATTCCTGCAATCTTTATTCATTTCAAACCATTCAAACAGAAATAGCAGCAACATATGTAAAAATGGCAAAAAAACAGAATGGTAAATGGTGTTAAACTCTGTATAATATATATAATATATAATCTGTATAATATATAATATATATATATATATATATATATATATATATATATATATATATATATATATATATATATATATATATATATATATATATATATATATATATATATATACGAAAAACAAACGAAAATTCATGTTAAATTTCTTTAGAACTTATTATTTTTATTTTTAAGATATATTTATGATATATAATAGTTATGATAAACATTGTACATTAATCAATATGTACTATCATTCGATTCGGAAAAAAATGTAAGATCTAATCTAAGATAAAGATAAAACTCTTATAACAAATATATTTTGGGGTGAAATAAACGAAAGTCCATCTTAAATTGCTTTAGAACTCATATTTTGCAAGATATGTGGCATAAATTGAAATCCATTAATCAATATGCTACCATTCGATTCGGAAAAAAAATTCTTTATAATTCCTGAAAATTTCATTAACTGGAAATCACATTAAGATAAATAACAGCGAAATACTTAATTGACAAAAAATTGCCCAAAAATGCCATAAATGTTTCTCAGGTAAAGATAAAACTCTAAAATATATATATCCATTTTGGAGTGAATTAAACGAAAATTCATGTTAAATTTCTTATTATTTTTAAGATATATGACAAACAGAAATCCACTCATTTTTCGAAAATATATTTTCATTCTAAAACTTAAAAACTAAAGCTTGTACATTAATCAGTATACTATGATTCGATTCAACGTACAATTCTTTATAATCCTTCTAATTTTCATTAATTTGAAATCACTCGACATACATAAATAACAGTAAGGAATCAAGAAAAGAGATCACATATGGATAAACATTGCCTCACTTTAGTAACCTTTTCATCCATTTTGCTCCACTCTGTATAATTTCAGAGCTAATTTTGTCGTATTTTCAATAGCAGCAACTCGATTGACCATTATTTTAACTTAAAAATAACTCATTTAATATATTTCCAAATAGTTCCAAAACACCCAATGTGATTAACATACTGTACTATAATAATTTGTAATAATAAGGTACCAAAATGTTAAAACAAATAAAATTTACAACGCCTTAAAAATCAACCTACTATCGACATGCTATCCATTAAACCCACACGCCAATTAAATTAATATACCTTTTAATCAATACCATTATTCTATAAACTTTTCCCCAATTTACCAACCAGTCACATTACCAACGAGATTCGACGCTGTCGAAATTAAAAAATCAATCAAAACAAGTGATCGTTATCTGGCTGTTAAACCATTCAGGAATTATGCCGCTGAAATGGAGAGTAATATAAATGTTTTCCCGCCAAAAGTCTTTTGTTCCTTCCGCATCGTGCGTATCTCCGTGAAGTTGTGAGAAATATATGAATCAGTATTAAGCACAGGGCCTGATTGAATATATTTAGTTGTAATTTATAACTTCTATATGGCGTTAAACTTTTTTGGTTCTTGGTGCAGGTATTATGGTACTTGTATTTATTTTAGTGTCTATTTTATCTAATTAGCTCATCTTTCTTAACCATGCAGCTGGATTTCATAGGATTTTTGTAGAGATTCTTAACTCTATCCTAGTTAAAAAGAGACAAAATGCTGTCTGAACATGTAACCAAATCAGTCACTGTTGTCAAATGTCTGTAAAATTCTTCAAAATTCGACAAAACTTGTTTTGGCGCTTTGCTTGTTTTACTAAATTTCTGATTACTATTTACTATTTGTGATCGCGTTCATTGAAAATGCCGAAGCCACTAGATAGGCAGAGCCAGAAACAGATTGTTCGAACAGTTACATCGAACAGGAACAAGACAGTGGGGGACCTACTTTTACCAGTGAAATATGGTAGAGAGGTAGGTATTGATACTATTAAATATTAAGCTGCTGCAATTTTATTGGAAATATGTTTAGTGTGTTGCAGCTGCACTGCTATTCAATGTCAAATGTATGAAATGTATAAAACAATGAGTCCTTAAACATAAGTAAACATAATTTAATACAATAATTTCAATTCGAATGTATCTAGACGAAGCATGGATATTTTAAAATGACATTACAAGCAAAATTAGGGCACTCTTGCAAAGAAGCTAATACAAATAGTGTAAAGACTACAAAAGTTGATGGAAAAAAAACGTAAAAGTTAGATTAGCATTTGATTAGGTTTTGTTAGTCATAATATTTTTTAATAATTCATTGCAGATATATTATCATTCTTCCTGCTGGAAACAGCAGAGTTAGTTTTTCTCCAAGTCATCTTTGACTACCATCGATATATGAACCATAA
This sequence comes from Rhynchophorus ferrugineus, assembly GCF_030347505.1. NCBI lineage: Eukaryota > Metazoa > Arthropoda > Insecta > Coleoptera > Curculionidae > Rhynchophorus > Rhynchophorus ferrugineus. The sequence continues at coordinate 14,987,155 of NW_027472587.1, forward strand.
TATGTTGGTATGTATGTTAGTTGGTATGCAGTTATTATTATGGACAATACACCATATGGTAACACAATGGTGGAAAAGATCCCAGTCAGTTGATCCATAAAGGTTATAATTAAGAAATGGCTTGCAAAACATAAATTAAGTTTTGGATATACTATGTAAAAGTGAACTATTTCAAATTGTTACTCAGTCAGTATAAATGAAATATTTAACTCCTTTTTATGTAATTTACTTCCTTAGAAATAGGTCTTAGACAGAGAAGAAGAAATTGGCAAGTGATGGAATTGTGAACAAGTGTTAGATGGACTGGAAAATAACAGCTAAGTTATTAGGCTTGAATAATGACTCAGAAAATGACAGTGACTGAATGAAACTCTTGGGATGTGATAATCACCAAGAAAGGGTAATGAGAATGGAAACAACTAAAGGTGAGTATATAATTAATAAGCGTTACAGTAGAAAATATTATTGTAGAGTGTGTGAGATGTGTGTGCTTAGGTGTGTGCGTGTAATTATTCAGAATATACTTGAGCATTTGGTTAGATTATTTTATGAGTGAATCAGGAACTAAATATTTTGTAAATATGGCGAATGTATTAGGGAGAAGAGAGCGATTAAAGCTAATTTTATCAAGAAAACATACACATATACTAATGGAGGAAACTAAGAAGAAATACAATAATATCAAAATGACTTAACAAAGAGACAGAGCAATGAGAAAAAACAAAAACTAAACGTAAAAAGGTAGATATGCTCTTTAGTGAAAGTAAAATATATTACTTGGATATAAAATTGATAATTAACTGCACTAGATCACCAGGGTATACTACGCGTCTAGAATTCTACCTCTTAGGTAGTGAAAAAAGTTAATGTAAATATAATAAAAGAACCCTAACGTAGTAGTTTAAATTCTTCGATAATATATAAACATTAAATGTACTATAATCTTAATGAAGTGCAAAAGCTATAACTATTGTGGCTGTATATTAATTGTAGTTTAAATTCGTCGATAATATGTACATTGAATGTATTATAATTTTGACGAAGTGTATCAGCTGTTTTATTAGATAAACTGTATTTCACGTAGTATTCATCCTATATTAAAATGTTTTAAGAGATTCCAGTCCAAAAGGTAAGAACTGACACTGAGAGTGAATGTTATATTTTTCTATTATTTTTGCTAAATCTGTCTAACAAATAAAGAGGTATTTATCGTTAATAAATTAACAGGTGGAATAATCCCAACGCCGGCCCTGTGGCTCGGTATGACTGACTGTAATGTAGATCAATAAATTTTCGACTGTGGAAGATGTATAGTGGTATTATATTTTGCCGACCCAAACGTATTTTAGTGGGGTAGGTCAACGGCATAAAATATATTTGATGTGTATTCTACGTCGGCAAGCGTCGACGACTGCTTTCGATTGTCCACTTGTTTATCGAATTTTAATTGTTTGTTTTTTTTTCTCTCTCTCTCTTCGCTCGTTTTGTGTTTGTTCGCATAGGCGACGGTGTGCCCGTTGGAATTTCGTATTGGTTTTTCGGGAAAGTTGCCGGTAACTTTTGTCGATTATTCCGGGTTATTAGAGGCGCGTTAATACGCGGATGGTCTCTGCGTCCGTTCTTGATTGACGTTTCATTATTTTGATTTAATTATCATTTTTTTGTCGCCTTCGACGATGTTATCGTCATTTTCCGACTATACAATTGTGTTTTTGCGATCTTCGTTGGTTATGTAGCGATAAGTATCGGCAATTAATCGTAAAACTTTGTTTTAGGTGCACTAGTTGGTTTGATGTTTTAGTACGACCCTATATATGTACCCCATAGGTCCAAATTGGCTTTATGATTGACTGATAAAGCAATCTCTTTGATTTTAGGTCCAGTTGAGAGTATTTTCAGACTATCCAATACAGTTCTATGATTTTGAATCTAATATGTTCTGCTTCTTGTTTAATATGATGTTTCCAATTTAAGCTACCATCGAGATGGATGCCGAGGTGTTTAGCTGATTCTGCTTGAGGGTTTTTAATTGATTTTTTGTCATTTCGCCGCCAAAATTAACAGGGACTTTGATGACATGGACTGGATATTTTGGTATCATAACTGTGTCGTCGTGAACTCTTCCAAGTACTGTTTCTTTCATTGTTGGTATATCAGCAGTATAGAGCAGATACACAAGTGGTCCCAAAACACTACTCTGGGGAACTCCAGTCGAAATAGACTTAAATATTGAGAATGCCGCTTTACGCGAGACTCTAAATATTCTTTCGAAAGGATATAATTCCAGCAGTTTAGAAGGAACAATTTGTTAGTATGGCTTGTCAGTGTGGCTATATCAATCTTATTTCATATTTTAAGGCGATTTATTTGGAAACTTCTTAGTTCCATTTGATTTTCGGATCATCATATAGTTCTTTGTTGGTTACTTAGCGATATGTTTTAGTAATTAATCAAATAACTTTGTTTTGGCTGTGCAATGTCATATTTGCATCTCCCAGCTCTCTTTTCCAAGCCGACAATTGGGATATGATGGAGCAGCATCACCACAAGTTTGTAAAAATGTTTGATATTCTTTGGCAGCATATTCGTTTAAATTAAATAACAAAAGTAATGAATGCTGAAAAAGATTTTGAGTGTTCAATGCCTAGCGTACGTATACGATGATTAACTCAATAGCACTAAGTGGAAAACTGTTTTTTAATGTAGAGAAATGTCAAAACCATCGAATCTAATAGTTAGGCTAGTTAGATTATTCAGGAGTTGCTCACATTTATACTTCGATTTGCTACCAATAGATATCGCTGATCAAAATGCATGCAAGCACCTAATAGAAAATAATATTTGAGTGCTAAATATGGACCATATGATAATTTTCATTCAATTGCACTTTGTGTGTGTCCAGTGTACATTATACTAGTGTATACTCTACATTTAATGTATACAAGTCTTGATGACAGGTTTTTTTTTTCGTCAAATAAAGTGATCTGTCATACATAGTATAATAACTGATATAGGCTAAAGAGTTAACGCTGATTATATAAATTCAAGATTCAATCAGTAGTTTTTTTTTGAATAATGATTTACATCAATTAACAGTCATTGATTTTAATTTAATTAACCAATTAAATGTCGTTGAAACCGTTAATATGATGTATTAATTGCCATGTGATATAATTGTTTAACAAATTGATTAATTTATTCGTAATGTATAGCCATTATATTTCAGGCTTGATTGATCGAGTTGTGAATTAAGGATTTAAAACATTTCTGATGCTACACGTCATCAATATGGATGGGTAGATAATCGATACTGAACTTTGTATCCTAGACTGTTATTTCTCAGTGAGATACATGGAGCAGTATTGTGATTTAAACGCAACATTTTTCTTTCTAAAGAACGACAAACAGATGAACAGATCAGCTGAAAAGTTTCTAGTCAGACATGATACTTTTAATCACATACTCTTATAAATAGAGTGTATATGTTATTGCCATTAAGACCTTTAGAGATGGAGTTGGTCTATTTTATTGGGAGTATTCTGTTTTGTGTGTCTATGAAACATTGATTTTTAGTATTACGATGAAACTATATCTAGAATCAGACAGGTTAGACAACAAATAAGGCCGATTAGATTCGAAATGAAAGAACTGTCTGGTTCATTTTGTGGATTGATTCCATGCACTTGGTCGATTGTCGAGTCCTTCGAAATCCAAACCGGAATCCTGGTATTTCTATAAATGGCTTAATACATTTTAGTAGGAGCGAAATAGGCCTATAAAATCCAACTTGTTCTGCGACTTTGTCAGGTTTCTTAAGCATAGTTATCCGGGCAAACTTAACACATTCCGGAACATGCTTCAGTCTCAAACAGTCATTGAATATATATGTCAACATGATTATTGCTTTTCATGGCAGGTCTTTCAATAACCCTGCAGGTGAAATATCATCAATTCCGGGAGCCTTTTTAGGATTGAGGTTGTGGTCAATTTCTGGGGCAACTTCCATTGGAGAAATCAGATTTTGTTATGTTGAAATACGTTAGCTAAATGTTCTACGAATAATTCAGTCATCGTTGCGTTTCATCATTTCGATCATGTTTAATAGGCGGCACTCTAATAATTGGTCTTGTAAATCTCCGAGTTACTTTCCATAACCATTTCTGGTTCTGTGCCATACTCTTCTAGCTTTTCGCCTTTCTTTTACCAATTCCCTTAGTACCTTAATTTACCTTATATTCTAGCTTCTTTTACAGCAGACCGAATTTGTTCAATTATATTTCGCGTTTGCACCTCAAGATCATCTATAGTTTTGAGTCTTACGTTTAACTGTATTTGTTCCTGCATTATAAGTCTAAACGTGTCCCAGTGTTAGTAAGATTAGACTTCTTTGTTTTTTTTTGTCAGAATTGTCGCGCCTAGTGTTAACAATAGTGTAATAGTGTGATTAGATGGTAGTTCACACAAGCTCTCGATTTTTATTTGATTTCATCAGATGCTGTTCGAAATGTAAAAGTCCAGTGGGTCTGGTACTTTATTACTGTCGGTGGGGCAGTATTTGAGTTCACCCCCTGAGTGGTAGTTACAATTAGTAATATTTATTGGTGCGAGTAATTATTTTCCTTTTTCAGGTGTTATTGATCGTGAACCCCAGGCTGTATATTTAACATTAAAGTCTCCTCCAATAACATCTTGAGCCTACTTTTAACAATACAAGAATTCAAGTGCTTTATTTTCAACGGCAATTGGCTTTGCAGAGTTTTGTTGAGTTAAGAAGAGAGATAAAGAAATAAAATGAAATTGTTTAATTTTATTCGATCGCTAATAGGAATGCGCTTCGACGATGAAAGGCGACCTCGTTAAAACGACGACGACACCACCCGCCCTACCCGAAACGAAATAGGACTGGCGAATATCCGCCCATTACTCATACTCCGGCGGTCCTCTGTTCCTCCGTCTGGCCGATAATAACCGTCCCGGCGACCATCCAGGCGGATTACACGAATGCGAAGGGTCGTAGAAAGGGACCGCTTTGTCGGCGCATAAAATTTTTCGTGGAACCCGCACTTTTTCAATTTCCTAACTACCTAGGGCGCGGAGGGGTCAGGGGGCGGCGAGGGACGACCAAGGCGATGGCGGCGGTAGCGCTGGCGACAACGGCAGCGGAGGCGGTCGCTTCATCACGGATCGAACGCGTGAAAAGCGATAAATTACGCTTCGGGTGCCGGCGGTTCTCTTTGTTCGGACGGTCGTCCGCTTTTTCAGGCAGAAACTCTGCCTGTGTACGTGCGGCCGAGCTCTCGAACGAGCGAACGGTCGTCGACGGATTAGTTCTACTCGGCCGGTCGAAAATCCGCGTCCCCGGTGCCGTGCAGACGGTGACGCAGCTGTTCTCCACCCGACTTACGCATCCGCCAGTCCGGATTCGGATTATCTACGACGAGATTCGTGGCGAACGATGACTGATCGTCCGCTCGTTTTCGAATGCGGTCGTTGGTTTCACGCCACGACGCTCAGATTTGCGCGTTCGTCGATCATAATCGTCCGTAAAACGGATGCCAAAAGAGTTAACGCCGACATGAAATTGCTCATAATTATCGCTTAACCATTATAAACAATTAATAATATAGAAGCCACAACTAGAGGCCGTTCAATGAAACAGTGAACTCGCGTCATCTGAATTGATGGCGTCAAAACGTCGCAATGTTGCCGCATCATCTCCTAAGTTTTAGTTAATTTTGTCTTTGACATACAACATCATTCCAATCCAAATAAAATAACTAAAGAAAAATACGACTTAAAGAAGACTTAAAACTACAATTAAGTACACAGTTATAAGAGTTTGTAGGTCTTACGCTTAGTTCTTGTTTCCTTTGGTAGAGTGTTTCCTTGTAAAGTCATTTTAATATTATTGTATTTCTCCTTAGTTTATTCTATTACTACCTGTATACATGTTTCTTGATAAAACTAGATTTAATCACTGCATTCTCTCTAATACATTTGCCATATCTGCAAAACAGTTAGTATTCCTTCTGTCTTCACACATTTTAACCAAATGCTCATGTATATTCTGAAGAAATACACACATAAATGATAATCGTCATACATAAATCTTTCACACTCTACACTCACATTTTCTACAGTTTTCATATATTGATTATATACCCACCTTTAGTTGTTTCCACTCTCATCACCCTGTCAGAAATTGTCAGCGCTAAATCATAATCCCATATTCAGTGATTAACTAAGCTGTTAATTTTAATCTATCTAATATTTGTTCGCGATTCCATTATCTGTCAATTTCTTCTTCATTGTGTAACACTTCCCGTTTCCAAAATGAAGAAAAATGAAGAATATTTGCAATAAATTATTAATAAGTGTTAAGACTAATAATTCAATTGTTATTCCCACATTTACCTTTTTTCATTAACTTCTGTTGTTTTAACAGTATTTTTATTATCATCTTGCCATGAGTGACCATCGGATATATTGGTCCATTTCTGAAATATCCATGTCTCATCTAAATACATAAAATGAAATAATCTTAAATAAAAGTCTTCCTTGATTTTATTATGTGCTTTTAAAAACTGTATACTTTTAAAGGAATGTCTGGAAATTCCATTAGACTTCTTCGTGCTTTCTATCGACACTTTCCAGACTAACAGTTTCCTCTGAAATAATTGTATTAAATTATGTTTATATTGAAAAAACTACTTACTGTTTTTATACATTTCATATATTTGATTTTAGATAGAGCTAACATCAAGCTAATCTTTTTTTGGTGAGCCCAAGACTATATTTTTCATTTTTTCATATTTATATTGCAGTGATCGTATCCATACTAATAATCACTGCAGGTGCGACACACCAAAATATCTTCAATAAAAACCGCAGTAACTTAATATTTAACAGTAAAAATACTGTCGAACGAATTTTACTGGTAAGAGGAGTTACTCCATTATCTCGTTTCTTTTAGAAGTAACTGATTAGAGTCGCAATCTGTTCCGTCTGGCTATGGCATTTTCAACAAGAGTAAAAATAAGCAGCTATTTGAAATGTACCAAAATAAGCAAAGCGTTAAAACAACGTTTGCCGGTTTATAACCTGTAGTTTAATATTTTAAAGAATTTTGCAGAGATTTGACAATCGGACAACTTTTACAGGCTGATGCGGTCACATGTTCGAACTTATCACACGGCGTTGTGTCTCTTTTTAACTAGAATAAAATGAGAAGGAATATATTGTCTGATCCTAAAATTAATTTACAAATTGCGGCAGGACATACATTAAACATCTTGATGACGTGAGTTCATTGTTATTTTGAATAGACTAGAATAGGGTAGGTGTTATATTACGAATATTTGTAGCTATTAAGCTGTATTTTCCAGTCTCTAGATTATTTTTAGATTCTGTTGACCGCTACTTATACTTAGATAGATCTTTTGCAATCGTCGTCCATTGTCCATGACCATGGCCGTCTGCAAAAGTATTGAAAACGCCCCTTCACGCGGGACTCATTGTCATTTCAAAAGTTTGTGAGACGTGCAGGAATATTCCAGGTCAGTATTTTTTTTCTTCAATTGACTGCCTTTACAACAACCACTGTTAGTCTATGCAATTAGTGGATTGTCGAGTGGTGATTTAGAAATCCAAACTGGAAATATGGCCTTTCTATATCTTTTAACAGCAGTTGCTCAAATAATTTCGATATCGCTACTTTACGTGTTGTATTACGAATCACTGTATCTAAGTACTTTCCATAAAACCATATCGAGCATGCTCGAGACCCAAACCGTCGGAAACCCATCTTACCAGCGAATTCTACACGTTCGCCCATTATTAGTTAGTAATTAAGCGAGGGTCCGCTCCCTCCGACGACCGGAGCGCCTCCTCCTCACCCTTCTCGACGGCCCCATCTAATCTGGCGAGATTGAAAAATGCCCCCGAAACCCATCCTCTCCCGGGCACAAAGCACCAGCATCGTCCCTCCCGCCCTCCACCTTCTCCTCCGCCATTCTCACTCCACGTTGTCGGGATAATCCGGGCCGGTCGTCGTCGGGGCCCGTCACTCCGTGAAGCCGAAGGCCATAAAAGAGATACGCGAACCGTAAAACCCGCGGGGGGGCAGCGGGGGACCGCCGGGGGTTCGGTCGGTCGGTCGGCAGAGGCCGACGGACGGGTCGCGGGGTTGGAGGGGGGTCACGGGACGACGACGGTCGATTCCGGGAAGTGCGGGCCGAGGGGGAGGCGGCCTCCACCGCGGGTTCGGTGCCAGGCTTCCGTGTTACCGTTAGAGTAGAGAGGGTGGAGGAGGGGGTGGTATCGAGTCAAGTGTCGATATCGATCGGCTGCCTATCGATATTCATTCGGCTATCGATGAAATTGTTAATTATGTCCTATTGAGCAGCACGAAAACTAAAAAGTCCCCAGCTGCACAGGCCTCCTATTAAAATAAATGAAAATAATTTGTCCAGGAGCAAAGAAGAAAAGGCCGACATCCTCCCTAAGTATTTAAAACATTTCTTTAAACCTTTCCCGTCTCAGATATTTGAAGATGACGAAAATAAAATTACCAACATTCTAAATTACCCATTTCAATTGATATAACTTTTGTGATAACTTTTTGTATCGCCTCAGCATTATTTGCAATACCAAATCCTGCCTTTTTAAATCTAGGATCTAAAAATGTGGATTTCCCGCATATCGTACTCATTTCTAAAAGTGCCATTCTTTTATTGATGACATCTAATAGACAATTTTGTCATTTTTCCCCATTCACTTGTTAAAATCCTGGATTTGATGGAATGTCGCAGTCCTCTTATTAACCGTATAATTAAAGACATCGTTGGGATACCTTTCACCAGATAACTCGGTGATCATTTATGATCAGATCAGATCATTTTCAGATTTCTCATCAGATTTCAATGGGCTTTAAAAGTTGAACGCATTCTGTTAAGATAGTCCATTCGTTAACAGATAAACATTGTGGTGCTCTTCTTAATAGCCAACAAAATAAATTGTTGAATATTAAAGTAGAGTTTTCCTATCAGAAAATGTATGTATTACAAATATTTAATATACTTTATTCACCTCTTTACGAATAATATTTTTAAAAGAAATTTAACAACTGCTACTGTAAAAAATTCTTAAAATCTTTTGAATCTATGCAATTTCTGAAACCTTTGAAACCTAATTTTAGTTTTCAAGATTTTAGGAAAAAAGTTTCGACAAACAAGACGCTTGAACAAAAATCATGAAAGTTTATCAAACAGTATTACCTATTATGCCAGTCAAAAGTATATTACTATTTATCATTTACATTTTAATTTTTTTACCCTCGAAAACTAGCGTTCCAAAATGCTGCTATATTAATTTACAATATATAGTTATTTACAAGCAAACTGCAAAAAAAAACATAAAAGCACATATATTACATATAAATCTATAAAAGCATAAATTCGGCGCATTACTTTCAAGGTCGCGGCTAGGACGGAAGGCCAGAATGTTAAAAATCAGTCGAATAAACTAGTAGAACTGAAAATAGTAACTAAAAGTAAACGAGTGAAATAGTCGATAGTAAATAGTAATAAAATCAGTCGGACCTAAAATAGCGACTGAAAACAGTTACAAGTAAAAACAGTCGAACCAAAAATAGCGACTGAAATAGTCGATAATAAAAAGTAGTCTAATAAACAGTCGATAGTCGATTTCAGTCAATTGTTCCCAACACTACCTATTACCCTATGGGAAGATTGTAGAACTAATAAGAGTCATAAAAAATGCCCTAATAGTTAACAAAACAATAATACATAAAAGGGTTATATTTAGATTTACAAAACTATTTAAGATAACCCTGTTGACTTAAAAGCTTTCATTTCAAGGTTAATTCTAGCTTTTGAAACTGTTGAGCCATGGAAGGACTTTCCCGTATTCTTTGATTTAGTTTTAAGCTATCTAGTAGGCTGAAAACATTGCTTTCTTGGGTCGTGTTTTTTTTATTAATTACATCTTACGTTAGATACGCTTAGTATAATCTCAATTTACATCTCAATTTATTACTACTGTTATTTACTACTTAAATTAAACTACTACGTTATCGTGATTTAGTAACCTTATTTCATGTTTTAAGACGATATCTTGGATCACTTCGTATATCCATTTGATTTCGAGGTCATCGTGCTCTTCGTTGGTTACGTAGCGATAAGTATTGGTAATTAATCATAGAACTTTGTTTTGGGTGCGTGATCACTAGTTGCTTTGATGTTTTAGTGTAACCCTATATTTACACCCCATAGGTCCAAATTGGCTTTATGACTGACTGATAAAGCAATCTCTTTGATTTTAGATCAAGTTGAGAGTATCTTTCGACTAACCAGTACAGTTACTTGACTATGAGTCTAATCTGCTCTGCTTCTGGTCTAAAATGATATTTTCAATTTAACCTACTATCCAGATATACGTCGAATATTTGGTTGATTCTGCTTGAGGAATCAGGTATCCATCAGGTCATGGAATAGGTAAATCTTTAACAGAACTAAATTGAACGTATAGGCTGATGTGAGATGATGCAGAGTTCAGATTATAACAAAAAAACCACAGAGAACCAATGCTGTTTAAGATTTCACTTTATTTTTGAAGGATGGTACATATGTTGTCATGTTTCTAGTCATTTTCCTTAACCTAATTACAATATCTTAATTTAACTGAAAGTTATTTGCTGGCATTTTATCTCCTTCCAACTGGATGAGTATTTGTAGGCCTATGTCGCAGAATATCTTTGCATTTGTAAGTCTTAGATTTTGAGTTCGAATTTTAATTCAATGAACGTTTAAAACATGAAGGATGATATTTAATATCAAAACTAATATTTTTTGGCTGAAGTATTGGTAAAAAGTGATAGATAATGAAATAATTAATGAAATATATGATGTCGAACAGCGAGGACTTAATTAACGTTAAAGGCTTCATCCGGTTGATATCCTTCGGCATTTCTGAAGCCATTTCCGCGAATTCCATCTGCCCGGATAACGAAAACTACGTCGCCGATCCTAATCAGTAGTTCGAACGCGGTTAGTCGGATGTTCGTTCGAAAAGTGACCAGATTAGCCGGCAAACCATCCAGCACGCCATCAGCACAATACCTAGCCGACGATCGATCCGGCGACCCATCTAATCGGCTCTGGCAAGCAAGGGCCCCGAAGCCCTCCGGCCCCACACAAACACCCCGAACTTCACCCCATCGCTCGCGGATTCGCATCGGCGGCAACGAGCGGACGCTCAAACGCCCGAGGGTCCACCAGGTACCTGGGTTAGCGAGGGCGAGGGACGAGGCGCGGGGGGAGAGAGCGCGCGGGACGACATCGCGGCACCGGTGGCGAGAGTACAGCACCGTCAAAAGACGGTTTCGGCGGAAAACACTGAGTCGATGACGGCGTAGAGGACGTGGGGACCGCTCGCGAAGGTTCGCGTTATTCGGCGTGACTAATACGGGCGAATGGGGCCCGGAGGAGGGGGCGACGGCGGCAGGGACGAGGGGCTGATGAGAAACGAGTCGTTTTCTGGGCCGATTTCGGCGACCTTGGGATCGAGAGGAGATTTTTCGACGCGATCTACAGGGTGAAGCGTCCAGGTTGTGGTTGGAGATCGAGCTGGAAACTAGATTTCTTTTGCTATTTTAAAAAAAATTATTAATATATCATTGGCTTATGAATTGGTTTTAAAGTTTTTTTTAATGTGATCGTAAAAAATAGATTGTCGCTACTTTTTCCCATCTTTTAGGTAATTTACGAATTCCATCTCGAAAGAACGATGTATCTCTTGAGGCTAGATACAAATCGATCCCTTTTTTTGATGTCTGCATAAAAAGTAAACTGCTACTCAGACAGGTCACGGCCCATATGTCGGAACAAGTAATAATCGGATAGAGCAAAGTCTGGAGAACACGGCGAGTGGGGTAACAATTCCCATTTTAATGTTTTCATCGGTTTTGCAAGATGTTATCGAACGTTGTCATGCTAAAAAATAGAATTGTCTGTGGAGTGTTGTGACTGGCGATGAACAATCAAAATGACGTATAGGTGTAAAGAAGACCAGCAATAGCGAGTTACAAATGCAAAGCCATCTTTTTGTGTGAAGGAGACACTTTTGCAGTCCGAACGGGAAGTTCTCTTGCACCAGCGTACTGAACAGACTTGATACTTTCTGATCACCACTTATTTAGATCAATGCAGCATGGTCGGCACGTGGTTTCGAAATGCTGAAAAACTCGAAAATTGATGGATAATTGAATCCTTGCTAAACCAATATTGTTCTTTCCATATTTTTCTCAATAAAAGTCTTTTTAACGTTAAAGAATAATCAAAATAGAACAAATAACTAATATAACGATGAAAATCGATGATTTTTGCCAATTTTAAGACTTTCGTTTAGATTTCTAGTTTAGACGTTGTTATACTAATGAAAATATAGTAGAAAAAATTTTTCTGCTGTTAAACACCATTTGAATTTCTTATGAAATAAAATTGTATCATAGATTCACAATAAGAATATTAGTAAAATGTGAACATTTCACTTCATTTATCCAATTTTTGCTTTAAACGAAGCTCTCAATGATAGAAATCTTAAGCGTAACGTAAGTGTAACGTAATTCATATTTCAATTCATAACATAACACTTTATTCCTTACTATAAAAATATATAAAATAAGAGGTAGTTAAGCGGTTAAGACTTGTTTCATTTCTTAAAATGATTTTAAGGGTAATTTGTGGGGAATCGGCAAATATTTCCCCCTAATTTGGGGAATTTAACTTGGATTATTGAGGAAGTGGATCAATTGACAGTGGCACCTGAATATAGTACAATTGAACGATAATAATGAATGGATTTGTAAATTAAGATTGTGTTAGCTCATATAGTGGTGGAAGCAATAAAACATGTAAATGAATGACCACCAGGCGAAGTAGATGATAGCGGTTGAGGATTGTATCATTTCTTAACATAATTTTAAGGCTAATTTGTGGGGAATTAGCAGATAGGTCTTCCTAATTTGGGAAATTTGACTTGGATTATTGTGGAAGTTGATAAATTTACATTGGCAACTGAATATGGAATAACTGAACAACGGTAGTGAATTAATTTGCTATTGAATTAATGCTAGATGCAATAAAAAAGACAAATGGATGACCACCAGGCGAACTAGACGATGGGGGTATTTATTTTTAACGTCGCACCGGCACCAGTAAGTCGCATCACTCTGTATATCGTCGATGAGGAAAAAATCCAATCCAACCCAAACGACCATACCGATCGGACGGCAATAGGATACCCGAAACGCCGAAAATACGCCGCCTCGAGCACCTCGCCCCCCCTCCCGACCGACCCTTCGCCCACCCGCAGCCGCTCGGGACCACGACGAGCCGCGCTCTCGCCCCATTCCACCACCCCACGGCGAGGGTTGTTTAGCAGTCCGCGCGAAATTCTGCCGGGCCATTAGTCACGGGCACGCCGGAGGGTCGTGGGACATGGCGTTGCGGCGCGGGGTGCTGCGGGGCGGGTTATTGGTGAGGCCGGTCTCTTCCTCGGTAACAAAGAGTAGAGTCTTCCGGCCATCCGGATAGATACGGGGTGATGTCGGAAAGCCGTTCGCGTGATCGCGCTGCTGTACAGGGCGTGGCGGAAAACTCTTCCCGTCCGAAGTTCGCTGAATTTGATTTTGAGACTTCTAATGAACGAAGCAATGATTAAAAATCGATTTCCGTATGTTTGTGTCCGTAGAACTCGGAAATTAGTTGCAGGATTGACTATTTCTTACAGAGTATTGAATTTCAAAAGAATAACGTCTTATAGTCTATTCAAAGTTTTTTTGTACATACGTCGTCAATATGTTTAACGTATTGCCTGTCGCAATTTATAAGTTCGTTTCAGAATCAGACAATAATTTCCTTCTCATTTTATTCTAGTTATAAAGAGAGACAATGCTATCTGATTAGTTCGAACACGTAAACGAATGAGCCTGTCAAAGTCGTCCGGTTGTCAGACGTACGCAAAATTCTTGAAAGCAATAGTGATAAGAGGTTATAACTCTAACCTATAAACTATTGTGGCTGTATAATTAACTGTAGTTTTTAGACGTACTATAATGTTAAAATAAATTATATTTGATAACATTTTTGTCCAATTATTTTATTTAGATTAGAATTTTGTTGTATATTAAAGCCTAACTGAACTAAAACTCAGAGTTGATGCGGCAACATTGTGACGTTTTTACGTCACAAATTTAGAAGACGTATGTACAAAATAACTTTGAATATACTATAGGTATTTTTTATTCCAGTAAAGTAACAAATCCAAAATATTTTAAGCGATTTAGTTTAGTTAGTTGTTAGTTTAGTTAGTGTGAAATAATAATTGTATTTCCAAATTAATCTTCTTATATATTTAACCAGCAGATCCGACAGACGTGTCTTGTTCTTGCTCAAACGTTTTAAATCCGAACATGTCAATTTACAAGGCCTGGTGGAAAACTTTCTTACTGTTTGAAATTCGCTGAATTTGATTTTGAGTCATCTAACGAATGAGGCAATTACAAAAGAAAAAACGATTTCCTTATGATATTAGTTACAGAAATGTCTTACATTTTTTACTCAGTAGTGAATTAAAAAAAAATGTTTTCATGTACTTTCTATCCCAATAATCCAACAAAAACATAATATTTTAAGTGATTCTTGTTAACTAATAATTCGTCATAGTTGGCATGGCATATTATCGTTATCGTCCATTGATTTTATGGAAGAAATAATAATTATGATTCCAATTTAATCTTCTTATATATTTTACTGCTTATATGCACAGAGTAACAGTGGTTGTGGAAAAGGCATTCGAAGAAAACAAATACTGCCCTGCAATATTCTTGGACTCCTCACAACCTCTTGACCGGGTATGGCAATTGAGATTAATTTACAAAATGAGTAATTTGCTACGGTGGAATTACTGTCTACTGCTGGAATCATATATTTTCGAAAGAAAAGTCTTGCCTGAATTTTTTGATTGCCTTGATTTATTTTGGCTGGACTTCCCCAGGGTAGTGTCTTGGAACAACTGTGTCTGCTCTACACTGTTAATATTTCAACAACCAAAGAAGCAGTACCTGGATAAATAAATTTGCCGACGACAGAGTAATCATGGTAAAAGATATATCTCTCCATATGGCTTGTCTAAAAAGTACAAGTAGCAGTTAACAAGATCTAAAAATAGACTACAGTTGCGGCGAAATGACAAAAAACCTAATTATATCACTTAACAGATGTCCGATTTCTCAAGCAGAATCAACTAAATACCTCGGCGTCCATCTCGATGGCAGATTAAATTGGAAACCTCATGTTAGACAAAAAGCAGAGTAGATTAGTCTCAAAGTCAAGCAACTTATTTAGTGTATATTTCGTTTGGTTTTATTTTAATTTGGGAAATACATACTGATATATGTAACAAATACAGTAAATTGTACAGTAATACTGATATATTAAGATGTAATAAAAAATATTTATATTCGCAAAATTCTAAAAGTTTTGGACTAATTGTCTTGAAAGTTAAATGGGACATATAAGCATTTTAAAAGGTTTAGATAAAATCATTAAAAATGATTTCCTATGCTTGACACACCCCATTAAAGGGATGTAAGTAATTAGAGGGATATGAAGGATTAAAGATAATTCGAATGTAATTTTATTTACACCCTCAATAATTAATATCAGATTGAAGCATGATAAAGGGCTGTCGGGTACAGCTAATATATTGCATGAACCAATACGTAATACAATAAATAGTAAATATTTCTAAAACAATTAAAGTTTATTTTTGTTAAAATATGCCCAAAAAGTCAATTGATTTTTTGTTGTTGAGAAATTGTTGCTTATTGAATGAGGAGTGGTAGTAATCTTCTTCAATTCTAATCAACATGTCGACAAATTTTTCAAATATCTGAAGGTACTAGTGACCTGAAAGCCAGTCAAAAACTTTGAAATCATCTTTGGAATCATAATAAAAGGTATGATATCATATGTCGTAAATAAAGACAAGGACAAGGATGAGTGTGAAGTTATATGTTGTTAAAGAAAATTGGTGTTTAAAAGAAGACTAACGGACCCGACAGAGTCTGTAATAAGGCTAACATAGTCTACTAATAATCTAACTTAGCATATTGTGAATGTAAGCCATCCTAGGGCCCATTTAAACGCAGACATCATCATCATCAGCTGAACCGCTGGAAGTTAAGTCGTATATATACGCGCACGACTACAGTCGGCATTTGAATATCAGAGAATTGTATCCCAGAAGTCAAATAATAGGACTCAGATCATAGAAATGATGCATCTTAGGGAAGCACTTGTAACTTACAACAAAGTATAAAATCAGAAGTGCAAGAGGCAGAGAATATCTAATATATTTTTTGGTCATTACTTGGAGACAAACGAATTGTTGATGACATCTGAATAGTATGGTCAACTTTGAACAAACGAGTGAGGAACAAATAGTATGGGAAGTTGACATACGACCGAAGGAAGAAATAACAAATTATTAATCTGGACTAAATCAGATATTATACAAAAGACAGATATATTTACTTAATATTTCCTTTACTACTGTTGAGGTATTTGTTTTTTTTTGTTTTGATAATAAGAGGTTACTCAAGAAATTTCCGATATTCGCAAGATATATATCAAAATTTCACCTATTACTTGGATTCTTCAATTCCAGTGGTTTTAGTGATACAACTTTTATTGTTTTCAAACCAATATATAGAAAAAAACGTTGTGATTTCATTTTATCACGAGCCTGAAAGCGAGCTAAAATGGATCCATTGGAATCGGAATTGTGGTCAGACCAGATAACTCGGGAAACGTATGAAGATCCTTCTTCAATTAGCAATTAATTTACTGAAGTCTCAATGTATTAGATTTCTAAGATCACTGACTATATCAATATTTAATGCCTTGAATATTAAACCCATGGTGGCATATTATATCAATGGTTCTGATTGGGTCGTCAGGACCGGGTAATTTCCAAAGATTGAACTTCTAAATGATTTTTAGAGCGGCAAGGTGTCCTAGGAAATATTGGAGTAATAAAACGATACCTATAGTCTGTTCAAAGTTATGTTATCAAATTGTCTCAAGGTTCTGAGTCTTAGTTCAGTTTGTCTTTGACATACAACAAAATTATAATATTGCATACGGCTGACAACCGGACGACTTTGACAGGCTCATTCGTTTACGTGTTCGAACTTATCAGACAGCATTGCGTCTCTTTTTAATTAGAAAAAAATGAGAAGGAAAATATTGTCTGATTCTAAAACGAATTTCCAAATTGCGATAGGCAAGACATTAAACATCTTGATGACGTATGTACAAAAAAAGGAATAGACTATAGCTTGGTTATCGCATTGGCGGTTCTTCATGGCGAATATAACATATATGTCAGAGATTCATTTAGTGATAGTATTAAACATAAAACATCAGTATTTTGCAACTTTGGTATCAAGTGCTCAGTAACGTAAAATATACTTCATCTAATTATTATTGCCAACGCGTAAACTCCAATATATCTTTCCGTATCATCACTGATGTCCAACTATTATCAGATCTTCCTTTGCATAACTGTATTACTAACCGAGGAAGTGAAACTTTCACCAAAGGTTCCCTATTGTTTCCGTTTATCTTCGAATCTTATCAGCCGGTATATTTACGACCAAATATTTTCGCTTAACTGTATATTATCAATATATTAAACCGTCTGAGCTAACTGACCAGATAGAGCGAAGGAAAAAGCGGCCAACGTGACATCTGTAGGATATATTTGACGCGCGAAGTACACTCTTCATAAATTCGCCCGGTCTGTCTCTACCTGCGACCGGCCGAGAAAGGCTCGTTATTTGTATTCAAATTTCTTTATCTCGCAGACAAGGCGTATTTACGTGCCAAAGAGGCCAGAACCTAACCAAAACAACTTCATTTCGGGCTTAACAAATACTGCATTAATCATTTAGAGGACGACGATGGCCCAGTTCCGCCGGTTCCCGTTAAAAGCATCTAAATAATGTCCGTGTTTGTTTTAGAACCGGTAATGATTGTCAAACTGAAATTAGGAAAAATCGACATCGCTTGGACAAATATTGTCGCGCGGGAATTAAGCGATTCTTTGGAACGATTAGAATTGAATGATGTATTGGTATACAGCTATTGAACAATACCAATACAGCTATTTAAAGCATTGTGTCATTCGTTACGTTAAGTAAATTTGTTTTTATTGGATTTATTTCAAATTTTTTACTATTTTTCATCATATCACCCCAGTTTAACAATTTTAGCAAAGTCATGAACAAAAATGAAAAACTTAGTCTAAAATAAACTTAAACTTGTATCAATAGATAGTTAATGTTGCTCTAATTTACTAATATACCTTTCTTCTACATTTATTAACTGAAAATGATAGAAATAAACACCGACTGATGCATTGAAAGCATTAAATGAAAACAAAAGAAACAAAATATTGAATATGGTATCTTTCAATATCGATATAACAGTATAGATGTATTCAATTATGTAACATACTTTCATAGTAGATAGATGGTAGATCATTCTCTGCATTTGGTTTCCTTCATACTATCAATGTACCACCAACTTTATATTAATAGCAAGTTAGTTTTAATCAATATTCAATATTTTCAACAACAATCATAATTCAAAGTTGCGAACGAAGCCATAAATGCTTGACAAGCAGTGACAGTGAAAACATTATTGTTTTTACTATTTTCCTCGCGATTGTTTCAGATTTTCTCATCATATAAGCCTTGCCTGGACTTAAACTTGTATCAATGGATAGTTAATGTTGCTCTAATTTACTAATATACCTTTCTTCTACATTTATTAACTGAAAATGATATAAATAAACACCGACTGATGCATTGAAAACATTAAATGAAAACGAAAGAAACAAAATATCGAATATGGTATCTTTCAATATCGATATAACAGTATAGATGTATTCAATTATGTAACATACTTTCATAGTAGATAGATGGTAGATCATCCTTTGCATTTGGTTTCCTTCATACTATCAATTGCCACCAACTTTATATTAATAGCAAGTTAGTTTTAATCAATATTCAACATTTTCAACAACAATCATAATTCAAATTTGCGAATAAGCCCACAAATGTTTGATAACCAGTGACAGTGACAAAATTATTGTTTTTACTGTTTCCCGCGATTGTTTCAGATTTTCTCATCATATAAGCCTTGCCTGGACTTAAGCTTGTATGAATAGATAGTTAATGTTGTTCTAATTTAGTAATATACCTTTCTTCTGCATTTAATAACTGAAAATGATATAAATAAACACCGACTGATGCCATGAAAACATTAAATGAAAACGAAAGAAACAAAATATCGAATATGGTATCTTTCAATATCGATATAACAGTATAGATGTATTCAATTATGTAACATACTTTCATAGTAGATAGATGGTAGATCATCATTTGCATTTGGTTTCCTTCATACTATCAATTGCCACCAACTTTATATTAATAGCAAGTTAGTTTTAATCAATATTCAACATTTTCAACAACAATCATAATTCAAATTTGCGAATGAGCCCACAAATGTTTGATAACCAGTGACAGTGACAAAATTATTGTTTTTACTGTTTCCAGCGATTGTTTCAGATTTTCTCATCATATAAGCCTTGCCTGGACTTAAGCTTGTATGAATAGATAGTTAATGTTGTTCTAATTTAGTAATATACCTTTCTTCTGCATTTAATAACTGAAAATGATATAAATAAACACCGACTGATGCCATGAAAACATTAAATGAAAACGAAAGAAACAAAATATCGAATATGGTATCTTTCAATATCGATATAACAGTATAGATGTATTCAATTATGTAACATACTTTCATAGTAGATAGATGGTAGATCATCATTTGCATTTGGTTTCCTTCATACTATCAATTGCCACCAACTTTATATTAATAGCAAGTTAGTTTTAATCAATATTCAACATTTTCAACAACAATCATAATTCAAATTTGCGAATGAGCCCACAAATGTTTGATAACCAGTGACAGTGACAAAATTATTGTTTTTACTGTTTCCAGCGATTGTTTCAGATTTTCTCATCATATAAGCCTTGCCTGGACTTAAGCTTGTATGAATAGATAGTTAATGTTGTTCTAATTTAGTAATATACCTTTCTTCTGCATTTAATAACTGAAAATGATATAAATAAACACCGACTGATGCCATGAAAACATTAAATGAAAACGAAAGAAACAAAATATCGAATATGGTATCTTTCAATATCGATATAACAGTATAGATGTATTCAATTATGTAACATACTTTCATAGTAGATAGATGGTAGATCATCCTTTGCATTTGGTTTCCTTCATACTATCAATTGCCACCAACTTTATATTAATAGCAAGTTAGTTTTAATCAATATTCAACATTTTCAACAACAATCATAATTCAAATTTGCGAATAAGCCCACAAATGTTTGATAACCAGTGACAGTGACAAAATTATTGTTTTTACGGTTTCCCGCGATTGTTTCAGATTTTCTCATCATATAAGCCTTGCCTGGACTTAAGCTTGTATGAATAGATAGTTAATGTTGTTCTAATTTAGTAATATACCTTTCTTCTGCATTTAATAACTGAAAATGATATAAATAAACACCGACTGATGCCATGAAAACATTAAATGAAAACGAAAGAAACAAAATATCGAATATGGTATCTTTCAATATCGATATAACAGTATAGATGTATTCAATTATGTAACATACTTTCATAGTAGATAGATGGTAGATCATCATTTGCATTTGGTTTCCTTCATACTATCAATTGCCACCAACTTTATATTAATAGCAAGTTAGTTTTAATCAATATTCAACATTTTCAACAACAATCATAATTCAAATTTGCGAATAAGCCCACAAATGTTTGATAACCAGTGACAGTGACAAAATTATTGTTTTTACTGTTTCCCGCGATTGTTTCAGATTTTCTCATCATATAAGCCTTGCCTGGACTTAAGCTTGTATGAATAGATAGTTAATGTTGTTCTAATTTAGTAATATACCTTTCTTCTGCATTTAATAACTGAAAATGATATAAATAAACACCGACTGATGCCATGAAAACATTAAATGAAAACGAAAGAAACAAAATATCGAATATGGTATCTTTCAATATCGATATAACAGTATAGATGTATTCAATTATGTAACATACTTTCATAGTAGATAGATGGTAGATCATCATTTGCATTTGGTTTCCTTCATACTATCAATTGCCACCAACTTTATATTAATAGCAAGTTAGTTTTAATCAATATTCAACATTTTCAACAACAATCATAATTCAAATTTGCGAATGAGCCCACAAATGTTTGATAACCAGTGACAGTGACAAAATTATTGTTTTTACTGTTTCCAGCGATTGTTTCAGATTTTGTCATCATATAAGCCTTGCCTGGACTTAAGCTTGTATGAATAGATAGTTAATGTTGTTCTAATTTAGTAATATACCTTTCTTCTGCATTTAATAACTGAAAATGATATAAATAAACACCGACTGATGCCATGAAAACATTAAATGAAAACGAAAGAAACAAAATATCGAATATGGTATCTTTCAATATCGATATAACAGTATAGATGTATTCAATTATGTAACATACTTTCATAGTAGATAGATGGTAGATCATCATTTGCATTTGGTTTCCTTCATACTATCAATTGCCACCAACTTTATATTAATAGCAAGTTAGTTTTAATCAATATTCAACATTTTCAACAACAATCATAATTCAAATTTGCGAATGAGCCCACAAATGTTTGATAACCAGTGACAGTGACAAAATTATTGTTTTTACTGTTTCCAGCGATTGTTTCAGATTTTGTCATCATATAAGCCTTGCCTGGACTTAAGCTTGTATGAATAGATAGTTAATGTTGTTCTAATTTAGTAATATACCTTTCTTCTGCATTTAATAACTGAAAATGATATAAATAAACACCGACTGATGCCATGAAAACATTAAATGAAAACGAAAGAAACAAAATATCGAATATGGTATCTTTCAATATCGATATAACAGTATAGATGTATTCAATTATGTAACATACTTTCATAGTAGATAGATGGTAGATCATCATTTGCATTTGGTTTCCTTCATACTATCAATTGCCACCAACTTTATATTAATAGCAAGTTAGTTTTAATCAATATTCAACATTTTCAACAACAATCATAATTCAAATTTGCGAATGAGCCCACAAATGTTTGATAACCAGTGACAGTGACAAAATTATTGTTTTTACTGTTTCCAGCGATTGTTTCAGATTTTGTCATCATATAAGCCTTGCCTGGACTTAAGCTTGTATGAATAGATAGTTAATGTTGTTCTAATTTAGTAATATACCTTTCTTCTGCATTTAATAACTGAAAATGATATAAATAAACACCGACTGATGCCATGAAAACATTAAATGAAAACGAAAGAAACAAAATATCGAATATGGTATCTTTCAATATCGATATAACAGTATAGATGTATTCAATTATGTAACATACTTTCATAGTAGATAGATGGTAGATCATCATTTGCATTTGGTTTCCTTCATACTATCAATTGCCACCAACTTTATATTAATAGCAAGTTAGTTTTAATCAATATTCAACATTTTCAACAACAATCATAATTCAAATTTGCGAATGAGCCCACAAATGTTTGATAACCAGTGACAGTGACAAAATTATTGTTTTTACTGTTTCCAGCGATTGTTTCAGATTTTGTCATCATATATGCCTTGCCTGGACTTATAACTGTAAATATTTCAAAAACTAAATTAGTTAAACCGATCCAATCGTTTTCTAATTCTGGCGAGACTAACTAACAGCGATAATTTTTACGTATATAGCAGATTAACAGAAAATCCGTTATGGGATTTTCATGGTGCTCTCGGGGCAACTATATTGACCAAAACACGTTTTTTCTTCTATCGACAATACTACGACAAATCCATTTCCAATAGAAAGTCGACGAGGATACCGGAGAGACAAAAAAACGGAGCCCATACCCGAGCCCACCGCGTCGCCGACCCATGCCATAAACTCAACCGTCAAAAACGCCAACCTTCTGTCACCCCGAGGACGAAAACAGTTCGCGGAAGCGGCCCACTGCGATTTACGACCGTTCACGGACACGCTCTTTTGTTCGGGACGCGTCTGCTCCCTAACCCCTCGCGTCTCCCCGCCGACGACCAGGCCGACCCTTTGAAGAGGGTGCCGTGCCGTGACAGGGTGCCATGGATCGCGGCGGTGCCTCCTCATGCTGATAACGCCTGACCAAAACATTACGCCGAAGCACGACGAAGAAAGGACGGTTTATCTAACGATCGGCTTCGTAGATAACTTTTTCTTGTCTCTCTCTCTCTCGCTCGATGTATCTCTCTCGATATAACGGTCTGTAATGGGGTACTGGATACTTATTTACAATTATTTTCCAAAATTCTTTCTTATATGTAACTTTTATGAGTTAAAATCGAGGAATACTTGAAGGAATATGGAAAGGACTGTACTTCTTTCATTTTTCCTCTCTCTTTCTCCCTCTCTCTCTCTCTCTCTCTCTCTCTCTCTCTCTCACACACACACACACACACACACAAATTCACAAAGACAATTATCGAAAGATTAGGACTCTAAACCAGACTGAAAAATACAGCTTAATAGCTAAAAATCTGTCCATGTTATTTTGCGTTGCGACGAAATGACAAAGACCTAATTATATTACTTGACGGATGCCTGGTTCCTCAATCAGAATCAGCTAAATACATCGGAATATATTTCGATGGTACGTTAAATTGGAAACGTCATGTTAGACAACAGTGGACCTAAAGTGTAGTGAATACGTGTTTACGTGACCAGACAAAAGGACTGCATCTCATTTTTATTAGTGTTTAAAATTATTTCATCTTATTTTACAACAGTCCTTTTGAAATTCATTTATAGTATTTATAGTAAAAAACTAGTGCTAAAATAACGTAAGTGAAAAATGAAGTGCGTGAAATAAACAATGTATTTATTTTATTTTTTTTATCCTCTGGAAGTAAATTAAATAAAATATTAAAATATTAAAAAATGGCAAACCATAGCGATTCAACCAAATCACCTGCACACTTTGATATAAGATTAGAACAAACAGCAATAACGCAAACTCCACCATCAGAACGGACTACAGTCGTTAACAAAAAACGATTGAGAAGTCCAGAAGAAGAAATCGCGAGGAAACAAACAAGAATCAGTGACTATTGGTTGCAGAAACCGATAGAGACAAAAAACAGTTTTAGCAACCTGTCGGAAGAAATTGAAGAGAACATACAACCAAGCCCTGAAAAAGTTGTTCCCAAACCACCACCAATAACAGTCTATAAGGTAGGATTAATAAAAAACATCCATGACTTATTGAAAACCATTACTACGAACTACACAATTAAAACAGTGAGCTATGAAACAATTAAAATCCAATTGTTCGAAGCGGATCACTTTAAAGTTCTTATAAAAGAATTAGATGAAAGAAACACCCAATACCATACATTCAGGCCATCCTGCGCCATTCCGAGAGAACATTTAAATTCGTATTAAAAGGATTACATCACGGGACGGACTTTAACACCATCAAGGTAGCACTAGCTGAAAAAGGCCACGAGGTCGTAAATATTCACAATATACGACATCACACGACAAAAAAACCTCTGCCTATGTTTTATATAGACATAAAACCTAATGGAAATAATAAGGCGGTGTATGAAATCACCAAACTGGAAAATAATATTATTAAATGCGAACCACCACATATAAAAAGAATTATACCACAATGCACAAGGTGTCAAGCGCACGGGCACACAAAGACTTACTGTCGCAAATCATATAGATGCGTAAAATGTGCAGGAGAACATAAGACAGGAGATTGTACTCGTAAAGTTCGCGATGAAAAAGTGAAATGTGTTAACTGTAACGGAAATCATCCAGCGAACTACAAGGGTTGCGCAGTTCACAAGCAACTACAGCAGAAACTCTATCCTGCCTTAAGGGAAAAAAGGCATCAACAAAAACAATCCACTACTACCAATCTACCACTACCTACCAGAACAAGTCAACCAGACATAACTTATGCCCAAATAGTTGAAAATGGTTCAGCACAAAAACGAGAGACAATATCTCAACCTACTGAAACTAGCAACATCTCAAGATTAGAAAATATGATGGCCAAACTAATGGATCAAATGAGTACGATGCTTGGTCTACTCACAACCGTCGTAAGCAAACTTGCCTAATGCCTGAAACCAATAGTTACAAAATCGCCGTCTGGAATGCCAATGGGCTCCAACAACACGCCAGGGAACTAAAAATGTTCGTAAATGAACAAAATATTGACATTATGATGGTTTCCGAAACACACTTTACGGACAAGAATTATCTGAAAGTTCCTAAATATAAGCTTTATCATACAAATCACCCTGATGATAAAGCACATGGAGGTACAGCCATAATAATTCGAGATGATATAAAGCATTTCGAAAAAGAAAAATTCCGCAAAGACTACCTGCAAGCCACCAGTATAACCATAGAGGAAGCCCATGGACCATTAACAATTTCTGCGATTTATTGCCCACCCAAACATAACAACAAGGCAGAACAATTTCAAGAATTCTTCAGTACGCTAGGTAATAGATTTATAGCAGGAGGAGATTATAATGCAAAACATTTAATGTGGGGTTCAAGAATAATAACCTCAAAAGGTAAAGAACTGCTCAAAGCCATAAGGAAAGATAACTTACAACATATCTCTACTGGTGAACCAACATATTGGCCTTCAGACAGAAATAAAAAACCAGATACAATAGATTTCTGTATTACAAAAAATATTGATCCAAAAAAGTGTCAGGCAGAATCATGTTTCGACCTGTCTTCTGATCATTCACCAATAATAGTAACAATTTCTTCAAAAATTACCATCAAAGATAAACCCCCTTCTCTGTGCAATAATAGAACTAACTGGCCCTCATTTAGAGAAAACTTAGACCAAAATATCTCTCTAAACTTACCGTTACAAACTGAAATGGATATAGAAATAGCAGCAATAAATCTTACAAAAAATATACAGGAGGCAGCATATTCCGCGACTCCCAACAGTGAAACATTTCCAAGAAAAAATACACATATATCATGTACAATACAGAAAAAGATAGCAGAAAAAAGAAAGTTACGACGAAATTGGCAACAGCAAAGGACTGAAGAGAATAAAAGAAAATTTAATAGGGCCATAAAAGAGCTGAGAGATCTAATTCAAATTGAACAAAACCAAGGCATTCAAGAATACCTAGAAAACTTGACATCAACTGAGGCTACAGACTATTCGTTGTGGAAAGCAACAAAAAAGCTTAGGAGATCCCAGCAGCATAACTCACCTATTAAAACAAGCGAAAATAATTGGGCGAGAAGCAATAAAGAGAAGGCCGACATTTTCTCAAAACACTTAAAAATGTTTTTAAACCTTTCCAGTCTCAGCTACATAAAGATGACGAAAATAAAATTACTAGCTTTCTAGATTCGCCATTTCAAATGGATTTACCGCACGAGAAATTAACGGTCAAAAAAGTTAAACATACAATAATGAGAGAGATTAATATTAAAAAAGCTCCTGGTTATGACTTAATTACTGGCAAAATTTTAAAAGAATTATCAGAAAAGGCTATAAAACTATTAACATATATATTTAATGCTATGCTACGAATTAATTACTTCCCTAGCATCTGGAAAGTAGCTAAAATATTAATGATACTTAAACCAGGAAAAATACCAGAAGATGTGACCTCCTACCGACCTATAAGTTTATTACCAATAATCTCGAAAGTCTTCGAGAAATTATACATAAAAAAACTAAACTATATAATAGAAAAAAGAAAAATTATTCCAGAACATCAGTTTGGCTTTCGCAATAAGCATGGGACTATAGAACAAGTGCATAGACTTGTAAACCAAATAAACGCTGACCTAAATGCCAAAAGATATTGTTCGGCTGCTTTCCTAGACATATCTCAGGCTTTTGACAAAGTATGGCATACGGGCTTGCAGGTTAAACTAAAGAAACTTCTCCCTCATCCGGACTATCAGCTACTGAAATCGTATCTCACTGACAGACATTTTATTGTAAATCAAGGCGATGAACATACCGAATTAAATCCCATATATTCAGGAGTTCCGCAAGGTAGTGTACTGGGTCCAGTACTGTATCTTCTGTATACGGCTGATCTGCCCACCACAAAAATAACTACTGTGGCAACATATGCAGATGATACAGCAATCTTAGCATCCCATGAAGATCCAGTCACAGCATCAATAAACCTACAAACCCACCTGGAGCAAATACAATTATGGTTGAAGACATGGCGCATTAAAGCCAATGAATCAAAATCCACGCATATAACGTTTACCCTGCGTAGAAGAACATGTCCACCAGTAAATATCAATCATCGTCAACTCCCCCAAGCAGAGCATGTTAAATATCTTGGTATGCATTTAGATCGACGCCTAACCTGGAAGAAGCACATACTCTCTAAACGGAAACAACTAGGACTAAAATTATATCAAATGTATTGGCTCATTGGGCGCAAATCCAAGTTATCATTAGATAACAAGGTATTGCTGTATGAGTCTATACTCAAGCCCATTTGGACATATGGAATTCAACTATGGGGTACCGCTAGCAAATCTAATATATCCATCATTCAACGGTTCCAAAATAAGGTGTTGCGTGCCATTGTTGATGCTCCGTACTATATTTCAAATAAAGTGATACAACGCGATATTCCTCTAGAACATGTAACGAGTGTAATCCAACGTGTTTGTGTGAAGTACTTCGAAAGAGTGTCAGTGCATCCCAATATACTCGCTAATCAGCTAAATATGCGACGTGATAGTGACGTGCGTAGACTAAAACGTTTAACACCACCTGATCTGATTACTGGACATATGTAGAGTTTAGAATAAGCATTAGAATAAGTCTAATTAATTAAGTTAATATTTTATACAGAAGATTGCTTAATGAAGTGATTTTCTACATGCCATGTATATATAATATAAACAGAAGAAATACTTATTGCCAATAGGGCAGATTGTGGACTCACGAAGAGTAATTAAAAAAAAAAAAAAATGTTAGACAAGCAGCAGAGCAGATCAGATTCAAAATCAAGCAATTGTCCTGGTTAGGCGGAGGATATTCTCAACTTGACCTAAAAACAGGACAAATGGAATTCAACTATGGAGTTGTACTAATACTAGTAATTCAAAACAATATTTTGCGATTAATGCTTATTGCTACGTAATCAACGAACGTGTTACGGATTAAAACATTTTTTTTTTTTATTATTACTCTTCGTGAGTCCACAATCTGCCCTATTGGCAATAAGTATTTCTTCTGTTTATATTATATATACATGGCATGTAGAAAATCACTTCATTAAGCAATCTTCTGTATAAAATATTATCTTAATTAATTAGTCTTATTCTAATGCTTATTCTAAACTCTACATATGTCCAGTAATCAGATCAGATGGTGT
The DNA here is from genome assembly GCF_030347505.1 of Rhynchophorus ferrugineus. Taxonomy (NCBI): domain Eukaryota; kingdom Metazoa; phylum Arthropoda; class Insecta; order Coleoptera; family Curculionidae; genus Rhynchophorus; species Rhynchophorus ferrugineus. The sequence continues at coordinate 15,015,839 of NW_027472587.1, forward strand.
TAAACGTTTTAGTCTACGCACTTCACTATCACGTCGCATATTTAGCTGATTAGCGAGTACATTGGGATGCACTGACACTCTTTCGAAGTACTTCACACAAACACGTTGGATTACACTCGTTATAGGTTCTAGAGGAATATCGCGTTGTATCACTTTATTTGAAATATAGTACGGAGCATCAACAATGGCACGCAACACCTTATTTTGGAACCGTTGAATGATGGATATATTGGATTTGCTAGCGGTACCCCATAGTTGAATTCCATATGTCCAAATGGGCTTGAGTATAGACTCATACAGCAATACCTTGTTATCTAATGATAACTTGGATTTGCGCCCAATGAGCCAATACATTTGATATAATTTTAGTCCTAGTTGTTTCCGTTTAGAGAGTATGTGCTTCTTCCAGGTTAGGCGTCGATCTAAATGCATACCAAGATATTTAACATGGTCTGCTTGGGGGAGTTGGCGATGATTGATATTTACTGGTGGACATGTTCTTCTACGCAGGGTAAACGTTATATGCGTGGATTTTGATTCATTGGCTTTAATGCGCCAGGTCCTCAACCATAATTGTATTTGCTCCAGGTGGGTCTGTAGGTTTATTGATGCTGTGACTGGATCTTCATGGGATGCTAAGATTGCTGTATCGTCTGCATATGTTGCCACAGTAGTTATTTTTGTGGTGGGCAGATCAGCCGTATACAGAAGATACAGTACTGGACCCAGTACACTACCTTGCGGAACTCCTGAATATATGGGATTTAATTCGGTATGTTCATCGCCTTGATTTACAATAAAATGTCTGTCAGTGAGATACGATTTTAGTAGCTGATAGTCCGGATGAGGGAGAAGTTTCTTTAGTTTAACCTGCAAGCCCGTATGCCATACTTTGTCAAAAGCCTGAGATATGTCTAGGAAAGCAGCCGAACAATATCTTTTGGCATTTAGGTCAGCGTTTATTTGGTTTACAAGTCTATGCACTTGTTCTATAGTCCCATGCTTATTGCGAAAGCCAAACTGAAGTTCTGGAATAATTTTTCTTTTTTCTATTATATAGTTTAGTTTTTTTATGTATAACTTCTCGAAAACTTTCGAGATTATTGGTAATAAACTTATAGGTCGGTAGGAGGTCACATCTTCTGGTATTTTTCCTGGTTTAAGTATCATTAATATTTTAGCTACTTTCCAGATACTAGGGAAGTAATTAATTCGTAGCATAGCATTAAATATATATGTTAATAGTTTTATAGCCTTTTCTGATAGTTCTTTTAAAATTTTGCCAGTAATTAAGTCATAACCAGGAGCTTTTTTAATATTAATCTCTCTCATTATTGTATGTTTAACTTTTTTGACCGTTAATTTCTCGTGCGGTAAATCCATTTGAAATGGCGAATCTAGAAAGCTAGTAATTTTATTTTCGTCATCTTTATGTAGCTGAGACTGGAAAGGTTTAAAAACATTTTTTAAGTGTTTTGAGAAAATGTCGGCCTTCTCTTTATTGCTTCTCGCCCAATTATTTTCGCTTGTTTTAATAGGTGGGTTATGCTGCTGGGATCTCCTAAGCTTTTTTGTTGCTTTCCACAACGAATAGTCTGTAGCCTCAGTTGATGTCAAGTTTTCTAGGTATTCTTGAATGCCTTGGTTCTGTTCGATTTGGATTAGATCTCTCAGCTCTTTTATGGCCCTATTAAATTTTCTTTTATTCTCTTCAGTCCTTTGCTGTTGCCAATTTCGTCGTAACTTTCTTTTTTCTGCTATCTTTTTCTGTATTGTACATGATATATGTGTATTTTTTCTTGGAAATGTTTCAATGTTGGGAGTCGCGGAATATGCTGCCTCCTGTATATTTTTTGTAAGATTTATTGCTGCTATTTCTATATCCATTTCAGTTTGTAACGGTAAGTTTAGAGAGATATTTTGGTCTAAGTTTTCTCTAAATGAGGGCCAGTTAGTTCTATTATTGCACAGAGAAGGGGGTTTATCTTTGATGGTAATTTTTGAAGAAATTGTTACTATTATTGGTGAATGATCAGAAGACAGGTCGAAACATGATTCTGCCTGACACTTTTTTGGATCAATATTTTTTGTAATACAGAAATCTATTGTATCTGGTTTTTTATTTCTGTCTGAAGGCCAATATGTTGGTTCACCAGTAGAGATATGTTGTAAGTTATCTATCCTTATGGCTTTGAGCAGTTCTCTACCTTTTGAGGTTATTATTCTTGAACCCCACATTAAATGTTTTGCATTATAATCTCCTCCTGCTATAAATCTATTACCTAGCGTACGGAAGAATTCTTGAAATTGTTCTGCCTTGTTGTTATGTTTGGGTGGGCAATAAATCGCAGAAATTGTTAATGGTCCATGGGCTTCCTCTATGGTTATACTGGTGGCTTGCAGGTAGTCTTTGCGGAATTTTTCTTTTTCGAAATGCTTTATATCATCCCGAATTATTATGGCTGTACCTCCATGTGCTTTATCATCAGGGTGATTTGTATGATAAAGCTTATATTTAGGAACTTTCAAATAATTTTTGTCCGTAAAGTGTGTTTCAGAAACCATCATAACGTCAATATTTTGTTCAATTACGAACATTTTTAGTTCCCTGGCATGTTGTTGGAGCCCATTGGCATTCCAGACGGCGATTTTGTAGCTATTGGTTTCAGGCATTAGGCAAGTTTGCTTACGACGGTTGTGAGTAGACCAAGCATCGTACTCATTTGATCCATTAGTTTGGCCATCATATTTTCTAATCTTGAGATGTTGCTAGTTTCAGTAGGTTGAGATATTGTCTCTCGTTTTTGTGCTGAACCATTTTCAACTATTTGGGCATAAGTTATGTCTGGTTGACTTGTTCTGGTGGGTAGTGGTAGATTGGTAGTAGTGGATTGTTTTTGTTGATGCCTTTTTTCCCTTAAGGCAGGATAGAGTTTCTGCTGTAGTTGCTTGTGAACTGCGCAACCCTTGTAGTTCGCTGGATGATTTCCGTTACAGTTGACACATTTCACTTTTTCATCGCGAACTTTACGAGTACAATCTCCTGTCTTATGTTCTCCTGCACATTTTACGCATCTATATGATTTGCGACAGTAAGTCTTTGTGTGCCCGTGCGCTTGACACCTTGTGCATTGTGGTATAATTCTTTTTATATGTGGTGGTTCGCATTTAATAATATTATTTTCCAATTTGGTGATTTCATACACCGCCTTATTGTTTCCATTAGGTTTTATGTCTATATAAAACATAGGCAGAGGTTTTTTTGTCGTGTGATGTCGTATATTGTGAATATTTACGACCTCGTGGCCTTTTTCAGCTAGTGCTACCTTGATGGTGTTAAAGTCCGTCCCGTGATGTAATCCTTTTAATACGAATTTAAATGTTCTCTCGGATTTTGGCCTGAATGTATGGTATTGGGTGTTTCTTTCATCTAATTCTTTTATAAGAACTTTAAAGTGATCCGCTTCGAACAATTGGATTTTAATTGTTTCATAGCTCACTGTTTTAATTGTGTAGTTCGTAGTAATGGTTTTTAATAAATCATGGATGTTTTTTATTATTCCTACCTTATAGACTGTTATTGGTGGTGGTTTGGGAACAACTTTTTCAGGGCTTGGTTGTATGTTCTCTTCAATTTCTTCCGACAGGTTGCTAAAACTGTTTTTTGTCTCTATCGGTTTCTGCAACCAATAGTCACTGATTCTTGTTTGTTTCCTCGCGATTTCTTCTTCTGGACTTCTCAATCGTTTTTTGTTAACGACTGTAGTCCATTCTGATGGTGGAGTTTGCGTTATTGCTGTTTGTTCTAATCTTATATCAAAGTGTGCAGGTGATTTGGTTGAATCGCTATTGTTTGCCATTTTTTAATTTTTAATATTTTATTTAATTTACTTCCAGAGGATAAAAAAAATAAAATAAATACATTGTTTATTTCACGCACTTCATTTTTCACTTACGTTATTTTAGCACTAGTTTTTTACTATAAATACAATAAATGAATTTCAAAAGGACTGTTGTAAAATAAGATGAAATTATTTTAAACACTAATAAAAATGAGATGCAGTCCTTTTGTCTGGTCACGTAAACACGTATTCACTACACTTTAGGTCCACTGAGAGACGGATAGCCGCATCTGTTATGCGTTTTTAACACTCAATTAAATAACCGTAATAAAATACTGGGTTTTTTTAAAGAAAGGTATCTTTTTATAGCTTGGACCGTATTGAAAATACGTCTTCACCCTACGAAGGTTGGAACTGAACTGGATTAAAACATGAAATAAGGTTGTTAAACCACCGAAATGTGGAAGGCATACAGCTACTGGACAACACGCAGGAAATCAGAAGATTTCAATTAAGAATATTTTAATTTTGAAAATAAATATTTAGTTATTAATCCCGGACCTGTCTTGTTTGTGTTTAGCGATAGGCAATAGTAATAAATGTATTTGTAACTTAAGCTTGTACTAAGCATAACTAATGTAAGATGTAATTAATTTAGAACATCTCGGCTTTGCTACGATAGTGATATTGCACAATGTGTAACAATATACCGATCTGTAATTAAAATAGGTCTCTCTTATGATTCCCGAGTTATATTGTCCTGCAAATAAAAAGAGCCCTTGGCCTATCCTTTAGATTTTCTACCACAATCCAGAGTCCAGCCGGTAAATTACACATTGCAAACCGAAATAGTAACACTCAGAAACACTAAAACTACATATGTGATGCACCTAATGATACTTAGATTACTCCCAGATGACTAACCATTTCGATCAAAATTCCGATACCAACGAAAACTAAGATATCGCCAGTGCGCCAATCTAGGCTCAACTGTATTCAAGAAGTTCACCGTCTGAAAAACACCTGACCCCTCAAATATAACTCGCTGAAATAAGAAATCATTAATCACAAATTTCCTTTTTAGGCTGAAAAAATGCCTATCTATCTAGAAATACTTGTATATTGCAGTTACTGTGAAGAAGAAAGATAAATCAGCACCCTCCAACTAGATTCTGGTCAGTTTTCTGAACTCATTATTAAAAATCGTTTAGATATTAACCGTCTCCGCTTTTAATGAAGCTGGGACATTGAAGAATCAGCTAAATACCTTGACATCCATCTCGAGGGTAGGTTAAATTGAAAACGTCATATTAGACGAAAAGCAGAGTAGATTAGACTCAAATTCAAGCAACTGTACTTGTTAGTCGGAAGACACTCCCAACTTGACCTAAAATTAAATAGATCGGTTTATCATAAAGCTAATTTAGATCATTGGGGTGCAAATATGGGGTTGAACTAAAACATACACAGTTCTACGATTAATTACCAATGTTTATCGCTATACAACCAACGAAAAAATACTCGATGACACGAAATCAAATGAATATACGAGGTGATCCAAGAATTCGCCTTAAAATATAAACGCAAGTTACTAAATCGCAGCAACGGGGAAGGAATACGTAGGAAATTAGATTGAAGCGAATCAAGCCGTACGAATTTGAGAAATACTTGTTTATTTATCCCGTACTCGTCTAGCTCGTATATTGAAACTAATATTGATACAAATGTGATACAAAATTAAAACATTTTTTTTAATTTATACTGTTCGAACTACTATAAGTACAAATGTTCCTTGAACTGTCGTTTCAATCGAATATATATTTAAATAATATTTTGGATTATACCCAAATTTATTATATCATTAAAAATATAGGAGAACGGCGAAGACAAAGCTGTTCAACTCTCAGTTGAGATATACAGGGAATAACCGAGAATACGGCCCTGAAGCGTCACCTCCATCCTTGCTAAACTACACACGTAGCTCCGATAGCCGCGGGAGGGCTTCGGCGACCATTGTACCCCGCGGTCGTCCACAATCTCCACAGCGCCCCTCGACCGTTTCCATCGCCCACCGCCACCGCCCACCCATCCCCTCGGCCGTCGTTCGACCGGGTCGCCCTAACGTCGCCCCCTCTCGCGTGTGTTTGTGCACGTCCAAATAATTCACGGGCGTCGGACCGCCCGTCCGCCCAAATTAATGCGGATCCGATGCAGTGTGCCCCCCTCCGAACCGACATCCAACCGTCCCCGTCCGTCCCCCGTAGCCCCTCGTCCCGCGCAATTATCCCAGGGGGGACGCGCTTCGGCCGATAATGGAGTAGACGCGAATACAGGTAAAGATGGAGGTTAACAGACCGATCCGAGCCCATTAACAATCGATAGTGTCGCGTAGATCTAAGTCACCGGTTGATGAACCCGATGATTCCGGATTGTTCGATAGACGCATATATCGGGAAATTCGAAACGGATGCCTAAAAGTGTCGAAAACCGACTTCAGAAAGTATGAAATCGGCTTTAAAACCCGAAATTCTCCGATTAGAGATGTTATGACCACCTGTACAATTATAGATTAACAGGCATGTATGAAAAAGATTACCAAAACATTTATGTTTATAATAGGGGTAATCATTAAGAGCATATCATTTTGATCTGCGATATATATTGGTGAAAATGCGAATTATAAATATAAACAACTATTTTCGACCTTTATATCGACATATATATTACCAGATGTATAAAAGTGTTAAAAATTCGCAAATTATAATGTATTTGTAGAATGTACAACGGGCATATGAGAAAAATATTACCGAAACATTTAAGTTCCTAACAGGGGTAATAATTAAGAGCGTATTATTTTGATATGCGATATCTATTCGTGAAAATGCGAATTATAAATATGAACAACTATTCTCGACCTTTATATGGACATATATATTACCAGATGTGCAAAAGTGTTAAAAGCGAACTTCAGAAGGTACGAAATCAACCTTAAAACTCGAAATCCACCAAATAGAGATGTTTTGACCATTTCTACAATCATAGATTAACAAATTATTATGTATTTGCAGAATGTAAAACAAGCATGTGAGAAAATATTACCGAAACATTTAAGTTCATAGTAGGGTTAATCATTAAGAGCATATTATTTTGATATGCGATATCTATTCGTGAAAATGTGAATTATAAATATGAACAACTATTCTCGACCTTTATATCGACATATATATTACCAGATGTGCAAAAGTGTTAAAAGGGAACTTCAGAAGGTACGAAATCAACCTTAAAACTCGAAATTCACCAAATAGAGATGTTTTGACCATTTCTACAATCATAGATTAACAAATTATTATGTATTTGCAGAATGTAAAACAAGCATGTGAGAAAATATTACCGAAACATTTAAGTTCATAGTAGGGTTAATCATTAAGAGCATATTATTTTGATATGCGATATATATTGGTGAAAATGTGAATTATAAATATAAACAACTATTTTCGACCTTTATATCGACATATATATTACCAGATGTATAAAAGTGTTAAAAATTCGCAAATTATAATGTATTTGTAGAATGTACAACGGGCATATGAGAAAAATATTACCGAAACATTTAAGTTCATAACAGGGTTAATAATTAAGAGCGTATTATTTTGATATGCGATATCTATTCGTGAAAATGCGAATTATAAATATGAACAACTATTCTCGACCTTTATATCGACATATATAATACCAGATGTGCAAAAGTGTTAAAAGGGAACTTCAGAAGGTACGAAATCAACCTTAAAACTCGAAATTCACCAAATAGAGATGTTTTGACCATTTCTACAATCATAGATTAACAAATTATTATGTATTTGCAGAATGTAAAACAAGCATGTGAGAAAATATTACCGAAACATTTAAGTTCATAGTAGGGTTAATCATTAAGAGCATATTATTTTGATATGCGATATCTATTCGTGAAAATGCGAATTATAAATATGAACAACTATTCTCGACCTTTATATCGACATATATATGACCAGATGTGCAAAAGTGTTAAAAGGGAACTTCAGAAGGTACGAAATCAACCTTAAAACTCGAAATTCACCAAATAAAGATGTTTTGACCATTTCTACAATCATAGATTAACAAATTATTATGTATTTGCAGAATGTAAAACAAGCATGTTAGAAAATATTACCGAAACATTTAAGTTCATAGTAGGGTTAATCATTAAGAGCATATTATTTTGATATGCGATATCTATTCGTGAAAATGTGAATTATAAATATGAACAACTATTCTCGACCTTTATATCGACATATATATTACCAGATGTATAAAAGTGTTAAAAATTCGCAAATTATAATGTATTTGTAGAATGTACAACGGGCACATGAGAAAAATATTACCGAAACATTTAAGTTCATAACAGGGGTAATAATTAAGAGCGTATTATTTTGATATGCGATATCTATTCGTGAAAATGTGAATTATAAATATGAACAACTATTCTCGACCTTTATATGGACATATATATTACCAGATGTGCAAAAGTGTTAAAAGCGAACTTCAGAAGGTACGAAATCAACCTTAAAACTCGAAATCCACCAAATAGAGATGTTTTGACCATTTCTACAATCATAGATTAACAAATTATTATGTATTTGCAGAATGTAAAACAAGCATGTGAGAAAATATTACCGAAACATTTAAGTTCATAGTAGGGTTAATCATTAAGAGCATATCTATTCATGAAAATGCGAAGTATTAACAGCTATTTCGGATCGTTATATTGACGTAAATATTACATGATGTGGTAAAGTGTGGAAGACTAACTTCAGAAAGTACGAAGTCAACTTTAAAACCGAGAATTCCCCGAATAGAGATATTATGACCATCTTTACAATTATACATTAACGTATTTCGTTAAATTAAATAAGAAAAAGATTACCAAAAAAAACTTTAAATTCATTATAGAGCTAAACAATATTAGCATATTATTTTGTAAGGAAAATGTAAAGTATCATAAAAAAACTGTTAAACAACCTAATCTACCTGTTAAATTTGATGCTTTTGACTTTTCTGTACGTAAAATAACGGTTTTCCATTTATCATTACTGATGTATTAATATACAAATGCTAAGCTTGAAATGTTCAATCATTGCATATTCGTTATACAGTACAAAAAATAGTAGCAATAAATTATTTGGTAGTTAAGGTTGTATTAAGCATAACTAATACAATACATCTGTTGTAAAGATATTATCTGTTGAAGCTTGTCAAACAATGTATTAACAGTGATGCTGCTCACTGGTTTTGGTTTCAACAATTTAAAAGTGATTGGTGATTTTCATGTCAATAACAAGGAAGAGTTTTAAATCCAATGGGAAGGAATTATCAGAACACATACGAGTACTTAATACCGTAATTTTCAGAAAAAATCTTTCCTTTCTCAAAAGAATTTCTTTTCGAAGAAATATTTTTGCGGTATGGTTTTAAGATAAATTATATTTTCACTACTATACAGTGCTTTTCCCAATTTCCTATTTTGCAAATAGTAAACATATTTTACAGTTTCTTTATCAATCAGATTAATCTAGTTTAATGTTGACATTATGCAGACCAAAAACTCAAATTGTCTTTTGTAGTTAAATATATTATTAGACCAAATATGAATAATAGAAATATTTCACTATTTTTTTAATGTAAATCAATCGTCTTCTTGATCAGTTAATAAATTAATTTAAAATAAAACTAAAATTAGTCTAAATCATCAATTTTATACCCAGGTTTTCTCTATTTTTCAGTTTTACAAGCAGTAAACTGTTTTTCCGTCTTGATTGTTTTTTTAAATTAAATGGTAACAAAAATCATTTTTTATAATCAAAGCCGTTATTAGGTTAAAATTTTATCAACTGTCACTAATTGTTAAACAAACACCACAAACAGTTGACCATCGGCGGACCGGAAACGTCTTTATCGCCTTTACCACCGCCATCGCGTCAGCCCCCATCGATTTTTCGACTTCGGGCCACCACATGGTACTTCTAGCAAACCATCCGCCGTCTTCCAAGAAGAACGGTCCTCGTCACCCGCCCAGGTCCGTTTCTTTTGTCCGACCTTGCTGGTCCGTCATCTAATGCGCGGACCATCGCGATCCATGGCACCCCCCGCTGTCGACCTCTCCGACGGACAAAAGAGTCGTAAATCGCGGTAGGCTACGGTATCGAGAAAACGGTTTTTGTCAATGTTTGCCTTGTCGTGAAGAATTTTCGGGTTGCGGTGGTGGTTTATGGCCGGGAATTTCAGACGGATGAAGATTTCGGCGTGTCGGTCAATTGCTTTATTCGTGCTATTGAAACTGGAGGGATAAAAGTCATTAATGCCGGTCGTTAGCTAGTTGGATACTTGGAAAAATATAGTTATAGCAGAAGAAGGTATCTAGTAAAAGTTTCACGGCAAATTTCAAAGAAATGGGTTCAGTAGATATCCCAGAAAATATCCGGTCTTATCCAGCCTGGTTACTGGCGTGACTGGGATCATTTTCCTTGTCGGATTTTGCACTCTTGGACAAATACAAATATTAAAAAATCACAATCATAAATTTACCACTATGCCCCAGTAGGATCCGAACCCGCGACTATAGCAACAATAGGAGTATCGTCCTGTCGCCTTTACCACTTCGCTAACCAGGCCGGCATGACAATGTTTTATTGTTGATTGAAAAAACATAAAGACACATTTTAAAATTTGTTAACATATTAGTACTAGTCGTTGCCGACTAAGTTACAATTTCTCTCTACAGTGACATAAAACAAAGTAGTGATCTAGGAAGACCCATTGATCCTTATTCTCTAATAAAATAAAAGTTATATAAACTAAACAATACAAAAATAATAATATAATTTTGTGTCATATACACAAAATTAAATTACAAACAAAATACTAATTTGTTGCTCGACACTGAGTTCAAATTGATGAGTTGGTAGTAGGTAAAATAATATTGTAAATAGATTAATAGGTTTATGTGGGTATTAAGCTAAATTGTGTGTATATAGTAGAACATGTATATAGTAGATTAATAGGTTTAGGTGGGTATTAAGCTAAATTGGGTGTATACAGTAGAACATGTATATAGTAGATTAACAGGTTTAGGTGGGTATTAAGCTAAATTGTGTGTATATAGTAGAACATGTATATAGTAGACTAATAGGTTTAGGTGGGTATTAAGCTAAATTGTGTGTATATAGTAGAACATGAAATAGGCTAAATAAGTCCTTAGTTACTACGATTATTATGTAGATATTTTATTTTAAAATGTTTGTTTGTCTTAAAAATCTAAGTTTGATTATTTTTTACTTGTTAGTTAATTCCTTATTTATTGTTTGAAGTCGGTGCAATTTTTTTGTTAAAAATATTTTATATTATGTCTCATATATAGAGAAGGTAAGAACGGGACACAAAACATTGCCCTTCGGTACACCTCCTTTTGTTCCTGTTATTGTTTATATAAGTAAGCTTTTTATTTAAACTCTAAACATTCTGGTTGAGAGTTTTCTTCATGTGGGAGTTGTGTTCAGTGTATTGCTTATATATGATTGGTTTTAACCTTCTTAACAGGAGTTTTTCAAATACTTTGGATATTGCTGGTAGAAAATGATCATTTGATGGTTCTACATCCGGGACATGTTTGAATCGGGGTGCTGTATTAATCAAATCAGATAATTGCCTTTCTTTGTCCCGAAGACACGGTAAATTGATTTTATAGCAGGATAAACCGTCGTCTCATAAAGCAAAACCGGTCAAGGAAGCGTTGAAATCACTCGGATGGGACATATTATCACACCCGCCGTACCTTCCAGACCTTGCCCCGTCCGATTATCAAGTTTTCGCATCAATGAGGGCTTACAGAGCAATACTTCGCTAATATTGAAGAAGTTAGAAGTTAGTTTAATGATTTATTTGGTTTCTGGCGACTTTTTAGCGATCGATCTCGTAGCCCGAGCCGAATTTATTTAACGCTCACCCTGTACATGTTCCATTTCGCGCCCGGAAAGGCCCGCGGCGCCCCGGGTAGTCGCAAGCGGCCCCGATTTTAATCAAAGAGAACGGGGCCCCCTCTCGCGGCCCTCCGCCCCTCGCGGCGCCGACCTCACAGCCGCTCGCCGGACCGTCGAACAGAACCGCGTACAGTTTTTGAGAAACTGTACGGTTCATTCTCGTTGGGTTTTGTGTTGTTTGGTTTTTTTTCCCTCTCGCGGAGTGCTTTTTTTCTTCCTCGTTTTTTTTTCGTTGACGTGAGCGAGACGCGGCGAGGGGGGACGAAATTCGGACGAATTTCAATTAAAACGGTGATAAATGGAACGACCATAACATTTGTTACTGGTGGACGTGGTTTGATATCCGCGAAGATGATAGTGGAAACGTTTTAGGTGATAAATCTTTGGACGAAAATGTTTTGAAATGGGGATTTTTTTACTTTCGTTTGCAGTTCTTTTTTTATATTTTAACGTCTCGTTTTTACGACCGAGAGCGTATCTGGACTGCAACTACAGTTCAACGTGGGCTCCGAAACACGATCCTCAGCATTAAGCCTACCGACTGGCGAGCGACCAACTTAGAAATCATCACAGAAGACATCCGGTCTTACCCAGCCTGGTTACTGGCGTGACTGGGATCATTTTCTTTGTCAGATTTTGCACTCTTACCTAGAACAATCACAAATTTTAAACAATCATAAACATAAATTTACGACCATGCCTAAGCAGTATTCGAACCCGCGGCTATCGCAACAGTAGGAGGACCGTCCCAATGCCTTTACCCCTGCGCCACCAAGCCGGCTTAAAAAAGTTTAACGAGTGTTAGTTCTTGAAATAGTTTGTTTCTATTTTAATATATGTTACTGTAATTAATGTTAGATATCAATTATATTTCTAATTCTATGTTATATTAATAATATTGTCAAAACAAGGTGTAATAATACTAACATATCATTTTAAAGTTATCACTCTAATCAATTATAGGAGAAACATGATTAACTTTATAAATTTTGATCGACAGCGTAATCACTAGTGTTGGGAAATATCGACTGAAATCGACTATCGACTGTTTAGTAATTGACTATTGACTGCTGTTTACTACTGTTTCAGTCGCTATTTTTGGTCCGACTGGTATTGTTACTATTTTTTGGTTCTGCTAGTTTTGTTACTATTTACTATCGACTGTTTCAGTCGTGTACTTTTTCTGTCGTCCTAGCCGCGACCTTGACAAAAATGTACCCAATTTATGTTTACATAGATGTATATGTAATATATATAGATTTATGATTTTTTTGGTAGTTTGCTTGTAAATTATAATATTTTGCTTGTATAAACAAAGTATATTAATATAACAGCATTTTGGAACGATATTTTTCAAGATTGTTAATGTAATAGGATAATAAGATAAATAGTAAAATACTTTTGACTGTTTTTATGGCAATAATAGGTAAAATTTCGATTACTCTCTCGATTTTTGTTAAGACATGTTTTCGTTCAATAATAAATAAAACATTTAATTTATTTAAAAAGCGCTCTAGTTGCTTTTTTCTATGATATATATTTAATATATATTTATAATATATGTTTAATTTTTATTTAGTATTTATGGTTATTGTACATCTTTAGTTTTTCGGTTTTGTTTAAGTTCTATTGTATTATCTTATTTATTATTGTATATTATTTTTGACTCTCAATTAACATATTAAAATACGATAAAACATTTGTGGGGTATTATTCCATTCCATAGAAAAATTCCATTCTTTTTACAGGCCCACAGAACATTCAAATATAAAAATAATTCTACTTCATTTAAAATGAAATTATTAATTGCATGTTAATAGTATTCAGTAATTTATTTATTTTCTTTTTTAAAATTAGTACGTGAAGGAATATGTACATTTCCGTCTCGCTTATACTACCATTTGAAAATATAAGCACATTTAAAATTAACTGCTCCAATTATCTCCGTCCTTTCCTCTCTCGTAATTTATACAGGAAAGAGTTTGTACATCTTCGTCTGACATCACGAATTGAAAAAAAAAAAAACAGTGGAACCGTGCATTTGACCGCTAGCTTTTTGACTATCGACTGTTTCGACTTTTTCTTGGTTGTTGCAAAAGAAACTCGATACATACGATATTTTTCACGGCGGCCGACCATTACACAGACAAACCAACTAGACTAGGTCTGTTTGGCCGATAATTGCGTGACAACGCTTGATTTGAAACGAGCCCGGCCTGAAAAGTCACCAAAAAACGACCGTGACTGGACGCGTTTCTGTTAATTTCTTCGAAAAAATCGGATCATCGAATGCAGTCGTTCACGACGATTCGAGACGCACCGAATTCGGTGGAATCCGTGACCGGCCGACGAAAAATGACGTGATAGTTTCTCGTTGACGTGGACGGCGTGTTAAAAATACGCTAGGGATGGTCTGCATAATTGCTTAGTGATCCCCCTCGGCTTTTTGTTTGAATATTAGCGTGTTAGGGTAAAGTTAATGTCGAGCTAGATATCTTTGGGCTCTTCGATTCTTATGCGTAACATTGTCGTTTTAATTAATGTCAGTTAACAATAATTATTATGTTATTTCGTCACTTTAAAAAAGGTATTTATTGAGACTAATGATCGTCCTGTGGCCGAAATTCGACTAGAGTATATTAAATCATATTTCTTTCATAATTTTTTTTATAACATCTTTATTAGATACGCTTAGTACAATCTTAATTATTATTATTACAATTAATTTATTACTACTTTTTCTATGTGCTTGGATTAATTAACAAGCAAGACGAGTACGAGAAAATACATCAGTATGTATTCCTCAATTATAAAATTATAATTATTTATTAATTATTAACTTATAGCTATAGTTTACACTAATAATACACACTAAATATTCACACAAGTTCGTATGGTTTTGTTCGTTTCAGTCTCCTGACATCCTGTGCGCTGTCCAGCAGTTGTATTGCTTCCACGTTAGAATGATTTAGTAATCTTCTTTCGTGTTTCAAGGCGAAATCTTGGATAACTTTGCAAATCCATTTGATTTCCAGGTCATTGTGCAGTTCTTCATTGGTTACATAGCGATAGGTATTGGTAATCAATCGAAGAATCTTGTTTTGACTGCGCTGTATGACTAACTGATTTGAATTTTTAGTGCAACCCGATATTTGCACCCCATAGGTCCAAATTGGCTTTATAATTGTATTATAGATCAACCTCTTTGATTTTAGATCAAGTTGGGAGTATCTTCCGACTAACCAGTATAGTTGTTTTATTTTGGTTCTAATGTGTTTTGCTTTTTGTCTAACGTGATGCTTCCAATTTAATCTACCGTCAAGATGGATTCCAAGGTATTTAGTTGATTCTGCTTGAGGAATCGGGCATCCATTGAGTGATATAATTAAGTTTTTATTATTTCGCCTTAATGCAAAATTAACGTGGACAGATTTGGAGCTATTAAGTTGAATTTTCCAATCTTTTGTCCATTTGTAGATTTTGTTGACTGCCACTTGCACTTTTTCTATTGCCCTAGGCAGAGATATATCTTTTGCCATAATAACTGTGTCATCAGCAAAGGTTCCAAGAAGTGTTTCTTTTGTTGTTGGAATGGCAGCAGTGTAGAGCAGATACAGGAGAGGTCCTAAGACGCTACCTTGTGGAACTCCAGCCGAGACATTTTTAAATGTCGAGAACGCCTTTTCGTGCGATACTCTAAATTTTCTTCCGAATAAATATGACTCCAGCAATTGACAATACTTACGCGGTAACAATTTGCTCATCTTACAGATTAATCCCAAATGCCAAACCCGATCAAAAGCTTGTGAGACATCCAGGAATATTGCATTTATTTATGCTATGAACATAAGTATGGAATAATAAATGAAGTAATACATGTTTGTTTGTATATGAAAACAGAGAATATATGAATTAAACAATTTTAAAATTGATATTTGATTTAACATGTATATCAATACAATAACGAATACAGTTGGGTAATTTATTTAACTTAAAATGGTAAGAATAGACACAAACACCTAACGCTAATATATTTTTTAATCTAGAAGCATTGTTTTTTTATAAAAGTCGGTCAAAGTAAGAAATGAGTGATCGGATGACACTGAGCAGACTTCCTGCTCGTCAACATTAACAGCTTCATCAATTCGAATATACAGGACGTTGGAATCCTGCTGGGACATGGTCGTAAATGTATGTTTGTGATTGTCCTAGGTAAGCTTGAGCACAGTCGGTAGGCTTAATGTCGAGGACCGTGGTTCGGAGCCCACGTTAAACAGTAGGTCCTGTCCAGATAAACCCTCGTTGGCAAAAAGGAGACTTTAAGATATAAAAAAAATCGAATATAATTTATTTTTAAATTTATTTAATACGTTATTGCAAATCGTTGCCGAGTAATGACCAATCTAGTTATATATTTAGGAGGACCCATCGGCTATATCTTAGTCTCTGGTATAATAATGTTTATGTCTTAATACCTTAATGGATTTTAAATAAATGCACCTTACTACACTACACAAGATCAAATGGTTTGATTTATTTGAGCCTGTGTCCTGTTACATATTCTTTCCAGCGAAGTTTTGCATTAAAGTTCATTCAGAGATACTTAGCGTTGTTGTTATATGGAATGATGTTATTACTTATTGGTATTAGTGGTTGAGCCGTCTGATTATATTTATTTTCCAAGTCTGGGTCCAAATATTGTTACTTGCCTGTTGTGCTTTTTTAGTGGTTTCTTCGATATTATTTCTGACAGTAAGAATCGCAATGTCATTAGTAAATGTAGCCATCGTGATATTTTCCATTTGTGGTATATCACATGTGTAGAGTAGGTAAAGAATTGGTCCTAATATACTTTCTTCTGGTACATTTGCTTTAGCTTCGTTTATTGTAGAGTAGGTTTCCTCGTGTCTGACTCTAAACATTCTGGCTGTAATGTAAGATTTCAATAACTGGTTCGGTAACATTTTTTGTATCTGATGAACAAGGCCGTTATGCCATACTTTATCAAAGGCTTGTGCCACGTCTAAAAATATAACTAAATATACTTTTTACCTTCATAGGCTTTTTCAATGACATCTGATCAATCGTCGAATGATTGTTAACAATCCCAAAGCGATGTGTAGGTATTAGGTTTTTTTCTAAAATTGTTATTTTATCTGTTTGCGTGAGCCATTTGTTTACTGAATATTATGTTAGCTGATTCCGTTATCATTATATAACAAACTATTGTTGTATAAATCTATACTCAAGCGTATTTGGTCATATGGAATCCAACTATGGGGAACCGCTAGCAAATCTAATATATCAATCATAAAACGGTTCCAAAATAAAGTGTTGCGTGCCTTTGTTGATGCTCCGTACTATATTTCAAATGAAGTGAAAGAGTGTCAGTGCATCCCAATGTACTCTTAAATCAGCTAAATATGTGACAGAGACACTGAAGTACCTAGATTAAAACGTTTTAACACCATGTGATCTGATTATTGCACATATATATACTTTAGAATAAGACTAATTAAATAAAATACATATTTCTCTCTTTGTCGTGCCGCCGCTTCCCTCTGTTGTACAACCCCGATAAAATAACAGGACAAATTAATTTCTTCGTTGGCTCGTTCCGTTTCCCTTAAAATGTATTTCGTGGCGAACGTTTTCTGACGTTTACGCTTTAAAATGATTATAAAGTGATTTTTATTCGGTGAATTATCAATTTTACCAGACGTTCCGTGTATATAGGGTCGGGAATTTATAATTTACTTCCTTTAGAATCGATATTTTTAAATACCAATAATTTAATATAATTTAACGTCGAATTAAACACTTAGTATTGTTGGATTATGTGTTATCTAATCGATATGTATTGATTACGATATAGAGGACACGAAAATTCATTTGTTTAAAGTTTTGTAATATTATTTATTACATTGCTTGCAAAACTAAATGTTTTGTTTCTATTGAGCCTATGTCCTGTCCTGGTGTTAACCAAAAGTTGTGGTACTTCGATATTAACATGAGAATGGAGTTTCTCCTCACGTTCTCTTGAGATTCTTCTGATATGCTGAGTGACAGTGGATATCTCAAGGCATCGGTATAAGTAATCAGTCCTATAGTATTCGGATGCACTCACAATGCTTCTTAGAACTATTATATTTACCTTACTTTTAGCGGGAACATCTCCTTAATTGAATTCTGTAGGTCCATATAGGTTTTAATATTCCCTTGTATAAGAGTAATTTATTATGTAACGGTATTTGTGATTATCTTCCATTTCCCTCTATTTTAAGTTCAGTTCTTTCCTTTTCTTTTTAAGATGTTCCTTCCAGCTAAATGTTACATCAATGTACTCGGTAATCAGTTAAATAAGCGAAGTGACAGTGAAGTGCATAGGCTACAACCTTTAACACCCTCCGATCTGATTATTGAGCATATATAGACTTTAGAATAAGCTTTAGAATAAGACTAATGAATTAAAATAGTATTTTATACAGGATATCACTTAGTGAAGTGATTTTCTATATACATGCCATGTATATATAATATATACATAACAAATACTTATTGCCCTCTGGACAGATTGTGGAACTTATGAAAGTAATAAAGAACTGTTAGCCTACTCCACAATAAGTTAAATTACTTGCTGGACTTATATTTGGTTCTTGTTGAATCTGGGGTTTTAATTTTCAGGTTTTCATTATTATCAACTGGTTTTTTCGAGTATTTCCGATTTATTTTGCGAAAATCCTTACATTATTTTGAACATTCTAATAAGACTAATTAATTAAAATAGTGTTTTATTACAGGAGATCACTTAATGAAGTGATTTTCGACATGTCATGTATATATAATATAAACATAACAAATACTTATTGCCCTCTGGACAGATTGTGGAACTTATGAAAGTAATAAAGAACTGTTAGCCTACTCCACAATAAGTTAAATTACTTGCTGGACTTATATTTGGTTCTTGTTGAATCTGGGGTTTTAATTTTCAGGTTTTCATTATTATTAACTGGTTTTTTCGAGTATTTCCGATTTATTTTGCGAAAATCCTTACATTATTTTGAACATTAATAAGACTAATTAATTAAAATAGTGTTTTATTACAGGAGATCACTTAATGAAGTGATTTTCGACATGTCATGTATATATAATATAAACATAACAAATACTTATTACCCTCTGGAGAGATTGTGGAACTTATAAGAGTAATAAAAAACTGTTAACCTATTCCGCAATAAGATAAATTACTTGCTGGACTATATATTGGGTTCTTGTTGAATTTGGAGTTTTAATTTTCATGGTTTCATTATTATCAACTGGTTTTTTCGAGTATTTCCGATTTATTTTGCGAAAATCCTTACATTATTTTGAACATTAATAAGACTAATTAATTAAAATAGTGTTTTATTACAGGAGATCACTTAATGAAGTGATTTTCTACATGCCATGTATATATAATATAAACATAACAAATACTTATTACCCTCTGGAGAGATTGTGGAACTTATAAGAGTAATAAAAAAACTGTTAACCTATTCCACAATAAGATAAATTACTTGCTGGACTATACATTGGGTTCTTGTTGAATCTGGAGTTTTAATTTTCATGGTTTCATTATTATCAACTGGGTTTTTCGAGTATTTCCGATTTATTTTGCGAAAATCCTTACATTATTTTGAACATTCTAATAAGACTAATTAATTAAAATAGTGTTTTATTACAGGAGATCACTTAATGAAGTGATTTTCGACATGTCATGTATATATAATATAAACATAACAAATACTTATTACCCTCTGGAGAGATTGTGGAACTTATAAGAGTAATAAAAAACTGTTAACCTATTCCGCAATAAGATAAATTACTTGCTGGACTATATATTGGGTTCTTGTTGAATTTGGAGTTTTAATTTTCATGGTTTCATTATTATCAACTGGTTTTTTCGAGTATTTCCGATTTATTTTGCGAAAATCCTTACATTATTTTGAACATTAATAAGACTAATTAATTAAAATAGTGTTTTATTACAGGAGATCACTTAATGAAGTGATTTTCTACATGCCATGTATATATAATATAAACATAACAAATACTTATTACCCTCTGGAGAGATTGTGGAACTTATAAGAGTAATAAAAAAACTGTTAACCTATTCCACAATAAGATAAATTATTTGCTGGACTATATATTGGGTTCTTGTTGAATTTGGAGTTTTAATTTTCATGGTTTCATTATTATCAACTGGTTTTTTCGAGTATTTCCGATTTATTTTGCGAAAATCCTTACATTATTTTGAACATTAATAAGACTAATTAATTAAAATAGTGTTTTATTACAGGAGATCACTTAATGAAGTGATTTTCTACATGCCATGTATATATAATATAAACATAACAAATACTTATTACCCTCTGGAGAGATTGTGGAACTTATAAGAGTAATAAAAAAACTGTTAACCTATTCCACAATAAGATAAATTATTTGCTGGACTATATATTGGGTTCTTGTTGAATCTGGAGTTTTAATTTTCATGGTTTCATTATTATCAACTGGTTTTTTCGAGTATTTCCGATTTATTTTGCGAAAATCCTTACATTATTTTGAACATTAATAAGACTAATTAATTAAAATAGTGTTTTATTACAGGAGATCACTTAATGAAGTGATTTTCGACATGCCATGTATATATAATATAAACATAACAAATACTTATTGCCCTCTGGACAGATTGTGGAACTTATGAAAGTAATAAAGAACTGTTAGCCTACTCCACAATAAGTTAAATTACTTGCTGGACTTATATTTGGTTCTTGTTGAATCTGGGGTTTTAATTTTCAGGTTTTCATTATTATCAACTGGTTTTTTCGAGTATTTCCGATTTATTTTGCGAAAATCCTTACATTATTTTGAACATTAATAAGACTAATTAATTAAAATAGTGTTTTATTACAGGAGATCACTTAATGAAGTGATTTTCGACATGTCATGTATATATAATATAAACATAACAAATACTTATTACCCTCTGGAGAGATTGTGGAACTTATAAGAGTAATAAAAAACTCTTAACCTATTCCGCAATAAGATAAATTACTTGCTGGACTATATATTGGGTTCTTGTTGAATCTGGAGTTTTAATTTTCATGGTTTCATTATTATCAACTGGTTTTTTCGAGTATTTCCGATTTATTTTGCGAAAATCCTTACATTATTTTGAACATTAATAAGACTAATTAATTAAAATAGTGTTTTATTACAGGAGATCACTTAATGAAGTGATTTTCTACATGCCATGTATATATAATATAAACATAACAAATACTTATTACCCTCTGGAGAGATTGTGGAACTTATAAGAGTAATAAAAAAACTGTTAACCTATTCCACAATAAGATAAATTACTTGCTGGACTATACATTGGGTTCTTGTTGAATCTGGAGTTTTAATTTTCATGGTTTCATTATTATCAACTGGTTTTTTCGAGTATTTCCGATTTATTTTGCGAAAATCCTTACATTATTTTGAACATTAATAAGACTAATTAATTAAAATAGTGTTTTATTACAGGAGATCACTTAATGAAGTGATTTTCGACTTGCCATGTATATATAATATAAACATAACAAATACTTATTACCCTCTGGAGAGATTGTGGAACATATAACAGTAATAAAAAACTGTTAACCTATTCCACAATAAGATAAATTACTTGCTGGACTATATATTGGGTCCTTGTTGAATCTGGGGTTTTAATTTTCAGGTTTTCATTATTATCAACTGGTTTTTTCGAGTATTTCCGATTTATTTTGCGAAAATCCTTACATTATTTTGAACATTAATAAGACTAATTAATTAAAATAGTGTTTTATTACAGGAGATCACTTAATGAAGTGATTTTCTACATGCCATGTATATCACTACATAGTATAAAACAAAGTCGCCTTTTCTGTCCCTATATCCCTATGTGCGCTTAAATCTTTAAAACTACGCAACGGATTTTGATGCGGTTTTTTTTCAATAGATAGAGTGATTCAAGAGGAAGGTTTATATGTATAATACATGCATAATATACTAAGGCAACATTGCTAATTTTAGAGGTTTCTAACGTGATGTCGTAAATTAACCTATTTTTTAGGCTTATTTAGCAATTAGCAAAAACGCTGCCTAACCCTACGAGTTAGATCAAATTAATGTACTACAGTATTGTACACCATAAAAAGGCCTACAAAAAAGTCCATGATGGTATATGTTTATCTTTTAGGGATAACCCACATTAACCATTTTTATTGTTTACTTTTTACGTGAGAAAATGGCTTATTTACGAAGCTATTTTAAGCAATACGGCATTAATCCTTATCGAATTAAGTACCTTAAATACAGTGTGCAATTAATATAGATCAATATGGTTCCTTACAGCATGTAAATTAAACAAATATTTTCGGAGATATTACAAATTTAAAATTTGCGTTTAAAAATGTGTAATGTAATAAAAATTGTATGAATTTAGATATTCCAAAGATAGCAGGAAATCTTCATAGTAAGTATAGGGGAAGAGGAATTGTTTTACTCCAAATTTAATGCGTGCAGGCCAAGGGCAGTAATGAATGAAGCAAAAATACTGGATCGATTTTAATCGTGTTTTCATTGAGTGACATAGGCATATATATTTTATGCCCGTGCAAAGTCGGAGCGGGCCGCTATGTTTTTATATACAACGTTCATATTTTTTCTGTAGTGTATTTAATTTAGTATCAGCATTGCACCCGTGCGAAGCCGGGGCGGGTCGCTAGTATAATATAAACATAACAAATACTTATTACCCTCTGGAGAGATTATGGAACTTATAAGAGTAATAAAAAACTGTTAACCTAATCCGCAATTAGATAAATTACTTGCTGGACTATATATTGGGTTCTTCTTGAATCTGGAGTTTTAATTTTCATGGTTTCATTATTATCAACTGGTTTTTTCGAGTATTACCGATTTATTTTTCGAAAATCCTTACGTTATTTTGAACATTTAGGACATCTATCGTGGGGAAGAAAAGCCAGACGACACGTATTCGTGAAACCCGAGGCGAGGCGGCCTCGGCGGGTCCGTTCTTCGTCGGGGATCCGTTCTCCTCGTTCACGGCAGATTAAATTTTGCGAAATCTGGTAGAAAGTTGAACGGAACGGCCCCGGGGATTATCCGTACGAAATGGTCGGCCATCGTCAAAATCGGACGTGGATCAGGTACCACGAGGGTCGTGTTTCAATTAGACGGCGGCGGGCGGTGTTGGCGTCGTCCTCGACGTAGGTAGCGGAGGCGGTGTGGTGGCGCGGCTACAGTTAACCGGACGACGGATCGATCGCCTTCGGTCCGCGTGTACACGTCCATCTCTGGTCATCTTGGACGATGGAAACCAACGGGACGTCCCTGTTTCACTACGTTTATCCTCTACATCGACGTATAATCCTGCCCAGTTTCGTAACAAAAATTATCTGAAAGATTTTCGATGGAAAATCATTAATATTAATCGTAAAATATCACATAAAACCATACAGTTTCATATTATAATTAGAGATAACCAAAAAACCCTTTTTTTAAAGTTAGATATTTTTCAAATTAAACGTGCGTGTGTCTGACACAAAGCAGTGATGTAGCATAAGGGTTGCTTTTGTTGTAGGTTAAAAAAAAACACTGAATTTATCGAATTTTCTAGTTTTATAAATTAAGATTCTCCTCTTATCCTCCAATAAGCTTATTATCTGTGATCTTAAAACTGTATATTTGGGTTTATTATCATTCTATTATGACCACAATGTTTTAAATACTAGAGCTAGCCTAGTGAGAGACCTACGGGTGATTGGTTTAAAAATGGGAATGCCATTTCGCTAAAGTTCGTGTGAAATTGACATTTGGAGTCATCTATCATTGGATCACAACAATCACGTGGTGTTATTTATAGTTATAATGTTACCAACAACATTTTTTTCTTTTTATTTATTAATAAATACATGACACTTTCACTGTGAGCTTAAATATGATAAATTCTCTATATATTATATACCCACCTTATAAATAATATAAGCATATGGCAAGTTTATAATAATAATTAATTCACGTTCAACGCTTAAACCTATTTCGGCTAGAATTCCACAACGTAGGGTCTTAGGATCACTCCTTTATCTACTCTATATTGCTGATATCGCAACAACAAAAGAGACAGTACTTGGTTTATTCAAAGTTTTTTTGTACATACGTCATCAAGATGTGTAATGTATTGCCTGCTGCAATTTGTAAATTCCTTTTAGAATCAGCCAATATTTCCCTTCTCATTGTATTCTAATTAGAAAAAGACACAATGCTGTCTGATTAGTGCAAAATTCTTAAAAGCAATAGTGATAAGAGGTTATAACTCCAAACTATAAACTATTGTGGCTGTATAAATAACTGTACTAATCATATTGGATGTAAGATGTAGTTAATAAAATAGCAGTAGGGAGTAATTGTAAGTTAGTTGTTAATGGCTAGTAATAATATGCTAATAGGTTTTAAAAAAAGTAAAAAATCGGTCAAAAATGCATTCAAAGAAAAACTAATTTAAAATTGTTTCATGGGTCGACTTCACGTAAGGTTTATCTGGAGAGAATTAATTGACAACGGACTTCGTAATCAATCAATTTCCAATATGTCATTGTTGAAAAAATCGATACTAAAACAAGAAAAGTCC
Organism: Rhynchophorus ferrugineus; assembly: GCF_030347505.1. Lineage (NCBI taxonomy): Eukaryota > Metazoa > Arthropoda > Insecta > Coleoptera > Curculionidae > Rhynchophorus > Rhynchophorus ferrugineus. The sequence continues at coordinate 15,040,444 of NW_027472587.1, forward strand.
GCGTCATCACAGAGTCAAGAAGTCGAACGAAAGTTTCAACAACTTTCTTTTTCACTTGGTGCCGTTTAAAAGTCGACTCTCCTCGAACTAAAAGTAAACTTTTAACTGCCGTTTGATGCCCGCGCGCTTATCCTACATATTTCTCTCTTTGTCGGGCCGCCGCTTCCGTCCGTCGTACAACCCCGATAAAATAACAGGACAAATTAATTTCTTCGTTGGCTCGTTCCGTTTGCCTTTAAAAGATTTCGTGGCGAACGTTTTCTGACGTTTACGCTTTAAAATGGTCATAAAGTCAGTTTTTGGTTGGCGAATCATCAATTTTACCAGACGTTCCGTGTATATAGCGTCGGGAGTTTATAATTTACTTTGAATCGATATTTTTAAATACTAATAATTTAATACTAATGATATAACGTCGAAGTAATATACCTAAAACACTTCAATAGAGGACACTGGCGCAAAGTTTTGCTTTGCCCAACATCCAGAGGGAGCCATAATGGGCCATTCAAGTAATTTGATTGGTTAATTTAAATCTCCATTATAGGCACCTGTAAGAAAAATATTTTACTGTGAAGACATTTGATTGGCTCATTAGTAATGAATGGTTGAGGTTATGTTTAGTTGACAATGACAATGAAATTTAAATAAAAAACAATTTTTTTCTGAAATAAATTTATTAAATAAATATATAATGTAAATTTATCTATAAAATATATATATATATAAAATATATAAATTATATTAAATAAATATTAAATTGATGGCACTAAACAAATCTGAAAAAGGGAAATTATGGGTTTAATCAAAAGTATATAGCACACTTTATTATTTATAATATTCTATATGGAAAATCATTTTGTGTGTACAATTAAAATAAAAGGTTTTGAATTTACATTTTCTAAAGATATTTCAGTGTTATATTATCGACGTGGCAATATCGCGGGATAAAATAAGAGTTTAAAAATTAAAAATTATTTAAAAGAAGAGGTTAAAAGAGCCCTACTGACAGTATAATGATACAATTTTCTGGGGCATAAGATATTGCCTTGGCTTGTCTATTCATACAGGAACATCCGGAATTTCAGTTATAGATTCATCCCCGCTATTATAATTATTTAAAGATACCTCAGGTTCTTCCTCATCACAATTTCCTAAAGGCCAATGAGATGAAAAAAATTAACTTATATTAAACGATTCAAATGTGTTGTGGCCGAGGTTGTGTATTCCTGTCAATCAGATTTCTTCGCAGCTTTTAGCCTAGCGATTGAAGCAAATAATAAGTTAAAAGTAGCGACATCTACATGTTGGACGTCGCGAAACATTTCTCCAAGATTTCCTATTAAGTTAAATCTCTATTTCTCTATGATTATGTGTTATCTAATCGATATATATATATATATATATATATATATATATATATATATATATATATATATATATATATATATATATATATATATATATATATATATATATATATATATTGATTACGATCTAGAAAATTAATTTGTTTAATTTTTTAAAATATTATTTATTACATTTTTAATTATCGTTGACGACTAACCTACAATTTTTCTTTACGAGAGCTTAAAGCTTTTGTTGTTTGTTTTTGTTCTTGCGAAACCAAATGTTTTGATTCTTTTGAGTCTGCGTCCTGTTCTGGTGTTAACGAAGAGTTGCGGTACTTAAAATATTAACATGAGAATGGAGTTTCTCCTAACGTTCTCTTGGGATTATTTTGATATTCTTCGATATCTGAAGGTATTGGTGTAAGTAATCTGTTCTATAGGATCTGGACTTACTATGATTCTTAGAGCTCTTTAATTGAATTCCGTAGATCATATATATTTTAATATTTATTTGTATAATAGTAATTCGTTATGTACTGGCAATTGGGATTTTCTTCCACTTCCCTCTATTTTTAATCGATTTCGAAAAAGGAGGAGGTTCTATGTTCGGCTGTATATATACATTTTTAAGGTATGTTCGCTGATTTCTCCGTCAATTGTAGACCGATTTTTAATATTATTTTTTTATTCGAAAGAGTGCACTTCCGAGGTGGTCCGATTGGCACCAAGTCAGGATCGTATGGGGGAAGGGGAGAAAATCGGGGGAAACGCTCAAATTTCAAAGGCACGTACAATATTTTCACATATTTTTTATCTAAAATAATCAGATTTTTGGGTATAAAAAAATTCTTGAATAAAATTTGTCCGTTACTGAGAACAATAACTCAAATTGCCACCAAAAAAATACTAACAATTTTACGATTTTACGAAAGTAGAAACTAAAATGACTGCTGAAGGCCGAATTACTATATTTCTACACGTCCAAAATGATGTAGATACTCTCTTTTCGCCCACCTTCACGTCCTTTGTCTCTTATTTCGTCTTTTCTTAACCCCGGAACCCCTACGAACAATTAGCTAATACCTTATCACTGTCCTCCACCTTCGCCCCTCACAACTAATCCCACCCCTCGTCCCTCGTGTCGCCTCGCCCCTCCGACGTCCCGTCGACCCCACAAATTCTATTTACCGTCCAAATCGTCCGGTCGCTCGTCCGATCTCGCAAGCCCCCGGCCCGCAGCCCCCTCGCCCTCGCAGACCAGAAACCGACCGACCCACCCCCGGCCCCCGTAGAGGATCCCTCTGGAGCAGCTGCGAGCTGACCTCGCGCTTCGTGCGTGCGTGACGGCCACGCGGACGGGGGATGGGGTGGGCGCCCCGTTGGGGATCCCCAATGCGGCGGGAGGGTAATGGCGAACGGCAAGAAGGTGAGGGAGGAGGGATCGAACCGGGGGCGACGGGATGAAGGGGAGCGGGAGGTGACGGCGACGGCGGCGGTGGTGAAGGAGGACGAGCGGGGTTGAGGATGATGAGGGGGAGGTTCGACGTTCGCGGGTCTTGAAGGACTGTGACATCTGCTAGTCGCGTCAACTCCAAGACGGGTAAGGCCGAGATGTACGGGGTGTTGACTTTTTCCCTGTCGAAATTGGGTTTATATAGTTTGGAATGTTGGCTGTTGAAGCTTAATGCATCTGAAGTATTTTGAATATCTTCAATAAAATAATTCAATAAAAATATACAATTAAATTTAACTTATATCGACATAAAACAATTTGTTGTTGAAAATAAAGACGAATAGAAGACCTTTTTTCATTTAAGGATTTGTTTTAATTAATTACATCTCATTATCTAGTTATGCTTAGTACAAACTTAATTTAGAAAATTAATGTATTACTATTGTTCTGTTGTATTTGTATCAATATACTAGTAAGATGGGATAATTAGGCCAGTACGTATTTCCCAAATATAATTTAAATATTATGGAGAGAAAAAACCTAATGCTTACACATCAGGTTCATAAAATAACAGATGTAATTGAAAAAGCTTATGAAGGTAAAGAGGTATGTTTGCCTATATTCTTAGATGTAGCACAAGCCTTTGATAAGGAATGACGCGGCCATATGCATAAGCTACAGAAAATGTTACCACTGAGCTATCGAAATATTATTGAATCAAACAAGCCTATGCTACAATAAAAGAAGCTAAAGCAGCTGTACCACAAGGAAGTGTATCGGGGCCAATACTTTACCTACTCTACACATATGATAAAAATGGAAAATGTCACGATGGCTACATTTGCTGATGACACTGCCATTCTTACTGTCGGAGACAATAGCGAAGAAGCGACACGAAAATTACAACAGGCAAGGACCCAAACCTAGAAATTTAGTAAAGTAAAGGTCCAGAGATATCCTAAGAATTATTGTAGGTGTACCGAGATATTACAGGACCGATTATTTACACCGACACCTTCAGATACTGACTGTCACCCAAGATATCAAGAGAATTGCGAGACGACATGGGGACAGACTCCATTGTCATGTGGATATCAAGGTAGTGCAACTCTTGGATAACACCATAACAGAATTCAAAAGAATCACACCATTTAATCTTGTGTAGTATAGTGTAGTGAGTTGCCTTTAATAGAAAAACAGCAGTATTGATACATAAATCTTTTGACTTTTTCTATTGCATATAAACGTTTAGAAATAGTTGATTCATCAAAAATTAAATTAGGGTGATTTATTAGGGTGTTTAGAATATAATGTTGAATATATTGTCATTAAACCTACTCAAAACCCGCCAACAGCAATGCAAACTGGCGATTTTCGCGAAATTTAACTGACCGAAATTTCGAACACGCTGTACAACGAACGCAAGCGACTGCCGTGGTCCCCGAAGACCACCCTCGCGCTATAGGCGGCGGGTGGTCAACGGCGGGGGTGGTACGAAGGTTCGCGAGACCCGGCGGATAGGCTGGGCGGCGGTGGAGTGATGGGGGGACGATGACGGTGGCCCGGTTAGGGCGAGGGGAGACGCGGGGGTTGACGGCCCTATCCCGGGAAATGGGAATGCGGCGTGACGGGATATCAACAGTGACGTAGTGTATTAACTATGCCGCTCGGGGGGTCGTGAGGGCGGAGGGTGGACTGGCATTGGGGAGGTGGGCGATAACGAGGGATTGCATAGTTCAGCGTGGGTGTTGGTGGTGGCATGAGAATAGTATCTGAGATGTTCATAGGGATATTCTTGAAACACTCACCCCCCAGAATAGCTGTGGAAAATTTGTTACAGTTAATATATGACTGATTAAACTATAAAGTCATATGAAGCGAAAATGCCAATGTAAACCAAAAATTTCATCTTCGATATATATTAATTTTGTTGCTTAATTTGAAAAAAAAAACCACTGCCGAATCCTATGGAACATTTTCGGAATCTTATGACATTGCTGCCCCATCATACATCATACAACTGTATCTAACCAAAATTTGGCCCCAACCAAAATTAACTAAAAACATCATTTAGAGCAGTTTCAACATCGGGGTTTCATAGCTTCCCAGGCAAAAAGGAAGAGTTTTCTATGACGAGGAAAAGTGGATCTACTACAACATTCCCCAGCGCAAAAAGTGGTGGTTTAGTCTAGGAGTCTTGTAGTGCATATATACATATGTTGGATACACTATTGTAGCTTGAATGAGAAGTTATACCGCACTCATCGTGACACTAAATGTTCATTAAATACAGCTCCTTCTGATTATCGGTAGCTGAAAAAATGCGCAAATATAGCGACGTTTCTTAGGCATGTTTCTGTATTGTACGTTTCTGTTTATCTCATAGTGATGATAGGGTTTTTATGTTAAGTTAGCTATAATTCATGTTACTTTGAAGAACGGTGGTTATACAAGTAGAGACATTTTTTTATAACATTTTTATTAGATACGCTTAGTACAATTTTAATTTACAATTAATTTATTACTACTTGTCCTATGTACTTGGATTAATTAACAAGCAAGACGAGTGCGAGAAAATACATCAGTATGTATTCCTCAATTATAAAATTATAATTATTTATTAATTATTAACTTATAGCTATAGTTTACACTAAATGAATACACTTTATATAAGTTCGTATGGTTTTGTTCGCTTCAATCTCCTGACATCCTGCACGCTGTCCAGCAGTTGTATTGCTTCCACGTTAGTATGATTTAGTAATCTTCTTTCGTGTTTCAAGGCGAAATCCTGCACAACTTCGCAAATCCATTTGATTTCGAAGTCATCGTGCAGTTTTTCATTAGTTACATAGCGATAGGCATTGGTAATCAATCGAAGAACCTTGTTTTGACAGCGTTGTATTACTAGTTGATTTGAATTTTTAGTGCAACCCCATATTTGCACCCCATAGGTCCAAACTGGCTTCATAATTGTATTATAGATCAACCTCTTTGATTTTAGATCAAGTTGAGAGTATCTTCCGACTAACCAGTATACTTGTTTTATTTTTGTTCTAATGTATTTTGCTTTTTATCTAACGTGATGCTAAGTAGAGACACAGCAAGGTTATTTTCAGCATGAAATGAATTGGCTTGCTAGTAAAACCCATGAAAATCACATTTAATAAGACATAATACATTTTTTGTTAATTTTGGTTTTGTTACAAATGGTTTTTAAGTTAAGTTGTGTAAATATTTCTTATATTTCAAGAAGATAATCTTTTCGGACCATTACTGGACTGTACCTGTTGTACTGCTGAAATCCCAACACCAAAAGAAACTGTTCTTTTGAGCTGTACGTTTGCCGATGACACAGTAATTAATGTCAAAAGGCATATCTCTGTTTATAATAAATAATATAAACAAATATATAGATATAAAATATAAATAAATATATGTGGCAGTCAACCAAATCCACAAAGGGAGTAGCGACATATGCAACTTAATAGCTCGAAACTTGTCTATGTCAATTTTGTTTAGTGGTGAAATTGCCAAAAACTTAATTATATAATTTGAAGGCAATTTGAACCAATTTCTCATGCTGAATCGACGACATACCTGCCCACCCATCTCGATGGTAAGTTAATTTTAAAACTGTATTTGTTAGTCGGAGGATATTCTCGACTTAACTCAAAATGAAAGATATTGGTTAATTGGTCAATTATATTTGGCTCAAGCTTATTTGGATTTATGGGTGCAAATATGAGGTCGCAAAACATCAAACCAATTGGTAATCCAACCCAGCTAAAACACATTTCATCTATTAATTACCAATACCTACGCAATCAACGAACAACTCCATGATAACCTTAAAATAAAATTGATGTACAAAAGTATCCAAGACCAGAAGTCTTAGAACATGAAATAATGTTACTAACTCGTAGCGATATAACAGTGTAGCGACCTTGAGGCATGTCGAATTTTACATCGTGGAATAACGGTCTACAAAATACTACATTTATTGCGTAAGATGATCTGGAAGAAGGGTGGCCGATTTCGTCCATTGTTTCTTTGAAAAATAAAAACAAACCCAACGTGTATTTCCTTTAGTTTCTTACGTAATTTATATTAATTATACAACGGGAAGGCGGTCTAGTCTAAACTGGCAAAAATCATATTGCTTAATAAAGTAATGACACCTATAATTATTGACTATAAATCAATTGTTAATTTGAAGCACACATGATCAAACGCTTTTCTATATCTTTTAGCTTGAATTCCTTCGACACAAAATATCGAAGCTCTTGGATCATTACCATGTTCTTCAAAAGAATGGAGACGGTTGGAAATGGTTTCTTGCGGTACCGCCAACAATTCTGCATATTCTTCTTGCGTTTTACACGATTCATCATCTAGTAATACCTTCAAATACTCGTCTTCTCAACTTTTTTTGCCTGTCTAGAATGTTTTTTGTTTTCTTTGTCAAAATCACCACTTTTAAAACGTCGAATCCAATATTCTTATAAGAAATTCGATGAAGCATGCTTGCTACAGGCTTTATACAGTATACGATGACCTTCAGAAGCCTCTTTCTTCGAATTGTGATAAATGTAAAACTTCCTTCGACAAGATTACACCTACTGAAAAGAGATTTCAGCATGAAGTTAGTTATAAATATATCCGGTACTATTTAATACACAGTAACACGATCTTATATATCGTTTAATACTATTTTTATCTGATAAAATGAATGTCAAGTGTAAATGTTTTTGCGTGGGTTTATCAATACTTCCTTCCAAATAAACAAAATATCTTCCTAACTTTTTTTCGGAAACCCACGTCGACTTTTGACGATTCGAAAAGTTGCGTAGTTCGTTGGCTGTTACGCCACTGGTTGCCCCAGGGCCGGCGGGCGACAGGATAGCGGCTGGACGTGACAGCCGAGAAAGGACGCGGCCTGAGGGCCGGACCGACGTCCCGCGGCAGGGCCCCAAGACGCCTCCGCGGACTTGGGCAGCAGCCAGCTGAATATTTTAGCGATGGTGCGGCGGCAAGATGGATTAGAAACACCCGGACTCCCTTCGAATGTCGCCGGGATGAAGATAACGCTGGCGAAGTGGCGACCGGCAGGGTCGTAGCCGACGCAGTGGCGGATAATCGAAAAATCAACGGCCGCGAAATTAATTAAATCAAGAAAAAATCACCCGAGTAACTCAATACGAATTTAAGAAAGATTGGTGAACGTTGAAATAATGTGTTACTACTTCATCTGAAGAAAAACTAATGCTTTAATAAATTTGCTGGGTATTATTACGTCCTCTACTATCCTCTATAACAGGTCAATTGAAAAGTCCCCGACCTGACACATAAATGGCGCTACTGGAATTAAATTCAAATGTTTTTTAGATAGCCCCAACTCTCACAAGATGCGTGTATAAATTTGACAGCTGTCGGATCATTAGTTTGTGAATTATAACATTTTGAGTGAACAACTTTTGTTATTGTGAAAAATATGGATAAAAAGGAATTTCGCGTGTTGATAAAATATTACTTTTTGAAGGATAAAAATACAGTTGAGGCAAAAACTTGGCTTGATGCCAAATTTCCGGACACTGCCCCAGGAAATTCAACCATCAATGATTGGTATGCTAAATTTAGACGTGGTGAAATGAGCACCGAAGACTATGAGCGCAGTGGACGCCCAAAGAGATTGTTCAAGGAGTTGTTGTTGTGATGATGATCAAGCGTAATAAAGACCGAGTTTTTGCGTCGATATGTGACAATGGGCGAAATATGGCTCCATCATATCACTCCAAAGTCCAATCGAGAGTCATCCGAGTGGACTGCACACGATGAACCCGCTCCGATGAACAGTCGGCTGGCAAGGTTATGGCGTCTGTATTTTGGGATACGCATGGAGTAATTTTCATTGACTGCTTTGAAAAAGGAAGGACCATCAACAGCGACTATTACATAGCGTTATTGGACCATTTGAAGGACCAAATCGCTGAAAAACGGCCGCATTTGAAGAAAAAGAAAAGCTGCTGCTTTAGAAAGCTGCTGAAAAGAAAAAAAGAAGTGCTGCTTCACCAAGACAATGCACCGTGTCAGAAGTCAGTGAAAACGATGGCAAAAATCCATGAATTGGGCTTCGAATTGCTTCCTCATCCACCGTATTCTCCAGATCTGGCCCCCAGCGACTATTTCCTGTTCTCAGATCTCAAAAGAATTCTCGCTGGGAAGAAATGTTCGTCGAATGAAGAGGTGATCGCCGAAACTGAGGCCTATTTTGAAGCAAAAGACAAATCGTACTGCAAAAATGGTATCGAAAAGTTGGAGGGTCGCTATAATCAGTGTATCACCCTTGAGGGGAATTATGTTGAATAAAAAAAAAATTGTCAAGAAAATGTGTTTTTCTATGGTAAGCCGGGGACTTTTCAATTGACTTGTTAGATATAAAAATGAATTGCTTACGTTAGTTCTGCTAAAACTAGAAAACGGTTGAATTGATTAGGACAATTTTGATATTAAAATATTTGTTGAAGTTCAGTGAAGATTTATACGGTGAAAAAATATGGAATAACTGCCACAAAAATAGTTTTAAAATGGTACACACACTTTCTCATACCAAGAGTCAATGTTACTGTCATTAATAGTTTCACTGTCACAAGGGATCGACATTGTTGGTTTGGTGGTATCCAAAAGCTGTAATATTTCAATATTCTCATGAGAATGGAGTCTTTCCTCATGCCCCCTTGCAATTCTCTTGATTTGTTTACTGACTGTGGATATCGATGTAGATAATTAGCCCTATAGTATTTGGGTGCTCCCACAATACCTCTCAGGACTTTGTTCTGAAAATTTTGTATTTTATTTATGTTACTCTTTGCAGTACATCCCCATAATTATGTACCGATAATTGTGATTTTCTTCCAATTAGCCAGTACATTTTCCTATATTTCAATTCCAGTTCTTTTCTTTTCTTCTTTATATGTTTCTTCTAGCGAAGTTTTGCATCAAGATTCATTCCGATATTTAGCGTTGTTGCTATATGGAATGATAGTATTATTTAATATTATTGGTACTTGTACGGTCTGTTTATAGGTGAACTGCACAGCTACTTCTCATTACGAGCATTTACTTTCATTAATTCTTATTTTACTCTTGAAGGCTTGTGCTACATCTAAGAATATAGCTTAGCATACTTTTTTACTTTCGTATGCTTTTTCAATAACATGTTATTCTGTGTACCTAGTCAATTGTTGAATGTTTGTTAATAAACCCAAACTGATGTGTTGATATTAGGTTTTTTCTCTCCATGATCCGTTTTATTCTTTTCAACAGGAGTTTTTCAAAACCTTAGATATTACTGGCAGCAGAATATGAAAATAAAGATAGATTTTTTCGAATTTCTAGACTAAAATACTGCCTTAAATTAACATGATACTTGTTATTTTTTGCAATTTAGCCCAATATAATACAACTTACTTCAACATCGGCCGTTCTTCGTCGAGACCATCTCGACCTTTTCCTTTTAGTTCACCTTAGCAAACCCATTATCCACCATTTCACCCTAGATCCGCACCACCCTCTCGACCGTTCTCCTCAAATAGCCTCATCCCCCTTCCCCGGTCCCTCACCGGCCAAGCCGTCGCCGTCGCCCACCCCCACCAGCTCCCTGCTGACGCCCAAATTGAAATTGGTCATTAGGTTTCCCCCGGCGCCCCGCACTCCCCCCTTGACCGGCCGATAGCGTATCCATCTCCGCGGCTCAAAGGACGGCGTCCGCAACCACCCCCGCCGCTTCTCGTCCGCGTAGGTGACCGCCTGCCCCCTCGCCCCCCTTTTCCGACCTCTCGGTCTCCGGCCGTTTCCCAACGGTCCCGGCCCCGCCACCCGACCGTAGTCGCTGTCCGTCCTCCCTCTCTCCGGCCTCCCCCGCCGATTGGGATGTCCTGTCCATGTCGAACGGTCTTCGACGACGATGAAATCGGGAATGCATTCGCTGGTGGAAACCGATGGGTTCATGGGGGACGCGATGGGATTGATAATAATTGATCTTGGGAGGTAGTGAGCCAGTAGCAATCTTGTGAAATTTAAGAACGTGATAAAAGTGGTTAAACTTTTTGTAAACGTGATTATATAAATATGAATATATTATTTAAAAATATCAGATGTTTGTATGACTTTTGATCAGCGATATCTATTGGTAAAAATACGAAGTATTAATGTAAATAACTGTTAACTTGGGCTAACTGTGAAATTCGATAATTTTGACATTTTCCTATGTAACAGTCTTCCATTTAGTATAATTGCGCTATTCAATTTATACAAGTGTTGATCATGGAACTTTTGTTGCTGTTCAATCGTGTCCCAATTGTCGGTTTAGATTGAAACGATCTAAAAGTGACGATTTTAATATTAACGACAAAGAACGGTCTAATTTGTTTTTCAATAAGACGTTTGCATATGCCAATTTTTATTAATAAATGTTCTTTTAAAGTGAATAAATTATCAGATTACTTGCAAGCACTGTAATCATAATCTACAAGATTCGATATTGAACTTGTACCACTCGACCGCGCGGTTAATTTGAACTTGGGAACGACTTTGAATCGTATGGAAGCAATAACTAGTGATGAAGAAGGGTACCGAAGAATTGTGGCAAAATAAAGTTAATTCAATTTGTTATATCTAGAGAAGAAGACATCCAAAAAAATACTTTTTTGTTGGGCTGTGTAATGTATGTCTCTTAAATGTCAATTATTTCAATTTTAACATCTTTATCTTGACGCAGTGCTGGCCATGATTCGTTTTTTCGTCATTTTATTTATAGTCCTGACACGAACGGGTCCTTACTTTCAAAGGGCGACGGACTGTCCGCGGGCGGCATCAAAGGACAGAGGCCGTCTATTTAATTAATACTTTTGTTCGCTCTTGAAAATGTGGCATTTTAATTTAATAAATACACAAGTTAATACAAGTAACTTCTTAATTTATAATAAAAACAATCGGACTAAAACTGTCCAAAAACCATATGTTGACGATGTTATTTTTATAATATATTATTGTAAATTAACGCTGAGTATGTAATGTACACGCTATATATCCCCTGAAAGGACCTAAGTCAGTAAATATCTGCGAGACGGGATAGTTTTGTTTAGGATATATTAGTGTTATTGGAATTCATTAAAATAGATTCAACTCAATTGTTCGAAGCACTCCTTGGTGTAGTAAAGTGGAGTTCGGGCAAAAGTATCGCAGCTGAAGCTGTGAGGTTATAAAAGGTGTGTTAAAAGTACTCAAAGATCGTTAGTCATAAACTATTCCAAGTAAGAAATATTCAAGCATTGAAAAACATTCCTAGCCAGTGGATTCCCGGGACATGCATCACAGTTGAAGGCCTAAGGCCACCAAATGCGGATTGTAGTTGCTAAAAATTAATATGGTCTACTGGTGGATTGTAGAAGTTTAGTTTCTTAGTTGTAGACTATCGCGATCTAGAATTACCAAACCATGGTAATTTAGATAGAAGCACTACTATTTCGGTGATCCTCAAAGGCAAGTTGGCGGATGAAGGCATAATTGATACTCAAAAATAATTTTTGTAACCACTAAAAGCTGTCAACACCGAGTGATGACTGCGTATATCCCTGTTCCCTGTTTCTTTAGAGGGAGACTCTTTCATCTCTTTCAAAACAACCTGAATGGTGAATAATTGAGATAAGTTGATGTGTTTTCTAGTCGATTAAAACTCTGAGTGACGCTTTGTATGGCCGTTTAACAAGTTGCGTCTTTTTTCCATGAAATAAAACAGTTTTTCAAGTTAATTAATGGTTATTGTGGTTAAAAGTATTTTTCAATTATGTTTTTTTTTTAATTTTGTTCAAATATATATATTATTCATACGAAGAATATGTTTTGTGATGGTGCGTAATGTATGCATGTTAAAATGTTAATTATTTCGATTTTAACGTCTTTATCTCGACGCAGTCCTGTCGATAACTCGTTTTTTTCGTCATTTTATTTATCGCCCTGACGCGAACACGTACTTACTTTTATACGACGGACCTTCAGCGAACCGGCACCATAAAGAAAACCCGCACTTCGGTCGGGTATCGAACAGGGCGACCGGAAAGGGCGACGGACGGACCGTCCGCGGGTGGCATCGAGGGACAGCGGCGGTCGCCGCCCTCGCCTCCCTCCCCGCCGCGCCCCCGCGCTTTCCCATCTCGCCCCCCACCCGTCGCCGTCCCCCCGGCCCCACGATTTACGGCCTCCGCGCTACACGGCGACATAATTATTGACGGTCGAACCGCGTTTCTGGCGCCGGCGGCCCTAAAAGGAGCTTTCCAGAAAATCCGAATTTTCCGTCGCGGCGTCGGCATAAAGGAAAATCTATAACGGCGGGCGGGGGGATGGGGGCCTCCGCGCGCCGCAGCCGCTATCGGGTGCGGGGGAGGCGAAGGGGGCCGGTGGCGGCGCTCTTTTTTCTTGTCCCCTCGGATCGGCAGTAAATTTCGACGGTTTTTTTTTCTTCTTCCTCCTCCTTTACGCGCCCAGCCGCTGTCCCTACCGCTACCCCGGCGAGAAAAAAAATATCGGCCGCCGTTCCGGGTTCCCCCCTTTTTCACTGCGTTGTTCCGCGTCCACGTTAACGAACAAACGAGGAAAAATCAATAGCCGGACCCGCGCAGATTAAAAACAGAAAATCCGGTGGACAATTTGGCAAGAGTATATGAAGATCTAGGATCAAAACATGTTCAGGACGGTATTGATGATCATAGGACTAAACTGTCAACAAAGAATAAATTTTTTCGCGAATTTTTCATCAAAAATTCAGCTCATATGCCGGATTCGCCTTATTTAGCTCCGTTTGACTTCTGGTTGAGTTTCCTTCGTAGATTGAGAAAAGCGATCACACAACTGGATCGTATTCTGTGTTCAAATTATATTCTGAAAGAAGGTTGCAAAGTCATTGAATGCTGTTTGAAGCTTATGACAACCCTGCTGCATTCAGTATATGAACTATGAAACTAGTTATTATGACATTGAACACAAATATCTTCTTCTTCCTCAGAACGCCCAGCCATTGTCCCTACTGCTGCCCCGGCGAGAATAGAAATATCGTCCGCTTTTTCGGGTTCCCCCTTTTTCACTAGTTGGTCCCCCGCAGCTTAAAAACCGAGGAGCTAGTTTACAATTTGGTAAAATTATATGAAAAACTAGGATCAAAATATATCCAGAACGGTGTTGATCCTTTTTTCTCGAATTTTTCATCAATAATTCAGCTTGTATATCCGATGCGCCTTATTTAGCTCCGTTTGACTTCTGTTTGAAGCTGCATTGATTCTGTATTCAAATTACATGATATTCAAGGCGGCTGAACGTCATCGAATGCTGTTTGAAGCTTATGCCCACCATGCTACATCGATTTCGACATGTGGATACCGGTTTCCATGTTTTAAAATGATCTTCACACCGAAGACAAAGAGCGTTCTGTGAGTCAAAAAAAAAAATTGAATACAAATACGTGTAAAACGTAAGAAGAATATGCAGAATCGTTGGGAGTAGCACAATAAACCATTTCCATTCGTTTGGAGTATATGGGAATGATCCAAAAGCTTGTAATAATTGAAAGGCGTTCGGTCGCTGTATCAATGGCAATGTCGGAAAGATCTTTTGTATCGTATTGTTAGTGGCGATGAAAACTAGATACATTCCGATAATCCAAAGTATAAAAAATTATGGAGACCATCTGGTCATACATCAACATCAACATCAACGACAAAGTCATTGATGCCATGATTTGATGATCAGCAAGGTGATGTATATATGATGATGTTGCTATGAGATGTTGCTAAAGCCTAAGGAAACCATCAATACTATTTCTCACTATTATCACTATTTCTATGTCATATGTATATCACTATTTCTTCCGACATGAGTCGCGACCTGTCTGCTTCACTTTTTATGTAGATACCAAAAAATCGGTCGACTCGTGGATAGCCTCAAAAGAAACATCGTTCTTTCGGGATGTAACCCATACATTATTTGAAAAATGGGAAAATGTAGCGGCTATCTATGAACATACTGCAAATAAAATACAGATACAGATTGTTCACAATACAGCTTAAAATATTCTTATAAAATAGTCTTTATTGCTCTTAGAGTCCAACAATCTGCCCAATGGGCAATTAGTATTTCTGATAATATGTAGAAAATCACTTCACTAAGAGAAATATCTTGTCCTAAAATCTAAATCTATTTATTCAACGCACTTTGCTGTTCTCATTCATCTTTAGCTGATTCACTGGGACTCTTTCGAAATACTTTAACACTAACATTTTGAATAATACTATATATTTGAATACAGAAAGATAACAAGTCGTCTCACTGCGTTAGAAGTATAATACAGGGCAGCAACACTTGGTTCTGCGACACTGCTAAAATAAACACAACAAAGCGATTTTGCCATATATAGCTTTGAAAAATGTTGATGATATACCCTACTGCATTGTTCCTTCTTATTATTTATGAAGAAATTATTTTGAATACGCTAAGATATACTATCAAAGAATTTTTCGTATGTAGAATCGAAATACTGGCAAAAATTTTAGAAAAATAGTGGTTAATGATAGTTCATTCTTTTTTTGTAGTAAAACATTGAATTTTTAATAAAATATTATTCGCGATCTATAGAAAATGGTCCGTTTTTTCGATGTAATCTTAGTTCATCTTCATTCTTAAGTGTCACAATATTCACACGCAAGTTCAACAGGTGTTTTTACATTTTCTAGTTCTGATTTAATAAAAGTGAGCCAGTCATCCCTTATAAATCAAAAGTATGATTCTGAAATTCCAATTTAGTTTAATACGACATTTTTCTCTATTACTTAAGCGTCATTTCATTAGCGTCATTTTCTGGATATTTTGACATCTTATCTATGTTAATCAATGGTTTTTCATTTTTATATTTCACATACTTTAATTTATGGATTATCCCAATGTTATCTCATATAATAAACAACTATTAAATTGTTTAATATTATTTTCAATCAGCTCAATCTCCTACCCACATAATCCAAAAGTATCAACAGATTAACAGAATAACAACTATGTTATATCATCAAAAATGAAGGATTAAATGACAATTATAGCAGCTTATCTAAGAAAAATGTATTATTATTGAATAATTATGAAAATATATTATAATTTTAATATAATTAATATATCAACAGATTAATTCAAGACAGCTACGTCATCATCATTAGATGTCAATCGTAAAAGCTTAACCAAGAAAAATAAATTACTATTGAGTAGTTACGTAAATATAACTTATATATAATTAATAAATCATGAATTTTTTCGTGGGCATCAATGCTCATGATTACAATTAACTCTCACTATATTATTATTGAAAACATTGTCCATTGCTAAACATTATTTTTGAAACTTATCAAGGCAGCTTTCATTATTTCCAGCATTCAAATAAATTATTTTCAATTGCGAAACTCGTGATTGCCGAAAGTGTCAACAACAATTCTGTGTTTCGTACGACAGATATTGTCTTGAAATAGAGTGGACACAAAGATATATAGAATAAGGTTTCTTACACCTCAAGTAAATGATACTTGGATTACCTCCAAACTGTTAAGCATTATTGTTACTTTTTTGAACAAAATAGATACAAGATTTAGTGGCAAAAAAACTAATTTGCACAGAAAAATAATTCTCTATACAACACACATATACACACATATGTATAGCTCAAAAATCAATTAAAATACGATCCAACTTATTCACCAGATTAAGCTCAATTTTCAGGCTTCTGGGCAAGAAGGTTTTCATCAAATGAAGTGTTAAAAACTGCTGTAGAAGGAACACTAGGTGTATTCAAGTTATGGTTACAAGGCGATGAACATACCGAATTACATCCAATATATTTAGGAGTTCCGCAAAGTAGTGTACTGGGTCATTTACTAGATCTTCTATATACAGCAGATCTACCCACTACAAAAGTAACTACTGTGACAACATTCGCAGACGACACCACAATCTTAGCATCTCATGAAGATCCAGTCACAGCATCAGTGAACCTACACACCTACCTGGAGCAAATACAACTGTGGTTGAAGACATGGCGCATTAAAGCCAATGAAACAAAATTGACCTATATAATTTTAATCCTGCATAGAAGAACATGTCAACCAGTGAATATCAATCATTGTTAACTCCCCCAAGCAGAGGATGTTAAATATCTTGGTATGCACTTAGATCGACGCCTAACCTGGAGGAAATACAAACTCGCTCAACGAAAACAACTTGGACTTAAATTATATCGAATATATTGGCTCATCGGGCACAAATTCAAGTTGTCATTAAATAACAAGGTATTGCTGTATGAGGTAATACTCAAGCCTATTTGGTCATATGGAATCCAACGATGGGGTACTGCTTGTAAATCAAATATATCCATCATTCAACAGTTCCAAAATAAAGTGTTGCGTGCCATTGTTGATGTTCCGTACTATGTTTCAAATGAAGTTATACAACGCGATATTCCTCTAGAACCGCTAGCGAGTGTAATAAACGTGTTTGTGTGAAGTACTTGGAAAGTGTCAGTGCAACACAATGTACTCGCTACTCAGCTAAATATACGAAGTGACAGTGAAGTGTGTATACTAAAACGTTTAACACCATCTGATCTGATTATAATATATAGACTTTAGAATAAGAATTAATTAAGATAGTATTTTATACAGGAGATCACTTAATGAAGTGATTTTCTACATGTCATATATATCTATAATATAAACATAAGAAATATTGGGTAGGTTGTGGAACCACTAAGAATAATAAAAGTTATGGTCAATTAACTAAAAAAGGATTCCGCATAATTTCCACTAACATTTTAAACTATAAACGTATCATATTGTAAACAAGAAGAAATTATTTAAAATCGAAATAACAATAAAGAAGTAGCAAGAGAAATTAACCACCGGGTACACCACAATATAGACACCATGCCAGAAAAAGAGCAAACCAAAACAACAACAATAACAAACCTGCATTCCACGTTGGGTTAATTGAAACAAAACAGGGGGAAAAATATCTATGAAATCCGTCAAAAGTACACACGAGAGGACGACGGAGAACGATAGAGAGAGAAAGAGACAGGCACAAACAGAGACCGTAGACACTCGCCCATAAATTATATTAAGTGGAAAACAATTTGCTCGAAACAATTTAGATAAAAACACCCTCCGTGCCACAATTCACCCTCTTTAAAGAATTATACAGTTTAAAATTGTATTAACTCGGTCGGCCGAAGAGAGCAACAAGTGTCTATAAAAATCAGATAATATATATTCAGCTATATGGGGCATAGGGCGTTTTATAAAGGAAGGTCGTTAGCTATTTTCCCAGTGGCGGAGATGTGACAGTCATATTAATAACTGACGTTTGATTTGATTACCAACCAACAATCGCAATGACGTCGATATCCATCAGCGAGACATTTCGTTTACCCTATTAACCGAACTTCGATTATTTATCTACCTAAAATTCGTTCTATAAAGTTAGGTACTTTTGTGTAGTTTGAACAGCGATATCTATTGGTAAAAATGCGAAGTATACATTTGTTTAAATTAATTGCATCACTACATAGTATAAAACAAAGTCGCCTTTTCTCTCCCTATATCCCTATGTGCGCTTAAATCTTTAAAACTACGCAACGGATTTTGATGCGGTTTTTTTCAATAGATAGAGTGATTCAAGAGGAAGGTTTATATGTATAATACATGCATAATATACTAAGGCAACATTGCTAATTTTAGAGGTTTCTAACGTGATGTCGTAAATTAACCTATTTTTTAGGCTTATTTAGCAATTAGCAAAAACGCTGCCTAACCCTACGAGTTAGATCAAATTAATGTACTACAGTATTGTACACCATAAAAAGGTCTACAAAAAAGTCCGCGATGGTATATGTTTATCTTTTAGGGATAACCTACATTAACCATTTTTATTGTTTACGTTTTACGTGAGAAAATGGCTTATTTACGAAGCTATATTAAGCAATACGGCATTAATCCTTATCGAATTAAGTACCTTAAATACAGTGTGCAATTAATATAGATCAATATGGTTCCTTACAGCATGTAAATTAAACAAATATTTTCGGAGATATTACAAATTTAAAATTTGCGTTTAAAAATGTGTAATGTAATAAAAATTGTATGAATTTAGATATTCCAAAGATAGCAGGAAATCTTCATAGTAAGTATAGGGGAAGAGGAATTGTTTTACTCCAAATTTAATGCGTGCAGGCCAAGGGCAGTAATGAATGAACCAAAAATACTGGATCGATTTTAATCATGTTTTCATTGAGTGACATAGGCATATATATTTTATGCCCGTGCAAAGTCGGAGCGGGCCGCTATGTTTTTATATACAACGTTCATATTTTTTCTGTAGTGTATTTAATTTAGTATCAGCATTGCACCCGTGCGAAGCCTGGGCGGGTCGCTAGTCTTACAATAAACAAACAAGGCGAGTACGGGAATAATACATCAGTATGTATTTCCCATATTAAAATAAAATTAAACTTCTCAAGCTAAAGTTAAAAATACACTTATTAACTAAACAAGTTCGTGTGGTTTGGTTCGATCAGCCTTCTGATTTCCTGCGTGTTGTCCACTAGCTGTATTGCTTCCACATTATTGTGATTTAGCAACATTATTTCATGTTTTAAGGAGAAATCTTGGATCACTTCGCGTATCCATTTGATTCCCGTGTCATCGTGCAGCTCTTCGTTGGTTACGTAGCGATAAGCGTTGGTAATTAATCGTAGAACTTTGTTTTAGCTGCGCTGGATTACTAAGTGGTTTGATGTTTTAGTACAACCCCTTATTTGCACCTCATAGATCCAAATTGGCTTTATGATTGACTGATAAACCAGTCTCTTTGATTTTAGATCAAGCTGAGAGTATCTTCCGACTAACCAGCACAGTTGCTTGACTTTGAGTCTAATCTGCTCTGCTTTTTGTCTAACATGATGCCACCAATTTGATATGACCGTTGAGATGAATTCCGAGGTATTTAGGTCGAAGTATCAATGTAAGGAATTGTTAAACAACTTAACCTAATTGTAATTCGATGATTGTGATAACGGTTGTCAACACGTTTCAAGAGCTGTAAAGTATACGTGAGAAGTTCTGTTGCACCCAGTGTACTCACCAGATATAGGGCCTTGTGATTTTCACTTCTTCAGATCGGTACAGCATAAGTTGGCTGGCACACGATTTCAAAATGCTAAAGAAGCTGAATGCTGAATCGATGATTGGATCGCTATCAATCGTTTTTTTCGTGTCCTCTTTGGCCACCGTAGTTCAGCTCGTATGTTACCAGAAAAATGAGAAAAGTTGTAAAAAATGATGGAATTTGCTTAAATTAATATAGGTTGCACCATTTTTTCTCAATAAATGCAATTTTCAGGTATAATTTTTTTTACATTTCTCTTATACTTAACAAAAGGAATAAGATTGAACATCTGCCAATTATATAACCCTCATGTACTAGTGATTATGTATCAGCGTTACAGATTTGTTCTGTTCTTTTACTTGAGTCAAGTACGCATCATTTGTGACTAAGGACTGCGAATTTATCATCTATAATAATTTTGAAACACGAGAACGTTTGGCACATCTTACAAATACTGTGAAAATACTGTTAAGGAAATGGTTAAATGGAAATCCCACCCGGCCTATTTACCAGACATTGCTCCTTTTGACCTACACTAGACCCGTTTTGTGATTTATGATTAAGGGTCCTATGAGGAATATCTTGGATCTTCTTAACAGACGTGGAATTTGAAGAACAGTGAAGCCCGCAAATGGAGAACTTTCTCCGAATAAAGCTTCAAAATGCCGGGTGTACCGGAAAACAATTACCGGTTTTTCTAATAGATGTCGCTAGGCTAACACTCTACATCAAGTCTCAAATCTATACATGTTGTATTTTGCGAAAGTAACACCGTTATAGATTAATACCTCTTTGAAATGTTCAACCGCTGAAAGTCATCGTTTGCTGGTAGAAAGAAAAAGTTTGAACTGCAAGAGTTTCTGGACGAAGATAGCTGCAAGGCACATCCCAAACTCAAAAATAATTGACGGTATCGTTAAATGCGGCCCAAGAAACGATTTGCAACCGATTACGGGCGATGAGGAAGATCCAAAAGATGGGTCGAAGAAAAAAATCGAAAAATTGTCTGTGAAATGCTGCTTTATAAGTATGATCGGAAGTCATTTTTGCGTCGAATGGTAGCGAGTGATGAAAAGTGGATTTATTTCGAAAACCTTAAACTTGATGGACTCGAAGGCGAAATCGTTTTGGTCTTGAGACAATGCTCCGTGTTTGGTGTGATCAAAGTGGCGTGGTATATTACGAACTGTTGAAACCTGGTGAAATAGTTAATAGTGATAGAGACAGTAAATGTTCAATTTGAACCATGTATTGATCGAAAAACGTCCAGAATAGGTACGAAGACACGGCAAAGTGATTTTAAAACACGATTACTCGTCGTCTCATAAAACAAAACCGGTCAAGGAAGCGTTGAAATCACTTAGATGGGACGTATCATCGCACCCGCCGTACTCTCCAGACCTTGCCCCGTCCAAGAATCAACTGTTTGCATCAATAGGACACGCATCATCATTTCGCCAATTTCGAGGAAATTAGAAAATGGCCCGCTGAGTGGTTTTGCTCAAAGGACAAACAGTTTTTTTGGGATGGCATCCATATATTGCCTGAAAGATGGACAAGATGTACAGTATCAAATGGCCGGTAGTTTGAACAAGGACATTCTTCCAGTTTTTTGAAAACTATGTAGTTCTTTCCGAAAAAAACCGTGACATGACACCTGGTAACCCGTTAACATCATCTAAAATGTTTTTACACCACCGGTTTTAAAACGTTGAAGGGTACCAGCACGCCCCTGCCTTCTTCGATTTCTTTTTCTTTGGCCGTTACTCCCTTGTTTGTTTTATTACTTTTATTACGAACAACAAAACGCCAAGTAACAGGTGGTCAAAAATACGTTCAGAACAATTGGCGAGTGCTGTAAAAGGGCCTGCAGATACGGGAATAACAGATCGCCCGTTCACAATATAAAAAAAGGTCCACGACGACGTCCACGAAGTTTTTGTGTATTTATTTGTCTTTCTCTCGCTGTGTATGTGTTTTCCTTGTTTTTTCTCCTCCTCCCCCTCCTCCTCCATCGGCAGACTCGATAATTGAACGATACATCTAAATTGAATTGGGCCCGTTTGCTTTTTTCCCCGTTAGGGTTTTTATGTCGTCGCTTTAATTCACATTTTTATTGGTCCTTGGGGATGTTGTTGGTGTTGATATTAAAAATACCCTCTTGTCGAAAGTCCCTCACTGAGGTTTAATAGTTTTTATATGCGCTAATAGTGTGAAGGGCTTTAATGGATAAGTGATTAGGACTACAGGAGTACTCTGTAGGGATAACTCCCAAGCGTCGTAAGATAAAATTTGTTTGACAACGTCGATATGTTTAGAAAATAAAGAGTTTTCCATGATCTATTTACATCAGCTTTATAGGCTAAAGATCATGATTAACATCAAAATTTCTAGAAGACCACCATAAACATTGCACGATCTTCAATGAGCTTATGCTGGATTTCTGTTATCTGAAAGAATAAAAAGCAAAACATGCTTTAGGCTGAATAAACTAATGTTCTCTAGACTGTCGTCTTTCAAACGTGTTATACAAGTTCTGTTATTTAAATTTTAACTCCAATAACGAAAAGGCAGTAGTAATTTTTTAACACAAATAGCTTCATTATTTTTCGGAGTATTTATTGTCCATGATGATTAGTTACTGTCGCATGAAGTTGCATGTCGCTGAGTTTGAACCAATCTTTGTAACACTTTTTCCACTCTCGTTGCGGTAGCTCCAAAACATGGTCTTGGGATTAATCAACGGTTATATCGATATGTACCGCAAATTGTTGGATAAGCAATTTATTTTTGATATACGAGCATAAAAAATCACTTGGTGCCAAATCTGGTTCTTCCAGCGGATATCTGTTGTCATAATGAAGAACGATCCTCTCCTTGCCGCTTCTATTTTTCATATTTCACGAAGCCTTTCTGGTAAACAAGTAAACAAATAGCTGTGTGCCATTCAGAATTCACCGTTCTATGTTGCTTTAACTACACTGTTGTCAAATGTCCAATTATTCCAAAGAAACTGGCGATAATCACTTTTGTTGCATTTGGCTCATCTTGGAAGCCTTAATCAATGGATTGTTGTTTTGTTGTAGACTTACACGTATAAATTCAGAATTTGTCATCTGTGTAGATGTTATACACAACTTTTGTACTGCACGATCGACTGTTTAACAATTGGCTAGTTTTTACCATCGATTGTTTCAGTCGCTATTTTTGGTTCGACTGATTTTGTTACTATTTACAATGACTGTTTCAGTAGTGTACTTTTAGTTACAATTTTTGGTTGTACTAGTTTCATTCGACTAGTTTTTAACGTTCTGACCCTGTCGTTCTAGCCGCGACCTTGACAAAAATGTACCCAATTTATGCTTACATAGATTTATATGTAATATATATAGTTTTATGATTTTTTTAGTAATTTGCTTGTAAATAACGCGTAAAAGTATTTACTTTATTTAAAATTATCTAGTAGTTATTGTGTGATAATTTTTAATTATGTCATGCATTAGTTTTTTTTCTATGATTAGTTGTATGTTTAAGTTCTATTGTATCGTCTATATTAACATGTTAATAATAATAACATGTTAAAATACGATAAAACGATAATCGATTTGTAGGGTATTATTCGATTTCATAGAAACATTCCATTCCTTTTTACAGATCCACAGAACATCCATATATAAAACAAATTCTACTTCGTTTAATATGAAATTAATAGTATTCAGTAATTATTTTTTTCCTTTTCTTTTTTAAAGTTAGTACGTGAAGGTACATCTCCGTCTCACTTATACTACCACTGAAAATTATAGCAAAAAATACAAATAACAACCCTAGTGCTACCGTTTCATTGAATAAGTATTATTAGTGATATGCAGCATGTTATATATTAGAAAAACCGAGATTATTTTTCCCCATCATATTATGTAAGAAACTGTAATTTAAATTGTAACAAACAAGAAAAAAAAATTGTACACCCTATATAAATATGATGTCGACTTGAACACGATTTCATTCAATTTAATTCATCGTCTTCATGAATGAACCCCGGGTTGACCCCTCCCCATTTTTCACCGTATAGGAAACACCGATTGCATAGAAATACCGAGTGTCATCAAAACAACAAATCAAAACAGTCGAACGATCGTTTACATTCCAAAAATAAACACGACGATTTTACGCAAATTTGTCGCCGATTAAAAGGGATTATTGTGCTCTTCATTCAGAACGGAGGATTACATTATCCACAATGGAGTGTATTAATTTAAACTCGACGAAGCCCCGGCTGTTAATTATCATTGTTTGGTCTAATTGTCTTCTAATATCCGTGATATGATTTTAAACGAGTGTTATTTGCACGGATTGCGTTCATGGTGCGAACGGTTTTCAATGTCCAGTATAAATCTAACAAACTAATAAAACAACAATTTTTAAGCGTGATTCAACTTTATATATCGCATACAATAATCAGAATGTAATTTTCGGTTTAGCATATCTACATTTTCATTTATTTAAACTAATAATGCCTGAGAGAACTCTTCTGGCAAGCGTTCGCACTTTATTTTGTAACTGATGAAAATTTAAGTCAATTTTTAACTGACTTCAAAAAAGGAGGAGGTTCTGTGTTCCGCTATATATATATTTTTAATGTTTGTTTGCCGATTTCTCCGTCAATAGTGGACCGATTTTAAAAATTCTTTTTTTATTTGAAAGTGTGTACTTCCGAGGTGGTCCAGTTGGAACCAAGTCGGGATATGATGGGGAGAAGGTGGCAAATCGAGGGAAACCCTCAAATTTCAAAGGCACATACAAAGTTTTCACATATTTTTATCTAAAATAATCAAGTATTTGTGTATGAGCCAATTTGATCAGTTCGAAGTCGGTGCCGAGCTCAAACAATACAAAAATAATAATATAAATTTGTGATATATACACAAAATTAAATTAATTTTATGCTCATAGCGAATTCAAGGTGATCAGTTGGTAATAGTTAAAATAATATTGTAAATAGATAGATAGGTTTAGGTAGGTATTAAGCTAAACTGTGTGTATATAGTAGAATATAAAATACGTGTTGTAAATGGGTTAAATAAGGTTATTGTTTATTTTTATATAGTTATTATAAGGATTATTATTTACATAAATTATTTTAAAACGTTTTTTTGTGTTAAAAATCTATGTTTGATAATTTTTAAATTTTTTCTGTGTCTAAGTTCTTTATTTATTTTTTTGAAGTCGGTTGAATTTTTTTATTAAAAATATTTTTTCATTGTATATCACTCCGTGATTGAGAAATTCAGCCCTATGAAATTAAAAAAGCTATAATCAAACATGTTACGATAGTAAAGGAAGTGGTAATACTTTCTAAAGTGGTGGAAACTCATGTAAAGACTAGTAGAATTAGTAATATGAAACGTTATCAATAGTTCTTTATGAAATATTTTAAATCAAATACTACCGTTCAAAAGCCTAAGAACATATTTAATATTAACATTGTTTGCACATTTTAATAAATGCAATAATTGTGATAAACATATTGAGAAAATTATCGATTTTTCAAAAATGTATGGTAAAATGTAATAATGTTCAGTCCTCAGTTAGAGCTAATAAAGAGTTATACTATATATATTTAGATGAAGCTAATAAATCTAACAGGAGTCATAGGATGTCATAATAACTGTTATTGCAGACTAACGACACGCATGCAATAAGTAGGTTCACCTACTATTGGATATAATACGTTCATCTTCTCTAATTTTGAATTTTTTTTTGTTATCAATTAATGTTTTGCATTGAAACACATGCCAAAGTGTATGGTACATGAAAAAATTTACAGTATGAGAAAGTCTCACATACTATGGCATATTAAAAAAGATGATTAGAATCCAATTTATCCTTATTTCATTAAAAGCAAAAAGATCGAAATCTGGTTCCTGGAGTTTAAACAAGCTTAAAATTTATATTGTAGTTGAATGTTGGCGGTGCAAACTTTTTGTTTTGCATCTGGTGATATGCCGGGTTGTACCGCAGCAAAAACCGCCGTTGCGATGCAGAACTGATTTAAGACTTCTTTTTGATAAATCTATGAAAACAGTCCTGACGAAATTTCATAAATATTGACGTCTTGGAATTTTTTCCATATTATTTTCGCTTTCAACATGCCATAAGATATAGAAATTAGTTCGAAGTACTCAAACAGCTTTTTGTTGAAAACCTTTGTAATTAATACATGAATATCATCACTATACTGACTAACTAAGTTTTTAAATTATTGTAAAAACAAATTGTAATCTAACAGGTCAATTGAAAAGTCCCACACCTGACATATAGATGGCGCTACTAGAATTAAATCCATATGTTTTTTAGTTAGCCCTAACCTTCAAAAGATGCATGTATAATTTTGAAAACTGTCGGTTCATTATTTTGTGAATTATAACATTTTGAATGAAGCAATTTTTGTTATTGTGAAAAAAATTAATAAAAAGGAATTTCGCGTGTTGATAAAATACTGCTTTTCGAAGGGAAAAAATACAGTTGAAGCAAAAACTTGGCTTGATTCCGAGTTTCCGGACACTGCCCCAGGAAAACCAACCATCAAGGATTGGTATGCTAAGTTTAGACGTGGTGAAATGAGCACCGCAGACGGTGCACGCATTGGAAGCCCAAAAGAGGTTGTTACCGACAAAAACAGACTCTTTAAAGATATCAACTGAACGTGTACATTATATAATTCACAAATATTTGGGTATGAGAAAGCTCTGTGCAAAGTGAGTGCTACCCGAGCTCACTTTTGACCAAAAACAACGACGAGTTGATGATTCGGAGCAGTGTTTGAAGATGATCAAGCCATAAACCCGAGTTTTTACGTCAATATGTGACAAAGAATGAAACTTGGCTTCATCATTTCACTCCGAAATCCAATCGATAGTCATCTCATTGGATTGCACACGATGAACCCGCTCCAAAGCGTCGGAAAATGCAACAGTCGTCTGCAAGGTTATTACGTCTGTATTTTAGGATGCGCATGGAATAATTCTTATTAACTACCTTGAGAAAGGAAGGACCATCAACAACGACTATTACATAGCGTTATTGGACCGTTTTAAGGATGAAATCGCCGAAAAACGGCCGCATTTGAAGAAAAAGAAAGTTCTGCTTCACCAACATAATGCACCGTGTCGCAAGTCAGTGAAAACGATGGCAGAAATCCATGAATTGGACTTCTTATTACTATCTCATCCACCGTATTCTCCAGATCTAGCCCCCAGTGACTATTTTCTGTTCTCAGATCTCAGAAGAATGCTCGCTGAGAAGAAATTTTCGTCGAACGAAGAGGTGATCGCCGAAATTCAGGCCTATTGTGAAGCAAAGGACAAATTGTACTACAAAAATGGTATCGAAAAATTGGAGGGTCGCTATAATCAGTGTATCATCCTTGAACGAAATTATGTTGAATAAAAAAAACTAATTTTGCCAAAAAAATGTGTTATAGTATGGTAGGCTGCGGACTTTTCAATTGACCTGTTAGGTTAGCAGGCAACCACTAGTAATAGTATATTAATAAAAAATGAAATATTCCATATATTTTGAACCAATATCGAATCAAAAAACTGATCTATAACGTTAAATCAATAAATTTTAGGATAAAATATTATCGACCATGGCGCGTATTAATTCAAAGTCGACGAAACCTGCTGTTAATTATCGCTGTTCGATTGTAATTGTCTTCTAATATTCGCGGTATGATTTTAAACGAGTCTGCCGTTCATTCGGGCTTTGCCAATACTCAAAAAGCCTTTCAAATCGAGGGGATTACGGCCATTAAAATTGACCGTTGTTTGTCGATTGATTAGATTTTCGTTTATCAAATTAATGTATGTGATGATTTGGGGTATCCTGGCTGTCCATTAATGTCTATTTATTTCTTTATAATTTTAGTTACTTCAACACTATTGTGGCGACATCTCGGATCAGTTCCCATATCCATTTAATTTTGCCTCGGTAATTAATCATAGACCTTCGTTTTGGATGCCTTGGATTACTAGTTGGTCTGATGTTCTAGTGCAACCCCATAGATCCACATTGGCTTTATGATTGATTGATAACCAATCTCTTTGATTTAGGTCAAGTTGTCAGTACAGATGCTTGACTTTGAATCTAATCTGATCTAATATGTAACATGCTGTTTCCAGTTTAACATATCATCGAGATACATTCTGAGGTATTTAGCTGATTCTGCTTGGGGAATTGGATAAAGTCAAGTGATGGATGCCCAATTGTAATAAAGTGTAGTTTCGCCGCAACTCAAAATTAACATGGACAGATTTCGAGCTATTAAGCTGTATTTTCCAGTCTCTAGTCTTTTGTAGACATTTGAACTTGTTGACCGCTACTTCTACTATTTCTACAGCCTCAGACAGAGATACATCTTTGCCACGATAA
The DNA here is from genome assembly GCF_030347505.1 of Rhynchophorus ferrugineus. NCBI lineage: Eukaryota > Metazoa > Arthropoda > Insecta > Coleoptera > Curculionidae > Rhynchophorus > Rhynchophorus ferrugineus. The sequence continues at coordinate 15,068,923 of NW_027472587.1, forward strand.
CTGTGGCCAAATGTTCCAAGTACGGTTCCTTTTGTTGTTGGGATATCAGCAGTATAGAGCAGATACAGGAGTGATCCCAAGACAAGGTATATGAAAACAATAAAATAAACGTAACGAATTAATTAAATAATGTCAATTAAAATACAAAAAAGACAAAAGCAAGTATAAATAAGTAAAATTAAAATACGATTATGAAATTTAGAAGTTGGAAAATTTAAAAAATGGTGACCTGTTCGGCGATACATGATGATGTTCAGCTTCAATGGTCTCATTTCCTCGAACACACAGAGCAATCTATGCTATAACGGTCGCGCGATATAACACATATACAGGTAAAATACAGCGCTAGACCATTTGTAAATTTGGAGCCATTCGTTAATATAGCATTGTGATCAGGATAGTCGGAGAAGAGCTTGTCGAATAGTTTTTCTTTGTGCGTCAATTGGCAGTTCGGGGAGAAGGGGGATGTTAACGGTGATGCTGTGCTAAGCTCCCAGCATGTCGACTAGCTCGCGAATAAGTGCATTTTCAGAACAACTTGAGCTGAGTTGTTGTTTGTGGAATGATTGAGATATGAAGTTCTTGATTTCTGGAGTGTCATTTTCCCTATGAATTTGATTATTTCTGACGAACCATGGAGGGTTTAAGATTCTCCTGAGGAGCTTAGTTTGGAAAACTTTTTTGAAAAAAAAACTGTTTTACCTGGTTGGCCGTAACAAACTTGAAGTAGACATTAGATCCGTAGAGGAGTACAGACCGAATTAACATCTTGTAAAATAAGCATTTAATGGAAATGGGAAGTTTGCTAGAAGAGCAGATCGGAGAAAATAGCAGGTTCGCTATCCCCGAACTTTTCTGGATTTGGGAATGCCAACCGAACCGTCAGTCGAAGTGGAGACCTAGATACGTGACGGTATCCAGCCATGGAATTATTGCGGTTTCGATTTTAAGTTGCGAGAAGCGCAGCGCGTGACGCTTCTCATGGAAAATAATGGCCTGGGTTTTCAGAGGGTTGATTGGCAACCTCCAGAATTTGAACCACTTGATCGCATGATCGAGCTGCTTCTGTAAACGTTCTTTAATTGTAACCTCGAACCTGGAGGTCGTGAAGAAAGTAGTGTCGTCAGCGTGAAACGCGACGTTAATGTGCTCTTTTCTTGGCAGATCTGAAATAAAGAGGTTAAATAAGGGCTGGGGCCAGCGGGGAGGGCCTTCTGGGAGGCCTAACCGCACGCACTTTGCAATCAGACCGTCGTGCCAGACCTCGTCGAAGGCTTTGGTTAGGTCCAGAAGGACTGCTCCGAGCTTTTTACGTTGGTCAAGAGCGAGACGGATGCAGTTTTTTTGGGATGGCATCATAAATTGCCTGAAACACGGACAATATGTATAGAACCAAATGTAATGTAAATTATGTAGTTTTTTTTTCGAAATAATCGGTAATTACTTTCCGGTACATCTGGTATAACATATTCCATGTTAACTGAAAGAAACTATCCATAAATCGAAACTAAATCCGGATCCGCAGATAACAACCCCCCCCTTCGCCCCCCGGAAAACAAAAGTAACGATTAAAATCGATTATCGCACAACGCCGATAAGTCGATAGCCGGCCAATTAGGTCGTAGAACATCGTCGGTGCCCATACAAACAGCGACTCGTTTAAAATCATATCACGGATATTAGAAGACAATTAAACCAAACAACGGTAATTAACAGCCGGGCTTCGTCGGGCTTAAATTAATATACTCCATTGTGGATAACGAAATTGTCGTCGGAATGAAGAGCGCAATAATCCCTTTTAATCTGCGACGGATTTGCGTAAAATCGCCGTGTTTTCGTTTTGGCAATGGTCCGGATCATTTAATTTTCTTTTCCAAACGATTCATGTTATGTTGAACTCGGTACGATATTGTTTCTCTCGTCTTGCGACTCGTGTTTATTTTTTTTTGTGAAGAAAAACATATTTAAACTCGATTTTATCCCTTGACTTTCCTTTCTTCTTATTTTTACCGGCTTCGAAAAAGGAGGAGGTTCTATGTTCGGAATTATGTACCGATTTTCAAAATTCTTTTTTTTATTCGAAAGAGTGCACTTCCGAGATTGGGAGGAAGTCGGGGGAAACTCTCAAATTTCAAAGGCACGTACAAAATTTTCACATATTTTTTTTAATCTAAAATAATCAGATATTTGTATATAATACTATTTCTGAACTGATATGACGGATAATCGCGGTCGTTCAGTGCAAAAGTCATTCAGTTTTTTAAGCACTAACCATATCATAAGGGAAGCCATAGAAATATGGATAACAACTGCTTCTATGGTGTAATGGTTAGAGCGTTCAGCTCCCAAACGGAGGTAGCGGGTTCAAGTCCCTGCGGGTACAATAAATTTTTGTTTTAATTTAATTAGAATATTTGTCAAATCTCCTAGGCTAGGTGGTGGACAATCATCATTGCTTCTTTATTCCTATTTTTCCTTATAGGGGCGGCACCTTTACTTGGCCTACCCATTGTAATATTTAATAAAATAACGGCGTGATTTATTGAGTGTTCCACAAGGTAGCGTCTTAGGACCTCTCCTATATCTGCTCTACATTGCTGACATTCCAACAAGAAAAGGAACACTACTTGGAACCTTTACTGACGACACAGTTATTATCGCAAACGACATATCTCTGCCTAGGGCAATAGAAAAAGTACAAGTGGCCGTCAACAAAATCTACAAATAGACGAAAGATTAGAAAATTCAACTTAACAGCTCCTAATCTGTCCACGTTAATTTTGCATTGTGGCGAAATAACAAAAACTTAATTATATCACTCAACGGATGCCCGATTCCTCAGACAGAATCAACTAAATACCTTGGAAAGCATCTTGATGGTAGATTAAATTGAAAAAATCATGTTAGACAAAAAGCAACACATTAGAGCCAAAATAAAACAACTGTACTGGGTAGTCGGAAGATACTCTCAACTTGATCTAAAATCAAAGAGGTTGATCTATAATACATTTATAAAGCCAATTTGGACCTATGGGGTGCAAATATGGGGCTGCACTAAAAATTCAAATCAACTAGTCATACAACGCTGTCAAAACGAGGTTCTTCGATTGATTACCAATGCCTATCGCTACATAACCAACGATGACCTGGAAATCAAATAGATTTGCAAAGTTATCCAAGATTTCGCCTTGAAACACCAAAGAAAATTACTAAATCATACTAACGTGGAAGCAATAGAACTGCTGAACAGCGTACAGGATGTCAGGAGATTGAAGCGAACAAAACCATACGAACTTATATAAAGTGTATACCTTTAGTGTAAACTATAGCTTAAGTTATTATAATTTTATAATTGAGGAATACATACTGATGTATTTTCTCGCACTCGCCTTGCTTGTGAATTAATCCAAGTACAAATGAAAAGTAGCAATAAATTAATTTATAATTAACATTGTACTATGCGTATCTAATAATGATGTTATAAAAAAAAATTGAGTAAGTATATTACACTAAAAAGAGAAAAATAAAATATTTTTAACAAAAAAACTGAGCGGACTTCAAAAAATAATTAAGAAATTAACTAAAATTAAAAAATAATCAAACTTGGATTTTTAACACACAAAAAAAACAGTTTAAAATGAAATATATACATAATAATCGTTGTAATAACTAAATAAAAATAAACAAAACCTTATTTAACCTATCTACTATTCGTATTTTATATTCTTTTCTATACACACAATTTAGCTTAATACCTACCTAAACCTATTTATCTATTTACAATATTATTTTGACTGCTACCTGATAACTGATCACTAACTGACCGACTGAAATATACACAAAATTAAATTACGAACAAAACAAATTTAGCTTTTTTTATATTACTTATAAATAATAATAATTACTTTTTATATTACATTTTATATTAATATTTGTCCACTTCTGGACATTACGGTATTTCTTGATTATTTTATTATTTATCAATATGTTCAAACATAATGAGTCATCCAATATTTTTATTTGAATTCCATTCCGAGAAACAAACTCTAATAATTATAAAACTTATAAAAAAGACGGACCCATAAACCAATTTGAAATTCAACTACTACTATATGTATCTCAATTAGTCGTCAATGGTTCATTGAAATTTTACCGGTTTGTCCTCGAACTGGCCCTTATTTAGTATCAATGTTCTTTTTTTTGGGTGTTGTTTGGGACCGGCTACTTTATGATGTATAAAACGCTATCGACTCGATATTTATGTTTGTATTTTGGAAACAAACATAATAGAAGAAAGGACTGGCGGCAATAAAAACATTCCAGGGTTGGTTTAAGGCGCAACGAGAACTAAAATGATGACTATCGATTTTGTCCGTTGATGGTTAATTTATCTGAATGTCATTCTGGGTGAAAATTGATAATTATTTGATTTTCCTGTAATAAATTAACAGCGATGATTGCATTTTTTGTGTTTTCTTTTTCAGCCACGACATCTGTATTCTCCTCACACAACATTTCTGCGACAAAGCGGACATTCCTTCGAGATAGCCACTGCCCTATGCTCTTTATTAATCGGTCAAGGATATGAAGCTTATGTAGTGTCCGGGTAAGAGATTTGGATCGCGCTTTTTGACTATTTTCACTTATCTACTTAAAACTAGGGTTTACACGAAGGTACCTTAATGAAAATAGCAGGATATTTGTAAAATTATATACTCATTTAGATAATGAAACTGTTTTTTGATTTATTTGAATATTTTCTGAACTTATGATGTAATAATATTTTAAGCAAAATTAGTCTAAATCCTATACAACTAACTGTTTGTAGAAGCTTTATTTCTGGTACATGTTAATCTCAAAACTGATTAATTTATGTTATTTTTCATCATAATACACATCATATAAATTGTTATTCTGTAATTCAAAGTTATTTTACACTTTTTTCCATGTATAAACTCAGAAAAATTAGCATTTTTGTCAATTTTTCATTTTTTCTGTGTAACTTTGGTTTAAATAAATGTATAATAATAAAAATGACTGAATATATGTAAAATTACGTATTTAATGACATGGTGACACTAGCTTTTAGTTAAGTTAAATATTTTCCAAGATATGGGTATAACAGTAGTTTAGATAAGATGTCCCTAAACTGTATCTTTTTTGCTTTATCAAATAGTGTTATCCGAATCTGAAAAATGATTATATCTTCATCGCAACATTGACTGAATATCAGTTTCCATTTATTCTGTGATTGTAATTTTTTTTTTCATTTTTTGTTTCATTTATTATGCAATTTATTTAATTTTTAGGCATTTTATTTTATAGCATTCAGCAACTATTAGCATCCCAAAATATACATTCATATTTTTCTATAATACAGGGCTATTTTTGCATTTTATAAATGTATACGTCCAGGAAACTTAATATAATTATTTAGTAATAAAGACTAAATATATTCGAATAATTAAACCCAATTTTACCATACTATTATAGATATGCAATAAAAGACGTAACATTACGAATCATGTGTCGAGTGGTTTGCCCGTACCCACCAACATCAGAAGAAGAAACCAAAGAAGAAGCTATAGAGGAAGATGAAAAATACAAAATAGTCACTCCCAAGGGTTTGGAGAGCAAGTTCCTCGCCATGATGAAGCAGCGCGAACTGGATCAACTAAAAGAAGAAGAAGAGAAACAAGCCCAACTTGAGCTGGAAAAAATTATGGTTGTTTCAATTCACTTTTTTTCTTTAATAGCATCAATAATAACTAAATTCAATCAGGAAGAAGAAAAGAGGCCTTTTGACGAGCTAGAAGGGCGGAGGATCCACGCCTGGATACTTTTGGGTGCAGGAGGACGAAACAACGAACCCATGGTGTTTATTGAACCCAGCACTGGCATGTCTCATCCGTTGGAGACCGATTTGTACTGTGGCATCGAGAGTTTGTGGAATAATGAGAATTATTGGGTAATCACTGACATTATAGCCTTTAACCTTCTACAATTAATCCTTATAGTGGGATTAAAGAGGTCAACAGCAATATTAGATCAAATTAGACTCTTGCAAAAGTAGTTGATGAAGTTCGGAACAATTCGAATTTTTCTTTTAACCATTAACAGGTCAATTGAAAAGTCCCCGACCTACCATAGTAAAACACATTTTTTGGCAAAATTAGTTTTTTTCATACAACATAATTCCCTTCAAGGGTGGTACACCGATTATAGCGACCCTCTAACTTTTCGATAGCATTTTTGTAATATGATTTGTCCTTTGCTTCAAAATAGGCCTCAGTTTCGGCGATCACCTCTTCATTCGACGAAAATTTCTTCCCATCGAGCATTCTTTTGAGGGTCAGGGCTATCTGAAAAAAATGTTGATTTAATTCTAGTAACGCCATCTGTATGTCAGGCCGGGGACTTTTCAATTGACCTGTTATTTGATCAAATTAGACCTAATAAATTTTGCTAAATGCCAGGAAAATATATTGTTACAGTTAAGTCAGTAATCAGTAATGCCTTCTCATCTACCTGGGTTCCCAGAGCCCTTTTTAATTTTTATAGGCGATAAAATTCTTTTCGCCAGTGAAACAACTTTTCTGCGGTCAAAATTTCAGAGGTTACAAAATAATACCTGGAAATTCGGGGCCATAAACTTTCACGACCTTCGCGATCCGCAGCTAAAAATCGAGAAAATACCTACCCCAAGGAGCCACGTGAAGGTGTTCACTTTAACCGTGGGTTAAACTTGTCTTTACAAATTCAATGAACCTTCGGCAAAATGTCATATAGAGCCAAAATCTTATATCCCCTTTGTAGGAACCCTAATTGTCAAAGTATCGTTTGCATAAAGTTAAATTTTGAAGTACTTGATATTAGTAACACTTGATAAATATCAGACATATCAGGACTGTATCATCGTTGTAAGGATTGGGTTATTCTACTTTTGAAAACTATTCTAAAGAATGCTAAAAATTGGTAACAAAATTTTAAGTTTAAAATAAATTAAATTTTAATTTTAACAGAATTCTAAAAAAACTAATAGACTTCGAATAATAGATGATAGGATATAGGAGCTCAATAAGTTCACGGAATACCTTTTTGTCACAGTGGAATTAAAATTACACGCCACTATAATATTTAAAATTCGATAAAAATATAACATAAACATTCAGTTAAATTTTAAGACATAGCAAGTACAATATCTTCACAATGGTACTCCCATTATATCCAAGGAGTTAACAACAGAAAGGAAAGACATTTAAGAAGGAAACAGCCCTTCAGTTCTAATGCATAACTCTATTTCATATATCGACTAAGAAAGTGTTCAAATTCATTTTTGTGTTGATAAAATAAATTTACTGGAAAATACTATTGAAAACCGGTATTTCTTTTCCGTGGACTTACTGAAAGATCTAGTATCTATACTCCATGGTGAAGTCTCATATATATCGAAAAACCTGGCAGAAATTTCGTCAACGCTGTAATGTCAGTAAAAGATTGAATAAAACCACCGTCTACAACGTTTTTCCCCTGTTAAAACAATAGGTAGTTCCCCAGAATCAAATTTTAATCCAAAAAAACGATATTCAACAAGTGTGTAAAGTTGCAGAGTTTGCAGGTCAACCTACAAGACTGCTCCCATGGTCTAAACAAATTGAATTACGACTTAACAGACACAACCAATTGGGAACACCTCCTGGTGGGTGAACCGATCAAATGGCGCGAACAAAAAGCCGCCGAAATTGGAGACGAAGACATCGACGATATGTTCGACGAAAAGCATTTGGACGTACCCTATCCGTGGTCTACGAAAATTAACATTCCCAACGAAGGTAACTTCTCGAATAACACACACACTAATACTAATAATACCGTACAGATGACGCCAGGAAGAAATCTTACCTAGTATGCACGCAACCCTTTATATATAAATAAAACTAATAAGTTAATTATTTAAAAAATATATCTTTTTAGTTTTGAAGAGACGTTTTCCTGAAGGTTCCAAAGTGACGCAGTACAAGAGGACTTTGGTCGAGGAATATGCCCCATACGTCCTCGACGATGGTTTGGTGCAAAAAATTACGCGATACACGGATTTCAACTGTACCATCGTGGAATCGATGGAGGAGAAATACGAAAACCGACACGACAAGCTTATCAGGACTATATTCGATACCAAAACTAACAGAATGACCGAATATTTTTGTCCTGGTAGAGAGGACAGCGTCGTTAGTAGGTTTTCTCGTAATTTTGTTGGCGAACATTTAAAAATCGGTTGTTTCCAGAGCATATTTACTATAAAACCGGCGACGATGACATGGAAATTAAGCGAATAATTTTCTTCAACAGCAAGGCCAGGTTCGATGGGCTCTCGATGATAGAAATCGATGCTAATTTGTTGACCGAACATTACTGCGACCGAGAAGACAAGTATAATGTTAAAACACTATTTTACATATTAAATTTGAGGCGCCACATTGTTTCAGGTTGTATTACAGACAAGTGGTATATGACAGAGTAATGTCATCGTTAAACGAAGCCAACAGACGTCCCATTCAGGTAAAGCATCCATTCCGTACCGATCCTTATTGCAACGCCATTTCCCTTCCAGCGAATAGTGCAAAAATTCACGAGAAATGAAGATATATCCGCCTATAACGACCTCAGCAGACGCGAGTTTAACATCAAAGATCGCGAAATCTACCTGAAGTACCACTACGGCAAAGACAACATCACCGCGTCGACCAGGAACTTCATTAAACCTCCCATATCTGAAATGGGCGAGGGCATGACGTTTCGTCCCGAACTAACCACCGGTTATCAGGCGCAGATCGGAGCCAAACCCCCAAGACAATTGCAGCTCTTCTTGTTACTAGAACAGCAGCTCAAGGATGAAAAGGAAGTCATCGACAGCATCAGAGACTTCGAGAATCAAGTAAAAAAACCCGAATCATTTTTTAAAATATCCCGCGTGTGTTAGATTTCAGAGTTCTTGTTGCAACGAGCGCACGAGATGGCCTTCACTAAACTGGACGTCTCCATATACAACAGGGAACAGAACCAGAGCTATCGGGAGAGAATGCTCGAACAGGAGGAGAAACAGAGACTGTATAAGGAAAAAGAAGTCGAGGAGGAAGTGGATTATTTATCACCATACTTGGCACGACTCGGGAATCCCTCGTACTTGAATTACAAGCAAGCACTGGAAGTCAAGTATCAATGCTTGACAGAGTTCAAGGAACTGCTGGTTAACAGGGCCAATGATATCCAGAAACAATTCGAAATTGTAATTATCTTCAGTACTATGTCGTACAAATATGTATGGTTTTACAATTTCCAGACGTCAGAGAAAGCTCAGGTTATGCAACTATGGTACACGGAGAACCACGAGAATTTGACGTCCGACGAAGAGGCGAACTACTTTAAAGAAGTCAACGACTTGATATTCTTTCTCAGAACATTGGAGATACGCCTTTCTCGGCACAAAGAACTGTCCTATCTGAGGCGAGTTAACTAATGAATTTTGAATAGCTATTGAATTTTTATTTTGGTTTAAAAAACGAATGTTGCTAGTTTCAATATGCCTAAGTTGTTACTGAAGAATATATTTTATTATCAATACAATTACAATTCGACAAAGTCTTGTCCTAAGTAATTATCGCAACTTTTAATCAGTCTAACAATTTTCCAAGTGTTCTAAGACTGATAATGTTGCTAAACTTGTACATTTAATAAATGAATAGTAGATATTCTGATCACTAGCACAAATATTATAGTTTGTAACAAAATTAACACACTAAATGAAGCACTAAAAGTAAGAAATCAAGAAGTTCTTCTAGTTGTATTCTAGACATTGAACGGACAAAGACCATATTTTTAAAAGTTATTGCATATTTTAAAATGTGCTAAATATCGCCTCAAAAGTAATAATATAAAAATAAAGTTTTGGTTTACCGTTAAACTTTTCCCAAGAACTCTCCAATGGTCAAAATACCATATGTGTTGCATTTTAAATTGAAACACTTCTTTTATGTCAGTTATGGTCATCTATCAGCAACTCTACTGAAAACTTTGTAGTTATTTCTTCAATTCTACTGAAAACTTTGTAGTTATTTCTTCAATTTTGGAATGGGGATATTTGCTAATAAAATTTTTGATCAACCTAATATTAAACCAGATGAACGACTTTTTTGAAATCTGGATTCTTCTACATTAACAATTCTTCTGGATAATATTACATAACACCTTCTGGGAAAAGAGTATGTAATATTATTGGCATATGTATTGTAGTATGCAAAATAGTTTACAACTAATAGTGGTGGGTTCGAATCCTGCTGGGGCGTGTTCATAAACTTATGTTTGTAGTTGTCCTTAGACAAGAGTGTAAAATCCGACAAGGAAAATGAACCCAGTCACGCCAGTACCTAGGCTGTGTAAGACCGGATGTCTTCTGGGATGATCTCCAAGTTGATCACTAGCCAGTCGGTAGGCTTAATGCCGAGGACCGTGGTTCAGAGCCCACGTTAAACAGTAGGTTCAGTTTAGATCTCGTTGGTAAAAAAGAGACTCTAAAATATTAGAAAAAAAAAACAACTACTGATTTAAACTGGTAATTAGTTTACAGTATAGCTGTAAAAGACGTTTAAATCAATTCTAGTTAGGACTACTTATAATTACTTATCAGTTAAAGTACTACAAGGCTATGAATGGTGTATAACTGCTGTAGAATGGCACGTATTTTAAATTAAATTAGATTTAATGTGTATGTGTAAAAACCAACAAAGTCCAATATTTTTAATACCAATGATACATCTTTTTTATTCCAGATATGAAGCTATGGAGGAATACGTAAATAACCATCCAATGTTGGAGGCCTTGAATGAGTGACAAATATATGTTACATTGAGACGCCTTCATATTTATATATTTTATTTTTTTTTGTAATTATTACATTGTACATCAATGATCATTAATATATTATGATATTGCAGGAATACTATACTGTTTTATTCGGGAACTAAGGATGGGTCTTTGTACTTTATTTTAATTTAATATCATATTATGAGAGGGACTACTAATATCTAAACGATAAATCACAATGATCAGTCAGGGTCTCCGGTGGAACAAATCGAAATATGCGGGAGACACATACATAACGTGATTATAAATAGGTTCAGTAGCTGAACGACCAGGAACCCATCTGTCCGATGCAGTGACCGTTCTCATCGAACGTCGCCAAAGTCAGACGGCTGAGTTTATTGCTCAGGACTGAGTAATTAGATGGGTAAAGGTAGTTTCCTGTGGTAGACGCGTGATTATCTAAGAAATAACAGAATCATCATGTTATGATTAACTCTAGAATACGAATCCTTCGTAAATTTTACGAACCTCTATGAATTATGGTTTTTGAGTCTACGATCCCGAAGTGATTTTTCAAGAATAGGTCCGTAAACTTAACGAAAGTCTCGTCTTTATTCCATTTTACACATTAAACTGGTTCTTAATAATTTAAATATATACATAGATAATAATTTTTTACTGTGAGATGTTAAATAGGAAGTTTTTGCCTATAAGAGTTGGAGGAAGAAGCAGCATCTATCATGAACGGAGAGGAAAGTGATCCAGAGCTATTTGAAAAAGTGGTACTGGAAAAAGAACAGTTTAGATGTTGATCACATAAAATCAAATTTAGGCGAAGGAACACAAAAACAAAAGCCTAAGGTTTAAGCAGGGGTGGACATATTTGACCAAATATATCCTAACACGATAGGCAAAAACAGGAAGGCAAAAACCACAGAGATGGCTATCATGTGTGTTATATGAGATTATGAATATGTTCTAATATGTTAAAAAAGGACCAGAAACCAATATGTAATTGATTTATGGATGAGTGTTGTTAACCCATGGATGCTGTGCTAACTAAAATCCTTAGTATATCAAAAGAATATTTTGTCGACACAAATCAAAAAAAGGAGAGGACGACTAGTTCCTACAGTCCATTTATATGGAATATTGTGAAAAATAACAAAAAAAAATTGTTTTATAGCGTTAAAAGTTTGTTCTGATAATGAAAACCATAATATTTTTTTACTATTTTGAAAATAGATTTTGATAAAAACTGTAGTGATAGCTCCATAATTACGTTTGACAAAACCGGTCTTGTATTCTAGAATTAAGTAAAATCTTACCATTATCGCTGTTTGCCTGACTGTCATACATCTTGTTTTCAACGTCTTCGCTCGCTTTAACCGTCAACTCCGAGACATAGGAATTAATCAAGGTATCCATGAGACTAGCCTGCTTGGAAAATACCTGTAACATTTTTGATACCCGGGCCCCATTCTCCACAACCATAAACTGAATGAACAAACAGGGTAGACAGTCAGGATTATCTTCTCGCGACGATTTAGTGTAATCCCAACTGAACTCCTCGTATTTCAAACCCAGGACGATTTCCTGGAGATAATATAGTCACGACAAGTACCAGTTAATGTTTTTTAAGACCTACCGAATTTGAGTCATCAATAATATACAAGCCGGTCCCGTTAATCGCTACCAAAACCGGAATATCCTGGTGCGTCAGCAGAGAAATTAAACCACGCACTGGTTCCTCGATTTGACCCTCGAAAAACGCCGATCTGAAAACAATATAAGTCAGAATCTAGGAAGCCAACAAAATTATCCACGCCAACCCATAAAAAGGAAGAGACCAACAGTACTCCAAATATTTCTTGATCAATTTTCGATTCGTAGCGGTGTTGGGAATCCGTTTGAACTGTTCCAATAGTCGCACTTCCGCTGAATTTTTACTACTGATCGGTAGCCAAGCCCAATTAGGGCTCTTCCTTACGTGTGCCGGTAAGAATTTCGATTGTTCCTCTCTGAAGAAATGAGTATTATGAACCTAAAAGTATCCAAATGATGATTATATTTAAAAGAACATATACAACAAGTTACTTGAGGATTATAAGGTCCCAATTCCTCTCTGGCTTGTATACCACCGAGCATAATTAAATGAGGAATCTCAGACGGATATCGTCCATTTAGAATGTTGTACTTGCTTTCCTCGTACAGCAGTTCCAAAATTTTTTGATCCCTTCGATAAAAAAGCGAAAAAATAATAGGACAGGGTATTTGAGAGAAATCGAAAGGACTTTTACTTACACTTACTTTATTTTCTCTTCGATTTGCTTGGAGAAAAACATGTTCCTTTGAAATACAAGCTTGGGTTCGTCCTTGTCCTTTCTGTTGCACGAGGCGTGGCTGTATTTGTCTATCAGACCTCTCCAGTGTTCCCTGATTTCATACGGCTTTGAGTATGGTTTTAACTGCAACTCTAGAGGGAAGATTAGGAGCTTTAATATATTTTAGGGGGTGGGTGTCATTGTTACCTAATAATGGACTTATCATCCACAAAGTGAAGACCTGAGTCGCTAGGTTCTTGTTCAGACCAAGTTCCTCGCAGTTGATGATGGCCTGGCAGATAAGCTCACACGTGGCGGATGGTGTGTCCTCTATTTCCATCATGATAACGGTCTTGTTATGAAGGTAAACGCACATGGGTATTACCGGACCCTGGAAGGGTTCCGCCATGGAAGAGTTTTGGGCATTGTTATTCGCAGTGCTGCTGGTGGCGGTAGCTGATTTGTTGATCTGGTTAACATCTGTAAAATTTCGAATAGCCTCCATAAAACATTAGTAAGTAAACTACTCTGATTTCCGCGTAAATAAACGATGGGGGAAAACACTCAACGCACAAGCGCCTATCAATATTTTCTTTGTCATCAGAGCGTTACATAATCCAGAGGAAGGTCTTTTGTTGACATACCGAAAATATAGAAAAAAATTATGTGTACACGTCGCGTTATCGCCAGTGTGTCATTGATGCCCTTTAACTCAACTATTTGTCCTTTTATTAACTTTATCGAGACAGATAGCGCACAGTGAATGTTTCGCGCTTTTATTAGGTGGACCTCTTGTTTTTTTTTTCGGTCGAGTTAAATGGAAAAAATTCTATTATGATAACGATGGGTGATAATCCAGTTATGGCGTCTGACCTGAACAATGCAGTGGAGAACGCAGACCCAGACACGGAAACTTATCTGACTTTGTATGATTATGCCATTCCTCTGCTGGGATTATTTGTTATAGTAATAAATTTTATTGTTATGCTCTCCAGTGGGTTGTTAATAAAAAAAGGTAAGTGGTTTATTGTTGCTAGTTATTGCGGTTATATATTATCATCAACATACAAATATTGATGCAATTTACTCGATTCAGAAGGCACCATAAAAGCATATCATGTCACCAATATTATGTCATCATAAACATTGTTAAACTACTGTTGGCTAGGATGAATTGCGTAGAAGGTTTAGATTTATTCATCTATATTAATGTACACCTCATCAAAGTAGTCCTAAATCCCCAAATACCTCAGGAAATCGTTCATCAGGATAGGTTTGAGATTTTTTATAACATACAAACTTGCAAAACAATGACAAATCATTTTTAATTTAACGAACAGAAAGTCACATGGGGCTGTGTCCGGCTAAAATGGCGGATGGAACATGATTACGGTATTTTCAATTAATTTAAATTGCAATATCCATTAAGTGTTATTCTTAAGCAGCTAACAAAAAAAGACAACCATAGCTGAAAATATACAGATAATTTTCAAACGTGCTTGTTAACTGAACGACAAAAAATCATACCAACTGGACTAGCAGAATCAGCGAAATGTCAATATTTCTGTTACATTTTTAACAAATCTAGAGTAGCTGGTTAGTGGATTTAATAATAATGAATATTTTCAGGTGTTGAACCCAGATACACCTACATGTTTCTTGGAAATTTATCAATGACCGATTTCATCACAGGTCTGTCTGTTTTATTCGGCCAATATTACCCGAAAAAATATAGAAATCACCACACCTGTGTCATTCAAATAGGTGAGTCATTTAAGCTCAATCACCGGTACCTTTTTTTTAGGAAAATGTGTTTCAGGAATGATTGTAGCCAGTACATTATCTTCTGCGTATTCAGTTGGTCTTATAGCAATTGACCGATATTTGTATATAGTTTGCGGTCTGAAATACTGCAGGTGTTTGAGCTTAACCAAAGTAAAAGCGTCGATTATCGTTACTTGGATCATCGGTAATATACTAATACACGATATTAATTTTTCCCGACGTTTCGTTATGTAATTTATTGATTTTATAGTGATAACATTTTATCTTTCAGCCATTGTAATAGGGTTTCTACCTTTAACCAGCTGGCACGGCGATACTCATCACGGGAAAACATGTTGGTTCATCAACGTGGCGCCAAAACCCTTAGTACTGATAACGGTATCCGTGGGCCTCATTCCGGTCCTTACCGTATTTGTTCTCTACTCCATCATCTTATACTACGCCATTAAGAACATCAATCACATCAGGAAATCCATAAAAACCATATCCGAAACCATCGAGGCCACTAACCAACTGAGGATGTTCAAAGGAACTACCGAACTTCCCATACGCATGAGGAGATCTCGCAGGAAGCTCTCCAACTGTTTCATACCCAACAAATTTAAGGCGGTGAAAATAGTGATGTTTACTACGCTTTCTTTCGTTCTTACGTGGTCTCCGTATTTTATAGCCTGCGTGGTATACGTGGGTAACGAATGTAGCGATGGAGATTCCAGATATATGTGCCAGAAGTTACAGCTTCTGATCGCTAGTCCGTTGGCGATACTGGGATTTGCCAACAGCTTAATAAATCCAATAATATATGCTTGGTGGCATACCGGGTTTAGAACATACATACGCAAAAAAATAACAAAAATATTTAAATCAAAATAATACTCCGATAATGTTAATTAATTATATTTATCTGAAGATATTCTTTTTCATATTCAGCTAATTTTAGTCGATGCATGTGATACAATAGCGATAAAATATTTGTGGTACAATATTATTTACCTCAACATTATCAATATATCAAACAAGATAAATAAAAAACAATCAATGGAAACAAAACACCATCACATGTTATTGTTTATATAAACTAATATTAATAAAACAACTATAACTTACTCTGATTTTCATTGAAATCCTCAAACCCATGTTCCTTGTTTTTACCATCCGTTGTAACAATGACTTTGTCAGTATTCCACTGTGTTTGGACTCCGGCATAAGACTTTCCTGATTCCGTGCAGTAGTTGGTATCATTAGTGTATGAGTTTGAAACCGAAGGTAATCTTTGTGTAACCGAATAGAGAGCATTTTGATTAGCATTTGCCTTGTCTGCCGATAAATATTCATCCCTTAAATTAAAAAAAATTACTGCGCCTGCAAGATATCTTAATATCAAAATTACCTGTACTGATCATTTATGAATTCAGTATCCTGTGAGCTATATAACCGATTTCTGTTTGAAAATTCCACAGGAATCACAGTCACATTATAGCTGTTTGACTGTATGAGTATTTCTTGAGTGTCTTTGTTATCTTTGCTGTTACCATTATCCATTCCGTCCGGTTTTCTGTGGGAAAATATAGAAGACGAAAATAAGCGACTTCGAAAAAAGCCTTTTCAATATAAAGATCAATAACGAAAATGATATGCGCAGTCTTAGTTGATAAACCATGCAGAAAAATTACTTACCTGGAAAATTACACGCATTTGCGTCAGCACTCTTGATATTATAAACTACATTTCGATTGATACCTAAAATAATTAACAAATATATTATATAAAATATTGTTTACAAACAATACTGACAGCCAAAAAAAGTAGAGGTTATGTTTCAGATTTATTATTATTACCATTAAGAGAATCTCTATTCATTTTAATTAACGTACATATATTTCATATTTTTAAATCCTGGTAGAATATTTTTTGTTTTATAGTTTAAATTAATAGCATTTATGAAATTAAAAAGAAGACGACGAGGATGGGATTCGAACCCACGCGGGCAGAGCCCATTGGATTAGCAGTCCAACGCCTTAACCACTCGGCCACCTCGTCATGGCGACGGGTTGCTAATATATTGTATATCATATCATTAAAAATAAACTTTTTTGGATGTTACTTTTTACAATCATTTATAATCTGACATTTGAACTTTAAATATACTAATTAATGTAAAATAATACTTTAAAGCATTTTAAAATATTCAAATTGTGAATAATACATAAATGGATATTAATTACTGAATTATTCATAGCATAAAAATTCTTTCCACACATTATACAGTCATTTATTAAAAATTAGTTTGACGTTTGTTTTGTTGTTGTCATGACAACGAGAACGAAAGCGTCGGCAAAACAAAACACTTTTGACTGCTGGTATCGCGCTTTCTCTCATGCATTCGTGTAGGTTCTGTTATTTTTTTTGTTATATCTCACCGTTCATTATGGAACTGATAATATGAGTAAGTAGTAGTTCGAACGAGTATTTACACACCCAAAATATAATAATGTTAATAGATTTGCATATTAAATTTGCTGTTATGTTAAATTATAATTTTTTTAAATTAAATGATACACGCTAGATTTATAGAACTAATTTAATTTGTGACAGATAAATCTTCTTATTAACAATAATTCAAAATTTATGACATGATGTATAAAAATAAGTGTTATAATTGAGTGTTAAAGGGATATATATATTGATTGCGTGAATATCGGATATAAAAGTATAAAAAAGGTGTGGAAATATTTAAGACCAAGAATTATTGCATTAGTTCTGCGGGTAGAGGGGGTGGTTCAGGGGCATCGTTCGATTTATTCTTTCCTTTGTAAATCCCCAACAACCACACGGTGTATTTTTTGCTATTTCCTTCGAATTTGGAATCCACCGAGTGTCCGGTTTGGAGAAATCGCATTGGCATCAGAACTAACAACTGTAAGATGTTAAAATTACTTCATTGGTTAATAAATGGTAAATATTATTATTCTTTTTATACGCATTTAATTGTCTGTTAACTTATCTTAAAAATTCCTGAAAGCTTTGCTTTTTTATTGACATTTCCAATGACATTCAAAATGTCATTTGTCATTTTTTCTTCTTCTTTTAACAAATGTTGTTTCGATATTAATAAGATGCCTATTTAAAATATAGCTCCATATATTTTAGAAATAAACGAGGTATTTTTATAAATATGCGTCGTTTTCGTTAATAATGTTAAAAATCTTAGCTTGTGTGAAGAAAAAAGAGGATTTGTATCTATACAAACGTTAATTTTACTCAGAGATAATTTAAGTTTGCAATGATATTTACTACGTCGCTTGTCATTCTTATTCCTTCATTAGTAGATGTTGATTTCATATACATAAACTACGTGAATAAAAGATTTTAAAATAAAATATAATTTTATAAAGTGGGTTTTCAGGAATATTAACATTTTTTTTTATTTGAAGCAAAAATATGCCTACCTCTAAAAAAAATAAGATAAACAAGTCTCGAACTATCTCTAGGCCAACTTCACGCTTTTTCTCCAGTATCCTGTTGTAACAGCCAACTGTGTTGATGGTTAAGTTGAATTCAGGAGCATAGTTGTAACTTTTGCCGGTTTCCTCTATGTCGTAATGGATGCAGGGCAAACTTGTTCTCATCGCACAGCAACTATATGGTGTTTGTCCAGATAAAGCTATACTAGTACTGAAAATAGAAATATGTTGAAATTGGAAATGATCAAAGGACGATTTTACTTAGACGACACATCTTTTTCAAACCAAGATACGTTATACCAATCGTCGTATTTCTTACTACCGCAACATTTGAATTCGATTTGTAGTCGATCCATTTCGATTTTGTAATAAGAATTGACGGCGTATTTTTTCATGGTGTCAATTATCCCGCTGTGAAGGCTTTGATGGGATTTGTACATATGTACCAAGGTGATGATTTTCACTGTGACAGTTATTACCATCTAAACAAACAAATGTCCGGTACTGTGAATTAATTTTAACGGTCTCAATTGATACCTACCAATAAGAATCCTGCTAATATCAAGATGAACAAAGCCCGGTTCGATCCAGGGCTCTTCTTCACTGAAAATATCTTATAAATGAAGATAGTGCTCGCTATATTCAGGCATATGAAACAGAACGCAGGCACAGCTAGCAACGTGGGAAGAATCTCACCGTCTCCTTTCGATATCATGTTGATGAAGGCGCCGAGATGGCTTCGTATCTTTATGGCTGTGATGATGAAATCGAACGATACGAGAATTAAAATTATTATCAGGATTACGGCGACGCTAGTGAGTAGTTTGATTCGTTTGAAATTAATCTGACAGACCGGTTTGCCGAATCTAACGATGACGTCGGTTTTGGATGGAGGCGATTGGTTGGTAGACTGTTTCTTTTTCTCTGATTTGGCGGATTTAGATTTTTCATCTTGTTTCTTTTTAGATTTGCTTTTAAATGCTTTCATTACTGTCAGTGTTCTGTCAAAGTAATTGCATGTCAAAGGTGTGATATTACATTATTGTATACTTTCATACATAAACATGTTTTAGTCCTGTATAACCTTACTTTATTTTGTTTATCAAACTGTCATTTAATTTGATAGATGGATTATCGAATCACATTATGGCGTTATTCTTACATAAACATTATATTACTCGTAGTAAATGTGATTATAACCTTACTTTATTTTGTTTATCAATCTGCCATTTAATTTGACAGACGAAGCTGTCGTTATTAATGTTCTGTCAAAATTAAATTGAGTAAATGATACAAATTATTATATATTAACTGTCAAACTATCATTTTCGGAAATTTGTTTCTTCAGGATTATTTCTTAAAATTAGATATGTCAAATTTGTCATTCACTTTACATTTATATTTATAGCCGTCTAAAAAAAGAATTAAAACACTGTTTCACATGCGTCCAGTTCTCCTATACTCCCTATATTTTGTGGGAATGTTCGTCAGGTCGGTCGCTCGGTCGAAATGTGTGGCTGTCGATGCGATTGTTTGTCCGAACACTTACTAATATTTTTGAAAAACACTGATTGAAGAAATACTGGTTTATATCGATATTAAATGATACATGTTGTCGACGGGAGAATTGACAGAATATTAGGTTAGGTAAAGGAAGTACGGTAGCGCTGTGGGAGTGGTACTGTTACAAGACGTTTTTTTCCCTTTACTAGAGTGACCAGCTAGAACCAAATGGTCTTCGGTCTTCTGATATTGCTTCAGGTTCGGGATACGATTGTTTTGCGGGTGACAGAGATCTTGGTATACGACTGGGACTGTCGTAGTTTGTTTACTACCGGGGTTTGTGGACGGGTAGGGATTTTATTAAGTTGTTATAGTGTTCTAAGGTTCCTATGGAGAACCTCACACTGAGCATGTTTATGAATTTTTTGACAAACGGGATGTGTCGAGGTGTGTATTGATGTTCCTCATAAACCATGGGGCTCTGAGTAACGCACGGATTTTTTTCGATTGGAACACTTGCAGTACTTCAAGTTGTCTCTCCGAGACATACTTATACCACACCTGTGCTCCATTGAGATAGATTGGACGGGCTAGCATTTTATATAGAGTCGCTTTCTGTGGTATTGGGAGTTTGCTTTTTCTGCAGAGTAGAGGAAATAATAGACTGTATACGCGATTTCCTTTGCAAATGGCGTGCTGGATTTGGGCAGACCATTGGAATCTGCGGTCGAACTGGAGACCGAGGTATGGGACTTTCTGGAGCCGAGGGATAGGGACTATATAGATTTGGAGGCGGTAGACGCGAAACTCCTTCTTGCGGTGGAACAAAAGAGTTTTGCTCTGGTTAATCTGAAGCCGCCAGTATTTGTACCACGCTATCGCTGGGTTCAATTGTAATTGGAGTCTATTGCGGATTGCGTCGCGACAGTAACCGGTTGTGAAGAAAGCTGTATCATCTGCATAAAATGCTGTGTGGCAAAGTTTGTAGAGCGGGAAATCAGCCATATAAAGGTTGAGTAGGGCTGGGGCTAGAGAGCGAGACGTCGTCGTGATGGTCTTTTATAGCCTGGAACTGCATGATACCAATCCACCGGCGTTGCCAATCTTTGGACTTGTGGTAGGTGAATGCGTGGTGGCCTAAAGGGTCGTGGCGGTCGCCACAATATAATTGTTGAATGAAGTCGGTTGTATAGTTCTTAAACCGTTTCACTTGTTTTTACCAGTTCTATTCTAATTCTGCTATTAAATCGTTTCATTATGTCAATGTCAAGGTCTTCTAGGTTATGAAATGTCATAGTTGAGACATTACATTATAGCAAATACTAATCCAAAAAAACGTTTTAGTTTTATATTAAAAGTTGTCATAACCCTAAATTTTATTTTATTTTCAAACTGTCCCATGCATGTATATACTTTATTTTTTGTTTATATTTGCGCTTGTAAGTGTTATTTCTCTTATTGGTAAAGCTACCGGACAAGACATTGATAGATATTTATTGTCAAACCACCACTGCAAAAAAAACTGATGTTGAATGAAAATAAAGTGTAAGTACCACCAGTGTAAAAAAATTAATGAATTTTAACCTTACTTTCTCATTATTTTACTAGACAGCTACTACTTTGAGTAGTAATTGTGTTATTTTAAATGTTTTTTTTATAATATTACTGATAAAACTCCTTCTGTCTTCTATTTGTGTGATCATTGATGTACAATTATGTTAATTATTCTTTGAGAGATATTTTCTATTGTGCGGTGAATTTACCGCATTCAATGCAAGTCCTCCGTGCAGATGGACCACACGTCCCTGACCAAGTAAATTTGACCTGGTTTCGGACCCGTTCGCCTGGACACTAGGACATGCGGCCGGTCCGGAGTTCCACTCCGGTTACCTGTTTGCGTAAGCCGCGCCAGAAGGCTATTGAGTTTTCATGCCACAAGAACTATAAATAGACGTTTCGGTACCCAAGGCGTGCAAAATTAATAATCTGTCAGAGGGTTTAATGGGTTTCAAGGTAAAATTTTTTACGCGCGTCAGATTCATTTGCATACAGACAGCCCGGGAAGGTTTCAGATAGATTTTATGCATTGATTATCGCATTGTTCCTGCTATAAAATGCAAACTGAACCATTTTCATGAACGCTATTATTAGAAAATGACGAATATGAACTTTATTTTGCGTTACGTAAACTATTTCTCGCAACATATAACATACTAACTTTGTTTTATCATTTTTCTGTCTTGTCAATCAATTGTTTTATTTTATGAATCAGCATTTATATTTTTTGTATCATATATAGTCTATTCAAAGTTATTTTGTACATACGTCATCTAAATTTGTGACGTCAAAACGTCGAAATGGTGCCGCATCAACTCTGAACTTTAGTTCAGTTTGGCTTTGACATACAACAAAATTCTAATCTAAATAAAATAACTGAATTAAAATTCTATTATCAAATATAGTTTATTTTAACATTGTAGTACATTTTAATAAGCTACAGTTAATTATACAGCCACATTGTTTTAGGGGTTAGAGTTATAACCTCATATCACAATTGCTTTCAAGAATTTTGTATACGCTTGACAACTGGACGATTTTGACGGGCTCGCTCGTTTACGTCTTCGAACTAATCAAACAGCATCGCATTTCTTTTTAACTAGAATAAAATGCATGATTATCGCGTCGTTCCCGCTATAAAATGCAAACTGAATCATTTTCATGAAAGCTATTATTAGAAAATGACGAATATGAACTTTATTTTGCGTTACGTAAACTATTTCTCGCAACATATAACATAGTAATTTTGTTTTATAATTTTTCTGTCTTGTCAATCAGTTGTTTTATTTTATGAATCAGCATTTATATTTTTTGTATCATATATAGTCTATTCAAAGTTATTTTGTACATACGTCATCTAAATTTGTGACGTCAAAACGTCGAAATGGTGCCACATCAACTCTGAGTTTTAGTTCAGTTTGGCTTTGACATACAACAAAATTCTAATCTAAATAAAATAATTCAATAAAAATATTATCAAATATAGTTTATTTTAACATTGTAGTACATTTCAATAAGCTACAGTTAATTATACAACCACATTGTTTTAGGGGTTAGAGTTATAACCTCATATCACAATTGCTTTCAAGAATTTTGTATACGCTTGACAACTGGACGATTTTGACGGGCTCACTCGTTTACGTCTTCGAACTAATCAAACAGCATTGCATTTCTTTTTAACTAGAATAAAATGCATGATTATCGCGTCGTTCCCGCTATAAAATGCAAACTGAATCATTTTCATGAAAGCTATTATTAGAAAATGACGAATATGAACTTTATTTTGCGTTACGTAAACTATTTTTCGCAACATAGAACATAGTAATTTTGTTTTATAATTTTTCTGTCTTGTCAATCAATTATTTTATTTTATGAATCAGCATTTATATTTTTTGTATCATATATAGTCTATTCAAAGTTATTTTATGCATACGTCATCTAAATTTGTGACGTCAAAACGTCGAAATGGTGCCGCATCAACTCCGAGTTTTAGTTCACTTTGGCTTTGACATACCACAAAATTCTAATCTAAACAAAATAATTCAATAAAAATATTATCAAATATAGTTTATTTTAACATTGTAGTACATTTCAATAAGCTACAGTTAATTATACAACCACATTGTTTTAGGGGTTAGAGTTATAACCTCATATCACAATTGCTTTCAAGAATTTTGTATACGCTTGACAACTGGACGATTTTGACGGGCTCGCTCGTTTACGTCTTCGAACTAATCAAACAGCATTGCATTTCTTTTTAGCTAGAATAAAATGCATGATTATCGCGTCGTTCCCGCTATAAAATGCAAACTGAATCATTTTCATGAAAGCTATTATTAGAAAATGACGAATATGAACTTTATTTTGCGTTACGTAAACTATTTTTCGCAACATAGAACATAGTAATTTTGTTTTATAATTTTTCTGTCTTGTCAATCAATTGTTTTATTTTATGAATCAGCATTTATATTTTTTGTATCATATATAGTCTATTCAAAGTTATTTTATGCATACGTCATCTAAATTTGTGACGTCAAAACGTCGAAATGGTGCCGCATCAACTCTGAGTTTTAGTTCACTTTGGCTTTGACATACAACAAAATTCTAATCTAAATAAAATAATTCAATAAAAATATTATCAAATATAGTTTATTTCATTTTTATTAGTCACAATTGCTTTCAAGAATTTTGTATACGCTTAACAACTGGACGATTTTGACGGGCTCATTCGTTTACGTCTTCGAACTAATCAAACAGCATCGCATTTCTTTTTAACTAGAATAAAATGCATGATTATCGCGTCGTTCCCGCTATAAAATGCAAACTGAATCATTTTCATGAAAGCTATTATTAGAAAATGACGAATATGAACTTTATTTTGCGTTACGTAAACTATTTTTCGCAACATAGAACATAGTAATTTTGTTTTATAATTTTTCTGTCTTGTCAATCAATTGTTTTATTTTATGAATCAGCATTTATATTTTTTGTATCATATATAGTCTATTCAAAGTTATTTTATGCATACGTCATCTAAATTTGTGACGTCAAAACGTCGAAATGGTGCCGCATCAACTCTGAGTTTTAGTTCACTTTGGCTTTGACATACAACAAAATTCTAATCTAAATAAAATAATTCAATAAAAATATTATCAAATATAGTTTATTTCATTTTTATTAGTCACAATTGCTTTCAAGAATTTTGTATACGCTTAACAACTGGACGATTTTGACGGGCTCATTCGTTTACGTCTTCGAACTAATCAAACAGCATCGCATTTCTTTTTAACTAGAATAAAATGCATGATTATCGCATTGTTCCTGCTATAAAATGCAAACTGAACCATTTTCATGAACGCTATTATTAGAAAATGACGAATATGAACTTTATTTTGCGTTACGTAAACTATTTTTCGCAACATAGAACATAGTAATTTTGTTTTATAATTTTTCTGTCTTGTCAATCAATTGTTTTATTTTATGAATCAGCATTTATATTTTTTGTATCATATATAGTCTATTCAAAGTTATTTTATGCATACGTCATCTAAATTTGTGACGTCAAAACGTCGAAATGGTGCCGCATCAACTCCGAGTTTTAGTTCACTTTGGCTTTGACATACAACAAAATTCTAATCTAAATAAAATAATTCAATAAAAATATTATCAAATATAGTTTATTTCATTTTTATTAGTCACAATTGCTTTCAAGAATTTTGTATACGCTTAACAACTGGACGATTTTGACGGGCTCATTCGTTTACGTCTTCGAACTAATCAAACAGCATCGCATTTCTTTTTAACTAGAATAAAATGCATGATTATCGCGTCGTTCCCGCTATAAAATGCAAACTGAATCATTTTCATGAAAGCTATTATTAGAAAATGACGAATATGAACTTTATTTTGCGTTACGTAAACTATTTTTCGCAACATAGAACATAGTAATTTTGTTTTATAATTTTTCTGTCTTGTCAATCAATTATTTTATTTTATGAATCAGCATTTATATTTTTTGTATCATATATAGTCTATTCAAAGTTATTTTATGCATACGTCATCTAAATTTGTGACGTCAAAACGTCGAAATGGTGCCACATCAACTCTGAGTTTTAGTTCAGTTTAGCTTTGACATACAACAAAATTCTAATCTAAATAAAATAATTCAATAAAAATATTATCAAATATAGTTTATTTTAACAATGTAGTACATTTCAATAAGCTACAGTTAATTATACAGCCACATTGTTTTAGGGGTTAGAGTTATAACCTCATATCACAATTGCTTTCAAGAATTTTGTATACGCTTGACAACTGGACGATTTTGACGGGCTCGTTCGTTTACGTCTTCGAACTAATCAAACAGCATTGCATTTCTTTTTAACTAGAATAAAATGCATGATTATCGCGTCGTTCCCGCTATAAAATGCAAACTGAATCATTTTCATGAACGCTATTATTAGAAAATGACGAATATGAACTTTATTTTGCGTTACGTAAACTATTTCTCGCAACATATAACATAGTAACTTTGTTGTATCATTTTTCTGTCTTGTCAATCAGTTGTTTTATTTTATGAATCAGCATTTATATTTTTTGTATCATATATAGTCTATTCAAAGTTATTTTATGCATACGTCATCTAAATTTGTGACGTCAAAACGTCGAAATGGTGCCGCATCAACTCTGAGTTTTAGTTCAGTTTGGCTTTGACATACCACAAAATTCTAATCTAAATAAAATAATTCAATAAAAATATTATCAAATATAGTTTATTTCATTTTTATTAGTCACAATTGCTTTCAAGAATTTTGTATACGCTTGACAACTGGACGATTTTGACGGGCTCATTCGTTTACGTCTTCGAACTAATCAAACAGCATTGCATTTCTTTTTAACTAGAATAAAATGCATGATTATCGCGTCGTTCCCGTTATAAAATGCAAACTGAATCATTTTCATGAACGCTATTATTAGAAAATGACGAATATGAACTTTATTTTGCGTTACGTAAACTATTTCTCGCAACATATAACATAGTAACTTTGTTTTATCATTTTTCTGTCTTATCGATCAATTGTTTTATTTTATGAATCAGTATTTATATTTTTTTTATCATATATAGTATATTCAAAGTTATTTTGTACATACGTCATCTAAATTTGTGACGTCAAAACGTCGAAATGGTGCCACATCAACTCTGAGTTTTAGTTCAGTTTAGCTTTGACATACAACAAAATTCTAATCTAAATAAAATAATTCAATAAAAATATTATCAAATATAGTTTATTTTAACATTGTAGTACATTTCAATAAGCTACAGTTAATTATACAGCCACATTGTTTTAGGGGTTAGAGTTATAACCTCATATCACAATTGCTTTCAAGAATTTTGTATACGCTTGACAACTGGACGATTTTGACGGGCTCGTTCGTTTACGTCTTCGAACTAATCAAACAGCATTGCATTTCTTTTTAACTAGAATAAAATGCATGTTTATCGCGTCGTTCCCGCTATAAAATGCAAACTGAATCATTTTCATGAACGCTATTATTAGAAAATGACGAATATGAACTTTATTTTGCTTTACGTAAACTATTTCTCGCAACATATAACATAGTAACTTTGTTTTATCATTTTTCTGTCTTATCGATCAATTGTTTTATTTTATGAACCAGTATTTATATTTTTTGTATCATATATAGTCATATCATATATATGCATTTCCTTTTAACTAGAATAAAACGAGAAAGAAAATATTTTCTGATTTTAAAACGAATTTACAAATTGCGTCAGGCAACACATTAAACATATTGATGACGTATGTACAAAAAAACTTTGAATAATTTATCTCAGTAATACATTCTTATATATATCTTAATGATTCTTAAAATAGTTTTAAAATAACTCTAATACATGTATTAGGATATTAATAGTAACATAACCCTACTTTTCTTTATTTATCATATTTCTAAATTCAGGTGCTAATCCTATTTGATCTTTAATATTTCTTTTGTTTTTAAATAGTAATATTAGACTATTAAAAGAAACGAATTAACTAATATTCATAAAGTTTTTATATGTTAAGTAATTACATCTTACATTAGATATGCTTAGTACAATATTAATTTATAAAATTAATTTATTATTATTATATAGTTGTACTTGCACAAAGGGAAAAAGACATCAGTATATATTTCTCCAATTAAAATTAAATGAGACTACTTAAGTTTAAGTTAAGATAAAACACTTATACACTATACAAGTTCGTATGGTTTGGTTAGCTCTAATCTTCTGATTTCCTGCGTGTTGTCCAATAGCTGTGTTGCTTCCACGTTGCTGTGTTTTAGTAAGTTTGTTTCATGATTGAATGCAAGATCTTGGATAAGTCCATTTGACTTCGAGGTCATTATATAGTTCTTCGCTGATAAATAATTTTTTTTTATATTGCTGGATTATAGGTTGGTTTGATCTTTTAGGGCAACTCCATATTTGAATCACATAAGTCTAAATAGGCTTTATAACAAATCTTTATAGACTGATTAGTATAGTTCGTTGATTTTGAATCTCCTCTGTTTATTGACTAACATGATGAATTCGTAAGAGTTAACAGTATACTTTAGTATTATACAAACTATCCAAACTGAGTGTTATTAAAATATTATACTTATTTATTGTCTGCTTGTGCAATTGTGAACAAATTCCTTTATTTTTTTCTGAAAATATATATTTTCTAATTCTCAGTAAAAAGATAATAAGATTGTTTCCTTTTTTACTCATTAAATCTAAAAATGCTCTTTGGAGCTGAGATGTACTGTGTCAATGATAATAGCTATAAAAGCTATTGCCATACTAGTGAATTAAATCAAATTACCTACCTTGGAAGTTTTTTCCAGCAATAATTATAGTCACTTGCTGTATCGACATTGGTATCTTATATATAAACTTTTAAATTATAATACCTTGAAAGTGATTATGAAATTGTCCAGTACAATATGCATTGAAACAAATGACGCCATTTTGATAAAACTTTTAGATTTATGAATATTCTTACCATATAAACCTGCTCTGGACTTCCACAAATATTTTAAAACTAAAATTAACCAAATCGGTGTAACAATTTTGGAGTTTTAGCGAGACTAATTAATTTTTATAAATATATACTTTGTTCAGGATAATTTATTCATTTTATTTATTTTAGCAAACACTAACGAAAGTCTTTAAGATAATACAGCATTCTTATATAATATTTTTAACGAATTTTCTTGTTTTGCACAAAATAAAATGTCAATACAATTTTATTTTTATTCCAAAATGTATTATTTCAAACTTAAATTGAATAATTAAAAACGGAACAAATAAAATAGAGTTATTCCCACTGAAATTAATCGTAAACGTCGGTTTTAATGGTCTAATAAAATCTAACAGCGCCTAATTCCGGAATTTACCGGCTTCTTTAAATTCCCGTCGTTCAGACCAGACGGGAACATCTCCAAAAAAACAAACGATCGACGCTTTTAAAATTTAGCTTCAATTCTACCTCGAACACGCCAAACTCCTCGGAAGTGAAAGAATTCGCGTGAGGTGTCGGGATACCTTTCGAAAATTGACGCTTGTTTAATGCCCCATCACGTCAGTCTAAGTTTTCGGATGCCTCAACTTGCTGTAGGTCAACTGACACGACATGAATTTTCAGT
This sequence comes from Rhynchophorus ferrugineus, assembly GCF_030347505.1. NCBI lineage: Eukaryota > Metazoa > Arthropoda > Insecta > Coleoptera > Curculionidae > Rhynchophorus > Rhynchophorus ferrugineus. The sequence goes on from NW_027472587.1 coordinate 15,098,114, forward strand.
GTTTCGTCGTTCTTCACTTCACGGACGTACAGTTTTAATTTAGATGTAAAACAGGCGATTTGTTGGTACTCATAATTTATGTAAGTATGATAGTCATTTTCTTGTTCGTGTAACTGAATTAGTTTATAAATAACAATAGATAATTTAATGTAATAAATCAAATTAGTAATTGTAGACTAGTCGATCGATATATATATATATATATATATATATATATATATATATATATATATATATATATATATATATATATATATATATATATATATATATATATATATATATATATAATTATCTATTGTTTTTTAAAAAATAATTCAGTGCAAAATTCGACTATTTCTTTGTCTGAAGGTTTTATTTATATACTTGTTTTATTTGAATTAATCAATTAAGGTCTTAATCCATCTCAAAATTAATTCTTCTGAATACTTTAAACCATTAGTAGTAGCAAGATGTATGACTATATATTGTTTAAGGAATTTAATTTAATGACTTTGAACCTCTTCCTTCAAGGTTTAAGAATATTGAAATTAGAAAGTTTATAAACAAATAATTTATATTAAAATAGGTAACTAGTACCATATCTAAAATTGATATATATATATATATATATATATATATATATATATATATATATATATATATATATATATATATATATATATATATATATATATATATATATATACCACCATGAGTATTATATTACTTTTTCATTATACACGTACATTGACAAATAACAGAAATAACAAATAGTTTATATGTTCTGGCTAAATTACATTCATTCGAGTTCATAAAAAATTGTCTTAATCACCGCAATCAGAACGTGTTTTGTGTCACGAATCCTACTAAAATTAGCCGAAACTTTTTTGGTCGCAACTGAATATGATAATCAACTTTCTAGGCGTCTTTCTGGTTCTGGGAAATAATAGTAATTGAAAAGTTTATCCTTGGAATTGTAAATAGGTATACATTACGTGCATTATCTCGTTAATTATGATCATTACAGTTTAGAATGTTCTCACTGGTAGTGCTTGGGTTTATAAATTGAATAATTTCTTTTGTTTGCTCAAAATGGTTAAAAAAGTTTGGTTATATCTAGTTTTGGAGATATTTACCACTTCAAAATTAAAGAAGCAACATATATGTTCTATATCGACGTGCTCTTAAACGTGCATAACCTATATTATAGTAAAATATGTATATGGCAATCCATGTAATAAGTAGTTAACAATTACAATTATCCATTCATTGTTTCTTCTTGCTTTTTTAAAGCTCATATGTAATATGTCAGATTCAAACTTAATTAAAATTCGATGGAGGTACCGACTGGTGGACTTCATATAGTTTTAATTATTGTAACTAGTGAATTATATTGGTGAAAGCAATAACTAATACATTTTCACATCTTTTGTTTTCCTAAAATCGACAAATTAATAATTTACAGTCAATATTTATATTAAACAAGTAATAATTATCAGCATTCGTGGCCCTTGTCTCTTTAAACTTTTATTTTATTGTTAATTTTTTGAAAAACTTAAGAAAATTAAATTTTATTGATGTTTTCTTCTTTTCTCTTGTACTTATATCTATAATATGACTAACTCTTATTTTTGATAACATTATTTAATAAATTTGTTCATATTTTTATGGCTTCAAAATCGATAAAGTGTTAATTGACAGTAAATAGTTATATCAAACAAGCAATAATTAAAAAAGCTAATTCATTTTTATTTAAATTTTTATGATAAAACTAAAGAAATATTAAATTAAGAAGACATAAATTCTTCTTTTCATTTATAGGCAATAGATATATCTTTAGAAACCAATTTTCTTCTTCTTTTTTATTCCTACGACATTCATACGACTAAACAGTCAATGAACATCCAAAAATTTTATAGACTAGTCTATAATTATTTCATTATTTTAGCTTGGTGGTTTTTTTAGTTTAGATTCGTTTTGTGTGTAACTAAACGACAAAAGTAATGTTGTATATAGAAGAAGAGAAAACTACCAGTTTTCTTTTCTTTTTCGTTATGGTTTCTAAAGTCACTGAGAGGTCATCAGTAATTTGCATTCGATGTCAGTTACTGAGAAGTTAGTGAACAATATTTAGTGATTAATTTCTTCTTCTTTTTTATTCTTCTGACTTCTGACTTGACAGGTCATTGAACAGGCAAAAATGCGAACAATTAAGAACCAAAGGGTGACGTTTTTATTTTGTTTGTGCTTTATATTTTGAGTTTTATAAAAGATTCTTCTTTTTATTTTTTGTGCTTTGGAGCAGGACCGCCAATGAGCGATTTTGACAGCCGAGAACGGAGTGGGCCATGTGTAGCGCCGACGCACACGCGCCGAAGCGGTCCTATCGTCGTCGACGGCTATCACGCGGCGTCACATCGTTGATGTACGCTGCCCAGCAAGGCGACGTCGCCAGCGTCCGGACGCTCGTCGCGACGCAGGTCAGTGGCGCGCTTTACCTATTTAGGTTAAGTTTTTAGCAAAACAACTAACAAGGTATGTTTACTAATAACAATTAGTATGGTTTAACGGCATTTATTTAAAATATAAATCCAAAATAACATATATTCAATCACAATTGTGTTTTCAAAGTGTTAAAATATGTTTTTCACCGTAATGAAATTACTTTATTTATAATTCTCATTAAAATATTTTATACTGAATGCCTTTTGGAGCACGGATATGGTATAAGCATATTGGCGAGAGTATTTTGAATGCATAAATTCAAAGTATAAGTTAAATAATATAAGTTCCGAAAACACTATTTCAATCATAATTGTGTTATAAAAGTGTTGAAATATATTTTTATAAGAGTTTTTGTCAGCATAATGAAAATACTTAATTTACAGATCACAATAATATATTTGTCGACAAGCCACTCTATACAGACTTCTTCGAAGCGCAAATATGGTTTAAGCATATTGACGTCAGTATTTTGAATGAATACATTCCAGCTATAAAGGCTGAGTTCTCTTGAATGGCACTTGATATGTCAAAAAGTTCTAACACTATTATTTCAATCACAATTGTGATATAAGAGTGTTAGAATATATTAAAAATTACTTAACTGACTCTCAAGAAAATATTATTTAACAAATTCTAATGTTTGAAAGGATTTAGAGAACAAAAAACTATTAATTTATTTGAAAATATTACGTTATGAACGGCGATACAACCACTGATGGTCTATTAGAAAACAGACCAACCCCTTTTACTCGTTCATCATTCACATGGTAAAAGCCAGATAGGCAGATAGTCTGGGCCGTATTACATAACATATATGCCGTGGCATATCAGGAACTTCCATCTCATTCTGAAGTTGGTATTCCCTTCATTGAAGTGTTTCTTAGAGCTACATGTATATGATTAGGAATTTACTTTTCCTTTATATTTACTGCCATCCTTTTTCACTACATAATCCCTCGATGATGATGATATTGACAATACGTGACAGCAAACATCTTTAGAATTAGCTTTGGCCAAATTTCTCAGCCTAATAATCTGTAGGTATAATGTTTAATAAAATAATACCAAGAAGTTCATATTGGTCATAATCTCCTATTAAAAAAATACAAACCAAATACTCGAAATAATTAAATTATAATTATAGTTTTAATTATGTTGACTATAGAAAACCATGGTTTTTTGATTAATATAATTATCAACTGATATTAATTAGTCATCATTAATTGAAAATAGATAATGTTTAATTCAATACTGATGGACGATCCAAAGGGTAATATTATTCTAAAAACGACACGCCCGAATGCAATATTATTATCGCAATCAATCAAAACCGAAGCCAGTTCATTGGTCTCCCCATTCCCTGATAATAGTGTCATATTGTCATAGCAACCGGTGGATTCTTTCCTGGCCCCTTGATTACCTTCCCTACCATAATAAACTCTACCGCGTTATATTCAGTTTTTATTCGGAAGAAGGCCGGCCGGTGGTTGATCGTTCTTGTTTCTCGACAGTACGGGTTCCTTCTCGACCAGGACCGGACCGGGAAGACAGCTCTCCATTACTGTTGCACCAGCGACAGCATCTGCGCGGCTCAGGCGGCCGATGTCTTAACGATGGCGGCACCGGATCTGGTGGAGTCCCGGGACGAAGACGGTTTCACGCCTCTCCATCTGGCGGTGATCGCCGGCAACACGCAACTGGTCACGTTTCTGCTCGCCAACGGAGCTGATGTGAATGCTGTGGATAATGAAAAACATACTGTGGTTCACTGGGCCACAGGTAAGTACCAAAGCTGAAAAATAGCCCTTACTAATTATTTTGAATTGGAAAGATGACGTCTAGTAAGGATTTGACAAAAAATTGTACTGTGTAAGATAATAAATAGGATTGCAACTTCTATACTGTGTTGGATTAAAATCATCAAAATATTTTACACTGAATGCTTTTCGAAGCACGGATATGGTTTAAGCATATTGGCGAGAGTATTTTAAATGCATAAATTCAAAGTATAAGTTAAATAATATAAGTTCCGAAACATTATTTCATTTCATCATAATTGTGTTATAAAAGTGTTGAAATATATTTTTATAAGAGTTTTTGTCAGCATAATGAAAATACTTAATTTACAGATCACAATAATATATTTGTCGACAAGTTGTTCTGTACTGAATGCCACTCTATACAGACTTTTTCGAAGCGCAAATATGGTTTAAGCATATTGATGTCAGTATTTTGAATTAATACATTCCAGCTATAAAGGCTGAATGGCTTCTCTTGAACTTGATATGTCAAGAAGTTCTGACGATATTATTTCGATCACAATTGTGATATAAGAGCGTTAGAATATATTAAAAATTACTTAAATGACTCTCAATAAAATATTATTTAACAAATTCTAATGTTTGAAAGGATTTAGAGAACAAAAAACTATTAACTTATTTGAAAATATTACTTTATGAACGACGATACAACCACTGATGGTCTATTAAAAAACAGACCAACCCCTCTTACATTATTACATAACATATATGCCGTGGCATATCAGGAACTTCCATCTCATTCTGAAGTTGGTATTCCCTTCATTGAAGTGTTTCTTAGAGCTACATATTTATGATTAGGAATTTACTTTTTCTTTACATTTACTGCCACTCTTTTTCACTACAGAATCCCTCGATGATGATGATATTGACAATACGTGACAGCTCTGCTATTTCTTGATGTAGCTTCCAACATCAATCCTATAATTTCGTATGATTTCATTATTTTCACTATACAAATATACAGTATTAATTTATATGTAAAACGAGGGCGATTTATTAGTATTCAGAATTTATGAAAGTACGATAACCATTTTATTATTTATGTGGCTAAATAAACATAAAAACTTTCTTCAAAGTACCTTTTATTTAGCCAGGTAATTATTATTCAAAACATTTTTTGCCTACTTTTTTAAAATAATAAACATTTACGATAATAAAAATATTCGTCTAGAAACAAAGACCTATATTAAATTTGATTTGTTCTTCAGAACTAACTGCTTATTTCCTTAAAAGTTAGGTATTGATAACAATAAATAAAAATAGCATGGACTATCTGCTGTATTATATGCAGGATATTGTATATGAGTTAATTTGGAATCATTGGGGTATTAGCTTTTAGAGAAGCTTTATTGATCTTTGCAGTAGACAAGCTTCTGTCTAGTTCCTGCTTTATTTTTCTATGCACAGCATCCACACATATTCCTTTCTAACTTTTTTCTTTCGTACTTTGTAATCTTGTCATCGTTTCTTTGTTTTTGGAGTTAATTCTTTAGTATGCTCTATAATCACTCTTTATTTTCTTTTTTTTTCACTCTTTCGCTTCGTTTCCATTTCTACATCTTGCTACATCTTTCTACATCATCTCGTTTCTCCATCTGGATAATGCTAAATATCTTAGGTTATTATAAGTTTTTCTTATCATTTAGTATTTTTATTGCTTTTTACTCTTGTATTTAGCGTTAATACTATTGGTATATGTTACTCTCTCACGAGAAAAGAGAATACTCTTCCTACGAGTATTCTTTATTTTTGTTTTTCTTTCTGTGATTTGATAATATTAGTTTTGTCGATACTTTTTCGTTTTTATCCTTATTTTGGTTGTGCTTGTTGTATTTAATTGTTAGGTATTTCGCTTGGGATAAAAGTCAGTATTTAAATAAACGGTTAGAAAAATATCACCTGTACTGCTTAGTAGGCAAAATATTGTTAGTTTTCATAAAAATTAATACGATGTTCTTGATGATGACTTTCATACACATATTCAAAGATTTTAATACTTGCAGTCCAGTGTTGTTTTCTTGCAAAGTAAATCATCACAATCATTAGTTATTTCTCATGATATTTTCTTTCGAATACCACTCCAATCAAGATCGATGGTCTTTCTTGGTTGACTATGGTCCAGATCTCCTAGCACTTCTAAACTTCCTGATGGCTTTTGATTATTTTAATGAAATAAGAAATATAAATTAATCACAACATAAATATTAAAACAGATTGATGAACTTTTAAGATGATTACATGGAATATAGAATAATTTATATAAAGTATTGTAAATCGTTCAAAGTTAATTTAATGAGAGTCCTAATCATATTATTACTCTTTAATTATCCATGACAGAAATGAATGCTGTTATTTTTAGCTTGTTTAATTTAATGATTCCTCGATATTAAAGCCAGCCCTTTTAACATAATGCACACATTATGACTTACGTCCTTCTTATGCCCAAGTAATATCAAAAATACACAAATGATGTAATAGTAAACTTCGATATATTAAAGTAGTGTTATAACATATATTTTACTACGTCCTTGGGAGGTAACAGAGAAATATTGACTTAAAAAAAGGACTGAAACGACAGAGCCCCCATTAAATACACACAACACGTATACAAAGCAAGAAAAAACCAATAAAACTAAACCCAACATTTGTTCCTAGATCACTGATAATGTCAGCAATTCTGAAACGATTTAATGTCTAATTTTTTAATGGTTTTCAAACAGTAAAAACAATGTTTTACCATCGAGTTGTTATAACTATCCCGAACTATTTCAATTTAGAGTATTTCTAGTGATTAATTTCAGTAAGACGTTACGATTTTCCATCGCAGTGTTGACCTAAAATTTAGTTCTTTCTAAAACAGGACCCCTACAAAACAACAGGTCAAAAGTTTGACCTCAATTGATATAATCACAGCACGTAAACTATACTTTGTATTTAATGCTAGCTTTGTTGGATTTACCATCTGGTTTGTTGGAAATAGAAGAAGGATTAGGGCCATTAACTAATCAAACAACAAATTATATATATATATATATATATATATATATATATATATATATATATATATATAGGGTGTTATTTTAGAGAGTTGTAGAAGACATTTTATATCTTTTCACTTTTGACTATTCTTGTCTGAGCGTTTATACAAGCAAGTAAAACTGCTAAATTCAAAGTGGGAACAAGCATCAATAAATTTAGCAAATTCCACTGCTTATTTTTAACATTATGATGGTTAAGTATGTGGGGAAACAACAGCTTTAAGAGCTGTACTGGCTGCTGGTGCTCCTGTCTCGACACCTGACGTTCATGGAGGATATCCCCTACATTACGCAGCCCAAATGTGTGGAGGGGTAACATTGTTAGTCGCATAGAACCGGCCTTACGTTCATTGTTAACTCAAATTGTAGGATAAGGATTCATCGCTGGGCTTGCAAGTGCTGCATGCTCTTCTGGGACACAAAGACATCAATGTGTCTGTTGAGGATGGTGATAGAAGACAACCGTTGCTCTGGGCGGCTAGTGCTGGCTCTGTTAAAGCTTTACTGGCGTTGGTGAGAGCTGGAGCTCCTGTCGAAGCATCTGATAGGTGAGTATCGTCACACTTCCTGCATACACACTTCGATTATTGTTTTTTTAAGAGATGGACTGACTGCATTACACTGCGCAGCTTCCAGGGGACACACCGACTGCATCGACACCCTTCTGACGTTATGCGGTGCTACTCCGGATGTCATCGATAGCAACGGCTGCACGGCACTACACTACGCTGTAACGTTAGGTATCAGATAATTAATTTAAGCCACATTTAAACGACTAACTTAAGTAGCGATGATGGGATTTACTGATTTGAAAATATGCGAGCAGGTCACGCTGACGCGACGGCGTTGCTCTTGGCTCACGGCGCTGATCCCAACAGGCAGGACCGGAAAGGGCGGAGTCCTCCTCATTGCGGATGTGCGAAGGGACAGTTCGAGACCGTGAAGCTGATTGGGGCTCGCGGTGCCAACTTGTGGCTTCGAAACGCCAGGGGTGACATGCCTCTGCACGAAGCCGCAGCGTCAGGAAGGAGGGAACTGGTGACCTGGTTGCTTGGAATGCGGCCAAGTCAGGTTAACGCTCGGAATAACGACGGAAGGACGCCTCTACACATGGCGGCTTTAAACGATAATGTGGATATGTGTAAGGTAACCTAAACATCATCTAAACGATCTATTACCTTCCCAATAACCAAACAAAATAATTTCTTTCTTTCTTTCTTCTTTCAAAATAACTCTTTCGATCAACGTTTGATGATGAAAGTGTTGAATATTACTATAATAGTAAACGAACATAACATAAGTAATAACTCAGTCTATAAAAATGCAACTAGAAGTTTACTACATACATCAACTAATTCATCTGCAAATCAAAAAGATGTTAAAACTTAAGAAGTTCTCTCAAATGTAATAAAAAATTGCAAATATCTCTTTTAAAACAATTTATGAATGACTATTTAGTGATGCTTTTGTAAATACGAAAAATTGCCTTCTTTATATATTAGCAGTATGTTCAACTTAGTTCTTAAACATAATTTTCTGTTGGAGAGGCAATAATAGTATCATTTCTGGCAAATACTGTAATTGGACATCTGTATAGCTGATAAAACATGCCCCTTTCTATGCGTGTGATGTACTAGTACAAATTACACCATTTCTCAAAACTACTTAATTAGACCACTTTGCTAACAATCAAAAATAATGAATGATAATCAGAAGGGATAACAAAAAATACAAGCTAAACAACAAGTGAAGGAATATGATTAGACTTGTTTAAAAAAAACTGTATTAAAAATGACCGAAAAAATAAAAAATAAAAAAAGGAGGCAAAGTATCACACATCTAGATGATATTATTTTTATAAACCGCTGATGATAAAATCAATCAGGTCTCTTTAAAATAATCTATTATCTATAATTTAATATATAAATATAGAACATAGACAAAACAAAGGATAGATAAAAACATAAATATAGATAACAAAAGATAGTAAAAAGTAACAAAACAGATTTAGTATAAATATCAAGCAAGACACATAGATATAGATGATACTGTGGTTTATGTATTATTGGTGATTGTTAAAAATGCAATTACATTTATTAAAAATTGTCTATCATATATCATATAGTAAAAACTAATATAAATCGGTTTATTATAAAAATACAATATAGTTTAAACAATATATATTTTGATTATTGATAGGGTGAATCTAATGTTATCATATATAATATAAATTAAAGATATATTATATCATTGGGGTTGGTATATTTGTATGAGAATGTCACTTAGATTTCTTAAACATCATTTAACATCTAATACCTCAAAAACAAATTAATTAAGCCCCAAGTAATCATAGAAATTGGAAGAGTTTTGTCCCAGTTATATCACATAAAATTATACATGAAAGAACGCTAAAAACTTCGAGAATACAATGACAAAAGAGGCATGTAACGTAAATAGGAATCATTATTTAATACCCTTCGTGGTCGCTTTTTTTCTTCGGCTTCTTTTCCAATACAAAGGACCGATTAGCCCGGAATTATTTTTACCAAAACGCCATGCCAATAACAATGCCTTGACCTTTCATCCATTCTTAATATTAACGAGCCGAGATGGCTATCACTTGGTCAGTGTAGACTTTCAAGGCCGAACGTTACGTGATAAGACGACGGGGGAGGGGTTGCTGTTGGTCTATAAAAATTCGTTGAAGCACGGATTGAGTGTGGGGTGCAGGTGGGGGGATGGGGAGTGCGAAGGTCATACGAGAAGATGGTGAGGAAAAACGGGCATAGCTAATGAGGCATAAAAGCGTTTAATATCGCCACACACGCAACGACCTCCATCCCCCTCTCCCCCGGCTCTGCGCGCCGATCATTCACGGAACGAGCCTGCTGGGAGGCCTTTTCCGCCATCTCCCACCAATCGGGCGACGTAATTCAGTCGCTGGTCAGCTAACATGCTGCGTAAGACTCCGAAAAAAACCACTCGGTCATCACGCAATCTCAACATTAACTTCGACGTACGTAAGATCAACTAGTCCATCTGACAATTTAGATTTCGACCCAATTAAGAAATATTAATATACGTGTATGTCTTTCAGATACTTTTGGACTCCGGAGCTCAAGTGAATCCCATTTTACGCACCTCGAAGAACGTGTTCATGACTCCGCTGGACTGTGCTCTGCAGCGCGGCTTCAGATCCACCGCCAAGTTCCTCCAGCTGCACGGTGGGGTACCAGCATGTCGGGCTGGGACTCAAACGATCGAGTCGCAGGTGACCAGCTCAGTCAATCTCCAGATAAGGGACGACGTGACATTCTGGGGGGATAGCAGCTCGAATAGTGAGGATGAGAAGGGGGTGGAGCGCAAGGGGTCCAAGAAGATGCACAAGAAGCGAGCCACTCACAAAAGCAGGAAGAAGAAGGACCCGGTGTCGGACAGCGACAGCGATCTACCCAAGAGGAAAATGGAGAAGAGCGATAGCTTCAAGAGCGGTGGGTTTAAGAGGACCATCAAAGTCAACGCGGGTACAAATACGTCAGCTAACGGTTTTAAAACGGAGTCTCCGCAAAAATCGGCTTCCAGTAGGATAGACTACAGCAACGAGATCATAATAAATGGCAAGACGGAGATTAACATTCACCACACCAAGGAGTTTACGGTGGATACTGATGGCGAGCGTATATCGCCTAGAAAAGTGGAGATAGACACCAACGAAAAAATCAAGGTACCATCAAGTGACGCCCCGTCGGAAAAAGTCAAAAGACCTAAAAGTGCAAAATCGGGTAAAGGTGTGAGGGAAGCCGCGACAGTTTCTGACCTGAAAGATCAAAAGCCCGAATCGCCCGAACTGTCAAAATCAGCGTCTGTTCTGGGCCATAGTACCGGTACTTCAGATGACACCATGGATACGGTAATCGACACCTATAAATTGAAGGCGGAAGTACTGGAGGTGTCTCGTGAACCGGTGTTGGAGCTACCCGAGATCTCAAACACAAGCGAGGAAATCGACGAGCCTCAGCACTTCGTCGTTGAAGCCAGCGTCCATCCAGAACCCAAATATGTCACAGACGAAGAGGAGAAACACGATTCCGTATCTGAGAAGATCGAAAATAACGAACACCCTGATGTACCAACTGAAACTGCCGAAAATAAAGAACCGTTAATTGTGAACGAACCAGTTAAGTCCAATGAGGAAATTTTTGATGAAAAAATCATTGAAGCTACCACTGAAATACCGGAACAAGCTCAAGACATTAAGAACGTTGAGGTATCCGAAGGAAGCCCTGTAACTGCGCCTCCAGAACAGTCAGTATCAGGCGATAAAGAAGACGAAAATGCTAACATTGAAACTGTCAACGTTGCAGCTGATCCTACAAAAACTGATGTTGTTGAACCAATAAATGACAAACCAGAAACTGTGCAATCTCGTATCAACGATGACGTTGAATGCAAACGGGTGAGCGGTACCAAGGAAGACATAGCAGATAGTAGAGAAGCGACGGAATCTGGAGCTACAGTTGAAGGAGATGATCAACCAAGTTCTTTAAAAGGCGCCAGTGAAGACAACTTAACAGTTACTGTTAACGGATCTACAACAGAGGTAGTAACAAATGGACAAACCCAGGAGGATGTAATTAGTACCGAAGATAAACACGAAATATTAGAAGCATCAGTAGTAAAGCAAGATGTCGCAGCAGATTTAATAATTGGAGGTTTAGAAGATGGAAATGAGGCTAAAATTGAAATAGTCCAGTCTGTTGATAAACCTGCAGAAAATGGAGAAGAAATTGAAGACAAAAAAATAGGAAAGAATGAAGAATCCGGAGATGATGAGACTGCAGCAAAATATAAGTCCAGTAAGGCACCGGTGAGTAAAGTAGTGCGAAAACCGCGAGAGAAAAAGAAAGACACCGTCGACAGCAGCCGAAGACTAACGCCGAAAGAAGAAGAATCGAAACGAAAAAAGACCACGGCAACCCGCCATACGCCGACAGGTGAAAAACCTAGCGATCCTGGGAAGAAGTCGGAAAAAATAAATGAAGAATCTTATAGTAGCTCGTCCGAAGCGTTGAGCGATTCTCTAGAGCAGGGCGCAAAGACGCACAAGAGCTTCAAGATATTGAGCGAGAAGGAGGCGCGAGAGCTGCAGAAACAAATGCCGAAGGGTAAGTCGAAGCAGAGGAAGGAGGGTGACGCGCAGAAGCCCAGATCTAAATCGGAAGAGTCAAAATCGAAGAAGGCGGTGAAGGAGGAGAAGAGAGTGAAGATGAGCAAAATTCCTACTCCCATATTCCAGACTCCGAGGTCGAAGAGCGAACGCTATCTGGATAGGTTGGGGGATGAATCGAGGAGGTTGCAGAATGGTATTGATGCCAGGGTACCGTCGTTGCCAAATATTAACGCTTCTTCCAGAGAAAGGTAGGATGGTTTTGTTTAGGTTAAAACTAGCGTTGTGAACTATTGACGGAAAACGACTATCGACTGTTCAGTAATTTTTTAATTAATGTCTTTAAGAACCAAATTAGATTGGGTGCAGGATTGTAATTTGAGGCTTTTTACTTCTACTACACTACTAAAAGAGAGCTTAGAAATAAGATTTTTAAACTGTCACCTGAAACAAAATCTTGAAATTCATGCCTTCAATATTAAAAATGTGTTACTGTATGAACCTGTGGGTATAGTCTGCTCAAATTTATTTTATACATACGTCATTTAAATATATGACATCAAAATGTCGCAACGTTGCCGCATCAATTCTAAGTTTTAGTTCAGTTTGGCTTTGACATACAACAAAATTCTAATATAAATAAAATAATTGAACAAAAATGTTATTAAATATAATTTATATTAACATTACAGTACATCAAAAAATTACAGTTAATTATAAAGCCACAATAGTTTATAGGTTAGAGTTATAACCTCTTATCACTATTGCTCTCAAGGATTTTGCATACAAACGGACGACTTTGACAGGCACCATTGTGTCTCTTTTTAACTAGAATAAAATGAGAAGGAAAATATTGTATGATGAACGAATTTACAAATTGCGAAAGGCAATACATTAAACATCTTGATGACGTATGTACAAAAAAACTTTGAATAGACTATAGATTGTCTTTTTTAGCAGGTTTTATTTATTTTCTAAAAACAGACCGTTTGTCTGATTTCATTTAAAAATCTAGTATTCATTTTTAAAATGTATTTATTATGTTACTAGCGACCCGCCTCGGCTTCGCACGGGTGCAATGCTGATACTAAATTAAATACACTACAGAAAAAATATGAACGTTGTATATAAAAACATAGCGGCCCGCTCCGACTTTGCACGGGTATAAAATATATATGCCTATGTCACTCAATGAAAACATGATTAAAATCGATCCAGTATTTTTGGTTCATTCATTACTGCCCTTGGCCTGCACGCATTAAATTTGGAGTAAAACAATTCCTCTTCCCCTATACTTACTATGAAGATTTCCTGCTATCTCTGGAATATCTAAATTCATACAATTTTTATTACATTACACATTTTTAAACGCAAATTTTAAATTTGTAATATCTCCGAAAATATTTGTTTAATTTACATGCTGTAAGGAACCATATTGATCTACATTAATTGCACACTGTATTTAAGGTACTTAATTCGATAAGGATTAATACCGTATTGCTTAAAATAGCTTCGTAAATAAGCCATTTTCTCACGTAAAAAGTAAACAATAAAAATGGTTAATGTGGGTTATCCCTAAAAGATAAACATATACCATCGCGGACTTTTTTGTAGACCTTTTTATGGTGTACAATACTGTAGTACATTAATTTGATCTAACTCGTAGGGTTAGGCAGCGTTTTTGCTAATTGCTAAATAAGCCCAAAAAATAGGTTAATTTACATCACGTTAGAAACCTCTAAAATTAGCAATGTTACCTTAGTATATTATGCACGTATTATACATATAAACCTTCCTCTTGAATCACTCTATCTATTGAAAAAAACCGCAACAAAATCCGTTGCGTAGTTTTAAAGATTTAAGCGCACATAGGGATATAGGGACAGAAAAGGCGACTTTGTTTTATACTATGTAATGATTACTAGTCGTTGCCGACTAACCTACAATTTCCTTGGGAATTAATTCGTTAAAATATCTAGAATGTACGTTTGAGATTCATTCAGTTGTCGTAACATTCTCTAGGTTCGTGCGGGATCCAGTCCGACCCGATTCTAACCTATCGGCGCCAATCGTGCCGGCTTACAGCGACCACGACAGGGACAGTATGACGGACATCGAGGATGACGCGCACCTCAGCCCCGCAAAGAGGAAGAAGGTGAAGAAAAAGGCGAAAACGAAGAGACGCGAATCCAAGAGCGCCGGCAGCGACTACGAGAGCAGCAATCTGATCGATTCCGGCTTCGAACCAAGCCCGAGGAGCAGCAGGATTCCGAAATGGCGTAATATGTCCGATAGGAGTGTTAACATGAATTCCGTGACGAGGAGTATTCAGACCAATATAAGAAGGTGACGGTTTATAGCAAATTTTCTCGCTTGTTCTTGAGTTTTTTGACATTAATAATGAGAATAATCCTTAATAAGCTCATTAAGTACCTGCTGCAACCAAAGATTTACTTTATAGTGTGGTCTATATACTGGAGACCCATTTCTTTTAAAGTAAAGATTGTTAAATAGGCTTGCTTGTAGGTAGTAATGGTGGATTTTATTTTCAAGGCATATATAAACATATATTTATATAAGATTTACTTAAATTGCATATTCTCTTGTTTGTGTCCAGGTATCATCTTGAGCGAAAGATATTTCAACACCTCCTTGAACTGAAACGAAGCCAGATCAGGGCCGGCCAACACAACGAGGCCATGCTGGTGAAGAGGGCAATAGATCAGTACAATCAGTCGTGCAGTTCTACAGTGGGAGCTGGTCGCTATGTACCCGAAGATTTCACCTTTAAAAGTTTCGAGAAATTCCTGTACGAATCGCTGAGACGATTGCAAAAGATCGACGTGGAGTATCTCAAAGCCCTGCCGGCCACGTCAGAGCACGTCAACCCGTTGTTGTGCACTCAGAGTACCCACAGATGTATGCATGCCACCCACGCGTATACTGGAATTCCTTGTGCTGCCTATTGTAAGTGATTTTTTATCCCCATCATCATGGAATTGTGTTTAGACCGTGTTTTAATCGTTTTAGTGCCCAAAATGGATCATCACACGATTCCCAAAATTGGTTACGGAAACACGACGAACTGTAAACCGGGAATGAGCGGATTCCTGCCCAATATCGTCCCCAAGAAGTCCGTGACCTTGGAACTTAGTCACGGAGCCGACAAACAAATTATATCACTGCCTACTGATCGATTGGATCACAACAAACGTTATTACGTCACCTTCACAGTCAAAGGTCAAGAGAAGGGGTCCAGCGATGACAATGGAAACGGAAACGGACATATACATGCTAAAAGTGATTGAAAAACACATATCACTCGATATAAGCATTTCAATAATAGACAAGGGCGGATGTAGGGTGAAACAGAACCAATAACTTTTAATAATCAGCCCGATCAGAACTAAACTAACTTCTCAATAATCAATAAAAAGCATTGTACGCCATGTATAACAATAATACAACGTATTTTGAGTTAGGGCCTATTTAAAATAGAAAAATCTCGCAAATGGAAAATAATACAAAGCAGCATGTTCAAAAATGCATAAAAAATAAAATCATAATTAACTAATTCGTACTGAAAAGCAATTAGAAGCACTCTATTAATCAGGGAACAAAAACAAACATAAAGCTAGCGTTAAAAACGATTCGAAAGTTGAAGAAAATTCTAGAATATCAGAAGTGGATAATTAAAGTTACAGAGAAATTATTCCAACAGCATAATTTCAAATCATTGAACAAGCTGAAGAACTAATCGAAACAATGGAAAATAGAAAAATATAAGAAAATGCCCCAGGAACAAAGCCAGGATAATCTAGCTAGTACTGAAAAGCAACAAGAAGTGCTTTTACAACAAAATCCAATGTTGAAGTCACCGATTTCGTTATAACATTACAAAATCTCAAGATAAATACGTTAGAAATTGTATCAACTGAAAATTTTCAAAAGTTCATAAACATTTCTTCAAATCAACCCTTGTGTGTATTGGAAACGAAATCAACGAATGGATACAATTTAACTAAAAAAGTGCAATCGGGTCCAAAACGTATACCATATCAAGATAGCGAAGAAACAAATGATATCAGTTATTCAGCTTTTATTTGTAAATATCCCAGTTGAACGCCGAATTCAATCTTATCCCGATACGTCAATAATTTTTCTTCTTTGTATAAACTATGACAATTTAAGGTGGTTAGAACTATATTTTTTATTTGATGAGGAAGCGAACGTTTGTTAAACGGATACAAATTTTAATAAATGTTTTAGAATGTCGCTTGTCTTTTTTTAATTCACCCTAACAAAATTTTATAATTAATTAATTAAGGCAAATTGATTATTGTGTTAAATAACGTTCTAACCTAACTATATCCATATAACGTTTTACCTTACTAACTAAAAACACCTCAAAAGTTAATTATTATTTATTTGAAGTTGAAGGAATTTACTAGTAACGAATTAGGACCATATTTCAACGAAAGGTTATTGAAGAGCCTTTCATCATCCCGTACAAAATATCAACAAATTACGCAACGAACAGGAAATATTCGAAGCAGAAACATTAATACCTGTATACAGTTCATCACATTAGCCGTATATCAATAATTCACCCGTCGCTATGACGACCCACAATAAACACAACACCAGATGGGACCGTCACAGTGTTTAGTGCGACAATAATGATCTAATGGAGAGATGGATTAGCGGCAACAGACTCTGGCTATTTGGAAATCAAGTGCAATTGCTTTCGAAGAGGTAAGCGATGCTTGTTCACTTCTAACGACATTAATTCACATACTTGTATACGTTTATGTCAGACAAGGTTAAACCATTTCTTGTACATGCAATTTCGGAATAATGGGTTTTTATTATTTAGCAAGAACAATACGATAAAATGCAGTGAAACATCACGAACAAATCTCAAATCATTGCTAATAAAATAGTACTAGGAAAAGGCCTTGACTGAGTAAAATACAAATGCATATATAATTTTATAGGGTTTGCTATTGATTATTTTAAAATAATTACCATCATACACCTTTAGCAACGTAAACTGCATTTTAACATTGCTTTATTTGGACCAAATATTTATCGAAAAAATAAATCAAATACTATAAGGTTTCCAATACATCGTTTTTTGTTTTGTATCGGAAATCGATAAAAATAATAAGGACTATAAAAAATTAGCAGGTATAAAGTAGCTGTAGGTAAAAAACCTCGGCCAGTGACCAAAAATGAAATAATAATGAAATTGGGTCATCGAAAACAACACATGAAATATTAATTTCTCACTTGATTTATTTTGTTTCAAATGAGAAATTAAACAACCAAAACAAAATCTAACCACAGCCTTCTATGTTATAAGACATTTCAGTATCATATCGAATAGAAACAGATAATATTGTCTTAAAAATCCATTTTTAAACATATGAAATAGGTGAAGCGTTACGGAAAACTAAACTTATATTCATTTATTTCATTACGTATGCTCTTTCAGGACTAGAACATCATCCAAGGTAATGGAAAGGTACGAAAAAATCAGTAAAATCGGCGAAGGAAGCTACGGCGTGGTGTATAAATGTAAGAACAGAGACACTGGTGAAATTGTTGCTATAAAAAAGTTCACCGAAAGCGAAGAAGACCCAGTAATCAGAAAAATTGCCTTGAGGGAGATAAGGCTTCTTAAGGTAGCTAGTCAGTGAGATAATTCCCGCTAACTTGAAAAATATCGTGATTTTTTTCAGAATTTAAAGCACACCAATTTAGTAAATCTTCTCGAAGTGTTCAGACGCAAACGTAGATTACACTTGGTGCTTGAGTTCTGCGAAAAGACCGTCCTCAATGAGCTGGAGAAGTATCCGAGAGGAATACCCGATCAGATGGTGAAACAGATCATCTGGCAAACCATCCAGGGTGTTTCGTATTGTCACCAACACGGTTGCATTCACCGAGACATCAAGCCGGAGAATATTCTCCTTACTGCCACCGGAATCGTAAAACTCTGCGACTTTGGTTTCGCCAGAATGCTGAGTAAGAGAGAACGTCCATAATCCGTAAAGGCAGTGTTAATCGTTAATTTTAGATCCTGGTGAGAATTACACCGACTACGTCGCTACTCGCTGGTACAGGGCTCCGGAACTGTTAGTTGGTGATACACAGTATGGAACTCCGGTAGATATATGGGCAATAGGTTATCACAACTCGTTTTTGTCCTAACAACAAATAAGAATAACATTTCCAGGATGCGTAATGGCTGAACTAATCAAAGGAGAAGCTCTGTGGCCGGGAAAATCTGACGTCGACCAGCTCTATCTCATTCGATGCACAGTGGGCGACTTGTTACCAAGGCATATGCAGGCATTCAAAACTAATGATTTCTTTCAAGGCGTTATACTGCCAGTTCCACAACAACTAATTCCGCTTGAAATCAAGTTACCCATGTGTAGTTCTGTCATAATAGACTTCCTAAAGGTTATAGTTCTTTTTTACTTATAGACGATTATTCAAAACTTACCGTATACTAGTTTCTAATCATTCCTGGTATTCCAGAAATGTCTCGATAAAGATCCGTCAAAGAGATGGACATGCACCGAACTAATGAATCACGAGTACTTCGAGAAGTTTAATTTTAAATCAGACGAGAATGAGAGTCCCAAGGATGAAAAAACCATAAGAGTTAAATCGAGGGTACTCCCCATTGTTTTTTATTAATCCTCTTAATAAATGGTATATTTTTAGAATTCTAGTAATGGTGGTTCCATGTCCTTACCTCAACTATCATTAGGAACCAAATCTATAAGCCCCAACCGTCAACAAAATAGTCAAACTACCAAATCTAAGCTGGATCATCTACCGACCATTTGACAAAAGTTGAACTTTTTTAAATAAACACAATTTATTTAAAAAAAGGCGTACAATAAACAAGTATCTATATGTGATAACACAATTTCAACAGTAAATTATTTGGAGATATAGTGTCTAGTGTTGATGAAGTCTAAAAAATAACACTCTAGGTATAAAATATGTTCACAAATAAGGAATAATTTGTTATAGTTAACTTTATTATCCACCTATATATAAACCCAAAGGAGTGAACATGGAGTGTATTATGTATGAATTTTTATTTTATATGTTTCTCTAAGTTGTATATTTTAGATGCAAATAGTTACCTGTAAAATAGAATGATGTTAGATTTAGGTAATGATTAAACAATTTTTAGCATGTATACATTAAACTGTAAGTTACATAGTAATACATACAGTAATACAAAAGTAAAACAATATATTATATATATATATATATTAATTTTGTGTGTAGTACCTGATAATAAGTCTAAAAATACATTTATAATGCAACATATACAGTTTTATTACATGTATATACAAATACTAACAATTATTTAAAATACATTCTGTTACTATCTGCTAGCATATTCATTAGATTCGTATCTTGGGTTCATGCGTTCAACTACCTGCAAAATAAAATACACTTGAATAACTACTTGCAAACATACATTTAAACCATTCTACTTCTTTATATTGCGCTTTACGTTCACGGCTTTCTTCTGCTACATCTGGATTCTGTTGGAGTTTATACCAACCCCAATGAATACCTACAAGTAATGGAACGCATACTATTAAAACTGAATTATCGAAAAGGAACTTCCCAAAATTTTTTCCACTCATTTTTATATAATGTCAGGGTAAGAAAATAGGTTAAGTTATTTGGAAATTGCCTAAACACAGTATCCTTAAAATTTACTTCAAATAGTATGCAACTTAATATACACTGTGCTCATTTAGTATTGACAACTTTAAAACAAAATATTCTTAAAATTGTATTGTAAAATTAGTTTTTATAGTTGAGGGAATCATTACCAAAAAAATAAAATGCAATGAGTGTTTTCAAACAATTTTTAATCCATTTAAAAATAGAACCAAATAATATATTAATCTAAAACACAGTATAAAGTGACTAATATCGTGTAAATGAATAACAAATGAAATAAAAAGTTTCTTCTGACTGAAGTGCTTGTTTGCTATGTAGCGTCGCCGTTACTTCTACCATGCCACATTTTTAAGACGATATATACCAGGTAAGATCCACTATCTGCAGCTATCATTGACCAAAAAACTTCTGTTAATAAACGATAACTTTTAGCCTAGGGTAATTACAGGTGAGGGCGTACACTTATGGGTTTTGATGAGTTTTTACGATGCAAATTTAGCGACTAGCCTTAATGAAGTTAATCAGTCCATTGGTGGAACTGTCATGGGTGGATACCGGGTTGTTATCCTGCAGCTCGGGCTCAATGGCCTTGGCGAGCTGTTTACCCAGTTCAACTCCCCACTGATCGAAAGAGTTGATGTCCCAAATAACACCTTGCGTAAATATCTTTTGTTCGTAGGTTGCTGAAAAGGTAAACATATACATTATACAGGGCACATATATATTTTTAAGATTCCTACTAACCGATAAGAACACCTAAAGTAAAGGGGGTGATCTTTTTCACGACAATACTGTTGGTAGGGCGATTTCCTTGGAATACTTTGTGAGGAAGGATTTTTTGCAGGGCTTCTCCTTTCAGACCTTGTTTTTCCAGTTCCGCGGTGGCTTGCTCGGTCGTTTTCCCCATTGCCAGGGCCTCTGTCTGCGCCAAAAAGTTTGCCAGCAATATTTTGTGGTGCAATGAGTTGCTATAGAGAAAAATAAATATTATGATTTATTCTGAATATTGTAGAAGCTGGAGAGTTACCCAATAGGATTGTGACTTTGAACCGGAGCAATAAAATCGCAAGGAATGAGTCTGGTGCCTTGATGGATCAGTTGGTAGAAGGCGTGTTGGCCATTGGTACCAGGTTCACCCCAAACAATTGGACCAGTTGAATAATTTGCCTATAAAAATACGCTGAAACCTCTATTTTCTAATTATCCGATAGTATCACTTACAACACGGCCATTCCTGGTGACGTATTTTCCATTGCTTTCCATATCACCCTGTTGGAAATAAGCTGCAAATCTGTGGAGATACTGATCATAAGGTAAGAGAGCATGGGTTTCAGATCCACCAAAGTTACTGTACCAGATACCCAGCAAAGCCAATATAACAGGTATCTAGTGAAACAGAAAATATTAGTACCGAACTAAGCCATAGTTGAGTGGTCTTACATTTTGCTCCAATGGTGCGGTTTGGAAATGCTTATCAAGATAATGAGCGCCTTCTAACAATTGATGGAAGTTCTCAAAACCAATTGAGAGAGAAATACTGAGACCGATAGCAGACCAAAGGGAATACCTTCCACCAACCCAATCCCAGAAACCAAACATGTTGGCTGGATCGATTCCAAATTCCTTGACCTTGGGTTCATTGGTACTCAGAGCAACAAAATGTTTGGCCACAGCAGCTTGCTACAAACAAATTTCACTGTATCATTCACTTTAATCTAGAATATTACTCTCATTCTTACATCTTTAGCATAGCCCAAGAACCATTCCTTGGCTGAGGTGGCATTGGTGATGGTCTCCTGTGTGGTGAACGTCTTGGAGGCGATGATGAACAGTACAGTTTCAGGATCCACCTTGTTCAAGGTCTCAGCCAAGTGGGTGCCATCAATGTTTGAGACAAAGTGAAGTCTCAAACCCTTGCTGTAGGGTTTGAGTGCTTCAGTGACCATCAGAGGACCAAGATCAGATCCTCCAATACCAATGTTGACCACATCAGTGATTTGTTTACCGGAGTATCTATTAAATTAGGTTTAATAAGTGGAAAAATAGATTCATTAAGTAGGTCACCATTACAGTAATTGTTTTAAACTTGTGTGATGTCATGGGTAACATTAATGTAACTTATATTAACATAAACTAATCTATGATTAAATAGTAAATATTTTTCAGTAGAAAAATAATTTTTTTATTTCTTTAAAACATACCCTCTCCATTGTCCACTTAGAACAGAGTTAGTGAACTGTTTCATATGTTCCAGTACTGCATTGACATCTGGCATGACATCTTTTCCATCCACAAGAATGGGTGTGTTGGACCTGTTCCTCAATGCAATATGTAACACTGCTCTGTTTTCGGTAAAGTTGATTTTTTGGCCACTGAACATGGCATCTCTTGCTTCGGCTACCTTACGGTCCTTGGCCAGTTGGAACAAAAGGCGCAGTGCCTCGTCATCGATGCGGTTCTTCGAGTAGTCGAAAAGAATATCACCATTTTCTGGAGTGCTCAACTTCAAACTGAAAATATTGATTTAAATTGACCAAATAACCTAATATATTTTTTGGTGACGCTAGCGAAGGTCATTAATATGCTATCTGAGAAATGTTATTTAACGTGTTCCCTTGATTATAATGCGTTGTGATTTCATTAGAAAATTAATATTGTACAAATAAACTACAAATAATTGAAATAAAACATTAATAACAGGTAAGTTTTTATTAATCGAAGTTTAAATATTAAGCGTCCATTTATTTCGTTAGTTTTTGGATTACAGTATGTAAATCTAATAGAAAAACATAAATATTTAAAAAAAATCGTCGAAATTTGTATAGACGCGAAGGTCAAATAAAGGTGACACTGGCTAGTGACTGATAATACGATTTTTTTGGGTAAAATGAATGGAACGTACCTGAATTTTTTAAATCTCTGAGGATCGTTCGCGAACAGGTCCTTGATCACCAAATTCTTGCCGGTAGTTTCGTAATAAGTCTTAATTTGTTGCCAAATTGGCTCGGAGGTTAAGTCCGCCTTCGTCTCCATCCCGTAGCCTGTGTCGTATGAGCTCGGTTTCTCGCGAATGGCTCGCGCCTGGCAGGCCGGGCCCGTCATAGCGCATTTTTTGTTCATTTCTTCCCCCTTTTTATCACTTGCGAAATTTTAAACAATATTACCTAACGGATTTATCAACTCTTAACGGTACTCGGTTTTAAGCGCAAAATTCGCGGATTTTGCGGTGAGTGACTTTTTAATTTTCCATTGGGATTTTTTCGAAACAAATTTGACTTTGACATGTTCGCCTAAAGACTTTTTCAACAACTGACAACAGTGCCTTGCGATATTGACACAATAATGGCCCGACGCTAATTGTTATCAGATACTGATAACGTAAATTGACTGTGACAATTGTTAACATAATATGTTTGGTCTGAATAAATAAATACATAATTTTAATTAAAACGATTTCGGAGGTTTTCACGCTGTTGAAGAGGGCCTTGAGTGATTTGTTTTTAATCGAATTAAGTTTCATTCTTTTTTTGATCGATCAGTTTAGGTCGGGTCAAACCGCTCCCGGCAACATTGATTGATCAAGGCTTCTTTTTATCGCAAAAAGTATTCGCTCATATCTTCGGTGAACCTTTCATTTGTTTTTTATAGGAATATTTATAAGATTATTATACTAAACATAGTTTGCGCATTATCGTCTTATCGTTTCATCATAATATAATAACAAAACTAATTTTAACAATGTAGACACAGTTGAATAGATTATGTATGATCCAGAAATAAACTCTTTTCAATAAATATTTGTTTTATTATCTTTTCACTTGCAGTCAGATAAAACTGAGCGGTTGGATTTCTTTACAGGTCTTCATTTCCAAATATATTTCACCGCATCGAGTTGGCCATGGAACAAAAGTTTAGGTTCGCTATAGATCGCGGCGGTACGTTTACCGACGTTTTCGCTAAGTGTCCGAATGGCAAGATTAGAGTGTTAAAACTACTGTCCGAAGACCCGCAACATTACAAAGATGCCCCTACCGAGGGGATTCGAAGGATTCTGCAAGAGGTATGATTAAATAATTATTAATTCCTGGGTAATACGAATATGTAATGTAGGAGACTGGAAGAGCTGTCGACTCGGATGGACACGTAGATAATTCGTTGGTTGAGTGGATCAGGATGGGTACTACGGTAGCCACGAACGCCCTATTGGAGAGGAAAGGCGAAAAAATGGCTTTTGTGGTCAATAAAGGTTTTCGCGATATTCTCTTGATCGGTAACCAAGCAAGGCCGAAAATATTTGACCTAGTAAGTAAATATACGTCAGGTTTTTGTTATTTATTTGTTTCTATTTAAGTTTAATGAACTACTTTCTAAATACAAGGCAATGCTGTATATATTGAATGCTACGGCTATTATTTACTTTTTAATTTTTGTTAGATTTAATGTCAAATTATGTAAAACACCAGGCAACCAACAATACTACGAAAGTATTATTTAGTTTAGCTCAAATCTGTGTCATAGTATTTTTAAATAATGTAAATAATATGTTTCGAAAGCATTGTTGAAAAAGCACATTGTTGTTTGCATAAAGATCAAGCTATTTTCCCTTATTCGCTTTAATTTTTTATTAAATAGGACGAATGATAAATACATTTGTAACTTATTCTCAGAATACTGGGTGTATATATTTTTGTTATACAATAATTGGGAGGTTATATATTTGAACAGGAAAAAATTTGAATGGTAATAGTAATTTCATCAATAAAGAGCAAGCAATACAATACAAGGGTTAGTTTGAAATGTACAATTTCTTTAAAAGCATTTAATATATAAATAATTATTATATAATTATATTATATTTATATATTAATATTATATTTATAAATAATTTTAAAAGTATTGGTTTAATAGAGATAACTGGTATCATGTGTTACATAGAATGTGCAGCATGTAATTAGCTCTACTGAAGAAAATATCAATAAGATGCTAAAGTAATAATTTTTTCAAATTATTAATTTCTCCTATTGCATGTATGACAGATATGTCACTGTCAAACATATCTGTCGATGTCAAGATTGTCAAATTAGTATCACAGCATGCACTTCATAATAAAGCTGTAATTGATTGTAGAATTGATTTTGTTTAAATTTATTTCGAATTTAGGAAAAAAAACTGGTATCATGTGTTACATCAAATATGCAGCATGTAATTAGCTCTACTGAAGATAACATCAATAAGATGCTGAAGTAATAATTTTTCAAATTATTAATTTCTCCTATTGCATCGACAGATATGTCACTGTCAAACAAATCTGTCGATGTCAAGATTGTCAAATTAGTATCACAGCATGCACTTCATAATAAAGCTGTAATTGATTATAGAATTGATTTTGTTTAGATTTATTTCGAATTTAGTAAAGAAAATCAACATTGAGTTTTATTAATGATCTGAATTAAAAGCAGCAATACGTATTTAAAAAATTGAGTAGTACACATGTGTATAATGTGTTGCATATCTTTAGTCAAGGTATATTTTTAATTAAATTTTAAATATTTCTAATTTAATTTTATTATTCGCTAAAGGACATCGATTTTACTCGTATTTTCCACTCGATTTAAATCGACGGGAAGAATTTATTTCGCTACGGGTGCCGTGTGGGTTAAAAGGTGGTAAATCAAAAGTCTGAAAGCAGATTGTCGAACTTCAAACCGGAACAGGTATCGTTTTGAATCGATACACGAGGGAAGCGAGTGAATGCTCTCCATTGTGTGTACGTCGTTCCCGATTGCCGCCGCACAAATATTCCCCTATTTGCATGCGATGTACACGCCAGATTCCACCTTAACGTTCCAAATAAAATAATTGCGTATTCTAGATACGAGCGAGTTCTTCTCGGCTGGATGACTCGATATGAATTATTCCCATATTTGCTGTCTGTTATTTCTGCCACCATCCTGGGATTATATCGGCGAATTTATGCGTAGATTGTTGATTAAAATACGTTATATTTCATTAACTATTGTTTTAATTGAAAATAAAACAGGCGATTTAATTGTGATATGTTTAAAATATAGATAACTAGTAATACACTATTGGGAAACTTAACTGGAATTAGATGTATAATGAGCTGCATATTTCTATTGTCTTGTTCTTTTAAGCAATTAGATGTATTTTAAAAATTTTTTCACTTTAACAAGTTTTCTGTTAGAAAACGTGGTATATTATTATATTAATCAAAATATTTGTCATCATTTTCTCTCTGTCATCGTGGCTATTTTTGTTTGGGATTTTGGTTTAACTACCAAGTGGTGCGAAGATTCCTTGAGTTTGAATTGGGTTTTTGTCCAATAAGTTTTGAGGTTCATGGTCTTCGAGCTTTTTAGTCTTTCAGACTTCTTTGTTGGTTCTTTGTTATTGATATCGAAATCACCACTTTCAATTCATTGAAACCAAAACCAACAATTGGGTTAGGACGTCGCAGTATTTATTATCGCCTAATTTGGGCTCAGTGAAGGGTTTAGTTGCTATCTTAATAAAGTATCGATAGTTATCAGCCATAACTTGCATTAGAATTTTAACTCATCAAATACACAAACAACATTATCTATAGTCTTTTCAAAGTTTATGTGTATAAGCTTCATCAAAATGTTTAATGTATTACCTGCCGCAATTTGTAAATTCGTTTTAGAATCAGACGATATTTTCCTTCTCATTTTATTCTAGTGTCTTTAAAAAGAGATACAATACTATCTGATGAGTTCGAATACGTAAACGGATGAGTTTGTCAAAGTCGTCCGATTATTAGACGTATGAAAAATTCTTGAAAGCAAAAGTGATAAGAGGTTATAACTCTAACCTATAAACTATTGTGGCTGTATAGTTAACTGTGGTTTTTAGACATGCTATAATGTTAAAATAAATTATATTTGATAACATTTTTGTTCAATTATTTTATTTAGAATAGAATTTAGTTGTATGTCAAAGCCAAACTGAACTAAAACTCAGTGTTGATGTAGCAACATGACGACGTTTTGACGTCACAAATGTCGATGACGCATATACAAATAAACTTTGAATAGACTATAGATTAGAATGCCTTCGTCACCGTTTTAGAATATTCGTAGACCAGAGATTCTATACTCGGAGGTCGTGGAGGTGAACTGTCGCGTTATCCCGCGTTTGGATGGCAAATGCGAGTTGGGGGAGCTGGCCCGTCAATGGAAGACGGTGGAGGGTCATACAGGCGAGAAGTTCTACGTAACTCAGGAGTTAGACGTTGAGGAAGTCAGACGCAGCCTACTTGCCGTTAAGGAGAAAGGAATCGACAGCGTAGCGGTGGCCTTGGCGCACAGTTATACTTACTTTGGTCATGAACTGAAAATTGGGGAGATAGCCAGGGAGATTGGTAATTATGTTGACTGAGAATCAATTCTCTACCTCGGTAACTTATGTGTGTGTGTCTGGGTCCAGGTTTCAAACATATCTCGTTGTCTCATCAAGTCATCGCCATGGTACGTATGGTTCCTAGAGGATTTACTTCGTGCGCGGACGCCTACTTGACACCGCACGTGAAACGTTATGTGGAGGGTTTCTGTAGAGGCTTCAAGAATAACTTGCGGGGTACTCGAGTGCTGTTCATGCAAAGCGATGGTGGCTTGACACCGATGGAGAACTTTAACGGTGCCAGAGCAATATTGTCTGGACCAGCTGGAGGTAAGCTTAAAATTTTTTCCTACTTTACTTATACCTGAAGACCATTAATTAATATTTAATATATCGTTTGTCAGTGTTGGGTAGTTAATTTATTTTTCAACGTCAATTGACTCAATATTTATCAAATATTTTGAGTTTGGTAGTAGTTTCATTTTGAGGATATTAAAAAAGCGTTTCTGAAGGAGAAGTGTCTAGTATGTAGTTTCCATGTAGTTTCCACAGATTTTACAATATGTGGACAAATTCCAGTTATGCGCCGAAGAAAAAAATTATCGGGTGCTAAATCAAGGCTGTATGGCGTTTTCTTGGGATGTTTTCGAATTTATCCGAAAACTTCTTGTAAAAATGGTATCCAGAATTGATCCTCCTATATGACTTATTCTATAAGTCATGAAACAGGCAACCATTTGAAGGTCTTTGAAGACCAAGCTTTGTTTCTCTTTTGTTTCGGATTCATAGACGAAGCTATGTCGATTTTGGTAGCTTTTGGTTGTACTTTTTACATTATATTACGTTTTTTTCACGTTGAATTGATCATGCAATATCTATTTGATGCTTACCATAAAGTATCCAAGGATGTCCTAATCACCGATATGTCACACAACGATCTTGCTATGTAAGATGACGTACAGCATTAATGTTTTGTGGCACAACAATCAATTTTAGACAATATTCTCGGAATTTGTTCTGGCGCTAGACTTGGCCATGGTCAATGACGTTATGTTAATTTTTAATAGTACTGCAGAATAGCGTTTTGTTATGTATACAGAATTAAGTTCATAGTTTTAAATTTATATTGATTGAACTTTTAATTCGAATTATGAAGAATTGTGAATTTTGAAATCAGATGCATCGGCATACTGCTGTCTTGAAAAGTCACGAAAAATAATATTTTCGAGTTAATTTTTTTTAACAAGATATTCCGAAGAATGTTATGTTCAATAATTCCAAAAATTGCACATGTATTTTTGATCATTATTATTACTTAGAGACAACGAATTACAAAGGAGATGCATTGTCTTGAAGGTTATAATCTCACCCAGTTCATTTTTATAACAGGATGTTCCGAAGGATGTTATATTCTGGTTATATTCACTGGTTATGTGATTTTATATTGATTCAAATGGTTTGTTCAAGGTGTTGTTGGATATGCCGTCACCACTTGGCAAAAGGAAACCGATTTGCCAGTTATTGGGTTCGATATGGGGGGTACTTCAACCGATGTATCGAGGTTCGCGGGTACTTACGAACACGTCTACGAAAGCACCACCGCTGGAGTCACTATACAAGCACCTCAGCTGGACGTCAACACGGTAGCGGCCGGTGGTGGCTCCATGCTCTTCTTCAGGTTTGTTTTATTGATATAAATTAGATATTAATCTAGAAGAACTCATTGGTACTTATTTAGTGTCTGGGGTAATTATGTTCACTTATTAACACTTTTAATAACAATTAGTGATCGCCGGCTGGTCGAAATTTGACCATAATTTATAAAGTTAATAATTTTTCTCCTAAAATAGACTAAAAAGAATAACTTAAAAATTATATGTTAATATTACTAGAACTTATTTTGACAGTATTTTCAATATACGATCAGAAATGTATTTGATATATAACATGAATAAAATTAATGCCAAAAATATAAATAAGCCTAAAAATTCTTCCACTATATGAGCTTTAACTGTCCCAAGTTTCACACCTCCTGGTGGCCCCGCTTTCTTCAAAAAGGGAAGGAACATCTTCGCTAAGCAGATTAATCTATATAGACTATTCAAAACAGTAGTGACACGGGAGACCTGTCAAAACGTCGCAATGTTGCCGCAGTAACTCTGAGTTTTAGTACATTTTGGCTCTGACATAACAACATTTTAATATAAATAACATAATGAAGTAAAAATATTATGTATTATAATTTATTTTAACATTATAGTACATCTAATGCACATATTATCGAAGAACTTAATACTACAATTAATTATACAGCCACAATAATTTATAGGTTAGAGTTGTTTCATTATATATACAGTGAACTTTTTTCCACATTAGTATAGGTAGCGTTCTAGGCGCGTTTTTTATGTAGTGGTATCCTCTCTAAAGGCCTAATCCACCTAATTAACAATTGTATATCTGAGTAATGTATTTTACTTTCATTAGAGAGCATATTTATGTATTACATTTAGTTCTTGTTTACTTCGATGCAATGTTTCCTTGTAAAGTCATTATGATATTACTATATTTCTCTTTAGTTTGTCCTTTTACTACCTGTATACATCTTTCTTGATAAAACTACATTTAATCACTGCATTCTCCTTAATGACAATATCTGCAAAGCAGTTAGTATTATTTTTCTCCTCATACATGTTAACCAAATGTTCATGTATATTCTAAAAAATAACACACATGCTTATAAAGCTTCCATTAGTTGTTTCCTGTTTCATCACCCTGTCTTGGCAATTGTCTGCATTGAATCATAAACAAACCTTCATTAAGTTTTATTCAATCATTGTCACTTTCAGAAACACTAATCAACGTAATAACTAAGCTGTTTATTTCCAATTTATCGAAAACTTGCTCAATACTCCACCATTTGTCAATTTCTTCTTCAATGTGTTTGATCGAGCTCAAGCAAACTGAAGGTGTTATTTTCGACAATCCCTCTTTCCATAAATCCAGACAGTTCTGGTTTGAATAGTCTTCTCGACCTAAATGTCTATTGCAATACCCCATATCAACTCAATTGGATTAAATATGCAGTGGAGGAAGACATAATTCGGTGGTCATAACGTTCAGTAATCTGATCTACCATTGATCTTTTCTCAGGATTATTTCTAAAAAAGTAAATTACGTAAATTGCAATTAAATATTTCATATATATTTACCGAGCAACCATTTGAAATAGTTTATTCTTTAATATGATTTCCTCGAAACCTCTTTTATGTACTTGTAAGCCATTGCTCAATTGCAGCATTTGTTGATGCATTTGTTGGGATTTTCCCATCCGTGTACTATATATATGGTAGATATGGTGCATTGTACATAACAATAACTGATGGTTCCTCCAAGTTCTTTAAAAGCTGATTTTCAAAATACTGCAAAAACAAGTTATGGCTTATTTCTCCATGGTAGTCACCCTTGGACTTAGAGGAAAACAGTAATTCTGCACCAGGAATAAAATTATTCCTGTTTCCAGCATGAAGAGCTATATGTCTGCAATAAATTATTAATAAATGTTATAATTAACAAAACCTAATCGATAGTTATTCCAACGTTTACCTTTTTCCATCACTTTTTGTTGTCTTTACACTATATTTATTATCATCTTGCTATGAGCGACCCAATGTACCATTCTGAAATATTTATGTCTCATTTAAATATATAAATTGATATAATAATTCTTCCTTGATTTTGTTATATATTTTTAAAAATTATATTGTTTTAAAAGTAATCTCTGGAAGTTCCATTAAAACCCTTCGTTGGTTATCTTTACACCACTTAAATCCTATATTACACAACAGTGTATGAAGGGATGTTCTACAACCTTCAAATAGCTGTATATGTTTTGGCTTTTTATGGATACTTTCCAGACTAACAATTTTATCTGGAATAATTGTATTAAATTATGTTTCGACTGAAAAAACTACTTACCGTTTCTTACATTTCGTATATTTGATATCTGATACAGCTAACAACAAGCTAATATTGTAGGGTCTTGAATCGAACTTCTTTAACAGCATTTTATCTCTTTTTAAATAGAATAAAATGAGAAGGATCATATTGTCTGACTGTAAATCGAATTTACAACTTTTGACAGACTCATATTGACACACGAGTTACTACTGTTTTGAATTGACTATATATTCTGCAAACATTTTAGAAATTACACATAGCAGTGAAGAATTATTCGTTTAAATCGACCATTTTTACCCGATGCTAGATCCGGAATGTTCGTAGTAGGCCCGGAATCAGCGGGAGCGCATCCCGGACCCGCCTGCTACAAGAAAGGCGGCCCTCTAACCGTCACCGACGCGAACCTGGTCCTCGGCCGACTCCTGCCCGAATTCTTCCCGAAAATCTTCGGGCCCGACGAGGACTCGCCCCTGGACAAAGAGGAGAGCCAGAGAAGTTTCGCCGACCTAACCCGGAGGATCAACGCCTTCCTATCGGAGGAGAAAGGAGGCGGGAAGGTTCGTAGTAAATAATAATCATTTCTGACGATTGCCGGAGCGCGAAGAAATATTTACGGAATTTTAATAGACCCCACGGGGGAGGGGAGAGAGGGTTGGACAAAAAGAGTACGGGCATTTCCATTATAATTTTCATTAATTTCGTCGAAAATACTAATATATTTTTTGTTCCTTTTACAATATTTCGACCAGGTTTTTTTATTGATCTCTTAGAACTTCAACAATTAAGCAATCAGTATTATTATATGATTTCCGTTATACAATACAACTATCCTGACATGTAGAAAATCACTTCAGTAAGTGATCTGTTGTACAACTTATAACTTATAACTATCCTAACTTATTCTAAAGACTGTTATAACTTATTCCAGGAATTATTAAGTCTCACTCTATGTGTTTATTAACCAGTTCGTATGGCAGTTTGTGTTTGAACCTACGCACTTCACCGTCATCGCGCACATTTAACTGTCTCAAGAGTATTTCGCACTAACACTTCGAATAACGCTCGTCATGAGTTCTAAGGGGATAACAACACTTTATTCTGGAACCTCTGGAGGATATCTATGTTAGATTTGCTAGTAGTACCCCATTGTTCAATACCATAGGTCCAAAGGGCCTTAGTATTATTGACTTATACAGCAAAACCTTGTTATCTAATGATAATTTAGATTTACGCCCTATCAGCCAATATATTTGGTTTGGTTTCAAGTCCAAGCTGTTTGCGTTTCGTCACTATATGTTTTTTTCTACGTCAAACGTCCATCAAAATGCATTCCCAGATATTTAACGTTGTCTGCTTGTGGAAGTTCATCATTATTCGAATTTAATCTGGGACAACTTCTTCTACAAAGAGTGAATGTCACATGGGTAGATTTTGTCTCATTTGCTTTGATACGTCATATTTTCAACCACAATTCGACTTTGTTATGATGAAGTTGGAGGTTTCTTGTGGCTGATATTGGATCCTCGTAGATCCTCCAGTAGTATTTCTTGAGGTCGGTAGTCCATACAATAGATATATCAATGGGTCAAGAACACTGCCCTGCGGAACACTCGAATATATTGGGTGTAGATCAGTGTATTCGTCACTCTGACAATAAAATGTCTATTTATGGGGTATGATTCCAACAGTTGAAAGTGCGTATGGGAAAACAGCGTTTTCAATTTATCATGCAGTCCATTGTGCCACACTTTATCGAAGGCCTGAGGTATATCGAGAAATGCATATCTAATGTAAATAATATTTCCATATCTGCAAAACATTTTAACCAAATGCTCTTCCAAATATTCTGAACTGAACTGTATATTCGGTTTTACCAGAAACGTGACAAAAGTTCATCAGTACAAAACCCCCCTTATCATCGATTAGTTTTTTTTATATGTATTTTAAAGTCTCATTTCACCAGCTAGTGGTTTATCTGGACTGGACCTACAGTTTAACGTGGACTCCGAACCACGGCCCTCGGCATTAAGCCTACTGAGTGCCCAGTGACCAACTTTAGAAATAATCCTGGAAAACATCCGGTCTTACCCAGCCTGGTTACTGGCGTGACTGGGATCATTTTCCTTGTCGGATTTTACACCTGGTTTGTCTAGGGACAATCATAAACATAAATTTACGACTATGCCCATGTAGGATTCGAACCAGCGTCTATCGCAACAGTAGGAGGACCGTCCTATCACCTTTACCACTGCGCTATTAAGCTGGTTTCCTTTTTGCCGAATAATTATAATTATATTAATTTTTTCCCATTGATTTTCACCATACTTTAGTATTGTTGTTGTTTAATTGTTGATATAGGAATACGAGCTGTTCAATAAGGCATTTTCCTTTCTCAATTCTTTCTTTTCTTGAAAGTTATCTGATCAAAGTCTCTGAAAATATTTATAGAATACGGAAATATTTTGTGTTCAACGAGGATTGCTATGATAAAGGAATTGTCGAAGTAAATAGAGTACATTCAGGAGAGAGGGGCGCAGATACTCTAAAAAGGAATATGTTTGACTTGAACAGTGATGCAACGAAATGGATTCAGTGAAATGAACAACTGGAGATAAGAACGGATTCATTAAAATAATGATATATAAATGATAATTCATGTAAAAATAATAGTAACATAATAAAGCGATTTATGATAACCAGTTTAATAAATGTATATATTTTATATATATATATATATATATATATATATATATATATATATATATATATATATATATATATATATATATATACGTGATATACATCTTCTTACAATCAGATACTTGATTTGGTCAAGAATTTATTTTGGTCATTTCGTCATTTCGACTGGTGTCTTGACGATGATGGTGGCATTTTATGAGGATGAAATATTCTTCAATATAGTGTCCGTATGATATCTGTAAGATGCGAAAAAGTAGTGACTTGTGGTGGGCAGTGTTTTAAATAAAACAGAAACTTTCGATCTTGTACAGTAAAAGTCCAGTTTTTTATTTAATACTAATTTCTAGTCTACATATGCTATTATGTCCTTTATATATGAATTTCGCATATGTTTCCATGCTCCTGATGATATTTAGTGTAATGATTATATGACATTCATTGTCAGATATCGATGCTGTTTTTGATAAAAAAAATCTCTTAACAGTTTTCAAAAATTTGTTCAACTAAAATCAACTGTAAGTTTTAAACTAAAATCAGATTGCCATGATATTTTGACACAAGTACGAAGGTAGGATAGGTTAAGGAAGGTGAGAAGGTGGCGACATATATCAGTCCCGGGACTTATTGCTTGATGTGCTACTTGGGAAACTAGTAGTGTACATAACCATATCCCAAAACTTTGAATTAGAAAAATAATCATAACATTGTATCGTAATAAATTCTTTTTCGCCTATTCCAGTTCAAATAGATTTTATTATCGGACATTATCGAACTTCGGCAAGTTTATATCCCGATTTTATACTTTAATTCTTCGATTTCGGATGGTTTAATCATTTTTAAAGAACCCTAAGTGTATTGTAATAAAATATAGTCGTTAAATTTTTATGAAGACAGCCACTGTAAACTTTTATTGTTTGTTTAATAGCTCTCTTCATATTACAAATCGATATAAACTTGTATCCGACAAAGAACAATTATTTTGAGCATATTTTCAACATTAAGCATTCTGAAGAATTGGTACTTGTTTTTTTGTTATAAATAATAATATGTTTATGATTCCGGTTATTCCCTTATAACTAGAAAGTTAAATATTCACTATTAGAGGGTCGATGAAAGGAATAGAGGCGACAAGGAATACGCGGATAGCGTGATAATGGAGTGATTTCTGGGAAAGGAAAGCGTTAAAATAAACGAAGCATGAATACTGGTAAAGTGGAGTTCAATGAATATGTTGAACGGAAATGGAGAATGAGTTTTTAAACAAAAATACTTTTAGATCATCTGATATCCCATATCGGCGAATATTTTTAAGTTATTCCATTAAATTGGTACAATTAATATCAATTAAAATACTTTCCAATATTTTCTACAACTTTCTCTCGCATTTTTTGGCAACATGGTGATTGGCGTGTTGAAAGGACGATGTTGGTTTTGCAATGATCCAATCGTTTGAAAGTTCGTTGATAATTTGAGCTGGATTGTCGTCCAATAGATTTTGCAATTCATTGGTTTTAAACTTTTTTGGTCCTTCATGTAAATCGTTAAAAATTAAACCCGATAATTGAAATATGGACAAGCAGCGCCATAAGTATCTAGAAGAGTTCGAAGCTTTCCATTATTAGCATCGGAGACATGTCAAAATTATCGAGTTCAAAATTTAGGTTATGTTATTAACAGTTTCCTACATCAATACTTCGTATATTGCTCAATAGATATCGCTGATAGAGACACGGACATGTACCTAATAAATTGAACAGAAATTACACAGAAAAATAAAATAATTGTTGATTTTTGAATTTTGATGAACGATTCGGAAAAAATCTTTAACATTTTGTATAAATTTGATGGAAACCCCTACTTCCAATATTTCATATTTTTTATTAAAACGGTTTTTATTTCCAATAACAATTTTTCAATGTCGAGGATTCGCTGTATGCTTGTTTTACATCAATTTTATGGTAAATGAAGCTAGTGCTTCCTCATTGTTTTTTCTATCGACCAATTTTCCATAAAATTTCGTCCAATATTTGAAAGAGACGGGGCGCATTCACATAATTTTTAAACAGCCCGTTTGTTTGATATTTGTTTCCTTTACAAACTGTTTAGAGCAAAAAAAAACAACTTTTTGTAGAAGTTTTAGCTACGTTTTGTACAAAAAACTGTCCATTGTTTATATGTATTAAATTGCTTTTATTTACAGCAACATTTTTTTTAATTTCCTGGATTCGTAGTATGTCAATATTTATGCTACAGAGTCAGCGTTTCATCACTGTTATTTTTAATTAACCAATTTGCCAATATAGGAAAATATTCTTTCATAAATTTTAAATTACATTTTAAAATAGTCAAAATTTGTTCATACCCGTTAAAAAAGCTTGTTTTCATTTGCATAACAACAACATTAAGCGCAAAATTCTAATTTTGTTTCGATTTTAGCTCAGAAGATTTTAATGGAAAGCTTGGAAATTTTATATTAATTTATTCTGTGTATAATTGAAACTGAAGAATTCAGTTACATTCAGTAACAGGGCGCATTCCTTTTTGTTTGAAAGTCGTTCTCTTTGAATCGTTCTTCATTAAAGGGTTGACATTCTTATTTTACAATCATCAAGTCGCATCAGTCATATTTATTAGATAATTTCCCTGATTTTTGTGTTATATGAGGGGTTTTATTTGTATTTCTGATCAGATAACGAGAAAAACAGAGATTGATTATCGAAATTTCATTTGTAGTGTTTGTCAAAGTATTTTGCGTAAAAATAGCATTGATTTTTATATACATTGAATCAGTTTTGGTATCACCTTTTTCATTTTGATGGAGGTAACTTCAAAATACTAATTCTTAACTTATCAACTGCTTCTTTGGTTGTTGGAATCGTTAGTTTTCTTTAATGCATTGGAACTAAACAAATCATTGGTTGCCAAATCAGCATTATAACAGGCCAATTGAAAAGTTCCCGACATACCATAGTAAAACACCATTTTTTGGTAAAATTGTTTTTTTTATTCAGCATAATTCCCTTCAAGGGCGATACACTGATTATAGCGACCCTCCAACTTTTCGATACCATTTTTGTAGTAAGGTTTGTCCTTTGATTCAAAATAGGCCTTAGTTTTGGCGATCCTTCCTCTTCATTCGACGAAAATTTCTTCCCAGCGAGTATTCTTTTGAGATCTGAGAACAGGAAATAGTCGCTGGGGGCCAGATCTGGAGAATACGGTGGATGGGGAAGCAATTCGAAGCTTAATACATGGATTTTTGCCATCGTATTCACTGGCTTGTGACACGATGCATTGTCTTGGTGAAGATCCACTTCCTTTTTCTTAAAATGCGGAAGTTTTTCGGCAATTTCGTCCTGCAAGCAGTCCAATAACGTTATGTAATAGCGGCTCTTGATGGTTCTTTCTTTTTGAAGGTAGTTAATGAAAATTATTTTATGCGCATCCCAAAATACAGATCCCATAACCTTGCCAGCCGACCGTTGCGTTTTCCCAAACTTTGAAGCGGGCTCATCGTGTGCAGTCCACTCGGATGACTGTCGATTGGATTTCGGAGTGAAATGATGGAGTCATGTTTCATCCATTGTCGCATATCGACGCAAAAACTCGGGTTTATTTCGCTTGATCATCTTGAAACACTGCTCCGAATCATCAATTCGTCGTTGGTTTTGGTCAAAAGTGAGCTCGCGCGGCACCCACTTTGCACAGAGCTTTCTCATACCCAAATATTTGTGAATTATATGCTGTACACGTTCAGTTGATATCTTTAGAGTATCTGCTGTTTCATTCAGTTGCAATTGACGGTAATTTAAAATCATTTTGTGGATTTTTTAAATGTTTACGTCGGTAACAACCTCTTTTGGGCGTCCACCGTCTTCGGTGTCCATTTCACCACGTCTAAACTTGGCATATGAATCCGTGATGGTTAATTTTTCTGGGTCAGTGTCCGAAAACTCGGCATCAAGCCAAGTTTTTGCTTTTTTTCACAATAACAACAGTTGCTTCGCTCCAAATGCTATAATTCACAAACTAATGATCCGACAGCTGTCAAATGTATACACGCATCTTTTGAGGGTTAGGGCTAACTGAAAAACATATGGATTTAATTCTAGTAGCGCCATCTATGTGTCAGTCGGGGGACTTTTCAATTGACTTGTTACTGTTTATGTTTATAAAAAATCAAAGAATTAAGTTTAAGCCGATATGTGAACGCTTTGTTGTATTAAAGAAAAATTTACTTCTCATTAGATTTTTTTTAAAATACAAAATGTCCCGAAGGGTCTGACAATAGCAACTCTCAAGACCTCAACGTAGCATGAATTATTTGAAGGGTCATTTAATTGTTTAAAGTTATTTTTTCAAATAGTTTTTATCTAGTGATTTGTTGCTTGGTAAGGGATTTTTGTAAAAAATATATTTTTTATTATTTAAGCTGGGATTCGGTATATTTATAAATACTATAAATAAAAAACGGTTTTTAGGTCGTATAAAATATTTGCAGAGCTTTAATAGATTTTCCTGATAAATGGACGTAGAATATATGGTTTCCTTTATTTTGGCTTTTATTTGTCGGTTGCAGTAAAATGTGACGATATGACAATACATGCAGTTGTTTTTTTTGTATTGTTTTCTGTAATATTATGTTCAATCGCTTTTTGTTGGTACAACGACACATGTTAACGAATTATAATTTCATTATGCTACTTTGCTAATATTAACAACATAATTTCGTAATATAGAACCTGTCATTTTTAAAAGCCTTTCCAATGCAGATATGAATTAATTGGTAAAGCACCTGTCTAGTACATGGGGATACCTACGAAAATAATGGAGTGTGTAAAATTTACAATGTTCTGTTCTTTTTTAAATTTACTTTTTTTCCTGCTGTGTTAAATTTTAAAATTCAAAACAATGTCTAGCAGTTAATACCTTACAAAATTTGCCAACAACAAATATCCAACATTGCTCTTTTGACACGATATCGCCATGTTACCAGAAAGATTTAATATATATATATATATATATATATATATATATATATATATATATATATATATATTTATATATATATGCTAGATATTATTTTGAATTTTAAAATTTAACACAGCAGGAAAAAAAGTAAATTTAAAAAAGAATAGAACATTGTAAATTTTACACAGCCCATTATTTTCCTCAGGTATCGATAATCAATCTCTGTTTTTCTCGTTATTTGATCAGAAATATGAATAAAACCACTCATATAACTCAAAAATCAGGGAAATTATCTAACAAATATGACTGATGCGACTTAATGATTGTAAAATAAGAATGTCAACCGTTTAATGAAGAACGACTCAAAGAGAACGACTTTCAAACAAAAAGGAATGCGCCCTGTTACTGAATGTAACTGAATACTTCAGTTTCAATTATACACTGAATAAATTAATATAAAATTTCCAAGCTTTCCATTAAAATCTTCTGAGCTAAAATCATAAAACAAAATTAGAATTTTGCGCTTAATGTTGTTGTTATGCAAATGAAAACAAGCTTTTTTAACGGATATGAACAAATTTTTACTATTTTAAAATGTAATTTAAAATTTATGAAAGAATATTTTCCTATATTGGCAAATTGGTTAATTAAAAATAACAGTGATGAAACGCTGACTCCGTAGCATAAATATTGACATACTACGAATCCGGGAAATTAAAAAAAATGTTGCTGTAAATAAAGGCAATTTAATACATATAAACAAAGGACATTTTTTTTTGTACAAACCGTAGCTAAAACTTCTACAAAAAGTTGTTTTTTTGCTCCAAACAGTTTGTAAAGGAAACAAATATCAAATAAAACGGCTGTTTAAAAATTATGGTGAATGCGCCCCGTCTCTTTCAAATATTAGACGAAATTTTATGGAAAATTGGTCGTTAGAATAAACAATGAGGAAGCACTAGCTCCATTTACCATAAAATTGACGTAAAACAAACATACAGCGAATCCTCCAACTCATCCCAGAAGACATCCGGTCTTACCCAGCATGGTTACTATCGTGACTGGGATCATTTTCCTTATCGGTTTTTGCACTCTTGCCTAAGGACAATCATAAATATTAAACAATCACAAACATAAATTTACAACCATGCGCCAGCAGGATTCGGACCCGTGACTATCGCAACCGTAGGTCGACCGTCCTGTCGCCTTTACTACTGTGCCAACCAAGCGGGCCGGACGATATTTTGATTAATATATATTGTACCATTTTTTCTCAATAACTTTAGACTGAATAAAATCGAAAATTATAAAAATTTAATGGCAATATTTGCGCTGTTTCGAAAAATGTTTTTTAATAAAGTCAATTCAAATAAGTTTACTACGTTTTCTCCTGTTTGCTGTTCGACCGTTAGAATGATATTAAAAATTTGAGCTTGTATCTGTTGAAAATTTATTTTTCCAAATCAATATTTCCTATTGTTGTTTTTGTGTTGTTGTTGTTTTGTCGAGATTATTTTTGCCGACAGCCGGAATGAACCTAGAACGCATCGGACGTTTATTATTCGTAATAACATTTTTTTCCAGTGTTTATCTATGTTGTGTTTGTTATTTAATTTTATGGCAATAATAAAATTGGGAAAAAGTAATGCAGCCCTTAGTCGCTCATGTTGATATTTTGAAGGGTTTGAGTTTTGAAAGGTTAGGTCAATTGAAAAGTCCCCGGTCTACCATAGTAAAATTTTTTTTTGGCAAAATTAGTTTTTTTTATTCAACATAATTCCTTTCATGGTGATACACTGATTAGAGCGACGCTCCAACTTCGATGCTCGTTTCACCAGGTCTAAACTTAACATACCAATCCTTGATGGTTGCTTTTTCTAGGGCGGTGTCCGGAAACTCTACATCAAGTAAAGTTTTTGCTTCAACTGTATTTTTTCTCTTCAAAAAGCAATATTTTATCAAAACGTGAAATTTCTTTTTATCAATATTTTCAGAATAACAAATGTTCACAGGGACTTTTCAATTGACCTGTTTTACTAGTAAAACAGATATATGGAAACATTTTAAACTTGATTTTATATTTTATCCTTTATGATTTGTTATTATTTTCGATTCCAAAAAAGTACAAACATCACTCCGACAGTTATTTTGGTAGAGTTGCGATTGGAATTTATTCTGAATTAACGAACTACCCAGTTTATGTAACGTGAAAATTAAAGACATTTTTTCCCCGTATAACCGCAGTTCGTTAAAAATTAAAACAAAAAAAAACAGACCGGATCTCTTTCGGTCAGGATTTTTTTTAATGAGTGCTGAACGCGAAAATTGATAATCTGACGCAAAGGAGGATGCTTTTAATTGGAGCGGGTGATTGCAGGAACCGATGACTGTGGAGGAGGTAGCCATGGGATTCGTTAGGGTCGCCAATGAGGCTATGTGCCGACCGATCAGGGCTCTCACTCAGGGCAAAGGTTACGATACCGCAAGGCACGCTCTGGCTTGTTTCGGAGGAGCCGGCGGACAACACGCATGCGCTATAGCTAGGTCCTTGGGAATGACGACAGTTTTCGTACATAAATATGCAGGTTAGTAGGTAGAAGAATTTGATAAAAATCCAGAAATATTTTCATCATTTTACCGGACATTGCAAACGAAAAGATTTATTTATTTAAAGTATTGGCCTTTTGATTCTATACATCTTACTCATATTTATTGATACCATCCCAAACAAACAGTTTGTTCTTTGAGCAAAACCATTCATCGAGCCATTTTCTAACTTCTTCGAAATTGGCCAAGTGTTACTCTATCCCGTATCCCATTGACGCGAAAAGTAGATAGTCGGACGGGGCAAGGACTGGAGAGTATGGGGGGTGCGATAATATGTTCCATTTAAGAGTTTTCAACGCTTCCTTGGCCGGTTTTGCTTTATGAGACGGCTCATTATGGTACTGTAAAATTACTTTACCGTGTCTTTCGGCCTATTCTGGTCTTTGATCGATGAATGCAGGGTTCAAATCGATCATTTGTTGTCGATAGTGATCACTGTCAACTGTTTCAGAGGGTTTTAGCAGTTCGAAATACAC
This sequence comes from Rhynchophorus ferrugineus, assembly GCF_030347505.1. Lineage (NCBI taxonomy): Eukaryota > Metazoa > Arthropoda > Insecta > Coleoptera > Curculionidae > Rhynchophorus > Rhynchophorus ferrugineus. Next base: position 15,140,445 of record NW_027472587.1, read on the forward strand.
CACGCCATTCTGGTCCTACTCTGGTCTAGTTTTAAATTTTCGAAACCACACGTCACATGTTTTTAATGTTAGAGTACGCTCGCTGTAAGGCTCGTTTTTTCACTCTTGTCTCGTTAACAGCGTCTTATTTTATATCCGCACTGGATACACTATACTTTTGGGACTGAAGATATATTATAATCTTCAATTATTTAATTAACTCACAAAAATACTGAGCGCAATCTATGACAGGTACATAAATATCACAAATCTATAACAGGAATTATAGAAATGACCCAATCAAATGCCTTTGTAGGGCAATTCAAACGAACCAATGAAAACAGTTGTATCAGTGCCTGCATTGGTTGGACTACTTAAAACATTTCCTCGGTTTGGCATATTTAAGTGAAACCTTAACATAATACTCTATAGTACTACTGTATTATTCAGCAACTGTCCTGGAGAATCAAAAAAGACAATACATTTTTAGCCTTTTATAGTTAATGATTCAGCAGGTTTCAATAATTTACACCTGTTGTAAAAGAGCCAAAAGAAGAAAAAAGGAACACAGGAATTGATTGGTTCTAGTGTTTTTGTGGCAATGAAATTATGGTGATTGGCAATCAAAAGAGAGAGGGTTACGGACATCGACACTGAATCATAATATTCATGGCCATAAAGTCTGCATATGGTGGGATTAATCAGGTTTAGTGTATTAAGAGCTGTTTAAAGTGAATAAAAGTGTTATCGCAGATATCCACCGACGTCAATTGGGAATGGGCTGGATCCAGCGTATTCACCAGACGTAGCGCCTTCTGATTACTACTTGATCAAATTGATGTATGACTGAAATACCGGCGAAGTGTGAATTGTCTCTCGATAAAAGCATTTATAATGTGAAAAAATGTTCAGAATACATGCAAGCACTTAATATTTGAAATTCCTCAAAAATAATTCACAGTCCTTATACACACCATCATCACGTTCATACCTATACTATTTTTAAGGTATCTTATCGGCCTATGGAATGGCTCTAGCGGACGTTGTCCAGGAAGCTCAGGAATCCTGCGCCAAATCCTACACAGCCGACAATTTCGACTACTTCGATTCCCGTTTGGACGCGCTTAAGGAACAATGCTTCCAACAGCTGCTTAAACAGGGATTTTCTGAATCGAACATTGGCAAGACAATGCTGTTTTTGTTGTTGACCGTTGATTAATCCAAATTTTCAACAGTTTTAGAACCTTATCTACATATGAGGTACGATGGCACTGATTGTGCCTTAATGTGCGTGCCAAGAACACGTTCGGGTACCGGCCATCAACCCAGGCACGGAGATTTTCATACTACCTTCATCGAGCGATACAAATCCGAGTTTGGTTTCGTTATCGAGCATAGGAATATCATCGTCGATGATATAAGAGTGAGGGCATCAGTGTTGGAGCTTCTCCCGTTAATACCACCTACGGTTTTCAGGTTAGGGGAGTGGGTAGGAGTGACCTGGAACAGGAGGCACCTCTGGAAACCAAGAACGGCGATCCGGGAAGTGTTGGCGTCACGAAAGTTTATTTCGAAACAGGTTATCATAACACCAACGTCTATCAGTCGAAGGATCTGTTCGCTGGACAGGTTCTGAAAGGTATACCTGGTGGTTTTCGTGTTTGGAAGTCCGTTCTGATAGGGGGTTTGCAGGACCGGCCATTATTATGGACCAGTTGAGTACTATTTTGGTGGAGCCCGACTGTACCGCTACCATAACAAAATGCGGTGATATCAAAATCACCATTGGGTCGGGTGTGGTGAAACCCATCGGTCCCGAGTTGGATTCCATCCAGTTGAGCATCTTCAGTCACAGGTTCATGAGCATCGCCGAACAGATGGGCAGGTTAGAGGAGCTGGAGGAATTGGTGGGTATATCGACGACTTTAATATTGTTGCAGGATCTTGCAGAGGACAGCTATCTCGACCAATATCAAAGAACGCCTGGATTTTTCCTGTGCTCTCTTCGGCGCCGACGGCGGTTTGGTATCCAACGCACCCCATATTCCCGTTCATTTAGGTGCTATGCAGGAGGCCGTTCAGTATCAGATGAGGAGTCGTGGACGGTTTTATCCTGGCCAGGTTATTTTGTCCAACCATCCAGCTGCCGGCGGTTCTCATCTGCCTGATTTCACCGTTATAACTCCGGTGTTTTATCGGTGAGTCATCGTCGAGACCAAGAGGTGAAACAATGAAACCTCTCTTATTTTCTTTCAAGGAATATCGAGACTCCGATATTCTTCGTCGCCAGTCGAGGTCACCACGCAGACATCGGTGGTATAACGCCCGGTTCGATGCCTCCCCACTCTACCAGTTTATCGCAGGAAGGTGCCGCTTTCAAGTCGTTCCTGTTGGTGGAGAACGATCGCTTCCGCGAGGCGGAAGTTGTGCAGGCCATCAGGGCAGCGGGAGGCCGAAATCTGCAGGACAACGTTTCGGATTTACGGGCTCAAGTGGCAGCCAATAAGAAAGGAATCGACCTGGTAAGTAACAAATTTTTTTTTAAATTTGTTTTGTTTGGATTATATTTTTGTATGTCCATATCTTTTTGTACCTTCCTATATTTTTTTTATATATTTGGCACGTTCAACAAAACAGTAAACTCACGTTATCTAAATTTGTGTCGTCAAAACGTCGCAATGTTGCCGCATCAACTTTGAGTTTTAGTTAATCTTGGCTTTGACAAAAAACAAATCTGTAGTCAAGACGAATTATTAAAACAAAAATAATGTTAGCAAGTATATTTATTTTAACGTTATAATACTTCTAGTGTATATTATCATGTTTAGTTCTTGTTTTCTTCAGTGTAGTGTTTCTTTGTCAAGTCATTTTGATATCACTATATGTATGTATTATCTATGTATCAGCGATTGCATTATATTAAAACAAGCAACGCGCCAAAACAATATTTCCTTATTTATAACCTGTAATTATTATTACTAATATTTTGAAGAATTGATACATTATTCTATATATGTTCGAACGTATCGGACAGCATTGTATCTGTTTTTAACTAGAATAATATGAGAAGGAAAATATTATATCTGATTTCAAAGCGCATTTAAAAGATGCCTTAGACAATAAATCAAACATGTTGATGACGTGAGTTTACTGTTATTTTGAATAGATTATATATGAATGAATATGTTGTTCGTGAGTCTCGATAAAACTCGACAGTTGTTAGACTGATTTAACTAATTTGAATCTTAAAGTATTTCGGGGCCCACAAGGAAGGTCTTAAAGTAAGTGATATTTGCACTGCCACGAAAGATCGACGTTGTTTTTGGTTGTTACATCTATATGGTTGCGTTCTAACATTTATTTTGTGAGCGAAAATGGTCAACGTTGATTAAAAGTATTGGCCACTATTAACAAACCGTAATTAGGATATTATTTGAGTTGATTAATATGCATTGCTCTTATAAAGGAATTGAGTAAAGTAGTGATATGAATTTGACAATTTTCGTTTCCAAGCATTGACTGGCTTTAATATTGTTTTTATTTAGAGATTAACAAATAGGTGTATTAAATATTTTTTTATTAATAAAATACCAATAAATGCAAAAATAAATATAGCTCTAAAAATGACGACGTATGACTATAAATAATACTAGAAGGAGTATCATATATAACAATATACATGATAACTATTCTATACTTTATTTACTATATTTATATATACTGAATAGTTAATGACACACTAGTCACAGATAAAAAGGGTACAATGAAGGAACTTTATTACAAACGCTAAAATGGCTATTAGTTTTTAAACGTCTATGTTTATCGAGAAAATAACTGAAATTACAATTGTTAAAGAACATATTTTATTATATCTTTTTATTGATTCATAACATCATCGTAATATTGGCATTTATTTATTATCCAAATTTTTTTTAGAAAGCACGTTAGTGTATAGATAATAAACAATGAATGAATAATTTTTTTCCATGTTATTAAGCATTCTAAACGGAGTGATCCTACACAAAGCAGATAAAACTACAATCAAAAAACCCTGTTTGTGATTTGTCGATATATCTAGAAAATCATTGGAAATATTTCTATGTATTTTCAAGAGTCATTGGGCAAACATTGGACTTAAAGAAAATGCATACGCATTACGATTTTGAAGCAATTTTTAAATGTGTTCGGCACAAATATTCGGTATTCTGACCATGCCCATTTTCAATTTTCTGTGTAAATTCGCCTAAAGCTTTATGTGCTTCATCCATTCATTCATTTCAGCTTCCTAGTTAGCTTTCACTAACTTCACTTTGTAGAACATTATTTCGTCAAAATAGGAAGAAAATAAATTTGCAGATCGTTGAAAATGTCTGATTTTTCACCGAATAAATAGTACTTGCGGGTAGTTTTACCTGTTATTCCAATTTAAACATAATAGTAGCTGAAGGTCATCGAATACTGTGTGAAGCTTATAGCTGCATGGATTCCTACACGTGAATACTGATTTCGACATATTAAAAGTGATGGTTTTCGGCACCGAAAAAAGTTTTATTCTGGACGGCCTAAGAAATTTGTAGACGAGGATTTGAATATATTACTCGATTAAACCATCAATGGGGATTGCTACTGTTAACACTTAATGCGTTTGGTTTGAGCACTTCGTGAAAAACGACCACAATACCAGCAAAACACAATAGTGCTATTTAGGATTACAAAGCTCGACAGCATATTGTAAAAGAGGCGGAAATATGAAACAGAATCAAATTACTATCGGGGCAATAAAGGTATATCAAAAGGATAAGCAAACAAAAACAATTATTTATGGCTACACATTTTCTTTATATAGCACGTCGGTGTATATATATAATAAAAGACGAAAGTTGTATTGATATTAATTAGATATATTGCTATTTATTATATTTTAATGCCATGCTATAAATGAATCATTTAAAGAACTAATATAAATAGGGTGGCAGATAGTCATCTCAGTAGTCTCTCCAGTTGCAGGCCCGGGCCACATTGTTAACCTTATAACATCAGAAGTTTCGTTTTATTTTGCATCATGTGTAAACGTTGTAGAGGATTACCTACGGGAGACGAAGAGACAGAGAGGGCCTGTAAGAGAAAATGTGTCGAAGAAGAAAGAGACAAGTTGGAGAGGGCTATGGTTAAAATATTTGGGCAAGCCAGAAATTTACATTCATCGTCGACATCTGGAAACAGTACTTCACCCTGTTCTTCGGTTCGTTCTGCTCCCTGGGAGGTTAACCAAGGTCCTACGTTTTCCTCCGTTAACGCATTACCATTAGATCTGCGAAAAAAACCCGTTAAGGATGAACATTTATGTGACAACCTGGTTCCACTGGATCTTAATCAAGAATGTACGCCATCAGGTGACGAAGGACGTTGCCTTATTATGCAAGGTTCCTCCAGGGACGGAACCAGATCTACATCACCAGTGCAGGATATCGGTTTAGCTGCCGGGTACTCTATTCCCGAGTCCTATATATTAAATCCAACAGGAACGGAAGCCAGGCAGCTGAGAAGCGCAATGCCTAATATTAAATTACATATTAAGTGGCTAGCCCAGCAATATTCGCTGAAGTATTACAACGGCAATGGGGAGTTACCACAATTTAGAACGGACGATTATGTTCAGAAGTTGAATAGGTTTCAACAATTACTGGAAATAGAGTTTGGAACACCGCCGCCGCCGCCAAATCAACCAGGAAATTCGAATGAGTAGGAGTTCATGTGATTTCTATAGTAATTACTAGAATAGTCTTTTGCTAATTGTTATCGTACTTGGTTGTAATTATAAATAATGTAAATCATTTTGAGATATATAATAACGTTTTTAATAAACCTTTTCATTATTTGCTAATACACACTTTTTTATTTGATTATTTTAACACCAATTACACAAGTTTCGGACCCGAGCGGATTCATAACGAGAACGTTTCTAAACGTTATTAACTCAGATCTTCAATCCGTGTTTCAAGATTGGTTCTAGCTTTCGGGGGTGTCAACCGACGCACGACCTGCATTTAATATCATTTAGAAGTTGTTTCTGTGATGTGACTCTGCTTCGGGACCTTCGAAAATGCATAGAAATCATTAGAGAGTCGACAGCGACTATTACATAGCATTACTAAACCGTTTGAAGGGCGAAATCGTCGACAAACGGCCGTATTTGAAGAAAAATAAAATGCTGATTCGCTAGGACAAACCTAGAGAAAATTCATATATGCATTCTTAAAATTTTCTCAACTACTGAGGCTCCATAGAAAATAGCTTTCTAAAAAGTGTTGACCAAGGACTGATGTCTGGTAAATACGGTGGGAAGAAACACAATAAAGTTTTTTAATAACATCGTTTACGAAATGAAGAATAATACGTTAGATTCACCCAAGAAAACCCGTCTACATACAAAGTGGGTGACGAATCTTGACCATCTTGATATTGGCTCTATTCCAGACCAAATTTACGAAATATATAAGAACAGTACACAAATTATTTTATCGTTATAAACATAATTTAATAAAATTATTTTAGAGAGAATTGTCTGAAAAGTTGTTGAAAAGTATACATATAAGAATTAGGGACATGCAGTTTTTTGAGGGATGTAAGACCTCCTTCTTCCAGAACTTCCAGACATTGCCTTGAAAATAATTAAATTTTTAAAGGCATAAAATAAGACCTAGGCAGATAAACTATTTGAATGTGTGTATCTTGATGAAACTTGGATATTTCAAAATGGTTCATTGTGGCAATTGGCAAGACGGTAACAAAAAAGTGTAAAGATAACAGAAATTGATGGAAATAGGTAAAAGGTACAACAGCATTCGATTAGATTAGAAGAACAGTGTGTTTTTGAATTTGACAATGAGTTGGAAAGTGAAAGTGACTGAAGGCAACTTTCAGGATATGTGATAATGCTGTACTATGCTAGAAATTCCTGAGACAGAGTGGTGAGAGTGGAAACAACTAAAGGTATGCACATAATTAATTGAATATAACTGTACAAAATGGTATTGTAGAGCGTGAAAGATTTGTGTGCACAGATATGATTGTAATTGTTCAAAACTAAACATGAGCATTAGGTTAGAACGTATGAGGAGAGAGTGAATGCTAACTGTTTTGTAGATATGGTAAATGTATTAGACAGAATTCAGTGACTAATTTTTATGAAAAATGGTGTACACAGATAGTAGCAGATGAAATAAAACATACAGTGATACAAGAACTAAACGAAAAAAAAATGCTCCGGAATGAAAGTGAAGTACGTTTCTCAGATATACAATTGTTAATTAGGTGGATTAGGCCTTCAGGGGGATACCATTACTTAACAAAACGCGCCTAGAAACTCTACTTCACGGATGGTGTGGAAAAGAGTTAAATGTAAACAAAACAAATCTAATCCAGAAACTATTATAGGTGTGTCTTAATTGTAGTTTTAAGTCCTTCGATAATATATGTATTAGATTTACTATAATGTTAAAAAAATTATACCTTATAATAATTTTGTTAAATTACTTTATTTAGATTAGAATTTTTTTGTACGGCAAAGCCAAACTGAAGTAAAACTCAGAGGTAATTCGGCAACATTGCAATGTTTTGACGTCACAAATAAATATGATGCATTACTACAAAAATTTTGAATGGACAATATATATTTTTATTTGGTTCGCTGCTTTTATCTTCTTTTGTGAAATGTAGATATAATTAAATATGCCGATTTTATGTATATGTTTTTTTGCATTTTTGTCTTAATAAAATTAGGAATGGGTTTTAGGAGTAAATATTTTTCTAAATTATCTTCCACGTTTAGAATAAAATACGGTGTGTATATATTTAAGGTACGTTTAGTACATTTTGCAATGCCCATGTTCATTTTACTTTTTTGAAAGCTTTTACTGTCTACAATTTGTTAGCTTTTTGTTTATTGGAAGGGTGATTAGGTTTAGATCTTTAATGTTATATTTGTTTTTATTTGACGCGTTTCATGGATTATAATTGATTATTATAGTTATTTATTTTTTAGTACCTTTTTATTTCCGCTACCTACCTTTATTTGAATCGTTGTTAATAACTTCTTTTGTTAAACGTAGATCCGTATATAATAAAATATGCCGATTTTATGTATATGTTTTTTGCATTTTTTGTCTTAATAAAATTAGGAATGGATTTTTGTTGTAAATATTTTTCTAAATTATCTTCCACGTTTAGAATAAAATACCGTGTGTATATATTTAAGGTGCTTTAAATACATTTTGCAATGCCCGTGTTCATTTTACTTTTTTGAAAGCTTTTACTGTCTACAATTTGTTAGCTTTTTGTTTATTGGAAGGGTGATTAGGTTTAGATCTTTAATGTTATATTTGTTTTTATTTGACGCGTTTCATGGACTATAATTGATTATTATAGTTATTTATTTTTTAGTACCTTTTTATTTCCGCTACCTACCTTTATTTGAATCGTTGTTAATAACTTCTTTTGTTAAACGTAGATCCGTATATAATAAAATATGCCGATTTTATGTATATGTTTTTTGCATTTTTTGTCTTAATAAAATTAGGAATGGATTTTTGTTGTAAATATTTTTCTAAATTATCTTCCACGTTTAGAATAAAATACCGTGTGTATATATTTAAGGTGCTTTAAATACATTTTGCAATGCCCGTGTTCATTTTACTTTTTTGAAAGCTTTTACTGTCTACAATTTGTTAGCTTTTTGTTTATTGGAAGGGTGATTAGGTTTAGATCTTTAATGTTATATTTGTTTTTATTTGACGCGTTTCATGGACTATAATTGATTATTATAGTTATTTATTTTTTAGTACCTTTTTATTTCCGCTACCTACCTTTATTTGAATCGTTGTTAATAACTTCTTTTGTTAAACGTAGATCCGTATATAATAAAATATGCCGATTTTATGTATATGTTTTTTGCATTTTTTGTCTTAATAAAATTAGGAATGGATTTTTGTTGTAAATATTTTTCTAAATTATCTTCCACGTTTTGAATAAAATACCGTGTGTATATATTTAAGGTACGTTTAGTACATTTTGCAATGCCCATGTTCATTTTACTTTTTTGAAAGCTTTTACTGTCTACAATTTGTTAGCTTTTTGCTTATTGGAAGGATGATTAGGTTTAGATCTTTAATGTTATATTTGTTTTTATTTGACGCGTTTCATGGACTATAATTGATTATTATAGTTATTTATTTTTTAGTACCTTTTTATTTCCGCTACCTACCTTTATTTGAATCGTTGTTAATAACTTCTTTTGTTAAACGTAGATCCGTATATAATAAAATATGCCGATTTTATGTATATGTTTTTTGCATTTTTTGTCTTAATAAAATTAGGAATGGATTTTTGTTGTAAATATTTTTCTAAATTATCTTCCACGTTTAGAATAAAATACCGTGTGTATATATTTAAGGTACGTTTAGTACATTTTGCAATGCCCATGTTCATTTTACTTTTTTGAAAGCTTTTACTGTCTACAATTTGTTAGCTTTTTGTTTATTGGAAGGGTGATTAGGTTTAGATCTTTAATGTTATATTTGTTTTTATTTGACGCGTTTCATGTACTATAATTGACTATTATAGTTATGTATTTTTTAGTACCTTTTTATTTCCGCTACCTACCTTTATTTGAATCGTTGTTAATAACTTCTTTTGTTAAACGTAGATCCGTATATAATAAAATATGCCGATTTTATGTATATGTTTTTTGCATTTTTTGTCTTAATAAAATTAGGAATGGATTTTTGTTGTAAATATTTTTCTAAATTATCTTCCACGTTTAGAATAAAATACCGTGTGTATATATTTAAGGTGCTTTAAATACATTTTGCAATGCCCGTGTTCATTTTACTTTTTTGAAAGCTTTTACTGTCTACAATTTGTTAGCTTTTTGTTTATTGGAAGGGTGATTAGGTTTAGATCTTTAATGTTATATTTGTTTTTATTTGACGCGTTTCATGGACTATAATTGATTATTATAGTTATTTATTTTTTAGTACCTTTTTATTTCCGCTACCTACCTTTATTTGAATCGTTGTTAATAACTTCTTTTGTTAAACGTAGATCCGTATATAATAAAATATGCCGATTTTATGTATATGTTTTTTGCATTTTTTGTCTTAATAAAAGTATGCATGGATTTTTGGAATAATTTTTTTTTAAATTCTTCGACCTCTGAAATAAAATCCTATGGGTTCAAGGTGATTTTAACACATTTTGTAACTGTGTTTATGTTTCTACATTGAACTGTTTTAATTTTAGCGGTTTTTTTAATTGTTTATTATCGGTATTTATCTTTTAATATATTTTTATGCCGCTATATGTGTCTGTGTGTTTTATTCGATACAGTTTGTTTAGGTTTTCGATATTCTTGAAGGGTCATTAGGTTTAGACCTTTAATAATGTGTTTGTGTTTTTTCTCTTGTAGGTTTCATGTACTTTAATGGTTTATTATATTTATATATTTTTTAGTATGTTTTAGTTTCCGCTACCTACTTTTATTTGATTCGCAATTAATATCTTCTATTGTTAAACGTAGATCTATATATAATGAAATGTGCCGATTTTATAGATGTTTTTTTGGTATTTTTTTCTTAATTAAATTAGAAATGAATTTTGGACTAAAAATTCTTCAAATTTATTTTTTATGTCTAAAATAAAATACCGTGTGTATATATTCAAGGTGCTTTTTAACACACTGTTTTATTGTGCGTGTTTATTGCTCGGTGTTTGATTTAACAAGGAGAATTTTGGAACGTGTTTTAAAATTAGTTAAAAGTTTATTGGTTTGTAGACAGGTGTGAAAAGGAGACAACTTAATAGAAGGAGATACATTTATTTTCAATTATATGTTTTAATATTTTATATAAGTTTTAGAAAAGTAAAAAATCAAGTGATGAGTAATTAACATTTTACTAAATAACACTATAGTTGTGTAGACATTGAAATATAATATTTTAAGTCAGTTTGTTTCGAATAAAACGTTCAATTGCGCACGATAATTTCACCATATTACTAAAGCACGCCATTTGCATTAATCATTTTTAGCCTTCGTGACTGAATTACAGTTCCAATTCAATTGGCCTTATTATCTTGGGCTTGCTCTAAGTCTCTTGGCCCATGCTGATGTTCTAAGAGCAGTTTGAGCTCGTTCAAGCCAAATAGAAATGGGCTTGTAGCGAAAACAGGGAGCGTCCTTGTAGAAACAAAAAAGCTCATAGCATATTCGTATCCTCTCACTTTGGTGTACTCAAAAACAAATGGTAGCATTCCGAATAAATGGTTCTCATTTTGGCTATGAGGTATTGGGTCGGCGAATGCTGATTTGGCGCCTGTTCCAGAATCGGCAGTGTCAGTAGTGTGTCCTGTCATACCTTTAACTTCTTGCAAACTAGCTGGCGATGTAGACGTTGGAGTCTGGCCTTGGGAGTTAACATTGTTAACATCCCCAACGTGTTTTTCATATTCATTAGGTCCATTGGTGTTCACTCTGTTAAGTTCTTCATCCCAGCTATTGACGAAGTCCTGTATTGGAAGCGAGGAATGGTTTTCTTCGATTCGTACCCGTTGTATTGGGCCGAATTTCATTTCTAGGTTGCGCAGGCATTGGTGGAAACCAAGCAAGAATGGATCAGTTGTCAGATCTGGTAGCGTCCTTGTATATCGGTAAAAGACGGACCCATATTTAAAACCACACATCCTTGCATATAGAGGTATAAATGTTAAGGAGCTCATTACACAAGGATACCAAATTTGTGTTTCATCCAATGTAGGCCTGTTAGCAGGATGTTTTTCGCCTAACCGTTCTAATTGCTCTTTATTGTCCTGCTTCGTTGGTAGCTGTTTATACGAATTATAATTGGTCTCCACGTCGTGATTTATTTGACGAGAACCGGATGGTCCAGCCCTTATTTGTATATCTGCTGATACCAGAAACTTGATTTTAGGCGATGGCTTGCTCTTAGGTTCTTTGGATGTACCCGGCCCCCTTTTCGCTTCTTCAAATTTGGACCTTTTAGCAGGATGTTTTTCGCCTAGCCGTTCTAATTTTGCTTCTTGCTCTAGAATGTCCTTTTGCTTACACCAACCTCGAAGGGTTGATTCAGGAACGTTGAGACTACGTCCAACAGCAGCTTTAGTCTCGCCTTGTTGAACTCTGCGTATAGCTTCCAGCTTCACAGCTACAGTTCTTCTGGTTCTTTTCTTAACAATCATTTTTAATAAGTAGAAAATGACTAAATAACTTGCTCGAGTTGCTTTCAGGTCAACGACTGAAGGATGATGATGTCTTCGAGAATATTTATAGTCGCATAGCCTTTGATTAATTTATGGTTATACCTGTTCAAAGATAATCCATTTAGAAATAACTTTCCTCTGATTCGTGAATTTCTTTGTAATAGTTGTTTTATTTGACCTTATTGTTTTATTAGTATTAATAAATTAATTTATTAGGGAGTCATTGCCGGTAAATACAGCGGGTGTATTGGAATGCCATTTTGCCCAAAGGCTTTGTTCATAATGGAAGTCTAATAACACTCTATTTCTTTTAGTAGCGCATTTCTTTGAATTAAACTGGATTTGGAATATATGGCACACATTTTGTTATCCAATTATTATATTGCAGTAAAAATTTAATATTAATATAGTTTTCTTGATACAAATAACATATGTTTTAGATATATTATAATATACTATTACTTAATAGTAATTCATATATTGTTTCATATATTTTATTAGTGATGAGTAAATGAATGTAATATCAAAGTTCTAGGAAATGATAATATACGGCCAATCGTATACGTTTGCCAATATTATTGTGGGCAATAGTGCCAGTGAATCTTGGTGTTATAAAGTGGATTTTATGCTATTAACAGAAAAGAAAAATAGCAAATAACCTAAATTTGTTTAGAATTGACTGTATATATATATTTGTTTGATTCAAAACGAGGAATTTTGAAATGTGTTCTTTTGACATATTTATAATTTTTTGGCCTTTTTTCTTTTGGCGCTTTTCATGTACTTAAATTGTTTATGTTTATCTTGTAATAACCTTTTTATTTCCGCTATATACTTTTATTTGATTCTCTGCTATTATGCTCCTTTTTTAAATTAGATCATTAGATTATATTATATAATTAATATTATATTTATTTTTTAGTGTCGTTTTATTTCCGATACCTACCTTTATTTGAATCGTTGGTAATAACTTCTTTTGTTAAACGTAGATCCGTATATAATAAAATATGCCGATTTTATAGATATGTTTTTTTTGCATCTTTTTTTTTAATTAAATTAGAAATGGATTTTTGGAGTAAAGATTTTTCAAAATTATTTTCCACTTCCAAAATAAAATACTGTGTGTATATATTCAAGATGTTTTAACACAATTTCTAATGTCCGTGTTCATTTTACTTTTCCGAAGGCGTTTATTCTCTCTCTACTATTTCTTTAGCTTTTGATGTTGTTGAAGTGCTATTAGATTTAGTTCTTTAATAAAATATTTGCTTTTTTACGCAGGTACGTTTAATGTACTTTAATACTTTATTATATTAATTTATGTTTTAATATCTTTTTATTTCTGCTTTATGCTTTTATTTGATTTGCTAAAATAATCTTTTGTTAAACATATATCTATATATAGTAAATTATGCCGCTTTATATATATGTTTTTTGTTGCATTTTGGGAGTAAAAAAGTTAAAATTTTAAATTTGTAATAGTCCGTGTTTATTCTGCCATTATGGACGCTTTGTATCTATACAATGTCTCTAGCTTTTCGCTGTTCTCGCGATATCATTAGGTTTAAAATTTTAGAATTTCGTTCTTTACTTCGCACGATTCTTCAAATTATATTTTTTGTATTTAGCTTTCCGATATATGTCTTTTTCTAGACGTTCTTATTAAATATAAGACCTAAGACAAAAGAGTAAAAGTATCACCTAATATCTTACATGGAAAATACATAGTAAGCATAAAAATCTATGAAAAACGCACTAGTGGAAGCTCGCGCGGCGCTTGCTGCTAACTTAGCACTAAAAAAAATTGTTGAATGTCACGGCTTTCTGCGACAACATGAACAAAAACCCTTTTTTATAGGAACAGTAGAAGCCAGGGGTTTAGACGAAAAATAATAAAATAAAAGTAAAACGAGATTAGATATATTTATTTATTTTATAAAAATAAATGCTTTTGATATTTTATTTTATTTCTATGTATTTATTACATACTTATTAAATATTGATAATGAAATAATTATTGTTGAATCAGTGTTTGTAGATTATGAACTAAAAGAAAATTTAGCTGGTTTGAAATTAAGATCTCCTATTTAACCAGCGATTAATGACACCTAATCTGTGTACTAATTCGTGAGATTTGGGGATTTCGATGTAGTTTACATCGCGTTCCGGACTCTTATCGAAGGGAAACGGTGGCGGTGGTTCTGGACGGTGATGTAATGGTTTGTCATTCTTCGGTAGAGTTTCAACCGGTTGGCTGCAATTCCCCAAGGAAATACAGTTTTTACTCATAGTGTCCTGCTTCGCTGGTAGCGGTTTATATGGATTAGAATACGTATCCATGTCGTAATTTTTCTTAGGGGAACTGGATATTTCAACCCTTATTTCTATATCTGCTGATACCAGAAACTTGATTTTAGGCGATGGCTTGCTCTTAGGTTCTTTGGATGTACCCGGCCCCCTTTTCGCTTCCTCAAATTTGGGTCTTTTAGCAGGATGTTTTTCGCCTAACTGTTCTAATTTTGCTTCTTGCTCTAGAATGTCCTTTTGCTTACACCAACCCCGAAGGGTTGATTCAGGAACGTTGAGACTACGTCCAACAGCAGCTTTAGTCTCGCCTTGTTGAACTCTGCGTATAGCTTCCAGCTTCACAGCTACAGTTCTTCTGGTTCTTTTCTTAACAATCATTTTTAATAAGTAGAAAATGACTAAATAACTTGCTCGAGTTGCTTTCAGGTCAACGACTGAAGGATGATGATGTCTTCGAGAATATTTATAGTCGCATAGTCTTTGATTAATTTATGGTTATACCTGTTCAAAGATAATCCATTTAGAAATAACTTTCCTCTGATTCGTGAATTTCTTTGTAATAGTTGTTTTATTTGACCTTATTATTTTATTAGTATTAATAAATTAATTTATTAGGGAGTCATTGCCGGTAAATACAGCGGGTGTATTGGAATGCCATTTTGCCCAAAGGATTTGTTCATAATGGAAGTCTAATAACACTCTATTTCTTTTAGTAGCGCATTTCTTTGAACTAAACTGGATTTGGAATATATCGCACATATTTTGTTATCGGTTTATTATATTTCAGTAAAAATTTAATATTAATATAGTTGTCTTGATACATATAACATATGTTTTAGATATATTATAATATACTATTAATTAATAGTAATTCATATATTTTATTAGTGATGAGTAAACGAATGTAATATCAAGGTTCTAGGAAATGATATTATACGGCCAATCGTTATACTTTTGCCAATAGTATTGTGGACAATAGTGCCAGTGAATCTTGGTGTTATAAAGGGGATTTTATGCTATTAACAGAAGAGAAAATATAAACGAATGTGTTTTTTTTAAACTATTGTTTTAATAAAATTAGGAATGGATTTTTGTTGTAAATATTTTTCTAAATCATCTTCCACCTCTAAAATAAAATACTGTGTGCATATATTTAAGTTTCTTTTAACACAGTTTGTAATGTCCGTGTTCATTTTATTTTTTGAAGGCTTTTACTCTCTACAATTTATTTAGCTTTTTGTTGTACTTGCAGTGTTATTAGGTTTAGATCTTTATTAATATATTTGTTTTTTTTACGCTTTTGAAGTATCATAATTGTTTATTTTATTTAGTTATTTTTTAGTATCTTTTTATATCCGCTACTTACCTTTATTTAATTTGCTGTTAATATCTTCTTTTGTTAAAAGTAGATCTATATATAATAAAATATGACGATTTTATAGATACGTTTTTTTTGCATTTTGAGCACAAAAATTAAAAGCAAAAAAATGTGGAAATTGTTGGTGATTGTTGTAGATTGGTCTCGCGAGGTTATCTGTTTCAGAACTTTAACAATTCGTTCTTCAGTTCGTACGTTTCTTCTATTTATATTTATCTTTCAGATATATTTTTTTCTAGACTTGATTTCAGAGATCTTCATATCATATTCTCAAAATGACAAAATGAATTTTGTTTTAATTAAATATACAAGGTAAGTTAAAAGAGTAAAAGTATCTCTCTTTTCGTTATAGGCTGAAATAATCATAACTGTATTCACAGTACATAATTGATAATGAAATATCAGAATCTATGAAAACGCACTTGTGGAAGCTGGCGTGGCTCTTGCTGCTATATTAGCACTAAATAAATTGTTGAAGGTCACGGCTTTCTGCGACAACATAAACAAAAACCGCTTTTAAAGGAATACTAGTATACAGGGGACTAGACGAACAAGCGTTGAGTAAATTATATATTTGTTTAGGCGTAGTTTATGGTACAAGTAATTTCTTGTTACGGTCACTGGAAATTCTTTTAACTTTTGTAGATAAAAATTAACTAATAGCAAATTTACAATTACGATATAATGGCGTAATCAATTACATTTATTCAAGTAGACTATTGATAATCAATTAATTAATCCTAAACCAATAGATCAATACACAGTTATAGTGGTTTTTGGTTATTGTGACTGGTTAGTCCCATTTCTATACAGTTATTGAACATAAATCGAGTTTCCTCAAATTTATTTTATAATTTTCAGTAATAATATTAACCGATCAGTAAATGTTCTTAATCGAAATCAAATAATTGAAATCCCTCTGCTCTATCATTTGCGTATGACAAAAAATGGGAACTATTCGTCACACTAATTAATTTTTGCCCAAACTGATATCGTTACATACAGCAGGAATCTACTAACCGTGCAGCATATTTATCCTGCAATATGTTTCGCCTCAAATATATAAGCTTCGTGATTCGGTTCGCATCAATTTCAATCCATCACATTCGAAACAAATGAAAATGCGTCATTTGATTACAATTTAGTTAAATCTCTAGTAGAAAAAATTTCCTAAATTTTTAAAGCAATTTTTAAATGTGTTCGGCACAAATATTCGGTATTCTGACCATGCTCATTTTCAATTTTCTGTGTAAATTCGCCTAAAGCTTTATGTGCTTCATTCATTCATTCATTTCAGCTTCCTAGTTAGCTTTCACTAACTTCACTTTGTAGAACATTATTTCGTCAAAATAGGAAGAAAATAAATTTGCAGATCGTTGAAAATGTCTGATTTTTCACCGAATAAATAGTACTTGCGGGTAGTTTTACCTGTTATTCCAATTTAAACATAATAGTAGCTGAAGGTCATCGAATACTGTGTGAAGCTTATAGCTGCATGGATTCCTACACGTGAATACTGATTTCGACATATTAAAAGTGATGGTTTTCGGCACCGAAGAAAAGTTTTATTCTGGACGGCCTAAGAAATTTGTAGACGAGGATTTGAATGTATTACTCGATTAAACCATCAATGGGGATTGCTACTGTTAACACTTAATGCGTTTGGTTTGAGCACTTCGTGAAAAACGACCACAATACCAGCAAAACACAATAGTGCTATTTAGGATTACAAAGATCGACAGCATATTGTAAAAGAGGCGGAAATATGAAACAGAATCAAATTACTATCGGGGCAATAAAAGTATATCAAAAGGATAAGCAAACAAAAACAATTATTTATGGCTAAACATTTTCTTTATATAGCACGTCGGTATATATATAATAAAAGACGAAAGTTGTATTGATATTAATTAGATATATTGCTATTTATTATATTTTAATGCCATGCTATAAATGAATCATTTAAAGAACTAATATAAATAGGGTGGCAGATAGTCATCTCAGTAGTCTCTCCAGTTGCAGGCCCGGGCCACATTGTTAACCTTATAACATCAGAAGTTTCGTTTTATTTTGCATCATGTGTAAACGTTGTAGAGGATTACCTACGGGAGACGAAGAGACAGAGAGGGCCTGTAAGAGATGTCGAAGAAGAAAGAGACAAGTTGGAGAGGGCTATGGTTAAAATATTTGGGCAAGCCAGAAATTTACATTCGTCGTCGACATCTGGAAACAGTACTTCACCCTGTTCTTCGGTTCGTTCTGCTCCCTTGGAGGTTAACCAAGGTCCTACGTTTTCCTCCGTTAACGCATTACCATTAGATCTGCGAAAAAAACCCGTTAAGGATGAACATTTATGTGACAATCTGGTTCCAATGGACCTTAATCAAGAATGTACGCCATCAGGTGACGAAGGACGTTGCCTTATCATGCAAGGTTCCTCCAGGGACGGAACCAGATCTACATCACCAGTGCAGGATATCGGTTTAGCTGCCGGGTACTCTATTCCCGAGTCCTATATATTAAATCCAACAAGAGCAGAAGCCAGGCAGCTGAGAAGCGCAATGCCTAATATTAAATTACATATTAAGTGGCTAGCCCAGCAATATTCGCTGAAGTATTACAACGGCAATGGGGAGTTACCACAATTTAGAACGGACGATTATGTTCAGAAGTTGAATAGGTTTCAACAATTACTGGAAATAGAGTTTGGAACACCGCCGCCGCCGCCAAATCAACCAGGAAATTCGAATGAGTAGGAGTTCATGTGATTTCTATAGTAATAACTAGAATAGTCTTTTGCTAATTGTTATCATACTTGGTTGTAATTATAAATAATGTAAATCATTTTGAGATATATAATAACGTTTTTAATAAACCTTTTCATTATTTGCTAATACACACTTTTTTATTTGATTATTTTAACACCAATTACACAAGTTTCGGACCCGAGCGGATTCATAACGAGAACGTTTCTAAACGTTATTAACTCAGATCTTCAATCCGTGTTTCAAGATTGGTTCTAGCTTTCGGGGGTGTCAACCGACGCACGACCTGCATTTAATATCATTTAGAAGTTGTTTCTGTGATGTGACTCTGCTTCGGGACCTTCGAAAATGCATAGAAATCATTAGAGAGTCGACAGCGACTATTACATAGCGTTACTAAACCGTTTGAAGGGCGAAATCGTCGACAAACGGCCGTATTTGAAGAAAAATAAAATGCTGATTCGCTAGGACAAATCTAGAGAAAATTCATATATGCATTCTTAAAATTTTCTCAACTACTGAGGCTCCATAGAAAATAGCTTTCTAAAAAGTGTTGACCAAGGACTGATGTCTGGTAAATACGGTGGGAAGAAACACAATAAAGTTTTTTAATAACATCGTTTACGAAATGAAGAATAATACGTTAGATTCACCCAAGAAAACCCGTCTACATACAAAGTGGGTGACGAATCTTGACCATCTTGATATTGGCTCTATTCCAGACCAAATTTACGAAATATATAAGAACAGTACACAAATTATTTTATCGTTATAAACATAATTTAATAAAATTATTTTAGAGAGAATTGTCTGAAAAGTTGTTGAAAAGTCCTTCTTCCAGAACTTCCAGACATTGCCTTGAAAATAATTAAATTTTTAAAGGCATAAAATAATACCTAGGCAGATAAACTATTAGAATTTGTGTATCTTGATGAAACTTGGATATTTCAAAATGGTTCATTGTGGCAATTGGCAAGACGGTCACAAAAAAGTGTAAAGACAACAGAAATTGATGGAAATAGGTAAAAGGTACAACAGCATTCGATTAGATTAGAAGAACAGTGTGTTTTTGAATTGGACAATGAGTTGGAAAGTGAAAGTGACTGAAGGAAACTTTTAGGATATGTGATAATGCTGTACTATGCTAGAAATTCCTGAGACAGAGTGGTGAGAGTGGAAACAACTAAAGCTATGCACATAATTAATTGAATATAACTGTACAAAATGGTATTGTAGAGCGTGAAAGATTTGTGTGCACAGATATGATTGTAATTGTTCAAAACTAAACATGAGCATTAGGTTAGAACGTATGAGGAGAGAGTGAATGCTAACTGTTTTGTAGATATGGTAAATGTATTAGACAGAATTCAGTGACTAATGTTTATGAAAAATGGTGTACACAGATAGTAGCAGATGAAATAAAACATACAGTGATACAAGAACTAAACGAAAAAAAAATGCTCCGGAATGAAAGTGAAGTACGTTTCTCAGATATACAATTGTTAATTAGGTGGATTAGGCCTCCAAGGGGATACCACTACTTAACAAAACGCGCCTAGAAACTCTACTTCACGGATGGTGTGGAAAAGAGTTAAATGTAAACAAAACAAATCTAATCCAGAAACTATTATAGGTGTGTCTTAATTGTAGTTTTAAGTCCTTCGATAATATATGTATTAGATTTACTATAATGTTAAAAAAATTATACCTTATAATAATTTTGTTAAATTACTTTATTTAGATTAGAATTTTTTTGTACGGCAAAGCCAAACTGAAGTAAAACTCAGAGGTAATTCGGCAACATTGCAATGTTTTGACGTCACAAATAAATATGATGCATTACTACAAAAATTTTGAATGGACAATATATATTTTTATTTGGTTCGCTGCTTTTATCTTCTTTTGTGAAATGTAGATATAATTAAATATGCCGATTTTATGTATATGTTTTTTTGCATTTTTGTCTTAATAAAATTAGGAATGGGTTTTAGGAGTAAATATTTTTCTAAATTATCTTCCACGTTTAGAATAAAATACGGTGTGTATATATTTAAGGTATGACTATAAATAATACTAGGAGTATCATATATAACAATATACATGATAACTATTCTATACTTTATTTACTATATTTATATATACTGAATAGTTAATGACACACTAGTCACAGATAAAAAGGGTACAATGAAGGAACTTTATTATAAACGCTAAAATGGCTATTACTTTTTAAACGTCTATGTTTATTAAGAAAATAACTGAAATTACAATTGTTAAAGAACATATTTTATTATATCTTTTTATTGATTCATAACATCATCGTAATATTGGATTAATTTATTATCCAAATTTTTTTTAGAAAGCACGTTAGTGTGTAGATAATAAACAATGAATGAATAATTTTTTTCCATGTTATTAAGCATTCTAAACGGAGTGATCCTACACATAGCAGATAAAACTACAATCAAAAAACCCTGTTTGTGACTTGTCAATATATCTAGAAAATCATTGGAAATATATCTATGTATTTTCAAGAGTCATTGGGCAAACATTGGACTTAAAGAAAATGCATACGCATTACGATTTTGAAGCAATTTTTAAATGTGTTCGGCAAAAATATTCGGTATTCTGACCATGCTCATTTTCAATTTTCGGTGTAAATTCGCCTAAAGCTTTATGTGCTTCATTCATTCATTCATTTCAGCTTCCTAGTTAGCTTTCACTAACTTCACTTTGTAGAACATTATTTCGTCAAAATAGGAAGAAAATAAATTTGCAGATCGTTGAAAATGTCTGATTTTTCACCGAATAAATAGTACTTGCGGGTAGTTTTACCTGTTATTCCAATTTAAACATAATAGTAGCTGAAGGTCATCGAATACTGTGTGAAGCTTATAGCTGCATGGATTCCTACACGTGAATACTGATTTCGACATATTAAAAGTGATGGTTTTCGGCACCGAAGAAAAGTTTTATTCTGGACGGCCTAAGAAATTTGTAGACGAGGATTTGAATGTATTACTCGATTAAACCATCAATGGGGATTGGTACTGTTAACACTTAATGCGTTTGGTTTGAGCACTTCGTGAAAAACGACCACAATACCAGCAAAACACAATAGTGCTATTTAGGATTACAAAGATCGACAGCATATTGTAAAAGAGGCGGAAATATGAAACAGAATCAAATTACTATCGGGGCAATAAAAGTATATCAAAAGGATAAGCAAACAAAAACAATTATTTATGGCTAAACATTTTCTTTATATAGCACGTCGGTATATATATATAATAAAAGACGAAAGTTGTATTGATATTAATTAGATATATTGCTATTTATTATATTTTAATGTCATGCTATAAATGAATCATTTAAAGAACTAATATAAATAGGGTGGCAGATAGTCATCTCAGTAGTCTCTCCAGTTGCAGGCCCGGGCCACATTGTTAACCTTATAACATCAGAAGTTTCGTTTTATTTTCCATCATGTGTAAACGTTGTAGAGGATTACCTACGGGAGACGAAGAGACAGAGAGGGCCTGTAAGAGAAAATGTGTCGAAGAAGAAAGAGACAAGTTGGAGAGGGCTATGTTCAAAGTATTTGGGCAAGCCAGAAATTTACATTCATCGTCGACATCTGGAAACAGTACTTCACCCTGTTCTTCGGTTCGTTCTGCTCCCTTGGAGGTTAACCAAGGCCCTACGTTTTCCTTCGTTAACGCATTACCATTAGATCTGCGAAAAAAACCCGTTAAGAATGAACATTTATGTGACAACCTGGTTCCAATGGACCTTAATCAAGAATGTACGCCATCAGGTGACGAAGGACGTTGCCTTATTATGCAAGGTTCCTCCAGGGACGGAACCAGATCTACATCACCAGTGCAGGATATCGGTTTAGCTGCCGGGTACTCTATTCCCGAGTCCTATATATTAAATCCAACAGGAAGAGAAGCCAGGCAGCTGAGAAGCGCAATGCCTAATATTAAATTACATATTAAGTGGCTAGCCCAGCAATATTCGCTGAAGTATTACAACGGCAATGGGGAGTTACCACAATTTAGAACGGACGATTATGTTCAGAAGTTGAATAGGTTTCAACAATTACTGGAAATAGAGTTTGGAACACCGCCGCCGCCGCCAAATCAACCAGGAAATTCGAATGAGTAGGAGTTCATGTGATTTCTATAGTAATAACTAGAATAGTCTTTTGCTAATTGTTATCGTACTTGGTTGTAATTATAAATAATGTAAATCATTTTGAGATATATAATAACGTTTTTAATAAACCTTTTCATTATTTGCTAATACACACTTTTTTATTTGATTATTTTAACACCAATTACACAAGTTTCGGACCCGAGCGGATTCATAACGAGAACGTTTCTAAACGTTATTAACTCAGATCTTCAATCCGTGTTTCAAGATTGGTTCTAGCTTTCGGGGGTGTCAACCGACGCACGACCTGCATTTAATATCATTTAGAAGTTGTTTCTGTGATGTGACTCTGCTTCGGGACCTTCGAAAATGCATAGAAATCATTAGAGAGTCGACAGCGACTATTACATAGCGTTACTAAACCGTTTGAAGGGCGAAATCGTCGACAAACGGCCGTATTTGAAGAAAAATAAAATGCTGATTCGCTAGGACAAACCTAGAGAAAATTCATATATGTATTCTTAAAATTTTCTCAACTACTGAGGCTCCATAGAAAATAGCTTTTTAAAAAGTGTTTACCAAGGACTGATGTCTGGTAAATACGGTGGGAAGAAACACAATAAAGTTTTTTAATAACATCGTTTACGAAATGAAGAATAATACGTTAGATTCACCCAAGAAAACCCGTCTACATACAAAGTGGGTGACGAATCTTGACCATCTTGATATTGGCTCTATTCCAGACCAAATTTACGAAATATATAAGAACAGTACACAAATTATTTTATCGTTATAAACATAATTTAATAAAATTATTTTAGAGAGAATTGTCTGAAAAGTTGTTGAAAAGTCCTTCTTCCAGAACTTCCAGACATTGCCTTGAAAATAATTAAATTTTTAAAGGCATAAAATAAGACCTAGGCAGATAAACTATTTGAATGTGTGTATCTTGATGAAACTTGGATATTTCAAAATGGTTCATTGTGGCAATTGGCAAGACGGTAACAAAAAAGTGTAAAGATAACAGAAATTGATGGAAATAGGTAAAAGGTACAACAGCATTCGATTAGATTAGAAGAACAGTGTGTTTTTGAATTTGACAATGAGTTGGAAAGTGAAAGTGACTGAAGGCAACTTTCAGGATATGTGATAATGCTGTACTATGCTAGAAATTCCTGAGACAGAGTGGTGAGAGTGGAAACAACTAAAGGTATGCACATAATTAATTGAATATAACTGTACAAAATGGTATTGTAGAGCGTGAAAGATTTGTGTGCACAGATATGATTGTAATTGTTCAAAACTAAACATGAGCATTAGGTTAGAACGTATGAGGAGAGAGTGAATGCTAACTGTTTTGTAGATATGGTAAATGTATTAGACAGAATTCAGGGACTAATTTTTATGAAAAATGGTGTACACAGATAGTAGCAGATGAAATAAAACATACAGTGATACAAGAACTAAACGAAAAAAATAAATATGCTCCGGAATGAAAATAAAGTACGTTTCTCAGATATACAATTGTTAATTAGGTGGATTAGGCCTTCAGGGGGATACCATTACTTAACAAAACGCGCCTAGAAACTCTACTTCACGGATGGTGTGGAAAAGAGTTAAATGTAAACAAAACAAATCTAATCCAGAAACTATTATAGGTGTGTCTTAATTGTAGTTTTAAGTCCTTCGATAATATATGTATTAGATTTACTATAATGTTAAAAAAATTATACCTTATAATAATTTTGTTAAATTACTTTATTTAGATTAGAATTTTTTTGTACGGCAAAGCCAAACTGAAGTAAAACTCAGAGGTAATTCGGCAACATTGCAATGTTTTGACGTCACAAATAAATATGATGCATTACTACAAAAATTTTGAATGGACAATATATATTTTTATTTGGTTCGCTGCTTTTATCTTCTTTTGTGAAATGTAGATATAATTAAATATGCCGATTTTATGTATATGTTTTTTTGCATTTTTGTCTTAATAAAATTAGGAATGGGTTTTAGGAGTAAATATTTTTCTAAATTATCTTCCACGTTTAGAATAAAATACCGTGTGTATATATTTAAGGTACGTTTAGTACATTTTGCAATGCCCATGTTCATTTTACTTTTTTGAAAGCTTTTACTGTCTACAATTTGTTAGCTTTTTGTTTATTGGAAGGGTGATTAGGTTTAGATCTTTAATGTTATATTTGTTTTTATTTGACGCGTTTCATGGACTATAATTGATTATTATAGTTATTTATTTTTTAGTACCTTTTTATTTCCGCTACCTACCTTTATTTGAATCGTTGTTAATAACTTCTTTTGTTAAACGTAGATCCGTATATAATAAAATATGCCGATTTTATGTATATGTTTTTTGCATTTTTTGTCTTAATAAAATTAGGAATGGATTTTTGTTGTAAATATTTTTCTAAATTATCTTCCACGTTTAGAATAAAATACCGTGTGTATATATTTAAGGTACGTTTAGTACATTTTGCAATGCCCATGTTCATTTTACTTTTTTGAAAGCTTTTACTGTCTACAATTTGTTAGCTTTTTGTTTATTGGAAGGGTGATTAGGTTTAGATCTTTAATGTTATATTTGTTTTTATTTGACGCGTTTCATGGACTATAATTGATTATTATAGTTATTTATTTTTTAGTACCTTTTTATTTCCGCTACCTACCTTTATTTGAATCGTTGTTAATAACTTCTTTTGTTAAACGTAGATCCGTATATAATAAAATATGCCGATTTTATGTATATGTTTTTTGCATTTTTTGTCTTAATAAAATTAGGAATGGATTTTTGTTGTAAATATTTTTCTAAATTATCTTCCACGTTTAGAATAAAATACCGTGTGTATATATTTAAGGTGCTTTAAATACATTTTGCAATGCCCGTGTTCATTTTACTTTTTTGAAAGCTTTTACTGTCTACAATTTGTTAGCTTTTTGTTTATTGGAAGGGTGATTAGGTTTAGATCTTTAATGTTATATTTGTTTTTATTTGACGCGTTTCATGGACTATAATTGATTATTATAGTTATTTATTTTTTAGTACCTTTTTATTTCCGCTACCTACCTTTATTTGAATCGTTGTTAATAACTTCTTTTGTTAAACGTAGATCCGTATATAATAAAATATGCCGATTTTATGTATATGTTTTTTGCATTTTTTGTCTTAATAAAATTAGCAATGGATTTTTGTTGTAAATATTTTTCTAGATTATCTTCCACGTTTAGAATAAAATACCGTGTGTATATATTTAAGGTGCTTTAAATACATTTTGCAATGCCCGTGTTCATTTTACTTTTTTGAAAGCTTTTACTGTCTACAATTTGTTAGCTTTTTGTTTATTGGAAGGGTGATTAGGTTTAGATCTTTAATGTTATATTTGTTTTTATTTGACGCGTTTCATGGACTATAATTGATTATTATAGTTATTTATTATTTAGTACCTTTTTATTTCCGCTACCTACCTTTATTTGAATCGTTGTTAATAACTTCTTTTGTTAAACGTAGATCCGTATATAATAAAATATGCCGATTTTATAGGTATATTTTTTTTGCATTTTTCTCTTAATAAAAGTATGCATGGATTTTTGGAATAATTTTTTTTTTAATTCTTCGACCTCTGAAATAAAATCCTATGGGTTCAAGGTGATTTTAACACATTTTGTAACTGTGTTTATGTTTCTACTTTGAACTGTTTTAATTTTAGCGGTTTTTTTAATTGTTTATTATCGGTATTTATCTTTTAATATATTTTTATGCCGCTATATGTGTCTGTGTGTTTTATTCGATACAGTTTGTTTAGGTTTTCGATATTCTTGAAGGGTTATTAGGTTTAGACTTTTAATAATGTATTTGTGTTTTTTCTCTTGTAGGTTTCATGTACTTTAATGGTTTATTATATTTATATATTTTTTAGTATGTTTTAATTTCCGCTACCTACTTTTATTTGATTCGCAATTAATATCTTCTATTGTTAAACGTAGATCTATATATAATGAAATGTGCCGATTTTATAGATGTTTTTTGGTATTTTTTTCTTAATTAAATTAGAAATGAATTTTGGACTAAAAATTCTTCAAATTTATTTTTTATGTCTAAAATAAAATACCGTGTGTATATATTCAAGGTGCTTTTTAGCACACTGTTTTATTGTCCGTGTTTATTGCTCGGTGTTTGATTTAACACAGAGAATTTTGGAACGTGTTTTAAAATTAGTTAAACCCTTATTGGTTTGTAGACAGGTGGGAAAAGCAGACAACTTAATAGAAGGAGATACATTTATTTTCAATTATATATTTTAATATTTTATATAAGTTTTAGAAAAGTAAAAAATCAAGTGATGAGTAATTAACATTTTACTAAATAACACTATAGCTGTGTAGACATTGAAATATAATGTTTTAAGTCAGTTTGTTTCGAATAAAATGTTCATTTGTGCACGATAGTTTCACCATATTACTAAAGCACGCAATTTGCATAAGTTTAATCATTTTTAGCCTTCGTGACTGAATTACAGTTCCAATTCAATTGTCCTTATTATCTTGGGCTTGCTCTAAATCCCTTGGCCCATGCTGATGTTCCAACAGTAGTTTGAGCTCGTTCAAGCCAAATAGAAATGGGCTTGTAGCGAAAACAGGGAGCGTCCTTGTAGAAACAAAAAAGCTCATAGCATATTCGTATCCTTTCACTTTGGTGTACTCAAAAACAAATGGTAGCATTCCGAATAACTGGTTCTCATTTTGGCTATGAGGTATTGGCTCGCCGAATGCTGAATTGGCGCCCGTTCCAGAATCGGCAGTGTCAGTAGTGTGTCCTGTCATACCTTTAACTTCTTGCAAACTAGCTGGCGATGTAGACGTTGGAGTCTGGCCTTGGGAGTTAACATTGTTAACATCCCCAACGTGTTTTTCATATTCATTAGGTCCATTGGTGTTCACTCTGTTAAGTTCTTCATCCCAGCTATTGACGAAGTCCTGTATTGGAAGCGAGGAATGGTTTTCTTCGATTCGTACCCGTTGTATTGGGCCAAATTTCATTTCTAGGTTGCGCAGGCATTGGTGGAAACCAAGCAAGAATGGATCAGTTGTCAGACCTGGTAGCGTCCTTGTATATCGGTAAAAGACGGACCCATATTTAAAACCACACATCCTTGCATATAGAGGTATAAATGTTAAGGAGCTCATTACACAAGGATACCAAATTTGTGTTTCATCCAATATAGGCCTGTTAGCAGGATGTTTTTCGCCTAACCGTTCTAATTCCTCTTTCTTGTCTTGCTTCGTTGGTAGCTGTTTATACGAATTATAATTGGTCTCCACGTCGTGATTTATTTGACGAGAACCGGATGGTCCAGCCCTTATTTGTATGTCTGTTGGTACCAGAAACTTGATTTTAGGCGATGGCTTGCTCTTAGGTTCTTTGGATGTACCCGGCCCCCTTTTCGCTTCTTCAAATTTGGACCTTTTAGCAGGATGTTTTTCGCCTAGCCGTTCTAATTTTGCTTCTTGCTCTAGAATGTCCTTTTGCTTACACCAACCTCGAAGGGTTGATTCAGGAACGTTGAGACTACGTCCAACAGCAGCTTTAGTCTCGCCTTGTTGAACTCTGCGTATAGCTTCCAGCTTCACAGCTACAGTTCTTCTGGTTCTTTTCTTAACAATCATTTTTAATAAGTAGAAAATGACTAAATAACTTGCTCGAGTTGCTTTCAGGTCAACGACTGAAGGATGAAGATGGCTTCGAGAATATTTATAGTCGCATAGTCTTTGAACGTTAATTAATTTATGGTGATACCTGTTCAAAGATAATCGATTTAGAAGTAACTTTCCTCTGATTCGTGAATTTCTTTATAATAGTTGTTTTATTAGACCTTATTATTTTATTAGTATTAATAAATTAATTTATTAGGGAGTCATTGCCGGTAAATACAGCGGGTGTATTGGAATGCCGTTTTGCCCAAAGGCTTTGTTCATAATGGAAGTCTAATAACACTCTATTTCTTTTAGTAGCGCATTTCTTTGAATTAAACTGGATTTGGAATATATGGCACACATTTTGTTATCGAATTATTATATTGCAGTAAAAATTTAATATTAATATAGTTTTCTTGATACAAATAACATATGTTTTAGATATATTATAATATACTATTACTTAATAGTAATTCATATATTGTTTCATATATTTTATTAGTGATGAGTAAATGAATGTAATATCAAAGTTCTAGGAAATGATAATATACGGCCAATCGTTATACATTTGCCAATAGTATTGTGGACAATAGTGCCAGTGAATCTTGGTGTTATAAAGGGGATTTTATGCTATTAACAGAAGAGAAAATATAAACCAATGTGTTTTTTTTAAACTATTGTTTTAATAAAATTAGGAATGGATTTTTGTTGTAAATATTTTTCTAAATCATCTTCCACCTCTAAAATAAAATACTGTGTGCATATATTTAAGTTTCTTTTAACACAGTTTGTAATGTCCGTGTTCATTTTATTTTTTGAAGGCTTTTACTCTCTACAATTTATTTAGCTTTTTGTTGTACTTGCAGTGTTATTAGGTTTAGATCTTTATTAATATATTTGTTTTTTTTTTACGCTTTTGAAGTATCATAATTGTTTATTTTATTTAGTTATTTTTTAGTATCTTTTTATATCCGCTACATACCTTTATTTGATTTGCTGTTAATATCTTCTTTTGTTAAAAGTAGATCTATATATAATAAAATATGACGATTTTATAGATACGTTTTTTTTTGCATTTTGAGCACAAAAATTAAAAGCAAAAAAATGTGGAAATTGTTGGTGATTGTTGTAGATTGGTCTCGCGAGGTTATCTGTTTCAGAACTTTAACAATTCGTTCTTCAGTTCGTACGTTTCTTCTATTTATATTTATCTTTCAGATATATTTTTTTCTAGACTTGATTTCAGAGATCTTCATATCATATTCTCAAAATGACAAAATGAATTTTGTTTTAATTAAATATACAAGGTAAGTTAAAAGAGTAAAAGTATCTCTTTTCGTTATAGGCTGAAATAATCATAACTGTATTCACAGTACATAATTGATAAAGAAATATCAGAATCTATGAAAACGCACTTGTGGAAGCTGGCGTGGCTCTTGCTGCTATATTAGCACTAAATAAATTGTTGAAGGTCACGGCTTTCTGCGACAACATAAACAAAAACCGCTTTTAAAGGAATACTAGTATACAGGGGACTAGACGAACAAGCGTTGAGTAAATTATATATTTGTTTAGTTGTAGTTTATGGTACAAGTAATTTCTTGTTACGGTCACTGGAAATTCTTTTAACTTTTGTAGATAAAAATTAACTAATAGCAAATTTACAATTACGATATAATGGCGTAATCAATTACATTTATTCAAGTAGACTATTGATAATCAATTAATTAATCCTAAACCAATAGATCAATACACAGTTATAGTGGTTTTTGGTTATTGTGACTGGTTAGCCCCATTTCTGTACAGTTATTGAACATAAATCGAGTTCCCTCAAATTTATTTTATAATTTTCAGTAATAATATTAACCGATCAGTAAATGTTCTTAATCGAAATCAAATAATTGAAATCCCTCTGCTCTATCATTTGCGTATGACAAAAAATGGGAACTATTCGTCACACTAATTAATTTTTGCCCAAACTGATATCGTTACATACAGCAGAAATCTACTAACCGTGCAGCATATTTATCCTGCAATATGTTTCGCCTCAAATATACAAGCTTCGTGATTCGGTTCGCATCAATTTCAATCCATCATATTCAAAACAAATGAAAATGCGTCATTTGATTACAATTTAGTTAAATCTCTAGTAGAAAAAATTTCCTAAACTAACCGGTGTCTATTTTGTTTTTTGTTAATATAATTCCTCACTAATATCTATATCTTTGCATCATTAATACATGTAAATAAGCAGGAAAAGTATGCCAAAAAAATCGGTTTATTTTGAAACTGAATTTATTTTCGGCATAATTTCCAAACACTCACCCGGAAGGCTCATGTGCCAGAGGGTTATAAATTTGGGGAATTAAAAGGTCTTAAATTAATTAAAAATTCTTGTTCTAATTAAATTTAAGCATTCTCCAATAAATGTCTTTATAAGTAACAATGGAAAATGGACAAGTAATAACCATACCAGTCAGACCAAGGACCAGGCTGGGTAAGATCGGATGTCTTCTGGGTTGGTCACTGGTTGGTAGGTCCAGTCTAGATAAATCTTTGGTGATAAAAACGAGACTAGTATATAAACCTTGTTGGCCAAACTCATTATATAAGTGAGAAGCTTTTATCCTTTTTATTTATTATAACGTAACATAATAATAAAACAACCAAATATATGGTATAGGCATTTATTAACAAAATTGTGTTATTACAATTAAATTATTTATGTACTCCGAAATAACATTTGGCATAACGGACAATATACATGTAGGAAGAACAGCCATTACTATGAGAAACTAGATTAAACTACTAGATTACGACACTAGATATACTAGTTGCACAAAATCACTTCACGGCTCCTTAGTTTTCGGATAGGGAGATTCTGATCTTGTATTGTCTTCTCAGTTACTATCACTTGATCCCGTTCAGCAATAGTTTGTTGTAAAAAGGTTTCTGATTTAGGACTGGTTACATCATAATCGGTTGTGCGGACTTTAGAAAACGAAGACTTGCTTGAGGCTGGGGTAGTCTCGTGACTATTTTCTGGCAACTGGGATCCCCCATTACTGGCATTCTGTTCAGAGGTGGTGTTAGCGGTTGTCACTGGATTTGGTTGAGTACTAGCTAGTTTAGCACCGTTAAAAATAAATTCGAGGCTTTCTTCCAATATATTGTATTTGTTGCGATACCAGGTTCTAAGGGTCGCTTGGGAAATATTCAAATTTTTAGCCACTGCTACTATTTTTTCTCCTCTCTTTACGCGACATATTGCTTCCATCTTGAAAGAAAAATCTTTTCTATACCTAGCCATTTTATACACAACACAAAAACACTTCTTAGTTGAGACACTGAACTCGGACTAGTAATGCAGCACTATATATTATCGTCCTTTTATAGTAACTTTACCCTTTTTTACGTTATAATTGACCCCATCTCCTTCAAATTCTTTTCGTCCTATTGGTTCGCAGTTGGTCACATTTTATATGGTTATAGAGACTCAATAAAATAATTTTATATATCGTATGAAAATGTATAAAATTTGGATATATATATATATATATATATATATATATATATATATATATATATATATATATATAATTTGGATATATATATATATATATATATATATATATATATATATATATATATATATATATATATATATATATATATATATATATATATATATATATATATATATATATATATATATATATATAGTAGTATATAGTATATATATGGTAGTACAAAATCAATTGTTTAAGCATGAAATTTATTAGTAATAATCCAAATAAATCCGAAACGCGCTAAAAGGTTAAAATGTTGGAGTGCGGAAACGATGCTTAGGAAGCGGTAAGTTACGTCAGTGTTTCGTAGGGCTTCTGATGATAATATAAATAAAGGTGAAAAGGGCTCTCGTCAGAACCAGAAATTATTTAAACAAAAGAAATTCACTGTTGGGACGAAAGTATATATATGAATATAAGTACATTAAAATTGAAATATAGTATTCGTTCATAAAGATGTTGAAATAAAGATTGTAAAATAATAAGAGTATATTTGATATCATATGTATTTTTGATATTTTTATGTTTTTACATGATTTTAAATCAATATATGTAGCCTATTTTGCATGTGTTTTCACACATAGAAAACTGGTTGGAAAATTGAAAACTAAATAATTTAAATATTGATGATGAGTGAAAGAAGGGCAGACTTAATTTTAAAGGATTTGCAATGGGCATGCAATTCTTTTATTCGACAATAAAACATTTCAATGCTTTTTTTTTAAATATAGTATTTGTATTCGATGGATGAATGAACAAATGTAAATTAATCTTGAGCGACTTACAATTTATTTATTCGACACTTAAACAATTTCAACGTGGCTTTTGAATATCGTGTTTGATGATGGATGATCGACTGTGAATTAAATATCAAGGATTTTTTTTGGATGATTAACTTAACATTAATCTATGCCATTACTGGAAATCATATAAGTAACGTTCGTTATTACACTGCTTTGTAATCATGTATTTACAAAACTTTTAATTGTATAATATAATTACCATCAGTTATTTTGGCCTAAAGAAATACGGAACCATAAAATAATCATTAGATATAAGTAAAGATTGTTTGTCAGTCCATTTTGATAGAATTGGGAGTTTGGGGAATATAATGAAACAATTTCGGTCATTAATATTTATGATTATCACTATTTTGTTGTACGCATATTTGTATATATTTATATATTTATTAAATTATATATTTGTTTAGGTGTAGTTTCATTAAATATAAGTAAGGTATTTAAGTGTGTCATTGTATTATGCCGCCATAATAAAATTAGTCGATCTTAAAGGTACTTTTATATTTTATTGCTTTCAATGTATTATTTGTAGTGACAAAGTTTGCTAGAATTGAGGAATAATAAAACGGTTTATCTATACTTTTTTCTTAATAGCGATATCCTCTTTTATATGTTTACATTAACTTTATTTTATATTTGTTTATGTTCTGTCTTAAAAATAACATTGAAAATAATAATTGGTAATTATAAATATAAATAAGGGATAGTGCATTAAGGTATCATGTCGCCATTATATAATTAGTTGATTTTCGAGAGACTTTTTTATTGCTTTCAGTCAATTATGTCTAGTGAGAATGTCAGAATCGACAGCTTAAAGTGTTTCGTTGTCCTAATAATTATTTTTTATATCAACTTTAGTTTAAGTATTATCCTTGATAGTTTTATTGATATACTATGTTTAGTTGCAACGTGCAACAATTTGAGTTCTATAAACGTTTACCTTTTCAACTAATTTTTCGGTAGCTTCAGCTGTTTTGTTTAAAGATGCTTGGAAGGCAAAAAAAACAAAAATTATTAGTATTCATACGAGAAATAGAGCGAGTGTTATTTAAAACAAATAATACTCGACGGATGACTAATGAATATTTAACTTTTATTCGTATTTTGCAAGTGGCAATTGTCAAAAACGTCTCATAAAAATAAAATATTGTATTAAAAATATGTGTAATGTTTTTTTTTGTAATGAATTGAAAAATGAAACAAAGCAATTTTGGTGATAATGAAATGATGAACACATTCGCCAGACCTCTCTTCTAACTCTGGAATTAATATGGGATCAACTTTATAGAATAGTGAGGAATCTATGTCCATCTAGACCAGTAGAGTTCTGAGAATACTTATAAAGTGAATGAAAGATTACATAACTAAGTTAATAGAAAGAATGAGTACAATTTGTGAGCTTTGAGGTAATGAGGCTAAATTTAATGAGAAACATATTCAATTATTTAATCTCTACTAAATATATTGCACTAACTGCGCTTCAATTGTTCTACCAACTGAGAGTGAATCCTGTCCTTCCTGCCAAATATCAATGCAATAGAGATGTCTTCAGCCATTTAGTTTTGTAGTGTGTATATATTTAAGGTGCTTTTAATACATTCGGCATTGCCCGTGTTCATTTTACTTTTTTGTATTCTTTTACTCTCTACAATTTGTTTAGCTTTTTGTTGTATTGGAAGGGTTATTAGGTTTAGATCTTTAATATTATATTTGTTTTTATTTGACGCGTTTCATCTACTATAATTGATTATTATAGTTATTTATTTTTTAGTATATTTTTATTTCCGCTACCTTCTTTTATTTGATTCGCAATTAATATCTTCTATTGTTAAAGGTAGATCTATATATAATGAAATATGCCGTTTTTATAGATATATTTTTTTTGCATTTTTGTCTTAATAAAAGTATGCATGGATTTTTGGAATAATTTTTTTTGAAATTCTTCGACCTCTAAAATAAAATCCTATGGGTTCAAGGTGATTTTAACACATTTTGTAACTGTGTTTATGTTTCTACTTTGAACTGTTTTAATTTTAGCGGTTTTTTAAATTGTTTATTATTGGTATTTATCTTTTAATATATTTTTATGCCGCTATATGTGTGTCTGTGTGTTTTATTCGATATAGTTTGTTTAGGTTTTCGATATTCTTGAAGGGTTATTAGGTTTATACCTTTAATAATGTATTTGTTTTTTTTCCCTTGTAGGTTTTATGTACTTTAATGGTTTATTATATTTATATATATATTTTAGTATGTTTTAATTTCCGCTACCTACTTTTATTTGATTCGCAATTAATATCTTCTATTGTTAAAGGTAGATCTATATATAATGAAATATGCCGATTTTATAGATATATTTTTTTTTGCATTTTTGTCTTAATAAAAGTATGCATGGATTTTTGGAATAATTTTTTTTTAATTCTTCGACCTCTAAAATAATATCCTATGGGTTCAAGGTGATTTTAACACATTTTGTAACTGTGTTTATGTTTCTACTTTGAACTGTTTTAATTTTAGCGGTTTTTTAAATTATTTATTATAGATATTTATCTTTTAATATATTTTTATGCCGCTATATGTGTGTCTGTGTGTTTTATTCGATACAGTTTGTTTAGGTTTTCGATATTCTTGAAGGGTCATTAGGTTTAGACCTTTAATAATGTATTTGTTTTTTTCCCTTGCAGGTTTCATGTACTTGGTTTATTATATTTATATATTTTTTAGTATGTTTTAATTTCCGCTACCTATTTTTATTTGATTCGCAATTAATATCTTCTATTGTTAAACGTAGATCTATATATAATGAAATATGCCGATTTTACAGATGTTTTTTTGGTATTTTTTTCTTAATTAACTTAGGAATGGATTTTTGGATTAAAAATTCTTCAAATATTTTTTTTATGTCGAAAATAAAATACCGTATGTATATATTCAAGGTGCTTTTTAACACACTGTTTTATTGTCCGTGTTTATTGCTCGGTGTTTGATTTAACACGGAGAATTTTGGAATGTGTTTTAAAATTAGTTAAACCCTTATTGGTTTGTAGACAGGTGGGAAAAGGAGACAACTTAATAGAAGGAGATACATTTATTTTCAAATATATATTTTAATATTTTATATAAGTTTTATAAAAGTAAAAAATCAAGTGATGTGTAATTAACATTTTACTAAATAACACTATAGCTGTGTAGACATTGAAATATAATGTTTTAAGTCAGTTTGTTTCGAATAAAATGTTCATTTGTGCACGATAGTTTCACCATATTACTAAAGCACGCAATTTGCATAAGTTTAATCATTTTTAGCCTTCGTGACTGAATTACAGTTCCAATTCAATTGTCCTTATTGTCTTGGGCTTGCTCTAAATCCCTTGGCCCATGCTGATGTTCCAACAGTAGTTTGAGCTCGTTCAAGCCAAATAGAAATGGGCTTGTAGCGAAAACAGGGAGCGTCCTTGTAGAAACAAAAAAGCTCATAGCATATTCGTATCCTTTCACTTTGGTGTACTCAAAAACAAATGGTAGCATTCCGAATAACTGGTTCTCATTTTGGCTATGAGGTATTGGCTCGCCGAATGCTGAATTGGCGCCCGTTCCAGAATCGGCAGTGTCAGTAGTGTGTCCTGTCATACCTTTAACTTCTTGCAAACTAGCTGGCGATGTAGACGTTGGAGTCTGGCCTTGGGAGTTAACATTGTTAACATCCCCAACGTGTTTTTCATATTCATTAGGTCCATTGGTGTTCACTCTGTTAAGTTCTTCATCCCAGCTATTGACGAAGTCCTGTATTGGAAGCGAGGAATGGTTTTCTTCGATTCGTACCCGTTGTATTGGGCCAAATTTCATTTCTAGGTTGCGCAGGCATTGGTGGAAACCAAGCAAGAATGGATCAGTTGTCAGATCTGGTAGCGTCCTTGTATATCGGTAAAAGACGGACCCATATTTAAAACCACACATCCTTGCATATAGAGGTATAAATGTTAAGGATCTCATTACACAAGGATACCAAATTTGTGTTTCATCCAATGTAGGCCTGTTAGCAGGATGTTTTTCGCCTAACCGTTCTAATTCCTCTTTCTTGTCTTGCTTCGTTGGTAGCTGTTTATACGAATTATAATTGGTCTCCACGTCGTGACTTATTTGACGAGAACCGGATGGTCCAGCCCTTATTGGTATGTCTGCTGGTGTCTGCAGAAACTTGATTTTAGGCGATGGCTTGCTCTTAGGTTCTTTGGATGTACCCGGCCCCCTTTTCGCTTCTTCAAATTTGGACCTTTTAGCAGGATGTTTTTCGCCTAGCCGTTCTAATTTTGCTTCTTGCTCTAGAATGTCCTTTTGCTTACACCAACCTCGAAGGGTTGATTCAGGAACGTTGAGACTACGTCCAACAGCAGCTTTAGTCTCGCCTTGTTGAACTCTGCGTATAGCTTCCAGCTTCACAGCTACAGTTCTTCTGGTTCTTTTCTTAACAATCATTTTTAATAAGTAGAAAATGACTAAATAACTTGCTCGAGTTGCTTTCAGGTCAACGACTGAAGGATGAAGATGGCTTCGAGAATATTTATAGTCGCATAGTCTTTGAACGTTAATTAATTTATGGTGATACCTGTTCAAAGATAATCGATTTAGAAGTAACTTTCCTCTGATTCGTGAATTTCTTTATAATAGTTGTTTTATTAGACCTTATTATTTTATTAGTATTAATAAATTAATTTATTAGGGAGTCATTGCCGGTAAATACAGCGGGTGTATTGGAATGCCATTTTGCCCAAAGGCTTTGTTCATAATGGAAGTCTAATAACACTCTATTTCTTTTAGTAGCGCATTTCTTTGAATTAAACTGGATTTGGAATATATGGCACACATTTTGTTATCGAATTATTATATTGCAGTAAAAATTTAATATTAATATAGTTTTCTTGATACAAATAACATATGTTTTAGATATATTATAATATACTATTACTTAATAGTAATTCATATATTGTTTCATATATTTTATTAGTGATGAGTAAACGAATGTAATATCAAGGTTCTAGGAAATGATAATATACGGCCAATCGTATACGTTTGCCAATATTATTGTGGACAATAGTGCCAGTGAATCTTGGTGTTAAAAAGGGGATTTTATGCTATTAACAGAAAAGAAAAATAGCAAATAACCTAAATTTGTTTAGAATTGACTGTATATATATATTTGTTTGATTCAAAACGAGGAATTTTGAAATGTGTTCTTTTGACATATTTATAATTCCTTGGCCTTTTTTCTTTTGGCGCTTTTCATGTACTTAAATTGTTTATGTTTATCTTGTAATAACCTTTTTATTTCCGCTATATACTTTTATTTGATTCTCCTTTTTTAAATTAGATCATTAGATTATATTATATAATTAATATTATATTTATTTTTTAGTGTCGTTTTATTTCCGATACCTACCTTTATTTGAATCGTTGGTAATAACTTCTTTTGTTAAACGTAGATCCGTATATAATAAAATATGCCGATTTTATAGATATGTTTTTTTTTGCATCTTTTTTTTTTTAATTAAATTAGAAATGGATTTTTGGAGTAAAGATTTTTCAAAATTATTTTCCACTTCCAAAATAAAATACTGTGTGTATATATTCAAGATGTTTTAACACAATTTCTAATGTCCGTTTTCGTTTTACTTTTCCGAAGGCGTTTATTCTCTACAATTTCTTTAGCTTTTCGATGTTGTTGAAGGGCTATTAGATTTAGTTCTTTAGTAAAATATTTGCTTTTTTACGCAGGTACGTTTAATGTACTTTAATACTTTATTATATTAATTTATGTTTTAATATCTTTTTATTTCTGCTTTATGCTTTTATTTGATTTGCTAAAATAATCTTTTGTTAAACATATATCTATATATAGTAAATTATGCCGCTTTATATATATGTTTTTTGTTGCATTTTGGGAGTAAAAAAGTTAAAATTTTAAATTTGTAATAGTCCGTGTTTATTCTGCCATTATGGACGCTTGTATAGAGAAACTATACAATGTCTCTAGCTTTTCGCTGTTCTCGCGATATCATTAGGTTTAAAATTTTAGAATTTCGTTCTTTACTTCGCACGATTCTTCAAATTATATTTTTTGTATTTAGCTTTCCGATATATGTCTTTTTCTAGACGTTCTTATTAAATATAAGACCTAAGACAAAAGAGTAAAAGTATCACCTAATATCTTACATGGAAAATACATAGTAAGCATAAAAATCTATGAAAAACGCACTAGTGGAAGCTCGCGCGGCGCTTGCTGCTAACTTAGCACTAAAAAAAATTGTTGAATGTCACGGCTTTCTGCGACAACATGAACAAAAACCCTTTTTTATAGGAACAGTAGAAGCCAGGGGTTTAGACGAAAAATAATAAAATAAAAGTAAAACGAGATTAGATATATTTATTTTATAAAAATAAATGCTTTTGATATTTTATTTTATTTGTATGTATTTATTACATACTTATTAAATATTGATAATGAAATAATTATTGTTGAATCAGTGTTTGTACATTATGAACTAAAAGAAAATTTAGCTGGTTTGAAATTAAGATCTCCTATTTAACCAGCGATTAATGACACCTAATCTGTGTACTAATTCGTGAGATTTTGGGATTTCGATGTAGTTTACATCGCGTTCCGGACTCTTATCGAAGGGAAACGGTGGCGGTGGTTCTGGACGGTGATGTAATGGTTTGTCATTCTTCGGTAGAGTTTCAACCGGTTGGCTGCAATTCCCCAAGGAAATACAGTTTTTACTCATAGTGTCCTGTTTCGCTGGTAGCGGTTTATATGGATTAGAATACGTATCCATGTCGTAATTTTTCTTAGGGGAACTGGATATTTCAACCCTTATTTCTATATCTGCTGATACCGGAAACTTGATTTTAGGCGATGGCTTGCTCTTAGGTTCTTTGGATGTACCCGGCCCCCTTTTCGCTTCCTCAAATTTGGGTCTTTTAGCAGGATGTTTTTCGCCTAACTGTTCTAATTTTGCTTCTTGCTCTAGAATGTCCTTTTGCTTACACCAACCGCGAAGGGTTGATTCAGGAACGTTGAGACTACGTCCAACAGCAGCTTTAGTCTCGCCTTGTTGAACTCTGCGTATAGCTTCCAGCTTCACAGCTACAGTTCTTCTGGTTCTTTTCTTAACAATCATTTTTAATAAGTAGAAAATGACTAAATAACTTGCTCGAGTTGCTTTCAGGTCAACGACTGAAGGATGATGATGTCTTCGAGAATATTTATAGTCGCATAGTCTTTGATTAATTTATGGTTATACCTGTTCAAAGATAATCCATTTAGAAATAACTTTCCTCTGATTCGTGAATTTCTTTGTAATAGTTGTTTTATTTGACCTTATTATTTTATTAGTATTAATAAATTAATTTATTAGGGAGTCATTGCCGGTAAATACAGCGGGTGTATTGGAATGCCATTTTGCCCAAAGGCTTTGTTCATAATGGAAGTCTAATAACACTCTATTTCTTTTAGTAGCGCATTTCTTTGAACTAAACTGGATTTGGAATATATCGCACACATTTTGTTATCGGTTTATTATATTTCAGTAAAAATTTAATATTAATATAGTTGTCTTGATACATATAACATATGTTTTAGATATATTATAATATACTATTAATTAATAGTAATTCATATATTTTATTAGTGATGAGTAAACGAATGTAATATCAAGGTTCTAGGAAATGATATTATACGGTCAATCGTTATACATTTGCCAATATTATTGTGGGCAATAGTGCCAGTGAATCTTGGTGTTAAAAAGGGGATTTTATGCTATTAACAGAAGAGAAAATATAAACGAATGTGTTTTTTTTTAAACTATTGTTTTAATAAAATTAGGAATGGATTTTTGTTGTAAATATTTTTCTAAATCATCTTCCACCTCTAAAATAAAATACTGTGTGCATATATTTAAGTTTCTTTTAACACAGTTTGTAATGTCCGTGTTCATTTTATTTTTTGAAGGCTTTTACTCTCTACAATTTATTTAGCTTTTTGTTGTACTTGCAGTGTTATTAGGTTTAGATCTTTATTAATATATTTGTTTTTTTTTACGCTTTTGAAGTATCATAATTGTTTATTTTATTTAGTTATTTTTTAGTATCTTTTTATATCCGCTACTTACCTTTATTTGATTTGCTGTTAATATCTTCTTTTGTTAAAAGTAGATCTATATATAATAAAATATGACGATTTTATAGATACGTTTTTTTTTTGCATTTTGAGCACAAAAATTAAAAGCAAAAAAATGTGGAAATAGTTGGTGATTGTTGTAGATTGGTCTCG
Organism: Rhynchophorus ferrugineus; assembly: GCF_030347505.1. Lineage (NCBI taxonomy): Eukaryota > Metazoa > Arthropoda > Insecta > Coleoptera > Curculionidae > Rhynchophorus > Rhynchophorus ferrugineus. The sequence continues at coordinate 15,181,709 of NW_027472587.1, forward strand.
CGAGGTTATCTGTTTCAGAACTTTAACAATTCGTTCTTCAGTTCGTACGTTTCTTCTATTTATATTTATCTTTCAGATATATTTTTTTCTAGACTTGATTTCAGAGATCTTCATATCATATTCTCAAAATGACAAAATGAATTTTGTTTTAATTAAATATACAAGGTAAGTTAAAAGAGTAAAAGTATCTCTCTTTTCGTTATAGGCTGAAATAATCATAACTGTATTCACAGTACATAATTGATAATGAAATATCAGAATCTATGAAAACGCACTTGTGGAAGCTGGCGTGGCTCTTGCTGCTATATTAGCACTAAATAAATTGTTGAAGGTCACGGCTTTCTGCGACAACATAAACAAAAACCGCTTTTAAAGGAATACTAGTATACAGGGGACTAGACGAACAAGCGTTGAGTAAATTATATATTTGTTTATTTGTAGTTTATGGTACAAGTAATTTCTTGTTACGGTCACTGGAAATTCTTTTAACTTTTGTAGATAAAAATTAACTAATAGCAAATTTACAATTACGATATAATGGCGTAATCAATTACATTTATTCAAGTAGACTATTGATAATCAATTAATTAATCCTAAACCAATAGATCAATACACAGTTATAGTGGTTTTTGGTTATTGTGACTGGTTAGTCCCATTTCTATACAGTTATTGAACATAAATCGAGTTCCCTTAAATTTATTTTATAATTTTCAGTAATAATATTAACCGATCAGTAAATGTTCTTAATCGAAATCAAATAATTGAAATCCCTCTGCTCTATCATTTGCGTATGACAAAAAATGGGAACTATTCGTCACACTAATTAATTTTTGCCCAAACTGATATCGTTACATACAGCAGGAATCTACTAACCGTGCAGCATATTTATCCTGCAATATGTTTCGCCTCAAATATATAAGCTTCGTGATTCGGTTCGCATCACTTTCAATCCATCATATTCAAAACAAATGAAAATGCGTCATTTGATTACAATTTAGTTAAATCTCTAGTAGAAAAAATTTCCTAAACTAACCGGTGTCTATTTTGTTTTTTGTTAATATAATTCCTCACTAATATCTATATCTTTGCATCATTAATATTGCATCATATTTTTAAACTGAATTTATTTTCGGCATAATTTCCCAACACTCACCCGGAAGGCTCATGTGCCAGAGGGTTATAAATTTGGGGAATTAAAAGGTCTTAAATTAATTAAAAATTCTTGTTCTAATTAAATTTAAGCATTCTCCAATAAATGCCTTTATAAGTAACAATGGAAAATGGACAAGGAATAACCATACCAGTCAGACCAAGGACCAGGCTGGGTAAGATCGGATGTCTTCTTAGTTGGTCACTGGTTGGTAGGTCCAGTCTAGATAAATCTTTGGTGATAAAAACGAGACTAGTATATAAACCTTGTTGGCCAAACTCATTATATAAGTGAGAAGCTTTTATCCTTTTTATTTATTATAACGTAACATAATAATAAAACAACCAAATATATGGTATAGGCATTTATTAACAAAATTGTGTTATTACAATTAAATTATTTATGTACTCCGAAATAACATTTGGCATAACGGACAATATATTATATACATGTAGGAAGAACAGCCATTACTATGAGAAACTAGATTAAACTACTAGATTACGACACTAGATATACTAGTTGCACAAAATCACTTCACGGCTCCTTAGTTTTCGGATAGGGAGATTCTGATTTTCTATTGTGTTCTCAGTTACTATCACTTGATCCCGTTCAGCAATAGCTTGTGAAAAGGTCTCTGATTTAGGATTGGTTACATCATAATCGGTTGTGCGGACTTTAGAAAACGAAGACTTGCTTGAGGCTGGGGTAGTCTCGTGACTATTTTCTGGCAACTGGGATCCCCCATTACTGGCATTCTGTTCAGAGGTGGTGTTAGCGGTTGTCACTGGATTTGGTTGAGTACTAGCTAGTTTAGCACCGTTAAAAATAAATTCGAGGCTTTCTTCCAATATATTGTATTTGTTGCGATACCAGGTTCTAAGGGTCGCTTGGGAAATATTCAAATTTTTAGCCACTGCTACTATTTTTTCTCCTCTCTTTACGCGACATATTGCTTCCATCTTGAAAGAAAAATCTTTTCTATACCTAGCCATTTTATACACAACACAAAAACACTTCTTAGTTGAGACACTGAACTCGGACTAGTAATGCAGCACTATATATTATCGTCCTTTTATAGTAACTTTACCCTTTTTTACGTTATAATTGACCCCATCTCCTTCAAATTCTTTTCGTCCTATTGGTTCGCAGTTGGTCACATTTTATATGGTTATAGAGACTCAATAAAATAATTTTATATATCGTATGAAAATGTATAAAATTTGGATATATATATATATATATATATATATATATATATATATATATATATATATATAGTAGTATATAGTATATATATGGTAGTACAAAATCAATTGTTTAAGCATGAAATTTATTAGTAATAATCCAAATAAATCCGAAGCGCGCTAAAAGGTTAAAATGTTGGAGTGCGGAAACGATGCTAAGGAAGCGGTAAGTTACGTCAGTGTTTCGTAGGGCTTCTTAATATAATATAAATAAAGGTGAAAAGGGCTCTCGTCAGAACCAGAAAGTATTTAAACAAAAGAAATTCACTGTTGGGACGAAAGTATATATATGAATATAAGTACATTAAAATTGAAATATAGTATTCGTTCATAAAGATGTTGAAATAAATATTGTAACATAATAAGAGTATATTTGATATCATATGTATTTTTGATATTTTTATGTTTTTACATGATTTTAAATCAATATATGTAGCCTATTTTGCATGTGTTTTCACACATAGAAAACTGGTTGGAAAATTGAAAACTAAATAATTTAAATATTGATGATGAGTGAAAGAAGGGCAGACTTAATTTTAAAGGATTTGCAATGGGCATGCAATTCTTTTATTCGACAATAAAACATTTCAATGCTTTTTTTTTAAATATAGTATTTGTATTCGATGGAAGAATGAACAAATGTAAATTAATCTTGAGCGACTTACAATTTATTTATTCGACACTTAAACAATTTCAACGTGGCTTTTGAATATCGTGTTTGATGATGGATGATCGACTGTGAATTAAATATCAAGGATTTTTTTTGGATGATTAACTTAACATTAATCTATGCCATTACTGGAAATCATATAAGTAACGTTCGTTATTACACTGCTTTGTAATCATGTATTTACAAAACTTTTAATTGTATAATATAATTACCATCAGTTATTTTGGCCTAAAGAAATACGGAACCATAAAATAATCATTAGATATAAGTAAAGATTGTTTGTCAATCCATTTTGATAGAATTGGGAGTTTGGGGAATATAATGAAACAATTTCGGTCATTAATATTTATGATTATCACTATTTTGTTGTACGCATATTTGTATATATTTATATATTTATTAAATTATATATTTGTTTAGGTGTAGTGTCATTAAATATAAGTAAGGTATATAAGAGTGTCATTGTATTATGCCGCCATAATAAAATTAGTCGACCTTAAAGGTACTTTTATATTTTATTGCTTTCAATGTATTATTTGTAGTGACAAAGTTTGCTAGAATTGAGGAATAATAAAACGGTTTATCTATACTTTTTTGTTAATAGCGATATCCTCTTTTATACGTTTACATTAACTTCATTATATGTTTGTTTATGTTCTGTCTTAAAAATAACATTGGAAATAATAATTGGTAATTATAAATATAAAGAAGGCATAGTGCATTAAGGTATCATGTCGCCATAATATAATTAGTTGACTTTCTAAAGACTTTTTTATTGCTTTCAGTCAATTATATCTAGTGAGAATGTCAGAATTGACAGCTTAAAGTGTTTCGTTGTCCTAATAATTATTTTTTATATCTACTTTAGTTTAAGTATTATCCTTGATAGTTTTATTGATATACTATGTTTAGTTGCAACGTGCAACAGTTTGAGTTCTATAAACGTTTACCTTTTCAACTAATTTTTCGGTAGCTTCAGCTGTTTTGTTTAAAGATGCTTGGAAGGCAAAAAAAAACAAAAATTATTAGTATTCATACGAGAAATAGAGCGACTGTTATTTAAAACAAATAATACTCGACGGATGACTAATGAATATTTAACTTTATTTGTATTTTGCAAGTGGCAATTGTCAAGTCTCATAAAAATAAAATATTGTATTAAAAATATGTGTAATGATTTTCTTTTTTTTTGTAATGAATTGAAAAATGAAACAAAGCAATTTTGGTGATAATGGTGAACACATTCGCCAGATCTCTCTTCTAACTCTAGAACTTTATGGAATAGTGAGGAATCTATGTCCGTCGAGCCCAGTAGAGTTCTGAGAATACTTATAAAGTGAATGAAAGATTACATAACAAAGTTAATAGAAATAATGAGTCCAATTTGTGAGCTTTGAGGTAATGAGGCTAAATTTAATGAGAAACATATTCAATTATTTAATTTCTACTAAATATATTGCACTAACTGTGCTTCAATTGTTCTACCAACTGAGAGTGAATCCTGTCCTTCCTGCCAAATATCAATGCAATAGAGATGTCTTCAGCCATTTAGTTTTGTAGTGTGTATATATTTAAGGTGCTTTTAATACATTCGGCATTGCCCGTGTTCATTTTACTTTTTTGTATTCTTTTACTCTCTACAATTTGTTTAGCTTTTTGTTGTACTGGAAGGGTTATTAGGTTTAGATCTTTAATATTATATTTGTTTTTATTTGACGCGTTTCATGTACTATAATTAATTATTATAGTTATTTTTTTTTAGTATCTTTTTATTTCCGCTACCTACCTTTATTTGATTCGCAGTCAATATCTTCGATTGTTAAACGTAGATCCGTATATAATAAAATATGCCGATTTTATAGATATATTTTTTTTTGCATTTTTGTCTTAATAAAAGTATGCATGGATTTTTGGAATAATTTTTTTTTAATTCTTCGACCTCTAAAATAAAATCATATGGGTTTAAGTTGATTTTAACACATTTTGTAACTGTGTTTATGTTTCTACTTTGAACTGTTTTAATATTAGCGGTTTTTTTAATTGTTTATTATTGGTATTTATCTTTTAATATATTTTTATGCCGCTATATGTGTGTCTGTGTGTTTTATTCGATACAGTTTGTTTAGGTTTTCGATATTCTTGAAGGGTCATTAGGTTTAGACCTTTAATAATGTATTTGTTTTTTTCCCTTGTAGTTTTCATGTACTTTAATGGTTTATTATATTTATATATTTTTTAGCATGTTTGAATTTCCGCTAACTATTTTTATTTGATTCGCAATTAATATCTTCTATTGTTAAACGTAGATCTATATATAATGAAATATGCCGATTTTACAGATGTTTTTTTGGTATTTTTATCTTAATTAAATTAGAAATGGATTTTTGGACTAAACATTCTTCAAATATTTTTTTTATGTCGAAAATAAAATACCGTATGTATATATTCAAGGTGCTTTTTAGCACACTGTTTTATTGTCCGTGTTTATTGCTCGGTGTTTGATTTAACACGGAGAATTTTGGAACGTGTTTTAAAATTAGTTAAACCCTTATTGGTTTGTAGACAGGTGGGAAAAGGAGACAACTTAATAGAAGGAGATACGTTTATTTTCAATTATATTATTTTAATATTTTATATAAGTTTTAGAAAAGTAAAAAATCAAGTGATGAGTAATTAACATTTTACTAAATAACACTATAGCTGTGTAGACATTGAAATATAATGTTTTAAGTCAGTTTGTTTCGAATAAAATGTTCATTTGTGCACGATAGTTTCACCATATTACTAAAGCACGCAATTTGCATAAGTTTAATCATTTTTAGCCTTCGTGACTGAATTACAGTTCCAATTCAATTGTCCTTATTGTCTTGGGCTTGCTCTAAATCCCTTGGCCCATGCTGATGTTCCAACAGTAGTTTGAGCTCGTTCAAGCCAAATAGAAATGGGCTTGTAGCGAAAACAGGGAGCGTCCTTGTAGAAACAAAAAAGCTCATAGCATATTCGTATCCTTTCACTTTGGTGTACTCAAAAACAAATGGTAGCATTCCGAATAACTGGTTCTCATTTTGGCTATGAGGTATTGGCTCGCCGAATGCTGAATTGGCGCCCGTTCCAGAATCGGCAGTGTCAGTAGTGTGTCCTGTCATACCTTTAACTTCTTGCAAACTAGCTGGCGATGTAGACGTTGGAGTCTGGCCTTGGGAGTTAACATTGTTAACATCCCCAACGTGTTTTTCATATTCATTAGGTCCATTGGTGTTCACTCTGTTAAGTTCTTCGTCCCAGCTATTGACGAAGTCCTGTATTGGAAGCGAGGAATGGTTTTCTTCGATTCGTACCCGTTGTATTGGGCCAAATTTCATTTCTAGGTTGCGCAGGCATTGGTGGAAACCAAGCAAGAATGGATCAGTTGTCAGATCTGGTAGCGTCCTTGTATATCGGTAAAAGACGGACCCATATTTAAAACCACACATCCTTGCATATAGAGGTATAAATGTTAAGGAGCTCATTACACAAGGATACCAAATTTGTGTTTCATCCAATGTAGGCCTGTTAGCAGGATGTTTTTCGCCTAACCGTTCTAATTCCTCTTTCTTGTCTTGCTTCGTTGGTAGCTGTTTATACGAATTATAATTGGTCTCCACGTCGTGATTTATTTGACGAGAACCGGATGGTCCAGCCCTTATTTGTATGTCTGTTGGTACCAGAAACTTGATTTTAGGCGATGGCTTGCTCTTAGGTTCTTTGGATGTACCCGGCCCCCTTTTCGCTTCTTCAAATTTGGACCTTTTAGCAGGATGTTTTTCGCCTAGCCGTTCTAATTTTGCTTCTTGCTCTAGAATGTCCTTTTGCTTACACCAACCTCGAAGGGTTGATTCAGGAACGTTGAGACTACGTCCAACAGCAGCTTTAGTCTCGCCTTGTTGAACTCTGCGTATAGCTTCCAGCTTCACAGCTACAGTTCTTCTGGTTCTTTTCTTAACAATCATTTTTAATAAGTAGAAAATGACTAAATAACTTGCTCGAGTTGCTTTCAGGTCAACGACTGAAGGATGATGATGTCTTCGAGAATATTTATAGTCGCATAGTCTTTGAACGTTCATTAATTTATGGTTATACCTGTTCAAAGATAATCCATTTAGAAATAACTTTTCTTTGATTCGTGAATTTCTTTATAATAGTTGTTTTATTTGACCTTATTGTTTTATTAGTATTAATAAATTAATTTATTAGGGAGTCATTGCCGGTAAATACAGCGGGTGTATTGGAATGCCATTTTGCCCAAAGGCTTTGTTCATAATGGAAGTCTAATAACACTCTATTTCTTTTAGTAGCGCATTTCTTTGAATTAAACTGGATTTGGAATATATGGCACACATTTTGTTATCGAATTATTATATTGCAGTAAAAATTTAATATTAATATAGTTTTCTTGATACAAATAACATATGTTTTAGATATATTATAATATACTATTACTTAATAGTAATTCATATATTGTTTCATATATTTTATTAGTGATGAGTAAATGAATGTAATATCAAAGTTCTAGGAAATGATAATATACGGCCAATCGTTATACATTTGCCAATAGTATTGTGGACAATAGTGCCAGTGAATCTTGGTGTTAAAAAGGGGATTTTATGTTATTAACAGAAAAGAAAATTAGCAAATAACCTAAATTTGTTTAGAATTGACTGTATATATATATTTGTTTGATTCAAAACGAGGAATTTTGAAATGTGTTCTTTTGACATATTTATAATTTTTTGGCCTTTTTTCTTTTGGCGCTTTTCATGTACTTAAATTGTTTATGTTTATCTTGTAATAACCTTTTTATTTCCGCTATATACTTTTATTTGATTCTCCTTTTTTAAATTAGATCATTAGATTATATTATATAATTAATATTATATTTATTTTTTAGTGTCGTTTTATTTCCGATACCTACCTTTATTTGAATCGTTGGTAATAACTTCTTTTGTTAAACGTAGATCCGTATATAATAAAATATGCCGATTTTATAGATATGTTTTTTTTGCATCTTTTTTTTTAATTAAATTAGAAATGGATTTTTGGAGTAAAGATTTTTCAAAATTATTTTCCACTTCCAAAATAAAATACTGTGTGTATATATTCAAGATGTTTTAACACAATTTCTAATGTCCGTTTTCGTTTTACTTTTCCGAAGGCGTTTATTCTCTACAATTTCTTTAGCTTTTCGATGTTGTTGAAGGGCTATTAGATTTAGTTCTTTAGTAAAATATTTGCTTTTTTACGCAGGTGCGTTTAATGTACTTTAATACTTTATTATATTAATTTATGTTTTAATATCTTTTTATTTCTGCTTTATGCTTTTATTTGATTTGCTAAAATAATCTTTTGTTAAACATATATCTATATATAGTAAATTATGCCGCTTTATATATATGTTTTTTGTTGCATTTTGGGAGTAAAAAAGTTAAAATTTTAAATTTGTAATAGTCCGTGTTTATTCTGCCATTATGGACGCTTGTATAGAGAAACTATACAATGTCTCTAGCTTTTCGCTGTTCTCGCGATATCATTAAGTTTAAAATTTTAGAATTTCGTTCTTTACTTCGCACGATTCTTCAAATTATATTTTTTGTATTTAGCTTTCCGATATATGTCTTTTTCTAGACGTTCTTATTAAATATAAGACCTAAGACAAAAGAGTAAAAGTATCACCTAATATCTTACATGGAAAATACATAGTAAGCATAAAAATCTATGAAAAACGCACTAGTGGAAGCTCGCGCGGCGCTTGCTGCTAACTTAGCACTAAAAAAAATTGTTGAATGTCACGGCTTTCTGCGACAACATGAACAAAAACCCTTTTTTATAGGAACAGTAGAAGCCAGGGGTTTAGACGAAAAATAATAAAATAAAAGTAAAACGAGATTAGATATATTTATTTATTTTATAAAAATAAATGCTTTTGATATTTTATTTTATTTCTATGTATTTATTACATACTTATTAAATATTGATAATGAAATAATTATTGTTGAATCAGTGTTTGTACATTATGAACTAAAAGAAAATTTAGCTGGTTTGAAATTAAGATCTCCTATTTAACCAACGATTAATGACACCTAATCTGTGTACTAATTCGTGAGATTTTGGGATTTCGATGTAGTTTACATCGCGTTCCGGACTCTTATCGAAGGGAAACGGTGGCGGTGGTTCTGGACGGTGATGTAATGGTTTGTCATTCTTCGGTAGAGTTTCAACCGGTTGGCTGCAATTCCCCAAGGAAATACAGTTTTTACTCATAGTGTCCTGCTTCGCTGGTAGCGGTTTATATGGATTAGAATACGTATCCATGTCGTAATTTTTCTTAGGGGAACTGGATATTTCAACCCTTATTTCTATATCTGCTGATACCAGAAACTTGATTTTAGGCGATGGCTTGCTCTTAGGTTCTTTGGATGTACCCGGCCCCCTTTTCGCTTCCTCAAATTTGGGTCTTTTAGCAGGATGTTTTTCGCCTAACTGTTCTAATTTTGCTTCTTGCTCTAGAATGTCCTTTTGCTTACACCAACCCCGAAGGGTTGATTCAGGAACGTTGAGACTACGTCCAACAGCAGCTTTAGTCTCGCCTTGTTGAACTCTGCGTATAGCTTCCAGCTTCACAGCTACAGTTCTTCTGGTTCTTTTCTTAACAATCATTTTTAATAAGTAGAAAATGACTAAATAACTTGCTCGAGTTGCTTTCAGGTCAACGACTGAAGGATGATGATGTCTTCGAGAATATTTATACTCGCATAGCCTTTGATTAATTTATGGTTATACCTGTTCAAAGATAATCCATTTAGAAATAACTTTCCTCTGATTCGTGAATTTCTTTGTAAGAGTTGTTTTATTTGACCTTATTGTTTTATTAGTATTAATAAATTAATTTATTAGGGAGTCATTGCCGGTAAATACAGCGGGTGTATTGGAATGCCATTTTGCCCAAAGGCTTTGTTCATAATGGAAGTCTAATAACACTCTATTTCTTTTAGTAGCGCATTTCTTTGAATTAAACTGGATTTGGAATATATGGCACACATTTTGTTATCGAATTATTATATTGCAGTAAAAATTTAATATTAATATAGTTTTCTTGATACAAATAACATATGTTTTAGATATATTATAATATACTATTACTTAATAGTAATTCATATATTGTTTCATATATTTTATTAGTGATGAGTAAATGAATGTAATATCAAGGTTCTAGGAAATGATAATATACGGCCAATCGTATACGTTTGCCAATATTATTGTGGGCAATAGTGCCAGTGAATCTTGGTGTTAAAAAGGGGATTTTATGCTATTAACAGAAAAGAAAAATAGCAAATAACCTAAATTTGTTTAGAATTGACTGTATATATATATTTGTTTGATTCAAAACGAGGAATTTTGAAATGTGTTCTTTTGACATATTTATAATTTTTTGGCCTTTTTTCTTTTGGCGCTTTTCATGTACTTAAATTGTTTATGTTTATCTTGTAATAACCTTTTTATTTCCGCTATATACTTTTATTTGATTCTCCTTTTTTAAATTAGATCATTAGATTATATTATATAATTAATATTATATTTATTTTTTAGTGTCGTTTTATTTCCGATACCTACCTTTATTTGAATCGTTGGTAATAACTTCTTTTGTTAAACGTAGATCCGTATATAATAAAATATGCCGATTTTATAGATATGTTTTTTTTTGCATCTTTTTTTTTTTAATTAAATTAGAAATGGATTTTTGGAGTAAAGATTTTTCAAAATTATTTTCCACTTCCAAAATAAAATACTGTGTGTATATATTCAAGATGTTTTAACACAATTTCTAATGTCCGTTTTCGTTTTACTTTTCCGAAGGCGTTTACTCTCTACAATTTCTTTAGCTTTTCGATGTTGTTGAAGGGCTATTAGATTTAGTTCTTTAGTAAAATATTTGCTTTTTTACATAGGTACGTTTAATGTACTTTAATACTTTATTATATTAATTTATGTTTTAATATCTTTTTATTTCTGCTTTATGCTTTTATTTGATTTGCTAAAATAATCTTTTGTTAAACATATATCTATATATAGTAAATTATGCCGCTTTATATATATGTTTTTTGTTGCATTTTGGGAGTAAAAAAGTTAAAATTTTAAATTTGTAATAGTCCGTGTTTATTCTGCCATTATGGACGCTTGTATAGAGAAACTATACAATGTCTCTAGCTTTTCGCTGTTCTCGCGATATAATTAGGTTTAAAATTTTAGAATTTCGTTCTTTACTTCGCACGATTCTTCAAATTATATTTTTTGTATTTAGCTTTCCGATATATGTCTTTTTCTAGACGTTCTTATTAAATATAAGACCTAAGACAAAAGAGTAAAAGTATCACCTAATATCTTACATGGAAAATACATAGTAAGCATAAAAATTTATGAAAAACGCACTAGTGGAAGCTCGCGCGGCGCTTGCTGCTAACTTAGCACTAAAAAAAATTGTTGAATGTCACGGCTTTCTGCGACAACATGAACAAAAACCCTTTTTTATAGGAACAGTAGAAGCCAGGGGTTTAGACGAAAAATAATAAAATAAAAGTAAAACGAGATTAGATATATTTATTTATTTTATAAAAATAAATGCTTTTGATATTTTATTTTATTTCTATGTATTTATTACATACTTATTAAATATTGATAATGAAATAATTATTGTTGAATCAGTGTTTGTAGATTATGAACTAAAAGAAAATTTAGCTGGTTTGAAATTAAGATCTCCTATTTAACCAGCGATTAATGACACCTAATCTGTGTACTAATTCGTGAGATTTGGGGATTTCGATGTAGTTTACATCGCGTTCCGGACTCTTATCGAAGGGAAACGGTGGCGGTGGTTCTGGACGGTGATGTAATGGTTTGTCATTCTTCGGTAGAGTTTCAAACGGTTGGCTGCAATTCCCCAAGGAAATACAGTTTTTACTCATAGTGTCCTGCTTCGCTGGTAGCGGTTTATATGGATTAGAATACGTATCCATGTCGTAATTTTTCTTAGGGGAACTGGATATTTCAACCCTTATTTCTATATCTGCTGATACCGGAAGCTGGATTTTAGGTGATGTTAGGGACTTGTTCTTAGGTTCTGCGGTTGTTTCCGGACATCTTTCCGCCTCCCCCAATTTAGGCCTTTTAGCAGGAGGTTTTTCGCCAACACGACCACGAAGTGTTGATTTTGGAACTTTGACACTACGTCCAACAGCAGATCTAGATTTGCCTTGTTGCACACGGCGTATAGCCTCCAGTTTCTTAACTACAGTTCTTTTTCTCTTGAGAATCATTTTTAGTAAGTAGAAAATGACACACTAAATAACTTGCTCGAGTTGCTTTCGGGTCAACGACTGAAGGATGATGATGTCTTCGAGAATATTTATAGTCGCATAGTCTTTGAACGTTCATTAATTTATGGTTATACCTGTTCAAAGATAATCCATTTAGAAATAACTTTTCTTTGATTCGTGAATTTCTTTATAATAGTTGTTTTATTTGACCTTATTGTTTTATTAGTATTAATAAATTAATTTATTAGGGAGCCATTGCAGGTAAATACAGCGAGTGTATTGGAATGCCGTTTTGCCCAAAGGCTTTGTTCATAATGGAAATCTAATAACACTCTATTTCTTTTAGTAGCGCATTTCTTTGAACTAAACTGGATTTGGAATATATCGCACACATTTTGTTATCGGTTTATTATATTTCAGTAAAAATTTAATATTAATATAGTTGTCTTGATACATATAACATATGTTTTAGATATATTATAATATACTATTAATTAATAGTAATTCATATATTTTATTAGTGATGAGTAAACGAATGTAATATCAAGGTTCTAGGAAATGATATTATACGGCCAATCGTTATACATTTGCCAATAGTATTGTGGACAATAGTGCCAGTGAATCTTGGTGTTATAAAGGGGATTTTATGCTATTAACAGAAGAGAAAATATAAACGAATGTGTTTTTTTTAAACTATTGTTTTAATAAAATTAGGAATGGATTTTTGTTGTAAATATTTTTCTAAATCATCTTCCACCTCTAAAATAAAATACTGTGTGCATATATTTAAGTTTCTTTTAACACAGTTTGTAATGTCCGTTTTCATTTTATTCAAGGCTTTTACTCTCTACAATTTATTTAGCTTTTTGTTGTACTTGCAGTGCTATTAGGTTTAGATCTTTATTAATATATTTGTTTTTTTTTACGCTTTTGAAGTATCATAATTGTTTATTTTATTTAGTTATTTTTTAGTATCTTTTTATATCCGCTACTTACCTTTATTTGATTTGCTGTTAATATCTTCTTTTGTTAAAAGTAGATCTATATATAATAAAATATGACGATTTTATAGATACGTTTTTTTTTTTGCATTTTGAGCACAAAAATTAAAAGCAAAAAAATGTGGAAATTGTTGGTGATTGTTGTAGATTGGTCTCGCGAGGTTATCTGTTTCAGAACTTTAACAATTCGTTCTTCAGTTCGTACGTTTCTTCTATTTATATTTATCTTTCAGATATATTTTTTTCTAGACTTGATTTCAGAGATCTTCATATCATATTCTCAAAATGACAAAATGAATTTTGTTTTAATTAAATATACAAGGTAAGTTAAAAGAGTAAAAGTATCTCTCTTTTCGTTATAGGCTGAAATAATCATAACTGTATTCACAGTACATAATTGATAAAGAAATATCAGAATCTATGAAAACGCACTTGTGGAAGCTGGCGTGGCTCTCGCTGCTATATTAGCACTAAATAAATTGTTGAAGGTCACGGCTTTCTGCGACAACATAAACAAAAACCGCTTTTAAAGGAATACTAGTATACAGGGGACTAGACGAACAAGCGTTGAGTAAATTATATATTTGTTTAGTTGTAGTTTATGGTACAAGTAATTTCTTGTTACGGTCACTGGAAATTCTTTTAACTTTTGTAGATAAAAATTAACTAATAGCAAATTTACAATTACGATATAATGGCGTAATCAATTACATTTATTCAAGTAGACTATTGGTAATCAATTAATTAATCCTAAACCAATAGATCAATCACAGTTATAGTGGTTTTTGGTTATTGTGACTGGTTAGCCCCATTTCTATACAGTTATTGAACATAAATCGAGTTCCCTCAAATTTATTTTATAATTTTCAGTAATAATATTAACCGATCAGTAAATGTTCTTAATCGAAATCAAATAATTGAAATCCCTCTGCTCTATCATTTGCGTATGACAAAAAATGGGAACTATTCGTCACACTAATTAATTTTTGCCCAAACTGATATCGTTACATACAGCAGGAATCTACTAACCGTGCAGCATATTTATCCTGCAATATGTTTCGCCTCAAATATACAAGCTTCGTGATTCGGTTCGCATCAATTTCAATCCATCATATTTAAAACAAATGAAAATGCGTCATTTGATTACAATTTAGTTAAATCTCTAGTAGAAAAAATTTCCTAAACTAACCGGTGTCTATTTTGTTTTTTGTTAATATAATTCCTCACTAATATCTATATCTTTGCATCATTAATACATGTAAATAAGCAGGAAAAGTATGCCAAAAAAATCGGTTTATTTTTAAACTGAATTTATTTTCGGCATAATTTCCCAACACTCACCCGGAAGGCTCATGTGCCAGAGGGTTATAAATTTGGGGAATTAAAAGGCCTTAAATTAATTAAAATTTCTTGTTCTAATTAAATTTAAGCATTCTCCAATAAATGTCTTTATAAGTAACAATGGAAAATGGACAAGGAATAACCATACCAGTCAGACCAAGGACCAGGCTGGGTAAGATCGGATGTCTTCTGGGTTGGTCACTGGTTGGTAGGTCCAGTCTAGATAAATCTTTGGTGATAAAAACGAGACTAGTATATAAACCTTGTTGGCCAAACTCATTATATAAGTGAGAAGCTTTTATCCTTTTTATTTATTATAACGTAACATAATAATAAAACAACCAAATATATGGTATAGGCATTTATTAACAAAATTGTGTTATTACAATTAAATTATTTATGTACTCCGAAATAACATTTGGCATAACGGACAATATATTATATACATGTAGGAAGAACAGCCATTACTATGAGAAACTAGATTAAACTACTAGATTACGACACTAGATATACTAGTTGCACAAAATCACTTCACGGCTCCTTAGTTTTCGGATAGGGAGAGTCTGATCTTCTATTGTCTTCTCAGTTACTATCACTTGATCCCGTTCAGCAATAGTTTGTTGTAAAAAGGTTTCTGATTTAGGACTGGTTACATCATAATCGGTTGTGCGGACTTTAGAAAACGAAGACTTGCTTGAGGCTGGGGTAGTCTCGTGACTATTTTCTGGCAACTGGGATCCCCCATTACTGGCATTCTGTTCAGAGGTGGTGTCAGCGGTTGTCACTGGATTTGGTTGAGTACTAGCTAGTTTAGCACCGTTAAAAATAAATTCGAGGCTTTCTTCCAATATATTGTATTTGTTGCGATACCAGGTTCTAAGGGTCGCTTGGGAAATATTCAAATTTTTAGCCACTGCTACTATTTTTTCTCCTCTCTTTACGCGACATATTGCTTCCATCTTGAAAGAAAAATCTTTTCTATACCTAGCCATTTTATACACAACACAAAAACACTTCTTAATTGAGACACTGAACTCGGACTAGTAATGCAGCACTATATATTATCGTCCTTTTATAGTAACTTTACCCTTTTTTACGTTATAATTGACCCCATCTCCTTCAAATTCTTTACTAGTACAAAATCAATTGTTTAAGCATGAAATTTATTAGTAATAATCCAAATAAATCCGAAACGCGCTAAAAGGTTAAAATGTTGGAGTGCGGAAACGATGCTTAGGAAGCGGTAAGTTACGTCAGTGTTTCGTAGGGCTTCTGATGATAATATAAATAAAGGTGAAAAGGGCTCTCGTCAGAACCAGAAATTATTTAAACAATAGAAATTCACTGTTGGGACGAAAGTATATATATGAATATAAGTACATTAAAATTGAAATATAGTATTCGTTCATAAAGATGTTGAAATAAATATTGTAACATAATAAGAGTATATTTGATATCATATGTATTTTTGATATTTTTATGTTTTTACATGATTTTAAATCAATATATGTAGCCTATTTTGCATGTGTTTTCACACATAGAAAACTGGTTGGAAAATTGAAAACTAAATAATTTAAATATTGATGATGAGTGAAAGAAGGGCAGACTTAATTTTAAAGGATTTGCAATGGGCATGCAATTCTTTTATTCGACAATAAAACATTTCAATGCTTTTTTTTTAAATATAGTATTTGTATTCGATGGATGAATGAACAAATGTAAATTAATCTTGAGCGACTTACAATTTATTTATTCGACACTTAAACAATTTCAACGTGGCTTTTGAATATCGTGTTTGATGATGGATGATCGACTGTGAATTAAATATCAAGGATTTTTTTTGGATGATTAACTTAACATTAATCTATGCCATTACTGGAAATCATATAAGTAACGTTCGTTATTACACTGCTTTGTAATCATGTATTTACAAAACTTTTAATTGTATAATATAATTACCATCAGTTATTTTGGCCTAAAGAAATACGGAACCATAAAATAATCATTAGATATAAGTAAAGATTGTTTGTCAATCCATTTTGATAGAATTGGGAGTTTGGGGAATATAATGAAACAATTTCGGTCATTAATATTTATGATTATCACTATTTTGTTGTACGCATATTTGTATATATTTATATATTTATTAAATTATATATTTGTTTAGGTGTAGTTTCATTAAATATAAGTAAGGTATTTAAGTGTGTCATTGTATTATGCCGCCATAATAAAATTAGTCGATCTTAAAGGTACTTTTATATTTTATTGCTTTCAATGTATTATTTGTAGTGACAAAGTTTGCTAGAATTGAGGAATAATAAAACGGTTTATCTATACTTTTTTGTTAATAGCGATATCCTCTTTTATATGTTTACATTAACTTCATTATATGTTTGTTTATGTTCTGTCTTAAAAATAACATTGAAAATAATAATTGGTAATTATAAATATAAATAAGGGATAGTGCATTAAGGTATCATGTCGCCATAATATAATTAGTTGACTTTCGAGAGACTTTTTTATTGCTTTCAGTCAATTATGTCTAGTGAGAATGTCAGAATCGACAGCTTAAAGTGTTTCGTTGTCCTAATAATTATTTTTTATATCAACTTTAGTTTAAGTATTATCCTTGATAGTTTTATTGATATACTATGTTTAGTTGCAACGTGCAACAGTTTGAGTTCTATAAATGTTTACCTTTTCAACTAATTTTTCGGTAGCTTCAGCTGTTTTGTTTAAAGATGCTTGGAAGGCAAAAAAAACAAAAATTATTAGTATTCATACGAGAAATAGAGCGAGTGTTATTTAAAACAAATAATACTCGACGGATGACTAATGAATATTTAACTTTTATTCGTATTTTGCAAGTGGCAATTGTCAAAAACGTCTCATAAAAATAAAATATTGTATTAAAAATATGTGTAATGTTTTTTTTTGTAATGAATTGAAAAATGAAACAAAGCAATTTTGGTGATAATGAAATGATGAACACATTCGCCAGACCTCTCTTCTAACTCTGGAATTAATATGGGATCAACTTTATAGAATAGTGAGGAATCTATGTCCATCTAGACCAGTAGAGTTCTGAGAATACTTATAAAGTGAATGAAAGATTACATAACTAAGTTAATAGAAAGAATGAGTACAATTTGTGAGCTTTGAGGTAATGAGGCTAAATTTAATGAGAAACATATTCAATTATTTAATCTCTACTAAATATATTGCACTAACTGCGCTTCAATTGTTCTACCAACTGAGAGTGAATCCTGTCCTTCCTGCCAAATATCAATGCAATAGAGATGTCTTCAGCCATTTAGTTTTGTAGTGTGTATATATTTAAGGTGCTTTTAATACATTCGGCATTGCCCGTGTTCATTTTACTTTTTTGTATTCTTTTACTCTCTACAATTTGTTTAGCTTTTTGTTGTATTGGAAGGGTTATTAGGTTTAGATCTTTAATATTACATTTGTTTTTATTTGACGCGTTTCATCTACTATAATTGATTATTATAGTTATTTACCTTATCTACCTTCTTTTATTTGATTCGCAATTAATATCTTCTGTTGTTAAACGTAGATCTATATATAATGAAATATGCCGTTTTTATAGATATATTTTTTTTGCATTTTTGTCTTAATAAAAGTATGCATGGATTTTTGGAATAATTTTTTTTGAAATTCTTCGACCTCTAAAATAAAATCCTATGGGTTCAAGGTGATTTTAACACATTTTGTAACTGTGTTTATGTTTCTACTTTGAACTGTTTTAATTTTAGCCGTTTTTTGAAATTGTTTATTATTGGTATTTATCTTTTAATATACTTTTATGCCGCTATATGTGTGTCTGTGTGTTTTATTCGATACAGTTTGTTTAGGTTTTCGATATTCTTGAAGGGTTATTAGGTTTATACCTTTAATAATGTATTTGTTTTTTTTTCCCTTGTAGGTTTTATGTACTTTAATGATTTATTATATTTATATATATATTTTAGTATGTTTTAATTTCCGCTACCTACTTTTATTTGATTCGCAATTAATATCTTCTATTGTTAAAGGTAGATCTATATATAATGAAATATGCCGATTTTATAGATATATTTTTTTTTGCATTTTTGTCTTAATAAAAGTATGCATGGATTTTTGGAATAATTTTTTTTTAATTCTTCGACCTCTAAAATAATATCCTATGGGTTCAAGGTGATTTTAACACATTTTGTAACTGTGTTTATGTTTCTACTTTGAACTGTTTTAATTTTAGCGGTTTTTTAAATTATTTATTATAGATATTTATCTTTTAATATATTTTTATGCCGCTATATGTGTGTCTGTGTGTTTTATTCGATACAGTTTGTTTAGGTTTTCGATATTCTTGAAGGGTCATTAGGTTTAGACCTTTAATAATGTATTTGTTTTTTTCCCTTGTAGGTTTCATGTACTTGGTTTATTATATTTATATATTTTTTAGTATGTTTTAATTTCCGCTACCTATTTTTATTTGATTCGCAATTAATATCTTCTATTGTTAAACGTAGATCTATATATAATGAAATATGCCGATTTTACAGATGTTTTTTTGGTATTTTTTTCTTAATTAAATTAGAAATGGATTTTTGGATTAAAAATTCTTCAAATATTTTTTTATGTCGAAAATAAAATACCGTATGTATATATTCAAGGTGCTTTTTAACACACTGTTTTATTGTCCGTGTTTATTGCTCGGTGTTTGATTTAACACGGAGAATTTTGGAATGTGTTTTAAAATTAGTTAAACCCTTATTGGTTTGTAGACAGGTGGGAAAAGGAGACAACTTAATAGAAGGAGATACATTTATTTTCAATTATATATTTTAATATTTTATATAAGTTTTATAAAAGTAAAAAATCAAGTGATGTGTAATTAACATTTTACTAAATAACACTATAGCTGTGTAGACATTGAAATATAATGTTTTAAGTCAGTTTGTTTCGAATAAAATGTGCATTTGTGCACGATAGTTTCACCATATTACTAAAGCACGCAATTTGCATTAATCATTTTTAGCCTTCGTGACTGAATTACAGTTCCAATTCAATTGTCCTTATTATCTTGGGCTTGCTCTAAATCCCTTGGCCCATGCTGATGTTCCAAGAGTAGTTTGAGCTCGTTCAAGCCAAATAGAAATGGGCTTGTAGCGAAAACAGGAAGCGTCCTTGTAGAAACAAAAAAGCTCATAGCATATTCGTATCCTTTC
This sequence comes from Rhynchophorus ferrugineus, assembly GCF_030347505.1. Classification (NCBI taxonomy): domain Eukaryota; kingdom Metazoa; phylum Arthropoda; class Insecta; order Coleoptera; family Curculionidae; genus Rhynchophorus; species Rhynchophorus ferrugineus. The sequence continues at coordinate 15,201,693 of NW_027472587.1, forward strand.
ACTTTGGTGTACTCAAAAACAAATGGTAGCATTCCGAATAACTGGTTCTCATTTTGGCTATGAGGTATTGGCTCGCCGAATGCTGAATTGGCGCCCGTTCCAGAATCGGCAGTGTCAGTAGTGTGTCCTGTCATACCTTTAACTTCTTGCAAACTAGCTGGCGATGTAGACGTTGGAGTCTGGCCTTGGGAGTTAACATTGTTAACATCCCCAACGTGTTTTTCATATTCATTAGGTCCATTGGTGTTCACTCTGTTAAGTTCTTCGTCCCAGCTATTGACGAAATCCTGTATTGGAAGCGAGGAAAGGTTTTCTTCGATTCGTACCCGTTGTATTGGGCCGAATTTCATTTCTAGGTTGCGCAGGCATTGGTGGAAACCAAGCAAGAATGGATCAGTTGTCAGATCTGGTAGCGTCCTTGTATATCGGTAAAAGACGGACCCATATTTAAAACCACACATCCTTGCATATAGAGGTATAAATGTTAAGGAGCTCATTACACAAGGATACCAAATTTGTGTTTCATCCAATGTAGGCCTGTTAGCAGGATGTTTTTCGCCTAACCGTTCTAATTCCTCTTTCTTGTCCTGCTTCGTTGGTAGCTGTTTATACGAATTATAATTGGTCTCCACGTCGTGACTTATTTGACGAGAACCGGATGGTCCAGCCCTTATTGGTATGTCTGCTGGTGTCTGCAGAAACTTGATTTTAGGCGATGGCTTGCTCTTAGGTTCTTTGGATGTACCCGGCCCCCTTTTCGCTTCTTCAAATTTGGACCTTTTAGCAGGATGTTTTTCGCCTAGCCGTTCTAATTTTGCTTCTTGCTCTAGAATGTCCTTTTGCTTACACCAACCTCGAAGGGTTGATTCAGGAACGTTGAGACTACGTCCAACAGCAGCTTTAGTCTCGCCTTGTTGAACTCTGCGTATAGCTTCCAGCTTCACAGCTACAGTTCTTCTGGTTCTTTTCTTAACAATCATTTTTAATAAGTAGAAAATGACTAAATAACTTGCTCGAGTTGCTTTCAGGTCAACGACTGAAGGATGAAGATGGCTTCGAGAATATTTATAGTCGCATAGTCTTTGAACGTTAATTAATTTATGGTTATACCTGTTCAAAGATAATCGATTTAGAAGTAACTTTCCTCTGATTCGTGAATTTCTTTATAATAGTTGTTTTATTAGACCTTATTATTTTATTAGTATTAATAAATTAATTTATTAGGGAGTCATTGCCGGTAAATACAGCGGGTGTATTGGAATGCCGTTTTGCCCAAAGGCTTTGTTTATAATGGAAGTCTAATAACACTCTATTTCTTTTAGTAGCGCATTTCTTTGAATTAAACTGGATTTGGAATATATGGCACACATTTTGTTATCGGATTATTATATTTCAGTAAAAATTTAATATTAATATAGTTGTCTTGATACATATAACATATATTTTAGATATATTATAATATACTATTACTTAGTAGTAATTCATATATTGTTTCATATATTTTATTAGTGATGAGTAAATGAATGTAATATCAAGATTTTAGATATTATACGGCCAATCGTTATACATTTGCCAATAGTATTGTGGACAATAGTGCCAGTGAATCTTGGTGTTAAAAAAGGGGATTTTATGCTATTAACAGAAGAGAAAATATAAACGAATGTGTTTTTTTTTAACTATTGTTTTAATAAAATTAGTAATGGATTTTTGTTGTAAATATTTTTCTAAATCATCTTCCACCTCTAAAATAAAATACTGTGTGCATATATTTAAGTTTCTTTTAACGCAGTTTGTAATGTCCGTGTTCATTTTACTTTTTTGAAGACTTTTACTCTCTACAATTTGTTTAGCTTTCTGTTGTACTTCCAGGGTTATTAGGTTTAGACCTTTGTTAATAGATTTGTTTTTTTTTACGCTTTTCAAGTACCATAATTGTTTATTTTATTTAGTTATTTTTTAGTATCTTTTTATTTCCGCTACCTACCTTTATTTGATTTGCTGTTAATATCTTCTTTTGTTAAAAGTAGATCTATATATAATAAAATATGACGGTTTTATATGTATATATGTTTTTTTTTGCATTTTGAGCACAAAAATTAAAAGCAAAAAAAGTGGAAATTGTTGGTGATTGTTGTAGATTGGGCTCGCGAGGTTATCTGTTTCACAACTTTAACAATTCGTTCTTCATTTCGTACGTTTCTTCTATTAGTAGTTTCATTAAATATAAGTAAGGTATATAAGTGTGTCATTGTATTATGCCGCCATAATAAAATTAGTCGGCCTTAAAGGTACTTTTATATTTTATTGCTTTCAATGTATTATTTGTAGTGACAAAGTTTGCTAGAATTGAGGAATAATAAAACGGTTTATCTATACTTTTTTGTTAATAGCGATATCCTCTTTTATATGTTTACATTAACTTTATTTTATATTTGTTTATGTTTTGTCTTAGAAATAATATTGAAAATAATAATTGGTAATTATAAATATAAATAAGGGATAGTGCATTAAGGTATCATGTCGCCATAATATAATTAGTTGACTTTATAGAGACTTTTTTATTGCTTTCAGTCAATTATGTCTAGGGAGAAAGTCATAATCGACAGCTTAAAGTGTTTCGTTGTCCTAATAATTGTTTTTTATATCTACTTTAATTTAAGTATTAACCTTGATAGTTTTATTGATATACTATGTTTAGTTGCAACGTGCAACAGCCTGAGTTCTATAAACGTTTGCCCTTTCAACCAATTTTTCGGTAGCTCCTGCTGTTTTGTTTGAAGATGTTTGGAAGTTAAAAAAGAAACAAAAATTATTAGTATTCATACGAGAAATAGAGCGACTGTTATTTAAAACAAATAATACTCGACGGATGACTAATGAATATTTAACTTTTGTTCGTATTTTGCAAGTGGCAATTGTCAAAAACGTGTAATAAAAATAAAATATTGTATTAAAAATATGTGTAATGATTTCTTTTTTTTTGCAATGAATTGAAAAATGAAACAAAGCAATTTTGGTGATAATGAAATGGTGAACACATTCGCCAGACCTCTCTTCTATCTCTGGAATTAATATGGGATCAACTTTATAGTATAGTGAGGAATCTATGTCCATCTAGCCCAGTAGTGTTCTGAGAATTCTTGAAGTGAATGAAAGATTACATAACTAAGTTAGTAGAAAGAATGGGTACAATTTGTGGGCTTTGAGGTAATCAGGCTAAATTTAATGAGAAACATATTCAATTATTTAATTTTTACTAAATATATTGCACTAAGTGTGCTTCGTTATGTGTTCGTTATCCGTTGGCTCGTTATGTGTTCGTTATCCGTTGGCTCAAATGTTCTACCAACTGAGAGTGAATCCTGTCCTTCCTGCCAAATATCAATGCAACAGAGATGTCTTCAGCCATTTAGTTTTATTTTATGGAAGCGATATACAGAATTTTTCATTGAAGGGATTTTATAACTATAGTTATGACAAATCCTTGACATAAGTAAGGAACTGGGATCCAAAAATCATTATATAACAGGTCAGTTGAAAAGCCCAGGCCTACCAGAGTAAAACACATTTTTTTGGCAAAATTAGTTTTTTTTTATTCAACATAATACCCTTCAAGCTTGATACACTGATTGTAGCGACCCACCAAGTTTTCGATACCATTTTTGTAGTACGATTTGTCCTTTGCTTCAAAATAGGCCTCAGTTTCAGCGATCACCTCTTCATTTGACGAAAATTTCGTCCCAGCGAGCATTCTGCTGAGATCTGACAAATAGTCGTTGTCGCGTCGATTTCGCCCTTCAAAAGGTCCAATAATGCTATGTAATAGTCGCTGTTGATTGTCCTTCTTTTTCAAGGTAATAAATGAAAATTATTCCATGCACATCCCAAAATACAGATGCCATAAACTTGCCAGCGTTTTCCCACGCTTTGGAGTGGGTTCATCGTGTGCAGTACACTCGGATGACTCTCGATTGGATTTCGGAGTGAAATGGTGGTGCCAAGTTTCATACATTATCACATATCGACGCAAAAACTCGGGTTTATTACGTTTAATCATCTTCAGATACTGCTCCGAATCATCAATTCGTCGAATTGTGTTTTTTGTTCAAAAGTGAGCTTGCGCGGCACCCAGTTTGCACAGAGCTTTCTCATACCCAAATATTCGTGAATGATATGATGTACACGTTCAGTTTGATATTTTTAGAATGTCTGCTATTTTATTCAGTTTCAATTTACGGTCTTTTAAAACATTTTGTGGAATTTTTAAATGTTTTTGTCGGTAACAACCACTTTTGGGCGTCCACTGTGTTCATCGTCTTCGGTGCTCATTTTACCACATCTAAACTTAGCATATCAATCCTTGATGGTTGATTTTCCTGGGACAGTAACCGAAAATTTGGCATCAAGCCAAGTGTTTGCTTCAACTGTATTTTTTCATTTTGTTGCGAAATTCCTTTTTATCCATTTTTTTCACAAGAACAATAGTTGCTTCATTTAAAGTGCTGTGATTGATCAACAAATGATCTGACAGGTTGTCAAGTTTATTAACCCATCTTTTGAGGGTTGGGGCTAACTGAAAAACCCATGGATTTAATTCTAGTAGTGCCATCTATGTGTCAGGCCTTTTCTGTTAACATGTTGTAGGTGTACCGGATCAATTTCGGTTCAAAAAATATTAAATTATGTTACTAACCATTTGTACTCTTTATTCACCAATTGATCACTGATTATACATATTAACAAAAGTCTAATTCTAGAGAATCATGTAATGCGCACAAGGATTTTAAATCGGAACCTTGTCGGTCCTTGCTAATTATGCGTATATTTGAAGGATATGGTATAAATAGGATAAATTATCTTGAATTCTCAACCTAATATTACCACTGAGACTTTTGAATGAGACTGAGAATTTCTTGATATATTTTTCACCTCCTATAATATAAATCTGTAATTAAATGTATTATAAAAAACCTTTTATAAACATATTTCATTTTAAAATAATCAATAAAAGTACAAGGACACAATATTTAATTATTTAATAGTATTTAAACATCACACTGACACACCAAAGCTCTAGTTCTTCTATTATTCGTATATTTGATGGATATAATTATTTACTTACTGATATAATGTTGATAATTCTATGATATAAGAAATGCAATATAAAAAACTTAATATGCACGTATTTAATTTTAAAAGAAAAGGGACAAATAAAATAATATGTAAGATAACAGTGTTATATAATTTAATATAAAATTTTTGCAATATTGTAGAATTAAGTCTTGATGAATATTATGTAAACCTTTATGAGTCAATGAATCTAGTCTAAACGATTTATTAGGTTTCAGAACTGATCGACCAGTATGGACTCGAAGTGGTCCAAGCCTACATGACGCACATTCAGACCAATGCTGAGGTAGCAGTTCGCGACATGCTTCGAGAGGTAGCTAGAAACGCTTCGGCTAGAACAGGCACCTCCATTTTGGAATTTACCGACAATATGGATGATGGATCACCGATACACCTGCGTGTAACACTGGACGAAGTGCTGGGTTCAGCACTCTGTGATTTCAGGTATCTATTTAAGATCAAAATGACAATGAAAATGACATAGTCAACCCTGCGATAATAGCTTTTTTATTTCTTTTTTAATTGCCTTCTAAGTTACAATTTTTCTCTACTAGGAACTTAAGTAAAAAGACCCATTGGTTTTTACTTATTCTCTAATGAAATAAATTAGAAGAACTTTTTAGTTGGTTGGTTGCTTCTTCGCTATAGTCTCCAATTTTCCCTATGAGCTATGTCACACATAAAACACTGCCTTGCATTTCACCTGATTTTGTTTTTTACATTGTTGAGTAGGTTTCTTGTTGTTTAACTCTAAATATCCTAGCTGAGAAGTAGGGATTTAAGAGCTCAGCTTACTATTTATGGTAACATTTTATGGAGTTTTATCTTTTTATGGCAGACTTTATCGAAACCCTGGATAAAGTTCAAGAAGAAGCTGAGAAAGTATTTTTTCAATAATGTCTATTATTCTATACATCTGGTAAATTGTTGAATGTTTATTCATGAATGGGATAGGAGACCTAATGTATTATGAAGAGCTATAATATTGAGGATAACTATATTTTAATATGGTATTTGTATATGATGGATGATTGAACAAATATAAATTAATCTTGAGCGACTTACAATTCATTTACTGCACTTCATAATCTCAACGTGGCTTTTGAATATCGTGTTTGATGATGAATGATGGACTGTGAATTAAATACCAAGGATTTTCATTGGATGATAAACTTAACATTAATCTATACCATTACTGGGAGTCATATATGTATCGTGCGTTATTACACTGCTGTGTGTTCTCGAATTTACAAACCTTTTAATTGTATAATACATTTATCATCAGTTATTTTGGCCTAAAGAAATACGGAATCATAAAATAATCATTAGATATAAGTAAGGGATGTGTGTCAAAGTATTTTGATAGAATTGGGCGTTTGGGGAATATAATGAAACGATTTCGTTCATTAATATTTATGATTATCATATTTTCTTGTATGTATATTTTTATATATTTATTAAATTATATATTTGCTTACGTGTAGTTTCATTAAATATTAGTAAGGTATATAAATAAGTATGTCAGTGTATTATGCAGCCATAATAAACCTTTATCCAGACTTTATTGAAGCCCCGTTCATTAAGTTCAAGAAGAAGCTGAGAAAGTATTTTTTCAATAATGTCTATTATTCTATATACCTGGTAAATTGTTGAATGTTTGTTCATAAATGGGATATCAAACCTAATATCTATAACAATATGAAGAGCTATAATATTGAGGATAACTGTCCATTTCGTATTCGGAATTATATATGGATTAATGATGACATTAAGATAGTATTAATTAGTTCTTTTAAGACGCTACTTAAATAATTAATTACTCAGTGATGGGTATTAAAGATCTCGCGTGTTTTATAGCTATACTAAAGAGTATATTAATCAATGAATTCGGGTGGAGAATTAACTAAGTTCCATTTAATCTTATAAGGTTTATCTGTTGATTTCGTTTGTTCGTTCGTTTTACTAATCGTATAAATGCTTCGTTAATTTGTATTTTTAATAAGCATATTGCTATTTTTAATTATAAGTTCACGGACTTCCGTCTAATTTACCTAATTTTTGTATCTTCTCTTTCATAAGGATAAAACCAAAAGTTTTAATTTAGTATATGACTAAATATGATCTGAAATCGATGTTGGGAAATAGGATAAGAAAGTGTACGGATAATTCTTGTAACATTTGAACGTATTGGATGTAAATATTCGTGAAACGATCGATTTTGGAACCTAAAGGTCAGTGTTTTCCCTTGAATAATGTTGAATAAGAATCTTAAGAATTACAAATTTAAAACAAAGGCATGGATTTTCGTCTATTTCAGGCGCAAAATAGATATATTGTGATAGTTTTATCCTTATTTGAGAGCTGAAATATTCTGACAGTTTTTCAATATATATAGTTATGAAAATTTGCAATTTTTTTCCATTTTCATATTATTTTGTTGTTCTCTAAAATAATCACATGTTAATGAAAATTACAGAATTTCTAAAGAATTTTAATAATAATTTATGTGCTATATATTTGTGCGTGTACATTTTTTCTAAAATGAATGAATTTCTGTTTATGTCCCATATCTGTAAAAGTATTCATTCTAAAGCAATTTAGCATAGATTTTTGTTAATGTATTTGTTATTGTTGTATTATTTTTGATGTCATTTAATGGTTAATGGATTCAGGTTAATGAAAATTACAAAAATTTTAAAGAATTTTATGCTGAACTAGACGGTGGAATAATATTTTTTTTTGCAGTGTTTGGTTTTTAAGATACAAGGACAAGTATATTATTTCTGAAGGATGAGTTGATTTCTGTTTGTGCCATATATATTAAAAAATATAAAATTTAAATTAATTATCATGAATTTTCGGTTATTTAAATCTAAAGTGCATGTGTTTTGAGATATTTTTCGATATATATCATGAAAATTGTCAATTTTTTGCTATTTTCATCATTTCTGCTGTCATTTCTTCTGAACTAATCATGGGCTAATGAAAATTTCAGGCAATTCAAAGAATTTTATGTAGAATCGTACGTTAGTGTCACCCTTGAAAAACTTGTAGTTTTTAAGATATGATGCTATATTGATGATGTTTTGTGAACAGATACCTTTTGAATAGCTTTTGTGTGTGTATAGTATGACTTCATTGAACAAGTAGTGTTAGATACATGATGACGATACGATGATACGACACATAATGACTTTAAAGTCAGATTATAAGAAATATTGCAATTTATTCTTCTCTAACTTTACATTTTTAATTCCTGACTGATTCTTGTTTCCGCACAGTGGCTCTGGACCAGAAGTTTGGGGAAATTGCAACGCACCCCGCGCTGTCACCCTTTCCGCTCTGATTTATTGTTTGAGGTGTATGGTGGGCCACGATGTACCGCTCAATCAGGTAAATATGCGAATTCCGCAGGATTTCGCCCGAATCTCCACTTATTTTCAAGGTTTCCATTGGTTACAGGGTTGTCTGGCACCAGTGCGCGTGGTAATCCCCAAAGGATCTCTTCTGGATCCCAGTGAAGACGCCGCTGTGGTCGGAGGTAATGTGTTGACATCCCAGCGTATTGTAGACGTAGTGCTAGGCGCTTTTAGGGTGTGTGCTGCCTCGCAGGGATGCATGAATAACATTACTTTCGGGAATGAGTCTTGGGGCTGTTACGAGACCGTAGCAGGAGGAAGTGGAGCGGTAAGTTTGACTTTCTTTTGTCTCTTGAACTGACTTGCTGGTAGTTCGAATAATAATAGTAGTTACTGATCGCCCTGTAGCTGAAATTCAACCACAAATTATTAAGTTAATGTTATTGTTGTTTTGAAAAAAAATTCTATATATATATATATATATATATATATATATATATATATATATATATATATATATACATATAATGTGTTTTATATTGCTGTTTCCAATTTTTGTATAGTTGAACATAAAGTTGGAATATAAAATGTATTAATAAATATTTGTATATTAACCCAAAAAATAACTAACATAATTATATAATCTCTAAATGAGCTATTGACTTTTCTTGACTTAGGTCTCTAAAATAAATAACTAAAATAATTGGTAAAAGGTCCAAAAAATAAATTGTCATATAGTTACGTATTTTATTGCATTAATTATCGAACATCTTGTTATTTAACAGCGGTTTTAAATAGTTACCAAATTAATGTTAACAATGTTTTATCTACCATATTTTAATTACATCTTTTATGTTGGAAAATAATTTTTTTTTCACTTCAAAAATATAAGAAAAAATGAATAAACTTCCATCGTTTTTAATTACTTATTCCACTATTCAATGTTTAAAATAGTAGCCGTCGTATTTTTTCCCTATTGGTAAGTTTATTTATTTCAAGTTATTATTTTATGTAACATTCTGAAAGCTCACCATTACAGACAACTTATTTTTAATTCGTCTTCAATGGCTCTTGTTGACGTGCCTTGTGTCCTACATGGAAGTTCTAAGAACAATTTTATAATTGTCGATATTCATTACAAAATTCATTTTAACTCATGACGTAAAAGTACATTAACTTTATTTCCTGCATTATAATAAGAATTTACTTATACAACAATATCTTATTATCCAAATATATTTTATTATGCCCAATGAGACAATACATCTGGTTCAGTTTAATTCCAAGTTGTTCATTTCAATTGTTTAATGTTTAGTAATACATGATTCTTCCATTTTAAGTGTCGATCCAGATGCATTCCCAGATTATTAATATTATTAAAGCTTTCTGCGCAGGGTGAACATCATGTGATTAGATTTTATCTCATACGACTTTATTTCTTCATGTTTTCAACCACTAATGAATAATTTTATTAAGTTAGAGATTCCTTGTCTCTGATATTGAATCTTTGTAAGGTGATAAAGTTATCGTAGTCGTTAAAAAATGTTGCCACAATACTGGCGTTTGAGGTCGGTACGTCAGCTGTGTAGTGGAGATATAACAATGTGCTAAAGTTAGCATTTTCCAATACAAACTTTCATATTGGGCATGTCTTTTTCATAATTTGTATATTTTCAACATACAGTTGTTTACACAGGACCAAAAAGGAACTTATAGCTACAATGATTCTAATGGTGGAGCTCTCGAAGCTTGGAGGTCAGGCCATAACTTATATGAATACAATAGTCTCAACGATATAATGACAAGTTGTCGAATCTATATACTGCCATCACCGTTTGAGCATATTCATTTTAGTAAAATTCAAGATATCAGCAGATTATTATAACTGGATCATTCTTCCCACACTAAGGTTCAGAGCAATGAGCTGGAGGATTTTCTTGTCATTACCACTTATCACTATGTTAATAAATTTATCTCTTGGATGAAATGAAAATATTAAGAGTTAATATTTTTTTATGATGGCATACAATCCAGACTTCTCCAGTTAAAGACCCCCTTGCCGTATCTACTTGAACCTACTTGCACAGAACTGCATAGCACAGAATATGAACCACAGAACCTGCTGTATTTATATATCATCGATATTCCGATGATATTCCTGAGCCCGCCGGGACTATATATCTAACGTATTTATATAAACAACAGAAAGTATATTAAACAATTAGGATAAACTTTAAAAAATGCGCTACTTTTTAATAAATCGTTCTTTATTCGAATTTTTGTGTTTTTCCGAAAACTTCGCCACCTTATCTCACCGGAAGAACGTAGCGACTAAGAGGAAAGGAGAGATATGCGGCTGTCAGTGAAAGTACGAAGTTCGGGCGGAAGTTTGGCATGTTCCCAAACTGGAACAAGTCCGTTTTCGGGGCAGATCATCCCTGTTTTTATAACTTTTCCCTCTTCTGGATGTAACAAACAAATATCGGTGGATAATATCGGGATGACAGGAGAAAAAAATGTGACGTAAAGTAAATAAGGCTGGAAGCGAGATCGCAAATTTTTCTGAAACCGAGGGTGACCCTGATTAATATACTTTTTCAGTTAAAAATAAATTATTATTAACACAAGCGAACTCTATACTAGTATTAATTGTTATATATTTTTAAGTAAATTATTCAGAGAAAATTATCTTGGAAACAACAATAGTTATAGAGAAAATGTATATAGACTTATAGCAGTGTGAATTAATTGTGAGGGATTTACAATTTCTACATTAATTATTTGTGGTTAAACAATTTTATTCATATTGTCTTCACAAAGCAAGGATAGAACTATGGTCAAATAACTCTGGATATATAGTTCGATTACTTCTATCCTACGATGAAAAATATCAAATATTTAACTTATATTACTTTTCCAACTCTTCATTTCCCTGCTTCGTTTCTCTAAATATCTTCTAGAACAGGCTCTAACTAGAGCCTCCATAATCAATTAAATTTGAATTGAGGAAGGCCATAAGGACCTAAAATTTAATTTAACCAGCTGACTACGAAAACGTCTCTGTTACTTTAAAAATTATAAAATAAATTTGTAAAAATAAATATGCTTTTTATGGTTTACTTCAGAAGTCTTTCTAGTGTCTGACAATTGTTAATAGTCGCATCTAAGCTCTGTTATTAGTTTATTTTTTCTCAGTTCTTGAGACCCATGCCACACTGTCACCCAAAATATTATTATGGAATCAGCAACTTTACAATTTTATCTTCTGTGCAAATAATGTAGACATTTATTCGCGAATTGTGAAATTTAAAAATTGTGAAAATGTGAATTGAATTGTGAAAATCTAAAAAAAAAACAAAAGAGATAATTCAAAATATGAATTAGATTCACCAGTCTTTTTTTAATACTAAAATGAGTTAAATAATTGTTAGAATTAGAATATACCAATTTGTATGGTAGAACATTTTAGAAATGACCAAAAATAAATGAAATTTAGGATGTGTCAGGAAAACAGTAGAGAATGTAATGCTTTATTATTAATAGCCTTCTTTGTTTGTGCTATGGTCAATGTTACCAAGATAAGAAAAGGGAAGATGAAATCAAACAAAACCATTATTTATATTAGGAAAGGTTCAGGTTCATTTTATTTACTGTATGGTGCTCTATCTGAACATATCATTGAAATGTGATTGAAAAATATTTATTATATGAATACTATCTTAGTTTTTTATATACACTATACACCAGACATTGATCCCGATGATTGTCACTTATTCTCTTTAATATATTTTCCAAATAAACAGCACTAAGAGTGGCAATTAATATATTGTCGAAATAAGCAGCACTAAGATTGGCAATAGTAGACAGCTTGGTGGAGCAGTCATTAATGTGACTAGATGGTCTTCTTACTAACCCTGTTATGGGTTTGAGTCAGACAAGAGTATATAATCAGTCACGTCAGTAACCAGACAGGGCAACGCCAGATATCTCCTGGATTGTTCTCTTCCCTAGTTCAATCCTAGTTGACAAAAATCCTTTAAAACGATATATATATATATATATATATATATATATATATATATATATATATATATATATATATATATATATATATAAAAGAAAGTTACGTCGAGTAAACCCTCTCTAGCCAACCATCTGATAATAGTCAATGATGCCAGCTCGACGCAGCCGACCGAAAACTCCCTATATCAGGGATGTTTGCTCTTTATTTTGTAGTTTTTTCGCCGGGTTTTTTCCCAACATTTAAATCGGATTATCTCACTCGAAACAACCTCCTCCCTCTACCCTCCCATCACCCTGCCACTCGTTTCGTAATCATATTTGGAACTGGGATTTCTCTGCCGAATTTATTCAAATGGTTTGTGGTAGATGTTTTCATGTGAACGTTTAAAAAAATGTGCGAAGGTATGTCGACGTAATTACAAAACAAACGTGACGCGAAGTAGGTTAAACAGAGAAAGGGAGAGAGAGATCCAAAAACAATTTAAAAGAATGCAGGTTAAAATATATAGCTCGTCCAATGAGATAGCCAATAAATGTCATATATGACACTGAATATAATGCCAGTTGCAGTTTGTAAAACCGTAAAATTAATTTTAAAGTTGGAGCGGATATTTCCTTCTCATTTTTATCGTAGTTAAAACGAGATAAAATCCTGTCTGATGCATCAGAACAAGTAACCGAATCAGTCTATAAAAATGACAGGGTACTGGGGGTCCAAGTTGCCAAATATCTGAAAAATTCTTCAAAATGTCAGTGGCAATAATTAGAGTTTATAATTCAGCTAACGGTAGAGATAAAAAGTCAAATTTTATGCTGCAACATTGCAACTTACAGACGTCGTACATTTTGATTACGTGCATTGATTGATGGAGGTCATTAAGGTAATAATGGTTATTTTCTAAAATAGTAAAGATCTATTGATAATGTTGGTATATGGCCTTAGTTGAAATAAAAATATAGTTAACAGTCTTTTAAGCTATACTTTGTTCGCAGTTTTCGATTTCTTCAGTTCAAATTTATTTTGTCATCTATAAATTGCTATACAAAGTGACCATCATGGTGAGATAAATTATGATTCCAATTAAATATTAGATTAGGTCAGTCAAGGTTTCATGTTCTGCCTACGCAAATTTGATGGTCGAAGAGGGTACCATTAGCATGGAAAAAAGCTTCCTTAAAGTAAACTTATTCGAGTCCATTCTTTGTCTTGTTTCCTTCTTTAACGCTACCGATCACTTTGGCAATGAGACAATACAATATATTGCTACACATTCCTTGATAGATCTGATATATTTCATTACAGAGCCATATGTTTTGAGAATTAATGAAGAAAAGACGAATATATTCACAACTGAGTATTTGGGATCAGTAATAGAGGAGAAGAAAATGCCATTTATTTCTGAAGCTTCTAGTGTTTTCTTCTATAATACGGTGCTTGTGGAAGAGAGGAAATATTATGATAGAGACTAAAACTGAACGCTTTCGGATACTTATCTTGGACATTGTTACAGGTTGACATCTGTAAGTTTGAAGTATTTAAAATGACTAAAGCAAATTCTACATGTTTATTTCCAAGATCGTATTGGAAATTGATACACAATTGAAGAACACATATTACAATGACTAGGGCGTGTCTGTCGAATGAAAAGTGAACGAATTCCTCCCACGTTTTTGTGGAAATCGACCAATTGGACAGAAGATACAGCGAATAGCTCTGAAAAGGATCTGGATCAAAACGACGGCAAAGATGGCACCAAAAGCTACGTATTGGTTGAGAACTAGACACACAGAAGCGCCCGCTAGCATTAATGAAGGTGATGACTGAATATTGGAAAAAATATGGAGGAATAGGATTCTTATCAATTGTGGAAAGAGTATTTATGAAAATTATGTTGAGATATACAAGCGCGTGGGAAGCAAATAGCTGAGAGGAGGCGGGATATGCAGATAACATTTTTGCATTCCGTCAGTTTCGAATAATTCCATTAGTTGGGTAGGAGTGCGAAGTCTAAACTGAAAAATGAAAAATACTGGATTATTTTTCACGCCTGCAATATTTTTTTAAATTTCGAATATGCAGCCATTTTAAATATGTCTATTACGAATCAATATTAAAATATTTTAGCTTTGCATTGATGCAAAGTTAGATTATTCGCGATGGGCTTATCGATATTTTCCAATATTTGTTATACAGTCGATGTATTGCCAACGCAACGGACGGTGGGACCATCAGATAACTACTATTAATAAAGGCGAGACCGATAGTTTCACGTTTCATTAATAAACATATGCGATTCGGCGTGTTGGATTTTTCGAAATCGATGATTTCGTGAAAAACGTACAAAAACCGTATCGAAAACAAAGAGATTTCGTTCAGCGATACGTGATGCTTCCTAATTAAATGATCGCTTGCTGTATGGTCGAGGGTTTTTGTTGAAACTACGTTTCTGGTATTCATTTATTTGAATCCTGTTTCCTATATGAATAAACAACTCTATTATTTCTATTATTTGGAGTATACATAGGTTTAGTTCGATTTTTAGTAATAACGGAGTACTTACTGTTAAATAAGGCATCCTTATATCAGTATAAAATATTTACTTAGGATATTTTATGTAGCATATAGTTATAATTTTTTTTATAACATCTTTATTAATACAATCTTAATTATAAGTTAATTTATTACTACATTACATTTATACTTGAAGTAATTC
This sequence comes from Rhynchophorus ferrugineus, assembly GCF_030347505.1. NCBI lineage: Eukaryota > Metazoa > Arthropoda > Insecta > Coleoptera > Curculionidae > Rhynchophorus > Rhynchophorus ferrugineus. Next base: position 15,216,919 of record NW_027472587.1, read on the forward strand.
GCAAGCAAGATGAGTGCGAGAAAATACATCAATACGTATTCCTCAATTATAAAATTATGATAACATATAGCTATAGTTTACACTAAAGGTATACACTTTATATAAATTCGTATGGTTTGGTTTGCTTCAATCTCCTGATATCATGTGCGCTGTTCAGCAGTTGTATTGCTTCCACGTTAGTATGATTTAGTAATCTACTTTCGTGTTTCAAGGCGAAATCTTGGATAACTTTGCGAATCCATTTGATTTCCAGGTCATCGTGCAGTTCTTCGTTGGTTACGTAGCGATAGGCATTGGTAATAAATCGAAGAACCTTGTTTTGATGGCGTTGGATGAATAGTTGATTGCAATTTTTAGTGCAACCCTATGTTTGCAACGCCATAGGTCCAAATTGGCTTTATAATTGTCTAATAAATCAACTTGTTTGATTTTAGATTAAGTCGAGAGTACCTTTCGACTAACCAGTATAGTTGTTTTTAACGTGGACAAATTTGGAGCTATTATTTTATCTTATATATTAGAGCTTATATTTTTTTGTCTGCTACTTGTACTGTTTCTACTGCCCTAGGCAGAGATATGTCGTTTGCCATAATAATTGTGTCATCAGCAAAGGTTCCAAGTAGTGTTTCTTTTGTTAATAAATAACGTTCTATGTTTAACGGCTGTACATTTTCGGTAGTTTTTATTATTTTCATATAGGGATTGCTTTCGCTTCATGTAACGCATGGACTGACAAATGGTTACGATTAAACATATCTAAATATACAGTATTTTCTCTGTTTTTTTGCGTAAATTAATGTGTAGGGACGATTTTCTTTATGTAAACGAATATAACGGATACATAAAGTAAAAGAACTACAATAGAAAAAATATAAAATCGATACAATGGTGTGTGTTTCTATTCCAACTGTTCTTATCTTAATCCATTATTGTTCTGTTTCTCGTACTCTTCATAATTCTGATATTCTTTGGCTAATTCTATTTCTCACTCTCATTCACACTGTGAATGAATCGTGTTTTATCGCTGAAGTTCCTTCTTCGAGTCCTTGATGGTTTAAAAAATCCTTTTCAGTACGCCAATTTGCTCAGAATTCTTGATATTTATAGCTATAGCCACAATAAGGGTTTATAGAAGCCTTCCATTGTGACAATACTAGCCCAAATATAAGTTTAGCTTAATCTATTAGGTTTTTTAATAAAGTTAATGTAAATCTAATTAAATTCTACTCTAAAATTTCCACATGTTTTACCTTTAGTATAGAAACATTAAATACTAAATGACCTGGAAGGAGCTATGCAATATGGAACAACGCTGAAAGGGCGACGAATCTAGTTTAATAAATAAAATAAATATGATATGGGTCCAGTGAAATATGAAAATCAAGCACTGTATTCGTATACATTTTTATGTGTTTGTATCTATATCGGAGTTAGTATACAATGTTTAAGTCATTAAATCCAATATGTTTACTAATGATGTGGGTGCATGACCGTTAATTATTTGATTATTCGGTTGTTTTATTGATATTTATTGCAAACAATTTCATGGATTTATATATAAATATGTTTGTGCTATATGGAGGTCTATATATAACGTATTGATAAATGTTGCTGTTGTTAATATTGAAATCGTTAATACATTAGATAAATCTGCTCTTTTGATAAACATTTGTTTTCATGATGCACAAAACTATCAATAAATTCGAACTTATTCTCTAAAAACCAAGTTTATTCGCCACATTTAGCTCAAATAAAAAGGTATTAAGTTGGTATTTATCGAAATTAACAGTTGTCAAAACTATAAAAAAAAAATTATCTAAAAATAATTTATGGTTTTATTTATTTTGTTTTATTATTGATTGTTTCAGTTTCTTCATTGTTTTAGCTGATAGTATGTAGTATATCTATTAGTATTATTGTTTTATATATTATACTCTTAGTTTTTGTTTACATTTCTTACATATTCCACAATATAATAAAATCACTTTAACCAACAATTAATAAAAGGAATATACTCAAAAAGATTAAAACTTATCATGGCCCACTGAAAATCATTAAATGCAAAAAGATAGTCCAAAGCATACTATGCGGAAATTATAAATCAAAATACGAAACATCTACGGATTAATTTTTGGCACGTTTAATGGATGAATTAAAATGACCCTGATGCTTATAAAAAAATGCGAAAAGCTCCTAAAGCAAAAGCCATTAATGGAAAACAGATTTTCACAATAAGCTAATCAGTTTTCATTATTGCGTCGCCTAATGGCCGACGCCCATCTGTTTTTATACCATCAAAATACATCAATCTGTTTAGTCGTTAACAGCATTTCCTCTATTACAATACTTTATGCGTATATGGAGTAATTGCCTTATTGTTATATATTGTATACATATTTTTTTAAATAAAATTTTGGTACCTTCTTGAGTTGACACTTATATCTGGGGAGGATGATGATGAGCGCTTACATGATTTTGTTGATTTTAGTTTTGGAAATTTCAATGTTTCGAAGTTTAAACCTTTATTGTCCATGTAAAGTGTTAAACCATTTATACAAGATTTTATGTCGATACAAGTTAATTAGCAGTAAGAAACATTATTTCAGATGATGAAATGTGTATCATGTACAACAAAATTGTGAAAGAAAATCGTGGTAGCATCTCGAACAAGCTTTGCAAATGGCCACAAAGCCAAAACGGAAGCCAACGAAAGTGATGTTATGTATTTTGTGGGGCTGGGAAGGATTTATTCATCATGATAGTTCCAAATTTCAGCTAGTTTTATTAACTTGGTAAAAATTTTAAGACAGTGGTTGTTTTGATGCATTCACGTTTTATACCGGATCTTGCCCCGTCCGAGTATCATTTGTATTCACTATTATGGCTATATTCAGATAAAGCTTTTAGAATAAATTCGCTTTGAGAAATATGATTACCGGAATTAATATTTTAACACACTATAATCTTTACAACAGCAGACTTCATGGTTAAAAATAATAATCAGCGTACTCGGAATTGGATTTTATACGAACTCTAACACAGAAAAATCTATTAAAGAACTATAATCTGTTTTAACCTATCTGAGGTTCAACTGGTGAAAGCAAGTTAAGCAAATAGCTCCGTAACTTAGCGAGAAGAATGTAATACCTTGGACTAACATTAATTATTTATTCGCATAACTTAGTGAAACAACATCATCAATAGAAAAAAGAACCTAGTAAAAATTCATTATATCATAAAAGCACGTCTAAGTCCTTGACTCAACTTATAGCCTCTGGTGTAGTTGGCTTTTGTCTCCTGAAAACTATCTGGATCATAGCATGAATACCTTATTATTTACTATGCAACAAAATAAGCGTTTTTGCAAATAATAGTATCCAAAATGGATACAGTTCAAAGCATCGATGCCAAACAAAATGTTCGCTTACAGACCTTGGGAATCTGGTAGATTTTGAAGAAAATATTTTATTACATGCCCAACCATTAGCTTTTTGCTTAAATGGAATAATTTATATGATCATAACGGTCAACAAGATATATGATATGATAAACAAGAAGATGATCACAACAATATTTAATTAGTGATTTTGTTATATATGTTTTTGATATATAATCCACATAAACATACACAAAATTGCTACCATTAAAAGGGACTTCATAGTGACATACACAAGGACAACAGATTTCTATATAAAGAATATATATTGCTCTATATTAATATATATATATATATATATATATATATATATATATATATATATATATATATATATATATAATATATATATATATATATATATATATATATATATATACATACATATATATATATAAATATATATATATATATATATATATATATATATATATATATATATATTTTTGATAAAAAATAAATTAATTAAATCAAACTATATCTCACACTAACATAATTATTTGTTGTAATAAAACTTAAGCTGGCCTAATATAACACCATCTATTGTAAATTAATCAAAATAATGTTACAATTCTAGTCGTTTGATTCTCTTTATATTAAAGAAACAAATAAAATAAATGAACGGCTTTTAAGGTATGATTTTCTGTAGAGTAATCTACATAAAACAACGGAGCGGAAAAGGAGAACGAATCGAGAACATGTCAGAAGAAGCCTGAACATACCGCGGATTTGTAAGTGGCCCGAAGCCCGAACCGTTCGGAGCAAATGGCTTAATGCGTCCGCAAAATAGCAAAAAGACCCAGACCCATATGTTGGCGAACGATCGGTCCATATCCAGAGAACAAAGTCGCCATTAATTCGGTAGAGACTGGCGATCGGTGCCAATGAAGTTAAACGATTTAGTTATCGAAAGCAGTTTTTTACGTCCAGTTTTTCTGTACTGCGAGAAGGAATAACTGATGAGGTCGACGGGGGTGTTAAGCTTATGTTTGCAATCATCGAACATATTTACAACTACTGATATGAAATGAGTGAGGTATTTTTATTGTAATGCCAAGGCTTTATGGTGAAAAATTGCGAACATTATTATTTTTGATTGCTCTTCACTTGTTCATTCATTGTTCATTGTTAATTTGGTTCATTGTTAATTATTTCTTCACTAGAATCACTTGTTATTTTGAGTCGTTAAATGTTAAAAGGGGTTTTTTTAAAAGTTGCCTTCTAATGATGTTGGAGTCTCAACATATTTGTTTTGGAACATTCCTATAGTAATATGGGTATTTACAGTTTTTCCTTTCACCGCTAGGCAGCTCTAGTAACCTTGATATTTAACTTGGGGGTCTCAACCTTAACAATATTTTATTGAGTTTTATGTACAGATATATTACCTTGATGAACCATACTTTGAAAGTAATTGGTTTGGTTTGCAGTAACAAAGTAATTAAGTAGTTGCAGTAATAGACGCATTTTCATTGTTAAAATACGGTCACACTCTTTTAAGTAGCGTGTAAAGAAAAAATTATACGTAAATAAAAACGAAATTTTCTTTATTACAGGGATGATATTGAGGCACTGGCACTAAGAAAGCATTTTTGGGACTGGAGAGGAATTTCTCGTCATCATCTTGTCTCAAACTTGACAGAACCAGTGTAGTTACTTTATATTTTCAACAGTTATGGAGGCCGAAGGTGTTGTTTTTCATCACGACAACGCTAGGCCACCAATCTTTAGTGACACGACAAAACTGGGAGAGATTACTTGATAAATTTTGATGTGTCCACTGTTTAGTCCGGATTTTGCTCCATTTACTGTCAGTTATATAGGTCTCTGCAAATGTTTTTAATAGTGTGAAGTTGGTTTCAAAAGAGCTTTGTAAAGATCACTAGCTCCATAGTGTCGGAATAATGTTTCTGTCAGAAAAGAGGAAAAAGTTCATAGAGCGAAATGGTATACATTCCATTGCTTATTGTTTGAAAATTATTTTAATAAAATCTGTTTGAAAAAAAATCCATTACTGAATAGTTAATAGATTTCTTAGATTTGTTCTTCAATTTGGCGAATAAATACATTTAATTTTAATATGATGAATGAATATTATCAGGTTGGCTGTCATTTAATTTTTCTACATTTAAGTTTCTTTTAATTTTTTTACTCTATTTTGTAAATGTCATAATTTACAATAGTTCAAACACATTGAAAAAGAATTGATGAAAGAAAGAAGAAGAATGGACGATATATCTCGATTGCTTATTGTAGAATCATTATTCCGATTTTCTTAATAGTATTTGTTTTTTTTTGTTTAAAAATGAATGGTCCTTCTTGTGAATTTGTTCTTTGTAAATTTTTTCTTTGCATAGTCTGTTTACTTTAATAAAAGCTTTAAAATATTTTCTTTGTTCCTTTTCTTTCAGGACAGTTAATTTTTCTTTTCATTTATAGATTTTTTGGTTATTTTGTTGCTCCGATGTCATATATCTTTCGAAGTTGAGATCTTTTCCTTCTATCGGTGGAATATTTTCTGAAGAAGTATTATTTAATAGCCGTTAATATTAGGTCCATAAATTAATTTTAAAGGATTTACTACTGATGGCGTTATTGTATGCTAATTAGATACATTTGAGACCAACTTCATGTTGAAGCCTCATCTACAGGCTTCACTTTGCAATATGTTATTTCATCGAATTGTGATTCGCCTCTGATTCTCTTCTTATCTTCTATGTTAATGCTTCAAGTTCTTGAATAATTGTCGGTGATGACTTATTTAAAGTTTTCGCAAAGTTTAAATATCGATGAGTGAAATAACGCCATAAATTCCAATTACCGAAATAATTAGAACTGATAATAGCAATTAATGACGATTCCATCTAGGCGCAAGATGAAAATTGCTCTCCAGGTCGCTCTGTCGCGGAGAGTTCATTCAATCAAAACTGCTCCGGCTCGGTCCAATCAATTAACGGCACCCGAATCGCCGCACCGAGTAATGTATCGTCGAGAGAGCCCTCTCGAGTCGGATCCCGGAAGTACAACAATAACCTCAGGGGACAATGCGGGGCGAGGTCCGGCCATCGAGCCGTTCCCTATCATTGCTCTAATCCGTATTAGATGTATTTATGCTTGTTAATTTATCGATTGTAAATGTAAACTAGTTTATTAACTTGATAAATTAGCGTCGTTCTGGTTAGATTCGGACTGCGAATGGAAGACGTCTCCGAAATATGTTAATGTTTTGTTGTCTGTTGTCATTATATGAAGGACGACAAGTCATATTGTATATTACAATTTTCTCTAATCCTCAATAAATTGTATTTTCCTATCGATATTGGAGAATCTCTTCGATAGTTTTTTAGTCGAACTGCCTCTACTTCCCTTTTATTAGGTTACTAGCATCAGCGACTCACAAATTGATGCTATGATCTTCAAATTGCCTTGATTGTTCACAGCTGATGATTTCAGGCAGATTTACATGTAAATTAAAGCATTTCCTGTATTATTTTTCTACTATTTATACATTGATATGTTGAATATCCGAGTTACATTATTGAGTTGGCTATTACTGGCTTTAATAAACAATCTAGTTGATATTCTGGTCGGTGACGACTACTGTATAAGCGCTGCAGTGTTGCAGAACTTTCCATAATGAACAGCTCCCCAGAAAATTGTTTTGTTATGCAGTTTAAATAAAGTATTTTTTATTATGCAAAAGCAATATAGTATTTCATACTCGCAATTGGCGTTGTAATAGTAGCAAAAATTCTGTTCGAGATGTGCGTATAAACTAGACAAATCTCTGAGAGATGTATCAAAAACACGTGTCCTCTTCTACATATTTTTGGTGACGGTCTAGGAAATATCAATAACACTATAATGCATAGTGCGTTAGCATACAAATTACTAACTGTGTATAGATTTTTTTTTATATTCACGCATAGGAAAATAAAGATGTGAGAAATGGTAGGATTACCAGATAATATTTTATTATTATTATTATTTTATACCAGAATTATTTTTTGCATATTGGAGAATGAATGAGTAAACACAATATGCCAGATAATACATTAGGATTGAATTGTTATGAGCAAATAATTGAGGAAATAACTAATTCTTCATTTTATGCTATTTGGACTTACAAATACGACCACAAAAAAGCACGTATAATTTAAATTTGTATTTCTGAAGTATATAGTAATTCATCTTAACGAGCAGAATTGTTGAATTATACTCAGAAAGAGGAATATCCTACAAATAAGTACTTTAGTACACTAGTGTACACTAATAAAATAAATAGTGTATGAATGAAATAGATCAATTTTCCATTTCTATTCATCGTATGATTTTCCATTATTGGTACATAGATGTATTACATGTAGCAATGAAAAATCGAACCCATTGAATAGGAATACGCTATATTAAATTTTGAACGCAGTATCAATGGAGTTCGAAATAATATTTATACAGTAATTACTGAAGCCGCCTCAGTCGTAATAAGCTAGATCAGTGGGTAGAAGAAATGCCATGCCATAATAAATTTCATTTCATAAGTTTTCTTGCTTTTCCCCATAAGGAGCGTATCATACTTTTACAAATTGTGAAACATATCGAAAAAGATTTCGTTTTAAAAATCATCTAGTAGTTGAATTGTTTCTACTTTATCAAAACAGCAGTTCTCTCGAGGACTCAGAAAACAGATGCATTGTGTTTCTTTTTGTGTGAATGAGTCAAAGTTAATAACCTAATTAGAGAGCAGCTTATTGTTTCTATTTATTTTTTGTGTTATTTATTGTTGTTATATTTAGTACTATTTGGAAGTAGTTAGTGAAGAATATTTATATTTACAATGCTTTTAGGGCCCTAACTGGCATGGATGCTCGGGAGTCCACACTCACATGACTAACACCCGCATTACTGACGTGGAGATTGTAGAGCGTCGATATCCAGTACACGTTAAAGTATTTACCCTGAGACAAGGTACCGGAGGTGCCGGTCAGTACCGAGGCGGAGACGGCGTCCATAGAGAACTCTTCTTCAGGGCCCCGTTAACCCTCTCGGTTTTGACGGAGAGAAGAGTACTGGCGCCTTATGGACTAGCAGGTATGTCAGTACATTACTTGTGATGAACGAGTGAACGATATAATAGATATCACGGAACATTACTAACCAAGTTTCGAACTATATTTTAGTTATGTTGTCTCTGCTCTACATTCAATGTGTTTGTTGTTACTATTAGAGTAGATAAGTTAAAGTGTGTTTCTCAACTTCAATATACTTATATCGGCTATCCTACAGGTTTTGTAAAAAATGGATTAAGAACTATTCGTCAAAGGAAGTCAGTCCTGGCTAATAAGGCCCATGTTGAAACAATTCAGTAATATCTGTGAACAGTTACGTTGTTTTGGCAGAAACATATTTTTGTAGTGCTTTTTTGCATTTTTTTGAGTTATTTTATGAGTTATATTGAGTTATACACGACTTCTGCACGGAAAATTTAACATAATTTTTCTCAATTTTAGTACATTTATTTCAATTATTTTATGCCTTTGGGGAAAATTCTTCGAGTAAGAAGAGCTAGAAGTCAAAAGCAGCTAAATCTGCCTAATAAGGTGGATGTTGGAGCAGTTTGTGTTTTAATAGAGTTGTGTGTGTGAACAGTTATATTTGACTAAAAAATCATGTATATATTTAGTGTTCTACACAAAATATTCAGTATAATTTGTCTCAATTTTAATATACTTATTTCAACTATTAGGTTTAGTGAACAATTTTAGACTGAGAAGAGTTAGAAATCGAAGGAAGCCAAATCTGGCTATTAAGCTGAATGTTGAAGCAATTTGTATTTTAATTAAGAATGTGTGTGAGCAGTTATGTTATCTTAGTGAAATTGTTTTGTAGTGTTCTCATTTCGCCATTTTTACTCAGAGGAAATTAAACTTTATGCCAATGAAATTTGACACCATAAAAATCATGGATATATTTAATGTTTTTCCTTTTTCGTTTTTTTAAACTATGGAAAATTTACGGATTTACAGATTTAGGTACTGCGGAATCGGTAAAATAGACGCAACAAGAACCAAACGCGGATCCCTAGAACGTATTTTCCAATAAAGAAGCGCGATGGACGGTCCACTCGACCCCGCATGGCCTCAAATATTGGCCCATTTGTGCGCGTACGGTCGACCAACCGTCATAGGCAAGCAGTTTTCCGAATGTATTATGCATATGGCAGGGCCAGCGATTTAAAACAACCGAACAAACCTTTCGGACTCCGCACACTGCCATTCCCAAAAATGTTTCCGCGTTTATCGGCTATCCAACTCAGCTGTTAAACGCTTTACCTTCATCGGATCAGCGCGGAATATGAACTGGAATCAGTTTTATATTATTAGATGTATTACTTAATATCATACGGATAGAGAACGACGATCATTAAATATAGCGTTGGGAACTATCGACTGAAAAGAGTCGAAACAGTCGATAGTAAAAAAACTACCGTCTGAAAATACTAATTACTATTTTCAGTCAAATGCACGGTTCGACTGTTCTTTTTTTCAATTCGTGATGTCAGACGAAGATGTACGAATCCTTTCCTGTATAAATTGTGAGAGAGGAAAGGACGGAGATAATTGCTTGAAACGGTTAATTTTATTTGTTCTTATATTTTTGTTATTTAATATTTTATTACTAACTTTAAAAAAGAAAAGGAAATAATAATTACTGAATACTATTAACATGCAATTAATAATTTAATTTTAAAGGAAGTTTTATGAAAATTACTTTTATACTTGAATGTTCTGTGGATCTGTAAAAAGGAATGGAATTTTTCTATGGAATGAAATAATACCCCACAAATATTTTATCGTATGTTAATATATTAATTGTTATTTTTAAATAATATACTACAAGTAGACAATACAATCGAACTTAAACAAAACCTAAAAACTAAAGATGTACAATAACCATAAATTCTAAAGAAAAAATAAACATATAACTAACTAAACATATAATTAATTATGTTATGGATTAGTTTTTTTCTAACTAATCCATAACATATTTAAAATTGATCGCACAATAAGTACTAGAGCCTTTTTAAATACGGTAAATGCTTTATATATTATTGAAGGGAAATATTTTTTAACAAAAATCGAGAGAGTAATCGAGATATTACCTATTATTGCCATAAAAACAGTCGAAACTATTTCACAATTTTAATCCCTTTACCTTATTACAATAAAAATCTTGAAAAATATCGTTCCAAAATGCTGCTATATTAATATACAATATATTGTTATTAACAAACAAATTACCAAAAATCCTAAAGCTATATATATTGCATATAAATCTATGGAAGCATAAATTGGGTATATTTTTGTCAAGGTCTCGGCTAGGACGAGAGAGCCAGAATATTAGAAATCAGTCGAGTGAAACTAGTAGAACCAAAAATAGTAACTAAAGTACACAGTCGATAATGAAATAGTCGATAATAAATAGTAACAAAATCAGTCGGACCTAAAATAGCGACTGAAAACAGTCGACTAAAACATTTACTGGTAAAAATTAGTCAAATCAGTCGAATCAAAGATAGCAACTTAAATAGTCGATAGTAAAAAGTAGTCAATTACTAAACAGTCGATAGTCGTTTTCAGTCGATAGTTCCCAACACTAATTAAATAGGATGGTGACCAAAAAATACATAACCACCGCGGAAGAAGTGACAGAAAAACTCAACTATCATTTGAGTGATACTAATATTCATGGAAATGTTGCATTGCTGAACCCTTTATAATAGGAGCTAATGCTAAGCTTCTAAGCTGTGATGAATCATCGTTTAAGTATGGAGGAAATTCCGTTGTGATTTGGATTACTGCTGGTGAATGTCTCGACATTCTCAATTATGAAGTTGTGACTGAGACTAGTATATTCAGTTTAATATCACCAAACAACTTCTCCAGCCAGCATAAACAGCAAACGCCGAAACAAACGGACTGTTATAGTAAGTGCGGAGTAGATTTCCATTTCCAACATCATCAAAATAATTGGCGGATGCCTTGGTACAAGAAGAAGTTCAGAAATGCTCCAATTGGCAATAAACCGCGTTGTTGTTTATGAAAATTTTCATTACGGGGTGGTTTTTAGGTTAATTATATATTTTTAAATATACAGTAATACCTACAATATTAGTGTTAAATAATTATCAAATTTTACTAATAATCCATACCTTTTACACTAATTTTCGCATTATCTGTCGTTAGTTTTCTCTATTAAATAATAAATAGCTATATTACCTCAAGAACATTAAATAAAAACGTAAATATAATATTAACCTTAAGTGCGCATGATCAGCTCTGCTCACCCAACGCGCACACTAGTGTCCTTTTACAGTTGTCTCTGTAAGTGGATAACATAACAATGGAAACTATTCAAATATTCTACGAATTTATTCTGTGAAGAATTGGAGTTGTCATAAAATAAGTGTTCATATTCGTTCATCTCGGACAGTAGTCGACAGATTAACTTGAAGTTCGCATAAAATATTACGGATTGGTAGATGATGTTTATATATACATTTTATTGGTAAGCTCCACCGAAAATGAATCACTAAAAACACTTCATGTTGATTCTGTCACAGATACATTATTAAAGTGACGATCATAACAAGATAAATTATGATTACGAGTCCAATTCTATATAGCAGAAATAGCATCGTGTGGTTTAGGGAATATAGTTAAGTAGCATTCTATCCCTTGCCATCGTCTATAGATTGATCGTGATGATGATAATATGATGCTTCACCCTGTAGAAATTTATCGATATTTTCTCGTATAATTTCTTCGGTTTCACCACCAGACATACTGTAAAAATAAATAGAACTTAATTTGTGTAAAAAATAATGATATTGTGCACGTAAAAGTATCATTAAACGGAGATGGTTCTTGTGAAACAACATCGTCTGTGTGTAGTATCTCTAAACAGTTTCTAGAAACTTTTTACTGCCACTGTTAGTTAAAACGTCCGTCTTGTCTGCTCTATTAAGAGAGTACGCAAGAACCAGAGATAATTATAGTAATTTTTCATTGTTTCTTTTGTCGCTTCTTACGGGAACTCTATGGGTCTTTATGTCTGTCCCGAAAATTTTACCATGGGTGTGCTGAAAAATCGGAGAATGCGCTTCGACGTCGCTTCGGCACAGATTAATGTTGGGTCCGCCTCCGATCCACAAATTCTGGATAAAGAACGGGACATTTTGGTGGCGTCGCTGGTCCTAACGATGCTGCTTTATTTTATTATTTCGTGGAATAGATTTTACTTGTTAGATATATCCATATAGTTTGCAACGTGCATATATATTTTGCTCTGAATTGTTGCTTTTCGCTGCTGGTGAATCTGTGTCTAGACATATCTAAAATGAGATGATTCCTGGATAAAATATGGTTCCTGAATAAAAAACATGAATATAGAGGATTTAGTGTACCGAATTTATATCTGCTCTTCGGTTTTTGCTTTCGCATGTAGATTTTATGGTTTGGTTTTTAAAGATGATATTCAAAACTTGGAATTTCTTGTGTTTTTTTATATTTAAAATACTGTACTATTTTTTAAAATAATGTTTATATGTAAAGAACTAGCTCGAGTTATTAGCGAGGAAAAGAAGAGCATAATAATAATCTAAGGTTTATATAATTGTATATACTGTTTCAATTTACTTGTTGTTTTTAATATAATTTTAGTTTTTGCTGCAACAATTTGTAAATATTCTGCAGGTGTAGGATCGTTGGAATGAATGATGTGTTGAGTCCTGTTATTATGTGCTTAGAGTGAGTAGGTCTCTATTTTTTGTTCAGTATTTTTTCACGCTCTTCCACCGTTAACTTTTTCAGAATTTAAGCTTTCATTCTTCTTTCCAATAAATTGATTTTAACTTTGTCTAACCATCTATATTTAGGTCTATCTTAGAATCATCTATTTTGTGATTATATTTGCACTTATGTAGACACTTTACTCTCTGCTATTTAACTTTTCCTACTACACCTACTTCTACTTCCTTCTTCTGTCCATAAGTTTTCTTGGTTTTAATATGGTTGGTAATATTTTGTTTTCTCCTGTTCTTCATTTTTAATCAGATTCTTGTCCTTAGTATTGCTATTGTATTATACGTTATAATTGATATTATTAGGGATTTATATATTCTTATTTTGGTTTTGTTTTGTTAAATATTTATTTTTTGGTAACCGTTTTTTGCACAGTATCCTTTACTTTTATAATTATATTAATTATATACATTTTCTATTATTTTCATATTAGTGTCTCCATTTCTTGCTACAGTTATTCCTAAAGATTTATATTTGTTTATTTCTTTTAAAACCATCTATAATTTGTTCCTTCACTGTGTATTCATCACCTTATTCATTCATTCTATATCTTTTAGCACTTTTTTAATTTATCACACTACTGATCTTAGTCTATTTGTATTTATACGCCTTACTCTATATTATATTACTTAAAGTCAATTGTAAATTCTTTAGTTTCTCCTTTTTGATTTTTTATACTAGCGGATGGCTTATATTATGTCCAATAATGCCTTTAATAATTTATTTGCATTTACTTTTTCGTAATTTACGAATATTATTTAAGTAATTGGGACTAAATATATAGATAACGAATCTTAATATTCCTCTATCTTTAAAAAAATTAGTAGTATAATATAGAAACTATATCGACGAACCTTTTACTCATTTTTCCTAAAATTTGTGAGGGTAAAATAGATTTTTTTTGTAATAAATGGCTTTAAAGCTGCATGTCCCAAGTAAAAACAAAATTTGACACCAGAAGAAGTTCGTCGAAATCATTTGGTTCAGTTTTCCAGCCAGAAAGTTCTACAGTGATGGAATTATAACAAATATAGGGTTTTATACATTACGGAATAGTTAGAATAAGTGTATTAAAGTATAGGGAAATTATATTGAAATGTTATGACATAAAACTGAAAAAGAAATCTCTGAAATTATGAGTGTGAAGTTAACTGTGCATATTAATGATTCTGGTTCTAAATGTAATGTATAAATTGTAAGATCACTGAAGATATAAATAGTGAGTTTGGTGAATTCTATTGAACATACGTTAATTAAATGAAATATACATAGCCTTGATCCCATTTATATTCCGATAGCTCCCTTACACGTACCCATTAGTTCCGACCACCGGCCCGTTGATGATACTGACCTCAAACAATGACCAGTCAATCAGCCCGTTCCAGTTTTACCTCTTTGTATGCGTACCCCGAATCCTCCGCGTCAGGGAACGACGGCAACGACGCCGGATCGTAGAGCGTCGGCACCGTCGACCCTCCTCTTTTATTCATGTTTGATGTTCGTTCGTTCTTTTTGCAGGTGGCGAAGCGGCAGCCCGAGGACTCAATCTTCTGATTAGGACCGGGGGCAGGACCATTAATCTTGGCCCCAAAACGGCCGTGCCCGTCCGGCCGGGGGTAAGTTTCGGACGTGAATTGTTCATGGTCGGTAGCGGAAATGTCATGTCGCGCATTTACTTATTTATTAATCCCTTCATTTATTTATTTATGTATTTGTTTTGGTTGTTGGGAGAACATAGGTAGGGCGCGAGGGAGGTGGAGGGACGTTGAAAGGATCCTGGTACGTAATTTATTTGTGCTGATATACTGCTGCCATTGAATATATATATATATATATATATATATATATATATATATATATATATATATATATATATATATATATATATATTATAACAGGTCAATTGAAAAGTCCCCTGCCTACCATAGTAAAACACAATCTTTGGGCTAAATTAGTTTTTTTATTCTACATAATTCCCATCAGGGGTGATACACTGGCTATAGCGATCCTCCAACTTTTCGATACTATTTTTAGTAACGATTGTCCTTTACTTCAAAATAAGCCTCAGTTTTGACGAACATTTCTTCCCAGTGAGCATTATTTTGAGATCTGAGAACAGAAAATAGTCGCTGGGGGCGGATCTAGAGAATACGGTGGATGAGAAAGCAATTAGAAGCCCAATTCATAGATTTTTGGCACGGTTCATTGTCTTGGTGTTCATTTCGTTCTTCAAACGGTCTAATAACGCTATGTTGTGTATGTATATTTTGATGATGTTGATGGTCCTTCCTTTAAAAGGCAGTCAATGAAAATTATTCCATACGCATCCCAAAATACAGACACCATAACTTTGTCAGCCGACTGTTGCGTTTTCCCACACTTTGGAGCGGGCCATCCTGTGGAGTCCACTCGGATGACTGTCGGATGATTGGACTTGGGAGTGAAATGATGGAGCCTTGTTTCATCCATTGTCGCATATCGACTCAAAAACTCAGGTTTATTACGCTTGATCATCTTCAAACACTGCTCCGAATCATCAACTCGTCATTGTTTTTGGTTAAAAGTGAGCTCGCGCGGCACCCACTTTGAACAGAGATTTCTCATACCCAAATATTCGTGAATGATATGATGTACACGTTCAATTGATATCTTTAGAGTGTCTGCTGTTTTATTCAGTTTCTTGTACTGTGATTCAAAATCATTTTGTGGATTTTTTAAATATTTTCGTCGGTAACTACCTCTATTGGGCGTCCATTGCGTTCACCGTCTTCGGTGCTCATTTCACCACGTCTAAACTTAGCATACCAATCCTTGATGGTTGATTTTCCTGGGGAAGTGTCCAGAAACTCGGCATCAAGTCAAATTTTTGCTTCAATTGTATTTTTCATTTCAAAAAGCAACATTTTGTCAACAGGCGAAGTGAAGCATATTCAAAATGTTATAATTCACAAACTAATGATCCGACCGTTGTCAAATTTACACATGTATCTTTTGAGGATTAGGGCTAACTAAAAAACATATGGATTAAATCTATTAGCGCCATCTATGTGTCAGGCCGGAGTCTTTTCAATTAACCTGTTATATTATAATATCACAAGTGCGCAACAAAAATTTGTTTTATTATTTTCATTTAATTTCTGTATATTTTCTTATGCCAAAAATAACAATAATATGAAAAAAAATTCTCTCGCAATTGCTTGTTTATTACTACGCTCATTTATACATTTATGTATTTTTTAGTTGTTTTGGAAACATAGGTGGGAAGGGAAGTAGGGAGGAGGGGTGCAGGAAATCCAGGATCCTGTTACGTACTGGGTTCGTAGTTATTTCTGCTGATATAACACTGCAACTGGAGAGTTCGAACCAATAATATTTGAAGTACAAATTGTACAAGCCGTCGTTCTTTTCAAACATTATTTAACATTGCAAAAGTCATATATATGAAGATATAATAACACAAATCTGTATCAGAAATCTTATTGAGTATTTTCAAATGATTTCTGTGTATTTTGGCAAGCAAAAAATGACGTTAATATGAATAAACTATGATGTCTCGTATTTATTTATACATAAATACGCTCATTTTTGTATTTAAGTATTTTTTTTGGTTCTCGGTGATATATTCAGGTCAGTGGGGAAGGGGGTGTTGGCTGAAGCAACGTTGAAAGATTTCTACTACGTGGGTGTATAATTATTTATACTGATACAGCACCGTCACTGAAGAGGTCTAACGAATAGCATTTGAAGTACAAATTGTACAAACGTTCTTATTATTTCCAAACATGTATTTTAAAAAACACAAATATGTATTAAGTTTATAATAACACAAATTTGTAACAGAAACGCTGTTTGAGTATTTTCAATTTTGATAGCCTGAAAACGAGGACAATATAGAAAACATTCCAGGATGTCAGCAATTTGTTTATTATATCGTTGTTCATCACTGACATCAATGACTGATCAAAAAGCAAACCTTAAAGCAGTTCTGCTTTCCATTGGTGGTTATTATGTTTCTATTCCCTTAGAGTAAGTGTGGAGGAAGGTGTTTGTTATACCTGATATTAGACGGTCTATGGTCCACAATTCATTATGGGAAGAGAGCGAATTCCACGGAAATCCTCAAATTTCAAAGGCACGTACAAAGTTTTCACGTATTTTTTATCTAAAGTAATCAGATATTTATGTACAATGTTATTGTTGAGCTGGTGTGAGGGAAAATCGGAAGCCGTTCAGTGCAAAAGCCATTCAGTTTGATAATCATATCATATCATCATAATCATATCATATTAGAAGCCGTAGAAATATTGTAGGCAACTGCCTCTTCTCAACTTCTTGTTGTTGTTCCAGTTTGGTTAGATTATTTCTCGAATCACCTAGACTAGGGGGCTTGAAGCGTTTCTTATATTCAATTATTGTTCCTTTATATCTATTTTTCCTTATACGGGCCATACCTTTATTTGGTCTACCCACTGTAATAGTTAATAAAATAACTGTGTACTTTACTAAGTTGATATATAATACTAAAAGCAGAAAAATAATCACAAATAACAAAATTGGACCGACATGAAAAAATAAATAAGGAAATCACCAAAAGGTATAAAATAATCAAACCTAGACAAACCTAACTAAATAAAAATAAACAAAAACCTTATTTAACCTATATAATACACGTATTTTATATTCTACTATACACACACAATTTAGCTTAATACCTACCTAAACCTGTTTATCTATTTACAATAATATTTTAACTTCCAACTGATCACTTTGTCCGAGCCTAATATAATTTTGTGACATATACATCGACTTCAAAATCGCCAGTTAGTAGTAGTTAAAATAATGTAGTAAATAGGCTCAGGTAGATATTAAGTTAAATTGTTTTCATATAGTAGAATATAAAATGGTGTAGGGTATAAATAAAGTTTTGTTTATTTTTATTTAGTTATTGCAATGATTATTATGTACTTATTTCATTTTAAAATGTTTTTTGCAATTAATTATTTGTATTTAATTATTTTATGTCTCTTAAGCTCTTTTAAAGACTACTATCGTTTTTTTTGTGTTTTTTTATTAAAAATATATTGTAAATTTATTCAGGTACGATGCCTTCACCCTAAGTCAATGTAAATAATCATCTATCGCTAAAGCAATAACGGTTTAAAATTGAACAGGTTCATATTTATCCAGAGAGCGGCATTCATCAAGGGACAATTTATTTCAATAATTCCACGCCCGCACCCAAGTAAAAAAAACCCACGCAAAAACTGTAATCGCGACAACGTCGATAATACAGTCTGGTGGGCATATTTTATCTCCATCGTTGATACTATCTGTTGGTAAATAAAAAGAAAATGGCAAACGCGTCGTCGAACAGCGTTCAGAAACCATTTTAAGCAGCGGTGACAGTGATTGAAAACGGACTGGTTCTTATTTATCGAGCGAGGGAATTCTTACATCGTGAATACTGAAGCGACTATGTGGGACGTAGACATTTTTAGTTATAGGGCTTGATAATAGGTTTTCTTATTGAAGATAGTGGTCGATTTGCATTCAGTCCGACGCAAATATAAATGTTATTTGAAATAATGAACAATAACTTATTAATATCTTACTTTTCACTTTCTATCTTATCTTACTTTAGATCCAGATTATTCATGGGACTACTTTGAAGTAATTTTGTGGCCATATCAAAGTTCCTGTACTCTATGTTTTTTTAATTCGCAACTTGCCAGTAGTTGCTTACCAATTTCAAAAATTTTAAGGGGTTCTCCAAAAGGATATATATATATATATATATATATATATATATATTCATATATATATATGGACTAGTTCTTATTTATCGAGCGAGGGAATTCTTACATCGTGAATACTGAAGTTACTATGTGTTTTCCAAAAGGATATATATATATATATATATATATATATATATATATATATGTACAATTCTCGATGTAAATCTTAACGAATGACACTCTTAAAATGAAAATAAATCTGTAACGTTTTTACCTCTAGCGATTCGGACACGCAAAATATGGTTAAGGGTAATTAGTTCCCATTCTATATTCCTATTTTTGTGACTTAGTATATCAAATATTTTTTAAACAACTGTATAAAAACACGACACAAAGTCATAAAAAAGCATATAAATTCGTTGAAAATAGTCTAAAAAAGGGCGATTAGTTTCACAAGAAAAACATACAAAGTTGCTTACCAATTTCAAAAATTTTAAGGGGTTTTCCAAAAGGATATATATATATATATATATATATATATATATATATATATATATATATATGTATATATCTATTTATTTACTTATTTATATTTGTATTTTAAATGTTATGAAATAAAAAACTGTAAAATAAAAGATTATTTGGCCAAGATATGCTTAAAAATAATATATTTTTTGTTAGCTGTTTCAATTTTGATAACGAAATCTCCTTTTTTCTTTATATATTTTTATATTGCCCAATTACCATTCATCGTTATATATAGCCATGCAAATTTTTTAATTTTTGCCTTTTACAATCCTTTTCATTTATATATATATATATATATATATATATATATATATATATATATATATTTTATTTATTTATTTATATTTGTATTTTAAATGTTATGAAATAAAAAACTGTAAAATAAAAGATTATTTGGCCAAGATATGCTTAAAAATAATATATTTTTTGTTAGCTGTTTTAATTTTGATTAAGAAATCTCCTTTTTTTCTTTATATATTTTTATATTGCCCATTTACTATTCATCGTTATGTATAGCCATGCAAATTTTTTAATTTTTGCCTTTTACAATCCTTTTTAGTTTTTTTTATCATCCACCATATCAAGCAACGCCTAATTATTTAGAAATAAGTATGTATAATAATTTTTGCTTGAAGTATTACCTGTTTATGTGGTATTTAGTCTTTTTGGTATTATACTGTACAATTCTCGATGTAAATCTTAACGAATGACACTCTTAAAATGAAAATAAATCTGTAACGTTTTTACCTCTAACGATTCGGACATGCAAAATATGGTTAAGGTTCCTATTCTATATTCCTGTTTTTGTGACTTAGTATATAAAATATTTTTTGAACAACTGTGTAAAAACATGACATAAGATCATAAAAAGCATATAAATTCGTTGAAAATAGTCTAAAAAAAGGGCGATTAGTTTCACAAGAAAAACATACCTAAACAACAGCAAATTGTTTTGTCGGTTTAGTTGATCGCATATCGTCTCTTGGAGCCGATAAATCTACAAATCCAATTTTCCGCATCGACGAGGCCTGCATATTTTCCGATAAATAGTAGCACCATAACCTCGGTCGAAGTCGATGCGAAAAAAACATGGACTCGACATTTTTTCCTTACTTTATTCCTGCCGACCCTCACCAGATCGGGGAATATATGGTATGGCTGCAGCCAGAATGGGAAAAGTTAGTTTCAAAAATGTACATGGGCCCATAAAGAGTTTTAACAATCAGGAGCTATTCTATTTATGACTGTAGGTTAACAGATATTGGTTTTATGAAAATGGGACTAAAAGTTTCGGAATTGTAGATGTAGATACATTTTTCATATTATTATATTTGTATATATCTAGTAACTTTTCTCTAAAAATAATACGTTCAACAACTTTTTTGAAATTTTTTATCTAAAACTACTTGCAATGTATAAAGTAATATTAAAATATAAAAATAAACGGAAAATGATGTTCCTTATTGTAAAAAATGGCTTTACCTTCCTAAAGTTTTTGCGCAACAATTTAAAATCTGCGAAATTGTGAAAAATATTCGAATTTCATTTCATGATATATTATGAACTAAAAGAGACAAGAGAAAGCTTAAGAAGCTTAAGAAAGCTTATCGTTAAATATTAATGAGAACTAGCCAACTTTTTAAAAATGGAAAACAATTTTTTTAGCGAAAACCCCAATTCCCAGCTCTTCGTAAATTTTGGATAACATTAAAATTTCTATGCGTCATATTTCTAAACATGTGAACTAGAAAAGATAATCTAATATGCAAATGTAAGCACCTAATTGGAGTATCTTAAAAATGAGCTCAATTTGTTTTAAAATTTTAGCATTTTTTTTTGAAAAAAATTATGTTGGTCATATGCGAGAAGATTATGAAAATACTAGAAATAATGACTACCAATCTTGGGAGAGAACCCTGATTCTCTTTAGTTATAGTTTTTTTGCACAATTGTTGAAAAGCTTTGCAAATTTGGAAGTTTTGAAATAATATCCAAACTATAATATTTCGTAAAATAAAAGAATAATCTAAAAATCCAATCTTATTTTCAAAATATTACATTTTTATTGAGAAAATGTTGATCAAATGCGAGAAAATTAGGGAAAGGCTTTAAAAAATTAATGAAACCTGAAATTTAGCTTTTTTATATCATGAAAAATAAAACAGGTTATTCAAATTGGGTGCCAGATTATTCACGGGATTACTACAAGGTCAGCGGTGGTGGCAATAGTAAAGCTCTTGTACTGTATGTTTTTAAAAAATCGCAAATATGACGACAGTCATTTTAAGTAATTTTTCAAAATTACAAGAACTCTTCTATAGCCTTAGAGTAACTAACGAGAGTTCTCTGTCAACATGATTATTGCTTTGCATGGTAGCTCTTTCAATAACTTAGGTGAAATATCATCAATTCCAGGAACTTTTTAGGATCAGGTTGTTATCAATTTCTGTGGCAACTATCATTGGAGAAATTAGATTTAGAGCTACATCGAGCTGATAAACAGGATTTATATCTATTGTAGATTCTATATCACGAGTGGAATACGTTAGCTAAATGTTCTGGGAATAATTCAGCTTTTTCATCCTTGCGTCAAACTTATTTTGATTAGTTTTAATGGGCGGTACTTCAATAATTGGTCTTTTAACTCTGTTAGTTGCTTTCTATAGCGAGTAGTCTTTGCTTTCTTTTTTCTTTGTTTCTTTTCTACATATTTTTCGAAGTAGTTCTGTTTATATTCTATTTTTCGTTTAATAATTCTATTAAATATTGTTTTGTCCACTGCATTTCTGGGTCTGTGCAATACTCTTCCAGCTTTTCGTCTTTCTTTCATCATATTCCTAATTTCAAGGGGCTAATTTACCTCATATCCTGATTTCTCTCTTGACGTTACAGTAGCTTCTTTTGCAGCACCGAATTTGTTCAATTATATTTTGAGTTTGCTGCTCAAGAGCGTCTATACTTTTGAGTCTTACTTTTAAAGTGATTGGTTCTTGCATTATAAGTCTAAACATGTCCCGCTAGTAAATTGGTTAGTTAGATTAGGCTTCTTTGTTTAGTTTTTCAGAATTGTCGCGCCTAGTTTTAACAATGCTGGAGTGTGATCAGATGATATTTTGCACAAGCTGTCGATTTGTATTTGATTTGATGAAATACCCTTCGAAATATTGGCATTTTTTTTTACTGTCGGTGGGCCAATATGTCCTGAATGATACTTAGAATTTGTAATATTAATTGCTACTAGTAATTAAATTTCTTTTCCGCGTTTTATTCATTGTGAACACCAGGATGTGTGTTTAATATTAAAATCGACTCCATTATTAAATAATGGGTCTAATTCAAAAAAAAATAAAAATAAATAAATCGTTGTATTGTTGTTGTGTTATTTTGTATCTTTGTGGACAATATATAGCTTCTATGTTTATTTCAACGCCTTTTCAACGCATATTATAAATTCAAATTATATATTTTTCATGTGTTGTGACCACTTCTCTTTAGTTATTCAAGGTTAAGTCTTAGTACCTGCATATAATAGTTCCTTATAACAAAATTAAACCGACTCATTCTGGCAAATATTTGTCGAGATATTTCAATTAGATCTAGACTTTGATCTAGATCTAGATTGGTTTCAATTTTTCAATAATTTGTTAAAAAGAATATGTTGTTTCCACAAAGTACATTATAAGTCAAACCATCTTTTCCTCACGTGTTGCGCCCTACTTATACTAGATTCCTCAAAGTTAAGTCCCACTTCCCATTTATTATAGTTTCTTATAGCTAAATTAAACTGACTCACTCTGTGAGATGTTTCTCGAGATATTTTAGTTCGATCGAGACTTTAAAAATCAACAGACCGTCAACGTAGAGGAGGGTTTACGGCCGTTCCCTTCGCGTTCCCGAGCTTATCGGGTCGGCGGGAATGGGAACGGAATCGTTCCCGAAATTGACCGTTCGTCCTGAGATTCCCGGCAGTATATTGCCGCATTCTTGGTCTTCGGCTCGTAAAGCTGGGGCATCGGTAGTTCTGGTGAGAACGTCGGTCCTAAAAGTGTTTAGTTGCGTTTTTATCATCGGAAAAAGGCCGACCCGGGCCGGATCGCCGCCACAAGAAGTTGTTCTTAATATAGACCGGTTTATTGGGCAGTAAAAAACCCCAGATAAATTAGTTTTTTTTGTTTTAATACGCCAGGATTGTGCGCATGATTTTTTTTTATGTAAAATGTTCAATTAAGAACAGTATTGTCTAATTTTAGACGTGGAATTTTGTATTAAAATGAGTTCCTGTTTGTTAGTCTGGCTAAAACTCGAGAACGACTGGACCGATTTGGCTAGTTTTGATCTAAGTTATTTACGGAAGACCAGGAAGGGTTTATATGGAGAAAAAATGTGGAATAATTCCCATGCATGTTGTTACTGTCATCAATAGTTTTACTCTTACAAGGGTGGACATTTTTATTGGTTGTCTAATAATTATGTGCTCAGAATATATTTTGTAGCCAAAAATGTTGAATACTGATTAAAACTACCTGCCATTATTATCAAACCACGATTAGAATATATAAGCCGTTCACTAAAATGGTGAACCCACGTCTTTTAAATTGATGGCGCCAAAATGTTGCAATGTTGCCGCATCAATTTTTTTTTAGTTTACTTTATCTTTGACATATCAGTTATAATATATTTCATCATTATAGTTGATCTAATGTATATTATGTAGGGTAGGGTTGTGTTTTTATATTTTCATTAAACTACTTTTCACACCACCGATGAGCTAGAGCTCTAGGCACGATCTTTTATGCTGTGGTATCCTCTGGAGGCCTAACTCGCCTAATTAACATTTGTGACATATATCCAAGTAATATATTTTACTTTAAATTAGAGAACATATTAACCTTATAGGTTTATTCTTATTTCTTTCGGTGCAGTATTTGCTTGTAAAGACATTTTGGTATTACGGTATATCTCCTTAAATTGTTCTGTTACTACCTGTATATGCCTTTCTTGATAAAACTAGATTTATTCATTGATTTTCAGAGATACATATGGTGATAGATAGATTTATTGATATTCAGAGATATTGAGAAAGACGTTACCTTTTGTGGCCATATTTTTCATACATCTTGTATACTACAGTGTATTTTTTCAGGCCTATTTCTAAAAAAGTAAATTACATAAAATGCAATTAAATATTTATCGAGTAACGATTTTAAATAGTTCACTCTTTAGCATGGTTCCTTCAAAATTTAATTTACGTAATCTAATCCTTTATAATTGTATTAATTATGCTTATATTGAAAAGATAATCATTGTTTTTATTCATTTCATATTGAACTCTGATAGAACTAACATTAAGGTGATCTTGATTCGTCATCCGCTTTGTATGAGGACGGTTTCTTTTTACAGACGTTGAACAACCGGAAGAATTTTATATATTGATTTGGTTATATGCTTTAATGAATTAGACAGCATTACCATTGAATAAAATAAGAAGAAAAATATTATTTGATCTTATAATGAATTTACAATTTGCTATAGGCAGTACATAAAACATCTTGATGACGTTAGTTCACTAGTATTTTGAATAGAGTATATAGTGTATTGAAACTTGAAGATTAATTTTTTGAATTGACTATTTAATACTTTACCACGATTTATATTTCATATAAATGTCGTTTTTTGATAGACGCATGGATTCGACAACTGAAAAATAATAAGTATGGTATCACTAAGCACTAACGGTATTTTCGAATCCAAATCTAATTTCGGTTGAGTAAATATTTACAAAGACTAGAGTTGAAACATGTAGTAATTGTTTATGACAGAGAATATTTTGTATATATAATTTATATTTGTTAATAGTTAGTCACAAATTTAGTGGGCGAGGAATTTCTTTACTTTTATTATTAACAACAGTAAGGATAATACGACCTGTTCAAAGTGTATAAGTGCCACTATTAACTTTATATCAAGTTAGTCTAGTTTAATTATAATTTTGGAAATACGAACTTATATTTACTTGGTATTCGTCTTGCTTTAGAATTGATTTAAGTACAATTTAAGGGTACTAATAAACTATTTCATAATTAAGTTTGTACTGGTACTCATGATATAGTCACTAGTTTTTTCATCATTCTGGTAGTATGTATTTAAATTTAGTCTTGATATCAAGACATGTTTGTAATCAGAAGAGATTTGTTAGATGGAAGTTGATCTAACAGAGCTTTATTTTGTCTATATATAGTGAATATTTTTGATGTTCAGTTTACTCATTCATCAGCTAATATTGGTAGGGACCTACTGTGATGGTGGTTCATCAAATCATACGTATATGTTTGGCTGGATATGCTCGGTAATCTTAATATAAGGTCGGTGAACAATCTGTGTCTGTAGAATTGGAAAATAATTGTTTATCATGAGCTCTACAAATCTAACCAATTCATTTGTTAGACTTTCTGTTGTTAATAACTAAAGAAATTGGGGTAGGTGACTTAATAACTATAATAGATCAATAGTTAAGGCGTTGTCTTCATGGGTCATGTTACAAAGGTTAATATGGATATATGGAAGAATATATTAAACAATTAAAAAGATCAGTTATACGATTGAAGTTGGTCGGAGAAACTATCCAGACTAAAGAAGTGACGTCCCCGGAGATCCGGCAGAACGGTAGCTGCAGAGTGCAGTTTTAAATTGTCGGAGATGACGCAATTTTCTTGTCGTTTTCAATTTTGTTTGAGTGCCCGGCCACATTTCTGACACGACAGATAGATTGACTTGTACGGAAAAAGCCTTCGCCATCTCCACGTTGTCGCGTATCATCCATTTTCCTAATTATCTCGGGAATATGTGCTGCAGGATAGAGGTGACAGAACTGGAGCCATGGATACACCGCGCTCGTAATTAGATTTCGTGTTGTAAAGTTTCAGCTATAATATTAGAATAGATGTTCATAGAAAATTAATGTAATTAGTAGAAATTATTGAGACTTTATGTTATATGTATAGAGGATTGATAAAATAATATGAATACTTGACATATACACAATGACTATTTATTAGTAAGAATTTTGTCTCATTCTTGTACCAAACAGCCGCTAATTTCTTCATCTGTGCTGGAAAAAAAATTAAAATAAAATATATATTTTAGGCGACAAACGTGGAAAAATTGTAAAGACTAAATAAAAACCTAAATGAGGTAACGAAATGATGGAGCATGTGTAGAACGAATTTTACTATGTGGGTGTAAATAAAAAAGAGAAATTATTTTTAAAGGATATTTGTTTATTTTAGTTACAAAAAATATATATACACCATAAAAACAAACATCATATAAAGTACTTGAGCAACCAATTTTCGAGAATAAGAGTATGATATAAAGAACCTTTATCCAGTCGTATAATTATTAAAGGAATTATTGGCTAGGTTGATTAACAACGGTGATATTGATAATTAAGGCCAATTGACTGGAAAATAGGTTTGTACGTCGGTCTGTTGAGTTTTCAATGCCGATAGTGATAACAATGCCTCGACGTGTCGTTAGAGAATAATGATGAAATACAATAGCGATATCTGATAACAATGTTAAACTGTGCTGACATGTGCACACGGTACGAAGGGATAGCACGCGACGTACCACCTTATATACTAACACTAGCAATAATAACGTGCAATGCGTACAAGGGAGAAAGCTAAAAGCCACACGCTAGATACGCTGCCATTAAGAGCCAGTAGAAACCACTTTCGGTGGCGTTTATGTGTACTTCAAATTATCCATACATCATAACTATACATCAGAAACTTTGGCCACTATGGCATTATCCTCTGATTTATAAGAAAGCTACAATTTATATTTACAGTTGCAACCATAAAACTATTGTTTTTGATTTATAGTGATTATGAGTTATAATAATAAATAAATAAAAAGCAGAGAATAAAAATAATTAGCAGAGAATGTTCAGAATAAATTGGATAACTGAATAGATAAATGAATGGATAACTGAATAGACAAAAGAATAGATAAATGAATAGTTAAATGAATAGATAAATGAATAGCTAACTGAATAGATAAATCAGTAGATAACTGAATATGTAAATAAATAGATATATTAATAGATAAATGAATTAGTTAGTCAGTGTTAGCTATTAGTTAATTTTTTTATTTTAGTTAATGTTCAATGTTGAAAATAATTTGAAAACAAGTTTTAGTGACATATCACTTTATATTTATGATTACTCTATGAAAGAAACAGAATTACCTAAATAAATTGTGGTTTAATTTGGACTACAGGAAAATCGGTAGTCCTTATTAATATCCTGGGTCTATATTAGTTAACTTTGTCTATTATTCATCTTTGTCTATGATGCCTTACTATGTTTTGTGTGTGCTGTCATTACCGTTGATGTATATAACATATTTTGTACGCTGATTTATTTTACGGTCAACTTTTTCAATGAACTTAATGATTTTTATACATGTTTAACTGTCCCATTACCATTCACAAAACTCGCTCTTAGACGATTCAAAGACGAAAATCTAAAATTCTTTTTTGTCGCCTCGATAAAACAATTCAAGGTGTAATTCCGTAAAACACAATAGAAACAGTCGGAATGGGTATGTCGCCAGAACGTTTTCGTGCTGGACGGGATCAGGCACATCGCTAACAGCGATAAAAGGGTCTTAAACCGTATAAAACTTCGGCAAACAATGCGAGATTAACTTAATCGTCGATAGAAAGTGTCTGGATTACTACCGGCGACCAAAAACGGGAGAATTTCAATTAGCCCGGTTGGGCGGTTTGATGAACCGTAAACGACAAAAAGCATTTTTGGGATCCTTGTAATTATTCCGAATGAACTCTATTAGAAATTGCTAGTAATCATTTAAACTTTGTATGTAACTTATATCCTTATATTCTTGCAAAGTGATATTTTATGTTATTATATTAAAACACTTAACATAATTTGGCATTGTACGATTCGCTTTTTTTTATTTTATTAATAATGGCTTAATATTGTGTTTATGCTTTTTTATAATTCTGTTGTATTGGTTACCAAAATATTATCATTCATAGAAAAAAAAAAGATGACTATCATGGCTGGTTTAATTTTGTTTTGAAGCATAAGGCTGACGATTATTTATTGTTTTATTTCAAAATAATTCGACCAATTTTGTTCATTATTTAGTTTAATTTATGTATGTAACATCTCAATATCTACTATTATGGCTGGTTTAATATTGTTTTAGAACATAATGATGACGGGTGTAAATCATAATATTTCACAAATATTTAAATCAGGTCTGTTTATTATTTAGCTTATGTTATGTTTGTAACATCTCAATATTTTATAATAAGGAATTATGCTAAACTCATGTATTAACTATATATATTAACTATATATGATTCATTATGTTAACACAGTGTCCTAACAATGAAGTGAGTGAGTGGAGACCAAATGGAGATACTTGAGTTTCGCCAGTATTAATAGTGAGATATTTAACGGACTAAGTTTTTCTTGGTAAATCGCTGAAGAATCGAAATGAAATCGAACCATTTTTGAATCGAATGAATACAGGCCATGCAATTTGGACCTATTTTCTAATGAGTTATGGTCCATAGTCAATAAGTAATGCAGTTAAAATAGACATTTAGGAAAATGAACAAATGAAAACAGAAATAAAAAAATTAAATGAACTCATGAAAAAGATGATCATTTCAAATTCGAATTTGTAAATATATTACACATATATTTAGTGACTCGGAAATTATAAAGACATATTTGTTTGGAATGTTTGATTCATTCACTGCACAACCCGGACCTTGCCCTATCCGACTATCGTTTGCTTTCTGAAAAACTATACTAATACTTAAACTATACTAATGTCTGACCTCCATAAGTAATTAAAACGAAAAGTTTTAAATAATACGGAGGTTGGGGTAGCAGATTTAATTCCTATTTTAATATTTTCACCGGTTTTGCCATTTTCTTTCCTTTCTTCAAATATTGTTGCTTCGTTGCCCCTATTCTATCCGTTTTTCGCTCAGTACTATGCTCAAATAGACAAATTGTAGTCTAGAGCGATCCCCATTGATGGTTTCATCGAATAATGTTTTCAAGTTTCCGTCTTCAATTTTTTTTGTGTGCCCAGAACGCTTTTTGTCTTCTGTGTTAAAATCGTCACTTTTGAACCATTTTAACCAGCATTTATATATCCTATTGATATTGATGGAGCATGGTTGCTATAAGCTTTATAGCATTCAGAAACTTCTTTTTCATAGGGCCGTATATAATTGATTAACGCTTGAACCCTATCTGAATAAATATATTTTAAAAAGCATGAGAAAAAAACCGAATTACTTTTGTCTCAACCCATTATAAAGGCTGTTAATATGAAAATTTTGAAAACCGACGGCCTAAATGAAAATTAGCGCGGGCCGTTAAAAACTTTTCATGGCGGTTAATAAAATTCAAGGAACGACATAATATGGAGAATAAATTTTGTGTCGTGCAAGCTTAATTAACGTTTTACGAGATCATAAAGCTTGTTTTAGTATAGTTCGTTTTATGAATGCATCAAAACTAAAACGAATCTCCCTTTTAGCAGGTAAACGGGCGGGTATTTCCGTAATTAGTTATTTGTCGGAATGCGTAAACGAAAATAGACTTTTACAGGAGAAATGCGTAAAATATTTTAATGTGTAATTTGTTCTCCAACAAGTTGTACAATACGGAAGTATATTTAACTAGTGTAAACATTATAATTGCGTTTTTATGGAAAAACAAATTTTTATTCAATCATTTCAATCAATTTTCAAGGATTTTTTTAAATTTGAAGCTTTATTGTAAAAAATCGGTATAATGTATTTTATTTATATTGTATTTTTACTTATGGTATCTTTTTTTTATTGTATTTTATAGTATTATCCATCTACAACCTCTACCTTTTTTCATCTTTCAGGCAATTTACGTATTATATATGGAAATGGGTTATCAGTGAATTCTTACATTTATAAAAAATAAAGGGCTGCCCAGACAGGCATGAGCCATATGTCAGTAAAAGTAGTAAATAGAAGCAGCCAGTTCTGTAGAATACGGCATACATTCAATTCTTATTTTTCTCATTTTTCCACCGGCTTAGCAACTTGTGGTCGAGCACGGTCATGCTAAAGAGTATCTTCATTGTCGAAATCACCAATTTTAAAATATCTGAACTAATATTTACACTTTAATGTTGATTTAGTATGGTTTCCATAAGCTTCAGACAGTGTATGAAGGCCTTCAGTTTCCTTTTTCTTCAAACTGAATTAATCATTTTCTCAAATGAATTTTATTGAGGAGAAATATAGACATTTTCAACGCAATGAATAACGTTTTGTTTACATTTCCAAATCTGACATAATGAGAAGTGAAGCCTGTCAGTGGAGTTTCAATGTGAATTTGGCTACATATATACCCGATGCAACTTAATAGATAGATAAATTAATTCAAGATTTCAAGTTTGTTCAAAATTGCTTTCTTTATCTTCACTGACTTTTTCAGATATAAAAAGTCATATGGTGTCATATCTAATAAGTATTAAGTTTAGTTTAGTATGGAAATTGGTTCTAGAATAACTAACTATATATATTTTAAACTATATGATTTTTAATCATTAACTGTCATTCTTGGAGGACAAAAATATATTTGAAATAGGATATTAACATAATACTGCATTCTACGATTACCGTTTCTTTTTTAATCTAGTTTTAGTGGTTGAACATTGTGTTTATAACGGTACTGCTTATTTGTGTTTAAATTAGAAACTTAATAATATTTTTCATTTGTATTTAACTCATTCTGACAGTCGCTTCCATATATATATATGCTATGAGCGAGCATATTTTATATATGCCATTAATACAGTAATAAATTAAATAAGAATACACGAAGGGTATAACATTATCAAAAACGTGATAATATTTTCATTTGTATGAAATCTTTTATTTGCATTTTTAGGTATCTGTCATCGACGCCACGCAAAGAGGAAGAAAGCATCGTTTAAGCGATGCGGAATTATACGGAACGTTTTTCATCCTCCATCGGGTCAGCTTACTTCCCTCCCCACGATCGTTCCCGAATATAAAAAGACAATTTTTGATATTTCCAATTGTGGAGGAGGCCCGTTATTTCTTCCCGTCGTCATTTTCTTGAGCCGCGACGTCTCTTCAATCAAAGGACATCTGTCACGCGCCGCTTTATTCAAATTCACTTCTGTCGCGGCGTTTCGAGCATATTTTCCGCTAGATTTAACGTTATACTCTGCTATTTTTGTCGGTAATGGCGCTCGAGGTTTATTAATGCCTGAGGTCGGTAGTCGGAGATGTCCTAGAAGAGAAAAAAAAATCAAAAACAACAATAAGGGGAATAATCACTTGTAGTATCAATGGGTAAGAGTTAACTTACCTGAAAGTTATTTTCTATATACAGATAGGAATTTAGTTTGATCTGGTCCTTATTTTATGGTAACAGAATTAAATATCTCAACTCTTTCACTTTTCAAAACTCTCAATTTACAATTTGCATTCTTTCCGGAGATTCTAACGTAGACTGAACTATTTCTGATTCTAATATTGAACTTGTAGTCCTATTTTTCTTTGCAATTGGTTAAGACAAGAAGTTCGTAGCAGACATACATTTCGTATCCCAATTCAACCATATATGTAGGCTTTTTTATTATTTAAATTAAAATTGTGAATTGCATCTTGATTAAGTAATGCTCTTCCATATTTGGGTTCATTTTTCTATGATCTGGTCTGAAACGCAAAGACCAAACCAGGAGTTCACTTAATCCTATTCACTTAAGTTTATCTTTTACTTTAAAATCTCATTCCCGTGCTAGAGAAGAACCACTTGGGAAATAATTTACTCTAATTTAAACTTGCCATCCTGAAAAACAATAATATTTTGCTGTTTTTCTGTTCTGAAACAATTCATTTGTACCTTAAATGCTATAAAATTGGCGCTATAACAACAGATCTCCTTAAAATTATACGCAAAATAAAACAAATATACTTTAAATATCTTTAATATATTTGATTAATATTTTTAATATATATATATATATATATATATATATATATATATATATATATATATATATATATATATATATATATATATATATATATATATATATATATATATATATATATATATATATATATATATATATATATATATATATATATTTAGATTAATCCCAAATTAGATCTTTTTGAGGATTTCACAGTCTCCTTTTTATATATTAGATTTTATCTGGAATGGACTTACTGCTTAACGTAGGCTCTGAACTACGGACCTCAGCATTAAGCCTACCGACTGAGTCTGGTTACTGCCGTGGATTCTACTATTGTCGAGCAAGTGAAATTTCCTCCACTCTGTCAAAAACATACGTTTCCGACCATGCCTCAGCAGCTTTGACCACTACGTTAACCAACCTGTTGTGTATTTGTGTAACATATGTTATTCATAGAGTTCTTTTTTTATTTGCAATATAAAATATAAACATAATTCTACAGTGTATGATTACCATTTGTTTTTTAATTCAGAGTGGCTTAACATTAAAGTAAATCTATTAGAGTATTTATAATGGTACTGTTTATTTGCGCCGAATTTAACAATTTTGTAATATTTTTCTAACTCTGAATCTATTAAGTCCTATAATATACAACATTAGAGCTTTGATATTTGTTGGCAATCTTTTGCTGGCCTTTTTTAAGCCTATTTGTTACTAGCTTTTTGGATAATTTCAATGGCTCGCGGTTTCGTGTTTCGATTAGTCCTAGAATAAATAACCAAATATATTTTAAACTATATATTTGCTATATTTACTATATATTAGATATACATGTCATTCTTGTTTGAGTTTTCACAGTATTTACAATATAAAAATTCAACATAGTATTGCATTGTATAATTACCGTTTCTTTTTTTATTTAGTTAGGTCGGTTTAACATTATTTTAATGTTATTTAATGAAACTAATTTAATTGTAATTAAAATTATGCTAGATGACTGAAAACTTTACAGATCTAATAACTGTCGACATTCTGTATATTGTTGTAACAAATATAATAAGTTATATTACTTTGTTATATTATATCCTAAGATTTAACAAACTATGATTGGGAAACTAAATGCATGTACATAATTTATAAGAATTTGTAAACCTTAAGCAATGTTAATCAATACAAGTAAACTTTACATTAGTGTAAAACAAATTACGTTCGTCTTTTGAAACATTCTCCCGTAGATTTATGTAAGGACCACTGTTAGTGTAAACTCGGGAGGAGCGAAATTAAGTGAAAGTTGAAATTAGTTTTAGAGAACAACCGAGATTAGCTGGGGGAAGTTTGTAGCGCAAGGCTAAGAACACGTTGTCGTTTTTTGTCGGTGTTATTTCAGCAAATAGCTGAAAAACTAATAACGAGCAAATAATGAATAAAATTTT
This sequence comes from Rhynchophorus ferrugineus, assembly GCF_030347505.1. Taxonomy (NCBI): domain Eukaryota; kingdom Metazoa; phylum Arthropoda; class Insecta; order Coleoptera; family Curculionidae; genus Rhynchophorus; species Rhynchophorus ferrugineus. Next base: position 15,250,961 of record NW_027472587.1, read on the forward strand.
AAATTAAATATAAAAAAGCGTGAAAATGTAATGTCCTAGTAAGGTTTTGTTTCCTGGTAAGATATTTGTTGTAATATTTTTTTTTTAATGAAAAATCTGTTATGAATACTAATAGACTACTGATTCAACTATGGATATTCAGCCTAATATTTTTTATAAGGTCAAAAATCTTCTGTATTAATAGCTAATGGAATAAAACTGCAACTATAGGCTTTCCAAAGTAATAGTAAACTTTTAATAGTAGTTATAGCATCAACTGTAACTATTAGTTTATTTTGGTTTTGACTTATAACAAAACTGTAATATAAATAAGATAATGAATCAATAATAAGGTAGTTGTATAGGGTCGTATTATTATATTTATGTTTTTTATGTAGTGGTATCCCTATAAATCTAATCCAATTATATTTAAATAATGTATTTTTATTGGAGAGAATATTTACTTTATCACAGTTAGATCCTGTGTTTGCATCTCACGTTGTCTTGCCAAGTCATATTGATATGAGTATATTTGTAGTTTTTTCTCCTGTTATTAAACGTATACATTTTGTTTGCAAACTTCTACCGATTTCCTCTACCTTCTAGTTCTATAACAGCATTTGTCATAAAGAATGTTTCATATCACCTGTAAAAGAGTGGTAGAATATCCATTCTCTATTCAAACATTCTTGCCAGACGCTCATATATATTTTGTAAAGTTACTCATGTATCTATATATACAAGTCTTTTTCACTTTTACTATCAGAATCACTGTTTAAGTCAATTAGTAAACAACAATTAATTACTAATCTGTTAAATACTTATTCACGATATCATCATCTTCTCTCTGGTCGTCTATTATTGGGCTCATCCAAACCGAAGGTGTCATAGACCAAGCAGTTTTTAATTATATCTCCCTCTTGATTATATCCTCTAGTACGTAGATTATAATAATTCTTTATCACCCTTTATATTAATTCAATTGGATTTAACATGCAATGATAAGGAGGACTTCGTAGAACTCTATGACCGTAGTCTCCTGCTATCTGATTTGCTGAGTATCTTTTACAGCCTTGTTTTTAAAAAACTATATTATATAAAACACATAAGTTTAATTTATAGTTTTCTGGTGATATTTTGCATAGTTCTGAGTTATCTCTAAGATATATTTTTTCAAGGCCATTCTCTTTTATATTTATATAATACTCGGTTAATTTTCTTACCCAAGATATTAAGAAACATGTCGTCCTATGAAGAAAAGTGAGGCAATCGGATTCAGCACACCTGAAAATTTAAATATTACGTCACAAAACCTGAAGAACTATTAAATATTTTTGCAGCCCTGTTTCATTCGCAACTTTTTCATAAACAACTCATATTTATTCAGAATTTTTTTAGCTCCTGATGTCAGGATATTCTAAAAACTTAAAGAACCGTTTCAAAAACAGTTTCGAGACTTCAAAAGAATCAATATTTTTAGAACCAATCTAGAGGATACATCTTAAAATTATATTGCCTTTTGCTTATTAGATATCTGTCTCTTTTCAGCTCTGTTTATAAAAAATTTAAATGACATAAAACACAAACATTTAATATATATTTATCGAGTGACAATTTGAAATAATTCTCCCGCAAAGAGCTGCATATTCCTTAGTTTTCTTGAAATACTTTCCAGATTAGTTACCTTTGAAACAGTATTTTTCATGACTCTTCTATTTTATTTTAACGAAACAATTCGTTTAACATAGTTATTTGAACTTATTTTCAAAGCAATTACATTTACATGTTTATTTATATATAGAAAAGCATAATTTTTACATGTACCTAATCATTCTGTATTCATTATCCAATTCTTACGCCAACGTCTTCATCCACCCACAAGAATTCCTTCAGTTTGCCGCCTCCTTAAGGCAGGCTTTCGTTGATCGTCCTCAAAACCCCTCGCCTCATCGTCCTCTCGCTAGACACATCGAAGGACCAGCGGTGGTTATAGTGTGTGCGTGTATGTGTTCGTCGGTGGCTGTAAAGGGCTCGACGGCTTTGCAGGAGTTGTAAAACTTGACGACGCCTAATCACTCCACCGTGCCTCGTCGCACCTGACGGTTGCGCACCCTGGCGGGCCATTAACGTACCGCCTGAAGGACGAGCTCGACTTTTTTTTCCATAAGTAGTTTTCTCGGCTCTCGTTTTTTAACTTTTTCCTCGAGAAGTTCTCATTTCCCTTGCCTTTGATGGCGATTTTATTTTTTCAAATTACATGGTCGGACATTTAATCGAGGCCCTTTTGAGGTTGTGACGACATTGTAATGTTTCAATTGTTCTAAAGTAAATGTTTATATTTATAGGTTATGTTTTTGTGCTAATTTATTTCGACAATCAAACAAATCCATAAAGAAGATCACAATAACATTTACTGATTTAGTAATATGTTCTTATAATCGAGAAATGTTTAAAATATTTTAGGAACCCCTCTTACCTTATCGCAGCATAACCTATTGGCCCCAGTTGTGAATCTGAACTTTTCTTCAACCCAAGTAGTAAATCCCAAGTATCTAAATAAAATAATTGAACAAAAATATTATCAGATATAATTTAATTTAACATTACATCTAATACATATATTATCGAAGGACTTAAAGCTACAATTACGAACACATATATATAAGTTTGTAGGTTAGATTTGTTTTGTTTACATTGAACTCTTTTCTACACCACCCATAAGCAGCATTTTTTATGTAGTGGTATGCCCAATCCACCTAATTAACAATTGTATATCTGAGAAACGTATTTTACTTTCATACGAGAGCATATTTACCTTTTTACGTCTAGTTCTTGCTTGCTTTCTTCTAAATTTTGTCTAATGCATTTACCATATCTATAAAACAGTCTGTGTTCATTTTTTCCTCATACGTATATGTTCTAACGTAAAGCTCATATTTAATTTTGAACAATTATAATCATATCTGTGCACACAAATCTTCCACGCCCTACACAACCATATTAACAGTTATATTCAATTAATTATGTGCATACTTTTAGTTGTCTCCACTCTCATCACTCTGTCTCAGGAATGTCAAAGCGAAATTGAAGGTTTCCTAATAATTCCTTTTTTGTGCCAAACCTATATAATCAGTCTTGTGTGAGAAGACCTATAATTCTGACCTCTTAAAGAATTCATATTAAACTCCACAAGTTTGACTTACTATTGTTGGGTAGCAGTGTTCATTGCAACATAGTATAACATGCATCATTTACTATCGCTCAAAATTAATTAACAGTGATAATGTATGAACGCCCTGATAAATACGGTTTTTAACCAGAATGAAAAGGTGTCAACCGAGTGCCGTGTTAATGACAGAGGGAGTGGGGAAGGGGGGAAGTAATAAATTATATTAATTATCTTAAATTATCCGCGGTTTTTAAATAATCAAGATAATGGTGATTGCCTCATTAACGGAATTGCGAATTTAACAAAATCACCGGAAGAGAATGTGCCGGATTTGCATCGGGGTTTTTTGTCGTCACCACTTAACAAGGCTTTTGTTTTTGTTGATGATTTGTCCAAATAATTTAGTGCTTATTGTAGTTTTGTTCATCCCCTTTCATCCTTACTTGGTAATGAGAAAGAAAGGTCGCAAATGTCTTTTTCAGAAATTATGTTGGTGTGTTTTTAACAGTGGATATTATCAAGTTGATTGATAGACAAAGCGTTAATTCTAACACTATATTATAAAGGAATAATGTGGAATAGAATTAGCAGACTGGAGAATCTATTGTTCGTAATACCTTCTCGGTTTTGGAGTGTTAGCTATAATCGTCTTATGTTGTATATAGTCGGTGAGAAACTTTTGGGCCTGTGTATTAAATAACTTAGAATTGCTCTTGAAAGTTACGTCTAAATTGTAGGACCAGGTTGTTTGTCGTTTAAATTTTTTATAGTAACGTTGCCAATGTCAAAATAATTAATTTTAATAATAAAATTTAAAAATCGATCAACGGATGACCTATTGAGGGGATTTTAAAAAAATTGGTTGTGTTTTTATATACATTAGAATTCCACTAACCTTAGTGGGTCTATTCTCAACTGATGTTATAGTTTATTTCAATCTAATGCCCGCTTTTGTTTCTAGGATACTTTTAGATTACTAACTCCTGGAGGTGGCGGTTATGGATTTCCCAAGGACCCTGCTAGTGAACTAACTACAATCACGCAACAAAAAGTCTTTCTAGAAAGAGGCAGTGTATTCGAATACCGTATGGCACAGGAAGGTGTATAGGAGAGGTACATTTAACTGCTAGCAATGTTGATTTGTATATTACAAGTAATATATATGATGTTATAGAAACGTGTTCTTGTTTTATCTTTTATAATATTTTGGTTAAAATTTTACAAACATTAATATTTATTATCTCTTGTATAGGGTTTGTTTCGTATTTTCGTAATTTTATTGCCATAGGTCCACACAGCTTCTATGAGATTCAGCCTCCTCTATCTTCAAACTGAAGTAATAAAATAAAACGTTCCGCAAACGCTATTTACTCACTAAAAATTCAAACATTTTCAACGCATTAATCTTTTATGCTCACGACCAAATGACGTACTGGAAAGTGAAGCTCACTGTGAAGTTGGTTATAAATGTATTGGTTATAAATGTATGTACACATTTTCTGCACGTAATAAAAAAAAATTGTCATTGCAAATATTTTGGTTAACATACTTGACATTGCCTTTACCTATAATGATATATTTTAATCACATATCATCAATATCGAGGAATGCTACAACCATACCATAAGTTACAGAAACATTTAGAAGTGTTGCCCAAATCAAGTAGAAAAAATGTTTAAACTCATGGAAAAGTGATTGCACCATGTAGCGGAAAGAGAGAGCTTTTTTCATTGATATTTAAAAAAAAAGAATTATTAAAATGCAAATATAAATAAATTAAATTAATTGTAACAAAAAAATGGTCATCATATCCCTCTAAATTATGACCGATACTAGTTATTTTGTTCATTAGTCTGCATAATAATAATTAATTTGAAATATACATTAAAACGTTCGAATGTTGCATTCTGTTTATATAAACACAACGATGGTTGATGTTAAGTTTTAATTAAAAATATCGTATGCGATTATTGGAACATTTTTAGCGTATGATAATAAATTTAATATATTTTTATACCATACTTTTGTTCATTATTAATTATTAAATTCACTGGGTTGTTTTCGTATTGGTTATTAAAATGTATAAAAATGAAATTTTTATATATTTGGATTTAAATTAAAATTAGGAATGCTATTTCATTTAAAGTTTAATTACAATATTATTGTAGCGGGAAAATTAATAATAATTCGGTTTAACAGATAAAAATCCGGTCATGTTTAGCCGATTGGGAATGTTACAATATATTTTAATAATTAATAAACAATACCACAATTAATTTGTTATATAAATTAGTGTTTCGACAAATAAACAGGGGATTGTGTTTTTGATTAAAAAATTGCATATTTGATTATTGGGAAATTAATATTATTCTATTTGGATTACCAATTAAGTTTTGGTATTATATTGTAACTCTAACACTATATTGTTATATCTGTTACTATATTTTCCATAGATTATGATAGATGTCACTATGATGATCAAAAATGATGGAACTTTGGACATAAAGTGTTTATTTAAAAGGATAAGGTAGCGTGAATACTATTTTACTAAACTATTGCAACTAATATTAACACATTTTTGTTGTTGAAAATTGTTAATTCAGTGGCATTAGAATAATTTGTTGTTCGTATTTCAGTCAAAATTAAAGTGATATTGTGACGTTTCCATCGAGAAGAATAACGTGTTTTCAATACTAATCATATATAATTTAATAATTTGTTTGTATGGCATAAAAATTACGGTGTAGAGCAATTTTTCAATAGATTATGGAATAAGTATTAAAATAGTAGAATTAAATTAAATTAAATTAGTAGAATTGAATTAAAATAAAGATAGTATAGTTCTAATGATTGAAAGAATTCCATCCATTCATCGGTTCCATCTAGATTACACAAGATTCTTGTCAACTTTCAGTGCTAGATATAATTTTGATGAAGATGCTTCCGAAATATGATAACCATCAAGTAGGAATTGATCAACAGTAACTATGGATTATTTTCAATTGATTTGCACGTATTATGCTATGCCGAAAACGAAAATAATATTGAAAAGATTCTAGGGCACCAGAATTTAGGAGAGTTTTTCCTCAGGATTTTTTTTCGTGGATTTATCACAACGGCGGTTTTAATGCTTCTATTCCTGTAAGTCAGTCAGTGCGTCCCAAAGAAATCTACAAGGACTTGACACTGGTTCTTCGCAAATTAAAATATGGATACAATGGTGGGCAGGTTTCCGACGATTTTAAAATATTGTGCATGCTGCTCCGACAACAAGCTAGGTTTACCAAATTCCTTTGTTTCTTGTGTTTGAGATATTGTTGAGATCTATTGACTATATTAAAGACTATAGATTAAAGTTGGCGAAGAAAACGTCCTCCAAGAAACATTGATACCTCCACATAAAAATCTTTTACCGAAGTTGCACATCAGGTTGGGGTTAATGAAATAATTTGTAAAATTACCTTCCAAGGATGGAGATAAAGTTTTCTCATCTCTCGAAAGCAAGGAAGCAAGGTGAAATAATGTATTTTCTTCGGGCCAGACATTAGACAGCTTATGACTAACTTACAACCCATCAAGGCCATGAAGGAGGACATGAAGAATATTTTTAGGTTAATCATAAAGACGGTAACTATAAACAAAGCGTTAAAAGAGTGTTATAATCATTTCAAGCTTTGGATTGTCCAATGCGTCTAAAAGTGCCTATTGTCTATTGCGATTTTCCGGAATATTTGGAAGATGTGAGTGAATAGTAGGGGACCGATTTTCACGTTAAAGTGTTGGGGAAAAGGTATCAAAGAATACGGACAGTCTCAATAATTCTTCAGGCAGATTTTTATCACAAGCGAAAATGTAAAAAAAGCTTCACTGAGAGAAAAATGTTTTAGTCTGTGTTAGAGAACGAATATTGAATAATAATGTGTATCGTTAATGGTTTGTAAATAAAATGATAATTTTCAAGCCTGTTCTCTTTTATTTTATTATAATAATTCGTTTAACCTAATTACCCATATTATTAATAAATATGTCATCCTATGACCAAAAGGAAGATATTTCTACGGCATTCAACACCAAATAGCTCTATATTTATCTATATTTTTCTTTGCAGACCTGTGTGTTTTATTGGCATTGCTACCAAAATGTTCTAAGTAGCAGGTGAATGTAAAGCATATTTCTACAATGGGTTTTCTTACACACAATGTGGCAAAAGGTTATAGCAGCTTTATCTTATACAAAGCTCGGTGATTCGAGGTTAATTTTATGAAAAAGACACAACTAACTGGTTTATCAACAATGATAATTCTTCAAAAAAAACGCACAATGCAAAATATTCGCACTATTAGAGTTCCGCTAGGTTTCATTAAATCTTCGCCGTCCCTGGAAGTTAGCAGCATCTGCAAATCAAATTGTTGTCGATGGAAGTGTGGCATAAATTAAATCGTTCCCGAATTGGCCGAGTGCCGTTCGCCGTAATGGCCGTGCGTTCCAGCGAAAATATAAAATAGTTTTCCCGTGAAATCCCTTTTAAATTGACACTAAACGGGGGCACGGCAGATGGATGGGTTTTTGTCTCTATCCGTGACGGTATGCCGCTCGGATTGGTTAATCTGCAATCCTTTCGGGCCTCTGTTTATACGGTTGGTTAAAATGCGTATAGATTTTGTGTTTATTTCAATATTTTTCGATTTTTTAGGGTCACGGGGGCGGGCGGGTGTAGCAGGAGTATCAGAACTACTAGAGAAATATTAACACAAGTTGGCAAAAACATTTTACTATAAATCTGTACTCTAGCTTTATTCAATTCTATTTTTATTCGATTTATAATCGGTAGAAGTTCAGAGCTTTTGTAGTGATAAATTAATCAAGGGTACTAAATCTGGCGACTAGTATGAAGTTCAATTTTAATGGCGTGAGAAGAACATACAGTTCCAGTTTTTAAACATTATCCTAGGTAGGTCTGCACAAACATAGTTATTTGTTTTGCTTTTTTTGAGACAATCGATGAAAAATATTCCAGGAACATCTTTAAAAATGGGTGATCAACCTCATCAACAGTTTTCGCCTGTTTTCGACACTTGGCTGGTTTTGCCATTTAGCGACAAGTATTTGAAGCAACGTTTGGGTGTCTCTTGGTTGGTGAAATTTCACCAATCGCTCGATTAATTATCAATCATCCATGCCCACGTGAACATCTTGTGAACATCCTTGTACTGTGCATAATTTTTAGCCAATATGTAATATGAACATTGAATTCATTGAATTTCTCTCATCTATCCCTTACGTTTCCGTTTTCCCACAATATACAACAATATCTAGTTGATGTTATTCTTGACAGGTTGCGGTGATCTCCTAAAAATATTTTCTCTTAAATTGAATTGTTTTATTTATTATAAAAACAACAAATATAATAACTCGGTTTAGATATTATATTTTGGTCTTGATTTTATATAAGTATAAATCAAAGTTATAGAATATATAGAATGAATAGAACGCGATCTTCCATATATAAAGTTGTAACTAGGTTTTGTTCATTTAAACCATTTGAGGGTACGCAAAGTAGGTTTATTTACAAGTAGAAATTAAAACATTGCATTAAACATATTTATATCAATGGAGGAAATTTTGTAATAAAATTCTATATTTAAATGGTAGCAAATATTTGCTTAAAAATTATCCAAGCACATCAGGAACAATATCAAATTTATCAACTAATAAGTTTAACTCTCTAATGTATATTACGCTTTGTCGTTACATAAATTATACATTACATATATTATACATGTCGTTACTCTAAATACTATAAAGTAAAAATGTAAATTAAAAAATTATTTGTCCAAAATACATTTAAAAATTTAATATTTAAATTTCTTGAATGTAGTAATTATATGTTATAGCTTGATTATGAAACCTCTTTTCCTTTTACATATTTAATTTATAAGATCTTAATTAGTTTATCCATATTATACGTAATTATCAAAAACTTTTCTATAATTTCTAATTAATTGATCGGTAATTTTTAATATAATGTATTTTTTCATCATTATAAGACGATTGTAAGACTTGGTATTGAAATTACAATTAGGAATTTGCATATTGCTTAAGCAGTCATCTCTCACATTTAGGTCCATAATCATTTGGTATGTCTGAAATACAAATAATATACCTTACTAGTAGGAAATTTAATAAAAGAGATCCATAAATGGTTTTCTTGAGTTTATTATTGTTTACTTTTAAAAACCGCTTTGCGCTTAAGTAAGCATTTATGGTCAATTCAAAATCGCAGTGATACGGGAGAACTGTCAAAACGTCGCAATGTTGCCGCATCAACTCTGAGTTTTAGTACATTTTGGCTCTGACATATAACATTTTAATATAAATAAAATAATTAAACAAATATTTCATTAAACATAATGTATTTTAATATCATAGTACATCAAATGCATTTATTATCGAAGAAGTTAATACTATAATTTATTATACAGTCACAATGATTTATAGGTTAGAGTTGTTTTGGTTGTTGTTTCTTTTTAGCGAATTTAAGGTTATATTGATTTTTATTTTCTGAGATATGTTAGTGATTGTGTCCGTATTATTATACAGTACAGCTGAAGGCGCAAAAATATTTTCAATAAAAACCGAAGCGATATCAAATTTATTAACGTTTGCCGGTTTATAACTCGTAATTATAATATTTTGAAGAATTTTCAGACGGTTTGCAGGCTTATTCCCTTACATGTTCAAACTTTTCTAACAGCATTCTATCTTTTTTTTTTAAACAAAATAAAATAACAAGGATAATATTGTGAAACTCTAAAACGAATTTACAACTTTAGATATTGACAATCGTGTCATTGCTATTTTGAATTGACTATACTTGGTATTCAACAAAATTAACGGCATAGTAAGAAATTTCCTTAGAATTATGCATAAAAGTGGAAAAAAACTAACATAACCTAAAATGTCAAAAGAACGTTTGAAATCGATAGAAAGAATAGAAATAGTATTCAACAAAATTAATGGCATAAAATAAATTTCCTTAAAATTATGCATAAAAATAGAAAAAAGAAACTAACATAACCTACAATGTCAAAACAACATTTGAAATCGACAGAAAGAATATAAATTTGTCATCTTTGTAAATTAGGCCCTCTAGTGTTCACACGCGCAAAACGTGGTTATGGGTGGGCCAATTTAAGTTCGCATTGTATATATTTGTTTTGTGATCAAAGTTTAGGGATCAAGTTATCTCAAAAGAACATTTGACACATACGCGTCAAATGGACATTTACCGTAACCAGGTGAAGTTAGACGTTGTCAAGTGTAATCGATTAGTTTTTCGCAGTGAGTATTTCGACCGATTATTTGACGATATTAAGAAGATATTGTGAAGAATAAGGAAGAAGTTTTCTTCTTATTCCCCAATCGCTTGACCGTTGGTCGTGAAAAAAGCGTCAACGTCAATCGGACGTTTTTAAGCTGCAAGCGTCTTGTCATCGGTGACATTCGAGCAAACAGACGTTTTTTAGATGTAATTAAATTAAAAGTACTGGATTTTAAATCGAATATTCTTACATCAGACGACGGCTGTATCATAGAATGAAAACGCATTGGCTCTATATGAGAGAATCATGGAAATCGGTAAGAATTACCCAGACTGGACGAGTTTACCGGCCGTTCCTCTAGGCGACATCTTCGGACGTCTCTCCAGACGCGACAAACTGTCCTTCACGATGGTATGCAGCAGCTGGAAGAATGCCGTGACTTGCGGCCTGTTCTGGAAAAAGCTCGTGGTCCGCATAGATGAGGATTTCGTCGATTCAAGTTTGATTCACCTCACTCAGGATTTCTACAGGTACGTGCGGATGTTGTCGATCGGATGGGCGGGTCCAGTGTGGCAGCAGCGCCTGAAGTGGCCGGAATTGAAGTACAGGGACCTGACAAAGAGAGTGGGCAAGTTCCTGGTGATCCTGTATGAACGCTCGGTGCAAGTTGAGGTGTTGGAGATCACCAATTGGTATGACATCTTCTATTTAAGGAAACTGGGATATCTGATGTTGAGATTCATTAAAAACCAAAACAATCTCGTCTCTATTACCTTGAACAACGCCAATCTTTATGACATGAACTTCGTTAACATACTGGTATCGTGTTTGAGATCGAAATCATCTCTACGCCAGCTCCACATTCATTACTCGGCTGGTATGACGCAGAAAAACTTTGATAGTTGGGTCTTCACCAGCTGTACGGAACAATTCGTTAACATCACCACGATGACGCTGAATTTCTGGGTGTTCTGGCACTTTTTTTCCAAGCTTCAGGTGAGACTGGTCAAGCTTACCCAACTGGACCTATATCTAGACGAAGGAATGAGAATTGTTGAGAAAGTCACGTTCCCAGAGATACCCCAGAAACAATGGGAGTTGTTCCCCATCCTACTCCCCAACGTTTTTGTTAATTTTATTCTGAGGAAGTCTCTTACTGACACTCACATCCAACTAACCCTGCAGAAAGTTTTCCCCATAGTCTCGTTTGTGTGGAAATATAAGCTTAGCAAAGATTGTTCACTGAAGGCTTGCTCGGACTGCTTGAGGTTACTTGCAGAGTATCATCGGGATACTTTACAGATAGTCATAATTGTAGCTCCTGATGTGGACGAACTGCTTCTACTCCAGAAAATCGTGATGCTGAAGAGGAGATGTAAGAAGCTGAAGTGTTTGATGTTTAACAATCTAAGATGGACGAGAAGACCCATGCCCGTTATTGTATGACAAATTATATGAACAGAGATACGATTTAATAAATATATTAATTAATCTTAACAAACAGTATTTTATTTAGTTAGTTTTTATTTCTTAATCCAAGCTTTTATTTTTTGTTAAAAACTAATTTCATATTCGTATGAGCTTGTATAATTTCGACCCCAAGACGAGGAATTAACGGTAACTTACCGCATTGAATATGTCCTACCATCTTGTTTAGTATTAATATATCTATTGAAACTTGCTTTTATAGCAATATAAATGTAAAAGGGAACGACTAATCTAGACTTTTCGCTACTAATCACCTTAAAACTGATCGAATAATAGAGCAAACTCCATTTTTCTGTAGCGAACGAAACGTTCATTATACTCCAGTAATAGAAATGAGATTTTATATGTTTGGATATTGCAAAAGTTAACATTATTGTGGCGCACAGTGCCATTTTGCAGTTATGCGTTTTATGGCATGGCATACTTCTGCATTTTATGACCACTTACAGTTTGGATTCTGGACTCTTTTTCGGTTTCGAAATGTTGGGACTGTAAAAATTTATCTTTTAATTATTTTACGATTTATCGCTTTAAATCCCATCAAGGTACCATTAACCTAATTATTGAAGTTAAAAACATACATTCACCACACAGAGCTTTTGTTATCTGGACATAGTTGCATGAAACAACAATGTTGCGATTTATTATAAGATGTATTATATTTGATGTTTTAAAAAGTCATCGAAACCTTTTAAATAATTTGTTGCTTTTGCAATATTAAATAATTAGTTCACAATTAATTTAGTTACTTTATTGAATACGTGGTCGTAAGTTTTACCAATAAATAGAAGCAGTACTTACTTATAATAAACGATAGCCCGATTCTTTTTGCTGACTCAGAAAAATATCTGGGAATGACCTTAAATGGAATATTCAGGACATGAACTTCGTTAACATACTGGTGTTGTGTTTGAGATCCAAATCGTCTCTATGCCAGCTCCACATTCATTACTCGGCTGGTATGACGCAGAAAAACTTCGATAGTTGGGTGTTCACTAGCTGTACGGAATAATTCGTTAACATCACCACGACAACGGTGAATTTCTGGGTGTTCTGGCTTTTTCTTTCCAAGCTGCAAGTAAGACTGGTTAAACTTACCCAAATGAACCTATATCTAGATGAAGGAATGGAAATTGTTGGTAAAGTCACGTTCCTAGAGATATGGGAATTGTTCCCAGTCCTACTTCCCAACGTTTTCGTTAATTTTATGCTGAGGAAGTCTCTTACTGACACTCACATCCAACTAACCCTGCAGAAAGTTTTCCCCATAGTCTGGTTTGTGTGGAAATATAAGCTTAGCAAAAATTGTTCACTGAATACTTGCTCGGACTGCTTGAGGTTACTTGCAGAGTATCATCGGGATACTTTACAGATAGTTATATTTGTAGCTCCTGATGTGGACGAATGAGACGATGAGACCACTTACAGTTTGGATTCTGAACTCTTCTGGACTTTTAATTATTTTACGATTTTTCGCTTCAAATCTCATCAAGGTACCATTAACCTAATTATTGGAGTTAAAAACATACATTCACCATACAGATCTATTGCTATGTGGACATAGTTGCATCAAACAACAATGTTGCGATTTATCAGGAGATGTTTTAAAAAGTCGACGAAAGTTTTTAAAAAATGTGTTGCTCTAGCAATATTAAAATACTTTATTCACAATAAATTTAATTACCTTATTGAATATGTGGACGTAAGTTTTACCAATAAATAGAATTAGGCGATACTTATTAGGTTAGACGATACTCAGATTCTTTTTGCTGTCTCATATAAGTATCTGGAAATGACCTTAATTGCTAAACTCCGCTGGAACATTCATGTTAAAATAAAATGAGAAAATTTTAATATCAAACTGTAGAAAATATATTGTCTATTTGAAGCTGCATATAACAAACTGCTGCTATATAAATAAATCTTGAAACCCGTTTCCACTTATGACAATCAACTATGAGATTGTACCAGCTGGAGTAATTTTTAATTGGTTTAACGATTCTATAATAAAGTACTAAGGAAGACCGTTGATGCATCTTGGTAATGCCGAAGCAGAGACGACCTTCAAAAGGACACTATTGACTAAATTATCGCCAAATGTTCAAAAACTTTGAGACTATCCAGCTCCTGAACAACATAAACTTAATAAGAAGACTCAAGAGGATGAAGAGATAGCAGAGACTGCATGAGATAGCGAAACAATGTTAACTTTAGTATTGTCAAGACCTTAGTTTAAGTATCACCTAGTGACATATAATGATGTAAGCGATAGGTTTAATAAGGTTTAACAATTAAACTTTATTCACAAATATCTTCTGTCCATTCTATAAAATTTGATTAGTCACTGATGATAGATGGGCTTGTAAATAATATTTAGATAAAATCTCAAATATTAAATATGATTTTATGAAAACCTTATTTTTTCATGGTTAAAATGGTTATCTGTGGTTTCGAAAATGTTTTTAAAGGCGTCATTGATGATATTCTGTCTTAAAATTGATATGTAACGAAATTATTCCTTATAATTTCGTCTATTGGACATTTTGATGAATAAATCTATTTTCCATGCATTATTTTAGGTTTCCCGCTCTTTTTTACATACAACATAAAAGCATAAGCATGATTTAAAACGAGCTACCCCCTTTATGACTAAGATGGCGCGAGGAAATCATTTTTACGGCGTCCCGGGTTAAATAGATTAAAATGTTACCGTGGGGGAAAGTTGGAACGTTCATCGCTCGAACCGTATGACACCCTGGAAACTTGCCACCGAGCCCGAAAGAATGGAAACTGAATAGTGAATGATTTAGATTTATTTTAACCAGAGACATAAAAGAAGTCGTTGTTTTCGGAGTTAATTTTCAAGGTAAGAGACCCGGTGATGATGTAGAATTAATTGTATTGCACTGCAGCTATTTTAATTCTCGGTATCTGAAATCTGACTTAGGATACCAGCGTTTATACATATAGTCAATTCATACTGTGGTAACACGTGTGTCAATATGTGTTTGTCGACAGTTGTAAATTCGTTTTACTCTCAGACAATATAGGGTAAAACTCTGATCGTAAAGAAATTGTCAGATTTTAAATCATACCCGAGATGGTCTTTCTTCGGTTTACAAGTAATTAAAGTCGCGGGCCCAGTTGGCAACAATGGGCGTCCTCGCTCGCTCTAATCGCTATACGGCGGGTCGCGCTCAATCTTCCGCCCCGGAAACGATAAATCACGGTTAATCTTCCACTGTTTAGACCCGATTGATATGATTAAAAATAAGAGTGGACGATTTGCGGACCGATCTATTCGTAGTCGGCGGCGATTTTGACGAAGGTCCGTCCATTCAAATCAAAGATAATTGCCCGATTATAGATCGGCTAAATTGAGTTTGCATCGAGATTATTATTTTAGTCATTATAAGAGGCTGTTGTCAATGTTTTGAAAATAATTATTAACAAAACATCATCTTAGGTTGAAATCCTTAATTATTAGTAAGTTAGATACAAGAGGTGAAATGTGCTATTAATGTTTTTCTAATTAGGCTATGCTATTAGGTAACAGGTCAAAACATTTTTTTGGTAAAATTAGTTTTCTTATTCAACAAAATTCCCTTCAAGAGTGATACACTGATTATGTTACTAACATGTATTCCGATAACTTTGTTACTTTAAATTAGCCATTTACTAAGATAATATTGATGCAATCTATATTAATAAAAATATTTTCAATCATTTACTATAAATTTGTTTCATGTTTCTGGCAAAATAAAAAAGCAGTAGAACCATCACTGATACTGGGACTGCTGGATATTATGATCATAATTAAACTTAAGACTAACTCACCTTAAATGACTTAGGTTGTGTGGCGGTTGTGTCAACAACAAAAAATAGCTTGGAGAATCAACATAGTTCAAAGACAATGGATTGCAAGGTATATTGGACGAAGTAACTCTTTCACAACTCTGACTACTTACAATCTGAGCATTATCATATACAAGGATCGCTGTTATTCGTTGCTGCTAGTGTAACAGTGCCTTAAATTTATTCAATTAACATTTGACGACATCTCTAGTAACATTTATTTATTTTTACATTATAGACCCATAAGCCTCCGGGACTATTCAGGATTCGTCCACAAACATACAATATACAACACATTCACAGTATCAGTCAAAGCACATAATGTTATTACAAGTATGTTGTAAGATGACAAGCAAAACATGTAAAAGTACACAGATACATGAATATATGAATACAGGTACAATATAATGGTCGCATAACCCATGACAGTGATAAGGATACAAGATACAAATAATTTAAATGAACGTGCATGATATTACACAGGTGCACGCTATTATATTTGTAGTAGTAGTCCTGTTACGGTTAGAAAATTAATCAGCTTGCCATCAGTTGACCAATGATTTTAGCGAGTTGTATCTTCGGCATTCGATTAGTATGTGTTTGGTTTACAGGAAGGAGCCGCATTTGACGAACATTGGTGGACTTACTCCCTTAATGTGAAAATCATGAATCAGTTTGCAGTGACCAATTCGGAGACGCGAGAATATGCTGCGCCTGCTGATGTTAGTGGTGTTAAGGCCATGACAATACCTTTTTTTCACCTCCCAAAGCTTGTTGTTTTAGGTCCCATCTGACTTGGTCTGGATGTCTAAAGATTCTAGTAGAGTGGTGCTTCATATCTTTAGTTCTTTAGTTCAGAAGAGGAAATTTTCACCAAGTGATCCCTTCCTCTTCTTGACTAAGTAATCCGCTCTTTCATGATCCCAAAGTGAGAAGCGGGCTACATAAAGGTGATAGTTTTGTCGCTCCTTTCCAATTTAGGGGTTAGTTCACGGATAAGCACTCCCAACCGGTGCAGAGGTAGATATGGTTGGAGGCACTTTAAGGAGCTCGTTGAATCGGAGGCGATAACTATCTACATGGCAAGCAGTTTAGCCGTTAATACACTCGATGGAATGGAGAGCTTGAAGTGTTCTTCCGACATCACAGGTGTAAATGCTGCCACCACATAGTCATCGCTCATGGAACCGTCCGAGAATATGAAAAGGTGTTCAGGATATTTCTCAAATTTTGGGAAAATAAACTTTGAATTCCAATTAATTAGCCGTCAGGCAATGTCTTAGATCTCTTAAAAAATAAACTGCAGACAAATATATATGCTGAATCGCTCAATAGTCATCCAATTGTGTTTTGGTTTGGTTTGATTTGGTTAAAATTTGACATAAAATGGCAAAAAATAAGCATAAAATAAACGGGCAAAATTTTCGAAAAATTATTATACCAAATTAATCCCGCCCTGCCTTGCCACGGTAATTATTACCTACTTAACTGCCGTTAGTTCTAACTGCTGCGATTAAAAGTAAAAGTGGTTTAGGGTTACACAAATCAACTAAGTTCGTGTCCTGTGGACGGGAATTGACGAAGGTTCACCTCCATTCACGTCCTAACGTTCGTTAGTTCATTGATTTAATAAACAGAATTTGCAATTTAGATAAGAGTCTTATCTATCGTTCCTCAATGAGATTCGGCCTTGGAACTTTACCAATTTCGGCCGAAATTGATTGATGTTATTGCCCGATATTTGATGCTCTTTAAATGAATATGCGTAGGGATAAATGGTAGATCTGTATCTGTGTATAAAACAAGATTTTCCTTGCGAGTTTCATAATAATTACTAAACAACTAAGCAATAAGTAGTATGTGCAGTATTGCTATTATGTGCTTGCATGTATTTTGATTCAATGATCAAAATAGCAGTTTCGACATTTCTTACAACAAAAATGTACACAGTAAGTAATGGAAAAACTAAGAAGAAATGCAGTGATATCAGAATGAACACAGCAACCAAGGAAAATAGAACTAAACATAAAAAGGTAAATAGCACGTCAATTGAAAAGTCCCCGGCCTACCACAATAAATCACATTTATTGGCATTTTTTTTAAATCGATATAATTCCCTTCAAGCCCCAATTCCAACTTTTCGATACCTTTTTTGGTAGTACGATTTGTCCTTTGCATCAAAATAGGCTTCAGTTTCGGTGATCACCTCTTCATTCGACGAAAATTTCGTCCCTGCTAGCATTCTTTTGAGATTTGAGAACAGGAAATAATTGTAGGGGCCAAATCTGGAGAATACGGTGGAATACATGGATTATTGCCATTGTTTTCACTGACTTGTGACACGGTGCATTATCTTGGTGAAGCAGCACTTTCTTTTTCTTCAAATACGGTTGTTTTTCGGCGATTTCTTCCTTCAAACGTTTTAATAACGCTACGTAATAGCAGCTGCTGACCGCCCTTTCTTTTTCAATGTAATCAATGAAATTTATTTCATGCTTATCCCAAAAT
This sequence comes from Rhynchophorus ferrugineus, assembly GCF_030347505.1. Classification (NCBI taxonomy): domain Eukaryota; kingdom Metazoa; phylum Arthropoda; class Insecta; order Coleoptera; family Curculionidae; genus Rhynchophorus; species Rhynchophorus ferrugineus. The sequence goes on from NW_027472587.1 coordinate 15,269,282, forward strand.
ACAGACGCCATAAGCTTACTAGCCGACTGTTTAGCTTTCCCGCATTTTGGAGCGGGTTCATCGTGTGCAGTCCACTCGGATACTGTCGACTGAACTTCGGAGTGAAATGATGGAATTATGTTTCATCCATTGTCACATATCGATGAAAAAACTCAGGTTAATTATGCTTGATAATCTTCGAACACTGCTCCGAATCATCAACTCGTTATTGTTTTTGGTCAAAAGTGAGCTCGCGCTGCACCCACTTTACACAGAGTTTTCTCATACCCAAATATTCGTGAATGATATGATGTACATGTTCAGTTGGTATCTTTAGAATGTCTGCTATTTCATTCAATTTCAATATACGGCCATTTAAAATTATTTTGTGGTCATGTTTTCGTCGGTAACAATCTCTTTTGGGCGTTAACTGCGCACATCGTCTTCGGTGGTCATTTCACCACATCTAAACTTAGTATACCAATCCTTGATGGTTGATTTTCCTGGGACAGTGTCCGGAAACTCGGGATCAAGCCAATTTTTTTGCTTCAACTGTATTTTTTCCCTTCAAGAAGCAATATTTTATCAACACGCGAAATTCCTTTTTATCCATAATTTTTTTCACAATAACAAAAGTTGCTTCACTCAAAATGTTATAATTCACAAATTAATCGTCCGACAGCTGTCCAATTTATACACGCTACTTTTGAGTGTTAGGGCTAACTAAAAAAATATGGATTTAATTTTAGTAGTGCTATCTTGACACTTAATTGGCCTGTTCGTTAATGAAAACAAAATGCATTGCCTGAATGTACAATTATTAATTAGGTTGATTAAGCCTCCAGGGGATACCATAGCTGGTTTAGAAAAGAGTTCAATGTAAATTTAATAATATAACTCTAACCTACAAACTATATACATTAGATGTACAGTAATGTTAAAATGAATTATATTTTATAACTTTTTGTTTCATTATTTTATTTATATTATAATGTTGTTGTAAATTGAACCTAAAGCATATTAAAATGGGTTTGTAATCACTTGAGTTCACTGCTACTTTCAATAGACTATATATTTGTCAAATAACGATTCCGGTTAAAGGTTGATTATGATATTTTTTCTCAAAATTACAGGATAGTAAATTTAACAACGACTATTTATCAAACGTCGCGTATTAAGATATAAATAAACCGACCTCCGTCAACTTCCGGCCATGCAGATCCGACCCAGGGCGAGTCGGTGTACAAGTCGCCCATTCTCACTCTTAATCATATCAATTAGGCCGAGACAGTGGCGGATTAAGCGTGATTTATCGTGTCCCCGTGCGGGAGGAGGCGGGAGGTGAAACCCCGAGGCCGATTAGTCGACGACAGCCGTCCATTGTTGCCAACCGGTTCCGCGCTTTTAATTAGATGTAAACCTCGGCGAAGGTACGATTTAAGAACGGGACGGTTCCCTTATGAGCCAGAAAGGACGGGCGAAAGTCGTTTTTCGGCGGGCTGAGAAGATTTGCGTTGAATAGATTAAATTATTAGCGAGGACGGGGGAAAGGAAAGCGGATTGAAAGCTCTGGTGGCTTGATGGCTTTGAAGCCGGCGATGATAAGGAATGGGATCGTAAATAATTCACAATTCATTCATCGTTTTAATTCATAACACACCAGATTGTTTCGTAAATTTTCACAAAGAATTGGTTTATTAACGTTTTTAGTTATTACTTGTGATCGCACTGTGGTCGAAATTCATACACAATTTAACTTAATCATGATATAACATAGTAAAGGGCATAATCTAAAAAATATATATTCCTAACACTTTTTTCATAGTATTTTTAGTTTATAATTGAAATAATAAATGCCTGTAGATTAAAACATATTAAAATAACTATCACAAGAACTAACATTCAGTAGACTTTTAAATAGTATTTAATTAAATCTAATTTCTATTAAGTTTCAATAACCAGCAATCTATTGATAACTTAAGAGCGTTGGGAACTATCGATTGAAAACAGTCGAAACAGTCGATAGTCAAAAAACTAGCGACTGAAAATAGTAATTACTATTCAAAATTACTAGTCAAATGCACGGTTCGACTGTTTTTTTCGTTTCGTGATGTCAGACGAAGATGTACGTATCCTTTCCTGCATGAACTGTGAAAGAGGAAAGGACGGAGATAATTGCTTAGGTAGTTAATTTGATATGTGGTTATATTTTTCAACGGTAGTATATGAGAGACTGGGACAATTTTCCTTGTCGCATTTTACACTCTTGCCTAGAACATTCACAAATTTTAAACAATCACAAACATAAATTTACGACCATGCCCCAGCAGTTACTAGTCTTTACCAATTAACCTACTATCTGTCTTTACAATAACATAATCTAAGTATATATCTAGGAGGACCCATCGTCCCTATCTTAGTCTCTAGTGTAATAATATTTATATACACAAGATCAAATCGTTTGACTATTTTGAGGTTATTCCCTGGTGTGGTGTTATCCAAGAGTTGTAATAGTTTGATATTGACATGAGAATGGTGTCACTCCTCATGTTTCCTTGTGATTTTTTGAGTAACAATCGGTGTTGGAAGGTCTCGGTGTAAGTAATCTGTCTGTGTGTATAATATATCTGTGTGTACCTACGGTACTTATCAGGACTTAGGTGTGTAAATTTTTTTATTTTCCAGCTTTGGGCCCAATTATTTATATTGTTACTTGCTTAATTTATGGTATACCACATGTGTAGAATAGTAGCTAGCAGTCGTAGTAGTAGTTAGAGTAGTGAGTTATCTCGGTAACATTTTCCGTAGCTGATGTATAAGGTCGTCAGGCCATGTCTTATCGAGAGTTTGTGTTCACAGGCATTTTTTTAATATAACCAAATTTTATTTGGATATTTTAACGAATATTTTGTTTGTAAGAAGAGAGTATTCATAGTATTTTCAGTGTATAATTGAAATAATAAATACCTGTACATTAAAACATATTAAAATAATTATCACAAGAACTAACATTCAGTAGACATTTAAATAATATTTTATTAAATCTAATTTCTATTAAGTTTCAATGACTAGCAATCTATTGATAAGTATCATAAGGGCGTTGGGAACTATCGATTGAAAACAGTCGAAACAGTCGATAGTCAAAAAACTAGCAACTGAAAATAGTAATTACTATTCAAAATTACTAGTCAAATGCACGGTTCGACTGTTTTTTTCGTTTCGTGATGTCAGACGAAGATGTACGTATCATTTTCTGTATGAACTGTGAAAGATGAAAGGACGGAGATAATTGCTTAGGTAGTTAATTTTATATGTGGTTATATTTTTCAACGGTAGTATACGAGAGACTGGGATAATTTTCCTTGTCGGATTTTACACTCTTGCCTAGAACATTCACAAATTTTAAACAATCACAAACATAAATTTACGACCATGCCCCAGCAGGATTCGAACCCGCGGCTATCGCAACAGCAGGAGGACCGTCTCATCGTCTTTACCGCTGCGCCACAAGGCCGGCACTGGTTTTATTAAATAAATTAACTAAAAAAGGTTATTCCTTACATTGTTACTAGTCTTTGCCAATTAACCTACTATCTGTCTTTACAATAACATAATCTAAGTATATATCTAGGAGGACCCATCTTCCCTATCTTAGTCTCTAGTGTAATAAAGTTTATATACACAAGATCAAATCGTCTGACTATTTTGAGGTTATGCCCTGGTGTGGTGCTATCCAAGAGTTGTAATAGTTCGATATTGACATTAGAATGGTGTCACTCCCCATGTTTCCTTGTGATTTTTTGAGTAACAATCGGTGTTGGAAGGTCTCGGTGTAAGTAATCTATCTGTCTGTATAATATATCTGTATACCTACGGTACTTATCAGGACTTAGGTGTGTACATTTTTTTATTTTCCAGCTTTGGGCCCAATTATTTATATTATTACTTGCCTAATTTATGGTATACCACATGTGTAGAGTAGTGGCTAGCAGTCGTAGTAGTAGTTAGAGTAGTGAGTTATCTCGGTAACATTTTCCGTAGCTGATGTATAAGGTCGTCATGCCATGTCTTATCGAAAGTTTGTGTTCACAGGCATTTTTTTAATATAACCAAATTTCATTTGGATATTTTAATGAATATTTTGTTTGTAAGAAGAGAGTATTTTGTTTACGTATTGATGCCGCTAGACTATGACCTTAATCCATATCTTCATCGGAGCTGTTTCACGATTCAAATTTACGGAGGCTAGTGACTATGGTGTTCATTAATATAAAAAAAAACTGGATGAGCCCGAAAGGCTTTCTATAACTGAAAATAAACTGATCTGATTATATCTAATAGCAGTTATTATATGTTATCGATATCAATTAATGACAATTACGGTTATGCCGGCGAAACGCGCTGATTTATTTTTACTGTTCGCACCGTAATGTTGGCGATCGATCAACACTTGGTCAAATAATTGTGACCATTAATTTAAATTGATAGGAAACCCCGTCGATAACTGTATCATAACGATGCGGCATCATTTTCGCATAACCGTTCTTGTTTCCAGATCAGAACACGTCGTCACGCTAGGGTGGTGCAGCAGAAGAATATCGATAACTTTTAAAAAACATATCGAAATTTTTTTTGCAACAGCCAGGAAAGACGCATTTTAAAAATATCAAAATGTTAATCAAGGTGGGACAGAAGAGGATCTGTTGAGCCGCGGGGTTTAGAGCGCCATCTGTAGTATTGCACACACGCTGTGTGATATACACGGCAGTAGGTATTTAATGAAATAGGGGTGAGGAAACCAAGTCACCCTTGCTTTAATGTGGGACTTGTTTTGAGTGTTGCAATTTTGGTACTAAAAGTAAAAAAATCGTTATTCGGATAAGGGGTCATTAAAGCCAAAAAATTAGGTTAAATGAGTCATATTCAAGTGACCTATAATTTTTGTTATAATGTTAGGTTTTACTGTATTTATGTTGTATGATTTTAATGTAAAATATTTAGATATGAGGGAAAAAGAGAATTTGTACTGTTTCGACAGGAGGAAAACAGATAATCTGGGGAAAAATCAAAGAAAATAATTTGTTTTTAAATAGATTCTTTTGAAGAAAATTACTCTGTTAAGAAAATTAATGTAAAGAAAAGCCTGCTTCACTGACTCTGAAGAGGACCATTATTTTTGTTTAGTGTGCGCTAAGATCTTCTCAGACCCCCATGATAAGAGTACTGATAAGAATCTGCTAGTTGTGCAGAATTGATTTACATTAAAGGCATTTCTGGTGTCACCATTCAGAAATTTTAAGTTTGCATAAACTCTGCCAATGAATGAAATTATTTCTTCAATTAGAAGTATTGTTTTTTAATTTATGTGGGTCCCATAAATCATTGTGTTATATTTGTCTTTATTGTGGAAGCGGTTGTATAACTCAATGGCTCAAGTGATTCCTTTGGCTTACATGGGGTTTTTTCATTATACAGTGTATTTAGTACAATTAAAAATGGATTTGCTAAAGTTTTTTGAACCTAATATACTATCTTCTAATTTCTTTCCTTGAACCGACAATAAGTTGATTTGAAAATCTTGATTAAGTGACCGCGATGTGTTTGTGATTGTTTTATATATATATATATATATATATATATATATATATATATATATATGTATATATATATATATATATATATATATATATATATATATATATATGATTAATAAAATAACAAAAAATAACAGGTCAATTGAAAAGTACCCGCCTGATACATAGATGGCGCTACTAGAATTAAATCCATATGTCTTAGTTAGCCCTAACCCTCAAGAGATGCGTATATAAATTTTGAGTGAAGCAACTTTTGTTAGTGTGAAAAAAGGATTTAAATTGAATGGAAATTGATGAGGAGTTTCCGGACACTGTCCCAGGAAAATCAACCATCAAGGATGCTAAGTTTAGACGTGGTGAAATGAGCACCAAAGACGGTGAAAGCAGTGGACACCCAAAAGAGGTTGTTACCGACGAAAACATTTAAAAAATCCACAAAATGATTTTGCATGGAATAATTGGGCATGAGAAAATTGTACACAAAGTGGGTGTCGCGCGAGCTAATTTTTGACCATAAACAACGACGAGCTGACGATTCGGAACAGTGTTTGAAGATGATCAAGCGTAATAAGCTGGAGTTCTTGCGTTGACATGTGATAATGGATGAAACATGACTCCATCATATCACTTCGAAGTCCAATCGACAGTCATCCGAGTGGACTGCACACGATGAACCCGCTCCAAAGCATGAGAAAACGCTATAGTCGGTTGGAAAGTTATGGCGTCTGTATTTTGGGATGCCCATGGAATAATTTTCATTGACTGTCTCGAAAAAGGAAGAACCATCAACAGCAATTTTTACATAGAGTTATTGGACCGTTTGAAGGACGAAATCGCCAAAAAACGGTCGCAATTGAAGCAAAATGAAGAGCCCCTTCACCAAGACTATTGACCGTGTCAAAAATCCATGAATTGTACTTCGACTTGCTTCCTCATCCACCGTATTCTCCAGATCTGCCCCCCAGCGACTATTTCCTGTTCTCAGATCTCAAAAGTATGCTAGCTGGGAAGACATTTTCGTCTAATGAAGAGGTGACCGACGAAACTGATGCCTATTTTGAAGCAAAGAACCAATCGTACTACAAAAAAGGCATCGAAAAGTTGGAGGGTCGCGATAATCAGTGTATCACCCTTGAAGGGAATTTTGATGAATAAAAAAAATTAATTTTGTCAAAAAAAATGTGTTTTACTATGGTAGGCCGGGGACTTTTCAACTGACCTGTTTTCGGACAACAAAAATATCGATGGTTTTTGAACAAAAATCGAAGCATACATCCCCACATTATACTAATGTCCAATTTCTCTCATTTCCTTGAATGATAACGATATTAAATCGCTTATTCAAGAAATTACAAATAGAAAAACCCGCGAACCCGAATAATTAAGGAGCAGTCACGCCGATCGGAATCCGGGCCGGCATTAACGTCCCTTAAAAACTCGTCTTGTCCGCCGTCCCACTAATCCCGCGAACTAGATTAAGCGGCGGCGATCCGAGCCCGAGCTCGTTCCGTTACAAATCCTCTCGAGCGCCACCTGTGGTCGGCGGGAGAATTACGGCCAGGCCGCGTTGCACCTATTCTATTTGCGCTTTAATTATATCAATTAGGTCGCAACTTTCGCGTATTAAGTTTGATTTATGGCGTGCGAGGATTTATCGGTGCGGATGGTACTCGATTCCGAACCAAATATTGGGTGCGGTCCGTAATTGATTTTGTATGAAATTAGTTGCTGTTTATCCAGTTGCAAGGAATGGGAATTCACGATAGCTACGTGCTATCTATGTGTGTTATAACGCGTATTTGTAATTGAAGTATTCTTATGACCTTACTGGTCGAGGTTTGGGTTGATGAAGAATACTCGGGTTGCACGTAAAGATACATATAATTAAAGGACACGAAGAAATAAAAAAACACCTATCTTTGTTACAATAGTCAGATAATCACAAAACTGGTCTTCCTATGTGTTAACTGGTCTGATGTAACGGAGACTCTTACCTCTATTTTTCTAACGCATTGTGTCAATATGAAAACCCTGTTTTCATTAAACCCTGATATTTACATTTACATGTAAAAATAAACTTTATTGATGCCATTGCGATGTTATTATATCGCACTTGCGTTTGAAGGTTTTCTTGGGGCTTTAATAATCAAGTTATGGGTTGCTGAAGAAAATTAGGGTTGTACATAAAGCTACATATAATTATGGAATACGATAAAATAAACAAGTATACCTATCTTTTGTTGCAAATGTGAAATAACCATAATACTAGTCTCCCAATGTATTAACAGGTCTGATGTAAGGGAGACTGTTAAGTTGTTCTTCGTTACCGTCATTTTTCTAATGCATTGTGTTAACAGGATTATCGGTCCCGTCACAGAGACAAACCCTCTTCATCTGACACTGTTCGACTGAATGCTCATGTTCTTCTGAAGATCAAACAGCAACCCCCCGAGGAAAACACGTGCATTCTAATTCTTAGTTACTTTTGTTTTTCTTATTGTTTTGTGTCAATAAGATCTTTTGTCCCGTCACAACCACAAACCCTCTACATTTGACATTGTTACACTGATTACTCAGGTTCTTCTAAAGAAAAAATACCAACCCCCTGAGGATAACACGTACTTTTTAATTCAGCTCGTAAGATTCTGTCAAAACGTAGTCATCAAACTGTGGTTTCTTTTGTGAACCTTGACCAGTGAAAAGCCTGGATATTTACATAATGTAAAATTCAATCATTGACGTTTGATGGAGATGGGTTTTCATTTTTATTGACGCCATTGTGATGATTTTCCAACCGTGGGGTAGAGTTCTGTACATTCCTTAGCCTACTAGCTTGGTTCTGTGCCTTCTGACTTTGCTTGTATTCTATTGATCTTATTCGTGATATATCTCTTATTTTTATGTATGACATGCTAGTGTTTCCTAATTGTTTATATTTTTCTTCTTCATGGTTTTCAGTGCGTGGTATTTGTGCTCATTTTATTTCTTTCTGTAACTAAACGTTTTGAAGTAGTTTTTCTTTCCTTTTATAATGTTTTTGTGAATTTTATAGCCTTTCTGTTCTTGTGATTAGTTTATTAGTACGACTGCCTATGTTTGCATTAGATGATGGTATGATTCAGAATTATGTAAGTTGCAAGATATATTTTATTTAGATGTTCATGGACATTTTGTAGAGATCCTTTGCGTGTGCCTATATTTTAAAATTGTCGTCCCATATATGCCATAGGCACACGTTTTTGACTGGCTATATTTATTGATAGCACCTCTAGAACTTCCGTAAACGGCTTCGTTATGATAGTGGTTAGCGACTAACCCATCGATGCTCGTTCCACCTGTTTATTGTGCTTATTTTTGAACGTAATACAAGAATCGTCGCGATAAAATTGTATTAGATTGGTGATCTTATTTTGTTTGTTATTTATTGTCTGTACTGTGTCTACGTTAGTGAAGTGATATCACTTCAAAGCTTACTAGCAGATATCCTTGTCCGACAAGATTGCTTTTTTATGCATTCGATGAAGTGGCTCGTATTTTTAATTCGACATAAGATTATAGTTGTTTAGCTAGAAATCAGCAGTATTGATTCAACGAAGTTAGCAATTGGTCTCAGTAGAACCTTAATAATATAATAAATTAATAATATAAATAAGAAATAAGTAAAACAATTTTTTAGGGAAGTCTCACATTAAATTTTAAGAAAATCGATTTAGTAGAACTTTTTGTGAACCATCTCGAGAAAAACGAGTCTTAAGTTTTAGCTTTATACACCGCGTCAATAGAACAGCTATCTATCTATGATAATAGATGAAACTTTGAAAAATACTCTTAGGGCCAAATTCCTAATGGGTTAGTGTTTGAAATTATGTAAAGCTTAAGTATGTAAAAGATGTAAATCTATTAAAATTTGTAGTTTTTTTCTAGATAGGTGATCATATGTTAGGTCGGCTAGAAATATCATAGATTTTAGGTTGTTATTATTACTGTTATTAAATACATCTCTATCCAAATAAAGTAAGAACAGTTGGTGCTCTGATTCAACTATAATTTAAGAGACCACTAATAAATGACGCGGCGAACCTTATAACGTAAAACTTCATTATATCAGGTGAAGTAATCAATCAAAGTGTATTAAACTGTTTCGCTATGCACCACCACCACTAAACAAACGCGTTGTTTATCACGTTCCGTGTTAGATGAGCATCAAGAAAGATAAATGATTCCGGGCGACTAGCTTTATAACTGACTCCTGTAAAATTGCTTTATTGTAGTGTAAAATAACGCGGTCTCGCTTCTGCGGCTCTATGAACCCGATAATTAATTAACTCGGCCTGATGCCGGACGATTTTCTGCGCTGTCGCTTTTTGGGTCAGTCGATGCAGTGCACCAACAAAAATCACAACAAAACGGTATCTATGTTTATGTCTCAAGGTATCCTCGGTTTTCATAAAATATATTGTTGGTTTTTAAAGACGATATATATATATGGCAACATTTATATTCATTCTACTGTAGGAACAGAGCTGACGTTGATACCCAAAGAGAAACCAATTCATTTTAAAATATCCAAGAGTAATCCGCTCTTTTAATGTCTCAACTTAAAAAAAAAACAAAAATACTAGTCCTATCTTGGTCCAAATGTCTGTTTGAGGAAACCTTCAACATTGTATCCATAAACCACTAAGCAGAACTTTCTTTGATATTACCATTTAAACATACTTTCCCTTTGTTCGAAACTCTTTGTAAAATGAGTATCTGAGTGAGTGTTTTGACGAAATAAAGAATATTTGTTTTGGGTCGATGGAATTATATATATAATCATAAACAGTTTTTGTACTGCTAATTACTACTAAGGGGTGTAGGTGGTAACACTTAAATTGTTTAAATTCTTCCCACTTATATCCTCTACACTTTTCTGACATGTCAGTTTTACCACTTCTGTTTTCATCTCCATATTCTTGCCCTCCTATTAATTGTTCCTTGAATATCTCTCTTATATACTTCACCCTCTAACTCACCTACTTGCATGTTCCATATCCATATCTCTCCATTTATTATGAATTTCTGATTTAGTGTTTTGTCGCTCAACCTCTTTACCTTAGCTTTATTTCTTATTTTTTCTTGTATTAGTCTCTGTTCCTTCCATACGTCCTCGTTAATGTATATCTTTATTTTCAATTTAATTAGTTTATTTTTATGCTTCATAATAAGTTAATTATTTTCGATATTTTTCATTTGAATAAGACATATACTATCTCCCAAGTTTCTGGCATTTTTTAGTGGAACTAGTGTTAGTACCCTTCCTGTATTTCATGTTATTCTTAAAATTCACCTCATTTTCCCTCTTTAGACCCAATCTTTGTAAAAATTATATTGCATGTTCTTCTCTTTCCATCTTTATGAACAAACATGTTTATCATTTGCCTAATTTTTATATTAATTACCATATTCTCATCGCTCTTCCTTGTCGTATATTTTCCCTTTTTACCATCAGGTGTTTTTATAACACCTGATAGAAATAATCTTGTATATTTTCGGCTCTCTTCGTTTCCAAACTGCTAAAGGCTGTGTTCAATTCTGCACTCGGTTTTCTTTTTTCCCTTAGACTGTAGTGTATTAATCTTCTTGGCGTCTTCATTTCGTGCCTGTTTCACAGTGAGTTTTCTATTGCTCGAGGTTTATAGATCAGTCTAGCAACAGTGCGGTTTCTCTCTGTTGATTCCGTTGTCGATATTACTTCCGTGACAGATCTTCATCTTACCTCTTTATGTGTAGTCTCATACCACATCTCTATCACCTGTTTTTATGCTTTCTTTCATCGCTAATTTTAATATAGCAACAATGATCCGCCAAAATATTAAGAAAAAGCGATGATGAAGAATTGGAAGGCTCATGCTAAATACAATAATAACTTGTAATATCATTCATCATCAGAGTTACTTCATTTCTCAATAATTTTCATATATTTGGACAATATTGTAATTATTGGATATTCGCAGACGATTTTACATTAAAGAAATATTGTTTCAAAGCATAAATAGAAGTTGCGCATCATATTCATACAAATTATGAAATTTGTTTATATTATGATAATCTAAATAAGGAAATACTCAGAAGGGTATTCATGTTAATAATATGTTACTCACTCTATATATGCTGTGATCAGTTATTGGGATTAATTTACGAGTATAATTTTAAGAGGTGCCATTTATACATTGTCTAAGAAATGGAAAAAAATTAAAACATAATTTGAATTAGAACAACACTTTGAATAAAATATTTATTTTTATATTATTATTGAATTAAAATCATGTTTTTAACAAAAACATTTTTTCCTGCATTCAGTATAAATAATAACAAATCTGGGTAAGATTTATTGGTGCGGACGAAAAGCAATTATCAGGTTTAATAAATTCGAACAACACCATTCTCGCCGATCAATTTTAATTAAATCGCTTTAATGTTTTTATATATCGGTGAAGCGTTCAGCGCGATGTTTCCTTCAAACCGATAAAATGCGTCTGAATGACACCTTAAAGAGCGATCATTTTTCGCACGGGTAAGGCAGTTTATCATCGACGATTACCAGGTAGGCAGTCATTCGGGACCATCCATCAACGTTTCAAATGCAGAACGTAATAAACAATAGTTGTGTTTAGAGTCGAAGCATCGCTTTTTAATATTCTTGATTTATGACGCTACAGCAGCAACTACTGTTGCTGCCAACGAAATTGTCAGAAATGGAGATTCCAACTTGCCGGTTGTTGGATTAGTGTCAGTCTCGGGTATGGTAATGAATGCCATCGAGTAATATACTTCACAATTATTTTTGAATAAAACTCCAAATTGTTGTATTAGAATAATTTTAAGTAAGAGGACATATGCCCTTTGGAATATTATTATTCCTTTACGGAACATTATTTTCAAATATGTTTAGATGACCTGATGAACTTCGTGTCACCTACATCTACAATCTTGCTAATTTTCTCCAACAATTATGTTTTACGTGCAGTTGAGTTGTGAGGTCTAATGACGTTAGAATGGCTGTGAGATGGCATCCCAGTCAATGCTATTTTAAACACTCTAATGCTAATATTAATTTTGGTAATTGTATATTTCAGAATAACATAACTCAGTAGATTAAAGGTCGTATTTTAATACCTTACGAGATCGACAAACAACATTATGCATTTCCAGGCAATAGTGTTCGTCCCTGAATTACAGAGAGTACCAATAAATATTTAACAACCAACAAAAATATTGATATTTTGTGACAGTATGAAATTATTTAAAACAATCACATTGACTTGGTAATTAAACATAAAATTGTTTTTACTATTTTAATAGGAATTATTCTATAGGAAATACAGACCACCATACGAACCTTTCCTGGACAAAATTTTTCAATCTAAAATCAACCAAATTGGTCTAGTTCTTCTCGAGTTTTAGCGAGACTAACGAACAGCAATTCATTTTTATATATATACACGGTATAAAATTGACGGCTAGATTAAGAAAATAGATAGCAAAAAAAATTCGATTACTGATTCTAAAGGAGGGCTTGAATGAAAATGGTTTTACGCTATGAAAGGAACGGCACAAATTGCACGGAAGTCATAAATTGGAGATCATTGTTTGTCCAATAGATAATTATTTACAAAGTATTTACGCCACTGAAGAAAAGAAATAATTAATATTACCTGATATACGTGGGAGTAAAAAAGTAGCACTGCTAATTTGATGCATAATATTTGAATACATTAGTTTACAAGTTAGACGCCGTATTCTCCCGAGAAAAAGGGTAGTTTTTACTTAATTACTATACCCCTTTTAGTGGAGTTTTCCCCTTTTTTGACTTGGAATTAGTATTCAGGAGAAATATGCTGTGTGCTAAGGGGAAACTCGAGTGGAACTTTACGTAGATTACACCTCAGATACACTTGGACTTAAGTAAAAACCAACTCTGTGGGGATTTGTCTCTCATTAGTAGACTTTTTGATGTTTAAATAAATGTGAATGGAGACAGAGATAAACTATAAAATAAGTTTTCAAGGATAGAAGAGATGGTGTAACTAGTATTAAATAGTATTGCTCCATTAGGTAACTACAATACAATTGTACTAAAGTGTCATCACCACTAAAAAGATGTGTCATTTCAAAATATAAACAACATACTTGTGTATGTTAATATTAATTCAATCATTAAATTCACATTAATTCAGTCAATAAAACATGCAAGTACTTGGTATGTTGTTTTTTGGGAGTCCAGTTAAGTTTTAGGACCATTAGCTGCAGACATTATTGCACCCAAAAATAAGTATATGAAATGAAGAATGGGAAAAAGGTGTAGCTAATGATGTACAAGATTTTTAATAAGAGATTTTATACCAAACTAGCGTCCCGCCCCGGCTTCGCACGGGTGCAATGCTGATACTAAATTAAATACACTACAGAAAAAATATGAACGTTGTATATAAAAACATAGCGGCCCGCTCCGACTTTGCACGGGCATAAAATATATATGCCTATGTCACTCAATGAAAACATGATTAAAATCGATCCAGTATTTTTGGTTCATTCATTACTGCCCTTGGCCTGCACGCATTAAATTTGGAGTAAAACAATTCCTCTTCCCCTATACTTACTATGAAGATTTCCTGCTATCTTTGGAATATCTAAATTCATACAATTTTTATTACATTACACATTTTTAAACGCAAATTTTAAATTTGTAATATCTCCGAAAATATTTGTTTAATTTACATGCTGTAAGGAACCATATTGATCTATATTAATTGCACACTGTATTTAAGGTATTTAATTCGATAAGGATAAATGCCGTATTGCTTAAAATAGCTTCGTAAATAAGCCATTTTCTCACGTAAAAAGTAAACAATAAAAATGGTTAATGTGGGTTATCCCTAAAAGATAAACATATACCATCGCGGACTTTTTTGTAGACCTTTTTATGGTGTACAATACTGTAGTACATTAATTTGATCTAACTCGTAGGGTTAGGCAGCGTTTTTGCTAATTGCTAAATAAGCCTAAAAAATAGGTTAATTTACGACATCACGTTAGAAACCTCTAAAATTAGCAATGTTGCCTTAGTATATTATGCATGTATTATACATATAAACCTTCCTCTTGAATCACTCTATCTATTGAAAAAAACCGTATCAAAATCCGTTGCGTAGTTTTAAAGATTTAAGCGCACATAGGGATATAGGGACAGAAAAGGCGACTTTGTTTTATACTATGTAGTGATTATTAAAATATAGTTTTTAGTTAATTATTCGTTGTAAAGTACATATGATGTATGTTTATTAAAATGTAGTTTATGGTCTATGGTTCTACATATTTTCAAAGATAAGTGGTACTAATAATTTTTTAATTAATAAATTATTATACAAGGGTGATTTAATAGTCCGACTTAGACAAGATAGTTTGATGAAATTGGACATTAATGATAAAATAAAGCTATTTGAGAATATATTGAGACAGTATTGGTATTAGGTAGAACTGAGAGGCTCTGTCTTCTCATTAAAAAGCATGATTGTTTTTGCATCCATTCTACTAACAGGATTTAGTACCAAATATAAATTGTTAAAATAATTTTCTTGTTTAATGTCTCATTAGTGTTAAAGTAGCAGTTTGGATAAACTGGGTGTAAAGATTTAAACGCCAGTATATTTTTTAAAAAGTTTATTTAAGAATTGTGTAATACGACATAGTGAAATACCTTATGCCGTACATTTTTACAGATAGTAAAAATTATATTAAGAAGCCGTACTGTCTTTTTCTGATGATGTATGCTAACAAATAGATTAATTATGAAATACGTCTTGTTTAGCCACCTAGCTTAACAACAACAACAATATACATGTTGAGGTTTCGAACGTTAATAAAACGATTCCCTGAACCGCGTTATCGTCCAGTGCTTGGTCGGTTCGAAATTTTAACGATAGTATGCAAAAAATTAGTATTAATATTTTGTCTGTTTTTCGATACTCTCCTTACAATTTCGGTTCGACACCGTAAAATTGATTTAAAAAATAAAACGCGAATACAATCAATGGGCAGGGATAAAATGCACGACGACCATATCACGACTCAAGAGAAAACAAGAGATGGCGATAGTTAAAACGGTTTCTTATGGTACATGATGTTCCCACTGAAGAGATTTGAAAGATTGTCAACGGATCCACGGATGAGGAATGAAAAAACGACAATAAAATTTGGTTAAGGATTAACAAAGCTATCACGTCTGAAGATCAGTTTGAGTCCCTTCGTTCGCTTCGTCCGCTGAGCCGTCGCCGAGCTGCTTCGAGCTGGTTCTCAGGAACCGCCGGGGGTGTCTTCTCTTGTACGGTTCCCACTCGGTGTTCAGCATTTGTCAGTGGGTTACTATGACGTCTGGTGCGGATTTTGTTGTTTGGACGCTGTATCTGCAAAGAAAATTCGATATGTTAGATAGTAGGCTCACTATAATCACAGAGAAAATAGAGTTTTAAATTTACTGTAAATTTTGGAGAAATGATTATCGATGTCACTATTTTGAACATATTACTTGTTTTAATCGCTATGTTAAGAGCCGCACATTTGATTGGTCTATTTCGTTTCTATGGTGGGTTTATTTTTTATTGATTTTTGTCGCCATCTTCAGTATACCTTAAGTAGGTAAAGATAATTAGATTTAATATGGTGTAGTATGTAAATTATTAGTTATTAATTTATTAGTGTAATATTAGTTGGTAGTACAATATAAATATAATGCATCTAGAGTATGTTGTGTACCTTGACGCATAGATAACAGGTCAAATGAAAGTCCCCGACTGACACATAGATGGCGCTACTAGAATTAAATTCATATGGTTTTAGTTAGCCTTAACCTTCAAAAGACTCGTGTATAAATTTCACAACTGTCGGATCATTAGTTTGTGAATTATAGCATTTTGAGTGAAGCAACTTTTGTTATTGTGAAAGAAATGGATAAAAATTGGAATTTCGCGTGTTGATAAAATATTGCTTTTTGAAGAGAAAAAATACAGTTGAAGCAAAAACTTGGCTTGATGCCGAGATTCTGGATACTGCCCCAAGAAAATCAACCATCAAGGATTGGTATGCTAAATTTAGAAGTGGTGAAATGAACACCGAAGACGGTGAACGCAGTGGACGCCCAAAAGAGGTTGTCACCGACGAGAACATTATAAAAATCCGCAAAATGACAGTCTAAAGATAACAAATGAAAGTGTATATCATATTATTCATGAATACTTGGGTGTGATAAAGCTCTGTGCAAGGTATGTGCCGCGCGAGCTCACTATTGACCAAAACAACGACGATTTGATGATTCAGGGCAGTGTTTGAAGATGATCAAGCGTAATAAACCCGAGTTTTTGCATCGGTATATGAGAATGGATGAAACATGACTCCATCATTTCACTCCGAAGTTCATTCGACCATCATCCTGGTGGTTTGCACATGATTAACCCGCCCCAAACCGTGGGAAAACGCAACAGTCGGCTGGCAAGTTTATGACGTCTGTATTTTGAGATGCGCCTGGAATAATTTTCAATGACTACATTAAAAAAGGAAGGACCATCAACAGCGACTATCACATAGCGTTATTGGACTGTTTGAAGGACAAGAATGTGCTGCTTCACTAAGAAAATGCACCGTGTCAAAAATTCGTGAATTGGGCGTCGGTTGCTCGCTGGGAAGAAAATTTGGTAGGCCGCTGACTTTTCAATTGATCTGTTAATATAACTTTTAAACGCATTTTTCTGGGAAAAAATCGTAGTTGATATTCATATACTGAAAAAAATTATATTCGTTTTTTTGTTTTAATCTTAGTTCACATAGAACAGACAATTCAAAAAATATTTTTTTAAGATTTGTTTGAAATGAAACTACGGAAGAAAATTCATAACGCGCGGTAGCCAATATATTCATTGTCAGATTGAAAAAACTTTTGAAAATTTGTTTATCAATTATCAAATATATGTACAATGTGTTCCTAATTGGCTAAAAATGACTTAAAATACGCCGTTCTACGCCTATTCCTCCCTTAACGAAGGCTGTATGATTGCTATTCGAAAGCTGTATAAATTTTGAAGAATATGCATGAATATTGGGTGTAAACTCGTATATAATTTTGTGAAGGTTATTTTTATTTAGTCGGATACATCCCGTTTTATCCGTCATTATTATCCCTTGGGTACCTTGTATTACTAAACTATTCTTCACTGACTAGTAGTAATCTCTCTTTTGGTGAAAGTCTCCCATATGTTCCGCGTTAGCCGCCCTTATTCTATACATGTTAATTTTTACTGGTGACGCCACATTTAAAATTCACGCCACAATTAAACGAGTAAATAACTTCACACGTACGTCACTAGGCATTAGGATAATACTGCGTAAACAACGGCGAAACCTATACGCAGGTAAATATTTATCCAAGTAGGCGGTTTAAGGATCTTTGCGGTTGGCGGGAAGGGAGGGAAGCGGGAAGACAGATGGCGAATTCGGGCGCCGTACTATTCGAGCTCGCGTCACCTATTTTTTGCAGGCGATCCGAACTAGACAAACACAACTAAACAGCGAACTTCTCGTCAAATTAGGCAATCTCTCGTGTTCCTATTAAAGAGACGGTAAGCTATTGTTACGAGGTGTGAAATTAGTTTAGATACGAGCGTAAATGTTCGAAGCAGTTCGTCAATGTGAATAAGGAAGTTTTATTTCGTAATTCTCAGGTTTTACCGTAAGGTATACAAATTAGTTTTTGGACATTTTAATAGATGGCGCAATTAGCTTTAAATTGCACAGGGTCTTTTTCTCATTATCTTAATCATCGCAAAACACACTTGATGGAAAATGAACTGACAAAGACGAACAGTGGTAACTGACTAAATGACAGATGACATTTAAACTTCCCGTCAATGAAGAGTATAGCAACAAAAATAATTTTGACTACTACTTTAAGTAGGTTAAATAAATAAAAATTAGACATTTCCTTCAGTCATTATATATACTGTAGTAACGATATAATTTTTCTTTAATAAAAAAAAAAGCTAGAGGTAATGCTAGAATTTGCAGAGGGAAAACTGAAGAAAGCAAAATTAGAATAAGAGAAAAAGTTATATAGGATTTTGCAAGATGCAAGAATAGTGGAGGGCGATACTTTGAAAAGATTAAATTTACTAATAAGAGTTGACCTGAATCGAATAAACAAACCATCTAACATTAACCATCAATTACGACCTAGTGATCAAATGACTGCTTCTAAAACAATATATTTGTATACAAGAACATAGGTAAATGCGTTGTTATTGTTTTCTAAAAATAATGAATTGGATAATTCCTTCAGGGAAAAAATACGATGGTCTGCAAGATGAATATTTTGCTTGATATTTTTGTACATAATATCAGATGATATCAAGTTTTGATCTAAATATAGTTCAACGGACTTGATGTAAACATATTTCAATGAAGATATTTCAATACGGACAAATTTCTTTCTTTCGGTCCCGCTCTAATCTAGAAATGGCGTTTAAAAGTCAACAATTACACATCTAAGGGATCTTATGTAAGCCAAAAAGGGTATATTCATTGCATATATTGATTGGAGAGCTATAAACTCGGATATACAAGGGAACTGTTTAATAAAAATGCAATTCCTAACTGCTATTCAAATAGTAAGTATTTCATTACGATCTACGTTGAATTTTTAACACAGAACATTTAGCAATTAGGAAGGAAAACAAGGTGCCAAAACCTATAAGAGAATCATAAAAAATTCTATGCACATTAAAATCTTCAAATATAATCAGAGACAAGAAACATGTGTTTCTATATATAATATATAGTATAATAGACATTCAAGTGGAAAAAATTAAAAACATCTGTATAACAAAATCTAAATATATGAATAGCGTTCCATTATATATTTGCAAGAAACATATAGGAAAGAAAATATGATCAGAGAGGACGGTTTAGATGCATAACATTTAATTCAGTTAACTATGTTCCAGTGTCCCTTGTGGTAATATAGATAATATTCATATTTGTTTAATATGGAAATTGTAGTGTAAAAATAAACAGAAATTGTATTTCTTAATATATTTAGTAGATAATAGATCCAAATGTTAGTAATTTATAAAATATAGTTATTGATTAAATTTAAGGCAATAACAATGTACGATTAGGAGATAACTTCTCACAAATTACAACTATATTTATATGAAAAGCTATGAAAATTTAAATATTTTATTAACGTTGAGTGAAAAGTATAAGATTTACATGCATAATACTTAATGTCTTCAATTATTCAGGGACAACACAAAATATCATCATTAAGTTTATATCATTGGCATAATAAAAAATGTTCCTTATTTGTTAAACGTAAATTATCAGCTTCGGTAATGTTTTTAATGGTTTTTGATTTTATTTAGTATTCAAATATTAAATAGTATTAATGTTGTTATTATTATAAGTAAAAAATAATTAAAATATATTTTTAAATTTCCCGTTAAAAATGTTCCCTCTTGCAGCACTCTCTGTGGGTCTGAAGGGCATCATTTAGTCACATTTCTTTATATGGAAGATCGCCTTCTATCTCTGACTATTCTATGAAACGGACTCTTCAATCTAGCAATCGTTGACTTGGTTAACAGAACACGTGCAATAAACCACCGCATTTAGAAATTTCATTCCATAGTACCTTTTGTATAAACTAAACGATTCAATAAATCAACAGTTTAAGAAGTGGACTATTATTCGGACTATAAAAACCACAGTAGCAATGTTGTTATGGCAATGTTTCATTTTTATATATTTCTCTAACGTGATAGAGATAAATGGGCCGGAAGCGAGGGAACGAATATCACAGGACGAGGAACGTGTGTACCGATAGGTCTGTATTTTGATAAATAATAATATTGGGTTCCGACTGAGCACGTACATGTCCTCCATCGAATTATATTAATACAAGTGACGGTTACAGGACGTGACAGTTTACAATGGCTCGCATCTTGCCAAGACGCAATTACAACGTATGAAGCTATATAAAAGCCGAAGTATTTCATAATTCAATTTCCAAGAAGTCGCATCGTTACCTTTCGCAGTCCTGCTGTTTCTCTTTATTTGTCCTATCGAGAAATGGAGAGGGACTTCACTTAGATAATGGTCAGATATTATTTTTAAAAGTGTTTCGTGTACCAGTGTCAGTCTACATCTGTAACAGTCCAGAACAATATTATATTGTTTCGTATTGGCTTCACGTAAGCTTATATTTTCTCTATGGATTATTTTTGATTGAAAGTTTAAGTATGAACAAAGTTGAACGCTTAAGCAAAGATGATAATTCGTGGGTGGTCCGATAAATACTTACAAAAGAATAATAAAAAGTTGGAATAGTAGCGACTTATTTCTCAACAAATACTCCAGACCCAGCGATGTTTCAACTACGTTAACCCGTCTGAAATATACGTTTCCTCGAGGACTGCAAAGTGGGCCATCGTGGCGGCGATAACCTTCCCATTCGACTTAAATTTAAAATTATTTTAGTCCCTATTTTACTTTAAACCAATTAAAGAAACGTCAAGCTTTCAATGTCTTGTCAACTGACTTCTGTGTTGCTCTGAAGTAAATACTTTAGAACTAAGTATCATACCTAATATATACTATAACATAATTGAAATTTTAAAGATATTTTCAGTTATATAGATTATACCAGACAATCTGTCCCTTTTATCAAAAATGATATTTATCTATATACGCACGTCTGTCTCTATCGAATTACTGTAATGCGACAGGAACAACACTTATGGCGTCAAACTTTTGTCTCAAATTGAATTAGAACGTTAAAATAATAATGTAGCAGGATCTAGAAAAGCGACTTGTTATTTTTGTTGTTCTAATGAAGTTAGCCATTTCTATATCTGCTAATAAAAGACAATAACTGCAGAGTGTGTAGAGAAGTATTGTAAAAATGCCATTCTTATATATATTGGGAACACAATTTAATTTGGTTTGGTCTTTTATATTGCTTTAATAACAATTTTTACGCTTTCCAGCAAAATATCAACAGAAACCAAGTTCCTTAATAACATTTTATAGAGTATTATATATTTTGGAAAAAAGTTGCGTATGAAAATATTAGAGTATATCAAACTGGATTTTATTTAAAAAACACCAATCTTCAACTCGTCCCAGTTACTTAAAAAAATTATCTAATATAAAGTGCGACTCATATAATAATAAATTATGAAGACGATTAAGATTTTGTTGCAAAGGGTTTCTTAGAATAGCTCACAAACAACAAAACAAATCTATTAAATTTTACCTTTTGTCATATTTGGACATCGGTGTTGCAGACTTCTCGTGATGCATCTCAATTTTGGCCTCTGCTTTGAATTTGTTGTCCTTCCTGTTATAACCGAACGTACTGAAGGGTGCTGGAGGTGAGTTTGTATGCACGCTATTGTTGGGCGTGCTATTTCCTGAACTATATCTGTAACAAACAATTGATTAGAAAGTTTTTTCGGAAATATTCTCATACAACTTACTCTTGAGTGGTGAACAGACTCTCTCTGGTTTGACACGCGCTGTCGCACATCTTGGGCATGTCGTCAGCGTCCACCGTATAGATGTTCTGATTGTAGAGACTGCCGTTTGTGGGGACGGTGTGAGAGCCTTTAATGATAATCGGCAGGATATCATCTCCCGGCACGTAGCAGGGTGTGTTCGTTGATTCTGGAGGCCCGAACCTGGTGGACTCGACGGAGGGCGTTCGATGATTCCCGCCGGTACCTTTGGAAGACCGTTTGTCATCGTCGTCCTTGTCCAGCTGTTCTCTACTACGTTTGAACTCCTGAAATTTACAACAAGGATACTTTCTATTAAGATAATAGCTGACGCTGCATTATTCAGGTCAACTAAGCATCGATTTTTCTGCATGGAAAGAAGTATACGAGACTATATATTTAGGGTAGGACAAATGGCGGAAAAAGTTTAATTAAAAAAAAGACACATGTGTCTACTTTTTATTGTCTATGACGTGAATTGGCTGTTTTATTGGAAACACTATTCATATAGGGTATGATGATTGGAATAAAATAGAAATGACGACAGGAGCTTTTGCAGATTATACTAACTATTTAATTTTGCAGTAATATGTATATTATGTGTATTAACAACTGATAGCAAAGAAGCTTAACAAATCGAGGGTGAAAAAATAGAACAAGTAACTATTTTTAAGTATCTGGGTATAAAAATTGAAAGCAACAGAAGCCAGGCGAATGAAATTAATGGAGGAAATACAAAAACCATAAATGTATACTTTGTTCCAATTCAAATAGAAGCACCATTTCTTTCTCAGCTTCTAAGATATCAATGTATCAATTTAAATTAGCAAAGCTTCAAAGATCTTCGAAAGACCTTTAATTACTTATTTGAACACCAAATATGTAATATTATTTCATTCGTTTTTTAACTTTTCATATCTAGAAAGTTAATATCGATAAAGAACATATAGGAGCAAAGTTAAGATAGTTTTTAGCTTATTACTTCAGATTCTTATTTAACTCTGTTTAAATTCTGATAAAAGATTTACATGTCATTACGAGTTTTTACTTTTGAATGACATCCTTTGTAATCAATTTGGTGAAATTATCCAGAATTTTCTGCATAGTATTCATCCAGTTTCGTTGGTAACATCTGTATCAGTAGCGGGATAAACCCTTCTAGTTCTAAATCAATATGTAGTAAAAAAATACCTCAATTGCTTTAGAGATATTGGAGATGGAATCTACTCCTCACCCACTGCTTTCAAACTCACCATAATGGTTAAATTATGTTGAGATGTGGTGATGTTGCCAAGACCAAACTCTCAAACCAAGTCTGAAACTTTCTGGCTATGTGTATGGGCACATTATCAGCTTGGAAAATGACTATAAGATATTCATTCTCGCTAATCATCCCACTACTGATGTTAACGAAATGATCATGCTTGAGTGTAGGAAGCAGGTCGAAAATGCTTAATTAAATTATACATCAATTTATTTGAGTAAAACTTCAAGCTTCTTCAAAATAACTCCAATTTGTATGTATTATTATTTGAACACCAAAAATGTAATACATAACTGTTAATTTTATTATATTCTTGGTTTTTTAAATTACTATACCTAGAAACTTATCGATTAATTGCATATCCGAAGAATGATAATTTATAAGCATAATATTTCTAATTTTGACGATCTAATACTGTTCAAATTCATATAAAGAATCGAGCTAGTTCAGTTTATATTATTTTTGCCCCAACATGAACTGAAATAATTAAATACAAAAAAAACTGACAGGGTTTCTTTGTACACAGAATTTTATCGGTAACATCTGTGTCTGTAACCGGATGTATCGTTCCAATTCCAAATCAATATGTAGTAATAAAAGCGTAACTGTAACAAAACATAAATATTGTCTTGAGCGCTCATGCATTATTTATGCCGAGCACACCAATCCATCATCGTATGGCCTAAATATTGATCGAGCGGCAAAGACGAATCGGTCTGTGATCGCGACGGAATTCCTCTCGATTCTGTTATTGGACGTGTAATGGATCGCGGACACTTGTTGCCTCGCCCAGGACGATAGCGGTGGTGGCCGGCGACAGAAAATAGCTTCATTACAAGAAAATCGTCCACGAGCTAACACCATTCTCATTAATAACTCGATTCGTCTTTCCTAGAATGTGTTTATTTATTGGTGAATTATTGGTATGTTTGCAGATATGAAACTATAGAATTCTTTTTTTGTTTTTTAAGCGTTTGTTAAGATAGCAATATCAAGTATGCGCCCTATCATATGTACTAGTACATATAGTATATCCAGTAAAATAGCCAATGTAGATCATCAAAATTTATGACGTCAGCACGTCGCAAAAACTTATAATTTGGTTCACCACGTTTGTTGGTCTGTAACTTCTAACTATTACCACTAGAGTTATGGGGAATTTTGTAGACATTTGACAACGAGGAGGGGATCGAACAGTACAAATGTAAATCCAATTTCATAAACCAATTAGGTTGTATATTTGGCGCATTAAATAGCATTATGTCTGTTTTTGTGTAGATAATCTTATTTCATCCTAGGGTAAAACGTAATAAAATTTAGAAACTTGCAAACGAAACCGAATGATCAATTTAACCATGCTTTGATTGAAAACCGCCCAGAATGAAACAAGATGTCCAAAACAAAATGTGAAGGAAACGTTTCGATGGGACATATTATCGCACCCGCCGTACTTTGCAGATCTTGCCCTATCCCACTATCACCCTCTTGCACCAATGAAACATGAGCTTGCAGACCCGCACCAATTTCGAAGAAATTAGAAAATGACTCGACGAATGGTTTTTCTCAAAGTACAAAGAGTTCATAATTTAATGTTATATGATTCGCCTTTTATTTAAGTTAGACCTATGCTGGTTTATACAAGACCTACGCTTATGCGTTCACTTGTATTTATATTTTGCCATTGAAACACAAGCAGTGAATTTAACGAACACCAACACCAGATTACAATAAAACACGAAGCACCTTCACCATTTTAATAGGCCATAAGACAGTCCGCGCTCTGCATTCAATTATCCCCCATCCGCGGCATTTTTTATTACGGACAATTTTTTCAAATTCCCCATCATCTTAATTATAACTTCACCCTTCATGGGGACGCGTTCTTCTCCCCTTTTTTTTTCGTTGCCGTCGCTTCCCCCTAACACAAATAAAGCGGACTTGAAACAGACTCCGGCGCCCCCGCCCCCACGCCATAAATCCGATTTTTGTACAAAAATTAAGACCAGATTATAAACACGGTATTAATCAAAATTAAGTCCAGTAATAAACTGACTGGAATGTAAAAGATTAATTTTGCACCGCTTTATTTCGGTCGAGTCGGGCCGGCTGCGAAGGTGGTGGTGGTGGTGGGGGTGGTTTGGCAGCGCGAGGCGAGGTGCGATACAGGGGAGAGGAGGTCATCAATTTTTATTAGATCGCTTGCGTCATTCGCGGATGGTGCGGATGAGCTTTGATCGTTTATTTTTTTCGGAAAAAAGTTTCTTAATGTTTGTGTTGTTGCATCGGCCGGGTGGATGATGATGATGATGATGATGATCGGATTGATGGCCTTTAAAAGGGCTGGTTTAATGGGTCGGTTAAAAAGGTTTCGGTCGTGTCAATCAACGAGATAATTACCTATATTATATATTTAATGCCATTAAGTAACATAATGGGTGTTTACAAGGCTTTTGTTGCGGTTAAAAAAAGAGAATGGATCTTAAAAGGCAGGCTTTTGTTCAACGACGATAAAAACACGCAAAAATGAAGACACGATAATAAGTTTTCATATTATTTGTCAAGGTGGTTTACGTTAAAGGAGCGCTAAAAGTAAAATATAAGTTAAATAATACTTCACTAGTATAAAATAATAGCTCTACAGTGTCAGGACAGTTTGATATATCAGACTTTTAGATGAAATATTTGATATCCAAATAAGCATGTAGAATGCGATGGGGTCGCTAACCAGAAATTACTAAATCCACAAAGTATTTATTGAGCATTTCCATGGTTTCAGCGATCGTGCTTTTACGGAAACTATTTCGGAGCTTTGTTTAAATGCATTTAATATAATGTATACAAGACAGATAACTAATAATTTTTTCAATCCAAACATAATTTAATACAATTGTTTCAGAGAAAATTGTTAGTCTGGAAAGTATCCACACAGATCCAAAAGATATACAGCTATTTGAGAGATATAGAACATCCGTTCATACAATGTCGGATAATATAGGATTTAAATGGTGTAAAGATAACCCACGAAGAGGTTTAATGAAACTTCCAGAGATTGCTTTTAAAAGAACATCATTTTTAAAAACATATAACAAAGTCAAGGAAGAAATATATTTTTATTTATATATTTATATATTTAAATGAGATATGAATATTTCAGAATGGTATTTTGGGTTGCTCATGGCAAGATGATAATAAATACAGTATAAAGTATGTATATACAACAACGGTTCATGGAAAAAATTAAAGGTTGGAATAACTATCGAGTAATTACTTTTTTAAAATTAAACCTAAGACGAGATACATAGTAGATCAGATTACTGAATGTTATGGCCACAGAGTATTATGTCCTCCTTATCAATGCATTTTTAATCCAATTGAGTTGATATGGGGTATTGCAAAGAATTATTACAGTAGATATTCAGGTCGAGGAGGATATTCAAACCAGAACTGTCTGGATTTATAGAAAGAGGCATTCTCGAAAATGACACTTTTGGTTTATATGAGCTCGACCACAAACATTGAAGAAGAAATTGACAAATAGTAGAATCTTGAGCAAGGTTTTAATAAATTGGAAATAAACAGCTTGGTTATTATCTTGACTAATATTACTGAAAGTGACTGTGATTGAATAACACTTTATGAATGTTGGTTTATGATTCAATGCTGACGATTATCAAGCCAGGGTGATGAAAGAGGAAACCACTAAATGTCGGTATACAGTTAATATAGTTTAATTGTAGGAAATTGTATTATGAGCCTGGAAGCTTTATAAACATGTGTGTTATTGTTTAGAACATACATGAACATTTGGTTAACATGTATGAGGAGAGAAATAATGCTAACTGTTTTGCAGATATTGTCATTAAAGAGAATGCAGTGATTAAATGTAGTTTTATTAAGAAAGATGTACACATATAGTAACAGGACAAACTAAAGAGAAATATAGTAATATCATAATGACTTAAGGATACATTGCATCGAAAGAAACAAAAACTAAGCTTAAAACATAAATATGCTCTCTAATGAAAGTAGAATACATTACTAAGATATACAATTGTTAATTAAGTGGATTAGGCCTACGGCGGATACCACTACATACAAAAACGCGTCTAGAACCCTACCGATACTAGTGTGGGAAACAAGCTCAATGTATATATAATAAAACAACTCTAACCTATGAATTATTGTGGCTGCAAAATTAATTGTAGTTTTAAGTTCTTCGATAATAAACGCATTTGATGTACTATCATGTTAAAATAAATTATATTTAATACAATATATTTGTTCAATTATTTTATTTGTATTAAAATTTTGTTAAATGTCAGAGCCTCAACGTACTAAAACTCAGAGTAGTTGCGGCAACATTGCAACTTTTCCCATGACACTGGTATTTTGAATTGACTATATATATTTTTGTAGTAAGGAAGACTTCAACATTCAATTTGTGCATTTAGATGAGACCTGGACATTTCAGAATGGGACAATGGGTCACTTATGGCAGGATGATACTAGCATAGTGTTAGTAGTTTTCTCCAAGTCGAAGGGTAACTACTATGGAGAAATGGAACAGAATATATTTTGCTGTGGTTTGAAAATCATATCTTAAAGAACATGGAGGAAGATAATGCACCATACTATAGTAAACTAGTGGAAAAGATCTCAAAAATTGCCGCGACAAAGGCTACAATTGTATATGTGGAAAGAAACATTGTTGGCTCGATCAGACACAGTGAAGAAGAAATTTACAAATGGTGGAATTGCGAAGTGTTAGATAGATTAGAAATTAACCGCTTAGTTATTCACTTGAATGGCGTTCAGAATTACTAGCTCAGTTCAATCGCAGCGACAGTGATTGAATGAAATTTTCTGGACGTGGCATTATAATTTAATGCTGAAAATACCAAGACAGGGGTGATGAGAGTGGAAACAACAGGTGGTAATATAAGATATAATTAATATAGGATAATCGTACTAGACAATCTATAATATTCATGTGCATATATATATATATATATATATATATATATATATATATATATATATATATATATTTATGTTTGTACAATTGTTCAGAATATGTAGAGCATTTAGTTAAAATGTATGAGAAGAGAAAGAATAGTAACTATTTCGCAGACATGACAAATGCCCGCTAAAACGCAGTTATCATATCAAGTTTTACAAAATGAATTCAGGTTGTAACATAATAATACAGAGAGAAATACAATTATATTAAATTTACTTTACGAGGAAACACTGCACCGAAGGGAACGAGAATTTTACATGAAACGTAAATATACTCTTTAACGAAACTAAAATACATTACTTGGATATACAATTGTTGATTAGGTGAATTAGACATCTAGCAGAAACCACTACATAAAAAACCGTGCCGAGATCTCTGCCTCATAGGTAGTGTGGAAATTAATTCAATGTAAATATAACAAAACCCAATCCTAGCCTACAACCTATTATGAATGTATAATTTATTGTAGTTTACGTTCTTCGATAATATATGCATTAGATATACTGTAATTTTAACCTAAATTATATCTGATAATATTGTTGTTTCATTATTTTATTTAGAATTTTTTATTATTAGACTTTTGCTTTATGTCAAAGACAAAATGAACCAAATCTCAGAGTTTATGCGGCAACATTTATTGACGTCATCAATTTAGATGACGCGAGTTCACTGTTTTATTGAACGAGTTATATAGTTTGGGTCGCATATTTTTCCACACTTGCATATTATATTTGGAATATTAGAATTGATATAATATTTTTTTATAATACAAGGAGCAATTGTAAAGTATTGAAACTTTTTTTATTCAATTTTATTTTTATCAAACCATTTGAGGAAATCTCGGGAGTCAGAGTTTATCTGGAATGTCTGAGAATAGAAGCAGAGTGGAGAACAAAAAAAGGAACAGTGTTCTCTCTTAGAGAACTGAGACAAGGATGTGCTAGTGGATAGGGAGGACATAACTGATGATAACAGTTGGGATATTTAAAAACAAAATAAGTAAATATAATAGTTTTGTACAAAATAGTACTTTTAAAATTTTGAGTTGATTGTCGGTCTGGAAAAAATTCTAAACCAAAAAAAAATACTTAATTAATTTTTACGACAGTGACGCTGTTTCCATTATTCATTTATCCTACATCCTCGTGTAGGTACGATTAATCTACAAATCTCGACTACAACCATTATTTCCCCGAACAATTAAAACGGAGAGTCGAGATTCTCCAGGGGACCTACGGAACTTTAACCGGCTTAAAGTCTAGCGGGCGTCTGCGCTGCCGCCAACTATCCCCGCCGCCCGGCAAAAATAGTTGGACCATTAACGGAGGACTCGTTCGTCCACTTTAATTACGCATTTGTCTTTTTTATTATCTATCAACGACCTTCCTCGACCCTTTTCAGCCCGGAAAATACATTACAGGACATTAAGGCCTAACCCGACGCAAATTAAACAAAATTTCTGTCGGTACCGCCGTTAGGGGCCGAATGCTCGACATCGTCGAAATTATACTGCGGACGGACCATTATAATTTGCCACAGATTTATTCTGTCTGACGTCGAATCAATTTCACGAATACAGACACACATAGAGGCCAGGGCGCGAGGGATATGACCCTACCGGAATTATTTATGAAAAAAAGACTCCAGTCACCACCTTGTTTATATTTCGGTATTTTTTCTGAAACCCCACTTAATTAATATTGAAAATTCGACCAAAATATCTACCTATATATATATATATATATATATATATATATATATATATATATATATATATATATATAGGTATATAATTCAGAGATTGAAGATTGAAGTACTGGCCGTTCAATATTTTAGCACAATTTATATTACATATAAATGCAGGTATTTTTTTGATAGCTACGTTATTTAGATACCAACAGTCCAGGCCAAACAGCCTTGGTCCATTTTTGGTTATATAATATTTGTAGAAGCGCAGGGAAGGTTTATATGGTGATAAAATGAGGAAACATTTGGTGAGAAATAGTAAAAATCCCAATTTTATTTTCCCAGATATGGTATCACTGTCACTGTCATCAGTAATTTCACCATCACAAAGGATAAAATTTTTGTTGGTCTTCAAATTTGTGGGTGCGTTGTGAAATTTATTTTCTGAATAAAAATACTAAATAGTGAAACCGAGACTAGAATATTTAATATATTAAACATCTAATATAATTCAGAGATTGAAGATTGAAGTACTGGCCGTTCAATATTTTAGCACAATTTATATTACATGTAAATGCAGGTATTTTTTTATAGCTACGTTATTTAGATACCAACAGTCCAGGCCAAACAGCGTTGGTCCATTTTTGGTTATATAATATTTGCAGAAGCGCAGGGAAGGTTTATATGGTGATAAAATGAGGAAACATTTGGTGAGAAATTGTAAAAATCCCAATTTTATTTTCCCAGATATGGTATCACTGTCACTGTCATCAGTAATTTCACCATCACAAAGGATAAAATTTTTGTTGGTCTTCAAATTTGTGGGTGCGTTGTGAAATTTATTTTCTGAATAAAAATACTAAATAGTGAAACGGAGACCAGAATATTTAATACATTAAACATTTAATATAATTCAGAGATTGAAGATTGAAGTACTGGCCGTTCAAATTGAAGTTCAAGTTGAAATATATTTCACATTTGTTATTTTTTAGTCATAAATTTAGTGTGCCAGAACTATATACCACTACTTTATATATATATATATATATATATATATATATATATATATATATATATATATAATCGAAAATTCCAAGGAGAAGATCACATTAGTTATTTTGTAGTCATAAATTTAGTGTGCCAGAACTATATACCACTACTATATATATATATATATATATATATATATATATATATATATATATATATATATATTCGACAATTCCAAGGAGAAGATCACCTGACTTGGACTCAGAGACAGTGCTTCTTTAATATAGGTTCGATCAGCATTCCACTACTATCCAGAATTAGATTATAATGTGAACAAATCAGTTACGATAGGGGAAAGGATCGTCATTAGATCACACTAAAGACCTGCTGGTGAATTTTACGACAATCAACGAAGCGACTATTGTAATTATCGAAAAAAATATAGAAATTGCAATTTTATTTTCAGATAATATGTGCCGAAATTTATTTGAAGTTCTTTGCAGTTCATTTTCTGGTAATGGTAATATATTATAGGATTAATTACCATTGCCGCTTCATTATTTTCATAAATATTCATAATTCTCTAAACCTTTCAAGCATATATAAATTAATGAAGTTTAATATAATAACCTCTATTGGTTAAATGCATTTAATATACTATTTAATAAACTGTTTATATTTTTAGTTTTCATAATTTAAAATTCTGTGATTTGCCTTTTCTTTAATTCGGCCATATTTTGGTTTAAGGCAGGCTTTAATTTTTGCGTATATTGCTGGATGTACTATTTTGTCATAGTTGTCCATTATAATTGGAATATCCGAACAGCTATCTTGTTTTACCTCTGAACAGAATAGCAAGGAATTGAAAATATTTTATTCAATTTTATTTCCTAAAATAGATGTCGAGATTTATCTGAAGTTCATATATTTTAAGATACAGTTTATCTTTTGGTTATATTGAAATATAATCCGCTTCAGTTACGGTCAGTTACAGCTTCTACCTTACCGTTTATTGGCATTAATAATTTTCATGAGACAGTTTATAAAACTAAATGTTTTTTACTTATTCATAATTTAATATTCCACGATTGATTTTTGTTTAAGTATATCTTTTGTCAGTTTAAGTTAAATCTCGGTCTAAGTTTTTATGTCGAAGTCGGGATGTAATTTTTAATTATTATTTTTAAGTTAACTTTTCTGATCGTGTTTTTCTATATAATTCTGGATGGCCAATTTGTCACCTACTACGTTATATATATTCGTATTTTAGACGTATTATAAATGACAAAAAACTAGAAATAAACGTAAAGTAACTAAGGTTATTTGTAAGGATTGAATTTCGTCCGGAATCAGAGTCCGTGCAGTAGATTTCATATAGAAAATCGCTAGATTAATACATATTACTGTTGGCAAGCCGTTGCGCGGCTAGCACGGACAGCCCGATTGATATATACCGCGTATTAATACAAGACCGTTGAACAAAAGCCGGAATAAACAAAAAGGTGACAATTCCAGCAGCGACGGTCAACGACGCGAAAACAATATCGCATCGTTTCCGCCTACTGGCCACGTAATGGCGTAAAACGTTTACGAATCGCCGGGATTCGTATGGACATTTTGTTCGGTTTTTTTCGTTTTTCTCGCCCGGATCCCGGCGCTCGTCCTTTTATCGCCTTCGCCATATTTAGTGACAAAAGCCCGGGCCGGGGACAAGATATATGACGTGGAATTATAAAATATGGTCGGGAAATCGTGCCAAATGACCTATCGGGCGGCCGGAGGGAGGTCCACCTCTGCCGGACGAATTTCGGAGCGTTCCCGTTAATTACCACAAAAAAAGGAGCCAATTTACGGGAGTTGCGGTTATTGCCCGTGCTTCCTGTTGTAATTAAATGATTTCGTCGAACGATCAGTTGAGTTTGTGTTTCTCTTGTTGAATATTAGAGTATGAATACAAGTTCGATTATTTTATGAGAAATAACTGACCAAAGGTTGCTATAATCTTACTATTTTTTGACCAGAGTTTCGCCTGCAATCGTTATTTTGGTTAAATCAACAACAAAAATTATATTCGCATACTTTACTACTTTCCCTTTGAGATAAAATGGATACAAATGTATAATATAGAATAATCAATTTATTCAACAGGAAATATTGTCACACTGTATGTGAGAGTCAATTAAATCAAACAGTATATATGAGCCTAGATATGAAGCCTAGTAAAATATTGTAAATACTTCAAATGCTGTATTAGCTATTTTATTTTAACTGATATAACTCATTGCTTTTTTTTGAATAATAAATCGAAACGGTTAATTAATATTACTGAATTAAAAGACTCGACAGTTAATAATCCTATCTGGAAGCTCTCAGATCAAAATTAGAGCCACGAGCAAGGCAGAAAGGAAAGGGGTTATAAAAATAGAAAACGATAATCTCATTTTGCGACTCTGTTGAAGTAATATTATTGAAATTATATGTCGAGGATATAGCGAAGATGTATATCTACAGCAAAATTCGGTGAAATAATTTAGGATAACTGGAAATAGTAAACCCAGAGCATCACAGATTGTAATAAGAACTAGCATAAAATGCAATATAATAACATGTAATATTTTAGTTATAATTGGAATTCCTATATGTAGTCGTTTTAAAAATGAAACAAAATAAATAAGATACAAGGAAATATAAGACCGGCGAATCATAAAATATTAAATTATGAATTACTGGACAAATAAATTACTAGCAGAACAAAAATATATTTTATTATTTTAAATGAAGACATTTTTTCTTTTAGCCGTTATTAATTTTAAATATTTCTATTGTTTATATATAAGTTTATTGTTCTCTTATTACTTATCCTGAAAACCGTTTTCCAAAGTTTTAGCTGAACGAAATTGTTCAATAAGGTTTAATAAGCTGTTATTATCAAATGGAAATAGTAATATTTTCAGTTAAAGGTTTTTACATCATACAGCTCAAGATACCATTGCTAAAAATAATGCTATTAGTAGTTTGACAAGTTTAGACTATATGCTGGTCTATTCGATAGATTTAGTTAACTTTGACTTCTAGATCTTTAAAAATCTATATCTAATTGATTAAGTTATTGTGAACATACTACATAAAATATAACACTACATATATTGGCATAATATTTTATGCACATTTCACAAGCATCAGTCACCTTTCTACTCACGTTACGGTTAATTAAACCTGTAAACTACGTGACAACGTAAAAGGGCCTTCGTTTTACGAATTGTTAAGATTTACGCGGATATTTCGTTCCGATTTTTTTCCGGTTATTCACCGACGGCTGGTCCTTTTATCGCCTTCGCCATACTCGGCGACAAAGACCCGGACTAGGGACAAGATATACGACGTGGAATTATAAAATATGGCCGTGAGTTCGTGCCAAACGGCCTATCGCACAGTCAGGACCGTCTACCCCCGCAGGACAGTTTGGGCTCGGCTAGACGACCGTTCCTGCTAATTACATCAGAAAAGAGCCAATTTATGAGACGTGCGGTTTTTGTCGGGCGTCCCTTTGACAGTTATAAGATTTTAACGTCCCGCGGTTACGGTTTGCGCTTCGTCATCAGATAGACGGGTTCATTTTTTTTAAGTTAACTAGGCGCCCCGGCGAATTTCTTGTCCATCTGCATTTATCTTGCAAATTTTCACCGGCAATAAGAATAGCCATCGATTGACAGTGACTTTGTAAGGTTTCATGACAATATTGTGGCTGTCAGGTACTATCTAACCCAATGATATCACGAACATAATGACTAAATTGTTCTCTTATCTTTTTTTTTTGGAAAAAAATACATAATTTTCAAGAATATGAAAAAAAAATTAATTATTCCATGTATTGGTCATTTGATTCTATCTATATATCATGTCCAGCCAATCTATATATTCTATCTATATATCAGGCAATCCCAAATAAACGGTTTGGGTAAAAATATTCATCAAGTAATTTTAACTTTTTCGAGAATAGTGAAGTGCTGCTCAAAACGTTGAGTTTTCAACGCTTCCTTGACCGGCTTTGCTTTATGAGATGGCATATTATAGTGCTGTAAAATCACTTTACCGTGTCTTCGGGCTAATTTCGGACGCTTTTCGATCAATGCATGGTTCAAATTGATCATTTATTATTGGTAACGATCACTATTAGATGTTTCACTAGGTTTCAACAGTTCATAATATGCCACGCCACTTTAGTTCCACCAAACATTGTCATTGTCACTGAGCATTGTCTTGCGGTTAAAACGATTTGGCCTTGGAGATCAACGGCCGGCTTCGTCATATGATAATTATGATTTTTCGGGATCAAAAGGTTCTAACAAAATGTATTGTTTGATGTACGTTATAAATAGCTTATAAATGTAAGCAACTATAAGCTTAAGAGTGTCTATTTTATCATCTTTTATATATGCATTAATGGGATTCCTTTAGGTTTGATTATGAAGCTATCTGGTGGATATCGTGTCTTGTATTAACTTGAATATCGATCAAGATATGCAATAATTATTAATCAATCAACAACGGACGTATACCTGTGAAATATTTCTTATTAAACTCGCGAAGTAAATAATCTCTAATTAGGTTTGGATTTAATCAGTCGAGCGGAGCAATTTCATTGGATCCGGGCGACATTTAAAATTAATTGGGACGGAAAGATAGCGACGAATATCGGCGGGAATCAATGGGACTCTCATTAAAATTATAATCGCGTTTTTCTCTCGTCATTCGCCGTTACTCAATTAAAAGGTCCATGTAGCGACAAACGCTGATCGGACGAAACTGTAGCTCTCCTGCAAAGAATCAATTAGCGGCACCTTTTCTTGTTGATTTTTTCCGTTTATAATTTATTAATTGAAGAATAATTATCAAATATATTTTTGTACAGTTTCT
The DNA here is from genome assembly GCF_030347505.1 of Rhynchophorus ferrugineus. Taxonomy (NCBI): domain Eukaryota; kingdom Metazoa; phylum Arthropoda; class Insecta; order Coleoptera; family Curculionidae; genus Rhynchophorus; species Rhynchophorus ferrugineus. The sequence continues at coordinate 15,305,318 of NW_027472587.1, forward strand.
TTCATGCGCAGATGAATTTTCAATTTCAAACAAGGTAAGGCAGACAACTTCATGCACAGTCAGGCGTTATAACAGTGTAGAAATTCGATTTTTAATTTTATATATTCAAAGCCTAACTCTATGAGAGTACGACCTTAAAAGGGTTTTTCAAAATTTAAATTATTTTCGGAGATATATCTGTTTTAGCGTAGCGGTATCTGAAAAGGAAACTTTAACGGGGACTTTTTTCTCAAAATTCCCTTGTTCGAGAGGATTAACGTGGTACTTCAAATTCTACTGCATCGATTTACTTGAAATTTGGCGTGTTTAAATGTCACGTCACTAAAATAACCACATTTTCAAATATTTTTTTTAGTTATAGTGCTAAAGCTTTGAAAATATGAAAAATATCGATATTTTCGTTGCCACAATAAAATAATTCCACTTGATTCCTTGAGACAGATGAAGAATCATATAATTTAGGCATAAGTGAGACCTGATAAAAAGGCTAGACACTTATAAGAATATCGATTGTATTAACAGGAACACTGAAAGATATAGCAGGATAAGGACTTTAATTTCTAAGCAAGGAAAGAAATATATTACTAAACCTCCCATATAATTGCCATTAAGAATATCAGGCAAATGACTAGTCCTGATAGTGAGATATTTTTTCTGAGGAGAGTTTTGACGAAAACATCAGAAGAACAGTTTGAAGAACATCGAAGGGCATCTCGAATATATTGCCAGTTGCAGTCCGTAAAAATATAAAGTCATTTTTTCGCCTCATTATATCCAAGATAAAAAGAAAGTGCTGTATGATGTGTTGTATCATGTAACCGAATCAGCCTATAAAATTCGATTTGCGTTTATACTGATGGACCACGTCTCCAAATATCCACAAAATTCTTCAAAAAAAGTTAGTAGAGGTTATAAATCGACAAACACAGTTTTAGGGATATGCTTGTTTTGAATGAATCGATTTAGCGAGGTTGTGATGTCATCAATTTTGATTATGTAAGTCGGCTGTTTTACTGTATGGGCTACTGTATATATTGGTGATATAATTAATATCGAAAAACTCTCGTGGTAGGTAGATTTTCAGAACCACACGCGGATAGAAGCGACATTCAACAAGTTCTCGTACATCAAGAAGCAGATTTAAAAGAAGCAAGATCTGAAGATGACAGATGAGAAAGACAGATCTCGAAACGTCGTCAAAAAATGGTTATTTTTTTGGAATAATACGTGGATAGAAGCCCGGAATATTACACCAATATAGACGATGGGATGGTTTTTACACTCAGTAACGCTTTGTATCGCCGTTCAACAAGTGGTCTCTCCAGTTAACTGGAATCAAATTAATTTTAAAGAAATGAAGACATGTTGACGTTAGACGCAATCGTTCCGCATTTGCTCGAAGAACTCTCGAAGCAGACAAAACTATCGCCAGCTGAAGATATCGAATTTCACAAAAGGTGGATCCAAGCTGCTCAAAGACATCTGGCCATAAACTATTTCAAGTAATAAACATCCAAGCTTTGAAAAATAACCCTACTTCTTGGATTCCTGACATATGCATCACAGTTCAAGGCGTAAGGCCACCAAAAGTGGACTGAAGTTGCTGTGAATTAACAGTCTACAACAGATAGTCTGGACCGAAGGTGCAGTTCACGGTGAATGGCAAACAAGGCGGGATTGTAATAGCTTAGTTTCTTATCGTAGACTATTGGAATCTGGAGTCACCAAAATTTGGAAAATCACTACATATAGGGACATCGTGGAAATTTGAATAGAAACAGTGCCATTTCAAAGATCATCACAGGCAAGGATGGCACAGGTGGTATAGGCGATACGAAAACATAACTCTATTAGTATTATAAGCTGTTTAGATTGAAGAAAGACCACGTTCATCCTGTGGTCTCTTCCTTTGAAGGGAGATGTTATAATATATGACTTGTACTGCACTGGCTATGGATTGTATTGTAATTGAATGGGTCATCTCTTTTGAATTTTGTTATGTGTAAGATATCTAAAAAATAGACATCTGGATGATCTTTATCTATTTTTACAGTCAGTGTCGCTTTGTAATACCGTTCCACAAGTCACCTCCTCTCCAAATTTATAGTTTTTGTCTCTACATCCCTTTCCCACTTATAAAGGACAATTTATATATAAACATATTTCCTTATTAAATCACTATCATGATTACGAAATACAAATAAGCTGTTACAATTTACGAACAATTATGTAAAGTTGGCGCTAGTTAAAATAGCGTTAACACTCACCTGTATTGTTTGATGGTCCCTCAGGAGTTTCTTGACGCAATTGTAGATGAACGTAAAGAACATCCCGGTCAGTATGAGCGAGAATATGACCATGATGATGACGATATGGTCATCGGTTAGGGCCCACGTCTCGCTACCCTAAAACCAACGAAACACAAACCAATTTAGAACGGCTGTCGATCGACGCGCACTAAATTAAACACAAACACACTTCACACCAATCACAAATAACCGGTTGTATTTTTTCTCGCCGCCGCAAAGGGGGCGGGGGAAGAGAAAAAACACGGTCGACTGTATTCAAATGAAGACCCGGCGAGTGTTGTAAGTAGGAGGGTGAGGAGGGGAGAGGGATGGTTAAACAAAGAAAAACAACCGCGACATTGTACGAGTGTAATCCCCGAAGACATTTGCTCGATTGCGCGCCGGAGGGTCTCCGAGTGGATTTTTTCCACTACGGGCGCAATAAATCATTTCGCAAAGAACGCACGAAACTAATTCAATTAACGGGATGATTAATCTTGAGTCGGGGACATCTCCCGAGCTTAAGAGAGACTAGCCCAAAAACTTCGGTCGGATCCACGACGATCTTCTTTCGGCCTTCCTCAACAAAGGCTTAGTTGCATAATTATCGTTTTTTTCGTCGCTGTGTAGTGAATTTTTTAGTACACATCTTGTAAAGTTTTGGAAGACTATGCTAAAGGGGCATCCCGGTTTCTAATTAACACAAAAACTTTTTATTTTTCATATTCATGAGGTTATAAGAACACATTATCAAGATAAAATAGCAAAACTCGACTAATTTACTGAATAACAAATAATTGGATGACGTTATAAATAAGTCTATTACTATGGGAGCAGAACTGGACACAGTTGCTTATTTCACACTCCTTTTGTCAATATAGATTATATCCGAGAGCCTACTTATATTTTCGGTTTATTTTTTAATTTAAGCTTTTTATTTCATATAGGCAAATTGTTTACTTTTCTTCAATAGCAGCGTGCCATCATATTTCTACTAATTAAAAATTTTAATTAGATGAACCAGACTTTTGAAATTCCTTTTCTCCTGCATATAAGCTTACTTGTTATTTGTGTATCACTTTGACCGTAACATTTTTAACAAAAATGTATTTACAATGTTTTCATAAAATCAATAAATATCTTATAATAATTCAATTTCAAAGATATATTTTGTCTCTTATTTTATTAAGCTCTTCAAAATATCGATTACTTGTCCTCTTACTGTACATTCTATTAGAAATCGATAAGATATAATAATAAGATTTTCTTTCAATAATCAGCAGTTTCTGAAACTTGAATATACATTAAATTATAAACAATATTAAAGCGAAACTATGAAGTTCACCTTTGTGTATCACATAACCTAAAGAACAATAGTTTAACATTATTAAATCCAATAGTAAAAATAAAATAACAAATAAAAATAAAATTTTAAATTACATAAAAATTAAAATAAAAAATATTATAGCCAACACAATTCAAAAAATAAAAAAACAAATAAACAAAGAGTATTACCTAACCTGTTTTTTATGAAAATGAAAATCAATTATTTAATGCTAAAAAGATATATCTAAGAGAGAAAATTAGTGTAGTCACAATAGATCAAGTAAATTAAATTATTACATAAAACAAACTGTTGCTGGTGACGTTTATTATCAATTTTCATTGGCTCTTACTATTGCAACTACAACTGTAAATAATTTTAAGTGGTCAGAGATTGCAGCTTTCGATTGATCTACAAAATAATTTAAGTTATATAGCAGTTTAGTTGGCAGGACGTTCTATTTTGATTTTATTTCATGCATAGGTTTTTCGAACTTATCTTTCAGTACAGCAGTTGCTTTTGCATGAATGCAGTAACGTTAAAACTTGGCCTAAGTGTTGAATAAATGTTATATACATATATATATATATATATATATATATATATATATATATATATATATATATATATGTATATATATATATATATATATATATGTATATATATATATATATATATATATGTATATATATATATATATATGTATATATATATATATATATGTATATATATATATATATATATATATATGTATATATATATATATATATATATATATATATATATATATATATACACATATATATTTTATACATTGTGTTGCCAAGATCAAACAAATATCATTTTCTAGGGAGCCATTTCTTCGCGAACTCTATCTAGAATTTCCAGAAACTCTAGAAAACTATATTCTAAATTGCTCAAATTGCTGTATTCTTTAGAACAAGAGGACTCAGATAACAATCTTCTTTGGCTTGTATGTTTTATTGGCTTTTAAGTATTTTTTACCCAGAGTAATGAAGTCCAGTTTCTAATATTTAAATAACGATTGTTGAGTACAGACTCTGAAGATTTGAACGCTGAGAAAAGAAAGCGAAACAAATTGACATAAACATCCCTTTTAGACGATAAATTTCGAATGAATTTATGGCTTAAATATTGCGACAACTACCCGCAGAGACCGACCAACTTTTAATACTACTTTCGAACAGCTATTTGTTCTCGTACAGTTGAAGTGGTCGCTCGCGAGACATTGTTTGCATACGTACTTCGGTGGAATTTTAAGTTTACGCCGAACAGAACGAAAGATTACGAGACATCGAAGCCCGGCTCTCCCGAACTTCCAGCGGACGGCAACGGGAATTTCCGCGGCATTCCCCTCGTCGTGGAAGTCGCGAAAGGTTTACGTAAGTCCCGCGCCTAAACATAAATAAATTGAATCGGTTTTTGCTCGGATATAAGTTGTTCGAATTGTTCTCTTCTCTGGGGGTATTTTGGATGAATTATGTTTTATGAATTAGAGTTGCGATATAAAATCGTCTCGCGCGGCCTGTCGATCTCGGGCTTTACGTATAAACTTCCGGATTTTGCGCGGTCGTTAAGATTATGCCGATTATATTTGGCAGATTTTCTCTTTTATTGAAATTGGCCGAATTGAGAACATTCATTAGCGAGGCAACAAAAGTGAGCTGATTCAAAAGCTTAAACTGCGTCTAACATGTGGTAAATCCCAAAGAATTGGGAAAAATGAAGCACAGAACGTTGCAAATTGGCTTTATTATTCAACATAATCTCCGTCAAGAGTCACATAATCATTACAGCGCCGTTCTAATATTTTAATAGCACTTTTGTAGAACGATGTATCTTTTGCCTCAAAATAAGCCTGTCACCACTTACTGTCTACTCAGATTTGTCACATATCAATGCAATGGCCACACAGCTCAGAATCATCAACACGTTCTTGTTTTTGGCCAACAGTGAGCTAACGCGGCACCCACTTTGAAGAGAGCTTTGTCATAGTCAAATGCTCATGAAATATAAAACCAACACGTTCTTGTAATATCTTTACGATGTTAGCTAACTCATGCATCTACACTTTTCGATTATTCAAAACGATTTTGTAGATTTTTTTTATTTTCTCTTGTGTTACCACCTCACTTGGACCACTGCGTTCTGTATAATCGGTGTCTCTACCACCACGTTTGAAGTCAGCAAACTAACGTTTTATTGTTGTCTCTGATGCAGCGGAGTCCTTAGAACACTTTCCATGCCATTGTTTCTCTTGAACGGTATTTTTCCGATCAGGAAAGAGTATAAAATTAAAACACGAAAGCAGTGTCACTCTTAGCACAATTACTCACAAACTTATGAGTAGAATATCAAGAAATTTTATTAGCTTTCTTTTAAAGGTTAGTGCTATCTGAAAAATCGGTGAATGTAATAAAACTAGCGCAATATATGTGCCAGGCCTAGGGCTTTTTAGCCCATATGTTAAGCATCGCAATCTAGAGATTGCGAGTGCTACAAAGGTGTGTTAAACTAAAATTGACTTGGAATTAGTCAAAACACCCCTAAAATTATGTACTTACCATGGAAATTTATTCAGGAACATTGTTATTCCAAAAGTTTCGAGACATTCGAGTTTGAACTTAGAGAAAAAAATAACAATCGATATACACAAAAAAATATATTGCATGCGAAAGCTTTTCATACATACAGCCCTTTGGCAATCTTCAAGACTGTGCCGTAAATTAGTCACTGGACAAATTAAGCGCGTCGAATGACAAATTCAGAAAGTGGCGACTAAAACATTTGTAATAAAAACCTTCCTTTATATTAGAGTAAGATTAGAGCACTAAAGAAAAAGTTTGTTTGCAACCGCATATACACTGGGTAAAAAATACTTAAAAGCCAATAAAACATACAAGCCAAAGAAGATTGTTATCTGAGTCCTCTTGTTCTAAAGAATACAGCAATTTGAGCAATTTAGAATATAGTTTTCTAGAGTTTCTGGAAATTCTAGATAGAGTTCGCGAAGAAATGGCTCCCTAGAAAATGATATTTGTTTGATCTTGGCAACACAATGTATAAAATATATATGTGTATATATATATATATATATATATATATATATATATATATATATATATATATATGTATATATATATATATATATATATATATATATATATGTATATATATATATATATATATATGTATATATATATATATATATATATATATATATATATATATATACACATATATATTTTATACATTGTGTTGCCAAGATCAAACAAATATCATTTCTAAATTTCCATTTCTTCGCGAACTCTATCTAGAATTTCCAGAAACTCTAGAAAACTATATTCTAAATTGCTCAAATTGCTGTATTCTTTAGAACAAGAGGACTCAGATAACAATCTTCTTTGGCTTGTATGTTTTATTGGCTTTTAAGTATTTTTTACCCAGTGTATATGCGGTTGCAAACAAACTTTTTCTTTAGTGCTCTAATCTTACTCTAATATAAAGGAAGGTTTTTATTACAAATGTTTTAGTCGCCACTTTCTGAATTTGTCATTCGACGCGCTTAATTTGTCCAGTGACTAATTTACGGCACAGTCTTGAAGATTGCCAAAGGGCTGTATGTATGAAAAGCTTTCGCATGCAATATAATTTTTTGTGTATATCGATTGTTATTTTTTTCTCTAAGTTCAAACTCGAATGTCTCGAAATCTTTGGAATAACAATGTTCCTGAATAAATTTTCATGGTAAGTACATAATTTTAGGGGTGTTTTGACTAATTCCAAGTCAATTTTAGTTTAACACACCTTTGTAGCACTCGCAATCTCTAGATTGCGATGCTTAACATATGGGCTAAAAAGCCCTAGGCCTGGCACATATATTGCGCTAGTTTTATTACATTCACCGATTTTTCAGATAGCACTAACCTTTAAAAGAAAGCTAATAAAATTTCTTGATATTCTACTCATAAGTTTGTGAGTAATTTTGCTAAGAGTTACACTGCTTTCGTGTTTTAATTTTACACTCTTTCCTGATGGGAAAAATACCGCCCAAGAGAAGCAATGGCATGGAAAGTGTTCTAAGGACTCCGCTGCATCAGAGACAACAATAAAACGTTAGTTTGCTGACTTCAAACGTGGTGGTAGAGACACCGATTATACAGAACGCAGTGGATGTCCAAGTGAGGTGGTAACACAAGAGAAAATAAAAAAAATCTACAAAATCGTTTTGAATAATCGAAAAGTGTAGATGCATGAGTTAGCTAACATCGTAAAGATATTACAAGAACGTGTTGGTTTTATATTTCATGAGCATTTGACTATGACAAAGCTCTCTTCAAAGTGGGTGCCGCGTTAGCTCACTGTTGGCCAAAAACAAGAACGTGTTGATGATTCTGAGCTGTGTGGCCATTGCATTGATATGTGACAAATCTGAGTAGACAGTAAGTGGTGACAGGCTTATTTTGAGGCAAAAGATACATCGTTCTACAAAAGTGCTATTAAAATATTAGAACGGCGCTGTAATGATTATGTGACTCTTGACGGAGATTATGTTGAATAATAAAGCCAATTTTTAACGTTCTGTGCTTCATTTTTCCCAATTCTTTGGGATTTACCACATGTTAGACGCAGTTTAAGCTTTTGAATCAGCTCACTTTTGTTGCCTCGCTAATGAATGTTCTCAATTCGGCCAATTTCAATAAAAGAGAAAATCTGCCTGATATAATCGGCATAATCCTAACGACCGCGCAAAATCCGGAAGTTTATACGTAAAGCCCGAGATCGACAGGCCGCGCGAGACGATTTTATATCGCAACTCTAATTCATAAAACATAATTCATCCAAAATACCCCCAGAGAAGAGAACAATTCGAACAACTTATATCCGAGCAAAAACCGATTCAATTTATTTATGTTTAGGCGCGGGACTTACGTAAACCTTTCGCGACTTCCACGACGAGGGGAATGCCGCGGAAATTCCCGTTGCCGTCCGCTGGAAGTTCGGGAGAGCCGGGCTTCGATGTCTCGTAATCTTTCGTTCTGTTCGGCGTAAACTTAAAATTCCACCGAAGTACGTATGCAAACAATGTCTCGCGAGCGACCACTTCAACTGTACGAGAACAAATAGCTGTTCGAAAGTAGTATTAAAAGTTGGTCGGTCTCTGCGGGTAGTTGTCGCAATATTTAAGCCATAAATTCATTCGAAATTTATCGTCTAAAACGGATGTTTATGACAATTTGTTTAGCTTTCTTCTCTCAGCGTTCAAAGCTTCAGAGTGTGTACTCAACAATCGTTATTTAAATATTAGAAACTGGACTTCATTACTCGGATTTTTACCAGATATTGCCTAGACTGTGTGGACCAGTAATTTTTCTGAGTTTGATAGTATTTTTTAGAATGTAGTAAAGTAGCTGTTCTGTGGTACTTTGGAAATAGTGATATTCATAGGACCAGATTCCAACACAACAACTTCTTCTCCATTTTAATGTTGGGTCAGTCTGGATATGAATTAATGCAGCATAGTCTTATAATAGTAGAGCATAATGTCAGTGTGGATGTAAACATTAGTGTTAAACAAGTTGGTGTTGATGAAAATCTTTAATTTATATTTAGAATTTCGTATTTCATAATACTACTCATTGAATAAGTGTTGCTCAGATTGTAGTTCTAAGTAACATCGCTGAAACTAATAAAAGCTTTATACATAGTTACCTTAGTTCTAGCTAAGAAAAAACAAGAAAAATACCTAAACTGTCAAAAATTATTGTAAAGGCAGTTGTTCGAGTACTTGGGATTAGCAATTCAGGTGAAGAAGGCGGCTTCCATCGCTGATGTAATAATCTGAACAAAATGCAATAACCTTTCTTTATATATAGTTTCGTTTAAAAGAAATGTTTATGACAATTTGTTTAGCTCTCTTTTCACGGCGTTCAAAGCTTCCGAGTGCGTACTCAACAATGTCAATTTAAATATTAGAAAAAGGCTTCATTACTCGGATATTTACCAGATATTGCCTACACCGTGTAGACCAGTAATTTTTCTGAGTTTGATGGTATTTTTTAGAATGTAGTAAAGTAGCTGTTCTGTGGTACTTTGGAAATAGTGATATTCATAGGACCAAGTTATTAAAATCCTTGCAAAATCATGAACAACAACTTCTTCTCCAGTTTAATGTTGGGTCAGTCTGGATATGAATTAATGTAGCATAGTCTTATAATAGATGTTAACATTAGTGTTAAACAAGTTGGTGTTGATAAAAATCTTTAATTTATATTTAGAATTTCGTATTTCATAATACTACTCATTGAATAAGTGTTGCTCAGATTGTAGTTCTAAGTAATATCGCTGAAACTAATAAAAGCTTTATGCGTAGTTACCTTAGTTCTAGCTAAGAAAAAACAAGAAAAATACCTAAACTGTCAAAAATTATTGTAAAGGCTGTTGTTCGAGTACTTGGGATTCGCAATTCAGGTGAAGAAGGCGGCTTCCATCGCTGATGTAAAAATCTGAACAAACTGCAATAACCTTTCTTTATATATAGTTTCGTTTAAAAGGGATGTTTATGACAATTTGTTTAGCTTTCTTTTCTCGGCGTTCAAAGCTTCCGAGTGCGTACTCAACAATGTCAATTTAAATATTAGAAAAAGGCTTCATTACTCGGATATTTACCAGATATTGCCTACACCGTGTAGACCAGTAATTTTTCTGAGTTTGATGGTATTTTTTAGAATGTAGTAAAGTAGCTGTTCTGTGGTACTTTGGAAATAGTGATATTCATAGGACCAAGTTATTAAAATCCTTGCAAAATCATGAACAACAACTTCTTCTCCAGTTTAATGTTGGGTCAGTCTGGATATGAACTAATGTAGTCTTATAATAGTAGAGCACAATGTCAGTGTGGATATTAACATTAGTGTTAAACAAGTTGGTGTTGATGAAAATCTTTAATTTATATTTAGAATTTCGTATTTCATAATACTACTCATTGAATAAGTGTTGCTCAGATTGTAGTTCTAAGTAATATCGCTGAAACTAATAAAAGCTTTATGCGTAGTTATCTTAGTTCTAGCTAAGAAAAAAAAACCAAAGCTGTCAAAAATTATTGTAAAGGCAGTTGTTCGAGTACTTGGGATTAGCAATTCAGGTGAAGAAGGCGGCATCCATCGCTGATGTAATAATCTGAACAAACTGCAATAACCTTTCTTTATATATAGTTTCGTTTAAAAGGGATGTTTATGAAAATTTGTTTAGCTTTCTTTTCTCAGCGTTCAAAGCTTCCGAGTGCGTACTCAACAATGTCTATTTAAATATTAGAAAAGGGCTTCATTACTCGGATATTTACCAGATATTGCCTACACCGTGTAGACCGTGGTGATGTTTCTGGGTTTGATGGTGTTTTTGAGAACCTAGTAAGGTAACAATTCTGGATTCCCTGTAAATAGTGACTTTCATAGTGTGTTGCATAACACTACTCATTGAACAAGTATTGCTCAGACTGTAATTCTTAGTGATATCGCTGAAACTAATAAAAATTATTATACATAAAATATATAAAAATTACTGTAATTGCAAGTGATCAAGTACTTGGGATTAGCAATGTAGATGAAGAAGGAGTCTGACATAATAATCTGAACAAACTGCAAAACCTTTCTTTTAATATATTGCATATGCAAGTATATTTCAATCCAAAATCTAACAGTAAAATAAAAATTCCACCGAAGTATGTATGCAAACAATGTCTAGCGAGCGACCACTTCAACGGTACCATAACAAATAGCTGTTCGAAAGTAGTATTACAAGTTGGAAGGTCTCTGCGGGTAGTTCTCGCGGTATTTAATGATAATTTATAGATGGATATAGTTTCATTTAAGAAGGATGTTGATGTCAATTTGTTTTGCTTTCTTTTCTGGGCTTTCAAAGTTCCAGAGTGTTTACTCAATAATAACTATTTAAATATTATAAAACGGACTTCATTACTCGGATTGCAGAGGTTTTTGAAAAGTAATAAGGTAGCTACTTTTCCAGAAATTACTGCCAATGGCTGTAGGTAAAGACTACTAGGAAGCAGTTAGTCAATATGACATAAAAAAGAAATCACCACATATCTATCAAAATAAATAATATCCAAGCGGCTGTATACAAGTGAAGTAAATAGTATGCTAACATAGCAGAATATCTGGGAATGATACTTTAAAAGATCCATTTAAAAAAGGAATTGTTTTTTAAAAATCGCAATATTCAGCATATTCCCATCAATATCCAATATCAATATCCAACAAAGAGATTTTTAACTTTGTTAGATAAATATGGTCTATTGAGGCCACAAAAGATTTGTATATTTAATTTTAAAATTCGTATTATTTTGACATTGGCAACACTTGCCACATTAAGCTTCAGCTGTATGAAATTGAAAAACTTCCAAATTGTTTAAAAATGATTCCTCTGATGTTAATGTTTAGTTTAATGGTTATATATAGAAATGAATTTTTCAACTATGGGCTAGTAACTGATCAAGTGGCCTTCTTGAAGTAGTGATAGGCAAAACAGAGACAGCTAACATCCCAATAGAGTGACGATAATCAGCAATGTGCCGAAAATTGAGGTTAAAAAAATCAGATATTACTAGATTTTTTATTTACTTTACTAATCTAATCTTAGGTTTAGCACTCACTCTATGCTAGCTGATGTTGATTTCGGTGACTTTAAGTAATTGTTACCACTGACTTGGTCATTTTTTAAATCTTTTGAGATTTTATTTGAATGACAAGATTCGGACTATAGTGATTTACACGGCAATAAACGTTGATAATTAACGAATAAATATGTTTTGGCACCGCTGTCTTTTAGTCAATTAGTCTTTTTCTCTTTGGCAAAATTGTTGTTATTTGCTATATCTTTGCTGCAATCCAAAATTGATATGGACAAATTGGAAGTGTTGAATTATATTTTGTAATTACTAGGGCTTTCGTATCACTTTCTCCTACTAATATATATGTCATATAAAAGTACTATAACGTTATAGTCAAAAATATTGCACTTTTTTCGTTTTTATGGGTATATGTAAATCATAATGTTGCAATATACCTCAAATTAGTACAAGTTTATGTAAAAGAACTTTCTTAGTTTGAAAGAGACCCTTAAAACAGTCGAAAAATATTAGTTATTTAATCAGTGTGATATAAAAAATTCAAAACATTCGTATATTGCCTAGATTTTATTTCCACGTACTTTTTGCGGGTTTCTTGAATGAATAAAATAATATATCCAGATGAAATGTCAATGTTCGGGTGGGATAACGTCGGTCGGGTCCGCTAGTCTATTATAAATCCTTATAAAAAAGTGTCCACAGTTTCCTAACCCTTGCCCCAGGTCTTTCGAGTGGAGCCAATACTGTACTGTACAAACAATTAATAATATACACTCGTCTTGTCACTCATAGGCATCTAAAAACTATTGTGAAAAAATCTAATTAAGCAAAATTGTTAACAACAACACGATGACAGTAAATCAACAGTTCTATTCAACGATGAACAACTGAGAATCATATTTGGACAATTTTATCTTGACTAACAAAACATAACTCGCAGCAAATATGATTATCAGTCCTATGTTACTTCTTCCGGGACATACTGTTGATTTTCAACCGAATTGTTGACCAATTCCTCAACCGGACGTGGGTTTGGTAAGCAGCCTACGACTACAACTACTACTCAAAAGCAAATACAATCGAAACCCAAAAAGTAAAACGGGTTTCTACTGCGACTAGCCTAATAAAATTTCAAAACCTCGTCAATTCTAAAATTACGTTTGGGAAAACAACCAAAAAAAAATTGAACACAAATCCGGATACTTAAGAAGTCAGGGGGCCACAGACCAGAAGGCTGTCCTAGAAAACAAAACAAGTTTCATAACTACATGGGAAGCGTGATATGAACCCTTACGGCTATATGTTTGCATGGAACGGTGAAAACAAATGAAAAATGAGCTGCGCTTAATGAGCCAGAATCAATTAAAACATCGGAAGGTAAATGGTCTATCGCGGATCTATTATATAAATGACTATTAAGGGGGAGGGGGGGGTGGTTGATGGTAATTTATCTTCATTATGTCCTTATGATAAATTACGGTACGCTAAATTGCACAAATTTTACTGCAGTATGTTTTAAAATATACTATTTAGTAATAAATAACATTAAATATTCTATATTATGCGTTTATTTCAACGTCAGTTTCAAAACAGCCAACGCTAATATAAAGGGGTCTTTAAAAATTCAGGTTTTGTTTTACTTATGCTTTTTTTACTTTTCTATGCTATTTTTGAATTAGATTAATTTATGTTTAAGGCAACTTACACTCTGCTTTTCTCGATAAAAATAGGTAAGCAAAAAACATAAGTAAATAGAAGTGGATGTTATAACAGTTATGCTAATAGACATAGTTTAATATTTATAGATACGCATTATATGTTTAGTCAATTCAAAACAGCAACAACACACGTGACTAATATGTGTCTGTCAAAACTTATAAATTTGTTTTACTGTCGGACAATATTTTCATTTTCATTTTATTAGAGATAGAATGCTCTTAGAGAAGTTTAAAGAAGTAACACAGAGAGCCTGTAAAAGTTGTCCGTTCGTCAAACGTCTGCAAAATTCTTCAAAATATTATAATTACGGGTTATAAACCGGCAAACGTTTAAACGCTTTGTATTAATAATTGCAAATCGCCGCGGTTATTATTGAAAATATTTTTTTACGCCTTGCAGTTGCACTGAATATTAGAATAGATATTAGAATATTAGTACGGACGCGGCCACTAAAATATCTCAAAAAATAAAAAACAATATAATGTTAAATTCACTAAAAAGGAACCGCGTTTATGCGAAACAGGTGATGAATCAAGATCCGCTTGATGTTTCAGAGGTCAAATATACGAAATGTATAATAACAATAAGTAGTTTTTTGAATCCAAACATAATTTAATACAATTATTTCAGAGAAAATTGTTAGCTTGGAAAGTATCCATAAAAAGCCAAAAGATATACATTTGCCGTTCATACGTTGTTGGGTAATATGATATAAGTGGTAAAAAGATAGCCCACGAAGAGGTTTAATGGAACTTCCAGAGACTGCTTTTAAAAGAATACATTTTTTAAAAATATATAAAAAATCAAAGAAGAATTATTATATCAATTTATATATTTAAATGAGACATGAATATTTCAGAATGGCACATTGGGTCGTTCATGGCAAGATGATAATAAATATTATGTAAAGACAACAAAAGTTGATGGAAAAAGGTAAACGTTGGAATGACTGTCGATTAAGTTTTGTTGCATATTTTTTTGTTTTTGTCGAGTAAGTTAGGTTTGAAACAGGAATGGTTTTATTCTTGGTGCAGAATTAGTGTTTTCCTCCAAGTCCAAGGGTGACTAACCATGGAGAAATGAACCATAACTTGTCTTTGCAGTAGTTTGAAAATCAGCTTTTAAAGAACTTGGAGGAACCATCAGTTATTGTTATGTAAAATGCACCATATCTACCATATATATAGTACACTGGTCGAGAAAATTCCAATTTTGCAATTAAGAAATGGCTTAAAGTACATAAATAACTTTCGAGAAAATCATGTTAAAAAATAAACTATTTCAAATTGTTACTCGGTAAATATAAATGAAATATTTAATTGCATATTATGTAATTTACTTTTTTAGAAATAAGCCTGAGAAAAAATACATGGTAGATCAGATTACTGAATGTTATGGCCAGAGTATTACGTCTTCCTCCCTATCACTGCATTTTAATTCAATTGGGTTGATATGGGAAGTAAAAGAGTATCTAGAAGTAAAACATTTTTTTAATAAGCATCATAATAATCTAAGCATCATCAATATCTATATTTTAACTATATTTAAGTTAATTTTACGGTATTTTAATTCATTTGATGGTACATTTTCCTACATTTTTATATGAAACCAGTCATATATGCAAGCAAGACAATAGAAACGAGGAAGTTCATGACTGAAATTTTTGTTTAGGACATGACGGTATGTAAACGATGAAGAGAGAGAGAGAGAGAAAGCAACGTAGGAGAGTGGAGCGAATGGCAAGGGAATTCTTCAAATTTGGAGTAGGACAGGAAGGAGAAACGTGTCTGTCTACATGATTTTCAAGCTCAGTTAAAAATTGATGTCCTGTTTGTCCTTTTTTGTGTATATATTTAGTGATGAGTCTCCCTCTGCTCGCAGTAGAAATAATGTTCTAATTTTCTACGTAGCTATTTAACGAAAAAATGTTGAGTTCGTCAAAAAAGGTCGCGAAAACTACCGTTTCCAATGTAAAATCCCCTTTCCGTTCGAATCAACGGATTTGAATTGAATTAAAATTGCTCGGTTCCACAATCGACATTGAAACCGGATTGCTTCCGGTCGGTATTCGTCATCAAATATCTGCATTTCGCCTCAATCAGGACTTTTTTATTCGGTTGCGATTGGTCGGTCGACCGAGTTTTATATAAATTCGACGAAAATGACCTAATTCCCATCTGCTGTCTGATAGCCGACGAACAATTTTGATTATATTGATGAGTTCGATGTAATCATTGACATTAAAATATTTTAAATCTTTTGTCTAAATTAATATATATTAAATGATAATGTAGGTAGCACTGGTTGATTTTGACGAGGAACAGAAATAGTTTAGATTCCTTTTGATTTACTGGAAAATTTATTTTTATATTATTGGCAAAATTGCTAAAAAATTAGATACAAATTATTCACATTTTATTTTCACTGATATACAAAGCTGGGGCGTTTCTTGGACTTGACAGAATCTCTGAACGTACAATAAGCAACCTCATTCCCCTAGTTCTGATTCCGTAGCTTCTTGTCCCATAAAAATTGGGTATAATTATATGATTGAACTGAAAAATGAATATTTTGATACAAGTGTTAAAGTAATGAATTGTAGTTAACAACTAAAATTTAATTGGAATATGTTAAGGAAAGAGACTGCAATAAATAAAGTACGTTTTGTGTTGTATAACAGGTCAATTGAAAATTCCGCAGCCTACCATAGTAAAACACATTCTTTTGGCAAAATTAGTTTTTTATTCAATATAATTCCCTTCAAGGCTGATACGCTGATTATAGCGACCCTCCAACTTTTCGATACCATTTTTGTAGTACGATTCTTCAAACACTACTCCGATTCATCAACATTTTTCGGCGATTTCGTCCTCCAAACGGTCTAATAACGCTATATAATAGTCGCTGTTGATGGTCTTTCCTTTTTCAAGGTAGTGAATGAAAATTATACCATCGCATCCCCAAACACAGATGCCATTATCTTGTCAGCCGACTGTGGCGTTTTCCCATGCTTTGGAGCGGGTTCATCGTGTGCAGTCCACTCGGATGACTGTCGATTGGACTTCGAAGTGAAATGATGGAGCCATGTTTCATCTGTTGCCACATATCGACGCAAAAACTCGGGTTTATTACGCTTGATCATTTTCAAACACTGCTCCGAATCATAAACTCGTCGTTGTTTTTGGTCGAAAGTGAGCTCGCGCGGCACCCACTTTGCCCAGAGCTTTCTCATACCCAAATATGCGTGAATGATATGACGCACACGTTCAGCTGATATCCTTAGTGTACCTGCTATTTCATTTAATTTCAATTTGGGGTCATTCAAAACCATTTTGTGGATTTTTTAAGTGTTTTTGTCGGTAACAACCTCTTTTGGGCGTCCACTGCGTTCACCGTCTTCGGTGCTCATTTCACTACATCTAAACTTAGTATATCAATCCTTGATGGTTAATTTTCCTGGTGCACTGACCGGAAACTCGGCATCAAGACAAGTTTTTGCTTCAACTGTATTTTTACGTTCAAAAAGTAATATTTAATGAACACACGAAATTCCTTTTCATCAATTTTTATCACAATAACAAAAGTTACTTCACTGAAAGTGCTATAATTCACAAAGTAATAATCACACAGCTATCAAATTTATACACCCATCTTGTGAGTTTTAGGGCTAACTAAAAAACATATGGATTTAATTCTAGTAGCGCCATCAAAAATTACTAAATAATAATATTGTTTACAGATATTTAAATAATTTATAAAACTGCAGATTTTGTGAAAATAGAAAAGAGAGGATACAAAAGAACTGACAAAAATATACAAAGGGTTGTCGAGAGAAGTGAAAGACTATAAATCTGAATTTGCTCATTATTGTAATTATTTTATTTTAAATTTTATTTTAGTATTATATTATATTATGTGGTGTATCAATCAAAAGTATCAATTTGCAGTTGTGTAACAGCTAAAGGGATTGTATCATGCAATCAATGAATATAAAGAAAAAAATAATGCAAAATATATCTAAGGATATTTTGTGTATTTACACTTTATTTCCGTAGGATCAATGTCTGATAAATACGCTAGGTTAGGTAGAATTATCTATTTAACTATTTCAGATACTCAAAGGTTTTCCTTCATGATTGA
The DNA here is from genome assembly GCF_030347505.1 of Rhynchophorus ferrugineus. Taxonomy (NCBI): domain Eukaryota; kingdom Metazoa; phylum Arthropoda; class Insecta; order Coleoptera; family Curculionidae; genus Rhynchophorus; species Rhynchophorus ferrugineus. The sequence continues at coordinate 15,323,457 of NW_027472587.1, forward strand.
TTTCCTTCTCAGATGCGACACTGAACTTATGTTGCAAAATAAGTTAATAACATTTTTAAATATAATATAATATTTAAACTTTAGCAACAGATTGCATTTAAAAACTTTTTTAGAATAGTGTCTAAATATTATAGTTTATTTAGTTATCGATTATAAGGATTATAAGATAAGTTCACAAGTAAAATATTTCAGATTTTAGTTCATTCTGTGGAGCATTTAAAAAAAAATATTGATAAAACATTGCGGTATTCCTTTTTCATTATAGCTATAAAAATAAAAAGATCCATATCAAAATATTTGAGTTTTTGGAAAATGATGGACGCTACTACTGAACAGTTGATATTTCGACAATCGTTAGTTCGACTTTGCAGCCTTTGAAGCCATATGTCGGGAGCTATTCTATGTGATGTGAAGACTTCTTCTTATTAAGAAGTAAAAGTGAAGCTGACTCGATTCAAAATTTGAATACAAAGATGTACCGTTTATATATAGATAGTACTTGAAGATTACAATGGTGACACATGGTCACTATATTAACTGTTGTCGTTTTTTCTTGTAATGGGAAAGTTTACAAATGTTGAGGAAATCAAATAGTGATTTTATCGACAGCACAACATAATTTAATCTCCTAAAAGTACCCATTAATATAAAGTTACAGTGATTCGATATTTTTTATCAGTTTCTATTTAAAATTTATGACGTCTTAAACAATATATTTAAGCGCAATAAACGCCCGAAACTCTCACGAAAGAAACAGAAGATCTCGCGACTGAAAAACGGCCGCTTTCACGACACCAATAAATCACGTCGAAATTAAATTGTTTGTCCCCACTATGATAAATATTATTGCAGCCATAATTTTTTTGTTAGTTTCATTTTTATCTCGGGGCGAACGGAAACGAAGAAAAACCGGATGAGAGCGTAATATTTCGTCGATGTCCCGACGCGTACACAAATGGCGGCAGGAAGTCAGCGGGACGTTAAAAAAACTCGACGAGATAATAAGAAAGTCGTTCGGTTCTCGATGAGTTCCCCCCGAGACGATTTCGCCAATAAAATTTCTCGTTTCTGTTTCTTCTCCCTCCTACCCCACCTCCTCCACCTCCTCCTCCTCGAAATAACTCTATCGGAATTGCTCGAGGTCGATCATGTGATGTTTCAAATCAACTCCTGTCGATTATGGTTCAATTTTACCGATTGGGAACACGGAATTTTAATTTACACTCAACAGGTATTTTTTTATAAATGTGACATTTTTCTAAAATTAACTTATTATTAAAACTGGTCTCCTGAGACAAACATTAATTTACTGCTAACAATTATTATTACAATGTACACACTATAGTCCATCCAGCGATAATCTATATAGTCAATTCAAAACAGTAGTGACACGTGTGTCAATATGTGACTGCCAGAAGTTGTAAATTCGTTTTACAGTCAGACAAAATTATCCTTCTCATTTTATTCTATTTAAAAGGAGATAGAATGCTGTTAGAAAAGTTCGATCATGTAACCAAAAGAGCCTGCAAATGTCCGTTTGTCAAACGTCTACAAAATTCTTCAGAACATTATAATTACGGGTTATAGACCGACAGACGTTGTTTTAACGCTTTGTTTTAATAATTGCAAATCGCTGGGGTTTTTATTGAAAATATTTTTTGCGCGTTGCAGCTGCACAAAAAATAAAAAACAGTATAACCTTAAGTTTACCAAAAAGAAATCGTGTTTATGCGAAACAGGTGACGAATCAAAATCAGCTTGTGGCTAGCTGTATCAAGGATCAAATATACGAAATGTAAAAAACAGTAAGTAATTTTTTTCAGTCGAAACATTATATACTACAATTTTATCAGAGAAAATTGTTAGTCTGAAAAGTATCCACGAAAAGCTTTTTCTAAGTCCAAGGATGATTACCATGGAGAAATGAGTAATAACTTGTTTCTTTTTCAGTAGTTTGAAAATTAGCCTTTAAAGAACTTGGAGGAACCATCTATATATAGTGTACTGATGGGGAAAATCCCAACAAGTTCATCGATAAAGGCTGCAATTAAGGAATAGCTTAAAGTACATAAAATAAGTTTCGAGGAAATCATGTTAAAGAATGTATTATTTCAAATTGTTACTCGGTAAATATAAATGAATTGCATATTATGTAATTTACTTTTTTAGAAATAAGCCTGAGAAAAGATACATGGTACATGAGATTACTGAAGGTTATGGCCACGGAGTATTATGTTTCCTCCCTGTCGTTGCATACTTAATCCAACTGAGTTAACATGGGGTATTGCAATAGATATTCAGATCGAGATGGACATTCAAACAAAAACTGTCTGCATTTATGAAAAGAGGCATTGTCGAAAATAACATTTTCGATTTGTGGGAACTCGATCATACATATTGAAGAAGAAATTGACAAACGGTAGAATCTTGAGCAAGTTTTTGATAGATTGGAAATAAACAGCATAGTTTTATTAACTTTATTAATGTTTAAGAAAGTGACAGTGGTTGTATAAAACTTAATTAATGTTGGTTTATAATTCAGTGGTGGCAATTACCAAGGCAGGGTGATGAAAGAGGGAACAACTAAAGTTACACTCTGACATATGTAAGTTTGGGGCGATTTGAGCGATCTGGATCAACAGTAGTGTATTGGTTCACAAGCAGACACTATTATCCGAGCGCATGCTATGCATTGGTTATGTTGATTCTTTCTTTTTTTTTTTTTATTTTTCATCGGTTCACAGCTCGATTTTTTTAGGTCTATTATCACATAAGTCACATAGGAAATTCATTTTACTTCGATTAAATGACTCCATATGCACATATTTGGAACGTTACCTACACTTTCATTAAAAATTCTAATTTTCATATAAATTTGTAACCGAACTACTCATATAGTGTCAGCTATTGTACATAATTTCAGTTGATATGATTCCCAAAACCATTTCCTGGACTTTTTTACATTTTAATTTTTGAATAACTGTTGGTTTCAGACGACTATATACCTTTAACAGAAATGATGTCATATAGTGTAAAATATTGTACAACAAAAACGAAACAGTGCTTAATCAAAATCCCAAATTCATTTTTAAAAATTGTTTCGAAATTAGAAAAAACTGTTTCACTAAAATCAGCGTCACTTGTAAAAAAAAATTAGGAATTTTGGAAATTATTATATGAATAATATTAATACCTAAAACTGATGAATATATCAACAATGTCTCTGTACATGAGAGATAACTTTTTTTTCATCACATCTCACCATCTTCTGTGTTCAGGGCATAAAGAAGATTTCGTGTAACATTATTTTACGTAAGTAAATCGCCGGTGCTTGTGTTAGTGTTTACAACTGTTAATATTAAATAAAAAAATATATGCCCGGTTGTAATAAAACATATGAATGCATCATTACGTTTCATACTCTAAAATGCCGTGAACTGAGTTGACCAGTGGATTTAATATGACATAAACTTTAATTGAGTAAAAATACAAGTTTGCGAGGAGCCATTGCATTTAGAACAAAATATTATATTTTTTTTACAGTTGAGACTCACATAATCTTCTAAAACATAATAATAGACGACAAATGTTCAAAACTAATAAATTGTAACAAAAGAACTAATATAACTCGAAATAAAAATGTTATTTTCCCATTCTATTTCTGACCTCGCGCCTCCATTTATATAAACTGTCAGTGAATTGAAATATTAAACTTTTGCCCGGATTAGCGTTGCTCTCTGTTGGTTGGCTTTAAAATAAAAATGAAAGTGGAAAAAATTACAGCAACGTTATTACGTTATAATCTTTATATTAGCAGAAAACAGGAACGAAAACAATTTATTTTGGGCCGCTATTTAACGTTTTTATAAACATTTCGAGGTTATTTAATTAAAATATTATATATATATATCTAAAAAAATTGTTAAAATCATTATGTATAACATATGCAATGGATAGATTGAAAACAAATTCTTCATTCCATACTGTTTTTTTCCAATAACATATTTATCCAAAGATATGTCATACAATTATCATTCATATTTTCATCGTAATATTTATAACATTTTATCCTGAAAACCTATATAAACAAATTGTTTAAAATTTATATTTATAAAAATGCAAAGTAAAATTACTGTAATATAATTGACGGACATACACACAATCTAATAAAACTGATCTCTTTATTTCACATCTGCCGAGAAAAGAGCACATTGACGTCGCGTTTTACGCTGCCGGCACTGCTTTCTTCACGGCATCCAGGTTCGAGGTTACAATTCAAGAACGTTTACTCGATCATGCAGTCAAGTGGTTCAAATTCTGGAGGCAAATCAGAGGCAAATCAACCCCCTGAAAACTCAGGCCATCATATTCCATAAGAAACCCTACGCCCTGCGTGTCTCGCAACTTAAGATCGACACCTCAACAATTCCATGGCTGGACAACGTCACATACCTAGATCTCCACTTCGACCAACGGTTCGGTTGGCATTCCCAAATCCAAAAAGTAATCCAGAAATATTCGTGGATAGCAAACCTGCAATCTTCTCTGATCTCTCTGCGCATTTCCAAAATACAGACGCCATAACCTTGCCAGCCGAGTGTCGCGTTTTCCCACGCTTTGGAGTGGGTTCATCGTGTGCAGTCCACTCGGAGTGAAATGATGGAGTCATGTTTCACCCATTGTCATATATCGACGCAAAATCTCGGGTTTAGTACGCTTGATCATCTTCAAACACTACTCCGAATCATCAACTCGTCGTTGTTTTTGATCAAAAGTGAGCTCGCACGGCACCCACTTTGCACAGATCTTTCTCATATCCAAATATTCGTAAACGATATGATGTATACGTTCAGTTGATATCTTTATAATGTCTGCTATTTCATTCAATTTCAATTTACAGTGATTCAAAATCATTTTGTGGATGTTTTTAATGTTTCCGTCGGTAACAACCCCTTTTGGGCGTCCGTTGCGTTCACAATCTTCGGCGCTGATTTCACCACATCTAAACTTGCTTCAACTGCATTTTTTTCCTTCAAAAAGCAATATTTTATCAACACGCAAAATTCCTTTTTATCCATTTTTTCACAATAACAAAAGTTGCTTCACTCAAAATGCTATAATTCACAAACTAATGATCCGACAGCTGTCAAATTTATACACGCATCTTTTGAGGGTCAAGGTTAACTAAAAAACATATGGATTTAATTCTAGTAGCGCCCTCTATGTGTCAGGCCGGGGACTTTTCAACTAATCAGCTACACAACACACACGACTAATCCAGATAATTTTATTTTTTTTATATGACATATTTTTGACATATTTTTTAAATTGGAGTAGAAAAACACCTCTAAAGAAACATTTTTCCAAAATTACTGACAAAGTTAAATATCTATTTTCTCTGTTTATATAGTTTTGCAGCTTGACGTCGGTAGAATAAAATGATTTATATGTCAAATCATATCTTTGTATAAGCGATATCTGCTTTACGTAGACCTCCAGTGAGTACCATAAAATTTGCATGTCGAATCGTCCATAATGAACTTACAAATAACTTTATAAAATGAGATTGCGCTATTACCCTGTTCGTTTTTCCTTTAATGTCTCCCATCGACTTCCTTATGCTCTTTGCGGCGGAACATCAAAGAAATATTACACTTCCATCCGACCCTTCTGTCCTTCCGTTGCCGTATTCTCTAATAAAAACGAAGCGGGAGAAAAAAAAGGAGCGACAGCAATAATATTTATCAAAAGGGGAGCCCCAAAAACGGCTTACCTTTTAATTCGGTATCAATGAGGTTTTGCCTATCTTTATTTTTAATTTCGGGTTTGTTTCGTTTTGTTTGGGGTGAACTGTATTTTTTAAGTATATATTACTTGTTCATTTAAATATTGGACCGGTTTGTTATTGCAGTTGTTAAAATGATCAAGTAGAAGATTGTAAATGAAAGATTATTAACACTTAGTTACCGTGGACTAAGTTGGAAATGCATTTATATTATTTTATAAAAATGAATTTAATTTAATATTTCATGTCACCCTTGCTTGATAACTATAAAGACAGATTTTATAAATATATAATATAAATATAAATATATTGATAAAATATAAATAATATATTTTGTAATTAAATATGACTAATATATCATGACAACAAGAAATAATTATTTCTATGTAACTTAATATACATTAAATTTAAAATATAAAATAAAAAATAAAACAGAGAATAGAAATATATAACTGAAATAAAAAATAACATTAATAAGTTATAAAAATTATAATTTATTAATAAAAATCATAATCTGTACTCTTCGTAATGAAGGATAATTGCTTTTTCTGTTAATCTCATCAACATATTTAAAATATTCCCCCCATACTATCACTCTTATATTGCTAGGTATTATTTACTAAGTTTTAGTTATTTTTTTATTGATATTGTTTATAATTATACAAAATACTGAAATAAAAAAATACTCTAAGACTATATATATATGAGAGAAAAAATATAGTTACATTTTACGGCTGTAAGACTATCACATATGCATAGTAACACATGTTGCATTGTATTACATCCGGTTATATAACTTCATAAAATAATATAATAGTAATTAATTTGTGCTATTTAGCGTAAGAAATGAATAACTTTAACACGTATACACCTACTTACTTGTATTTATTTGATATTGTGCTTCATACATAGTGTAAAATGTTTTAAAAATATAAAACAAGATGCTAGAATGGTGAAGTATAGAAAATGCGAGATATTAAAGACGTCTAAGAAGAGTATTGCAGCTAAAATAATAGTACGTACACAAACCATAAAGAAATAACATGACAAATATTACGGGGAATGTTGTGACAGACGTGACGTGACGATGATATCTGTGCAACGACACTTACATGACAGTTATCCTCATCCCAACGGAACCTGCAGTTGTAGAAGCCATTGCATTTTAGAGATGATGATATGCAGGTGGCGTCCTCACAGTCGAACTCATCATCAGCACAGTTCTTGGTTTTAGATTTCTCTGAAAATAATAACAGTTAACAGTAATATATATTCCACTGAAAATACTGGACAATACTGGTCATTCCAGCCATAGATATAAAATAAATTTATATAAAAATGTCGGATACATAACTCATTCTTACCCTATATTACTGTAGTTCTCTATATCTAATTACCAATGAGTCAATATCAGCAATGACAAAATATAAGAGGGAAAAGGCCAGGAAATTACATCCTAAAGCTAATCCAGAAAAGATAATAAAGACACAAAACGTTCGTTACATTTTCCAATAATATTTGTTCTCTTTTCACTCCCAGAACGTTTCATGTACTCCGCAGTATTTCCAAAATAAACATCCCCTTATTATCTTTAGCCAATTATTAAATGTTTTAGTACGTGTAGCGTTTTTTCTTTAAAGTTCCGTGTTGTTATTGCTAATTAAAAAGTATATTTTTATTTATTTCATTCAATGTGTAACAATAGCAACTTTCATATATTGTGTGCTATATTTTATATAATATTTATGGAATTATTTTTCTTAATTTCGAAAACAAAAATAATAAAGAATAGAGATATACATTTTTGCATTGCCAAAATGGCTAATAATTGAAAGAAAAAGCGTTCAATTCAGATATAAATTTTATAAAAAAAATGTTATTTCAACGCCATATGAGAGATCTTGAGTCTATCGACTGTTTGGCTGTTTTCAGTCGATAGTTTCCAACGATAATTAAACACCTCCTAAGTATCTGTCATCGAGTTTGTACACTTAGAGTGTTCCGAATTTCCACGATTCAACACAGAACAAGCCGGGAGACTTGTATATATTTCACAAGCGACTAATCCCGATCCAGTTAAGACAGAGCCTACCTAAGTGAGCTCGAGCAATTTACCTCGAAGAAAACTCGTCGTCCGCCGTTTCACCGACAAACTGGATATCAAACCTGCTCACCATGTCCCATATAAATTAGCCCTCCGACCAGCTTATTATGCAAAAAGCTCCTGCGAACTCAGTCATGCAGGACGTGACCCCCTGATCTCGTCCCCCTAAGCCCTATCTCGTTGTTCTACCCGCCACCTCTCCCCGTCTCTCTCACTCTCGCGCGCGCTCGTTCGTTTTTTTCCTGCCCGCCGTGCTCGAACCAAATTTTTATCCTGTTACGAGTTTTCGGGTGTGGGGATTACAAATGTACGCCGAAAGACTGAAAGGCTTGGCCTAGGTTTAGGACACGTTTTGTGCCTGTCTGCTTTGGTTTGGAGAACTGTCCTTTGCCGTAAGCTCCCCATCCGGAGACAAAGAAAATCAAATATTGTTCTATTCGATCAAATTTTTTTTGACGTCACTCTCTTTGTAAAGTTTCGCCGGTAGATGTTGGAGAGTTATGGAGGTCTTGTTGTTCTTGACTTTTTTTTATTTAAGCACGCTATCTTCCATGAAAATCACGTAATTGATCATAGTTGTGTTAAAAAAAGATAACAGAGCACCCCTTATTGTAAGATATATAAAAAATAAATTATATGTTATAAATAAATGTTAGATATAATTAATTATAATTATATTATTAAAAAAAATGTGAACATTTTAATATCCTATTGAATTTGATCTCAGATTTAACAAATAAATTATGAGACACCGACTTCTTTCGAAAAGAAAAATATACGAGAGTGCACAATCACACAACACTAAGAAGGTATTGTAGTCTGGATGTTAGAACAAAATCATATTTTCTAAGATTGGCCCTCAATAATATACCCTTGAGAAGATTTTACCATAGGTCATTGCCCCTGGGCTATTTGGAGTATATTCTTAGTATCACAAAGTGTACAATATTTTTATTATGTATAGGTAAACCAATATAATTATGACACCTAAAATATAAATTATCTAAAATGTAGATAACAAAGCACCTATTATTATATAAGACATAAGACTTATCATAAGATATGATACTAAAAACTGCCACCATTTTAGTTAATTTAGACAGAATTTGATCTCAGAAATCTTGAACAAAGAAATCAAGAGAGACCATCCCATTTTGAAAAAGAAAAATATATTACTAAATTATAAAAATATACCAGGGTATAAAGTGCCACAAAATTAAGGGATCATTCTAGTCTAGCCATTTAAAAAGAATCATAATTCTCAAACTTAAACTTTTAAGAAAAATTCTTTTGAAAATTCTTGAAAATCTAAATTGTTTCCGGATATGCAGGTTTTTAGAGACGGTTCACATGATACTTCAGAATCTACAGAACCGATTTAGTTGAAGTTGAGTATGAGCCTTCTCTATGTGGGCCATTGTGAACCATTTTTCGCCCAATCATAGCTCTTTTTGGCCCTTTTTACATTTCAGAATTTTTGAAGAATAGCATATAACCAAATTTAGTTTTAATTGATTAATCTGTTCAGTAAAAATATCGATGACTTGATATATCATGTTAATCCTTTCGTGAAAATTAAATTCGAGAAGAACGCTTTAACATCTTCCCTAGGTTATATTCTCAAATTCCTGATGGTTAAATAATTGATTTTTTAAATCTCTAGACTGGTATAGGCCCTTAAATTATCAAATTACATTTAAGCGATATAGACACTTATATTCGATGTGTCCATATTTCATTTTAAAAGAAATATATCGACAAAAACACCGCCACACTTGTTATATCTATCGATACCCATACCCTCTCGGAGTATAAATTATACTGTCAAATCAGAGACAGGCCGAGAAGAAAAAAACGCACACACGCAGGACAAGCGAGTCCCGTTGTAAAATAAGTGTCGACGAGAACGATGGAAATTTATCTTGTCCGCGGCATTCAATTTTCTACCCTTGTTAAAACGCCGAAGAACCTCTGACAAGTTATTAGCTAGGGTGCTGTTCCAGGCTGTCGATGTTAATGTGAAGGGCGGGCGACTAGTTGAATTTCTTCTGGTTGTTATTAGAAAACCTTCGAGGTCAGAACCTTTCGACAAAAAGTACTTCTTTTACGGTAATATATCAGGCAATAGCTCTAAAATGTTATTACCAACGAACGAGATCGTTTTTAAAAATATTCAAAAATAATAAGAATACCTTAATGTTGTTTCTATAACTTAAATTAAATGTTTAATAAAAATATTCTCATTCATAAAAATGTGGAAGAAGGTACATATTTTCTTGGCTTATCCAATGTAGCTCATGTATTACATTTACTGGTATTACGATTAGTAGTTCATCATTTCATTTATAATATTCCATCTTGTTGACAACAATACCCAATATGATAATTTGGATTTATATAAATTATAGTTGATTTATGCAATTACAATTTTATTCATAATAATGCTGAGTATGATTTGCATTTTCTTAGTAATAGCTTAAAAAAATTCAGATTAAAATCTGCCTGATCATTTTATTTTATTTTCGAAGTTTAAAAATTTACATATATTTATTTAGGAATACCAGGTGTCTGAAACATATAAAAACTATAGAAATAACGAGAGCACAATAGGTCCCAAGGTCCATAACTCATCTATATCTCTTATTTCCTTATTTTAATGTCGCTGAATAATAATTTAATACATACTATTATAAGAATTCCTTCCATTTTTAATATTTTAGGATATTACAATTGTAATTTTATTCATAACAAAGTAGAGTATGATTTATATTTTCTTGGTAGAGATTTATAATAATTCAAATTATAATGTACCTGGCTGAAAAGTTTTGAATTAATATGCGTTTAATTTAAGAATTTTAGAACATATACCTTACATATATAAAGAACCTATGAGAGAGCAACATATCCCATGATTCATAATTCACCTGCATCTATTATCTCTTCATTTAATATCGCTAAGTAATAAATTAGCACATAGTATTATAAGCATACTTTGATGTTTTATTAGAATTTGTTTCATTTTCAATATGGGATACAAGTATATACAACTATAACTTTATTCATAATAATGCAGAGTGTGATTCAATTTTTTTGGAAATCGTTTATAATAACTCAAATTATAATGTAAGTGATTTAATCTAAGAGATTGTGCATGAAAATTCGTTTATTTTTAGATTTTAAAAATTGTAACATGCATTTATTTATAAAGAATAGAAGATTGATGATATGCTTAAAAATAAAAACATAAAAATTATATAAACTGCGAGAGAATATCTCCCCCGATCCATAACTCACCAGCATCTCTTATTTTTTCATTTAATGTTGCTAAGTAATAATTTAATATATAATAATATAAGCATACTTTAGTTCTTTTAATGAAATTTGTTCCATTTTCAATATAAGATAGTTGTAGAATATTACAACTATAATTTTATTCATAATAATGCAGAGTATGAATTACATTATATTGGAAGTGCTTTATAATAATTCAGATTATAATGTACCTGATTTATTCTTAGACATTGTGGACCAAAATTCGTTTTCTTTCCGATTTTCAAACATTTTAATATGCATTTAGTTAGAAAAAATATAATATTGATGATAATCCTCACATGAAAATTATATAGACTACGGAGAAGCAATATCTCCCTTGATCCATAACTCACCTGCATCTCTTATTTTCTCATTTAATGTCGCTGAATAATAACTTTGTTTGAAGGCGTGTCGGGGCGAAATTTCCTAATCTAGAGATTTAATGTATTTATGGGGAACGAACAAGTTGTTCTGTAGTCATCTAGTTTTTAAGAGAGGGTCGGCACCGGCAAGGCGGATAGAACGGGATGCAGCGCGAAAGTTTGCCTCGGCGAAAGAGTAATAGTTCAAAAAGTTGCCGGTTCCGAGTGGGGCTTTTGCCTTGGAAATGAGTTTCTCAGGCTTAATGGGATTGTTATGAATTTGGCCAAGTTGCCGGTTGACAGGAGGGAATTTTAAATTTTCTAAATCGCGACGACCTAAGCTCCCTAGAAATTTCAAGAAAATATACTAGCTACTTGAGGCTAACCACTATGCACATAATAATATACTGTTGTTTGAAGATTTTGAAATTTATTTCTTACATTGTTACCAGTCGGGTTGCTGATTAACCTACAATTTGTCTTTACAATAGCTTAAATTTAAGTATATATCTAGGAGAACCCATCGTCCTATCTTAGTCTCTAGCTTAACAATGTTTATGTATTAATACTGCTGTTTTTCTATATACTATATATTTCAACACTACACCGGATTAAATAGTTTGATTATTTTGGGTCTATATCCTATTCTGATGTTATCCGAGAGTTGCATTAGTTTAATATTGACATGATCTACTTCCGACACATTGTTAAAATGTTCAATGGTGTAGTAATTTAAAGTTATCAATACTTTGTTGATTATTGAAACTTAACTGATATTAAATATAACTAAATACCATCTAAAAATGTTTGGTAATGTTAGTTCTTGACATATTTATTTTAATATAGAGACATTTATTATTTTATTTAATGTTATGTCTCCAATATATTTATGATATTATATTTAAAATACTATGAAGACAAGTTTTAGTAATATATCATTTTTAAATTATTCCAATTACTGAATTATCAGAGATATGATTAACCTAATAAATTGTGGTCGAATTTCCACCATAGGGCAATCGCTAGTATTGATAAAACTGTTATACACGTACATATATATATTGAATTTAAGATATTACTTCGAACTGGTAGTAAAAAACACAACTCACTCAATATTCCGCCGCAATTTCCCGCATATATGTCCATATATCTCATGAATCTCTTAACCTCGTGTAAAATTTATGCTTACCTTTGGTATATTCCCGGAAGGCGGTGAAATTGGCATAAAAGGTCGTCTTGTTGCCGAGAAACTCGGCGTAGAATCGCACGATCAGGACGTTGTGGTTCGTGTCCGATAAGACCGTGTCAGCGATGGACCCGCAGAATTTCTTTTTCGAGTTGATCGTGTCGTTGGAGAACACCTCGACAAAGTTCGACTCGCAATCGTTCGGGTTATCCAGCTCGAAGCTCTCGAACTGAAGCTGGATCTGAAATGGAACAGGTGTAATATTAAAGTAAAATCATTAATTCGAAAAAAAAAATTGTCGCTAATTTATGGCGAAGGCGCGGGTAGAAAATCGAATCGTTCATTATATTTATTTTCTCTACAATAATTTGTTTTAAGGTTTAATAAATTATCCTGGTTTATTTAATTTATTGCATTGTTTACCTAATATATCATTTAATATACAATATCCAAGGAGGGAGGCTTTAATAAGTCTTAGGTAGCCTTGATCACACTAGTATAAACCTTCAGCTGTTAATCAGTCGTGAATTTAATTCCAAATATGATACCTTGATGTTCATTAACCATAATCCATTCCTAAATATTATACATCGAGTTCGTACATTCAGGGTCTCCCGAATTTTTACAATTGAACAGGAAACAAGCCAGGATGTCTATATATATTTCACAAGAATATAATTCCGAGCCAATTATGAATGAGCCTAAGTAAGTGAGTTCGAGTAATTTACCTCAAAGAAAATGTTTCGTCTCCAAATATCCAAATACATTATTTCCTTACTGCTTCGTTATGCAATATCTCCAGATTTTGGCGTTTAAGTCAACCATTAAGAAACGATTTTAAGAAAAAAGCTGCAAGGAATCTTGGAATATTCTCAAATCCTCGGAAATAAATTCACAAATATCTTCAATTTTTTTTTGTCAATTATTCATAAATTTAAAGCTGATCCATAATGAAATAGGGTGAGTTCAACGATCTCACACTACGAATTCATTTTACAGTATTTCCCTCACACATTCTTTTTCGTATTTGGTAGTCTTGGCGTACCTTAACTTATTGCGTTATCCGAATTAACGATCTAGAGCAGTAAAATGGATTATTCCCGAACGTCACAAATAGTTATCTTAATCCTTTTAATGCTACTCATAATTATTATAATAAAAATCGTCGTGTATCCTATTTCTGTTACGACATTAAATGCAAAGTTTCTGTTGAGCAATAGAGGGTGTCCCAAAAATTAATAACTCTGTAGCGAACTTGAAGCATGTCGAATTTTACACCATTTAAGATAGGCCTACAAAATATCAGTGCCACTAGTAAACAATAACGAAGATCTGGCTATCCTGAGACGTTGATCTCTGATATCATTGAAGGGTAATTTGTATCATTCAGTCATTGACCATGGTTCAGTAGAGACGTGCCACCATGGACAGTCCGAGAGTCTCTTCAGGTAACACTGCGCGGCACTTCCCTTTCTTCTTTGTATTCTTCACATTTTATCTAACGCAAATAAATAACGGTCACATCATATAACCATCACCGTTTTATTTTGTCTACTAAATTCACCAGTTACATGTAAACCCCAAAATCCTAACACAAAAATATTGTACCCTAATACAGTAATTTTTATGTAATATTTTGTTAAATCTTGACTTAGTCTGATATTTTTTTGTGATATCAAATACACGTAGTGCCATTTTGGAGCTGTTTCGCCAAGGGAAACACTGATTTGCCAAATTTAACTGATTTCATAAAATTATCACTTAAAATATTTCATGTAGTTTTTTTGAACACCCTGTATTTCAAAACTATCTCCAATCCCCACACCTCATTCACGTTCATCACTGGGAGCGCAACGGCGGGGGCGGAGTAAAGAGGGAAGCCGATAGAGCAGCGGGTTAAAAACGTTTTTCTTGGCAACGTCTCAAGTTCAACATTCGTTTCTCATCGTCTTCGCCCGCTCGTCCCACTCCAAGTTCGGGATAGATTGACGGACGGAAAAAATATACGATCTCGCGACAGCACATAAAATAATAAATCGAGATCGGGACCGAAAGTTCGGCTCCGGAATGAAGAATAAATGATGGCGAGGCGTACCGGCAAAGATGAATGGACGACGACAGACGCGTGGGTCCGGGCGAGACGTAATCGAAACATTCCCGTTGAAAAAATCGCCGATACGGGATCGGGGATTCTCGGTCGGTAGGATGTTATTACCTGCGAGGATGCTCCTAATGTATCAGATACCACACTGATAGGACGATGATAATGAAAAGAACTAGCAGGGTGAATATGATGAAGCCGACTATCACGTTCTCTTTGCTCACATTTTGATCAAACTCCGACGAGTCGATGTACATAATTCAGTTTGAAGTATAACTAACGTTACGTATGTCAGTTAAATTGACACATCTATTATCATACATGATGTTGTTAGTTCATAGAAGACTTGGATAATTTTTTGAGGTGACAATCACCATAGGACATATTTTTATCATAATTAACCAAAAGTAACAAGAGCCACAGTTCTGCTAATAATATATTTCTATTCATACTTTATACAAACTATTCTTATCTAGGACCTTAGCCAGAAAGACAAAAATAAACGGAAGTACATCTGTACATGTACAGTTCACGTATAATCAGACCACACAAGCGCCAATAATAATTAATAACACTATCATTCCATATAGCAACAACGCTAGGTATTTCGGAGTGAATCTTGATGCAAAAGTTCACTGAAAGGAAAAGGTAAAAAGGGAAGGAATCAACTGGAGTTCAAATATAGGATAATGTATCGGCTAATTGGAACATAATCACAATTATCAGTACATAATAAATTATTATTATACCAGCAAGTATTATGGGCATACGGAGTTCACTTATAGCGATGTTCCGCGAAAAGCAATAAAAATACAATACAAGTTTTCTAGAACAAGATCTTTAGAATTGTCGTAGGTACATCCAGATACATAGTACTGATTACCTGCACTTAAATCTTCAGATGCCAGACCGTAAAAGCACCAATAACATTAAATAATATTATCATTCCATATAGTAACAACGCTAAATATCTCGGAATGAATCTTGATGCAAAACTTCGCTGGAAGAAACATATAAAGAAGAAAAGAAAAGAACTGGAATTGAAATATAAGAAAATGTACTGGCTACTTCAAAGAAAATCACAATTATCAGTACACAATAAATTGCAATTATATAAGCAAATACTGAAACCTGTATGGACATACGGAGTTCAATTATGGGGATGTTCTGCAAAGAGTAACATAAAAATACAAATTTTTCAGAACAAATTCCTGAGAGGTATTGTGGGCGCACTCAAGTAGCATAGGACCACACGATACCCACAGGCAGTCAAGAAATCAAGAGAACTGTAAGGTGGCATGAGGAAAGACTCCATTCTCATGAGAATATTGAAATATTGCAGCTTTTGGATATCACCAGAATAGGACACAGACTCAAAAGAATCAAACCATCTGATCTTGTTTAGTGTTGTGTAGTGAGGTACATATAATAAAAAAATACAGCAGTGGCATGTAAAAAACATTATTTCACCAGAGACTGAGATAGGGCCGATGGGTCATCCTAGTTATATACCTAGATTTAAGTTATCACAAAGACAAATTCTAGGTTAGACGGAAACGACTAGTAACAATGTATCAATTAAATAACCATAAAGAAATATTAATTTTACTGAAACAGTTTGGTAATATTAAATAAAACTAATATTTACCACTTCATATTTCTTAGTGCGTTAACTCGAGATTCATACAAAAGTTCATATGTATAATAGCCATTAGTAGGTGCAGTAATATTGCAACTTAATGATCCAGGAGCTTATTCAAAAAACCGCTTTAAAAAAAGATAAAAATTTAAAAAAGAGATATTCAGTGTGGTGAACTTATATCACTTTTTAATTCTCCTCACACCTCGAGGCAAGATACTTCTTTATTAATTTTTATTAACCAATTTTACTATAAAAACGAGGGTTTTCTTTAAATTTACTAGTATAATAAATAAGAAATGAATTTAAGAGTTATTTATTCGAGAAAAATAAGGTCTAATCTCGCGAACATTAATAAGAAATCAATAGCCGGAAGAAGCAGCTACTACAAATACTGTAGAACGTAAATAACATATCCGAAGAATAGATATAATTAAGGGAACTTGAACCTTGTTATAATACATAATGTCTCAGGTCCTTTGTCTACGGAACGTATCCTCCTTTGTCTATACAAGGAGTTTTAATTACCTACAGATGTATTTCATGAATAATTAAGCGGACTCCGGAAAACTGGCATCAAAAGCATAATCGATACTGTTAAAATAATAGTGCGGGTTTAAATGAAAAGCAATAAAAGATCGCTGAACGCAGATCCCCTTGAATAACTCCTCGAATTTCCATCAAGTAGACCCTTATATCCAAAGTTCGGTGCTGGTTTTACGCTTCGAAAGCATCAAATTGTATACACACTTTACGTCAGCACATCTATCAGCGTCTCTAAGCCATTAAACAGTAGAAGCATGTTTAACAATAGGTATGGATAGAAAAATTAATCCCTTAAGTATTATCCGTTATCCCTTCATAATTCTATATACCCTATTCGTAAACCAAATGCGAAAGGTATAGGAAAAGAATTAATGATTGCGGAAGAAAAACTAAACGATTAAAATTATGAAGGAATTAGAACGTACACTCTATTACCAAGAAAACATATTTGATTTAAATCACATGCCAATATATTTGAATATGATGGCAAACATTCTCTATAGATTTCAACATATGAATACTGGTTGCGACGTTTTAAACGTGTTGATTTTGACGCCGACCACAAAGAGAGTTCTGGACGGCCAAAAAAGTCAATACTCTATCAAATCATCAATGGAATTTGTCGTCGACGATAGCTAATGCGTCCAGAACTACTCAAAACACGGCCGGAATATAAGCAAAGACACAACAGGATTGTTTTTCAGCATGACAACGGTAGACCACATGTTTCAAGATCGATGGAAATATACTTTCAAAAAATTATAATATTTTATCCTCATATCTATAACTATTTTAACATTCGAGATAAATGATGAAAATTTATTTGATCGAGCGTTGATAGTTTTTATTAAACAGAGTCAATTATGAAATTAGCATATTTAATTACGTTATGTTTTTAAAAGCAGAAACGCGACAAACCATTTTAGTCTCGTTCGGCACACATGGGCTCGAATTGTAACTTTAATTTGTGTTAATTTTATTTATTTTTATTGTATCATTTTTTGTTATATAATTTAGTTGACGTTTTGAAGGTTTTCTGACTTAAGAGTCGAAGTATTTTTATAATACGTTCTTAAACGTCCAAAACTATAATTTGAAAATAATCCAAATAAAATATTTACTATAAGAAGAAACATTATAACAGGAAAGTGCGTATCACAGGTTGGTAAATTATGACAACAAATTACTTTTTGTGATATTTTTACGGTCATATTTACATTTAAAATAGACCGATAATGCTATAAGCACAGACTTCATAATAATTTTCTGATCGAAGAATGTTTCTTAAACTATTTACAGGAAATATTGAGAAATATGCGCCCACATCAAGACAAAAGGAGAAAGGCTATCGAATGTCCTGAAATTCTCGTACTCGCCGACTTTATTCGACTTTAATTTGGTCCGTAAATCGCGAGGAAAAGTCAAAGCACAAGATCGAAAACAAGTACAGATGAAAAATAATTAATGTAAACTTTATAGCAATATGTAATAATAAATAGCGACGTAATTTCTTCTAAAGCAATCTTAGATTCATAAATAAAAGCAAAGGAAATGTTGGAAATACACCATAATTTTCAAAAAATATTAATAAGTCGATTTACTTTAAGAATAAATAACATAACAGAGAAATGCGTATAGTATATCAATAAATTATGACAACTAATCTAAACACTCTAGCAATAGAAATCCATAAATAAAATAATGTGTTAACAGTTTCTTGGTGGGAGAATAACTCAATAGTGCGAAAAAGTACTTATGAGATGTTGATATACACGAACCTCAAAACCAAAAGGACTAGTCCATCGAATATCGAGGAATTTTCATAAACGACGACATAATCTGGCTCATAAATCGCGAAGAGAAGTCAAAGCCCGAAATAGAGCGAGGGCACAGATGAAAAACACTTGTTGTCTTCTAAAATTTTCAGAGCATACGGTGTCGGCTCACGAGTTTAAAGCCGCCCCACAATAAAACAAGAAATAAGCCCATAAAACTAAGTAACGTCAGTCGTATAAAGAAAGCCCGTGTTCCACGAGAGGGCCATAAATTCGCCCCGCAGAGAGTATTAATTTACCGCCTATTCGGTATCTCGTGGTAATGCACTAACATCTTTTAGTAGACGGATGCGTGACATTTTATGGCGAACAGATCGCTTGTGCTGGAGCTTGCTATCGCCGACAACTATGGCTTTAAATTTAGTACAATATGGATTAACACCAGCCGAATTATTTCAGTATTCTCTCCTCCAAAAATCACTAGATTTTATTCAATCATAAGTTGTTTAAGGATTCTGTGGTAACGCTTTTAGCAAGGCTACCTGTTATTTGTAAAGTTTGGGTGGGTCATCTTGTTTTCTTATCTCTGTTTACCAACGACTAAAAGGATGACAAACTTTGTAGATCACAGATATCTATATATTCACATTGGATCCTTCTTCCTCTTCAGTTTCTTATGCTATTTTAGTTATAAAGACAAAAAGATTATAATGAACATAATTATGATGTCTTATAAATACTGATTTTTCAACTCCTAATTTGGTAGTCTAGTATTAATGTCTGCAATAAATAAGAATTTATAAATTGTCTGATTCAGTTCCTCTAGTTTAAGAAAGCATTTTTGAGCTACTTTCTATTGAGCATTTCTGACTTGAAAACTGACCCTTGAATCGTTAGAATATATATATATATATATATATATATATATATACATATATATATGTATATATATATATATATATATATATATATATATATATATACATATATATATATATATATATATATATATATATATATATATATATACATATATATATATATATATATATATATATATATATATATATATATATATACATATATATATATATATATATATATATATATATATATATATATATATATATATACATATATATATATATATATATATATATATATATATATATATATATATATAAAGGTCATCATTTTTAAAATGTGAATTAAGCCTTCATTAAAGATGCAAACTGCTCTAAAAGTTGCAATTATAATCGTGTCAGTACGTATATAAGTAGGTGTAAGAAATGGGAAAAGACAATGGCAAGGAAAAAAAGGAAATGGCATGGGAAAAGAATACAAAATATCGTATTGTAACGAATGTCCTGTGAAGCCAGCCCAAGATAGGAAAGGTACCGAGCAAAATAGAAAAAAACACGTCTAGCGGAAAGGACGTCTCATTGACTCGTTATCGAAGGTTCCGGATACAAGTACCGAGGGTAGACGAAGCTTGTACGGAGTTAGCCCTGGTAGAAGAGCCCTTATGGAAGCAATAACCACAAAATTTCAAAAAAGCCTAAGATCGTAGAATATTTGAACATTTTTAAGAATCCATAATATACGTGTTCTATCCACGTGAGAAATTCCTAGCGGGAAGAGTCTTTCCCTTTCTAAAATTCTAAATAAATTGAGATGCAGAAAAGGGTTTTTTGAACTAGCCTTCTTAGCCGCCACCATGAACATTAGAATTAACAGTCAAGAGCAGAAATGTGAGAAAAATAATAAGAATGGATTAATTTCAGAACAGTCAGGATAAAAGCAAACATCTAAATTAAGAAGAATGAAAGGGTCAACAATAATAATTATATTATTAATTAATAATTATAATATTAGTTATATTATTTCTGCTTTGCTTCTTTCACATTATACATTTTTTTACGGTTAACTAAATACACCTGTCCTTGTGCATTAATTTACTAAAAGAAGAGAGAAAATAAAATATTCTAGTAAAGAGAATGCCTCCTTAAAATGGTGAAAGATTACCAAATTATTTCGTTGAACCGACTGAAGGTTTATCGAACCAACTGAAGCATTAATTCGTCGAAAAAGTCAGGACCCCTAACAATTAATCTTTTCTAAGTGGTGATAAATAAAATCGCCTCACGATACTCCTACTTTTCCTGCTAAATTAGCGATCTCTTGACCGCAATCCTACCCCTCGGACCTTCGAAAAGCCGAGACGCCCCCTATATCTTAATGGTACTTACCCTCCAGTTGACGCGAACAGTAATTACCCACATGCAATCCACCGGTAGACCGTGTTGCCTATCGAATTGGATGATTGCGGGATCGATATCTATCCTGCCCAGTTTGCCCTCTTCCTGGTAGCTGATTTCCTTCTTGCATTCCCTGATCTCCGGGGTACCGGCTGGAAAGAGAAACGATATTTCGATTAACAACCCCGATTTTTATAGAGCTAACGAGCTAGCGGCGATTCGTTTGTATTTCATTAATAGTTAATTGATAATCTATCAGGCAGCATTTGGCATTGGCTCATATTTGTTCGACTAAAATTCTATGAAAGAACGGTAATGATAATTGTATAATGCACCGTCATCTGTTATTTTAAAATGAAATAGTGGAATGGTATAGGGTAGGAAACAAGTCGTCATACTTTCATACCAAGAATTTATATTAAATGATCAAAACACTACAAATTATTGAATTTGTTATTCAACATTCTATTTATTATTGTTTTGATTTTTATTTTTTCACATTAACAATTTCATTAAAATAATATAATTTTATGTCGTAATTATAAATTAATGTTTCAGCAGTATAGCATGCTTCGAAGAAAGAAGTGTTTTTGCTCAATTTTTGACAGCAACAAAATTTTAACCAATACTTTTGCAAGTAACGGAGCAAATTTTTAACATCAAAATGAATTTCATTAAATCGAATTTAAATTTTCGAAAAGTTTTTTAATAGCGCTATCCTGTTAGCCGTCAAAAAGTACTTTTTCGATTCAAATGCGACTAATGGAATGGGATGGTGAGCTTTGAAAACTCTTACGAAAAGTTATTCGCAGTTCTGCTATTGAATGAAAATTGGCATAGGAGCCTATTGTTGAGATATAGTTCTTTAAGAAAATTAAAAGATTAATATCTGTAAATTATTCTCTTGATTAGAGTTTCGGTGAATTTATAATATAATAAAATAAAATGATATGCCAGTGTAAGTATTCAAGATGCTACAATTGAAGACATAATCCGAACTCTAAAAAAAGATATCCTTAGATAGATAAGGTCAACTTTACAGCTTCTAGAGATAATAATTAACCTGCAAGATAAATCAAGAAAGTATTGCATACTAAAATATTAAAAATATGGGGAAAAAGCTGTTAAGTATAGAACAAAGAGAAAATGGGAATTATATATTTATAAATTATGAACACTCGTTATAGTGACTATTGCTCTATGTGTGAACGCATACCATTGCTTAAAATTCTAGAAATATAAACTCCTTTATATACAATAATTAAAAAATTGAAGACATTAAAATATGTATAAAAGAATATTCTTAGGTAGATAAATTCATCATTAAAGTTTCTTGAAGTTAACTATTCAACTCGGAATAAAAGTCAAAAAAGTATTACATATTAAAATATTAAAAGATTGGGAAAAAGCTATCAAGTATAAAACAAAGAGAAAGAGGTAATCACATACTTATAAATTATGAATAATCTTTATTGTGAATATTGCTTTGTATGTAAACACATACCTTTGGTTAAAATTTTAGACACATAAACTTCTTTAAATATTATAATACAAAATTACTGCTCATATATTTTTACTCCCTTCAGTACAGATACTCCGTAAATTAGTTCATTTTAAGAATGACTAAATAATTTATTCACCTGCCTTAAAACGTTTGTATATCTAAAGAAAAATAAAACAACTTGAGTATAAGCAAAGATTAATAATGTGATCAAAAAATAGCAGGAATTTTGAGATTAAGGACAACCAGGTTACTTAAGTTTATTCCAGATTTCAAAACAATTATTGCATTCTGCTTTTATTTAATAATGGGTTTTACTGTAATAAACAATAAACAAAACAATAAAATGAACCCTGTACCCAATATCTAAATAAACAGTATAAATTTGAAATATCCTCCGTTCCATTTCACTCGTTTATGTATATATGGAGAAATAAAAGGAAATGCCAATAATATTATAGCAGAGAATATATTCCATTGTGTGTGTATATATATATGTGGGTGAACATTGTCAACTGATTTCTTTTTCCTGATTAAACGGCTTATGTAAACTTTGTTTACTGGGACTAGATGGGAAGAAATGTATCGGCCTTATACGAGTCTATGTGAGACATTGACATTCGGTTGTGGGATAATAAATAAGATATTATCAAATAGGGGAAAGATTTATTTCCAAGATGTATAAATGTTTTGTGTTTATCTCCAGGCAATTATGTGAATTAGTGGGACATATCGAGTTGATTGTAGGAACTGTGAATTACCATCGATGCGAATTTTATGTAATTTGAACGTTATGAAAATATATTTTCAGCTTATAAACAGTATCTGAAATCAAATATCTACATTACCCATTCCTCTGATGAAATTTGTTTTCCACGAAAGATTTTTTCTATGTTAGTCAAGTCAAGCTAAACGGAGATAAAATTAACAAAGAATTTAGATTTTAAAACGATATTTTCACTGTTTTCATAGGTTCATTTTGCATTCTGAAAGCAGATTCGTTATTCCCATAGAAATTTCTTATGTATAATGTAAAACAAAATTTCTTTACAACCCAAATTAAAAAAATATATTAAAGAACTAATACATATTATAAGATTAAGTAATACATCAAAACTTCTAAAAAAGGTTTGTCTAGATACTTTATTTCTGAACATAATAGTATAAAAATCGATGTTAAAAAAGTTTCTGACACTTTTCCAAGTGACCTTCAAAGCAGAAAAAACGAGGGAGAAGCGTTACATGAAAGAAGGTCGTACATTCTTCTATCTATTCGACCCTGTACGAGGAAACATAACAGATTAAGCACCGTGGGCTGATAAAAAAATTAATGATAGGGTGACGTCTCGGGTCTCCTTTTCGACGATGAGAAAAAAAGCCTTATCTAGTAAAAGGGTTTTGCGCTGGTGGAGTCGGTTCGCCTTAATCGGTGTTTAAATTCATCAGGATGAACGTGACAGTGGGATCAAAGGAATGAAAGTTCGCGTCAGCAGTGCGCTGAATGGACAAACACACCCGTAGAATATTTGCTGCTGCTTGCTGACAGGTAAGCGTGTCTATCCAAAATAACAATGAACTCATGTCATCACAATGAATAATGTATTGTCTGTTGTATTTTGTTGGCTATTTAAGTAATTGCTAGGCGTCGCCAATATGGTGAGCATATCATGTATATATGGTTACATAAATAAATGTTAGAGTAGTTGCATAGAAACATAAAATTGTCTATATGTAAATGTAAAAACGTCACACGGGTCGAGTGAAAATCCCGCGGTCTCGACACATTTTGTGTTGTGAAATAATACAAATTTACAGACCCTGTTGAATACAGTGTTTTGATTGCCCAGCCACCTTCACCAAATCAGTTCTACAAAATGGGTTCTAACAATTTGTAAATTTGTTTTAAAATCAGACCGTATTTTTTCTTCTAATTTTACTCGAATGAAAACGAGACAGAAAGCTGTCTGATGTGTCTCTACATGTAACCGAGCCAACCTATAAAATTCGTCTACTTGTCAAATGTCTTTCAAAATTCTCCAACGTATTAGTGATATGAAATATAAGAGAGCATAAACTGGCAAACGGTATTTTGGCGCTTTGTTTGTTCGATAAATTTCAAATCGCCGCTTAATATTTGTGATTCTTCTGACTAAAAACGCCTATAACCAAATATTCAGTCAGAAACGGTCTATTGCGTCTCTACTTCTTACCAGTAAAATGCGTTAGAGAGGAAATTATTGATAGTATTATATACTATGTTGTTGGGGTTTTTATTGGAAATATTTTTATTGTATTGCAGCTGCGCTGAAGATTAGTATTTAGTATTATTTGTATGTATTAGTATATATTAAAGAAAGAAAAACAATATAGTTTTGTATTCACCGAAAAGAAAGCGTCTTCGTGTCTTAATATTATTTCTATTCAAGGTTAAATGTATGAAATGTGTAAAAACGGACAGTTGTTTTATTGGATAGACTATATACAGAATCTCATAACTAGAAGGAACAATATTTTTGCCGTTGGAAAGCTAGAAAATCGTCACATACGTACGCAAAAATGTAAAATATAAACAACGACACATTTTGTACAATATAGTTATGGTAAAAACTCAAAACTCTTAAAAACTCATTTCAAGTAATACTCGTAAATACATTCATTTTTTAGTTTTGGTTTTATTTATATTTTGGCATGTTTTTAATTATATCTACAAAAAGAAACTTTTTTACCGCTCTGCCGCAGTATGTCTGAGGAATCAAAAAAATTTAATTATACCTATAATTCGAGGCAAGCAAGGCTTAAAAAGTCAAAAACCAAATTCGTTAGGTATTGTGCCGACTTATGCAGCAGCACACAGGCGCACTAATTACAAATCGTACAACAAAGCCGCAACATCGAGGAATAGGGGCATCGTAAGCCATTCCAATATGAATTTTTTAATATTCCCTTGCATTTCTCTCATGGATTTATAGTAACAAGTTTCTAGTATTCAAGAGACAAACAATCAATAAATAATGATTTATTTAAGCGGAAATTTCTTTAATTCATACACAGAAACGATGGAAACATCCCTAATGTTAGAATGCTATAAGCATTTTTACGTTATAGAAACCTGCCTGCAATTGCTTCCATCAAAAGAAAAAATAAATATATTAACTTTACACATTAATCCAGAGATATCCCAACGATACTATTAATTTAATATAATTATTTGATTAAAAATTAGCTCCAATAATTCCTATAAAAATTTAGATTCTGGCGAATTTCTGTATCAATATTACAAGATTTTCATTATGATAAAGTATACAATGAAGCTTATTGAAGATTATTTATTGTTGACAATAAATAAAAAACTATTATTATAAAAAGCTTATTTCAAATGCGCTCATACATTGAAATTTATTTGAATTTATTAGAAACCTAATGGTATCTAATACAATCAAAGGTGAATCATAACTTTTGGAATTATGAAAGATATAAAATAATGAAAAAAAAAATAAATTAGAGATATAAACGAACACATCAATCATACTTATAGGGGTTTCTGTTTATACAGAGAATAAACCCTTATTACACCGCCGAATGTTTTCTTAAAGTTGTCCCATTTTCTTATCATCTTTTAGTAAGTTTCGTATACTTTAAAGACACTTCAGATACTTTTAGTGATGCACAGGCAACGTCCTCACGTATATCGTCGATGGTATTTCAAGATAGCAATAAACTGGCACCACACGTTTCGCATGTGTGACAAATGGCTTCGCTATATATACCCAAGTTTCCATAATTTAATATAACTATTGTTTACGAAACTTTTATATTTCAGAAAATGTTTGTATATAATACCGACCTGCTTATTTATTTGCTGTTACTTCGGGCTTAGGGCGACATCATCATCAAGGAGAAAACAGTTAATATTAAAAATCTTTTTGGCAAATAAACTACCATTCAATTCAAAAAATGAAATAATTTTTATTGTCGTAGAATATAATTACTTTTAAATACTATAAAAATCTTAATTTGTAATTTATTGTTATATATTCAATGTATTTATATATTATAATTAATAATTGTAATTAAATATACAAAATTACCAATGAGAAAAGAAAATATTTAATCAAATTTACTAATAGCCTTTGTTCAGTATTGCAAACAAAACTATATCCCATAAAAATGCAGCAGACTTATTGGTCAATTTCCATTAATTCCTTTTCGATAGGAAGAATTGCTACGCGATAGAATATAAATGACACAGATCGTAAAAATGCAAGTTAACTTTTATGGTAGATAGAGAAAGGTTTACTGGAATTTTGCATAACGATTTTGCTGAGGTTAACGAACTAAGAGAGTGACATATTTTTGTAAATATCTTTAAGCACTGCCTTTTTCAACTCATTTATAATTATGCATAATTTAATCAGAGCTATGAATTTAATTCTATTATACCTTCTGTTCAACCTTATTATATATCATTTTGAAATTAACTATATTATACAAGTTGTGGGTTTGACATACTAGCAAAGACAGTAATTTAGGGAAGAATATTCCAGGCGCCGAGTATTTCAATTAAATGATATTGGGTCAAAACTTAAAGAACGCTGGAAATCCAAAAGGAAAAACCAAAGTCATCAAGAACTGCAAAAAGTAGAGGGTGTATTATTATAGATAGGGTCAGTTTGTTTAAGTAAATTTGTTCCTTTCAAGAGGCCAAAATATGGACAGATAATTCCATGTGCCCATTCACACAGCGTATATTAGGCTCTGTCTGTCTGGCTAAGCCCGAAAATATGTTTTGACATAGCAAACTATTCTACACACTTTACTAAAAAAACTTCTTGAGTATATCATATGTTGATTGTGGTACTTTATTGTAAATTTTTGACAACGGTGGTGTTTATAAACACCAACAGCTCGTTCTCAAAGTAATTGCGTGGTTTATTTCAATTAACTAGCCCAAACAAATCGAGCTCCCAACAAAAAAGAATAAATCTCTGCGGTTATAGCCCAATTAAAATTTCCCAATCTGATCCCTTTGACGTTTCATAGTCCCCGTTTATCTTGGGCCGAGATTTCGACATATTTACGTTCGGGTCTCAATCAATCAAAGAGCGGAAAGCGAGAGCCCGAACGTTCTCGCTTTTAAGGTAATTGAAACTTAACAGTTATTAATGATGGCCATTGCAACGACTTCCTTTCGCTATAGGCTAATTATCAGCGTTAAGTTATCGGTTATTTCTCTTCGGTATTCCCAATTTTAATCGATTATGCTCTTTAATTGAATTTAATAGAAATGTGAATTAGTTTTAAGGGCTATACATTTTAATAACGTCGAAGCTTTGAGTATATTATGCTAAAATATTTGAGGTCTGTTTTTCCTCGTGTGAACTAAACAATTTTATAATAGGAAGAAGCAATGTTTGAAGAATATGACTGGTACAGCTATTATATTTTAATTATCTATTAAGTTTAAGAAAAATTTAAAGTATGAATAGTATCTATAGTTTAGGGGTCTAATACATCAGTCCGTTTAACTTTTTATAAAATATTTGAGACATGGGAAAAAAATTGTGACTTGAGATAATATAAAATATTGCCATAGTAGAAAATGCACCACAGGACATAAAAACACATGGCTGTCCCAAAAAAGAACAGAAGTAGAACAGTTAAGAGCAGAACAAGATACAAAACAAATTCAGAATCAATCAAGAAGACGAACGATTTTCGCTGGAAACCAATGCCCAAAATTGATACTCCGTACAAAAAAAAACATTTACTGATCAAGCTCATATTAAATAGAATACTAGAGATCCTATAAGTCGCTTCGCATAAACAGTAGTTTGGTCCAAGGATGGAATTGGCATGAACAAAACAAGACAAACGACTTAGTAAGTCATTTTCTTCTTCATAAGTTATATATATATATAGTATATTTTTCTTGTTTTCTTTTATCTACTTGTTATAATATTAATCGTTTAAATAAACCGGGCTCTGCGCATTCATTTGCACAAAAGAAGAGAGAAAATACATTGTATTTTCTTACAACATTGTTTTTCCTTTTCAACATACAGTGTTTTAATTTTTCGTAACTTGATAACAATCCGAGTACATAAATATAAGAAAATCCTTCAAAATATGTTACGGTGCTGTTAATATCTAATAATTCCAGTTAAATTGCCAAAAACCTCTTGTCTTTAATCTTAGCCTGAAAGAGACTGAAGCATATATATCAATTTAATATGGACTTAACTATACCAACTGGTATATACTTATTATAAAACTAAAATATAAAAAAATTTAATTTTAAAAATATGTATGTAAAATTACTGTCCATAAATGTCCATAATGACCAATAAATCAAACACAAAAATTCAAACTGTCTTGGTTAAGTGGCCCTATGCCACAATATATTAATACTTATATATTTCTTAATATAAATTATCCACTTACAAATTGATTTTACTTTAATAAGTATATTTTTAAAATATAATTAAATTTTATACTATTTAAATATATCAAACAATACACACGACAATATATGCGATACAAATCTTCTTGTAGAATGGTCACATTTACCTCTATATTTTTAACATTACTCTATTTGAACATATTCTGGGTTTATGCTATCGCCAACATGTCACACAGCACAAATACTTAATTTATATAATTTGGATTTCTTTATATGCCCTATCTATTTCTAATAAGAATAGGAAACTCTGAAAGGTTTATTACACTTCCTAGAATAAATATAAAAATAAAAACAAACGCGCCATAAAACTAAATGATCAAATTAGATAACTTCACGACTTTTAGCAAAGCTATTAAATCAAATAACAAGTTTGAAGTAGTGATATTTCGATATCAGATGTCGCAAAACATTTTTTCAAAATTTTTTATACAGTCTAACCTCTATTTTCTCTGTGACTATATTCACAAATAAAGTAAAAAAATGTCCGCATTCACAACACATAGTGTTATGATAGACACTTCTTCAACTCGCGATAAAATTAAAGAAAAAACTTGTTCCCTGATTTGTTAAAGCCTTTTCATGACGCATTAAACACCTTTTTATGTGGATAACAAAAATTTAAACCAAAACTCTCTTTAGTAACGAAAAAGCTTAAATTATTCAAGGGAAAATCGCCATAACTGTTGAAACGTATATATAAAGCGAGATTTTTTGCCGGTGGACAATATAAGCGTTGAAGTTTTTCGGTACAGAAAAGGTAAAAAAATTCATTAATTCGAATTAGGCCCTTTTCATCTTCCACACAGGTCGGTCAGCAGTCACATTAACAGACTTTTTTAAAATATTTACGGATTTTTCTCTTTTGGGCGGGCAAGAAACACGAGCGAGCTGGGAAAGTTTAAAGCATATGCATGTTTTGTCGGAAATTAAATTCAGGTTTTATTTTTATGTGTATAGATTAATATTCATTTATTTAATATGGCATATGGAATATTAGTATTATATAATTTAGCAGAATTATTTCATAGGAAACTGTTAGTCTGGAAAGTGTCCATAGAAAATTTAGATACATGCAGCTCTTTGAGGGTTGTAGACAATCCCTTCATACACTGTTGAGTAATATAAGATCTAAATAGTGTAAAAATAATCAGCGAAAAGGTCTAATGGAACTTTCAGACTTTGATTTAAGATGAAACATCGATATTTCAGAATGGCTCATAGGGTCTTGCTAATATGATAATAGAAATAGTGTAAAGACTACAAAAATTGATGAAAATAGGTAAACGTTTGAATAACAATTGATTAGGTTATGCTAGTCATAACATTTATTAATAATTCATTGCAGGTATATTGTGTCTGATGCTGGATACAGGAATGACTTTATTCATGGTCTAGAATCAGCGTTTTCGTCTGCATTCAAAGGTCACTATCAGAGAGAAATTAACCATAACATGTTTTTGCTGTAGTCTGAAAATCAGCTTGCTATTGAGCATGCCACATGATATAGTACACTGGTGGAATAGATCACAAGTGCGTCAACAAAAACTGCTAGAATAGCTTGAAATTACATTGAATTTTGAGGAACTCATGCTAAAGAGTGTTAAATTATTTAAAATTATTTCTCGTTAAATATAGATGAAATGATTAATTGTGTTTTATGTAATCGCCAATTGTGGGGGAATATTCTTTGGAATAAAAAGTCCTGCGGCACCAGCAGCAGCATATTGGTTAAAAAGTAGCCACTCTCTTCAAGCGCCACTATGAATTAATGATGTCATGGTCGTAGTTATGTTTGTGTTTTTTTACAGTTGTGATTGTCTCCAAGTTGGTCACTCGCCAGTCGGTAGGCTTAATATCGAGGACCGTGAGTCTGACTTGACTGTTTAAAGTCAGGTTCAGTCCAGATAAACCAGAGCAAAAGAATACTTTAAAATAAAACAAAAATATCTTCTTCCAAAGAAGCTTTTCTATTTTATTTTTCAAGCTCAAAAGGAAGCACTTGATTAATCTTGACAAGCTCAGATTGAAGTATAACTGTTAAAACGAGAACGCGAACTGAACTGTCGAGGACAAGGATTTTTTTCCGAGAATGAGAATCCTTTAGGAATTACTCCTAAGCTTGGTATATCCTAGCCTAGCAGACATTTCAGTATTGGAGAAATGGAAGGCTTACTGGGCAATTTTGATCGTCAGAGTAATTTTGGGCAATGAGAGCTATAATGCTAATAATACTGCTAATAAAATTACTACCTAGCTGCTAGTGGGTAATAAAAAGGAGACTTTATAAAATATAAAAAATAATAATACCTCTCCGTAAGCCTTTTGAGAATTCGTACTTTACAATAAGGAACGCAACAAAAAATATTCATTCAATTTCTATTGCATTAAAATATAAAAACTGGATTAAAAAATTGTGTGGGTAGTTAATGAAGTAGAGTGTATTTTTTATAAAATGTAATATGAATAAACTAAATGAAAATAGACAGGATTAACATCAAGAGTATTAAATTTGTATTCGAAATCCCGATGAGATATCTTTCGAACGTCGTAAACCTCGGCGATTAAACTCGAACGTCCAAATAAGGGTCCCCGTCGACCCCCCAGTCCCTGACCGTACTTACAATTGTTGGCTCGGGGGACGAAATCGTACACCGCCCTGAAGCCCTTGTGTTCGATGTTCTCGTCCGATTTAAAATAAACCCACAGATGCCGGTCCGACGATTTCAGCTTCGGGGGAAAGACGTGGATGCCGCAGAAGTGGAGTAGGACGTGATTGAACCCGTACTGTCCGTCCCGCACTTCGAGGTAGTCGTTCCGACAGCCGTCCGACTTTTCGATCTCGAAGTCGTCCCGAAAGTCCAGCTCGATCTGATGGTTCTTGGGGGCTGAAAATAAAAAGAGAATGTTTATTTATTATTGCTAAATATAATTTCGTAAGAAATTTCTATTAACAGTTCAATTGAAAAGTCCCCGGCCTACCATTAACAACACATTTTGTGACAAAATTATTTTTTATTTAAAATCATTCCCTTCAAGGGTGATTATAGCGACCCTGCAACTTTTCGATGCCATTTTTGTAGTACGATTTACAATAATTTAACTTTAATAATAACACTTCAACAATAATTTTAATAAGTATAAATTATTCTAACACTTTTATAAAAGAATACAGGGTATTAGTAAAAGTTGATTAAAATACAAAAAGTAAATATAAAAGTATAAAGAAATCAAATGTTTCGATGAGATTTTTCCTGTATTCTGAAGTGTTTCTCTGATACATTCATTCCTGGATCGCTTATATCGCCCTCTGACTTTTCTCCTATCAATCCTTGTGCCCCATATTATCCTTACTTATCTTGCGTCCTCCATGTTCCTCCCCACTGATTCTATATTGAAGTTTGTTCTCATTTTTTTACTTTACAATCTGTCAAACTTTGTTATATCCCTGACTCTTCTAGGATATATAATTTCTTCGGAATATACCTTACTCTTATCTCTATTTATCACGTCTCACGGCAAACTATAATTAGGGTTTTCGTTTTTCTTTTGCCTGATATTTATTTACCAATTTACTATTTGTAGTGAAGTTTTAATTCAAGATTTTTCCTATCCTTGAGTTTATTTCCATCGCCTGGATTCCATAGATTTCGTTTGACTTAACGAACGATTTAATTTAATGCATTCTGTAAATATCATGTTCCGTGTGTTTAAGATATACAATAGAATGTACAAAAAGGATAAAAACAACTCTATTTATTTCGACAGACACTGAGCCATTGAAGCGTTGTAGATAGCTATGTTTAAAGATAACACATTTAAAGAGGTTTTTTGAAAAATCTAAACTAGGCATTATACATCTGCTTTGAATCGGTACTTGAAAACAAGCATGGAACGCTTCTGTATAACAAAACATTTCCGAACAAGGAATCCTAACAATAGATGTTGTTGGTCTATTGTTATAAAATAGGATTCAATATGCCGTTGAAATTGCTTTTTCCTAGCTTACATCTCGGCTTTTTTCCAAAAATATCGGTGAAGTAAATGTTTGAATGATATTTATAATTTAAAGCCTATAAGGATATTAAGTTACTTCTTTTTTATAATAATATTGAAAGTAATTATAACAAAATAAAAAGTTAAAAGATCAAAAATTCATGCTGAATTTCTAGTAGCAGTATCTTAACTAAATATGAAGGTACTTTAATGATTATGTTATATTAGAAACCAAATAAACATGCAACAATATACATATAAAAAGGTAACCCTCAAAACATATAATGTAATAAAGAAATACATAATACACCAGCATATGAAACCCCTTTTCTTTTTAATTTGCACTGTTGTCATCCTATGGAATGTTTTGGGGAAACAAACTACATTATATATTACATTCAATCAATTGTTTATAAAAATGTTTCACTATGTTTTAATATGATATATATATATATATATATATATATATATATATATATATACATATATGTGTAAATATATATATATATATATATACGTATATATATATATATATATATATATACATATGGTTTAAATACTACTTGAAGTAAAACATTATTCTGACTTGTATTAAATTAAGTATATGTATCAAGTGTATTGTTTAAAATACAATCGAATGTACAAAAAAGGATAAAAATAACTCTTTTTATTTCGACAGACACTGAGCCATTGAAGCGTTGTAGATAGCTATGTTCAAAGATAACGCATTTAAAGAGGCTTTTTGAAAAATCTAAACGAGGCATTATACATCTGCTTTGAATCGGTACTGGAAAACAAGCATGGAACGCTTCTGTATAACAAAACAATTCCGAACAAGGAATCCTAACAATAGATTTTGTTGGTCTATTGTTATAAAATAGGATTCAATATGCCGTTGAAATTGCTTTTTCCTAGCTTACATCTCGGCTTTTTTCCAAAAATATCGGTGAAGTAAATGTTTGAATGATATTTATAATTTAAACCCTATAAGGATATTAAGTTACTTCTTTTTTTATAATAATATTAAAAGTAATTATAATAAAATAAAAAGTTAAAAGATCAAAAATTCATGCTGGACCTCTAGTAGCAGTATCTTAACTAAATATGAAGGTATTTTAATGATTATGTTATATTAGAAACCAAATAAACATGCAACAATATACAGATAAAAAGGTAACCCTCAAAACATATAATGTAATAGAGAAATACATAATACACCAGCATATGAAACCCCTTTTCTTTTTAATTTGCACTATTGTCATACTATGGAATGTTTTGGGGAAACAAACTACATTATATATTACATTCAATCAACTGTATTATACAAATGTTTCACTATGTTTTAATATGACCATAATATTTTGCTATTAAAACACACTCAGAGGAGAAACTATCTAGACAAATTTAACGAAATCTGTTTATCTGTTTATTTTGTATGTAAAATGTTCTATTGGGAAATGTATTTATGAAAAATTACTTTATATTATATTTATATTATTTTTTCCTGTTGTTTTTACTTTTTAGTTACTGTTTGAAGAGTAGCTTGAAAGCTTGGATCTAATCTGGGCTCATGATAGTGGAGTATTCTCCTAGAGGAGAATTTATTAGTTTTTAGGAAGTTTGTGACTTCCTAAATAAAGATTTAATTGTAAAATATAACATATTTTATCTATAAACTGTAATTCTTAAAATAAAATAATCCTAGATCCCCTAACAACGTAATAGCCATTCGACCTCGAGGGTAGAACAATTGATCTATTCTATCAAAGCTAAAGCAACTTCCATTATTTACATGTCCGTTTCCAATTTTCGTATATATTCTGAATAAACCAAGCGCAATTGTTATATCAGAAACAGGCTCCGCATAAATCGTCCCCATAAAGGTTCGTTCTTATTTTTATTGTATTCTTGTTTGTGACCAGTTGCAGCCTCGCGCTGTCGCTGTTTGTGTTTAATTCAAGAGAACCCATTGTTTGTTTTCGTTAAACACAGAACGGGCAGACAGCTTTCGCAGCTATGCGAATTTGAGGATTTAATGAGCAATGTGAGTTTTAGTATGGATTTAGTTACAATGACTAACAAAACGGATATCAGATGATAAAAATATAAAATATTAGCATTGACGCAAGGACAAAATAAATATGAAAATAAAAATTATTTAGTGTCATAATTTTTTTTTGAAAAAATTTTAAAAGTTTCCACGAATGTTTTAAAAAATCGAAGAAGAAACAAATAAAAGAATAATTCATGATAATATTAATTTGTTACATTTCTTTTATTAGTAGAATCTGGTTTAACGGATTGTTAAAATATGCACATAATAGTACAATTCATTATGTTCACCCATTCGTAAAATATAGCTGGCTAGCTTTAGCTTTACACTCCTCTAAGGAATAATCTGCAACTGTCTTTTAAAGACAAAAATTTACGAGCGCTGCATTTTACCTTTTCTAATTTATGGAAACGGCACAATCAACGTAAAAGTCGGTAGAATGCACAAAAACTACAGAATAGTATGAAAAATGATTTAAAGATGATAATAGTCGATGGACTACCGCTGTATATCTTAATAAGAATTTAGTTTATAGGTAAAGCCAATGATGAAGCAAAATACTAACCCTATATGCATAATAGTTGCTGATATAGAATTAGTGAAAATTATAATGTTTAAAAACACAGATTAGTTAGGTATAATAATTATTAAAAATTCTAAGTTTGGGACATTATTTTATGCATTTCATAAAATTTATCTTATTCTTATTAGTGTTAAAAATAATTTTAAAGTGATAATAAATAATCAACGAACTACCGTTATCCTAATAAGTAGTTAATTTGCAAGTATATATATATATATATATATATATATATATATATATATATATATATATCTATATATATATATATATATATATATATATATATATATATATATATATATATATATATTATATATATATATATATATATATATATATATATATATTATATATATATATATATATATATATATATTATATATATATATATATATATATATATATATATATATATTATATATCATAGATTTTAGAATTTGCTATACAGGATGGTTACCAATGAGTCTTAATTGAATTTTTCTAAATTTGAGATATTATTTTATATAGTTGTTTGGATGTATCTTATTCTTACTGGTATTAAGTATTATTCTTCGACCGATCCTGTCAAGATTTTGGCTGATAGTGGCTCAAAAACAAGTGCTAACAGAATAGAACAATGTTTGATAAACAAGAGGATGGATGGTCTACTAAGCTTAAGCTGCAATATTAAAAAATAGTCCGCTAAAAATAATTGTAATGCGATAATAGTTTAAAAAATTATAGCAAAAAATCCTAATAAATAAGTTTTATATATATTTTCAAGTCTTCTTTTTACCAACGAGGCTTTATCTGAAGTCGACATACAGTTTCAACGTTGACTCCGAACCACGCTCGAGCCTACTGACGGGGCCAGTGATCAACTTAGAAATCAACCCAGAAGACATCTGGTCTTACCCAGTCTCGTTGCTAGCGTGACTAAGATGGTTGTTCCTTATCAGATTTTCCACTGTTGTCTATAAAGATATTTACAATTAAAATCACAAACATGAAGTATATCTATGCCCCAGCAAGATTCGAACCCGCAACTATTACAAGAGTGGGAAGGCCGTTCTGTCGCCTTGATCACTGCACCAGCGAAGCAGGCGGATAGATATATAAAATGGCATATATATTTTATTTACGCTGCAAAATATTAATTTATTGTTCTCAATATCATATGTTTCTTCAAGATATGGGGTTGTAGATAATGTTTAAGGTATTCGTGTATATTTGGGACTTTATTAAAATGTATTGGCCAATATAAACGCTCAATTAAAAAGTCCCCGGCCTCTCGAAGACCATTTTTTTGCCAAAATTAGTTTTTTATTCAACATAATTACCTTCAAGGGTGATACACTGGTTATAGCAACGCTCCAACATTTCGATACCATTATTGTAGTACGATTTGTCCTTCGGAAATAGTCGCTGGGGGTCAGATCTGGAGAATACGGTGGATAAGGAAGCAATTCGAAACCCAATCCATGGATTGTTGCCATCGTTTTCACTGACTTGTGACACGGTGCATTGTCTTGATGAAGCAGCACTTCCTTTTTCTTCAAATGCGGCCGTTTGTTCGGCGATTTTGTCCTTCAAACGGTCCAATAACGCCATGTATTAGTCACTGTTGATGGTCCTTTCTTTTTCAAGGTACTCAATGAAAACTATCCCTTGCGCATCCCAAAATACAGACACTATAGCCTTGCCAGCCAACTATTTCGTTTCCCATGCTTTGGAGCGGGTTCATCGTATGCAGTTCACTCGGATGACTGTCGATTGGACTTCGGAGTGAAATGATGGAGCCATGTTTCATCCATTTTCAAATATCGATGCAAAAAGTCGGGTTATTACGCTTGATCATCTTCAACCACTGCTCCGAATCATCAACCCGTCGTTGTTTTTGATCAAAAGTGAGCTCGTGCGGCACCCACTCTGCGCAGAGCTTTCTCATACCCAAATATTCGTGAATGATATGATGTACACGGTCAGTTGATATCTTTAGAGTGTCTTCTATTTCATTCAATTTCAATTTACGGTCACTCAAAATCATTTTGTGGATTTTTTAAAAGTTTTCTTCGGTAGCAAACTCTTTTGGGCGTCCACTGCGTTCATCGTCTTCGGTGCTCATTTCACCACGTTTAAACTTAGCATACCAATTCTTGATGGCTGATATTCCTGAGGCAGTGTCCGGAAACTCGGCATCAAGCAAAGATTTTGATTCAACTGTAGCTCTTCTTTCCAGAAGGCAATACTTTATTAACACGCGTAATTCCTTTTTATCCATTTTTTTTCACAATAACAAAAGTTGCTTCACTCAAAATGCTATAATTCACAAACTAATGATCCGACAGCTGTTAAATTGATACACGCATATTTTGAGGGTTAGGTCTAAGTAAAAAACATATGGATTTATTTCTAGTAGCGCCATCTATGTATCAGGTCGGGGACATTTCAATTGACCTGTTAAACAAGATTATAGCAACAATCAAAAATGGGCCACAAACAAGCGGCAAAATTGGTACAGCAGTAAGAGCTATATTTATGCATTCTGTAAAGCACGAATATAGCGTGATTATTTACCGATAAAATTCTTTCAAATGTCTTTCAAACCAAATGAGAAACCTGGACACTGGGATGATGCTTTACACAGAAAATCGGTAAACATATCCGCTAATACAAAATACACCAAGTACAGTTAAAGAAATACCACTTCATCCATTTAACAAAATGAAACGAACAACACGAAATGACACGGAACTATTTATTTCGCTTTTCGCTAGCAAACAGAAGCACCAGAACAAAAAATATTGAAGCATCCCTTTGACCTCGTCGCATTTAATCCGTTCGGTAGTCACGAGACTACGGCTAGGAGCGGGCGTAGGAGAGCCAGAGGCGATCAAGTACACGATAAAAGTTGTTGTTCCGCAATGCTG
The DNA here is from genome assembly GCF_030347505.1 of Rhynchophorus ferrugineus. Lineage (NCBI taxonomy): Eukaryota > Metazoa > Arthropoda > Insecta > Coleoptera > Curculionidae > Rhynchophorus > Rhynchophorus ferrugineus. The sequence continues at coordinate 15,362,024 of NW_027472587.1, forward strand.
CCGCGAATGAATGCAATTAGTGAGAAAATAATAGCGAACTAATTTAATTAAGTAACAAGCTTGAGGCCCTCCTTTGAACCTGCCGGATAGAACTTGTTTCTTGAACGTTTCTTAGACGGGCGCCGTATGCCCGGATACGTAGCTTCAAGATAATTAAGTAGAGGTTCGTCTCTTTTGATTAATCGCGTTTGAAGGAGGTACTATTTCTGCTGAAGGATCTGGTCAATAGGAATATACTATGATAACGAAAATAAAACAGACTTATACATTTCTTTTTCAGTATATTTGTTTATAATTTCAATATAATTGCTTCAACAGTTCTACAAACTTCTTATGTCCTTCTCTGTCTTAAAATATGTCAACCTGTCTCAGAACAATAAACCAAGTTGTCTTCCATTTTCTAAACTGTATATTTTTTATGATAAAACTTCAATCTCCCATTCATCTACGTGCATTTATTGCTGAAACTAAGTATGTCGCATCTCAGGAGCCTCACATACTCTTGTCCTATTTCACTCAGCGCCAATTCTAGCTCTAGATTTCATTTTTCACCTTCTGCTCATGGAGGAACATTAGGCATGTTTCTTATGGCCCTGCACTGGGACCTTTCCAATATTTCAATGTTGTTGTGGCTTGCTGTACCCTATAGTTATATATTGTACCATGCTGAAGATGGCTTTGTATACTGCTTATTGAGTGCCGACCTGTTTACCAATTCAGACTACCGAGTCTACTCTCTAGTTCTCAAGCTCTCTATTCTCAGTATTTAAGTTCTATGAACTAACTAAACAATTCTTTATATATGATCTACTCATTTATTAGTTAGACAGAGTTAAATCTGGTAAAGAAGCTAGATATTAATGAGTTGCCAATAAAAATATTTTCTTTTCTTCCGAAAACCATTACTTCTTTTTTAACTTGATATGAACGCGATGAAGACTTGCCTCCATATCTAGATCCATACAGTCACAGAATAAGTTAAAATACTCAGTAGAAATTAGTTTTATAAATAATATTTAAGGTATCTGGCATGACTTATTAAAAATACAAAGATCAGAAACTGTTGATCAGGATAATGTTATTTTTTAATCTCCATTTACATTCATAGACTACAGGTGTGGATATATTTACTCATCTTTGGAAGTCATTGGTACAAATAAAAAATAAGTTTACTGCAGAAACAGGAATTGTCTTTATTTAACTTAGTATATTCAAAGAGAAATTGTTATAATAAGGACAGTTTTCTTTCCTTATTCTAGTTGATTTTGTGTCCCGCTTGATCGAAAGTTCATAGATTGATGTAATTATAGTTGAAGAAAGAATATTTTTATATATTGATGTTCTGTATTATTTTCATGTTTCATTCCCTCGATGGGAATGGTTGCAATTTCACCTTAAACTATGAAAAGTGAAGAGTTTTTCCATACATTAAGTATACCGGGCTTTAATCCGCTTTTGATTCTTAAAAAAATCTATTTTTTACTACGTTTTGGCAGTATCTGAACTCTCTCATCTTTAGGCCTACCTTTATGTCTTCTATTTCTTGTTACACAAGATGTTGGTAGGCGTTATCGTCTCTTGTATTGAGAGTCTTGTGATATTTTCCAACCTCTATCGCTAGAAAAGAAATAAAAACTGAAGATGGCAAATGAGATTCTACTGATATATCAGAACCATATGCGGTTCGAAACCTAGAAGACTACACCACTTATTGTTGATTTATTTTAAGAAAACAAGTAGCGACTGTTTAAACGGTGATATAAGTCGACACTAAAACAGATCTGTCTCAAATAAGTGATATGTTAATTTAGAGTTACTTCAATATGCTTTTGGTGGCGTTTTTCCCCGAACTGTGATGTACATGCCGGAAAACCATGGACTAGAGTTGTCTTTCAAATCTTGAATGCTTCCTATTTGGAATAGTTTATGGTTAGGGGTCTTTGAGCAAATTCAATCAACCATTTGTTATCATATAGATTCAGCTGCGACACTTTTGCGCGATAACACCACTTAACTACACCAATAATTATTTCAAATAACTGCGAAATGATCGCCAAACCAACGTCAACCTCTCTTCTTTCCTTAATAATTAATATGATATCGGTTTATTGAATGAACCGAAAAGAGAACAGCCTTCTGATCTCCTGGGAATCCTACCGACAGCGTCAGTTAAATTTTATTAAAGGGTTTTAAACAAAAATTATTATTTTACTTAACTTCTGGTTTATTCAAGAAAACAAGAAAAAAAAAAGCGAAAGGCTGAACGGTGATACAAATCGATACTGAAGGTAAAATAGACCAACCCGTCTCAATCGTTCATCTGTCAGATAGTTATAAAAACATTAGTTTTCTATTCCAGATAGAGGTTTGAATAAAGGTTTTTCTACATTTATCAACATCTTGTTTTCACAAGTCTCAAATGTTAGAACACATTTTCGAACTAATTAGATTAACAATCAATAAACACTTTTTTCGACATAAGACTCTTTTTTTTTAATCAATACACTTTCAAGACTTCCGTACATAATCTACATATATTGTTACACCTACCTTAATATATAATATTAATATCGTTCGACCTAGTTAGATCAATTGAAAAGACGTGGAAACTACATTGAAAAGTGTTTAGAGAACGGATAAGTCCATTACGTTCGGCTTTTATCTCGTTAAAGATGTCGACATCTGCTCACACGTCGACTGGAGGAGAGTGAAAAACGGCGGAGGAACAAAAGATCACGTATACCACTATTAGATGAGCTCAATAACGCGAAATTGGATACGTATTTATACATAGAGGGAATTTATACGAAGAATCAATAGCTTTATCGCGCAAGGTTACGTAATTTTAGTAGCAATTAGGAGTCAGTTGTTATAATAATTGTACAAATACAGTTCAATATATTTGTAATTTAAAATTCGTAGATGTAAAATATATAGAAATTATAACTAGGAATCAGAAAGGGCTAAATCTAACGAATAGAGTGGATGCTGAAATATTTTTGTATTTTTATTCATTATAGCAATCTAGTACTTTAATACTAATAAGATATTTGTTTTCATTCTAATTTACAAAGGTTTTAAAAATAAAAACTAATTATTCTACGATAAATATTTATGGCTTAATATATATGTAACTGTTTTTAATATGCACTGAATTTTACTGATAACTTCACTGAACTAGATTAAGTAGCTTTATTCTATTTAATCCTCTGACAAAGCAATCATTATCTACGAGCTGTCAAACCTCAACATTTCGGCATAGTCATTATCGACAGTTTCTACCTTCAGGTGCTTATGCAGATTGTCGTTACAAATATAGCTTTGTTTAATATTTATACTGTTTGGCTGTTACAACTCCAAAGTTGAACGCGATAAGTCCACATTCGTTTCAGGATCTATTGGTAAAACAAAAGCTTATTTTATATTGATAGGTTCGAATATACCAATAATCAATATAATTTTTGGTACTTCAGCTTGAGATTTTCACATTTGTCCTTAACATATGGCTTCCACCTGAGTTGCTGCGGTCATGAGAAAATATTTGCCTGTATTTCTATACAGGACTATTTATACACTTGTATACTATCCTGTACTGTATTTCGGCAATAACTATTTGTATATTTTCGGTGATTCAATATCATTATCTGCAATGGTCAGGATTGCACTGTAATCTATAAATGAAGCAACAGCATGCTCATTGAATGTAGGCAAGTCTCGAATGAACAGTAGACAAATACTGGACCTAATCTTCCCTGACGCACACCTGCTTATATTTTCATCAAGTTAGAATAAGCATCTTCTTGTTTGACTCTGAAGAATCGGTGAGTTTCATATGAATGTGAGTTGAATATTGATCATGAATAAGCATTTTAATCTTGTACTTTAAACTTCTCTTCAGAAGATTTTTCTTCCAGCGATTTCTCAAAGACCGGTGATTCCGTAAACGTGAAAAAACATGGAATATTTTTTCCTGAAAGCAAATTGTTGATCCGGTGTAGAAAGCTTTCCTCAATGATTGATTTTATCCTTTGAAATAGACGTTTATCAAACAAGTAGGACATTGTTGGCAAGAGTGAAATTGGTCTGCGAGATTCCTGGTTTAGGAATCATAAGTTCCACCTTCCACAGTTCTCGTAGATATAGTAGTCTGAATGAAGCATTTATTAGTGCATTGGTAATTGATTATTTTATTTTATTTATTATATTCCAAAAAGCTACAATAATAATAAGGGTATATTGCTTTAATGGTTTTAAGGTAATCCAGGAACGAAGATCCTTTTGTGTTATAAAATAAACTCGTTATAACACCTTGCGGGTATGTTTTTAGCGATATATATTGGTGAAAATGTTAAAAACTAAAATATTAAATAACCTAACATAATTACTAAACTCCATTCTTTTCTCAGTTTTATCTTATTTTCTCTCTGAATTCACTATTCAGTGTATACAGATACTTATCAAAGAATGCTCAAATTTGTATTTTTGACATCAATTAATTTTGTTGCTTAATGCGACAAGATCTGCTGGCGAATCTTATCGACATTACAAAGTTATGGTGACGCTAATGTCCCAATTGTTGATTTTGTTTTCCTCGATTTCTTTAGTGCTTTTTTTTATTGTCAATAAAAAACGAACAGCTTGAAGGATCCAAAAATTGTAAGACTTGTTGGACGAAAACCAAAGAGCATAACAGTTAATAAAATAACTATTTCAATGTATTTACACCAGATAGAAAAGATAAATAAGGAGGAAAAATGGCTACCACACTAGTTAGAAAATGTAATTTCTAACCATTTCAACGTAGCCGTTTCATTTCTGATCAGATATAACAAAGAAAAGTTTTCTATAACAAAGAAAAGTTATATTGTGAATGGCGATGAAGAATGGATCTACTATAACAATACTTCTGTCAAAAACTGATGAGTTAATTCAGGAGCACTGTCCACATCGACCACGAAACCGAATATACCTGGACATAATATATCGTTGTGCATATGGTGGGAACTACAAGGGTTAGTGTGTTATGGTCTGCTAAAATCGAATGAAACTGTGGCTGTATATATCTACAGACGTTAATTAAACAAGCTGAATGATATTTGATGCAAGATATGTCAGCAATAGCGAGGAAGCGAAGCGAAATTATTTGTTGTGCACTATCAGAACTACTATAATGGCAAAATTACGTCTTAACTTGAAAGTGGCACAAGAAATTTCAACCAAAACGAAAAATATAAATTTACGTGAACGAATTCGGTTAAAGGTCCAATTTACATTTTCAACATCCCATTAGTAGTAAACAATAAAAGAGCAAAAAAGTGAAAAACCCATAAATTTTTTTATTATGCCAAGGCCAACATTATATTGTTAGATCGCGGTTCACTTTTTTCGTCGTCCGTGTTTAAGCTAAACTTTTTATAATGGACTGCTGTGGCAGAAAAACGATGACAAACGATGTGATAGCTAGAGCAGCGTCGAGGCTTTAACCGCGGTTGCTAGCAGGACCAAAAAAAAACCGGCACATTTTAAAAGTCGCCCGACCAAACAATGAACTGCCGCTAAACCGCGTAGCAGGTTAATTCCAGCGTCGAGGACGATCCGTCCGGAGCGTTCGTGACGGATAAACGGCCGACGACGACAGTCAACTGTTCTCGCCTCGCTTGATGCGGTCGCTATCGCGACAACGGGCACCCGACTTCGTGGCCGATGTTTTGCAGGATTTGCTGCATTGTTCTGTTCCGATACCGAATGTCCTCGCGCGGCAGGACGTGTTTTGTTTCACAGGACGGACGACGCCCGATATGGAACGTTCTTCGCCGCCTTTGATAGCTTGTTTTTGTTGACGTTGAAGATGTTTGATGGCTGTTTGACATAATTTTCCATCATAAATCATATTATAGGCGTTCTTCTGTACCCGTTGTACAATAACATCATATTAGTTCTATATATTTATATATGTATGAATGTATTTATTTGGATTTTCTTCTTATTTCAGATTTTTAACGAAAGCCTTTCATGCTGATCTCTAATATTTTCTGTATTTCACATCAATATTCATAAATCCCATAATGAATGCTCCTCTGTATATACCAGTTCTGTTTCTAATATCAGAAGGCATGTTCATGCAGACATCTTTATATTTTACTAGTATATTTGGATTTTCAGTTCATTTACTATTATAAATAGTTTGTTTTCTTTAGTATTTAACATCAGTGTTTATCAATGGTGTTATTTGCTTACATTAGTATATTCTTACCTTTCATGATTTTTATCTTTTTTTTTTAAATTATATTTTTTCATGCTAATGTTTTTACTTTTCTTTCGTATTTAGTATCAGTCTTCATCAATTGTATTATTTGTAGATACTACATAACATCTTTAATACCCTATTAGTTTTAGATATTTAAATATTTATTACTAAATTCTTACATATCATGAGCTTATTTCAATTTTTCCTTTCTAACTATTTTTAATGACATTCCTTCATATTAATTCCTGATATTTTATTTCGTATTTTGCGCCAATATTGATCCGTGCTATTATAGGTGTTCCTCTGTAGCTATTATATGATAAGAGCATATTAGTTTTACATAATACTTAAGGACAGCCATGTTCGTCGATATAGAAGGGGAATATTATTTTCCATAATGTATTGCTGTATATATTATAAGATTTGCAAAATTAATAACGCAGTCGCAGTAGACGCAGTACTACAGTGACGGAATCATGATTTTACTTGAAATACATTTAAAGTTACATATTTACATATTTCTTAATTTATTCCTACATATTACTAACGAATTTTTTCAAAAGCAAATGTTATGGGAGGATAACCACTGATCTTCATCATATTAACTTATCTAGTATTAGTTTAGCTCCATTTGACTATTCCATTAACTTAACAAAAAATTAGCACCTCAAGGAAACACATGTCGAATATACTAATTTCACATATCAGCATAAATCAATGTCAGAGTAGTACTATAGCAGATTAAACAACATTAAACAAGTCAATATATATTATGGTTCCCAAGTAGTTTAATTTTTGAAAAATATGCATTAGAAAGCATCTTAGTTATCTCGAACCTCTTTTATTAATGCCAAACTCGATTGTTATTACGTCTAAACTATATTAAACCATAGTTGTCTAAGGCGACTTACTGGAACCATCGGAACCGTTACTGGAACTGAATCGTGAATATATTTCATTAATAAAATAATAAAATATAAACTACTATCTATTAAACTACATAAAATTTACCATATAATTAAGAACATAATTTGATACTAGCGCTTTCAATAAATTCCAGGTGTAATTTTAACTATTAATTTTATAGTTTTTATTAATAATTTACCCGAACCTGAAGCCTCATATATAAAATATCGATTTTCTTAAGAAAACTTTTTACAGTTGCTCTTATATTTTTAAAGATTCATTAATGACTTTTTCTCTGATTGAATATATATTTAAATACAAAGAAAAGAAATGGAAAACTAAAATTTTACGAGACTACTATGACAGATTAAAACGACTATCCAGACATTGTATTTTCCGTTCATTACTTATTCGTTTTTATGAAATTTAAATGTGGTCAAAAAACTGACAAGAGTAGTTGCTATTCATTAAAATACATTTCAATTTTATACCCCATTGTTAGCCGTGTTCATATTTCATCATTTTATTTAGCATTTTTCTAATTTTTGAGCATTTTTCCAAGTAAGTAATAATGTACAAAGAAATAGCATTTGCTAAATATGTTAACAAAAGTATGATGTATTTTTTGATATAAAAATTCTTCAAAATGCCAATATTTCAATAAATATCCGATCTAATAGATATAAAATCGAAAACTGGACAATGAGGATGAATTGGAGAGACCAATTATATTAAAGCCAACTTAATTAAATGTTCAATCAATCATATAAATTAATATATTCTCCATAATTTTCAATAATTTATCAACCCAGGTGGTATTATGCCCATAAATCAGACTCATTCATTGTCCATTATGTTCTTATTTCCTTTGTTGTTTGAAATTAAAATATCATTGTATTTTTTCCATATTTAGACCCGGGTCTTAAATATCAATTTCAACTTTCTTTTATTAATAATCAGTTTCCGGCGGTACGAGGTATCGAGATCTGAGATCTCTCCCGCATTCATATTTATTCCGAGCCCTGTAATGGGTTTCCTTTTTTGGTTTTCTAAAAATGAAGGTTTTCTCAATTTGAATAATTCTGGAATTTACGACGTCGTTTTTATCGGACATGAATATTTTTTCGGCGGGATACTAAACACAATATACATAATAATTCCGAACAAATAACAGAGGTGGGGCGGCGGGCGGAATAAAGGTCAAAAAATACGGATTTAAATTTAATGGGAAAAGTTTTCTCAACTCCTCGCGAACCTCCGCTCTCGGACGGTCATCGATCGCCGTTGTTCTTCAACGGTAAACAATCGGAACGTTTTTAACGGAATTATGAAAATACTGTTAAAAAAACTGATGAATATTTAAGGAAAGGTGGCAGACAATCGATCTTTTACGCAGAAAATTGTTAAACAAGAAACTTTTCGATAAGGTGTGTAGGAGACTCTCAAATTGCTCGATAGAAAAAGCCCCGTCAGCCAAATAATTTGATATTCTCTAATTTAGGATGTTATATTATGAAACTGGACATTTGTCAACAACATAGCCTTCAAATTTTGTATCAGTATTATATTTTTTACCTTTTTAGATTTTTAGAAAAAAAGAAGAAAAGTTTTTAGCTAAGTACTAGTCGAGAAAGTTTTATTTTACTTTTATAATTTGAAGAAATCCGATACTAATGCTGAGTTAAGGGAAATAAATTGTCGGGAGTACATTTATAAAGTTACAAATGCACAACAATATAATAGAAGGTTGAAAATTTATCAAAAAGTATAGCTAAGAGTTTCAAATGAATCTCGCTCATCATTTCCTCTCGTCTTTTCATAGATAATCTATGTACAATTCTAAGCAACTTCATCTATACCTTCATCTATAAGTTAATCCTTTTACTGACAAGGGACTCTTGACATTTGATATCCTACCATTGTCCCTTCAAACTCTATACTCCAAGAAAATATATTCCCTTAGCGACAAATTCCAATAGCCCTCGCTGACTATTCTGATTATGGCACAGATATTCTTCTAAACTCCCTAATAATGCTTTCAAACTATTTTCTAAGATTACCAATAGTATATATTTCAATATATATAATAGAATATATTATAAATATAATAGAAAATATTTCTAAGATTAATTAATCTTAATCAAATCGTTTAACCCAATCCATTTATTTTCAAAATTTAAATACTACGTCATCCTATCTTCTCCATTTTTAATTCTAATTCCAGCATTCGCTCTGTTACTCCTTTGACCTTCAAAGCGTTCCAGTTATGGCACCTATTCCCTTCCACATCAATATTAGGTAACAAAAAATATCAGCTCTCACGTGCCAATTTAGATTTCATCACGATCATTAAATAATATATCAAGAACTTCATTCAATTGAACATATCAAACCTCACAAACGATAAATACTTAAGTCCTTCAGATTACGCCACATTTCTTGATAAACTACAGAAACTAAAGACAATTTAGACAGAGTGCTGGGTTTCTTAAGGTACATTAATAATATCCATAAAATTTGATACTGTTAGTGATTATTTTAATGAATCTAGTATGCTTAATGTTGGGTTAGTGATTATGTGGATTATAACGTTATTAAGTTATACATTAACTTTTATTTATTTTCACAATACATAATAGCATGACACTCCTTTCTTTATAATTGATATGACTGGATTATGTAAATTATTAAAAATATTAGTGTAACATAATAAATGGAAAATACTACGAATTATTAAATTACATAAAAAAGTTACTATGTAATTAAGGAGATACTTGGATGCTGGTACGCTCAATAATTAAAAGCTTATTTTAATGAAAGGTAATTTTAATTATTAAGTTTACTTTTTACTAATATGCTAGCCGAACCTAAAGCTTCATATATAAAATATGGAATTTCGTATGAAGATTTTTAGAGTTGCTTATCTGTTTTCAAAAATTTATGAGATAAATTAATAATCTCTATCAATTTTGATACTGTTAGTGATTACTTCTATGAATGTACTGTGCTTAGTTTTGGTTTACGAATGGTGACGTTATTAAGTTATACATTATATATTTATTTTCACAATACATAATAGCATGAATCTCCTTTCTTTATAATTGATATGACTGGATTTTTTTCAAATATTCATAAAGAGTTGATGTAAATTATTAAAAATATTAGTGTAACATAATAAATGGAAAATACTACGAATTATTAAATTACATAAAAAAGTTACTATGTAATTAAGGAGATACTTGGATGCTGGTACGCTCAATAATTAAAAGCTTATTTTAATGAAAGGTAATTTTAATTATTAAGTTTACTTTTTACTAATATGCTAGCCGAACCTAAAGCTTCATATATAAAATATGGAATTTCGTATGAAGATTTTTAGAGTTGCTTATCTGTTTTCAAAAATTTATGAGATAAATTAATAATCTCTATCAATTTTGATACTGTTAGTGATTACTTCTATGAATGTACTGTGCTTAGTTTTGGTTTACGAATGGTGGCGTTATTAAGTTATACATTATATATTTATTTTCACAATACATAATAGCATGAATCTCCTTTCTTTATAATTGATATGACTGGATGATGTAAATTATTAAAAATATTAGTGTAACATAATAAATGGAAAATACTACGAATTATTAAATTACATAAAAAAGTTACTATGTAATTAAGGAGATACTTGGATGCTGGTACGCTCAATAATTAAAAGCTTATTTTAATGAAAGGTAATTTTAATTATTAAGTTTACTTTTTACTAATATGCTAGCCGAACCTAAAGCTTCATATATAAAATATGGAATTTCGTATGAAGATTTTTAGAGTTGCTTATCTGTTTTCAAAAATTTATGAGATAAATTAATAATCTCTATCAATTTTGATACTGTTAGTGATTACTTCTATGAATGTACTGTGCTTAGTTTTGGTTTACGAATGGTGGCGTTATTAAGTTATACATTATATATTTATTTTCACAATACATAATAGCATGACACTCCTTTCTTTATAATTGATATGACTGGATTTTTTTCAAATATTCATAAAGAGTTAATGTAAATTATTAAAAATATTAGTTTAACATAATAAATGGAAAATACTACGAATTATTAAATTACATAAAAAAGTTACTATGTAATTAAGGAGATACTTGGATGCTGGTACGCTCAATAATTAAAAGCTTATTTTAATGAAAGGTAATTTTAATTATTAAGTTTACTTTTTACTAATATGCTAGCCGAACCTAAAGCTTCATATATAAAATATGGAATTTCGTATGAAGATTTTTAGAGTTGCTTATCTGTTTTCAAAAATTTATGAGATAAATTAATAATCTCTATCAATTTTGATACTGTTAGTGATTACTTCTATGAATGTACTGTGCTTAGTTTTGGTTTACGAATGGTGGCGTTATTAAGTTATACATTATATATTTATTTTCACAATACATAATAGCATGACACTCCTTTCTTTATAATTGATATGACTGGATTTTTTTCAAATATTCATAAAGAGTTAATGTAAATTATTAAAAATATTAGTGTAACATAATAAATGGAAAATACTACGAATTATTAAATTACATAAAAAAGTTACTATGTAATTAAGGAGATACTTGGATGCTGGTACGCTCAATAATTAAAAGCTTATTTTAATGAAAGGTAATTTTAATTATTAAGTTTACTTTTTACTAATATGCTAGCCGAACCTAAAGCTTCATATATAAAATATGGAATTTCGTATGAAGATTTTTAGAGTTGCTCATCTGTTTTCAAAAATTTATGAGATAAGTTAATAATCTCTATCAATTTTGATACTGTTAGTGATTACTTCTATGAATGTACTGTGCTTAGTTTTGGTTTACGAATGGTGGCGTTATTAAGTTATACATTATATATTTATTTTCACAATACATAATAGCATGAATCTCCTTTCTTTATAATTGATATGACTGGATTTTTTTCAAATATTCATAAAGAGTTAATGTAAATTATTAAAAATATTAGTGTAACATAATAAATGGAAAATACTACGAATTATTAAATTACATAAAAAAGTTACTATGTAATTAAGGAGATACTTGGATGCTGGTACGCTCAATAATTAAAAGCTTATTTTAATGAAAGGTAATTTTAATTATTAAGTTTACTTTTTACTAATATGCTAGCCGAACCTAAAGCTTCATATATAAAATATGGAATTTCGTATGAAGATTTTTAGAGTTGCTCATCTGTTTTCAAAAATTTATGAGATAAGTTAATAATCTCTATCAATTTTGATACTGTTAGTGATTACTTCTATGAATGTACTGTGCTTAGTTTTGGTTTACGAATGGTGGCGTTATTAAGTTATACATTATATATTTATTTTCACAATACATAATAGCATGACACTCCTTTCTTTATAATTGATATGACTGGATTTTTTTCAAATATTCATAAAGAGTTAATGTAAATTATTAAAAATATTAGTGTAACATAATAAATGGAAAATACTACGAATTAATAAATTACATAAAAAAGTTACTATGTAATTAAGGAGATACTTGGATGCTGGTACGCTCAATAATTAAAAGCTTATTTTAATGAAAGGTAATTTTAATTATTAAGTTTACTTTTTACTAATATGCTAGCCGAACCTAAAGCTTCATATATAAAATATGGAATTTCGTATGAAGATTTTTAGAGTTGCTCATCTGTTTTCAAAAATTTATGAGATAAATTAATAATCTCTATCAATTTTGATACTGTTAGTGATTACTTCTATGAATGTACTGTGCTTAGTTTTGGTTTACGAATGGTGGCGTTATTAAGTTATACATTATATATTTATTTTCACAATACATAATAGCATGAATCTCCTTTCTTTATAATTGATATGACTGGATTTTTTTCAAATATTCATAAAGAGTTAATGTAAATTATTAAAAATATTAGTGTAACATAATAAATGGAAAATACTACGAATTATTAAATTACATAAAAAAGTTACTATGTAATTAAGGAGATACTTGGATGCTGGTACGCTCAATAATTAAAAGCTTATTTTAATGAAAGGTAATTTTAATTATTAAGTTTACTTTTTACTAATATGCTAGCCGAACCTAAAGCTTCATATATAAAATATGGAATTTCGTATGAAGATTTTTAGAGTTGCTCATCTGTTTTCAAAAATTTATGAGATAAATTAATAATCTCTATCAATTTTGATACTGTTAGTGATTACTTCTATGAATGTACTGTGCTTAGTTTAGGTTTACGAATGGTGGCGTTATTAAGTTATACATTATATATTTATTTTCACAATACATAATAGCATGACACTCCTTTCGTTATAATTGATATGACTGGATTTTTTTCAAATATTCATAAAGAGTTGATGTATATGATTAAAAATGTTAGTGTAACATATATAAAAAAACTAACTATTAAATTACATAAAAAAGTTACTATGTAATTAAGGACATACTTGGATGCTGGCACATTCAATAATTAAAAGCTTATTTTAATAAAAGGTAATTTTAATTATTAAGTTTACTTTTTACTAATATTCCAGTCGAACCTAAAGCTTCATATATAAAATATGGAATATTGTATGAAGATTTTTACAGTTGCTTCATTGTTTTCAAAAATTTATTAGATAAATTAATAATCTATATAAATTTTGATACTGCTAGTAATTACATTTATTAATATACTGTGCTTAGTTTTGGTTTACGAATGGTGGCATTATTAAGTTATACATTATAAAATTATGCGCACAATACATACGATAATGAGTCTCCTTTCTTTATAACTGATACGATTTGATTTTCTTTACATTCATCAAACAACTTTACCATCAAATCTCATTCTAACTTAACCAAATTAAAGCTGCTGAGTGACGGCTCCATATGATTAAATTGTTTTTGCAAAAAGAGTTCTTAAATCGATTATTTGTGCCATAAATTGTTAAACAACGAAATTTCTGGTGGAAATCGTTCGAGTGAATCAGCAATTTGGCTTTCAACCGATAAACCGCGTTCTTTTTTCTACAATACCGTAACTTAATCTCTATAAACAAGTTGATTGGAAAAACCAGGAGGGCGGAAAATGACATCTTCGGTATGTACCGATAGACTTCGATGCCAAAAGTTGGATCAAGCAACACAAAAGAGCGCCTCTAAGTGTATCTTGGGGTGGACGCAAGAATGCATGTGAAAAAAAGCCCCGGTAAGGCTGCGAAAAAGTCGGCGGAATATTAGCGACACCATCGAGAATCGATTAGTTTTTTTTACCGTCAAAGTAATAAGGCAGACGCTTTATATTGCATTCTATATGGTACAAAAGATTATAGAACAAAATATATTATTGCTTGATACTATGTTCTTCAAGGCCACCCTGTGAAAAAATCTACGACTAAGTTACTCATCTCCAGCAGCTTTTCATCTTTCAACATGGCTGCTCCGCAACTGTCAGTATTAAAAAAAAAGATATATAAGGCATGTGTTACGATATCGATGTTATACTCATCTTGGAGATACTCATCGGTTCTCCCGCCGCTTCTCAGAATGTTTGTCTGTTTGTCTGTTGCTGTTGTTGCTGTAATTTAAATATCTTAGCAATTAAAGGTCGCATAAAAATTATTATACTACTATTTCGATCTACAAACTACAATTTTTATTAAAGTTAGATTACTTTAGAGGAACTGACAGCAAAAATTAATTTGTTGGCTCTCAGATAAGGATAGAACTCAGCGAATATACGTACTTTGACCAGAAATAAAAAAAAACAATGCTAAATTATTTTAATATGTATAATTTTTAACATATATGGCATAGACAAATCCACTTTTCGGTGTATAGCTTAAAAATTAAAGACTGAATAAAAATAGTACCATTTCATTCAGCATATAATTACTTGTAATTAATGTGATTATTATTGATATGTGATTACCTGAGAGAAAATGATAACAAAAGATAATAAAATGACTAAACATTTTAATGTGCCAGTATTTTTTATCTCTCAGATAAAGACAGTCATTGGAAAAATATGTATTCTCAGCTAAAATAAATGAAAAGCCCTTATCAAATTAGTTTAAAATATATACCTTTTAAGATATCTGACGCGAATAGAAATCAACTCACAAAAATTCTTCCTTGTGTATCTAAAATCTAAATATTGCATAAAAATTATTGTACTGCTTCATGATTCTACATAAAATTTGCTATAATTTCTGTAAGTTACAATAACCCATGTTTACTTGAGCTAAAATGACAGCAAGAAATATGAAAATATAAGTAAAATAAATTATTTTGCTTGACTATATATAAAAAAAATTGGCACAATTTTTTACCTGTCAAATAACGACAGAATTCTCGTAATGTATGTATTTTGGATTGAAATACTACTAACTAACTAAAACCCATGTTAAATTCCCTTAAAATGTACACTTTTTAAGATATTTAACATGAACAGAAATTGATTCATTTTCTAAAAATACTTCCTTCTATTTCTTGAAAACCAAATTTTGTCGAAAAATTATGGAATTATTCCACATAAATTTATTTACAATTTCTGTAATTTTCGTTAATCTGTAATTATTTGAGTGGAAATGACAGCAAACCAAATATAAAAAAACAAAAAAATAGAATGTTCGCATGATAGTTAAAAGTACCAACATTTTTTGGCTCTCAGGCAAAGAAAAAAACAACGGAAATTAAGGTTATGGTGACAGAACGTCAATTCTGACCAGAAGAAATACAACACGATCACTGGTCCTCCCTCCCAGCATAATATCTCAAATGAACCGCTATTTCTATGGATAACACTATCTAACCAATCATGATCACCTCCTTGTATTGTGAGTAATTGAAACACAATCCTATAAAGTTTAAGTCACTTTTCGAAGGTTAAGACCCCAAAATTATTAGCGAGTTCATACGTCATAGTTTATTGTACATCTATTTTGGGACACACCATTTCATATATGTTTCAGAGTCATCTCATAGGTTTCCATTTAATATAGACCCTTTTCTTCCCAAATTTGTATTGCATCCTTGAGATATTACACTAGGAGGTAGCAAACTAAATGTTATAATATCGTAAAAATATCTCAGTAACATATATTGAGTCTGCGAACTTTGTGCACAATTAATATTGTCTCTCTCAAAGACGAAATAAACCGTCTTATTAAATAAAGCAAGAAGACTCGCCAAACCTGCCTGATATGCCGTTTATTGCTCCCGCTCCAACCACCCAGTGCCTGTGCTCCTTTATATTTGTCGAATATCGATCACCAGACGTCTCTCTCACAACTATAATTAAAATTCTCTGTCGATTTCACAGTCCTAATGTTCCGACGATTCCGCATCTTATTAAAGGAAAACTTTTAATTGCAGATTTTTTCATCAACTAGAAAGAGTTTCTATAGGTTCTTAATTTATTTTTTGAAGTGGTGCGAAATCGGTTTGAACAGTAATAGGTAATAATTACACTGTGACAATTTTACCCAAGAACAAGAGCAGGTTAGGTATTTATTGGAATAAAATTGGTTTAAATTAGGTTCGATGAAACTATAGTTCCAGCGTCTTGCATATATCTGAAACACTTCTAACAGTCAGCTCATACTCACCAGAAAACCTGCATCTACAAAACCTTTAACAGGGTTTAAAATCAATAATGTGTTATTTACAATTAAAATAACCACATGAAATCAGATTTTGTTTTCATATTAAAAATATAATATTGTTTTAGACTAACTCTTTGTTTTAGCAACAATCCTTGAAAAGTCATTATCCATACGTTTTCACAAGTTGTTACTAATTAAAAGTTTTATTAAATTATAATATTTGTGATTCGTAATATAATAAATAATATAATTAAGTAATAATATTATATAAAATATATTTTACATATTGTGCATTAGAAAATGCTAACATAATAGAATTACATATGATAGTCTTTTACTTTTTTAAACTTTTTAAGCTTTTACAACTAAAACAGGTAAAAAAAGTGAATTTTTTATTTATTTATCAATGTGTGTTTTAGATAATATAGATATGCAAAATCAAAATATTTATATATGATATGCTGCGATCATCAGTGATAAGTAAACAAATTTGTGTTAACTGCATCCTACAAGGAGACAAGAAACATGATACAAACAACAATTTAAGTTCACTATATAGCAACTTGGTCTAATTTGATTCAGCATATAATTACCTGTAATTAATGTGATTATTATTGATATGTGATTACTTGAGAGAAAATGAGAACAAAGGATTCATGCAAATGCATTTTATATGGTACAAAAGAATTTAACAAAACCTTTAGTAGGGTTCAAAATCAATAACTTATTATTTACAATTAAAATAACCACATGAAATCAGACTTTGTTTTCATTATAAAAATATAATATTGTTTTAGACTAACTATATGTTTTAGCAACAATCCTTGAAAAGTCATTATCCATACGTTTTCACAAGTTATCATTAATTAAAAGTTTTATTAGATTATAATATTTGTGATTCGTAATATAATAAATAATATAATTAAGTAATAATATTATATAAAATATATTTTACATATTGTGCATTAGAAAATGCTAACATAATTGAATTACATATGATAGCCTTTTACTTTTTTAAACTTTTTATGCTTTTACTCTAAAACAGGTAAAAAAAGTGATCTTTTTTATTTATTTATCAATGTGTGTTTTTAGATAATATAGATATGCAAAATCAAAATATTTAATTAAGATATGCTGCGACCATCAGTGATAAGTAAACAAATTCGTGTTAACTGCATCCTACAAGAAGGAGACAAGAAACATGATACAAACAACAATTTAAGTCCACTGTATAGCAGCTTGGTCTCATCCGATTGCAATAGTACACATGTAAATGTCTCGTAACCGAACAAGCTGTATGCGAGTCAGTTTCAATTACAACTTCGTCTATTTAATTGAGAGTACGCTCCACTGATCTTATTTACAATATAATCGAGACACAAACGTGCAGCCTTGCTGTATTGTCTTTAATAAAACAGAAATAACTACTGGGGTAAGTATAATATTTAATAAATGTTTGTTATGTCTAAATTAATATATAAGGTTTTATTCTAGTCAATATATATATATATATATATATATATATATATATATATATATATATATATATATATATATATACTCGAATTTTAATTTAAATGAATTGTTAATGTGTATTTCCAATAGTTTGTGCTGTAAATTGTTCGTTAGTCTCACTAAAACCTGAGAGTGGCTGGACCGATTTGGCTAACTTTGGTATAGAAATATTCGTAGAAGTCCATGGAGGGTTTAGATGATAAAAAATAGAGAAAAGTTATTAATAAAATCGTAGAACCAATAATTTTGCTTACCATAAAAAGTTTCACTGCCACTACCATCACTAGTTTCACTCTAACGATGGATAGACATTATTGTTAGTTGTCAAATATTTACGTATACTTCCGGAGAAGTCTCAGAGAAGGTTGAATACTGATTAAAACTACCACTATCCTCAAATCGCGATTATAATGTATTACGTATAATAATGATTCATGATGGTGTAATACTTTTGAGTTTTTTGAGTTGATGCGGCAGCATTGTAATGTTTCGAAGTCACAAATATCCACGACGCTTTACTAAAAAAACTTAGAATAGACTATATGTACATTCAAAACTTAATTTAACAGAATTGTATATTTCCCATAGATCCATTTCGGGTGCCATTTTTGTAACAAATGTCACAATATATTTAATGAAGCAATGGATAGACGTAGCAATTTTTTGCGTCCCATAAAACCATTAATCACCGCATCATCGGAAATGGGAAAAATAAAAAGGGGCGGCTCCGTAATTATTCTTTTCACATACTGATGGGACGAAACGATCGAAAATATTCCCTTTAATGCCTGCGACAAATTAAACAAATGTATTTCCATGGATCAAGCCCGAGCGTTCAGAAAATGATGACACGTACATATCGTCGAGATATGGAATGAATAATTCAATGAGTTTTGGAGTATTACGCCATATATATAACTTAAATGTACGTATATACTGTGTTATTTTTGTGAGTTGAAAAAAATTGCCTTCCGATGTTGCCGTATATCCAGTAGATAGTTCTGCGATGTTGCGAACAGACTTTTTACTTTTTCCTTTTCTATGGGATATATTGTCATAATGAATAAAAGTTATAAATTTAAAAAAGAATTTATAGGCACGAAATGGCATTTCCAGTGAATTCTTATGGTAGCAATTTTCCTGCGTTCTGAATCTCTATTATCTTATGTCAATATCTGGATAAATAGTGGATGCATCTGAACAACAACGAAAGATAACACTATTCTTTTCTATTTCTTCACTTTTCTAGTCTTTCGCCCGAACTTTCCTAATACCCATCGATCCACATCAGGGCAAGGCGATCAAGGAGCTCTCGCTGGAAGAAACAGTATTAAGCAGTAAAGAATTTCGGATTATCCTTATCCGCGTAAGGGCCTTTTAAAAGATTAGACGCAAGTTAAAATATATAATTCCACCGAGAGGATCTCGAATCATCCCGGAGAATCTCGAACGGATGTTAATTATTAAAAGGAATCCCGCAATATAGGAGATAGAAATTTAATTGTTATTAGCCCATTTGATATTAATAAAATATTTAATTTTGGAAAATGTACCCACCAAAATTTGATTTCGTATAAAAGTGAGTTAAACTGATTTAAAAAGAGACTGGTAATTTATATATTTTGCAATAGATGGTGTAAGTGATACCATTTCGGGTCATATGCTTCATATATATCAAACCCTTTGGTTAAGATTTTTTCTTTCATATTTTAGAGTCTCATTTTTGCCAATTGGGGTTTATTTGGACTGAACCTACTGCTTAACCAGGACTCCGAAGTGCGGTTAACTACATTAAGGCTAACGACTGACGAGTGACCAACTTAACAATCATTCCAGAATACATCCAATGTAACCACTAGTATGATTTTCCTTGCGCGATTTTGTGCAAGGAAAATTTGCGCAAATATAAATTTACAGCCATGCCCCAGCAAGATTCGAACCCAAGACTAGCCCAACAGCAGGAAGGCTATCCTGTCGTCTTGACCAGTGTGCCAACCAAGCCGATTTTACTTTTATTATATATCGTTTTACTAAATTTTAAACGTAAAATTCATAGGAATCCCTAAGGAAAGACTTAAATAGCTACTCCCACTACATTCAACGTTGATGTCACATGGCTTACATGAATATCAGCTACATTCTTAAGCATATACCCGAGAATTGACCTATAACCTCTAAAAAGGTAGCAAGAGGGACTCAAGAGTTTTGTCAAAGAATATTTGATACATTAAAACCAAAAAAATATATATATAAATCAAAAAAACCTAAACAAAGTCTAGTTATTTTTATTAATACTCGATGTTGCGATTTTCTGGTTGCTCCTTCGCTATTGTCTGCATCAGTGTCATCACAAGTATCACATTTATAGAATAGGTAAAGAAGATGACCGAAAACGCTGCCTTGAGGTAGACATGGTTTTGTTTCTTTCTTTGTTGAGTAAGCTTCTTCTTATTTAACTCGAAACATCCTGGCTGATATATACTAGAGCTTGTTTAGATAGTGCTGAGTAAAAGTTCAACGTATAGCTTGCAAACTTTATCGAAGATTTGCCCTACGCCCAAGAATAGAGCTGAGGAAACGTTTTCCTCTTCATAAGCTTTTTCAATATTATCATTCAATTCTTTTGATGTTTGAATGTTTAATCATATGTAGGAATGATAAAAGAAATATGTAGTTGGCTGCATAGATGAGATGTGAATTACCAAAAGAAACGTATCCAAATATTAGTCCCAACTAACACAAAATTTAATAATGATTTGGAATCAGTGATGGAAATTTTTTTTTTATTACTCTTCGTGAGTCCACAATCTGCCCTATTGGCAATAAGTATTTCTTCTGTTTATATTATATATAAATGGCATGTAGAAAATCACTTCATTAAGCAATCTTCTGTATAAAATATTATCTTAATTAATTAGTCTTATTCTAATGCTTATTCTAAACTCTACATATGTCCAGTAATCAGATCAGGTGGTGTTAAACGTTTTAGTCTACGCACTTCACTATCACGTCGCATATTTAGCTGATTAGCGAGTACATTGGGATGAACTGACACTCTTTCGAAGTACTTCACACAAACACGTTGGATTACACTCGTTATAGGTTCTAGAGGAATATCGCGTTGTATCACTTTATTTGAAATATAGTACGGAGCATCAACAATGGCACGCAACACCTTATTTTGGAACCGTTGAATGATGGATATATTGGATTTGCTAGCGGTACCCGATAGTTGAATTCCATATGTCCAAATGGGCTTGAGTATAGACTGATGGAAAAATAAAATACAGTTTGAACACAATTAATTATTATGAAGTACAGTTATCTGCGGCAGAGGTGAAAATTATTCATTAACAGCATTGTGAGAGATGTTCTAGCTAAACACTTCATTGCGAGATGATTTGTATATATCAACAGGCTATAATTTATTGATCAAACTGAACCATTCTAACACGTGACGCTGCAAGAAGTCGCTGCGGATATTGAAATCCTGCAGGGATATCTGTTAAGACATATGCAGCCTGTTTCATTGCGTTTCAATATCGATCCATGCTTATTGAAAAAAAAACAACAAGGTTGGTTATTTTTCTGTTATTTTATGTCATATACTTTAGTATTCCAGGTTTTCTTATTAGTTAAACTGAGTAAGAGTGATAGCCTGAATCTGTCTTTCTCTAATCAGACTTCAAAATTGCAACTGAAATGATGTTCCGGTCTATCGGACGTAATTAATAGCGACAAGAAAGTTTGCAATTGAAGAAATCGACTTTCTGGACGATTATTAATAAAATTCAGTGTGAAAATGACGGTTTCCGTTAGAGTTTCGCGAAAAGTTTAATGAAAACGGCTTGATCCGGTGCAAGTTCAATCTAGAGAGTCGAAAATTTGCCATACCCGAAGTGCTGAAACTGCGGAAATATAGTTTTCGGCAGCAAATGCCATGGCAATTACACTTGTCGCTTTATAATTCAGAAATCTTTCGTAGTAACGCGAAAAGTATTGGCCGTTAAACTTAGTTGCGGTGGTGGTTTTGGGTCAATACGACAGACAAAGTTTCGGGACTTTGGTTCTTAAAAATAAATCTAACCGTTTTAGTTAATTTTACTTTAATTGCGAAGTGGGTAGTTAGTAATATATAAGTTGCTAAAAATTGGTTTTTACTAATAAATAGTTTACAATCGTATATCGCTAGTAACACTCAACCAATAAAAGTATACTATAACACGTTCTAAGGGGAAAATATGCACAGAGGCTTCAAAAAATTTAATTTGTTTTTATTTTATAAATCAATAGTAGTATTCAAGAATATACTTTGAACGTTTCAAAATAAAATTCCAAACCATTTGATAGTTATAAGTTAGTTAAACTCTTAAAAACATGTAAAATATGTTCTCAAAATATATATAAAATAAATTTATTCTTAAATGAGTAAAAAAGATCATAAAAATGTCCCAAAGTACGCCGTATTACACCTATTTCCCCTATTGAAGGCAATATGTCATATAACCTTTTAGATATAAAGGTATCGCCATTCGTGTACTCTATACTACATTGAACAGCCCAGAAAGTCTGTCTTCTAATGACTTGCGAGAACGAGAATTATAAAATATAATTTCGGACATTTCAGGTATTGTAATCCCGAATAATTCCAGCTCGACAGCGGGATAAGACGAAAAACAAACGAACAAACTTCCTTCCTCGCTTGCACAAGAAGGATATGTTAATTAAAAGTGGGAGGGACTACCTCGTGCAACACTATGGCGAGGGTATGGGAAAAATGGAAATTTCTAATAAAGAAGCGTCTGGAAATTTTAATTTCAGGCGGGGGGACTAAGGGAGAGCTGGGGGAGGGGTTATTTTTAACCTAGACGGATTCGCCTTCGACATGCAAATTAAATGATCCAACAATGTTAATCAAGTCTTTGATATATCCATTTTTGCTATTGTTTTAAACTTGCTTTTTTTGGCGCAAGTGACATGTCACTTGCTCGCCCACTTTGTTTTATATATTTTAATTACAGTTACAATCAAGTTTAAAAAATTACTGTGCACTTTGTGCTTAGTAACATCAAGAAACACGATCTATTTGCCCTCAATCTCAGCCAAACAGAAACATTGTTTTCAGTGTCAATTCACATTTTCTAAGTGATTCATTGCCAACACGAATTTCTGCTCAACAATTTTTGTTTTGGAGTGCAACTAGTAAAATAGTTTAAAATAGTGCATGTTAGAAGAAATTAAGCTTTTGTGTTCAAAAGCTACAGATTGGCGAAAACAGGTGCTTTATTTAATGTTATAGAATAAAAAAAACTTATAACACACACTATTATTAACTTAACTAGGTACAACTTTCTTTAATGTAGAACATCGATGTTACTATTGACGACCTAGAAGATAGAAATATTTTAATATCTTATTCCGGAATAAATTAAACCAAAACAAAACAGCAAGCCTATAATTAATGAGCATAATCCCTTCAAAGGAAATAATTATCGTCGTCTCCAATCGTCGGGATCGCCTTAATGGCCAGCGCAGTCGGAAAATGAAAGGAGCGATTGTGTGGCGTACTAATAAATGTTTTAAAATCAAGACATCTTCCTCAATTAGGACGCTATAAGCTGGAAAATTGCCATGGGGAGGACGACACCTCAGGCTAAAATCTTAATTTCCCGAAACGTTGAAACGGACAGCAAAAACCGGGTTTTTTAACGCCCGTAAATTGTGCTTTGGTGTTGGTTAGTGAATGGCCAATTACACGTAGATTTAGATAAGAGTTAGTTCAGCATTTGAACTATTTTTCGGAAACAAACATCGGAGACGTTTCTAATTGCGGAACTGGCAGAGAATGTGGGATTAAACTGGTATATCCTGCTTTTCCAGAAGAAGTTCGTGCTATTCCTATTATTGTCTTGATCTTGCTACGTCACTTTTTAGAAAATATGTTTAATGTTTTTTTAAAGATGTTTAACAAATTATTTAATATGCAAATATTATAGGATAATTTTTACTTGGAGCGATAGAAATCTATACTGTTAGTGACCCATTACTGATACTCTTAGTTTGTCCAAACTGCCTACCCTTCCCGGCCTTGACGTGGATTAAAAAAAAGAGGCTTTCAGAATGTCGAAAACACATTCCTTGGTACATCATATTTCTCTTAATGTTTATATGTTTATTATATCGCCTCTGTTATTAATTTCCTTAATGTATTGTTCATATGTCCTTTGTCGTAATTATTTAAAGAAGAGTTTCGATATAAATGTTAAAGCCATCTTGAAAGCGTAGTAGTTAAGGCGACAAGACAGTTCTTATACTGTTGCCATAGTGGTGGATTCGAATGCTGGTGGGGCATGGATGTACCTTATGTTTGTGATTATAATTGTGAATTTTTTATAGACAACAGTGGAAAATCCGACACGCCAGTAACCAGGATGGGTAAAACCGGATGTCTTCTATGATGGACCCTAAGTTGGTCACGGGCCAGTCGGTAGACTTAATGCCGTGAACCACGATAAACAATGGGTTTAGTCCAGATAAATCGTCATTGGTAAAAGAAGACTTAAAACCTTGAATAATTTCTTTATTCTTGATTTCTAAGAAAATTATTTCATGAATGGTTGAAGTAATTTTATATTAGTAATTCCATTCAATGGTCTTGAACTGACAATCATAGGAAAATTAAAACCATTAAAATGCTCACAAAACACAGAAATTTTTTATTTTCGCGTGGATCTTATTATTGTGTTCTTGGCCGATACTAAGAAACTAACACTAGCCCTTAGTTTCTTAAAATTAATACACTATTACACAAAAAATTGGATACCTACAAAATATTCTGTGAGACTTACTTCAATGAAGACTTTTGTCACACCAAGCTGCACTTGTAAAACGACTGAAAGCTTGGTACGTATTAATTATATTTATACATAAATAATAAAAAGCAAAGCCTTTTATCGTAAAGCTTTGTGATACACAACACTATTAGTTTTGTTTCCTGGTACGTAAATAGGTAATATTAACATAGGTGGACCAACATGGGTTTTCAAGCATGATGCCACAAATACTTAAAGGCTCTCTTTACAGGATTTTATTCATCTATATTGCAAATTCAAGCCATATAGGAAATTGTAACCATTTAAAATCAAATGGCATATCGTTCGGATCAAAAGGGATGCGGGAAATGAAAGCATTTTGTCCTTTGGATTTCCCTCTCAATACTATAGCCCTAATGTCTAACAGGTGAATTGCAAAGTCCTCGGTCTGACTCAATACATGTGTTATATCCATGTTTTTTAGTTAGCCTTAACCCTCAAAATATGCGTGTATAAATTTGACAGCTGTCGGAGCATTGGTTTGTGAATTATAGCATTTTCAGTGAAGCAACTTTTGTTATTGTGAAAAATAATTATAAAAAGGAATTTCGCGTGTTGATAAAATATTGCTTTTTGAAAGAAAAAATACAGTTGAATCTAAAACTTGGCTTGATGCCGAGATTCCGGACACTGCTCCAGGAAAATCAACCATCAAGGATTGGTTATACTAAGTTTAGACTAAGTTTAGTGGAGAAATGAGCACCGAAGACGGTGAAAGCAGTGGACGCCCAAAAAATATTATTACCGACGAGAACATTTAAAAAATACACAAAATGATATTGAATGACCGTAAATTTAAATTGAATGAAATAGCAAACACTCTAAAGATATCAACTGAACGTGTACGTCATATCATTCACGAATATTTGGGTATAAGAAAACTCTGTGCAAAGTGGGTGCCGCGCGAGCTCACTTTTGACCAAAATCAACGACGAGTTGATGATTCGGAGCAGTGTTTGAAGATGATTAAGCGTAATAAACCCGAGTTTTTGCATCAATATGTGACAATGGATGAATGGAATAATTTTCATTGACTATCTTGAAAAAAGAAGGAAGAACCATCAACAGCGACTATTACGTAGCGTAATTAGACCATTTGAAGGACGAAATCGCCGAAAACGGCCGCATTTGAAGAAAAAGGAAGTGCTGCTTCACCAAGACAATGAACCGTGTCACAATTCAGTGAAAACGATGGCAAAAATCCTTGAATTGGGCTTGGAATTGTTTCCTCATCCACCGTATTCTCCAGATCTGACCACTAGCGATTATTTCCTGTTCTCAAATCTCAAAAGAATGCTCGCTGGGAAGAAATTTTCGTCGAATGAAGAGGTGATCGCCGAAACCGAGGCTTATTTAGAAGCAAAGAACAAATCGTACTAAAAATGCTATCGAAAGGCTGGAGGATCACTATAATCAGTATATTACCCTTGAAAGGAATTATGTTGAATAAAAAAAATTCCAAAAAAATGTGTTTAACTATAGTAGACCGGGGAGTTTTCAATTGACCTGTTAGAAAGCCGATCGCTGTTTCAAATAAATGGCTGTTTTAGAGCTTTCCGCAACATAGTAATGACTGATACGACTTTCAATTGCAGATTATGAAGTGGTAATCCAGACAATTCTGAATATTTTGTTGAAATTTTGTTGCATAGTTGATAGGATCAGTATTGAAATCAATTAATTTGCACGTCGAAAATTAGCCAATTATCTTATTTTAATTTTTTAAGATTCACTTCATTAACATCAACATTTTATGGAGCCAAATATAAAACGTTTACACAACTAAACATGACATTTGTAATTATGGGAACAAAATCTCGATAAATTTGCCCTTTGATTCAATAAATTGACAATATTTAGTAGGAAAATTATTTATCCGGATAATGTATCAGCAGGAATTTGGTCTAAAACTTCTATTTTATAAAAAATAAAATAATAATACTATGACAAATACTTCGTAAATGGTAAGAATATTAAACAAAGAAATTAAAAACGCTTATCGAGAACATAAATTTAAATTACTGAGAGAGAAAACTTGCTTGTTTATCATTTCCAAGGCTTTTAAGAGTTTAATATCTATTGTTAAATCAACTTCCTATGATTTGGATAATTTTTGCAGTCTTTTACACGAGTTATCATTTAGTAAGTATACCACATCTTCATCACAGTCATATTTAATTAAGTATTCATCATTATTACTTAATAAAATACTCTTATATTCCAAATAAAATCGTGTGAGAGACAATGGAATTCTTTGTATATTTTGTCATTATATTTAATTGACCGATTTAAATTTACATAAATATGTTCTTTATAAAATGTCGACAGGTTACAATTAGCGAATTAGGTCAGGAAAAACTGCGGACGTAAACAGCAACCGAAAGTGTCACAAATTGGCGATCAATAAACAAAACATAGCGGTCGAAAATAATTCCGACGTAATGAGCGCGATGGCGTCAACCTTGCCCAGTAATTATCCAGAAAATAAAAGTAGACGGTGAAATGAAACGTCTGCTACGCAAATAAACAATTAAAAACAAAACATCTGCTTCAATTATGCCGCTCTAATCTGGAAAATTGCCATGCGAATACGACAGTTTAATTGTGGAATAGATATATATGCTGCTGCAACATTTTTTAATGATAGCGAATGTGATATGGTTAACATGCCTCGTTAGTTATTGTTTCGTATTGTTGGTCCTAGTGTTGTTGTTTTAACTAACTTGTTGTTCATTGATTTTAGCATATAAAGCTAATAATCAATAGAAGTACACGGAATGAAAGAAATGGTCCCTGCTCGTGCTTTCCTTACACGCAAATATAACTATTTCACATCATAAAATCATCAAATATTTCAGTAATTTTGTCATTAAAATCTCAAAGAGGGACTCCTTTGTTAATTTCTTGTCTTCAGTCACTAAGTTCTGATCCATCATTCCAATTCGCTCTTTTCCAGCGTAAAACAAAAAGAATGTATGGAGTTTACACCAAAATCTCCGAAAGAATCGTTTAAAAATGGCAATTGAACTACTAATAAATGTTTTTTAAAACTAAATGGATCTCTTTCATAATTTATAATAATATGATACGTCGCTTGGTTGACAGCGTCTTTTGCATGTCATGGCGAGAGTTGGTAAAGGATCGTCCATCCAAGCACTATAAAGATTCTGTTGCTAGCGAAAACAGACATGCTCTACAACTTCCAGGTGAGTACTTATAACGATTAGAATGACTGATACTAGTTTTAATTTCTTAGTTCCCCATAGTCATCTGACAAAAACCGCTAAATTAAATACACGATTTCATTTTAAACCAATCTTCAGAACACTGAGATATGTTCGATAATGTAACATATATTTACAGTGGTTTTAACGATGTTAACCTGCTAAGATGAATGAAATAGCACAAAGCAGGTACAGTTACGAAAACATAGAATGGCTGAATTCTTCGTATTACGCGTAAAATGAAGTGAAGTATTCTATTAAGTGATTTACTATTACCAGTATAACTAGTAAAAATATCATCACCATTAACTAGTATACAAAGCTAGTTCTATGAATAGCAATAGCAAGCTTATGTTAGTTAAAGAAGCTTTCTCATTTCCTGTTTTCCTTGTGGTGTCAAATAGGTGTAGTATAATTTTGTATCCCCTTAAAATCAAAATATTATTTAGCTCGCTAACACCAAATATCAATCAAAATAAATGAAAATCGAGAGGCATAATATTTGCTAAATATAACAGACGAGGTCGGCCACGTAAAAATTTGTTTTCAGCGTCTATACAATGCATTGAATCTTTGCGTGTTTGTTGAGTCATAATACAATATTTTTGTAACTAAGAAAAGAATACATATACTTACAATGGCCATAAAAGTACGGATCATATATAATCTGAATTACATCATTCATTGCAAATCTTTCAAAACTAATTTTAATTAAGAATGAAACCAATGATGCATACCACTTCATCGATAAACTAAATGACTCATATCTTTTAAATTTACTGCATTAGCATGGATAAAACAACTTCAACAATAATCATAAGGCATTCTGTTATTGCATTGCTAATATCTGCGAGGTTTACTAGAATTTGAACATAACGTTCGTAATTCAAGGTATAAGTCGCAATTCAAAATGCTGTCGAAGACTAGTCAGTGAAGAGGGGCAATCGGTATATACAGAGAGATAAATTTCTTGCAAGTCGAAGTAGTCTAGACTGGAGTATGATATAGGTGTATAACTGATGATGCAAGATAATCGTCGTTTGAGACGTGAAAACAAATGTTAACAGGTATTCTAATTAATTTGACAAAAGATTCGAATGAAATTAATGGCAGAGTTTCACAGATATTAATTAGTAGGTAATGCGGATCGTACAATGTTAAATTTTTTTTACTAGTTGTCGTTTTTTCCTATTTTTCTCAAAATTATTCCATATTTTCTCACCATATGAATCTTCCACGAACTTCCACAGAAATGCCAAAACCAAAAAAATCCAAATCAGTCTAACCGATCTTGAGTTTTAGCGAGACACACCACACACTATGCCTATTATATTACAGTTATTGCATACTTTCTCACCATATAAACCTTTCCTTGACTTCTACGAATATTTCAAGATCAAAGACAGCCAAATCGGTACAACTGTTCTTGAGTTTTAGCGATGCTAACGAACAAAAATTAATTTTTGCATATAAATTAATAGATTTATTGGTTATATTAAAATGTACTTAATTATTTATATCAATTCTGCTGTAACAATTTAGTAATTCTTTACTTTATAATCAAAATGTTTTAACCGAAGAATATATATGTATCCATCAGTACACATATCTAAACTTATATGTCCCGTGTAAATTATGAAACTCCGAACAATTTTTCAACTTATACATGAATACCGAAATGTCGCAAATAATGTAACGACAAAATATACACCCCTGAGAAAAGAAAACTCATTGGCAAGTCATGTCATCATGTCAAAGTTTTTACTAATTTCCTCACATTATTGCATATTCTCTTACCATAGTACCTTTCCTGAACTTCTACGGAGATTTTAAAATCAAAAATAGCCATATCTGTCCAACCTTTCTTGACTTTCAGAGAGACAAACCAACAATAATCTATGTTTATGCATATAGATTAATAGATTTATTAGAAAATGACACTCATTGACAAGTCATGTCAGTAGGTCAAAGTTTTTACTATTTTCCTCGCAACTATTTCATATTCTCTTACCATAATACCTTTCCTGGACTTCCACGGAGATTTCAAAATCAAAAATAGCCATATCTGTCCAACCTTTCTTGAGTTTCAGAGAGACAAACCAACAATAATCTATGTTTATGCATATCGATTAATAGATTTATTAGAAAATGACACTCATTGACAAGTCATGTCAGTAGGTCAAAGTTTTTACTATTTTCCTCGCAACTATTTCATATTCTCTTACCATAATACCTTTCCTGGACTTCCACGGAGATTTCAAAATCAAAAATGGCCATATCTGTCCAACCTTTCTTGAGTTTCAGAGAGACAAACCAACAATAATCTATGTTTATGCATATAGATTAATAGATTTATTAGAAAATGACACTCATTGACAAGTCATGTCAGTAGGTCAAAGTTTTTACTATTTTCCTCGCAACTATTTCATATTCTCTTACCATAATACCTTTCCTGGACTTCGACGGATATTTCAAAATCAAAAATAGCCATATCTGTCCAACCTTACTTGAGTTTCAGCGAGACAAACCAACAATAATCTATGTTTATGCATATAGATTAATAGATTTATTAGAAAATGACACTCATTGACAAGTCATGTCAGTAGGTCAAAGTTTTTACTATTTTCCTCGCAACTATTTCATATTCTCTTACCATAATACTTTTCCTGGACTTCCACGGATATTTCAAAATCAAAAATAGCCATATATGTCCAACCTTACTTGAATTTCAGCGAGACTAACCAATAACAATCTATGTTTATGCATATAAATCAATAGATTTATTAAAAATATATTTAACTATTCGTTCCAATGCTGAAGATGATGCTGATAAGAAGTCACTACTTCTTTGTAATTAAAATATTTCAACCGAAAAATAACCATGTTTCCAACAGTACACATATCAAAACTTCTCCCGTTTATATTATGAAGATCCGAACAATTTTTCAACATATATATGAAAGTCGAAATGTCGCAAATAATGTGACGACAAAAAAAATACCGTCAAGAAAAAATCGCACTATTTGACAGGTCTATAGATCATGTCAACCTCCCCCACTCCTTTATCAGCCGCGACCCCGTACGTTTAGTAAAAATAAATCCGAGGAAATATATTATTTTTGGTCCGACGTATCCCCCCCATATCCTTACGACCAGTATATTCCGCTTCCTCCTCGCTAATATCTAACAGGAAACGTTCAGGCAAGGGCGGAAATGGAAAAAAGATTTATCGTCCACTAGGTAAGATTGCTACAAATTAGAGTCCCATTAAGTCGGATTTATATCGGGAAATATTTAGTTGGTAATGGGCGAATAGCGGCGTGGATTATTGCCCGCGCTGCGAATTGATAATTGCTTATCGGTCATTATTTCGTTGTGATTTTAAACTGGCCCGGCTTATTGCTCGGTTTCGGATAAATTAACCATTCGTTATCCGTGAATAATCAATTTTCAATAACAGCAATGACAATAACGTCAGAATTAGTTGTTTCGAAAACTAATTGACAAAATTCGGTTAATGAGTATGTGTTTGTTGCGGTAAAAGCCAGAAAAATCAAAAACAGTTCGTCCAATGATAGAAACTGACCTAAAATAATATTTGAAGAAAAAGGAAGTGCTGCTTCACCAAGACAGTGAACCGTGTCACAATTCAGTGAAAACGATGGCAAAAATCCATGAATTGGGCTTCGAATTGCTTCCTCATCCACCGCATTCTCCAGATCTGGCCCCCGGCGACTATTTCCTGTTCTCAGATCTCAAAATAATTCTGGCTGGGAAGAAATGTTCGTCGAATGTGGTGATCGCCAAAACTGAGGCTTATTTAGAAGCAAAGAACAAATCGTACTAAAAATGGTATCGAAAGATTGGAGGATCACTATAATCAGTATATTACCCTTGAAGGGAGTTATGTTGAATAAAAAAAATGCCAAAAAATGTGTTTTACTATGGTAGACAGGGGAGTTTTCAATTGACCTGTTAGAAAGCCGATTGCTGTTTCAAATAAATGGCTGTTTTAGAGCTTTCCGCAGCATAATGATGACTGATGCGACTTTCAATTGCAGATTATGAAGTGGTAATCCAGACAATTCTGAATATTTTGTAGAAATTTTGTTGCACAGTTGATAAGATCATGTAATCAGTATTGAAATCAATTAATTTGCATGTCGTAAATTAGCCAGTCATCTTATTTTAATTATTCAAGATTCACTTCATTAACATTCATAAAACGTTTACACAACTAAACATGATTTTTATAAATATAGGAAGAAAATCTCGATAAATTTGCCTTTTAATTCAATAAATTGACAATATTTAGTAGGAAAATTATTTATCCGGACAATGTATTAGCTGGAATTTGGTCTAAAACTTCTATTTTATGAAAAATAAAATAATAATACTATGACAATTCGTTATCCGTGGATAATCAATTTTCAATAACAGCAATGACAATAACGTCAGAATTAGTTGTTTCGAAAACTAATTGATAAAATTCGGTTAATGAGTATGTGTTTGTTGCGGTAAAAGCCAGAAAAATCAAAAACAGTTCGTCCAATGATAGAATGTGATCTAAAATAATATTGTGTATGGTATGGACCTTAACTAATTATATTATTCCAAGATAAGCAATTGTAGTTTTCAATTAACCTAATTATATTATCCCATTATGAACAAGCAGCGCAGTTCAATATTGTTATTGCTCTATTGCAAAATACTATATGTTAAAATACACATATTCAATATTTATATAAAACCATTAATCAAAATTAGTTACCTTTGAAGCAATTAATAGGTTAAAATTAAAAAAGTTTGCATCTAAGAAAAGAGGAACGACCAGGTTTTAACTCGTGATACCTCTTGAAGGAATATTATCAAATATCATGTCTAATTTATCTGGCATGGAATTCTTATTAAAATAAATTTGAGATATATTTCTGTGTAAATTGCGCGCATGGATTATGGAGAGCTTTATTAATAAGTAAGCAATAAAAATTATATTGTTAATAAGCTTCCTTGGAAGAAAATCGCAATTATCAACATTATGGGGATGTCCCTCGAAAAGTAATAATAATACAATAAATTTTCCAAAACATATTCCTGAGCAGTATTATATGTTCACCGATATACTACAAGACCGATTAATTTAGCCGAGATCTTCAAATATCTATTGGCATTCAGAAAATCAAGACAATTGCAAGGATATATGAGACTGGTATGGTAGCAACACAACTCCTAGATAACACCAGAATAGGACGTAGACTCAAAAATATCGAACCATTTCATCTAGTGTAGTGTCATGTAAAGTAAATTTAATAGAAAAACAACAGTGTTAATAAATAAACATTATTACACTAGAAACTATGATAGGGCCGATAAATCCACCTAGATATATACCTAGATTTAAGTTATTGTAAAATCAAATTGTAGGTCTTTCGGTAACGACTACTAATAGTGTAAGAAATAAGGATAAAATTATTTACACCACTTGCCCTTACGTAAAATAATGGCATTTATGTCGTCACTACAAGTTCAAAATATTTAAAATGGCTAAAAAGCTTCACTAACTGTAACAACAATGACATGTTTTATAATAAATAATAAAGATAGCAAAACTTAAACAACATGAATGGGAATTAGGTGTATGTTTCATATTAGGTATATACAGTTCCGACGAGAAGCAGCTAGGATAGCTATATGCACAATGGATTTAGATTCGAAGTAGAGAAGAATATAATATGGCAGTTGACACAGCGACAAGATGCTAGCCCCTTAAGGTGTATTAAATAATTATAATACTAATATAGTTAAATATTATTTGAAAGAACAACATATGTATAACCTTAATATTATTTTTAATTATAGGTTGGAATAAAAGTTTTGCTTAATATTTATTCATATGAATCCTCAAAGAATAGTAATAGATATATATGTCATTTTGATCGATGATCTTTCCCCACTTCCCTAGTAATACCTCGTCGCTGTAGAATTCTAGAGCTTCTTTGGGAAAAAAATGAGCCCAATGATTTCTCTCTTGAAGTACCTCTTGAAACCTACTTTATATTATTAAGACAAGATGGAGCTAGTCCGTATCAATTTTTACCGAGTCTGAAAAGAGACTGTAGCCATTGAGAAAGATTTTTGCTCAATCCTGGCCATGTCTTCTTAGTCACTTGCTTCACTTACAAGTGCAAGCAATAGTGCATTTGGTTGAAACAACTTATGATGAAAAATTCCTTTGTAACCGCTCCAAACACTTATTATCTTATTTGTTCTCAACACGAGCTTTGCAACAGTTCACGAAGCTGTTACGCACAATTTTGATATGTATGATTCACCTTTTATATATCTCGTTTCGACAATGCTTCACAAAATCAATGAAATCTCGAATCCCAGGCATCGGGCTTTTTTTGTCAAACCTTTACAATTAAATTTTTAAATTGACATAATAAGACGGATTACTTCAGCCGAGATCTTCAAATATCTATTGACATTCAGAAAATCAAGACAATTGCAAGGATATATGAGACTGACTCCATTCTGATGTCAATATGGTAGCAACGCAACTCCTAGATAACACCAGATAGGACGTAGACTCAAAAAAATCAAACCGTTTCATCTAGTGCAGTGTTATGTAAAGTAAATTTAATTGAAAAACAATAGTGTTAATAAATAAACATTATTACACTAGAAACTATGATAGGGCCGATAAATCCACCTAGATATATACCTAGATTTAAGTTATTGTAAAGTCAAATTGTAGGTCTTTCGGTAACGACTACTAATAGTGTACGAAATAAGGATAAAATTATTTACATCACTTGCCCTTACGTAAAATAATGACATTTATGTCGTCACTACAAGTTCAAAATATTTAAAATGGCTATAAAGCTTCACTAACTGTAACCATAATGACATGTTTTATAATAAATAATAAAGATAGCAAAACTTAAACCACATGAATGGGAATTAGGTGTATGTTTCATATTAGGTATATACAGTTCTGAGGAGAAGCAGCTAGGATAGCTATATGCACAATGGTTTTTAGATTCGAAGTAGAGAAGAATATAATATGACAGTTGACACAGCGACAAGATGCCAGCCCCTTAAGCTGTACTAAATAATTATAATACTAATATAGTTAAATATTATTTGAAAGAACAACATATGTATAACCTTAATATTATTTTTAATTGTAGGTCGGAATAAAGGTTTTCCTTAATATTTATTCATATGAATCCTCAAAGAATAGTAATAGATATATATGTCATTTTGATCGATGATCTTTCCCCACTTCCATAGTAATACTTCGTCGCTGTAGAATTCTAGAGCTTTTGTGGGAAAAAAATGAGCCCAATGATTTCCCTCTTGAAGTTCCTTTTGAAACCTACTTTATATTATTAATACAAGATGGGGATAGTCCGTATCAATTTTTACCGAGTCTGAAAAGAGACTGTAGCCATTGAGAAAGATTTTTGCTCAATCCTGGCCATGTCTTCTTAGTCGCTTCCTTCACTTACAAGTGCAAGCAATAGTGTATTTGGTTGAAACAACTTATGATGAAATATTCCTTTTAAATCGCTCCAAACACTGATTATCTTATTTGTTCTCAACACGAGCTTCGCAACAGTTCACGAAGCTGTTACGCACAATTTTGATATGTATGATTCACCTTTTATATGTCTCGTTTCGGCAATGCTTCACAAATTCAATGAAATCTCGAATCCCAGGCATGGGGCTTTTTTGTCAAACCTTTACAATTAAATTTTTAAATTGACATAATAAGACAGATTACTTTAGCCGAGATCTTCAAATATCTATTGGAATTCAGAAAATCAAGACAATTGCAAGGATATATGAGACTGACTCCATTCTGATGTCAATATGGCAGCAACACAACTCCTAGATAACACCAGACTAGGACTTAGACTCAAAAATATCGAACCATTTCATCTAGTGTAGTGTCATGTAAAGTAAATTTAATAGAAAAATAACAGTGTTAATAAATAAACATTATTACACTAGAAACTATGATAGGGCCAATAAATCCAGCTAGATAGATACCTAGATTTAAGTTATTGTAAAGTCAAATTGTAGGTTTTTCGGTAACGACTACTAATAGTGTAAGAAATGAGGATAAAATTATTTACACCACTTGCTCTTGCGTAAAATAATGACATTTATGTCATCACCACAAGTTCACAATATTTGAAATTGCTATAAAGCTTCACTAACTGTAACAATAATGACATGTTTTATAATAAATAATAAAGTTAGCAAAACTTAAACAACATGAATGGGAATTAGGTGTATGTTTTATATTAGGTATATACAGTTCCGACGAGAAGCAGCTAGGATAGCTATATGCATAATGGATTTAGATTCGAAGTAGAGAAGAATATAATATGACAGTTGACACAGCGACAAGATGCTAGCCCCTTAAGCTGTATTAAATAGTTATAATACTAATATAGTTAAATATTATTTGAAAGAACAACATATGTATAACCTTAATATTATTTTTAATTATAGGTTGGAATAAAGGTTTTCCTTAATATTTATTCATATGAATCCTCAAAGAATAGTAATAGATATATATGTCATTTTGATCGATGATCTTTCCTCACTTCCCTAGTAATACTTCGTCGCTGTAGAATTCTAGAGCTTTTGTGGGAAAAAAATGAGCCCAATGATTTCTCCCTTGAAGTACCTCTTGAAACTTACTTTATATTATTAAGACAAGATGGAGCTAGTCCGTATCAATTTTTACCGAGTCTGAAAAGAGAGTGTAGCCATTGAGAAAGATTTTTGCACAATGCTGGCCATGTTTTTTAGTCGCTTGCTTCACTTACAAGTGCAAGCAATAGCGTATTTGGTTGAAACAACTTATGATGAAAAATTCCTTTTAAATCGCTCCAAACACTTATTATCTTATTTGTTCTCAACACGAGCTTCGCGACAGTTCACGAAGCTGTTACGCACAATTTTGATATGTATGATTCACCTTTTATATATCTCGTTTCGACAATGCTTCACAAAATCAATGAAATCTCCAATCCCAGGCATCGGGCTTTTTTTGTCAAACCTTTACAATTAAATTTTTAAATTGACATAATAAGACGGATTACTTTAGCCGAGATCTTCAAATATCTATTGGCATTCAGAAAATCAAGACAATTGCAAGGATATATGAGACTGACTCCATTCTGATGTCAATATGGTAGCAACACAACTCCTAGATAACACCAGAATAGGACGTAGACTCAAAAATATCGAACCATTTCATCTAGTGTAGTGTCATGTAAAGTAAATTTAATAGAAAAACAACAGTGTTAATAAATAAACATTATTACACTAGAAACTATGATAGGGCCGATAAATCCACCTAGATATATACCTAGATTTAAGTTATTGTAAAATCAAATTGTAGGTCTTTCGGTAACGACTACTAATAGTGTAAGAAATAAGGATAAAATTATTTACACCACTTGCCCTTACGTAAAATAATGGCATTTATGTCGTCACTACAAGTTCAAAATATTTAAAATGGCTATAAAGCTTCAGTAGCTGTAACAATAATGACATATTTTATAATAAATAATCAAGATAGCAAAACTTAAACAACATCAATGGGAATTAGGTGTATGTTTCATATTAGGTATATACAGTTCTAAGGAGAAGCAGCTAGGATAGCTATATGCACAATGAATATATAGATTCGAAGTAGAGAAGAATATAATATGACAGTTGACACAGAGACAAGATGCTAGTCCCTTAGGGTGTATTAAATATTCATAATACTAATATAGTTAAATATCATTTGAAAGAACTACATATGTATAACCTTAATATTATTTTTAATTATAGATTGGAATAAAGGTTTTCCTTAATATTTATTCATATGAATCCTCAAAGAATAGTAATAGATATATATGACATTTTGATCGATGATCTTTCCCCACTTCCCTAGTAATACCTCGTCGCTGTAGAATTCTAGAGCTTCTTTGGGAATAATATGAGCCCAATGATTTCTCTCTTGAAGTACCTCTTGAAACCTACTTTATATTATTAAGACAAGATGGGGATAGTCCGTATCAATTTTTGCCGAGTCTGAAAAGAGACTGTAGCCATTGAGAAAGATTTTTGCTCAATCCTGGCCATGTCTTCTTAGTCGCTTGCTTCACTTACAAGTGCAAGCAATAGTGCATTTGGTTGAAACAACTTATGATGAAAAATTCCTTTTTAACCGCTCCAAACACTTATTATCTTATTTGTTCTCAACACGAGCTTCGCAACAGTTCACGAAGCTGTTACGCACAATTTTGATATGTATGATTCACCTTTTATATGTTTCTTTTCGACAATGCTTCACAAATTCAATGAAATCTCGAATCCCAGGCATCGGGCTTCTTTTATCAAACGTTTCCAATTAAATTTTTAAATTGATATAATACGAACAATATGTTAATAAACCGGGTAGTTGCTTTGTTACGGATCCCAAATTTTATGTCGATTGTGATCGAGTAACAAATTGAAAATCCACAGGTGTACCATATTAAATCTTGTAGATTGTACCGAACATTTTCAATAGAATTATACGCAAACAGTGGAGGAAAACGAGGGTGCAGGTGGCGCAGCGGCGTGAAAAATTCTTTATTAATATTCGGCCGGAGAGTCTACATCGAAAACGACGTTTATCGAACAATATCAATCATCCGATGTAATTATATAAATAATGCTGTTGTTCCCGATTGTATTTACATGATGCTTTAGCATAGTTCATGAATATATACTATTAGATTTATACGATTTGAATAACAACGAAAATTTTCTTCGCCAACAAATTCTAAGTTAATGAAAACTGTACCTTTAAAATAGACCCTCGCTATGGGTTCTATGGGGATATAATACTGAATCAGTTTCACCATAACGAGTGTGATTCGGTGTGTTAGTGCAAAGTACTCTGAAAGACTATTAATGCATCTCAATGTCCTCGCTAAAGAGTTAAATGTGTGCGATGGGAGTGAAGTTCTTAGGCTCAAACGCAAACTGCCATACGAACTGATTAATAGACACATAGAGTGAAACTTAATACTCTCTAGAATAAGCTACAATAGTTTCTAGAATAAGTTAGGATAGACTTTAAAATAAATTAGAATATTATCTAGAATAAGATTTAGATTACAAGTTGTACAGTAGATCACACTGAAGTGATCATATAATAATACTTATTGCCCACGGGCAGATTATTGACGTTATAGGAAATTAATTAAAAAATAGACCCACTCAAAATAAAAGCTACAGATTGATCTTAAGAGAAACAATTAAACCTACAAATTGTAATTGTAATAATATTATCTATAACAAACGTTTGGCATGTATAACATTGGCTCGTTTTACTATTAGGCTTATCCTAGTTAAAAGATACACAATGAAGTCTGGCGTATTCGAACATTTCATTGCATTTCAAAATATTAATGATAATGGATATAAACTAATCAGTTACCTCGAACAGAAATGAAATAATGGGACCCCTTTTGCCAGTAAAATATTTTAGAGATGCAAGTATTATACGTTTAAATAGTATGTTGATGCAGTTTTATTGGATGTATTTTTTG
Source organism: Rhynchophorus ferrugineus (assembly GCF_030347505.1). Classification (NCBI taxonomy): domain Eukaryota; kingdom Metazoa; phylum Arthropoda; class Insecta; order Coleoptera; family Curculionidae; genus Rhynchophorus; species Rhynchophorus ferrugineus. Next base: position 15,402,003 of record NW_027472587.1, read on the forward strand.
AGTGTTGCAGTTGCACTTAATATTAAAATAAGAATTGAAATAATGTGATATAGAAAGCAGGGAAGAACCAAGATCAGTTTGTCGTTAATACACGTCACAAAAAGAGCGAATAAATATGTTTTTTCAACCAATATTATTTAACACAATTATTTCAGAGAGAGCTGTTGGTCTGAGAAGTATCCAGAGAAAACGTGTGGATGTAAATAATGTGGTATGTAAATAATCCTTTCATACATTGTTAGGAAATATAATATATTAGTGGTGTAAATATAACCCACAAAGAGATCTGATGGAACATTAAGATATAGTTTTTCATATAACATCATTTTTAAAAGCTTATAATAAAATTAAGGAAGAATTACTATTTTAATTTATGTGTCTATATGAGAAAGATATCTCAATATGAAACATTAAGTTACTTGGCAAAACGCTAACTGGTTTTATTACTTCTAATATTTTAATAGTTTAATAATTCATTGCGGACATATTATTGTTTATGATCGAAATGGGCATGGCTTTATTCCTGGAGCTCAATTAATGTTTTGTCACTCATTAAATATATATTAAATGGTTGTGTTTTACGCCATTTACTTTTCTTTCTTTTAAAGAAGTCTGGATATATTATTTTTAATTAGGTAGATTAGGCCACCAGCAGGTGCCAGTATACAAAAGAACGTACCCTAAACTTGTTTTATTAGTTAGATATATTATAGAAGCCCTAACGAATATCTATTCAAAAATATTCTTTCAAAAACAAAGAACTAAGTCATAGACCTAATATATTCCACTCAGTAACTCGACATTATAATAACCAGGTTACAGGATGGGCTTCATATTAAAAAAAAACACCAAACCCAACATTTTTAATTAGAATTAAAAGATTGAAATAAAACAAAAAATAAACAGCATATTAAAAAAAACTGCACTAAAGCTAAATTAAAATATATAAATAGTAACCGTTACAAAAAAAACAATGTATTTTACAAGGGATCATTTGCTAATTGAATGGCATGTCCCGTTAATTAAAACAATTTCTATATAAATTCCTAACAAGAAAACCCAAATATAACTCGACCATGGAAATTTAATCAATGACACAAGTTCCAAAAAGGAAACTATTGTTTGCCAATTTAATACTTTTCTTCGCTAAATTTTCTTTAGCTCTGACCCTAAATAAATGTTTGTGTTGCGAGGAGGCCCAAACTCATTGGCCTTCGCCAGATATCCCGGGCTCTTCGCTCGAAAGAATCGACAAGCGGATCGAACCGTACTTTTAGTTTACTTTTTTATAAGTCATCAGCGTGGACCGAATTAACTTTGAGGGCGAGGGAGGAGGTTGAGGAAAAGTTGTACAAGTCGTTTTACGGGGACGTTAATTAATGTAAACGTCCCCAATTTGTAAGATAGTATAAGGCACAAATAAAAATTAAAAGTTAGAATAAATTATGTATTCATGCGAAAAGAACGTAGGATGCCGGTGGATTGGCACATCAATTATTCGAAGAATTCATTGACATTATTAAGTAAAATTCTGGAAAAATAATATTGGTTTAGTGGTAGTTCAGTCTGTAAGATACTGATGGAACATTAAGATATAGTTTTTCATATAACATCATTTTTAAAAGCTTATAATAAAATTAAGGAAGAATTATTATTTTAATTTATGTGTCTATATGAGAAAGATATCTCAATATGGAACATTAAGTTACTTGGCAAAACGCTGGGTTTATTACTTCTAATATTTTAATAGTTTAATAATTCATTGCGGACATATTATTGTTTATGATCGAAATGGGCATGGCTTTATTCCTGGAGCTCAATTAATGTTTTGTCACTCATTAAATATATATTAAATGGTTGTGTTTTACGCCATTTACTTTTCTTTCTTTTAAAGAAGTCTGGATATATTATTTTTAATTAGGTAGATTAGGCCACCAGCAGGTGCCAGTATACAAAAGAACGTACCCTAAACTTGTTTTATTAGTTAGATATATTATAGAAGCCCTAACGAATATCTATTCAAAAATATTTTTTCAAAAACAAAGAACTAAGTTATAGACCTAATATATTCTACTCAGTAACTCGACATTATAATAATAAGGTTACAGGATGGGCCTCATATTAAAAAAAAACACCAAACCCAACATTTTTAATTAGAATTAAAAGATTGAAATAACAACAAAAAATAAACAGCATATTAAAAAAAAACTGCACTAAAGCTAAATTAAAATATATAAATAGTAACCGTTACAAAAAAACAACGTATTTTACAAGGGATCATTTGCTAATTAAATGGCATGTCCCGTTAATTAAAACAATTTCTATATAAAGTCCTAACTAGAAAACCCAAATATAATTCGACCATGGAAATTTAATCAATGACACATGTTCCAAAAAGGAAACTATTGTTTGCCAATTTAATACTTTTCTTCGCTAAATTTTCTTTAGCTCTGACCCTAAATAAATGTTTGTGTTGCGAGGAGGCCCCAAACTCATTGGCCTTCGCCAGATATCCCGGGCTCTTCGCTCGAAAGAATCGACAAGCGGATCGAACCGTACTTTTAGTTTACTTTTTTATAAGTCATCAGCGTGGACCGAATTAACTTTGAGGGCGAGGGAGGAGGTTGAGGAAAAGTTGTACAAGTCGTTTTACGGGGACGTTAATTAATGTAAACGTCCCCAGTTTGTAAGATAGTATAACTAACAAATAAAAAATAAAAGTTAGAATAAATTATGTATTCATGCGAAAAGAAGGTAGGATGCCGGTGGATTGGCACATCAATTATTCGAAGAATTCATTGACATTATTAAGTAAAATTCTGGCAAAATAATATTGGTTTAGTGATAGTTCAGTCTGTAAGATTACCAACCATGGATTGAAGAGGCTGAAAGTTCACCAACCATAAACTATTAGGAAATATCCATTTTTTGAAAAATATCCCTAGTCCATCAAATGCGAACTGAAGTTGCTCTGAACACTCTCTATTAGAACTTGAACAGAAGCTTGAAGTTCAGGTTATAAAACCACCAAAGGCTCTGTTTCTAAACCATAAACTACTGGAATTTGAGGACACCTATATTTATGCAACCATTACATAAAAGAGGTGTTTGGATCAAAACAGTCCAATTCAGGAGATCACCAATATCAAACTAGCGAACAAAGGTAGATATGGTACTTATAATACATATACAAATAATTTAACTGCCCTGATGGCTTCACAGCAACTATTTCGTTAGAAGAGAGGTGTTATATAGCGCTATTAATACTGAACTAAGATTGTAAGATGATACTACACATGACGTTATGTGAGGAGTGATTCCTTTATAGTAGAGAGATACCACATAACAAGTCACTACTTCCTTAAAATAAAATAGTTTCCAGCAAATTAAATATTTTATTTTCGACCTTACTCTATCTATAACTTTTATATTTAAATATACAGTTAAAAATTTTTCCTTAATTATAATTTGAAGTAATAAATTAAATAAACTAATATGGGGAATTCTAATCGGACATGGGACAGCAGGCCCTGGTTACAGAATACCCAAGGCGGCACAACGGACTGATAAAGCAAATGTTTGTTTGGGAGAAAAGGAAAACCGCAAAAGAACAAAGAAAATTTATCGAGGAAAATGTGCCGGGATATTAACTTTTGTTTAATGGATAAACAGTGGCGAAAGTTCGGGATCCATTTACCATCGATTACGCGCAGCTAGTCTAATAAGGAAGATAAGTCCCGTGCGAATAGAATTCGCTAACTTTATTTCATTATATATTAATACACGGGTATGTGTTAAAATCGATATGTTTTCTTATAATTGATACTGAAGATGTAAAAAATAATTTTCAAATGATCAAGGTACAAAAAAAATTCATCAACTATCGAAAAACCCAGAATTGCTCATCATGAGCTGCTAGATCCGGACCAAACCATTAATTGGACTATATATTGTCAAAAAAATGCAATTAAAGCATCAGTTGGAACATCACGTCGATTATAAATCATGTCAAAAATTTTAGAAACTGTGGCAGAACCTAGTCGACGCCCTTGGAGGTGATGACAAATGCTTCATGGGACAGGAAAGGCAGTCAGGATCAAACCATTAATTGGACTCTCTACTACCAAAACCTAATGCGTTAAAAGTATCCATTGGAACATCACGTATATTATTAATCAATTTTTTATATTTAATAAATTGTTAGAAAACACATCTGACACCATATTTGAAGTCATTAGAAATAAATTGCTGATCATGAGCTGCTAGAACTGCACCAAACTGGACACTCCATTGATACCAACTAACATGTTTCAAGTATCCGTGGGAACATTACGTAAATTATTCATATTATTATCAATGTTTAAAATTAAGATAATTAAATTAACTTTGAAAACCATAAAAAAATTGAAATTACAGTTCCCCACTCATTATATAATAAAAGGTAAGAATTATAAGCAGTGATAAAGTATATATGAAATATAAAAAAACGCTTAATTCCTTCTATATTAAGAACGATATCAGAATTTTAATTGAGACTTCTTAATATTCTTAACGAACACTATCATAAACCTTCCCAACGCCCATTATAATGAACATTTTCCCGGTCAAGGACTCTACCGCAATAAAATAAAAACTTTTTGAGACCCTCACATAATTTAGAAACGTTTTAAAAATTAACGATTCCTCTTAAACGAAATATCGTTAATAACTCGAACGTAAACAGCCTCCCGGAGTAAACAAAATATCACGATTAAAACCGAACGAAAATCCCTGTATATTTACTGACCTGTTAACACGACTGAGCAATTGGTGTTGTTCGGATACGTGGGTGCATCCGGAGGATAGGCGGGACTGAAAAACTCCCTGTTTGTTATATCGGCGAAGCGATAACAGGGATGTGTTAACGGGTATGGATTTACGTATTCGGGCATTTCTGTCGGCTCCGCTGTCGGCACCATTAATTCTGTGTAACCTAGGATAATATCAATATTTGTATCATGAAGCATAGTTCACTCAGGCTTTAACTATATAAAATGTATCCGGAATTATCACGTCATTCACCTAAAAAATGTACCAAATTAAATGTAGTACTGAATAAAAATTAGTAACTTTGGTTTAATAACCTCAATTCAGTTGAAAATCGCAAGGATATAAATCAGGTGAGTATGGCGCACGATCATCACATTCTTAAATTAATTTCCAACACTCTTCGGACCAATTCAGTATAGGGATCTTAGGAAAAACTATAATACATCAAAACTATAAGTAACAATTTTTTTATATATATTACATGTACTATAATTACAAAATTAGGGAACACCAAATAGATCCCAGAGCAGGCAGGCCTGACAAAGCATCGCAAAAAGAAATGTATCTCTAAATGTACCAACCTAAAAAGAAAGAAAGCAAAAATTGTTAGAAAAAATTTAGGCCCAAAACACACTGAAGAGGGAACAGAATAAGGAAGTGGAAAAATTTAATAATATATATTCGGATTTTAAAAAAACGCAGGCTAAAGTTTTATGAATCTCTCAAAAGAATGGAACCGGGAAGTTTGATCAGACAGGTGGTAGGATTCTGTGAAGCTCGGAGAAAGACCAGGGTTGAAACAATGAAATAGATCAATGCAATTTGCGTGACCCTGCAAAGTCCAAACATACATGCTAATGATAATGTAATAATATAAATAAAATTTTAATAAAACTGAGTAACGGTTAATCGAGGCCTTGTAGATTTTCAAAGATTCTTTTCCAATTTCTTATATCATGAAAAAAAAATTGTATGAACATCTGAAATTGTAATGTAATGTTGGTAGAAACAAGTGACCATAAGTTAATAGTTTGGGGTTCATACACGTTTGATTTTAATGCTACTTATTAATAGCTTTTTAAACTGTTATATCACAGCTGATATCAATACAGTACTGCTAACTTAGAGGAAAAAATCTCGGACACAGATTTATTATTTAGTAAGTTCCAGATACATTTTATACCAGAATTATAACAAAGTTACTTACCGGTTTCTGCTTGCGCTATACATTGGGTAGGAACATTTAATACAGTAAACACTGAAACAAAAAGAAAAGAGTTGTTAATACGGTTCATATAACATAAAATACTTTTTATTAACATTCGAAGAAATCTTTTGATTTAATTCAAATGATCCGTTTATTTTTACCTACACATTACATTAATTAATCATACATTTTAGTCATATTTCTGATTTTAAGAAGACAACATCTTTGAAAGCTGTATTCATGACATGTACATAGACTACACTGCTATTGACATACCTCTAGTATATTCAAAATAACAGTGAAATCGTGTCATGAAGATATTTAATGTATAGCCTCTGTCGCAATTTATAAATTCGTTTTAGAATTAGACAATATTTTCTTCTCATTTTATTCTAATTAAAAATAGACACAATGATGTCTAATACGTCCGAACATGTAACCGAATCAGATTAAAAATGTCGTCCGGTTTTCAAACGTCTGCAAAATTGTTCAAAATATTAGTTATAATAACTAGAGGTTATAAACCGGCAACGCTAGGCTTGTTTTGGTAACTTTCAAATTGCTGCTTATTGCTATTAAACACATTGCGAAAGTAACACATGAATCGGGAACAAGTGTTAGATAAATTGGAAATTAATAGCTCAGTTATTTACTTGAATTAAACTTTTGAACGTGGGATTATGATTCAATGCTGACAAATTCCAATACAAGGTGGTAAGAGAGAAAACAAATAAAGGTGAGTATATAATTAATATACAACTGCCGGAAATCTCATTGTAGAGTATCAAAGATTTATGGGCATAGATTGTGTAATTATCCAGAATATACATCAGCATCTGGTTAAAATGTATGAAGTGAGAAAAAATTATAACTATTTTGCAGTTGTGGTAAATTTATTAGTGAGAATGCAGTGATTAAATCTAACTTTATTAAGAAATATGCGTACTTGTAACAATAAACTAAGAAGAAATACAAGGAAACACCGTACCGAAGGAAACAAGAACGAAATGTAAAAAACAAATATGTTCTCTAATTAAAGTAAAATACATTATTTACACATATATTACTTAAAGATACTTTACTTACACATACATTACTTACACATACATTACTGACTCATACATTACTGACACATATATTACTTACATATACATTATTTAAACATACATTACTTACACATACACTACTTACACATACATTACTTACACATACATTACTTACACATACATTACTTACACATACATTACTTACACATACATTACTTACACATACATTACTTACACATACATTACTTACACATACATTACTTACACATACATTACTTACACATACATTACTTACACATACATTACTTACATATACATTACTTACATATACATTACTTACACATACATTACTTATACATACATTACTTACACATACATTACTTACACATACATTACTTATACATACATTACTTACACATACATTACTTACACATACATTACTTACACATACATTACTTACATATACATTACTTACATATACATTACTTACACATACATTATTTATACATACATTACTTACACTCACATTACTTACACATTCATTACTTATACATACATTACTTACACATACATTACTTACACATACATTACTTACACATACATTACTTACACATACATTACTTACACATACATTACTTACACATACATTACTTACACATACATTACTTACACATACATTACTTACACATACATTACTTACACATACATTATTTATACATACATTACTTACACTCACATTACTTACACATTCATTACTTATACATACATTACTTACACATACATTACTTACACATACATTACTTACACATACATTACTTACACATACATTATTTACACATACATTACTTACACATACATTACTTACACATACATTACTTACACATACATTACTTACATATACATTACTTACACATACATTATTTATACATACATTACTTACACTCACATTACTTACACATTTATTACTTATACATACATTACTTACACATACATTACTTACACATACATTACTTACACATACATTACTTACATATACATTACTTACACATACATTATTTATACATACATTATTTACACTCACATTACTTACACATACATTATTTACACATACATTACTTACACATACATTACTTACACATACTTTACTTATACATACAGAACCAAAATGAACTAAAACTCAGATTTGATTTAATTGAACGGACTATATGCTGCTTCCGGTATGAATCGGATAAATTACCAACTGGATAGCAGTTAATAAAAGCCGTGAAAATTGATCAAAAAGTTTCAAGAAAATTTAAATGGATTTGGGAAGGTTATCATGATATCAAATGACTATAACGACAGTTTGTACTGAATGTTTGTCTCGATCGCAACAATCTAAAACGTTGGCTTTCACGTAATTCATCATAGTTCAATATTTAAAATCAATCCTGATAATGTTTTTCATATAAGTCATATTTCATTAGCATATTTAATTTATACCTGAGAATAATCTTACTTGCCAAGATAAATTCAAATTAAATTTTTGCTAACGCGTCCATATATCTTGCCTCTAATATTTGATAGAGCGTTACACGTTTATATATACATATAACAGTACAAACATTAATACTCACAACTGCTCTGCCTCTCGCAGAGTAAATATTTTCATGCGCGTAATCATAAATCTTTCTCGAGTAATTTCAGCAGGACGATTACACAACCGGCAGTAAATCACTACGCTTTCTTATTAGGAAAGCTAATATGTATAAAATGTACAACGCATATAGTCTCAACATAACTCACTTTACTACACTCTTATTAAATATACACAATATATAATAGAATTCCTACAGTGTTAGACCAATGAAAAATAATTACTAATAATAATAAAATGTTGGTTTACGCTGGATACATGAAGCTATGACGAAAATATGACGTACATAAAATTCAAAGTGCAGTGGGTGGTCAAATTATTAGTAATAATAGCTATATGCAATGATAATTATATGCAATAATAGCTTCTATGCGTTGGAGCATGCTCTCAATACATGTTTTCGTATCTTTTTGGAGTTCGGAATTGTGATGCCATTCTCTGATGAAAATTTCAGTGCTTGGTGGTTCGCGCTTCTTTTGCAATAGCCCATTTTCTGAGTTCCCACAGGTTTTCTATGGGATCCATTTCTGGTGATTTCCCTGGTCAATGCTAAACAGTGATTTTCACTTCACCATCTTTACCATCAACCGTTCTGGCCTTGCAAGACGGCGATAAATCATGCACAAAAATGTAGTTGTCACCGTCAGGGAACCATACATAATACCATACTATGATAGATTTGCGGTAGTAACTACATTTTTAGTACACTCTTTATTGCTTTTGTTCACTGTCCCCTCTACAGCGTATAGGCGTCCCATGACTTTGGCTAGGATAAGATACCACACTCTGGGGCGTCTTACAAGAAAAAGGTTGATTTGTCAGATAAGCACCCCTGTAAATACTGGTAATACTAGAAAATAGCTTTACATAAAACAGCTTTATTAAAATAATAATAAACGTCTATCCAATACCAACAAATTATGTTACATAATATAAATATTCATTATTTTCTTTAATAAATAATAACTATTTAACCGTTTACAATATATCTTTATATACAATTATAAAACTATGTAACAAGTATATAAAAAATGTGTCGTACAGTTTATTTCAAATTTCGCCATACTTTGACATATCTGGCGCCATAAAATATTCAATGACATAGTCTAAAGTTTCGCATTGTGTTTTTATTTGGCGGGAAGCGCCAGACGATCAGGGGTGGGGACGGGGATCTTGCTTTTGTCCAAAAGTTCACACACATAATGCTGTTTTACCAGCCATTGTAACGCCGAATACGAAATATATTCATAGGACTGGTTGGCTTTATGTCGAGCGAATTTGGCCAAAGTTTCGGAACAATATTTCACTAATCTGCATTAAAATGAACCGACACAAATAACGGCGTTTATTATTTGACAGTTTGCACATCTGTAAAGAATTTATTATCAGCATAACGAAAATCGATAGAGAAAATATGTAATCAGTTATTGTTTATTTTATAAAGTTTAAACATTTATTTCACAAAACCTTTGTAAACATATGTTGCACTGGATAATATTTATTTCTTACACTACCAGATCTATCTACTACTTTAAGTCGAATCTAACAAGTTTCATATTAGAAATATTGAAAGAGGTTGGAAATATTAACAAACTAATATCTAATAGATTCAAGGACTGCGGGCCTTTAGAAATTGACAATAATGTTCTTGGCATAGCTAAGAAATTATTATCTATTATACAGTGGACCAATATTTTAAATTCAGAGGCAATCACATATATAAAGCTAAAGAAAAGATTATTGTTGGTGTATGAAACAACAATTTATCATACGCTATCTGACCCGATGAACATCTTCTCTATTCTTGGTAAATGTTTACTCGACCACAATTAGAGAACTATTTTAAATTATTAACGGTAATTTCGGTACATATTTACAGCATATTTGACATATATGGCATTAATTTTCATGCATTAAAATCTATGTACCTACCAGAAACCTTCATTTATATGAAAGCTAAATTGTGGTAAATTATTGAGCAGTCAGTGCCAAGGAATTATCATCAATGTTACATGCATTATATATTTTAATCACAATATGATAATAGTGCCCAGTAGTTTTAATCAGTATTAATAATTTTTAAAAATGAAACCATATGTGCCATATATAGATCTATATAGGTATATATATTTATAGATAATAAGCAATTATCCCGACAAAATATTTATCTCAAGTTAATAAGCAAACAAATTTTATGCAAAAACTTTATATATGTATTTATCATCAAGCTATCAATATTTGACACATGAGAGGCAGCCTTCCGAAACCAACCAAAACGTGATGAACATAATAAGCGTGCATCTTCTCCGTTGACAGAATTTACTAAAGCTCGTGGGAACATATTGTTAAATAGAGTTGGTAAACAAACTCGGCACTTAGCTAAACTAGAACAGCACAGGTGTGCAGCAATTTTACCAGAGTAAACACGGCCACCTATTTGGCTTTTGAATCAAACTTAGGTGGATGGATGTAGACAAAATATTTACCAATTTCTAATTGAAATTTAAAATCGATAGTTTAATGTTGGTTGTTTAACATCCGATTTGAATATTATTATAAAATACAACACTATTGAGCAATTGGTATTTAAGGTTACCGTTTTAGTCTATCCAACGTGATCAATATGTGTCTATCAAAAGTTATAAATTCGTTTTACACTCAGACAATAATTTCCTTCTCATTCCATTCTATTTAAAAAGAGATAGAATGCTGTTAGAGAAGTTCGAACGTGTAATCGAAAGACCCTGCAAAAGTTGTCCGTTTGTCAAATGTCTCCAAAATTTTTCAAAATATTATAATTACTGGTTATAAACCGGCAAAAGTTGTTTTAATGCTTTGTTTTAATAAATTTGAAATTGCCGCGGTTTTGATTGAAAATACTTTTTGTGCGTTGCAGCTGCACTGAATATCAGTACGGACACGGTCATTAAAATATCTCAAAAATAATAAACAATATAACCTTAAATTCACCAAAAAGGAAATTAGATGTGCTATAATGTTAAAATAAATTATAATACATAACGTTTTGTATGATTATTTTATTTAGATAAATTTTGTTATGTCAGAGCCAAAATGTACTAAAACTCAGAGTTGCTGCGACAACATTGCGACGTCTTGACAGGTGACGTTGTTAGTACGGTTTTGAATAGACTATAGATTGGTTCTTCGTCAAATATAAATATTATCTTGGTTACCATTAAAAACGTAATCTTTTACTGATATTAACAAATATTATGGTAAAATTTCGGTAATGTTTAAACCTATTATACAATTTAAACTCAAATGTTTACTAGATCCACTATACAATACCAGCACTGTTAAGAATTTGGTTCCCAACTATGTATCATTCATTGTCTCTGCTGTACATGGTTTTGGCAACGTATGTGTTCTGGAACAGGACCAAATTTGACGAAACTGCGAATAGGGTTATAGGTAATTAAATTTGATTATAGCGAACTCACGATAAAAGGCTTTTATAACGGATGACCCTCGACATTTATTCTACCGAAGTGGCGAGGGTATGCCAGAAAAAATGTACAGGAGTCTAATTTATAACATTTACCTAAATAAAATAAATATCACCACCGGGATAATGTTTGTTAAAAGGTGGTAAATTTTTTAGACGTAGGTCGAGCTGCTAAAGTCCCTGGTTATCAAATTATAACCCTTCATTTGTTAAAATTAAACAATTGCTTCGTTTGCGATGTAGCTATTTTTAGCTTTGCGCTTAAATATAATATTATACTATGAGAAAAAAAGGAAACACCTTAAAATTAGATATAAGCAACGCATTTCTTTGCAGAATTGTATATATAGCCACACAAAAAAATTCATAGTTTCTTCTCCTGAAAAGTTGTCATGACAGCAATGCCACAAAATGAAAATTAACATAAGGTGACAGGACGGTCCCTATTGTTGGGTCCAGCTGGATTTGTTATTGTTTATAATTGTAATTATCCAAGAGACAAGAATGCAAAATCTGGCAAGAAAAATGATCCCAGTCACGCCAATAACTAGTCTGGATGCCTTCTGGTATTCTTTCTTCTTCCTAAGTTGGTTACGCATCATGCCAAACCCACACTGACCTATAAGTCTAGTCCAGATAAACCGTAGTTGATAAGTGGGAGACTCTTAAATATAACAAAACAGCCTCTTGAAATAAAAATGGCATATTATTCCAAAAAAAATCTCTAAAAGATTGATACCAATATATGTCAAATTATTAAGATTCTTATATTTCTACCAACATGTTTTTGTTTAAGTCGCATATAGTAAAATGTCAAACAATTATAAAAATCTCAACATAGCTTAAAAAAAATTGAAAATAGATAATTAGGTTTATATAAAAGCTCAGCCTTCTGCCAAAAGTCTTTTCCTGGAGTATTTTCTTGAAGTCTGGAAAAAGCCTTTAGTCACTGAGGACCAAGATTGTATTATCGATATATTCGATGGTTAGCAAAAAGTTTCGATCAGTTTGACCATCATTTTAAACGACTTGTGACACGATATATAGTTTTTACAATATCAAAGTAATATTACTAAAACCATAAAGTAACAGAGAGAAAACTCATCGGGTATTTCTAGAATAATGTTTCGATATCCATTATCTAGATGGGGTTATAATCGCCCATTCGAGTAATTTGTCTCGTCAGTTTAAATATCACTAGTAGGCACCTGCAAAAAAACATTTTGTTGGGAATATATCTGACCGGCTTTTCCATAAAGTTTGCCAATGAAACCAATGAAATTTGAAAAAAAAACAATTTAATTTCTGAAAAAAATACATTAAATAAAATTCAATAAATACATAGAAAGTACCAAACCAAATGCCATCTAAGCTCTTAGCATAGCGACAAAAATAAGTAATAAGTTCTAGATCTAGATATTGGAGGTCGCGAAACATTTATCCAAAATTGCCTATAAAGCTAAATATCTACTTTCTCTCTGACTAAAACCACTTAATTTTAAAGCTAACTAAAAAACGTAACTTTTAAATTAGATGACAGATTGCCGTGGAATTTTGATACGTGACGTTTGATAGTCAACCATATTGTTACATTTATGTGTCAAGTCAAAAACCATTAGATTTAACTAAACAATATTACGGTCTATAAAGCTTGTTTAAAATAGACCCACGAGAAAATAATCAATTTTAAGCACACATCTAAAACGTCCAGACTTATCAGGTTCTAAAATATTTAGCCACTGGTACAAAAGTCCCGCTATTATTTTAATTTGACACTAAGGTGGGGCAAAAGTAGATTGCGCGCTATCTTAGTTATGTGACGTTTAGCTCTGTTTCGTTTTAACCATTTTGTTGTGTAGACCTCCAAATTTTATTATGAATACGCCACAAGAACGAGCAGAAATAGTTATAATATTTATTGAAAATAATCCTTCTATTATTACCACTCAGCGGAAATTGCGTCAATGGTAGGGGGACTTTTGCCCCACCTTATATTGCCCCTTACAATCAATTAAACTATTATATTAAAAAAATAACTATAAAACGGTATTTTGCATCAGATATAATTTAAATATTGTTACTTTCCGCGATGTATAATGATATATTAATATATATCCCAATATATACACGTGAAAAAAAGTAAATTATCTTCTCACATACAGCAAGCTGAAGCTACCGGGACACAAAAATACAGTCCAATCATCCTGTCTCATTTACATACACGATAGCCACGTGTCGGGCGTGGACAAACTGGTCGATGCGCTCATTTTAATCCCTTCACCGCGACACAGATAAACGCGACCTACCGACGGTCGGAACAGATAAATTACTTCGTTGTTTTCGCGTTTTTATTCCCGTAGTTTTTGCATGCGTACGAGCTCGATACACTGATATCCTCCTCGCGTCGAACGCCTGCCTCTGTTGTCGTGCCGTCCCGGCACGCCCCACTGTACCGCTCGCCCGTCTCTCTTAATTAATGGTGAACGAAAGATTCCGGATGTAGATTTATATCTTGTTTGTCCTTTTGTTCCCGTTTTTATTATCGGGCAATTATAAAGGAGGGACGAGAAGTCGACAATGGCAAATAATAAAATTACAGCCTAATTTTAAGGATCTTAAAACTTTATATTTAGAATTCTAAGCTACCCCCTAGTCGCCCCTCCCTTTCTGGAAGGTTTCTTTTAATGAGGTTTATTACATTTTAAGCAGGTCGTTTGATATCCAAATATAATTAATGAGACAATATTGTATTATACCGCGTCTCTCTAAATATATATAATATAAAATGACATTTCATGAAATATTATGAAGAGATTTCTGAAAATGTTAGATAGTAATAATATTAGACTCTATCCGGGTAGAACATACTAGCAACCACATCGAAGTGGTAGAGGTTATTTAGTCAGCGACACTTAACTCATCGTAAATTAGACTCTATGAGGATAATCAATTTCTCGTAGATATTCGAGGAATCTGTTGAGATGCAGGAGAGAAAACAAGGTTGTAAATTAAATACAATTTATTTTCTCTCTTCCTTGAGTAAATTAATACCCAAAGACTAGTGGTTTAATTGATAATAAATAATACACATATGTACATTTAAAAGATATTACTTAATACGTTTCGTTTAGCCTCGGTGCCTAAAAAATTGTTTTGTCACAATATCCAAATGACATCATGATCTCGCTATATCCAAACCAAAAAGAAAACACTCCTGTCACAAGAAAGTTCCAGTTCCTGGATCGTGACCTTCTAGAATTTCCAAACGCCGTCCAATATTTTCCATATTATTTACGCCTACAGCATACCAAAATATAAATAAACAATTTGGAAATACTCAAACACCTTTTTCGTTGAAGACCTATGTAATCTATTAAATTCTGAAGAACAGATAATGACTGAGACTGGCATTTTCTCTAGATAATATGCAACTAATTAAAACAAAACTAAATTTGCCACCTATATATAATATCGAATAATATAGTTTGTCTTCTAAGTGTGACGTAGAAATATCAGGTCATTGATAATTCTACAGGTTATGCAGACACAAATATATGGCAGCTAAACATAGTATTTTATAAACTGTAGAAATATTCCAGTAAATTATGAACTTGGCTGTTCAAATATTTCTCCATACATAGGCACTAAGTTCGTCCCTACATAATATACAACTAATTAAAAAGACACTAAATGTTCAAACTATAATATAGAATAATACAGTTTGTCTTTTATAAGTGTGACGTAGAAATATCATATCATTATCCAAGTTTTCCAGACACGAATATACGGAAGCTAAAAAGAAACGTGTATCATATTCCCATAAATTATGAAGTTTGCTATTGAAATATTTCGCCATTTTCTCTATATAATAAACAACTGATTAAAACGAAACTAAGGTTTATTTTCGTTGTTATTTCGTTGATGTTTGCCCCGCCTTAGTCCGATTCCACGTCCCGGAATTTTTTCTGCGCTCCCACCACGGAAAAATTAGACCGTCGGTAAAATTTAATCCCGTTCCCGACAGATAAATTAGTCCCTGTTTCCTCGTTTTTATTTGTGTAGGTCTCTTTTTTCGGCGCGTACAGATGTATCGTGATAAAATGATATTTCCACGCACACACCCGCGTGCTCACAACGCCCCTACGTCTAGCTCTTGTTTCGGAACGACAATGCCCTCTATCGTCAATTAACCGAAACTAACGTAATCCGGATACAGATTTATATCTAATTAACTTGTATTGTTAATTAAATCAAAAACGATCTATCGAAGACGTTATACAGCTCACTGATTGATACGACAATATTATTTGTCTCTTCAGACTAGAAATAAATGGTCTTACGGCCAATATCCTCAAATAAGTTATTAGGGATTCTGAAATACCCTAATAGATTCAACAAACATTATTGCGGCTTGATCTTGGCTATCTCTTGTAGACCGAATCGACTATCCGACATTGTTTATCTTGCTTTACTCGAAACTTATCGCATCTAAGTGCTTTTAGCTATTAGAACTGTTATCCTACAGGTGCTAATACTCCTATAAACAGTTTTTATTATTCATTTTATAAATGTACCCATAGAGGTATTAAATATTTATATATGAGCAAATATATATTTCAATCACATGAAACTTTTGTTTCTGGTTATCAAACAATTTAAATTATGTGTGCAAAATAATCTTACTACGTTCAACTATAGTTCAACTAATGCTAACTAGACGTCTGTTGACTCTTCAAGTATTAGCGATCTGGTTTTAGCATAATTTTCCCCTACTCTATTCGGTTTTTGATTCAATTTAGAGAAATACTCTATAATTTTTATTATATTACAGCTTATGAGGCAACCTCGTACTTGTATACTATTTAAACCTATTGGTTTTTAAACTTATGTGTATTGTTGCAATGCAGTCAAAATCTAAAACATCTATTTTATTGAAGACGATGGGAGCAGGTTTATTATCATTGAGCTTTATTTTCCTCTATTCAGTCTCTCGAAGAACTGAATTGTAGTTGTAGATTAAGACTGAAGACCTCTAAAGACAACTGTCTAGGTAAACAATTAAAGATAAAAACAAATCCATAACGTTTTCGGCAATAGAGCACCCCATACGACCTCTTAATGGTGCCTTTGTACACCTTTGCAATTATTTATTTACCGTTAATTCAAATATGTCTCAAAAAACTGATCAAACAAATATTGCTCATTTTATTAAACAAACTATATTACCACAATACTTGCCAAATATTTAATACATAAGTATAATTATAACATTATTTCTTCACTCAGGAGAGCAAAAAATAGTTAATTAAGTACGAGACTTTCCGGCTGCTGCCAACAGTATTCTAGAAATTTTATAACTTTATATAAAGATTCCATAATAAACGTAATAATAATAAACAGCAGACGGAACATCCCCTGTTTTCTTCAATTAACAAAAGGGGGCGTGCCGAAATGAAATAAGAGACGCAGACGACAAAGGCCCTGGAGTTTCTAGAATATCAGGAAGTCCTCAACTCTTATCCTTTTAAGTTATTCGATTTTGTTAATACACACACAAAGTTTTAATACTAATTTTGTTACTAAGTTAGTAAAACTGCCTTGGTTTATTTATATTATACGATACTTCTTGATATTTTAAAATTATTTTTAAGCTAAATTATTACGGGCTATTGGGAAAAACCTTCCGAAATAGCTGTACTGGGAAAAATAGTATAAAAACAAAATAACTGTGGTACATTTTAAAAAATTGTCATTTTATTAAAGGTAACTAGTGCTTATGAAACTAGGCTATTGCTAATTGTCCCTTACTAATGAAATATTTGATCCATTATGTTGCAAAAAGTTAATATATTTAGGTTAACTATTACGGGAAAAAATTTGAAATTAATATATTATATATAGAATAAATATATAGAACCAATCTATATTTAAAAGATATCATTTACTTTATAATGAAATCTTTTTTGTAGCATATATAGATTTATTCCTGAATACAGCAGTAGTGCCGGATCCCTACTATCTGATGATCGAATATACATGTTGGATCTTAATTTGTATTAGATCTCTAAAAATGCGTGCTAAATATATTTTTTTAAATAACTTAACCACCGATTTTCTCCTTAAATATTGTTCTATTTTTGTTGCAAAAGAGCTAATTTAAATCAAAGTATTGTTACTGCATCGAGTGGATCTCGAGTTGCCATAGTTATAACATGGAAATATGAACCCATTTATAGCCAGGGGTGTTCAACTGCAATGGTAAGTAGTGGGGCAAAGTTTCGCTTAGTCCAATCATTGGCGGCGCTGACAACGCGAATTTGATTGGTTAGTTTAAAATAGTTATGTAGAAACCTGTAAGGAAAATATTTTGCTTTGATTGGTCTGCCATTTCCCCTGATTATTTTGTGACGTCACATTTATTGACCAATAGTATTTAAATAAAAATCAAATTTAAATTTTAAAATTAATTTATTAAAATAAAATCCTATACAAATATACATAAGTGTAAATAATATAAATATATATAAACAAAAAGCAAAAAAAAAACAATTATGAACTCTGTTCTAGGCAATATTAAAATATCTATAATTCTTCTATAAGGCCTTCCCATATATGTTTAGTGCCATCAATTTTATGGGATCTATTAGAGTTCTAACTTATCTTGATATATTGAAGGCAAACTTTAAATCCTTTCCTGTTGATATTACATTAACTTCATTAAACCAAAAATACAATCAAACCTCAAAATAACTTAAAATTTTGTCTTGAAAATCATTATGGATTGGACAGTCGAAACACTAAAAATGTATGTTTTTTTTAAAAATATTTAGATTTTAGAGTATTTAATATGTGGAACTACTTAATATAGAATATAGACAAATATTGCATGTTGTCTCTTTTTCAGACTTTTGTTTTCCTCAGAGCAAAATTCTCTGGAACTGAAAATATAGACTCAACTGGTGATTTAACAACCTCAAGTGGTACTAGATCTCCCGTTAAAAAAGAATATAAGTTATCTAACATGTTCATCTTCTTCACAATTTTCTCTGGGAGAATGATGTGAAAAAATTGAAATGATGAGCCCTTTTAAAAATTTCTCGAACATACTAGGGGAAGGATGCTGTTTCTACCTCTATGACCTCTAATAGATCCAACAAAAATCTTTAAGCAATTTTGGTTAAGATTTGTTAAACAAATGTAGTTATTTGTAAATTTAGACAAAATAGATTTCTTTAAGTTAATAAATCCCCTAAAAGTAGCAATTAAATTTTTAATTGATGGCACCATAACAAATATTTTCTTAACAATCAAATTTAAATATATAATTCCTCTACTATAAAATGATTGAACACTTATTGTTCTAAAAAGTTAAAGAATTGCAAATATTTTAGGGGTATTTTACAATTAAAAGTAGTATTTATTACTACTAATTATCCAGTTATATTAATTATTACCTTCTTGTAAAACTTCTTTATGTAGAGACATCACACTGACAACATACGCACAACTTGGTAGATTAATTGAATTTTATTACTACTAACATCTTCATAAGTTTTTGAATTTCTGTAAACAAACAATATATAAACAGACATGTAGTAGATAGATAATTTTATATGTACCTGATAAAACCAATGATGGATATGCATTTACCCAAATACCTGTTCGTGAAGGAAGGATAATTCTAAATTTTTCACTAATATGTCCATAACAAACACAATGACGTTGATATATTTGCATTGTGATTTATCCAGGTAACTTACTACTATTTACTTGATCAACCCATTTTTGTAAAGGAGCGAGATCAATCTTTGGGAAACGATATCTAATTTCCGTAGTAGAATTTTACCCCGGTACACTACATCTTTTACTACACTGACGTATTGTCATCAATTTTTATATTATTACCCCATAATAATTAATGTAAAACAGAAAATATGCACAACGTAAAACGAAAATTTCGTGATCTAAACAAAAACCATAACCTACAAACATAAAAATGGACGCCCATAGAAAATGCTGATTTCACACAATTTGATCGACCAATCACATTTCATATTAGTGGCGGCACCTGGAATTTAAACTGCCAATCACAATTTGCGATCGCAGCGCTACAGTTGATTGAACTAAACAAAACATTTCCCCAAGGTCGCCTATACCGTGAAATTTCTATTTTTTCTATGTCTATAGCTACGGTTTTGTACTGACAACCTTACTATCAAAATGAAACTCTAAAGCAGAACATAGAAATTCTCGAAATCAAGAAATATTTATATAAATATGCGACCGTTCAGTATTTTATATTGTTGAGACGTAACGCCAGCTTATTCTTCCGATAGTACATCTACCATTAGCCATAGTAATCCAGTAAACTTATAGTGATGCCCTGTAAATTGAGTTGACGCGACGTGCACTTTGCGCTACTCCGACATTAGCAAATTGAAGAGGTTCTCTCAGGCCCCGTAAGTTCCGCTTTCTCGTGAGACAGTTGTCGGGCGAAGTTAGCGACTTTAACTGACGACTAGCCAAGTTTCACTGCTACGACAAATGGCCGTACTACGATTATGAAACTTGTCCGGGCCGAAGGATAAACTAATTTGGCTGAGAGACCGCCATCGTCCAGATTATGCAGGTCCTGTTTGAGAAAGAAAGAAAGTTTCCTGTTAATAGAGGAAAATCGACAAGGTAAATAAGAAAACTTTAAACTATTTACGTTGAAGGAGATCTAGACTACGCGCGAACGTTGATATGTTGTTCACTAACACTAGAAAATAACTACACAACAGAATTGGAAAAATAAATAAACCAAACAAAAATGAATGACAACAATTATAAAAAGAGAAAAAAAATATAAAATATAAAAACTAAATTAAAACAAACAAACCCTTTCAGGTTAAAGACTAACAAAAAAAGCTATCGAAAACATCAAATATATAATAAATTAATATTATAAAAAATTACGATTTACAAGTTTCGATAGATTCGATATGACAAAGAATAGATAAAATAATACCACATAAATTGATACCTTAATATGCTATAGACAAGAGATCAAATATAACAAATTAATATTATGAAACAGATTAAGCTTTTAAAAAAATTAATTCATAAGTTCCAACAGAGATACGTAATAAATTATGACGTAACAAAAATAGCAATGGTAAAGCCACATAAATTGATCTTTGTTGATATTTCAAAAAGCTATTGCAAATATGTCAACTTTATCATAAATAAATATTATTAAATAAAACAAAATCAATATTTACAAGTTTATATAAAGAAACAGGTTATCATATACCAACAAATTATGACATTATTTAATATTAACTCTAAATTGAATAATAACCTTTCTAATATATAATGACGTAATATGGGCAATTTTCGAAGTTATTTTTAGCTAAACTTTTAACAAGCTAATCTAGATAAAATTCAAAATAGGTTGTTAGTAAGTAAATTTCACTGTATGTCATCTTCACACTCCAAATCAATACATCAGCTAATTTTCGAAAATTATAGGCAGAAATATGAATTTAACGCTGAATTTATAGATAAACAAAATAAAATGAATTTTACAAGATTAAATAGTAGTCGTAATTATGATTTATTGAATAACGACGTTTACATTGATAACCTAACAATGGTAAATTATAATGGAACTTATATGATATAAAAATTAATTTCTGTTAGAGTGGAGTATCATTTAGAAACATCAAGTCAGTCCATTGGTACCTTTCGAAGTTTTAGGAACACAAATATAAGGAAATTAAATATATAATGTTCGTTAACTGTAGAAATAAAGGTTAATCTTGTTCCAACAAATTATGAAAATTTCTGAAAAATTACATTTTGTGACACAATTTTTCTAACATAAATGAAATTACATCTGTATCTGTAAATTACGTATGTCTATTGATATTGTTCTCTAACGTCTAACCCGTCACGTTCTTTAGTAATAGTGTGAATACTATTTACGATTAAAAGTTGTATTACTACACAATGGCAGCCGAGATCCTTCCATAACCATTGCACATTCAGTGAATTTGAAAGGAACGTATGAAAACATGAAACTAATTTTAGAC
The DNA here is from genome assembly GCF_030347505.1 of Rhynchophorus ferrugineus. NCBI lineage: Eukaryota > Metazoa > Arthropoda > Insecta > Coleoptera > Curculionidae > Rhynchophorus > Rhynchophorus ferrugineus. The sequence continues at coordinate 15,424,243 of NW_027472587.1, forward strand.
TCAATCAAATACAAAGAATACAAATGGAAAGGGGAGATACTACAACAGGGAGATTTCGCGAAATATTGTTGTTTTCTCTGTTTGTGAGACAGTAGATACACCAAAAACAACTATGAAGTTAAATATTGGTCAAAAAAAAAACTTACTTTGTTTGTAGTAAATCAAAGGCTAAATATGAGCCTCTTTTTCCACAAGAAAATATGATTCTTCCATCCTTACATATAAAACTTGGCTTAATGAAAAATGCTAAAGGATTTTTGTATTTTTAATCTGGTTTACATTTCATATATGTTAAAATACATTTCTTGCATTACCATTTCTACTTTCCCTCCTAGTCTTGGAATGATGAGTGACGAATAAGCTGAATGCCTTCACCAGGAAATAAAACAGATAGAAGGACGTTATCAAAAAGGATAGAATGCTAAAATATTGCAGATTAGGTACTGCTGGTTTGTAATGATCGAGGATTCTACTGTTCACAAAAGGAAAAGTTAATATTTCGTGATATTTTTAAAGCTCATTTTTTATTGACTACTTAAACCTGATCTGTTTTGATTCATTGTCTATCTGTAAATATATATTACTACTTTTTTAATAAATCCTATTATATAAATAAATAAACATGATTTAAAATGTTCATACTGTCATTACATATTTATAATACTTAGATTTATCATAACTTTAAAAGGGTATCTGTTACAAAAACACTGTTTAAGATTTTTTGTTCAGCAGGTACAATTTGATAACACAAAGCCGTTTTGTGTAATTTTATATAACCAAAAAATGTCACAGTATTATAGCATTTCTGTGATATTTACAGCAATATTCACAGAAAACACAATAAATATATTCCCTTACAACACACCAACAAGGCTATTCAGAGTTGAAATAGTAACAAGGAAACAACGACCGAAAATATCCGAGATGTATTTTTCTACACGACTCGGGAAAATCCAAAAATAAAACACGCCGTTCTATTTGCGTTTAGCTTTATTTCTGACTTGACAAGCACATTAAATCTTCCTCGATACAACGACAAAATGTACCCTTACCCTACGTACCTGCGGAATTTATAATGGCGAAGCGACGGTGGTCCCTTTTAGCAATATTTCCGTGCCGGAATATTGATGGTCCACGTGAACAGGCGAATTCATCTCTTGTCGTTATTTCAGAATTCAGCGAAACGTTAGGAGTTTTTTAAGGCTTCGATATTTAACTGAAACACATGACATTTACAAATTTCGGTAGCAGTGAGATGACTTCTATTTCTATTAATACAGCAAAAGTCTATGTTATAATACTATTTAAAAGTGATTTTTTATTGCAAGTAATTGTTTTTCCCACTTTAAAGGCTTATTAATTGATACTTGTGGACACATTAATACCCTATTCAAAACACCTCAAAATATATTATAAACTGATACTATGTATCTGATGGAGCCTCAAAAAATATCGTTAATAAGTTTAAATAAATAAACAGGCCATCATATCTCAACAAATTACGAAATTACAACAAACAACAATGGCAAAACCACCTAAATTGACATATGTGGATATTTTAATAAACAATCGAAATCTCATCAAATAACATAAATTAGCATTATGCAGGTTATCGCCTTGAAAAAAATGCCACTTACGAATTTAAATAAATAAACAGGTTATCATATACCAACAAATTATGGCATGATAAAAAATAGAAATGGTAAATCATTCATGTCGCAGAGTTATTTAAGATTTTGGGTTATTTTCGGATATTTCCGTATTGTTGGAACCATTATGACAATTTTAGATAAAAAAACGACTAAGAATAGTATGTTCAATTATTATTATATATTATATGTTTGGTAATAAATACGTTAATTTCTGCATTAAGAGTTAAAATGAAGAATTACAGAGGATATTAACAATAATACAACACTTTCATATAATTTTAAACCCTCATTTGTTGGTGAGTTGTTAGTTCCTACGTGCGATTGATAAGACAAAGTAAAAAGCAGCACTATCTATTATTTTAATTAATATTTTATATCAAATACATATCTAATATTATATTGAAAATACTTTAAAAACAAGTTTTAGTAACATAACATTTCTAAATTATTCAACTTATTATGTTATTATAGAAATAACATATGATTAGTTTAATAAATTGTGGTCGAAATTCGAACTAAGATCGACAACTACTATTATTAGACTGTTATATTTTAATTGTTGCTAATTATTTTTCCGCCATTCTGGGACCTATTAAACTACTTTATGTGTATCTCAGCAGGTGATTTAAAAAAATACCTGAAATAGATAAACCAAAAAGCGTTATCAACCACCAAAACTCTAGATCACGTATATATTTAGTTACTTAAAAAATAGAGACCACCTGGAAAGTGTTATAATATATTTCCCCAACAACAATATATTTTCTAAATTTTATAAAGATAAGGAAACTTTAAAATCTCTGGCCTTGATCGTAAAAGACACCCGCGATACTATAAATGTCCGAATACGTTTTTCACCATACAGGCGACCCATAACGTTTTATCACACCTTCACAGTGCTCGTCCCATTTCGACGATAATAAAGGAAAATATAATTTTTGATATTCAATTTTACAATGGACCACCGTCATGTTATCGTTAACTATATCGTTTACCTTTCTTTCGAGATGCTTAAAACCAGATGTCGGGTAACGTGAACGAGGTCTTAGTCTGGAACGAAGGTAGTTTCGGCTAATGGAATAGATTAGGAAAAAAAGAGGATAAGACATTTTGATTCTGTTAAAATCATGTTCGTAGTTCTCTTTATTATTTTATTATAATTGGATATTATTCATCAATATTTTTCAAATCAAATTCAAGATAAATACAATTTCGGGCTATAGTACTACCGACAAAACAGCTCATGCACGTCATCAAAGTCTCAGTGTTACTGCATTAACGTAAAATTGTGTTCTACTATGTTTTCCGTTTTGTAACCTCTCATTATTATCTACAAGATTTTTAAAAAATTTGTAGGCATTTATGTCGACCAGTACCAAAGAAAGTCCAATTTTATAAACTGATTCAATAACATTTTCAGACACATCAGAAACATTCTCAAATAGGGTAAAAGGAGAAAAAAATTCCACTCCGTGTTTAAAATAATATTACATTTTCACAAACTGTATTTAGCAGTACATTCGGTGCCATTTATGACATGCATTGGCTGTTTTGTTGGATGAACCAATGTCATATATTTTCACTACAATATCTGTTATGTCTTTGTTTCATTTTTTTTTAATTACCAATGATCCAGAATATCCATACATAAAACACTTATACGGACTTATGGATCATCTTTCTGATTATAACTTATAGTATTAATGAAGTTTGACTCGAGCCAAATAAGATATACCACTAAAATTAATATTATTAAAATAATATACATTATTGGGTATATTTATAGACAGTAATTTATAGCCCAATCCTAACTACATTGACCTCCTTGCCAAAAAATGTACTACTTATTTCTTAATGAACTATGGAGAGCATAGAGCAAACTGTGCGATACTCCAACAAAAAGTTCTTCATCAACACAATTTTATCCACTAAAGAGATGGTTGTACTAAGTATCAAGGGGATTATTTGTGAATTATTGTGACTCGATATTTTTGCTCTGTACATTCAGAAATCATACAGTATGTTTCCAGAATGATGGAAAAAATTATGGATAGTGATTAACTGAAAGTTATGCTCAATGGAGAGTTTCTAGCACTTTTGTTAGAATATTACTTTTCACAAAAACATCAAGAACCTATTCGGTATTCTAATGATAAATTCAGGTAAATTTTAACAAACCAATTCTTTAACATCATTACGATTCCTACAATTATAGTTCTTACAGGCAGCAGGAATAATATCTGGTTTCACAAAATAATATAGACATTATTTCATTAATTTAATTTTTTTAATATTACGTCCTACATATTAGATATACGTCCTCCGGATATTACTAAAGCTTTTTTTCTTTCACTGTTTGCTTTTGCATCATGAAAGCGTAATGGCGTAGACGTGAGACTATAAAGCATTTTTGGATTAGAGCGAATGCCGTTTTAAATTTCATTTTTCAAAAAAAACTGATCTTTACAACGCAAGCGACGATAAAAGCTTTATATGAAGAATGAGCTTAAATTGATTTAATAAAATGAATTAGTGATGTTCCTGTATTATAAACTACACCAACTTTTCTCATTTCTATTCCTCTTAGCAGAACTTGAAATTGAACGAATTAAACTAACTTTACAGGTAAATCGCGTTGATATGTGTCTTAGTACGTTCAAACTTAGCATATCTATAACACGTTATTCGTATGATAATTATGCTAGTTACAACGTCATATAAAGTTTTATAACCACTCTAGTCAAATCGTTCTTAAACAAAAATTGTTATGATTCTACCATCAGAATACAAAATTAAGTAACAGAAAACTAGAAACTCCTTGTTTTTTCTCGATTTTCCTTTTCATTAAACAGCAAGTCGTTGACAAGAACGGTCAGAAGAGAGTGGCTTTTTTCGAGTTGACCAAAAACTACGAAATAAATGGAAGAATTTCACTTCGCTTTCTCGAAAGCCACTCTGCACGCTAACAAAAAAAGAAGCACGCTTTTACATTTGCTAGCTTCGTCTGAATGGAGATGGTTCGTCTATGATATACCATTCATCAAAAAATATCGAGAATTTTTTACATTATAGAAAGTATTGCAGTACAGTTTTATATAAAAAATGTCATATTAATTTTCTAACATACTGAAATATATTTCGTTTAGAAATAGTCGAAATAATAAAAATAATTTGCGATGAAATTTGGATCACATTCAGCAATAATGTGCAAAAGAGATTATGATTTGAGTAAGTAGGAATACATCTGAACCAAAAATACACGTAATTACATGTAGATTTCGATCATGACACACATATCTTTGAGACAAAAGTCATTAAACTATTGTTTTAAATTAAATTTTTAAAAAAATTGCTTTGAAAAACATGACTAAAACCGATATTAATTTATATGAATGCCGTTAATATTATTATATATCAATGATAGTTAAAGCTATAGATAATATTTAGGTGGGATTTATATATGGTGAACATTCATCTTCTTAACTTACTTTTCGAAAATAGGACACAGTTCTCGACGTTAATAGCTCCTATTTTTTACCCGATATTCCATAGAATAGAAACTTTTAGGGCCTATTACTGGGGATTTTTAAACGCATTACGTCTGGCTCCTGAGTATCACGAGAAAACACTTAAAGTTCGTCGGACTTTTTTTTACATTTATCCTGCTTTCCGGTGGAATAGGATTCCTGGGGATGGCATTGAAGCGTCGAGTCGAAAGTTTTTTTGCGTTATTTTTTCGCATGACTTAGCCTAAAGTCAGCGTTTCTTAACAAGTATTAAGTTTAATTATCACTATAGAAAGGAAAAACCTAATACCTACACAGTAGTTTGGATTTATTAGGAAATATTCTTATAATAAAAGTTATTATAAAAAATGTTCAGCTATACTCTTAAATACAGAACAAGTCTACTACAAAGATATGGTATAATCAAATATGGAAAATCAAACCTAACGAAACTCAACCTGTGCATCCACCGTTCATATATAATCAGACCGTATAAGCAAAAATAACATTAAATAATACTATCATTCCATATAGTAACAACGCTAAGTACCTCGGAATGATTCTTGGTTCAAAACGCTGAAAGGAACATGCAAAAACACATAAGGAATAACTGGGGATTAAATACAGACAAATGTATTGGTTCATTGGAACAAAATTAAAATAATTATTACATAATAAATTGCTATTATACAAGCAACTATTGAAACCTATATGGACAAAGGGAATTCAATTATAGGGGTGTTCCGCGAAGAGTAATACAAATACAATACAAGTTTTCCATAACAAAATCATGAGAAGCATTGTAGGTGCACCCAGCTACCACAGCACTGGTTACTTACATAGTGACCTTCAAATACCGACTGTCACTCAGGAAATTAAGAAAATAGCAATAAAACATGAGGAGACACTCGATTTTCATCTCAATATCGAAGTAATGCAACTCTTGGATAACACAATAATAGGCCACTCATTCAAAATAAACAAACCTTTTTGATCTCGTGTAGTGAAGGGTAGTGAGCTACACTTAATAGAAAAACAGCAGTGTTAATGTCTTAGATAAATACCTAAATATAAGTTATTGTATAAACAAATTGTGAGTTAGTCGGCAACGACTAGTAACAATGTAATAAGTAAATTTTTAAAAAATCTTCAATCAGCTGTATATTAATATGTGCATAGTCGATAGCCTCAAATAATGAGGAAGTAGTGAGCACTGTAATATATACCATTTAAGAAAAGTTTAATTATTAAAACACTAACATTAACATTAAACATAAACATTAAAGTTATGCAGAGCGTGACATAATTTACGATCATATGATAGGCACTTTATTTGTAATATTTTTATTAAATTTGTTGAATCCATAAATTTTGGAATATGTAGCCGATCGCACAGTTTATGATGAACTGAAATAAATAAATATTTTAATAGTCAATTAATTATTTGTTTACGCACCATTCACGTGACAGTGTATTTTAAAAACTTAATGCGAATTCATGTTCAGGATTGAAGCAATAAATTGTTATCTTCGGTTTATTAAGATTTAAAAGAATTGTACGCATTAAAAATATTAGTGCTTTATATCAATTTAAAAAAGCAACGGGTTAGAAACGTATATTTCATTCCAAACCTAGTTTATTCAACAGATTGAGCCCTTCCTGGGTTCAGGCTCTTCTAGCACCTCAAATATATAATAGCCTCATGTCCGTATCTTGGAGACTCGTTCGAATATGTATAGTCAGTTTAAAAGAAACTATACTGAAGTCACACAATTGAAGTTGTAAGCAAAAAAGAAATCGTCAAGACAACCTCTTGGATTTTTTAGTGACTGAGCTCAGAGCTACGATCATCGGCATTAAGTTTATCGACTGGCAAGTGACCAACTTTGAAGATTATACCAGAGCACATCCAGTCTTACCCAGCCCGGTTACTGGCGTCACTGGGATCGTTTTCCTTGTCGGGTTTTACACTCTTGCCTAAGAACAATCACAAATATTAAACAATCACAAACATAACGATCATTCCCCAGAAGGATTCGAATCAGAGACTATCGCAACAGCAGGAGAGCCGTACTGTCGCATTTTTCAACTGCGCCATCAAGCCAACAGGAATTTTATATTACAGAAATAAATATTATATTTTTAGATGAATGTGCTATATGTAACTTTTTTAAAATTTAATCATAGAAATGGTACGCAAAAATATAATTTACGCCAAATGCAACATAGCACGTTTTATTGCTAACAACTTCCAAACAAATTCGGCAACTATAAAATATGATTAGGGTAAACGCAAACGGTTGCAGTAAACGACGGCGCATGCAATTTGCTGCCGGAGAAGTCGCAAATCTGCACCGACGACGCAATCCTAATTAAACTCGGAACCAGCCACGTAGTAGGCGTCGCGCGCTAAGAAATGCGAAGGTGCAAAGTAATATATAACGACGACGTGATATTTCAGTTAAAGGTAGCGCATTTCCATATCTATCTCTTAAAATGGAGCTAAGTGCGGCCAGATCTTACGTGGTAGAACCGTAATTTCGCAGGAATGGGAACCGTAAAGCTGCTAGGGATACGCTCAGAGTCGGTGAATGTCGTTAGAAGTGTGTGGGGACATTTACATTTTAAATCTAACTTATTTCGGAATCGTATTTTGTCTGGTTAGGTAGTCCTGCGATCCGATATGCCTCCATATTATATTCAAAGCTATTAAATTGTCGAAATAACGTCGTAGTTTTCACTATTATTTTTGAGCATTTATTACCACATTAAAATATTCCTCAATATCAAAAATTCAAGTCAAATTGTCACCAAGAAATGAGATTGTCATGCGTCGTTTGTGTGAAGCCATTCCTCCTGAATTATAGACCGAAAACTCTTGGTTTCTTCACACATCAATCCTCCACCATTCTATGCGCCTTGTATAAATCTTTGGTCTTGGAATATTTGGAACATTTTTTACAATAAGGGCACATAAAGATGGAAAAGAGAATCTAAAACAAACGAGATGATAAAAAAAAACAAAAAACAAAGAGATATAAGGAAAAGGTTTATCCATTGAGTCTACACTACTGCTACTATTATTGTTACTGTTACTGTTAAAGTGAACATATAGTACGGCTGTTTGAAAACAGATGTATCCACTTGCAAGATACTGTTCAGAATAACACCTATTTATTTGTTTGATATATATATTTGTGGAGGTATATGAAAATGTGATTTATTCGAAATTAACTGTTGGGTGCTAGGGGGTGCTTTCCTCAACCTCTATTCCTAATATCGCTGACTGAGTGAAGATCAAATACACCAAATACAACCAAAGAAAACTCAAAATAAAAGATGGGTGAAAATGAAAAATAATTCAAGATAAGAATAAATTCGAAAGAAATAGCAGATCCGAAATAATGTTTCAGCGTCAGAGGTTATTTTCTGTATCATATTGTCACGTCATAAATAGTGGATAAATTATAAAGATCTGAAGCTAAAAACAGTCAAGATCGCGCCAAAAATGAAAGTTCACAGAAGTATCAAAAGAATTTGACCTTTGAGTTGCTTAAATCCAACAAGACTATTAACCAAATGAGCAATTAATAGCCGACAAAACTGTTAAAAGCTAACTTTAAAAATAGATAAGGGGTACTTCCACCTCGCCCTCCTCATAATTTACATAATACCCTTACTAAAGGATACTTTACTTCATTTTAAATCATCTAAACTTGTTTTTATATGTTTCTAGCTAAAGAATAAATAGAGTAGCACTCATGAAGTACACAATAAAAAGAAGACAATATAGTTTTTGATGAATAGTATTTTAAATAATGTTCAATTGTCATTGAATTAAATTAATGGTTTTATCAAACAAGCAGGCAAAATGTTTGCATACGTCCAATAATACTTTGTTCTTTAAAAACTGAGATAACGAGCTATAAAATCGGTAAACCTATGACAATAAATCACATCAAACCGAGCGAATATTTAGGAACCGACTATCAGATCCAACAAACTCCTAATTAATAGAACTGAAATCTTAAACAAAGACAGTATATGAAAACATCGAGTTTGTAGTTCAGACGAGATCGAAAGAATGGCGTTTTTTGTTCGGGCAGACTCAAAAGAAATTTTAATTAATAGGAATTGTTGAAAGGCAACAGATTTCGCCTCGTTTATTCATATCTGGCTTTCATGCCGCACAAGGCATAACGTTTCGTTCGCATTTATCTCTTCAATCTGTTAAACTATTATCTGCCTCTCGTGTGAATAGGCGCTGAAATATAGCGTAACGTAGACATGGAAATATATTTAAAAATTAATGTTAAGGATGGCTTTCTATGGCTTGTAAGCGACTATAATAATTTAAGTTAAAATTATAATATAACAGGTCAGTTGAAAAGTCCCCAGCCTACCATAGTAAAACACATTTTTTCAGCAAAATTATTATTTTTTTATTCAACATAATTCCCTTCAAGGGTGATACACTGATTATAGCGACCCTCCAAATTTTCAATAACATTTTTGTAGTACTATTTCCCCTTTGCTTCAAAATAGGCCTCAGTTTCGGCGATCACCTCTTCATTCGACGAAAATTTCTTCCCAGCAAGCATTATTTTGAAATCTGATAACAGGAATAAGTCGCGCGGGGGCAGATCTGGAGAATACGGTGGATGAGGAAGCAATTCGAAGACCAATTCATGTATTTTTGCCATTGTTTTCACTGACTTGTGACACTGTGACACACTTTATTTTTCTTCAAATGCAGCCGTTTTTCGGCGATTTCGTCCTCCAAACACTCCGATAACGCTATGCAATAGTCGCTATTGATGGTGCTTCCTATTTCAAGGTAGTCAATAAAAATTACTCCATGCGCATCCCAAAATACGCCATAAACTTGCCAGCCGACTGTTGCGTTTTCCCACGCTCGGATGACTGTCGATTGGTCTTCGAAGTGAAATGATGGAGCTATGTTTCACCCATTGTCACATATCGATGCAAAAACTCAGGTTTATTACACTTAATCATCTTCATACACTGCTTCGATTCATCAAATTGCCGTTGTTTTTGTTCAAAACTGAGCTCGCGCGGCACCCACTTTGCTCAGAGCTTTCTCATACCCAAAGTATTCGTTATTCAAATGATATGATTGATAAGTTCAATTGATATATTTAGAGTGTCTGCTATATCATTTAATTTCAATTTACGGTCACTCAAAATAATTTTGTGGATGTTTTAAATGTTTTCGTCGGTAACAACCTCTTTCTCCTTTGGGCGTCCACTGCGTTCACCGTCTTAGGTGCTCACCACGTCAAAACTTAGTATACCAATCCTTGATGGTTGATTTTCCTATATCCGAAAACTAGTCATCAAGCCAAGTTTTTGCTTCAACTGTATTTTTTCCCTTCAAGAAGCAATATTTTATCAACAGGCGAAATTCGTTTTATCCATTTTTTTCACAATAACAAAAGTTGCTTCACTCAAAATGTTATAATTCACAAATTAATGATCCGACAGCTGTCAAATTTATACACGCATCTTTTGAGGGTTAGGGCCAACTAAAAAACTTATGTTCTATTTCTTTAGCTAATTCTAGTAGCGCCATCTATGTATCAGGCTGGGAACTTATTAATTGACCTGTTATATAACATAAAATGGATCTTATTTTACACTATTCTCATTTTTGTTAATTTATTGCTATTTTTCTCACTTCCAACCTTCATCTTATTACGAGCTTACTTTTTCGCCACATTCAGTTCTCCATTTGCCTTCTTTGTCTTGCCTAGCTTCTACATGTATTATCATTGATCATCTATTATCTCATTCAACTGTTGTTGTAGTTCTTTATTATTTATGAAATCTTTAATATTATTTATAGGCCAGGTTGACAACAACACGTACCAAATGGCAGCGTGTCGCGTCTAACTATAATCTATATTAATAATTATCTTTCTTATAATCCTCAATATGGTAATATCCTTCTCTTAAATGCTTCGCTGTCAAATCTCGGCGAACTTGTTTTTAACAAGTCTTTAAAGCTCAGGGAAAAAATTAAACACTCGCAAATTCCAACGTTGCCACAAGTCCTCCCTAACATCCTGACAATTTTTATATGACGGTTACGTCATTTTTATGAATAGCCAATAGTCGTAACGCTATCAAAAACTGGAGTTAATATAGCATAACAAAATGATAATAATATTAATACTGTTGTTTCATCATAATAATATATACTAACAAATAATCTGAAATAAATATCAAAAATTATTCCACAACTCTTGTGTATACACCCTGTAACCAGAAATTAAAAATACTAATAAATAAACTAAAACAAATATAAAATATTACATCACAACTCTTGTGTATACACCCTGTAGCCAGAAAATATCCAGGCAGCTTCGTTGTTTTTGCCCGAACTGTAACAAACGACACCAGTCTACACAGAAAACTCAGACAAACGCAGATTGATGGCCCTGTCTCGGAATAAAATTGGCTCCAAATGTATTCCTTGCTAAATTACTATTTATTCCCCAATTAAAGCGACCTTAGCCCATAATTAACTAGCTCGAACATGTTTATTCTTAGGCCACCGGGTAATTGCCACCGAGAATGTTACGTGTTTGGCAAATATAACCAATAAATGAGTGAGAGAGTCCCTACTATTTACTTGTGTAAATTGATTAAGCATTCTCGTTCACTAACTTGAAATATTTCTTTAGATAATTAATTTAAAACTTAATCGGCCTGATTATTATTAATATTGATCACTAAAACTATAGCTGGATTAATTTGAATCTAATTTGTAAATTCTAGAACGTTTTAAATGAATATTATCCATATTGGTTTTTGTTAAAATAATGACCATGGCTTTATTTTTCGAATATCTTGAATTTCACATGGAAAAATAGACATATCTCTCGAGACTACGCAAGCATTTGCTCATTTTTATAAAGATTATAACTCAGCTGATGAAAAGCATGCTACTAAAGAAGGTGTTTATATTTTAGATAATAAATATAAAATCTAAATACAATATAACAAAAAATTGGCATTCTGATTCCTTATTTTTCGATAAGACAATATTTTCCAGGTATGAAGGAATTGTAGATACCATTTTAAATATCCCTCGCTATCAACACATAATTCAGTATAAATAATCCACATTAATTATCATGACTCAACTGAGCTGGAACCTAATAGAAGATTGCTATACCCTACCTTCGCAATGCCCTCGCTGTGGCTTTTCACACTCAGTGTGTTATATACTCTTAGAATGCCACAAAGAGAGCCGAACCTAACATCCCCTACTGTTTATCAAATTTGTTTATCTCGGAAAACTTACCTAAGTTCTTTATAATCATTGAAATACTTATTTTACAATATGATATCTGCATATCACGAATTTTGCTATCGAAATCTTATATATTAATATACTTGGCTTTTATACCCTATACAAATGTCTGTGTAACTATAACTTAATTGTAGTAAAATCACTATCAGCCTATCAACCAATGGTCCTTTAAATTTAGGAATATACTAGTATAAAATAAATATAGTTTATGTCCAAGTACACCTTAGACACTACCTTTTGTAGCTCTTCTTAATTATATTCGTAATAAAATTTACTTAATCATTCGTCTAGTGTTTATTTCTAAATCCAGACTGGTGAAGCAGAATGAGTTGTTTTGATAATGGTAGAAGAAGAACATCATATATATTGATGCCCTGTTTACTCAGTTATTTTCATATTATTATATTTTACTGCATGCTATTTCATTAAGTTATTTTCATCTTTTTCGTCATAGTCCTCCAAAGATACATATCTGCTGAGGAGAGAAAAAAGTGCTAATACAGTTTCGATCACAAAACACGTGGAATTTGTCACAACATCGCATCAGAAATTAATCAAGCTTATAATCAAATCTTAAAAGCAAAACTGTAGGAACAATGGGAGATTTTCTATTTGGCAAAATACTGAAAAGACCCAAAAACGTCGACTTATTCAAAGCCGAATACTTTGGACAGCGGTCCAGACACAGAGCTTTCGTTTAAGATCATTTTACGAAAACAATCCGTAATTTAATTTATAATTTTTCCTTAATGCCACTAAGAGAAAAACTGTAAATCTCGAAAACTCCTCTACAATATAAATGGCGGATCTTGCGAGAGCCCAAACAAAATCGGGAGACGTCTACGGCAAAAACACGTCTATGTTTATAATAGCTTTGTCGTAATTAATATCAAGAAAAAGGGGCCCTGTCGGAATTAATGACGTCCAACGTAGACGACTAATTTCGTATCACTTTATAATGCTCTTCTAGACTAAATCCTACTAAGAAACTTAATGATTTATATTATAATTAGATTTCCCAACAGGTGGAAAAGTTTGAAATTATCGCAGGGGCGGTTAGGAGGGCTGAAGATTCCTATTGTACGCCATTATCTGAGCTAAAAGTTTTGATTCCAGTCCATGCATGAATAACAAGCGACTAGAATCAGTTTGATGATATAAATTTACTGAGACAGTTACAAATTGATATTAACATATTATATACTACATATAACATATGAAGAGATAAAGAGCAGCGATATGCCGAGTTGTTTTTATTTAATAAAGTAATACAGAACGTTATATTTTCTTTAGTCGAATAGGGCAAGTCCGGATGATACGGTGGACGCATCAAAACTTCTCAGCCATTATATCTCTCAGTTTTCGAATAATATATTTCCTGTTGACCAATTCTGCCGATTTTTCTTTAATCCTCTACTTCGGCCGTATTAATTTTTGACACAACAGTGGACAGTGATGGACAATATTCGTTACAATACTATTAAAGTCTTAGTCACCTTTTCATCGCCTTTTTGGCATAAATAAAGGCTTTTTGAGACTTTGTGAAGCTACTATAGACTTCAACAATAACCTTTCTCATACATTAATATCGTCTGGGATTTATATTTTATTGTATGTAGCCATCCATTTCAAAAATGATCCAATGTCGTTTGGTCATAGCAGCGATTCACAATATAAAATATAAAAATCAACAAATTTAGGTGCTAGTTATGTGATCTCTAACATATTTTTCTATAAATCTAACAAATTTTTGTTTTTTAACTGATATTATATGGTGGTATGGATTCTTTTGAAATTGTTCAACTAACCAGTATCAACTAGAATAATCAAAAAATGAAATTGATTATCAAGTAAAGGAACCAAGTTGATGTTGAATTAGCAAACGTTATTAGCAGCTACTAGAAACATTTCTTGACATATTTTAGAACAGTTTGGACCAAAGTATTGCAGTTGGATCGAGGATGCTCAAGTCCCCTAGCCACAAACTATTAGAACTAACAAACATCAGTGTTCGCAGCACGCAGATCAAGGAATACGGCCACCAAAGGTAAGTTGTACAAACTGTTTCTGAACTAATATAGTCTACTTGAACTTGAACAAAAGTTTGGAACTAGGAGTGTAAATCCACCAAAGACGTATTGCAATGGCTCGGTTGCCCAGTCGTGGGTTAATGGGCCATTCCCTACAAGGTATATCAGTGAAAAGTTTGGTAAAAATGAGGCACTTTAGAAGATCACTAAGGCAAACTAGCGAACGAAGATACAGGCGATATTTGCAAACAATTTAACTGCAAAAGTAAGCTTCCCAGGCACGATGAAGACTACGTATAACGCGATTCATATGACAACGGACGTCTTAAGAAATCGATTAGGTGTCTGGTGACGTGATGGGACAAGTTTATAGATTATAGTTACCGTTTATAACAGAATAGGATTGAATTGATAGTGTTCTCTGTTTAGTCGTGCCTATAAGTCGCCATTTCTTCTCGTATAAATAATATACTTTTAAAATTTTGTCTGACGACATTATGCACATTTAGAATTTTGGATGCTTCCAAATATGGATCAATAGATATGATTACGAAGTCTTTTTTTTTCTGGTAAGGTCCATGGCTATTTAAACTTATAAGCCATACATATAAGCACTTTTATATTTAAACCTTTGAATCATTCAGATATTGGAGTCCTTGGGGCAGTCCCACAACTGATTTATATAACATCAAGAGAGAAATCAGAATATGAGGTAAATTACCCCCTGGAAATTGGTAAAATAATTACGAAAAGCTAGAACAGTATGGCACAGAACCAGAAATGGTGTAGACAAATAACATTTAATAGAATTAGTAATCAGACAAATTAAAATATTAAAGAATTTTGTTTGTTATTGAAAATTAATGGAAAGGTCAATGACTTATGTAGAAAATATTACCAAAACAAATTTCAATTCATTTTTAAAATCAACATTATAATAAATATAAAAAATATATAAATATAAAATAAAATTATGATTTTTCAATTATTCTCTTTAATGTAATATGAAATAAACAGGATTATTTTAATAAGTTGTAGTCGAATTTAGATAATATTTAATAAATATTCATTTTTTGTACAAAATCAACATTATAATAGATATAAATTTGAAATATTGTCTTCGGGGGCAATTAGGGAGCAATTTTCGCATTTCCTCAAAGATCTCACTGTAACGCGCCCGAAAAATATCAAATTTCCTACTGGACGATAATCAAATGGTTCTATTCTCGGTCGAAAACTAATTTTCCATCGAGACCGGGCCGAGAGCGTCGCTAAATATTTATACCGTTCCGGGGTCCGTAAATGTGCGAGAATCCTTGTGCCGACCGACCGGCACGTTTCGCCATTCGATAATTTTATTTCTCCACCTTTTAATACCGCCGATGTTCATCGGAATATGGGCCCCGGCTTATTGTGCGAAGGCGAAATTTTATTATACGAACGTTATTATTGCCCTAGCGTAGCCGTGAACTTTTTAACTTGATTAGGTAACTTTTCATAGGAATTGCATTAGGTCTTCGTTAAAGGTTCGCGTCACCTTTTAACGTCGAGGATTTAATCTGTGAAAGGACTGGAAGTGATAAAGCTAGTCGAAGACGAATCGTTTTTGATTTGTTTTATAGTTGATACTGACGCTTTCATGGAAAAAATTATATTATCAAGTTCTTCGTATATCTATGAAAACATAAACGAAATACTGTTCGTTAGGCTCGTTAAAATTCGAGAATGGCTATATAGGTTGATTAGTTTAAAGAGGAGGTTCTCTGTTCAATATATTTATGTGTGTTCACCGATTTCACCGAAGAGTCCACTTCCGAGGCCGTTCCATTGGAACCAAGTCAGAAGCCGGTATTGGAATCAAAAAATCAATAAAGACACGTACAATTTTTTTCATCTATGTTTTGTCTAAAATAATCAAATATTTGTGTACAAGGAAGGCACAATTCCTCAACGGCTAGGAGCTAGAGAGTTCAGCTCACACGTGGAGAACATGGGTTCGATTTCAGATGGGGCAACGACTTTTTGTTGTTATTCTAGTTTGATTAGAACTTTTATCAAATCACCCAGTCTAGATAGCGGACTCCAGCGACCGAAGCGTTCCTTATTTTCAATCATTGTTTCCTTATATTTACTTTTACTTGGCCTACTCAATGTAATTCTTAAAAAATAACTGCCTAATTTATTGAGTAAATATGCAGCACTAAAAAGACAAAAATAAAACATTTTTAATAAAAAAATTGAACCGAATTTAAGAAATAAATAAGGAACTCACTAAAAAGTAATAAATAATAAGACTTAAAATAAAATATGTGCATAACAACCGTTGTAATTACTAAGTAAAAATAAACAAAAACCTTATTTGTTATTGTGTATGTTCGTGTGATAATAATCAATAATGCTTTTGTCTACTGGAATGATTGTTGAACCACTAAGACTAATAATTAAAAAAATACTCTTTGAACACTTTGTCACAAATATATCCATATTATCAGTAAAGTATTGACTAAGATATTCTCAAATTTTAAACACGGGCGTTCAATATACAGTTTAAGCCATCTGTAAAAGATGGAAGTAATATTTCTGAAATTATGTTGCACCTACCAAAATTTCCAGCGCCGCCTGAATTTTATTCGAGAATTAAATAAGAACCGCTCAATTCGAGAA
This sequence comes from Rhynchophorus ferrugineus, assembly GCF_030347505.1. Taxonomy (NCBI): domain Eukaryota; kingdom Metazoa; phylum Arthropoda; class Insecta; order Coleoptera; family Curculionidae; genus Rhynchophorus; species Rhynchophorus ferrugineus. The sequence continues at coordinate 15,441,434 of NW_027472587.1, forward strand.
ACCCTTTACGTCAACAGTGGCCTGCTATCGACAGATTTCATACTTAAATCAACCCCCTTTCCTTTCAACCCTTCGAATAAAATGCGATTTATTGTCCGATAACACTATGCCTACCTGTTCAGAAGATATTTGAGGGGTCTGAACAGAACTCGAGAGAGAGAGAAAGAGACCCGAAAGAGGTAATACATCGACTTTGGAAGTATTTAAACCTGGACGAGTCTACATTATTCTTTGGGTCAGAGAGTCGCAAAAGCCCTTTAAAATTCTTTAAGTATTTTCGGTATAAATAAAATATACAGAAAAAGGTTTTTAGGGTAAATTTACTTTCCATGGGGATGAAAATATTATTTTCGTCCGGATACCTTCTAAAAGCCGCTTAATATTTAACTTGGAATCATGTCGTTTTTGTGTAATATCTGTTGTTGATGGGAAAGAAGGCCAAATTATAGCGTTCCTTTATAATAATTACAATAATAAAAAGCTAAATAATCAATTTATCAAACATTCATACAAAAATAAATAGTAGGAACACAGCAACTAGAAATAATAGTTCAATTTTCATTAAAAGAATATATTTTCATATTATATAGGGAATCATTCATAAAATCTCCTCCCAAACTAATAGGCTAGAGAAATATTCTTGAAAAACTAATTTATGACTATTCTACGTGTTTACTTTACCCGGAATAAAAGCTACTTCTGCAAGAAAAGCAAATTTGAATAATAAATTGACGTTTGAAATAGTGTAACTTTAGATTCACGCTAAGACACTCCAAGCAGCACGTGACGTAGTTGTTTTGGTCACACCGGACGGTTTGTATAGATACAGGTCTTATTTACACACTTATTTTAAAAATATGTTATAATTGAACATTATAATGTATATCAATAGTGTCAAGATCCCCAAAATAATTATGCATATGTAAAAGCACCAAACAAGTTGTATATTTTAATTCCAAAACAGAAAAATGTTACAAAAATAAGGTTAAGTCTTACTAAGCGCGAACCAATCGCTATAGTTTGAACACTGGTAATTTACTCACAGAATAAAACCACTCTAGTGTCAATATTTGATATTTTAAGCACTTTTAATTCCATCTAAAATATAATTAAGGCAGTATTAGGTAGTATTGAGTAAATAAGACTGTTGATAACATTTGAGGTCAGACATCATATGTTTCCTTATTGTTTATATAATCCTCTAATAATTTTGTTATATTATCTTTTACCAAATAATATGGAAAATTATATTTAAAATAATACGATGGGTTTAGTTGTATAAGTATACAAGTGTTTAGTCAGCATATATTTCGACAATATTAGAATGCCAACCAGATAGAAGAAAATGGGCCTCTGAACTGAACTCTTTTTATATCAAGTGTCAAATTTTTACAGCCTGAAGTGTGTGTGTGTGTGTGATGACAGACAGAATATTCAAACATTTCGAACAGTACTTAAATATAGACAACGTTTTAACCGAGATATTACCACTGAAGTCAATAAAAATAAAATAAAATAAACAGATCTGTTTAGGAATTCATAAAGAAACTTGATATATAAAAGCTTGTCTAAGTACAGATTTTGTAAAGTACTTGACGAAATATTGCAGATGAACGTACTGGTGCTTCTGGTACTGGTGCACAGAGCTTCTAAAAGTTTTTTCCCTCATCCGTCATCATCATCATCAAATGTATATAATTTAACCTTATTTGTATTGTAGTTACTTACTACTACTTTACTATGTAAAATAATTATTTAGGTAGCCCTGCCAAATAAATATGCATCTGTATTTTCAAATTATCATCCTAAAATGTTTCATTAGATTTTCCGTCTATACGATTTTGATTTTTCTTACCTTTTACTTATTATTGGTAAATATAGGGGCACTTGATTTCAGTAATACCATTCTTACAGCTCCCAACAGGCGATTGTGTTATTATTAGGTTCTTAGACTATCAGTCTTTAGAGTTATTACTTGCATTATTAATTTTCTTGTCGGGTTTTATACTGGTGATATCCTAACATAATTTTTTTCAACATTCTACAATATTTTATGATTAGTGTGTCTGAAATACTCACTTACTTCAATTCTCAGAAATATTATTCTATTATCTTAGTAATCACACTTTTTAAAATATAATGTATTTTTAGTAATCCATCTATAGCATATTATTATTATATATCAAAGTTTAAGTGATTCGTTATTACTTTCATCTAGCCTATACTAATGGTAAAATACTAAAGGCGATGTCTTAGTCAAACTTAGCTCCACTGAATTATCGCATATTATTGTTAATAATTGATAATAAATTCACCCAATATCTTCAATTCTGTCAATGTGTTCAATAAATATTTACAATATACTAAAATCTATCTCTAACAAAAATATGATAGAAAATTATGGTCATCAATAGTCAATTATTATATAGAACAAATTTTTATATAAACAGTGTTATATCTTACTATATTTTAACAATATTCATTTAGAAATATCATAATATCGCACAAAATCTGAACAAGTTACAATAAAATCTTACAGAATAAAAATATTGATAAAATATTTAAAAACAAATAACGGTAAAAACCTGTACAAATACAAATAAAACTTTTTATAATTATAATTATGCATTTCCAATGTTTATATAAAACTTCTTACGTTATACTAATTCAACATTCAAAATATCAGTTCAAGCCAATACTAATTAATGTAGACCCGACTCTAGCTAATAATTCTGACAAGGCGGAGAAACGCAACGCGAAAAAATCTACGAGAAGAAATCCCTCGACGTCAGTTTTAATTAAAACTTTAAATATAAGTTTTGATGAATTTTACTGAAAAAAGTGTCTTTTCACATTGGGAATTTTCAATTTTTTTTTTCATTAACAGCCAGTATTTTAATTTGAGTGCTTAAAAGAGAATGCATAGTGTCTATAGCATATTTGCCTGTTAATTTAGAAAAAGACTAGAGAAATTTCAATAACAAGAACGAGCATTTTTCCAACACAAAATGATAAAAAAACCATAACTCCTCAATATTTTATGCCAAAAGCTTCTTTATTAGTTATAACATAATATAAATTCTAGTCCTATTGTAGTATAATTTCACTAAAATAATCAAAAAAGGAATTTAGTCCTAATTAATTTCCAAATATTCAATTGTGTTTTAAAATGAGAACATTTGATGGCCATTGGTCTTTTTTCCATATTCGATTGCGCGGAAAATCGAGACGCGATAATTTACAGCGTGTTTCCAATAAATGAAATTTATTAATTCGCTAGAAGGCATCAGCCCGTAATAAATCTCAAATTTTCCGATGGAAAGCGACGCAAAAATGTGCAAAATATTACCAGAGCTTCGCCATGTATAGCTTTTAATGCATAGCTACGATCATACGTATTTATTTTGCACCATTATGGATTTTATGATCACATTTTAAATTACGAATGTTACACGTAAATTTGCTTAAAATCCTCTTTATTTATATTATTATTATGCTCAAATAATTGTATATATTTTAGTTATTCAAATATAATATATTTATGTTTTAACGTGTATTTATAAGCAAAAAAACCATTTATAATAAAATAAATGACAAACATACTACTACTAATTAAGAAACACATAAATTAGATATATAAAATCAATTATAAATTTCATATTATTAATAAACATAGTTACATATAAAATATAAATTATATAAAAATCAATGAAATTCAATAAGCACGAGAAAAGTAAGTTTTAGAAACGATGCTTATTTTATTTGTACAGTGTCATAATTTCTAACGATATGATTCACCTTTTCTTTTTTATTTTATTATTACAAATATGGAGCCTTAATAAAATATTTCTGATTGAATTAATAAATACCAAAGCTTAATTGAACCCATAAGAATCCAAAAATTAAAGCAAATACACTTCTTTCAAGAATATTTCGTTGAGGGTTCTCAACTCATTCAAAATATACAGAATATATTTTATATTTCATGGTATTAACAGACACAATTAGTTAATAACTATTTAAAAATCATGAATTTTAAAATTAGTGTAACTCAGTGCGCATGGGGAAATAGAAATGTAATAAATTCATAATTCGCAACGATATGGCCCACTTTTTCTTGTTTATTTTACATTTACACATATCAAAACTTAATTAAACTAACATAGCTACCAAAACTAAAACAAACAGATTTATTTCAAGAGTAATTGTTACAGAGTGTTGAGGAATAAAGCTCAACCTCTCCTTCAAATCACTCTACTTTGGAACATTTATCTTAATATAGTAATGAATTGATATTACATCTAACTGGTAAATTCCACTTATTGGAATTATATTGTATGACATTCTGAAGTTTTAAAAAACCCGACGGGAGAATGTTCTGAACCCCTGATTCAGCTTGTTTCGAATATCAAACTAGATCCTCGCGAATTCAATTATAACTGGTGGAAACAAACGTCGTGAAACCCCGCAGTCTTCTACAGGAAGTAACAGTCATCTCTGCGTAGCAATCAATCGTCCATCACAAACAGAAAACGCGTATCAACCAGTGTGCTATTATGTCTAATACATTAGTACGAGTAGTCGACTACATTACGCCATTGAAGTCAGTCCATATAAATTAATGCAGATTTTGTCGCAAGTGAAACCTTCAAGGATGGTAAATAAAAGCCCTATTTCTGCACTGGCAAAACAAATATATATATATATATATATACATATATATATATATATATATATATATATATATATATATATATATATATATATATATATATATACATAAGATGTCGCTTTTTCGCAACAGCAATGACAGTTTCTGTTAATGTTAATTCGTTGAAGCGTATAATATCAGAAATTTCCAACGCTAAAAAAAATCTGCACCATTAAACTGCTTCCGAATCCACATGGACGTTCTTCTTCATTTATTACATAATTAAGGTTAAAGTTGACGACCCATAAAAGTATAAATTTAATATTTTCGTCGAATATGTCCTCCTGATTATGTTTTTAATAATCACGAATAACGATTCTTTTTACTGCCGATGTTGAGGCTATATTTAAAACAGTTAAAAACATCTGTATTACAAAAAATTGCAATGGATATTATACCGTTAAATTTAATAAGACACTACTGTGATCCTTAATTAAATTTTATACTATTTATATATCAAATAATCCTCGGTTTTCTATTGTGGTAATTAAAACAATGCTTGAGAGTAAAACAAGCCGACAGCGCTGAAACTGGAATATGTTATTTATTTCATTTAATTAATATTAAGTTGATTTTAATTGTTTCGGCGATTTCGAATGTTATCATGGAATTTTCAGTTGTATGAAATAATATTGTAAAGTTTTTTTAATGGTGTCGTCAAAAGATTATTCAAAAATTCATTTTTCCAACACAAAGTTTAAATTTTTCTTCGGAATATTCTTATTCAGCTAACTATCGGAACATTTTGTTAATATCTGAGAAAAAATTACACGGATGTAACCATATGTACAGTAGGTGCCAACATTATTAGGGATGGTACTTGTATTTATGTAATTTATAGTTTATTATATTTGCTTGAATATATAAAGTTGTTTTTAAAGTGTTATTTCATCTTGAATTGGAACTGGTATTATTATTATTATTTTTGTTAAGCAGCAACATAGTATACGCGTGTTATTTATCAACTGTGTGACATTTCTTCTCTTATTATCAGTCATTATCCGTTAAAACGCGCAGGTATTGTTATGTTGTTCAAATATTATTTCACTTTTTTAACCAACTTTTGTGTCTAAAAAGAACCAAAAGGTAAGTAATGCTTCTTATAATAATACGTTTACTATATTTTGCCTGAAATAATTAATTTAAAAAAAGCCTCTTGAGTTATATTGGCAAATTGGCAGAAAAATATTCATCACGTACCGATCGAAAAATCACAATCACCCACCCGGAATATCTTAAAAAGAGCGTTACTAAAGATCTAAAGATTTTGCAGAAGACAATGCGAAAGCGTTTGATTGAAGAGAATTTAATAAAACAACTGCCCTCCAAAAACCACTGAACGCCTAATTGAACTGAAATATGATTGTTGCAAACAAAAAATTGGTAAATAACGTAGCAATTTTCTAGTATTAATTCTACTAATTTACAGCTGTGCGATGCCGATGATTCAACCTTCCGAATTTTGATTGATAAAAGTTATTTTATAGATTATTATAGCCAAACGCATAATGAGAACGCATAATACATTGTAAAAGGAACAATGAAACAAGACCAGTACAAGCGAGTACTAGAAACTCAGTTTCTACCGCAGATCAATTAATAGTTCCCTGACGATGACAACTACAGTATCATTAAGCCAGCAGTGTTACTGAATATTTAACGAAAGAAAGAATATGTACATTACCTTGGTCAGAAAATTTACCATATATAGATTCCATAGAAAATTTGTGGGAACTCAAACGGGCGATTGCAAAAGAAGTGATTAACACCAAGTACACCAAGTAGCAGTTAATTTGAATTCTCATCAGAGACTGGCATCACAACTCCAAAGTCCAGGAAATTGCGAAAACATATATATTAAGAGCATACGCGTAGGGGCATAGGAGCCCTTATTGCATCCAAGGGTGGCATTAAATAATCTAAATATTAAAATAAATTCTATTACTTTTTAATAAAATGAAAATTAAATGAATATTATAAAACTGTGTGATATTATTTTGTAGTTTTTATGATCCTAATAGATTACAGATACAAATAGAAATATATGAGAAACCCCCAACTAATCATATAATGCAAAAAAATTAAATAATATTAATAATGTCCTTAATAATTTGATCGTCCACTATAAGTTACAGCGAGCAAGACAGAATTTAATAAGTTAACGCAACGTTGATAATAATCTTTCACCGACGCCAGGCCGACCCGCGCCATTTCCGTCAGTTTATGCAAGAACATAATGTTTTAAATATTCCCCTCATAAGTTGGAACAATTTGAATAATCCGAAATGTTCAGCATACTTTTATACACCTTTATAAATATTCATGCCGAGAGCGCGAATGTCTTGCCTTTGTTTTTGTTGTTAGTTTTTGCCGTTCCGAAACGGTTCTACTTTGAAATATGAGAAAATGCAAACGAGGAGAGGGTGGAGGTATTGTGACGTTTCGGAAGTTTTCTGATTAACTTTGGGCGGGACGGTGGGGAAGTCGAGTCGACACAATTGCATCCTTAAGGGTTGAATGTTGTCCTTTCTGAATATAATTTCGGTTTCATTTTGGAACTAATTGCGACAACAATATGCCGAGACTTCCGTTTTAATAATACGTAGTTAAGAAGTTAATTGTGTGCGGTAATTTATTTGCACGCAAATGTTTTCAAAAAACACCTTTTAATGGTTTCTTAAAAGGTTTGTTAAGGGATTATGTTTTAGGATGTTAAAGGCAAACTTCTCAAGACAATTGAAGCCTACGTCAAAAATAATATTATAATTGGAAGTCTTCTAAGGATTCCCAAAAAAAATATAATACTGCTGCTAAACTATATTATGTTACATCGATCTAACAGGTGATCAATTAAGTTACGTAGTAATTCTACACTAATTCGTTTAAACAGACATATGTTTAAAACAATGCAGCAAGATAAATAAATAATAAATAATGCAAGCTAAATATACTAATTGAAACACCTCCAGCAATACGGATAAAGTAAGACATAATAAATCAACATCTGTATAAGGAAGAAAATGTAAAAGGTATATATAATCTATTGAAAATAAGAGTGAACTCGCATCATCAAGACGTTTGAAGTACTGCCTGCCGTAATTTTTAAATTCGCTTTAAAATCAGACAATATTTTCATTCCCATTTTATTCTAGTTAAAAGGAGATACAATAATGTCTGATACGTTCGAACATGTAACCGAATCAGCCTGCAAAACGTCGTCGGGTATCAAACATCTGCATAATACTTCAAAATATTAGTTATAATAACTACAGGTACTAAACATACAAACGTTGTTTTAACGCTTTACTTATTTTAATCGCTGCTTATTATTAAGCAGCTCTATACCTTCTTCCCAGTAAAATGCGTAAAGAGGTAAGTATCGATACTCTTAAATACTAACTTGCTGCCGATTTCATTGAAAATTTTTTAGCATGTTGCAACGGCATTAATTTATTATATGGTTAAACGAAAAATAATATAATCTTCTATTCACAGAAAGGAAACCATCCTCCTACGAAGAGAGTGACGAATAAAAATCAGCTTCATGTTATCTCTATCAAAGATCAAGTATATGAAATATATAAAAACATTGAGTAGCTTTTTTCAATACAAGTATAATTTAATACAGTTATCTGAGATGAAACTGTTATTATGTTAAGTATTCATATATAACTTAGATATAGCTCTTTAAGTTTACGTTTCTTTGAGTTAAAATACGATGACGTACAGTTTTAGAAGACTTAGAAAACATGGAAGATGTTTGAAGAAATTTTATGAAATAAAAATTGTAACAGGTTTATGACAAAATGAAATTAAACGCAAAACGAACACAGGGTATATTCATTAAAATATGATCATCATGACTTTTATTTCATGTTGGCAACATTCCTTTGATATTAATAATGCGATACGTATTTAATGCTCAGTTTATATAGCAAAATCCATAGGTGATATTTCAGTGTATTGTAGGATTTCTTCTACGAAAATTTACACAGCCAAAAAGGCTCAGTCTTGGCTGGAGCGACATCAGAATATCATCAAACATATCCCCAGGCCTTAATATATTAGAACCGTTATGTTTCTACAGTTATACAGCACGGAGTTTCCTCAACACTATTAACAAAATTTGACTGGAAAATATCCAGAAAATATGAAATGTAGCTGTTTTAAAACAAATATAGGCTGAACACTTTATTAATAAATAAATATTTAGTTAATCAATTTACATTATTTTGAATATCTCATGTATTTGGATATACCAAGACCTTTGAAATGTATATCTCTCTATTTATTCTAACTTCTAGAGTACGATTTTTATTAAAATTAAATGATCTTTAACAAACGCCGTTCTTAATTACGACCTGGCTATGTTACAGCATTTAATATAATTTTTTGTCAAGCGCCATGTCTCGAATGTTAATGATATGATCTCCATATTACTTCCGCTTAATATACTTTTTAAATTATTATTATTTTTTGCACACAGTATACTACGGACGTTAAATATAAATAATACAGACGGGACATTTTCCTCGGTTATTAAAAATGTCATTAGAGGAAATTATTTTTCCGGAGGCTTTAGTCAATTAAAACTTTTTTCTTTTTCTTCGTAGAGGCCACGACCTCTATCTGGTTCCGTACAGGACGACGGGAGCATTGAAATTCATCCACAGACAAGGATCTAATCAAAAAAAAACATTCTATTTACACGCAAATATTAATTATAAATACTAATTAAGATTATGAAGTATATGAATTAATTTTAAAGGTTTTTTTCTTAGAATTTCAAAGATATATTGAAAAATACTTAATAAAAACATAATTATAAATTTGACCGTACTTACTCGTTTATGCATACAACTATTACAAATCCAATACTGGTTAAATAATTAAGGCCAAAATTTGTGGTAATATGCCTGAAATAATTTTTAGACATAATGCTCCAAATTGGTTCCCGTAATGTATAATTCACAATTTAATACCTTATGATACACCCTTTATTTTTGTAATATGACAATATATGTATTTTTGTCGTCACGTATCTAATAAATATGTTAAAAAACAAACAATAACGACATTTTTGCTGGACAAGGCATTTTATTATAAGATTTTAATGAAATTTGTACGGTTTAATGAATTTAACTCTGCATTTTTTAAAGCGTCTCTTCATTAGCTGAATTGGTTCAACGATGTTAGATATGGCTTCTAGTCATCAGTCTGGTCCAAAAATCAACATAAATAATGATTAAGTTATGTTGAACTCTGGCTAGGAAATTGGATGGATGGTAATAGCCAGGAAAGATATGAAGATGAAACCTTTTTGGTTGTGTGTATGGGATTCATAAATGGTAATGTCGAGATATTCATTCGCACTTATCCGGCCTGTGATATGCATGAGAGGAACAGCTGACTAGATAAATATCACGACATTACTGTCCAAATTATAATGGGATCTTCCACCCCTCCCTTCCCATAGCCCTAGGAAACAGGTTGTCCGGACTGTAGGCTTCTTTTGAAATTATCCATATATAAACCTGGCTGTTTATGTAAAAATGTAAATGTAAACTTATCTATTACAACTCCAACTCTGATTAAACGACCATAATTAAATATCAAATCATAGCCAAATTCAAACTGTACGTATCCCGCGGCATCTTTTTCTGTATTCAAGGTAATTCGATTTGTTTATAAAACAATAACGATATCTCGCGTATCAGCCCCCAATCTTGTGAAAACAAAAACTTTTTTTGGGTTCAGGCCCAAAACCCGTTCAGTCCCAGCGCGGCATTCCTTGAATATTTCATGAATCCAACGTATTCGATTGAATCGATACATATATATACCGATGTTTTATGAATACTTTCAGGTCTGGTAACAGGCTCATTGAAATTCCTCGATTATTCCTATGCTAAGCATATTTTCAATCAAATTAAAGAATCTCCCGATGTGAATGTAAAATTTGAATTTGTCGCCATTTAGGACAAATGATAACATCCCAAAAAACAGGTTTAAAAAATTACTACGATCATAAGATAAACAACTATGATAATAGCTAAAAAAAAGATAGAAGAAGCCTAATAAAAGCGATAATAATGTGTAATTCAAAAAATGGTAATGACACAAAATAAGTCGAGAAAACAACAGAAAAAATAGGAATAAGCATTCCATTAGTATCAATAAGAGATAAACCATGATTTGGAGAAAGATACAAAAGCACTGGATGCAGATGGATCCACTCAAAAGGATTTAAAAAGCTTCATAATGAGAATTTAGAGATATATATTTTTAATATTAACGAAAAATTATTAACTTGTAAAACGAAATCGAAAATTTCAATAATAAAACATTTTTTATATACTAAAGCATAATAAAAATGATAGGGGAAAAAACGGACGGAGATCTATAAATGGGGGGAAATCTTAAAGTGTCTGGGACATGTTTTTGCAAAATATATAAATATAGTATAATATAATATAATATAATATAATATAATATAATATAATGTAATATAATATAACAGAATATAACATAATATAATATAATATAATATAGTATAGTATGGTATAGTATAGTATAATATAATATATAGCAATTAAAAATAAAAAAGAAAGGCCAAAATCGAGAAGAACTGGATGGCGACTGATTCACTTAAAGGAACCTAAAATTATTTTTCATTGCTATTTATAGATCCATTCTACTGTCAATATTAACAAAATATCACAATGGAAATTGTAGATCAAAATTGAAAATTTCAATAATCAAAAAAATAGTTTTGAACGCCAAAGGACAAATTACATTTCGAAAACAATACAATAACCGAAACATTTTGCAGTTAATCAGCTTATCGATCCGTGTCTAATCGAATGAATTGCCGAACAACTCGTTCGCTCCAATGAAAAGCCCTCAATCGAACGAAATTAGATTTGTCTCCGGTCCGTGAACTTTTTCATATTTAATATTGTCCGTGTGTAGTTTAGAGTCGCAATGGGTGCGTGTGTTTTTTCGGGTTCGTATAAACCTTGGCTAGTCGCTGTATTTTTGAACCGAACATTACCAGACAATGTATATGCAATCAATCTAATTTGTGAAAGGTCACGTTAGTCACCAAATTTCTTCAGGGATTTTTATATAATTTCGTTTTAGTGAACTTTTATTTCTAGAGTAGCAAAAAATCACACAGACCCATATCACGCCAATAATTAATCCATCACATTTCTTAGCTTGTCTGTCATAAATACTAGCATTGTATAATTGGACTATATCGGTACAAATAATGCGACACTGACCTTTATTACAAAGAGGACTCATAACGTCACTACTGGCCCAACATTTAATGTAATGTACTGTTTCCATCACAAGTATTACAGATTACTCTAAAGGATAAGTAACAAGAGCAACTGGTGGCAACACAACGAGTGACAGATAGCGTTGTAATTTCTCATACAATACTGCCAGCTTACAGAAAAAATCGTGGTAATATATTTTATGGGAGAGACCTAAATAATTGTGGAATATTTTTGCACATAATGGTCCAGTTGATTTGCTTTCCGTAATGTATTATTCACAATTTAATGCTTTATGATACACCGTTAATTTTGTGATATAACTTTTCCTATATTTTCTTCGACTATCTAAAATCTTATTTTTGCTAGCTTTAAAAATTTTAAGGTGTTATTGATGTCTTAGGACCTTATACAGCTAAAACTAGCTATTTAGTTTTAATTGGAAAAAGGTGTTGACTTAATTATCTTAATTTCTTCAATGATGTTGGAAATAGGAATTGCCTCCTCAGTATCTACTCGAAAACCTTATTTGGCCATTCTACCGGGCAGGAAAGAGTTTTGATTGTATGTACGGGCATATTATCATCTTGGAACATGACAGTGTTTGGCAAGTCAGAATAAGAACTTCATCAATGGGGATATCGAGACATTAATTCGCTGTAATCTGGCCAGTTATTGTACATGATGGGACCAGCTGAATATTGCCGCCCAAATTATAACAGTACCTTCCTCATAGCATAACTGTAGGAAACAGATTATGCGGATCGTTTCTTTTGAAGTATAGGCAAACGATGATTTATTGAATTATACAACATTCTTCCAATCATAAGGTATCCAGGATTCATGATAGTTGCAACTCTTCCATGGATGTTAGCTTTTTCGAACTCCCACGTCTTACTTCGAGAGTTGTCTGGCCATAATACTATTTAATATTCGTCAGTCTTTGTCAGATCACTTCGAGTTTCGCCCACTATTACTTTTCTACGATGATGTTTTAGCATGTTACCATTGCAGAAAAAATCTTATAAATCTCTGAAATATTGCCTACAAGATGTAAACTAAGATATAGATACGGGTCATCTTATTTACACCGAAGCAGTGTTACAAATATTTCAATATTATTTTGTCTATCCCCTGTATATTTGGGAGTCTCAAAAAATAAAAGTCATTATCGGCCTTATAAATTATGATGATTACAACACAGAACATATTCTTACTGAATAGAAACATCAAACTAAACTATCAAATTACAGCCAACTTACCGAAAGTTTTAAAATGAGATGTATAAATTCTAAAATTTATTTGTTTACATTAACTTTAATTAAAAGTTAGCGTCGAAATATTGACATTAATAAAGCATAAATTCGCCATTTAATGACCGTAATAATCGGAACAATTAAACCGTTTTACAAACTCATTAATTTAAATATACAACAATACACGCGAGGTAGTAACAGGTCGACTGTTTTGATTAACCTTCCTTGGAAGGACGGCCCCAACCAACCTTTCCTCAAATTTCGTTGCCCGTTTTTCAGTCCCGTTCTACTCCACCTATTTTCCAACGTTCCGGGGTCCGTTGCATGGTCGAGAATTGCGAATACGCCAATCGGCTTTTAATGTTATAAATTGGCGAGTTTTCATTAACCGTCTCGATGACGGATGTTTAAAATAATCTGAGCGTAATTCTGTAATTGAAATTATTGGGTACGTCATTATACTATCAACGTAAATTGATTAGGATGATCCATTATATTACGATATTGCATTAAATTAATTCAACAATAAACGAGATGCAGTATCACTACACGGAAAATAACAAAATACATCACATCAAAGTAAAATCAAATGTCAAGTTTACTGCCTGAACACGTGTATTTGCGGCATTATCTTATTTAATGAAAAAAAGGCTTGGTCTTTTAATTTGTCTCACAATTTCTTCTTCATTTTGTCCCTCTAAATTCGGGTTGGTATTTGAGAGGCTTTGGGATTGAAATATGTTTTCTGCAATTTTCTTAGTTGTTAAGCGCCAAATGCCCATTTCACTTCTTGAACCAAAGATTCTCTGGCTGGTATTCATTTAACTTCATTTTAAATGCTTTATAGTAATTTCTGGTGTTGCTTTTCTGAAAGTCTTCTTCAAAATCGCTGTTTTCATATTACTTTCTTGCTTGCCATAATAATTTTGATGAGTCACTTCTAGCTGTCAGGAATGTGTCAAATGCCGTATGTGACTTATTACTGCCATACAGTAATATATGGAGTGTTAACTTAATACAAATAATTTTAGAATTTTTTGCGTTGTCTCAGCAGGAATTTCATTGGTTGGTTTAAATTACCATTACAGGCACCTGCAGTGAAAATATTTTATTAAGAGAGCATTTCATTGGTCGACGATTTCGTACCCATCACGTGATTAATCTCCGACGTCACATTCTACTGACCAATTAAATTTCAAAGAAAAAACAAAATGTAATATTTCAAAATCATTTATTAATATAAAATTCTATATAAATACAAATATTATACAATATTAAAAAGCTAAAATATAAGTATATAATTAATTTATATAATGTATATAAATAAAAAATAATGAAATATAAGTAAATAAATAAATAATAATTAAATGGGAATATCAAAATGGCTGCAATCTAATTGAAAACATAATATATCTCGTGGCAAATATAATCAGAATTGTCTACAGCTTGTTTTCCCTATTTCATATTTCGTTAGTGCTATCAATGCAATTAAGATGTATTAAAGTTTCTATATTTTTGTTCCCTCATACTGAAAGCAGAGCAGCACAGCAGAAAAATTATGTCTGTTAATATTTTGCTTACTTGTTCAACACAAAAATGTATTGAGACAAGATATAATTATTACTACAATGTTATTGTGAAAATTATAGAACGGATAATTAAAACAGTTCAATGAATATACATCAGAATGGAGAAAACATACCAAAAAGCAATAGTTAGCAGCACAAAATTAAAATGTATGATATATATATCAAAATTATTGCAATGCTCTTATTATGGTAAAGTCGAGGAGTAAAAAAGACAGCTTAAGTATATATTGTTAACAATAATGTTATAATAAAACAGGCACAATAATCTCTTATCTATAAAGTAAAGCTCATCTTATTGGCCTACAAATTGTATTATACTATTTTGTATTAATGTATCCTTGTTGATCTCGGTTAAGGGGCCTTAAACCAAAATATTAATTATATGTATCTTGGCCAATATATTGTGTCAAGTAAATGAAGCCCTTCAAAATAATTAGGTTTTTAATTGATTGCACTTTACAAACAACTTTTTAGAGGGTAACAAAATATTTTCATGCAGTATAGTCACATTTTGACTTCAATGTCATTTTGCCATCGCCCAATTTGACGCAATATGTGTTTAAACTGTCTGTAATATTTTCATGATCTCTTCTTATATTATATGTTATATTCTGATAAGATGATGTGATGATGTTATATTCCTGTAAATAACAATAGATACGAAGACAGATGCTTTATATAAATAATTATAGACGTATCAGGTAAAAGCAATGCTAAGTCACACTCACATCCTTAAACTAGCTAACTTGGGTTGTTTCTTCCAAGGCAAACTACGCCTGGTGTTTTATTTCCGCACATACACTCTTCGGTTACCCATAGGTACCAATGTTAAAATTAGGGATTATCAATATCTCTATCCTGAATTTCCATGGTCTTAGATCTAGTTTTATCCGAGTTAAATAGTGGTCTGCATCAATATTTTCGAACTTAAAGGTTTAGAATCCCATTGTGATATTTATAAAAAATTGCTATTTCATCAATTTCGAAATCTCCAATACACTGGATAGGTTATCTACATTTTTTTTCCAATAAATTAATTATAATTATATTATACTATTTGATATACAGAAATACAAATCACAAAAAATATTAAAATAAGAGAAAAACACTCTGAAAGTTTTTATATAGAAGGCGATTAAAAAGATTATATTTATTTATTTGAATCAAATTCCGACTCATTTGCGCCAAAGCCAGACACTTTCAAAGGGTTGATATTTTAGTTCATATGAGTGAGGTGGTTAAAAAATGAACAAGCATGAAATATTATCTCTTTATTATTTATTAATTGAATATGTAAGAAAACATTATTTTATAAGAGCAATCTGTCAATGTTAAGCACATGTCTTATGTACGTAACAAACGCATGTAAACATGTCAGATCCTGGCCAAATTTGATCTCGAACAGCTGTAAAATTAACGTCCTTTTCGACACGTAACGAGGGAAAAACGCGGGAAAGAAACAGATGAAAAACGCAACGATGACGTCCCTTGACGTGTCCGCCGCCCATTCATCAACGCACCTTCGCCAAACATCGAACCCTCTCTCCTCCTATTGCCCCTCGCCATCGTCGGTATGATTAATTGTATTAGCAAGCGGCGGTCCGAAAGATCTCGATGGACGAGGCGAAGTGGTCGGGATTGGCGCCCAAACCGGAAGCCGGTTTTTGTTTCCCGAAATCTGCAGCCGTCAGCTTCAGGCCCTGGGAAAATATTCCCGCTGATTGGAGGCCGTTAAGTATTCTAAATAGTTTCATTCTAAAAGTAATTACTACTCAAAATAAGACATTCAACCATCATCTTCATTTATAGTTTAAAAGCCTACAACTAAATATATTTAGGAATTATTTCTAAGATATTTTATTAATGATCTTTTGACTGAAATATATTATGTTCATCGTCTTTATAAATCATTGCAATATCATTCATATAGATTAGATTACAATGTAATTCTAATCAAACCAGCCAATCAAATATTAATTTTAATAGATATTTTTAATCATAAATCATAAAAATAATAAATCATAATTATATTCAAAAATAGGAACCGAAAAACCAATGAGAACGTTTTAAATTAGAGGAAATCAACAAAAAACACAATACAAAAACGTATATAGAGAAAAACTTGAATCTCAGGTAATAAATGTTATACTTATTATTGAGATTAATACATACCAAAAAGGTGAACAACAAATAAAAAAATTTAATTATCAAAATTCCCGGAAATTATTGAAAACTTAGTAGGATTCCTATAATAGCCAGGATAAGCATGGGGCACGTGTTATGCTATTAAGTCGTTACATTACTTACGTTACGTTACATTAATTTTTAATCATAAATCATAAAAATGATAAATCATAATTACATTCAAAAATAGGAAAAGAAAAACCAATGAGAACGTTTTAAATTAGAGCAAATCAACAAAAAATACAAAACAAAAAAGTATATAGAGAAAAACTTGAATCTCAGGTAATAAATGTTATACTTATTATTTATTGAGATTAATACATACCAAAAAGGTGAATAACAAATAAAAAACTGTAATTATCAAAATTCCCCGAAATTATTGAAAACTTAGTAGGATTCCTATAATAGCCAGGATAAGCATGGGACACGTGTTATTTTATTAAGTCGTTACATTAACCCCAAATAATGCCTTTTCATGTAGAAGAGTTAATAAAAATTCACAATTCACAAATAATTCTAAAAAATCATGGTAATATTAAAAACAATTAGTCTTAATTAAAATTAACCAAGATAACAAGAACTTAACTTACTTTCGACAACGACTGGATAAGCAAATTTAATCTTTAATACGAATATAAAGTTAGTATCTGTTTTGAAACTGCACTGTCTTGGAAGTTTGGGCTTTTAGCTCGTACAGGAGAACATATGTATAGCCATGATGCACGAAGTTAGTGAAAGTTTGCATCCACGACTGAAACCAGGAAATAACTAAAGTTGGACAACTTTATTTTATGTCAATCATACGTTTTGATGACCGATCAAGTTCCTTATTCTAACAGTCGTAATTTCGTTAAAGTTTTTTTTCCACAAGCATAAAGGTAACAGAAATCTGGTCACATGAAGGAGTTCGGTTTTAAACAAAATTAATTGGATTTCTATTTCAGTAGACAGATCTACTGAGTATAATAATTATTAAACTTTCTAAACTACATAAATAAATTTCCTTCAACTTTGCTTATTTCGCAGCTGTAGTCGATAACAGATTTTGTCTAACTTCGCTCCACTACACTGCACTATATACCTTTCCAAGTAGAATAATAATAGACAAAAACTTTCAAGGCGTTAGCATTGCTAATGCATAAAGTTTACAAATACAATAAAATAGTTACAGCTACTATATATATACCACCGTTCGTCGGGATTAGCGAAGCAATTTGTAAAATCACTTTTACCAAAAATAAGGATAACCTACTTTTATGGAGGGAATAGACACTTTTAAACAATCATAAAAACATTAACTATAAACAAATCGTCAAAATAATTCTATAAGCATTTCAAGCTCCAAGTTGCCTAATGAGTGAAAAAGTTATTTACTTCATTCTTACATCAACTAATTTCTGAAAAATTTGAGAGAGGTTGAATTTGAGGAAGAATTTCGCCAGGACATTAAAGATATGGAGAAAAAAATTGGAGCGTCTCAATGATATCAGACTACTATAGAACGCTTCAAAGAGGCCTTTCAGAATCTTCACACAAGCGAAAATTTACAGAGGGAAGCATCGCTGGGAAAAAGAAAATGTTTTAGTTTGTGCTAGTGAACGTATATTAAATTAAAAAAAAATATATCGTTAAGTAATAACTCGTTTAACATAATTGCAAAAATGTGCCTTTCTATGAATAAAATGAAATAATTTTGGGTTCAGTATATCCAAAAACATGAGTATTACGTTACAAAAATTAATAAACACAAAGAATTTTTACTGCAGCAGATGTGTATTATTATTTATCGAGTTTAATACATGATAAAATTTACCAAACAAGAAAAGGTCAATCATACATTTTCAAATTATGACAATTGTTGGAAATTATTACAAACTACAAAATATAAAAACCATAAGTACTATAATTAGTAAAATAACTATATAAAATAGCATATGCACTAATCAAATTTCCTTTTTATTTTATTAATGTAAGATATAGAAGAAAATAAAGAGATATACGAAAACTAATGAAAGGGAAAACATTCAATTTTAAATATTTTTCATTACACGCCAATTATTTCCTTGCACAGTCTGACAACCCCGCGTATTGATACATATGAACAAAAGCAAACGAAAATGTGTTTTTCTCTTGGGATTGTTTTTTTTAGACATCATTATGTTCCATAGCATAAATTTATAAAGATTTCCTAATCAATCCGGCAACGCCGTCATATTAATTTTTCTTCTCATGCTTCACGTTCATCACGTACCCTAACCGAATCTAGTTACTCGGGATACCCTTCAAACGGCGCCACGATCCGATACATTTCTCTTCTCGCACCTAATGAACCCTCCCATCCCGGTGCCTTATCCATTTATATCGCGGCGGCTCGTACAGAAAAAGGAGCTACGCGAACGGTATGGAAATAAATAGGGAGTTTTAGCCGCAGTATTAATCTTTCGCGGCGTGGCCCCCACGACCGCTGCTTTTTTCTCTGCGCCCGTTTCCGTCCCCCACCACCTCCTTTAAGCCGAATAAAACGTGTGAAGGGCGTGCGCTAAAAAAATAACAGAATGAATAAAACATTTTAAATTCCATCGTAATTGACCGGAATTTTTCACCTTTTTTTGTGAGGTAACGGGGCGAGATACAATATACACGTGCATTGGGATGTCTTTCCCCCGTTTTTTAAGCAGCATTCTTTATCTTCTGTTCATGGTAAAATGAGGTTTTTTCACCGTTATGTCGTCATCATAATGGAGCTTTTTCTCACACGTTATTTTTTTCAATATACCGTACATATACAATCAAAATAAATTGTATAACTTTCTTGTAAATTATACTGATCATGTCTACATATATAAATGCGGTACAATGGTCCTAAATTTTTCACGTGAGTATTTCTTGACACACAGTCCCATAAATATAGCTCAAGTTCTTTTATATCGATGTATGGGTAATATACGTCGATCTACCTAGATGATTTTAAAATATTCATCGACTTTTTTAATAATTGGCTGACCAGGGCTTAATACAGAAATGTCTAGCACAAAATCGATCGAGCTAATTCCGAACTTTCGATGAGCGTGTGCTACATTTTCCCTTTACCATCAAGACTTGTCTTTTACAACCCACCAATCCAAAAGGTATTATTCTGGTAACAAGTAACTCTAGCTTTGATAATAGGAAAAATTCCCACAAGTTTAAATCAGGTAAGAACTGGTCTTGATTATAAATATTTGATAATAATCTAACTAAAACCACTACTACAAAGGAACCTCTCAATGCCTACCCCAATTACGAAAACCTTCAGTGTTACATGACTGTCATGTTAATGCCTTTTCAGGTTTTTGAAGGTTTATTTGCTTTATACGTGTTCAAATGTATATTGAAACTAATGTAACGGGGACTTTGATTATTCTTTTGATAAGTTTTCCTTTCGTGGTTTTTTCTCCAGATATATTTGATGACTCTATGTTGCACATTATATGTTCACCGGAATGTTGATTTAACTGAAATATGAAAAGCCATTAGTAAGAGCCTGCTTATTATATAAAAAGAAAGCACGCGCAATATGGATAATTAAAATAATAATGCAACACAAGTTCTCTAACACAGAGAAAGGGTCAACAGATATATAATCACACCTCATCCAAAGAGCAAACTCAGAATTAGAAAAATTTAAAATAACTCTTAGAAACACAAGAACTTATTAGAATTAGATATTAGAAATAGATATATAGATGCATAACAGTCATGATATGTGAAAAGGTTTAAAACACAAAACTGTTAATTTACTTTAAAATACTATTGTCTTTTAAGAAAAGGTGAGAGAGAAAGGAGAGAAAAGAGAACTGATATGACACCCAACAATTTTGAACACTATAAATGACATCATAATCAAAATAAATATTCACATATAAAAAATGACAATAAAAAGAAAAATGTAATTGAAATAAAATCAAGAATGCAATAAAATCAATAACCACGAATATCAAGAAACGTAGAATACCAAAAGCAATGTTTACAAACAATCTCAACAGATAAGATATGACGACTATTTATTTTTTCTTTATATATAACTCATATCGTATGTCAGATAAAAACAATCATAAGACGGAAGTATTTGGAAAAACATCTTATAATATCGATTTACCTAAAGGAAAAATTTCCTTCTTGTTTACTTGAATGATTTCAAGGTAATTAACGTCATTATTACATTTTCTATAATCAAAATAAGTAACTATCAGAATAATGTAATATTTAATTAGTCTTAAAATTAAACAAACTGGATGTTTGCCTTGCCTATATACCCCAAAAATGATTAAGCGTTCTTCTAAAATGAAAGGTTTGTTTTAGTGTCCATTCGATGTAACATTACTGTATAAATAATTTTAATTTAATGAAGATGTGTATGCGTATGTATGAAACGCCATCGAGCAAAACTTTTCGAGTTGCTTTTGTATCATCAGACGTTCTGTTCTCGAGGAAATTAACAGATTAGTTATGGGACCTGTGCAAACAAAAATGGACGACCGGTGCGTTGGGAAAATAGGAGTTTATTTCCGTCTCGCAGCTCTCGCTTTTCCGTAAATATAAATAAATGAGTTCGCTTGTGTATCGTTCGGTTTTTATCACTAAAAATCACTCATATCATCTATCCTCGAACCTTCACATATACTAGCGATATGTGAATGCCGACCGAAGTCTTGTGATAATTACTATAAAAAGAAAGTATGTATCATATAACTAGATATTATGACACAAATGTAATGTTATAGTGAGACTTGAGATGATAATCACTTTTAAATGAATGAATAGCCAGGCTACAGAAAAATTAGCAAGATATCGTATAACAGTAGCTCGTTTTGCGCAAGCTCAAATCAATAATCTGCATCAGATCGTGTTTCTATTTCCTAATTCTAGATTATTTCTACTGACTTATTAATTTCTTTTTTTATTTTTATTACTTTTCTAAAATATGAGTAAATATTATCATACATTCTAGATGTGACATACACAAACGATATTTCAATTTTTCACGATTATTCCAGATATCGACCTGAATCTTGTGACAATTATAAAATGAAAATAAAGTGTCCATCATATAACTAAATATTATGAACACTATTGTACTATTATTAGGATTGTACTATTTTCAGTATCTATTATTTCTATAATCATCTTATTCTTCAATGAGAAATTATTTCTACTGACTTATTAATTTCTTTTTTTATTTTTATTAGTTTTCTAAAATATGAGTAAATATTATCACACATTCTAGATATGACATACACAAACGATATTTAAATATCTACCAGAATCTTGTGACAATTATAAAACGAAGATAAAGTGTCCATCATATAACTAAATATAATGAACACTATTGTACTATTATTAGGATTGTACTATTATCAGTATCTATTATTTCTATAATCACCTTATTTTTCAATGAGAAATTATTTCTACTGACTTATTAATTTCTTTTTCATTTTTATTACTATTCTAAAATATAAGTAAATATTATCATACATTCTAGATGTGACATACACAAACGATATTTAAATATCGACCAGAATCTTGTGACAATTATAAAACGAAAATAAAGTGTCCATCATATAACTAAATATTATGAACACTATTGTACTATTATTAGGATTATACTATTATGAGCATCTATTATTTCTATACTCATCTTATTCTTCAATGAGAAATAATATCTAAATTTTTACCTTTTAAATATACATTTTGCCTCTAGATGAAATACAAACCTGTAAACAATGAAAATGTTATACATAACCAAACTAAATTGAAATCTTTATATAGATTGTTATATTCTATAGCCTGTTCACTTCGCTGTAGTTTTAAACAGCCTGTATTTATGGGACTCGATCTATTGCTCTACCATAGTCACGATTATTCCAGATCAGCTGCATTCAAAACTCTTATTAATTATTAATAAGCCAGATAATAAAAATGTCAATACAGATTTCTCCAAATTGTATTAAGAACAGGTTATGTTTTTCAAGGATATCCAAACTCACACTGTGACATTTTAAATCAGACAATTTTAAAACATCGGATGGCGTTCACACATTATGTATTACAGAGTCAACTATGTTTTCTAGCTTTTATTTTGAGTTTCATGGCTTCCGTACTATATGAATGCGGTTAGAGTAATTGGTATTGAGTTTTATGGCATCTTACATTTTGTTTTCAGTCCATTTATGTCTTATTTAAAACGGTTAAAACGTCATAAAGCCACACGGAGCTAATAACATCGTTTTATAGACGTAAAAATCTGTCCCCATATCTCGATTTATGTAAAACGCGGTTTTACGAGCATCATAATTTTCCGGCATTTCCGCCGAAAAGCATCGTCCCATTTCTTGAGAAAAAAACGCGACCCTAATTTGGCAACGTGTACCCTTCGATACGATCGATGACATTGTAAAAAGTTTTATTACCCTTCTTCATTACGTCTTATTTTATTGTTGATACTACATTGTATTTTATATCGGAATGCTTTAACCTTAAGAGATAACTCCGGTACTCTGGGTATAGCGCTAGCTTCGAAAGGATAACACGGCTACTGAATTTTTATAAGCAACATAAAGACTGTCTTGAGGTCAGCAATATTTCGATCACGACAATATGATACATTTAATGTTGATATAAAAATCAAAAAAATTGTGTATTTTGTATTAAAAATATCTCACTCTGTCATAACTTTTCATTCACAATCACTTATGAATAAAAACAAGTAAACAGTTTACTATTTTTATGGTTTCTTCATTACTCCAACACTGGGTAGTTTAATTTTTATTTTCCCTCCCTCTGTCTTGTCTAATACGACTCTTTTTTACTCCAATTATTTAAAACTACAGTTTCTTTGTATATTTGTATTGTTCACTTCCATATTTATTTATTTTATCTTTCTACGATTGTTAACTTAATGTTTTAAAATAGAATTTGAACTGCTATATGATACATAAGAGAAAATTGTTATTTTAGAATAATTACAAATGCAAAAAGATCCTCTGTATATGCAATTAAACATATTTATCATTAACTTTCATTTCCTCTTAACATATTACAGCGTAGTTTTTATGTTAATTATTATTTTTACTTCGCTATATTAAAGCAAAACATAATTACTTAATTAAACAATGAAATTGAACAGTAAAAGTTTAATTAAAACGCCACACCAGTCACCGCGTAATTTAGGTTAATAGAAGGGGTTGGGTCGGCACTGTGTGGGAAACTTTCTTACTTCTCAGCGTAATGGCAAAAGCGTTGTAAACTCTTCGTACTATTCCGGTGAATTACAGCTGGTGCATAAGCAAAATCTACTAAAATAGAAAGCACATAGCTCGTCTAGTTAAACATACACTAGCGCCACATCAAAATCGACCAATCTTACGATAATTACGACAAAAAAGTGTCTATCATAGAACAAAAAATTATGAACAAGAAATTCTAACTGTAGCCAAGAATATATTAATGATATCTTAAATTATAGTTAACAAGCGACCCGCCCCGGCTTCGCACGGGTGCAATGCTGATACTAAAATAAATACACTACAGAAAAAATATGAACGTTGTATATAAAAACATAGCGGCCCGCTCCGACTTTGCACGGGCATAAAATATATATGCCTATGTCACTCAATGAAAACATGATTAAAATCGATCCAGTATTTTTGGTTCATTCATTACTGCCCTTGGCCTACACGCATTAAATTTGGAGTAAAACAATTCCTCTTCCCCTATACTTACTATGAAGATTTCCTGCTATCTTTGGAATATCTAAATTCATACAATTTTTATTACATTACACATTTTTAAACGCAAATTTTAAATTTGTAATATCTCCGAAAATGTTTGTTTAATTTACATGCTGTAAGGAACCATATTGATCTATATTAATTGCACACTGTATTTAAGGTACTTAATTCGATAAGGATTAATGCCGTATTGCTTAAAATAGCTTCGTAAATAAGCCATTTTCTCACGTAAAAAGTAAACAATAAAAATGGTTAATGTGGGTTATCCCTAAAAGATAAACATATACCATCGCGGACTTTTTTGTAGACCTTTTTATGGTGTACAATACTGTAGTACATTAATTTGATCTAACTCGTAGGGTTAGGCAGCGTTTTTGCTAATTGCTAAATAAGCCTAAAAAAATAGGTTAATTTACAACATCACGTTAGAAACCTCTAAAATTATCAATGTTGCCTTACTATATTATGCATGTATTATACATATAAACCTTCCTCTTGAATCACTCTATCTATTGAAAAAAACCGCATCAAAATCCGTTGCGTAGTTTTAAAGATTTAAGCGCACATAGGGATATAGGGACAGAAAAGGCGACTTTGTTTTATACTATGTAGTGATATAGTGTAATCTTAAATATATATTTATAGATAGCATCTCTGGAACTTAATCCATTATTTTACCATTGTTACAGTATATTTTGGAAACTAAAAACTAGATACCAATATATCCAGGCCCAATTCAGAATCGATTTTCAACCTATTATCCAACCTATTAAATGGCTATAGTAAAAACTTTAGATATTTTTATAAATCTAGGCCCTTGCAGCTTACTTTATTAGCAGGCCAATAAATTAATTTTAAAGGATTTACAGCAAATGATATTACTGTGTATTAAATTACATTAGGTACATCACTCATGGATAGCTTCAAAAGATGCATCGCTCTTTCGAGATGCAATCCATAGATTGCTTGAAAAATTAGGAAAAACAACGGCTATCGATGAGCAATATTGAGGCTAAAATAAATTGTACTGATATTATACAGTAAAGCTTCAAATTTAAAAAAAAAATCACTTAAAATTAATCTATTGGCCTAATAATTTATAACTTTTAGGAGAGTTAAATTATGATAACTATTAGAACAGGTCCCATTGATTTTGGTTATCTAAAAATTATCTTTAAGAACAAGCCTAATAAAATTATTCGATGGTAAAACATCAGTCTTCACGTTCCAACCGTCGTAAAAATACTGTTTTATGACGAACATAATTTTACATCTTATTTCGGGGACAAAATTTCGAATTTGTAACGTTTTATAGCCGAAATTCTACGATAACGTATGCCTGCTTACGACAGGTTTACCTTTACAACAACAAAAAACGGTTCCCGCTCCTGTTAAATAACTAGATCCCTAACATCTGCTTTTAGGGCACACACGTTAAGCCTATAATACTAACTGTAGAGTTTATCCCTCATTATCGTCCGTTCTACAACATGTTTTAAGTAGGAATTATTCTGTTACCTAATTACACTTGATTTAATTTATAGAAATATATTTAAATTAAAATTTGCCCTCGGTAAAATATCGATATCTCAACAACAACAAATATGGCTTGTTATTCTATAAAGTCCCTATGAGAAACGAAGTAGAACATTTTTAAAATGATAATCTAAAACATTTATATAAGTCCCATTATTTCTTTACTAATAGACCTGACTAATATTTGATTTACTGCAGGCTATATCAGGGAATATCCGGTAATATAATATTATTTATTCCGGAACGAAAGGTACGCTCTTGGGGCTCCGTAAATTTAATGTAAATTTACGTTTGTTCAATTTTAATTAAGAGCTAGTAAGGAAATAGTAGAGGTACTTATAAAGGTAATAAACGACGGCTGTGGAATAATAATATCTAGATGAGAATGGAAGTGGTTGCGGCATAATCAATGGTAATTCTTTTAGTAAAAATCCAATAACAGAAAGCTTTATGAAAATTACATTAATTTTGCAAAATATAATTCGCTACACTTCAAGAATACGATTATTTATCACTCCATTGTTTATCTTTGAATTACAAATTATAACTTAATAAATGTAAAGCTTTATATACTATATAATAATACCTTATATTATTATTTTTATAGAATGTAGACAAACAATTCCAACACACCAGTTTGAGCTTACTAACAAACATTCAACAATTGATCAGGTGCATTGAATAGCATATATCTAAAGTTTAGGGGCGTACAATTTTCCAGGGCAAAGTATTAAGAAGCATAGTAGGTGCACTCAGAAATTATAGGACTAATTACTTACACTGAGACATTCAGAGACCGACTATCACTCAGGAAATCAAGGAAGCAAGGAGACAAGAATAGAGACTTCAATATTAATATCGAAACGCTTGGATAATACCAGAAAAGGAAACAAACTCAAAAGAATCAAACCATTTGATATTATGTAGTGCAATGTAGTAAGGTGTATTTAATAGAAATAAAAACCAGCATTTTTAATACACAAACGTATTTAGATTAGAGCCCAAGTTACGGCTGATGAGTCCTACTAGATTTATACTTAGATTCAAGCTCTGGAATAAACATATAGTGTGGTACTACTAGCAAATCTAACATAGATATCCTCCAAAGGTTCCAAAATAAAGTGTTGCGAGTCATAGTCGATTTCCCATATTACGTGTACAACAAACTGATTCAGCGCGATATCCTCACAGAACCCATAACAAGTGTGATTCAGAGTGTTAGTACGAAGTAGTCTGAAAGACTATTAGTGCATCCCAATGCACTCGCCGAACAGCTAAATGTGCGCGATGATAGTGAAGTGCGTAAGCTCAAACGCAAACCACCATACGAACTTATTAATAGACACACAGAGTGAAATTTAATAATCTCTAAAATAATCTAGAATAATTTTTATAATAAGTTAAGATAGACTTTAAAATAAGTTAGGATAGTAACTAGAATAATATTTAGATTGTAAGTTGTACAGTACTACATGTCAGGATAGTTATAACTGAAATCATATAATAATACCTATTGCCCACGGGCAGATTGTTAACGTTCTTAAAGATTACCAAAAAAAAAAAGTTTCAAGCTAATGTAAAGACAAACTATAGGTTAGTCCGTAATAATATAATAAAAAATATAATGGTGATGTACTAAAGGATATTCACTAAATTTAAAGTACCAATGACAATGCCATTGAACGTTTCTAATTTTAAAAATTGTAAAAAAGCCTTAATTAAAAATGATAATAGCTAAATAATTTGCAATTTGTATGATCCAACAAAGATCCAAATTAAACAGTTTAATAAACGCGTGTTCGGCTTTTAAGTTCTGACTATTTCGCCGAAAATATTCCCGTATTTATAGTCGTTGTTCGCTATTGTTTCGCGATAGGTAATGTATTTTCGATCATCTACCATAAAAAACTCTCGTCCCCTCTCCCTTTCCAGCCCTTATTTATTTCGCAGGAACATCGGAAACTGCAATAAAAAAAACGAAGAAGGGAACGCGAACGTATATTTCCGAAATTATTAGGGATTTATTCTAATAAAAAAATGTAATAACGTTTTTATTGGCTTTAAAAATTCGCCAGAGATATTCAGCAATAAATGGTCCAAATAGCGCATTATAAAATCGTAATGTTTCGTGTAGCTTTTCGGCATTTTCCGTTTCAAAAGTTTGAATCAACAGGGAATAAAAAAAGTGTATTAACTTTAGGATTTTAAACTTTCTTGTTTTCTCTGAAATAATAACGGCGTATCCTGAAAATGGAATAATGATGAACATATTTATGCCTTAGCCAAATTTGGTGCCAGAACAAATATAAAAGCTTCGTATTTGCTAATAATTTGATATATAGTTTGAGCAGTAAGACAACATCTATCACCACAATCCCATGTCAATATTAGTTTATTCCTATCTGTTACTACTGATTCAAAACATCATCTGATTATCTGATTCTGATCATTAGGGAAAGGTTTCAATATTCTACTTCAATATGTTGGAAAATATCATCGAATGCTTATGATCAAGCTGCTCGATGAAATAAATGTATTATATGTGGTTTCAACACTTTAAGTTCCATTATTGTCATTAACTTATTTACATAATATAGACAAAATAATATAAATTTCTAACATATACAGAATATTTACTTATTAATAGAGTATTAAGCCACCACTTGGTTTTAAAATGGCTACAGTTCTGCGAGGAATAGTTTCGTAGAGTACCTGAATATTTTTCAACAAAATGTTGTCTCATTCTTGTATCAAAACACCCTCCAATTGCATCAGTGATGTTGGAAATTGAAGTCTACTCCTCCCTCTCTGGTCTAAAGCTCCCCACAATGGTTTAATTATGTTGAGATCTGGCGATTGTGTTGACCAGGGAAGATGTCATGATAATATTGTGAATACCTTCACTTCATCATGAAATATGACAGTGTTTGGAAGCAATATGTTAGTCATACCTCGTAGAACCTCGTCATTGAGGATTGAGGATGTCGAGATATTCCGTGCCAATGATGTGAATGAGTAAACCAGCTGAATACCACCATATTACCTCCCAAATCATCAGGGGACTTCCTGTTGGGGTTCTCCATATATAAATTGAGTCATTTGTAGGAACAAATACAAAATCGTGATTCTTCGAACCATACTACATTCTTCCAATCATCAAGTGGTCAGGTTTCATGATCATTGCACAAACTCTTTCTTAGTTTACTGCTAGCTTCCATTATAAAGGGTTTCGCAATTGCTGACATTCATAGAAGGGCTGCTTTGTGGATCTCAAATGAGTGTTGAATTCTGCTGTCACTTTTGACGTGATACTTTTATGTTGTCTGGACACAATCCATTTTAATGTTAGTCGATCTTTGTCAATAACCTTATATTTCGCACACTGTTCTCCTTTTCATATGAGCGATACATACGCATCACATTATATACACGGAATCAGTATTGCCAAATTACAACATGTACTTTATCTGGACTAGCCCTACAGTTTCACGTACGTGAGATCCGTACCACGGTCCTCGGTATTAAGCCTACCGACTGGCTAGTTACCAACATAGAGACCATCCCAGAAGACATCCGCTCTTACCCGGCCTAGTTACTGTCCCGACAGGGATCGTTATTCCTTGTTGGATTTTCCACTGTTGCCCATAAAGACATTTACAATTACAGTCACAAACATAAACTACATCCATGCTCCACCAGGATTCGAACCCGCGACTATCGCAAAAGTAGGGGGACTATACTATTTTGGATGGTGTTCATATTAGTTTGTCTAGTCCCTATAAGTTACGCTACTTATTGTAACATTGTTCAACATTAATTCAATCTACTTGTGTTAAAAAACGAAAACGTATTCAATTGAACCAACGCTTCATACATTATTATATAGTTCTCTCTGAGCTCGATGTAAATAGCGTAACAAAAATTGTATAGGACCATCAATCATCCAGGCTTGTTCAGAATAAATGTAAGATTCGGCCCACATGACATGTATAACAGGCCGAGGGGCTGACGCTACGTTGCGGAACCAGCGTCAAACCAAAATAAACCGTTCGAAATTGCCTCAGGCCAGTCAGAAACAGATAACGTGTTCTAGACCGTCAGGTTGTGTTAGGATGGGGATTTAGGGAGTATAATTAACCGTTTGCATCGTATTCTTATTAATTCCTTTAACGGACAAAGATCCCTTTGGGGTCTTTGTTTATTTTTCGAACCAATTAATACAGTACATACACGGTTCAATGTAATTTACAACGTGATAAAAAGTAGTGACATAGTAAAATCGGTGTATCTTTATACATATAATTATGTTATTAATTAGATTTCATCGGAGTAAACTCTTTTTTTATTATTTATTACACACTTTCTTACAAATCTAGTAAATTAACATTTTGGGTATCTATGTCACTAGTTTTAATAGGCACCGAGTTTCAGTAATATCTCACTGAACTAGACCAAATGATTTTACTATCCTTAATCTTCTGACTAAGCCACACCATTATCTAGCAGCTGAATCACCTCAATACTGATGTACTGATGGAGCTTCTGTTCATGTATTTGGTTTTTAAGTCCTTGATAACACTAGAGAGAGTTTACTCTCAGGTCCTTCTCAGGGAGCATCGACAATACCTCGCAGTACTTTGTTTTGGAACTCGGAAGACTTGTTGGTAAAGCGAAAGCTTATTATGTACTGACAGTGTTGAATATATGCCTGATAACCAGTACATATTTTTGTAATTCTTCTTGCGTTCTTCGCATATTTTCTTAACATATAGCTTCCACATGAGTTTAAGATCAAAGGCCATGCCGAGATTGTTTTTTCATACGGACCTATTTTCTGATTTATATATACTAGCTTTTGCTTGACTCTTTTTTTTTAATTAATACACACTAACTTATTTCCATTCATTTTGATACGTCCTTTTTCAGTCCAGCATTGTACTTTTAGCAATAGTTTGAAAATTTTTTGGTTGATCCAGTGTTGTTATCTCCAATGACTAGGATCATCGTGTCATCTGCAAACATTGCAACAACATTTTCAATGAATGTAAGCAAGTCCCGAGCGTATAGCAGATAAAGACCTGTCCCAATATACTTGCCTGCGGCAGATCTGCTTGTATTTTCCTCAAGTCGGAATAAACATCTTTGTGCTTAATTATGAAGCATCGGTCAGTTATATATAACTCTAAATCTTATGATTTAAACCCTCATGCCAAAATTCATCGAAAGCTTGAGTAACATCTAAAAATATTGCAGAATAAATTTCTAACACGGAAAGCATATTTCTTAAAAAATTCAGCGTATGTCTTTTAGCCACCATCCTATTGTGCTGATCTAGCCACTTTGGATATTTAGCTCTTGCTTAGAATTTTAATTTAAGTTGAATGAAGTGAATCTGACCGAAGATTTTAAGAAATAGCAAAATAGTTGTCAAAAAATTCACAGGGGATAACCTTGAAAGGGATTATATAATCTTGGAGAACTAAGCAATTTTTGTCATTTAATTTTGAAAAAAGAAATCGATTTTTTGACAGCTAATAACGATGCCCGACCAACTTGTTGAGCGACCTAGTATCCGCGAACAGATATCCGACGAAATAAATTAAATCCATTTAACATTTTCTATTATCTAACGGACGAAATCGCGGAAATTCATTATGGAAATTCGTATCGAAATTCATTAACATAAATAAATGATAAATCGAAAGTTAAACGTTTGAATTTTTGATAAGCCTATCCAGAACGGCAACCGAATTAATTCTTTTGCGCCCGTATCTTTCAAAACTCCGCATCAGAACTGGATTGAATATATTTCCACGGTCCGTAACCGGCAAATTAGAGGATCTAATTAATCCTTTATAAATTGATGAGAAGTAACGTCCCATTTTGATAATGAATCGCGAGCTACGTTTGTAAGCAATGTTGTAATTGGAAATATCCCTTGTTTTGTTGTATAGAATTTGAACGAAACATATTTCCAACAAGTGAAAACATATATTTTATATTATTGATATATAAAAAGTATTTTTCATATGTTACTAATATTAAAAAGTGTTTTTTCACATTTTTAAGGTACATTTATATTTTTTCACCAGATATTTATTGAAGAATCAACGAATATATAAAGAAAATCTGGCTGAACATTCGAAATTCAAAAAGATACAGTCAAAAAAAGGTAAATTCTTAATCATTAAAGGTACCTTGGAAAATTGTGATATAATTCGATAATAAAAGGGTTCATAAATTGTGCGCAGAATTATTTAACTTTGGATGAACATTTTTAGAGGATGAATATTTCTAGAGAAGAGATAAGACAAATAGTTTAAGAGCGTTTGTCGCAAAAAATAAATGAGGTTGTTTAAATATCCATGAATTACTTTCTCTTAAGAACCAAGCCGTTAATTATTTCGCGCTAAATTCATTGTTTTTTAAAAGTTTCCTTATTTGTGGGCCAACAAATATGCCTTCTTTTACTACTATTTCATATAATCGTATATTTCGAATACTGTAATAGGCATGAAAGGATATCGGCTACCTTTGTGGAGTAATACAACTTTTAAGAGTAATTAATATTCCCACTATTACTAAGGAATGTGACGTATAAGATAACCATGTCAATAGACAATGTTTTAACAATGGATTTGGCAATACAAAATACGTAATCCTATCTGTAGGCTAATACATTGGCTTACTAGCTGACATGCGGTGTTTTTGAGTTTCAGATCACCTGTAGAAGTTATCTTCTTTTTGTAACGAATCTTGATCCCTATTGGACGGGCTTATTATTTTTTATTTTTGAATATCTTTAGTTGATTCTTCGATAATCATTCTTATTTAATTCACAGTTTTAATATATTTTCTGTATTAACAAATAGTGTATCAGTTGTTCCGGGTATCCATTACTCTTCCCTGTACGATATTTTAAGCAAGTATAAATCTTTTGCAGAATTACAGTGCTCTTAAAATTACAATTAGACGCTTGGAACAGTTTTGAATATTTCTTCACCCGTTCATATAGTCTATTCAAAACAGCAGTGAACTCACGTCGTCAATATGTGCCCGTCGAAAGTTGTATATTCATATTACGGTCAGACAAAATTTTCTTTCTCAGTTTATACTAATTAAATAGAGAAAGAATGCTGTTTAATAAATTCGAACATGTAACCGAATGAGCCCACAAAAGTCGTCCGTATGTCAAACGTCTGCAAAATTCTTCAAAATACTATAATTATATGTTATAAATGGACAAACGTTGTTTTAACACTTTGTTTTAATTTTTAGCGTGTTTCAGCTGCACTGAATAATTTCTTAATCATTAGAGATACCTTGGGAAATTGTGAAATAACAGATTGCTGAAATTTATGGCCTTAGAGTATTATGTCTTCCTCCCTCACATTACCTATTCAATTCAATTGAGTTGATATGGGGTATTGCAAAAAAAATTATTACTATAGACATTCAAGTCGAAAAGGATATTCAAAACAAAACTGTCTGGATTTATGGAAATAAGCATTGTCGACAATAACACCTTTGGTTTGGATGAGCTCGATAAGACACATTAAGAAAGAAATTGAGAAATGATGTAATTGTGAGCAAGTTTTTGATAGATCGGAAATAAACAGTTTAGGTATCCACTTGAGTAGCGGTTCTGAAAGTGACAGTGATTGAATAAAACCAATGTTGGTTTATGATTCAATGCTGACAATTACCAAGACAGGCTGATGAAAGAGAAAACAACTAAAGGTCAGTATATAATTAATATATTTTAACTGCAGGAAATTGTATTCTAGAATTCTATGTTCAGAATATACATGAATGTTTGGTTAATATGTATGAGTAGGGAAATAAGGTTTTGCAGATATGGCAAATGCATTAAGGAGAATGCAATGATTGAAATAGTTTTATCAAGAAAGACGTATACATGTAGACAGAACAAAATAAGTACAAGGAAATACACAAGGAAAAGGAAAAGAAAACAAAGTTACAAGGAAACATTGCATCAAATGAGGCAAGAATTAAGCGTAAAAAGTAACTATGCTCTCTAATAAAAGTAAAATATATTACTCAGATATACAATTGTTAATTAGGTGGATTTAGGTCTTTGGGGTATACCACTATATAAAAAAACGCTCCTAGAACTCTACCTATACATGTGGAGAAGAAATTTCAATCTAAGTATAATAAAACAACTCTTATAATTCACAAATTATTGTGGGTGTATAATTAATTGGTGTTGGTAAGTTATTCGATAATGTATGCACTAGATGTACTATAATGTTAAAATAAATTATATTAGGTAATATTTTTGTTTAATTATTTTATTTAGATTAAAAATTTGTTATATGTCAGAGCCAATATGTACTAAAACTCAAAGTTGATGCGGCAACATTGCGACATCAATTCAGATGACGTGGGTTCACTGCTGTTCTGAATAGACCATAATTTGTAACCGTATACATTATTTACGCCGAAATAAAGCAGAGATGGTGAGACCGGAGATGTAGCATCTCTTGAGCCTCCTCTTCTGATACTTTATGCTATAATATATTATTTCCTGCTGGACTGCTAGAACTTTAAGATCTAGATATAGGAATATTTGAGCATGTTTCTTTAAGCCTTGCTCTAGTACCTTTCCATCATTCCTATATTGCTGTAGGTCACTGTGCCCCATAGTTGAATGCCGTATGTTGAGATTGACTTGGTGGTGGATGTGTATACCATAATTTTGCTCTCATTTCTTAAGTGATAGCGGGGGCATATTAACCAACTCAGACTATGGATACTACTTATCACTTAAGTTAAACTACGCTACAAGTAAATGCCCAGTTTTCATTATACAATTATACTGACCGACACTTTCTTCTCAGAGCGTAATTTACCAGACTGGGGTTGGTTTAGTTTGCCTTTGTTTTAGATTAGTTAAACCATTTCTCGATTTTATTTAGGTGGCATTGCAGTTAGTATGAAACAGTTTTTGGCTCAGAATGCACTGAAAGGACGACAGCCACTGTGTTGATTGATTAAAATAGTTTTATCAAGAAAGATGTGTACATGTAGACAGAACAAAATAAGGAGAAGGAAACACACAAGAAAAAGGAAAAGGAAACAAAGTTACAAGGAAACATTGCATCAAATGAGACAAGAACTAAGCGTAAAAAGTAACTATGCTCTCTAATAAAAGTAAAATATATTACTCAGATATACAATTGTTAATTAGGTGGATTTAGGTCTTTGGGGTATACCACTATATAAAAAAACGCTCCTAGAACTCTACCTATACATGTGGAGAAGAAATTTCAATCTAAGTATAATAAAACAACTCTTATAATTCACAAATTATTGTGGGTGTATAATTAATTGGTGTTGGTAAGTTATTCGATAATATATGCACTAGATGTACCATAATGTTAAAATAAATTATATTAGGTAATATTTTTGTTTAATTATTTTATTTAGATTAGAATTTTGTTATATGTCAGAGCTAATATGTACTAAAACTCAAAGTTGATGCGGCAACATTGCGACATCAATTCAGATGACGTGGGTTCACTGCTGTTCTGAATAGACCATAATTTGTAACCGTATACATTATTTACGCCGAAATAAAGCAGAGATGGTGAGACCGGAGATGTAGCATCTCTTGAGCCTCCTCTTCTGATACTTTATGCTATAATATATTATTTCCTGCTGGACTGCTAGAACTTTAAGATCTAGATATAGGAATATTTGAGCATGTTTCTTTAAGCCTTGCTCTAGTACCTTTCCATCATTCCTATATTGCTGTAGGTCGCTGTGCCCCATAGTTGAATGCCGTATGTTGAGATTGACTTGGTGGTGGATGTGTATACCATAATTTTGCTCTCATTTCTTAAGTGATAGCGGGGGCATATTAACCAACTCAGACTGTGGATACTACTTACCACTTAAGTTAAACTACGCTACAAGTAAATGCCCAGTTTTCATTATACAATTATACTGACCGACACTTTCTTCTCAGAGCGTAATTTACCAGACTGGGGTTGGTTTAGTTTGCCTTTGTTTTAGATTAGTTAAACCATTTCTCGATTTTATTTCGGTGGCATTGCAGTTAGTATGAAACAGTTTTTGGCTCAGAATGCACTGAAAGGACGACAGCCACTGTGTTGATTGATTAAAATAGTTTTATCAAGAAAGATGTGTACATGTAGACAGAACAAAATAAGGAGAAGGAAACACACAAGAAAAAGGAAAAGGAAACAAAGTTACAAGGAAACATTGCATCAAATGAGACAAGAACTAAGCGTAAAAAGTAACTATGCTCTCTAATAAAAGTAAAATATATTACTCAGATATACAATTGTTAATTAGGTGGATTTAGGTTTTTGGGGTATACCACTATATAAAAAAACGCTCCTAGAACTCTACCTATACATGTGAAGAAGAAATTTCAATCTAAGTATAATAAAACAACTCTTATAATTCACAAATTATTGTGGGTGTATAATTAATTGGTGTTGGTAAGTTATTCGATAATGTATGCATTAGATGTACTATAATGTTAAAATAAATTATATTAGGTAATATTTTTGTTTAATTATTTTATTTAGATTAGAATTTTGTTATATGTCAGAGCCAATATGTACTAAAACTCAAAGTTGATGCGGCAACATTGCGACATCAATTCAGATGACGTGGGTTCACTGCTGTTCTGAATAGGCCATAATTTGTAACCGTATACATTATTTACGCCGAAATAAAGCAGAGATGGTGAGACCGGAGATGTAGCATCTCTTGAGCCTCCTCTTCTGATACTTTATGCTATAATATATTATTTCCTGCTGGACTGCTAGAACTTTAAGATCTAGATATAGGAATATTTGAGCATGTTTCTTTAAGCCTTGCTCTAGTACCTTTCCATCATTCCTATATTGCTGTAGGTCGCTGTGCCCCATAGTTGAATGCCGTATGTTGAGATTGACTTGGTGGTGGATGTGTATACCATAATTTTGCTCTCATTTCTTAAGTGATAGCGGGGGCATATTAACCAACTCAGACTGTGGATACTACTTACCACTTAAGTTAAACTACGCTACAAGTAAATGCCCAGTTTTCATTATACAATTATACTGACCGACACTTTCTTCTCAGAGCGTAATTTACCAGACTGGGGTTGGTTTAGTTTGCCTTTGTTTTAGATTAGTTAAACCATTTCTCGATTTTATTTAGGTGGCATTGCAGTTAGTATGAAACAGTTTTTGGCTCAGAATGCACTGAAAGGACGACAGCCACTGTGTTGATTGATTAAAATAGTTTTATCAAGAAAGATGTGTACATATAGACAGAACAAAATAAGGAGAAGGAAACACACAAGGAAAAGGAAAAGAAAACAAAGTTACAAGGAAACATTGCATCAAATGAGACAAGAACTAAGCGTAAAAAGTAACTATGCTCTCTAATAAAAGTAAAATATATTACTCAGATATACAATTGTTAATTAGGTGGATTTAGGTTTTTGGGGTATACCACTATATAAAAAAACGCTCCTAGAACTCTACCTATACATGTGGAGAAGAAATTTCAATCTAAGTATAATAAAACAACTCTTATAATTCACAAATTATTGTGGGTGTATAATTAATTGGTGTTGGTAAGTTATTCGATAATGTATGCATTAGATGTACTATAATGTTAAAATAAATTATATTAGGTAATATTTTTGTTTAATTATTTTATTTAGATTAGAATTTTGTTATATGTCAGAGCCAATATGTACTAAAACTCAAAGTTGATGCGGCAACATTGCGACATCAATTCAGATGACGTGGGTTCACTGCTGTTCTGAATAGGCCATAATTTGTAACCGTATACATTATTTACGCCGAAATAAAGCAGGTATGCCGTTTGCGTCAAACCGCTCACAGGAAATATCCCGGGCTTCATTGAGTATCGAAAACAATTCATCGAAACCGTTCACGGCAACCGGACGGGGGTACTGTGGGCGTAGCATTCCAGCGGGAGACGTTCATTTCCCAAACAAACGAACGAACGCCCGACGAAAATAAAAACGTAGTTGGCCCCGCTAGCGACCGCCCAACCACGAAACTTAAGAAGAAAAATAAATTCGGTCCCAGTGTCTGCGTCCCGTCTGTGATCAGTCCGCGAGGCTCGCGGGGAGCGCCCGGCGGACGGACGGAGGGAATTCGTTTTTAGCCGATCCATTCATTAAATTTATTGTGAGCATCGTCCAGGACTATAAATGTGGCGTCGAAACTGAACGTTGCGAGACCGAAAAATATTTAGAATCGGGCCGAGAGAGTGAAACGTAAATTTTTTACGACCAATCTATAAAATCGAAACGCAGACGGGGAAAAAACGTTATTTATATTTAGCGATCGTGACGAATGATTCTAGTAAGCATTTCAGCGGTCTTATTACTCTTTTATCAATAAGCCGGGAATACTTTCTGGGTGGATTCGCTTCATTGTTCTTTAATTTATTCCCTGTTGTTGTTTAGGACCTTATTCGGATCAAATATGAATTACGTGAGGATCATTTATACATTTCTTTATTTAACTCTACAAAAATATTATATTTTCTATCTTTATTATTAATTAATATAAATATTTCAATATATGTTACAATGCACGAATATTATGAACCTGGGTACGAAGGTGGCTTTTTAAACGACTTCAAAAAAGGAGGCAGTTCTATGTTCTTCAAATTTTTATGTATGTTCACGGATTTCTCCGTCAATTGCTGACCGATTTTCAAAGTTTTTTTTTTTTATTCAAAAGGATGCACTTACGAGGTGGTCCCATTCAAACTAAGTCAGGGTCTCATGGTGGAATCCGGAGAAATCGAGGAAAATCCTCAAATTTCAAAGGCACGTACGATCTTTTCACATATTTTTTTATCTAAAATTATCAAATGCTTGCGTATACTATTATTGCCCAACTGATATGACGGCAACTCCTCAATGGAAATCAATTTATATTAAAATGTTAATGTTTTGGAGGTGTAGAAACCAATAATAGAAAGAACCGGACCGCTATACCCTTTAGGGGATTTTGAGGAGTTTTCAGTCAGAGTTTTAGTTTAAGCACTAAAGATATCATATGAGAAGCGGTAGAAATATTTCAGGCAATTTCAGTGACTTCAGCTAACACAAGGGGGTCGCGGGTTCGATTCCCGGCTGGGGCAATGGCTATTTGTTGTTGTTCTAGTTTGTAATACCCATTCCCGTTGTAGTACTTAATAAAATAACTGCAAAATTTATTGTCTATGGTTTTTTACATATGAGTTACTAATGACTATATGAGAAGGTTTCCTTAAATAAATTTTTCCAATCGTTGGACTGTATCACTAAAACAAGTGTGGCGTAAATCAAAATGTTCAATAGCAAACAAAAAACTACCACAAAAAAAACTGCATAATTATAGTCTGCTCAAGCAAATTTATGGATGTGGAAGAAGCTGTTGATAAGGTGTTGAACTTTGGGCTAGATTGGTCACCAACCATCTCCACCAAAGTTTGACCAAGACACATTTACAAAAAATTTCTGTTATAATAGTATTTGATAAAATCTTTGCACATTAAACGAAATAAATCAAGATTATATTCAGTATGTTCAGCTAGGCCGCGGGTTCTATTCTCGGCTGGGACAACGACTATTTGTTGCTGTTCTAATTTGACTGGAATATTTCTCAAATCACCTCTAATCATTCTTTATTTTCAATAATTCCTATTTTTTCTCATACGGGCTGCACCTTTACTTGACCTACCCGTTGTAATAATTAATAAAGTAAACTAAAAAGAAAAAAATAAAATATTTTTAGAGAAAAATTGAACCGGCTTGAAAAAATAAATAAGAAACTCACTAACCGGTAATAAATAATTAAATTTAGATATTTGAAACAAAAAAAACGTTTTAAAATAAAATATGTGTATAATAATCATTGAAATAACAATATAAAAAAACAAAACCTTATTTAATCTATCTACTACAGGTACTTTATATTCAACTATATACACATAATTTAACTTAATACCTACCTAAACCTATTTATCTATTTACAATACTCTTTTAACTACTACCGACTGATTACTGTGAATTCGGTGCCGAGCACAGACAATACAAAAATAATAATATAATTTTGTTTCATATACACAAAATCTAATTTGTTGCTCGCCCCTTATCCGCTATTATAAGTAAGAAGTACATCGAAAGCGAAAGAAAACCTTACATTTAAAGAAGCTTCTGGAGTTTATTTTGCTACAGAAGAAATTTTAAAGCACCTTCCAGGTAAAGCAATGAGAAAACTGCATACTTAATGTTTTTTAGATTAGAAAATGTGCTTAAAATATAGAAAATAGCGGAAAAATATATTTAAACATAGAAAGCCGCCAATATCATAGGCCAATTTTCTTAGAGCCAATAATTTCTAAATTATTCGAAAATATTCTACATCAAAGACTGAAGCCACTAATAGAGAATAACATACAAATACGGGTGTAATGAAATAGTCACATAAAGGAAGAAGAATTTGATCTGTCCTCTTTTTAGATGTGGCACAGGCTTTTGATATGGTGTTTACAGAATTTTTGAGCTCTTGTGTTTCGGATAGTTCCTTCAGGGCCAAATATAAGTATACCGTTACGGAATTGAAAAAAAAATGTGAATACCACAAGGTAGTATATGTTTTCCATGCTGTTATCGATGTATTCCTGTAGATAAAAACGACGAAGAAGCAGCAATGAAAATGTAAAATTCAGTGAACAAAATTAAGAAGTTCAAAAGCTATATTTAGCATATGGTCATACCTAAACATATTTTATTGCAAAAGTATACACACTATATACGATAAGCCAGAAGTATTATTACTATTGTAATAAGAATATTAATTTTTAAGTATCT
The DNA here is from genome assembly GCF_030347505.1 of Rhynchophorus ferrugineus. Taxonomy (NCBI): domain Eukaryota; kingdom Metazoa; phylum Arthropoda; class Insecta; order Coleoptera; family Curculionidae; genus Rhynchophorus; species Rhynchophorus ferrugineus. The sequence continues at coordinate 15,482,652 of NW_027472587.1, forward strand.
GACATACTCTATATATCCAGCATCACTCCCCAGCAGAAAAATGCCGCCGTAGATATTCCGTAATATTTCTCAATGGTTATGGCCATAAAATTTATTACGTTTGGTTTGGTTTCGAACCCAGATAGGCAATCGAAATTTACGGTCTGCACGTCACTCTCTTGAAACGTTCATTATTTATAGTCTACCAAATCCAAAGATGTTTTAAATCATATTTTAAAAAGTTTAACGGCTATGTTTTCCACTATAATTAATTACATCTGGAAAAACTGCAGATATGAATGTTTCTTATATAATCTTTCAATGTTAATATAATAAATGTGAAGCAATGTCATAGTAAATTTAGACCAGCTTTGTTGCCTTGTCTGTTTTCTCTTCTTCTGTGTTGTTCTTATCGTAATTTTTTTATTAGAGTGCTGCAATATGTTGGCGCAGCTTCCATCCATCTATATGAATCTTTGGTGAGACCGGAGATGTAGCATCTCTTGAGCCTCCTCCTCTGATACTTTATGCTATACTCTATTATTTCCTGCTTGACTGCTAGAACTTTAAGATGTAGATATAGGAATATCGAGCATGTTTCTTTAAGCCTTGCTCTAGTACCTTTCCATCATTCCTATCTTGCTGTAGGTCGCTGTGCCCCATAGTTGAATGCCGTATGTTGAGATTAACTTGGTGGTGGATGTGTATACCACAATTTTTCTCTCGTTGCTTAAGTGATAGCGGGGGCATATTAACCAACTCAGACTATGGAGACTACTTACTACTTAAGTTAAACTACGCTACAAGTAAATGCCCAGTTTTCATTATACAATTATACTGACCGACACTCTCTGCTCAGAGCGTAATTTACCAGACTGGGGTTGGTTTAGTTTGCTTCGTTTTAGATTAGTTAAACCATTTCTCGATTTTATTTAGGTGGCATTGAAATTAGTATGAAACAGTTTTTGGCTCAGAATGCACTGAAAGGACAACAGCCACTGTGTCGTCAGCAGTTGGAAAGATTGCCATATAAATCAGGTATAACAGCGGTCTCAGTGGGACTCGATTGAGACACCTCTCATATATCATGAAAGTAATTTAGTCGACTGAACAAGTAAAATGTTGAAATATTCTTTCAAAAGATAAATTTTAATAATAAATCTTGTGTTTTCAATTTTTCACGTGAATTAAACGCCATATTGTAGCAATGATCTGTTAGTTCCAATAATTTTCATCAAAAATTGATTATTAGTCTGAAAAAATTGCAAACATTGCTATAATTAGTAAAATACTGCTTCAGAATATGATAATGAATAAGACTGGGGTATCCTGGATATTTTTGGAGCTAACATAAACTCATTCGATTATTATTTGATCGATAAAGACATCCAGTCATACGTATTCAGTATACATTCCTTAATATTAAGAATAAGCTTAGAAAAACATGTTTCAATTAAAAATAAACAATTGTGGAATTAAACTGGAAAGACCTACTTCGTACAATGTAATTTATAAACCAATAAGTATAATTTAATAAACCCTTGCTTCTGATGTCATATACCATAATATAAAATGCAACCCTTGCAGTAAGGTTGATGGTCGACAATAAAATGTTTAAGTTTGCAATGTACCAACAAGCTGATTAGATAGTTCAAAGACGTCAGGACAAAAAGTAAAAACGGTCTTCTCTTTACGACTTGCTCTCTTATAGTCAGTGTTTTATAAAAGTTAAACAAACCGCAGTTCTAGGAAAGTTCATTCAACTTTGATGAATAAAATTTGCTTGTTAACGTCCGCTTCTTCGTGAGTTTCAAGTTGGAGAGAAAAATTATTACGAAAATGTTATGTTTCAAAAAATATTTATTAAAATATAAGGAAACTACAACTGTAAATATTTTTAAATCACCATTGTCGTATTGTCGATGGGTCTTGTATATGGTTTACGAATGACTTTATGAGAAAACTTCCTAAAATCAATTGTTCCAATCACTGGGCTGTAGATTACTGATATTTTTCAACAAATCATTTTCAAATCATTAAAACAAGTGTTCGTGTAGATCAAAATGTTAAATAGCTACTGCAAAAAAAAACTGCACAGTTATAGACTGTTCAAGCAAAGCAAATTCTAGAACTCTGTTCTTCTGAACTTTGTTGAACTCTGAGCTAGAATGGCCACCAACCATATCCACCAAAATTTCACCAAGACACATTTACAAAAAATTTTTATTGAAAAATTATAATGCTAACAGATCAATTGAAAAGTTCCCAGCCTACAATAGTAAAACACCTTATTTTGGCAAAATTAGTTTTTTTTATTCAACATGATTCCCTTCAAGGGTGATACACTGATTATAGCGACCCTCCAACTTTACGATACCATTTTTGTAGTACGATTTATCATTTACTTCAAAAAAGGCCTCAGATTCGGCGATCAGCTCTTCATTCGACGAAAATTTCTTCCCAGCGAGCATTATTTTGATATCCGAGAACAGGAAATAATCGCTGGCGGCCCAGATCTGGAGAATACGGTGGATGGATGGATTTTTGCCAGCGTTTTCACTGACTTGTGACAAGGTGCATTGTCTTGGTGAAGCAGCACTTTCTTTTTTTTTCAAATGCGGCCGTTTTTCGGCGATTTGGTTCTTACGACGTTCAATAACGCTATGTAATAGCTACTGTTGGTGGTCCTTCCTTTTTCAAGGTATTCAATGATAATTCTACGCGCATCTCAAAATACTTACGCCATAACCTTGTCACCATAACCTGTGGCGTTTTCCCATGCCTTGTAGCGGGTTCATCGTGTGCAATCTACTCGGATGCCTGTCGATTGGACTTCGAAGTGAAATGATGGAGCCATGTTTAATATATTGTCACATATTGATGCAAAAACTCGGGTTTATTATGCTTGATCATCTTCAAACACTGCTCCGAATCATCAACTCGTCGTTGTTTTTGGTCAAAAGTGAGTTCGCGCGGCACCCACTTTGCACAAATCTTTCTCATATTCAAATATTCGTGAATGATATAATGTACACGTTCAGTTGATATCTTTAGAATGTCTGCTATTTCATTCAGTTTCAATTTACAGTCATTCAAAATCATTTTGTAGATTTTTTAAATGACGTCGATAACAACCTCTTTTGGGCGTCCACTGCGTTCACCGTCTTCGGTACTAATTTCACCACGTCTAAACTTAGCATACCAATCCTTGATGGTTGATTTTCCTAGAGCAGTATCCGCAAACTCAGCATCAAGCCAAGTTTTTGCTTCAACTGTATTTTTTGCTTTCAAAAAACAATATTTTATGAACAAGCGAAATTCCTTTTTATCCACTTTGTGCACAATAACAAAAGTTGCCTCACTCAAAATACTATAATTCACAGACTAATAATCTGACAGTGGTTAAATTTATACACGCATCTTTTGACTTCATGTATTTAGTTCTAGTAGCGCCATCTATGTGTCAGGCCGGGGACTTTATAATTGACATGTTAGTTGATAAAATTTTCGTAAATTAGACGAAATAAATCGTAAAAGATTAAATTCGTTCGACAATCAGTGCAGAGCCAAACCGGCAGGAAGTAAGAAACACCGTCATACATCTATATAAATTTTAGAACATTTCAGATACCAGGGCAATATTTTTCCGGCGAGCAAGCACAGCGTTCGACCAGCAGTAACTCTTTATCATCCGCGGGACATAATTCATTCGCCTTAAAACCCCGAAAGACACATACGTTACAGTCTGGCCTATAAAAATCTGGCTTTAATGTTTTTCTTTAGCTGTGGCGTTGGCCGGGCCGTGGGAGGTTTGGCTAGCTGGTGCAGCGGCACCGGCGGCACTAGCCTAGCCGTTTTATGATTTAATCCGAGCCTGGAGGAACCGCCGGCAAGGCACGATACGGTTCGGAACGGTAGTAAAACGTCAGAAATGATGGCGTTTTATTTCACGTAGCGAGTATATTTTTCCATCAAATGAGAAAAATTCAAATAAAGATTGTTTATGTTAATATATGTGTATACTGATAAATATTTCTCAGGCCCGAGGGTGGTGAATTTTGAGCCAATATTAGACTATTTACGGGAGGTATTACTTATACTAATTAATCAATGAAATTTATCGAGTGTTACTTGAATATTTTGATTTATTAATACGGTAGACAATGAAAAGACTGACGAATCATCATGAATTATTATTTTCTTGCATGTTTTAACAGCACGTTTTCAACCCAAGTGTGTATTTATTGAGAAAAACTGGTATAATATATATTAATATCTATAGCAAATAGCAACACGTAACAGAACAATTGAAAAGTCCCCGGCCTACCATAATAAAACACATTTTTTCGGCAAAATAATTTTTTTCTTCAACATAATTCCCTTCAAGGGTGATACACTGATTATAGCGACCCCCCAACTTTTCCATAACGTATATGTAGTACGATTTGTCGATTAGTACCTTTGTCCAAAATAAGCCTCAGTTTCGGCGATCACCTCTTTATTCGATGAAAATGTCTTCCCGGCGAGCACTCTTTTGAAATCTGAGAACAGAAAATAGTCGCTGGGGCCTAGATCTGGAGTATACGGTGGATAAGGGAACAATTCCAAGCCCAATTCATGGATTTTTGATACGGTGTCTGTCTGATATATAATAGTCGCTGTTGATGATCCTTCCTTTTTCAAGGTAGCCAATGAAAATTATTCCATGCGCATTCCAAAATACAGACGCCATAAACTCGTCAGCCGACTGTTGCGTTTTCCCACGCTTTGGAGCGGGTTCATAGTGTGCGTCCACTCGGATGACTGTCGATTGGACTTCGAAGTGAAATGATGGAGCCATGTTTCATCCATTGTCACATATCGACGCAAAAACTCGGTGTTATTACGCTTAATCATCTTCAAACACTGCTCCGAATCATCAGCTCGTCGTTGTTTTTTGGTCAAAAGTGAGCTCGCGCGGCCCCCACTTTGCACAGAGCTTTTTCATACCCAAATATTCGTGAATGATATGATGTACACGTTCAGTTGATATTTTTATAGTCTGCTATTTCATTCAGTTGGAACTTACGGTCATTCAAAATCATTTTGTGGATTTTTTAAATGTTTTCGTCGGTAACAACCTGTTTTGCGCGTCCACTGCGTTCACCGTCTTCGGTGCTCATTTCACCACATCTAAACTTACCGTACTAGCATACCAATTCTTGATGGTTGATTTTCCTGGAGCAGTGTCCGTAAGCTCGTTATTAAGCCAAGTTTTTGCTTCTACTGTATTTTTTCCTTCAAAAAGCAATATTATACCAACTCGCGAATTTCCTTTTTATCCATTCTTTCCACAATAACAAAAGTTGCTTCACTCAAAATGCTATAATTCACAAACTAATGATCCGACTGCTGTCAACTTTATACACGCATCTTTTGAGGGTCAGGGCTAACTGAAAAACATATTGATTTAATTCTAGTAGCATCATCATATGTCAGGCCGGGGACTTTTCAATTGACCTGTTAAAAAGACTTTAAGACTTTAAGTGTCGATGTGGATGGATTTCCTGAACTAATCCATGACTTTTTACACTTTTCATCATCCAATAACTGCTGATGACACCTAGATATTAGAATAAAGGATTTTTTGTGAAAAATGGGTACAATGTATTTAGCTGCTACATTTTCATATTGTCCAGGCAATTTACGGATACCATTTCAAAAGAACGATATAAAAAGGATATCCGCGATCGGTTAATTTTCTGATATCTCCACATGAAGTGAAACGCTGCTCAGACAGGTCATGGGTCATATGATAAAACAACTAGGGGCAAGGTCTGGAGAGTACCGTGGTTGGGGCAGCACGTTAACTATATGCTCGCCCAATAAGGCTTACAATTCATTATCTTCGAACTTTTTGATCCTCCAAGTCGAATTCGGCATCACCGTAAGTTACTGAAAGTGATTTTGAACTCGGTAGCACATTATACTCTCAAAAAATACTAAAAACTCAATAATACGAAATATAAAATTATTATTTTATGTCGATATTTGTCCATAGAAAAACCATCAAATTTAACAGTTAAGTTGGGAAAACTAACAGATATATCTGGCACATAAATGCAAGCACCTAATATTTTCTCAGATCGGGGGGTGCTGAATTTTGAGCCAACAGTATATCAAGTATGATATTGGTATTTTTTGAATATATAATACAAAAGACAAAGAGCGTACCGATGAATCCTGAGGAACGAAAATAAATAATTGTAAGTTGGTAAATTGTGGCGTGACAATTAATGATGGTTAAATGAATAATACTGCGAGGAAATAATATTACATGACAACGCTAGACATTATGCTGCAGAGGTCATGAAAATTAGAAATAACGTTGACAAGAAGTGCTAGCTCAACCAGCATTATCAACAGATAATACTCCTAAATAGTCACCTGATCTAAACTTGAATGCTATTACCTGAATACCTTTTAAATATATGCTGATTTTATTGTTAGACGTTTTAACTCAAATTTGGAAAGGTCACAAAACAGAAACATTTCTTTAATATCAAAGAGAATGCCGACTTGGTGGCGAGGTAGCAAAGGCGACGGGATGGTCCTCCTACTGTTGGCATGGTCCTAAATTTATGTTTTTGATTGTTTAATATTTGTGATTGTCCTTAGGCAAGAGTGTAAAATCCGTCAAAGGAAATGGTCTCAATCACGCCAATAACCAGGCTGGGTAAGACCGGATGTTTTCTGGGATGATTTCTAAAATTGGTCACTCGCCAGTCGGTAGGCTTAATACCGAGGACCGTGGTTCGGAGCCCACGTTAAACTGTGGGTCCAGTCCGGATAAACCCCTAGTTGGTAAAAGGGAAATATATATTTAAAAAAATTAAAGAAAAAACATGTGTTTCCGAGGTCGACATTTTTTTTAACAATGATAGGGTTAGATATTTTTCTCACTCCCAATAGTACTCTATTATATCCCATAAATTTTAATATTTTTTAAATATTTGTATTTTGTTATCACAACACAAACATATAGTTTTTTAAATTAAGTAATTTTGCTTGATCATATTAAAAAAAATACCAAAATATTAGGCCTCCAGGCCAAAATACTACTTTATCAACAAAGATTAAATTAGCTCGTAAATATGTATCGGCGAATTTTTAAATATTATGTAAACTCATCGAAATCGTAACTGTTAAAAATATTTGGCGGTGTGAAAACAGATTATACACTTTTGTTTCGTGAATCAGGTACAGGAATCATTGCCAAGTTTTTTTTGCCGTTTTTCACTCGAGTTTTTCCAATCACCAGGATCCCGATCCGGAAAATATAACGACCGGTTTCTCTTGCATTATGTCTCAAGCGCCGTCACACCGTCGCCCATTTTTTGTTGCATTTTATGCCGTTGATATCGTTTGGCCAGCGTCCAGTCGCCCGTAGATCTTCTATTTATGACAATCGACGTACCTGAAAAAGCTTTTCGGACGGCTACGCCATGTTACAACAGAAACGCGAAATTGATTTTCCCCCGAAAGTTTCCCGGTCGCTTCTCCCGCTAATCGTTTCGGGAGGATCTGATTTCTCATGTGGTCGTACTCGCCGGATGTTCGGAAATTCGCGTATGAATTTCGGCCGTAGGGGACAAGGAATTCGGTAAATCGCTGACTAAAATCTCGTTGTTTTATCAATAAAATAATGAGTGTGTTGTAGTATTGATAGACGTAATTTTATTTGAATATGTTTAAGAACTCTGGATGTATTATATAAAGATTCATATAGATGTTATTCTCATAATACGGTAATGAGAATGATTTAAATATATAATTGAGCTTAAAAAGTTCTATTAACTTATTGAATTATGAACAATTGACAAGAAGTTAAAAGAAATATAGAAGAAAAGAATATATATATATATATATATATATATATATATATATATATATATATATATATATATATATATATATATATATATATATATATATATATGTGTGTGTGTGTGTGTGTGATCAACCTATGAAACTTCTTATAAAGTTAATTTTAATTTTTTATATAATATTTACCTTTTAGTTCTATAAAAATATACAATAAAAAACAATAATTATACCGGACTTATTTGACAAAAGAATAATTCGTTTTCCTAAATTTTTTATACACAATTGCATTATATTTTACTTATTTATTGCACTCCTCGACCTTCAAAGCAGTAGATGTTAAAATTTATTGTTATATTTTTCATGGCAGTATTTTATTTACTTCGTGTTATTATTTGATCTAATATTTTGGCATATTACCCTTTCAAATTGTTCATTTCTTATTTTTTTTTATAGCTCTTGTTAATATACTTTTTTCTACTTTGTATTTACTACCTGCAATATTCGGTGTGCAACAAATGGTGGTGCAACAAACACGGTGGATGTTTGTTACAAAATTAATTTGCTAATGATACCTGAACTGTATTATACCTGCAATTCTATCTACAAATTTAGGTTGTAATTTTAATCACCAACATTAGGTCTGGTGTATTTATTGTTTTTAATATATATGAATTAAGCGAGAAATATGATTAAAAGATAAAGAATAAATGGAAATGGAGATGGATCAGTTAAAATGAAATTAATTACATAATTTGTATAAATGGATAACAAAAACTAAGCCTAAACGGTAAATATGCTCTCTAATAGAAATAAAATATATTACTCAGATATACAATTGTTAATTAAGTGGATTAGCAACCTTCCAACTTTTCAATACAATTTTTGTAGTACGGTTTGTCCTTTGCTTCAAAATAGGCCTCAGTTTCGGCGATCACCTCTTCATTCGACGAAAATGTGTTCGCAGTGAGCATCTGAGGACAGGAAATAGTCGCTGGGGGGCAGATCTGAAGAACACGGTGGATGAGGAAGCAATTCGAAGTCCAGTTCATTGATCTTCGACACGGTGCATTATCTTGGAGAAGCAGCAATTTCTTTTTCTTTTCAAACGCTCCAATAACGCTATGTAATAGTCGCTGTTGATGGCCACTTCTTTTTCAAGGTAGTCAATGAAAATTATTCGTAAATCTTCTATTTATGACAATCGACGTACCTGAAAAAGCTTTTCGGACGACTACGCCATGTTACAACAGAAACGCGAAATTGATTTTCCCCCGAAAGCTTCCCGGTCGCTTCTCTCGCTAATCGTTTCGGGAGGATCTGGTTTCTCATGTGGTCGTACTCGCCGGATGTTCGGAAATTCGCGTATGAATTTCGGCCGTAGGGGACAAGGAATTCGGTAAATCGCTGAATAAAATCTTGTTATTTTATCAATAAAATAATGAGTGTGTTGTAGTATTGATAGACGTTATTTTATTTGAATATGTTTAAGAACTCTGGATGTATTATATAAAGATTCATACAGATATTAATCTAATAATACGGTAATGAGAATAATTTAAATATATAATTGAGCTTAAAAAGTTCTATTAACTTTTTGAACAATTGACAAGAAGTTAAAAGAATATATATATATATATATATATACATATATAGAATATATATATATATATATATATATATATATATATAGAATATATATATATATATATATATATATATATATATATAGAATATATATATATATATATATATATATATATATATATATATATATAGAATATATATATATATATATATATATATATATATAGAATATATATATATATATATATATATATATATATATATATATATATATATATATATATATATATATATATAGAATATATATATATATATATATATATATATATATATATATATATATATATATATATATGTGTGTGTGTGTGTGTTCAACCTATGAAACTTATAAAGTTAATTTTAATTTTTTATGCATATTTTCATAACTTCATTCATATATTTGTATAATATTTACCTTTTAGTTCTATAAAAATATACAATAAAAAACAATAATTATACCAGACTTATTTGACAAAAGAATAATTCGTTTTCCTAAATATTTTATACATAATTGCATTATACTTTACTTATTTATTGCACTCCCCGACCTTCAAAGCAGTAGATGTTAAAATTTATTATATTTTTCATGGCAGTATTTTATTTACTTCATGTCATTATTTGACCTAATATTTTGGTATTTAACTCTTTTACGTAGTTCATTATTTATTTGTCCTTTACAGCTCTCGTTAATGTCCTTTTTTCTACTTTGTATTTATTACCTGCAATATTCGGTGGTTGCTTGTTACAAAATTTATTTACTAATGATACCTGAAATGGATTATACCGGTAATTTTATTTAAAAATTGAGGTTGTAATTTTAATTATCAATATCTGTGTGGTGTATTTATTGTTTTTAAATATATATTTCAGGAGAGAAATATGGTTAAAAGATAAAGAATAAATGTAATGATGGAAATATGCGGCAGTTAAAATGAAAGTGATTATATAATTTGTATAGATGGATACATAGGACAAGTAGAAGAAATTATGAATTAGTGATAGTATTTCTAAACATAATAAAGCATTAGCATGCTGTTTATGTCATTTATTATTCCATACTTATATTTATAACATAAAAATACAGAAAGACGTATATATGACGCTCTGAAGTTGTTTTAGTTCTGAAAATATTCTCACTTATGATACATTATTATAATGTTCAGCGACGTAGTAATGTACACTTATATATACTTTGTTCACTATTTAAATTTAAGAGACATTTAATCACCAATTCGTTTAAAAATAAACATTTATTATTTTAATTACTATTATGTATCAAATACAGTCCTGATGTTATATTAAAAATACTATGAAAACATCTTTAATAAAATATGGTTTTTAAATTATCTTTTACTCTGTTATGAGAGAATCATCATTAACTTAAGACGAGTGTCGCTATTTATATTTCTCGAATAGGAAAAAAAACAAATAGTTAAGCTGCGAATATATTTGTTTGTTTCTCAAAGTACTCGCCTCGATGATCGATACACTTTTGCATACGCTTAAACCAATTTTCATCAGATGGACTCACATGACAATAGTGTCGTCAATTCGCGAAATATAAATAGTGACCCTCGTATATTTTTTAATACCGAGCGTTCACTAGTATATGTAAATAAGCAGATATTACGATTCAAGCCACCATAGTTTTATTAGATACATTCAATAAATAAAACAAACAGACAGTCGAACGTCGCAAGGCGAACGAACATCAAAAACCGTTAAATCAAAACGGCAGCGAAACAACGAACAACTCTAACCTCTACCCCCGTTCCCCCACATACGCTGACGGTTCTCCTTTTCCCGCCGGTAACGTAAAGGAACGCATCGAGGTACGCACAGGGTATACGCCAACAAATTTCCTCGTATAAATATTTTTACAGGAGATGCCTTCTTTGTTTGTGTCTATAATTCAATATCTCGATTCCGATGAAATATGGCCGTGTTGTCGAGAAAACGTAAAATATCACCGGCGAGCGGACGAGAGCGAAAGGGAGACAGATAGAGAGGAAAAAAAACTAAGGGATGCGATAGGTGGAGAACATCTATAAGAAATAAAGTGACGTAATATGTTTCCGTAATATTTAGTCTGTTTTTTTGCTGGGTATCTTTCGTCGCTTGTCCGTTTCATTTTTGGGGCGTAATAGTTTTCTTTCCTGAGGTCTATATACCGCAAAATGTGCCCAGGAAAGAATTATACGAGATTTTGAACTTGTATCCTGCATAAATCATATTGTTTGTTTTAGATTACGATAGAGGGTGCAGTAAGGAAGTGTAATAAATGAGGTCTGGTAATATGATCAAGACTGAATGACGTATTATTGCACATAAATTGCAAAGTCATCTTTTAGCATGATGATGCTCGACCAGAACGTGCAAAAGTTATAAAGGATATATTTCAGCAGCTGTAATGTCGAGTTACCACTTGTTCAGGTCGATAGAGCATAGCTAGTTGATACAAGATTGAGAAATGCCGAAAAAATGTGAAAATGAATCGATGATTGTATTGTTGCCAAACCAACATTACTTTCTCGGCACGGTATCGCAATATCAATAGAGATATCAGAAAAAGTTGTAGAATATGACGGAAAATATTTTGATTAATATATGCTTGACTAATACATAAACTTGAAAAAAATCCTGTTTAAAATGAAAAAATTATCAAAATATATCCAAGCATCTAATACAAATACAAATATACACGGCCAAAGTAACCCAGAATAGGAAAAAACCATTAAAACATCTAAAACAAGCACACTCAATATATAAAAGGCACGCATTTATCGGCAGATCAAAAGTTTCGTATAAAAAAAATATCGCAACTCGTAAAAACCACAACCTTCCTCGCCCCTTCAACGGCGAAATCACGCGTTCCCTCTCCAGACCGACTTCCTGCAGAGCTTCCTCGTACAAAATTGTTTTCTGTTACACAACAAGCTCTCACACCGTCCCACTTAGCATTCGAGAAACACGCTAATACGTCCACAAACATTTTCGGAGTTTGAAAAATTATCCCTCGCAAAAAACTTCCCCGTGCATATAGAGCCTCGTTTCTTTGCGCCTTTCTATGCCCCCCCCCTCCCCTTCTCGCGCTCTCACGCTCTATCAGCCTCTCGCTCTTCAGACACTCGTCTCTGTTTGCTCTTCCTCCCGCGTCTTATTCTAAAATCGTTCCGCGGCATCTTGGGCTGTAATTTTTCCTCAAACACCGTCTGCACAAATGCAATAAAATAAGCGCGTCGACCGAGAGCACGGCGGGGATGGGGCGTTAAGGGGGAGCCGGTGAATGTGGGTCGTAGTGCAGCGCTTAACGCAATTTCTTTAATATAAAGTTACGTGTCTAAAAAGAATGATAAGAATGCCGCGAAAATGTCTACTATAAATTTTATGAGAATAGATGAAATTCAGTCTGATATTTTTTTTATAAAATATTTTTTTATGATGGGACGTCAGTTTCAGTGAATCCTGTTATGATACATATAATATTAGCTCAGTCAGGTCATATGTTTCCATCCCATGATGATCATTTTATGATTTAAAAGACGTAGTACTCATATTACAACTCTAGCCCTTCCAATAATACAGCCAATGCATGTCACAGATGACGTCGATTAAACTGTGAAATTCAGTTATTAAAAACGTAAAGCGGATTTTTCTTTTACCAATTAGCTCTACACTAGTTAAAAAGAGACAGAACGCCGATTCGTGAGTCAGAACATGTAACCGAACCAGTTTTCCATAAAATCTATTTAGGTTTGTAGTGTAGTATTTCTTAAAACTCCGTTTCAAATGGTTCTCATGTGGCAGGAGAAATTTACTATTAAGCTAACAATAGCTAAAGTAATCAATACTAAAAATACTTCTGGTTTTAACTTAATTACTGAAAGAATCTTAAAAGAACTGCCAGAAAAGTGAAATTAATAACATTTATATTCATTGTTATGCTAAGACTTAATTACTTTTCTAGCAGTTGGAAAGTGGCTCAAATCATTATGATGACGCCTCCTCTTATCGCCCTATAAGCCTGTTGCCTGTGAACTCTAAATTTTTTGAAAAACTATATATTAGAAACTCAAAACAATCATATAAGAGAGAAATATTATTCCAGACTATTAATTTGGCTTCCGTAATAAATATGGAACAACAGAACAAATACATAGATTAATCAACCAAATTAACAAAAAACTAAATGATAAAACATATTGCACCGCTAAATTTCTCGATATATCTCAAACCATCGACAAGGTGTTGCACACTGGACTGCATGTTAAATTAAAAAAGCTTTTGCCCCATACGCACTTTCAACTACCAATATCATACGCCACAGAGAGATATTTCATTGTGAAACAGCGGTTTTATCATCGAACGAGGATCCAATATCAGCCACAAGAAACCTCCAACTTCATCTTAACAAAGTCGAATTGTGATTGAAAACGTGGCGTATCAAAGCAAACGAGACAAAATCTACCCATGTGACATTCACCCTTTGTAGAAGAACTTGTCCCTCAGTAAACATGAATAATTATGAACTCCCGCAAACAGACAAAATTAAATATCTGAAAAAGCATAGTACATAAATCTAAATTATTCTCAGATAACAAGGTTTTACTGTATAAGTATTGAACTGTGGAGTACTACTAGCAAATCTAACATAGCCCTCCTCCAAAGGTTCCAAAATAAAGTGTCACTCTGAAAGATTACCAATGCACTCGCCAAAGAATTAAACGATTAACTGGCATACGAACTGACTTTACAATAAGACTTTACAATAAGTTAAAATAGTATCTAGAATAAGCCTAACCCATCAAAGAAGAGTTGAAATAATTTGGAAGAGAAGATTTGGAAGAAGGAAGGTGCTCGCCGTACTCTTCAGATCTGGATCCATCTGAGTATCATAGCACGAGCTTGTAGAGCAGCAGGAAGATAGGAAGTGTTCTACATATTATTTTTATGATATTAGTTTCCCCATTTATGGTCATCAATATGTGTGGGCGAGTTAAGACATCAGTAGACCTTTTAAAACGCACGTTTCCAGTTAATAATCGTCCAAGTACAACATAAAAAACAAGAAACGTTTATAGAGAAAATTCGGAATATTCCGTAACGAAATTTCGCATAAATATTCTCGAAAATATCTCCCGTTCTTCATCCCATTAATTATAAATCGAGAGCCGGCCGAGGAACACAGTAGAAAAAAAACAATTTATTCAAATATTTCGTATATTTCAGTTGGACGGTTCATATTTCCGCTCAACTTAGCAGATGTACAAGCAGTAAATATTCCAGATCTCGAATTCCATCTAGTGGAGGCCAGGGGAAATGCAGACGAAGAAAAAGAAGAATACACACACACACACACACAACCGCGCACTCACACACAGAGAGAAACTCTAACGACGCAAGAGAATTTAATATACATTTTTTTTTCTATTTGCACGAAGGCCTTTTTAGTGTTGTTTTATTTATGAAGCCGGGCGTTATTACAGTATAAATCTCGTGTTATTCGAAATTAGATTTGGCCAGTGCGATGGATGCGGATGGGGCCGTTATTTTATTTTCGAGGAAATGAGGTTTTTCTTTGTTCCACGGTCCCCAAAAAAGGTAAAGTTAAATTATGGATTGAAAGATGGGGGGGACAATAGGTAGACGTTGTCGTAACCCTTAACATTATCATTAGCGTTGGGAACTATCGACTGAAAGTAATAGAAACAGCCGATAGTCGCAAAACAGTCGAACTAGTCGATAGTAAAAAAAAACTAGCCACTGAAAATAGTAATTACTATTTCAGTTAAATGCACACTTCGGCTGTTTTTTTTATATTCGTGATGTACGAACAGATAGAGATGTACGAATTACTTGCTGTACTAATTTTGGTTGGTAATACTCTAAAATAATTTTATATTGGCATGTGGCAGTGTAAAAAAGGATTGGAATAATAATGCCAAATATATCTAATCCTATTTCAATATTGAGAAAGTAACAATGACATAGTATAATAAAAATAATTGGTTTCTAAGCTGCTAATATAGCTATATGGACAATTACTATATGATTATATCATTTTTACAGGTATTACTCAAAAGATGAAGAAAGAATAAATTCGTGAGCTTATTGTTTCCAATAACCTGAACGATATCCTAGAAAAAAAATACCCTAAAGAGGAATGCCAGTGTAACGGTTGGAAAACTATTCGATGCAATAGATGACCTGAATGATATGATTTGAGCTGTGAAAGAAAAACTCGACATATGTGAAAATTTCATCCCCACAGAGATTAGTAAAATTCCAGGATGATAAATATCCTCTGTTTCCTTCGCTTACAACATATTTGAATTTTCGAAATCAGCTTTTGATTTAACTTGATGTCCAGTAAAGGAAAAGAAAGAAGAAACAAACGTTCTGGTTTAAGGACTATAATAATTCTGAATATTGTTAAGATTTTACTATAATTTTTAGTGGTATTAACTTCTGATTGATTTCAGGTTTCATTAGTAAATGGATTTCTTAAAAAACACTAACCGAATATTGCAGGAAATACCAATTTGTACATCAAGAGTTAAAATTAATGTTGCACAGAATATTAGCAGTTCCATGGAATTCATACAATTTTAATTCCTCAGTTGTTGGTGAGTTGAAAGTAAAGCCATAGAAGACAAACTAGAGATGAGTTACCTGCAAGGGCGAGATCAAAGAGTGAAATATATAAATAAACAACAATGCAATTTTATTTTAAAATTTAAGTAAACAAATTATTATTTTAATCGACCTGGTGTATCTATTGTTTTTATAATATATACCTTAGGTGAGAAATATGGATACAAAAAATAAAAACTATATGAATACATAATGAAGTAATGAAAATATGCAGAATTTAAAATGACACTAACTACATAATTTGCATAGTTGGTGCACATAGGACAAATAGAAGAAATTATGAATTATTAACAGTAATTTTGGAACCATTTTAGAGCACTGATAAATATTAAGGTGTTTAATGATTAATGTAATAAAATATGTGACAATATGATATTTTATTTTGTTACCCTTGTATCAATTATTTTAATTATTAACTTTATAAACCTAAGTTTTAGAAAATCAATAGTTAATTTAATAATTGTAAAGACTTTATAAGTCCTTAAACATACATGTCCAAATAGAAAGAATAAATTACCTAGTTGTGTTCGTTATTATTTTAATATACAAGCTGATGTCAAATATCAATTTTACAATTGGATTGTTCATATATTCTATGTTTTAATATACAATCATGTACTACTTCATTTATTTTTCCATATTTACGTTTAAAACTTAACTAAAGATCACGTATACTTATATTTAATGGTCTGAATTTGTTACAGTTTTGAAAATAGTCTTACCTATGATACTTTGTTGTAATGTTCAGTGTCGTAGTAATTTACACTTATCAATACACCGTTGATTACAAAAACTCGATGGAAATTAGATGTAATTAAATGCAATTAGATGTAAAAAATGTTAGTGAGTGCTAGTACGTCAGATAGGTGGGTAAACAAATTATTATTTTAATTTATATATATATACTTTAGGTGAGATATATGGATACAAAAAATAAAAACTATATGAATACATAAATGAAGTAATGAAAATATGCAGGATTTAAAATGATACTAACTACATAATTTGCATAGATGGTGCACATAGGACAAATAGAAGAAATTATGAATTATTAACAGTAATTTTGGAACCATTTTAGAGCACTGATAAATATTAAGGTGTTTAATGATTAATGTAATTAAATATGTGACAATATGATATTTTATTTTGTTAACTTTGTATCAATTATTTTAATTATTAACTTTATAAACCTAAGTTTTAGAAAATCAATAGTTAATTTAATAATTGTAAAGACTTTATAAGTCCTTAAACATACATGTCCAAATAGAAAGAATAAATTACCTAGTTGTGTTCGTTATTGTTTTAATATACATGCTGATGTCAAATATCCATTTTACAATTGGTTTATTCATATATTCTATGTTTTAATATACAAACATGTACTACTTTATTTATTTTTTCATATTTACGTTTAAAACTTAAATAAAGATCACGTATACTTATATTTAATGGTTTGAATTTGTTACAGTTAATGAATAGTCTTACCTATTATACTTTGTAATGTTCAGTGTCGTAGTAATTTACATTTTGTGTACACACGTACGTCAGATAGTTTGCATATAGTTTAATATGTTTTAATATACATACTTTTATTATTTTAATTAAGGTTATGTATAAACTACATTTGTGATCTTATAATGAAAATACTGTGAATTATAACTATTACTATTATGAAAGAAACATGATAAATTTAATATATTGTGGTCGAATTTCGGCCACAGGGTGATCACAACTTTGTTTTAAAACTTTAATTATACTGTTTATATATGTATCTTCCTTAGGTTACTTTTTTTGTTTGTTTTTGTTTCCGTTTTCCATATTCCGTTTATTCATATATAGGTTTCATTATCTACTCATGCCGCAGCAACTCATTATAAAGAAATAATTTAGATTTTTCTCCAAATATCCAATACATTCTTTTGAATTTTAATTCCAGTTATTCCCTTTTCTTTTTGATACGACCGAACATAACGGCGAGAACGTTTAGCAGTCAAAATGTGTTCGTTAATCAACAACGCATAATACCTCGCAAAACCAACTCCAGACTTTCACGCCAAAAACCGAATAAACGAAAACAAACCCGGCGCCCCGCGGGTTTCGAGGGGTTTTGAAATACGACTTTTCGACGAAATAAAAACTTTGACATCAATAATTCGGCGCGCGGTACATTTTTGTTAGTCATTTTGGGGCCGACGACTCCTTTCCAATTTGGGCGGCGCGTCGGATTTTTTAATTAAAGCCCGAGACCGACTCGAAGGACCGGAGCCGGCCGCGATAAATTTTCCCCGAGAATAAACCGGACCCGGAAAAAAGAAGGATTCCGACGAATCGATGATTTGTGATTGGAAGTTTTGCGAATTAATTAGGAAATATCGGATGATGTTTATTATGTGTCCAAAGCGTTTTGTTTCTTAATTAAAAAATGGTTCTAATTCTACGTGAATATACCAACTAACCAACTTCATTTAATCATTTAATCTGGCACTCTATTATATTATGTTCTTTTGTAATTTATTTCATGACATAACTAGTCTGATTAAAATAACCGTGTGTATCATTCTGTGCAGAAAATATAGAAATATAGAATGGAAACTCAAAATGGGACATCCATAAACATAATCTCACTATGCGTCTAAGTTACTAGAGGGACTGGAAACTTTGTGCATGTCCTCTGCCCTTTGAACTTTGTTCTATTAAATTTGGATCATGCTAATAAATGATTTCTTTATACAACCCCATAATTTCACGCCATAGGTCCGTATACAAATGTCTCAATATTCCTTCTTGCAGCGTATATATGGTAAGTGTGGCCATGGTTACCCTTTCTCGTTGAGTAACGACCATATTGGTTCAAGGACACTACCTTATAGTACGCCTTCATTGATACAGAATTATTCACAACAAAACTGAATTTACACAAAAAACTTCAAAACTAAGTCACAATACAGTTTCTTGTATTTTAATTCCAATTGTTGTTTCTTCTTTATTTCTTTTTGTTAATTGAATAATGTTTCTGACTTTACGTCCGTATACTAACTAATTTAATCATCAAAATATTCGCTATTACTTTATGTTCTTTTGTAATTTGTTTCATGGCTTAATCAATCTGATTAAAATAACCGTGAGTATCATTTTCTGCACAAAATATAGAAATATAGAATGGAAACTCAAATTGGGACATCCATAATCATAATCTCACTATACGTCTAAGTTACTAGAGGGACTGGAAACTTTGTGGATGTCCTCTGCCCTTTTGAACTTTGTTTTAGCAAATTTGGATAATGTTAATAAATGATTTCTTTATACAACCCCATAATTTCACAGCATAGGTCCGTATACAATTATCTTAATATTCCTTCTTGCAGCGTATATATGGTAAGTGTGGCCATGGTTGCCCTTTCTCATTTAGGAATATCACTAGTATAGAGTAACGACAATATTGGTTCAAGGACACTAGCTTATGGTACGCCTTCACTGATACAGAATTATTCACAACAAAACTAAATTTACACAAAAAACTTCAAAACTAACACACAATACAGTTTCTTGTATTTTAATTCCAATTGTTGTTTCTTCTTTTCTTTTTTTGTTAATTGAAAAATGTTTCTGACTTTACGTCCGTATACCAACTAATTTAATCATGAAAATATTCGCTATTACTTTATCTTCTTTTGTAATTTATTTCATGGCATAATCAGTCTGATTAAAATAACCGTGAGTATCATTTTCTGCACAAAATATAGAAATATAGAATGGAAACTCAAATTGGGACATCCATAATCATAATCTCACTATACGTCTAAGTTACTAGAGGGACTGGAAACTTTGTGGATGTCCTCTGCCCTTTTGAACTTTGTTTTAGCAAATTTGGATAATGTTAATAAATGATTTCTTTATACAACCCCATAATTTCACAGCATAGGTCCGTATACAATTATCTCAATATTCCTTCTTGCAGCGTATATATGGTAAGTGTGGCCATGGTTGCCCTTTCTCATTTAGGAATATCACTAGTATAGAGTAACGACAATATTGGTTCAAGGACACTAGCTTATGGTACGCCTTCACTGATACAGAATTATTCACAACAAAACTAAATTTACACAAAAAACTTCAAAACTAACACACAATACAGTTTCTTGTATTTTAATTCCAATTGTTGTTTCTTCTTTTCTTTTTTTGTTAATTGAAAAATGTTTCTGACTTTACGTCCGTATACCAACTAATTTAATCATGAAAATATTCGCTATTACTTTATCTTCTTTTGTAATTTATTTCATGGCATAACCAGTCTGATTAAAATAACCGTGTGTATCACTTTGCGCACAAAATATAGAAATATAGAATGGAAACTCAAATTGGGACATCCATAACCATAATCTCAGTATGCGTCTAAATTACTAGAGGGACTGGAAACTTTGTGCATGTCCTCTGCCCTTTTGAACTTTATTTTAGTAAATTTGGATCATGTTGATAAATGATTTCTTTATACAACCCCATAATTTCATGTCAAAGTCCATATACAATTGTCTCAATATTCCTTCTTGCAGCGTATACATGGTAAGTGTGGCCATTGTTGCTCTATCTAATTTAGGAATATCACTAGTATAGAGTAAAGACAATATTGGTTCAAAGACACTACTTTATGGTACGCTTTCATTGATACAGAATTATTCACAACAAAACTAAATTTACACAAAAAACTTCAAAACTAACACACAATACAGTTTCTTGTATTTTAATTCCAATTGCTGTTTCTTCTTTATTTTTTTTTTGTTAATTGAATAATGTTTCTGACTTTACGTCCGTATACCAACTAATTTAATCATGAAAATATTCGCTATTACTTTATCTTCTTTTGTAATTTATTTCATGGCATAACCAGTCTGATTAAAATAACCGTGTGTATCACTTTGCGCACAAAATATAGAAATATAGAATGGAAACTCAAATTGGGACATCCATAACCATAATCTCAGTATGCGTCTAAATTACTAGAGGGACTGGAAACTTTGTGCATGTCCTCTGCCCTTTTGAACTTTATTTTAGTAAATTTGGATCATGTTGATAAATGATTTCTTTATACAACCCCATAATTTCATGTCAAAGTCCATATACAATTGTCTCAATATTCCTTCTTGCAGCGTATACATGGTAAGTGTGGCCATTGTTGCTCTATCTAATTTAGGAATATCACTAGTATAGAGTAAAGACAATATTGGTTCAAAGACACTACTTTATGGTACGCTTTCATTGATACAGAATTATTCACAACAAAACTAAATTTACACAAAAAACTTCAAAACTAACACACAATACAGTTTCTTGTATTTTAATTCCAATTGCTGTTTCTTCTTTATTTTTTTTTTGTTAATTGAATAATGTTTCTGACTTTACGTCCGTATACTAACTAATTTAATCATGAAAATATTCGCTATTACTTTATGTTCTTTTGTAATTTATTTCATGGCATAACCAGTCTGATTAAAATAACCGTGTGTATCACTTTGCGCACAAAATATAGAAATATAGAATGGAAACTCAAATTGGGACATCCATAACCATAATCTCAGTATGCGTCTAAATTACTAGAGGGACTGGAAACTTTGTGCATGTCCTCTGCCCTTTTGAACTTTATTTTAGTAAATTTGGATCATGTTGATAAATGATTTCTTTATACAACCCCATAATTTCATGTCAAAGTCCATATACAATTGTCTCAATATTCCTTCTTGCAGCGTATACATGGTAAGTGTGGCCATTGTTGCTCTATCTAATTTAGGAATATCACTAGTATAGAGTAAAGACAATATTGGTTCAAAGACACTACTTTATGGTACGCTTTCATTGATACAGAATTATTCACAACAAAACTAAATTTACACAAAAAACTTCAAAACTAACACACAATACAGTTTCTTGTATTTTAATTCCAATTGCTGTTTCTTCTTTATTTTTTTTTTTGTTAATTGAATAATGTTTCTGACTTTACGTCCGTATACCAACTAATTTAATCATGAAAATATTCGCTATTACTTTATCTTCTTTTGTAATTTATTTCATGGCATAACCAGTCTGATTAAAATAACCGTGTGTATCACTTTGCGCACAAAATATAGAAATATAGAATGGAAACTCAAATTGGGACATCCATAACCATAATCTCAGTATGCGTCTAAATTACTAGAGGGACTGGAAACTTTGTGCATGTCCTCTGCCCTTTTGAACTTTATTTTAGTAAATTTGGATCATGTTGATAAATGATTTCTTTATACAACCCCATAATTTCATGTCAAAGTCCATATACAATTGTCTCAATATTCCTTCTTGCAGCGTATACATGGTAAGTGTGGCCATTGTTGCTCTATCTAATTTAGGAATATCACTAGTATAGAGTAAAGACAATATTGGTTCAAAGACACTACTTTATGGTACGCTTTCATTGATACAGAATTATTCACAACAAAACTAAATTTACACAAAAAACTTCAAAACTAACACACAATACAGTTTCTTGTATTTTAATTCCAATTGCTGTTTCTTCTTTATTTTTTTTTTGTTAATTGAATAATGTTTCTGACTTTACGTCCGTATACTAACTAATTTAATCATGAAAATATTCGCTATTACTTTATGTTCTTTTGTAATTTATTTCATGGCATAACCAGTCTGATTAAAATAACCGTGTGTATCACTTTGCGCACAAAATATAGAAATATAGAATGGAAACTCAAATTGGGACATCCATAACCATAATCTCACTATGCGTCTAAATTACTAGAGGGACTGGAAAGTTTGTGGATGTCCTCTGCCCTTCCGAACTTTATTTTAGAAAATTTGGATCATGTTGATAAATGATTTCTTTATACAACCCCATAATTTCATGTCAAAGTCCATATACAATTGTCTCAATATTCCTTCTTGCAGCGTATACATGGTAAGTGTGGCCATTGTTGCTCTATCTAATTTAGGAATATCACTAGTATAGAGTAAAGACAATATTGGTTCAAAGACACTACTTTATGGTACGCTTTCATTGATACAGAATTATTCACAACAAAACTAAATTTACACAAAAAACTTCAAAACTAACACACAATACAGTTTCTTGTATTTTAATTCCAATTGCTGTTTCTTCTTTATTTTTTTTTTTTGTTAATTGAATAATGTTTCTGACTTTACGTCCGTATACTAACTAATTTAATCATGAAAATATTCGCTATTACTTTATGTTCTTTTGTAATTTATTTCATGGCATAACCAGTCTGATTAAAATAACCGTGTGTATCACTTTGCGCACAAAATATAGAAATATAGAATGGAAACTCAAATTGGGACATCCATAACCATAATCTCACTATGCGTCTAAATTACTAGAGGGACTGGAAAGTTTGTGGATGTCCTCTGCCCTTCCGAACTTTATTTTAGAAAATTTGGATCATGTTGATAAATGATTTCTTTATACAACCCCATAATTTCATGTCAAAGTCCATATACAATTGTCTCAATATTCCTTCTTGCAGCGTATACATGGTAAGTATGGCCATTGTTGCTCTATCTAATTTAGGAATATCACTAGTATAGAGTAAAGACAATATTGGTTCAAAGACACTACTTTATGGTACGCTTTCATTGATACAGAATTATTCACAACAAAACTAAATTTACACAAAAAACTTCAAAACTAACACACAATACAGTTTCTTGTATTTTAATTCCAATTGCTGTTTCTTCTTTATTTTTTTTTTTTTAATTGAATAATGTTTCTGACTTTACGTCCGTATACTAACTAATTTAATCATGAAAATATTCGCTATTACTTTATGTTCTTTTGTAATTTATTTCATGGCATAACCAGTCTGATTAAAATAACCGTGTGTATCACTTTGCGCACAAAATATAGAAATATAGAATGGAAACTCAAATTGGGACATCCATAACCATAATCTCACTATGCGTCTAAATTACTAGAGGGACTGGAAAGTTTGTGGATGTCCTCTGCCCTTCCGAACTTTATTTTAGAAAATTTGGATCATGTTGATAAATGATTTCTTTATACAACCCCATAATTTCATGTCAAAGTCCATATACAATTGTCTCAATATACCTTCTTGCAGCGTGTATATGGTAAGTGTGGCAATGGTTGCTCTTTCTAATTTAGGAATATCACTAGTATAGAGTAAAGACAATATTGGTTCAAGGACACTACCTTATGGTACGCCTTTGTTGATACAGAATTATTCACAACAAAACTGAATCTACACAAAAAACTTCAAAACTAACCCACAATACAGTTTCTTGTATTTTAATTCCAATTGTTGTTTCTTCTTTTTTTTGTTAATTGAATAATGTTTCTATAATGTTTTCTAATTTCTTATTTCTATAACAACAGTTAATTGCACAGTCTTAATTCGGATTATCTTCCAAGCAACCACCGCATTTTTTAGCCCCATATAAATTTCAATTCGTTTTTTTGAAATGCCGATTCTACTTGAGCTTGGCATCCAATTACATGCCCAAATAAGCTATGTTCGAATGCGGAATTACATTTCATTCAATTTCATTTGCAATTTCATAGTTATCAATTATATTATTGACAAATTTTTATATTCTATATATAATTGTCTCAATATTGCTACTTGCAGCGTATATATGGTTAATGTGGCCATTGTCACTGTCCTGTCGCCTTTACCACTGCGCCAACCAAGCCAGCGCAATAATATATATAGTAATAAGAGAAACAATAAATTAATATTTATATCTGTATTATGAGAATATGGACGGTAGTTATATTGATTATACCTCATTGATGAGATGTAAAATAACAAAGGGCTTTGTTAAGGTATTAGCAAATAAAGTAGAGAATAAAATGTTTATCAAGGCAATAAAAGTACTTTATATTTATATAATTTTTTATGGCGAAAATGGCTAAAAATTAAAAATATAATTAACATTATTTATATATAGGCGGCATGTCTATAAGCTATCACTATAAATTGTACTCAGTTTGTCTTTTAAATATTTAACGAGAAGTTTTCACTCGTTAAAGTGTATTGAAGTATTGTGGATTTGAATGTTATTTTATGACATCACTAATAAAACATTATTTCACTCACAAATCCAGTTATAATTCGATGAATACCTGCAACATTTTAATTATTTTAAAGATATCGATGATATTATTAAATATTTCAAATAATGGTTTGAGATCATTCTTCTAAAGTCTAATTAGCTATAATTGTTATATATTAGAAAATTGGTAAATGTATTGGGGAAATATAAAGATTTGTTTGAAATTTAATTTATTTCCGGCGTTAGTTGTAAATAATATTTGTTTTTCAGGTATTTTTATTTTATTTATTTTATTAGATTACAATCAGCTCTATCCCTAGAAGGCACAAAATTAGGACAATATACCACATGGACCAACTCCAAATATCAAGGTTGAGCTAAAAGAACAAGAGGTGTACATAATTACCTAACAGAAGAATAGGCGTACCAATGGACGATCATTACAGTGCGGTCAGTCAATAAAAACGAGAAAATAATAATATTGACGCATAAATCTAAAGAAATTACACGAGAAGTAATAGAGATCGAAAAACATCCCAAGAATAGAAACAGAATGTTGCGTGTGTATGTTTTTCGAAAAGTATTTTTATGCTTGTCTAAATTGAGTTCGGATACGAAACCGTATTTTTTTGGCGCCGAAGAAAGCGACCTATATCGCGTAAAATCAAGAGAACGATACAAAACTGGCGATTTTAGAATTGCCAAAGTTTTGCGTCGCTTTCTACTCCCCTCGATATTTTTTTCAGAAAACCGTCGTTGACGTATTCTCGCGCTTTACTGCCCGGGGGATGAAAATTCGCCCAGCGGAAATGGGTCGTCCCGCTGTCGATTCCGTCCTTCAATTCGCATATTGGAATCAAATGTCCCGACAGCAATCTCAATAAAACTTTTATTTTTAAGGATATTTGCCCGACTTTCGCGGACGAATGAACATTGTCAAACTTGATTTCCATCAGATATATGTAGTTTTACATGTACACAGATAGATAAACAAGAAACTGTTAGTATTTATAAGAATTAAACGATGTTGACGAGTCCCGCTAAACCTCGCACTATTAAAACTAATATTGGTTGTTATTTGTCAAAATACTAGTTTAAAAATTCACAGGAGAACTTAATATGTTACATGTCGAAAGACAGATTCTATAAAGTATTTGGTGAAGTATTGCACTAGCATGTGCTTATCTATACATAGTATAAAACAAAGTCGCCTTTTCTGTCCCTATATCCCTATGTGCGCTTAAATCTTTAAAACTACGCAACGGATTTTGATGCGGTTTTTTTCAATAGATAGAGTGATTCAAGAGGAAGGTTTATATGTATAATACATGCATAATATACTAAGGCAACATTGCTAATTTTAGAGGTTTCTAACGTGATGTCGTAAATTAACCTATTTTTTTAGGCTTATTTAGCAATTAGCAAAAACGCTGCCTAACCCTACGAGTTAGATCAAATTAATGTACTACAGTATTGTACACCATAAAAATGTCTACAAAAAAGTCCGCGATGGTATATGTTTATCTTTTAGGGATAACCCACATTAACCATTTTTATTGTTTACTTTTTACGTGAGAAAATGGCTTATTTACGAAGCTATTTTAAGCAATACGGCATTAATCCTTATCGAATTAAGTACCTTAAATACAGTGTGCAATTAATATAGATCATTATGGTTCCTTACAGCATGTAAATTAAACAAATATTTACGGAGATATTACAAATTTAAAATTTGCGTTTAAAAATGTGTAATGTAATAAAAACTGTATGAATTTATATATTCCAAAGATAGCAGGAAATCTTCATAGTAAGTATAGGGGAAGAGGAATTGTTTTACTCCAAATTTAATGCGTGCAGGCCAAGGGCAGTAATGAATGAACCAAAAATACTGGATCGATTTTAATCATGTTTTCATTGAGTGACATAGGCATATATATTTTATGCCCGTGCAAAGTCGGAGCGGGCCGCTATGTTTTTATATACAACGTTCATATTTTTTCTGTAGTGTATTTAATTTAGTATCAGCATTGCACCCGGGCGAAGCCGGGGCGGGTCGCTAGTAAGTTTATAAAGCTATTGTTAAAACAAACTTCAAGATTACAATTTGTACAGTTTATTTACCCATTTTCATATTCGATACAATTCCGGGAACACTCTTTCGTTCCACAGACCTGCTAAACGTTTAAGAATATTATTTTTCTTTATATTATATCATTATCCTTTTATGTAATAATTACTTAAACGTATCTAAGGTTCCCTGTTAAAATTATAATCATCAAATATTATTAAAGTAACGGTAGTTATATTAATTATACCTACTAAGCTTGATAAAAAAAGGGCTTTGATAATGTTTAGCAAATAAAATTGGGAATACAATGTTTATCAAAGCAATAGAAAGTACTTTATATATATAATGTTTTTGGGACCAAAATCGCTAAAAAATGAAAATATAATTAACAATATTTATATATAGGCGGAATGTCTATAAGCTATCACTGATAAAGATTTATTTCACAAATACAGTTATTATTCGATGAATACCTTAAATATCAATGACATCATTAAATGTTTCAAATATTGGTTTGAAATCATTCTTATAAAGTCTAATTAGGTATAATTTTTATATATTAGAAAATCGATATATTGAATAATTTGGTATTTTTCCGGCGTCAGTCAGTACTAAACAAACTTTGTTTTACGGGTATTTTTATTTTATTTATATTAGTAGACTTCATCAGAACAATATTCACGCTCGATACAATATCGGAATTAGGGTTATTCATTACAAACTTCCGGAAAGATGGACAAAATGCATAACTAGTGAGGGGAAATACCTAGAAAGTGTAAATTTTTGTAAAAGTCAAATCAAAGCATACCGCCCCCCCCCCCTGTTCAAATAAAAGCCGTTTTTGCTACAGCGCTGCAGTCAATAAATCCCCGAAGTTCGACACACTAGAATTTACGATCATCTTACCGGATAAACACTTACAGATAAGAAAAAAGAACCCCCCCTTTTCTTCAGTCATAAAAACTGAACCACTAAAAAAGGGAACGTTTCGGTGGCCGCGATTTCCGCTAAATTTTTCCGAAGTTTTCGCCAAACAAAACTCGATTTTCTTGTGTCGAGTGTACGGCCGGATTTTCCTTCGATTCCTTGCGGGGCGGCCCTCCATCGATTTCGTCTTTCGGCCGCTACAAGATAAACGCGGCAAGGCGGCGAGGTTCGGTTCCGTTGTAAACCGTCTTAACAAAACGAGGAGGACGATGCTCTATTTTTTGCGGTCCGTTGTCCGGTAAAAATCTGGTTTTATCATTTAATTGAATCTGTTTTCTTGAGTGGCGCCTCTGCGGTGTTGCTGCCAAGTAAGAAGTCGGGCAAGAGTGAGAAAATAGAGTTTAAAAACTATAAAAAAAATGTTTGTACACCTCCTCGGTTCTTGTTCTTGATAGCCTTCACTGGTTAAATTCTACTTTGGTTATGTGTTATGTCTCTTCCGGTGGTTCTTAATTTTGAGGGTATTTCATTCTCTACTCTATTCTGCGCTATAGCAATCCATCTCATAACAATAAGCCACAGTGTTGTTCAAGTTGTAAAGTGTTTGTTAGTTGCATTTTTTATGAGATAGCTTCCAGCTGTGAAAGATTACATATTGAACAAGTCCGATGTTTTACACTATGCTGACTTATTTCTTGCCTCACTGTTCTCATATTGAAACCTAGTTACGTGTACCTGTTGCTCATAGTTTGAGGAATGTTGAGCAGGTTCCTTAAGTATTTGCTCTGGAATCTCCTAATATTTCTGATTATAATTAAAAACTAATTTAAATTTTAAAATATTTATAGGATTATGCTTCAAAAACGCGAGGAAAATATCGATCTTTCCTAATATATAGACTAATGTTATAATGTTTAATACGAACGTAGAAATTGTTCTTTAATTTTACACACTGCGTTTGCTAGATACAACTATTCAATAGGTCTATTTTATTCCTCTTAAGGACTTTACTTCTAATCTGTCTGCGCATCCAATAATTTTTAAGTTCCCATAATTATATGTCTGAAGTAAAACGTTCGAGTCTAGCACTGTAAACAAAATTCGACTGCGGTCCTTTATGTGTGTCGATGTCCTTAAACATAAATAGAAATCCAATTTAATGGATTTTACGATACATGTATTTATTTATTTACTAATTTATATATTGTCAATTTTTAAAATTCAGTTTCAACCACCCAATATTTTAACAAAATCAATTAACACTACGAAAAAATTTACAAACGTTTTCGGATTTTTCTCAATTATATATTAATGTGTTTAGAGGTTCGTAGAGCAATTAAAATTATATATTTTTGCAAATATCTATTACGCTATAAGCAAAAATTAAAAAGACAGGTAAAGGACAAGAAGAAAAACGCAGCAAAAATTTAACTCTTTTACGTTTATTGGCTGTTTACTATTAATGTCATAATATGTCATAATATTATTTATATTTTATATGTATATTATATAATTTAGACAACCCAAAAAGGGCTCTTTATAATTGGTATAATCGACTGTATATAATGTCTTGTTTGTAACTATACTATAATGTTTTATTATTAAATAGTTCATATTTTATATAAACTAATAAGCCATTTTGACGGCCTAGCATAAATATTAGTGAGATATAATTACATAAACAATCAAAATGCCCTCGCATGAAAATGTCCTTAGAAAAACTCCTTCTCTATGAGACCATAATATTGAACGAAAAATCAAAGCGAATTTTTTGAGTTAATGACTATATTTTAAGAATAACAAGTGCCGATTACATTTGGGTCTCTTGGTGATTTGATCTCGCTGGATTTTTTCTTTCTCAACATTGACTGAATATGTATAATACGTAATTATCTATAAGACTTATGTGTCATCAACTCCTAGAAACTACTACCATATCTTGGCTTCATTTGAATGAACCACATCATGTATAGTGTGTGATTTTATTGAGCACTGATTCGTATATATGCCTATGTAGTAATTTTAAGGGATTTACAACAGATGGTGTCTTTCAAATTTAACATTTGGTTGGAAATGTCTGAACTTGCATTGAATAAATAGCACTTTCGGGAAGCTTTATTTTAACTTGAAAGAAAAACGCGCCTGATTACCATCGATTACCGTCGGTACCGATTCGATAAGGTACTTAGTGTAGTACTGAAGTAGCATATACTTATAAGTTCATAAAGTTATTATTAAAATCAACATTAAGAATACCATTTAAGCAGTTTATTTACCCAAATATTACAAGGTTATTTGATACAAATTACATTTGTATCGATAACTTAATATAATCATCATAAAATATTATTAGAACATAAAAGGTAGATATATTAATTATGCTTAATAAAATAGCTAGTAGCTTATTATCGTTTTAATAAATAAAATAGGGAAAACGGTTTATCAATGAAATAAATAGTATTTATATTATTAAGAATTTATTTATTTGTTACTTATTTATCACAAAATTAAAAAATTAAAAATATAATTAACAGAGGCAGCATGTCTATCACTGTACAGTGTGGTGTAGTTGGGACTGAATTACATTCGCAAATGCTAATGTTCAGACTGACTTGACTCTCTCGACCTATGTTGAAAACGGTTGAAGAGAAGATTGATCTCGTTCAAGCCATACAGAAATGGCTTACTCTCCAAAACTGGAAGCGTTCTTGTAGCGCTATAATAATTAAACGCATAAGCAAAGCCACAGTGTCTTGTATAATCCAGAATAAATTGCAAGAATCCAAGTGTCGTCATCACATCTTGGTAATGTTGGACTGGGGGGTAGCTTGTCGATAGGTTTGGTTCCGTTTCGGAACTGGAAGTGTCAGCACCGTGTCCTGTCGCACCGCTGTGTTCTTGACTAGCAGACCAAGTGGACGGTTGAGTCTGGCCTTGAGACTCATTTTCTGTTTGGAGAAAGTCCTCCACTCTTAGCGGGAAATTATAAACTTCGACTCGGACCCGTCGTATTTGCCCAAAATGCCGTTCCAAAATTTCTTGGCATTTATAGAATCCAAGCCAAAATGGATCCACTGTCACATCTGGGAGTCTATTCATAAAAAGGCGAAATATTCTTCCGTACTCAAAACCACATATCCTTGCACATAGCGGTATAGATGATAGTGAACTAATTATGTCCATTGAAGTGGTTTCCGCTATATATGTCATCCCGGCACTCACTTCCGAACGACTTTCTCTATTCGGACCCATCGACGTGTCCTCACTTGCAACTTTTCGGCGTTTGTTGGCCACCCCGCCAATTTCTTCCTCTCGTTCGTCGATTAATTTTCTTTCATTTTTGATCCATCTCCTCAAGGTGGACTCCGGGATATTCAAATCCCGTGAAACGCAGGCTTGCCTATCTCCATTCTTCACTCTTTCAACAGCAATCAGCTTAAAAGAGCTCGATCTGCGCGGGCGTTTATTACTCGCAGACATGTTCGAAGGTAGCACTACAGTTTATAAGCGAACTGACCACTGACCAAACACAAACTATGGACTTGATATAGCGATACAGCCTTTTTATATTATTTTATTGAATCCCATTATCGCCACCCCAATAAAATAATTTAACTTATTTTAAATTATTTTATGGCATCGCTATTAAAATACAATTGGTTTTGAACTAATTTTAAAAAGTCTAATTATGGAATTATGGAATTTTATTTCAAATATATAATTTTTAGGCGTACAATTACTAATAATCTCTGCTTTTCATGTAATTTATCGTTTCCCAGAAGTGCTAAAAGTTGAAGAAAATCAAACATCCATCATCAAATACTATCTAAATTTTAACTTCATAATTTGCTTGATTTGCCCTACATTTTCTGTCTTGATTTTTATTTGATTTTCTTCAATATTCTATCACGATTCAGAGTTTGGTTGTTTGCAAAAATCGCTCACTTCAATTCTGTAAAAATTCTGGTAATATTTTTTAAAATTATTGTTTCAGTTACAGCTACACAGCACATTCATCGTCACTTTTTGTCATAAAAAAACATCTAAGATGAGACAAAGTAAGATAGGAATTTGTCTTGCATAACGATAATGCTGTAGTGACTTCCAGTTTATAAATAAGATTTCCTGAGGAGCTTTGATGTATCCGCCGTATAGTCCGGATCTATTTAACCATGAAAACGCTATTCATGGTGTAATTCCATCTTCAAAGGAGGCTACAATATTCACAATAACCGAAACTAATAACTAATAAAACTTACTAAAATATTTACGATCTGAATCAAATTATCCCAATTTCTGAAGAATCAAACGTTTAGATCGATATTGACAGACGTGAAGAGTAAGTAGCCATTTTAACAGCCAAGCATAAATATGAGTGAATATAACTACATAAACAACATATATTAGAAAAATTCCTTGGACAAACGTTGTTGGCTCCTAACAACACTGTTTTAGGAAACAAAGTGTATAGGACAAAGACTGAGAAACATTGACTTGAAGACTCCCAAACGAGATCATAATTTTAAGCGAAAAATCAAATCGAATTTTTGAGATAATGACTCTATTAAGAATAACAAGTGCCGTTTACATTTGTGTCTTGGTGATTTGATCTAGCTGGATTATTTCGTTTTGAATATTGAGTGAATGAAAAATGATACGAATAATGGAAATGATCGAATAGGACATGTCAGGTTATTGAGAAGCTGGAGCGATTCCATATTCCCCAATTCGTTTCAACATAAACCTGTCCATTTTGAAGAAATGAGTATATGTAAATTCCGTCTTGAAATAAATTTTATTTTTTTGTTCATATTTCCAAATTATAACAATGTTTAGATATTTTAGAATTTTTAATGGTAAAAAATGTCAAAATTGTTTTCGAACAGCGGCAATTAAATAAGGATTAATAGGGAATTACTACAAAATTTCAAGTAAATCGGTTCTGTAGAACTTAGAGTCCGTTGTTAGATTCCGTGTCACTAAAACAGCTATACCTTCGAAACTATTTTAAATTTTGAATTTTAGGACATATACTTGAAGGATTATGCTTTAAAAACATGAAAAAAAAACGATCTTTTCTAATGTATAGACTAGGATACCCCTTAGTGTTTCATAGCAACGTAGAAATTGTTTTTTAAATTTTACACACTGCGTTTGCTACATACAACTATTCAATAATCATATTTTATTCCTCTTAACGTATGGCGAGCAATAGTTTAGTCCTAATCTGTCTGTGCATCCAACAATTTTTAAGCTCACATAATTGTATGACTGAAGTAAAACGTTCGAATCCAGCACTATAAACAAAACTCGACTGCGGTCCTTTATATGTGTTGATGTCCTTAAACGTAAATAAGAATACATTTTAACGAATTTTACGTTACATGCATTTATTTATTTACTAATTTTGATATTGTTATTTTTTAAAATTCCGTTTAAATTACGCAATATTTTAACAGAATCAGTTAGCACTACGAAGACATATACAAACATTTTCGGATTTTTCTTAATTATATTTGACCGTGTTTATAAAATCGTAAAGCAATTAAAATAATGTATTTTTTAAAATACTTATA
Organism: Rhynchophorus ferrugineus; assembly: GCF_030347505.1. NCBI lineage: Eukaryota > Metazoa > Arthropoda > Insecta > Coleoptera > Curculionidae > Rhynchophorus > Rhynchophorus ferrugineus. The sequence continues at coordinate 15,516,417 of NW_027472587.1, forward strand.
TTGCACTATTAGTAAAACTTAAAAAGACAGGTAAACGACAAGAAGAAAAACGCAACAAAAATTTAACCCTTTCACGTTTATGGGCTATTAAATGTGATAATATAATTTATAATTTATTTGTATAATATATAAATTCGACAACCCAAAAAGTTTCATTTATAATTAGTATTATAAATTATTATAGTATTATAAATAGGTATAAACTTATAGGCGATAATCGACTAACTATATTATAATGTTTTATTACTAAATATATTACATTTTATATAAAGTAATTAGCCATTTTGACGGCCTAGCATAAATATTAGTGAGATATAATTACATAAACAATCAAAATGCCCTCGCATGAAAATGTCCTTAGAAAAACTCTTTGGAAAAACGGGCTTAATCATTTACTCTGTTGTTGACTCCTAAATAAACAGTTTTGTATGTATGAATGTGTATAGTGGTTCGTAGAGCAATTAAAATTATGTATTTGTGTAAATATTTATATTACGCTATTAGCTAATATTAAAAAGACAAGTAAACGACAAGAAGAAAAACGCAGAAAAAATTTTACTCCTTCACGTTAATGGGCTGTTTACTATTAATGTCATAATATGTCATAATATTATTTACATTTTATTTGTATATTATATAATTTAGACAACCCAAAAAGGGCTCTTTATAATTGGTATAATCGACTATATATAATGTCTTATTTGTAACTATACTATAATGTTTTATTATTAAATAGTTCATATTTTATATAAACTAATATGCCATTTTGACGGCCTAGCATAAATATTAGTGAGATATAATTACATAAACAATCAAAATGCCCTCGCATGAAAATGTCCTTAGAAAAACTCTTTGGAAAAACGGGCTTAATCATTTACTCTGTTGTTGACTCCTAAATAAACAGTTTTGTATGTATGAATGTGTATAGTGGTTCGTAGAGCAATTAAAATTATGTATTTGTGTAAATATTTATATTACGCTATTAGCTAATATTAAAAAGACAAGTAAACGACAAGAAGAAAAACGCAGAAAAAAATTTACTCCTTCACGTTAATGGGCTGTTTACTATTAATGTCATAATATGTCATAATATTATTTACATTTTATTTGTATATTATATAATTTAGACAACCCAAAAAGGGCTCTTTATAATTGGTATAATCGACTATATATAATGTCTTATTTGTAACTATACTATAATGTTTTATTATTAAATAGTTCATATTTTATATAAACTAATATGCCATTTTGACGGCCTAGCATAAATATTAGTGAGATATAATTACATAAACAATCAAAATGCCCTCGCATGAAAATGTCCTTAGAAAAACTCTTTGGAAAAACGGGCTTAATCATTTACTCTGTTGTTGACTCCTAAATAAACAGTTTTGTATGTATGAATGTATATAGTGGATCGTAGAGCAATTAAAATTATGTATTTGTGTAAATATTTATATTACGCTATTAGCTAATATTAAAAAGACAAGTAAACGACAAGAAGAAAAACGCAGAAAAAATTTTACTCCTTCACGTTAATGGGCTGTTTACTATTAATGTCATAATATGTCATAATATTATTTACATTTTATTTGTATATTATATAATTTAGACAACCCAAAAAGGGCTCTTTATAATTGGTATAATCGACTATATATAATGTCTTATTTGTAACTATACTATAATGTTTTATTATTAAATAGTTCATATTTTATATAAACTAATATGCCATTTTGACGGCCTAGCATAAATATTAGTGAGATATAATTACATAAACAATCAAAATGCCCTCGCATGAAAATGTCCTTAGAAAAACTCTTTGGAAAAACGGGCTTAATCATTTACTCTGTTGTTGACTCCTAAATAAACAGTTTTGTATGTATGAATGTGTATAGTGGTTCCTAGAGCAATTAAAATTATGTATTTGTGTAAATATTTATATTACGCTATTAGCTAATATTAAAAAGACAAGTAAACGACAAGAAGAAAAACGCAGAAAAAATTTTACTCCTTCACGTTAATGGGCTGTTTACTATTAAATATGTAATAATATAATTTATATTTTATTTGTATATTATATAATCTCCAAAACCCAAAAAGGTCTCTTCATAATTGGTAAAAGAGACTAACTACACTATAATGTTTTATTACTAAATATGTTATATTTTGTATAAATTAATTAGCCATTTTAACGGCCTAGCATAAATAAGAGTGAATATATCTATATAAACAATCAATATGTCCTACCATGAACATGTCCCTAGAAAAACTCTTTGGACCAACGGGTTTATTCATTTATTCTGTTGTTGACTTGTTACAACACAGTTTTAGCGATCAAAACATATAGGAAAAAGATTGAGAAGACTTTAACTTGAAGCTTCTCAAATGAGACCGTAATTTTAAGCGAAAAATCAAAGACAATTTTTTGAGTGCCGATTACATTTGAGTTTTTTGGTTATTTGATCTCGCTGGATTTTTTCTTTCTGACTATTGAATGAATATGTATAATACCTAATTATATATAACACTTATATATCATCAAATCCTGAAAAATAATCAGCTACCACATCTTGGCTTTCTTTGAAAGTACCACATCACGCATACTGTTACGTTATGTTTTCAACAATTTCAATTATGCAATTTTATAGAGCACTGATTAGTATATATACAGACAAAGCAATTCTTGTTGTTCAGTCATGTTCATTCTTTAACTTCATAGTTGTTTTTGGGTCTCTACTGTCCCACAAACAGAGAAAACAACACTATTTCGTGAAACCTCCTAATAGTACAAGTAATATGGCAACAACTTTTAAATCAGCACAAACTTTCCAGTTCTATCCTTTGAATTTAATTAGGTCTAGTATTAGTATCGTGTTTACATACGTTTCTTTTTAAATAACTGAATATGCAATCGGTTTGGAGTACTACAGCTTTTAAGCGTAAATAGTGTTCACACTATTACTAAGGAACGTGACGTGTTAGACAAACATATCTAACATTTTCTTTATCACTGTAATAGGGAATTCAAAACAAGTAATCTTATTTAATATGTAATAAAGCCGAGTTTTTGCGTCGAAATGTGACAATGGATGAAACATGGCTCCATCATTTCACTCGGAAGTCCAATCGATGATCATCCGAGTGGTCTGCACATGATGAACCCACTCCAAAGCGTGGGAAAATGCAACAGTCAGTTGGCAAGGTTATGGCGTCTGCATTTCGGGATGCGCATGGAATCATTTTCATTAACTACCTTGAAAAAGGAAATACCATCAACAGCGACAAATTACATAGCGTTATTCGACCGTTTGAACTAAGAAATCGCCGAAAACCGACCGCATTTGAAAGAAAAGAAAGTGCTACTTTACCAAGACAATGCACCTTGTCACAAGTCAGTGAAAACGATGGCAAGATTCTATGAATTGGGCTTCGAATTGCTTCCTCATCCACCGTATTCTCCAGATCTGGCCCCCAGCGACTATTTCCTGTTCTCAGATCTCAAAAGAATGCTCGCGCTGGGAAGAAATGTTCGTCGAATGAAGAGGTGATTGCCGAAACTGAGGCCTATCTTGAAGCAAAAGACAAATCGTACTACAAAAATGGTATCAAAAAGTTGGAGGGTCGCTATAATCAGTGTATCACCCTCGAAGGGAATTATGTTGAATAAAAAAAAAGTAAGTTTGCCAAAAAAATTTGTTTTACTATGCTAGGCTGGGGACTTTTCAATTGACTTGTTATATTTCGATTTTAATCGTCACTTAAGACCCAAAACCCCCAAATCAAAATTTGGCGCATCATAATTTGATATCCAACAGTAAACTGTGAGTCGTCATCTGAAAATAAGGAACGGCCGCTCGTTAATGTAAAATTCTCCCGACGCTTAACAGGAATTACCACTCTCTCCCCCGCCATTAAACCAAATAATATCCTAATTTGTACCCGTCCCGAGCATGTTCCGGGGGGTATAAAGAGCAGGCTGCGCTCCACCGCGACGCCGCCGTGAATGAATATAAGCCGCCGACCTTCCCGACCTCCCGACTGGCGAAATAACGAGGGAAATTCAAAAATCCATTACGGCTAAGGGGAAAATCGACGCGGGCCCATCTCCCCGCGCGGAAAAAACAATTTAAAATCGAGCGAGAGAGAACATATTCTCGATTTTACATCGGCCATCGGAAGACAAACGAGACATAATATAAAATGGCCCCCGGAGACGATTGAAGTTACCTCTGTGGGAATCCGACATCGGACTGGAATAAATCGTTCGACATTTATATCGGCGGGTTGAATCAAACTTTGCATACTGGATACTCCGGGAGGTGTTTTCTTTTGTTCTCCAATAAACAACAGTGTCAAACTACTATTATTTGGAGTAGAATAAATGATTGTTATTGGATTATGCACTATTTCATTTGTCTATGTCCATTTAAGGCGTCTGAAATGAGTCCATACTGTTACGAGAGTACCAAGGAGAACTCAAGAAAAGTTGTCATAAAAATATATAAAATGAAGCAAAGTGAAAACGGAATTATCTTGCATCAGGAAAGAGCTTCAGTGACCTCCAATTAATGAAGAAGGTTGCCTGGGAAGTTTTGATGTATCCGCCGTACAGTCCGGATCTTTTCAACCATGCAAACGCTTTTCATGGTGTAACTCCGTCTTCAAAAGAGGCCCAAAAATAATTTTCATAAAAAACGTATATGATGAGACAAGGTAAGAAAAGATTCGTTCTGCATCACGATACAGCTTCAGCGACTTTCTGTTATTGAAGGAGCTGTATCCACCGCTAGATATTAAGAACCTTGCCTCGACCGACTATCACTTGCTTCGAATTCTGAAAAACGCTTTTCAATGTGTAGATCTCTCTTCAAGAGAGGCCTGTGAAAATGGCCTTTGTATATGAAATCAAAATCAGAAGATATACAGTGAATTATGATTTCATCAAGGAACTGACAAAATTGGTAGAGACATAATTGATTATTGCTTAAAATTTATATGAGCAATGTTTCAGAAAATATGAACAATTTTTAAAAATTTTTGAAAAATAACATATTGGTTTTATTAAAGGACCCCACGTGAACTCAAAAGAAACGGAAGGTTTTGAGTTTTTCCGATATTCTACTCAAATTAAGGGCAAAAGGAACAATGGCAACTTAAAAGGTACAATATTCACAATAACCGAAACTAATAACTAATATTCTACTGAACAAAATATTCACGGTTTCTATGTCAATTTATAGCATTTGTATTGAATAAGTACTACTGCAAAAGTACAAAAGAGTACCCTAAAAATTATTGTCATAAAGAACAAATGAGAGATGGCAAAGTAATAAAGGAAGCTTTGATGTATACGCCGTCTAGTAGGAACCTTTTCAACCGCAAAAATGTTTTTCGTTGTGTAATTCCATCTTCAGACCGTAGAACCAATTAGTTATTTTAACAGTCCGACATAAATATGAATTAATATAACTATATAAACAATTAAAATATCCTCGCATGAAAATGTCCTTAGAAAAACTCTTTAGACAAACTTTCATTTTTTCTATTGTTGACTCCTAACTATACAGTTTTGGAGATCAAAACGTACAGGAAAAAGACTGAGAAAACATTGACTTGAAGTATCTCAAATGAGACCATAATTTTGAGCGAAAACCAAAGCGAATTCTTATATTAAGAATCACAAGTGTTAACTTTATTAGAGCCTTTTCGTAGTTTGATCTCACTGGATTTTTTCTTTCTGAATATTGAGTGAATATGTATGATACCTAATTATATATAACACTTATATGGTGTCTTTCAAATTTTTAGTGGGCTGAAAACGTTTGAATTTATATTGTATAACATTTACAGCATTTAAGTAAAATGCAGCATTTACGGAAAGTTTTAGTTTAACTTCAAAAAAAGCGCGTCTATATACCATCGTATACTTTGTGAAGCTTATGCTAACCACGGCACATAGATTTCAATACGTAAATACTGATTTCGACAATTTTGAAACTGGTGGTTTTGCCACAGAAGACAATGATCGTTCTGAACAGAAAATATTACTTGATAATGTTCCGTGTAAAATGCAAGAATAACATAAGAAACCACTCAAAATCGCTTGAAGAACATGATCAATTCAGCCAAGAGATATTAAAAGGCGTTTGGTCTTGGGTGAAATTCTTCATAGATTCGATACAGATACATACAGATTCGATAAGGTACTTAGTGTAAGTATTTAAGTAGCATATGCTTATAAGTCCATAAGGTTATTGTTAATATCAACATTAACATTTCCATTTATGCAGCTTATTTACCCAAATATTACAAGGATATTTGATACAAAATACATTTGTATCGATATCTTAATATAATCATCATAAAATATTATTAGAACATAAAAGGTAGATATATTAATTATGCTTAGTAAAAGAGCTAGTGGCTTTATTATCGTTTTAATAAATAAAATAGGGAATAATATGTTTATCAATGAAATAAATAGTATATATATATAGTATTAAGAATTTAATTATTTATTACTTATTTGAGACAAAATGAAAAAATGAAAAATATTATTAACAATGGCAACATGTCTATCACTGTATGTTGTACTGTAGTTGGGACTGAATTACATTCGCAAATGCTAATGTTCAAACTGACTTGACTCTCTCGACCTATGTTGAAAATGGTTGAAGAGAAGATTGATCTCGTTCAAGCCATACAGAAATGGCTTAATCTCCAAAACTGGAAGCGTTCTTGTAGCGCCATAATAATTAAACGCATACACAAAGCCACAGTGTCTTGTATAATCTAGAATAAATTCCAGAAATCCAAGTGTCTTAATCACATCTTGTGCACCGTGTCCTGTCGCACCGCTGTGTTCTTGACTAGCAGACCAAGTGGACGGTTGAGTCTGGCCTTGAGACTCATTTTGTGTTTGGAGAAAGTCCTCCATTCTTAGCGGGAAATTATAAACTTCGACTCGGACCCGTCGTATTTGCCCGAAATGCCGTTCCAAAATTTCTTGGCATTGATGGAATCCAAGCCAAAATGGATCCACTGTCACATCTGGGAGTCTATTCATAAATATTTTAAAAAGTCTTCCGTACTCAAAACCACATATCCTCGCACAAAGCGGTATAGACGATAGTGAACTAATTATGTCCATTGAAGTGGTTTCCGCTGTATATGTCATCCCGGCACTCACTTCCGAACAACTTTCTCTATTTGGACACACAGACGTGTCCTCACTTGCAACTTTTCGGCGTTTGTTGGCCACCCCGCCAATTTCTTCCTCTCGTTCGTCGATTAATTTTCTTTCATTTTTAATCCATCCTCTCAAGGTGGACTCCGGGATATTCAAATCCCGTGAAACGCAGGCTTGCCTCTCTCCATTCTTCACTCTTTCAACAGCAATCAGCTTAAAAGAGCTCGATCTGCGCGGGCGTTTATTACTCGCAGACATATTCGAAGGTAGCACTACAGTTTATAAGCGAACTGACCACTGACCAAACACAAACTATGGACTCGATATAGCGATACAGCCTTTTTATATTATTTTATTGAATCCCAATATCGCCACCCCAATAAAATAATTTAACTTATTTTAAATTATTTTATGGCACCGCTAATAAAATACAATTGGTTTGAAAGCAATTTTAAAAAGTCTAATTATGGAATTATGGAATTTTATCAAATGTATAATTTTTAGGCGTACAATTACAAATAATCTGTGCTTTTCATATATTTGATCGTTTCCCAGAAGTGCTAAAAGTTGAAGAAAATCAAACATCCATCATCAAATACTATCTAAATTTTAACTTCATAATTTGCTTGATTTGCCCTACATTTTCTGTCTTGATTTTTATTTGATTTTCTTCAATATTCTATCACGATTCAGAGTTTGGTTGTTAGCAAAAATCGCTCACTTCAATTCTGTAAAAATTCTAGTAATATTTTTAAAATTATTGTTTCAGTTACAGCCACACGGCACACTCATCGCCACTTTTGTCATAAAAAAACATCTAAGATGAGACAACCATTTTACATTTTGGAATATCCTCTTAAGGACTTTACTTGAAGGATTACGCTTTAAAAATATGAAAAAATCGATATTTTCTAATGTATAGACTAGGATACCCCCTAGTGTTTCATACTAACGTAGAAATTGTTTTTTAAATTTTACACACTGCGTTTGCTACATACAACTATTCAATAATTATATTTTATTCCTCTTAAGGACTTCCCGACCTATCACAATCGAAATGTATGGCGAGCAATAGTTTAGTTCTAATCTCTCTGTGCATCCAACAATTTTTAAGTTCACATAATTGTATGTCTGAAGTAAAACGTTCGAATCCAGCACTATAAACAAAATTCAGTAGTAAAAAAAGAACAAATTTTAAGGGAAAAACTGAGAGGTAAGTTATATTAAAAGATATATACATGCATTTTTATATATTTGCAATACAAGGTTGGACCCAACGTGTGTATATTAATGTTTTCTAATACTCTATCGATAATTAGAAATGCGGCACTGTTGTCGGGTTTAGTTATAGATCTGTGTATGCTTCAATGGGACATGACTTAATTACGGCGTAAATGATATGTTTTAAATATACATCGGTTCGAGATTATCAGATTTGTATTAACGCCTAATAAGCGTTGACTGAATAAAATATTTTAACATTTTATATTATTTAATATTTATATTTTTGTTACTGAAATTATTTATCAACTTTATATTTTAATGACATTTATTCTATACATGATAATATAAAATATAATGTATTCATTTTTATTTTTTTAAAAACAATTAACATAAATATATTAACTTTTACGACATACTGGGTTTAATATTATTATAATACGAAAAAAATAGCCTTATCCTTAGTTTCATAAGTTATTTTGAGTCAAAGAACTCATTTTGTGAAAGCTTATTTTATAATGCCATTTCGAATTATTAATATAATTCTGTGACATTTTAGTTTTCACCATTTCCAAGAGTAACATTCAGGCTCTTACTTTTTCACTTAACAAATATGATTGAAATGCATTGAAACAATTAGTTGCCAAAAGGACCCAATGGATCGACAAAATTATATAGGATAAACAAAAACGATTTATTAGGGATTCAGCAAAACTAATTCTTAGAATTTATTTAATAAAAATAAAATAATGATAAATAAAATATTATAGTATAGTTAGTCGATAATCGCCTGTAAGTTAATAGCTAATTTATAATACTAATTATAAATAAAACTTTTTGGGTTGTCGAATTTATATATAATTCAAATAAAATATAAATTATATTATCACATATTTAATAGCCTATAAACGTGAAAGGGTTAAATTTTTGCTACGTTTTCCTTTTTCTCGTTTACTTGTCTTTTTAAGTTTTACTAATAGTGCCATATAAGTATTTTAAAAAATACATTATTTTAATTGCTTTACGATTTTATAAACACGGTCAAATATAATTAACAAAAATCGGAAAATGTTTGTATATGTCTTCGTAGTGTTAACTGATTCTGTTAAAATATTGCGTGATTTAAACGGAATTTTAAAAAATAACAATATCAAAATTAGTAAATAAATAAATGCATGTAACGTAAAATTCGTTAAAATGTATTCTTATTTACGTTTAAGGACATCAACACATATAAAGGACCGCAGTCGAGTTTTGTTTATAGTGCTGGATTCGAACGTTTTACTTCAGTTATACAATTATGTGAGCTTAAAAATTGTTGGATGCACAGACAGATTAGAACTAAAGTTTTGCTCGCCATATCTTAAGAGGAATAAAATATAATTATTGAATAGTTGTATGTAGCAAACGCAGTGTGTAAAATTTAAAAAACAATTTCTACGTTAGTATGAAACACTAGGGGGTATCCTAGTCTATACATTAGAAAATATCGATTTTTTCATATTTTTAAAGCGCAATCCTTCAAGTAAAGTCCTTAAGAGGATATTCCAAAATGTAAAATAGTTGTCTCATCTTAGATGTGTTTTTATGACAAAAGTGACGATGAGTGTGCCGAGCGATTTTTGCAAACAACCAAACCCTGAATCGTGATAGAATATTGAAGAAATTGAATAAAAATCAAGACAGAAAATTTACGGGCAATCAAGCAAATTATGAAGTTAAAATTTAGATAGTATTTGATGATGGATGTTTGATTTTCTTCAACTTTTAGCACTTCTGGGAAATGATAAAATATATGAAAAGCAAAGATTATTTGTAATTGTACGCCTAAAAATTATACATTTGATAAAATTCCATAATTCCATAATTAGACTTTTTAAAATTGCTTTAAAACCAATTGTATTTTATTAGCGGTGCCATAGAATAATTTAAAATAAGTTAAATTATTTTATTGGGGTGGCGATAGTGGGATTCAATAAAATAATATAAAAAGGCTGTATCGCTATATCAAGTCCATAGTTTGTGTTTGGTCAGTGGTCAGTTCGCTTATAAACTGTAGTGCTACCTTCGAACATGTCTGCGAGTAATAAACGCCCGCGCAGATCGAGCTCTTTCAAGCTGATTGCTGTTGAAAGAGTGAAGAATGGAGAGAGGCAAGCCTGCGTTTCACGGGATTTGAATATCCCGGAGTCCACCTTGAGGGGATGGATTAAAAATGAAAGAAAATTAATCGACGAACGAGAGGAAGAACTTGGCGGGGTGGCCAACAAACGCCGAAAAGTTGCAAGTGAGGACACGTCGTTGGGTCCGAATATAGAAAGTCGTTCGGAAGTGAGTGCCGGGATGACATATACAGCGGAAACCACTTCAATGGCAATAATTAATTCACTATCGTCTATACCGCTATGTGCAAGGAAATGTGGTTTTGAGTACGGAAGATTAGTTGGCCTTTTTATGAATAGTCTCCCAGATGTGACAGTGGATCCATTTTGGCTTGGATTCTATCAATGCCAAGAAATTTTGGAACGACATTTTGGGCAAATACGACGGGTCCGAGTCGAAGTTTATAATTTCCCGCTAAGAATGGAGGACTTTCTCCAAACACAAAATGAGTCTCAAGGCCAGACTCAACCGTCCACTTGGTCTGCTAGTCAAGAACACAGCGGTGCAACAGGACACAGTGCTGACACTTCCGGTTCCGGAACGGAACCAAACCAATCGACCAGCTGCTCCCCAGTCCAACATTACCAAGATGTGATTAAGACACTTGGATTTCTGCAATTTATTCTAGATTATACAAGACACTGTGGCTTTGTTTATGCATTTAATTATTATGGCGCTACAAGAACGCTTCCAATTTTGGAGATTAAGCCATTTCTGTATGGCTTGAACGAGATCAATCTTCTCTTGAACTATTTTCAACATAGGTCTAAAGAGTCAAGTCAGTCTGAACATTAGCATTTGCGAATGCAATTCAGTCCCAACTACAGTACAACATACAGTGATAGACATGTTGCCATTGTTAATTATATTTTTAATTTTTTAATTTTGTGATAAATAAGTAACAAATAAATAAATTCTTTTTCCCTATTTTATTTATTAAAACGATAATAAAGCCATTAACTAATTTATTAAACATAATTAATATATCTACCTTTTATGTTCTATTATCTATTTTTATGATGATTATATTAATATATGGATTATATCTGGGTAAATAAACTGCTTAAATGGTAATCTTAATATTGATCTTAATAATAACGTTATGAACTTATAAGCATATGCTACTTCAGTACTACACCAGGTACTTTGTCCGATATGGTATGGATGGTATCGAACCGGTGCGTTCGATGGTATTCATGCGCGTTTTTTTTTTAATTAAAATAAAGCTTCCCCTAAATGCTATTTATTCAATACAAGTTCAGACATTCCCTACCAAATGTTAAATTTGAAAGACACTATCTGTTGCAAATTCCTTAAAATTATTTCATAGGTATATATACTAGTGAATCCTCAATAAAATTGCTCACAATGCATGATGTGGTGCATTCAAAGAAAGCCTAGATATGGTAGCAGATTAGTTTTTAGAAGTTGATGACACATAAGTCTTATAGATAATTAGGTATTATACATATTCAGTCAATATTGAAAATGAAAAAATCCAACGAGATCAAATCACTAAGAGACTCAAATGTAATCGGCACTTGTTACTCTTAATATAGTCATTAACTCAAAAAATTCGATTTGATTTTTCGCTTAAAACTATGGTCTCATTTAAGAGTCTTCAAGTCAATGTTTTCTCAGTCTTTCTCCTATACACCTTGTTTCCTAAAAGTGTGTTGTTAGGAGTCAACAACAGAATAAATGAATAAACCCGGTTGTCCAAAGAATTTTTCTAAGAACATTTTCACGCTAGGACATTTTGGTTGTTTATATAGTTATATTCACTCATATTTATGCTAGGTTGTTAAAATGTCTGTCAATATCGATCTAAGCGTTTGATTCTTCTGAAATTGGGATAATTTGATTCAGATCGTAAATATTTTTGTATGTTTTGGTAGTTATTAGTTTCGGTTATTGTGAATATTGTAGCCTCCTTTGAAGACGGAATTACACCATAAATAGTGTGCAAATGGTTGAAGAGATCCGGACTATACGGCGGATACATCAAAGCTTCCTAGGAAACCTTATTTATAAACTGGAAGTCACTACAGCATTATCGTTATGCAAGACAAATTCCTATCTTACTTTGTCTCATCTTAGATGTTTTATTTATGACAAAATTGATGATGAGTGTGCTGTGTAGCTGTAACTGAAACAATAATTTTAAAAATATTACTAGAATTTTTACAGAATTGAATATATATATATATATATATATATATATAGAAAGAGAGAGAGAGAGAGAGAGGGTGGGAGATAACAGAGAGTTTTTGTTTTAAAATTAATTTTAGCTTGTTTTCTAATAGAAATCTTTGAATAACCCGGCATGGGGGGGGGTTAGGAGGAAAGAGGCGTGCTCGTAATGGGACCCTAAATCAAATTAACGGCTAGCTTTTCTCAATAATGGAGTCTAATGAAAATGGAATAAATTTCTCGACAGCGAAGTAACTTTGCTGACGTCGTCGGCGTTCGCGAAGGCGAAGGGGGGCTAGTCGCGCTCGGGAAGAATACAAACGCCATCGGAATCGGATAATATCGGCTGGATCCGATTATAGTTTCGATTTGCATGGTCGACTATCGTATAGTCGTAGTATATAATGGAGTTTGCCTGTCGGCGTGCAGTTGCAGTATATTTTGATAGGCGGCTATGCAAATTCGGGCCGGATGTCGCGACGTTTGCCTGAATAAATTGATCGTATTTTGTTTTGAAACTGGAGGTTGCTCGATGTGATTACGACCACTCCGTAATTCTTTATTTTATAAAGTAGAAATCTCGAAAATATTGAAATATATAAATAACTTATGTATAACAACTAATTATATATGGCTGACACATACCTGACATCAAATCCTGAAGACTAATCAGCTGCCACCTCTTGGCTTCCTTTGAATGCACCACCATGCATTATGGTAACCATGCTCCATCGATTTCAATATATTAATACTGATTTGGACATTTTGAAAGTGGTGATTTTGACACCGAAGACAAAGAGCGTTCTGAACAACCAGAATTACTCGATGAAGATCCATGTAAAACACAAGAATAATATAAAAAACCATTTATAATCACTTGAATAACATGGGAGTGATCCGAAGAGACAAAGATATTTTGTACCATATAAATTGAAGCCAAGAGACATTGAAAGGCGTTTGGTCATTTGTGAAATTATGCTTCAACGACAAAATCGAAAAGGTTTTTTGCATCGTCTTGTTACTGATGATGAAAAGTGAATCCATTATGATAATCCAAAGTGAAAAAATCATGTGGACCACCCAGCCATGCGTCAATATCAACAGCAAAGGAATATGTTCATGGCTCCGAGCTAATGCTCTGTATTTGGTGGTTTTAGCTTGATGTGAACATGAGAGTGATCTGAGGAGACAAAGATATTCTGTGCCGTATAAATTGAAGCCAAGAGACATTGAAACGCGTTTGGTCATGTGTGAAATTATGCTTCAACGACAAAATCAGAAAGGTTTTTGGCATCGCCTTGTTACTGATGATGAAAAGTGAATTATGATAATCCAAAGTGAAAAAATTATGTGGACCACCCAGCCATTCATCAATATCAACAACAAAGGAGAATATTCATGGCTCCGAGCTAATGCTCTGTATTTGGTAGTTTCAGCTTGATGTGTTATACTATGAGCTACTAGAACCTAATGAAACCATCAATGCGGATCGCTATCAACTACAACGTGTGTGCTTGAACCGAACACTGCGCGAAAAAAAAACGGAATTCGAGCAAAGTCATAACAATCTTATTCTTCAGCATGATAACCCTCGATCACAAGTCGCAAAAACGGCAACACACCGAATTCTCCAGACCTTGCTCCTTCTGATTACTGCTGGTTCCGACATGTGAGTCATGGCCTGTCTGAGCATTGCTTCATCTATTATACATTGTACCCATTTTTTAGATTAATTTTTAATTAATTTTAGACACCTATGTTTGAATGAAACCAAGTTTTCTGTACTGAGAAGCATTGAACCGTTATTATTATTTTTATTTGTTATGCATATGAAGCAAATCACTATACTTAATGAATAATTCAGTCTAGAATTTTAACGTCGGAGTTGCCTTTTATGTTTTGGGACTCTACGTCAAAAACGATTACTTATATTTATCAATATGAAAGAATAATATCGGTCTGTTTATACAAAATATCACTGCTTTGATTATTCCCTATAACGTTTTATAATTCATGGTATTTAAAGGCACCCAAAGTTGGTCGAAGAGGTGTAATTTTCTATTAAGACAACGCTCTTATTTCTTCGACTCTAAAATAATTGTAAAAATTCTTCTAATATTCAGCTTTTAGCAAGATTTTTAGTACCCTTTGTCTTCTGGCTCTTCTCATACTTTTTTTATTATTTAATTATTATATTGTTACTAGTCGTTTCCGACTAACTGACATTTTGTCTTCATCATAAATGAAATCTAGGAGGACTCATCGGCTCTATCTCAGTCTCTGGTAATGTTTATACATGTTACACACAACACTACACAAGATCAGATGTGTCTTGTTCTGGTGGTATACAAAAGTTGCAATACTCCAATATTCTTATGAGAATGGAGTCTTTCCTCATGCCCCCTTACAATTCTCTTGATTTCTTGGCTGATTGTGGGAATCTGAAGGTCTCGATGTAGGTAATCAGTCCTGTAGTATTTGAGCGCGCCTACAATACTTCTCAGGACTTTGTTATGAAAATTTTGTATTTTGTTTATGTTACCCGTTGCATATAGCAATTTATTATGTACTGATAGTTGTAATTTCTATCCAATTAGCCAATACATTATCCTATATTTCAATTCCAGTTCTTTTATTTTCTTCTTTATATATTCCTTCCAGCGAAGTTTTGCATTAAGATTAATTTCGAGATATCTAGCTCTGTTGCTATGTGGAATGATAGTATTATTTAATATTATTAGTGCTTGTACGGTCTGATTGTAGGTGAACTGCACTTGCCCAGATTTACTCGACGGAAATATTTAGCGGAAAACGATTTTTTCCTAGGAAGTACTTCTTCCTAGAATAAGTAATAATTATCATAAAATATTTTTAATAATATACAGCAGAATATTTCATAGCAGTTTTGAAAAACCATATATATGATATAGTCGCTAAGTAAGAGCTTGGTGTTTTATCGATTGATGTTGGGGGTGGTACTAATAATAATTTCATACTTGAACACTCGGTACATTCAAATTCATTACGCTTCCATGACAACAAATCCACATGAACTAAAAAAAACATGGCTGTAGTTGTATCGACATTAAACAACTTCTGTGTTCATAATAATTAAAGTTGCGCCTAATTGTCGAACAACAAAAAGGATAAAGGCAAATATGCAGCGGTAACAACTGCCCCCAGCGCACACATACACACGCACGCCATCGACGGGAATTAGTTTGTTTTAATTAACATTATCATAATGATTGGAGCTGCGAGTATAAAATGGCGCGTCGGCCATATCCATATTACCATGTTTTGGTTTTCGAGCGTGGCAATCGGGTTAGTGTTCGAAGTTTAAAGTGAAAATATTTTTCGGCATTACAGCCTTAATGTAACCGGCAGAGTGTCGAAATGTTGTTTTCATTCACATTAAATTAAATGTAGCATTGAGAGGGTGATATAATATGTAACAAGCAATCAAACTAAATAATTTAGGTTTCTGCATTAATGAAATGATTGCATTGTATTATACGTGTTGATGTGGCTCCGTATAATTACTCAACGTTAATTTTATAGCACCTGTATGTATGTAATAATATACAAAGCGTCTCAAAGAAAACCTTATATTTATTTATTATCTATCGTTTTCTTTTCCATTATTTTTTCTTTTGTCCACTTTTTCCTTTTTCCTTTGTTCTTTGACCAGTTATGTGTACAAATATTGAATGTGTACTTGTTTGCTGTTATGCTTTATTAGTCTCTTTCATGTTTAATCTTCTACGTATATAAAAATGAATTGCTGTTTGTTAGTATCGCAAATTTTTATTTTTCAATGTTTCTGAACACCCCATGAAGGTTTGTATGTTGAAAAAATATACAGTAATTGCGAGAAAAATAGTAAAACCATAACTTCATGAATTTCATTTTTGTTAGTTGTGGTGTTTATTTTAGGAAATAAAAATGTTGAACACTGAAGTGGCTGATTGTCGCATTCATTGTAAATGCATTTCACATTTGTTATTTGTTGTAACAAATAAGAAGTTGTGTGTTTAAACCATTCTGGGATTCTTGAGATTATCCATATCACCAAATGCTGTAAACTATATATAAGAGCTATATTACTCGATGTTCATTAAATATAGGGTGTCCCAAAAAACTGCATGTAAGTTTAATATAATCTAAAACACGAAAGTATTGTACCGTAATAATCTAATGTTATTTTATCGAATTCTCGATACGTTTGTGAGCCATTATGTTAATTTTCGACTCTATGCTAACTCATTTTGTCCTGTTTTGAGAATTTAAAACAAACCATTTGGAGCTGTTTCGCCAAGGAAAAGGTTAATATTAGATTGTTCGTTTGCTTAATTTTACACGGTCGATTAGTTCTCGCGCCATCGATCATTTCCAAAAAGGTTGGCCATGATGGTTGAAGGAAGGGGAAGAAAGTACGCCGCCAATACTTCTGCTAACCGCAAGATCAAGAAGGAAGCGAGTACAGCGAAATTCGAGAACATTCTTGAGAAAATTCACTTATGTGACTGGAACAAACAAATCGTCGGTTCATCAAATAGCCGAAAGCTAAAAGCTCAAAGTCAAGGAGTACAACTTCCAAAAACTGCATCTCCTTACAGATGAGAACAAGCTCCAAAGACGTAGCCAACTCAAGAGTCGGGCCGCTGATCAGCTCTCAACACGCGAGAAGCTATTCATCGTTGAACAAGCGCACAACTACAAAAATGACAGAAACTGGTCAACAAAAAAAACTCCAGCAACATTCTCAAAGCCGTCATACTTCCGTAGAGACAGTAGCACATCGGTCATGTCATGAATTGGACGTTCCAACAGGGCTCCCTTCCGACCCATAAAGCAAAAACGACACAAGACTGGTGCCAAATCGATTTTCTGGACTTTATCATGTCGGTAGAATGGCCTCCCTACTCGCCAGATCTCAACTCGAGGGAATACAGCATTTGATACATTTTAAAGGCAAGGGCCTATGCTAGAACCTACAGCAAATTGGACTTATCGCCAGAAGACCTACGGCCCCAATCCGTAAGAGTATATTATTGCTAAAGATCCATGTTATTGTTATTCATTGTTGTTTTGCTACATTTATCTGATTTAGTAAAATCACCTAAAATATTTCATAAAGTTTTTAGGACACCCTGTAGTACATTAGTGACAGTAATAACATCGTTGAGCTCCCGCATAAACTAGTAGCAGTAATTTTAGTAATAGATAATGAACCTGATGCCTATCATACACGTTAAAATTATGAATTACCTTCAAACTGGCCCTTTTCCATTATTGCGTTCCAACGCTATTCATTACAGTATTCGCTATTGAAAACACCATAGTATCGATATATGTGTTTCATTTAATAACCGACTCTGTACAATAAATTGATATTATAGCCATCCACGGAAAATGTTTATCTTTGATTAGTTTGAAATTGAATATTAGTCGTGGCTCAAACCGTGTTTATGATGAGCGTATAAGTTTATGGCCGAAACGTATATAATACACTGTTAATTTTCATTATATTAATATATAAACGAGGGGTTTAGCTCTAATTTAGCAGAGTAGATCGTATCGAATTTATACATCAAAGGATTTAACTGATGAAATATAGAGTGTAGCTCACACAGCATCGACGGTTTATTTGTATTGAAATGTTATACTAGTAAAAGTTTTTGAATGATTCGTATTAATACATAATGTAATATTTGCAGTATACAAATTAGTTCGGTCTGTTTTTTAGTCAAATGTTGAGCATTTATTGTTGTTGAGCATTTATTGTGAATGAATCAATGTTCTCATGGCTCTGACAGTGGTGTTCGAAAATTCATCATATTTTTGCAAGAAAAACAGTCCCTAACAAAAAAAACGCATATTTTCTTGAGTCCATTAACGAAGTCCATTAATGAGTCCATTAGTTAAGAAATATTGTCGTTATAAATTTGCCAACAATTTAAATTCAAGCTGGATCAAAAATACATATGATACATAATTAGTAATAAGGCTATGTTATTGACAGATATTGCTAACAGAATCGCAGAGTGGACTCCGAAATGGAGAAACTATACAAGACCATTAGTGCAGAAAGTTTAACCAAAAAAAAACAGATATATCTAAGCTTTTAATGATTTATAAAAGGCATTTGGGAGACTAAGAATATAAACAGTAACGATTATATCAGATGTATAGATTAATTTTAAAGAATCTGATAAAGATCATAACAGATGGTGTTACTGTGTATTAAATTATGTCGAGTACATTTGTAATGAATTGAAAGTTGTTGAAGCCTCACCTCATAACTTTTCAGTATGTGAGATTTCGTCGAAATTAGAACCAAAAAAATGTTCAGTGCTCTGATAATGTCTGAATTTGTGCCAAATGAATCACATTTGCGGAAAGTTTTACATTTTTACATCGTCATCGAGTACTGTGTGAAGCTTATAGCGGTGATGCTCCATCGATTTCAACATGTGAATACTTTTGAAAGCTTTACTCGATGAAATCATCAATAGAATATGAGCAAAGACACAACAATACTATTCTTCAGCATATAACGATCGACCACATGTTGCAAAACTGGTGAAAACGTACTCAGAATCATTACTGCTACCCCACCCGCCGTATTCTCCAGATCTTACTCCTTCTAATTGCTACTTGTTCCAATATATATGTCGTAACCTGTCTCAGCAACTTTTCATTTCATTCGTTCCTGTTAATTTTAACTTAGAAAGAAGAACAATTGACGGATAATGTAAATTTAAGATAATGTAATTTTTCACTGATCAATTTGTTTCGAAATTTAAATGTACGATTGGCTATAACAAGAATCATGAGTAATTTTCATGAAAAAACTAATTTGAATGACATGTTACAACGTGAAGTCATTTTTCTACTGCGAATTCCAATGATGCCTTCAGGCTCACCTATTCTTTCACCCACTTATGTCAGTGTTGCTTTCTATCGCCGTTCAACCAGTCGCCTCTTCTTTCCGTATAGTAATAGTTTTTGGTTTATTACCATTTCACGAAATATAAGTGACTGAAGTTCAGTAAGCGTATCTTCTTTAAAACAATTTCAAAATAAATATAATTAATACACTTCTGAATAAACATCGCGAGATATTTGAGAAATAAATGAGGCTTTAAAGAACAATAATGTCAAATAAAACTTCATATCCGAATTCGTACATCCAAACCAAAATATCGACGATTATTATTATTATTTCGGCCCATTTCATCTCGTCCATCTCCTGTCCTAACAAAAGACCACCCTTACAACAACAGATCGGAGAAAAAGCGACCGGTTATCCAAGAAACATTCGTCCCTCAAATCGGATTCATCTGGTTATCAGACGTATGCCCTCGTCTATATCGCTCTCTCTCTCTCTTTCTCGCTCGTTTGTTCCCCTACGGCAGCTATATATACCGGCCTCTATCGTCGGCTTGACAAGCGATATGACGAGAACATCCGGACCTTGCACGATATTTGTCAACGTCAAGCGGGGCTGCGCGACGTTGATTTAAATTGCGCGCCGTCCGTCTGACAGACCAGATCTGTCACTTCGTATTAATTGCGTGCCAGGGGGCGTTGCCTTTATCTCTTCCCGCGGCGTGTTAATCTGTCGTAAGAATAAATGTACACGGATCTAATGCCGTCCTCCGTACATATCATTGATCAACGTTTACATTACGAGGATCTAAATAATCACTCGCTTATATATAATAATCGCTTTTCCTTCCCGACGAAATTTAAATAAATGAAGTATACCTGAATGCATAATCACAAGACGTACTCACCTGAAATGAAGCTGAAAAAAAAGAAGAAGATCAATTATTAACGTAATATGTTCATTGTGGTTTTTCTTA
Source organism: Rhynchophorus ferrugineus (assembly GCF_030347505.1). Lineage (NCBI taxonomy): Eukaryota > Metazoa > Arthropoda > Insecta > Coleoptera > Curculionidae > Rhynchophorus > Rhynchophorus ferrugineus. The sequence continues at coordinate 15,537,051 of NW_027472587.1, forward strand.
AAATTATGTTAATAACACTAGATATGTTTTAGTATAGTGAATGAGGAATTAAATAGTTCAAATGAGAAATATAAAGCTACTTCTTAGTTAGTTATTGCAGCAAAAGTACAACAGTTAATGAAAAAGTAGTGATAGATCATACTCAGATAAGATAACTTAGTTAGGAGAGCCTTAATAGAAGAAAATGTATAACAATTGCGAAACGTCGCCTATTTCGGAAGCCAAAAATTCAGATATGACTAACCGCTTGAGAAGTCTGAAGTCTAAGTAAAATCTATTTGTCCTATCTTTGTCCAATTGCATTAACAATTAAAAGATTGTAAATTAATATTTTTATATGAAATGAAACATATTTTACACTTTTTGTACACAAAACTATATATATATATATATATATATATATATATATATATATATATATATATATATATATATATATATATGGGACTGAATCATCTATTAAAATAAGATAAAGAATTTCAGCAGAAGAAACGAGAAAGGAATAATAACTAAGTAAATGTTACTACAAACAAACAAAAGATCTATTCAAATAAATTCAGACGTCAATAGAAATAAATGAACGACCATAAGCTAAAACAAATTTTCACTAAAACTCACAAGATAAATAAAAATCCTATTCAAGTAAATCATAAGAAGTCACTCTTGACTAATTTTTACGCAATCTAAACAGTAACCAGAATATCCAGCACATGCAGTGCATACATAAACATTGTCTTTTCTTTTTTTTATTTATATACATCTTCCAGAGTTATATAGCCTCTCCTAGAGTTACACCTTATCTAAAGCTACAAAATTATATTACATAAACCGTCTTTAAGTGTAGTTTGCTATGATAACTAATAAATAGTACATTCTATACGAACTTAAACAGGACCTTGACTGATTATCTGGTAACAAAATACCAAAGTATAGTCCAAAACCTTAATTTCGTCTACCAATTACCCCATTTTTTTTGTATATAGGACATTGTCAGACTATGTTCTTTCTTTAGATTAAGTACTAAATACTCGCAAATGGTGAATTGATAAATTTAAATAATTCAACATCCACAAGCAGAGCAAAATGACATATAATATAAGAAAAGAAATTAAGTGATGTTGGTGAGTTAAAATATATATTTTTAGATTCAAAACAGGCAAGAGTTGCTTAATTCTGTCAAGAGAAGGTTTATTCGAAAAAAAGCTTACGGAAACATTTTTTGCATCTAAATCTCAACCGAAAATAGTTTCACAGAAGACAGCTAACAAAACAAATTGACAGAATTGTTTCATTTCAGAATCGTGAAGTACATAGAGAATAGAGGATATAGTCAAAAGCATCGTAAACTATATAAAAATTTTGACTATTCAAATAACAAAATTATAGGTACAGGATATCCATTTTTCTGTATTTGATGTCGTGATTTAAAATGCAAGAATGAACAACATGTACTGTAGTGGCAGTCAAGCTCCTATTATTGAGCCGTACCTTGAACTCTTCAATTATATTTTTATCTATCAAAATTGACTTTCGGGGCATTTTCGATGTACGACTCGTAAATCCAATGCATATGTGTATGACTGCTCTTGGGAAAAAAGGAAATAAATTATATACAGGATTAACACATTTATGTTACGGCCAGACAAACAGGCATCAGTTATACCACATACAATCAGTACAGTCAAATTTTAAATTTACCTTTATCGTTGTTTTGAAATTATGGATTTTGTTCAAATTTTTCACCTAGACTCCACAACCAACGGGTATCAGCTAGTTACTAACAGGAAAGGCGAGATATGCGTAACTAAACAGCAATCATGATGAATAGAACAAAGAAAAAATATGAGTGTAGAATTTGTGCATCTATATCAATTAGTCAATATTTATCAGGCCACAATATAACTGCAATAATCCAAACCCAAGTTTACAAAAGCGTCTATTTTACCATCAAGTGCAAATCCGTGAAAATTAATTCACAGTCCTAATACACATAAAAAACAAATACAAAGGTTTTAAAATAAAATAATCCTTTTATCTCGAACGAAAAAAAATTAAATAAAACTGGAGAAACCTTACAGTCGATGATCCGTCCGATTTTTTTTTGCCTATCGGGAAAAAAATGGAATAATTAATTCCACTCCAGCCAATAAATCAACCGGCTTTAACCGGGCCAACGTTTTCTGCATGTTAATTATTATTATCCTCGATGAAAATTGATTGTTCGTCTTTGGATCCTTTTTAATTATGGATTTTTGCGTTTGCGGCTGGAGGAACGAGAAGTGGGTAGATTTGTTGGAAATAGCTGGGATTTAACGTAGGCAAAGTAAATTAATTGGGATTAAATCAATCTATACGCTCATTATTAAAAATATCACACACTGGGTTATACGATAATGCTACTCAATACCGTGGGTGATTTATACAAACAGATATTAGTTTATTACTTTAAAATATTCATCTGTTTTGTTGTATCTATGAAGTAATGCTAATACTATCCAAATATACAATAGTTTTACAATTACTTCACTAAATAGCAACCACAAATGAACTAAATCTTAGATTATATACATTTTATACAAAAAATAACAGTTCCGGTCTGATTTAAAAGATACATTATATCAGAACCACTCTCTAACCCTAGTTTACTGAAATTTGGATAGAAGAATAGTAGCTCAAGAAGTACGATCATCAAAAGCGGACTGATGTTGCTAAAAGTGACCCTAATATTGAGCTATTTGTACTATAATCAATCATTCTTCAGTTACGAAAACATCTCTTGGGAAACAGCCCAATCTATCGAAATTTATGTAGAAATTTGTAGTTCTGATGGTAACGCCACCAAAGGTGGAGTGAAGAAGCTTGAATGCTTAACAGGTAACTACTAGAAATTGGAAATACCCAAGCTTGGAAAACCACAATGTTGTCTAAAAACCGATAGAAATTTGGGTGGAAACATTGCATTATAAAAGAGTATCATCAGCCATAGCATCAGTAAACCTACAAATACGCCTAAAACAAATACAAATGTAGCTTAAAAGATGTCGTATAGAAACCAACAAAACAGAATCCACTTATATAAATTTTACGCTCCGTAAAAGAACATATCCACCAGTCTATATTAATAATTGTCAACTCCCGTAAGCAGAGGATGCTAAATATCTTGGTGTGCATCTAGATCGACGCCTAACTTGGAAGACTTGCCTAACTTGCACATACTCGCCAAGCGGAGACAACTTGGACTTAAACTCTGCCAAATGTATTGGCTAATCGGTCGCAAATCCAAGTTATCATTACATAAAAAGTATTATTGTACAAATCTATACTCAAGCCTATTTAGTCATACGGAATCCAACTACTCACTAATCAGCTAAATATGCCAAGCGGCACTGAAGTGCATAGACAAAAACGTTTAACACCATCCGATCTGATTATTGGACATAAATAGATTTTATAATAAGCGTTAAAATAAGAATAATTAATTACAATAGCAGTTTGTAAAGGGGATCATTTAATGAAGTGATTTTCTACTATATATATATTTCCTTTTGGAGGAAGGTGTTCGAGACGTGGAACTGCTCACGGTCTGACAAGTTTTACGGAGGTTTACGAGTCTGGTAAGTCTTTGTAATTATTTCAAGGATAAAAAGGCTCATTTTCATATTATTGTCGGTAAGAATTGTAAGGGAATGCAGTGATTAAGTCACGGGAAAAAGAAAATAATTAGATGAATTTCACAAGAAAAATATACAAAAGAACCAAATAAGGAGAATAACATTGGTAACAGAATGTACTGTATATGTAATATTTTGATTCTTCTTCAGTGATTACAACAAAAAAAACGACTCAAAAAGAAATCATAGGACGGAAACAAGGAGTAAATATCAGTATTAGTCAGGACAATTAATGAAAACTTACCAAAAAGGTGGACTAATCACAAACAACACAAAATCGAAAAAAGGCACCTAGAACACATTAGGTGGTACGACGAAGACTTAATATAAATATAATAAAGATATAAATACAACCCAACAGCCCACTACATCTCTTAATATGTCTCCCTTTATAAAAAAAATTTGCTAATATTATGCCAAAATAAATTATTTTGATTCTTTATCTATGTTACATTTGCTAGTAGTACCCCACAGTTCACTACCATAGGTCCAAATGGGCCTAAGTATTAACTTATACAGTAAAACCTAGTTATCTAATGGTAATTTAGATTTATGCCCTATTAGCCAATACATTTGGTTTAGTTTAAGCCCAAGCTGTTTGCGTTTTGTTACTATATGTTTTTGCTATGTCAAACGTCGATCAAAATGCACTGCCAGATATTTAACGTTGTGGGCAGTAACAGTGGACCAAGAACACTAGTAACGATTAGTATACTGACAACTCAAACAACAAAATTTACATGAATGTTCTCATTTTTTCTCTCAGCTTTCAAGTGCATTTCTCTGACTAACAAAATTAATCATCCCCTTTTGCTTGTCAGCAGCAGATTGAACCGCAGGAAAGGTCGAAGGGGGCAATAAATGCCGCCATTTGCGATGTTCCTGTTCCCATCGCAAATCTTCTCGAAACAACCGAGAAATTACGTCTAGAAAAAAACGTTTATCTATCTTGTTTCGTATTTTATACAATTAAAACAAACTCCGTACCGAAAACTGCGTAAAAATCCGAAAAAAGACCTTGGCGAAGTTTCCGACGTGGATTACCGAAATATCTCCGCGCTTCTTCCACGAGAAATTACCGAGGCCTATTTTTCACTTTATGGAAATGAGTCTAACCTGTTTGAAGTTTAAAGTTAGCCGCCATATGCAGTGTAACTCGTCAAGGTAAAGCCTTTGTTCTGTAACGTAACGATCTCCCGGGACATAATATAACAACAAAAATGTGTTATCCTTGCCCTGGGACTGGAGTTGCTATCGTTGTTAATAAGTATTTAATAGGAAATAAGTAATTATTAGTAGCCATATCCTACACCGTCGTATTTTCATATAGACAACGAAATATGTTTTTTCAGAAAGTTATCTTATTATTTAGTTAATTAGCAATGAATAGGTGATGGGTAATCTATTAAAAAATCTGTTTTAACGGGTTTATTTATTTAAAGAGATCTATTTTGGCTAAAGACTGATATCAATATATCAATTAAGGCTACTTAATCAACGTATTTAGAACTTTTAGATCTATTACAAACTAAATGCATTTTTCTTATAAGGTTAATTTAATAGAGGCAAGGCAGTTTCTCATACCCCACTTGACAACTTCTAGATTATTTTATTATACCACTAGCGACCCGCCCCGGCTTCGCACGGGTGCAATGCTGATACTAAATTAAATACACTACAGAAAAAATATGAACGTTGTATATAAAAACATAGCGGCCCGCTCCGACTTTGCACGGGCATAAAATATATATGCCTATGTCACTCAATGAAAACATGATTAAAATCGATCCAGTATTTTTGGTTCATTCATTACTGCCCTTGGCCTGCACGCATTAAATTTGGAGTAAAACAATTCCTCTTCCCCTATACTTACTATGAAGATTTCCTGCTATCTTTGGAATATCTAAATTCATACAATTTTTATTACATTACACATTTTTAAACGCAAATTTTAAATTTGTAATATCTCCGAAAATGTTTGTTTAATTTACATGCTGTAAGGAACCATATTGATCTATATTAATTGCACACTGTATTTAAGGTACTTAATTCGATAAGGATTAATGCCGTATTGCTTAAAATAGCTTCGTAAATAAGCCATTTTCTCACGTAAAAAGTAAACAATAAAAATGGTTAATGTGGGTTATCCCTAAAAGATAAACATATACCATCGCGGACTTTTTTGTAGACCTTTTTATGGTGTACAATACTGTAGTACATTAATTTGATCTAACTCGTAGGGTTAGGCAGCGTTTTTGCTAATTGCTAAATAAGCCTAAAAAAATAGGTTAATTTACGACATCACGTTAGAAACCTCTAAAATTAGAAATGTTGCCTTAGTATATTATGCATGTATTATACATATAAACCTTCCTCTTGAATCACTCTATCTATTGAAAAAAAAGATTTAAGCGCACATAGGGATATAGGGACAGAAAAGGCGACTTTGTTTTATACTATGTAGTGATGTACAGATCTTTAAAATATCTTCTTTATATTTTATCAGTCTTTAATTTTCACAAATAATGATAGGGTGTATGTAAAAGTTGTTGTTTGACTTTTTTTGTTTCTATATTATTCACAATTTTTAAAAACAGTCTGTGCTATATTATTATTGTAATCAGTTGTGGGTTTAATATAAAATTAAATTTGTTACGAGTCCTTTTTCCCCCCGATTTTAACAGAAAAACTAGAGAAGTTAAAAGATTTTATTTGTAATAAAACTTACTAATTATAAATATATACCCGTCTATAGAAATTGTTATTGAAGGCAACCTTCACACTGTCAAAGTGATACCAACTGTGCGCTCCCTTGACCAGATATTTATATGTTCTATGTTAATATTTTTTCTGGATAAATAATTTCTTCTCAACCTGATTAGGAATTATTTCTAGACAGGGAAATACCTAATGGTTTTCTTGTCTCGATAAAAAATATACGTCCAAAAAATTCCCTGAGATTCAACTGTCCCACGTGTTTCCAAGGTCAATAGGCTTCCCAATATATATCGGCCTATTTACATCGTCGAAGGTATTTCAAAGGGTTGAAATTTTAATCGATATCTTAGATGAGTTAATTCATCTAAATGTTCGAAACCAATACATACATATTTCGAGTAGGCATTTTTGTTGTTGTAAATGAATCTGACATAAATAAATACCAAACACATAAATACATTAGACGCCTGAACTTATTTTTACAATTTTGAAGAAAGAAAAGAGCTTGTATTATAGTTAATAAAAAAAATCTGATATATAAGTATATTTTTCAAAGTAAGAAAGTCGCATAAGCCACCGTATATCGCCTGTCTCATATCCTGTCATGGGCATCATCAACCAACGGGGAAAAAGAGCCTGAATCCGTTCTGTTTGCTATTCCCGTTTCTTTGGGACGGCAACTCTCGTCAGAGACAATAAACTGTTTTATCAGGACGGCGCTCGGCAAACAAGAAAGCAATTTTTCTCCAGGCCATGTTTTTCGAATATCCGAGACTTTCCATAAATACCTGAACAAGCGACACGCTCTCATCCGAGCCGGTCGCGATTCAGGGCCTCTTTGAATCTGAATATTTTAGATCGCGGTCGCGATTGTTGCACTACGCCGGGCCCATGTCGATGTTACAATGCAATCGGAAGCCGGGTACTTGTCTGGGATGCGACGCAGTGGAAATTTGTAAAGGATCCGATGTCGGTGGATGAGTCTTGTTTTCTATTTTCCGGTGCCCGCTTTATTCTGCAACTTTCGCTATTCAAGCACTTGACGGGAACGTTTTCTCGGATCATTGTTTCATCTATGAACTGATTGTTTACTTTAGCTTGTTGCTTTGTATTATACGGTAAGGTTTATAATGGATTTTTTGCATTTCAAGGTTTATTTTCAAAATTTTTCAAAATAGTTCTGATGCCGTCCATATAATTAGTATGTAAATATAGAATATAAATCATCTTGCATAATATGTAATAAAAAATAATGAATAAAGTTCATAAACAATTAAGAAAATTGTTTATTATATGGTAAAGCTAAATAGCACATTAAAAGCAAATGGGTCCATCCAGTAATTAATCGAGTTAATTTCTATATAGTTAAATATTTACTGAACCGAAATAGCGGCTTAATAGCTCCTACATCTACCGTCACTCTGTGGTGTTGAACCATTTTATAGTGATGGAATTATAGATTTATCTGAAGAATACCAAAAGGTAATCGATAAAAGACGAATTTACTTTTTCCACAGAATATTTTTTGCATATACATTATCAGTATGTAGTGTTCATTATATTATGTGGTGTTGATCCATTCAATACATGATCCAAAGAAGCTTGTAAAGTTTTATAGTCACGAGATTTTGGTTTTGTCTCAATTAAGAAATATTCAGATTTGATACCCATCTATGTGGATGTGCTACAAGGTAGTGTCCTTGGATCAATATTGCATTTAGTTTATACTAGTGATATCTCTAAATATGAAGAACTAACAATGGCTACACTTAATGATGATATTCTACATTTGCTGGTCGCTATATATAACAATATTGAGATAACTCTAAATAGAGTACAAACAACTGTCAATAATATTGCTGAGTGATCTAAGAACACATGTGGATTTCATGTATAAACAGACTACTTGCTTGTGAAGAATGGTTCCAAAGTAAATCCGTATACGATATGATGTTAAAAAGAAACAGGCAGAACTTTGTGTGAGACTCAAAAAATTGTGATGATAATTTAGACGATGATCTTAATAACTACTCCATAAAAATATTTACAGTAAATCCACAGTGTTTTACAATGGGGTTACTCGAGAAAATTCAAAATCAACACCATCAAAACTTGCCAAAATAAAGTTCTTCGCCACATTATTAATGTTCTATGGTTTATTAGAAATAAGGATATTGATAACGAACCAAAGGTCAATGTAGAAACTTAAAAAATAGTGTTAGCCATGAAACGGAAAAAAGAGATTGCGTAAACATAAAAATGTAGTACAGCAACTGTTCGACAACAGTAGATTTAAAAGACAAAATCGCTTTGAACTAACATAGTTAAATTAAATGTGACAGCTGAAGGACAACCATCAAATTCTAGTTAAGTTTAGATATGATATCTTAGGGAACTGCGTTTTTAGAACAATATGAAGGAAAAATTAGTAAACTGGTGTAATTAATACAAATAATCTAAAAAAAAAGAATAAAATAATAAAAAATATTTAAAAGTAAATTATTGTCCAACCAAAACTTTGAATTATTTAAAATCAATGACTACCTCATAAAAATATCAATTACCCAAACGTCATAAATCAACTTAAACCCTCAGCAGTTTTTTCAAAAAGTAATACTGGAATATTTCAATTTATTTCGTTATTACGAGTTTGAACTCCAACGATTTCCAGAGATTTTTTTAATCTAGGTAATTCGACTTTCAGATATCAGAAACAAGTCCATTCGTATAACTTATTGAACTAACTGAACCCATGATTACATACGAAGTAGGACAAAATTGAAGGACGAATTTATCTATGATTGCGAGACGTGAATGCGGAAAATTCATTTTTCCTCGTCTATTTTTATTAGGGAATTCCCGCTCTCGCTACGAGAGTTTTTAAAATTTCAACGCCGACTCACCAGGCTACGTGATCGGACTGACGTTATCTTTGCCTCAGATCGCAATCTAATTGTACTATCAACATTCTGGACCCGGGGCCCTGGCCGACTGGACGAAATGAGAATTATGGATAAGCGATGACGGGCCGTAGGAATATTCCATTTCAATTTCGATTCTTTCCCGAGCCAAGATTGATGAGATAAAACAGCCAGCAGCCGGAATTCCTATTTTAATAGCCGCCGGATACTATTCCGGTTTTAATTTGGATTATTTTTCGTCGAATTTAATTGAAAGGAGATTAAAAAATCCATAGATATCGAATATGAATATTTATGATGATATTCAGATAGAAATTTTCAAGAAAATTTTCATTAGGTTATATATCGATTGAAATTGGACTCAATATCGATGACGACTAAGTAGTAATAGTTATAACAAGTAGGAACATAAACGTTCAAAATATTCTATCAATTATACTCAATATACTATAGACTAGACTAGTGCAATCTATATATATATATATATATACATATATATATATATATATATATATATATATATATATATATATATATATATATATGGTCCCACGTAGGGAAATTAACTTGTAGTAACAATCAAGCAGAATATAAACATTTCAATATATTTCATATATATAGTCAAATAAATAAAGATTTAATAAAATCTCTGGAAATCGGCCGAGTTTTTTAAATATCAATCATTTATAAATTGTTTCCAAATTGATGAAATGAACCCATACTACAGAAAGTAAAAAAAAACAGGTTTATAGAAGAAAATAATAATGTTTCTTCCACAACAACCACCTTCTCAAAGACTTCAATAAAACAACATAAAAATTAGTTGATAAAAGCGATGACCACGTCAGATTTAGTAACCTGTAACTTTTGTCTGTTCATTTCAAACAATTCATGACCACAATTTCGAATGTTTTCTTAACTATCGTTTTAGTGGTAAAATTCATAAATTAGATAATTTCAACCATTGGTATAACGAACAATCAGAAAATATGTGATTAAAAATGTTTCCCGTAAAAAATATAATTTTTACTCTTAACTAAGGAACTTTAAATAAGCGATACTAAACAAAAAACATGCCACTTTTTAAAACCCAACTAACCAGAGCGGAAAAGGTTTTTAAAAAAGTACCTTTTTATTAAGCACGACAACCTTTCGAAGTAAAAGTTGGTCGTCATCATCGCCAGAAATGAAAAAGCCGCATAATCCGAAAACGGAGTCAGACACATTTTAATATAAAGCCGGCGAGACCAGATGGAGAAAAACCCATATTGTATTATTAACTATTTGAATCGGATTTTTAGTGATGGCCCGCGGCTAGATACCTAATGCTAATTTTTCCTCGACGGCTTTCATTTTCCACTGAGGGAGAACATTTTTACCGCCAACTTTATGAAGTGTGAAATTATTTTTTTGGTAAATAAGGTTTAAAATAAAACCAACTGTGAATATAAACTGTCTGGGAAAAATCGAAGAATCTTCAGTTTTAGGAAGCCTCTTCATAATTTATCATTTTATGATAACCATATTATTTCACTCATGATACTTTTTCTATTCTTTTTTCCAACTTAACATACCAGGTGTACCAGAAAGTCAGTACCGATTTTTCTACCAGATGTCGCTAAAGAAAATTAAGAGACGTATTGTCTCACCGAAATGTTTCCATTTTTCACATTTTTCACCTCAATCTTGTCCCACTCCAGTCTCCGTAAAATACTTTTGACTAACAATACTAACCAGAGTGGAGAAGGTTGTTAAAAAAGTACCTTTTTATTAAGGACGGCAACTTTTCGAAGTAAAAGTTGGTCGTCATCATCGCCAGAAATGAAAAAGCCGCATAATCCGAAAACGGAGTCAGACACATTTTAATATAAAGCCGGCGAGACCAGATGGAGAAAAACCCATATTGTATTATTAACTATTTGAATCGGATTTTTAGTGATGGCCGGCGGCTAGATACCTAATGCTAATTTTTCCTCGACGGCTTTCATTTTCCACTGAGGGAGAACATTTTTACCGCCAACTTTATGAAGTGTAAAATTATTTTTTTGGTAAATAAGGTTTAAAATAAAACCAACTGTGAATATAAACTGTCTGGGAAAAATCGAAGAATCTTCAGTTTTAGGAAGCCTCTTCATAATTTATCATTTTATGATAACCATATTATTTCACTCATGATACTTTTTCTATTCTTTTTTCCAACTTAACATACCAGGTGTACCAGAAAGTCAGTACCGATTTTTCTACCAGATGTCGTTAAAGAAAATTAAGAGACGTATTGTCTCACCGAAATGTTTCCATTTTTCACATTTTTCACCTCAATCTTGTCCCACTCCAGTCTCCGTAAAATACTTTTGACTAACAATACTAACCAGAGTGGAGAAGGTTGTTAAAAAAGTACCTTTTTATTAAGGACGGCAACTTTTCGAAGTAAAAGTTGGTCGTCATCATCGCCAGAAATGAAAAACCCGCATAATCGGAAAACGGAGTCAGACACATTTTAATATAAAGCCGACGAGACCAGATGGAGAAAAACCCATATTGTATTATTAACTATTTGAATCGGATTTTTAGTGATGGCCCGCGGCTAGATACCTGATGCTGGTTTTTTCTCGACGGTTTTCATTTTCCACTGAGGGAGAACATTTTTACCGCCAACTTTATGAGGTGTGAAATTATTTTTTTGGTAAATAAGGTTTAAAATAAAACCATTTCTGAATATAAACTGTCTGGAAAAAATCGAAGAATGTTCAGTTTTAGAAAGCCTCTTCATAATTTATGATTTTATGATAACCATATTATTTTACTCATGATACTTTTTCTATTCTTTTTTCCAACTTAACATACCAGGTGTACCAGAAAGTCATTACCGATTTTTCTACCAGATGTAGCTAAAGAAAATTAAGAGAGGTATTGCCTCACCCAAATTTTTCCATTTTTAACATTTTTCATCCCAATCTTGTCCCACTCTAGTCTCCGTAAAATACTTTTAATATTGTAAAACTAACTTCAGTAAAGGCAATATCAATATAGGCCACACGCAATTATGAAAACCAATTGGTTCTTTTTTTGCTATCAAAGGTCATCGGCCAAGACAGCACTTATATAACTGGTAATTAAACGTTTTTGACACATATTCGATTTATAGAAGATTAAAAAGGGCCAATATTATTTCCTGACTAACCTAATAAATGTGTTTAGATCTCAAACAGATCGCCGTAATTCTATAAAACCTACTGGGCAATACTGTGGTTTTAGAGAGAGTAATTAAAAGACTGACGTCAGTCGGTAACTAACCAAGCTTTCGGATAAACTAATATTTTAAGAGAAGATCCCGGGGGCTCGATAACCTTCTGCTAACAATACTCGTTCGTCGTTAGCACGGATCCGAAGTTAATTCCTGCTAGAATTGCCGAAATTCAACAGTAAATGTAGAAATGCATCCTGATTTAATTAAATTATCTGATCAGTAGGAAATGTGTATATTTAATATCGGAAAAAATGTTGCTATAGCTTAAAAACTAAAATTATTTCGTACACTTAATCCAGCTTTTTATACTACAGGATGGCCCAACATCAAGATCTGCAAAGTTGACATATATGAAGAAAAAAGCAAAAAAAAATCAGATCTCAAAATGAGCTGCAACTTTCATATGCAATGAATATTAAGTTAAGAAAAACCTAGAAACCGTTATTATTACTATATGAGGAGTAGTTTTCAAGATATTACTAAAAATCGCTTTTAAAGACTTTTTGGTCAAAATATTATTATGTCTATATCTTTCAAACATCTTTAAATAATGAAAAAATATTTACACCACGTTATTAGGCATCCAATTTTGTATATGTTCTGGCATTTTCATCAAAGTATGTTTTTTTGAACTAGAATTATAAGGAAAAGTCTAAAAACAGCCCAAAACCGAGATTTTTCCTGAGTATATATATGGAAAAAAGGCAAAAAAATATCAGATCTGTAAATGAGCTGCAACTTTCATATGCAATGAATATTAAGGTAAGAAAAACCTAGAAACCGTTATTTTTACTATATGAGTGGCAGTTTTCAAGATATTACTAAAAATCGCTTTTAAAGATTTTTTGATCAAAATATTATTATGTCTATATCTTTCAAACATCTTTAAATAATGAAAAAATATTTACACCACGTTATTAGGCATCCAATTTTGTATATGTTCTGGCATTTTCATCAAAGTATCTTTTTTTGAAATAGAATTATAAGGAAAAGTCTAAAAACAGCCCAAAACCGAGATTTTTCCTGAGTATATATATGGAAAAAAGGCAAAAAAATATCAGATCTGTAAATGAGCTGCAACTTTCATATGCAATGAATATTAAGGTAAGAAAAACCTAGAAACCGTTATTTTTACTATATGAGTGGCAGTTTTCAAGATATTACTAAAAATCGCTTTTAAAGATTTTTTGATCAAAATATTATTATGTCTATATCTTTCAAACAACTTTAAATAATGAAAAAATATTTACACCACGTTATTAGGCATCCAATTTTGTATATGTTCTGGCATTTTCATCAAAGTATCTTTTTTTGAAATAGAATTATACGGAAAAGTCTAAAAACAGCCCAAAACCGAGATTTTTCCTGAGTATATATATGGAAAAAAGGCAAAAAAATATCTGATCTGTAAATGAGCTGCAACTTTCATATCCAATGAATATTAAGGTAAGAAAAACCTAGAAACCGTTATTTTTACTATATGAGTGGCAGTTTTCCAGATATTACTAAAAATCGCTTTTAAAGATTTTTTGATCAAAATATTATTATGTCTATATCTTTCAAACATCTTTAAATAATGAAAAAATATTTACACCACGTTATTAGGCATCCAATTTTGTATGTGTTCTGGCATTTTCATCAAAGTATCTTTTTTTGAAATAGAATTATAAGGAAAAGTCTAAAAACAGCCCAAAACCGAGATTTTTCCTGAGTATATATATGGAAAAAAGGCAATAAAATATCTGATCTGTAAATGAGCTGCAACTTTCATATGCAATGAATATTAAGGTAAGAAAAACCTAGAAACCGTTATTTTTACTATATGAGTGGCAGTTTTCCAGATATTACTAAAAATCGCTTTTAAAGATTTTTTGATCAAAATATTATTATGTCTATATCTTTCAAACATCTTTAAATAATGAAAAAATATTTACACCACGTTATTAGGCATCCAATTTTGTATATGTTCTGGCATTTTCATCAAAGTATCTTTTTTTGAAATAGAATTATACGGAAAAGTCTAAAAACAGCCCAAAACCGAGATTTTTCCTGAGTATATATATGGAAAAAAGGCAAAAAAATATCTGATCTGTAAATGATCTGCAACTTTCATATCCAATGAATATTAAGGTAAGAAAAACCTAGAAACCGTTATTTTTACTATATCAGGCAGTTTTCCATATATTACTAAAAATCGCTTTTAAAGATTTTTTGATCAAAATATTATTATGTCTATATCTTTCAAACATCTTTAAATAATGAAAAAATATTTACACCACGTTATTAGGCATCCAATTTTGTATATGTTCTGGCATTTTCATCAAAGTATCTTTTTTTGAAATAGAATTATACGGAAAAGTCTAAAAACAGCCCAAAACCGAGATTTTTCCTGAGTATATATATGGAAAAAAGGCAAAAAAATATCTGATCTGTAAATGATCTGCAACTTTCATATCCAATGAATATTAAGGTAAGAAAAACCTAGAAACCGTTATTTTTACTATATCAGGCAGTTTTCCAGATATTACTAAAAATCGCTTTTAAAGATTTTTTGATCAAAATATTATTATGTCTATATCTTTCAAACATCTTTAAATAATGAAAAAATATTTACACCACGTTATTAGGCATCCAATTTTGTATATGTTCTGACATTTTCATCAAAGTATCTTTTTTTGAAATAGAATTATACGGAAAAGTCTAAAAACAGCCCAAAACCGAGATTTTTCCTGAGTATATATATGGAAAAAAGGCAAAAAAATATCTGATCTGTAAATGATCTGCAACTTTCATATCCAATGAATATTAAGGTAAGAAAAACCTAGAAACCGTTATTTTTACTATATCAGGCAGTTTTCCAGATATTACTAAAAATCGCTTTTAAAGATTTTTTGATCAAAATATTATTATGTCTATATCTTTCAAACATCTTTAAATAATGAAAAAATATTTACACCACGTTATTAGGCATCCAATTTTGTATATGTTCTGGCATTTTCATCAAAGTATCTTTTTTTGAAATAGAATTATACGGAAAAGTCTAAAAACAGCCCAAAACCGAGATTTTTCCTGAGTATATATATGGAAAAAAGGCAAAAAAATATCTGATCTGTAAATGAGCTGCAACTTTCATATCCAATGAATATTAAGGTAAGAAAAACCTAGAAACCGTTATTTTTACTATATGAGGCAGTTTTCCAGATATTACTAAAAATCGCTTTTAAAGATTTTTTGATCAAAATATTATTATGTCTATATCTTTCAAACATCTTTAAATAATGAAAAAATATTTACACCACGTTATTAGGCATCCAATTTTGTATGTGTTCTGGCATTTTCATCAAAGTATCTTTTTTTGAAATAGAATTATAAGGAAAAGTCTAAAAACAGCCCAAAACCGAGATTTTTCCTGAGTATATATATGGAAAAAAGGCAATAAAATATCTGATCTGTAAATGAGCTGCAACTTTCATATGCAATGAATATTAAGGTAAGAAAAACCTAGAAACCGTTATTTTTACTATATGAGTGGCAGTTTTCAAGATATTACTAAAAATCGCTTTTAAAGATTTTTTGATCAAAATATTATTATGTCTATATCTTTCAAACATCTTTAAATAATGAAAAAATATTTACACCACGTTATTAGGCATCCAATTTTGTATATGTTCTGGCATTTTCATCAAAGTATCTTTTTTTGAAATAGAATTATACGGAAAAGTCTAAAAACAGCCCAAAACCGAGATTTTTCCTGAGTATATATATGGAAAAAAGGCAAAAAAATATCTGATCTGTAAATGAGCTGCAACTTTCATATCCAATGAATATTAAGGTAAGAAAAACCTAGAAACCGTTATTTTTACTATATGAGGCAGTTTTCCAGATATTACTAAAAATCGCTTTTAAAGATTTTTTGATCAAAATATTATTATGTCTATATCTTTCAAACATCTTTAAATAATGAAAAAATATTTACACCACGTTATTAGGCATCCAATTTTGTATGTGTTCTGGCATTTTCATCAAAGTATCTTTTTTTGAAATAGAATTATAAGGAAAAGTCTAAAAACAGCCCAAAACCGAGATTTTTCCTGAGTATATATATGGAAAAAAGGCAATAAAATATCTGATCTGTAAATGAGCTGCAACTTTCATATGCAATGAATATTAAGGTAAGAAAAACCTAGAAACCGTTATTTTTACTATATGAGTGGCAGTTTTCAAGATATTACTAAAAATCGCTTTTAAAGATTTTTTGATCAAAATATTATTATGTCTATATCTTTCAAACATCTTTAAATAATGAAAAAATATTTACACCACGTTATTAGGCATCCAATTTTGTATATGTTCTGGCATTTTCATCAAAGTATCTTTTTTTGAAATAGAATTATACGGAAAAGTCTAAAAACAGCCCAAAACCGAGATTTTTCCTGGGTATATATATGGAAAAAAGGCAATAAAATATCTGATCTGTAAATGAGCTGCAACTTTCATATGCAATGAATATTAAGGTAAGAAAAACCTAGAAACCGTTATTTTTACTATATGAGTGGCAGTTTTCAAGATATTACTAAAAATCGCTTTTAAAGATTTTTTGATCAAAATATTATTATGTCTATATCTTTCAAACATCTTTAAATAATGAAAAAATATTTACACCACGTTATTAGGCATCCAATTTTGTATATGTTCTGACATTTTCATCAAAGTATCTTTTTTTGAAATAGAATTATAAGGAAAAGTCTAAAAACAGCCCAAAACCGAGATTTTTCCTGAGTATATATATGGAAAAAAGGCAATAAAATATCTGATCTGTAAATGAGCTGCAACTTTCATATGCAATGAATATTAAGGTAAGAAAAACCTAGAAACCGTTATTTTTACTATATGAGTGGCAGTTTTCAAGATATTACTAAAAATCGCTTTTAAAGATTTTTTGATCAAAATATTATTATGTCTATATCTTTCAAACATCTTTAAATAATGAAAAAATATTTACACCACGTTATTAGGCATCCAATTTTGTATATGTTCTGGCATTTTCATCAAAGTATCTTTTTTTGAAATAGAATTATACGGAAAAGTCTAAAAACAGCCCAAAACCGAGATTTTTCCTGAGTATATATATGGAAAAAAGGCAAAAAAATATCTGATCTGTAAATGAGCTGCAACTTTCATATCCAATGAATATTAAGGTAAGAAAAACCTAGAAACCGTTATTTTTACTATATGAGGCAGTTTTCCAGATATTACTAAAAATCGCTTTTAAAGATTTTTTGATCAAAATATTATTATGTCTATATCTTTCAAACATCTTTAAATAATGAAAAAATATTTACACCACGTTATTAGGCATCCAATTTTGTATATGTTCTGGCATTTTCATCAAAGTATCTTTTTTTGAACTAGAATTATAAGGAAAAGTCTAAAAACAGCCCAAAACCGAGATTTTTCCTGAGTATATATATGGAAAAAAGGCAATAAAATATCTGATCTGTAAATGAGCTGCAACTTTCATATGCAATGAATATTAAGGTAAGAAAAACCTAGAAACTGTTATTTTTGCTATATGAGTGGCAATTTTCCAGATATTACTAAAAATCGCTTTTAAAGATTTTTTGATCAAAATATTATTATGTCTATATCTTTCAAACATCTTTAAATAATGAAAAAATATTTACACCACGTTATTAGGCATCTCATTTTGTATATGTTCTGTCATTTTCATCAAAGTATCTTTTTTTGAACTAGAATTATAAGGAAAAGTCTAAAAACAGCCCAAAACCGAGATTTTTCCTGATATGGAAAAAAGGCAAAAAAATATCTGATCTGTAAATGAGCTGCAACTTTCATATGCAATGAATATTAAGGTAAGAAAAACCTAGAAACCGTTATTTTTACTATAAGAGTGGCAGTTTTCCAGATATTACTAAAAATCGCTTTTAAAGATTTTTTGATCAAAATATTATATGTCTATATCTTTCAAACATCTTTAAATAATGAAAAAATATTTACACCACGTTATTAGGCATCCTGTTTTATACATGCCCTGACAATTTCATCAAAGCATCTCGTCTTAAATTAGAATTATAAGGAAAAGTCTAAATATAGCCACAACTCGCCATTTTGAAATTAATAGTTAAAGGCGAAAAAATGTCAGGTCTCCAAATGAGCTGCAACTTTTTGATGTTATGTATATCGGGGTGAAAAAAAACTAAAAACCATCATTTGTACTTTTACTTGTTGCTTTCAAGATATAAGTAAAAATCAGTTTTAAGGAATTTTTGGTCAATATGTATCTTTAAAACAGCTTTAAGTATCGAGAAAATAATTACCCCACGTTGTTGCGCATCCTATTTTATTAATATTAATGTTAAAACATCTTTGTTCAAAGAAGAATTATAAATAAAGATCTGAAAATATCCTAGAAAAGCCTAGGTAAGAAAACAATAAACTTTGAACTATTTTAACAGAAAAAGGAATTGCAATTAATTAGACAAAATTTGATGAATTAAAGGTTTTTAGACGTATACATATGCAATATTAATAGATATATATTTTCTACTATTTCACTAATAATTCTCGTTATTTCATTCATTTAGACCGCAGCTTGAATAAGAGAAATGTAACTATCCCACGCCCTGATATATCTAACGCTCGACTATGCGAACAAGTTACTCCATGTGAAAGGCTTTTTTCGACTCTACCGCAGATGCAAACAACGGTCGCCAACAAGTGCGCGTCCGGGTATCAGGAACAAAGGGACAATTCTGCCTTTTGGTATTCGGCTTTTGAACATCGGCCGGTTAATTAGCGCATCTTTGGTTCGAAGCAAGGACGAGTTTACCTAGCTGTTCGCCCGTTTATTATCGTCCGAATAATGGCATGTCCATGTCGCTAGGGCGAGTTCCTTTTCATCCGCATCAATACAGCATCCCCGCAACGATTGTATTTCGATCTAATCGTATACTAAACCAAAAAACGCAAATTTGTCCATAAATTCCACAATAACATGCCGAATTATCGGATGATAATGGCTAACAGAAAGATAAAAAGGCAAAAAAATAGTTATTAAATATTTTACAGTATTGATCTAATAAGTATGTCCATGCGGCTTCACCATGATATTGACTACAAATGTACCTAATGCGATTTAATACACAACAACGCCATCTATTGTAAATTATATAAAATTAATTTATAGTGCTATAGTAGTGCTAGATTTTCAAGGCAGATTTTATTTTCTACTGATGAAGACGGTGTCTATGTGCTATGGTCTACTACGTTTATAAAAAAACATTTCTGAGTATAAATTATTTAGAAAATATCGATGGATGGTCAGTTTTACAAAATCTTTTCATAATTTATCGTTTTATGATGCACATTTTATTTCACTCAGGGTAATTTTTCCTATTTTTTTCCACAATATAACATTATCCGAATTATCTGATGATACTTGCTAAACAGGAAAACAAAAAGTCAAAAAAACGTTATCAAGTGTTCACCAATATTGATCTAACAAGTATTAAAATAAGTTGATAAATACTGGATTAATAGTGAATATTGTGAAGCAATTATTTTTGATATATATTACCTTAAGTTTAAGAAAAATTTTTTTGTGTAGTTTAGGTATTTGATAATAAAACATGTGAAGAACCAGAGAAAGATTTTACCGAAGAGCAGAAATAGATTAGTCAAGAGCAGTATAGGAATCAATGTCAACAATTAAGAAAAAAGAACTGTTAAAAAATCAACAAATTAAAAAACAGGAGATTTTCGTCAGAGAATAAGCTTAGATCGGCAGAATCCTTATCAGTTACATCGTATAATCAACAGTTAGGTCCAAAGAATCAACATTATCCAAACAAGATATACGACTTAGTAAGTCATTTTCAAACAATTTTCAAAATTCTCTTCACCATACATATCGATTTTTAAACATTTTTAATTTTCCTTGTTTTCCTTTATATGTTTGTCATAATATGAACTAGTAAAAGAAATAAACTCGTGGTTATGCACTCATTTAGACAAAGAAGTTTTATAGATTACTCTTCTTAACGCTCAATAGTGCATATATCTTACGGTGGATCAAACCGTTTTGAACTAACCGAGATACACTACTCATGCTAGTGTATACTCATGAAGTGTGCAGTTATTTTTAGGTAAACAAAACAAAATTAATTGTTTAAAAATATCGATATATGGTTTTATAAAATACTTTCATAATTTATCTATTTATGGTAAACATATTACTTCACTCATATTACTTAACTCTATTTTTTCGAACCTAACCTACTGGCCAAAGTACCAAGTTTATTCTGTTGTGTTAACTGTTAATGTGATTAAAATACGACTTAAAAATGTGTTTTGAAAAAAACTTATTTCAACTATAACCTTATTTTACTTCCTATTATAGAAAGGATGCTAACCAATGATAAACAAAGCAATTATTAAAATCGTGGTTTCTAGGTACAGTATTGCAAACACCGCGATAAAAGGTAAAACATTTTCATAATATTTCATTGCCTATAACACAAGAGATATATTTACTAAGGTATTTATTTGGGGGTATAATGAAAGAAATGAAGAAGCGAGGGTATTTATCATCACAAGGGTGACTGGATTACCAAACGTGAACGGTTAAGTCCTCAGTTATTCCGTCACGTCGTTATATAACGCCCTATAAAAAGAGCCGCGTGAACTCTTCTCGTTCGACCGCATTGTCGCTAAATTTCCACCTGTACCGTCGAATATCTTCATATCTAGATATGGACGATAAAAGATCACTCTTCATAAATTCAATTTGGGCCAACGTTGACGGGCTCCTCCGACAGTTTCGGAAGTTTTTTCTCACGGGTTTCTCCTTCCATTGCGTCGGAAATTTAATGTGTTTTTTAATCAAAACTTTGCCACTGACTCAAACTAACATATAATCAAATCAGCAAAAAGAATCAAGAACATACTATGCTGGTATGTATCCGTTACAAAAATAGGTATAAATATATACTTTAAGTTTATCTTACATTCATTGAGTAAATTAATATATTGGGATTTTGAATATATTGAGATTTGTTTGTATTTTTTGGTATTTTTTTATGAACAAATTACCTCTCCTACTTTTGCTCTTTAATAGTCTATCTGTCATTGAATCATTGAGACCACTTAGTCTGCTTTCTAATAGAGATGACAGTAAATATTTGAAGGCAAAACCAGATAAATAATGCAGAAATTTTTATATTATATTTCGTACAACAAATTTTATTGCAATAGAAGGAATAAAATTTAAAAAAGTAATCTAAGTTAGTCACAACTAGACCCACAAATACAGACAACATGAATAAAATATTAAAACAAAAGTTAGAATAAATACAATATATTTTGACATCGTATTTATATCCAACACATTTTAATAACAGGAGATGACTACGCCCAAATATTGGTCACCAACAGGTTGTTGGGTTGTATTTATATACTTATTGTATTTACAATAAACTCTTCTCCTCGCCATCTATGAGGAAGAATTCTAGGCGCTTTAATTTTTCAGTGTGTGGTCGACCCTTTATAAGTTTTCTTTAAAAAGCAAAAAGGCGCTTTTGGCAAAACATATTTTCCATTCTACGTTTGGTTGTCAGAAAGTCTTACTTTTTCCTTTTGAATCATTTATTTTGTTGAAATATTTGAAGCCTATTATCTTTTTATGCATATAACTTAACACCACCCCCCCTGTCTTATTTCAATACCGTAGTAGTGTATGGTAGAAAATTGACGTATAACGACAATAAATATCCTGACTTCAGCAAAACGGATGCACAGTTATCGGTTAGTTTTTAATAATGAAAAATCCAGAAAGCATCAGAATCGCATTTAAACCAACCCCCGCCGATTTCAGGCCAACAATACGTTGTTGCTTTTTAATCAAAACTTTATACCGAGCCCCAACAAACAAAATAATTCATTTAAAATACACCGAGCTATAAATAAGTAACGGCCGAAAGTTCGGCCATTTCCTGCGACAATAAAAATCGCCTTTATCCGGAACAGTAAAAGTAAAAGGCGCAGAATTCCCGGGCGTTTCGGGCGAAATTATATTCGTCCTCGGATCGGATCTATTATTCCATCGCGAGATATTTAGGAAAATTTAATTTCTATTCGTCCGGGAGACCATTCCTTCCGTACCGAAATATTTAATTTATCGTCGGGCGTCGACGACGCAGTCATCGAACGAAGATAATGGAATTAGATATGGCGCGGCGGAGGACGATTTGCATGAGATTTTTTGTGCGGTGGTTACGGGAGTCCCGTTCTGCGGCATACTCAGGTAGAGAAATGTAAAAAAGACAATAACGGATAGCGGAAATTAACTTTATACCTAGTATATATGTAGTCAGGTCAGATATATATATATATATATATATATATATATATATATATATATATATATATATATATATATATATTAGTGTTAGGAACTATCGAGTGAAATCGACTATCGATTGTATCAGGGGCTATTTTTGGTTCGACTGACTTTACTACTTTTTACCAGTGACTGTTTCAGTCGTGTACTTTTAGTTAATTCTAATTTAATTCAACTAATTTTTAACCTCCTGGCTTTATCGTTCTAGCCGCGACCTTGACAAAAATCTACCCAATTTATGCTTATATATATTTATATGTAATATATGTAGTTTTAGGATTTTTTTGGTAGTTTGCTTGTAAATAGGAATATATTGTATATTAATAGAGGAGCATTTTGGAACGATATTTTTCAAGATTGTTAATGTAATAGGGTAGTTAATGCAGTAGGGTAATTTATACAGGAAATATATACAGAAATTTATACATTGGCTAAAAAGTTCCATACATAACAATGAAAGCACGTTTTTTTGCTCATCAATGTAATCTCTATCAAGAGCAATCATTCTAGCGCCGATCTAACATATCAATTCTACTTTTGTAGTCGTTTGGAGCCAAATCTCGCGAACACGGCGGATGTGGGATGTTCCACGTTAAATTCATCTAGTTTTGCCATTGTTTTGATTGTTTGATACAATGCATTGTCTTTATGATTTTTTTTCTTTACTATTTGCCATCATTCCTTTGCTATTTCGGCCTTCAAACGCTCCGATAACGCTATATAACATTGACTATTGATGTTATTTCGCTTTTCAAGAGAGTCATTGAATATTACACTGCAGGGCATGGTCATAAATTTATTTTTATAATTGTTTAACATTTGTGATTCACGTCAGTAACCAGTCCGGGTAAGACCGGATAACTTCTGGGATGATCTCCAAGTTTGTCGGTAGACTTAATGCCTAGGACGGTTCTTCGGAGACCACATTAAACAGTACCAGTCCAGATAAACCCCAGTTGATAAAAAAAGATTCCAAAATATTTTAAAGAAGAATGGAATAATATTCCATTGGTATGCCGCGAGGAAATGCATATATTCTTGTAGGAAGTCTTGTCTTCTTTTACAAAAATGCAGTATATTAACCACAGTCACCAACAGAACTGAAAAAGACCATAACACAGCATAATCAAACAAATAAATAAACTTATATCTAATTCGAAACCAAAACCCCAAAACATTTTATGCCGTAAAACACAGCGGCTAATATTTCCGAAACGCGACGTTTCGAACCATATTTACAGCTCTTTAAATTTAGCCCGCCTAACGGGGGCACATTTATCGATAAATCTCTTTGACGAAACTGTTAACCCTTCCAATAAAACAAGATATATTTACGTTCGATGCCGCCTAAATCAATCCGACCGAGGGGGGGAGCCAATTTATTGGAATTCCTGCATTTCCGTCGGCACGAAAAAGGTGTTGTCGGCATTTAATTAAAGTTATAAGAATAAGTGAATATCTTCACGTCAGCTTTATAATGCCCCGAATGGAAGGAATTACTCTTGGTGGTTTCGCCTCGCCTCCATCCCCCGTCACCCCGCACCCTTTGGCGACCTCTCCTGCCACCGATTCGAGCTTTAATTGTTTGGAATTAGCATTTTATTTGTTCGATTTCACGAATTACTGCCTCCAATAAGAGTCATCGACGAGAAATTGGCAACGCATTGGTTCTAATGATGTTTATGGTAAAATATTGAGTAATTTTAATTAATTTAAAGACTAGTAATCGCCGTTTTTTTCAAATCAATTTTTTTTGTTCTATAACATTAAATAAAACGATTTTTTTATCGAATATATCGAAAACGCATTTTCTGTAACACGTACCATTTTAAAATTATGATAAATTAAAGTATTATAAATAAATAAAGACAGTATAAAAGTTTAAATCATATTTATATATTTGGATTATTAATTTTATAACAAAATAGGAATATATATATATATATATATATATATATATATATATATATATATATATATATATATATATTTACATATAAAGAATGAATCAAAATAGCTCAGGTTTATGTGGTCATGTAATAAGTAATTCACAAAAAAAATCGGCATTCTTCAAGATTACCAAAAAATCCATCAATTACTTTCTTTAGAGATAGCCAAACCACTAACTCTTTTTCTGTAAAATGTTCATCAAATTCATTATTTTTTACAAGCTTCTTTTATTTATAGGCCAAGAATTTTTCCATCTTTTAAATTAATTTAAAGTTTCCATACGTTTCTTTTAAAATGACTGAATATGCAACAGATATGGAATGATATCGGCTGCTATTGTGGAGTAATGCACCCTTTAAGGGTAAATAGTTTTCACACTGTTACTAAGGAACGTGACGTGTTAGACACCATATCAATAGACAATGTTTTTAAAAATGGAATAAAAAATTCAAAACCCGTAATCATATCTAAGTTAACAAACTTGGGTCACATAGTGTCGTTATTAAACACCTTAATGTTTATCATTGTTTGAAAATGTTTACAAATATAGTATTAATAATTCATATTTTTTTCTATTTTTCCTTATGTTCTATTTATGATTAGTAGGTATAGAGATTAATTTTAACTGATGCATATTTTCATTATACTCATTTATATATTCATAATTTCTCACCAAAAAGATATGTTGCAAAAAACATATTTTATGTACCAAGGTGATTAAGATAATAATTTCTTTACATAAGATTTGAAATAAAGTAACGTTGTTCTTTGTCTATTTAGTTCACTCTTGGATCTCACAACTTTCTCAAGCAACTCTCTCTCATTTATCTATTACTTTCTACTTTCTACTATCAATAAATGAGAAATTAAAATTCTATAACTGTTTAATTAATTTTAAACTATTTTATGATTGTTAACATTTTATGAAACATTTTGTTTTGTGTTTTGTTATTATTATTATTCAAATTATAATCCACATTCATATCCATTTATTTTATTTTATATTGATGTATAATAGATTTCGAAAAGAACAGGTAATTTTACAGGTCAAACATCATCATCATTCACTTGGTGTGCTTCCTAATTTTGTCTGGAAAAATAAACCCGGAAATGTATTTTAAAATAAGACGAAACCAACGATGACTAACAGGGTCCTTGTTGCAATTTGCCTTACGAAACGTTTACTCACGAGTCATCAAAACCAAATTAACTTTTCGTTTGTTTTCTCGCGTTCGGACCGTGATTCGTGACGTGGGAGATGGAGCGTCGGTGGAGAAATTCATTTGACGTCGGCGTGGAACCTGATTAACCCAGCAAGAGAGTTTCCTAATGGCCTAAAATACAATAAAGATGTTTTTATAATAATGGTGATAAAAGACTGAGATGTAGGAGGTACGGGTACTTTTATTTTCTTTAGTATAAAAGTGTATAAAAGATTCTATCACTTGGAGAAGTCGACATCGACAATTCACATCGATTTTAATGTTGACTATATTGTGTATACCTCGAAGTGAGAGTAATCGTAAATGTTTACAAGCCGGAGAATACTTATACGTACAAAGCAAATGACCAATTTGAATCATGAATTAATCGAAAAACATCCAGAATTGACCAAAAAATACGATAAAATGATTTTACAGCACGATAACGCGCCGGCAACACACATCACAAGATGTTAGAACATAGATCGATGAATGTTTTTACTCAAAGGATAATCATAAACTGCTGATAACATCCATAAATTGCCTGAAAGATGCACAAGATGTATAGAAACAAATGGTCAATACTTTGAATAAATATTTTTTTCCATTTTCTTGAAGATTATGTAGTTTTTTTTTTGAAAAAAAAACGTACCTAGTAGATTAGTTTATTCAATTTCATTTATAGGTCCCCCCTCATATTCTTAACGGTCTGCAACCAACCAACTGCTACTAGCACTAGTCATGAAACTTCTACAGTAATTCCAACCTCCCTCCTAATTGGTTACAGCTGATTACCTTCTGCTCACTCACATCTGCTCGCAACTCACGTTGACCGATATATCGATATGTTGATGGTTTATTAGGCCCGCATACCAACTATTAATAGTTGTAAATAAGAGTATCGAACATTTAGTTACAAAGTAATATCTCGATATTAAAAACTTAGGATTCCTTTCGATATTTTTTTACACGACGATATATCGAAATATCGATATTTTCTTCTCGGTCGACATCCCTAATAGTAAGCCATCGTACACTGAACATTAAAATCGAACATAAGAAAACTTTAAATGCCATTTCGCAAATAGAATTCAACAAATGTTTCAATTAGAGTCAAAATAAAGTTCGAAAAATAAGGAAATCGCTTGCGTTTTGTTTCATTAATATGCGTTTTTATGGTAGTTTTTTGTCAGGCGCAATAATTTAATTTAATTTAATTAAAACCCGATGCACTACCATAAATACCGAACGAATAAATAAAGTTAATTTATCGAGGCATTGTCGTAGCGAGACGATTTTATTATTTTATTATTGCCGTAGTAATTTCACGTCGGACCAATGAAACTGATTCGAATTTTCGCGGATATAATCCGTCGCGTTTCGCGTTTTTTACTTAAATAAATCGCGTTTGGCTCGATATGTTTTAATTAGTGTTGGATAAGCGCCTGACAAACATCCTTGATTGTCTGGCGAGCTATGCCAAATAACTGAGGAGACGACATAAAATAACGAGATTATCAGATACACATGCTTTTCTCTATACTGTAACAATATTGCATGTAAAAACGTTTGTAATTTAACAACAAAATAATTGCTTCAAAACAACATTTATTGATCCAAAGGAATATAAATATATAAAAATTGTTCAAAGAAGTTGTGCTAGATCAGGTTAATAAGGCCAGTATTCTGCCTATTCAAGCTTTATTGGGAAAAATCGGTACAATGTATTTCATTCAAAGTATTGTCCATCGATTCGTTCTCCCATCATTCAGACAATTTACGGATTTCTTCTTGAAAAAACGAAGTATCTTTTGAGGCTACACAGGAATCGATCCGTATTTTGCTATTTTCCGAATAAGTAAAGCCCTGCTCAGAGGGGGCATGAGAAATATGTCGGAACCAGTAGCAATCAGAAGGAGTAAGGTCTGGAGAATACGGCGGGTGGGGTGGCATTTCCCATTTTGATGTTTTCAAGTATGCCTTCACTGGTTTTTTAAAATGTGGTTGAGCATTGTCCTGCTGAATAACATTGTTGTGTCTTTGCCCGTATTCTCGTCATCTTTCGCACTGAGAGGTAAAGTCTGTCAGTGAAGCTTCAACATGAAGCTGCTTACAAATATAACCCCTGCGATTTTGTAGGAATGTTCGCTTGTTTTGTATATTGACTTTGTTTACTTGTTTGACAACTCATTACTGTTTTGTGGAAGAAAAACTGCCTGGAAACAGAAAATACTGATTGATTTGAAACGTTTTTATTTCGTTGCTAAACTCTACACGTAGTCGACGCAAGGTTGAACAAGATATTATGGTAGATCAAGGTTATAGGAAACTGTTGGTTTTTATAACTGGAACCGCATAGTATCTACCCTCTAGCGTTGCCAACCTTAGAATGCGAAAGTGTGAGTGTATTTGTGGTAGACTAAAGAGCTGTAGCGATCTATGGGATGAAAGTTTTTGAGCGCTCTTGTAAACACATGATCCCCCAGTATTCTGCCTTATTCACCTGACCTAGCACAACTTCATTGAACAAACAGTTTAATTTTCCTTAAAGTTTCAATTTTTTCATATTTATAAAATATTTATTATACTAATTTGAGATTGTTACCCAGTTAATTTATATAGCTTCAATTTAGTAACCATGTTAATTATACAAATATACACGGCTTTGGAGCTGAGCAACCAAAATATGTTTAAAAGATAAATTGGGGGCGGATCATCAGCCCGTTTTTTAAAATTGGTTCTAATTTTCGAAATATTCAAGAAATCAATTATTTAACTATTTTTGACCATTAACAACCTTTTTTTGAAATATATGGCAAATATGGCACCAACGGGTGCACAACAAACACCAAAAAATCTCCTTCAGTGGGATATATTTAGCACATATTTATTCCTTTTAACGTTGCTTAAGACCTATGATAATACACTCTTATAAATAAAAACATTAAAAAACTACGGTTTAAAATTAGTGTCTGTAACAGCACCTGTAGTAGCTTTTATATCATTGACAGTGCTTAACTATAAATAGATTATATATAAACAAGAAACTCTGTATCTCATGCATCACGATATGAAAATACCATATTAATTTGGACATAAAATTTCAATAAAAAAATATCAGCAGATTAATTGAAAAACAACGAATCATTATAAAAACTAAGATAATCTAAACATATCATCATCCTACTTAGGTTAAAATAAATCGAAATCTACAGCGAAAGAAAACGGAAGAGTATTTCCATTCACTCACAATCAATAATCAACGATTAGCGAAATTGTTTTCTTAAAGACTTCCCATTGTCGCTATATTAATCAGCGTCACCACTGACGAAGAAATATCTCGGAATTTTATCTTGTTTTTTATCTATTTAAATTGTGCCGACGCTGCAAATTAATCCCGGAGGATGACACGAAATAAACTGCTGTAGGAAGCAGGCTTGAAAATTACAATTATTTTATCTTGGCGCTTACCTTAGCGCCAAAGTTAAATTACACCAAACGCTCGGGCAATTACAGAGCGAGAGCCGCATTTATTACGGAAGTGTTCAAATTATCATCTTCAATTCGTCTAGTATCATATTAAGTATGCCTTTTCATCGATAGATAGTGCAAGGATTTACAACAGACGGTGTTACTGCGTATTCAATAATGGCGATACAGCATAACGCGTAATGTCAAAACATAAAATCGACAGCTCGGAGTTGTCTTTCTTCCTCTTTTTATTTATATCGGGCGACTGTCAACCGGTATAATGGGCAGTACCACATCAGTCAGGTATAAATTTGAATGAAACTTTAGAAAAGCTCTCTTATTCTACAGAAAAAGAAAACTCTCAATCCCACAGAAAACAACGCTGTTTAAAAGGCTTGTTCGGCCAGTCTTACTTTATATACACTTGAAGTAGTACATTACAAATTACAAATTTTTCCCAGAGATGTACTTGCACCAAACCTGTACTCCAATACAAAAAAGTCCTCGAGTTAATCAATGCCCCATAGTTTATGCAGAACATGAAGACTCATCTCGAATGAGGTATTCCATTCGTAAAGAATTTCACAAATATGCTCAGTTGAGGTGGTCGTTTGATACCTTACCTTAAAGCCCTACCCTCTCTATCCCAGTCATACGCCAGAGTCTCTGTCATACGCAAAATCCAAATCTCCCTAAACTAAAGCAATACTAACAAAAACCATTTGCTACTAACTGTACAGACCGGTTTAATTTTAAAAAAAGGAAAGCTCTATTCTTTTTTTCCCGCATGTGTTTTGCTTCCACGTTAAATTGTGACTTTTATTATATCGAAACTAAGAAATTGGTGACCAAACTTAACCGAAATGCCCATCGGATCAGCTAGATCTACAATATCTACGTGCTCGATACGCACATGGAAGGATCGACATTACACGGTGGACATTCTCATGAAAACAGACGAAGATCACAGCAATCCAAATAGAAGTATCAAAACCACCAAATACTTGCACCGCTCCCACTCTTACAGGTACTCCAAATCAAATCCCCAATGATGAAATACGTTCTGCTATTCTGCAGATGACAGCTGATACCGCAAAACTCCTAACACTAAGATTGGATCCCCATCTTCCAAGTACTCCCTGGGTCAATGATTATGTGTTTACAAGAGCCCTCAAAAACTTTAACCCCAAAAATCACTACAACTCTTTAGGCTACCACAAATACACTCACGCTGTATTCTAAGGTTGATAACGCTAGAGGATTGATACTATGCGGTTCGGAATATAGAAACGAACCTTTTATAACTATATTTGTAATATATTTGTATATTTGTAACACTGTCACTGACAAGCTTCACTTTTCAGAGCGAAAGACGGCCAGAATACGGAAAAAATACAACAATGTTATTCGTTGGCAGGACAATGCTCAACTGTATGTTGAAAAACCAGTGAAGGTATACTTGAAAACATCAAAATGGGAAATGCCACCCCACACGCCTTATTCTCCAGACCTTACTCCTTCTGATTGCTACTAGTTCCGATATATTTGAGTCATGATCTCTCTGAGCAGCGCTTTACATCTTCCGAAGATAGCAAAATACGGATCGATTCCTGGATAGCCTCAAAAGATACTTCGTTTTTTCGAGAAGAAATCCGTAAATTGTCTGAATGATGGGAAAATTAATCGATGGATAATACTTTGAATGTACAGATTTTTCCCAATAAAGCTTGAAATAAAAAAAAATTTAACTAATTTATATGCCTATACGAAGGTACGTAGAAATAAAAAGCGTTTAACTTTTCACTGTGTCCCGTTTCCTGATCGCTGACAAGTATCGCTCTTTGTTATTGCCGTCGCTGCTGAATGAGAACCTGTCAGGGGACTTTTCCTCTCCCGTTCCGGCGAAGAAAATTTTAAAAAAGGTCCGGAGTTTTATTTGGACTCGAGATAAGTGACAGCTTGAGTGGTTGGTAATCAAGGGGATCCTCGGGCATGTCAACAAAATGTTGTGTCTATTGTGGGGGTATCTGTTTTGCGATTTTAAAATTTTGATAAGGGTATTTCGAGGAAGTATTATTAAATTTAAGATAGTTCCAAAGGTCATTCATGAATGAAATCTTACAGTTAGCTGTTATCTTGATTAAATGTGATAGTTAAGGTATAATAAGATATATTTCTTCTAATTAGTTTTTTTTCAAATTATAGTGCCCACTTGTATCTCCATTTCTTGCAGCATGTGAATTTTTTTATTTTTTCTTTCTTACTATATCAATCAACAAGTAACTAGAATATTATAGTAAAAAGATAGAACAAATGATTTTTCAACCCCACACTGGCATCAAGATTTTCTTGTATAATAAAAGTTTATTGTGAAGTGTTAATTTGGATTGTCCTCTAAATATTCACCACTTTTTTTGAACTTCATAGAATCTTCTGCACGTTTCTTCTTAACGTGCCAATGTCATGTCCAAATATGTTGCCGTGTTCGTATACGTAATTATTCTGGACATTATAACTGGCATATTTTCTGTTTTTAAGTAGCTTTACTTAGTGAGATGTGTTAAAAGAAATATTTCTAGTTCATAGACATATTATAACAGTCCTTTTGCATTCAAGGAAGCTATTATAATTATTGACATTTATTTTCTGGTTTTAATAGCTGCCTTATTCCTAACTTCCAATATTTTAACTCCTTTTATAATTGTTTTTATCCACCGATATAGAAGAACATTCTTAATAGAACACCAGAAAATGGAAAACAATTTAAAAAGAAATATTTTTGTCTGATTCCAGCGAATCCTAAAAGGAGACGTACCGAGTGATTTTTTTCGTGTGGTGGAACTTGATTTAAGAATTCTGTTAAACCGTCACGAGATTTGCGAGCACGGAGGACAAAAAACACGGAATCACGAGGGCTTTAAAAATGTACATAACCAAAAGCGACACGGTGAGTGAAAAAAAAACCTTTTTCTGGATTATTTAAATGCGAAAATATGTTGAAAAAATCACATCTTCGAAGATGTTCCCGCTTCGAGTCGGCCCCGACGAAGAAAAAAACAACATTCCGCCACTCAACCAGCGCGAATCGAGATAGAAACAACATCGTTAGTCAGCTGGATACAAAGAATCCTTTGAATATCGAAGTAAGTCTAAAAATACCTTCGATACGTTCGAATTTGTTTGAATTGGCGCCTTTAACATGTTAGTATATGTAATCTTTGCCTCTTTATCTATCAGATATCAAACTAATAGCTAAATTAAAAATATGAATTAATTTTAACGGGCTTATACTTTTAGAAACTTCGAAATGACAGGACAAATAGCAGAAAGTCATACAAAAAGGCAATTAATAACATATATATTAAAATCCTAAATGTACAAAAATTGATTCACACCCCTTACGGTACTAGAAACAACTAATCGGACACAGAAAACTAACCTTAGCTCCGACATCTTGGTCCTGTAGGCTTTAAATTTTGTTCCGTCATTTGAAATTCAAATTGCTTTTTTCCTAATCAGGTCTGGTCAGGAATTTTGTTACTCAAATATGCAAATGAAATTTGCTAAACTATGGTCCATTTACATATTAAACAATAAGCTTATTGAACATGATGAATATTAACTATGGTAAAGTGTGAATATTTTGCATGGGTAGTGGATTAAAATCCCGTAACCAAAAAATAACTAGTTTAATAAGTTATACGTGTGTACTTCCACACCAATGTCATTTTGAATTAATTTAAAGTATAGTTTTAGTAAATTTACCATTCATTTGGAATATAAATATTTAAGTTGAATTATATAACATAAACTGAAAAGAATAGAATTACACTATATCTTGTTTATTGAAACCTACAGTGAAAAAGCTCTAAAAATATTGGAATATTAATGGATTACATGGAATTATATTCAATTTTATATTACAAAATACGCTTATTATTTAACAAACACTATGACTATTCTTGCTAAATTGTACACCAATAGAAAATCAAATATCAAGCTCCTTTATATCAAAATAAAAAAGGTTTCTGTTGAAATTTCATCATAAAATATATTCGTTAATATATACATAACTTTGGGTATATAATTTATTTCAGAGATAAATTATATATCAGAGATAAAGAAAGATTAATCAAAGATCAGTTTCTTAAAAGATATTCAATTTTTTATTGTTACTTCGGCTTAAAATAGGTATAAAGTATCTATACCCCATCAAAAAAACCAAAACCAATAACTACTATCAAAATACTCCTGTTTCATACGCATTATAAAAACTAAAATTTTTAGAATATACATGCTTGTTTTCGTGGTTAATATTAAGAGAAAATTAAATTAAGTTAAGAGAAAAAAATATAATTATAATTATTATAATTAGTTAATATTAAGAGAAAAAAGATTAAAAATCCAAGTAAAATAGAACTTCAGTTAAAAATATTTTTGTAGAGCAATATATGGACGGTTATTGTAAAAAGATTAAGCAATCTTTCTCCAGTGGACCTATATCCATCTGAAAGACACTTTAATTATCAACTACATTATAAATTCATAAAATATCACTCCCGATCAGAACAATGCCTTTATCTCAAATAAAATGTTTAAAAGTATTGTCATAAAATATAGGAATTTATAAGCAACAACGATCGAACAAAAAAACTACGCCAGAAAAAAATTACCTCATAAAAAACGAATATCCGTACCTATAAATTATCCGGTATTTTCTCAAAAAATAAAAATATTTTTATTGTATTCTTTAAACTTAAACCGACTGAATCACCGAAAAAAAATCTGAAAAAGATTGTTGTATCTGAACGTATTTCCAAACTAAACAATGGGAACGTGCTTTCTTACGGTTTAGGTTCTTTACGTTATATTTTTGTGTCCAGGGTACATCTTGAAGCTTAATAGTCGAGCGGAACAAAAGCTCCAGCTCCATATTTATTTTTCGATCTTCGAAAAATATTAAATTATTTTTGTCCTGTTCTTATTTCATTAAAAATATTCACTATAATATCTTAGTAAATTACGTTGAATTATTTATTGTCCATTATTTTCATTCACTGCCATAGATTTAAACTGAGTTCAAACACTTTTGTATTGGATAAATTGGCTTAGATAACCTCTTTAACATCTAAAGAGAAATGATTGATACATATTGGAATTGGTATAATTTTTATAGAAAAGGTTAATCATATACTGCAACATTATGAAAAATTCCAAAAATTCCATAACACATTAGTAATGATATAATTTTCATAGAAAAGGTACATCATATTCTGCAATATTATGAAAAATTTTAAAAATTTCATAACACATTGGTATTGGTATAATGTTTATAGAAAAGGTTCATCATATACTGTTAAAATTATAAAAATGTGTAAAATTATAAAAGATCCTAGCCATTTTTATGCCTGTTACTAAAATTATTTTAATAATACTAAAATTAATGAATATAATTCATATTAGATAATATCCCTTTCTCTATAGGTTTATATACATCTATACCGTATTTTAGATAAATAAACCCTTATAAAAGCTAATTTATAAAAAAAATCACAATATCTGTTTCAATAGCTCAAGGGTTATAAAGAGTCAAACAACAGGAAACAACGTGTTTTCTTATCGTTGAAGTTCTTTGCTTATTTCATACATCTTGAAGTTTAACGGGCGTATAAGAAAAATGCTCAAATTTTATATTTATTTATCGATCATAAAGATATGTAAACCTATTTTTGCAATTCGATTTCATTTGGTTTAGAGTATATTAACGAAATAAGAAATTCTAAAATAAAGCTGATAATTGAAAGTAAGTAAAAGGCATTATTTCAGTATTGTGCGCGTGCTTTTCTCTGAACGATTTTTATCGTAATTTTAGGTTTGGATAAAAACGCTTCATTTTCTTTTTAATAAGAAAATAAGAAAAATATTTGCTTTTATTTCTACGTTATAATATATATATATATATATATATATATATATATATATATATATATATATATATATATATATATATATATATATATATATATATATTAAAGGATTTTTCTCAAAAACAAAGCATCGGATAGGGTGGATTTGCTTAAGCCATTATTAAATTTATTTTTCCTTGCCATAACATCTTCCGTGCCACTATTAGATACACTGGAGTAGTCGCAAAACTAATTCCAGAGCACCACTTACAGGTAATAATAGCATGATATAAAGCTGCGTATTTCTCAGCTGTCGATCACATGCGCGGCTTCATCTTAATCGAAACTTAAGCCCCTACTAATTACCGTCTTATAACGTGGATCTAATGTCGCCTGATTTAATTATCTTTGCTGATTAATGAGAGGTATCGGGGTTAATTGCGGAGGAATTGAGTGTCTCTGATTTGGTCGTTATTAAGTGGAATTAGATATAGTTATGTTCAGCGTTAACGTGATACCTTTAACTATAACTATATGCTATGTCGAAAAAATTAATTAACAATCCCCACTAAAAAAATTTAATGGACGCTAAAAATTTAATTAACAACAAAAACTTCACTTATATAACTTTTCTACAAGAGTAACAAAGGAAAATCATTTATAGACTATAGAAAGCTTTCGCAATTTTCGTTAATAATCTTTTTATTATAGGCAATATCTACGACAGGTAATTAAGGGAATTTTAAGAGAATTCTAATCGTGTTCCGTGAGGCAATCTGATAAATCTCTGCTAGCATATCCTAGATGAAGTCTGTTCCGACAAGCCCTTGTCACGACCCACGTCAGCTGCCAATTAATGCCAATATCTTTGTAAATTACGTTGAATTATTTATTGTCCATCATTTTTGATCCCCGCCATAGATCTTAACTGAGCTCAGACATTGATATTGTCGCCTTTGAATATATTATTCAATATCCCGGCACATTAAAACACTACAGTCCCTGATGTTGTTAGATATTGCCAAAATTTTACTTAGTTCTTATATTGCTTAAATTGGCTTTGTCAAATAATGTTTAGCATCAGAATAACAATAAGACGGTGATATTAATAAACAATGATATTGACAAATTTTCTATTGAAATATCAATCATATACTGAAAAATTGTAACCAGTCAGTAAAATTATATTAACTGAACTAGAATTAATAAAAATAATTTTTATTTAACATATTTCTTTATTTACTATAAATCTAGCAACAGAATATGTAGACCATATATATTAAATCGACATGTGACAAAATTATAACGTATCAAATTTGTAGATAATGACACCAGTGGCAACTCTGGTAGATATAATCAACCCTCAACTAACGTAATTAAACTTAAAGTGAATTAGTATTTCGTCTCATAAAATATATCAAAATCTAAAAATGTTTAATGTCAGTGTAGCAAATCGTAGGGTAATATTGATGAAAAATGGCATTAGTATATTTTCAATAGAAACGGTTCATCACATACTGCAAATTATGAAAAAACCTTATAAAAAACTATTTTTATTTCTATCATTAAAACAATTTTAACAGAAGTAAAATTAATAAATATCATTTATTTTAGGTAATATTTCTTTGTTTCTTGGCTGAAAGTAAATCTATTACGACATGATCGTGACCCATGGACATACATAATTATCAATTCAATTCAATTTTCAATGTCGTCAAATTTATAGGTAATGATACCAGCAATAAACTCTAGTAGATGAAATCAGCCATCAACTTTTGTAATCAAACTTAAATGAGTATATTCCTGTCAGAAGATATATCCAGTTCTAATAATGTTATTAGGGATGTATTAGGCTATGGAAAATATACCAGTACTAACTTTTCTATAAAAGGTGCATCATATACTGAAAAATTGTGAAAAATTTATAGAACTGTTATTAAAATTACTTTAACAGAACTGTATTAGATGATATCATGAATTTTCTTTGTTTATTAGTCTACTATAGACCAATGCTGTGATTTTTATTATTATGCTGTATATAATAGCGGCAGGCTATATGGACCTAATATGTTATATCGATATATAGGACAGTGATACCAACGACCACTGCTCTTATATATATCAAAGAGGTACTTAATTCAGTGTAAGTTTTCTGATTCTACATAATCAAAATACATCCAAAATAATAGAGAGTAATTAAGTAACTATCTGGAATAATGGAAAGGATCAAAGTTTACAAGGACTGGGACGATGACGATGAGCAGGACGGGAATGGTGCTGGCATTACCGTCCTCCCACGACGCCAAATCAAACGAACAATGTTCGGAAACTATTTCTTGTTCCGCATTCTAATTTGATCGTGCTATCGACACCTACACCATCGAACAGAAGAGAGCGAAGGGGTGGGAAGAGAGGCGCTTGCAGGCGGTAGAGGGAGACAAAATGTCCGGCTAATAAAAGCATTCCATTTAAATAGCATGATCCGAACGCGTAGCGGCGGCTTTGGCGAAGGGAAGGGGTGGATAGTTTGGCGATCGTCTAAATTAAATTTGCCCGTACAGATCGCTGGTCGAGGGAGGAGCATTAGCCGACGCTAATAAGGCCCCTGCGACAAGTAAATTTATAAATTGCTATGTTTACCCCGGGTATCCTTCGCTCTTGACGTTGCCCTCGGTACATTTACTATTATCATTGTCATTACGATGCAGCGGTATTGTAATCACTGCCGATCGGTTATTAAATCAGTCAGTTATAGAGTCGAGGGTACCCGCATTCTCTCTCTGTAAATGCGATTTCCATTGATGTTTATAACTTGGAGTTCCCGTCGAATAACTTTTAGAGAAAACTGTATTTGAAACAAGGAAAATGGTGTCATTTTAATTATATGATTTAACTGATCAGGAATGTCACTATTTTGTCGTCTAATCTTATGACGCTGACACAATTGATGATGGTATCAATTGATTTTTAACCTAGGAGCTGGACCATGGTAATATTAGATTGATTTAGGCAATCCCATAATTACGCGCAATAATTTCAACATTTGATTGTATAATAACAACCTATTGGGGATCAGCCACCACATTAACAGGCGTTCTTCACTTGAGCTTGGTGTGTAACAAATGTGACGTCATTGTTACTCCTTTACATTTAGAGATTTCACTAGTGTAAAATAAATACACTGATCCAAGAACATTGTAACTTGTAGTACACCCGCATAGAAGTATTCCACATCTGAATATTCGTCAATGCAACTTATTCTGAAATGACAATTGGAAATATTTGAGGACCTGGCCCAGGTAATTTGTTCGCCAACTTTTATTTAAAGCACTCTTGTCATACTTAATCAAAGGCCTGAGCCACGTTTACACATTTACTTTTTTTTCAGAGTTCTCTCAATTACATCCCTAATGTGATGTACCTGGTCAATTATCCAATATTTATTTCTAAATCCAAACTGGTGAGCCCAAATGAGCTCCTATTCCTCACTAATTTGGGGCATTTTAAGAATAACTACTCGAATAATTAATAATAATAATTCAGATAGAATTGGTACGAGTTATATTCGGTTTAAAAATATTCGAAGAATATTAGAATTATTAGAAGAATATTCCACTGTATAAGCATATAATGCAATCACAATATAACATTAAATAAATATGCTAGTTTCATTATGCCCTTTTTATTGTTGTTTAAGTACCTCGCCACATATTAAAGGATACCCTGAAGCTTTTTTAACATTGAATTTTTTCTGCAGTTCTAAACTATTACGTTTAAAACTCTATCTTCATTTCAAATGAAAATGGACATAAATATTATGACCAAGAAAATATTTGGTAAGACGTAAGAATTATTATATTGTTCATTATGAATTGAATTCATTATGGTAAAGAATTCAATCAGAATAAAATAATTTATATACATTTGCTTGATTGCTGAAAGAGCACATGCCACCGTAAGTTTCCTCTTCCCTTTGATTCCAGGACATTCAACGAAATATCGCAACGATAACCGCGTATAAAAAGAGGCTCTTCCGCTTGCCGTTCTCGTTTTATATTTGTCGAATAAGCATCGAATTGAACGTGGAAAAATTTCCCGAAAGAAAATTAATAGAAAAATTGAGGAATGATGCTGAACGTCCGTGGGCCAAAGGGGCAAAATCCAATTTAACGGTATATATATGAATGGGGCCTGGATGCGTGTACGAGGAATCGGATCTTTCATTACCCAACGCTTTTTCATTCTGATTTCTGTTCAATTTCGGTCCTCGCTCGACCCTCAACGTCCCATATTACTCACCATCGTATTCTTCAATCGACGGATAGTAAATTTTAACAGAAAAATGTCTACAACTCTGTTCTAGGAATGATATCCAATAAAACATATCTATCTTCAAAATGTTTATCAGGATATAATTATTAAGATAGTATTCGGGTATAGAAATTTGAAAAATCTATTTTACATATTTTCAAAGCTAAAACTCTTTAAGAGCATCTCATAACTTGACGCCCGAAGAGCTTC
This sequence comes from Rhynchophorus ferrugineus, assembly GCF_030347505.1. Classification (NCBI taxonomy): domain Eukaryota; kingdom Metazoa; phylum Arthropoda; class Insecta; order Coleoptera; family Curculionidae; genus Rhynchophorus; species Rhynchophorus ferrugineus. The sequence continues at coordinate 15,577,075 of NW_027472587.1, forward strand.
TAAACAGCATTTTTCAAAATTTAAATTATTTTTGGAGATATGACTATTTTAGTGACGTGATATCTAAACCGACTTGGCCGGAACTGATTAAACAATACACGAGTGAGACTTTCCCAAGTAATTACCTCTGTTGTATAGCTTTTACTATTTTATTATTACTATTATTTTATTTCACTATTTTTATTATTGGCACATTTTTATGAGGTATGTTATATTAAAGTCCAACACATATTTATATGTATATAAGGGACATCATTATTCAGCACACTGCTTTAAAGAAAGGTCTCTCTAAGCTTATTAAAAAATTAGATTGAATTAACCTTTTTTTGTACAATATTATTTCTATTTTATCCCCAGTGAAAGCTTAATAATATAGAGTCGATTAATCTTTGGAAAATATTCATGAACTATTTCAACCAAAAAAAGCTATTTGCATATAAATGGCTTCGAAAGGTACATTAATTAAATATTTATAATATTGGCCTGTTCTAGCTGAGCGGCAACTAAAAGCATTTTTGCATTATATTGTTATTTCTATAATAATAAAACTTTTTAAGGCGAACCTTAAAATAAGTAAAAGAGAAATTAAATCAAAATATAAAATCTCAAATACTGACTGAAAAATGTAGTGGCCTGCAACTAATATCAAAATAATAAAGGACTGGCTGTTCTTAGTCATTTAACTGAAAGCATATTCCCAATTCACAAAAGGGCTTCCAGCCGACAACTTTTTATAGACGAGTGTATGCTGAAATGTCAATTCTCGTTAAAACTTCACGAATGAAAAGACTGAAAAGCAAGCGAATCGATTTATTGCATTCCTTGGCTCGTAATAATCGTGAAGCAAAAATATACCAATTTCAGAAAGAGCTTTTTCCAGATAGCTGGCTTCCGGCTCTGCAAAAGCACACTGTTTCTTTCACAAAAAATGTTTTGCATTGATGTGTATCCTTTGATACCATATACGTAATTTCTCTATTACTACATTACTTTACTAGCAATACAAAGATCAAAGATTTGCATAAAAATAATCTCTATTAAAACTTTGTGTGATATTGCTTATATTAAGCCTTATTATAGTTTTACGTCCTGAAAGAACAGATCTGTAATATTGCAATAATATCAACATTAGTTTTAGTTATAAACTAATATCAAAATAGGAAAGGGCTGGGTGTTATTAGTCATTTAACTGAAAACATGTTTCCAATTCACAAAAGGACTTCCAGCCGACAACTTTTTATAGACGAGTGTATGTTGAAATCTCAATTTTCGTTAAAACTTCACGAATGGAAAGACTGAAAAGCAAGCGAATCGATTTATTGCATTCCTTGGCTCGTAATAATCGTGAAGCAAAAATAAACCAATTTCAGAAAGAGCTTTTTCCAGACAGCTGGCTTCTGGCTCTGCAAAAGCACACTGTTTCTTTCACAAAAAATGTTTTGCATTGATGTTTATCCTTTGATACCATATACGTAATTTCTCTGTTACTACATTACTTTACTAGCAATACAAAGATCAAAGATTTGCATAAAAATAATCTCTATTAAAACTTTGTGTGATATTGCTTATATTAAGCCTTATTATAGTTTTATGTCCTGAAAGAACAGACCTGTAATATTGCAAAAATATCAAGATTAGTTTTAGTTATAGATAATATTGCTTAAAACAAATTTGCATTAGTACAGATAAAAAATTCCTCAGGTGTATCAGATTATCAATAATTGCAGTCAAAAAGTCTGAGGTCATAGGAACTAAATGCATAGCGATTTGATGATGAGTAGATCAAAAATTAACCTTTATACATAATCGATATTCCATAGGGTGTAATCCAAATTAACAACTTAATCCATAATTAGTTATAGCTGGATATAATACCGTAAACTAGAATTTACCCATATAATACATGGTAGGTTAATGGCACAGATTATATACCTGTAATAAATGAAAATAATATTAGGCATGGTGAAGGGAACAACCCATATCCAAATAAATCCAATGAGAATAATGCCAAGCAAATTTTTAAATTGTTCTTAATAATTTAAAATAATACAATAAATAAACATTTAAATATAATAACTTGTGTCCGATAAAAGATGGCGCTGTTGCGCTAAAAGATTTATGGCTCGTTTCACCACTACACGAAGTCACAAACCTCCATAATATTGAACCAAAACAAGAGGCTAAAGAATTATATAAATAGAGTACTTCAAATCCAGTAAGTTAAAGACCAGAAATCCTTTAAAAAAAATTCAGCACCTTTTGAGAGTGCAAGCTTCATATAGTATTGATAGTATGCTACCTTCAAGCTAGTAAAATAAAACCCAAATCATTATAAAACTATTCTGAACAAGGTCAATATAAAATTTGGAAAATAACCGTTACATTTACTAAAGAAAAACAAACAATATCTTAAATTGCAATTGAAAATTATTAGTTGAAATATTAATTGTTCATTATCTTTATCCCTTCGTAAATTTAAACTGAGTTCAAACATTGATATTGTTGTCTTTGTATCCATTATTGAACATACTAACACTCATTATCACTAGTTCTTACAATTTTGTACTAGAATATTTTCTACAGAAAAGGCTCATCATAAACTGCAAAATTATGAAAGAAAAATTTTGCCATTAAAATTATTTTAACGTAACTATGATTAATTAAAATCTTATTATTATTTATTCTTCTTCTTATTATTACATATTTATTTTAGATACCATTTCTATTGTATCTATTGGTTTACTATAAGTTTTTCTTTTGTTTTCCATTGTTTTTGGATATAATATTTTATATCGAATAGGTATATTGACTTGATTATGTTACACATATATGCATAATTACCTTTTCAACTTTCAATTTTATTAAACTGGTAGATCAACAACTATATCAAGGTTATTACATCCCGGGAAATTATATATGTAACAATAGAATAGAATAATAGCTATAGAACGAGAGTTACAGAGAGTATGGAACCAGTTCTGAAACGAAACAAACTTTAGAAGTATTGTTTACTGGATGGCCAAAAGAAACATATTTTATACCTCTATAAAGTTATATCAAATTATAAATGTACCCTTGAAGTTCCATAATTGGCGAAGTTTGTAAATATTTATGAAGCCGAAGGGGTGTACGCGAACAAAAACGAATCGCTGAAACTGGACAGACGGCGGAGGGACTGCCTGGCTGGTCTGGCAATATAAATGGATAATTGAAACTCAAACTTGGAACTCGCACAAAAGCAATGTAAATGTGTTTGTATAGGTTGAGAATTACTTAATGGGGAATTATTCGATGTACAGAAAAAGATCACTTTTTTAAAACAGTCTAATTAATTGGTTATCTAAATAGAAACATTTTCTTTAGTTAGCTTATATATACATATATAGGCCATGCTTCAGTAACAAAATGTAATTTGGAAGCTCGATAATCTACAATCATCATAGAGACCCAAAAGCTTGTTCAAACTTCACTTTTTTCTTGCGTTTAAAAGGCAAGATTCTTTATACCAACTAGGGTTTATCTGAACTAGGCCATCGGCATTAAGCCTACCGACCGACGAGTGACCAACTTGGAAATCATCCCAGAAAACATCCGGCCTTATCCAGTCTGATTACTGGCATGCCGCATCATGTAGAAAGCACAGACATAAATTTACATCCATGCCCCAGCAGGATTCAAACCCCCGACTATCGCAACAGTAGGGGGACCGTTGTATTGCCTTGACCACTGATATTTATGACGTTTATGACAGTATCATCAGTAAAATATGTAATATGTTTTTAATAAACAATAAAATATATATAAACTAGCGACCCGTCCCGGCTTCGCACGGGTGCAATGCTGATACTAAATTAAATACACTACAGAAAAAATATGAACGTTGTATATAAAAACATGGCGGCCCGCTCCGACTTTACACGGGCATAAAATATATATGCCTATGTCACTCAATGAAAACATGATTAAAATCGATCCAGTATTTTTGGTTCATTCATTACTGCCCTTGGCCTGCACGCTTTAAATTTGGAGTAAAACAATTCCTCTTCCCCTATACTTACTATGAAGATTTCCTGCTACCTTTGGAATATCTAAATTCATACAATTTTTATTACATTACACATTTTTAAACGCAAATTTTAAATTTGTAATATCTCCGAAAATATTTGTTTAATTTACATGCTGTAAGGAACCATATTGATCTATATTAATTGCACACAGTATTTAAGGTACTTAATTCGATAAGGATTAATGCCGAATTGCTTAAAATAGCTTCATAAATAAGCCATTTTCTCACGTAAAAAGTAAACAATAAAAATGGTTAATGTGGGTTATCCGTAAAAGATAAACATATACCATCGCGGACTTTTTTGTAGACCTTTTTATGGTGTACAATACTGTAGTACATTAATTTGATCTAACTCGTAGGGTTAGGCAGCGTTTTTGCTAATTGCTAAATAAGCGTAAAAAAATAGGTTAATTTACGACATCACGTTAGAAACCTCTAAAATTAGCAATGTTGCCTTAGTATATTATGCATGTATTATACATATGAACCTTCCTCTTGAATCACTCTATCTATTGAAAAAAACCGCATCAAAATCCGTTGCGTAGTTTTAAAGATTTAAGCGCACATAGGGATATAGGGACACAAAAAGGCGACTTTGTTTTATACTATGTAGTGATGATAAATAATAGAAAAACAAAAACCCAAAACTTTAACAAGCACCTATAAGGTAAGGACTGAAGAGTCCGATATAATAAGTAAATCACCTAAAATCCCAGAATTCGCACTGAAATATCCAGATGATTCGTATCGCGAGCAAAGGTAACGGTTAAAATAAAGTTAAGCGCCCCCGGCAATTATCTTGAATCGGACGCGGAAGTGAGGTAGCGTAATCTATGCCGAGCTGAATAATCTCAGAATTAGTCTTACAGCGAACCTATTGTATCTCCGAGCATACGCGATAAGCCCTTTCATACACACCGCGAGTTAACTGGCAGTGGCAGAGTAAACAACGCGTTTATCTGGAATGCGGCGCTCAGTTTTAATTGGAATAAATATCAACGCGCGATCCTGCTGGCAAATATTAATCGAGATAAGCGCTGTTTTAATTATATTGATACTTTTTTGTGGTAAGGTAAATCAAACCCACAGACGATAGGTCGCATATGCCCATTTGAGGGGATGAAGTTTTGCTAGCAATTATCTGTACCATTATAAATATCTTCTAATAATCAATTTATATATAAATGAATTGCTGTTCGTTAGTCTCGCTAAAATTCCAAAATGGCTAGACCGATATGGCTAATTTTGATTTTAAAACATCAGCGGAAGCCGAGTGAATGTTCGTATGGTGAAAAAATATAGAATAATTTTGAAGAAAATATTAAAAACAACAATTTTGTTTCCCCATACAAAGTATCAGTCTAATTTTCATCAATAATTTCACTGTCGCAAAGAATCGAGAATTTTCTTGGTTGTCAACCATTTATGGATGCGTTCCGAAATATATTTTATGACTAAATATGTTGAATACAAAGTTTACTAGTTTACTAGTAAAAGACAAAGAAATAAATAACTGCCAAAATCGTTCGTTTCATTTTCAGGTCTAGCAAAATGATGAATACAATATTTTTTCCAACATGTTTTTAAGATCGCGTTCATTCTTCTTGTACAAAGAATAAGTATTTTCATATATAAAGGAATTATATTGGGAAACAATAAAGGAAACTGAGAACAATGCTAAAACGGTCCTTTTTACGTAGTCTTTTCTAAGGAAAAGATATTTGATTTCATTGTTATCTGAAATATAATATTCACGGTCTTCCAAAGATTTTAGTTACTAAGGAATTATGCTCCTTGTTAAGCTTTGTATTGGATAAGAGATCAATTAATCGAAATAGATTGAATAGAAGGCGTAGACTCTAGTGTCACGATAATGAAACAACGTTCGAAGCTAGTTAAAGTCCTGAAATCAGTCAAGAAGTTATTGGAATTAGTTTCAGATATTCAAATAAATATTGTAATATTGTTGGCCAAACGGGTATAAAAATTAATAAAAAAAAGGCCCTCTGTACAGATCATGACAACAAAGCACTCATTAACGCAGTTTAAGAAAAAACAAACATATTAAAATTAATAACTTATAAATTAGCATATGATTTATTTGTTGGAACATCCAGCTAATTTCCCAGATTTATATCCCTATAACTTTTATTTCAATTTTATTCTCAAATCACAAACTGTGTCACTTCAGTATTGCTATTTTTTGCACTAATCCATTTTTGTAACCGGAAAGAAAAAATCTAATTTAAATGACACAATATACAAAATATCATTTATTATTATTAAATATGATTTCGGCAGTATTTGCAACATTGTACAAAAAATTCCAAGACCTTTTAATTCGTTAAAGATATATTTCAAGTGTTGAATTCTAAGCAATGTTAATAAATTATAATCCGCTTCACTAGCCATAAGTATGTAGTCTTATAATTTTACATGTCATTTTATTGTATTGACATTAAGATCAAAACTACAAGTTACGTTGCACCAAAATAAGAGCATTATACATCAATAATATACAATACTCTTATTCTTATTTCATCGAAAGGAAAAAAGCCCCTAAAAGTTATAATTTGGTACTAGAGACTTATAGAGAAATATAGTTTCGACTAATCAAATGTGGTGATTGCCAAGTTCAAGGTAAATATAGTCGTGGTAGACCAAAATTTGTTAAAGATGCATAATTTCAGGAGATATTGTAAGAAGATACAACCCAAATTTCAAAATAATTGACAAAAAAAGTTGCATTTAGACCAAGTAGTAACATTATAAATAATAAAAAATGTCAAAAAAAATTGAAAATGGGTGACATATGAATAGAATGGGTTATCACCTGTTGAAACGTGGAAAAACAGTTAATATTGATCGCAAATGACAAGTGATATCCACAATACGCTAAGACATGATAAAGGTATTTTTCAGCGTGACAACGCATCACATCATACAGCAAAGCCAGTCAAAGAAATATTTAAATCAGTTGTATACGCATTCTTATAGCTCCCGCCATACCGTCTGGACATAGCTCCATCCGATTAACATCTTTTCGCATGAATAAGACGAACTTGCAGAGTTTTCGCCCATTTCGAATATCAATCTCTAAAAAAGGCTCGACGAATGGTTTAGCTCAAGACAGAAACTGTTCCTTTAGAATGGCATACCTACATTTATTGAGAGATGGGTAAAATATTTAGAATGAAATAGTCAATAAATATATTATTTGAATAAATAAATATTAAAGATTATAAAGATTCACGGTAAATAGTGTTTCCTTTAGCGAAAAAACCGGAAGGGAGTTACCGACATAACTGGTACGTTTCATTTAATATTTTTCTGAAAGCATGAAAAAATTTATGAATAAACACTCATAGCCATAAAATTAGTTCATCGCTTGAAACGCTATTTACGCAAAAAAGCAACTGAGCATAAAAATATAAAATATGACATGAACATATACAAAGTTCTTTGTTATCCTTTCCAAACCGTTCTAAATCGTCGATTATTTTAAAGTTCATCGATGCAGCCTCAATAGATTCGAAAACAGTCTTTAGGTCGGACGGGGATCATTTATCTCGTGTAGGTTCGATCGAGATTTCGTAGCTGCGAGCTAGTCTATTTAACTTTTAAAGTGTAATTGATGCTTGACTAACTCCCACGAACGGCTTCGGGTTACGTAAAGGCCAAGCAAAAGGCATCGAGATTACCAATTGATTGGTCGAGATTAAAGATCCTTCCTTGCATTGTTGGCCAAATTGAATGCACTTGATCCTAATAGCCTTAATGAGATTAGCCTAAGAATAATGTTTGGTTTGTCTGTTTATTTTTACCTTTACGTAATTTGAGAATATATGATGCACGTTTCTTTTCAAATATTAGTTTACAAATTAAAGTGTTTTTAATAAAACAATCTTTATTATTTTTATTACAGTAGTATTTGTATTGAATACATATTTATTTTTTGTTAAAAACTAAACCAAATAATGGTATGTGGAAAGAGTAATACAGTTTTTTCAAAACGAATTTAATCGTTCATAGGTTTGAAATACTTTGAATTTTAATATTTTGAGATAAAACCATAATTTCGCCATCACCATGTTGAAATCTGCTTTACACGACGTAATTACTATAGTATTAGATACAGCTCTACTACAAAATATTTCCTTCCTTACAACGTTGCCCAAATTGAATGCACGTTATCCTAATAGCCTTAATGAGATTATCCTAAGAATAATGCTTAGTTTGACTGTTTTTTTTACGTTTACATAATTTGAGAATATATGATGCACGTTTCTTTTCAACTATTAGTTTATAAATTAAAATGTTTTTAATAAAACAATCCTAATTATTTTTATTACAGTAGTATTTGTATTGAATATATATTTATTTTTGGTTAAAAACTAAACCAAATAATGGTACGTGGAAAAACTGACACGGTTTTTTCAGAACGAATTTAATCGTTCATAGATTTGAAATACTTTGAATTTTACTCTTTTGAGATAAAATCATAATTTCGCCATAACCATCTTGAAATCTGCTTTACACCATGTAATTACTACAGTATTTGATACATCTCTAATACAAAATATTTCCTTCTTGCAATGTTGCTTAAATTGAAAGCACTTCATTCTACTAGCCTTAGTGCCATTAGCTTAAGAGTATAGTTTGATTCGACTGGTTTTTTTGCATTTTCTCTATTTAATAATTCAATTCATTTGAAATATTACTTTACAAGTTAAAGAGCTTTTAATAAAACAGTCTTTATTATTTTTAATACAAAAGTATTTGTATTGCCTACATATTTTTTCTGGATTGAAAATGGAAAACCAAATAAGTAATGGCATTTTAATGCCTTTGGTGGTAATAACAGGATCCCATCACTGCCAAGACTAAAACAAAGGGCTGCTAGACGGAGTAAGATCTGGGGCTATGTAGTGTATCAAAAGTAACCCAATAAAGTCACATTCATTGCTTGACAGTATAATAGAGTCCCTTTCCAATTTTACCAAACAGTCAGCAACAAAAGATTCCTTAATATCAATTTAGGTATTTTAAGAGAAAAAATAAGCGAACCAGTCTTAACAGTATCAGTATCTAACAATGCAACACGTTCTGTACAAGCACAAAATAAAATTTAATTTAAATAATGTGATATTTTCAAGTTTCGGATAATGGGGCGCATATTTTTGCCTCTATTTTAAGTCGTATACAATTCCTTGTTTATATAGAAAACGTACTTTTAAACACAAAGAAGGTATATCCTTCATAAAAGGCTAGAAATCAATACGATTGTCGAGACTACATATAAAGGGATTTTTTTACAACTGACTGTTTTGTTTATTTGTTATTGTTAAAACATGTCTTAAAACCATGACATAATGAAATACTTTATCGGTTTTTAAACAAATGAAGATAATGAAACTGACAAGCGACATCGTAATTACAGAACAAATTCCCTCATAAGGTTTAGGAGTGTATACCTGTAATTTCTAAATTATTTGATAAAATTCTATTAATAAATTAACTACTCTTGAATCATTGAAAAAAGATAATATCACCAAAAGACCAATTTGGCTTCCATGAAAACTGAGTGCTGGGGAGTGCTGCAGACTAGTATCTAAAGACCTATTTTGTGCCAGTTATAGCCCAGAGATATTTCACAGTCAGCACATGGAACAATAGTTACATATACATAGAAGCTGCATATGAACAGCAGATATATGTTGATTGACTGAATAACTGGACAAAAAGGAAAAAAATCAAACAAAACTAAATAAAAGCAAGAAATTAACTTTAGACATATATGATTTTATTAAACCAACTAAATGAATGAAATATATATATATATATATATATATATATATATATATATATATATATATATATATATATATATATATATATATATCCTTTTATTACATGATATTTGGTACTGCATCAATGTAAGTAATCTGACCGAACTCCCCAGGGGTAACGTTAGATAAGGGCACTGCGGCCGCAATGACGTCAATGTTCCTCCAGCGATATATTTCTTGATAGAGCAGAAGGATATTGTGGGTTTACTTTTTTAATATATCGTATTCAGCGTACCAACAAATACCAGCGGGCCAAACCATTATTGGACCCTTTGAAATGGGTCCCACGTGAGATGGTTTAATATTTTTGAATTTGAGGTAATATAACGAAGGGAAAAGAATTATTTTTTATGTTATGGTGCGATATTATTGGATATTGAGTATTTCTTGTATGTAAACCAACATTTAACACGGTTAATTACTGTTTTATAGGCTGTTTAGCAATTATTATTAGGAAATTATCATATTATATTATTATATATAATTAATTAGCTTTGTTATCTTTGTTACGACATATCATATATTAGACCATCATCGCCATACTATACTATCTATCTCCGTTCTTACTCTAATCGCCATTTCATTCATTCAAAGTAAAACAGTCTTTGGATTAATTAAAGATTAATCAATAACATTTAGATTAGGTAAGGTATCAATTTTCTTTATCTATTTTCTTTATGAATTAGCGAATTTTGGTATTTTGATCGACCTAATTTCATTACAGCGTTCCATAGAGAATAATCAATCTGTTAGTAATCTGCTTAGTTATTTGAAAGTTCAGTTTATTTACCACACTTTTATCGGCTGCTTCTATGTTTTGTTGCCAATTTTTTCTTGCTTTACTCTTTGTTACCACGAGTTCTTTAATTTCTCTTAGGTAGTTTATCCCAAATGTTTTCTTATATGGTAATGGGATATTGTTCCATGCTGCTTTTGCAATATGACCACAGACAGGTCTGCTTCCATATGCAGTTGTTCAGTTGTTTTGATCGGAACATACAAGTTAATGTTTTCTTCTACATCCATCCTGGAATATATTTATTATTGTCTCGTCTATCGTCAAAATAATGGCGAATTGATCTGAACGCAGATCATAAATCTCAATCATTATATAATACAGACATGTGAAAGTACATTTTTCATTCTTTCTAATATTTCAAAAAACTGTACTACCTCCAAAGACATGTCAGACAGAAATCAATTTAATTAATACCAATAAAAGGGCTCGAAGAACAGTTTATGTCACGGAGCTATCAAAGAGGGTCTTCAATATCTATAGGAAAACAAAATCATATACAGTAAATGTAACTCAACTTCTCTAAACTTCCAAAAGAGTCTTTTTTTTTTTCATCAAAACATCAGAAAACGTAAACATATAAAATAAAAATAATCCCCAGTTATTTACGAGACGTATTCAACAACTCGAAAAAAAAACGCGAAATATATTTGCTCCATATAATATTACGCTGTCGGTTTAAACGCTCTCTAGCATCCGAAAAAAAAAACGTTCAGCCCGATCCTTATCAATTGTCATCATTGTCTGTTCTTTATCGATGTCGATAACCGGCGCGAGGGACACGGGGTAGAGAGGGACAGCGGCAAAGTTATCGTCGTGTATCATGCGACTGGGACGCGACCAGACTGGAAAAAACAAAGAATTTTCTTGGGCTTTCTCTTCGATTTATCGGCGAGCTGAGAAGGAGATTAAGATGGACGGGCCTCGGTTTGAGTCCAATTAAAGCAGAAGCTAAGGAAAAATAATTGTTCTTTGTGGGAAAAAAACATTTTTTGTGGATAATTGAATTTTGTTGGGGCGATATTGATATTGAACTCATGTTGTTGTGACAATATAAATTAATACTCAGAGAAATAACGCCAATGGTCTAAATGTTTTTTTCAGTGCGTTGATAATATCTGAATTTGTAACGAGTAAATCGCTTTCGCAGGATATTTTTTACTATTTATTAAAAAAACGCCGAATACATGTAGCGTTTGAACAGCCAAAACATCTTGAAGACGAGAATTTGCAGGCATTACTCGATGATGATCCGTATAAAATACAATAACAATATACAGTGTTATTGGCAGTAATACAAGAAACCATTCCCCATCGCTTGACGAATAGGTATATGATCTAAAACTTGTATATTTTGTGACGTATTCTTTCAAAATGAAATAGAATAGAGAAGAATTGAAATAAAATGATCAATTCAATATGATCAATCAAATGATCAATTGTTTATAACGAATTTTCGACCTAAGAAGTGTTATTGTAACTGAAAGTACAGAAAATAACAAATTCAGACATCGTTTTTCTTTTAAATATCATGACAGGTATATCATATAAAAATGGCAATCGATCTGGCTTAAGCATGTCCTGTATTCTGCATCGTTTTAGAATATATATATATAAAAATATAATTGTGTTCCGAAAATTAACTTATTTTTTGCCTAGTTGCCGACAAATAGTGATAGGTCTAAAAATATTAGCCTGATCCAAAACGTCTTCACATGGAACAATGTCAAAATTATAAAAGTAAATGCGACTGCGTTGCAAGAATATTTTTATCGCAAAAATAATCAACATTTGTATAGTGCCAAAGTATATTGCCCTTTAAAAAGGTACTTATTAAAGTTGCATCAATTTTTAACCAGATCAAAGGTTTTTAACCAACATAATTTGGATTTTTTTATCTTTTAAAATGTACGATATCAAAAATATACATATTCAAAAAATAGAATAAATGCATTTTTTGTTTACAAGCTATTATGACTGTGACTGTAGACCACGAAGATGAGGTGAATTTTATAGAGATACTCATCGCCCCCTATATAATTATATACAGTTTATTCACTTCATTAGTTTTGTTATATATAATTTCTATATATACTTTTCATATTTTCATTTTATTTTATTTGAGAAGATATATATATTTTCAAGTCAAATATTTCATTGGTCAGTCAAATAATGCTCTGCCATGATATAGTATAAAACATCGTAATCTAACATACAATTGTAAATATTTCCCTACATTTCTTGATTTAATAGAGTCCTACATACAAATAACATGGAAAGATGAAAAGCACGAACATTTCGATGAAAGAAACAACATCACAATCCATAACATAGAACAGGCAAGGGTAGAAAGTAAATTCTCGGTCACCTTATATGATCTATTCAGAAGGGAAATGCCCTTTTTACCCTTCAAGTCACTTTCAGCTGTTTGTAAGACTTAGTCAAACCCTAATTACACTTCAAAAGCTACAGAAAAAAACCCGACACCGTCGAAATCTCGATCAAATTCCCGCGCCGAGAAAAATGCCATGGGCCTGACACTGAAAAATGTTGTTGGAAACTCCGCCCATCTAACTGATCGATAAGTTCCACATTATAAAACAAGTTCCGAACTCATTATATAATATAGAGAGACATATATCAACATTGATTCGTCTCTTAAAAGTAGCTCCTGAGAATATATATCTAAATTAAATGCGAAATATGTCGGAATCAGGCGTGACATACCTAAGACTCTTGAAACTCAATCACTTGCCTTGCCCTCACTCACTTGAAGAAAAGTTTTGATGATATCTATTTAATTTAGTTATTTTATTATCTTTCTCCCTTTCCTGCTGCGTTTACAGTCGATCCAAAATCTACGATCCAGTATATATTTTCTTTCTTATATTATTTTAGTTTAAAAGAGATACAATGCTGATGCGCCTGGTTGTCAGATATCTGTAAAATTCTTCAAAATATAGTGATAGTTAGTGATTAAACTCATTAAGAAGCAAAAGCCAATAAACAGAGTCAGAAAAAGATTACGTCTCGTCTTTGAACAAGAATGGACTCTCTTGCCAGTAAAATGGGTTATAGGGAGACGTTTTCATACTTCATTTTTTCATTGTAATTTTCTTTTTTAGGTAGAAGGATATGGTCATACAGTGTATATGCTGGCCGAGAGAGATATACAATGAAGAACTGTTTGTTGTGAACCACTGCGACTTGTGGAAAGAAGTATTGTTTACAATAACACCATCAGTTTAGATAAACTCCATCAGACACACAGAAGAAGAAATTGACAGATGACGATATCGTGAACAAGTGAGTAAAGAACAATTTAGCAGTGATAACGAAAATGGCACTGACTGTAAGATGTGTGTTTGTAGATATGTGAATAATTGTTCAGAATACACATGAACATTAGGTTGGAATGAATGATAAGGGAATGAATATTAACTCTTTTACAGATGACATGGCAAATACTTTAGGGTTAAATCAAAATACATAGAGGAAATCGATATAATTTCGGAAGAAAAATTTATACACTGCAAAATAATTTACTCATATAAAAATGACGTGAAATGTAAAAATTTAAATATGCTCTCTAATGAAAATAAAATACATAACTTGGATATAAAATTGTTATTTAGGTGGATTAGGTCTCTAGGACATACCACTACATACAAAACCTGGCCAAAATTTTACCTCGTAGTTGATGTGGTAAAGAGTTCAATATAAATATATTAAAACTATTGTGGTATTAGAATACATTAACTATAGTTTAAATCATTCGATAATATATATATTAGATGTACTGTAATGTTATAATAAATTACATTTAACAACATTATTTTTGCCTCAATTATTTTCATAAGAATTTTATTATATGTCAATACCGAAATAAATTAAAAGTAAAAGTTGATGCATCAACATCGTGACGTTATGACGTCGTAAATTTTGGTGACGTGAATTCTAGATATATTGTATAGGGTGAGTCATCCTTTATCATTACTATTTTTATATTATTTTTACTAAAGTAAAATAAAGTAAAATTTGATGACCCTTTGAGAGTTAATTACGTTTAATATTGCAGTATGTGTCAGTAACATTCACTGCCATCATGGAATTTAAGGAACAGATCTCTATATGGATTAGGTTTGATAAAACTTCAGAAACGCCCTAATTGGTCTCTGGCAAAGTTTCTAGGAGAACCAGCGCAGGATTTAAAAATCGAACAAAACGGAAATCGGGATTTAGTCGAACGAAATCGGGATCTGGAGCGATCGCGGAACAGTGCAGCCTAAGGCAGAATTAATATTTGACCGGTCGGCACCGAACGTAAAGGATAAAATTAGCTCGCATATTAAATTCAGTTCAATATTTGAATGGTCCTCGCGTATAAGTTTTGTTCTTTGAATTGATCGGTTCGATCGGTTTTATATATTATTATTTTATTTATAGGTTTTATTATTTATTTATAGGTTACTTGATAGGTTTTATTCTAGGTTTAATATATCACTACATAGTATAAGACAAAGTCGCCTTTTCTGTCCCTATATCCCTATGTGCGCTTAAATCTTTAAAACTACGCAACGGATTTTGATGCGGTTTTTTCTCTGCAATAGATAGAGTGATTCAAGAAGAAGGTTTATATGTATAATACATGCATAATATACTAAGGCAACATCGCTAATTTTAGAGGTTTCTAATGTGATGTCGTAAATTAACCTATTTTTTTAGGCTTATTTAGCAATTAGCAAAAACGCTGCCTAACCCTACGAGTTAGATCAAATTAATGTACTACAGTATTGTACACCATACAAAGGTCTACAAAAAAGTCCGCGATGGTATATGTTTATCTTTTAGGGATAACCCACATTAACCATTTTTATTGTTTACTTTTTACGTGAGAAAATGGCTTATTTACGAAGCTATTTTAAGCAATACGGCATTAATCCTTATCGAATTAAGTACCTTAAATACAGTGTGCAATTAATATAGATCAATATGGTTCCTTACAGCATGTAAATTAAACAAATATTTTCGGAGATATTACAAATTTAAAATTTGCGTTTAAAAATGTGTAATGTAATAAAAATTGTATGAATTTAGATATTCCAAAGATAGCAGGAAATCTTCATAGTAAGTATAGGGGAAGAGGAATTGTTTTACTCCAAATTTAATGCGTGCAGGCCAAGGGCAGTAATGAATGAACCAAAAATACTGGATCGATTTTAATCATGTTTTCATTGAGTGACATAGGCATATATATTTTATGCCCGTGCAAAGTCGGAGCGGGCCGCTATGTTTTTATATACAACGTTCATATTTTTTCTGTAGTGTATTTAATTTAGTATCAGCATTGCACCCGTGCGAAGCCGGGGCGGGTCGCTAGTATATATATATATATATATATATATATATATATATATATATATATATATATATATATATATATATTTACAAACGAAGATCTACATTCTAGCAATACATAACTGCAAGTCATCCCAGTAAATAACCATTTGGAACATGGCTATTTTCCGCAGGAAAAACGCAATAGCAGGACCGGGGGTCGAGATCACCCGTCGTGAGAACAGCGCAAAAAGACGGACCCCCAAAAAAACCCCGCTTCGGATTTCTTCGTTTCGATATCTATCCATTTGTCAGGCATAGTTCGGTAGGAGGGGGTATGGGGGGCCTATTTCGGATCAGCGGGGAGCTGTCCTGTTTAGCCGACGGACAAATGAATGTGCGGACGCCGACGTCGATATGATAATTTAACGGCGTCCGATGCAATTTGCTTCCTCCAAGGACAATTGGGAAGCGTCTGTGCCAATAGCGATAAATCGAAGGCGACTTGTCCATATACCCTGTTCCAGATATTACCTTTAGTTTTGTGTTTTAGTTATTTATATTTTATCTCGGAATGAGTCTTGATGCAAAACTTCGCTGGAGGAACATGCCATGAAAATGGAAATGGAAAGAACTTAAGTTAAAATATAGGAAAATATATTGATTAATTGGAAGAAAATCGCAATTATCATTACATAATAAATTGCTGTTTTACAAGCAAGTATTGAATCTTATGTGGACATATGGAATTCAATTATGGGGGTGTTATTAAAGTCAGTATATTATTATCTGGTTTATAATATACCAGGTGAAATATTTATAACATGGTTTTCGTTTACGTTAAGATAATATTGTCATTCATACCGTCGATTCAAGACGTCGCAACACGTTTTTCTTAAAACAATAGTTTAAACTAATTTAAAAATGTGCCTATAAATTTGAGCCTTGAGTGGCATAGTCAATAGGATTTTGTTTACTTACTTATCAAGAAAAGAAGACAAATTGACGTTGGGTTGGCAATCGTTACTCAAGGCTTTCTTTCCAAAAAAGGATCGCAATTCGGACTGTAAAATCGCCAAATCCTCAGTTGGAGGTTCCTCAAAGTACCTCTAAAAATGCCTTGAAAAACTCGTGGAAAATTCTAAGTTTGTAGAAGCTTTTCTTAGTATGTAACATTTAGGATGTAAAGCCACCTTTGATGAAATTGCTCAAAATACCTCTAACCGTGAGCTATTGAAACTCAGGAACGTTATCAACTTGGAATTCAGAATGTATAACAATCAAGGACAATCTATTCAATATTTTCTGAAAATGTAGTCCACTATATGTAGTCCTTTTTGTCTAATTAGCGTTTCTTTATAATTTCATCCATTAATACCATAAATAGGGTGGGACTTGAACTAATCCCCCTTACCTTAATCCTGCTTGTGTTTTAAGGGTTTTTGATTTCATGCCGCCTGTTATGTTGAAATTTGTATTTATCTCGTCATGGAATGTTGGCCGCGAGGTAAATATCGATATTACGATATTTTGATATTTTTAAAATTCAACAAAAATGCGAACAAAAAATGTCGATACTTATTTTTAACAAAATCGATATTTTTTAACACCAGCCATATTTTTTCACGCACAACTCACTTGATGATCCTCACTTGAAATCCCAAAACAAAAGTTCGATAGACTCTTTCAAAGACCCTAGGTTTTCGTATCGAATTATTCAACGCAAAGTTCACTCGATGACCGGAGAAAGAAATCCCAAAACAAAACTTCGATACTCTCCTTCGGAAATCCTGCATTCTTAATATCGATATTTTTTGCAACTCAAAATTCGATACTCTCATTTAGAACTAGGGATGTAAAAAAATATCGATAAATCGATATTTTCTGATAAATATATCGATATTTTTGGCGATACGATATATTGATATTTTTAAAATATCAACAAAAATGCGAACAAAAAATGTCGATACTTATTTTTAACAATATCGATATTTTTACACATCAGCCATACTTTTTCACGCACAACTCACTTGATGACCGGGAGGGGGAAATCCCAAAACAAAAGTTCGATAGACTCCTTCAAAGACCCTACGTTTTCGTATCGAATTATTCCACGCAAAGTTCACTCGATGACAGGAGAAAGAAATCCCAAAACAAGACTTTGATACTCTCCTTCGGAAACTCTGCATTCTTAATATCGATATTTTTTGCAACTCAAAATTCGATACTCTCATTTAGGACTAGAGATGTAGAAAAATATCGATAAATCGATATTTTCTGATAAAAATATCGATATTTTTGGCGATACGATATATTGATATTTTTAAAATATTAACAAAAAAGCGAACAAAAAATGTCGATACTTATTTTTAACCACATCGATATTTTTCCACACCAGCCATATTTTTTCACGCACAACTCACTTGATAACCGGGAGGGGGAAATCCCAAAACAAAACTTCGATACTCTCCTTCGGAAACCCTGCATTCTTAATATCGATATTTTCTGCAACTCAAAATTCGATACTCTCATTTAGAACTAGGGATGTACAAAAATATCGATAAATCTATATTTTCTGATAAAGATATCGATATTTATGGCGATACGATATATTGATATTTTTAAAATATCAACAAAAAAGCGAACAAAAAATGTCGATACTTATTTTTAACAATATCGATATTTTTCCACACCAGCCATACTTTTTCACGCACAACTCACTTGATGACCCGGAGGGGGAAATCCCAAAACAAAAGTTCGATAGACTCCTTCAAAAACCCTACGTTTTCGTATCGAATTATTCCACGCAAAATTCACTTGATGACCGGAGAAAGAAATCCCAAAACAAAACTTCGATACTCTCCTTCGGAAACCCTGCATTGTTATATCGATATTTTTGCAACTCAAAATTCGATACTCTCATTTAGAACTAGGGATGCAAAAAAATATCGATAAATCGATATTTT
Source organism: Rhynchophorus ferrugineus (assembly GCF_030347505.1). Lineage (NCBI taxonomy): Eukaryota > Metazoa > Arthropoda > Insecta > Coleoptera > Curculionidae > Rhynchophorus > Rhynchophorus ferrugineus. The sequence goes on from NW_027472587.1 coordinate 15,596,089, forward strand.
CTTATAAAGATGTCGATATTTATGGCGATACGATATATTGATATTTTTAAAATATCAACAAAAATGTGAACAAAAAAAAGTCGATACTTATTTTTAACAATATCGATATTTTCTGATAAATCGATATTTTCTGATAAAAATATCGATATTTTTGGCTGATATATGGATATATGGATATATTTAGTCGATATTTTTCTTATATTTTTATATATATTTTTTATACTTATTGCAAAGAGAATAACAATATTTCTTTCCCCCGATATATCGATATATTGATATATCAATATTTTTTTAAATATCAAATTAATAATATAAAAAAAAATTATTACTTTCACCACTTTTCTTTAATATAATCGATATCCACTAATATTATTAGTTGTCCATTGTTCAACTATAAAAAAACAAAGCAGTTTTTCAGTAAAACCGATGAGTTTGATTCCGAAGCCTATTGAAAGCAGATAATACCCTTTATTTTCTTAATGGAATCGAACTATACTTATTTTGTTGTAGCGGCATCAAGATTACCGACAACCCAACAGGAAAAAAAGGGGGGAAGATCGAATATCTAATCCTTATCGCTCGTTTCGAAGCGTCTGTTTTTTGTCGATATATACGAAAAGCGACCTATAAATTATTGTTCGCCTTTGGGAGACACGGCCAGATTGGAGAAAAACAAAGGCTCCTCCACGGTTTTTCGTTTTGTGTGCTTTGTCGACGCCCCACAGGAGGGATGATCGGGTATTTGTTCCCTCTATATCAGGTGTTCGCTCTAAATCAATTTTATGAAATTCATTAGTGCCTCTGTGTATTATCAGAGAAGATAGAACCGTGACAAAACATGGACTTTTACTATTTTAAAAAACATTGGGTATTGTTAAATAAATGGTAAAACAATTCTCGTATTTTTGTTTGTAAATGTTTGCTTGGCTTTTATTTTCGGTTTGATACGATGGAAGAATTTATAGAGGAAACTCATACCAAAATTCACGTAAATGTACCAGTATCCTGTGAAACATCTCGAGAAAGTAGGCTTTAATGGCGTATTCTTAAAGAATTAGGCTTTGGAAATATGTAAAAAGATTTCTAGACTAGAGAAACCCCTTAAACATTTGTTTGTCAATGATACAATATATATATATATATATATATATATATATATATATATATATATATATATATATATACATATATATATATATATATATATACATATATATATATATATATATATATATATATATATATATATATATATATATATATATATATATATGGACTTTTATATCCTAGTCTGTTTTTTTTTAATAAGGGTGTCATTAACCAGAGAACAACATATTTCTTACTCTATTACTCTAAGCCAGTCAATAGAAAATAGAAAATAAATGGTAAAAAAATGTCGTATTTTTGGCTAAAAAAAAGGTTTGCTTGGTTTTGGTTTTTACTTTGAGACTATAGAAGAATTTATATAGAAGACTCACACCAAATTTAAAGTAAATCGATACAGTACCTCTCAACAAAAAAGAGTCCCCAGAAAACGGGTTTCGAGTTTTAGGTCGTAAAAACAGCTATATATCCGAAAATAATTCAAATTTTGAATTTTTTTTTGAATTTCCTCTTGAATGTACATATTTAAAGAGTTAAGTTTTGAAGGTATGAAAAAAATAGATTTCTTCACATGTTTAGAAATAAACAACTGCTATATTTCTAAAAATAATTTAAATTTTGAGAAATGCCCTCCAAAGCGTATTCTTAGAGGATTTAGGCTTTCAAAATACGAAAAATCGATTTCTTCAAATTTCTGAACCACAATAAATCCTTGAATCTTTTGCTTATCACCAACACAATCCATATAGTCTGTTCAAAGTAATTTTGTACGTATATCACCTAAATTTGTGACGTCGTGCACAACATCGCTAAGTTACCGTATCAACTATGTATCAAAAACTTCGAATAGACCGATCGAATAGAAAATGTCATCTGACCTGTTCTTTAGCATCAGTGTACCATTGATCAGAGAGAGAACATATTTTTTACAGTAGGTAGGTCTTCCAGATATCGGTACTATAAATAAACATGTTGCACAACACAATTGTACTTGTTTGTGAATAACACCTATTTAAATACAGTTACTTGAAGGTTTGAATTTGAATATTTCCCAAAACTTTTACTTACACACTACCGGAATCTCAACAGTCTGATAAAATATTCCTACTGTTAATGATACAAATTAATATTAGCTTATGTATTTGTGTAGGTCCTAGATATATTTTGTTAGCATAAATACAATATTGCTTACATTTTTATATATGTAACTTCATGTAACCGATACTGTATACGAAGAAATTTTTTCATGTTAGTTACTTAAACACTTAAAATATTTTTAACCAAAACATATAAATCACTCTGCTCGGACATTAAGTATTTTCGATATACATCAGTTTTATTATCCAACAACCGAAACGAACATTAGCAGAAATATCGGCCCCAAAGCCATAGCAACCGAGTTCGATGTGTATATAACCACTTTCGAATGATATAATGAGGCAGAACGATAGCACGAAAGACATCTGCCACTGGTTAGTTCTAATTTAACTTAGGCAGTGGCAGATTTCTCCTGCATTACTCACAACACTGTTCTCCAGAACTGGACCCATGCCAAGAACGGATAAATCAGTTACAAAATCAAGAAACCTAACCGTATTTCTATTTAAAATTTATTTACATTATATACATGTTAAAAAGAAAAGAATATCTTATGCTCAACAACTTATGGTTGTTGTTTGAATTTTGAAAACAGTGTGGACCTAAGATGAACAACTACGGGGTTACCTAAAGAAATCCAATATCAATATGATCCAAACTTATCCAAGCAAAGTTCTTCGCAGCATTGTTAACGACCCATGGTATATTACAAATGAGAACGTCCACAAACTTCTAAGGGTACTAGATAAACACCATTTTATAAGTCGTAATGATTTGAGTAAAACAACAACAGTATATCGATTAGAAAACAGAGAGTTTATCTGAGCCAAGGATTTAAGAGGATAATGGACTTTGAATAAAGAACGTATTTAGAATGTGGTATTCCAAGTAAAATTGCATATATTCAAAGAATAACAAGAATATGTACTTTGTATTGCTGACTAGAACGTAGGGAACAAGGTTTTCTTGAAATTCTTGGATAGTGGACTTAAGCGACAACTAATATACATTCAGATAAATACTCTAAAACGTATTTTTCAAATTTCTCATGGAAACTTTTAATTAACTGGAATAGATTCAAAATGAGAGAGATATGAATAATTATTTTTGCTATAAATGTAGTCAATTTCTCGATTTATTTTTTAACACTATTTTGTAATTCCATTTTGTATATTTCATCAAGCACTACTATAGGAATATCCACATTCCGAAGAATCTAAATTCAAAGGAAACGCCACTGAAATTCATTTAATATGAACATAAGCCGTCGATAAAAGTGAATAATGATTTGAACGTTTTAGAAGTGATACATTATATTAACTGAGTTCAGCATGTGTAAGAAGAAATAGAGGATAAAAAAGCACCTGAAAAATGGTAGATGAGATTCTCCCAAAATGTACTAAAAAATCTGTAGGTTTTTCTAAGAATTATATATGTATATATATATATATATATATATATATATATATATATATATATATATATATATATATATATATATATATATATATACTTATATAAAACATTAAGTCCAACAAATGCAAGGTATTAATTTTGTATCGAATTTCTAAAAAAAGTTTTCCTTATTAAAATCGGAAACTTATTAAGTTATGTATTAACTTTCCGAAAAAAAATATACTAACCACCAATTATATTCTCGTTTTTCCATACGTTATAATATGGATAAATACATTTTATTGCTAATAAACGCCCACTATATTAAACGCCTTTCCCATAAATCACTTGATTGGGCAAATTTATTTATTCGATTTTAATGAAACCGTTTTCATAATCGCGTATAAACGATACGAGATACTTGGCAAATGGCGGTTTAAAATTACCGATATCAATAACCGTGAAAAATGTGAAAAGCATTTTGATATTCATACGTTTTTTGTTTAGAGCTATTGCTAATAATTGAAGCTCCATATATAACATACAATTTGTCAATGTCATTACGACGAATTCATTACATTGAAAAGAATATTAACAATTATAAAATAGCTTCATATAACTTTATGAATTTCAATTTTTCTACATAAAAAAGATGTAGAAAGTAGTAAATTAACAAAATTCATAGCAGGCAAATTAAAAATAAGCAAAGAATTATTGTTTCTGCAATATATATATTAGGTAACAAATATTGATAAAAGATAAAGACTGTATAAATATATAAATAAATTAGTGAAAATATGCAGCAATTAAAATGAAACTAAATACATAATTTGCATAGATGGAACACGTAGGGGAAATTGAAGAAACTATGAATGATAACCATATTTGCAAAATTGTTTTGTTCTATATTATATTATATTCTCTATCTATATTATATTCTCTCTTTGAATATGCAAACATGTATTATTTCATTTATTATTCCATATTTATGTTTATAATATTTTTATAGCATCTTTATTAGATGCGCTTATTACAATCTTAATTTACAATTAATTTATTACTACTTCTCCTATGTACTTGGATTAATTAACAAGCAAGACGAGTGCGAGAAAATACATCAGTATGTATTCCTCAATTATAAAATTATAATTATTTATTAATTATTAACTTATAGCTATAGTTTACACTAAAGGTATACACTTTATATAAGTTCGTATGGTTTTGTTCGTTTCAATCTCCTGACAACCTGCGCGCTGTCCAGCAGTTGTTAGTATGATTTAGTAATCTTCTTTCGTGTTCCAAGGCGAAATCTTGAACAACTTCGCAAAACCATTTGATTTCCAGGTCATCGTGCAGTTCTTCATTAGTTACTTAGCGATAGGCATTGGTAATCAAGCGAAGAACCTTGTTATGGCAGCGTTGTATGACTAGTTGATTTGAATTTTTAGTGCAACCCCATACTTGCACTCCATAGGTCCAAATTGGCTTTGTAATTGTATTATAGATCAACCTCTTTGATTTTAGATCAAGTTGAGAGTATCTTCCGACTAACCAGTATAGTTGTTTTATTTTGGTTCTAATGTGTTTTGCTTTTTGTCTAATGTGATGCTTCCAATTTAATCTATCATCAAGATGGATTCCAAGGTATTTTGCTGATTCTGCTTGAGGAATCGGGCATCCATTGAGTGATATAATTAAGTTTTTATTATTTCGCCTTAATGCAAAATTAACGTGGACAGATTTGGAGCTATTAAGTTCAATTTTCCAATCTTTCGTCCATTTATAGATTTTGTTGACTGCCACTTGCCCTTTTTCTGTTGCCCTAGACAGAGATATATCTTTTGCCATAATTATTGTGTCGTCAGCAAAGGTTCCAAGAAATGTTTCTTTTGTTGTTGGAATGTCAGCAGTGTAGAGCAGATACACGAGAGGCCCTAAGACGCTACCTTGTGGAACTCCAGCCGAGATATTTTTAACTGTCGAGAACGCCATTTCGTGCGATACTCTAAATTTTCTTCCGAATAAATATAACATGTTTATAATATAAAAGTAAATAAAGATGTGATGCTCTGAAGTTTTTACAGATCTTAAAATAATTTTACTTATGATACCACATTATAATTTTAAGTAGAGTAGTAATTTAAACTTCTTAAAACTTTGTTGATCATTGAAACTTAATGGAAATTAGATTTAATTAAATATCATTTAAAAAATGTTTATGAGTATTAATTCTTAAGTTAGTTTGTATATATTTTAATATACAGACATTTATTATTTTAATTAATGTTGTATAACAAATACATTTCTGATCTTATATTGAAAATACTATGAAAACAAGTTTTAGTAACCCTGTCAATGACAGAAACTTGATTAATTTAATAAACTGTGGTCGAATTTCGACCACAGGGCGATCACTAGTCTTTATTATTGTTTTTAAATTAAGGATTTTGTTCATATTTTGCATATGGATTCCACAATCAACTATTATCCTGTGGTCAGCAAGGCTGGCAGCTGATACGTTACCAGTTATTAATAAAATACGCCGACGTGTAGTACACATTGATGAAACCAATGAAACCAAAACACTGTACCCAATCCAATTACAAAAAGGGTTGAAAAAATTCCCATTGAATTTGTGTTGTTTCAACAGCGACACTTTTATGTTTAACTTTGCCTGTTTACATAAACGAAGCCAACATTTTTTGTTTATATACCAGCACCGCTAACTACATCAATACAATTCCGTTTCAGATAAAAATAGCAGTTCGCTAGGATTATTAATTATAATTACCAGTAGAGTAACTGTATCCAATTGAAGAAATAGTACCAGACTAAATATTTTCTCTCTTTTGCAACTAAACAGTTATAGTTCTACAAAAATAATCGGGCAATTAAGTCACGATCCTTCTACATAACCAAAAAAAGAGCTGGAACTCTTACAGAAAACAACAAAATAAATTTAATATATGAAATATAATTGTAAATATTTCCTATAGAACTGAAAACGAAATAATTCCACTGTTTACATCTTAAAAACAATCCTCCAATTTCGCTCTTAATATTGTCTCCCTTAATTATATTTCATTCGTCCGAATATTAAGTTATAAGCAGAGGGAACATTGTTTCGTTTCATACTCCATTAATTAGTTTTACTTGCCGACAAAGATGCTTTTAATTTGTTGGATGCCTCGAATAGCTAGCTTCCTGGAGGACAGATAGCCTCGGTATTTGCACGTGACTATATAATTTATGATTTAAATTAAAAATTTTAAATTTTAATTAAAATGTTTAAATACTTTTCAAAAAACAAATTCAAATTAAATTTGAAAAGGGTATGCCTTTTTGGATATTGTCACATTTGGTGTATATTCCTTCCAAAAATAATGATTTCCAATTACCGATTGTAGATTATTCTCGTTTTATTCTAATTAAAAAGATATATAGTCGTGTGTCCGAACTTCTAACCGAATCAGCCTATAAAATTCGCTTGGTGTTCCTGGTTTCAGCTGCACTATATATTACCATGGACATTGTGACTAAAATATCACAAAAAGTGGAGAAAAACATAATGTTAAATTTTCCAAAGAGAAAAGTGAGTAGTTTTTTCTATATTGTGTTCTCCAACCAATCGTAATTTTACTCCTACTATTGCGATAGCCGCGCGTTCGAATCCTGCTGGGCATGGTCTTAAATTTATGTTTGTGATTGTTTAAAATATGTGAATGTTCTAGGCAAGAGTGTAAAATCCGACAAGGAAAATGATCCCAATCACGGGATAATGCTGGGATGATTTCTAAAATTGGTCACTCGCCAGTCGGTAGGCTTAATGCTCAGGACCGTAATTCGGAGCCCACTTTAAACTTTAGGCTCAGTCCAGATATACCCATAATTGGTAAAAGGAGACTTTAAAATATATATAAAAAATACAAATATTAATAACATAATTACATTTATATAAGGGGGTGACAAAGAATTGTTATAGCTGGTTTTGGTCGAGAAAAATATACAACGAAAATCTGTTTGGACTTGTGGAAATAAGTATAGTCTACAATAACACCAATTTGGATTAACTCCATCAAACACATAGAATAATTTTGTTATATGTCATTAGTCAATATTAACTAATAGCCAAATTCGCTGTTATTTTGGATATATATATATATATATATATATATATATATATATATATATATATATATATATATATATATCTATATATATATATATATATATATATATATATATATATATATATATATATATCTATATATATATATATATATATATATATATATATATATATATATATATATATATATATATATATATATCATAACAGTTGAATTACAACCGGTATATCCTGGAAACATAAATTATAACGATTATAATTTACAACATTTTTGGCTATCGTCACTTTAACGCCCTCCAGTGGAAAAAAAACACTTCTTCCACATCAAAAGGTTTTAAAACATTTAAAAATGACTTGGATCCGAAAAAGTTCAACGCCAGTAAAATATTCTTTCAGCTATATCGGTTCGAATGGAAAGCCGTCATCGAGATAAATGGGTCAACGAGAACTTTAACAACCTTCTGTCTCTCTCTCTCTCTCCCTATCTCCCACCCCTCTCCCGCCATCACCCGTGTCGTAACGTCAGGAAATTGGTGCCCCTTCCGATCATATTCCGCCGTGTCCAAATATCTACGAAATTTGACTAATTTCAATCAAGTAAAGTTCGGGAAATCCTCTTAGTATATACAGCGCGACTGGTCATCATAGGTCAAGTCAGGAAATTGTCAAAATCCATTAATTTTTAATTATGTCCCAGTACAGACGTTCCATAGTAATTTGTGCCCTATATTTTAATATTAATGAATGGAAATAGTAAAGTTTTATGTTACGACACATTAAGAAACCAAAATAATATGAAATATTAATATTAAGTGCTACATAAAGATCATAAATAATCTCATATTTATATAAAAACTGTCCATATAATATTGAAGGTTTAATATTTATCTTATTCGGATCTCACGTAAACAAAGTGAATTAATTAATGTTTTATTAGTTGGATACGACGATAGAAACATGCTGCAAGTATACTTAATTAGGTAAAATAATACAGCAAAGCACACAAATAACATGAGAGAAACATTTATAAAAGAAAGCAAATCAATAAGCAATTAATAACAAACATCATGTTAACATCATATATCATATCATCTTATAAAAAGTTAAAGAGTTGTTAAAATCATATCTAATAAAAGGCAAAAGACAACAATAATAATAGTAAATAAAAAAATGATTATAAATGGAAGAACTAAATAAACAAAATAGAAATAAGAAGATCTAAGAAGAAAATAAGAGAAGGAAAAGTTAGTAAAGTTAAGGAAAAGTATAAAAGATATAAGTACGATCAAAAATAAGGCAAGAAGAAAGAAGAATCCAAAGAAGTAGAGAAAGAGAACTAAATCACTGAACCTATTGAAAGTATATGATCTCTACATATTTCTCTGACAGCATTTTGTTTAATTTACATATCAAGCTCTTCAGCAAGCATATTTTTATCTCATTGGATAGTTCTCTCAGTTAATGATATTATAATTTGTGATTTTAAGTTATCATTACTAGTTACCGCTGTTCATTATTAAGTATATAGACCCCAGCTATATGTTCAATAAAAAGGAAAGATATAAAATATATAAGTACTATCAAATCAATAAATCAGCATGGGAGTAGAAAACAAGACCTAGAAAAAAAAACAGTAGTTAATAGTACGCCAATAGTTGGTACACTAATAAAGAAACGAAAAAATGGCAAATAGGAGAAATCTAAAAGGGTTAAATAAATATAATGAATTTCGTACGAGAAGAAAAAAGAAAAAAGCAAGGAATTGATGAACGGTGATAGATAGAACAAATAAATGAAAAGCCAAATAGTAGGATGGTCTAATCATATATAATAGATAGTTTTAAAACAATTTTCAATAGAAAACAACACAGAAGATCAGGAATTCTAAAGTGATGGAATTTCAAAGAATTAGAAGAACGTTCCTAGCGGTTTAAAACAATTTTAAACGGCTCTACATAATTTATCTTACGACCTCGCCTGTTTATTTGATGTTATTGCCAACAGTAGATTCCGAGACGGAGATGTAACACATGTAACGACTCATTGTTTATCTTTCCCCGCGTAGATTTTCCCGAATTTAATTGATATCATCTCGATGATCCTTGGCGGATATAAATAAACAGCACGATTCTTACACCGCTGCTTCGGCCATTCTGTCGTTAATGTTTTAACGCCGATCCGTATTACAAGTGGATTTAACTCGTAAATAAATCCTCTTGTTGATGGTGGGCCGCATCACTCCAACTTTATGTCTCAATAAATAATTCTGCACTTCTGGCGATTTATTTTCAATCTTATTTTTGTACTAGAAAGTTAAGGCGACTGATAACGCAGGGCTGGTTCATCAATAGTTTTGCTGAAGATATTTTAATTCATTTAATATGGCTCTGCGATTAACTTTAAGGACTACAACAGAATGTATAGAATTTTATTAAATATTTGTCTTTTGTCAATGCCAATATTAATCAACTGATTATTATTATAATTTCCGTTTGAATACCGTCGTTTAAAGAGCATTTTCTCAAATTATTAATATATTATTACTACTATTTGTCTCAGTGACCCAACACTAAGTATTTGTCTAGAAAAATGTATTAGATCTTACTTATTTTCTAACAAAATATAATAAAAGTTAGTACCACTTATAGTTCTGTAGTATCTGTAGTATCTGGACTCAATGCCTTATTCTAAGATACCTGCATTATGTTGATAAATACTTCTCGCAGAACACCCCATAACTGAATTACACAGATCCATGTATGGGTATCTGCTTGTACAACAGCAACTTATTTAAATCTTATCCAAATTCTTTCCTCTAAATATTCAACAAATTTATTGGTATTTATTTTCTTTTTCATATGCCTCTTTTTAACGAAATTTTGCATCAATACTCATCCCAATATAATTAGCATTGTTACTATACGGGATAACAGTATTATTCATATTTATTTTTTAAAAAAGTAAGACATATTTTGTTAAGGTCACTCTTAATCTATCAAAATAAAAGTCAGTCGGAAGATTTTTTCGAAGTAGAAGACGAAGTCAAATAGCTGTTGAATAGCCTTACAAATACACTTCTTCAGGAATAAAATATGATATTTTTGCAGTGCTGCTGCCATATAGTACACTTCACTACATAAATGCATAAGCTCATACAGTTTCATTCTCTCAAATCTGCGTCCTAGTTCAGTGTTGTCCAAGAGTTTTTACGCTTCCGAGAAGTTAACATAGAAGTAGAGTCTGTCCTCATATCTTGTTGCGAATCTCTTTAATTTCCTTTATGACAGTTGGAATCCGAAGGTGTCGGTAATACTTCCTGTAGTATCTGGACTCAGTACCTTATTCTAAGATACCTCCATTATATTGATAATACTTCTCGCAGAACACCCCCATAACTGAATTACACAGATCCATGTATGGGTATCTGCTTGTACAACAGCAACTTATTCAAATCTTATCCATATTCTTTTCCAAACGATACACGTATACGTCCAGTTGACATCTTGAGAGTGTCTGCTATTTCATTCAATTTCAATTTACGGTAATTCAAAATAATTTTGTGGATTTTTTAAATGTTTTCGTCGGGTAACAGCCTCTTCAAAAAGCAACATTTTATCAACACGCGAAACACGATATAATTTAATACACAGTAACACAATTTGTTCCAAATCCTTTACAATTAGTTTATATACATATATAATTGTTTATAACTGAATTAACAAGATCTAAGGGCAACCCGTAAAGATTTCGGGGGGAAATCAGTGCCTATAAGGATTCGGTTGGGATCCCGATATACCGGAATAAAAATCTACTCCACTATCGGGGGAGAATTCCAGAAGTATGGATATGGCTCTTTTATTAGTTCTAGATAAAGAAAGGTTAAACTGTTGAATGGGGGTCCCGGGACTCGGCGGGCGACCGCCCCTCCACGAGCGTCCTCCGACCGCTATCGTGTGTCCTCACGGTTCGATCGTCGAGCGGAGGGGTCGCGCAGGACGAGGGGGGAGCGGCGGCCGAGACGAGGAGTTAATAAAATAAAAGTTGCCCCTACGTCTTATTGGAGAAATAAAAGAAACAGGAACGTCGGAGGGGGGACCTGTTGAGTTTTTTTTATTGCTTTGACGGGCAAGGATCGAGATGAAAGCGGGGGAACGTTTTCTTTTGTTCCCGGTGCCCTGGAAAAATTGTGTTAGTGCCGAGTTCGATTTTGTTTCCGGACAGAATGATTGCATTAATATAGATCTCGTCGTGTCTTCCTGGAGCTCCTTTCCCTGTACGAAAGAAGGGTACCGGAGCTCTCTGTGTTCTGAATGGTCGCTTCATCGATATTAGTGCTTTGATTCAGTCTTTTTTATCTATAATTCCTTTCGTACAGCCCTACAGGGTTTAATCCTCTTCAGTCTGAGAAAAGTAGACTTAACCGCTCTCATCAAGTCCTATCTATCGGACAGATATTTCCAGATCAAGATCAGGAAAACACTTTCCAGTCAAAAAAAAATCGACGTTGGGTACCTCAAGGTTCCCCGCTGGCCCCAGCCTTATTTAATCTCTTTATTTCAGATCTTCGGAGAAAAGAGCACATTGATGTCGCGTTTTTCGCTGAGGACACTGCTTTCTGCACGGCCTCCAGTCTCGAGATTACCAATCAAAAACGTTTACAGAAGCAGCTCGATCATGCGGTCAAGTGGTTCAAATTCTAGAGGATGCAAATCAACCCCCTGAAAACCCAGGCCGTCATTTTCCATAAGAAGCGTTACGCACTGCGCGTCTCGCAACTTAAGATCGACACCGCAACTATTCTTTGACTGGACAACGTCACGTACTTAAGTCTCCACTTCGACTGACAGTTCCGTTGGCATTCCGAAATCCATAAAGCAATCCAGAAAGGTTCGGGGACAGCAAACCTGCTATCTTCTCTGATCTGCCCTTCTAGCAAACTTCCCATCTCCATCAAATGTCTATTTTACAAAATGTTAATTCGGTCCGTACTTCTCTACGGATCTAATGTCTACTTCAAGTTTGTTACACCCAACCAGGTGAAACGGCTTCAAGTTTTCTAAAATAAACTCCTCAGGAGAATCTAAAACGCTCCATGGTTTGCCATACATAATAATCAAATTCACAAGGAAACTGACACTACAGAAATCAACCACTTCACATCTCAATCCTTCCACAACTCAGATCAAGTTCTTCTGAAAACGCGTTGGTCGACATGCTGGGAGCTTAGCACCGCGTCACCGCTAATCTCCTCTTTTCCAGGCTGAAACGACCTCATCCGTCGTTGCAGTCATAACTTTTGCCCCCCTACCACAGCATCCAGTCATGTGTTAACTCAAGTTCGCGAATCTATAGTTAGTTTCACCATCTGTTTTTTGCCTGGTCCTCCTGCCCAATCCCCAAATTTAATGCAATAATTATAGCGACCCACAGGGGTCAACTGTGAGGCAGTTTCAGTTTAGTGTATTGGTAGTCCCACATAACCCGGTCCATCTTGTCACTGCAGGACCGCGTCCAGTCTCCGCGACCAGGCGTGCGTCGTAAATTCCACCGCCTGGTTTTAGGCCAGAACAGTCTGAGAGCAGTGCGTCGTGTTATATTATTTTTCAAGGTTTTATTATAATATTTTCAATATTCAAATTCGCTCAAAATAACGCAAATAAAGCTGAGGACAAAATTAATTTGTTTATTGTATATTGTATACAAAAGGATTAGCAATTTTAAATATAACAGAGTGTTATTTTTTATCAGATTTAGAAATATGACAAAAACAAAAAAGAATCAACAAAGTGGCATGATTATATGAATTAATTTTAACAAATTTTTCTTCAATTTTATTAAAAATCATATTTAATGAGAGATTAATGGTTTATGTGATAAAATCAAGGGCGAAGGTGTATTTCGTTAAAATTAACATAATAAATAAATATTATTATCAAATATGATTCATATGGTTACGTGAATTTAAACAGCTCGCAAAATAGCTAGACATTACTAAGAAATGGCGAAGGCGCTTCAATATAATGGTGAATGCGCTTTTCTAATTTAATTACAATTCAATTTGTCAATATATCACTATTAGATATAAGAAATTGCGGTAACGACTCTGTCGCTTGAACTTGCACGTTCCCTATCCCCGGTACGACGGTCCCGCTCCCGCCGAGCGCGCAAAATAGGTTGCGAAAACTGGATGACCGGCAATGCGTGTCAAGTTCGACTTAATCAAGAACAGAATAAAAAGCGATTTCCCAACGGCGACGCGGGTTAAAATAGTGGCCGGGACATTAAGACGCATAGTTGGCGGACGGCCAGGACGGCCGCCGAGAATGAATTCGACGGCGTTACGGTAAAAATGGCGATGAAACGGTCCGACAACCGGACGACGCGCGGACGGAATTCGAACTTCGAACCGATATATTAAGCCCGGCCATATTTTTTGCCCTGCCCCCTTTCTCGAATCGAAGGATAATCTGGAAATATCCCGATAAAGTTTCCCGATTATTTATTGTTTTTGTTCTAAGCCAACTTTAATGTGAAACCAGTTGATAACGTCATCCGATAATGGGATTCCTCTACGGCCAATTCGCTCCGACGAAGTTATATCGTGTCGATAGGACGGAGACAATCAGACAGAATGGAAACCAAGCAGTATTTCTCGCTAGTCATCATTTTTAACCAAAAATACAGTGATTGAGTTCTGTTTGTAGTATTTTTTATAACATCTTTATTAGATAGGCTTAGTACAATCTTAATCACTTCACTACTCACGTACCTCACTTCAATCTCCTGACATCCTGCGCGCTGTCCAGCAGTTGTATTGCTTCCACGTTAGTATGATTTACTAATCACCTTTCGTGTATCAGATCAAGTTGAGAGTATCTTTCGACTAACCAGTATAGTTGTTTTATTTTGGTTCTAATGTGTTTTGCTTTTTGTCTAACATGATGTTTTCAATTTAATCTACCGTCAAGATAGCTTCCAAGGTATTTAGCTGATTCTGCTTGAGGAATCGGGCATCCATTGAGTAATATAATTAAATTTTTATTATTTCGCCGTAATGCAAAATTAATGTTGAGATGCGGGAGAGAAAACAAGGTTCTAAATTACAATTATTACATTACAAATACAATTTATTTTCTCTCTTCCATGAGTAAATTAATACCTACATATAATATACATACATATATATATATATATATATATATATATATATATATATATATATATATATATATATATATATATATACACATTTACAAGATATTAATTAATACGTCATGACGTCATGGGAATTCATACTTCAATACTTCAATTAATGCTCATTCAATTCTTTCTTCTTCATTCAATTCAATAGTTTCTCCTTCTCCATTCTCGATAACACTCCAACATTTTCCAACTCTTTCCCCCCGTATTCATGCAAATTACTGTCAGACTGTCTTCTCGTTGTGGATGCACATTGTTTTATCGTTGAAGCTCCTCCCTCGCGTTCTCGGTGGTGGTGAACAAGGCTGGTCCAAGAAACCCTTTTCTGTGTGGTGGGAAACATTATTCCAACTAGAATTTCTCACGCTGATAAAACATGTGCGTTTCGGACTCGTAAGAAATTCCCAAAAATTCCACGATTTCGGGTCTTGTTGGTATTTATGGTTATAGGCGCCATCAGGAGTCCTCTACCAGGTCTACCATCCGACACGTTTCGTCTAGCCTCGGTACTTAAACCCTCGTTTTCCTAAACACTCGGCAACGCGCCGATGGGAATCATCCTTGTTGAACAAGTCTGTTCTGTTTACTTGGTACCATTTTGAATGTCTATATTTACCAGTCGTTTAATATACTGCGAACGTTATGTTTTTTATCGGGTCATAATTCTTTTCCTGTCACAAATATTAAAACCTTCAGTTAAAAGGTCTAATAAAACAAATAAATTTGCATCGCAACAATTAACGTGGACAGATTTGGAGCTATTGAGTTCAATTTTCCAATCCTTCGTCCATTTGTAGATTTTGTTGACTGCCACTTATACTTTTTCTACTGCCTTAGTCAGAATTTGTAACATAATTAATATATTTTTAAGTTAGAACACCTGGAAAAGGAAACGAGTTACTCGCAGAAATAAATTTTACTAATTGTAACTACCACTCAGGGCGTGAAACCACTTACTGCCCCACCGACAGTAATAAAGTACCAGATCTACTAGACTTTTACATTTCGAAAGGTATATCATCAAATCATATACAATTCTAGCCAGAATGACGGAATAGTTCTGACCCTTCAACGATTAAATCGTAAACAAACAAAATGAATTCGCATTTCTTATAAATACCAACCCCCAAAAAAGCATTTTTTATTAAGCATATAAACTTCACGTCGAGTCAAACACTAGAAAAAATATAACCGTGTCAAATTTGAATATATTTCCCCGTTGGCTGGCGATATATCGGCTGCGGTCGGGAGAAAACAGAGGGCCGGCCACCCTGCCGAAGGCGAAATGTAATCGAGTTTTACAAATATTTGTGGTGCGTGATTTTTTAAGAGCGAGACGATCGCCGGAGGACTCGCAAAACCTCCTTATATATGTTTACATAGGTTGCGCGATTTTCAATTTCGCACAAAGAGTATGTCCAATTCAACCATCTGAAACGAAATAAATCCTACGCACGATCACCTCGCTTTTATCCCATTTAGTTATTTATATTTCAAGAAAATGAAATGGCGAAGGAGCCAGAAAGAATTAGTTCGAAATTATGATAATAGACAATAAAGCTTTTTAAATCTATAAAATATTTTTAAAAGAACAAACAATAACAGTAATTATAGGAGGAATAGATAGATGGAACAAATAGAACAAATTTAAGAGTAATAACCGAAAATAGGACATTACTACGAAATGGCGAAGGAGCTTAGGAAATGTAATTAGACATTACTAGCGACCCGCCCCGGCTTCGCACGGGTGCAATGCTGATACTAAATTAAATACACTACAGAAAAAATATGAACGTTGTATATAAAAACATAGCGGCCCGCTCCGACTTTGCACGGGCATAAAATATATATGCCTATGTCACTCAATGAAAACATGATTAAAATCGATCCAGTATTTTTGGTTCCTTCATTACTGCCCTTGGCCTGCACGCATTAAATTTGGAGTAAAACAATTCCTCTTCCCCTATACTTACTATGAAGATTTCCTGCTATCTTTGGAATATTTAAGTTCATACAATTTTTATTACATTACACATTTTTAAACGCAAATTTTAAATTTGTAATATCTCCGAAAATATTTGTTTAATTTACATGCTGTAAGGAACCATATTGATCTATATTAATTGCACACTGTATTTAAGGTACTTAATTCGATAAGGATTAATGCCGTATTGCTTAAAATAGCTTCGTAAATAAGCCATTTTCTCACGTAAAAAGTAAACAATAAAAATGGTTAATGTGGGTTATCCCTAAAAGATAAACATATACCATCGCGGACTTTTTTGTAGACATTTTTATGGTGTACAATACTGTAGTACATTAATTTGATCTAACTCGTAGGGTTAGGCAGCGTTTTTCCTAATTGCTAAATAAGCCTAAAAAAAATAGGTTAATTTACGGCATCACGTTAGAAACCTCTAAAATTAGCAATGTTGCCTTAGTATATTATGCATGTATTATACATATAAACCTTCCTCTTGAATCACTCTATCTATCGAAAAAAACCGCATCAAAATCCGTTGCGTAGTTTTAAAGATTTAAGCGCACATAGGGATATAGGGACAGAAAAGGCGACTTTGTTTTATACTATGTAGTGATAAGCAATAATACTACTTCATAAACCGGAATAACGATATATTTCAGTTTTCTTATTATTAATTATTAATTTACCGATTAACTGGTAAAAATATAACTATTTCTCTAACCCGTAAGTCATTTTAGAAAACTATAATTCAACGAAAATCTCAAGAACAATGATGGGAACATAAAAAATGCTTTTTTTCATCCGAATTAAAAAAACGAACCCGAAAATACTTTATTATCGCCAAATTATATAACGGAAAGTTCACGAGAGCAAAAAAAAACAATATCTCGATTTTGTCCCGAACTTTTTATATCCACGAAAGGCAGGACTTAAAAACTTTTAAGTGTTTTTCTTTCGTGTCAGTTAGTTAAAGAAAAAAATTAAGTCAATTCAATATGTTTTTTTCTTATAACAGTCTATATATATATATACAATGAAAATATATATGATTGACATACAACAAATATAGATAGATGTTCATAGAGGATTCAGAAAATAGTTACAAAAGTTACATCAATTTAGACAGTCTTACACAAAGCATAAAATAGCCATTAAATAGCCATTCATTTTGCCGGTATTCTATATTTATTTTCTCATTCTATATTTACTTTCTCACGAGCATATATTTCAACAAAAAAATTCAATTGTCATTAGACTGAAAAAGTTGTTCCTTTTATATTTTCATCACCTTTCAGTCTACCAATAGGCAAGTGACCTTACAATGGGATCAAATTTACGTCTATTGAACAATCACAAACATCATTTACATCCATGCCCTTGTGGGATTCGAACCTGCAGCTATCACAGCAGCAGAAGGACTATTTTTATCAGCTTTGACCACTGATACCCCACTATATGAAGAGTTATTCGTTTACAAAAAGTACAATTTCTTGGAAACGAAAAGAATTACCATGCCACCCATCGTATCTGCTCCACAAATATTTTTGTTTTGATAATTTGACTCTGTTATAAAAAAATACTTCATTAAATGAAAAATATATTAAAATACATATATTACTGTTATATTTCAAGCTGTGTTACATATTATATTCAAATTCATTCAAAATAACGCAAGTAAGCTTGGCGAAATTACTTTTTTTATTATACGGTATATAAAATTTTATATAAAATTGGAAGTAGCAATTTTAAATATTACAAAGTTTTAATTTTTTATGAAATTTTAGAATTAGAACAAAAAATAAAGTGATAGGCAAAGAATCAATAAAGTGTACTATATGACTAACTTTTCACAGATTTTTCGGAGATTTGAAATTAAAAAATAGACGACGATTATTGTCTTGTAAATACTATCTATTGTTATAATATATTTTCTCAAAAGCTTTGTGCCAAAAAGTGGTGTAGGTTTACTGCAGCGTTTTGTTGTATATCGTAATACATTAATAGGGTGACTTATATTTTTCTATATATTTCATATCTAATGAAACACCAATCAGAACGAATTACGTTACATCTATGGAAACTGGTACATTTTGCTTTAACACAACTTGGATATTCTCTGCGGTTTTTAATATTGTTTACCTATATTTATATAGTTTTCCGAGGTTTCTAAATATCAATTATTTTGTTTTCCAACTCTCGAAAGAATCCAACTACGAAACAAGGATTCATCACCACGAATAGTTGTAAGTTTACCAAGTAATTGATGAGTTCCATGGAGACTTTATTTCCTCAAACGAACTCGCTCGTTTAGCAGAATCTAGAAATGTTAGAACATCAATATAGGTATATTCGTACGGTAACCGAAACTCTTGTTCGTATAATAATATCGCAGGTTATGTTACATAAACATTATTTTTATTAACTATTATGGGTATCAGAGTTCACCACCCAAGATATGATATTAATATATTTGCTGAAAACCCGAAGTTATTAATAAAGGCATAAGAAATAGGAAGCAGGGAATTACCATGCAATGGTGAAGGAAAACTAGGAAATCCTAATTCGTTTCCTATAATTAGTGTTACTACTGCATAAACAAATTTACTGAAGTAATAATAACTATTTTGGACCAATGAACCAATCAATAAAGTGTGTTTAGATAGAACACATTGGAACAAACACATTTTACAGTAATAATAATATATGGATATTACTCCGGAATGGCGAAGGAGTTTTTAGCAATTCTAATTAATTTCCTACTATTAGTATCACTACTGCACAAACAAAATTACTAAAAGAAATATATTTGAACGAAGAATTTTACTATAATAGAAAATTTGATATTACCATGAAATGGCAAAGGATTTATTAGAAATGATGAAGGAGAAATCAAAAGTTTTTTTTTCATATATTACTTTTATGAGAACTATAAAAATTAAATAATACACGGACTAATTAATATTAAAACAATAAACAGCCAATGTACATTAAAAATTGAAAAGGTATTAAGAATTAATTGAAATTTCCTCATCCGAATCAAATAGTAAAATCCGGGCTAACAAAGAAATTAATCATTATCTGAAAGACAAATTCCCATCGCCCTTAATCATGGCTCTTCATAAATATTCAGCACTTTTCCTCTTTCATCGTTCGCACAAAAAATAATTTCCCTTTCCTTTTATCTCCTTTCCGAAGACAAACACTCATTCCGGAACAATTACCCGTAAATTCACCTTTGCCATAAAAAAAATCGTTCGCCCGCAAAACCAAACGGTTTTATTACCATTTTCCTGCGACGGGGATTATTACTGCGGAGCGATACCGATCGTGGGGTCTAGTTTTCGGTAACTAAAAAGGATTTCTTCTGTATAATGAACCTGTTTCCGTTTATTTGTCGAGATGTAATGAAGTGAGAAGAACTGCTAGGGTTTCTACGTCGGTGTATTAGACGGATGAATGTGTCCTGAACATTTTTTCGATCATATAAAAGCATTTATTGAGAAAAATTGACAAAATCTATGTAAATAAAACTGTTTTCCGTCATTTTTCTTGCAACATGACGATACCGTGTGAAGAAAATGTTAGTTCGGAAGAAAGCTTGTGCCCTATCGATCTAAAGATATGGTAATCAGAAGGCACTATGCCTATTGTTCAACTGACGTCTATAGACAACTGCAATAACAATTTCATTTCGTCTTAGTAGCTCATAATACACTACAGCTTGTTGATCCCACTACATGCAGATCAAGCTTGATTACCATAAATATTCTAAAATAATTACCTATAGCTTTTTACGTTTGGGACTATCGTAGTAGATCCACATCTAATCGTCAGTTATAGAACATTCAAAGTTTTCATGTACATACGCCATCAAAATGCCGCCATCAATTTTCAGTTTTCAGTACATACGTCATCAGTCTGCCGCAATTTGTAAATTCGTTTCAGAATCAGACAAGATTTTCCTTCTCATTTTATTCTAGTTGAAAAAAGACACAATGCTGCCTGATTAGTTCGAACGCGCAAACGAATAAGCCTGTCAAAGTCGTCCGGTTGTCAGACGTATGCAAAATTCTTGAAAGAACCAGTCATAAGAGGTTATAACTCTAACCTATAAACTATTGTGACTGTATAATTAACTGTACTTTTTAGATGTACGATAATGTTAAGAGCCGCCACTTTTGATATTTGAGTAAGTCTTTTTAAGATGTCAGTAAAAAAATGGAATTAATTTTTCTGTAGTTAAAAAGGCAACGGAGCTACATTTTTAAAACTATTTCTACTGATTCAAAATCGATAATACCATCGCATTTAGCATAGTAAGTTGCATATATACTGATATTTTCATCGATGATAATTTAACTTAAACTAAAGTTATACGGGAAAGCCTGAAATTCAGTGAAAATCATTAAATACGATGGATAAAATTATTTGGGTAACTTTTTTAAAATACTGATAACAATAGTTTAATTTTTTGTATGTATTTTGGGCAATGTAGGAATATTTTTAAAATTATTTCTGCCGTTACAAAATAAATAATACCGACACGGAACTACCGATTTTGAATCAAATAAACAACAAACAAGTACTAACAAAAAAACACTTAAGGAATCTCCATATTAAAGCAGGAAAAAAACAATTACGTTTCAAAACATTTCCAATCTTACGTATCCGATATTCAAATATTTCCCTGCTTTATCTTCGGTCTAACAAAAAATAATTGCGATTTCCCCAGCAGGAAGAAAAAAACAAACAGGCCCTCTCGAGCTCACGTCGACCTGTGATTTCAGATTTCACCTTCGCCATTCAACAGTTCCACCATCGAGATTCGGGACCGATCTCAATAGGAACAGGAATGGTATTTTATTACATGGAGAATCTTTCATAAGGCATTTCATATGCCTATGTCCCTCAATGAAAACATGATTAAAATCGATCCAGTATTTTTGGTTCATTCATTACTGCCCTTGGCCTGCACTCATTAAATTTGGAGTAAAACAATTCCTCTTCCCCTATACTTACTATGAAGATTTCCTGCTATCTTTGGAATTTCTAAATTCATACAATTTTTATTACATTACACATTTTTAAACGCAAATTTTAAATTTGTAATATCTCCGAAAATATTTGTTTAATTTACATGCTGTAGGGAACCATATTGATCTATATTAATTGCACACTGTATTTAAGGTAAAAATTTAAGGTTTAAAATAGCTTCGTAAATAAGCCATTTTCTCACGTAAAAAGTAAACAATAAAAATGGTTAATGTGGGTTATCCCTAAAAGATAAACATATACCATCACGGACTTTTTTGTAGACCTTTTTATGGTGTACAATACTGTAGAACATTAATTTGATCTAACTCGTAGGGTTAGGCAGCGTTTTTGCTAATTGCTAAATAAGCCTAAAAAATAGGTTAATTTACGACATCACGTTAGAAACCTCTAAAATTAGCAATGTTGCCTTAGTATATTATGCATGTATTATACATATAAACCTTCCTCTTGAATCACTCTATCTATTGAAAAAAACCGCATCAAAATCCGTTGCGTAGTTTTAAGGATTTAAGCGCACATAGGGATATAGGAACAGAAAAGGCGACTTTGTTTTATACTATGTAGTGGATATATATATATATATATATATATATATATATATATATATATATATATAGATATATATATATATATATATATATAAAAGGAAAATCGCAAGAGGAAATGGGTTTGTTGTTACGAAATACTAAAAAGAGCACTGTTTTTTTTTGGTATACTGTAAGGTGGGGCAAAAGTCCCGCCACCATTTTGATTGCGCGCCATCTTGGTTATGTGACGTTTAGCTCAATTTCGCATTAACCGTTATGGATAAATATACGCTACAAGAACGAGCAGAAATAAGTCTGGTGAAATTGAAGATTTTTCCTTTAAATTGATAATGCGTGATAGAGCCCATTTTTTCTTCTCAGTGGCCTTTTGGTTTTGGAGAACACAGAATCCTCAATTAATTCACGAAACATCATTGCATGAACTAAAAACAACGGTATGGTGTATCATACATGCTGGAAACATCATTGGTCCCTATTTTTTGAAACCGATGAAGGTGTTGCAGTTACTGTAACTGCTGAACGGTACCAAGACATAATTCGAAATTTTCTTGTGCCTGAAATGGAAGAGCAAGGACTAGAGGACACGTAGTTTCAGCAAGATGGGACCACAGATGACGTTTTTCCACGAAGACTAAATTCGCAAAGTGCTTCGCACCAGGCTTTTTCTTATGGGGTTTTTTAATAACAAAAGTTTACGTGATTAAGCCCCAAACGATTCAACATCCTAAAGACAATATTCATTACGAATATGAAGAAGCAGCCTCAAATGTTGCAGGATGTCATGAAAAATCCCTTTAAAAGAGCCAAAAGTTGCATAGCGGGGAAACGTTGCTTTTTGGGAAAACCAAACTTATTTTTCTTTCCCTTGACCAGAGTTATAGACTATCAAAATGGTAGCGGGACTTTTGCACCACGTTGTATTTATTTTGAAAAGATTTCTTATTTCGAAGGAAGTGTTATTTTAATATTAGAATTTTTATGCAATAACATAAGCGCTTGCATGTATTTTGATCGGAGGTATCTATAGTGATAAGATAAGGTCAATAAAGGTAAACAACTGTTTTTCTATTGATGAAATAAGAGCTTTCCCTCTAGTATTAGTGAATTGTTTGAAAATATACAGACGACAGTCATAGAACAAAATTTTATTTTCTACATTATTTGCTTTTCTTGCATTATTCAAACTCATCAAGCTCTTTAGAAACCTCTTCTACTTCGTCATATTTCATTTGTCCGTTTTTGTTTTAACGATTTGAAAATGGCGATTTAAATGCCAATAATAAGAACCAGCCTAGACGACCAAAAAGGCTCGAAGACAATGAATTGAAGTCTTGCAATTTGATGAAAACCCAGCTCAAACTTTCAAGCAGCTTATCAGATGAGTCAACTATTTAGAGGCCTTTACATATAATGGGGAAGATTCAAAAGAAAGAATAATGACTATTTTGAAGCGTTTCAACATTGTGGTTTCATAAGTCGCCATGTAAAACAGAGGATAGGAAAGATTGTTGCAAAAAGAGCATCAACAGCGAGTAACAGATGCAAATCCATCCCCTTACATGACACTCCTCCTTACCACACATTGCAAGAGTTGTTGTTACAGCAGTTGCAGCTCAAATGAGAAATTCTGTCGCATCTAGCGTACTCATCAGACATAGCACCTTCTGATTGCCACTTGTTGAGACCGATGCGGTATGACTCGGTTGGCATGCGGTTTGTAAAAGCTGAAGAAGTCATAAAATTGTTCAAAATGAATCGCTGTCAAACCAAAAGCACTCCTACGACATTAAAATGACGGAAAATATATTATTTGATATATACTGTAACAATTTGTTCAATAAATGCCTTATTAAAGTAAAAAGAATCAACACAATACATACAAAAATCTAATAATGTAGATTTTAATCAATATAGACATAAAGCTCACGTTAATATAAATGATTATTGTTTCACAAATATTCAAGAGTGTTTTTCTTATAAAGCTCACCCAAAGAGAAATTAATTCTTCTTCCCCCTAAGGGACTTTTTGCCAGGAATAATTGCCAGCAAATTTACCTTTGTTATATAAATGTCTACCTTCAAAGTGAGAACGGGATTTTTTTGTTAGCTTTCAATGTTTTTTCCGTGGATTATCGAAAGAATTTATATTGATTTAAAAACATTGTTTTTCTAATTCAACATACCAGGTTCCTTCGCCATATTACCAATTTAATATCGGATAAAATTTAATAAGTCATCGTTTGAGGAAGACGATGAACATTGAAGGTTTTTTTTTTGTTAAAAGCTTCGATAAACCTCAATGCCCGATCAGATATATTTCCAATATCCGTGTTTTTCTTTTAAACTCATAAGACAAACAGTTCTCTCAAAGCAATTACTTATAATTTTATCTTTGCCCAAAAAAAAACAGGAACTTTACAAGTAATAATGAAATTATTTTCATTCTCGTTGTCTGAATAAATATGGATGGAATTACGGTAAAAACTGATGAAAGTATCTGGTTTTATAAAATTAATTATGTTAAATGAAGTGCTAAAATTGAAATTCTGATAATTTTATGATGTTATGATTACTATGAAAATTAGTAATATTCTCAGTAGGCCATAAGTATTTTTATAATTCTTATAATACTTCAGTGTGATTGTGTGAATGGATTGGAATGTAGTATTAAGCAGACTTTAGTCTAAGATTTAGAACGGGGCTAATTATTTAAGATAATGTTTTACAAAGGGTATCATCGGTATCATAGGTCTTAATGTGGTGATAATCTTAATAAATGTTTATCGCCCACTGGGCAGATTGTTGAACCACTAAGATTATTATTTTAAAAAATGAATAATGCTGTCCCCGCCCGACCTACCATAGTAAAACACATTTTTTTTTATTCAACATAATTCCTTTCAAGGCTGATACAGTGATTATAGCGACCCTCCAACTTTTCGCTATCATTTTTGTAGTACGATTTGTCGTTTACTTTCACAGTTTCGGCGTTCACCTCTTCATTCGAAGAAAATTTCTTCCCGGCGAACATTCTTTTGAGATCTGAGAACGGCAAAAAGTCGCTGGGGGTCAGATCTGGAGAATACGGTGGATGAGGAAGTAATTCCAATCGTTTTCACTGACTTGTGACACGGTGCATTGTCTTGGTGAAGCAGCACTTTCTTCAAATGCGGCCGTTTTCGGCTATTTCGTCCTTCAAACAGTCCAATAACGCTATGTAATAGTCGCTGTTGATTATCCTCCCTTTTTCAAGGTAGTCACTGAAAATTATTCCATGCGCATCCCAAAATACAGACGCCATAACCTTGCCAGCCGACTGTTGCGATTTTCCATGCTTTGGAGCCGGTTCATCTTGTGCAGTCCACTCGGATGACTGTCGATTGGACTTCGGAGTGAAATGATGGAGCCATGTTTCATCCGTTGTCACATATCCACGCAAAAACTCGGGTTTGTTACGCTTGATCATCTCCAAATACTGCTCAATGAATTGAATCATCAACTCGTCGTTATTTTTGATCAAAAATGGGCTCGCGCGGCACCCGCTTTGCACAGAGCTTTCTCATGCCCAAATATTCGTGAATGATATGATGTACACGTTCATTCAATTTCAATTTACGGTCATTCAAAATCATTCTGTGGATTTTTTTAATGTTTTCATCGGTAACAACCACTTTGGGGCGTTCACCGTCTTCGGTGCTCCTTTCGCCACGTCTAAACTTAATATAAAAATCCTTGATAGTTGATTTTCCTGGGACAGTGTCCGGAAACTCGGCATCAAACCAATTTTTTGCTTCAACTGTATTTTTTCTCTTCAAAAACCAATATTTTATCAACAGGCGAAATTCCTTTTCATCCATTTTTTTCACAATAACAAAAGTTGCTTCACTCAAAATGCTATAATTCACAAACTAATGATCCGACAGCTCTCAAATTTTTTGACAAAAACACGCATTTTTTGAGGATTAGGGCTAACTGAAAACATATGGATTTATTTCTAGTACCGCCATCTATGCGGCAGGCCTTCAATTGACCTATATATATATATATATATATATATATATATATATATATATATATATATATATATATATAGTCCAAATGAACTAAAACATGAAAAATTGAGATATTGGTAAAAAGAGAGAAAGAGAGTTTGATTAATAGGATTAAAAAATAGTTAAATTCAAGAAAATTAATAAAATCGTTATTTTACAAGGTCAAAAGATAAAAGAGGGAGTTAAACGGGACAAGATCGGTTGTTAAACGGATTTAACGAGTTCCCTCTCTTTACCTCCTCGAAATATCGGTCGTTTCGTACCGTTCCCCGTTCCCCGATCACAATTACCCCCCAAAATTCACCACGGCCATAAAAAATCCGCCCTTCAACCCCCAATCGAAACTTTTTTATTACCGTCTAACCTACCACCCATCCGGGCCCGTTATATTAAAAGAAGTAGGCGATACCCGTTGAGAAAACCTGATCATCCCGCTGCCTGATCGGGAAGTTTTTGTCATATACCGGCGGGGACAACGCAGTTAGTTTTTGCCGCACGTAATGCCGACGATAAATGCCGAAAAATAAAAAAAAAACGATCCTCTTGTACTCAAGTTGTGGCGGGATGAGGGGCGACGAGGGAGGGGGAGATTTACATTTTGCCCCCGACCCGAGGAGACGGGCTCGTTATTTTCCGCGTTCCATGTCGCTTATTACAATGTCGGAGTGCGGTTTACGTTTATTAAAATGTAAATTTATATGGAAAAATCGCCGAAAAAATACGACCGAAGGGCCATCCTTCGGGAAACTAAACCGGGGAATGAAGTGGGACGCCGTTGGTCGGGCAATTAATGGGGATCCGAAGGTTGTCCGGTATTTTTTTCGGTCTAATTTCGATGGAGATTCCTTCGTCTTCGTTAATAAAGAACTTGTGAATACAGACAGTTAAATAATATTAATTTGTGGTGATCCCCCTTGATGATTTGGTTTAGTTTGGTTTGTTAGGGGAGGTAGGGGAGCTATGGGCACTCGAGAGGTATGGTTACCTCTATACATAATACCTCCAGTTTGAAGAAACAGTTTCTTTGGGATGGCATCCATAAATTACCTAAACGAAAGATAGGCGAGGTGTATCAAGTAGCCAATACTTTGTATAAATATAATTTTCCTTTTTCTTGGAAGATATGTAGTTTTCTTTAACAGTAATAACTTTCCGGTACACCTAGTAATTGTAGATTTTTACTTATATTTAAATTGGTAGCTTAATTTTCTAACTGCCAATACTGCTCATCTATACTTTATCATTAATTTCATTTATTTCATCCTTAATTATTATATACTTGGTAGTATCGGCAACTATATATGTTATATAACGCAACCGCGACTATCACAACTATGTGCAAGCGCACTATGCTTTAAGACTACCTAAATGGTCAACGAGTGACATGAGTTATTTGTGTTTTCTAATAGATAAAAACCCTCAGTTCCAGTTTGTATCGTCGTCAAACAAGTCGCCTCTTTTTTCTTTGAAGAAAGCAGTTTTTAAAGTAAACTAATAGTTTTTCTGTATTAAAAACCTGTTCGAGTTTTACTTATATTACACCAATGAGACCTTATCCAAATACTAGCGCTAGAGATCTTACGAAAAGACAGAAAGGAAAAACGAAGATATTAAACCAGAACAAAGACGCGTAGAAATAGTATCAAATCAACTTTCGCCAGAATGGACTAAAAGAGGGAAAGAAAGGTAAATGAGTACTAGCGATAGTGAACTGTTTTCTTAAAGATAGTTCTGAAAGTTCATTTGTAGTCGAAGCACCGGAAGAAATATTTGATGAAAATGATGTTATCTGATACATAGAGACTTACGAGTGACAAGAAAGATGTCGCGTATTCTGTCGGCCGAATTATGGATATCCATCAGTTCAGGTTACCATTAAACAATCCATGTATGCGATACAACAACATACAAAAGATTTTCTATAGTAAAGATGTTTAGACACTTTTGACGTTTCGAAAATCCCATTTTAAATTTTAAACTAACCATAATTTACAAACTGATATTTACAAAAGTTTTAACCAAATATTTAATATAATTAACATTGGAAATAAATACGTGATGTATTAAAAAAGTGGCCGTATCTATCCTGCCTCCCCTACTTCTGATAGTCCATTAGGTTTTTTTACCTTCAGAATTGAATTTAAGCTTTTAAAACAACTCATAGCAACTTGATTCGCCACACTAGTCAAATTTCAAGTTACCATTAAAACTCGAAGAGAATAAAAGACAAAAGTGAGATGTGAAGCTGATCAAAATATCATAAACACTTTAAGGATCGTTACTGACTCATGTCCAACTGATGATGATTTTTTATTGAAAAAAAATACAGATAATATTATATGTGCCTGTATATAGACAGAAATCTTTCAGAAATATCGTCAGTTTACTCATATTTACCAAATAAGCACATTTACCACAAACTCTTATTAAGATAATTTAACATGAGTACACAAAATTAAATCGCCTTTACAAAAAAAAAACATATTTTGTTTACGCTTAAGCAAAATAACATAATCTAACTCTGGTTTAAAGGAACTAAAGAAACAGGACAAATTATGGGATATAAAGGAATATGTGTAGAAATACGAGAGGAGAAAGACCTTGCGGAAATTATTGGAGCCATCAGTTACCATTGTTTGAATAAAACTATGCTAAAATAGGGACAGATATTACATTAAACTATTTCAATACCAATAATTCTTCAAAGCCTCTGACAAAAACAAAAACTAATTAGTAAGTAAGGTATGCCAACGACATAAAAAGCGCTATTCTCTTAAAGCCAATATAACGCGGGCTATTATAATTGAAAAGTAGACCATTTGAATCAATATCATCACAAGAAGCCGCGGCAGGCCTTTGCACAACGTTATATTTCATACATAATGGCCTACGTGGAACTAAAAAGAAGAAATTTCATTAAAACCTCACACACATCCCGTTACAAGATCGGCCCGCCACTATTGAAACCAACTATTCTAAATCCTTCAAAAATAATTCACAACTCCTACTACGATAGAAAGAAAACGATACAAAAAAAGCAGACTGCCGCTATTCACAAAGAATCTGCTATTTAGAAACATTTTTCGTTGGTTAAAACACAGTGCCATGAATATATTTTCGCTATTGGAGCATTTCTATGGCGAATCTTAATTTATGGCTCATTTATCTGGCAGAGGTGTTTGTCTTCGGGGGATGAACGACGAAAAAAGGGGGATTTTTTCGCGTGCGATAACAATTACTGAATATTTATGAAACACGGGTTTTTAATGAAACTCCCTCTGCTTAAGTTCGTTGCAGATGGAGATTATTAGTGACAGATTCGGGTCCATTCGATTTTTATCGTTTATCGGTAATGCTTACGCGATTATTTATCGCGCTCTAAATAAATAAAAGGGTTCAAGATATTGCTACTGAAAGAGAATTAAATAAAAAATATTAATTTCACATCCTAATTTGGCATATTTGATACAAACTGATTTAAACTATTCCTGAAAGTCAACACTACTTCAACTGTTTCAAAAATACGAACGAAGGTAAAATTAAAGCTTTTAAAAACAATAGGGTTAAAACAAAACTTCATTATCTTAGATATGTGCTTATATTTTTATCAGATTTATAAGAAGAATTTTAACCGAATAAATATAAAACAAGAAACATGTGTTAGGAAACGATATTCTTCGGTATAAATATTAAAATTCCATTCAACCGAATTTGCTCGTTTTTATTATATTACATATTTCATGTGTGTTCCCATTTATCACTGTATATTTTATTCTAGTTAAATTAATGTTTATTATAAAAATGTACACACAACAATTTTATCAAAGTTTGTTTAAAATTCTACATCGCTTATCTCCAATCTGGATCGGATTAGTAAGAGCACCCTTGTCAAAAAAAATTCAATTTATACGAAAAAATTACAGGAATCTATAAATAACGTAAACATCAGTCCATCAAAAAATAGCATTAAAATCCTAATCTGCAGGGATGTTTTGTCTGATCTTAGATGAAAATACAATATCTGACCCACGTTTACTTTGTTTTTATTATGTACAGTTTCTTACGGATTAATATAAAGAAGAAACGCAAAAAATAGAAATACCGTTACAGTTTTTTGACAATATATTAAGTAGGAACTGTTTAAAATGTAATATTTCTGTATTAAAATATTCCCAATGAAACGATAAATATTTGGTAATTATTATAATTTTAAATATATTGTTATAAAAAAGATAACACTCACAGTTTCTATTCAACTCAATTTTTTCATGTTAATTTTACTCATATTTCATGATTGTTCCCATTTATTATTCTATATTTGTCTCTTGTTATGATCCTTGAACTAGTATTAAAAATGTAAGAAAACCTAGTTTATTTTAAAAATGTACACACAACTATTTGATCAAAATTTGTTTAAAATTCCGCATCGCTTATCTCAAATTTGAATTGGATTAGTAAGAACACTTGCCAAAAAACATTCAATTTATACGAACAAATTACAGGAATCTATGAATACGTCCACAGCAGTCCATCAAAAATTAAAATTGAAATACTAATCGACAAGAATGTTTTGTCAGAACTTAGGCAAAAAAACTATCTGATTTGTTTTTATAATATAGAGTTTCTTACCCATACGTATGAGGAAAAAAACGCAAAAAAGAGAAATAGCGCTACAGTTTTTTGACAATATATTAAGTAGGAACTATTTATAATGTAATATTTCGATGTTAAAATATTCTCAGGCGCCACTAAAATGATAAATATTTAGTAGTTATTATAATTATGAATATATTGTTATAAAAATAGGGAGTACTCACGATAGAGAATAAAAACTGTGCATCTTGTTGATATCATTAGTGAGAGATCTCCAGTTAAACAAACACCACTACATTTAATTGGCTGGAACTTGTACGGATCAACTAAAACACGATTTGCCGTCGTTCTAATTTACAACAAACACTTTACAACAACAACAGCAACATTAACCACCTTATAATCAACCCGCACAAAACACGTTCCTAAAAATTTTATTCTGTTTCCGTTGCTATTAAACAGTTACATCCTCGAGTGCATAGAAGAGCAATAAAGCACCAAATAAATAAACGAACAATCACCGCCTGCTTCGATTGTTGAAGCGAAAAACCGATTCCCCTCAAATATACACATAAATAAATTTTCGTGCTAGTTTTTTTTGTGTTCCTTCCTACCGGACCGAACCGAAAACGTCGAAAATACGCGTCTATTTTGAGGCTGGCCACACGTAACGTCTCGCGACCTGTCGGGAGCGGATCGGCGCATGGACTGGCATTTCCAGCTTCGGTCGTCGGTTTTTCGGGATTGTGTAATCCCGATGCGGCACCGCGGGACTCCCGTCTCCGACCGAAACCCGCAGCAAGACTTATGGTTGCTTGCCAAAGGGAAATGGGATATATATTTTTGATATCATCGCGCCCGTCGTCCAGTTTCGAGCAGGTTGCCTTCCCGTTATCGATTCCGACATTAAAAAGTTATCCGTTTTTGTTCTGGAACCAATAGAAAACCACCGGCGACTAATTCACGCTCGAGGTACGAAAAAACGCCGATATTTTATCTCGAAACAAGAAAATACCGCACGCAAAATATGACAAATGTCACCGATACTCAAAGAGCACTAGATGAAACGTCTTATTTGAGACGGCCGGGTAATGACGTGAAACTTATCACACTTGCCGGGAAAAAAATCCAATTGTTTTTTTTGCTTGTTGAACATATCTGTAGCTGAACCGAACTACGGTAAAATAAATGATGGACGTTATTAACGAGAAATATTTCGGTATTTGAACACTTTAGCTCTGCTGAAAATAATTCCGTAAATGTCGAAATTTGTTAAACAGAATCGAAAACGGCCTACTAGAAAAAAAATGTGCATCTGTTGATGATAGAAATCGAATCAAAATGATATTTATGGATTATGATCTTAATTTTCTGTGTTTGTGACTAAGATTATATTATATTTGTTATTAGGTAATGAAGAATTTCTAAAAAAAATCGTTTATAACAAAATACCAAGAAAATATACTAAAATATAAAGGTTGCAGAAATTGTACCGTAGTGTTGTAAATGTAAGTAAAAAATAAAAATTCTATAATTTTTGCTGCTCATAACACATGGACTGAAAATACCCTGGCCTAACAAAGAAATCGCATTTTTTTGTTCAAAATTGATTTTATTTATCAATGTAATCTCCATCAATACCACTTTTGTAGAACGATTTAATTTTTTCCTCATAATAGGCCTGTCACCAGTCGCTGTCCACTCAAATGACGATCGTTTTGATTCCGGAATGAAGCGAACACTGCTCAGAATCATCAACACGTTGTTATTTTTGGTCAACAGTGAACAAGCGCGACATCCACTTTGAACAGTGTCTAGGTGTTAGACCCGAGACTTTTCATCCCATGTGTTACCACTTCGAGAGATCTGAGAAAGTATGAAAATATCATATACTAATTAAAAAAAGAGAAACTGTTCAATGCCGGTACTTTCCGACTGTTATTCGGTCCATTCCATATTAAAATATTTTACCAGAGCCTATTCATCTTTTATTACATTAGGAAGTGATTTGCACTTATTACACACATTTACATACACAAAACTGCATGATAGAATAGCTCAATGATCCGAAATTCTTCTTTATATTGAGAGAATTGAAGCTGTAATTGTTTATTAATGAAAGCTTTAATTATAATTACACGTATTACATATTAATGCAAAATTTATGGTATGACATGATAACTTCAAGTTAATAATTTTATTTACCTTTACCAGACCAAAAACTAATGACTTTTTCGACGGAGTAAAACATTTTTTTTTAAATCTCAGTTTCCTGCGTAATTAAATATAATTATTTGTGTTAGGAATACATAAATAAAAAACTAAATTAATAAAAAAATCTCTCTATATTTCGATACTTGCTTTAAGGCAGAAATGCTTGCCCCATCAACAAAGCAAGTCCACAAATCCTTTATAGTATGTAAAGCAAATCAAAGACGTTCGTATTTTGGATATAGCACGCCAAACAATGATTCATTAATTATACAGTTCGAATAGTTTAATTTTTAAATACGTCCAAAGGGAAACCTCTTGGATTTGCATCAAAGAAAAAAATCTTATTCGTATATCTATATATGCATAAACACAAACGAAGATGTTAGTGTGTTCATATTTTGGTAACGATTAGAAAATATGAAAGTAAAAAAATGTTTCGAGATTATACTACACGTCTATAAATATTTCTAATAATTACCTGCCCTTCCAAAAGATATGATTGCAATTAAAAAAAAACATTCAAAGTTCTCCTCAGGTAAAATACACAACATCAAAGGTACATAATATTAACAAAGTAAGTTAGAATATTAAAAGAAATCGGCTTATCATATTTTTTTTTCTTTTAAAGAGCAGTCTGTGATCCCCGAACATTACTGAACAAAAAAAAAACAAATGCCCTATCTTATCAGAATCCCGCATCATTAAATGACTCCAACCTCGAAATCTCTTAACGCATTGACATTACTACGTCCTGGATGGATATTATACCTATTTTACCAAAATCCCATAACACATTTAATATTATTTTTCATATAAAACAACTATATGATTCAATAAACTTAAAAAGAGATCAAAGGCATTACGGTGCCTAGATATAAATATATACACATCTCATTCATCTCTCACAATATAAGAAATTTAATTAGTGATTTACTGCAGGAGTTATTCTAACTTTAAAAATTCATATAATCATACACCTACTGCAATGAATAAGTATAATACCCACTAATTGTATATATAATTTTAAAAGAATCTAGAAATATTTAATACCACAAAGTCAGGTAATCTTTCAAAATGAAAAACGAAAATAATCTTAACTACTTATATCAAACAGCAAAAAAATTACTAAATAAATATCATTTTTAAAGTTATCTGACTCAGTGGATATTTGGTAAAGGCATGTTATTCTCTTTTTATAGCTTGAGGTGCTTCAGCTAGACCTTTGACTTTAAGCCTATCGGCAGTTTTCAGGAAAGCTGGCAACTGCTCTTGACTTACATTCACCTCACCAGCATACATAAACTCTAATATAGCTTGAAGATGACTATAAGCAACATCTTTTAATATAATAATAGGA
This sequence comes from Rhynchophorus ferrugineus, assembly GCF_030347505.1. Classification (NCBI taxonomy): domain Eukaryota; kingdom Metazoa; phylum Arthropoda; class Insecta; order Coleoptera; family Curculionidae; genus Rhynchophorus; species Rhynchophorus ferrugineus. The sequence goes on from NW_027472587.1 coordinate 15,630,818, forward strand.
TGTTTTGAAGGATTCTCCTAAAATAATTTAATAACAATCAACTTTTATTCAACTATCCACAACCAAAAACATACTTCCAATAAACTTTTAAAATACGGACTACAGGCTGACAAAACCATTTTATGGGCCTTACAGGTTTGTCCCTCACAAGCTAATGTAACATCTGTAAAACTTTTTTCATCCCTTAAATGTCGAAAGGACGATACCATATTGCTTTGGAAATCGTTCCATTTTAAAAAAAATTGTTGTTGATCAGCCATTGCAAATTTGTAATCTACAAAAAAAAACATATTTAGTGATGTTTGACCCTGTATGTTCATTCTAACATCCTAGATATGAACGGTTTAATTTTAAACAAAAGTGAATCAATACATCCACAAATATCACTGTTACTTACTATTTAGCTAAATAAATTTACCTAAGATTATTAACTATTAATCTTTCTTAGTGAAATCTGAAACTTTATGGACAACCACAAAGCATTCTTAAAAACAATATATGTCAACAATCTTCTTTCACCTGATTAGATGGCACTTGAAGTTTGAATACAAATGAACTACTAAGAAACTATCTAAGAAATTTTTTATTTAAGAGTATTTTACAAATATTTTTAAAAAATAATTGTAACAAAAACATTTTTCAATAGATAGGCTCAATATATATTATAAAAACAATACCAGAAATGTAATACAAATATAATAAATATTTATTTAAGTGCATATAACAGGCCCACGCCACTGCAGAGAAAATATGTTTAGAAAAGTGAAAGATAAATTCAAAAATGATTATTAGACTTGTATACGTAGCATTAACTTTGCTACTAATTAATTAATTTATTGTCGGTTGTAAATAATGTAAAATATAAAACTGTATTAAAATAATAAATTATGGCTAAAACGATTATTAATATGGATAGAAGGTAGCGTTATTTTTTTTCTTAGCATTGTTATGACCTACTTGAGTTATTTTTATATAGTTTTAGAAATGTTTTGTTTGGAATTGTTTGTGTTTTGACATTTTCAACCAGGTTTTATAAAATAAACGAACCGGACCATGTTTGGTGAGTTACGATTTAAAAAATTAAACTGTATTTTTAAACTTTATGGTTTTATAGTTGGGATGAAACCCACTTTGGAAAAATGGGTAGTTGGTATATTAATAGAACATTCTTTTTTGATGTTCACCCACCTCTTGGTAAGGTGTGTTGATTAATTTTATGTATTTACTTTATTTGTTAGTTAAATCCATATTTATTTTAGATGTTAATAGGGCTGTCGGGATATCTTACAGGTTATGATGGGACATTTCCTTTCGATAAACCTGGAGATAAGTATGAAAATACAAGTTATGTTGGCATGAGAATATTTTGTGCAAGTTTGGGTGCCTCTATAATACCCATGACGTTTTTAACAGTAGACCAAATGACAAATAGCCCTGTAGCAGCATTATTTTCATCTCTGCTAATATTATTTGGTATGTTTCAAACTTTATACAATTAAAAATAATCTATGCAATCCGTATTTTCAGATGTGGGCTTAATAACTCTCACACAGTACATTTTACTAGACCCTATTCTACTTTGTTTTATGGTGGGTTCCATTCTTGGAGCTATAAAAGTATCATATTGTAGTTCAAAAGAATTTTCGGGAGGATGGTGGGCATGGTTAGTTTTTACTGGAACGATGTTAGCTTGTTGCATATCAGTAAAATTTGTTGGATTATTTGTGGTGATTTTGGTAGGATTAATTACAATAGCCGACCTGTGGAATTGTCTTGGAGACCTATCAAGACCAGTGGTAAGTGATTTGAAATAAAAATCATTTCTACTTTAAAACATTTATTTTGGTGAAGTATCACATTAAAATATTTATAAATTATTAACATACTAAAGATTTTGAGTCTTCAGTCCTATTGGTTTCTTCTGATTTAACATTTGTTTTTAACAAATTCCCTAATACTATTCCTGAAAACAATATAAATCCTATCCATGAATTTGAGATAAACTTCTTTAAACAATCAGAAGAATTGTTGATTTTCAGTGTACTTATTTGATGGGCAAGATGGCCGGTGACTAATCCTACTGCAGTGTAATAAGGCCAAGTTTGAGTGCTCATTATGCCTGCACATAATAAAGAACTTGTCATTAAGGTTGCAAACCCACTAAACCATAGTTGAGAATCTTCATTAAATTTAAGAGCAGTTGACTTGACCCCTACTTTTAAATCATCTACTCTGTCCTGATGGGCATATATTGTGTCATATATGATTGTCCAACACACTCCCGCTATGTATAATGGTAGGCATATTGTTGGTTCTATGTATCCAGCTATGGCACTGTAACCAACCAGAGCTCCCCAGTTAAAAGTAAAGCCTAGAACTAATTGAGGCCAGTAGGTAACTCTTTTCATCAGGGGATAGGTTATCACTAAAGCTAGAGAACTCGCTCCTACAATCACAGTATACCAATTTAACTGAAGCAAAATGGCCAGACCCATACTAAGTTGGCCACCTAAAAAAACAACAGCTTGCTTCATTGATATATCTTGATTTACTAGCGGTCTGTCTTTTGTCCTGTCAACTTTTGCATCAATATCTCTGTCCCACATGTCATTAATTGTACAGCCCGCTCCTCTCATGACTAAGGCTCCAGTACCAAATAGCGTCAGCATATACAGATCAGGTAAACTGCCAGGCATAGCCGCCGATGCTATGCCCCAACTACAAGGCCAAAATAACAACCATGATCCGATAGGCCTATCAAGTCTCATCAGTTTCATATAAGGCTGAACTTTCTTCGGACATATGTTTAAAATTCTTGCAGCTAACTTTTCTTTTGGTACCTGCTGAGTCTCCTCTTTCGTCGGAAGGACTGTTGTTGATTTAGTTCCATGAACGTAATTAAATTTGTACTTTGATAACGTAGACCTAACCTGACAAATGGTTGCGGGTCTGTTACAACATAGTTGCGCATTGATTTTGTGTAAAGACCTTGCCAGAATCATTGTTATATAATGTTCGTTTTTTTACCTCTCATCGCTTAAATACATAATTTTACACGAAATTATATAAATTCATTATATTATTTTAAATCCCAATTTTCATCCGCAATAGAACTAAATAACGTTGACGTTTCATTAATCAGTTGAACTATTCCAATGGCGTATCATGTAAAAATTGACATTAGATAAATATAGAATAAATTAATTTTTTTTTTCAGGCAGATACTGTAAGAAATTTTTTTGCTAGAGCTTTGTGCCTAATTATTTTGCCAATATGTTTATATACCACCTTCTTCTATATTCATTTAAAAGTATTGAATAGAAGGTAAGTTTTTGATGTGGTGCTAAAGGAAATCTTTTAAGAATATAAATATTTTTAGTGGTAGCGGAGATGGCTTTTACAGTTCAGCTTTTCAGTCACAGCTGGTGGGAAATAGTTTATATAATGCTAGTATGCCTTATCAAGTAGCCTATGGTGCTATAGTAACTTTAAAGAACCATAGAACGGGGGGAGGATATCTACATTCGCATTTTCATTTATATCCTGAAGGTATTGGTGCAAGACAACAGCAAGTATGTAATATTGTAATAAAATAACATGAATAATAAACATTATATCTAACAGATTACAACCTATACCCACAAAGATGATAATAACAAATGGATAATAAAAAAATTTAACACAGAAGAAGTCAAGGGGGTAGAGATAGTAAAGAGTGGTGATTTGGTAAGATTGGAACATATAGCAACCAGAAGAAATATTCATTCACATAAAGAGCAAGGACCTATAACTAAGAAACACTATCAAGTGACTGGGTATGGAGAGAATGGGCTTGGTGATGCAAATGATGTTTGGAGAGTGGTTGTTCAAGGTTTGTGAATAATGATCATTATTTATTTTAAGTTTTGCAATAACTTGATTTTATGTAGATGGTAAAGATGGCAGTGAAGTTACAGCTGTGAGGAGCAAGCTAAAATTTGTCCATTACCTACAGTCATGTGTTCTCACCACCACCGGCAAGCAGTTACCAAAATGGGCCTATGAACAACAAGAAGTTACATGTAATCCTAATTTAAGGGATTCCAACTCTTTGTGGAATGTTGAAGAAAATATATTTGAAAAATGTATTTACTTTTGTATAAAAAGGAATTATTTCTTAAATGATTATTTATTCCAGTGCCAAATGTTAATTTTGAGGTTTATGCTCCCAGTTTCCTTGAGAGGTTCGTTGAATCTCATGCAGTAATGCTGCAAGGCAATGCTGGTTTAAAACCCAAAGAAGGTGAAATTACCTCGAGACCTTGGCAGTGGCCTATAAATTACAGGGTAAACATTTCACCAAGCACCTTGTTTTAAATTAACTATTTCTGTTTTAAGGGGCAATTTTTTTCTGGATCCCAATACAGAATATATCTACTTGGTAATCCTGTAATATGGTGGAGTAACTTGATATTTATCATACTATTTTTAATGATATTCACCCTTAACGCGATAAAACTTCAAAGAGGATATATTAAGTCATTTACAGGTAATTTACTCAGTGCTATTTCGTCAATTATATAAGAAGAATTTATTTTAGAACCTCACAAGATGAAATTAAAGGCCTGTGCTTGGCTGTTTATTGGATGGTTGTTACACTATGTCCCATTTTGGGCAATGGGGAGGGTGTTGTACTTTCATCATTATTTTCCTGCATTATTGTTCAGTTCAATGATTACAGGTGAGGATATGACTTTCGAAATGTGAGCCATTGTTTCAGTACAATAATGAATAATGTTTTAGGTATCATTATTGATTATTTATTAGACGAAATTCCAATGTTATTTGGCGAACAAAGCAGCAAGACCATGTATCACGTTATTTTTGGTAGTATTTTATCAATAATTGTGTACAGCTTTTATTTATTTGCTCCATTGGCTTATGGCATGAGTGGACCGTCATCTAACGAACATAACTCTACCATGTATGGATTAAAATGGTTGGATACCTGGGAGTTTTAAATATTTATCGACATACACAAAATCCGTCCATATACAAAACTAATAAAGACTAGTACTTAATAAGAAAGAAATATTTTTATAATGTTTTATAGTAAATTATGTTTTTAAAAAAAATCAGTGTTTTATTATATTATTTTACACGTCTAATGATAAGGGACGATTCGATGCCTTGCGATTAAATTGGAACTAATATAACGTATTGCTATGTTTAGATTTGCTCATAAATGGTAAATCGTGATTTAATTAACACTAACTAAATCAATTCTACCACGACTTTTTCTGAAAGTATACATACCAAGTGGTACCTTATGCGATTTAACTTTTTCATTTCATTCAACTTGATGAAAAAATCTGTGATAAATAATTTAATAGATTAGTTATTCTATGTCCTGTTCAATAAAAACTAGTAAAAAGATTACCTTACATACGTAATAAAAACAAAATAGGAATTAAAATATTAACTATGTATCAAATGAAATTCAATAACAAATAATTCAGCAAAATAATAAGAAAAGAATGAATTGTTTTACAACTTTTATTAATTTGCTTCCCTACTTACAAGTAATTTATTTGTATAGAAAGTTGCATAATACTTAGGTCTAATTTGTATGCTGCAATGACACTCGAAAATAATCCATTAATTTTTAGTTTAAGGTGTTGCATTTTAAATGTAGTAGAAATGTTTAATATTGGAATATTAATAAGAATTTTAAATGTTTAATGAACATATACAATATTAGGTTCATATATAAAACTAATAAAAATGTAATGAATCCAGTAGAAATATGCATTGTTTAATAATCACCAGTTAAAAAAATATATAAATAGAACAAAACTAAATAATAGCAGTGGCCATCTGTTATTTTGAAAAGCCATTTTTTAACATCTTTTGCAAGGATTCAATTTTTTCTTCCAGTTTTTTATAATCGATAGCTTCCCGATGTTTCGACGCTCTGGACTGAGGCCGAGAACTTCCTCTAGAACTGCCGCCTAATAAAAAAAATTTTAGTACTTATTTTTATCTATAAAGTATCGTTTGTTTTTTTGTTTGAATTAAATAATGAACAATGCTTACCTGAACAACATCTAGATCGAACTTTCCTACTACGACTCTTCCTAGGCGTACGTCCTGGAGAATCTAGCCTGTGTTCATTATATTGTTCTGCTTCTGTATCCAGATATTTGTTAGTGCTACTGTTTGAACTGCTTCTGCTTGGAATATATCTCAGGCTCCTTTTACTTCTGCTTCTGTTGAGATGTACTTGTTTATTTAGTTAATATTTATTTTAAAATTAATTAATTTGATTTTTATTTACGTCCATTTAAAATAATATCAGGAATAATAACAACCTGCTGTCAACACTCTGTTTGGATCGAAGTTTCCTAATACTCTCCCTCGAGTTTGATAGGTTAGGATTATGTCCTTCCGAAAAAATCGGACTTGGACATCGTTTGTACATTGTTTTGATACTGTCAGTGGACGATTTTTTCTCCATAGCTTTCTTTGCGTGATCCCCAACACCGATTCTAATTTATCTTAGTCATATATTATCATAAAATGGGAATATAGTCGCAAACCTTGAAGCTTGACTGAGGGCTTGACTCAACTTGTTTTTCAATGATCTTTCGGAACATTTAACCATTTCTAGCTGTTTGGCAAGTTGCATCTTATCATGCTGGAGTTTCTGAACCAGTTCGTGATGAGAACTCCTCTCCAATACCACGCTTTTCTCGAGATTACTCACTGCCTTTTGCAAAGACAAAATTTGGTTTTTCGGTTTTTTCCCTATGCATTTGGTTAAATGGTTTATTTCTTCTTGCAAGCTTCGGTTTTCTTCGACCAACTCATCCACTCTGTAAATGACAAGATAAATATAGTTTATTCAAAGTTCTTCTGTACATACGTCATCAAGATATTTAATGTATTGTCAGCCGTAATTTGTAAATTCGGTTGAGAACCAGGCAATATTTTCTTTCAAATTTTATTTTAGTTAAAAAGAGACACTATGTTGTCTGATTAGATCGAACACGTAAAAGAACGAGCCAAAGTCTTCCGGTTCTCAGACGTATGTAAAATTCTTGAAAGCACTAGTGATAAGAGGTTAGAAATCTAACCTATAAAGTATTGTGGCTGTATAATTAACTGTAGTGTTTAAATGTATTATAATGTTAAAACAAATTATATTTCATAACATTTGGTTCAATTATTTTATTTAGATTAGAATTTTGTTTTATGTCAAAGACAAACTGAACTAAAACTCAGAGTTGATGCGGCAACGTTGCAACGTTTTGGCTTCACGAATTTAGATGACGTATGTACAAAATAACTTTGAATATACTATATTAAACATTTGCCTGTATTTTAATCAAAAATTGGTGAAAATGGGAAGTGTCAATGTAAAGAACTGTTAAGCAACATAACCTAACCGTTAAGTTAGATGGTTTATTTGTTTTTTTTTCGGCACGGTGTTGCCATGTTGCAAGAAATATTGGAAAAAATATGAAAATCATTTTCATTAATTACCGTTGTTGGAGAAAATACATTTTTCTAGCTTCGCCATTGTTATTCTTCATAATCAGCTCTTCTTTGGTTTTGGCTAGTTCAACTTCGAGTCGTCGAATGGTCGATTGTAAAATGACAGGATCGGGCGGACCGCAATATTCCAAAGGTAACGGATATCGGATTCTGTGTTATGTCTTAAATTGTATTAAGAAAATCCTAATGGTAATTAAAAATATACTTATCAAATTCCACAACGTAAGTGATAATCAGATAACGTTTGTTACTAGATGCGGGAATTACAGATTTCGTAATTTTTCGAGACCTTAGAAGCTCCAAGTCTTCGAAAGTTAATAAATCTAAGTTAACACTTTCACTTGTCTGAAAATAAAATCCGCCATACAGAAAAAAATAGTTATAACATTATCCAAAACTATACTCTTAACAATCCAGACTTTATCATAGCGACGAATATATCGAATTGTTTAAAATTACCCGTCTTTTGGGTTAAGTTTTCTATGTCTGAAAATGTACGTAACCAAATCAAATTAAATTCTTCAGATAAATCGGGACCAACTTACAAGTGGCATCATAACTGCACTGCCATTCTTCACCGGTGCTCTTATCGGTTACCAAAATTTCTAAATTACTATTCAGAACGTTCATCTTAAACAGATACTCTTGCCCGTGAAAATTATACGTAGTAACCAAGTTTGGATCCGCCATAGTTCGATTGTAGCTTCAGGTTTCAAAATATGATCAAAACTGATAATTTATGAATTTATTTGTATGGATTTTTTTTGACAAACTTCAAAAATTGTGAGGTTATGTTTATATCTCAGGTTGCATAACGAATTTTATTTTATTTATACAAGGTTTAATGAAAAATTCAATGAATATTCTGAAATAAAACAGAAAATTTGCAAAAATTTCTTATTTTTAATATTTTAAAACAATATTAAAATACATATAATTTGTATTATACATTTAGAGTTTCAAGTGTTATAGATCTAATATAATATATTATATTATCTAATATAATATAATAATATATTGGTCAGTTTTAGTTTAAATTAATTGACGATTAAGATACTTTAAAGTATAACAATAATATATAATAGGTTTTGATTTTATTTGTGTTATATAAGAAAGAATTTATTTTTTATTTAAATTAGAAACAAAAATATAATTAATATAATTAAAATTGCAGGTATATTTTCAATTGAAACAATATAAAAACAAACAACATTGGTACAATGGGAACAAAGTTGGTACAAATTGACATCGTGTTATAGTGACCGTAAACAATTAAAGATATCTGCAAAGCTGAATCACTGTCAAAATAACACATGTTTCATGAATAACCGAACATATATTTTTTACGATTATTATCATTGTCTTAAAAATACATCCTTAACAGGCCAATTGAAAAATCCCCGACCTTACACATAGATGGCGCTACTAGAATTAAATCCATAAGTATTTTAGTTAGCCCTAACCCTCAAAAGATGCGTGTAAAAATTTGACAGCTGTCGGATTTACTAGTTTGTGAATTATGGCATTTTGAGTGAAGCAACTTTAGTTATTTTGAAAAAAATGGATAAAAAGGAATTTCGCGTGTTGATAAAATATTGCTTTTTGAAGGGAAAAAATACAGTTGAATCAGAAACTTGGCTTAATATCGAGTTTCCGGACACAGCCCCAGGAAAATCAACCATCAAGGATTAGTCTGCTAAGACGCGGTGAAATGAGCACCGAAGACGGTGAACGCAGTGGACGCCCAAAGAGGTCGTTACCGACGAAAACATTTAAAAAATCCACAAAATGATTTTGAATGGCCGTAAATTGAAATTGAATGAAATAGCAGACATTCTAAAGATATCAACTGAACGTGTACATCATATTATTCACGAATATTTGGGTATGAGAAAGCTCTGGGTAAAGTTGGTGCCGCGCGAGCTCACTTTTGACCAAAAACAACGACGAGTTGATGATTGAAATGAAAATGTTTGAAAATGGTCAAACGTAATAAACCCGAGTTTTTGCGTCGACATGTGACAATGGATGAAACATGGCTCCATCATTTCACTTCGAAGTCCAATCGACAGTCATACGAGTAGACTGCATACATAGACATTATGGCGTCTGTATTTTGGGATACGCATAGAATAATTTTCATTGATTACCTTGAAAAAGGAAGGACCATCAACGACAACTATTATATAGCGTTATTCAACCGTTTTAAGGACAAAATCGCCGAAAAACGGCCGCATTTGAAGAAAAAGAAAGTGCTGCTTCACCAAGACAATGCACTGGGTGGCAAACATCCATGAATTGGGCTTCGAATTGCTTCGAATTGCTTCTTCATCCACCGTATTCTCCATATCTGGCCTCCAGTGACTATTTCCTGTTCACATATCTCAAAAGACTGCTCGCTGGGAAGAAATTTTTGTCGAATGGAGAGGTGATCGCCGAAACTGAGGCCTATTTTGAAGCAAAGGACAAATCGTACTAAAAAATGGTATCGAAAAGATAGACCGGGGACTTTTCAATTGACCTGTTATATAAATAATTCTGAACTGAACTCCATCTAATCGTTTGGGCCAATTTTGATAAACATTTTTGTGTGTGTTTATGTGTATTCCATTATGATTTAGATTTACAACTGTACCCAATAGATGGCGCTACAACAGGGTTTGAACATTTTTTTATATTTCGAACATCTTCCTATTATTAGAATATATCACAACAAAATCACTAATCTGATGTTATTGTGATCATATTATAGTATTTTTTTGTCGAAATAAATAATTATCCGATAATGAAGGTACTACTCTATACAGCAGTGCCAATGCTAAAGCGATACGTATTTCTAAAATAACCCAATAAATAATCTATAGTATAGTCTATCCAATAAAACTGCCAATGTATGGCGTCAACACGTCCCAATGTTGCCGCATTTATTTAGAATTTTAAGTTAAGCTAAGCGTTTGCCGTTTTCTAACCTCAAATCATTAACACTAAGATTTTGAAGAATATTCTAGAATACAATTTTACCTATGCATCAGGCAGCATTTTGTCTCCGTTTAACTAGGGTAAAGTGAAATGGAAGAATCCGCTCTAAATTTAAAATTAATTTTATATGTTTACAAGCTGCGCTTGGCAATATTTTCAACGTAATTTATAACATGTATTGCGCGTTATATAGTCTATACAAAGTAATTCAGTACATACGTCATCAAGATATTTAATGTATTGCCTGTCGCAATTTATAACGTATGCAAAATTTGTTAAAACAATAGTGAGAAAAGGTTATAAACCGGCAAATATTATTTTAATGCTTCGCTTGTTTTGATAAATTTAAAATCGCCGCTTATTATTACTCTGATTGGAAATTCCGAAGCCAGACAAACAAATTGCGTCTCTAACCAGTAACTTTGAACAGAAACGAGATAATTGAAGCTCCTTCTTGCCTGTAAAATTCGTTAGAGAGGTAAGCATTTGTACTGTTAAATATTAATTTGCTACGATTTTTATTCAAAATATTTTTTAGCGTGTTGCAGTTGCACTGAATATTAGTATGGACACGGTCACTGAAATATCTCAAAAAATGAAAAATATAATCAAGATCAGCGTGATGTTAGCTCTATCAGAGATTAAATATATGAAATGTATAAAAACAGTGAGTAGTTTTTCAATACAATTATTTCAGTGGAAACTGTTAGTCTGAAAAGTATCGAAAAGGTCTAATGGAACTTCGGGATATTCTTTCTATAAACTTATTCTTTCGATATACGTATTTAGATGAGACATGGATATTTCAGAATAGGACCAATATACCCAATTGTCACTCATGACAAGATGGTTAATAACTCTCAAAGGTAAATATTCTGGATGTGGATATGATAAATATGTGGATTAGTGCTCAAGAGAAAACCACTACGTAAAAAAACACGCCTAAACTCTAACTCATAGGTGGTATGGAAAAAAGTTCAATGTAAATATAATCAAATACAACCCTAACCTAGAAATTATTATAACTGCGTACTTAATGTAGTTTTAAATCTTTCGATAATATATGCATTAGATTTAAATTTTTAATATTTTTAATAATACATTTTAAATTAGATGTTAAAATAAATGATATTTGATAACAGTATTTTTGTTTAATTATTTTATTTAAATTAGCATTTTGTTATATGTCAAAGCCAGACTGACGTTTTGACGTCACAAACTTAAATGACGTATGGACAAAATAACTTTGGATAGAGTATAGTAATTATTATATTAAAATGTATTTCGATAAATTTGTGTTATATTTAATGCTGTTAATTAATTTTCCAAAACCAGGGGTATCAACTAAACCTGAATTTTATATTATATATATATATATATATATATATATATATATATATAATATTAAAGTCTCCTTTTACCAACTATGGGTTTATCTAAACTGGGCCTAAAGTTTAATGTGGGCTCCGAACCGCGATCCTCAGCATTAAAAGCCTACCGACTGGCGAGTGACCAACTTTAGAAATCATCCCAGAAGACATCCGGTCTTACTGTTAGTTACTGGCGTGACCGGGATCATTTTCCTTGTCGGATTTTACACTCTTTTGTCTAGAACATTCACAAATTTTAATAATGTATTAGATTTAAATTGTTAATATTTTTAATATACATTTTAAATTAGATGTTAAAATAAATGTTATTTGATAACAATATTTTTGTTTAATTATTTTATTTAAATTACCATTTTGTTGTATGTCAAAGCCAGACTGAAATATCAAACACAAACTTAAATGACGTATGGACAAAATAACTTTGGATAGAGTATAGCAATTATTATATTAAAATGTATTTCGATAAATTTGTGTTATATTTAATGCTGTTAATTAATTTTCCAAAAACAGGAGTATCAACTAAACCTGATTTATATATATATATATATATATATATATATATATATATATATATATATATATATATATATATATATATATATATATATATCTATATATATATATATATATATATATATATATATCTATATATATATATATATATATATATATCTATATATATATATATATATATATATATATATTAAAGTCTTCTTTTACCAACTATGGGTTTATCTGAACTGAGCCTAAAGTTTAACGTGGGCTCCGAACCGCGGACCTCAGCATTAAAAGCCTACCGACTGGGTGGCGAGTGACCAACATCCGGTCTTACCCAGCTTGGTTACTGGCGTGACTGGGATCATTTTCCTTGTCGGATTTTACTCTTTTGTCTAGAACATTCACAAATTTTAAAGAATCACAAACATAAATTTACGACCATGCCCCAAGCTGGATTCGAACTCGCGGCTATCGCAATAGTAGGAGGACCGTCCCATCGCCTTTACCACTGCGCCACCAAGCCGGCCTAACAAAGTTTTTTAATTATAATAAAACATTTCTCTTCCAATAATTCAATAAAGTATTTTATGGTTCTGAGCCCCATAAAAAGGGCCTCATTTTTTTGGTAAAGGTTATAATTCTCGTATACATTGTGGTGTGAACTTCGCACTAATTCAATCACTGGATATATATATTGTAATGTTCCATATATTAAATATAAATTCTGTAAACAGTGTTCAATAGAAGTCGACTTTTAATAATCACGGTAGGTATATTTATTAATTATCATCAATATTGTCCAAAATTATAGTTTTCTCCTAGATTCACAGACATCAGTTGCTAAAATTAGTACGGACGACCCGTTCGTAACCAGAGATACGAACTCATCTATTCAGGAGATTCTACTAAATTTTCGGAGAAACAAAATGAGGTTTGATGTACCCGAATCTGAACATTCCCTTACCCACTAAGACGGTGAGGTGTTCGTTGATTCTCGGGCGTCTATTTCGATGAACATCGTTGAAGAATCGATGTTCTGTCAAGATGGAGGCTCGTCGAGAGCTTCCTCTACATATGACAGAAATGAGTTCATCGATATGCTTTTAGAAGACACCTCTGAGGTAAAACTTTTTCGGATTCCTTAAAATATATGGATATTCGATGTATTTTTTTTTCAGCACCTTTCCATGCAGGGAACGGTAACAGTCAATGATGGCCCGCTTCAAATGTCTTCGATGTCCAGCGATAACTCGGTATATCAAGGGATAACAATTGAAACTATTAACAAAGCGTTTGAAATGAAAAAAGAGGTGTTTGTACAAGGAAACATAGCGAAACAGCTAATTAAACTACTCAAGTACGGACAAAACAAAATACCGAACTTTATTGGCAGTTTCGAGCACCGTGAAGCTGAAAGAATGTACGTCCTAACCGGTAAGTGATCAACAGTTTTAGTTGTCTTCAATTAGAATAATTCCAACGAAAATAATTCGTTGCAGATACTAAGACACAGTCTCTGAAAGATGTTTTTTACTCGGGAACATCTACTACTCATATCCACAATCAAGTCACCGCCCAGATCACAATCCAGAATCTCAAATGCTTCATTAATAGACATGATTCCATCACCTGCGACTCTACTGCGTACTATACCCTGGTCCTGCGGTACCACGATATCGTTTACATCACGAAAATGTGCACTCCAGATCGATGTGGATACATCAGCTTTGACGGCAATTACATCTTCAACAAAATCCCGTACAACTTCAAGATTAAGGTCGAATTGTACGTTTTGAGGATCGCTCCTTCACCCAAAGGCCTCAGATCGTTATTCTCTTCGAGAACGCACAATATTCCATTAACGAAGCTTATCGGGGAGACCACCATTGACTTGAGGAACCTGCACAACGATCGATTCATCCTGAAACAACTTGACCAGTTAAAATCGAGATCCGATGAGCTCACCGCGTCGGTGACTGTCGAGACCCAGTGGCCGGAGACGTGGAAGGGTTTCTTGACCATCGGAATCGGAGACTCGAACCGACATGTAATTTGGGACAGGAAATGGTGCGTGTTGAGAGGCTGTGAGATTTCCTGCTACACATTCCCCTGCGAGGAGAAGTACGCCAAGTCCAGGATGGTCATATCGCTGCGGGAATGTGTGTCCTGCACGGAGATGAGGAACATTTATCCCAAGAAGCATTCGCTGTTGTTAGAAATGAAGAGTGTTAATGTGACGGAGAGGATCTACGTTACTCCAGACACCCAAGAGGAATTAAACTCTTGGAAGAAGAATATAGACATGATTCTTCAAGGTCTAATCAACTGGAGGACCGTTATTCTGTCCTGAAACGTTGAACTCTGTTATTAACTAACTCTGATCTAGTACTGCACTAAAAATTTGATAATTTGTAAAAAAACACTATTTTTAAGTAATAAACATATTTTATAAATGTTCATAGTGGTTTTACTTCTTTCTAATATTCTAGAATACAATTTTACCTTTGCATCAGGCAGCATTTTGTCTCCGTTTAACTAGGGTAAAGTGAAATGGAAGAATCCGCTCTAAATTTAAAATTAATTTTATATGTTTACAAGCTGCGCTTGGCAATATTTTCAACATAATTTATAACATGTATTGCGCGTTATATAGTCTATACAAAGTAATTCTGTACATACGTTATCAAGATGTTTAATGTATTGCCTTTCGCAATTTATAACGTATGCAAAATGTATGTCAAAACAATAGTGAGAAGAGGTTATAAACCGGCAAATATTATTTTAATGCTTTGCTTGTTTTGATAAATTTAAAATCGCCGCTTATTATTACAGTGATTGGAAATTCCGAAGCCAGACAAACAAATTGCGTCTCTAATCCAGTAACTTTGAACAGGAACGAGATAATTGAAGCTCCTTCTTGCCAGTAAAATTCGATAGAGAGGTAAGCATTTGTACAAATTTGATAATTTGTAAAAAAAAACACTATTTTTAAGTAATAAATATATTTTATAAATGTTCATAGTGGTTTTACTTCTTTCTGATTGCAATGTAAATATATCATCACAAATACTATTATTGAATAGACAAGTGGTGTTAAAATGAAGTTATGACATTGAAAATGTCTATCTCAAAGCAATAAATATTTCAGAGATGGTAAAAATATAATAGGTTTTTATTTATTATTTTATTTTCGGCTACCTACTGATCTAAAACTTTTACAATATTTTTTTAGGCATAATAAATTTATTACCAATCATAAGGAATACGGATAATCATAAGGTATTTCAAAAATAAACCGAACAGATATAAAATATTATGTTGTGTATTTGTATAAATTTATTTTTATTACATTTATATATTGTGTTACTAATAAATTTTTTATTATAGCCTTTTTACTATATATTTTTAAACATAATAAAAACAATTATCAAATACTGCATAAAGTCTTTTATATTTATGTTTACTTAAGGCCAATAACAGTTTGTAAAAATGTAAAATTCCAATCAGTCTATAAACTTCGATTTGGGCTCAGACTGGTGGGCCATGTTGCCAAATGTCGGCAAAATTCATTAAAACGTTAGTGATAATAATCAGACCGACATACGTTGTTTTGGCGCTTTGTTTGTTTTTGAAATTGACAAATTCTGAGGCATTAGTGAGAACGCAATAAATTTTATAGATTTTTATAGAAAAATGTACACAGGTAGCAACAAAAGAAATCCAGTAACATTAGAATGGCTTGATAAAGAAACGAAGGCAATAACGAAGAAAACAATAACTAAACATCAAACAAGGTAAATATCCTCTCTAATGAAAATAAAGTATATTACTTGAATATACAATTATTAGATACATTATTACATATTTAATTAATATTTGTTATGGCGACGATATACAATACTTTCAATGGTAATAACGTAATAAAATATCATCAATATTTCTTTTAGTTACTTTTATCTATTATATAACCGCAAAGTTGAAATATATTTTCATTCGTACTTCAAAGGAAATAAACCGAAAATACGTTTTCTTTTAAATTGAAGATATAAATTTATTTTTGGACATACATGAATATTTTTAAAATTCAACTCAATATTTCTTTTAGTTACTTTTATTTATTATGATAAACCAAAGTTGCAATATAATCTAATTCGTACTTTAAAAGAAATAAACCGAAAATAGGTTTTCTTTTAAATGGAAAATATAAATTTTTTTAGCAAATACATCAATATTTCTAAAATTCAATTTTATATTTATTTTAGTTACTTTTGTCTATTATGTTATAGTAAAGTTCCAATATAATTACTTCATACTTCAAAGGAAATAAAACTTTGCAAAGGATACTATGTAATATAAGACTAATAATAACATCGAAAAGGGTATCTCTCTCAATAACAATACAAATAACTTCGTAGTACCTGTGGAGAAGGGTTCCATAAAATATTTTGCAAGAAAAATTAATTTATTACGCACACAAAATATTTACGGTGACCGTTCACTCCAACTGTGCATATTCAGTACGACTGTCTTCGTGAACACACCCCAACGAAAGCATGATGAATTTCGTAAGTTTTTATTCGATATATTACGTTTAATGACGTTTATTAATTATATTTTTGTAAACAGCTAAGAGAAAAACCCGTTCAACTAAATAAAGTTCCGCTTCTGGATTCCTTATCAGCCCACTGCGAATGTAAGTTTTTTCCATTTTTTTAAATGTTACTTTCATTAACGGCATCTGTTCTCGTCCAGGTCTCTCTCTGAGCTCGCCAGAGATGTCCCTATCAAAGCTGAGTATTGACAGCGCTGACCTAACCGAATTCGCTTTGGAGCCAGCGGAAATATCGCGTACCAGCAAAGGGGAATCGTTTAGTCGACAGCTGCTTGCCAATTTGCTGAATTCCAAGAAGAAAAAGCCCCTGCTGAAGGCGAGCAAGGATTTCTACGTGCCTCACGCGGAAAATACGGTGACCAAGGACACCAAGAAGGTGGCCGACGTGGTGCACGATCTTGTATTGGAGAAATACCAGAAGAGATGCAAGAATCTCCTGAAGAAGTTGCGGAAGAACGAATTGACGGAAGTTGATGAGAGATATATCGACGTGGTGAACCATCTGAAGCAATCGTTCGAGCCGAAGAACGATGATCTACCACGCTCGGTATCCGAAGATCCGATTGTCGGCTATAGCAAGACGTTTGACATGAGCATCGTTCAAGAAACGGACAGTTTCCAAGTGAAGAGCCATTACGAGTCAGTGCATTTTGATGATAGACCTTTGACATCCGCCTACGACGACCGTAGAACGTCTGGCCAAGTTCATGAGATTTATGTTGAACCCACGACAAGCATGAACAGTAGCGATATATCGTACCTTTTGTCGATGCCATCGGACACCGTACTCAACCTCTCGAGAAAACGGAACTCCGCCATCAATCGGAGCGAAGCAAATTCGTTGTACAACGTCGTGAATATCAAAAACGAAGATTCATACGAGTGTATCACGAATCTATATGAAGACGTCCCCATCAGAAACGACATAGCTCGAATAAAACACGAGATATTCGTACAAGAAGACACTGCCCGTCAGCTGTACAATCTCATGCGACATGGTCGCAAGAGATTGGACGGATTCATTGGAACCACCGAGCATTTCGAAGCAGAAAGGATGCTGGTACTTGCAAGTAAGTGATTCTCATTATTCTTGGTGATTGATTGATTGTAATCGTGATATATCTTAACAGATGCCAAACTGCAAACCTTCATGGAGCTTCTGTACTCGGGGAACTCCACGACAGGCCAGACCACGGCCGATATCACGGTGGGAAATCTCAGATGCGTCATAGAGGACGAGGATCCGAATAATTATCTCACCAGGTCGTATTACATGTTGATCTTGTGCTACGAAGACACGGTCTACGCCACCAACATCGTGAAGCCCAACAGACTGGGCTGGATGGATTTTAACGGGCCTTATACGTTCAAGAACCTAACCAGCATTTTTCGCATCAAGGTTGACCTATATCGACTCGAAATTAACACGCCATCGACGACAACCTGCGGCAGCTTCTTCCGCAGCAAGATCCCCAAGGCTCCCATGATGGAATTGGTCGGGGAAACCATCATCGATCAAAGAAACTCGGCCCTCGGCACGTTTATGTTCCACAGTTGCGGGGAAGCGTCCATCAAGGTGACGGCCGCGGTCAGGATAAAGATCCGGTGGCCCGAAGTGCACCGGGGGTTCCTCACGATAGGTACCGAGAAAGCCGGCCAGCAGGTGTTGTGGAACCGACGCTGGTGCGTCCTGAAGAAATACAGCATCTCGAGTTTCACATTCCCGTGCGAGGAAGAGTTCGGACAGAGTCTGGGCACCATCTCCTTGGTCAATTGCGTGTCGTGCGACGAAGCCAAGCATCTCTATCCGAAGAAGAAGTCGCTGGTACTGAGGACGAAGGACGGAGAAACGGAAAAAATCATTTACGCCACTCCAGATACGGAAAAAGAGCTCAGATTGTGGAAAGAGCGAGTGGACCTGGTGATGAGAGGTCTCGCCAATTGGCACATCACCGATGTCGATCAGTATACCAGTTAATTGGACGCTTGTAACCTAAAATTGTATTATTTGTATATATGTTTTAAATATTATTTGTTATAAAAATACTTGCAGTTATTTAATAAATAACTAAAATAACTTTTCTAATAAACAGTTTTATTTAAGCTACTGATAGCCCAGTGGTGGAGATTAGACCACGATATATCAAATTAATAATGTTTCTTTTCAATTAAAACTTATTTTGATAATTGATTTGATATTTTCAATATGAGATTAGATTGCAGACCATCTCAGTCTAGAGAACTAATTGTCACTAACTTTTTAAATTTTATTTAATTAAATGTAATTTCCATTAAATTATCGATATCATAATCAACAAAGTATTAGTAAGTTTAAATGTTTAATGTTTTTAATGTTTTTTATAATATAAACACAAATATGGATTAATAAATTGGCATGTAAATTAAAATAATAACTAACACAACTAGATAATTTATTGTTTACAATATAGAAAAGTAAATTCAAGAAAACTTAGATCCATAATTAAAATAATAAATACAGGGTTTAAAGAATAAAATATATAGTTACATATCTTATTGTATTAATCGTTAAACACCTTAATATTTGTAAATACTTTAAAACGTTTACAAGATTACTGTTAATAATTCATAATTTCTTCTATTTTTCCTATGTGTTCGTTCTATCTATTCAAATTATGTAGTTTCATTTTATCTGCTGCGTATTTCCATACTGCATTTATGTGTTCTTATAGTTTTTAACTTTTATCCATATTCCTGACCTAAAATATATATTTAAAAAACAATAAATACACCAGACTGAGTAAAAAAATAATTTTTTACCTAGATTTTTAAACAAAATTGTATCGTTCTTTGCTTATTCATTCCACTTTTCTATTTAGCTATTCTGTATTCAACCAGATATCAAGTTAAATCACAAATTGATTTGGAAATTCTAAATATCTCCTAAACAAAGAGAACAAATGATAGATAGGACAATCACAGCCCTCTACAAAAATATTTAAAATGCAATTTTAAATGATCACATATAAATATAATAGGTTTTTATTTATTATATTATTTTCGTCCACCTAGTGATCTAAAACTTTTACAATATTTTTTAAGCGTAGTAGATTTATTACTAATCATAAGGAATGCAAAAGGGAATATGACATTAAGATATAAGTCAATGTCAAAGTAAAAGATGTTTCAAAAATAAACCGAACAAATATAAAATATTATGTTGTATATTTGTATTTATTAAATTTATAATATAATATTTATTTTTATTAAATTTATATATTGTGTAAATATAACATTTTTTATTATAGCCTTTTTACTATATATTTTTAAACACAATAAAATAATTATCAAATACTGCATGTTGTCTGTTTTATTTATATTCATTTACTGCTTATAACAGTTTGTAAAAATGTAAAATTCGAATCAGTCTATAAAATTCTCTTTGGGTTTGGGCTGGTGGGCCATGTTGCCAAATGTCAGCAAATTTCATTAAAACGTATAATCTTTTATCCATATTTCTCACCTAAAAGATATATTGCAAAAACAATAAATACACCAGACTGACTAAAAAATAATTTTTTACCTATATTTTTAAGTAAAATTGCATCGTTTTTCACTTTTTTTATTTAGCTATTCTGTGTTCAACCAGATATCAAATTAAATCATAAATTGATATGGAAATTCTAAATATCTTGTAAACTAAAAGAGCAAATAAAAGGATGACAATCATAGCCTTCTTCTACCTTCTGATGAGGTGATCATATTAGTTAGCCCTCTACAAAAAAATCTAAAATGTAACTTTAAATGATAACACCCATCGTTTTTTATTCAAACTTGCCATAATTCTTTAATAATTTCAAAAAGTCAGAAATTATCGAAAGTAACATAAAATTTTAAATAACTACTTGAAATTATAAATTCGCTCAATAATATTTTAACACACTCTAATAAAGAGTAATCAATCAATAAGAGTTGGATCAGGCAGCGCGTCAGGCAGGCCAAAATCAAAATAAATTGGAAATATATCAGCTAATATCATTTCAAATTACTAACAGAGAGAAATAATGGTTTTTTATTCATTGCTGCTAAATTTAACCTACTGCCAAATTATAAAAAGTAAATCTACAGTAATAAAAAAGTAAATCTGGCAACAGCGCCTGATATGATAATGCAGCGTGAAAAATTGGCGGAGGTGAGGAGTCGAATTGACAAGTATGAGTAGTTGCCTACATATGGATGCATTTGATTTAATTTAATTAAACATAATTGTTATATTTAAGCGGCAAGCAATACATTAAACATCTTGATGACGTATGTACAGAAAAACTTTGAATAGGCTATATGTTACATTTTATTGCAGATCCGACAGGTATTTTCTAGAATTTTTCCTTGTCAATATTAGATACTCATATTTCAAAATGTTTACATATATATTTACCTTTCTATAAGCAATAAAAAACAACAAAGCATAATGCAATACGACTTTAAACATTTCTGAAACCCCAATTACTTCATTATATTTAATACCATAAAATAATGTCAGGAAAAATTCCGATACCTTCGTTTATTGTCCTTATTGAGACCGAAGGGTCCAATGGAGAAAATTATTATATTGCATTTTCTGCCATGAACCTTAATATTTATAGAGCTTCATTTCGGCAATGGATTCAGTTCTGAGTTGTCTTCGTTTCAGATACGTCTTTGTGAAAAATCAACCAGAGTCATGTATGGAAAATCGGAAAAACGTGTCAGGTTCAGCTCGTCATTAAACGATAGTTATGGTAAGTGACATTGTCCGAGCGCTCGTTAACATTTTATCTGACGGAACTTATTCATTTCCAGACAGAGACTTGTCATCGTCTCGTACCGATGGTAATTCTAGTATTTTATGTAAATCGACAAGTAGCAGCTGGCGCAACGTCGCCTTGTCCAACAGCAAGGCGCTTCTGCGCGATTTATTGTCCAATGTCACCGGGAAAACCAGATCCCGGCACGAGGAAGGTCATCCCGATCCCGAGAGCAAATTCTTCGGGTGCGTCGTCGACGAGAAAGACCAGCAAACGTTGTCCAAGCTCCAGAAAAGTTACTTTACCGAGGAGGAGAAGCGATATAACGAGGTCGTCGGTCATTTGCGCAGAGCTTTCAGTAAATCCTCAATCTTTGACGTGAAGGATAGTTCGAAAAATACCGGGTGTCATACGGTCTCTTTGCTCCCTATTCCCTCACCCGCGTTATCCTCCTCCTGGATATCGGAGAGCACCGTCGGGGATTACGAGAGCGTCACCAGCTTCATCGAGGAAGATCCGGAGGTGCTCCAAAGGAGATCCGATCTTTTCGTTCAGCAGGACATCTGTAAACAACTGCAGAGCTATCTGACCTACGGCATCAATCAACTGACGGACTTCGTCGGCAGTCGGGCTCACCTGGAGGCCGAGAGGCTTTACGTCTTGACAAGTAAGTTATCGAACACGGGAAAAACCCCCTGCCGGTTCACTAAAACCCGTTTTCTTTCGACAGAGAGCAAGATCATGATGCTGGAGACCCCTGTGAAATATTCGCCCGACAGGTCCGATTCCAAAGTGACGGAATTAAGGATAACCGACATCAGGGTCTTCATAAACACGCAAGACCATCCTCTGAGACAGTCGTACATGTTGGTTTTGCGGCACCACGAGACTGTTTACGCCACCAGGTTGGCGAAACCGAACCCGATGGGATGGGTGATCTTCGGTGGACCCTTCATCTACAGGAAATGTTCCGCCGCTTTCGATATAGAGGTCGTGTTGTATCGTCTCGGTGCGAATAGCACGACATCGAAACATTTTACCGGATGCTTCGGTGGTGCCACGCCCGACAATGGCCAGACATCCATGATAAGGTTTCTTGGAGACATGTCAATCGAGCTGGAGAACGTTGCCAATAAAAGTTTCATGTTTCGACATTCTGACAAGTCGTTTCCAGCACCGGATGTTTTGTTGGCGTCCATCATAGTAAAGAGACAATACACCGAATCCGATGGCTCCGAAGTGGAAGACTCCGAAGCTGAATATATCAGACTTCCAGACAACAAGTCTCACACCAAATCTACACAAACTTCGTTTAAAATAATGCCTTTCCCATCTTCAGAGACTCTTATTAGCACGTATGACACCTCGCCTGAAGACATCGTACCGGAAAACACCAAATCTACACAGACTTCGAATAATATGGTCCAACAGCTCTCACCATGGGTAAACACAACCTTTCCTAACGTTTACGGTGCCTCTACCAGCGTCAATCAGCTCGCGGAAGGAAAACCACTTGTAGATAGAAGAAAGAATCACCACAAGAACTACGGAACCTTTCCGCTCTCAAAATTAGCGCCTGAAGCAGAATTCTTTCGTTAAAAATGTATCTACTGTTCTAACACTCTTTACCTTATTATGTTTACGGAATTTTATTGATTATTGTTAATGTAAAATCTAAATTTTGAACGAAATATATTTAATACTTTAACTGTTATTTTTGTATTATTTATTATACCTAAATATTTTTATGCTAAAAATATTATTACTAGAAAAAAGTCACAAGTGTCTACTCACAGTGATGAAATACATAAAATGATTTTGAATGACCGTAAATTGAAGATGAATGAATGAATTATCTCAATAATGAATCATATCAATTCTTGTCAGCCCTATACAATTCACCACAACAGATTCACTCAAAAGCTGCTTGCGAAAACCGAAATACCTTGTAAACAAATAAGAAAGACAACCTCAAAAACACCAAATCTACACAGACTTCGAACAATATGGTCCAACAGCTCTCACCATGGATAAACACAACCTTTCCTAACTTCTACGGTGCCTCTACCAGCGTCAATCATCTCGCGGAAGGAAAACCACTTGTAGATAGAAGAACGAATCGCTACAAGAACTACGGAACCTTTCCGCTCTCAAAATTAGCGCCTGAAGCAGAATTCTTTCGTTAAAAATGTATCTACTGTTCTAACACTCTTTACCTTATTATGTTTACGGAATTTTATTGATTATTGTTAATGTAAAATCTAAATTTTGAACGAAATATATTTAATACTTTAACTGTTATTTTTGTATTATTTATTATACCTAAATATTTTTATGCTAAAAATATTATTACTAGAAAAAAGTCACAAGTGTCTACTCACAGTGATGAAATACATAAAATGATTTTGAATGACCGTAAATTGAAGATGAATGAATGAATTATCTCAATAATGAATCATATCAATTCTTGTCAGCCCTATACAATTCACCACAACAGATTCACTCAAAAGCTGCTTGCGAAAACCGAAATACCTTGTAAACAAATAAGAAAGACAACCTCAAAAACACCAAATCTACACAGACTTCGAACAATATGGTCCAACAGCTCTCACCATGGATAAACACAACCTTTCCTAACTTCTACGGTGCCTCTACCAGCGTCAATCATCTCGCGGAAGGAAAACCACTTGTAGATAGAAGAACGAATCGCTACAAGAACTACGGAACCTTTCCGCTCTCAAAATTAGCGCCTGAAGCAGAATTCTTTCATTAACAATGTATCCACTGTTCTAACACTCTTTACCTATCCTTATTATGTTTACGGAATTTTATTGATTATTGTTAATGTAAAATCTAAATTTTGAACGAAATATATTTAATACTTTAACTGTTATTTTTGTATTATTTATTATACCTAAATATTTTTATGCTAAAAATATTATTACTAGAAAAAGTCACAAGTGTCTACTCACAGTGATGAATGGTATGAGTACTAAAATGTATTTTTCCATGTAGCCTTATACATTTTATGTACACTTGAAGAATATAATATATATGGGATATATAAGGTTCGATTCACAACTAGTACCTCTTCAAATAATAAGTGGATTTCTTTTAAAGTAGTAAAAATCCTCAAGCTATTTAATATGGACTATCATTTTTTCGCTCCAAAATACATATATTTCGAGTATTTGATCTTTATCCCAGAGATTATAATTTTTACTATTGTTTTCACACAATTAAATAATTTAGTTTAAAGAGTTTAGAAATATATATTAAAGGAAACTTAGGTCTATAAAATAAATGAACAAAATAATTGATACAAGGTTCGAAGAGTAAAATATCATATTACATTACATATCTTATTACATTAATTTTTATTATTATTATTACATTAAACAATATAATATTCTTTAAAATGTTTATGAATTACTGTTAATAACTCATAATGCCTTCTATTTGTCCTGAATTCCATCTATGCAAATTATATAGTAATTTTTTATTTTAACTGCTATATATTTTCATTACTTTATTTATATATTCATATAGTCTTTATCTCTTATCCATATTTGTCGCCTAAAATATATATTGCAACATCAATAAATACGTTATGCTAAGTTTAGACGTGGTGAAATGAGCACCGAAGACGATGAACGCAGTGGACATTTTAGAAAATCCACAAAATGATTTTGAATGGCAGTAGATTGAAATTGACCGTTTAAAGGACGAAATCGCCGAAAAATGGCCGCATTTGAAAAAAAGAAAGTGCTACTTCACCAAGACAATACACCGTGTCACGAGTCAGTGAAAACGATGGCAAAAGTCCATGAATTGGGCTTCGAATTGTTTACTCTTCCACCGTATTCTCCAGATCTGGACCCCAGCGACTATTTCCTGTTCTCAGATCTCAAAAGAATGCCGGCTGAAAAGACATTTTCGTCGGATGAACAGCCGAAACTGAGGCCTATTTTGAAGCAAAGGACAAATCGTACTACAAAAATGGTATCGAAAAGTTAGAGGGTCGCTATAATCAGTCTATCACCCTTGAAGGGAATTATGTTCAATATAAAAACTAACTTTGTTAAAAAAATTTAATTATTTTTATGGAATATATTATTATTCAAATAATAAGTAGGTTTCTATTATATAGCTTATGTGTTTGAAAATTTGATTTTTAACCGTTTTCAAGTTTTTTGATACTATTTCGGCTCAAATCATCGCAGATTAATAAGAAATAAAGGGATTATAATTTTTTTTAAAATCAAATCTATAAATATAATATGTATATATATGTGGTATAATAATGTAGTAAAGGTAAAAGTTTTAAAGTAATAGAATAAAAAGTTAATTTTAAAAATTTAGCGGATTTCCCTTATTGTTACATATTCTGAGAACCATAAATCATAAAATAATATAACATAGATGTTCGTTTTTTTTTCATCTCAAAATACACATATTATAGTTTTATTTTTATGAGATAACCAAAAAATTCATTCATTCAATCATTTTTTTTTTTAATAAAAAATATTTTTTCCAATGTTTACTTTATACTGCTGTAATAATTTTATATTTTTTCTACAAACAACAGTTCAATTTCAAAATTCTTAAAGGAAAAACAAATATTTAACCATCAACCTATAATAAAAGCCTATGTTTGACTATCATAACTAGTAACAAGCCGCAAATGTATTTAATTAGACACCCAATAAGACATAAACAGTAATTAGAATTAAAGTACTTAAATGTAAGTCCAAAAGAAAATATCAATATTGCACATAATAACTGGAAGAAACTATAAATTAATGTTATCAATAAAAGACCGGAGACTAAGAAGACCCAAATTTATGTTATACCTGATAAATTGATTAAATTTCGAAGAAATATATTACGCCGGTGTTATAAAAGACAGGTACAGTTACTGAATATTAGTTTAATACTGCTTTTTATATTCAATTATGCCATAAA
The DNA here is from genome assembly GCF_030347505.1 of Rhynchophorus ferrugineus. Lineage (NCBI taxonomy): Eukaryota > Metazoa > Arthropoda > Insecta > Coleoptera > Curculionidae > Rhynchophorus > Rhynchophorus ferrugineus. Next base: position 15,657,565 of record NW_027472587.1, read on the forward strand.
ATGCTCAAAGTACTTTTAAAAATTGCACCTGTTAAATGTTGTTATCCCAACGTTTTCAAATAAAAGGTACGGATGCCTATAGTAGGAAACCATAACCATTTATCGAACTTCACCCGATCGAAATTAGTAAAAAACGAGATGAACTCGGTAAGTAGAAATGTTTAAATCCTGTAGCAGGATCGCCATTTAATCACTGTATATTTTAATATTTTTTAGGACAAATCCTGCTCAGATATTTCCAATACCAAAGGCGAGAGGAGCTCATTGCTGCGTAATTTCAGAAGGAACAGCGACAGGACCAAAATGTCCAGTAAAAGACTTTTAAAGGATTTAATAAATAGATTCTCCAAAAACCCAACGAGAACAACACGAATATCAGCCCCCAGTCGGAAGAATAATGTCTTGGGGAAGCTCCATAAGAAAACATTAAACGCAACGGAGAAACAGTGCAGTGTCACTGAATTACAGAACAGTTTTAACAATGACGATAGTGTGGAGAAATCATTAGTAGAGGATATCAGTTTTGACATATCCTCAAATGATATTGAAAAAGAAATTCGCACAAAACCTTGCTCAACGCTGTTAGGTGATGAATTCTCGAACGATATATCGTCCAACGATAACGATAAAGATTTGGAGGTAGGTGTGCTGGTCGTGCTCACTAAAATGATATTAATTCATATTTTATGATATCGTTACAGCAATTTGAACAAAGCATCAATAGTTCCAAGGCATTATCGCTGAGTAATAGTTGTCCGCTCTTAACATCTCTGGATGCAGACACTAACTGGTCCGAATCCAAAATTTTGGCATCGATCAATCTTGATGACTCGGAACGTGTCATCGTCGAAGAAAGCACCGTTAAACAATTGGTCTCGTATCTGCACCATGGCCTACAACTGCCAAGGTTCATTGGTAGTGCCGAACATTTGGAGGCAGAAAGAATGCTGGTTCTATCAGGTAAATCCTGCTAATTATTAGTTTGTTTCGTTTTATCCCATTCATCTATTTTCCAGAAACAAAGGTCGAGGTACTACAAAGCCTGGATTATTCGCTGAACTGCACCTGCGATGATTTCATATCTGAAATCACCATTACTGACATGAAATGTCACATAAACAGTGCGGAACAAAATAGATCGGCAAATCTCTTTTATCTTCTTATTCTACGCCATCACGATGCTGTACACGCCAGCAAAATCATCAAACCCAACAAGCAGGGACTTCTCGATTTCGGGGGATCATATATTTTTAGAGATACTCCTAACACAAGCGAGATAAAAGCAGAACTATTCGCTATTAAATTGAATAACTCGATAATGAAGGGCCTAACACGTATTTTCGCCAAGAAATCTTCACAGACGCTTCCTCTAATGACATTCGTTGGTGAGGCCACAATTGGTCTGAAGAATGCGACTAACGGAACTTTCTTTATCCGGTTTATGGTTGAAAATGAGTGGAAGACTCACCTCTTGACGGCGACAGTTGATATCAAGAAAGATCAGCCAGCCCTGGCTTCTCCATCGATACAAAATAAGTTACAACACATATCCCCCAACAAGGGAAAGAAAAATTAGCGACCAAAAGAAAATTGTTTCAGATCCTTTGTAAATATTTTTGTTAATAATATTATTTAAACATGTAACCCATTTTAGTTTTATTTATACAGTAATCCTTATATCTGACAATACCAAAAGATGTTCTATTTATAAGAGATAAAATAAATTAAAGTTATATTTATGGTAAAATCTTTAAAATTAAAATTAAAAAAATTATTAAATATCACTATTAAACAGTCAACTGACTTATAAAAATACATTATTACCCATACACGCACATATATATATATATATATATATATATATATATATATATATATATATATATATATATAAACATATATATATATATATATATATATATATATATATATATATATATATATATATATATATATATATTTAATATATTAAATGACTATGAATTTTCCTTCTCGTTTTATCTTAATTAAAAAGAGATTTGATGCTGTCTCTGAATTGGCACTAGTGGATGATGTTGCCAAATGTCTGTACAATTCTTCAAAACCTAATAAAATAATTAGAGGCTCCGGAATTAATTAAACCGGAAAACGTCGTCAACCAAAAGTCAAATTTGATGCAGTTATAAATGTTGATGATCTGAGTGGACTGTTTTACTAGATACGTTATAATTTGTGCTATATATGTTTGTAATTGTGACCTTGTGATTATATGATTAGTCAGGAGATTTTGTTCAGAAACCGCTTGTTGAAACCGAAAAACGTGTAGCTCTCTATAAAATAATATCATATATTTACAAAAACATTTTTCCCGAAATATTAAAGACATTTCTATTATTATTTTATTTCTATATAAAATAATATAATATCTTTCTAAAAAACATTTTTTCCAAAATATGAATAAAGTTCTATTCTTATTTTACCTCTATATAAAATAATATGATATATTTACAAAAACATTTTTAACGAAACATGAAAAAAAAGTTCGATTCTTATTTTAGCTCTGTATAAAATAATATCATATATTTACAAAAACATTTTTACCGAAATATTAAAGAAATTTCTATTATTATTTTATTTCTATATAAAATAATATAATATCTTTCCAAAAAACATTTTTTCCAAAATATGAATAAAGTTCTATTCTTATTTTACCCCTATATAAAATAATATCATATATTTACAAAAACATTTTTAACGAAATATCCAAAAAAAGTTCGATTCTTATTTTAGCTCTGTATAAAATAATATCATATATTTACAAAAACATTTTTCCCGAAATATTAAAGAAATTTCTATTATTATTTTATTTCTATATAAAATAATATAATATCTTTCCAAAAAACATTTTTTCCAAAATATGAATAAAGTTCTATTCTTATTTTACCTCTATATAAAATAATATGATATATTTACAAAAACATTTTTAACGAAACATGAAAAAAAAGTTCGATTCTTATTTTAGCTCTGTATAAAATAATATCATATATTTACAAAAACATTTTTCCCGAAATATTAAAGAAATTTCTATTATTATTTTATTTCTATATAAAATAATATAATATCTTTCCAAAAAACATTTTTTCCAAAATATGAATAAAGTTCTATTCTTATTTTACCCCTATATAAAATAATATCATATATTTACAAAAACATTTTTAACGAAATATGAAAAAAAAGTTCGATTCTTATTTTAGCTCTGTATAAAATAATATCATATATTTACAAAAACATTTTTTCCCGAAATATTAAAGAAATTTCTATTATTATTTTATTTCTATATAAAATAATATAATATCTTTCCAAAAAACATTTTTTCCAAAATATGAATAAAGTTCTATTCTTATTTTACCTCTATATAAAATAATATGATATATTTACAAAAACATTTTTAACGAAACATGAAAAAAAAGTTCGATTCTTATTTTAGCTCTGTATAAAATAATATCATATATTTACAAAAACATTTTTCCCGAAATATTAAAGAAATTTCTATTATTATTTTATTTCTATATAAAATAATATAATATCTTTCCAAAAAACATTTTTTCCAAAATATGAATAAAGTTCTATTCTTATTTTACCCCTATATAAAATAATATCATATATTTACAAAAACATTTTTAACGAAATATCCAAAAAAAGTTCGATTCTTATTTTAGCTCTGTATAAAATAATATCATATATTTACAAAAACATTTTTCCCGAAATATTAAAGAAATTTCTATTATTATTTTATTTCTATATAAAATAATATAATATCTTTCCAAAAAACATTTTTTCCAAAATATGAATAAAGTTCTATTCTTATTTTACCTCTATATAAAATAATATGATATATTTACAAAAACATTTTTAACGAAACATGAAAAAAAAGTTCGATTCTTATTTTAGCTCTGTATAAAATAATATCATATATTTACAAAAACATTTTTCCCGAAATATTAAAGAAATTTCTATTATTATTTTATTTCTATATAAAATAATATAATATCTTTCCAAAAAACATTTTTTCCAAAATATGAATAAAGTTCTATTCTTATTTTACCTCTATATAAAATAATATGATATATTTACAAAAACATTTTTAACGAAACATGAAAAAAAAGTTCGATTCTTATTTTAGCTCTGTATAAAATAATATCATATATTTACAAAAACATTTTTCCCGAAATATTAAAGAAATTTCTATTATTATTTTATTTCTATATAAAATAATATAATATCTTTCCAAAAAACATTTTTTCCAAAATATGAATAAAGTTCTATTCTTATTTTACCTCTATATAAAATAATATGATATATTTACAAAAACATTGTTAACGAAACATGAAAAAAAAGTTCGATTCTTATTTTAGCTCTGTATAAAATAATATCATATATTTACAAAAACATTTTTCCCGAAATATTAAAGAAATTTCTATTATTATTTTATTTCTATATAAAATAATATAATATCTTTCCAAAAAACATTTTTTCCAAAATATGAATAAAGTTCTATTCTTATTTTACCTCTATATAAAATAATATCATATATTAACAAAAACATTTTTAACGAAATATGAAAAAAAAGTTCGATTCTTATTTTAGCTCTGTATAAAATAATATCATATATTTACAAAAACATTTTTCCCGAAATATTAAAGAAATTTCTATTATTATTTTATTTCTATATAAAATAATATAATATCTTTCCAAAAAACATTTTTTCCAAAATATGAATAAAGTTCTATTCTTATTTTACCTCTATATAAAATAATATGATATATTTACAAAAACATTTTTAACGAAATATGAAAAAAAAGTTCGATTCTTATTTTACCTCTATATAAAATAATATCATATATTTACAAAAACATGAAAAAAAAGTTCGATTCTTATTTTAGCTCTGTATAAAATAATATCATATATTTACAAAAACATTTTTCCCGAAATATTAAAGAAATTTCTATTATTATTTTATTTCTATATAAAATAATATAATATCTTTCCAAAAAACATTTTTTCCAAAATATGAATAAAGTTCTATTCTTATTTTACCTCTATATAAAATAATATGATATATTTACAAAAACATTTTTAACGAAACATGAAAAAAAAGTTCGATTCTTATTTTAGCTCTGTATAAAATAATATCATATATTTACAAAAACATTTTTCCCGAAATATTAAAGAAATTTCTATTATTATTTTATTTCTATATAAAATAATATAATATCTTTCCAAAAAACATTTTTTCCAAAATATGAATAAAGTTCTATTCTTATTTTACCCCTATATAAAATAATATCATATATTTACAAAAACATTTTTAACGAAATATGAAAAAAAAGTTCGATTCTTATTTTAGCTCTGTATAAAATAATATCATATATTTACAAAAACATTTTTAACGAAATATGAAAAAAAAGTTCGATTCTTATTTTAGCTCTGTATAAAATAATATCATATATTTACAAAAACATTTTTCCCGAAATATTAAAGAAATTTCTATTATTATTTTATTTCTGTATAAAATAATATAATATCTTTCCAAAAAACATTTTTTCCAAAATATGAATAAAGTTCTATTCTTATTTTACCTCTATATAAAATAATATCATTTATTTACACAACATTTATTCCAAAATTTTAAAGAAATTTCTATTCTTATTTTATCTCTCTATAAAATAATATTATATATTTTCAAAAACACTTTTTCCGAATTATTTAAGAATTAAATATATATTATATTATAGTATAATATAATGATTAGGTTTACTTGCATGTTTATAGTATCTTAATTGAAATACGGTATGGTATCAATTAAAAAACCCTTTGTGTAAAAAGAAAATGCTTTTATTATCCTACAGCTACCTGGTATTAAAGGAAATTATTTTATTATATTGTTATGACATATAAATATGGTGAGTTTTGGGACTAAGTTTCATTCTCTATTCAGAATTTTTCTCGAGATAGTTATACTAGTTAGTGTGAAAGTTCATTTGCAATAACAAAACAGGAAACATGGATATGGTAAGTTATCTATATCACCTACTACGTCTTCTTCAAATCTAACCCTTTATGATGGTGCAAATTTACTTCGGTTGAAAGAAATTAGAGCTAAACCCTTCGTGCTTTATTTCTAAAGTAATTGTTTCAATTTTAGTTAAAACTTGATGTTGTTTCTCCGCGAAAATGTGTTCCCGTACCATCAGTGAAAGAAAATCGGACAACTGGTAAGTAAATCGATCGTTATTCTAAGGAAATTAGAGTAACAGAAACCGTAAATTTTACAGAATCGGTAACTAAGATGACTCCGGATAAAAAACTGCTGGAGGTGTTCCCCCAGACCTCACCAGTTATCAGTAAGAATTCCAATATATGCAGTAGGAGATTCTTGAGGGAATTATTAGCGACCATCGCTAAAAAACCGATCTGTACGGTATTAGACCCCAGCAAACAATGCTCCTCTCGTGAGTATAACACTTCGCCTACGGGAAACATCAAGAAATCCCTCCAAAAACATGATGATTTGCTGGAGAAGTTGGTGAAGGACAGCCTCACCGAAGAACAAGAGAAATACAGAGCTGTAATTAGCGAAATGCAGCGTTCTTTCGAAAGTGGCTTGGATGACCCGACGTCTACAGTCACCGCCGCATCTGCACTTGATCCGAACGAATCGACAGGGGAGGAAATGTCATCCACTAGTGAAATATGCACCTTTATCGAAGGCGTGTTGCCGAAAGCGTGTTCCACTCAGATCGAGAGCTCATACTTCCACTTGGGCACTCTGGATTCTTCGAAGGTATCGTTCCAGACCGACATTTCCGAACAGAGCCATCCCGCGTCCTCCTTATTGTCATCGAAAAAGATGAGCTGCCCCAACTTCATGACTCTCTGCATGTCCAGCACGTCCATAACGAAAATGATTGAGGATATCTCGAATACCGACGCCAAGAACAAAGACCAGAGGCTGTACGTCGAGATCAAGATCGCTAAACAGCTTTTGGATTTCTTGAATTACGGCCAGGACCATATGCGAGATTTCATTGGGGGTGCCGCTCACCTGGAGGCAGAACGGATACTGGTTTTGACGGGTAAGTGCAACATTTCACGACAACGAGTCGGTAAATTAACGAAATCCGGTTACAGAAACCAAAATCGAGATTCTGCTGGCGTCTAAAAACTCCCAGAAATATATCCAGCACGACTACACGACAGAGGTGACCCTCACCAACCTAAAGTGTCATATCAATAGCTATGAGCCGGCTATTTCATCGAAAATCTATTACGTCTTGGTCATCAGCCACCACGAGACAGTTTACGCCACCAGAATCATGAGACCGGACAATGTGGGCTGCATTGAGTTCCCCGGGACCTACACCTACAAGTCCAACTCGATGGAAAGCATAAAAGCCGAGTTATTCTGCGTTCGACTGAATACGACCAGTAAAAGAACCCTCAAGAGGTTATTCGGGAAGAAACCTGCCCATAATTTCAAGGTCCCCCTCATGACATACTACGGAGAAGTGTCCATCGAAGTTAGGCCTACCAACAGGGGACATTACATCTTTAACAAGCCAGGCGATAGTGTCAAACCTGACATATTATCAGCTTCTGTCAGCGTTAAAGATAACCCAACCAGCAAGATAAGAAGATATTCTACGCTCACTTTCGAACAAACCACCGAAGAACACAGCCAAAATGACATGGAAACTGTAGGGGTATCTGTTCGGAAAGATCGAATGTATTATACTTATCCACCAAGAAAACTGAATTTCTGAGAGCCCCACCTAACAATCACCGGCCTGTTGTACTATATTATTTATTCTAAACAAAAATAAAACATTATTCTTTCGTTAAAAAATAAATTATGTTAACAAATTTACGTTTTTTGTTATCAACATTGATATATTTCCTATATAAAACCCCGAATGTTACGGTTTGACGCAATTAATCAACATGTCAAATCAAGTATGCCTTGCATAAATAAGCTGTATGACGCTCTATACCTCAACCTTCAAAAACAATTCATAATTATTTATGCGATTTAAAATAAAGCTTACTTTTTCATAGTTCGTTAATAGATAAATTCACTTTACCTATTAAAAATGCATTGATATAAAAATCCGAATATTATATATTAATGTATTTAACCGTCAAGTCAAATCAAGCAAGCTTTATGTGAATAAAGCACCTGAAGTTGCATACATCAACTTCAAAAAAAAAATTCTAAATCGAAAAAGCAAATATATAAATTGATTTAATTACCAACAAATATTATTTTATATGTTTTCTATTTGAGAAAACAATTCATTTATTAACCTACAAATAAAAGGGAGAAAATATAAATATATTTCATTAATCGACATGTTAAGAAATATTGATATATTTGGATACTTAATTATTACTTTTGGATAAAATTTAATTATTTATTTAAAATTAACTACCAAAATACTCTAAACCTTTAAACTTAAGTATCAATTTAAAAAAAAATAACATGTAACGAAACAATCTATAGAAATCGATTTGTGCTAATATTGGTCGACACTGTAGTAAATGTCAACAATACAAAATTATTCGAATCTTTTCTGATAACATTAGAGATTATAAACCGGCCAGAATTGTAAACCTAAAGTTTAATTTGGATGTTTTATTGTATCGGCTATTAATAGTTAATAAAAACTTCAACCTTCTAATATCTTCTTCTTAAAATGTATTTTTATGTTTTGTTTGAAGAAGAAATGTCGTAGGTTGACATTAAAATTGATAGATTGTAAACATAAATAGATCAAATAAAAAAAAAGCTTTTATATGGATTTTCAAAAGTAATTTAACACAAATATAAATATATTGAAAAATGTTCTATACTCCAAAGATCATTTTTATTAATTTTGTTTGTTTTTTTATGGTATTAGCACAGTTACTACAAATTTTCTTTCTCTATTTTTGAATGTCGTAACAGGTAAGAAACTATTAAACCAAATGCTATCAGACTGGCATTTCTTTAATGAGATATATTAATTAATCACAATTTCAAAAATAGTGTTGTACTTTGCTAAATTAATCTAATAATAATATTTTTAATTTAATAAATATATTTTAATAGCCAAATTGAGCTCTCTTAAACTATTTTTAAAATATATTTTTATATTTTGCTTGGAGATAGTACATTCAATATTGATAAAATGTAAAAATAAATAGATCAAATTTTGAAAAAAAAAAGATTTTGTACGGATTATTAATAATAATTTGGTACAAATGTAAAAATATCAAAAAATATTCATAGATCACTTCATAGATCATTTTTATTAAGTCTTTCTTATGGCATTAGTAAGAGGTCAATTGAAAAGTCCCCGGTCTATCATAGTAAAACACATTTTTTTGGCAAAATATTTTTTTTATTCAACAAAATTCCCTTCAATTGTGATACACTGATTATAGTGACCCTCCAACTTTTTGTTACCAGTTTTGTCATTTGCTTCAAAATATGCCTCAGTTTCGTGGATCACCTCTTCATTCGACGAAAATTTCTTCCCAGCGAGCATTCTTTTGAGATCTGAGAACAGGAAAATAGTCGCTGGGGGCCAAATCTGGAGAATACGGTGAATAAGGAAGCAATTCGAAGCCCGATTGATGAATTTTTGACACGGTGCATTGTCTTGGCGAAGCAGTACTTTCTTTTTCTTCAAATGCGGCCGTTTTTCGGCGATTCCGTCCTTCAAACGGTCCAATAACGCTATGTTATAGTCGCTGTTGATGGTCCTTCCTTTTTCAAGGCAGTCAATGAAAATTATTCCATGCGCATCCCAAAATACAGACGCCATAAACTTGCCAGCCGACTGTCGCATTTTCCCACGCTTTGGAGCGGGTTCATCATGTGCAGTCCACTCGGATGACTGTCGACTGGACTTCGAAGTGAAATGATGGAGCCATATTCCATCCATTGTCACATATCGACGCAAAAACTCGGGTTTATTACGCTTGATCATCTTCAAACACTGCTTCGAATCATCAACTCGTCATTGTTTTTAATCAAAAGTGAGCTCCCGCGGCACCCACTTTGCATAGAGCTTTTTCATACCCAAATATTCGAGAATGATATGATGGACACATTCAGTTGATATCTTTAGAGTGTCTGCTATTTCATTCAGTTTCATTTTACGGTAATTCAAAATCATTTTCTGGATTTTTGTAATGTTTTCATTTCACCACGTCTAAACTTAGCATACCAATCCTTGATGGTTAATTTTCCTTTCAACTGCATTTTTTCGCTTCAAAAAGCAATATTTTATCAACACACGAAATTCCTTTTTATCCATTTTTTCAACAATAACAAAAGTTGCTTCACTCAAAATGCTATAATTCACAAACTAATGATCCGACAGCTGCCAAATTTATACACTCATCTTTTGAGGGTTAGGGCTATCTAAAAAACATACGGATTTAATTCTAGTAGCGCCATCTATGTGTCAGACCGGGGACTTTTCAATTGACCTGTTACAGTTAATAAAAATATTATCTCTTCTATTTTGGGATTTTAAACAAAAATAATGAAGGATAATTTTTGGCTTGCTATTTATTCATTCGCAGTCTCGGTTTTATATAGACTAAAGCTCTTAATAAATAAATTATTTTCTCAGAGCAATTAATGAATAAAATTAATGTATTTTTCTATATATCAACTGTAACTAAACACTATATTAACAGGCAAGAAGTTGTAAATCCAAACCAAATCAATATAATGCTATCAGACTGTCATTTTTTAAATGTATTAATTAATAAGAATTTCGAAAATAAATTCCATAAAACTATAGAAAAAAAAAAGTTTTACTCTCTATTTTCATAATTACAATAGTTTTAAAATACTTGGTACCATCCTAAGCCAACACTATAACGGAATTTTAATTTGTTCTTGCATAATCCAACAGTTTTAAAATGTTATCGAGGATTGTTTTCCTCGAATTTGGATTCTCAGCCACGTAGGGTTACGTGACAAGTAGCATGGCTCAAGGAACTTGAACTCGAATGAATTACCCTACAGTTTTCTTATATATAGATAAGTATTTTTAACACTCTATAGCCCCAAAATAGTACATCTTTAAATATATTATTTCTGGTACTATATATCACTACATGTTATGTCAGAGTTATTCAAATATATATTATATTATTCAATATATATATAAATAATAAAATAAATATCAATCAGTAACAATTAACAAGTCAATTGAAAAGTCCCCAACCTATCATAATAAAACACATTTTTTTTTTGCAAAATTAGTTTTTTTTATTCAACATATCCCTCCAGGGATGATTATAGCGACCCTCCAACTTTTTGATACCATTTTTGTAGTACGATTTCTCCTTTGCTTCAAAATAGGCCTCAGTATCGGCGACCACTTCTTCATTCGACAAAAATTTCTTCCCAGCAAGCATTCTTTTGAGATCTGAAAACAGGAAATAGTCGCTGGGAGCCAGATCTGGAGAATGCGGTGGATGGATGGATTTTTGCCATCGTTTTCACTAACTTGTGACACGGTGCATTGTCTTGATGAAGCAACACTTTCTTTTCTTTTAAATGAGGCCGTTTTTCGGCGATTACGTCCTTCAAACGGTCCAATAACGCTATATAATAGTCGGTGTTGATGGTCCTTCCTTTTTCAAGATCATTTTGTGGATTTTTAAATCTTTTCGTTGGTAACAACTTTTCCTTTTGGGCGTCCACTGCGTTCACCGTCTTCGGTGGTCATTTCACCGCGTCTAAACTTAGCATACCAATTCTTTATGGTTGTTTTTCCTGCGGCAGTGTCCGGAAACTCGGCCTCAAGCTAGGTTTTTGCTTCAACTGATTTTTTCCCTTCAAAAAACAATATTTTATCAACACGCGAAATTCCTTTTTATCTATTTTTTTTTTCACACTAACAAAAGTTGCTTCACTCAAAATGCTATAATTCACAAACTAATGATCCGACAGCTGTCAAATTTACACAGGCATCTTTTGAGCATTAGCGCCAGCTAAAAAACATATAGATTTAATTTTAGTAGCGCCGTCTATGTTTCAGGCCGGCGACTTTTCAACTGACCTGTTATATATATTCATAAAATATCCAATAATACATTACTATTATATAAACATACAATTCTAATAATAACTGTAATAAACTAGTAATTAAGGATGTTTACTTTTCGACATTTTTGTACCCTAGCCTAAACTATTTATTGCATTAATATTGCAAGAAATAATGTATACTACATTGTAAAAAATGATTACTAAGATAGGAACCCTAATAAAACTGTTTTTATTCCCACCCCAGAGTACCTGTCATTAGATCTCTATATAAATGGTATTTTTGCAAAACTATCCCAAAAAAACTGTGTATTACCTCTTCTCATATTTTTAAAGTTTGCTTCAAGTTTTGTTAAGACACTTTTCATCCTAGCCAACCATGGAAACGGTAAGTTCAGTTTACCATTAATGAAACCTGTGTTTAAAACTTTTTTTAATTGAAATTAACCGTGCAGCTAAACGAGAAAAAACAATTGCTAGCTTCCAATCAAAATATCGATCATAGTAAGTCGTAGTAATTTTCGTGTTATTACAATTTAAATTATATTTAAAATTACAGGCCAATATTCACTTAATTGCCGGGAAAATAATAGGATAAGCCTATTAAAAGTTCTTCGTAGTTTTTTTGGTAACCTGTCGAGAAAGTCGACTCCCCCAGTTTTGAGAGCGAATGATGAATTTTATTACTCCTTCTCAAGAAAATCTCTTACCGCTCAAAGAAGGAAAACAGAAAAACATCATTTAAGTCAAGACAAGCCTCCATCATATGAACAGGTCTTACCCAGAAATTGACTAACAGGATTATTTAACTTGTTAAAATTTGTTTTATTAGGAATCTTGTGATCCGAATACCGTAGCTGTAAATAGTGTAAATATTTCTTATTTACTTGCTGCATCGAGAAAAAGTATCCATAAGTTCAAAAGAAAATCTCTCCGGGAAAAGCAATTCCAATTTGATAACCCTTGCTCGCCAGGCATGTGTAAGAATGAAGTGCCACCTATCGATCTGAGAGAAAGCGATAAAACAAAAGAACTAGAAATTATAGTGGACCAGCTTGTCAGTTTCCTCCACTATGGCAAAAATGGATTGACTAACTTCATCGGGAGTAACCTGCATTTGGAGACCGAAAAGATGCTAATACAAACGAGTGAGTATTAACAAGAATTATATTTCCAAGTTTAATTAAAATACGCCTTTTTAATTTTAGAAGTAAAACGCGAAGTAAATCAAAACACAAAAAAATATATCAATTGTCAAGATGTAACCGAATTGACTATAAGCGACGTTGCATGCCATACAAACTGTAAAATAAAAAAAAATTGCACAGCCTACTATGTGCTAATACTGTTACACAATAATACAATTTTCACAACAGAAATGTCTAAGCCAAACACGTCCGGGTGTATAATATTTGATGACTCATATACCTACAAGAGTCCTGATACATCTTTTGATATAAATGGGAAACTTTACAGTATTGAAATCAAAAAACCTTCGTCAAATAAATTTATGCTGTTTTTTACTAGAAAAAAGACTGTTGTATCTTATGATCTTCCCATGATGAAGCTTGTCAGAGAAATTTCATTCACTGTACAAGACGCAGGATATCAGGAATTTTCCTTTCAACCAACCACAAAATGCAAGAAGAAACCATATAAAATGGCAGCATGTTTTAAGATTAACAAGACCTTGTTATAACAAAACAATATTTTTGTAATTTATGTTCAAATACTTTTCAATAAATATATTTTTCTACTTGGAATAAAAATATATAATTTAAAACAAGGTTTTATTAAAAAAAAAAAGGATAACAGTATATAAATCATAACATGATTTGTTTTCTTACATGGAATTAAAGTGTTTATACTTAAATGTGTAATATATCCTATAGCTTCAGGTTTATATTAACTGATTCAAGTTCTTTGAACCTGAATATGGAATTTACATGATGGTAAGCTTTGAACTTCAGCAGTGACTAGACATTGAATACTTAAATTTGCCAAAGATCCCCTTATTACACCACAGGTAAAAGCTACATATCTAGGGGCGACCTCCAGATACTGTTTGCCGTTAGATAACCTGCTTAAAAACCTAAACATATTGTCTTGTAAAACATAGACACCCTGGTGATTAGTCCTTAAATTATCTATTTGTTTTTTATATATAACCGACCAAAAATCTGTACATATAAATTTCATAGTGTCCAATTCATCCTTAAACCGAGGCATTTCTTTCGTCAATCTAAAATGTGTTTTACAAATATTCATAAGCAAGACTAACATATGTATTACAGTACCGTTCAATTATACGATATCCTGTAGAAAACCCAATATACTCTAAGGTTGATAGGTCTTCGTCCTAAAAAAATAAAAAGTACAGTATGAAGATGACGAATATTATATAAATATCCACCTTTTTCTCCTTCTTATCATTATTTCCAAACGTGTAATTTACGATTTCCGAATGGAGTAAATCAAACAATATATCATCAGCCATCATACAAATATATACCTAAGTTTATGTTTTTGAAAATTAAAAAACAAATCGACAAACAGCAATTTTGACTTCTTCTTCATTTGCTTTTTGCGAAAAAAACAATTGGTACGAAAGCACCATAAAGTGGTCTTTTATGAAAAACTACGCCTAATCTTAGAAAAGAAGAGTGACATGTCGCATTTTGACATTTCTATTAATAGTGATAGAAATATTAAATTTTTTATAGCAATTATAAATTTGGTGCATTACTTAAAAAACGTATGAATGTGTAAACAAAAAATGTGATTTGTTAGGAAGAAAAAATCCAAGAAGATTGATGACTAAATCTGTTTTTTGTTAAGTAGGTGTATGTAAAGCAAAATAGGTCTGTAAAAATTGTGCTATTTACTGTGGTGTACATTGTAGCGATATTTATTGGAATACAGTTACTTCGTCGTATCACGCTATAAATATCTAAAATAAATATTTGTCATCAGCTGTTTCCCGGACAGTGGCTCCATCTATCCAGATAAGCGCAAGATAGCGAATTAAATGCCTGTGAACCGCATGTCAGAGGCGAACGGGTGGTACTTAAGGTGCAAGAATTTGAAAAATGAGCTCACAGTCAGACGCACGCTTGGTGGGTTGTAACGTTTGCGGGTTCGGAGAAAATTTACTTCGCTGTGCCCGTTGTAAAGTTACGTTGTATTGTTCAAAGGAGCATCAAAAAAAGGACTGGAAAAAACACAAGGTGAACTGCAACACACACATATCGAGTTCGTCGAATTTACTGAGTGAACCCGGTGGTAGCAGTTCCGTTGAACAGAGATACGGTCACACATATCACAGTAACAATTCGACATCTATACCCATCGAGGGCAGTTCAGAAAGTGAAATATTAAGTGCTGCAGGGGAAACCTTAACCCTGGCACTGAATAACAACTTCGACGAGAAGAGTTCGACTGAACGAGCCATTAAAAACGCGAATTCAGCCATGCCCATCGCGGGAGAAAACATTGTTCAGCCCAAACCCAAAGGTTTAAAATATTTCCCCGAAGTATCGCTGAACAACAGTTCAGCACCATTCCAACACAACATTGAAGACGATGTAGTAATGTGCACGAACATCATACAAGATTTAAGTGATTATGGTTTGTGTGTTTTGGACAATTTCCTAGGATATGAGGAAGGCAAGAAGGTGTTAGCCGAGGTGCTTCATATAAAAAACAAAGGCGCTTTAAGAGATGGTCAGTTGGTGTCCACGAAAGGGAAAGCGAAAGAAGACTTAAAGACAATACGTAGTGATAAAATCTGTTGGGTGGACGGAAAGGAAAAAGACTGCCAAAACATCGGATTCCTCATAGGAAGGGTTGATACGCTTATAACCAGAGCCAACAGGATGGTAAACAATGGAAAATTGAGGCAGTACAACATCAATGGACGGACAAAGGTAAGCCGTTTATTACTATAACTAGCACGACTCTACGGAGTGATCGGTTTTTCCATTTAAATCGTTCCTATGAATCAAAACCATATGTTTGTTTACAAACACACATTGTTCCGAGAAGTTTATTAATCAATTCCCTGCGATTATCGTCAAATTGCTAACGAATATTTCAAGTGCCGTGATTTAATATTTAATATCATTTAATAAGCCAGAATTTAAATGTTGTGTTTACTGTAGATGTTGACATAAAAGAAAACAAGTTTTTGCGAAGAAAAATACATTGCAAAAACGGTGGAAGGGATCGAATTGGCGGCGGGATACGGCTTCGTTCGCCCAATCCGGCAAAATCAAGCGCGTCTAACGGCCCCGTTATCAGTAAAATGTGTCAATCCGTGACCCAATTATTTATTTACATTCCTAGACAATCTGACCCTCCGGAACATCCATTCACCGAAACGATCTTACGTTTCTTCTTCTGGGCCCGTTCAATGGGAAAAAAATAAACGTGATCGAGTACCAGCGCACGTCGTCATTCGCCGCGTTTGCCAACTCCGGCTCCGCCCACATAGACATCTTCCATTTCACTTTCTCGCATTGGCGAAACGTCACTGACTTGGGCGGTCGCCTCAAGGGCATGTGAGGCCGGTCACGTACGCCGACGGCTGAGAGAAACTGATACGAGGCTTATTGAAAAAGTCAACGGAATAAATATTTATAACGGGCCGTTTCTCAAAACGAAACGTCGTCAGGGAATAACAATGCCGGGGAAAAACAACAATATCGGCCTCCACAGTTAAGCAACGCGTTCAATCTGTTTGACGTTTCGTTAGTTTGAATCTTTGCGATGTTAAAAATTCGCATTTTACATAACCTAAAACGTCATATGATTTGAATATGTAAATATTGACAATCGAGTAACCGTTGCAAACTGTTATATCAATTTGAGTTGGCGTCGTTATGTCTGTTGTTAATTCTCCTAATGTTCTGGATGATTATCATCAGTGTAAAGTCCCAAAAACGCATTATAACCAAAGCTATTTTAGTGTGAAACCTTGGAATTGATCGAGGTCATCGTGTACAAGGATTTTACTACAAGTTATATCCTCTATACACCGCGGACTATTTCCGAAATAAAATTATTGAAGACTAAAAATGTCAGCGAATATGACGTGAACATATTATACTGACCTCATTTGTTATAAATGTCAATGAACTACTAGATTTTCCGTACGTATCTGAAAATTTGCGGATTTTAGAAACGAATTCTATCCATATTCGAGCGAGTCCCTTTTTGTCAACCCGATCATGCATTACAAGGTTAAAAATCAAAATTATATCTCCATTATGGAACAATCATAATTATCAGGGCTCTAACGATCTGGTAAGCCATGCTATCTGAATGTGAACGTTCTCTAATTGCTATCATATGCGAAGAAAGTGATATCCTACGCGACCCATATTTCGTATCTTCAATAAAGCGGCGTTAACAATGAATTATGTAGTTTTTTTTCTCGTCGTAAACCTCGAGTCTTTACTTCCTGTTATTGAATCATCCGTCTGTAATGTTTTTACAAGGACTTTCGGAACCCAAAGTCCTTGGTATAACTACTCAAAACGCGAGAATTTATATTTTTAAAACGTTTCGAATAAAATCGCAACAAATGAATCCATAGCAAACTTTCATTATAGTTGAATGAGCGAAACAATCGACGTTTCAATTTAGAAAATTAGCGGAAGCGATAATACAATCGATTTTCTTTTTTTTTTAGATAACATTCATAGACGACGTGATCTCGCTATTCCTTATATCTTTTACAACGTTTTTAAGTAATATATTTACGATCATAAATAATAATACTTATGATCTGAAATGAGATTCATAGATTTCAGGATCTATTCAACGATCTGGTTTTTTCTGGTATCTGAGAGAATTACGAGTTTGCAGAATGACATAGCGTTTTACGAGTTTAGCCGCAAAATTATTGTAGTTTTTTAAAACCATTATTTATATCGATAATAGATTGGTACAATTTGAGAAATATCTTAAAACTATTTGGTTGTTTTGTACATAACAAATATTCGAGGGAAAAATAAATTCTTCTTCTTTCTACCATTCTAAGACTAACGCGTACATATTTGATTACTCGACTAGGAAGTTTTGATGCATCCACCGTATAGACCGGACCTTGCCCTGTCTGACTGTTATTTGTTCCGGTCTTTGGTCTGGTGTGAAGCAGGCTACAACAGAAGCGCGTGAAAAATACTTGTTTCAGTTTTTCGACCACACAAATTGCATAGTGATGGAATTATGGTTGTAGCAGGCAAATGGCAATAGGTCGTCGATCAAAACATTTTCAATTTCCATGAGAATAAGTGAAATTGCGTTAAAAAAAACATCGACGATTTGTAAAAGCCGAGTTCTTAAAATATATTTCACAAATTAATGACATTTTCATTGTTTTATTTTGCACACTACACGATATCTCCGGATTACGTGACAAACGATATATTACACGATAGATGAACAGAAAACCATTCAATTTACACCTGTCTTGATTGTTGTGTTTTGAGAAAAACCCAGATGAGTGGTCTGATAATAATCCGCGGTTTTATCAATACGTGTATTGACACTCGTAACGCGCTTTATTTATAATTTTTTAAGGTTATGTCCCGTCATCTTATCATCCTTCTTAATCTCGCCATTATTTTAATCTCCCTTTCGAGTGTATAACCTAGAAAAACGTATAAACTATGTTATGTTTAAACAAAAGGGTGTCTAGGCTTACGTGATCTCGTCGATAATTTTCGAAAATCGAGCAACAACGGTTGAAAAGCGATTTGTCATAGTTGCCTTTGGGTTTTGCGTGTGGAATATGTGGTTGGCAAGGTCGTTGTTGATTTTTTCGTCTCCGACATTGCAAAACTGTACGATGGCGTGTATTTTTGCATCTAATTAATTTTCCATGATAGCAGATTCGGTCCGATGATAGAATGAGGTCGTAGCGTCGGTTTTTGTGGCGGGAGAGACCGTTACGGCTATAGCGAAATTCGGACGATCTACGTGACTGAATGAACGCAGATACCTTACACCAAGTATATTTCGGCGCAGAATTATCCAATAGTGAGGCGATTGCAACACGTTTTTTTTCCGCATTAATCATTCCTCCATCAATCGGATTGTCATTGAAAACATTATTTACCTTTCATCTTTTTCTAGCGCTCTCACTCCGGCTAATTGCGATTATGAAATGGGCAGATGCACGAAAAACATCGATAGAAGTCCTAATTGAGAGCATTTTTTTAACACTATTGATATTTCTGGTTTAGTCAAATAAAATATCGATATAACAGGTCAATTGAAAAGTCCCTGGCCTACCATAGTAAAACACATTTTTTTGGCAAAATTAGTTCTTTTTTATTCAACAAAATTCCGTTCAAGGGTGATACACTGATTATAGGGACCTTCCAACTTTTCGATACCACTTTTGTAGTACGATTTGACCTTTGCTTCAAAATAGGCCTCAGTTTCGGCGATCGCCTCTCCATTCGACGAAAATTTCTTCCCAGCGAGCATTCTTTTCAGATCTGAGAACAGCAAATTCTCGCTGGGGGCCAGATCTAGAGAATACGGTGTATGAGGAAGCAATTCGAAGCCCAATTCATGGATTTTTGCCATCGTTTTCACTAACTTGTGACAGGATGCATTGTCTTGGTGAAGCAGCACTTTCTTTTTCTTCAAATTCGGCCGTTTTTCGGCGATTTCGTCCTTCGAACGGCCCAATAACGCTATGTATTGTCGCTGTTGATGGACCTTTCTTTTTTCAAGGTATGAACGAAATGAAAATTATTCCATGCGCGTCCCAAAATACGGATGTCATAACCTCGCCAGCCGAATATTGCGTTTTCCCACGCTTTGGAGTGGGTTCATCGTGTGCGGTTCACTCGGGTTTGTTACGCTTGATCATCTTCAAACACTGCTCCGAATCATCAACTCGCCGTTGTTTTTGGTCAAAAGTGAGCTCGCGCGGCACCTACTTTGCACAGAGCTTTCTTATATCCAAATATTCGTGAATTATATGATGTACATGTTCAGTTGATATCTTTACAGTGTCTGCTAGTTCATTCAATTTCAATTTACGATCATTCAAAATCATTTTGTGGATTTTTTAAATGTTTTCGTCGGTAACAACCTCTTTTGGGCGTCCACTGCGTTCACCGTCTTCGGTGCTCATTTCACCGCGTCTAAACTTAGCAGACTAGTCCTTGATGGTTGATTTTCCTGGGGCAGTGTCCGAAAACTCAGAATCAAGCCAAGTTTTTTCTTTAACTATATTTTTGCGCTTCAAAAAGCAATATTCGAAAAAACGCGAAATTCCTTTTTATCCATTTTTTTATTATATTTAATGTAAGATGTAATTAATTAAAATAATTAATTTTTTTTTCATGACTTTATTAGCAATTAGCCGAAAATATTCTCGGAAGAATAGAAAATATTTTTTACTTCTTACTATTGGAGTAACTCGCGTGTCACTATCAAAGTTATTCTGAATTAATCAATGATTTTGATGATTGTGATTAGAGTTTGAGATTGTTGCAGTTTTGCATTGCTTTTCTGGTTTAATTTCACCAACTTACATATTCCACATGAATCAAACGAAATCGTCGATACTTGGTCTTGGGATAGATTTTTGGTCGACGTGTGTCCATTTGCGTACGTGCGACTAGACAGCTCACGCAAGGCCCAAAAAATCGATCGATGTTGTTACGGCACTAGCGCGCACGAAACCAAGCAGGCCGTGGCCGACGTGATTTCATTAAAATTGCGTTTGTTACCCGACGTACGGTTGTTTCTTTCGTCGAAAAAGGCGAAATGTTCTTCGTTCTTTCCCCCATCGTCTCTATTGAGGCTGCATGATCTTTTATGGACGGAAACTGGCTGACGTTTTAAGGTCGAGGCTGCTGAACTTGTGCCTGAAGACCTTGCAGCCATGTTATTAATTCTATATTTAGTGTGATGTTTTAAAAAACCACATCGCATTCGATATTAAAAGAGAACTGGTTAGTTTTTTTTGTATTTCCTTGATATTTTGGTTTGCATGATGCAACTCCCTAAGTATCGCCGATATTTCCGTGCTAAATACCATGTAATCTTTTATTGATTCCCGTAAACTGAAATAATCTATGCGATTGATATATACAACCCAGATAAGTCGTTTCCCACCAGGTTAGTGTCACGACTGCACCGACGATGACACGTCCGGGAGTTCAGGGAGAGATGCGGAACGTCACGTAACCACAACCGTCGGAGATCGATGAAAGTAGCAACCCCGTCAAGGACCGTGATTCGGCCGAATGCAATTGTCAATATCGAGGTGTTTCTATGCTATTCGGAGATGATTTTTTGAATTGTTTCACTCGCGCTGTCTTTCCAACTTACATTAAAATAAACAAATTACTTTTGTTTATAACGTTTAAAATTAAGACGTGTTTGAAGACCTAACTTGAAAACAAAAACATAAATGTAAATAGAGTTAAGTAACAGTTGAAATAGGGATATCGACCGCGAAAAAAATATCATTACTAAAAAAAATTTATCCCAAAATCTTATTTTTAAATTATAGTTAATTTTTGGTAGTATATTATATTTTTATTGCATATTGATAGTAGCTATTGTTGACAACTGTGAGAAAAAAATGTCATCTGTAACGCCGGTATAACGTTGAGTTAGTTAAATTTAATTTAGTCGGGCATAGGTTATGTTTTGGTATTAGTTTCTTCTTCTTTTTATTTCAACACGTAACTGGCAATAGTACCAAGTGTCATCTGCGTCGGTTACGTCATTCTCATTAGGGGTGGTGGCCACCGAGAAAAAAATCGATATATTGTTTTCGATATTTTAAATCAAATATATCGGAGAAAAAAAATCGCAAAATATATTGATTTAAAAATTATTGAACCTTCAAAATTAAGTACCAATTAAACAGTATATATTATTAAAATTTTTTTAATGTTTAAGAAATATCGGCTTAAAAAAATATCAATATATTGGCCAAAAATATATCGATATTTTTTTCAAAAATATACTGATACCGATATTTTTCGGCATCCCTAGTTCGCATTATTAAATTAAAGTGACCAAACGCCTAAAATCAAAAAACAAAACAAGATGACGGAAACGAAATGACTGCTTTCCTTTAATGTAACTTCGACAATCTTGAAATGTTGGTGATTATGACAAAGGAATGACACTCCTGCCACTTGTTCGGGTGTTAACAATATTGAATATTTGATTTACGAATTATCGAATTTAAATCCAAATCGAGCCACTGCAGATTAACAAGTCCATTGAAAAGTCCCCGGTCTGACACATAGATGGCGCTACTAGAATTAATCCACATGTTTTTTAGTTAACCCTAACCCTCAAAATATGTGTGTATAAACTTAACAGCTGTAGGATCATTAGTTTGTGAATTATAGCATTTTGAGTGAAGCAACTTTTGTTATTGTGAAAAAAAAAAAGATAAAAAGGAATTTCGCGAGTTGATGATTCGGAGCAGTGTTTGAAGATGATCAAGCGTAATAAACCCGAGTTTTTGCATCGATATGTGACAATGGATGAAACATGGCTCCATCATTCCACTCTGAAGTTCAATCGACAGTAATCCGAGTGGACTGCACATGATGAACCCGCTCCAAAGCGCGGAAAAACGCAAGAGTCGACTGGCAAGGTTATGGCGTCTGTATTTTGGGATGCGCATGGAATAATTTTCATTGACTACCTTGAAAAAGGAAGGACCATCAACAGCGACTATTACATAGCGTTATTGGACCGTTTGAATGACGAAATCGCCAAAAAACGGCCGCATTTGAAGAAAAAGAAAGAGCTGCTTCATCAAGACAATGCACCGTGTCACAAGTTAGTGGAAACGATGGGAAAAATCCATCCATCCACCGCATTCTCCAGATCTGGACCACAGAGACTATTTCCTGTTCTCAGATCTCAAAAGAATGCTCGCTGGGGAGAAATTTTCGTCGAAAGAAGAGGTGATTGCCGAAACTGAGGCCTATTTTGAAGCAAAGGACAAATCGTACTACAAAAATGGTATCGAAGTTGAAGAGTCGCTATACTCAGTGTATCACCCTTGAAGGGAATTATGTTGAATAAAAAAAACTAGTTTTGCCAAAAAAAGTGTATTACTATGGTAGGCCGATGAGTTTTCAATTGACCTGTTAGGGATGTCTGCCGCAGAGAAATATTTTGTTAAATCGATATTTTTTAAAATAAATCTAGTACGGAGTATATATATATATATATATATATATATATATATATATATATATATATATATATCATATGTTTATATATTTAATTATTTATATTACTTTCTTTGAAAGAATATCGACCTAAAAAAATCGATATTATACCTTGCAACTAAAAGTTCGATACTCTGTACTATTATCGATATTTTTGAGCATCCCTATTTCAGATGACTTTTAAACTTGTAAAATTGATCAAACAATATGTAAAATCATCAATCAACAATCAATCAATTGTTTTTTCTCTTTTGTTTTAGGCGATGGTAGCGTGTTACCCGGGGTCGGGAGCACACTACGTGAAGCACGTAGACAACCCAAACCGGGACGGCAGGTGTATAACGGCCATCTATTATCTTAATCTTAACTGGGACGTGCACACATGCGGGGGACTGTTGAGGATATTCCCCGAAGGATGGCGCGAGGACAAGGTAAACGAACACTCGCGATAACCCGATTTATTTATTTATTTACTCGCTCTCGTATAACGACTTACGATTGTTTTGGTTTCGTTTGTTTACTGTTCGGAGCCCGTAGTTATCTGTTCGGTCGAAATCAGTCGGCGTACTTGACAATGCCGTGATTTTTTGTTGGGATCTTTATATTTTTCTATGTGATAGGATGTTAATCTAAGATATCGTCCAGTTTTATTTTTTCATTTGTGAATTAGAAATTATACTCGTGCGACGTATATCTTGTGATCGCACGTCTTCTCTTCCCATTTCCTAGCTGGCAACAGCACCGATTGCCGTTCTCGGTACTTATGCTTTCTCCGTCTCGTATAGGTGGTTGTATAATAACGGGTAATGAATGCAGCGACAACTTTTTCATTATATTTCCCATCTGTTAAGCAACCTCGTTCAGGAAGCGATAAAATGCCGTATCGCTATTTAGAGTTTCACTTTACCTATGTAGGAATTTGAATACAATCCCCATTAATTGATAACTAACTACCTGACTGTCGGTGAAATTAAATAAAACGTATTGATATGCTTAGAAATTTTAGTTATAATAGTATCTTCTTCTTTTTGTGATACAATAGCTAGCAATAGGACTGAGTGGCTCTCTGAACATTTATAGCCCATATAATAAAACAGTCCATGCACGTAATCGAAATGTATGACGTCAATACGTCACAATGTTGCCGCATGAACTTAGAATTTTGGTTTACTTTTGCTAGTTTATAACTTCTAATTATATAACTAACGTTTTAAAGAATTTTGTAGACATTTGGCAACATGATCCAATACTATTTGGACGTTCTGGTTTTAACAAGAATTTATAAATTTATACAAACTGCAGTTGGCAATATATTCGACATCATCTACGATGTGCATGAGCTGTTTTATTTTAGGAGCTATGAATTTCAAAATTTCAGTTTTTTCTTCCTTGTTCCAAGCTCTAGTTGGCAATATCAAGGATATTGATCCTGATTGAGATATTGATTATATTCTTTTTTTTTTTCGTTTCCTAGCTGGCAAATAGTACCAGATGTTATAAAATATAATGAAAAAAGTCTAATACGTAAATTTTTCTCATTATATTTTGTCATACTTGCTTCTCCATGTTAAGAATTTCATATCTAGTCATTATAATTTCTTTAAAGGATTCCTAGACTAAAAGTTTTCTAACTAAAATCTAACACTATGTAGAAAATTAAATTAGTAGAATAGTTCTTAGATTTTTTTTAAACCTCAGCTGGCCATAGTACTGTTTTCTCTAATGATGATCTATGAACAGAAAAATATATAGGAAATAATTTTTACATTTTTGCCTTTTTAAGTAAGTGATCACTTGTATGAAACTGTATCACTATCCAAATTACTCTTTTAAAACTTGTATTTATCTCACTTTCGTCAGGATTCATTCAGAAATAAACAAATAATTATTTTATTGTTGATGTCTGTGAAAAGCCAAATGGCGTCACGTCGACATCTAACATCGAGTTTGGCGATTAGATAAATTTAGTTTAATCATGCGTAAGTTATGATTTTTATTAGGTTGTTCTTCTGATTGAATTTTTCTTTATTTGATCATTTTCCAGCATCGATCTAATTAGCACTGCACCGCTGTAGCCTATTTAATATTAATTGGATTTTTTTTGTTTGTGTTTAAGGTTGCCGACATAGAGCCTCTTTTCGATCGGCTATTATTCTTCTGGTCAGACAGACGAAATCCCCACGAGGTACAACCAGCCTTCGATACGCGCTACGCCATCACGCTCTGGTACTTCGACGCCGCCGAGAGGGAGGAAGCAGTACGACGCTACGATAAGGAACGTAAGTATCAGCTAGCCTGTGTTTGGGATTTACACTTAAAAAAACAAAAAACACGCTTGGAATCTTATAGGAAACATAGTTTCAGCGATTTCTCAAGAAAGAAAGAGTTAATAAATGCTTAAACAAATTTATTTTAAATATTACAGTAAAACAATTGCGTATATATGTAATATCGTTATATTATGTATATATTACCGTACACGCAACTGCAATAACTCCCTATTAAAAAATAATACGAATATGTGTAGAGAACATGACTGAAAGAAAAAGAGATGACTTAAGTTACTAAATATTACATTATTACGCCCAAAGAAAACTTTTTTTTTATATTTATTCCTGTTTAGAAGATAGATAAGAACGAAACAGTCATAATGGACAAACAATTAACATAGTCCCACAGAACATGTACTGTGAGTTTTGCGTGATTTTTGTTTTTTGCTGTAGTTTCTGAACTATCCATCACTATTGGTAAATTGAACATTGCATTTATCATGTGCAGGGTTGAGTATGGAAAAATCGAGTACGTCGACCTGACTGGCGGCGCCCAAGCGTCAGAAACTGGTTTGACCTTGGAACTGACACTGGGGCGCGTACACGCAGTGTGATGGCCCCAGGGACTCACCGCTACATACTGTACATAATCTTTTCGTACTGAGAGCTGTTATATTTGTAAATTAGCGATTAGTGTAAGATATGTGTGATATTACAATACCGCTGTTTTTTCAGTCTTTAGATACGCACCTGTAAATACATTTTGCAAATAATCCGACAGGTATAAGTATATATAAATAAACAAATAACAAACGAATCCCGGCGCTTATTTTTTTCATTGCCGGGGCTCGGTGAGGTGAAGTGTGCGCGTGGATGTATGTGTGAGTGTGTGTATGTAATCAGTACAACACTAAATAGGGAGCCCTCCCTGTACGGTAATTTTGTTTTACCTATTAACGAGATCACGGCATTCAATTTTCCGAAGACCCGTGGCATGTCTGTTATTGAAATTAAAAAAAAACTGTAAACCTTATATTTATATATATTTACAATTGTATATGAAAAAGTACTTTAGACAAAACCGATATTTAGTATGCTCTTTTCACACAAATTCAATATATCGTAAGAGATATTTATTCAATTTGTGTATAAAGTATTAACTAATTTTTATTATTTTATCCTAATAAAACGATTTAGATCCAGTAGGCTTTTACTTCTCCCCTAATCCTTTGTACTTTTTTCATTTTCATAGAAAAATAATCAAGCGAATGCAAGCATTGGCACTTTATAGTTCTTTGCGTAACCCTACGGCATACCCCAATTTATTTGTCAACCAAAGGATTTTCTTATTTAAAGTAACAACAAAAAAAAACACGGTAAATCATACTTATATGTATTTACAGTTATATCTGAAACTGATATTTAATGCACTATGCTGGGTATTTAATGTGTGTAAAATATTGACTTTTATTTGTATTATACATTTTGTCTTAATAAAACAACTTCAGATCTGGTAGCCTTTTTTTACTCCTTTTTATCTCACCTCAAAATCAATCCTCCATCGCGTCGTTGACGTCAATACAACAATCGACTATGGCTTCTTCTATACTGTTAGTGGGATAATACATTTTAAAGGAGAAATCGCCGCTACAAAACTGGCCCTAACAATTGAGAATAAGTAGAATGTTAAAAGCCTATCAAACAAAAAAACTTACGGGATTCATGACAATGCTACTTTTATAATGGTCTTTAAAAGCCTCAGATCGATCGCCGACCACTACCAAATCTGGTAAAGGGTACAGAGAAAAGCAGTAATCGAAATCCCAGTGAACTGTGGAAGCGTTCAGACTCAGTGGTGTCAAGTGGCCTTGACTAATGATGGTTCTTGTTAACTAAATAGAAAAAAAATTCATTATCGCCTTTCTCGAAAATAAACAACCTATACTAACACATTTCGGGATTTCCTCACGTATAGGCTTGTGTAAACTTCCTTGTAGCATTTTTGCTAAAATATCTGACCTTAAAACAACGATCTCTTTAGTACAGTATTGTATTCTGCAAGGATTCGTGGCAAATGTTACATTAGGTAAAATTTTTTTCACATCCGCTGTTACATAATTAGGTAGTTCCAATCTACAACATACCGTTAAAGGACAAGGTAATCTTAATTTAAAAAAAAACACCAATTACCTAGGTAAAATATGAGGTGTACAAGGATCCGTCAAACCAGGAACAAAAACAAAATGACTTACATTGGATATCACTGAATATTTTACAATAATCTCTGCCAGTCTTTTAAATAATTTTTTTAGAATAGACATCATTTCACAGCCGTGGGATTCACATAAAAAATTTCCCATGAATACAAATGCTACTGGTGGCACAAAACTCTCCATTTGCTCAAAAAGCTTTTCCAATTTCTCAAAAACCTGTGGATGATCAAGCCACACATCTGACAAAAACACTAACATTTTATCCTTATTCTCTAACATTGTATTCTTCAATTTTTTGGAATCTTTTAAAGGGACATCTGAAGGACCTCCAAAATAATTCAAATTTCCAAATGTATGTCTGAAATTGTACTTGTAAACACCAAAAAAAACAAAACAATGTTCTTTATTTACCTTGAAGCCAAATGGTCCTCACCAGGAGGAAGGATCATAGTTGACACATGTAATATTTTGTCTTCATAAAAACCATTAACTAAGACAAAAATATTCTCTGCATAAAATCCTGGATGATATCTATAATAAACAATTATAATCAGAAATGAAATAATAAAAACAAGAAATCAATTACTTTGCATGAACTAAATCCAGCTCTACTATTCCTGTAGGATCTTCAATATAATATTTTCCTTCTGCAATTTGAAGCAAAGATCCTAAAATAAGTGTCCTATCTAATTGTACCTCAGATAGAGTTAATAAATAATCAACTGTCTGTAATTTAAGATGATTTTTTTCGTCATTCAACAAAGTCTGAGCAAATGTACGTTTAGTTCTTTGAAGAACAGAAGAATATCTATCCAGAAACATTTTTGCTTTGACATTAGCATCTGCCAACAATTTACTCTTTTTGGGATCAGGTAAGTATATCTTCCTATCTTGATTGTAATATAATTTTGGAAAATCAAACGCCCTTATTACACTAAATACTGTTTCATTATGTTCATAACCAGAATGTAAACAAACCTAAAATAAAGCAATACAAAACTATTCTTATCATTTTATCAAATCCTTAATTGTACCTCAATAGTTTTGTCTATATGTTCCTTTTCGATACTATGACCAGATAGACACTGTTGTTCTAAACTAGTACAAATATTTTTGATAGTTTCTTCAAAAACATCAGCAGAATTCAAGTCAATATTTGCTTCGAGAAATGTATCAATTAAATGGGAACAAAAAGCACTGAAAACATTATAATTACCATACATTTAAGAATTCCAACAGAACAATACCTTCTAACGTTAAATCCATTAAGTTTAAGAGCATTTTGTAATTTCTTTTTAATTCTATCTGCATTTGCCATTTTTGTTCGGATAAAATTAACCTTTAAAAATATATTATTTTCGCGCCATATCCTCTTACTTATAATATAGGAACGAATATACTACAGATTATAAAATATTCATTTATTGGAAGAAGATCCCATTTTAACCCTTATATTCAAAACTTTAATTTTTTAAAATGAATAATGGACATCCTTAAATATCGTTCAGTGTTGCTTAGGATTTTGTATACCAAAGATGTCAGTCAATTTAATAACTTTTTATGTAAAAGAAATATTATCCAAACGAAATTATACAGATGTATGCACGAAATTGTAAACGATAGACGATTGCCGAAACTATTAAGAACTTATAACTATAGAATATATTGTACAAGTTCCAGCCATGGACAAACTAAATTTTCAAAACATAAAGAAGAGCTTAAGGCCTATCTGGAACAAAATAAGGGTAAATTGCGTGACACTGAACAGAGGCTTAAGGAAAGGGGCAATATAATACTGCAGGATATTAAAGATACAAAAACTAAAGTTAAAGAAAAAGTAGAGGAAATAGTTGAGGTAATAATAAGTGGTTGTTTTTCTGCAAATCAACAAATAAATATTTTTAGAAAGAAAATATTTATACTATACCGAATTTGTTATGTGTTTCAAGAATGGTAGTGTCCCCCTATTTAGGATTCCTAATAGTTCAAGGTAACTTTCACTTTGCTCTTGGAGTTTTAGGATTTGCTGCAATAACAGACCTGGTATAATAATTACCAGTATAAATAGTATGTTTTAAATCACATATCTAATTTTTTAGTTGGACGGATGGATAGCTAGGACATGGGAAAGTCAGTCTTCAAAAATGGGAAGTTTCTTGGACCCCATGGCCGATAAAATTTTAATTGCAACATTGTTCCTAAGTTTAACTTATGCAGATCTGATTCCCATTGCTCTAACTGGATTGATCATTACAAGGGATGTGTTATTAGTTATAGCTGGTTTTGTGATAAGATATATATCACTGCCCCCTCCAGTTAGTATCTTGCGGTTTACTTAATATTAAATTTCCCCTATATATTATGTTTTTAGAGAACATTTGTTAGATATTTTGATGCAACCCATGCAACGGCTCAGTTGGCTCCTACATTCATCAGTAAAGTAAATACGGCTGTTCAGTTACTGTTAGTGGGAACTACACTTGCTGCTCCTGTTTTCAATTATATAGATCATCCAGCATTGCAAAGTCTGTGGTATATAACAGGTGGTACTACATTAGCTGCTGGCTTGAGTTATGTATTGTCAAAAAATACTTATAAGATGCTAAGGAAAACTTCCATTAAAAAATAAATTAATGGGCAAAAATTGTTATTTTGTTGAAAGGTGAAATATTTTTTCAATAAAGTTTTTCATCAGTTATATTGTTTGTTAAATTAATCATATTTTAATTTTTTTAACATTCAAAAAATAAAATATATAAATACAATAATTACACCTCCAATATTTAACTTAGATATTTTCAAAGGATCGAGCATCTGGTGTTTTGTTGGTACTTTATATGTGACACGGATTGTCTACACAAAAAAAAATTATTTATTTATTTGATATTCAATCTTGTCATACTACCTTTGGAATTTACCAAGGACGCAAAAAGTTAGTGCCTCAAACACACTTAAAAGTATATATCTATTTAAGGGCTGATATTTGAATAATTTTTTCCTTTAAGTATATGGCGATGATGAGGTGTTAGCTGTTTGCTCAAGTTGTATATTGTCAAAAAATACAAGGTGTGAGGAAAAACTTTGTTTGAGAAACCAAAATTAATGTTTTTTTAGAAATTAATGTTAAAAATAGTTTTTTTTTATTAAAGATCAAATAGTTTAAAAAAAAAGTTTTATTATTTAGTTAAAAGAAAAATAATTCTTTAACAGTTTTTTATTTAACGTACAAAAAAAATCACATATTTAAACAATAAATTAGTAACTACCATCTCCAACTATTCAATCTAGATTTTTTCAAAGCATCGAGCGCTTTTTGTGCTTTCTCGTCGGCTTGTGTGCGGTCTTTCAAACTGCTAGGTTTTTTCGAGCCATTTAATACTGATTCGTGTTCTAAAGCACCCGCAACTCCCTTTTTAGAAAACAAATGCTCCAAAATGAAATTATCATTGGTAACAGACTTTTCCGTTTTCAATTTTTTCTTCTCTCTTTTAACGAGACCCTCGACATCTTCACCGTCAATTCTCCCAGACGTGTCGACCGATTCCTTGTGTTTTCTTTTATTACACGTCTGTTGAGTTTCCGTTATTTCTTCTTTTATTTGCCCTGACGAACTCGAGCAATTAACGGGAGGTATTTTATTTTGTAATTTGTGATGATAAAGACTGGCTGTTTTTGAACTGTGTTCCAATGCTTTATCAAAACTGATGTTTGTAGTATTATCATCCAGTTTATTAGACTCTTCCTCTATTTTAGGTCGAGCTTTCAATCTATTGTACTCAATTAATTCCGGAGCTGATAAACTCTTCAATTTTTGTTTTTCTTTCAGTTTTTCCTGCCTTTCTTTCTCCAGTTCGATTTGTACATAAGTTTTCTTCACTTCCCCTTTCCCCATGTCGCTTTCGCCTGACATATTTCTGGCGATTCTTTGAGCTAACGCTTTCATTTGTTTGATTTTGTCTTGACTGAACTGGACTGCTTGATCCGCGTCTTCCGCTTCGCCGGATTTTGGTTTCCTCTTGCGCGGTTTCTTTTCCTTTATTTTTTCCTGGATTTTAACGCGCGACTCCCTGAAAATATTGGTCGTTTCCGGATTGGTTTCGGTGGAATCCGGCAAGGAGAACAGATCGAACAGGTCCGACGATTTGAAAAATTTATTAGTTGAAGGGTCCACCAGTACTTTATTGCTCAACAACTGTTTCCATACTTGTCTCTGGTACATCTTCTCTTCCACAGTACCGGCTGATATAAGCCGGTATACCGTCACCGATTTGTTCTGACCGATTCTCCAAGCTCTCTCTCGAGCTTGACTATCGGTTGCCGGGTTCCAGTCTGGGTCATAAATAATAACTCTGCTGGCGCCTGTTAGATTAACGCCCAAACCTCCAACCCGCGTGGTCAATAAAAACACGTCATAATCGTCGCTCTGGTTAAATTTATCGATAAGACTCTGCCTAGAACTGATACTGGTGGTACCATCCATTTTGAGATATCTATATCCAAAGTTTGAAAGGAACGACTCGAAAATTCTTATCATGGACCTTCCTTGAGAAAACAAAAGGGTCTTATGTCCCTGTTTCTTCCATATTTTCAACAATGCTGATACAACAACCATTTTACCTGACCGCTTATAATACCCAATGTTATTATCAATGTTTGTTTCATCACAGTCCGGGGATTGGAGCATATGTAAATCAGGATGATTGCATATTTTTCTCAGGGCAGTAATGGCAATCAACATGTTGGCTTTTATGGCATTGTCGCTTCTCCACAATCTTACACCTCTGTTCAAAATCGCGTTAACATGCTCACTCATCAAATAACTTAAATACAAGTCCCTTTGCTCCTTAGTCAGAGCACAAAATAACACTTGTTCACTCTTATGGGGTAACTGTATGTCATTTTTCACTTCACTTTTCATCCTACGCAGCAGGAAAGGTGTTATAACATTTTTTAAAGTTGACGCAACAGAAAGGGCAGTTGCTTCTTGCATCGGACTAGAATTGGCAAAACCACCTTGCACTATAGGATTGACAAAATGTTCTGTAAATGTAGCCAGAGAACCCAACATTCCTGGATTAGTAAAGTCAAACAGACTCCAGAGTTCTGACAAATTATTTTGCATAGGACTACCAGTCAGCATAATCCGGTGGGGTGTACGAATTTCCTTGACTGCCAGTGTTATTTTTGCCAAGGGATTTCGAATTTTATGACCTTCATCTAATATGAGATAATGCCAATTGTAATCGCATAGGTTACCTTTATATTTTAAGATACTGGCATATGTGGTTACAATAATACCCTTACTCTTATTTATTTCATTAATTAGTTTTATTTTATTGCCTTGATAAGTTCCAGATTGATGTAATATAGCTACTCTAAATTCTGGTGACCATTCATGAAAATGTGTTACCCACTGATTGATCACTGTCGCCGGACAAACAATAATTGTAGGACCAACACCAACAAATTTTCCATGTTTTGATATAATTTTACTAAATTGAAGTGCATGCAGAAAAACAATAATTTGCACAGTTTTTCCTAAACCCATCTCATCACCTAATATACCACCTGATGGTTTTTGATGAAGACCCCATAACCATTTTACAGCATCTTTTTGATACTCATACAATTTGTTCCATAATGTTTTAGGTACCTTGAAGCCACCTTTAATTTTTTTATAACCATTAATTTCTTCTAAATCATCTTCATTCTGAATTCTTTCCAAATCATTCTCTACCTTGTTATAATATTCATTAAGTCTAGCTTTGTAATTAGACTCTAAGGCATCATCTTTAATTTTTGATTTTTTGAATTGGCAAGTTTTGTCCTGACTTTTTCTCTTTATCGGTTTTTTGCTTGTTCTATTTTTTACAGAAAAGGGCTCATAATCTTCATCAGATAATTCGCCAGCACTAGGGATGTAATCACTTTCAGATCCATCTGTGTGGCCATTATAAGTAGGATGTTCTATAATACTACAGCCATCATTCTCCAAATTAGATTTATTTTCATTACCTGATGAAATATTTGCTACAAACTGATTATTATTTATTTGTTCATCTTTACCATGTTTTATTTCTAATTGGGATAATATCCTATCAGTTGCTTTGTTCTCATGACTTTCTTCAACAAATATCTCAAGTTCCTTTAAAGCTTGTTTTTCTAAAGTTTCCTGAGATCTGCCCCAAAGGGTGATTCCTTGTGAAACAAGATTTTGTAATTCCTCATTCTGAAACAGAGTATTTATTGAATGTACCTAAAAATGTACACATACGCACTTGCTGATCCATTCTGTTCAATTATAATGCACAAATAATCAAATATAGAAACAACATTATTAAAAATAAACGTATGGAAATGGAATTTAACATATAGGATCTTAAATGTTCAAAAACAATATTTTGAGAATATAATGACATTGACATTAATGTCCTCTTCTTTTTGTAATAAGACTACATTTTTGTATCATTTGATATTTTTGAAAACAATTCAATAATTATATTCCGGAATACGTTTTAAATACATGTGCTAATTAAATATTAAAACATTTACTTTATCAATTTGAATATACTGGAATTACTGGATACTAGTGGATGAGTCATAGTTAAAGACATAGGTTTTTGTATCAGATAAAAAAAGGAGTTAGAGTTTATCTGTCAGTTAAAGTTGGTGTATCAAGTTAGTTGTTATCAGTTAGTTGTTATCCCTCAGTTATATTTTGTGTAAAGCTGGCTCTTAGTGCTTAGAGCCCTATTTGCATTTGTGTAATCGCGCAAAATCGCGCTTTGTTAAATGGCATGGCCTCCGAATGGTACGAAAAAGTCAAAGTGGTAAATCTCCAAGTAAAAAATCAAGAAAAAGCGATCCCGATGCTACAAATGATGTGATGTTTACCACATATACCAGAGGCTCAGTTCACAAACGAAATCTATACATAGTTTCATTCCCGATCATATTCTTGTTTACGATTCTCCGTTCTTTGTTGTACCAGATCTTTCTTATACTTCGTTTCGTTTATTGTCGTTCGTCGAATTATTTCGTTCACACTCGGAATGATCAAATTAACTCGAATGACGAAATCGAACGAAACAGTTGTATTTTAGTCGAGGAAATATCAGAAATGGCACAGGTGCGAAACTCCGGACCTGGACCAGGAGACCCGCTTTTAGCGAAACAAAAACACCACCACCGAAGGGCTTTCGAATATATTTCTAAAGCGCTGAAAATCGACGAAGAAAATGAAGGTTAGTAGTGGGTATCTCCTTAATTAGCTTGCCACCTCTGAGATCGAATTTTTCAGGTCAAAAAGATTTGGCAATAGATTTATATAGAAAAGGCATCACAGAATTAGAACTGGGTATCGCCGTACAATGCTGGGGTGGACGTGACGTTCTCAGATCTCAAAAGAATGCTCGCTGGGGAGAAATTTTCGTCGAAAGAAGAGGTGATTGCCGAAACTGAGGCCTATTTTGAAGCAAAGGACAAATCGTACTACAAAAATGGTATCGAAGTTGAAGAGTCGCTATACTCAGTGTATCACCCTTGAAGGGAATTATGTTGAATAAAAAAAACTAGTTTTGCCAAAAAAAGTGTATTACTATGGTAGGCCGATGAGTTTTCAATTGACCTGTTAGGGATGTCTGCCGCAGAGAAATATTTTGTTAAATCGATATTTTTTAAAATAAATCTAGTACGGAGTATATATATATATATATATATATATATATATATATATATATATATATATATATCATATGTTTATATATTTAATTATTTATATTACTTTCTTTGAAAGAATATCGACCTAAAAAAATCGATATTATACCTTGCAACTAAAAGTTCGATACTCTGTACTATTATCGATATTTTTGAGCATCCCTATTTCAGATGACTTTTAAACTTGTAAAATTGATCAAACAATATGTAAAATCATCAATCAACAATCAATCAATTGTTTTTTCTCTTTTGTTTTAGGCGATGGTAGCGTGTTACCCGGGGTCGGGAGCACACTACGTGAAGCACGTAGACAACCCAAACCGGGACGGCAGGTGTATAACGGCCATCTATTATCTTAATCTTAACTGGGACGTGCACACATGCGGGGGACTGTTGAGGATATTCCCCGAAGGATGGCGCGAGGACAAGGTAAACGAACACTCGCGATAACCCGATTTATTTATTTATTTACTCGCTCTCGTATAACGACTTACGATTGTTTTGGTTTCGTTTGTTTACTGTTCGGAGCCCGTAGTTATCTGTTCGGTCGAAATCAGTCGGCGTACTTGACAATGCCGTGATTTTTTTTTGGGATCTTTATATTTTTCTATGTGATAGGATGTTAATCTAAGATATCGTCCAGTTTTATTTTTTCATTTGTGAATTAGAAATTATACTCGTGCGACGTATATCTTGTGATCGCACGTCTTCTCTTCCCATTTCCTAGCTGGCAACAGCACCGATTGCCGTTCTCGGTACTTATGCTTTCTCCGTCTCGTATAGGTGGTTGTATAATAACGGGTAATGAATGCAGCGACAACTTTTTCATTATATTTCCCATCTGTTAAGCAACCTCGTTCAGGAAGCGATAAAATGCCGTATCGCTATTTAGAGTTTCACTTTACCTATGTAGGAATTTGAATACAATCCCCATTAATTGATAACTACCTGACTGTCGGTGAAATAAAATAAAACGTATTGATATGCTTAGAAATTTTAGTTATAATAGTGTTATCTTCTTTTTGTGATACAATAGCTAGCAATAGGACTGAGTGGCTCCCTGAACATTTATAGCCCATATAATAAAACAGTCCATGCACGTAATCGAAATGTATGACGTCAATACGTCACAATGTTGTCGCATGAACTTTGGTTTACTTTTGCTAGTTTATAACCTCTAATTATATAACTAACGTTTTAAAGAATTTTGTAGACATTTGGCAACATGATCCAATACTATTTGGACGTTCTGGTTTTAACAAGAATTTATAAATTTATACAAACTGCAGTTGGCAATATATTCGACAGCATCTACGATGTGCATGAGCTGTTTTATTTTAGGAGCTATGAATTTCAAAATTTCAGTTTTTTCTTCTTTCTTTCAAACTCTAGCTGGCAACAATATATAGGATATTGATCCTGAGCTTATACCACTTTCACGATAATGATATATTGGTTCTATAATTTTCGGGAGTATCAAAACATTTTATTTTTAATATTATCTTCTTTTTTTTTTCGATTCCTAGCTGGCAAATAGTACCAGATGTTATAAAATATAATGAAAAAAGTCTAATACGTAAATTTTTCTCATTATATTTTGTCATGCTTCCTTCTCCATGTTAAGAATTTAATATCTAGTCATTATAATTTCTTTAAAGGATTCCTAAACTAAAAGTTTTCTAACTAAAATCTAACACTATGCAGAAAATTAAATTAGTAGAATAGTTCTTAAATCTTTTTTGAACCTCAGCTGGCCATAATA
Source organism: Rhynchophorus ferrugineus (assembly GCF_030347505.1). NCBI lineage: Eukaryota > Metazoa > Arthropoda > Insecta > Coleoptera > Curculionidae > Rhynchophorus > Rhynchophorus ferrugineus. Next base: position 15,694,851 of record NW_027472587.1, read on the forward strand.
CTGTTTTCTCTAATGATGATCTATGAACAGAAAAATATATAGGAAATAATTTTTACATTTTTGCCTTTTTAAGTAAGTGATCACTTGTATGAAACTGTATCACTATCCAAATTACTCTTTTAAAACTTGTATTTATCTCACTTTCGTCAGGATTCATTCAGAAATAAACAAATAATTATTTTATTGTTGATGTCTGTGAAAAGCCAAATGGCGTCACGTCGACATCTAACATCGAGTTTGGCGATTAGTTAAATTTAGTTTAATCATGCGTAAGTTATGATTTTTATTAGGTTGTTCTTCTGATTGAATTTTTCTTTATTTGATCATTTTCCAGCATCGATCTAATTATTTAATATTTTAATTGGATTTTTTTTGTTTGTGTTTAAGGTTGCCGACATAGAGCCTCTTTTCGATCGGCTATTATTCTTCTGGTCAGACAGACGAAATCCCCACGAGGTACAACCAGCCTTCGATACGCGCTACGCCATCACGCTCTGGTACTTCGACGCCGCCGAGAGGGAGGAAGCAGTACGACGCTACGATAAGGAACGTAAGTATCAGCTAGCCTGTGTTTGGGATTTACACTTAAAAAAAAAACAAAAACCACGCTTGGAATCTTATAGGAAACATAGTTTCAGCGATTTCTCAAGAAAGAAAGAGTTAATAAATGCTTAAACAAATTTATTTTAAATATTACAGTAAAACAATTGCGTATATATGTAATATCGTTATATTATGTATATATTACCGTACACGCAACTGCAATAACTCCCTATTATAAAAATAATACGAATATGTGTAGAGAACATGCCTGAAAGAAAAAAAAGATGACTTAAGTTACTAAATATTACATTATTACGCCCAAAGAAAACTTTTTTTTTATATTTATTCCTGTTTCCAAATCTCAAATTTGTAAATGATAAAACTAGTAATTTAGTACTTATTGCATATCATAACTATAGAAGATAGATAAGAACGAAACAGTCATAATGGACAAACAATTAACATAGTCCCACAGAACATATACTGTGAGTTTTGCGTGATTTTTGTTTTTTGCTGTAGTTTCTGAACTATCCATCACTATTGGTAAATTGAACATTGCATTTATCATGTGCAGGGTTGAGTATGGAAAAATCGAGTACGTCGACCTGACTGGCGGCGCCCAAGCGTCAGAAACTGGTTTGACCTTGGAACTGACACTGGGGCGCGTATACGCAGTGTGATGGCCCCAGGGACTCACCGCTACATACTGTACATAATCTTTTCGTACTGAGAGCTGTTATATTTGTAAATTAGCGATTAGTGTAAGATATGTGTGATATTACAATACCGCTGTTTTTTCAGTCTTTAGATACGCACCTGTAAATACATTTTGCAAATAATCCGACAGGTATATATAAGTATATATAAATAAACAAATAACAAACGAATCCCGGCGCTTATTTTTTTCATTGCCGGGGCTCGGTGAGGTGAAGTGTGCGCGTGGATGTATGTGTGAGTGTGTGTATGTAATCAGTACAACACTAAATAGGGAGCCCTCCCTGTACGGTAATTTTGTTTTACCTATTAACGAGATCACGGCATTCAATTTTCCGAAGACCCGTGGCATGTCTGTTATTGAAATTTAAAAAAAAACTGTAAACCTTATATTTATATATATTTACAATTGTATATGAAAAAGTACTTTAGACAAAACCGATATTTAGTATGCTCTTTTCACACAAATTCAATATATCGTAAGAGATATTTATTCAATTTGTGTATAAAGTATTAACTAATTTTTATTATTTTATCCTAATAAAACGATTTAGATCCAGTAGGCTTTTACTTCTCCCCTAATCCTTTGTACTTTTTTCATTTTCATAGAAAAATAATCAAGCGAATGCAAGCATTGGCACTTTACAGTTCTTTGCGTAACCCTACGGCATACCCCAATTTATTTGTCAACCAAAGGATTTTTTTATTTAAAATAACAAAAAAAAATACGGTAAATCATACTTATATGTATTTACAGTTATATCTGAAACTGATATTTAATGCACTATGCTGGGTATTTAATGTGTGTAAAATATTGACTTTTATTTGTATTATACATTTTGTCTTAATAAAACAACTTCAGATCTGGTAGCCTTTTTTTACTCCTTTTTATCTCACCTCAAAATCAATCCTCCATCGCGTCGTTGACGTCAATACAACAATCGACTATGGCTTCTTCTATACTGTTAGTGGGATAATACATTTTAAAGGAGAAATCGCCGCTACAAAACTGGCCCTAACAATTGAGAATAAGTAGAATGTTAAAAGCCTATCAAACAAAAAAACTTACGGGATTCATGACAATGCTACTTTTATAATGGTCTTTAAAAGCCTCAGATCGATCGCCGACCACTACCAAATCTGGTAAAGGGTACAGGGAAAAGCAGTAATCGAAATCCCAGTGAACTGTGGAAGCGTTCAGACTCAGTGGTGTCAAGTGGCCTTGACTAATGATGGTTCTTGTTAACTAAATAGAAAAAAAATTCATTATCGCCTTTCTCGAAAATAAACAACCTATACTAACACATTTCGGGATTTCCTCACGTATAGGCTTGTGTAAACTTCCTTGTAGCATTTTTGCTAAAATATCTGACCTTAAAACAACGATCTCTTTAGTACAGTATTGTATTCTGCAAGGATTCGTGGCAAATGTTACATTAGGTAAAATTTTTTTCACATCCGCTGTTACATAATTAGGTAGTTCCAATCTACAACATACCGTTAAAGGACAAGGTAATCTTAATTTAAAAAAAAACACCAATTACCTAGGTAAAATATGAGGTGTACAAGGATCCGTCAAACCAGGAACAAAAACAAAATGACTTACATTGGATATCACTGAATATTTTACAATAATCTCTGCCAGTCTTTTAAATAATTTTTTTAGAATAGACATCATTTCACAGCCGTGGGATTCGCATAAAAAATTTCCCATGAATACAAATGCTACTGGTGGCACAAAACTCTCCATTTGCTCAAAAAGCTTTTCCAATTTCTCAAAAACCTGTGGATGATCAAGCCACACATCTGACAAAAACACTAACATTTTATCCTTATTCTCTAACATTGTATTCTTCAATTTTTTGGAATCTTTTAAGGGGACATCTGAAGGACCTCCAAAATAATTCAAATTTCCAAATGTATGTCTGAAATTGTACTTGTAAACACCAAAAAAAAAACAAAACAATGTTCTTTATTTACCTTGAAGCCAAATGGTCCTCACCAGGAGGAAGGATCATAGTTGACACATGTAATATTTTGTCTTCATAAAAACCATTAACTAAGACAAAAATATTCTCTGCATAAAATCCTGGATGATATCTATAATAAACAATTATGATCAGAAATGAAATAATAAAAACAAGAAACCAATTACTTTGCATGAACTAAATCCAGCTCTACTATTCCTGTAGGATCTTCAATATAATATTTTCCCTCTGCAATTTGAAGCAAAGATCCTAAAATAAGTGTCCTATCTAATTGTACCTCAGATAGAGTTAATAAATAATCAACTGTCTGTAATTTAAGATGATTTTTTTCGTCATTCAACAAAGTCTGAGCAAATGTACGTTTAGTCCTTTGAAGAACAGAAGAATATCTATCCAGAAACATTTTTGCTTTGACATTAGCATCTGCCAACAATTTACTCTTTTTGGGATCAGGTAAGTATATCTTCCTATCTTGATTGTAATATAATTTTGGAAAATCAAACGCCCTTATTACACTAAATATTGTTTCATTATGTTCATAACCAGAATGTAAACAAACCTAAAATAAAGCAATACAAAACTATTCTTATCATTTTATCAAATCCTTAATTGTACCTCAATAGTTTTGTCTATATGTTCCTTTTCGATACTATGACCAGATAGACACTGTTGTTCTAAACTAGTACAAATATTTTTGATAGTTTCTTCAAAAACATCAGCAGAATTCAAGTCAATATTTGCTTCGAGAAATGTATCAATTAAATGGGAACAAAAAGCACTGAAAACATTATAATTACCATACATTTAAGAATTCCAACAGAACAATACCTTCTAACGTTAAATCCATTAAGTTTAAGAGCATTTTGTAATTTCTTTTTAATTCTATCTGCATTTGCCATTTTTGTTCGGATAAAATTAACCTTTAAAAATATATTATTTTCGCGCCATATCCTCTTACTTATAATATAGGAACGAATATACTACAGATTATAAAATATTCATTTATTGGAAGAAGATCCCATTTTAACCCTTATATTCAAAACTTTAATTTTTTAAAATGAATAATGGACATCCTTAAATATCGTTCAGTGTTGCTTAGGATTTTGTATACCAAAGATGTCAGTCAATTTAATAACTTTTTATGTAAAAGAAATATTATCCAAACGAAATTATACAGATGTATGCACGAAATTGTAAACGATAGACGATTGCCGAAACTATTAAGAACTTATAACTATAGAATATATTGTACAAGTTCCAGCCATGGACAAACTAAATTTTCAAAACATAAAGAAGAGCTTAAGGCCTATCTGGAACAAAATAAGGGTAAATTGCGTGACACTGAACAGAGGCTTAAGGAAAGGGGCAATATAATACTGCAGGATATTAAAGATACAAAAACTAAAGTTAAAGAAAAAGTAGAGGAAATAGTTGAGGTAATAATAAGTGGTTGTTTTTCTGCAAATCAACAAATAAATATTTTTAGAAAGAAAATATTTATACTATACCGAATTTGTTATGTGTTTCAAGAATGGTAGTGTCCCCCTATTTAGGATTCCTAATAGTTCAAGGTAACTTTCACTTTGCTCTTGGAGTTTTAGGATTTGCTGCAATAACAGACCTGGTATAATAATTACCAGTATAAATAGTATGTTTTAAATCACATATCTAATTTTTTAGTTGGACGGATGGATAGCTAGGACATGGGAAAGTCAGTCTTCAAAAATGGGAAGTTTCTTGGACCCCATGGCCGATAAAATTTTAATTGCAACATTGTTCCTAACTTTAACTTATGCAGATCTGATTCCCATTGCTCTAACTGGATTGATCATTACAAGGGATGTGTTATTAGTTATAGCTGGTTTTGTGATAAGATATATATCACTGCCCCCTCCAGTTAGTATCTTGTGGTTTACTTAATATTAAATTTCCCCTATATATTATGTTTTTAGAGAACATTTGTTAGATATTTTGATGCAACCCATGCAACGGCTCAGTTGGCTCCTACATTCATCAGTAAAGTAAATACGGCTGTTCAGTTACTGTTAGTGGGAACTACACTTGCTGCTCCTGTTTTCAATTATATAGATCATCCAGCATTGCAAAGTCTGTGGTATATAACAGGTGGTACTACATTAGCTGCTGGCTTGAGTTATGTATTGTCAAAAAATACTTATAAGATGCTAAGGAAAACTTCCATTAAAAAATAAATTAATGGACTAAAATTGTTATTTTGTTGAAAGGTGAAATATTTTTTCAATAAAGTTTTTCATCAGTTATATTGTGTATTAAATTAACCATATTTTAATTTTTTTTAACATTCAAAAAATAAAATATATAAATACAATAATTACACCTCCAATATTTAACCTAGATATTTTCAAAGGATCGAGCATCTGGTGTTTTGTTGGTACTTTATATGTGACACGGATTGTCTACACAAAAAAAAATTATTTATTTATTTGATATTCAATCTTGTCATACTACCTTTGGAATTTACCAAGGACGCAAAAAGTTAGTGCCTCAAACACACTTAAAAGTATATATCTATTTAAGGGCTGATATTTGAATAATTTTTTCCTTTAAGTATATGGCGATGATGAGGTGTTAGCTGTTTGCTCAAGTTGTATATTGTCAAAAAATACAAGGTGTGAGGAAAAACTTTGTTTGAGAAACCAAAATTAATGTTTTTTTAGAAATTAATGTTAAAAATAGTTTTTTTTTATTAAAGATCAAATAGTTTAAAAAAAAAGTTTTATTATTTAGTTAAAAGAAAAATAATTCTTTAACAGTTTTTTATTTAACGTACAAAAAAAATCACATATTTAAACAATAAATTAGTAACTACCATCTCCAACTATTCAATCTAGATTTTTTCAAAGCATCGAGCGCTTTTTGTGCTTTCTCGTCGGCTTGTGTGCGGTCTTTCAAACTGCTAGGTTTTTTCGAGCCATTTAATACTGATTCGTGTTCCAAAGCACCCGCAACTCCCTTTTTAGAAAACAAATGCTCCAAAATGAAATTATCATTGGTAACAGACTTTTCCGTTTTCAATTTTTTCTTCTCTCTTTTAACGAGACCCTCGACATCTTCACCGTCAATTCTCCCAGACGTGTCGACCGATTCCTTGTGTTTTCTTTTATTACACGTCTGTTGAGTTTCCGTTATTTCTTCTTTTATTTGCCCTGACGAACTCGAGCAATTAACGGGAGGTATTTTATTTTGTAATTTGTGATGATAAAGACTGGCTGTTTTTGAACTGTGTTCCAATGCTTTATCAAAACTGATGTTTGTAGTATTATCATCCAGTTTATTAGACTCTTCCTCTATTTTAGGTCGAGCTTTCAATCTATTGTACTCAATTAATTCCGGAGCTGATAAACTCTTCAATTTTTGTTTTTCTTTCAGTTTTTCCTGCCTTTCTTTCTCCAGTTCGATTTGTACGTAAGTTTTCTTCACTTCCCCTTTCCCCTTGTCGCTTTCGCCTGACATATTTCTGGCGATTCTTTGAGCTAACGCTTTCATTTGTTCGATTTTGTCTTGACTGAACTGGACTGCTTGATCCGCGTCTTCCGCTTCGCCGGATTTTGGTTTCCTCTTGCGCGGTTTCTTTTCCTTTATTTTTTCCTGGATTTTAACGCGCGACTCCCTGAAAATATTGGTCGTTTCCGGATTGGTTTCGGTGGAATCCGGCAAGGAGAACAGATCGAACAGGTCCGACGATTTGAAAAATTTATTAGTTGAAGGGTCCACCAGTACTTTATTGCTCAACAACTGTTTCCATACTTGTCTCTGGTACATCTTCTCTTCCACAGTACCGGCTGATATAAGCCGGTATACCGTCACCGATTTGTTCTGACCGATTCTCCAAGCTCTCTCTCGAGCTTGACTATCGGTTGCCGGGTTCCAGTCTGGGTCATAAATAATAACTCTGCTGGCGCCTGTTAGATTAACGCCCAAACCTCCAACCCGCGTGGTCAATAAAAACACGTCATAATCGTCGCTCTGGTTAAATTTATCGATAAGACTCTGCCTAGAACTGATACTGGTGGTACCATCCATTTTGAGATATCTATATCCAAAGTTTGAAAGGAACGACTCGAAAATTCTTATCATGGACCTTCCTTGAGAAAACAAAAGGGTCTTATGTCCCTGTTTCTTCCATATTTTCAACAATGCTGATACAACAACCATTTTACCTGACCGCTTATAATACCCAATGTTATTATCAATGTTTGTTTCATCACAGTCCGGGGATTGGAGCATATGTAAATCAGGATGATTGCATATTTTTCTCAGGGCAGTAATGGCAATCAACATGTTGGCTTTTATGGCATTGTCGCTTCTCCACAATCTTACACCTCTGTTCAAAATCGCGTTAACATGCTCACTCATCAAATAACTTAAATACAAGTCCCTTTGCTCCTTAGTCAGAGCACAAAATAACACTTGTTCACTCTTATGGGGTAACTGTATGTCATTTTTCACTTCACTTTTCATCCTACGCAGCAGGAAAGGTGTTATAACATTTTTTAAAGTTGACGCAACAGAAAGGGCAGTTGCTTCTTGCATCGGACTAGAATTGGCAAAACCACCTTGCACTATAGGATTGACAAAATGTTCTGTAAATGTAGCCAGAGAACCCAACATTCCTGGATTAGTAAAGTCAAACAGACTCCAGAGTTCTGACAAATTATTTTGCATAGGACTACCAGTCAGCATAATCCGGTGGGGTGTACGAATTTCCTTGACTGCCAGTGTTATTTTTGTCAAGGGATTTCGAATTTTATGACCTTCATCTAATATGAGATAATGCCAATTGTAATCGCATAGGTTACCTTTATATTTTAAGATACTGGCATATGTGGTTACAATAATACCCTTACTCTTATTTATTTCATTAATTAGTTTTATTTTATTGCCTTGATAAGTTCCAGATTGATGTAATATAGCTACTCTAAATTCTGGTGACCATTCATGAAAATGTGTTACCCACTGATTGATCACTGTCGCCGGACAAACAATAATTGTAGGACCAACACCAACAAATTTTCCATGTTTTGATATAATTTTACTAAATTGAAGTGCATGCAGAAAAACAATAATTTGCACAGTTTTTCCTAAACCCATCTCATCACCTAATATACCACCTGATGGTTTTTGATGAAGACCCCATAACCATTTTACAGCATCTTTTTGATACTCATACAATTTGTTCCATAATGTTTTAGGTACCTTGAAGCCACCTTTAATTTTTTTATAACCATTAATTTCTTCTAAATCATCTTCATTCTGAATTCTTTCCAAATCATTCTCTACCTTGTTATAATATTCATTAAGTCTAGCTTTGTAATTAGACTCTAAGGCATCATCTTTAATTTTTGATTTTTTGAATTGGCAAGTTTTGTCCTGACTTTTTCTCTTTATCGGTTTTTTGCTTGTTCTATTTTTTACAGAAAAGGGCTCATAATCTTCATCAGATAATTCGCCAGCACTAGGGATGTAATCACTTTCAGATCCATCTGTGTGGCCATTATAAGTAGGATGTTCTATAATACTACAGCCATCATTCTCCAAATTAGATTTATTTTCATTACCTGATGAAATATTTGCTACAAACTGATTATTATTTATTTGTTCATCTTTACCATGTTTTATTTCTAATTGGGATAATATCCTATCAGTTGCTTTGTTCTCATGACTTTCTTCAACAAATATCTCAAGTTCCTTTAAAGCTTGTTTTTCTAAAGTTTCCTGAGATCTGCCCCAAAGGGTGATTCCTTGTGAAACAAGATTTTGTAATTCCTCATTCTGAAACAGAGTATTTATTGAATGTACCTAAAAATGTACACATACGCACTTGCTGATCCATTCTGTTCAATTATAATGCACAAATAATCAAATATAGAAACAACATTATTAAAAATAAACGTATGGAAATGGAATTTAACATATAGGATCTTAAATGTTCAAAAACAATATTTTGAGAATATAATGACATTGACATTAATGTCCTCTTCTTTTTGTAATAAGACTACATTTTTGTATCATTTGATATTTTTGAAAACAATTCAATAATTATATTCCGGAATACGTTTTAAATACATGTGCTAATTAAATATTAAAACATTTACTTTATCAATTTGAATATACTGGAATTACTGGATACTAGTGGATGAGTCATAGTTAAAGACATAGGTTTTTGTATCAGATAAAAAAAGGAGTTAGAGTTTATCTGTCAGTTAAAGTTGGTGTATCAAGTTAGTTGTTATCAGTTAGTTGTTATCCCTCAGTTATATTTTGTGTAAAGCTGGCTCTTAGTGCTTAGAGCCCTATTTGCATTTGTGTAATCGCGCAAAATCGCGCTTTGTTAAATGGCATGGCCTCCGAATGGTACGAAAAAGTCAAAGTGGTAAATCTCCAAGTAAAAAATCAAGAAAAAGCGATCCCGATGCTACAAATGATGTGATGTTTACCACATATACCAGAGGCTCAGTTCACAAACGAAATCTATACATAGTTTCATTCCCGATCATATTCTTGTTTACGATTCTCCGTTCTTTGTTGTACCAGATCTTTCTTATACTTCGTTTCGTTTATTGTCGTTCGTCGAATTATTTCGTTCACACTCGGAATGATCAAATTAACTCGAATGACGAAATCGAACGAAACAGTTGTATTTTAGTCGAGGAAATATCAGAAATGGCACAGGTGCGAAACTCCGGACCTGGACCAGGAGACCCGCTTTTAGCGAAACAAAAACACCACCACCGAAGGGCTTTCGAATATATTTCTAAAGCGCTGAAAATCGACGAAGAAAATGAAGGTTAGTAGTGGGTATCTCCTTAATTAGCTTGCCACCTCTGAGATCGAATTTTTCAGGTCAAAAAGATTTGGCAATAGATTTATATAGAAAAGGCATCACAGAATTAGAACTGGGTATCGCCGTACAATGCTGGGGTGGACGTGGCGAGGTCTGGGAGAGAGCCCAGCGGTTACATGAGAAAATGAAAACAAACTTAGTTATGGCTAAGGATAGGCTGCAGTTTTTAGGTATTTATCATATGCCTTATATCACACTGTACATACATTCTGACACGATTTGTAATAATTTTGTCCCTTGTTATTTTATTTTTTGTTTTATGTAGTTGTTTATTTATAGAAAATATGGAAAATCTTCAACAATTGGAGTTTGAAGCTCAGTCAAAAGAACCCTCCCCTAAGTTATTTAGCAATATACCCACTCTCAAAGTTCATGTTCCTAAACCCTCAGGTACACTATAAATTTTCTTGTGCTTCGTACAAATCCTATTAACATGCCTTGTGTCTATAGCTTAACAGAAATTAATCCCCAAATATATTTTTTAATTGGAAAAGGGTTGATTAAGCTTCATGGTTTATAGTTGCATGTTGTATAATTATATTGCCTATGTAAATATATTGTTTATTTTTGTAAAATATCAAATAATATATTGGCATTTTTGAGATAAGATATTTTCGGTGGCGATACTGATTGAAATATTTGTCGTGCGTGTTTCATTGGTTTCATAAGATTATTTGATTTATATCTTTAGCTTCAGGTCGAAAATTGACGGTAGCTGGTAAGCGTCCCGCCAATTCCACTCTGTCAAAGAGTCAGACGCTTCCCAGGTCGATGGGTTCGCGTTCTGCACCCATTCAGCCAGTCAGGCCATTTAATAAAGTGTCATCAACACCGCCGGCTGTCAAGAAACAGCTGTCCATACCGGGCAATGTCGGTTCGCCGGCGAGGAGAATCAACAGTAACAGTATCAGTACCGGAGCGACCAGTAAATCGACAGTCCGTGGAAGATCGCCGACATTGAAAGGTGTGGACCCCAAATTAGCCCAATGCATTCTGGATGAAATCGTGGAGGGCGGACCTCAGATCCAGTGGGACGATATAGTAGGCCAGGAAACGGCGAAACAGGCTCTCCAGGAAATGGTTATCTTGCCATCGTTAAGACCGGAACTCTTTACCGGCTTGAGAACCCCGGCAAGAGGATTATTACTATTCGGACCACCGGGTAATGGGAAGACGCTGTTAGCAAGAGCAGTCGCTACCGAGTGTCAGGTAATATTGAGATCTCATTGTTTTATCAGCTCATGCGATCACTTGATAATTTTTAGGCTACGTTCTTCTCAATTAGCGCGGCTAGTTTAACATCAAAATACGTGGGGGACGGTGAGAAAATGGTGCGAGCCCTGTTTGCTATAGCCAGAGAACTTCAACCATCCATCATATTCATCGACGAAGTGGATTCTCTTCTGTCGGAAAGATCGAACAATGAACATGAGGCCAGCAGACGTTTGAAAACCGAGTTTTTGGTCGAGTTCGACGGGTTGCCGAGTAATCCCGAAAACGAAAGGGTAAAAATCGAGAAAAAAGTGGCTATTGTGGGAAATTAACCAGATGATTTTAGGTTTTGGTGATGGCGGCTACCAACAGACCACAGGAACTGGACGAAGCAGCTCTGCGGAGGTTCACGAAGAGGGTCTACGTGACTCTTCCCGATTTAGAAACTCGGATGCGGCTATTAAAGAAGCTACTGGCGAAACAGGGTTGCAGCTTGACGGCGCAAGAATTGAAAAGGCTTGCCACCCTCACTGAAGGATATTCCGCCAGCGACCTGACGGCCTTGGCCAAGGACGCGGCCCTAGGTCCGATAAGGGAGTTGCAACCCGAGCAAGTTAAGCAGCTGGATCCCAGTGCCGTGAGAAGTATTACGATGGGCGACTTTTTGGATTCGTTGAAGAGAATCCGCCGCAGCGTCTCGCCCCAAAGCCTCGTCGCGTACGAGAAATGGTCACTTCAATATGGCGACGTATCATTATAGGCATTCCACAGAATTTCTAGTTACCTTTTCCGTTTCGTTGTTTTTATCTGTGATAATATACTTTGTGTGTTTGGAAAATGTGGAAAGAATCAAAATCGATAACGTCGAGGCCATCATAGTTGGCTAGTTGCCGTACGTAGCGTGTATTTGGTTACCGTTTGCCCCCATATAGTAGCACATATATGTCAATTGTTTTTTTTTAAGTACGGTTGTGTTGCACTGTTACGATTTTTTATTAAGTTATGTTGTCAAGAATACGCAATCCAAGCTGCATCGTTAACGATTATTTAACTCGGAGATAGTGCCGACAATCAGTGAAGTTTATAACATGAGCTATTTACTTTCCGTTGATATTTTGTTAGGACGTTTTGGACCAATATTGTAACAATTGGCGGACTGCTTCTTTTCTATCAAATTTATATTTAATAAAGTACATTTTAATAAAACATTAACAAGCCCACTTGTTTTTTTCAAATGTCTACGTAAAGATTTAAAGATTACTAACCTGCGAGCTATTTTGTACAGGGTTATTAAATGGATATTTTAAATGAGCTTCTATGCTTTATTTTATTATATTTTATAAAGTTTTAAAAATACAAAAGGTACTTTGTTGAAAAAGTGTATTTCTTTCAATAAATTAATCCTGATACGCAAAATACTAGTTTCAGCACAAGCCAGGTAATTAGTACATGAATACATGCTTTTTTAATAAACTCATTTATTTCATCTTATTAACGTCTATAAGATGATTTAAAAATATATAGTGTATTATTGACAAATTGTAATTTCAATTGTCGAGAACAAACTATTTAATTTCGTTGCCAACGGGACGTCAACAAATGACACATGAGTGTTTACTTAAATACCTATGAAATAATTTAAACAATTACGAATCTGCTATACATATTTAATCAACAAAACAAGCTGTTCAATAATCGGCTATATTTCTAGACAAATAGATTTTTAAAACAATATTTTTTTAACAAGTGAACTGTCAACACGACGATAATAGATGCCCCAGGATGCTAGACTTAACCGAAGATAAAATTGTAATTAAAAAGAAATAAAATAAGGTGGATCTGTGAAGTATTTATTATATGATAATTATATAAAGCTTTCAAAATAAGTACTATACATCTTATGATTAATAAATCATAGACAAATATAACAAAAATAATTATTAATACTGTATAATATTCACAAATACGATTTCATAAACCTTAATTTTAGTATGAAAATTTTCCGAATCGAAGGTAACCAGATTAAGGTTAAAACATCGACTGATTTCCTGAAATGTTAAGATACGCGAACGGAAAAAACATATACAAGGAATGCCTGGAGAGTGTTTTAATAAAAAGTAAATAGCAGAGTTTCAGATATAAGACTGAATTGAGAACGAAGTATATTTAAAATGTCTTTTTGCGTTTTATCGAAGGGTTTTTCACCCGATTTTAAAATTGAAAACTGCCATCGTGCTGTAGCGGTTGCCGAATTAAAATTTGTCTATGGGTGTTCAGTCTTAATTCTGATATAAAAAATATATGTATATATAAAATCTATGTTATAAATGCACATAAGTTATAAATAAATAGTTAATAATAAATAATGATACATTTAAACAATATTACGGGAAAATTATAACAAATAACAGTCATTTTAAAAGTAGATATTAATGGAAACAAGTAATAGTTTATTAGCCTACAATTAGAAACGGTTGCAGTACCAATATAACACACTATTAGATAAATAATTTTACGGTGTACATACAAAACTGGGTTCTATCTGCATCAAAGACCTATCCAGCGCCGGGTTCACCATTCGAGCAACTCCATCAGTCTTTCGTAATACCCCACCTCCTATCTTCAACAAGGCTAAAAAAATACTAAGAACTTTTTTTTTCTTAAGTTATACAGGCGATTTAAATCTATTTCCTCCTAGTCATTTGTATGGGACTCTCGGGAGGCGAATCCGCAGAAGACTGGTCTTGCTTGGAGGTCTTCTTCGAGCTCTTCAGATTGGTGCCGAGCTTCTTCAACGGCCTGGGCGATATGTTAGACTCGACGTTTTGGGAATCGGCCTGGTACAGCCAAATGTTCCTGGTCGAGTCGAGGCCGCCTGCGATAAACATGTCGTTCGTGTATTTTGACGTAATGTTACCAGGAGTGTGAAAAAATAATCCCTGTATTTATTTAATTGATTATATAGTTATTATGTTGTTCGATAAGTTTTCTCAAGCAATTTCTTGATTTGAAATACATTATTTTATAAAAATAAATCGTATTGAATGAGTTGTTGACCTGATACGACATGAGAACTTGCTGCTGCCGCTTTTTTAAAGAAACTTGTTGATTTTATTTCTTATTTGTTCTCCTATTTAAATGCATTGAAAACATTTTTTGCGAAAACACACACATACTGAAATGATGCTACTTGGTGCCAAAAGTACTCGATGCTATTTAATACACAGTAACAAGACCTATTGTAAATCCTTTAAAATTAATTTACAGGCCCGATAAATAGGGCGAAAGATACAGGGGACTCTCAGTTGGAGGGCGTCACTGTCACACTTTGTTCAGTAAGCGATATTTTGATACGTGGATTACTTTTTTACATACCTAAAATATTACCACCGATAGTGTTGTTACTCACCTTTATGTGGATGGCTGTGAGAATCGAGGAGGGCAGCTGCCAGCATGGAGGAATTATTGCTGCACGAGATACCATCAAGACACGAGACGTTCGCAGTTCCGGGCGGGTAGAATGGGCTTGCCGACGGCACCGGGCTGTAAACCTTCGAAATGAACTCTTCGTACGTCGAACTATATTTATGTTTCGTTACTACGGTGTCTAGGGAATGAGCCCTTTCTTCGTAGCTAAAAAAAAATTGGATTTCCCATTTGGTATAATGCGTCGGGATGTTACTCACTATTGTTGGTAATATTGGTAAGTCGTCCTCTTTGCTCTGCTGGCGCATATCGCCGTCGCTCTTACCAACCCAGCCAGAATGTTGCTTTCCACTATAGCCTCGTTAAATAACACGCCAAAATATGAAACCTACAACAGCGATCTCAAAGTAGACAAGAGCGCACGGCGAAGATACCGAACTCAACTTACATCCGCTTTACAATTAACCGTTACTCTATTTAAATTATTTCCTAACGGATAAATTACTAAAAGTATATCACAGAATTCGGTGGGAATAATGTCTCTCCTATAATCTCTACTATGTTCTGACCAGACAATGTGAACCTCATCGTTTCCTAAGTGCCTTGTCTACAAACATTACCCATATTCAGGACACAATTGTTTATCCGAAAGGGAATAGTACTTACCTTACTAAGTACAGCTTCGGGACTATCCCCAGGCATTCGCGTGGCTACGTGAAATATAGCTTCCAGGAAACTGGTGGCGACGTAGGGGGCGGTCATACCTGTCGACCCTTGCTTTTGTAACCCCCCCAGGAAACCTGTATGGTACTCCAGCTCTATTTCCCACGCCAAAGCTGCCAAGAACTGCTCGTATGCGACGCTGCCCGACTGATTTGACAGAATAGAGTTTTTGTCTTCCTGACCCGGAGCTACATAAATTACGGCGAACTGAAACAATTCGATGAGATTAGACCGATTATCTTCGGGACCACCGATCGTCACCATTACTTTATGAGTTTCCCTGCAACTCTGACCGTCGAGATTTCTCAGTTCCCTCAGCAGCCTGTCATTTTTGTCTAGGAGGTGGACTTGCTTTCTCCTATCCCAACCGGACAGGCCCAGCTGGGAGAATAACAGACGACACTGTTGAAAGGAGTTTTCTTCAACGTTTTCAAACAAATCTAAAACATGATTGATATAGAACGGTGATATTTAAAACCCGACTGTAACTTTACTGTGTTGCAATGATGAGACTTCAGAATAAACGCTGTCTCGTCTCGTGCTCGCTTTAGATACCGGTTTGATGACGGGTTTCCCCATCATCGAGCTGGAGTGTTGGACTACGCGCGCCTCCTCTACCTCCACGTTCTTCTGACTCACTATGGAGGCTATGACTTCCTGTTCCAACACTGCGCAGATGGGCGGGGCGGCCGGTTCGTTCAGCTTGATATTGGGAAATTCCAAACACTCGGGGCTGGTATGTCCTAAATACTGGAGCAACTGCAAGCAGACGCGAACTGAGTGATTGCTTTCTTGGGAGAGGGGGTTCTTACGTCGTCCAATTGATCCAGGTCCGGAGCAGCGTTAGTTAAGTCTGGTAAGACATTGGGTGGTCGATGTCTCATCGCCCGCTGAGGTAAATTCTGAGGGCTCAGAGCTGCACACATTAAACTCTCGGGTTGGGTGTTGTTAGGCGTATTACTTGCGGACCAAGGGTCTGGTAACTCGTCTTCACTCTATATAATGAAACATAATTTACTATTACTGAATATAGGCAGGTAGTGAACACGACTAACCTGTTGACTACCTTCGGGCAGTCGGTACAAAATCGAGGCGTCCCAACAAGCTTTCCCCGATATATCCCTAAGAAGAACGCGTACTTGCTTGTCCGCCGTTACCAATCCAGCTGTTGCACCCCCTCCAGGGGAGTCCAGAGCGGGAAGTTCGATAAGACTGGCGATCACATTCTTGGACATTATAAACGACTAAAACCAAACAATAAACAAATTGCGTCGGTATGATTTTACACCATACTCACTTGGATGTTAGGTACGGAGAAAATGCTGTTGGACAGGTCATCCGAAGAAAGTTTGGGAACGTCATCGTTTTCAGCCACCATGGAACTGAGCCGGGCAGCCCCGATGGCCATAGGAAAATGACCCAGGTGATTGACCAGATGAGCTAATACGGTTTCCGCGCACAGTCTAACGGCTTTCTGACATTCCAGCGGCTTCGACTGACTTTCTGTAAACGATAAAACCTCATTGTCGGCGTGAATACTCGAAGAAGTGATTTTAAGTCACCTTTAGTTGGTGAACGTTCGACTAATGTTGGTGAACGGCCGTTATGAGTGTTGTCCGGTGATATATTCGGATCGAAATCATCACTGATGTTCGATTTTCTGTTAGTTGAACTGGTTTTATTCGGACCTCCTGTTATAATTTTATGCAACACCTAGAAAAACAATTATTAAATGCATGAATCTCTTTAAAATGAGCGACTGATTGGTCTAATACTCCATAAAAGGGTAAAGGTGAATTTAACGAAACTTTCAAATTTTAGTTCAGAATCGACGAATATCATTTCAACTCATATTATTCTCTACTGCCTTTTCTATTATTTGTTTTAAAGTATATATTGTAGCAGTTAGTGACTTTTCTTATACGAGTCCATCGCTGACCTGTTGCATTTCTCTGTAATTCTTGCATTTTTGTTGATTTCCCCTTTTATACGCATTCTATATTTTTCAGTCTGTTTAATTGACATTGTTTTTCCTTTTCGTTCTTGTTTTGTGTTTAAGGATTTAATTTCTTTAGAAACCAGTAAAAAAAAAGAAACTTCAAAAAATCAATTTACCATGGAGATGGCAAAATAACATTGCCATGGCAACCTGTTAAATCAATTGTTTGTGACATTAGCGCGGTCGTTGAGACAGGTGAAGATGGCAAACGTGTGTATTACTCCGAAAAACAGTTCCAGATTACACCAGACCAGTTTGGAGAAAATCAAAAACGAAGCCAGGGAAAGAAGAAGGGACGTTATATATTTGATACTGGGCTATCTGAAGGAGAACAATCTCGAAATAACGGCAGACTCGCTCGTTAAGGAAGCCAAGCTGGACGACAACTATCAAGCGTGCGAAAACGTGGACCTCGGCATCATCCTGCAAGAGTACCAGAGCTACTATTTCACCAAGTTCCAGAGATATCCGAAGATCGTCAGGAGACTGGACGAAAGCGAAACGCGAACCAACCAGCGAGTACCCAGGGGTAAAACGGCTAAAAAATCAACTCCACCTCCAGTTACAAAGAAAGAAGAACCCGCAGACAAGGATGCGGGATTTCAGTTCGAAATCACGTCGTATAACGGCAACGAAAATCCCATTAGACAGAACCGATCTACTTCGAAACTAAATCGCTCCTCTCCGATGATGTTAGAATCGGACCAGTCGGAAAGCAAGGATTCCATCAGGGACCAAATAACAAATCAAATAATAAGTACGGAAATCGGAGTAAAATGGGAAGATTGTTTAGGCTTAGAGAACACAGTGGAAACTCTCAAAGAAGCTGCGATATATCCTCTCTTTTATCCGGAGTTATTTCAAAATATTTCGCCATGGAGAGGAGTATTGCTTCACGGACCTCCAGGCACGGGGAAAACACTGTTAGCTAAAGCCCTGGCATCCGAATCACATACAACATTTTTCAACGTCACTAACAGGTAAACCTCCATATTTCCTTTCGACTATTATACTTAAAATACTATTTCAGCGCATTCATCAGTAAATGGCGAGGGGAATCAGAAAAAATGATAAAACACCTCTTCGATTTGGCCAAGTACCATGCTCCAAGCACCATATTTTTCGACGAAATCGATGCCTTGATACCAGGACCGCGGGACGTCCAACACGAAGCCGCCAAGAGGTTCAAGAGCGAGCTCTTGGTCAATTTGGATGGAATATCATCGAACGACGAGCACATCATCGTACTGGCATCGACGAACGCCCCGTGGGATTTAGACAACGCCCTGCTGAGAAGGTTCGATAAAAGGATCTTGATCAACATGCCGGATAGTTTGACGCGAATCGCCATACTCAAGGAATGTCTTAAATGTGTTGTGGTGGATATATCGGCGCAAGAATACGCCGAAATAGCCAATCTTACCGACTGTTATTCGGGATCCGACATAAAAACATTGTGCAAGGAAGTCACGATGTCTGTTATAAGAGAACGTATAAGAACTGGTCGAAAAAATAATGACGTCAACGACAAATGTCGGAAAATTAACTTCGCTGATGTTAAAACGGCACTACAAAAAGTACGACCTTCGGTCAACGCCTCGGTCTGTAGGAGGTATTTTCAATGGCAAAACGAACATGGCTCGACTTAAACTCACCCTAACACTATACCGTACGATTTAATATAAATATTTTTATATCACAACGATTCAGTTTTATTTACTCACCATAAAGACCTGCAACAACAAAGAACTGGCTCTATTTTCGCCATATTCCGAAGGTGCCAGCAATCTCTCAGGTCCCAGTTTCATGCACCATTCCCCCAAACAAAGCAGCAACGCGGTACACAGTGATCTATCGCTTTCCGTAGCGTTTGGACCTAACGGCGTGTTCCTCAGTAACGTAGAACACAGTTCCGTGATAACAGCATTAGCGGGCCTCGGATATCGGGTCCATAATAATCCCGCGTGATCGCAGAGCAAAAATAGTAGGTCGCTCGCCAACTGAGCGATGATTTTGTTGTTGAACTAAAAACGAAATGACATCGGTATCGTGTATTGGTCTAAAATTACAGGGAATCACCTTCAAAGCTGACAGTAGCACATTTATCGCCTCCACGACCTTAGGATGGAATGTATTGTTGGTCAGTTCCTTGTAAATAAAAATTCCCAGACCGGAAAGAGCTATGCACCTCGCTTTACCCGAGAGCTCCTTGCATCCTACCCTCAGTAAAATACTGACCACATGCTCCTAAATAAAGGTCGATGTTATTTATTTGATATATATTTGCGGTCGGACTAACTTACCTTTATGTCGGGACAGTTATTCATGATATTTATAGATGGCTCTATTTGTAGCACGGATATGGAACTAATGTCGTCAGGTAAACTCAGGAGATTGGTTAGTATTGATACGGCCTCTGTTCTCGGTATCGAGTCATCTTTATCCGAATTATTTAAAATCTCATTACAGGCGTGAACTACATCTAAAAATAGCAGCGATGATCCGGGCAGTTGCAACGACAGAAAACGGGGACCCAAGTACTTGATCGAGGTGTTTTTGGTCGCTTTT
Organism: Rhynchophorus ferrugineus; assembly: GCF_030347505.1. NCBI lineage: Eukaryota > Metazoa > Arthropoda > Insecta > Coleoptera > Curculionidae > Rhynchophorus > Rhynchophorus ferrugineus. The sequence continues at coordinate 15,714,907 of NW_027472587.1, forward strand.
ACTGGCCCTGTTAAAGCTAAAACAATAAAACACTCGTTAGTTTGGCACAATCCAAATCTGACCATGTTAATTTTGAGTTGCCGCCAAATGATGCCCGATTTCTCAAGCAGGATCAGCTAAATCCTCGGAATACAACTCGATGGTAGACTAAGTTGGAAACATCACGTTAGACAAAAAGCAGAGCAGATTAGACTCAAAGTCAAGCAACTGTACTGGTGGTCGGAAAATACTCTCAACTTGACCTAAAGTTAAAGAGATTGGTTTATGAGTCAATCACAAAGTCAATTTGGGCCTATGGGGTGCAAATATGTGGTTGCAGTAAGAGATCAAATCAACTAGTAATCCAACATATCCAAAAAAAGTTCTACGATTAATTACCAATGCTTATCGCTACCTAACCAACGAAGAGCTGCACGATGACCTCGAAATCAAGTGGATACACGAAATGATCCAAGATCTCGACTTAAAATATATAATAAGATTGCTAAATCCCAGCTACATGTAAACAATACAGCCACTGGACAACACGCAGGAAATTAGAAGATTGAAGCGAACCAAACCACACGAACTAGTTTAGTGAATAAGGGTATTTTTAACTTTAGCTGAAGTGGATTAGTTTTATTTTAATTTGGAAAATACATACTATCTATTAATCCCATACTCGCATTACTTGTGTATTAATGCCAGTACAACAGAACAGTAGTAATAAATTAATTCGTAAATTAAGATTGTAATAAGCATATCTAACGTAAGATGTAATTAATTTAAAAAAAGTTTGGTACAATCTTCCTTATGTCGATCAACACTCACCTGCGTGTAAGAAACAATAGAACTGCGATAAACAAGTTCGGTATTTCGGGTCACAATTCAATATGATCGTAATAAAGAGCCGGAGGGCGTTCAGTTTCCCCGCTTCGTACTTGTCGGGGAGGCACAGAGCCCCCGCGCACCACGGCAGCACCAAAGTTATCGGGGGCACGAGCTCGGGCGCCTGCGGGGTACTCAAGTTGTCCATGGAGATGCCCTGGTTCTGTTTGATCTTGATCAGGATGTCGGTCAGGTTGATCAGATACTGGAACACCTGCGCATGGTGTCTGGGATCGGATATTTGGTTGACGTCGCCCAGGGCGCCCAGCATACGCTTCCAGAGGATGACGGCCACGTCCGGGAGCCATCCCCTCACCGATCCGCCGCACACCACGCCCCTGTTCTCGCCCGAGGCCTCCATCGAGTTGTGTTCGGAGAGGACGTCCAGCTGGATCGGTGAATCCTTTATGGAGTTGCTCTCGATGCCGCTAGAGGGCGCGGGAGACGGAGACCTGGTTCTGTCCGTCGATTCGGTGTCTTGCGGCACCATCACTTCTAAGGATCTAGATCTCCTGTGTCTAGTCTAGGGTAATAATGACGATATATAAATTGTGTTTGATAAAGAAGTATCCAAAATAAACCGAACCTATTTTTTAATAATATATACCCTTAATTTTTAAACAAAGAACACTCGATAATCCATATTTATCACGATTTAATTTTCGGTATTTCTTGAAACCTCAACAACATTGGCAAATCACAGACTAATTCTGAATCACTTCAACTAAGTTTCAAGCGGTTCTCCAAGGATGACCTCCTTAATTTTTTAATTGGTTATGATTGTGGAAAAGAGAAGAGAGTTTGTTATCAATTCGCATTTGATATTGAATTTGAAACGGTAGAACCGATCAAATACCTGAGTTTTCTAGCATTATTGAAGTCTTAGCTAGCACTATGATTATCTAGCATTATGAGTTTTGAATCAAAACTTCCTAAGATCGGTTTCTTTTGGATATTCCCTCGTATCGAAGTAAAGTTAAATAGTAAACCTTTTTATATTTGCCTAATAACTTTGTTTTGCTTATAAATGTCAATATTTTAAAATGTAAATCAAGCCACATATGGTGTTTTAAAACTATAAAAATGGTACTTACATATTTATGTCTAACCACCGTCCGCCTCTTCAGATTTAAACTGGTCTCGCTGTAACTCCTGGTCAGTCCCGATTTATGCCTCTTGGATACGAACACGTTCCCGTCCGGCAACGAGGAATCCTGTCTGGTCACCGTCGGATGGGTGTCCGTTTGGGCGCTCGAAATCATCGACGGATTGTTGTTGCTGTTGCTCTCCGGTCGGGTCACCACCCTCCGTGTCCGTTTCGACTTTTGATCGTTCAACCTGTCCAGGGGCAGGTTGGTAAGGTCTAAATTGTAGACGTGCCTCGCCAGGACCCGCGTCAACGTCTCCATCGTTTTCTGAAACACGCGACGAATTCAGTCGCCTAAAATCGCGACGAAACGGCGAGAACTCACCGCCCATTCTTTGATGAGGTCATCCCAGCTGGTCAGAGACGTTAAGACATGCAAAAACCGGTCCCAGAGTTCTCTTGATATGGCCACATTCAAGTTGGCCTTGATCCAAGTCACGATGAGGGTTTGGAAAATGGCCGGAGCTAGTTTACCTCCTAGCGTGGCGATCTTTTTCTTGGGAGGCGTTTCGCCAAGGACTAACGACGTTATTTGCAGTAACACCAACAATAGTTGTTCCCTGAAGATATTAGTTAAAGTTGAAGTGATTATTCTCTTTTGTACTGTTATTGTTACCAAGTATTACTGTCCATCCTAACATTCATAACCATATAGCGATAAATATTAAGTACTCTTTTACACGCATCAGTTTGCTCCTCAAGCAATTTTGGAATGTTCGAATTTACCTCTAATAAAAACACATTGGCCGCATGCGTCATGAATAACTGGTATAGATTCTAAAATATGCAGCAGTGAACATCACTCCATGAAAAAGAAAAATCCATTTATCAATTACCTGCATTCCCGCTCTAACCAGCAAATTCTCCTTATGGATAGCACCCAAATAAGAATCATTCCTCAATCTACCAGTTCTGCCATTATCAGAGTCCTGCTGACTCCTGACCAAGTCGTCTGGCGGTTCAAGCACATAGAGCGGAAGTTCCGCCATATTGCCCTGTATCAAGTCCTTGTAAACCTGGATGATCTTCCTCACCGCCACGACGTGAGTGAAATTCAACAAGAGCGCTTGACGGTAGATTTCATGGATGAAATTTACATTGTCTCTGTTACAACACAACACATCTTGGACGATTTGGTGTATGAGTTCTTCATCAGTTGCAGTTTTGTTAGTTTGAATAGATATATCTAACAAAAAAAAGATATTTTACATTAATAAAATAAAATGATATTGGCGTTTACTTGAATCCAAGCTGGGATGAGATGATTCATTATTTTCGTCATCGTGATTTGATGATGGGTGAGGCGTAACCCCAGTGGGTGTATTCTGATTTTGTTGGTTCTGGGACCCTTGATGATCCACAGGTCTTTTTGGATGGTGCATATAATTTGTTAACCATAAAATCAATGACACTCGACAAAAGACGAAATCAGTTTCATTTTCCATTTTCCTTAAAACTGGCAATTCTAAATTAGGTCTATACAAAGAAGTCTCCATGTTAAAGCCAGGACATATCTTTGGTAAGTAGTACGCTTTGAACTGCTCTAACAGAAAACTGAAACATCTGTGATGATGGGAGCTTTTATCCTGCCATTCAAGCTTGATAACTGTGTGGATCATATTATCCAAGAGACATTCCAAATAAAATCTTCAAAAAGTATGCAATAAAAAAATAGTTTAATGAACAGATTTTAAAATACCTGCTAGGATGTTCTGGTAATTTTTCTCCACTGGATGGCAGTAATATTGGAAGCATTTCTGGTGCACTAACAGGCAACTGTGAGTCATGGAATATACTGCCAGATGTATGTGTTGTTGAAGTGATAATATGGTTATTGAAACCAGGTACTAAAGAAGCAAACATTTTATGGACATATTCTGGCGCATTATCATTCAGTGCTTGATACCACATCAGAAAATACTTGATCCCCTGTCTTCTCAATCTTAGTGAATTGCTGGTATGAAGCAATTTAGCCAACATACGTCCCAATGAATGTAGCTGCCATCTTCTATGAATTAATTCTGGCAAAAGGCATATAACATGTTCTAGAATCCAAAGGGTGCAATCCAGCTCCTCCTTATGAGCTTTGTGAACTAAAAAATCTAAAGTAAGCCCCAGTCTTCAGATTATTCATCTCCTACAACTTACCCAAGTGAAAAGATATTTCTGTAAGCCCAAAAGAAACAAAACATTTATATTAGTGACAACAATTACAAAATAATGTGATAAAGCATTACAAGTGCCTACTGAAATAATAGAATAAAAAGAAAACTGTAAAACATTTAGTAAAACCCACACCTAAAAACAACATAATATCTCTCATGTATTATGTTAATTAAAAACACCTCATGCAAAATTAACCACCACAAAAAAATTTTCATCATTAAAAATGATTAGCCTCTCAAAAATATAGAGTATTAAATGAAATTTTAATGAAACTACATTAATTCTGTCACATATAATTGTAATTAAATAAGTACAGAGCATTAAAATTATAAACATTGTATATACAGCATTAGATGTGAGTCATACAGCTAAAATCTCCAATTCACTTACCTCTTTGCCTAAGATTTGATTCCATTTGAAGGAAGCTTTCATAAAGTATACTATATATGTGGCTAAAATTGGCTTCAAATAACCCTTTGGCTTCAGATGTTTCCACATTATCTAATCAACAAGCAACAATTTTCTTAATATGAAATTGTCTTACTAATACTGAATAGTACATACCTAAAATTAATTTTAAATGTTTTATTCGTGTAGCTACGTCCTTTTTGGGATCCTGAAGTTTAATGGTCGATTTTTTTACATCTACAGGATTCTTTTTGCTAAACATTTTGACTTGATATTTAATGTAACATAAAACAAACGAACAGAACGACACCCTAATAACTGTTTGGTTTTAAATTGTATTCAGACATGATAACACTTAAATAACAGTGGATCCTACATTTTTTTAAATACTCTAATTTTAGTTGACGTCTTCTGTTTCCAAAACACCATAATGGAAATAATTTGACACATTTATTAACAGTTGTCAATATCTTCTTCTTTGTTTACTTATATGAATAACTTCACATGAACTAAAGTCAAACTTATTTTTTTTACTATATACACATGAATTTATTTCGGCTTTTTACTATTTTTGTTATCAACAGAATGGATGCGAATAAGCCATTATTTCGAGATTTAACAGCAGATGATCCAGATCCTGAAATTACTGTTATAGAATCTATGTGTATGCATTGTCATGGCAATGTATTTTATATTCAAATTCATGTTACATTATCTGTAACAATATGGTTTTAGGGCGAAACAAAACTTCTTTTAACCAAAATACCGTTTTACAAAGAGGTTGTTGTAATGTCATTCACCTGTAATGATTGTGGCTATCAAAATAATGAACTTCAATCTGGGAGTATTATACCTGAAAAAGGCATTAAAATTACTTTTACTGTGAGAAATAAACATGATTTATGTCGACAATTGGTTAAAAGTGATCATACGAGTATCAAAATACCAGAATTAGATTTTGAAATACCTGGACAAACACAAAAAGGAGGTAGCTACACATAAGTATTTTTATTGTAATACATTAATGTTAAATAAGCTTTATAGAGGTAACCACTGTAGAGGGTGTTATCAATAGATGTATTACTGGTTTAAGTCAGGATCAGGAGGCAAGAAAGGAACAACATCCAGAGGCTGCTGAACAGATTGATATTTTTATCAAAAAATTAGAGGATCTTAAAGAAGTGGAGAAACCTTTTACTTTAGTATGTCTAAGAATATTTTTAATTAAGAATGTTTTATAGATATCTTGTTTAAAAATATTGTAGATTTTAGAAGATGTGTCAGGTAATAGTTTCATAGAAAATCCCAATGCTCCAAAATTGGATCCATTCTGTGTGAATGAATATTTTGAAAGGACCAAGGAACAAAATCATGCCTTGAACATATTTACTGAGGAAGAGGTAACAGGAGATAAACCAATAGAACCATCCATCTTACATCCTATTAAGGAAGGAGAGTTCACCCTTGAAGATATAGAGGGTGAAGTATTACAGTTTCCAACTAACTGTTTTAATTGTGGTTCCCCTTGCCAGACAAATATGAAAATGACTAGTATCCTTTTGATGTATTTAAAATAATTTATTTTTTAAATTTGGATTATACTGATCAAAGTATCTATAGTTTAGTTCCTATTAAAATTTAGACATTCCCCATTTTAAATCAGTAATAATCATGGCTACCACATGTGAAGTATGTGGGTATAATACAAATGAAGTCAAATCAGGTGCTGGTATTGAACCAAAAGGTGTACTCATTGAGGTAAAAGTTAAAAACAAGTTGGATTTAACAAGAGACGTTTTAAAGGTAATCAATGCCCATCCTCATTTCAGTGCAATCAAATCTGTTTTTATAGTCTGAGACCTGCCATTTAGAGATTCCTGAACTTGAATTACAAGTAGGCCCACATGCACTAGGTGGGCGTTTCACAACTGTAGAAGGACTCCTTTTGGCAATAAAAGATCACCTAAATGACCCTTCACATTCACATATTTTTGGTGATTCTGAAGAAAAGAAAACCAAAGAACAATTTGAAGCATTTCTCAAGAAGTTTGACGATATAATTGGGAATAAATTGAGTGTTACATTAATTCTTGATGATCCATGTGGGAACAGCTACATACAGGTTAGTAAAAATAATTTACTCTGCTTATTCTAACATAATTCTGTTTGCAGAGCATGGAAGATGGTGATGAAGCCGATGATCAGTTGAAAATAACACATTATCAAAGAACATTTGAACAAAATGAAGAATTAGGTCTTAATGATATGAAAACAGAAAACTACGAAGAATCATAACAATAGTTTATAATAAAAAAAATTCATGAATAAAAAAATGTTTTAATATAAACACCATTATATTTTTTGTACAATTTTATTAACAAATTAAACATAATTACATTACTTAAAAGCTATTAATACACAGGCTCAGGAGTTTGTGTTTTTAGAATGCCATACCGGCTCTTTATAATTATTCTTTCTTTAGAATATTTATCCTCTGGAGAAAATCGAGCTATAAAATATGTTTATATTAATAAAACTTAGTTTATGAGAATAAAAATTGTTTTATTTTACCTGGATGTGCGGATTGAGTAGGTTTTCCATAAGGGTCAACTTTCTGTAATAAAATTTATGAAATAAAATATTTCCTAAAATATAATCAAGTTACCTTTAGTGTGTAAATTCTATTGCCACTCTCATCCAGATAGTACATTAAATACATTTTGAGTTATTTTGATAATACACGCTACAAAGCGAAAACAAAATTAAAAGGTTATGTGAAAATTCTACTTCTCTACTACTTTTAGATAAAATAAAAAACAACACTTAAAATATTTAAAGTTTTATGTACTTATATATACCAGTATGTATAATCAGTTAAAGTAAATAAATAAAATAAAACAATAAATCTATAAACAAAATATAATGTTGTTTGAAAATAAAAAATTTAGAAATGTATATGATGGGTGGCTACAGTCGCGATATCTATTGTTGAGTTTACGATTTAAAATACTTGTCAGTTCAATGGCAGTTATGTCTTTTACCTAATGAAAAAATGTTCAATGTTATAGTTAGTTCATTTTAGTATTTTTAGTGTTATATACATATTCGTTGTACATTTTTTGAGTATTTATATTGTCAAGTAACTTAGTTTTTACGTCCCATTATTAATGAGCTTTTAATTAAACTTGAGGGAGCAACTGAATGTTTGACGCCGTGGCTATTCATGTTTTGTTAATTTTTTATTATTCTTAGAGGAATTTGCATTTAATTTTTCGATTCGAAAAAGCGAATTTGAACAATGGTAAGTATATACCCAATAGATATACAATCAGAATACAATAGGTAGCTTTGTGTTAATTAAGATTTCTGATGGATGTGTGTTTGTAGGATTCTAAAGCCAAAAATGAAAAGGGACGTAATGGGGAAGGTGATGGCGAGGTATGTATTTCCCTGCATACTAATTGTTTGTTTTAATCGTGTTATGTGCATAGATGCTTAATATTACATTGTTCTTGTACATTATTAGATATACAGTTATTCTATTCTATTTATCATATTACACAATTGTAATGTTTATAAGAGTCTGTAAAAAATATAAACAGAACTGGAGATAAATATTAATAACCAGAAGGCTGCCAAAAGAGTGCTGACATTCTTAATTAGATGACATGCCATAAGATAATGAATATATTTTTATTAAAATTCAGAATACCACATAAGCACAGTTATTAATTATATGAATGTGTTTAAATTATGTAGATAGATTTCAATATCAGAGCAATATATTTACATAATTAAATATCAAATATAGAGTTGTTTATCTGTGTAATGTTTTGTGTGCGATTTATATAGCAGAGAATTTATTTTAGGGGCTAGAGTTGTTTTGATTTCAATTTTTATGTGATCTAATCTCTGGTTTTCCAAAACTGTTTCACTAGAGAGGCATTATAAAATAGATTTGTTTATGTTATGGAATGTAATTGGACTATCTAATGATCAGTTTTGTTCATTATATTTGAGTTCTGTAGTGATTTCAGTATGACATAACTGTGATAAAAAAGTCTATATGCGGTGGACCACGATACAGTCTCAAAGATTGTCACACTTTTAATTCATTGTCCAGTCTTATTAGACTTATCTGTAGTGCCTAAATAACTAGATTTAATGTTATGTGTAATTGATAACGCAGATTTTTTTTAGATTAATATTTAATTAAATACAAATGTTTTACTATAAGGAGGTATTAGGAGATCTGTTTATGATACGAAATATGTTGGAATTTCTTATAGACCGTCCAAAGATCAAATCTCGTTCATGGAATTCGCGGAATCGATATTAGCCCAAAATGTTTCCACTGTTTTCGCTCAGAGCCCGAGAGATTAAGACAAATATCGAGTGAGCCGGGGGACGGAGTGCCGTGGCGCCACCGACGCTGGCGAAAAATAAAAAAAGCGAATTCCGTTTTAAAAATAAATCGCGAAAAAACTCGCACGGACGATTTTCGGATTGCGTAATGGTGGCGGGTCCGATTTTTTCCTCTCTATTTACATTTGGATCGCGGACATTTTTGGCAACCGTCATTGTTTATGTTTTGGAATGCTCGTCGCCGAATGCAGCGCCGTCCCGATGGTCACGAGAATTTTAAAAAATAATAAAACCGTTTGACTCGGCGGCAGCGTTCGAATGCACCAGTCCGTCTTTTAATTTTAACCGAGTGCGAGATCGTAACGCGCGAAGCCAGACCTACCCGGCACCTTCGTTCGCTTGTTTATTGGATTAAGAGGAGGAAAAACCCCGTTCGCGATCCGCGCGCCCGTATCATGGATATCAGTGGTATCTTCAAACGTAGGAAAAAAAGCGTGTACGACAGAGTAAGTAAACAAAAACCCGCTTATTCTATCCAAAAAATACCTGTATCTATAAACACTTTCATCTCCATAACAACGAACATACCTTTCTTTTGTTTCGCGCGACTTGAATAGCCAGCGCGACGGTTCGGACAGTGGACGATGGTTCTTCGATTTTTGTTTTCGTCAAAGCCTCCATACTAACGAATCCAAATTAGCCCCCGGTAACATTTTTCTTAAAGGCGGCACCGCTAAATACGCGGATCATCGCCGCCTATTCTAAAAATAAACGAAAGGCAACACAACAAAAACAAAACGGAATCGCGGGGGTAGGGGAAGCGAGCAAGCGGTTCGCTTAAAAAACGCGGCTATTGATTTTTTTTCGAAGCCAAAATTTCTTTAATTAATCGTTTTGGATTGTAATTGCTCGGTGTCCCATGTTTTTTGTCCCGACGTGCCTTTTTTCGAAACCGTCCCAATAACAACGTTTCAGTTAACTAGCCGTTTTTGTATATACGTTTTTATCGCTTTAATTTTACATGTAATTACTGTTTTCATTGTCGTTTTAAAGGTTTTGCATTTACACTGCGCGACGTAAAGTTGGATATAAACACAAGAAAACTATATGGCTTATTTTATAATATTTTTGTTTTATATATCGGGATTTTTTTTTGTTAAATTTAAGTTTTATTGTAGTAAATCGGTACAATTATTTTATTCAAAGTATTGTACATCGATAGCTTCTACTTTTTTCCTAAATTACAGACTCTGTCTAAAAAAAAATTATTTATCTTTTGGGGATACCAATCGACCCATTTTTGCTATCTTCATAAGATCTGAAGCATTACTCAGACAGGTTACGACTCATATGTCAGAACTAGTAGTAGTCATAAGGGGTAAGGTCTGGAGAATATGGTAGCACTTTCCATTTTAATGTTTCCAAATATGTTTCATTTCATTCTTGGCTAAAACGCATCAATTATAGTCGATAGCCATCCGTCGAAACCAGTATTCACATGTCGAAATCGATGGAGCATAGTTGCCATAAGCTTCACACAGTTTTCACACAAATTTGACCTCGACGAAATAACATATTGAAAAGTGAGGCTTCAACGTGAAATTGACACACGATTCACTTCACAGAGAAATATATAGTAATATCTGTCCGCTGTAAATCCTTTAATATTAATCTATAGGCCTGATATTAGTTATGTGGAAAACTTTTTTAGAATTTGAAGGTAAACAATATGTCTTTTCAAAATAAATTTCAACGAAGTCTTTAAATGAGCAAAATCTCAGTTTTGGCCTCTTGGAATGGAAAATAAAAACAATACAATACAATTACATGAATGTATAATCTAGACATTTCTGCATCTACAAATATTTTTTCCAACAATTTTTTATTGATTTTTAATTTAGCAGCTTGGAAAGATATCTGGACCTTATCTTCTTGCAATAAATCTTATACCATTACACGGATAGTTCTGACATTGACATAAACAATTCTTCTTTCATTCCTTTCTTTCATTCAGAAGTTAAATCAGTTAAATTAATATATCAATCAAGGCATTCACAATTTTAATATGAATTGTATTCTTTTTTTGTGTTTAATTGGCCTGTTGGGTACTTATTAATTTTTTAAAAGCTGATATTTATTAAATTAATTATTAAAATTATAGCACATTATAGTATACCTCTAAAAGCCATTTATCAGACATAAATAAGTATAGAAATTAAAATAAAATCAAGTATATTATATTTAATAACGAGTTGAGTAAAACGGTGCATATTATATAATTTTAGACATATATTTGCGTTTTAAAGTTATTTATTACTATTTGTTTTATCTCTTACGACACAACGAAACAGATAGTACTTTATAGTATTGTGCATCTGCCCATATATTTGAATAAAAACGAAGTTGCCTGAATAATGCTGTGATATTTCGTTCTTCATGAGACGTTTTCACGGGGATGGCGAAATTTAAAATAGAAAATCGTCGAGATGCGGACAATTAGCGATCTGTCGCGCCTAATAACCCAAAACGCTTACGGCTACATGAGATAATAAAGAACCGAAAATATACCAGAAGACGTTCGTCATCAATTATACACGAACAATAACGGTTGATAGCCAGCTGTCGCCTCACGGAAAAACAACGATGCCATCTGCTGCTTAAATATTAGACGTGTATCAATAATGCCGGAAAATAACTTGTTTCGGCTCTGGAGAAATTTCATTTTTCAAGAAGGCGCCTCGGCATACACGAGACGCGACGCTAAATTTGATTTTTCCCACACTAACACTCCGGCCTTTACTGTTTAAAACAGACGTATTCGTGCTATTTATGCCGATTTTGTTTATATATTGCAATAAATCAGGAAAAATTTGTCTTCACCCGTCGTCTTCGCAATTTCCTTAATATTTCCTAATTATTTTTATCTCTTTTGGATACTATTTTAGTTAGCAAACAACCTATGGAACAAAAATGTCTTAATTTGGCCAATTTGCATTCATAATTTAACAATTATCATGTTCACTGCTTATTTAATTGTTAACAGTGTAAACAATTTTTAAATATTTTCTAAATGTCTAATGGTTCTTATCTGTGCGACAGTAATCCCGATGATTTTTTGATTCATTCTATTGTGTTGAAATCGTTTTTTATAAATAGACGCGAAAAACAATTCCAAGTCAATCCGGTCGGATATCATTTGCATCAAACCATAATTATTTTTGGAAATCGTGATATAATAGCACTAGAGACACTTAGCGTTTACATTTGTTCTTATCAATGATTTACAAGCCATTGATGACTTTAACTAATTTCTTCGAGTTTACGAGGATGGTTGTTATTAATGCTTTTTGGATAACACTGTTGCCAAATTTAACAATTTTTCATAAGATTTAATTAATCGATTGAATCGTTCCAGCCCAAGAATAACCACATCCAGGGTCCACCGCCGCCCACGCCTCTCAATAAGACCAAATTGACGGCCGGTACCATACAAGGACCCCTCATCAAGAAGGATAAACGCCACTCTAGTTCCCGCTTCAACATAACGAAAAACAGGGAACTGGAAATGCTGCCGCCTCTGAAAGGTACGTAGGTTTATTATTTCTTCGCCAGGAGTTGGTGTGTACTGTGTATATTAAAAAAAAAACATTTGACATGCTGGTAAACGAATTGCCGGTGGCATTTTTTTCGATCTATTGGCAGCGACCGTGCATTTTCGCTCAAAAAAAACGACTATTAACCTGTCACGTCAAGTGACAGCGATAACCTGTAATTAATCATACTATTGCGTACGAAGTTGGTTGTCAAAAAGGACACTTATTTCACACAATTCCTAGTGCAGCAGCAGGACAGTGTGAGTTTGTGTCCGTCTGAAGTCTGTGGCTTCTTTTTTATCGACTGTGAAAGGTAAAAGGAGACATTGTTCGAAACTCAAACAGGTGGCGCTTGCGCTTAACCGGCTGATACGAAATTGCGGGGTTGTCGGCTTGTGCAAAATTTAATGGAATGTCAGCTATTTCCGTACCAACAAATCTCACTGTAGACCGATTTTTTAATTTAGAAAATTAGGGAACAGGAAAGTAGAGATGTTTTAATCGTCGTCTTGGAAAAGGACCCGATAGTTTTACCGCTTATTCATCTATAAATTCGCGTGGGGTTGTCGGGATAAACCCGAAACTAGATCCGGCAACGCCGCCGGGGTAATAATCTATACCCTCTTTTCTAGTTTCTCCGGTTTTCCCGTTCCCTTTCGTTACAATTTGCGATTTGGGTAGATCAGGACCGGTGGGTAAATCCAACGAATCCGGGGCGTAACCTAAAGTTAGTGGTGGTGGTGCCGATTAGTAAAACGGGAGAGAAATAAGTCGAACGGGATTGAATCCCGTTTCGATCGCCGTGCCTAATCGCGACGACACCGGTTCAGCTGTCAAAACCTTATTTTGTTTTCCTTTCCTTGCCGGAATCAAGTAGGTCTTGTCGTGTTGTTTGATACTAGGTGGCTTTTTGTTTTATTTTGGCTTGACATTGTTAGGTGTACATTTAACGGTGATGAATGGTTTTAATCTAGTGTGCGGCAATGTTATAGACGCCATATTCAAATTTTTACAGTATATCTTAATTGACAATAATACTAAAATAATCAGAGAGGTGTTCACTCTTTCCCGAAGTTTCTTGTTTATTTTGACGCGTACTTTCGATATACTTAGACTTGGCGGACATGTAAAGTAACATCGCTTTTTCGGTCACCTTCATAACAACAACTTCATTTGACATGTTATTATTGCTGGAAGTTTCCAGAAATCAGCTAATATACTGTGTATCGTAGTTTTTTAGTTCTTAATTGCATTCGTATGTTATGTTATTGCAATTACAATAGCGACGTATGAGATAAATTGTCATAAAATTATTTCCACAGCACACTGAGCAATAGCACAATTTTTAAATGTTTTTGGTTACGTTGGGAGTATTTACGCGAATGTCATTAAATTTCAAAATACATTTTTTTTTGTAATTTTATGTTTATCAATGCTGTAGTATTTGCTTTGAAAGAGATTACATATTCATTTGAAAGATGTGAATGAGCCGTCGAGAATTAAGTAATTTCTGGATAATGATAACGAATCGATATGGCCATAAATTTGTCCGGGCTTATTTTTAGCTGCAGTTGACGAACCTAACTAACTGACCTTTAGACGTTATACCCCCGACGCGCTTTAAATATTTTAGGCTTTTTGTAGACTTTTTTCTTCTCCGAAGAACTGATTTTGTTTCAAGACATGTGGTCGCAGCCAACTACAATGGGATATATGGGAGGCTTTAGCCAGGAGGATTGTTTAAGGATTAGGAATTGTTGATAATAATTTTCGCAGCGATAACAGTCCCATTCGGTTTTTTGCCTTTGGCAAGACGGGTATAGAACCGAGGTACTTATTTTAAGCCCTGTGCGTGACATCATCTAGTTTTTTATTTGGGTCAGTGATGCACGCCAAAAGTAATGTGATATACGCATGGTATTACGGAAAACTGTGTAGTAAAAGACCAAATCATATGTTTTAATGAATTTTAAATCACCAATTCAATCAGGCCAAGATAATGATAATCCAGTGTAAATTTGGTATTTTTGAACTACTATTATCTATTTTACACTACGGTTTCTTTCAAATATATCCGTACAATCTAAAATTATTTTGATACTTACTGCTAGTTTCATTTATCTATCGTTTAAAACTCAACTTACATTCTGTCAAAAAAGCGCGTACTGAGAATTGATCATTACAAAACTTCGTTATGTTGTATGTTGGATACAAACATTGCAAATAAAGTTTCGCTTTTGATTGTTATAGTGCATTTAACAGATTTGAAGACATTTGACAGATTTGCCTTGCTCTAATCTGTTATCAGTGTCTTCAACAGAAGTTATAGCCACTACAGTGAAGCAAGTAACTACTAGAAAGCAAATTTTCGCAAAAAGAAACTTCTCGAAAGAAAACTCTCAAAACAATGCATTATTTCACAAGGCTATGGTTATGAGCGATTTACGCTCAAAAAAACTCAACGAAAACCACCATAACAGGTCAATTGAAAAATCCCCGGCCTACCATAGTAAAACACATTTTTTTTGGCAAAATTATTGTTTTTTTATAATTTTAACATATTTCTCTTCAAGGGTGATATACTGATTATAGCGACCCTCCAACTTTTCGATACCATTTTTGTAGTACTATTTGTCCTTTGCTTCAAAATAGGCCTTATTTTCGGCGATCACCTCTTCATTCGACGAAAATTTCTTCCCAGCGAGCATTCTTTTGAGATTTGAGAACAGGAAATCGAATTATTACTCTTCTCAAAATTAATTTTTATGGTGATTTTTTGACAGAATGTAGCTGTGAGCTTTGGCGAATCTGTGAAATCAAGAGCCGATTTCAACTTATGCGATTTACGATAATGTTTTTCCAGTACCGAAAGGAGATATTGATATTCGAAAAACGTAAACAAAGAGAGGGGCACTCACCAATCCCTTACCATTGCCAAGGAGATACTCGAGAGCTTATGTTATCCAAAGGCGGATGAATCCTCCCCCTTCGCACCCTCATTCCCTTATAGCACGAACCAGCCCCCACCGTCAGCCTATGTCCGATATCAGAGCCCCTCCTCCATCCACCGTACCCTCAACCGCTATGCCTTGGTGAACAGAATGGTTCATTCTTCTGCCATCTATCAACAGGTACGGTACTCTCACCAAGTTCACGGCCAGGGACGTTAAAAAATTATTCGTTTTGAAGGGTTGGCAGCCCTACCCGTACACGCAGGCAGCGGGAGGCATTCCCAAGTCTCCGTCGTTCCACAGCGGTCTCGATTTGTTGGTGGCCTCGGCCAGCGTAGACTCGCTCAAGGCCCAGACCCTAGACGACCGGAACATGGCGGACTCGCCAGGGTTCGCCCAGAACGGTCTGTCGCCGAATGATTTTTACGGTTAGTGACAGTTTTCACGAAAGAATTTCTGAAGGAAACACGTTCGAATTGGACCGAAAGGCCAAAATAAAGAGAACTTAGAAGGCGACCCTTACCATGATTGGCCGAGATATATTACTAAAAATAATTTAATTACCATTAATGATTCAATCTGAGATTTACAAAAATTTTATTGCACCTGTAAATTAGTAATTTAAAGCTTTTTTGTTCAAAATCGGTGCAAAATGTTTTATTCAAACTATTGTACGTCGATAGCCACTATTTTTTCCCATCTTTCAGGCAATTTACGTATTCTGTCTCGAAATCTTTTGAGGCTATCGACGAATCGACCCATTTTCTGCTATCTGAATGAAAAGTGAAGCGCCGCTTGGCGTTAACATTTAAGTCGGAACAAGTAGTAATCGGAAGGACCGAGATCTGCAGAATATGGTGGGTGGGGTAGCACTTTCCATTTTAACGTTTCAAAATATGTTTTCTCTAGTTTTGCAATATTGTCGAGCGAAGAATAACACTGTTGTGTCTTTGCTCGTATTCCGACCGTTTTTGGCTCATAATATACCACCAAATAGGGACCATTAGCTTGGAGTCATAAATAGACAGCTTTGTCGTTGAAGCATAACCAGGTGGTCCCCACGATTGTTTCCCTTTAGATTATACTAATGGATCCACTTTTCATCACTGGTAACAGTACGATACAAAATACCTTTCTGATTTTGTCGTTCAAGCAGCATTTTGATTTTGATAAAACTACCCGCAACGCTCTTTGTATTCGGCGTCAAAATAAACACTTTTGAAATTCACATGTTAAAATCGATGGCGACACGGCATTCGATGACCTTCAACCGCCTTTTTCTTCAAAATGAAGTGAAAAAGTTAAACTTCCCGCAAATGCGATTTACTCGGTACAAATTCATACAATTTCACACATACAGAAATGTGAACTTCCGGAATTAATTTAGTTACAAGTACCGTATGCGATTTATACACAGTAACACTGCTGTAAATCCTTTAAAATTAATTTATAGGCCTAGTACATTAAAAATACTTAATAACTATATAATTCTATATATATCATGATAACTATTAGATACTTGTATTCTCTTCTATATAGAAAACATTGACAGGCCAGGCACAAGAGTATAATTTCGGAAGACAATAGCCTACTTTGATTACAATAACGAACATTTTGTGCACCGTGACTTAATGCTGATTTCGTCCAGTCAAATTTCTACATTCTCTATATTTATAGACCGAAAAAAATCGTAAAAGTAAAGTCGTAAAGTCCGTAGTTCAAACGTGTTTCCAATCAGCTATCAATCCGGCTGATTAAATTAAGGAGTTAATTATCGTTGTGGTTCGTTTAAAATAAAACCAGCTCGAAAAATCGAGATATGCGCTGCGGCCTTGTTGTATCGTATGAACATGATTTAAGGACTGAACGGGAATGATCAGGTATCGCCGTCAGATGGCAGTAAAAACGGCTTAGACCGGAACATGACCCCGACGCCCGGATCTAGAGCCTCCAACGTCGAGAGAGCACAGACACCTATCAAACAGTTGCCCCTCTTGAAAGGTACTCCAACCAGTCATGTGTCAAGTGTTTTTTTTTAATTATCGACAAACGAAAAAAACTGCAGGATTTGAATAGATAATAACGTATTACGTCGATAAGACAGTAGTTTTGGCTTTGCCTAATTAATTTTATTAGTTTTGGCAATTGATATATCAGTTTGGCAATTAAGTTAGATTATGAGCGAATTTTATATGCGGCAGTTAAGGTCGTCTACACTGGGGCAGCATAATACAATAGCAACCGATTTCGATACAATAAAAAGTTTATCTTTGTTACGAAACGTTCTTGCTTGTTGCTTGCTTAAAAAACCAAACCAAAACTTGAAAGCCTTAGTGCTAATACAAGCTAATCTTTATTTAGATCACATAATAATTAATTTCATCTTTATTCTTCTTTAGTGCTTCAGATTTGTTTTCGTTATAGCAATATAATAGTCATTTAAAGTTATAAAACAAGCGACAGTCCTTAATAAGGTTTCTATTTATCACAATGAACAACTAAGACGAATAAAATTGGAAGTGCAAATATTTCTTGGCGTTAGTTGTTGGGAAATATTAGCCTAGTGTGGACGTTCCTTTACTTTCAAGTCATTATTCACAGTCAGAATTACTCTCTTAAAATCCGACGTACTTGATAAATATAGAACAAAATCTTGCAGTTATTATTGAAACAAGATACAAGTATATATTCACGTAACTCATGATATAATCTGCAGAAGCCGCACCGTCAGAACGCGAGGAACTTTTCATTCAGAAACTGAGGCAGTGCTGCGTACTGTTCGACTTCGCCTCGGATCCCCTATCCGATTTGAAATGGAAGGAGATCAAGAGAACCGCCTTGATCGAGATGGTGGAGTTCGTCACCCAGAACAAGGCCGTTATCACGGAGAGCGTCTACCCCGAGGCCGTCAACATGGTAAGTATGTCCTTACCGGTCTCCTCGACATCGTCGAACGTCACGTACTGTCTTCCGTAGTTCGCCATGAACCTGTTCCGGACTTTGCCACCGTCCTCCAATCCCAACGGTGCAGAATTCGATCCGGAAGAAGATGAGCCGACGCTAGAAGCCGCCTGGCCTCACCTCCAGCTGGTATACGAGCTGTTCCTGCGAGTATTGGAAGCGCCGGATTTCCAGGCTAACATCGCCAAACGGTATATCGATCAGAAATTCGTACTTCAGCTCCTGGACCTGTTCGACTCCGAGGATCCGCGCGAGAGAGACTTGTTGAAGACGACCTTGCATAGGATATACGGGAAATTCTTAGGGCTACGAGCGTTTATCAGGAAACAGATCAACAACGTCTTTTATAGGTTAGTAATACTTACCCTATACCCAAAACTCGAAATAATAACACCGCTTTTTTTTAGGTTCATTTATGAAACCGAACATCATAACGGTATAGCGGAATTACTGGAAATTTTAGGTTCCATCATCAATGGATTCGCGCTTCCCCTGAAAGAAGAACACAAGGTGTTTTTATTACGTGTCTTGATGCCACTACACAAGGTCAAGTCCCTATCGGTCTACCATCCCCAGTTAGCATACTGTGTTGTTCAATTCCTCGAGAAAGACCCGTCGCTCACCCAGCCGGTGATTAGGAGTCTATTGAAGTACTGGCCGAAAACCCATAGCCCCAAGGAGGTAATGTTCTTGAACGAGTTGGAAGAAATCTTGGATGTGATAGAACCTGCAGAGTTCCAGAAGGTAGTTGAGTTCCATCGGTGCGCGGAATGTGTTGTTTAAAATGCCGTTGTTTCAGATAATGGTTCCCCTGTTCCGTCAGTTGGCCAAGTGCGTGAGCTCCCCCCATTTCCAGGTAGCAGAGCGGGCTCTGTACTACTGGAATAACGAATATGTGATGTCTCTGGTTGCCGAGAACGCGACTGAAATTTTACCCTTAATGTTCCCGAGCTTGTACAAGAATTCGAAAACCCACTGGAACAAGACCATCCACGGTCTGATATACAATGCCCTCAAGTTATTCATGGAGATGAATCAGAAGTTGTTCGACGACTGTACCCAACAGTATCGACAAGAAAGACAGAAGTATTTTAATTGTGGGAATCGGGAAGTACTGGTTAAACATGGTGCTGTGTTACAGGGAGAAAGAGCGCCAGAACCACCGTTTGGAACAATGGGACCGGGTGGAGTCCCTAGCGATGTGCCGGCCGGAATACCAAATAGTGCTCCAGAAAACTGGCGGCGACTGTAATAATCTGATCACCAGTCCTGAAGGTGAAGACGATGTTAATTTAGATAATTTAGAGCAAGAAGCGCTAGAGGTAATTTTTTCAAAAGCATCCTGCTTACATTCTTATTCTATTTGTACATAGTTAATAATATATTTTACGTTTACGCGATGCGCGGCCTATTTTTAGACCATTTCTCTTTGGTCGTCATCGTCATATTATTAGATCTATTTGCTGAATGTTTTACATTTGATCGGTAAACCGAGGACATGCATAATTTTTAAAATATCCCACCTCTCAGCGCTAAATCGACGACGTCAAGTGGTGTGTTTGAACTCCACTACTGACTTCCTTCAAAATTTAACCCGTCCCATCCCACCTCGGCATCGATTAGTCACCAGAAATTCCTGTTTGATGTTCTGTTACGGCTAGAACATTTTCAATCTCTAGTTACGCATACTTTTTTTATTTTTATAACGAATAATCATACAAGTGCCGTACAATAAGTTCTCATATAAAGATAGGAACGCAAATGGCATAAAGCCATTGTCCGTACAGTCATCCTCTTGAAATTTCAGTGATTATGGCGGATGTTATAATATTTTAAAGTATAAATGGTTTTGTTACGGTGTAAATATGAATTTATTTGAATTACATATTCTCCATTACCGTTATGGTTGAAAGACTATGGTTTCTGTTTGAAAAACTGTTGGAGGTAGCTTAATTACAAGAGCGATCTCAAGGAAGTCACAACAAATAATGATCAGGGAACTCTGGACCACCCAATAGATTCATTAAAGAAGTTTGTAATTATAATATTTCAAATTGTCTTTGGAATCGAGAAAAAGTTAGAAACACAAATGTCATAAACCGCTGTAAATTGAACTTATATTTTTTTTGTCATCAAAACTGTACAGCTGTGTACCTGTATATCCCACTCTCTCAAGATTATTTTTCCATTTTCTCACCATTCCGTGTGAATCCCAAAAAAAAACGTCGTCGTTTCTTGACCGATTTCGCCGTGTTTGCTTTCGTTAGAATTCGTTGGACTTTAAAAAAACACTGTTTTGACTAGTATTTTATATTGGGACTGTTGTAGTACCTCTACACGGAAACTGATGATTTATATGAAAAAAGACAGAATTCTTGCAAAATTCAAGTTTATTTCATTAAACTTTTAACAAACAGCCTAGTGAGTCTTGTAAAACATTATACAGGGGCGGCATCTGTCGGATTTCTGAGGACATATTGGCCGACCCTCGTAACACATTTTAATATAAATTAAATGAAATTTTAGCTATAAAACCATAACTGTTTACTCGAAAATCTCCACTGGTTCTGGTTAATCTCCATCAATTAAACGACGCTATTTGTTTAATTAGAAACCCTGAAAACTTAGTCGTATTCGTTAATCCAGTGTTGATAGTTCTGACCCGAAAAGACACCGAGAGCAGAAATATTTAAGTCGATTAATTGATATTATTTATAAGAGTTGCTTAAACTTTCCATCGCCTATATTTGTTTCCTGGTTTCATGTGCGATTGCGGTGAAGTACCTCTGTAGAAACCATAAATCAGACATAACATTGAAACCTCTTTGCATCAGTTCCCTAAAGTATTACTATAGAAGCTCCTTATTCTCGGTTATTTATTTTTAATTCGGGAACCAGTCGATACATTAAAGTATTCAGTTAACTCATCTATCTTTTTATGCATTTTTCTTATAAAAAGCGTAACTGAATTGATATTAAATATTTTCTGGGTCTGCGCATACACATTTCAATCAGTTGTAAATTATAATTCAACGGTTTTTATATCGTTACCCTTTCAAAAACAAATTGGATTTTAAAAAACAGAGCCATATATGATTAAAGTTTAATTGACATATTACTTTTATATTGCACTTTCTTCTACGCCACCCATGATGTAGATTATATTAGGCATATTTTTTCCGGTGGTATTATTTATTCCACTTATTATAATGCATATTTATTGAAGGAATGAAGGAACAGCCGCAGCACTCTTTAGGTTAGAGTTGTTTAATTGTATTTACATTGACATATAACAACGGTGTCGACCAGTACCAACACAAATCGAATTTTATGGACCGATTTGGTTACATGTTCGGACGCATCATACATCATTCTGTCTTTTTAACTAGGGTCCGAATTTAAAAGGGATTTTACATTTTTATAAACTAAATTTGGCAATGCGTATTTACGAAACGAGAATAAAGAGCTTTTACGGTATTTCGATTGTTTATATATTTCAAATAGTTCGGCCATGTTTACGCCTATTCATTTGAGCTACTCTGAAACGAATATTACAAGAACACGTTTAATTTATAGGCGAAGAAAACTCGTAACAGCAACAAACCGTTGGTACGTCGCAAATCGGAGCTGCCCCAAGACCAGTGCACCATCAAGGCCCTGAACGATCACAAGAGAGCGGACGAGTACCTCACCACCCCTCCTGACGTCAACAAATGCTAGTCATACATTAATTTTAGCAAGCTTAGTGCCAATTACGATCACCAAATAATTCGGTCATAGCGTCACACAGTCGCCGTTTCAGTCACGACAGGTCTGATACGTTCGGAACGTTAGTGCCTAAACTGGAATCGAGTTTACGGTAACCGAGTACCGGAATTTTTGATGATCGTGGAGTACGTGTAGGTGTGGAGACATACAGGTATTTGGGAATAATCGGATAAATTAAAAATACCACCGCAACAAAAAAAAAACAAATTTGAGTACAACTTAAACAGTTGAAAAGGATTTTCTTGAGAAACCAACCAGAATTTTTTATATAGATAAGGGTATACAATTCCAATCATCGCTTCGTTCCCTTAGCCGTGACCCTAACATGATACTATCAATAATCATTTATACAAAAACAATAAAAGCTATTGTATATATGTGTCGTTGAAACGATTCCTTGCGAATTTGCGAAGTACAAAAACAAAAGTTACGGTCATGGCTAGATGGATTATGATTTTTTTTAACTCATAGTAATATTTAGACCTATTTTTTCTATATTTTAATCCCATTGGTTTATATTGAGCCAAAAAGAGTCTTATTACTAACAATAGGATATTTTTAATCAAAACTAGGTTAAGGGGTAGTTGTAAATGTTGATAAAGTTAATATTAAGAACCATGCTAGAGTAAGTTTTTTTCATTGTACTTCTCTAGAACTAATATAGATCTATAATTTTTCTAGTCTTGTCTAAATTAAAAGCGAAATATGAGAGATTCTTGTACAGGTACTAAAAACAGACATCAATACATTTTTTTTAACGGATACTATATTTTTGCTCGGTTATAATATTAAAAAAAGGGAAGAGATAATTTTTGGCTCAATAATCGCTGACGAGTTTCAGGCGTCGCTCTGTAATTTATTCTCTTCGCGTTATACAGTATCTAGCATGTAGTACAAGTATTTTCTCTCAGATAATATCTGTATTTCTATTTATTTCTATATACCGTATAAATTATTGTTAAACCGTCTTGTAACGATTTTGAAACTACTGTGTTTATTTTATTAAATATCGTTTAAGGAAGCTCAAATGTTTTACTGCATTAACTGTTGGCAGTGCAGGAGGGGGAGGACGTGTGCACGATAAGTACAGCCGTTTTACAGGGTGATCGACATTGACTGGGCCATATTAAAATTAGCATTGTTATAAAATTGGTGGATGCGCCGAAAATTGGTTTACTAGTAAAACACATTTTATATATTACCAAAAAACACGAAAAGGCTTCACTACTAGATTCAGAGCTGCCCTGTTTTCAAAGTGATTTAAACGATTGATTTATAAAAACCGATAATAGGATATACGTTTTATCTATAGCCGAACTACAGGGTGTTATATGCTGGACGTATGAGTTACAGTGTTAATTTACTCGAAACGCATTATTATTTATTATCACCGTTGTTTTTTTAAAGTATTGTTCTTGTCCGAAGTAACCTATACATACATATAAATATAAATAATTTTAATTTTGTATATCAGTTTGAATTTATGTATATTTTGATTGTAATTCGATTATTGGCGATTGATAATGATTCGAATTAGATCTGAGGAGAATCGGCAACGCGGGATGATGATGATTGATAAAAGAGAGACGGGGGAATCGTCGTTAGGAACGTAGAAAACGTTGCTTTAAGTGTTTCAACTGAATTTAAATGAGATACAATAAACTTAGGTCTAATATCTATTATGTGGAAGTACATTCAATAATTAGCATTTAAGGTGTACGAGTTACGCGGTAAGATCTAAAAAAAATGAAGAAACACTCTGTATAGTACCGTTAAGAAGTTGATAGTGTATTAGACAGTATTTTTTTAATGTACAGCTTTGCTTTATGATGAATATCTATTGAATATAAATAAAATTGTTTTAAAATGAAGTCGTATTTAATTTTCGAACATTATTTTTCATAGATACCCACCGTTTTCATCTAGAGAATCATAAGGTTTCCTTTAATGTTAAAGTTGATTAATTTTTCGACCCTGGTTGTTTTTACTCATACATATTCCCTTATTTATCCCACATTAATTAAATACAAATTATATTTGATCCATAAATCACGATGTACTGATAATAATTGAAAAAAATGGATGTTTTATTGATGTATTGGCATCTAGTACAACCAGTGCTGGTCGTTTAGATATGCCGCTCAATCCTACCACTTAAATGATTGTTTTATATAACACAAATATCGAAATGTTTTAAAATAAAATAGGTATTTAATCCTTCATTATCCCTTAGCAATTAAATGATATTCCTACCTCAATGATTTGTTTGATTTACTTTTTATATATTTGAGACTTGAGTAACACTAATGGTAATTTTTTGAAATGGAAAAATTTTAAACCTCATTCATTTTTACCTTGACCTAACCATGCTGGACCTTTGTTAAATTGCTGAATAATTTTGTGAATTATTTTCCTCCAAATATGTACTAGATCGTTCAAAAAAAAAACAAGATTTTTGAAATTCGACACAATATGGTACTATTTATGATGCGAGAATCAAAAAGGCTGTTAATATATAAAATATACCTATTCTTTCGATGAATAACTAGAAGTCAAAGGTAGCAAGCAATTCGATTCGGCTGGATGTTGTAAGGATTTACTGAATCTCTAAGTTGTCTTGGAGAATACGCTGTCATCTTTAATAGCTTAAAGAAAAAAAGGCCTGATATTTAACATTAAACCTTTATTTACAATCGATCTAAATAAATGTAGATAAAAACTGTATAAAACAAAATATATTAGGCTTATGTATGTTCAAAATACACCTCTTTCTTGGATGAAACTATTTTTGCACTTATAAATTTATGAAATGCATCCTATGAGAATAGTTCGTCCCTAGAATTAAACTTGGTAAATCGGCTGGATATTGCAACGATGTATATTAATCTACTTAATTTTTCAGTTGTTTTGAAGAATGAAAGTTAATTTTTTCTTCACAAGGTTTTTTGCTGTCACAAAAATAGTTTGTATAGAACCTCCATCTTTCAGCTTGAACACAGCTTGAAGAAAAAAAAAGGCTTGATCTTTAACATGAAACCTTTATTTACAATGAATCTAAATATATGTAGATAAAAACTGTATAAAATAAAATATATTAGGCTTATATAGTCTAGTGTATTTAAAAACAAATGGAAATATCCAATGGCGTAAAAAAATTACAAAAACCAATAATATTGTCATCGGTAAACTAAGAATATCTGCTTATAGAGTTAATAATGCCAATCAAGGTTAGAAGTGAGTCAAAAAAATGATTATGTACAATCTGAACGCGTCATCATTTTAGGCCTATATTGAAAAAAAAATATTTAAAATATAAATTGAACACGGATCATGTAATATTATATTGAATATTTTTTTTAATAGTAAATATGTAAAAGTGAAATATTATATCTCATATCATATCATCGCATATAACCCTGATTATTTGATTTATTCTCATATTAAATCGCTTTCGCACCCTTGATTATGTGGTATTCCTCTTATTTACATGTTAAATGGCGTAGGGAAGCAACGATAGGTGGCGCGCGAAGCATTAAATTTTTTTAGCTCCCAGTTTCATGGGTCCTCCGCCAGTCGATCTGTTCGCCCTGCGCGCCTCAAGCTCCTTTTGCCGCAGCAGCTTCTTTTCCTCGCGTTTCTTCCGAGCGTCCTCCAGCTTCTGGTTGCCCGTGCTGGAGTTTTCATCGATCGGCTCGAACTCGGTGTCGTCCCATCCGGATGGCGGTTTCCGATTGGTGACGACCGGCTTCTTGTTCTCGGTTTTGAGCGGTATTATCGGCGTGGTGTCGGTCGGGCTCCAGGCGCTGGATGGTGACGTCATGTCGGCTTCGACTTCCTGTAACAGAACCGATTTAGTAAGGGACTCACAGTGTCTCGCAGACATACATGTTCCTCTTCCAAACTACCCCATTCCTCGTTGTCCCAACCGTCTGTTACTTTGACACCGCCCGATCCGGACGGTGGGCTAGTGGGATCGCTCTGAGTTCCCGTAATACCTCCGCTGCCGCTGCTGCTTGCCATCTGACCACCGGTCTATTACATAATAATCAATATAACAGGCTCTACTCTGACAATCAATAGTATTAAATGTAAATAACTTAATAAGAGAATTAAACACAAGTAGATACTAATGCATGAGAGAGCTCAACAACTGTAACAATACAAGAAAATAAATCTATTGGGTGTTGCATATATTCTACTTCTTTTCATTGTATAAAAGCGTTTTTGAGAAAAATTAGTAAAATATACATCAATCAAAGTATTTTCCATAATTTTCTACAACTTTTTCCCATCCTTCTGGCAATAAGATACGGTATCGTCTTGTTCAAAATAATCTTCGATCATCGATCGATTTGTGCACCTCTTTAGCATTTCGAAAACGTGTTCTATCCAAGCCATGTTTCATAGATCTGAACAAGTAATAGTTAGACGACGCAATGTTCGGTGAGTACTTTGCGTACGTCAGAATGTGTAATGTTCGAATAGTCTATCCTACGCACCGTGGAGCCGAGCGTTATCATGCAAGATAATGACTTTGTCCGTCATTCGCCATTGCTGGTCCTTTTTTTGCAGTATTAACTCGTTCAATTCATTCAATTGATGTCTGTAGGTCCGCTACACCTTTCTGATGCTACTTCCTTTCTGCCATGAATATGATGATGAACTGATGGCTTTTTGCATTTGGAATTGTAGTAGAACCACTTATAATCCAACTAAACTCATCTTTTTTGCAATATCCTGAACATCTTTTCATATTCTCAGACGGTTCCAAGAGCAATGACTACGTGAGGGCAGCCTTTACATTGGAGATGTCGAAAGGACACGCTTCAAGCTTCCCGTTTCATCGAGTGTATTGACCGCTGAACTGTTTGTCACGTATAGGGCCCTGATCTCAGTACTAGATGTGCAAGACAAACGATTAGTTATCACCTCCGATTCAATGAGCTCCTTAAAGTGCCTCCAATCATATCTACCTCTACACCCGCTAGGAGTGCTTATCCATGAACGGCAAAACTATTACCTTTATGTGGCTCCCTTCTCACTCTGGGATCATTGAAAATGAAAGCGGATTACTTAGCCAAGAAAGGGGAGGGATCTTACTTTACTATTTTACTTTACTAGAATCTTTAGACATCTAGACCAACTCAGGATGGGAAGAAGACCACCACTGTGCGTCAAATGTGGTTCCTCACTGTCTATCAAACACATACTAATCGTATGCCGAAGATAAAACTTGCAAAGACGGTTGGTCAACCTGGAAGAGGCGATGGATCAGTGTCTTAGGCTGGACAGTCTGATTAACTTTCTAACCATAACAGGACTACTACTAGAAATATAATAATGTGCATCAATGTAAGATCATACATGTTCGTTTGAATTCTTTGTATCTTGTATCCTTATCACTGTCATGGGTTGTGCGAGAAACTCATGAGTCAACTGTAGCATAGTAGTACGATTTTACAAATTCTACTTGTCATATTGCAACATGTACCCTTTATTTTACACTATATCTGTAAATAGACACTAAATAGTCCCGGAGGCTGATGGGTTTATAATTGAATGAAACTGTTAGAACGGACATTTTCAGTCAATTGGTATGAAGCCATTTCCCCCTTTGGGATCTTTTCCATCGCATTTTTAGTATCAACATCAGATTCATCAACTGTTAAGCTGTCTGAAATCTTTGAAAGTTTCCTAGGTTTTCATCCAATAAGTGTTGCAATTCATTGTCTTCGAACTTTTTTGGTCCTTCAGAGCATTCTTTGTCACTGACATCAAAATCACCATTTTTAAATCGTTGGAACCATCATTAACAATCGGGACATACCGCCTAACAGAGACAGATAACAGATGACAGAAAAGCATAATTTTACAAAAGTGTTTAATGCTTATGATAAACAATGATTTGCTTAACAAATGATTAGCGTCTATATGCACTGAATAACAATACTTAATGGAAAGTTTTTGTTTTATGCCAGAGGAATGTTAAAAACTATTGTACTAAATGTTAAATCAATAGATACACATACAAAGATAAAAGAGTAATATATCGAATAAAAAAAAACAAATCTAAAATGGACTAGCACAACGAGAATGAAGAATGAAGATAAAAATGAATGAAGGCAAGATTGAAATACATTTGCAATAACAGAGATGAAGACGAGGAAGAACATCACTTTCATAAATGAAAACAAACTCACCTCTATATCACCCCAATTATCATTGTCGCCCCAATGGTCATAGTCATAGTCCGAAACCGATTCGTTTCCTCTGCTACCGTCCTCATGTTCAAGGGAAGTCATGGACGTGACGCTGGAAGTAGTGGTTGATATGCTGCTGCTGGATGGTTGCTCTGGTTAAGAAATATATCGTAAATTAATGGCAAGTGAGTAGAGCGAATCGACGCGAGATACCTAACGAACCCGGCTTGTTAAGCATCTTATTGGCGAAGGTGTTCATCGATTTAACGGTGTCCGACTGGCTCCTGTAGAACTTGGCCGTAACCGCAGTCACAGCCCAACCGGCCCAAGTGGCAGCCGCGTTGCTCAGGCTTGGTGTCGCTGTGTTTACGTCTGCTTCTAAACAATGACGATCGTTTTAAATCACTCTATCCGATTCCCGGACGCTACCCACCCATGCTCTCCCGCAAACTGGGATCCTCGGATACCTTCTCCAGTTTCCCCAAAAAGCCTTTGATGGTGCGGAACACGGAGTCCCTGACGGACTTTTCGGGGTCCAAGGTGAGATGGCATAACGCGGGCAATATCCTCTGCGACACTTCCGCCAAAAGGTAGTATTGTTGAGTGGCCGCTAAAGCTAACACACCTGGAACAGATGACTGCGATTATCGGAGAAACTTGGCATATAATCTTATATTTTATCGATGACACAGTCAATAGATACCTAAAAATATTTTTTACAATATAAATACCTTTAGTTAGTAATTCTTAATAAAATAAATAGTTTTTCTCAGAAACTCCCTTTTTATTTAAACGTTGTTAACTGATTAAACACAAACGTGACATTTTGTTTCTGTTAAATCATAATTCTACAATATATTCGGACTGTTTAAATGGCAACACAGATTTCATTCTTTCTGTATAATATCGTATTCATACAATTTAAAATAAAAGTAAATTATTTTCGCTCATTCCATTCGTCTAATACGTCAAAGTGACATATACGAATTTTAAGAGACAAGAAAAAATATCGGACGGATGGTACAGGGTAATACTGAATGAATCGAATCCAATTCATGGAGAGCATGTCATTGTCTGAAGTCAAATGTCATTGTCAAAAAGTCAGCATCTGACGCTGCCTACTTTTTGAATATTATTCATTTATTTATATCCAAAGTTAGTTTGTTTTTTGGTATCAAAGCGAATTTTTATGGAAAAAATATAAAAATTAATTTTTAGATATGATTTTAAAATACCTGCGTTTCTAGCTGGAGGAAATGGATCCCTCATGGCTCTGATAAAAGCTGATATTAACACTTTCTGTCTTATCTGAGGATGTAAATGGTGAGCTATTTTGCCCAGACACACAGTGGTGTTAGTCCTGATGCCACCTTGGTCGTCTTTAGCTTGTAACCGGGCAAAGTGCCTCAGTATTTCTACATTTAAATTGTTGTAGTTTAACTTAGGAGCTAGATGTATCACAGACTAAAAAGACAAAAAAAATTTATGTACTTAAATAAAACTAAACTCAACCAGCTGGATGATACGACATACTTTGACAGTCTGTTCTCTTATAGTTGGATTGGTGTCCATAAATCCGTGAGCAATTTGCGGAAATATCTGATCATTTACTGTACCAGCTTGCAAATGACCAATGAAATGTTCTAATTGTTGTAGCAGACGTGACCTAGTAGCTCTGTCGTTGCTACCAAACAACTTCACAACACATGGCACTATTTTCTTTTGGTATTCGCCCTCGTCCAGGAGCCTGCCCAGCTGAAATGATATTTTTAATGGAACATATTCCCTCACAATATCTACCATTACTATACTTTAAACATAGGTGCTAAAACGGCAGATCCAGCATCCCCATACTCGAACGCCGTGATTAACTGAGGCAGAATTTTGTGTTTGCAAATATTATCTGGGAAATTGTCCAAGTGGGGAGTTAGGTTGGAGAAAAATCGATTCTTCTCGTTTTTATCCTTGATCTGTGTCTCCTCTAAGAACAACAAGGTATCCACTAAATCATTTTTGAAATATCCACCCAATTTCCTGCACCTCGTGATGATATCGGCTGGGTTCGGCCGACTTTGCGGATTCGAACCAACAAGTTCAGAATACAAATTGGTTAATTGCTTGGGAATCTAAATTTGAAAAAATATATTTATGAATCATTGGCTATATTTCTTTGCACTGATAGCCCCACCTTTTCTGAGTTCCTCAACGAACCTTGTTGATATAATGGTCCATTAAAAACCTCCCATATAAGACAACCTAAGCCCCACATATCTGAAGAACTATTAAAAAGTGTTAATCATATTTTAATCATATATATGCCAACTACCAACCATTTGGTGATAGCACGCTGTCTGCCTGAATCATTTTTTTCTGGAGGATCATACACCTCCAAACATTGTGTAACCTTATAAATTGAAATATTATTTTCTTGTGCGCTAGAAACATACTCAACACCCCCTAACTTCCATTCGCCAGAGGTATTGACAAACACCGACCAAATATTAACATTATTATGTCTCAAACTGCCATCATTATTTAAAAAAGACAAAGCCCTCTGTTAAAAAAAATATGTAATAATACTGACACTTTCAACTATTTTTAACTTACAGTGATTTGAAATATTCCCCAGGCAACATAGAGTTCTTTTTGTGGCTCTTCCAGAGGAAGCTTCTCTAGATGAGTTAATAAAGGATCCACATGCTCTGTAACCAAATACAGGACTTTATCTGTCTCTAAACTATCAAGATATGTAAGGATGCTTGGATGACGAAGAGTTTTCAATCTTTTTACTGCTGCTTTGGCTATATCAAGCTGTGCCTCAGACCCACTTTTAATGTCATATACAAAAATGGACACTTCTTCATTAGTACCCTTAAAATAAACCGTAACATTAAACAGAACAAAATGAACTTGATTATAAAGCACCTTCTTTTTTCCATTATGAAGGGTCCAGACATTTTTATTTTCATATCCAGAAACTACCTCTCCTATTTCGAAATTAAAATCTTTGGAAGGGTCTCGTCCGAAAAAAGCCCACATATTAAAATTTCAATTCAAATTTCCAATTATACATCGAATTAAATTATTTACAAAAACACGGTATACCTAACCTAGAGCTATTAAAGTGAATAAACGGTACACGTATACGTATATGACAACTATTAATTTACGTTGAAAATAACCATGTTTCTATAAATACCGAAATCAAAAACATTTTATAAATTGTATGTAGTTTGACTTAACGGAAAATATTAATGTTCCAGTGAATATTAACATAAAAAAATTATTTGTGGTATCGGCAGTATCGAGTCACATCCAGTTAAATGAACTGTCAGAATCAGCTGTTTATTTGATAATAGGTCATTTATTTATTGTATTTAAGACTTTTCTAATTAATATACGAACTAACCGATGATTTAGAGAATAAAGGAAAAATTAGATTAAATAATAACATAATGGCTAGATTAGTAAAAAACATTGTTTCGAATTCATTTTTACTGTTGAACATTAACAAAAGATGCATTAGCACAACTAATAAAGTGTACACTTTCCATGAATCTGACGAAAAAGGTGGTTATAAAGACACTAGGCCTTATCCTTCCTTCACGGAAAGAATCAAAATGGGTTTTAATGGACTGAAAACGGAAATCGCAATGTGGAAGGAAGAAATACGGGATCAATTCGAAGGTCTCTTTTTATATATATACAAGGTTAGCATTGGTTATTTCTTAAACTAGAGATTTTTAGGTGACCCTGTTATGGTGTTTCGTCCAGGTGAGGTGGACGTGGTATGGAGGTTCCAGGATAAATCTTCTCTTGACCAATGGATTGTAACGTCAGACCAAGACCATAAGGAAGGTTTCAGTAGTTGCAGTTTAACATTGAGTAACTGTGGAAAAGGCTTGTTTAGTGGGGAATTATCAATGAGAAAGCCTAGAGATGGAAGGGTAAAGAGAGCTGGATATTGTAATATAAAAACTATCAGAGCTAGAGTAAGTAATATTTTTTGTTTGTATTCTAACTAATAAAAAAAACTTCAGAAATCCTTTAAAAGAGAGACGTATCTAGACTGGACTCCATATAATATGCTAGTTATGAAGATAAGGGGTGATGGAAGGTCTTATTTATTAAATGTGCATACCAAAGGGTACTATGATATTACCTGGAATGATATTTACCATCATGCTTTATTTACTAGAGGAGGTCCATACTGGCAAATAGTTAAAGTATGTTGATTTGATTAGGGGTCTCATAAAACTAACATTGCTAATTATTTTGTAGATACCATTTTCTAGATTTTTTTTGGGATCTAAGGGCAGGATTCAAGATTGCCAGTGTGCGATACCGCTACAACAGGTAGTATCTTTTAGCATCACCGCCACTGAGAGGTATGCGGGAGAATTCTCTCTAGAAATCGATTACATCGGATTGGAACACGACCCAAGTCACACCGAAGAATTTGCATATGAAATGTATGCTTTACCAAAAGGCGTCGCTAATACATAAGTGTTTTTATTGGATCAGTTGTCTTATTTAAAATTAGTAATAAGTTCTATACAGACTTTAAGAAATACAAGTACCACTTTAATACTGGTAATATTTACAAGAAACTAATTTTATGTATAATACACGAAATATAATTTACATCCAAAAATTGTGAAAACAAATTGAAAACAATTAACCTATGACATTTCAAAATAAAACATGTAAATCACTTAGCGGTGTTGTGGATCGAAAAAAACTAATGTATTCTAGTTAAATCTTCTACTGTTTTGATCAAGTGCTCCACGGTAACCTAAAACAAACAAAAAATAAACATTGCAATAAACCGGCGAAAAACCAATTTATATATGTAAATAAAACAAATGAATATTTTTTTTATAAACAAATTAATAATATTGATAGCAGCTCATATGCCACTGATAACTTGAGGTTGAGCAGTTTTGATTAGATAATTATGACATAATTGTAGTATAGTACATACCCCTAAGTTGTCTGCGACCTCCTTCATTTTTTCGGGCGATAAATCCAGAAAACTCTCAATCAGATCGCCATCGATGAAACCCTCGCTAGTTTCAGTCTTGATGTCGGTGTGGAACGCCCTCCAAAACGAGTGCTCTATTCTACCCACGGACTTGATTGTGAAGGCCAGTTTGTTCTGCAGCTCCTTGAGAGACTCGTAGAATTCCTGCGATATTTGAGTGACCAGACCTAGGACCGGAAGTACGGGTATTAACGGAACCAGCAAACTCAAAGGTCGGTTGAGCGTTTCAATTACCGATTGCGCCCCCTACTGTTCCGAACAGTACGCAGCCTCTGGTAGGCGTCGACGTCTCCCCAACGTTTTGCATCACCAACGATCCGTGCCTGAACACGTTGATCATATCACCGACGTGAAAATTCCCCACCTGATCCATCTGCGACCTCTCCTCGTCCGTGGTCGCGGCGCTGTCTTTTTGACACACGAACACGTTGTAGTTGTTCTCGGCGCCCAGGAAAATGTCGTCGTCCAGGAACTCGACCGCCGTCATCCAATTGGGATTAAAATCTCGTGCTGAAAACGAGCGACACTTCTAGATAGAAACTTCGGCGCGTGTTTCAGGTATGTGAAAAAGTAATCCAGCGTTTTCTTTTGCATTCCGTATATTTTGTTTCGAGTAAGCACCTTAATCAACATTAAAAGAATATTTGGCACTATATATTATAGACAGATTCGGTCTGGTTTGGTTAAAATGAGACGGAAACATCCGCACCGGATTTAAAACTAATTTTACATTTTTGCAAACTGCCTTTGACAGTATACTCGACGTCATCTACGATGTGCTTTGACTGTTTTATTGAAAGGACTATAAAATTTGATTCGTTTTGGTACTAGTCGACACTGTTGTCAAAGGTCTACAAAATTCTCTAAAACGCCAGTGATAAGAGGTTACGAACCGGCAAATGTAAATCAAAATTAGTTAATACGGCAACTAAGGACGTTCGCGAAGAAAAATATCGATAGCAAGCCCTATTTTTCCATGCCAAATTAACGTGAAGGTAACAAATCTCCGAGGGGGAAGAGTAAAACTTAGCAAGAAAAATGAGAGCCTACTATGCTCGTATATTTAGGCTTACTATAATAGTTATCGTCCGACAACTTAAATTCCTGAATTCTAATTGAAGATGAATGCGATTTGTATCGAAAAAGCATCGTAATTTCAATAAAGACTTCATATTCTCAATATAAATATCATAACCTCGAAACAATCAAAGTGAGTATTTTAATTCTTAAGGAAATCATGAGTGTGGGAACCAAGATGTGAAATATTACATATTATTTTGGTATCAATAATAATGTCTAAATGGTAATTTGAGACCAATTATGCAAAAATGCGGATTACTTAATCACACACGTGTTATGAACGAGGCTCTGTACCTATCTCTTCGAAACTCCCCTCCATCGTCTTGTACTGCAGTAGGGTCATGCTGCGCATGAGATCCCCGACCAAAATGAAGTCGCCTTTGGTTTTCAGGTACAGCGACACGATATTATTAAAATGCGAACACTCCAATCTCAACTCCCTCTCGGTGGTCCACTCGAACAGTCTCACAGTGCTGTTGATGCTGGCCAGCAATTTGCCATTGAAGTCGGCTAACGAGTAACACGCCCCCTTGATCTCCTTCTCCGACACCTGAGTTAGCTTATTGTCGTTCCACTGGAAGATGATGATCCTTCCCTGTTTCGGTTCCGATTCCTCGGGATTCACTGTCGCGGTACCTAGAGTTTCCGTTCCATTTGATCGGCGTACATTTAGAGAGCGATCGTTATTCTGCGCACTCTGTTCGCTCGGGCATAATCAGAATTACCCTTCGGGCATGATCGTGTATTCCTCGTCGATTCATCCTTTATCGACATTTACGACGCTTTATCGGAGAGGGATAGATATAGAGTATATTTTTAATAATAAAATTTAATAAATAATAAAAATTGATCCGCTAAAGAGAAAAATAGGCAAGCAGAGATATTTCCTGACTAAAAATAATTTAATTACTTGTTAAATGATTAATCTCATATATTAATGTGTTCTTCAATAAAATTGTCATATTGTTTAAGGAAGAATTAACCAACCAAGTAGTTAATTTATAAATGTCCTTCTTTCCTTCTTCAAACATTATTAATATCCAATCACTAACATAACACCTACTAGTAAACACCCAACATACAATAATGAGCATAGAAAAAAATAATGAAATAGCGGCAAACTTTTATTATTAGAAATATACTCTCAGCGATCTAGTACTCTCAGATACAGCGTAGTAAATAACAACCATAGGGTTGTCAAAAAATTTCGATATTTCTGGCCGATATATCAGATATCGATATACTTTTGGCATAGTAAGATATTTTTTAAACATTATAAAAAGCCTTTTAATTAGTTGCAATAAACCTTTAAAACAATATTTAGAGAATATCGATTTTTTTATTGAGACAATATATTAATATCTTTATGATTTCTTAATCATATCGATATATTTTTTGTAAATTATGGATATTTTTCCTAGTCGTTGAATAACTGAATCGGCGAGGAATACACGATTATACCCGAAGAGTGATACCGATTATACTCGAACGAGGCCACCGTAATACTTACCGACAACGAAATACGCATTGGGGTCGTTTCCTAGGTTGCACGATATTAAAGACATGCCGTATTCCTGCTGCATGAACTGATGCGCGGCCAGTACCTCGAACGTGTTTTGATCGATGATGAGCAGATTGTGGACCTCCACCTCCTGTCCGTACTCGGGTGCCACTCCCCCTGTATATAAGTGTTTTTATTTAAAAATTTTATTTTCAATATAACCGCCTCATTTACCTGCACTGGTCGTGACAGAACTACTGCCGCTACACTTACTCATAGCAAGGGTGGCCACACTACTGGATACCGTCACGGCTTGTGTCATGGTAGAAGCACTTTGTCTGGCCGGGTTTAGACCCGTAGAGTCTTGAATGTCTATTCGACACGTCAACACACCAAACATCTGCAATAAAACACGTCAAATAAATGTTTTTTGGTATATTTTCTAGTCTCATTTTTGATCTATCTGGACGGGACATATTGCTTAACCAACCATGGTCCTCGGCATTAAGCCTACCGACTGGCGAGTGACCAACTTAGAGATCATCCCGGAAGACTACAGTCTTATACTGTCCGACACCTGGGATGATTTTCCTCGTCGGATGTTGCACTCTGGCCTAATGCATAGTCACAAACGTAAATTTACGACCATGCCCCAGCACGATTCGAACCCGCGACTATAGTAATAGTCGCCTTGATCCTTGCGCCAATCAAGCCGGAAATTAATAAAATTCTGTTAGTTACAATGATCTAACACCTATCTTTTGTAAATTCTTCAGTATTTTCAATGTAATAAAATAAATATTTAATTAGGGCGGGTACACTAGTCCCCAACATGAATCGGCTGTACACCATTTCAAACAATAATATAACCTTTTCAATTTTATGCCATATTTGGGTGGTAATGTATGGACGTCATGATTTAAACCGCAATCTTATCATGACTACATATAACGAACTACATAACGAGACTTATTTAAAAACATCATACGTTCATGTTGTTCTGTGTATGAAGTATTGTGTAAAATGCACGTATAGGGTGAGTCACCTGATTTTTTAAAACCCTCCATTAATACCAACTGCCCTACATTACCTTCCTACTAACCAGCTATTGATTTATTAATAGGAACGTAAATTTATTTAAGTAATATAAAAAACTCACTGCCGACTGAAACACCTATAAGAAGGTGATACGCAAAGTTAAAAGAATATCCACCTGCTTAGAAGGTTTCAAACAGGCTGTTCTTCTGATTAGGATTCGGCCCAGGTTTTCGTAAAATGCTTATGAAACAAAAGTGAAAGAGAACGAAACCGTATTAAGAACTAGTATTAAGCAGTCTCTGAAAGTACTCATATTACCACCTTTTATTATATATCAATATAGACGAATTTCATCTAAAATTGTTACACGAATCAATGAAGTCGGGTTAATCTGAAAAGGGGTGGATGACATCAAAGATTGTCCTTGTGAGATTCCGTTAGAGTAGGTAATTTTAGTATCCTCGCCGATATATCAGTCCACAAACCAGTTCTCTCCCAGTGGACTGATATCGAGACATGAGATTTCTACATTCAGGACAGTCTCGCTAAAAAAACGTGTTTAGCAGACAATAAAGGAACAAGCCGTAGTTACAAAGCATTATATGTAAGTATACTATG
Organism: Rhynchophorus ferrugineus; assembly: GCF_030347505.1. Lineage (NCBI taxonomy): Eukaryota > Metazoa > Arthropoda > Insecta > Coleoptera > Curculionidae > Rhynchophorus > Rhynchophorus ferrugineus. The sequence goes on from NW_027472587.1 coordinate 15,752,614, forward strand.
TATACATTCCACAACGTATACGTACCGATTTAAACGTGGTAATTTCGATGTCAATAGCTAAGACACCTCGTTGGTCAAAAAAGTCCAAAGACAATGATTTGCAAGATTTATTGGACGAAAACCTAATTCAAAATTTCCCTTAAATGACTTGTTACTGATGCGTCTACCCTAATATGCGTCCTATTATATTTACATATCATTGAAAAATCATAGTAACTATGTAATTAATCATCGCATCATAGTTGACTGTTTATTATCTTTTCCCTATCCTTGAGTAATGCCCAACTCGTACAAAAAAAGCTAACAGTCGTGGAAAATAAAGCAACTGGGATCTGATAAGACAATAAGAATCTAATGGAACAAAAACTTGGATTACAAACCTGGCTGCTTTCTTGATACGCTATTTTTCTGGGAGATTCCTGTAGAGGTATGGTCCTTATATGCAGTTTTTGTATTTCGTCAATGGTACCGATGGTTACCGAAGTGGCTGTGGCTAATGCCAAGCTGAAAAAGTATTCGTTCGTTAATATCCGCGGGGGAAACTGCCACGCAATCCATACCTGTCCGGATAGGCCTCGGCGTTTAGGGAGCACATCTGATTCACCTCCTTCAAGTTAACGTTGGAGAACACCAGCTTGTGATTGGACGAGTAGATGACGGTGGGTCGGTCCGAACACGCGAACACGTTCGTGGAGTTCAGAGACCGGAACGTCCGCAAAATGGTCGGCTGTGTGCCTAGCGTGACCTTTTTCTTGTCCCTCAACAGTCCCGCCTCCTTCTGCAGAGAGAAGTAGTACATGGAACCGTCGCCCAAAGCGCATAACAGGTAATCGTGTCCCTCGAAGGTCGCCATCAAGATCGATCTCGGCATTATATCTAATTAGATCGGGGCGGGGTTAAAACAAGAGATATTCTATTGTGCCGAAGTAAGATTCACCTCCTCCGAGTAGTTCCTTGTGAGATTCTGTTAGAGTAGGTAATTTTAGTATCCTCGCCGATATATCAGTCCACAAACCTACGGCCACTATATCCGAAGATGTGGCGTTCTCTCCCAGCGGACTGATATCGAGACATGACACTTCTACGTCCAGAACAGTCTCGCTAAAAAAACGTGTTTAGCAAACAACAGAGGAACAAGACGGAGTTACAAAGCATTATATATAAGTATACTACGTATACATTCCACATAATACACATAATTTACCCCTTGAGGATGAGTTCGTTCGGATGTATTTCCAAGTAATACAATTGGTTACCCGTGGACACCACGACCTGCGTGGGGTTACAGGCCACCACGATTATATTTTTCTCGGTGGGCGGATTCCACTCGGACACCAGGGTCTTGTCCAGGACGGAAACCAAGCGAGCAGAGACGGGCGTGATCTGAAATAAACTCGGTTTCGTTTTAGTGGAAATTGGCGAGGAAGCCAGCGAACCTGTATGAGTTGATCGTGGGCCACGTTACCGCAGTAAAAGGTCTGGTGGTCGGATGTGAAGCCGGGAATGTCGGTCTCCTCGACTTCCTCGCCGTTTAAACTCAGGATGCGGGTCTGACCGACGAATGCCAGCACTAATGTGTCGTCTACTTTCGCGCCTAGGATTTTAACGATTTTTTTTGTAATTTGCAGCGTTCCAGTACGTGTTTCGTTTATTACCATGCAAGGCTTGCAAGGCCCACATCCCTTTGATCCCTGGCAGATCGATCGATGCGTGCTCCTGGATCCCTATACCATTCCTGATGATTCTCAAAGAGCCCTCTTTGAAGGCGCCCGAACAAGTGACTAATTGACCCTGATTTTGGCGCTCTAAATCCACCACGCACATGTCCAAGATCGGTGATAAATTGGTGAAGGTTTCCATTGCGGTCACGTAGGATCCATTCTCGTCGGCCTTTGTGTTTAACTTCACCAACTGAGAATCTCCTAGTCTGGACCCGATAAACAACACTCCATTATCTAGGTAAGTTATGCACTCAGGTATAGCAATTTCTCCTAAAATTTCTTTAAAATTACACTATTCTGTTATAGATTCAGCAGAAAGAACTTACCTAACATTTCGACTTTGAGATCTTTAACAACTTCTTGCCCATCGCCTCTGTTTTCAATTTCCAAAAACAACATAAACAAATGTCCCGCCATATCACCCAATAAGTAACGGTACCCATTAGGATCCACTCGAGCAAAACAAGTTATAGTGCTTTGCTAACAACACAAGAACATATAGTAACACGATTCTCATATAAAATATACTACATTACTTTTATAACAGGTGGTGCCACAACAACCGAAGTAATACCATCATGATACAGGATACTTTCTTGTCCTATAATAATAGCACCACCCAGGGGTGATGGCACTGGTATGATAATAGATGCTTCGGTTTCCACATTATCCTGCCTCCAAGGCGTTTTAACAAACTCCTTTTCCCTTAGTGATATCTCATGCGTCTTTACATGTCTTCCATTAACATCCTGATGTATCAGTATTAGAGTGGGGTTTGGGCAACCATGCAGAAACTCCACATCATGAACTTGTAATTCATCCATTCTAAATTAGTTACAATAATTTAGATAAATCCTACTTGAAAATTAAGTTGTAAATACCTATAGTTTGTTGCCTTCAATTCATAGTTATCCTTCTCCAGTTGGATAATTTTAAACAAACCATCATATAATCTTAAACCTATCACTCTTGCCTTTGGATCTATAACAGCCAAAATGCCTGTTTCAGAAGGTTTTCCAATTCGATCTGCAACATTACCATGAGCTTTGGTGATTATATCTAAATTATCACCATCGCTCACACATTCTAATATCATGGCATTATACCGGTAAGTAACAATAAAGAGTAAATCCTTCTTCTCATGCTGAAAAAATTCAAAAATAGATCATCAGGTATTATGAACATCAAACATTTTCTACCTGTGGTCTAAACAGCTTCATTACAGCAACTTTTCCATATAGACCTATTTCTTTTATAGGCCTCAAGCCTTCTGGTGTTACCAAATATGTATCAAGTCTATTATTTTTAGCGACTATAAGGTTTAAATCTGTAGGAGAAGTAAAATTCCCTAAAATAACAATAGTTTAATAAATTACTTCATCTCAGAAGTTAATCATATTTATTGATGCAGGTAAATATTTATATTTTATGTTTTTATATGAATATTGATTAACATCATAAAAGGCAACAAAAAATAATATATCTTTGTAGATGCAGCATGTACCTGTAACGCATGCAGTCACTGCAGTTGGTTTATGAGCAGTAACAACGTAATGAAATGCCATTTCCTTGAATAAATCCTAAACGGCGTTTTCGGGTAGTTTTCCAGGCATAAATAGTAAGCCCGATTCGATAATATTTGATAGGTACTAAACATATACCGAATTAAAACCCTCAAATATAGATTAGACTGGTTATGGTTATGGAACTCTGTGCTTAATAATAGCGTTGCGAAGTATCGATGGAGAGCAGTCGATAGTCAAAATCGATTGAAAATAGTTGAATTGTACGAATCCCATTCCCTTATTAATTCTGGTGGATGGTAGATCTGTGCTGTAGAAACTGTTCATTTTAAGTGTCATAAGTAATACAGAATCGTACCTTCTCATACACATTTTAGGAAAGTACTAGTATTCTTATACTCCTATAATATGTTATGTAATAATTATAATATATAATGTCATTTTGTGTCTTCTAAAATTATTTTAAATATTTTAGTGTTCCTTGGATTTTAAAATTCTGCCGTATTAATGTAAAATAAAACATAAAACCATATTTTTAATGTTTAATTCCATATAAACATAAATTCGGCATATTATTTTCAGTGAACGCTAGGTCGCCAAAGCTAGAACGCTAAAAACTAGTCAGTACAAAACTAAACTAATAAAAACAACTAACAGAACTAAACTAAACTAGAAATTCTGTCTAATGAAACAAAATTAACAAATAAAACATTCGAATAAATAGTCGATACAAAAAATTTAAATTCAATTCAACATCTCTATAGTCGGTATATTCGATAGTTCCCCATGCAAATTTATGTACATTATAATTTAGAATTGTTTTACAAACAAAACAAAACCATGTTACATAAATCGGCGCATTACTTTCAAAACCACGGCTACATTGGCAAAGAACGATAAAGTAAACTAGTCGATAGGAAAAACTAATCAATTACTAAACAATCTTAGCATGTTTTCAATCGATAATTCTCAACGATATTTCAAAACAATTATGTTTGCTAAGATCGAATTTTTGTGTTGTCTCATATAAACTCCTCTTCTATACAGTGGAAATAGAAGATTTTCTATGAAAGAAGATCTGCATAGTATCAAGTCAACATTTTATTGTTATATCCACAGAGTACAAGTACAGATTTCTGTATTCTATGATGATTCTATGGTTATATCATAAAACACACAGGAATTCTCAATATTTTGTGGATATATCGTAGAAAAAAAATATGGATATTTTAATAATTAATAATTATGCTCATGGTAATGCTGCGGATCGAATGGGAAAACCTGAAACATATATTTTGGCTGTTATAGATCCAAAGGCAAGAGTGATAGGTTTGAATTGAAGACAACAAACTATAGGTATTTGCAATTTAATTTTCAAATAGGATTTATATAAACCATGGTAACTAACTTAGAACAGATTAATTGCAAGTTGAAGCTTATGCATGGTTGCCCAAACCCCCTTTGATACTAATATATCAGGGCATTAATAGAAAATATGTAAACATACATAACGTATCACTAAGGGTAAAGGGGTTTGTCAAAATGCCATGGAGGCAGGATAATGTGGAAACAGAAGCATCTATTTATAATACCAGTACCATCGACCCTGGGTGGTGCTACTATTATAAGACAAGAAAGTATCCTGTATCATGATGGTATTACTTCAGTTGTTGTGGCACCACTTGTTATTTAACTCTTAGATTTTACCATAATAAGAGCGTAGCAGTAATTTTGATATGTATCATACATTTTAATCTTTTTGTTCTTTACAATATTCTTTTGGTAGGTTTTCTCCATACTAACGTATACCATAGAAATGTTTTAATTATCCATTAGACAATTTTCACAATAACATTGTAAACATAATTATAACTTGCCTCCATACGTTTTTGTGTTGAACAAGTATGTAAAATATTAACAGACTCAGGCTTTCAGCTGTGCTGCTCTGCTTTCATTATGAGGAAAAAAAGAAAGAAATTTAATACATCATTACTTATTTAAATTGCACTAAAAAAATATGAAAAGGGGAAAAAGTACTATAGACAATTTTGATTATATATATTTAGCAGTAGATATTGTGTTCTCAATAAGATTTTTAGATATTAAGATATTTTATTATTATATTAAGAAATTTTAGATTATAACATTTTTAGATCAGAATTTTTTTATTTACATTTAATTATTTTTATATTCATATTTCATTATATTCAGCATTTTGATATATCATAATCTTTTTAATTGTATAGAATTTTATTTTAATACATTATTTTGGGAAATTATATGAGTTTTATTTAATTTTTAATTGGTTAATAGGGTGTGACGTCAGAAGTTGGTCACGTGATAAATATGAAATTCTCATGCAATGAAATGCCTTAGTAAAATATTCTTTTTACAGGTGCCTGTAATGCTAATTTAAACTAACCAATGAAATACAGCGAAATGCTGTTCTTAGCGCCTTCCTGCTGAGACCACGCAAAACAATTGTGAAATTATAAGTATTAACACTCTATACATTACTCTATCATAACCACATAAACACACAGAGTACTATTACTATATATATTTATAAACACCTCTAATTTTGTGACAGTAACCTTACTAATACTAAAATTTGTTTATATAGCTGGACGGAAGAAAAAGACATAAATAATATACGGTATAAAGGTTGTTAGTATAATAATTTTCTAGCACTATGGCGGACGTTCGTGATATTATGGAGCTGGAAAGACCAGCGACTCCAGAAATTACTCGGGAATCTATATTGGGAACTGACAAACCAAAAAAGAAAATTGCACCTACAACAAAGGTTTCAAAGAGGCCAGAAGGGATGCATCGCGAGGTTTTTGCCTTGCTCTACAATGATAATAAAGATGTTCCTCCATTATTTCCTTCAGATACTGGTATAAATTAATCAATTAAGTACTTACTGTTTATGGAACGTCAATACCTATATTTTAGTTGGTAATGGCTATAAACAAACAAAAATTAAATTGGGCATGAGAAAACCAAGAAAATGGAAATGGATGCCTTTTACTAACCCTGCAAGAACAGATAATGCAACTTTTTATCACTGGAGGAGACCCAGTGACGAACCTAAGGAATATCCATTTGCCAAATTTAATAAGGTCTATTGTGTTTTTAATATAAAATATCAAAATGTAACAATGTCTTCTGTTAGAAAGTAGATGTGCCTACATATACAGATGTCGAATATCAACAGCATCTAACTTGTGATTCTTGGACTAAAGAAGAAACTGATCATTTAATTGACTTGGCCCAAAGGTTTGATCTGAGATTTATTATTATGGCTGATAGATATGATACAGAAAAGTTCTCCAAACGTTCAGTAGAAGAACTCAAAGATAGATATTATAAGATTTATGGTATTTTGGCAAAGGTATTTAATATATGTATTTTTAAAACTATTTATGCAAACTGATGAACTGTAGTTAAATGGAGAAAAGAAGATTTATACCTATGATGCAGATCATGAGAAGAGACGAAAGGAACAGCTAAAAAAGTTGTATGAAAGGAAACCAGAGCAGGTTCGTAAATGATCTACATGTCCAAAAGTTGACATATACGTAAATTACATGTGGCTTTAGATTGAAGAGGAACAATTTCTGATAACAGAGCTGAAGAAAATTGAGGCCAGAAAGAAGGAGAGGGAGAGGAAAACTCAGGATTTACAGAAACTGATCAGTCAAGCAGATATCCAGAATGATACCCCGCGGAAAACGGATAAAAAAATCCCCAAGAAGAAGCTAGCCAATCCATCAAGACCATCTAGAGTAGACACCAACGTAAGTTTTATCAGTATAATACCAAACGCTCTCGGGGAATGTGTGTTAATAATATTGCTGGTCCTTGACAGTATATCTTACAGGCTGTGGAAACTGCAGGTATAAAGTTCCCCGATTATAAGAACAGTGGCGTATCTCTCAGATCTCAAAGAATGAAATTACCAGCCAATGTGGGTCAAAAAAAATCGAAAGGCATCGAACAGTCTTTGCAGGAGATGGGTTTGGGTATGAACACTGTGAGTTATATTTCGAATTCATTCTTATTAACTAAATTCTTTCCAGAGTTAAATCCAACGCCCACTGAAGATGTTTGTCAGCATTTTAATGAATTGAGAAGTGACATGGTTCTGTTAATGGAGATTAAGTCGGCCCTGGGTACCTGCGAGTACGAACTGCAGTCACTTAGGCATCAGTACGAAGCTTTAGCTCCTGGAAAGGTACATAAGTAATTCAGGTTTGATTTGTGGGGTGCTTTGTATATTTTTAGTACAAATTTTTAGACGTTGGTGATTCCTCCCCAGCTCACCAGTTCCGAGCACGAAGGCAAAGTCGCGGCCGGCGAGATAATTGACGTGGTGGGATCTCCTGGTACGCCGCTGAACACCTAGCTAATGTTGTTGACACTGCGTATATAATTTGCCGATAATGATGCATATTAAAAAACTATTCTTAGATGTAGGTTTTATTATATATGTTCAATGATTTAGTAACTGTACAAATGATTCAAATAAAAAGTATCTTTTAAACATACACTCTAAGTCTCAGTTCTTGATATTTACTACTTTCTTGTAAATACCTATTCCAACTACTCTTTCTCACATTACCAAAAGAAAATCATTAGAATGGAAGTCAAAGGCTTTAAAGAATATATAAAAATGTTGACTACATAATACACAGCATTAAAAAATAATAAAAATACTCCTAGATATGTAAGGTATTAAATCTTAATTACCCTTAGTAATATCAAAAACAACCTATTAGAATATGAGAAAAGCAACATGTGATATTCCATGTACAAAAATGGCAGAAACCAATATGTCCATCATAGTTAATTCACTGAAAAAATATTTAATTTACATGAGTTTTAATTTTCTTTAAATAACAACTTTATGACATATTGCATAACTGCCTGGAAAAAGTAAAACAAAAAAACATTTGGTATATACAAGTTACAAGTAATGTAACAACAGAATTAATATATATATCTAAATACTCAACTTTCAATCTAAAATACGGTTGCCATCAAGCCTTGGTCTTTTCCGACTTGGTTCTGGATCTATTGGTGTTATTTCTCTTTTCTTGGTAGCATTCTAAAAGACAATATGGTTCACTCATTGTTTATAGGTACATATTAATTTCAAGTTACCTTTTTGTCCCAATGTTGTTGCATGTACTTTAACAATATACCGGTTTTCTCCGTCACGATAACTAAAATAAAAATATAAAATAAATATATGAACAGATCAATAGGATATCACATCACTTTGTTCTGCTGGATAATCTTTTGTGGGTATATAGACGGACGGTCTTTTCGAGGATGATCGGTTACCGTTATCCACGTGGAATTTTGAAAAGTTGTTTTCGTTAAATGATGGTAATCCTGCTAGAAATTTAGCCACGGACTACAAATTCAACGGTCAAATAGGTGATACATTTTCGCTTAAGTTAATTATATACCATTTTGTACGATTCTGATTGGGAGATGCGTTCTAACACAAACGACTGCCACAGTGCGTACGCACTAATAGTGAAATTATGCCAGACAAATGCAACTCTTTAAATAGAATTGAAAGAGAACAACACAAAAATCAATAAAAATATCACTGATCACAAGTGCACTAACATGAAGCTGTCACTCGATGACATATGCAACAAAAATAAAATACCCCTGCAATATACCGAGCACAAAATCCAAACAGTAATTTTAAACATCTGTATTTGCTAATCTTACATATTATATATTTTAAGCTCTATTGTTAAGATATTTTACAGTAAGGTTATGTATTGATTTGGAATAATGCCAGATATCAAAGAAAGAAGATCAAAGTTGGACTTAATTTTTTGAAGTGAATCAACTGTATTATTTAGATAAATCTATATTTACTGATATGTAGTATACAAATTTGATTGCATTTTAATGACGGTCTCTCCATTGTGGAAATAATTGTTTGAACTCTTGGGGTTCCTTGTAGGCTTCAACAATTGATACCTTTATATCTATATTACATTTTTGTGTTTTTTCTTTGTGATAGTTATTCAAGAAATCCCTGGACATCTTCTGCATAGTCTGGGAGTCGTCATTTAACTGAGATATATTTTCCCACAGCCATATATCATAATAATTATCCAATAAAAAAAATGCTGAAAAAAAATGTCAAAAAAACCAGATAAAATAATTAAATTATTATATAAAAATACCTGATTTTAATGCTGTATAAAGATGACTCTGTAAGAAGGGATATGGGGACACTTTATTTGGAAGCTTTAAAGGATATTCTACTTCAGTGGATGTAAAATCACCACACACATTATTGAGATAATACAATTTTGGAGTCCAATGCCTGTGGATTTCCATATTTACTGCACTATTTATATCATATAGAAAAGGTCCAAGAGCATCTTTGAATGCCTTTGGTTCTTGGCCTTCCCCACATTCACTTATGGAAAAATTAATCCAGTCCTTTTGCCAGGTTTTTAAGAGATTGTGTGGAGCACATGCTTTTATATAATCTTTATATTCTTCAATAGCACTGTACCCATGCCAATATATAAAAACAGACATCCTGGGGTTCACCAATAAGAAACTTGTTCTGCTTCTCAAACTTGGAGTCTCACAGGGGACTTCATATAAATGAATATCATCTGGATGCTCACCCCTGATGATAAATAAATGGGGTTTAACCCCATTAAAATCTGATTCTTTTCCATTTAACATTATACATTTCCTTTGAAAGCCATGAAAAAATAGTGGTATCTCACTCCACTGCGTTAATCTGTCTACAGGAAAGTCTTTGTCTACATCTGGTGGCAATGGACAAGAAGCTTTAACTGCATTTTGACCAGACCAATAATATATTAACATTTTTTTAACAACATGATTATCCAGTTGCAAATCAAACCGCCACTGAACAATATAACATTCTTCATCAAAAATAATACCTACATGTTCACTTTGCACTTTTATAAGTTTCCCACTGTCTATTTTCCAACAATTGAAGCTGTTTGTCTTTTTAATTTTATATTCATCTTCATTTAAATGGGTTGAACTAGGCCTGGCTATCTTGATAAATTCCACAATTAAATTGGTACCGTTGGTTTCAATCATAATAGTATTTTTATATATCGAATATCGTTATCATTGTAACCTTCAACTAAAGTTTTATTATATAATTTCATAGTTAATTAACATGTGCTAATATGGAAACGCCACTAAAAACAGTGCTTTTAATCACTGATTATAATACCGCAAATATATGCAATATTTCTATTCATTTTGTTTATTTTCAATACGAAATATTAAAATCAAAATATTTAAAAATGCATTTTCTGAACATGCTAAAAACTAATAAAAACTCCTCTTTAGCAATTTTTCCTATTAAAATAATATCATTAATAAATATTTATAAAATGAATATCCTCTATTATTTCTGATTATATAATAACTATTTTTTGTTTTGAATTTTATTTAACCCGGTATATTAAAAAGTAACAGCTGTTTTACTTTGAAGTCGGTCTCTGGAAATGTCGGTTAAAATAGGAAGGGAGAAAAGTCAATTTCAAAAATTTGACAATAGATGTTTTCATGGCGTTTCAGGCTATTCTATTTGAATCAAAAAAAGTAGGAAGAATTTGTAGTTTTTATGTATTTATTTTTAAGTATTTTACATTTATTTTTATTGCAGATAAGATAATTGCAACCTCTCACGCATATTGAGATTGGTAAATAAAAATTAGTCATCTATTCCTTTTTGGTACATGAATCATTAGTTTTTGCCTATTAAGGGTAATTATAATAATAATATTTATTTTAAGATGTTAGACACATAACTGACACGACATGGAAGACGAAGAATATAGGAAATTACCAGCTGATGAAAAGGTGGTACATAAATTGTGGAAAGCTAGAGTTTGTGGATACGAAGAAGTGACAAAATTGTTTCGACAAATTGATGATGAAAAGTCACCAGAATTTGGTAAATACCTTGGGTTGGTTAAAAAATTCGTTACTGATAGCAATGCAATGGGCCAAGAGAAAGGCTTGGAAGCCACATTAGCATATGTGGAGAATTATGCACATGCTGGTAAAACAGTCTCAGAAGTTATGTCAGGTGTAGTGACAAAATGTATGGCAGCATCAAAGACCAAAACAAGAGAGCTTGCTTTACAAGTTACATTGATGTATATTGAAATTGAAAAACATGAACTGGTAAATAGATACAATAACTGTTACTTTACTTTGTTTTTATTATTTTTGAATTTTATTTTAGGTAGTTGAAGAATTAATTAAAGGAACTGAACAAAAAAATCCAAAAATTGTGTCAGCTTGTATACAAGCTTTAACAACAGCACTAAAAGAATTTGGTATTAAGATAATAAGTCCGAAACCAATGATAAAAAGAATTGGAGCACTTTTTTCTGACCGTGATAAATCTGTAAGAGATGAAGCACGACTCATGGTTATTGAGTTATACAAATGGATGGGACCTAGTTTAAAGTAGCAGTTTTTATATAAGTATAAGCTAGTTGTATCTAAATTTGACCCATTGTAGAAATCACCTCCAGGCAGCCAACTTGCAGGCTGTTCAAATGACTGAATTAGAGACAGAATTTGCAAAGTTAGAAGGTCAAAAAGCTGTCCCTATTAGGTACATTAGATCTCAACAACAAAAACAGGCTAAATTAGCTGCTGAAGCAGTAGAGGCTAATGGTACACACAATACTGATTGAATTTAGTATTAAAGATGTTATTTGAAATATTTTCAAGGAGATGAAAGTGATGATGAAGTTGATGATGTCCCTCAGGACATTGACCCATATGATCTAGCAGATCCTGTGGATATTTTATCTAAATTACCAAAAGATTTTTATGATAAGTTGGAAGCTAAAAAATGGCAAGAAAGAAAAGAAGCTCTGGAAGCTTTAGAAACACTTGTTAAAAACCCTAAACTTGAAAATGGAGATTATGGTGATGTTGTACGGGCTTTAAAAAAGGTTTTATAGGCTGATCACTGTTTCCATGGTAACTTTAATGTAAATTATTTTTGTAGGTTGTTCAAAAAGATTCAAATGTAGTGTGTGTTGCACTGGCAGGTAGGTGTATTGCAGGTCTTGCATTGGGATTGAAAAAGAGATTCCAAACTTATTCAGGAGCTTTAGTGCTCTCATTACTTGAGAAATTTAAAGAAAAGAAGCAGAGTGTTGTTTCTGCTATTAGAGAAGCTGTTGATGCCACCTATCTCACAGTAAGTCTAAGTACCTGATGTTGTAAGTACAACTGTTTAAAATATAATTATTTCAGACCAATATTGAAGCAATATTAGACGATGTCTTGGAAACTCTAAACAATAAAAATCCATCTGTTAAATCAGAAACTTCTTTGTTCTTAGCAAGAGCTTTTACTAAAACCTCACCCTCTTCAGTTAACAAAAAACTACTTAAAGCTGTTACAGGAGCATTAACCAAAAACATAAATGAATCTGGTGTGCATGAAATTATTGTGGCATTGACATCTTCATTTTTATAATTCTCGTAATTTATAGACCCAGCCGTAAGAGAGGCGTCGGCAGAAGCTCTAGGCACTTTAATGAAACTGGTTGGAGAAAAAGCTATTGGACCTTTTCTAGCAGAACTGGAGAAGGATAATCTAAAGATGAGTAAAATTAAGGAGTTTTATGAAAAAGCGGAAATTACAGTTAAGACTAGCAGTCCCAAGAAAGCAAGGCCGCAAACGGCGCCACCAAAAGTATCTGCTCCAGCTAGTAAAGAATCCGCGCCAAAAGCTGCAAAAAAACCTGCTGCCGGTAATAAGTACACGCATTTTATCGTTTGATATAATATTACATATTTTTGTTCTTACAGTTGCTAAGAAGAAGGCTGCTGCAGTTTCGTCAGGTTCAGCTACAGTAGTAAGGTCAAAGGGCGGAAAGGCCGGACCAAAACCGCCGCAGAAGACTATCGAGAAAGAACTGGAAGATGGTGAAGTAGAGTCTATTATGGAGGATTTGTTACTTAGTAACATAGCTTTAGAATTATCCAGTCCCCTCTGGAAGACAAGGTGGTGAAAATCAACATTTTGTTTAGTATTTTGTTCAAATTTTTGTTTGAATTGAACAGGTTATCTTCAGCTGAAGAAATTATGTCAAAAGTTCAGGGTATGAATGGTCAAACAATTCCAACTCAGGCATTCGTAAAAATATTGATGAAAAAACCAGGACTCAAAGACACTAATTTCCAAGTATTGAAAGTGAAATTGGATATTATAAAGGTATATAGTTTTTGAATTTCTTTCGGCATGTTAAAATCTTTTACTTTTTTGCAGTATTTGGCCGAAAATGGAGTATTTTCCACGACGACAGTGGACTGTTGTATCAAAGACATTGCTGAGAAATTCGGAGATGCGAAAAATGGAAACATTGTCATCGGAACAGTAACGGCTATGGCCGAAGCAACTTCATTCGGCCACGTTTCGATCGCCGTTTTAGATTTTGCCTTTAATCAGAAGAGCCCTAAAGTACAGCAAGAGGTTTTGAACTGGTTAGCCGTGGCTTTGAAAGAATTTGGAGTAGCGTAAGTCAATAATCAGTTTAATTCTCAAATCTGAACTTCAGATAATTTGTTTTGTTTCAGAGGAGTCAATGTAAAGTCATTAATAGATTACTGTAAAAAGGCCCTTGGTTCCACCAATCCAGGTGTTAGGCAGTCTGCGGTGTCTTTCCTCGGCATTATGTATCTCTATATGGGTTCTTCGTTACATGTGTTCTTCGAGAACGAAAAACCAGCGTTGCGGGATCAAATCAACGCAGAATTCGATAAATACGAAGGGAAAACGCCACCCACACCCACCAGGGGTACGCTTAATATAATATTTTACCCAAGAACTAGATTACTTATGTTTGTTGCAGGAGCCGTGGCCAAATCAGCAAGTAGCAATAGTTTGGATGCCGGGGAAGACGACGAAGGGGGCGGTGAACCAGAACCGATTAATATCCAAGATCTCATACCGCGCGTGGACATCAGTGGCCAAATCAGCGATGCTTTGATCAATGAGTTGGCTGATAAAAACTGGAAGGTATTTGGAAAACATTCTCGATATCGCGACCGAAATTTAGTGAACGTTCTCTTCAGGTCCGAATGGAGGCGTTGAGCAAAGTGACTAATATTATGCAAGAAGCGAAATTCATCAAGCCAAATTTGGGTGATTTGCCGCAAGCTCTCTCCACAAGGCTTACAGACAGCAACGTGAAAATCGCCCAGACTACACTAAACATTTGCCAAAATATAGCCAAAGCCATGGGACCAAGCGCTAAACAACACATTAGAACGTGGTTTCCGGGATTCTTACAAAGTATACGCGCTTTAACTTGACTGCCGTTGCGGATATTAATTTATTTTTATTTCGCAGACTTGGGTGACAGTAAAGCCTGGATGAGAACCACCGCTTTGGAAACCATAGCCGCCTTTTCCGAGCAATGTGGTTACAAGGAATTCTTCGAGGGGGAAATGGTCGGGGACGCGTTAAAATCCGGCTCTCCGACCTTGAGGACAGAGCTGTGGAGTTGGTTAGCGGAGGTTTTGCCGAAAAGTATGAGTAGACTCACCATATCCACTTTATTCGCCTCTAATCGTAATTTTTACATAGTTCCAGTGAAATCTGTTCCAAAAGAAGAATTAGTAGTTTGTATTCCATATTTATTCAACAATTTGGAAGATCGAAATGCCGACGTCAGAAAGAACGCGACTGAAGCCATTTTGGGGATCATGATTCATACTGGTGAGAAGCATTTTGGGTGTTATTTTTCGGGAGAGTTATATGTTTCTATACAGGTTATGAGTCTATGGTTAAGCAAACGGAAAAACTGAAGCCCGGCTCCAAGACTGTGGTAATGGCCGCTTTAGAGAAAGCGAGACCCAATTTACCTGCCAAACCGCTTCCGAAGAAGTCGTCGGCTCCTCCACCTGAGGAAAAGACCATTCGAGGTACGAAATCAGTCGCCAGCAAGCAGAATGCCGTCAAATCCAAAGTACGTTCGTTCATAAATCGATACCGTACAATCTCCATTAGTTATATTTCCATAGGCGGCAAGTGCCCCGTCCAAACTTACGGCCGTAACCAGTCGAAAGAAGGAAGAAGATTTGGATACATCTCCGCTCTTGGTGGTTAACAATCTTAAGCACCAAAGAACCATTGATGAGTCTAAATTGAAGGTTTTGAAATGGAATTTCACACAGCCCCGCGAGGAATTCGTCGACCTGCTCAGAGACCAAATGGCAGCGGCCAACGTTAACAAAACGCTTACAGCCAATATGTTTCACAGTGATTTCAGGTAAAGATTAGACGTTTCACAAAAAAAACACTAAAATAAAAAACTAAAAAAAACATGGCGTGTTACAGATTCCACATTAAAGCTATCGAGTCTCTAATGGAAGATCTACCCGATCACAGCGAAGCTTTAATCTCTAATCTCGATCTTATATTGAAATGGCTCACGCTAAGATTTTTCGATACCAATCCCTCAGTGTTACTCAAAGGTCTTGAGTATCTTCATTCTGTTTTTAACATGCTCATCGAGAAACAGTACAGAATGTTGGAAAATGAAGGTTCTTGTTTCATACCTTATCTGGTTTTGAAAGTGTGTTTTTTTTAATGAACTAGAAGAAATGAAATAGTTTCAACATGGTTTTCTTTAATAGATTGGTGACCCGAAGGATTCTGTAAAGAACGGAGTCAGAGCTTTGCTGAAACAAATCAGTGGCGTATTTCCGGTCAGTCGACTTTCCGTTTACGTAATGGAAGGGATAAAATCAAAGAATGCCAGGCAGAGAGCCGAGTGTCTCGAAGTCATGGGATCGATGATCGAAGATTACAGTATAACAGTGTGCCAACCGACACCAGCAGCGTGTCTTAAAGAAATTGCTAAACAAATTTCCGACAGAGACAATTCTGTTAGGAACGCCGCATTAAATTGCACGGTCCAAGCGTACAATATTGTCGGCGAAAAAGTCTACAAGATGGTCGGCAATGTAAGTTTAATTTACCAGAGTGTCGTGTACCGCATTCGACGGAATTTTATAGATTTCAGATAAAGATATGTCGTTGCTGGAAGAGAGGATTAAACGGGCCAGTAGAAAATCGGTTGTGCCAAAAGCAGCTCTTAACGTCACCGTTCCCATTCAGCCGCCTAAAAATGAAGCACCGGTCAACGAAACCATCGTCAAGAATGAAGATGATCAAGATATAGAGGAAGATGAAGGCATACCTGTAGTTACGTAAGTCTATCGTGTCCCAACAGTTTTTTACTGATTGATACTCTAGTCAGATTATGCTACAGACTTCCACCTACAATAGCACCGGAACCACCGAAGAAAGAAGTCGAGGGACCTTTCAAGCTGGAATCGCAGTTCATGAAGGATCTTGACAAAATCACAATCAAATATGAAAAAATCGGTATCAAGAAGATCGATACCGAATTTCTGAACGAAGAAGTGAAAATGCCGTCATTCTATGACGATAAAGTTAAGTAAGTGATTTCGTGAACAATGTCGCGATTTTCCTATTTAAAGAATTGTATGATCCCAGGATAATGCCCTTGTGGCCTCCCAAACCAGTCGTTGCTAATAAATATGGCGCCCATCACGGACTGAATATGATCGATCCTGAAGTTATGAAGATTATCAAACTGATAGCTGCCCAGAACCTAGCTATTGGTTCAAGGGTATGATGTTTATAGTTGTTCTAAGCAAACTATGATTTTTCATTTTGTATCATTTTCGATAGGGTTTAGCGCAGTTTCACGAAATGATGAACAATTCTGTTAGAGGTCAGTCCTTTGCTCCTTATGAAGAGGAGTTTATAAAAGCCATCATATCCTTACTGGGTTATTTGAACACTTTGGATCCGGCCAGTGATACAGCGGTGGCACGCACTTATCGTGATTTGTTCCGCAGTATGGATTCAGTAATAATTTCACCTAAATTTAATATATAAATTCTTAATTTTCGTGTAATCATTTTTGCAGTTTTATCAGAAGCCTCATCTGGGCAAGCATGTATCAATGACCGCGCTGAAGGAACTCACAAAGCAACTGATTATTTTGCTGGTCGAAGGAAAACTGGAAAAATGCGGCGATATTTACGTAAAAGCCGTTAATGTTAGTTGCGTAAAAATCCTGGAACAATCTGACCATACTGCTATCCTTTGGTATGCCTTCGAATTATCTGTCTCTGAATTAATTAACCCAATGCCTCTTATGTTTTAGCGCTTTAGTAAAATTGATTACGGAATGCATTAGTGACGACAGCAGCCCCGAGAGACAAGTTGATTTAGTGATGAAGTGCATTTGGAAGGTCATAAAGCTGATGCCGACCTGGGGCGACCAAGTCGACTACGAATCCGTGCTCCTGGAGGTTCACCTATTCCTGATCAAATTCCCGCCGAAATGGTGGACACAGAGATCTGTCGACACACCACTTCGAACCATCAAGACCATCCTCCATTCTATAGTGAAGATTCAAGGCGCCAACTCGATGCAGTTGCTGGGCAAAATCCCAAATCCCGCCGAATCGGAGATCGAATCGTATATCTTACGTCTGTTGAAGGTCGGTGAACGAAAAATCAAAACCTAAACTCGACGACCTATTTACGAATACGTTTTCAGAGCCACAAAATAGCTCAGGCTCAAGACGTGCCGCTGCAATCTCAACGGAGAAGTCTCTCCAAAGCTAATAACATTATGCTGACGGAGATCTTCGAGAAGATCGGCAGTAAGGAGGACACGAAAGAAGGACTGAATCTCCTATATGATTTTATGCAACAAAACTCCGAGACTGATATCGAACCGTACATCAGCAAATCCAGTAAGCTGTTCCAGGATTACATCAAGACTGGCCTAAAGGAGATCGAGAACTGCCGAATGTCTAAAGTACATAGTACCGGTAAGGTATTACGATAAACATCTGTTATCTATGTCTCGAGTAAGTTTGTTATTTATATCTTAATTGGAACTTATAGAAATCCTACTAAGCAATCGGACTGACGGAGAAATAGACTTACGAGAGAAAACCCCCGAGTATTACGAAAAACGACTGTCCAAGTGGTGTCAGAAATATGGAATATCTAATAAGGGTAAGATATTGTTGCCAATATAAACATGAAGAAAATTAATCTGTGCCTTGTAGATGTTGTAGTAAACGAAGAGGGTCTTAACTTCGAAGAACGGACCCCCGAATATTACGAAGAAAGACTGGTCAAATGGAATCAGATCTGGAACGACTTGATGGGTGGAAAGCATGTGGATCCTTCCAGGTGGCCTCTACAGCCAACTGAATAGAAATCGACGTAATCCAGCATCAATTTGTTTTTATCTGTTTTTCTCCACGTTGTTAGATATTGTTACATATATGTATAGCGTATACTTTTCGTAAAACGTTAGATTGTAAACCCATAAAGTAACAAGAAAAAGTTTAAAAACTCTTCTAATCCCAAATTAATCTATTACAAATCGTAAAAGCCTAACGAATATTTACCAGAGTTTCATTCTTACACTTTTACTTCATTGACTCTCTATTGCTGTTATCCACTGGTTTCGTATTAATTAATTTATCATTAGTCATTTTTATACCACTATTTTTTACGATGTTTTACGTTCTCTATACTAGAATAATTTTTAACTAGTATTATGTGGTTGTTTTCTTGCAAATACTTTAATAAAATTGATTAATTGCTGTTTTTTTTTTCTTTTAATTAATGCGGTAATAACGCGTCGATAGAAACAAAACCTCGCCCCGTCCATTCTTGTAACTGGCCTGGCTCACCTAACCACCTTTTTGAAGAATCATTAATTACAACACTTTCACAATAAATGTATAGTTCATTAATTTTCTATTATAAAATTGTAATTATTATTGCGCCTATCTTTTATACATTTGAATTATTTTAAATCACACGTACTTATTTTGTTAATGAAAAATTGAAATGGTAAATGAAAATTTTATTGACACATTTAATGTACCCTTTTGTCCTCAATTATATTCTGTATAACAGATATCTTTTGCTTAGCGACATAACATAACTGAGCGAGTACATTACATAGCTAACTATATTTTGTATCATCAGTAAAAAATTGTTCACAAAATATTGATATATATTATTCAATAAATTTCTCTGTATTTTGTGGTATTGTTGCAGCGTTCATTTAACATTTGATAAAACAAATAACGGCAAAATTTAAAATAGCGCTCTCTATCGCCTAGACAACTAAACTAGTTCAGATATTGGCTTCTTCGAGCCGTTTAACCTAAAAGATTTTATAAATTTCTGATTGTTTTGTCACAGATTGTATACCTTCGAGGAAAATTTAAATAACCCTATAATATTTAATAGGCGATAGTTCAGTCACATTTATTGTCTATGCATTATGTTCATTATGTTCAGTTATTTAATCTAGTCTATATAACTATCTATGTTAACCTATGTTAAATAACGATACACAAAAAAATAAAAAAATATGCCTGTTGATATTAAAGAATTGACTGAAGGATGGTTGGAATTAGAGAGTGATCCAGGGCTATTTACCCTTCTTTTGGAAGATTTTGGCGTTAAAGGTGTGCAAGTGGAGGAAATTTATGATTTAAACAAACCTCTGGATAGCCCCGTTTATGGATTTATTTTCTTATTTCGTTGGGTGGAGGAGAGACGATCACGCAGGAAAGTGGTAGAACAGACGGAGACGTTTGTGAAAGACGAAGATGTTGTTAATAATATTTTTTTCGCCCAACAAATGGTGCCGAATTCCTGCGCTACTCATGCTTTAATTTCGATCCTTTTAAATTGTCCAACTATTCATTTGGGAGAAACTCTCCAGCGTCTTAAAGCCCATACCCACGGTATGTCTCCTGAAAACAAGGGTTGGGCTATAGGAAACACTCCTGAATTAGCCTGTGCACATAATTCACACGCTATGCCCCAAGCAAAGAGAAGATTGGAAAAAAGTAGTGGTGTATCTACCGGGAGATTTACAGGTAGAGGTGTGAATCATTCCCCTAATTGCTATATTTGTTCATAACATAAAAATATCTTCATAAATTTATTATTGTAGGGGAAGCATTTCACTTTGTGAGTTTTGTCCCGATAGGGAGCCGCCTTTATGAATTGGATGGGTTAAAGCCCTTTCCCATAGACCATGGACCCTGCAACGATCAGGACTGGACCGACAAGTTTAGAAATGTTATTCAAGACCGACTGGGTATTACTGCGGATGAGTATAATGAAATACGGTTTAATTTAATGGCGGTTGTTCCTGATAGACGTCTAGCCATACAGCACAAGTTGAAAATGCTGCGAACCAATAAACAGATCGTGATGGATGCTCTTCAGCAAATCGTGAAGATCAAAGATAAAGGTGGCGGCAAAAGTGATCAGTCTTCCGAGAGCACCAAGTCCATAAAATCTGAAGAAGTAGGTAAAATAGAGAGCGATGAGGTGAAACCTAAAGTAGAGGAACCAATAAGTTCACATAGTAACAGTAACATGACACTTTGCCCTTTGGACTATTCAACTCCATTAACAATACAAACATCTCCAGCTCCTAGTACATCCGGTACAGATACCCCGTCTGATATAGGATCAAGCTCAGCCTTTAATTCGCCCACTCAAGGCTGGAACTGGGCTACGACGGCTCAGAACAGTCCTAATTCCCGAGACCTAAAGAGATTCGTCGTGTTGAGGATGGCCGAACAAGAGAAGAACAACAGTGGACATAGTTCCATTGAGGAGAAACCAAGCCGACCAACAGAGAAAAAATCCAGTAGTGGTGGCATTCACGCCAGGGTCCATACGAGCGATGGGGATCCCGTAATAGCCGAGAAAAAAAATCAAGATATCCTGGAACCCCATACCTTCGCTCCAAAGGACTTACTGGCCCTTTTGCGCAATTTAGAAAATGAAATTTGCCTGTGCGAAATGAGTTTAAAAGACGAAAACGACAAACAAAATAAATATAAGGTAAAACCCTCCGTTATAACATTATTTGTGATGTCTTAAACAATTTTGCCGCACTTCTAGATCGACGATTCAAGACGGACTCATAATTACGATGAA
The DNA here is from genome assembly GCF_030347505.1 of Rhynchophorus ferrugineus. NCBI lineage: Eukaryota > Metazoa > Arthropoda > Insecta > Coleoptera > Curculionidae > Rhynchophorus > Rhynchophorus ferrugineus. The sequence continues at coordinate 15,773,975 of NW_027472587.1, forward strand.
TTTATATGCACCTTCCTCTCTATGCTAGCCGAACAAGGTAAATTAGCAGATCTGGTCGAACAGAACCTGGTAGTTCCGAAAAGGCCCAGCACTGGCGTGCCTACACCGAAGAATAACAAAGTAAATAAAAAGGAAGTGAATAGCACTACGAAAAAAAGAAAAAAGGAAGAGCCAAAGTAAGAAGGCGGCGATAAATAATTCAGCAACAAAATTGTTTCTTAAAATATTCAATATTCCCATAGTGTATTAGTTTTAAAATATAAAAAAAATATAATTATATAAAAGTTTATAGTTATTGTGGCAACAAATACATATTTTCTATGAATAAATCACAATATATGTTCTTTAATAGTATAGTTTCCTGTCAATTCAAAAATTAAATATCTGGTTGCCATAGCAACTATAATAAGTTTGAGATTCAATGTTAATTTTAATTTCCACAATGACAACATCGATACATCCAAATGACGTTTGATTCGAAAAAGTTATTTAATTTAATGATATAAAATATAATAAAAAATTCTTTTTACGGGTTCGATACTTTCATGTACAACTATCGATACTTTCTTGAATAAATGTCGATACGTTTTCATCATCCCTAGTTAAGTAGCAATATTTGCTAGGGATGCCGATAAATATTGATAGTCTTTATCGATATTTTAGATAGCCGAAATTATTCGATATTAAAAAAAACATATTTCTTACACATTACAAAAAACCACTTAATTATTTTTAATAAATCTTTTTTACTTAGCTATAAGGGCTTATTAAAAATATCAATAAACATTACAAAAAATATCAATATTTTTTTAAAATATGGAAATCGATATTTATTAACAATACCGAAAACGTTCTAATATGATTCTAACGAAATATCATTAGTTTTTCCGGTGGCTGACACGACGTCAATTGTTCTTTTTCAGTATTTGAATGTAGCATTAGTAGATTTGAATAATATAAATTAGAAATTGATTTATTAACAAAATGCCCTTTACAAAACATACAGAATATATTTCAATTTTTTCTTGTGTCGTTTTGGGTTTTTTGAACTTTAAATTTCTTTTATTCATAGATCTTTTTCATCCTTTCAAGAGTAAATTATTCATTGCTTTAAGTTGAAATACATTGTTGTTTATGGTAGATATAATTCAAATTTTCCAGTGCAACTTTAGTTTTTCGAATTTGTTCATTCATTTTACCAAAAATTATAAACAGTCTATATAATCCATATTAATTTAAATTCCTCGGTACCATCTCATACAGTTCATATCTCTTATAATAATAATAGCCCTCTTGATATGTACGTGTTTATTGTATTATTCATTGTCTTTATATGTCATTGACTTCGTTTGTGTTTCATTATTTAAAGTATTATTGCAATATACGTCTTAAACCCGCTAGGGTATTTTATTTCGAATCTAAATATCTTATCTTACATTGCAAGATAATAAAATAATATGTAAATATAATACATTCATGTAGGTTTAACTACATTATTTAAGTTAGAAAATCAGCAAAGACAATTAATGAAACATTAGTAAGATAAAAAGACTTATTTATAAAGTTTATTAAAAACTTAAAATATAAAGACTTATTTAAACATTAAAAGGCAAAACAATACCGAATTGATATCTATTAAAATACTAGTAACGATATAACATTAAACATTAAAAGCGTAAAACTCGAAGGTCCTAAACAGAGATACAGAAAGGTTTATAATAAACTAACACAATCGAGCATAGACAGCCGTAAAAAAAATAAGTAAAAATGTAATCAGTAATTTTTATTAAAATGTTACAATTTGTGATGGATTAAACTTTTAAGCATTTTCCTATTACTTCCACTACTACTAATACACGGTGAGTTTTGATTATTTTTCTTATAATCATTAATTTTGATCAATTAACTATTAGTTAAAAGAAAAAATAGCAATCAATTAATGACTTTTATTGAAATACTTAGGGTAACATAAAAAATAATATAAAAAAACTAAAACATCGTTAAAAAAAATGGCGGTAAAAAAGACGAATCATAAATTAATAAATACAAAAACAGCAATGGTCAACAGAGTAAAAATGTGTTCGGAAAAAGAAACTTCAGTGGATGTTCATACTTATGCATTTGCAATTTATAGTAGATTTAATTTATATTAAGTGAGATTTTAAACTTTTTCCTGTTTAAGTGTTCATCATCTAACGTTTACGAGAAAATGGACGCTATACAACAATATTTAACAATACAAGGAAAAACAAACTGATACTAGATCGCCTCGATCTTTATTCTGTAGGCTGTAAAGGCCACGTGGAGTGATCCACCTTTTTGCCAGCCATCAAATCATCCCAGATCTGACCCCATCTGGCCAGTCTTTCTTCGAAATATTGGGGGGTTTTCTCTTCTAAGTCTATTTCTTCATCAGTCCGATTGTTCAATAGGGTATCTACAAGTCACTATTGAGATATGTATAAATTTACTCGGGGCCTATACGATACTTGTTCTTTACAATATCTTACCGGAATTAGCCGCCTCGGACGACCGGCAGTTCTCGATTTCCTTTAGGCCGGTCTTGATATAATCCTGGAATAGCTTACTGGATTTGCTGAGGTACGGCTCGATATCGGCCTCGGGGTTTTGTTGCATAAAATCATACAGGAGATTCAATCCTTCTTTCGTGTCCTCCTTACTGCCTATTTTCTGGAAGATCTCCGTCAGCATGTTATGATTCGCCCTGGAGAAACCTCTACGTTGAGATTGAAGAGGAACGTCCTGGGCCTGGGCTATTTTATGACTCTGGAAACAACTTCGCGAGTTAATCATCTAGCGTCTTTGTTTTCGTTCACCGACCTTCAAAAGACGTAAGATATATGACTCGATTTCCGATTCGGCGGTATTGGGAATTTTGCTAAGTAGCTGTAGGGAGTTGGCTCCTTTAATCTTGACAATGGAGTGGAGGATGGTCTTGATGGTTCGCAGGGGTGTGTCGACGGATCTTTGCGTCCACCACTTCGGCGGAAATTTGACCAGAAATTGGTGAACTTCGAGCAGCACAGATTCGTAGTCGACTTGGTCGCCCCAGGTCGGCATCAGCTTTATGACCTTCCAAATGCACTTCATCACTAAATCAACTTGTCTCTCGGGGCTGCTGTCGTCACTAATGCATTCGGTAATCAATTTTATTAAAGCGCTAAAACATAAGAGGCATTGGGTTAATTAATTCAGAGACAGATAATTCGAAGGCATACCAAAGGATAGCAGTATGGTCAGATTGTTCCAAGACTTTCACGCAACTAACATTAACGGCTTTTACGTAAATATCGCCGCATTTTTCCAGTTTTCCTTCGACCAGCAAAAGAATCAGTTGCTTTGTGAGTTCCTTCAGCGCGGTCATTGATACATGCTTGCCCAGATGAGGTTTCTGATAAAACTACAAGAATCAATCGTTAGGAGTTTATTTCTGAAATTTTCGTGAGATTCATTACTGCATCCATGCTGCGGAACAAATCACGGTAAGTGCGTGCCACGGCTGTATCGCTGGCCGGGTCCAAAGTATTCAAATATCCCAGTAAGGATATGATGGCCTTTATAAATTCCTCTTCATATGCTGTGAATGACTGACATCTAACAGGACTGTTCATCAATTCCTGAAACTGCGCTAAACCCTATCGATATTGATACAAAAAAATCAGATTTTTCTCAGGACAAGCACAAACATCATACCCTTGAACCAATAGCCAAATTCTGGGCAGCTATCAGTTTGATGATCTTCATAACTTCAGGATCGATCATCTTCAGTTCGTGATGGACGCCGTATTTGTTAGCTATGACTGGCTTCGGGGGCATCAAGGGCATTATCCTGCAACCGTGAAAAACCTTCAAATAAGAAAATCGCAACATTGTTCACGAAATCGCTTACTTGACCTTATCGTTGTAAAATGACGGCATTTTCACTTCTTCGTTCAGGAAATCGGTATCGATCTTCTTGATTCCTATTTTCTCATATTTGATTGTGATTTTGTCCAGATCCTTCATGAATTGCGATTCCAGCTTGAACGGTCCCTCGACTTCTTTCTTCGGTGGTTCCGGTGCTATTGTAGGTGGAAGTCTGTAGCATAATCTGGCTAGAGTATCAATCAGTAAAAAACTGTTGGGACACGAAAGACTTACGTAACTACAGGTATGCCTTCATCTTCCTCTATATCTTGATCATCTTCATTCTTAACGATCGTTTCGTTGACCGGTCCTTCATTTTTAGGCGGCTGAATGGGAACGGTGACGTTAAGAGCTGCTTTTGGCACAACCGATTTTCTACTGGCCCGTTTAATCCTCTCTTCCAGCAACGACATGTCCTTATCTGAAATCTATAAAATTCCGTCGAATCTGGTACACGACACTCTTGTAAATTAAACTTACATTGCCAACCATCTTGTAGACTTTTTCGCCGACAATATTGTACGCTTGGACCACGCAATTCAATGCGGCATTCCTAACAGAGTTGTCTCTGTCGGAAATCTGTTTGGCAATTTCTTTAAGACACGCTGCTGGTGTCGGTTGGCACACTGTTATACTGTAATCTTCGATCATCGATCCCATGACTTCGAGACACTCGGCTCTCTGCCTGGCATTCTTTGATTTTATCCCTTCCATTACGTAAACGGAAAGTCGACTGACCGGAAATACTCCGCTGATTTGTTTCAGCAAAGCTCTGACGCCGTTCTTTACAGAATCCTTCGGATCACCAATCTGTTAAAGAAAAACATGTTGAAACTATTTCATTTCTCTAATTCAGTCAAAATACACACCTTCAAAACCAGATACGGTATGAAACAAGAACCTTCGTTTTCCAACATTCTGTACTGTTTCTCGATGAGCATATTAAAAACGGTATGAAGATACTCAAGACCTTTGAGTAACACTGAGGGATTGGTATCGAAAAATCTTAGCGTGAGCCATTTCAATATAAGATCGAGATTAGAGATTAAAGCTTCGCTGTGATCGGGTAGATCTTCCATTAGAGACTCGATAGCTTTAATATGGAATCTGTAACACAACATGTTTTTTTTAGTTTTTTATTTTAGTGTTTTTTTTTTGTGAAACGTCTAATTTTTACCTGAAATCATTGTGAAACATATTGGATGTAAGCGTTTTGTTAACGTTGGCCGCTGCCATTTGGTCTCTGAGCAGGTCGACGAATTCCTCGCGGGGCTGTGTGAAATTCCATTTCAAAACCTTCAATTTAGACTCATCAATGGTTCTTTGGTGCTTAAGATTGTTAACCACCAAGAGCGGAGATGTATCCAAATCTTCCTCCTTCTTTCGACTGGTTGCAGCCGCAGGTTTGGAGGGAGTACTTGCCGTCTAGGGAAATATAAGTAATGGAGATTGAATGATATGGATTTACGAACGAACGTACTTTGGATTTGACGGCATTCTGCTTGTTGGCGACTGGTTTCGTACCTCGAACGACCTTTTCCTCAGGTGGAGGAGCGGACGACTTCTTCGGAAGCGGTTTGGCAGGTAAATTGGGTCTCGCTTTCTCTAAAGCGGCCATTACCACAGTCTTGGAGCCGGGCTTCAGTTTCTCCGTTTGTTTAACCATAGACTCATAACCTGTATATAAAAACATAACTCTCCCGAAAAATAACACGTAAAATGCTTCTCACCAGTATGAATCATGATTCCCAAAATGGCTTCAGTCGCGTTTTTTCTGACGTCGGCATTTCGATCTTCCAAATTGTTGAATAAATGTGGAATACAAACTACTAATTCTTCTTTTGGAATAGATTTCACTGGAACTATATACAAATTATGATTGCTGGTGAATAAAATGGATATGGTGAGTTTAGTCATACTTTTCGGCAAAACCTCCGCTAACCAACTCCACAGCTCTGTCCTCAAGGTCGGAGAGCCGGATTTTAACGCGTCCCCGACCATTTCCCCCTCGAAGAATTCCTTGTAACCACACTGCTCGGAAAAGGCGGCTATGGTTTCCAAAGCGGTGGTTCTCATCCAGGCTTTACTGTCACCCAAGTCTGCGAAATAAAAATAAATTAATATCCGCAACGGCAGTCAAGTTAAAGCGCGTATACTTTGTAAGAATCCCGGAAACCACGTTCTAATATGTTGTTTGGCGCTTGGTCCCATGGCTTTGGCTATATTTTGGCAAATGTTTAGTGTAGTCTGGGCGATTTTCACGTTGCTGTCTGTAAGCCTCGTGGAGAGAGCTTGCGGCAGATCACCCAAATTTGGCTTGATGAATTTCACTTCTTGCATAATATTAGTCACTTTGCTCAACGCCTCCATTCGGACCTGAAGAGAACGTTCACTAAATTTCGGTCGCGATATCGAGAGTGTTCTCCAAATACCTTCCAGTTTTTATCAGCCAACTCATTGATCAAAGCATCGCTGATTTGACCACTGATGTCCACGCGCGGTATAAGATCTTGGATATTAATCGGTTCTGGTTCACCGCCCCCTTCGTCGTCTTCCCCGGTATCCAAACTATTGCTACTTGCTGATTTGGCCACGGCTCCTGCAACAAACATAAATAATCTAGTTCTTGGGTAAAATATTATATTAAGCGTACCCCTGGTGGGTGTAGGTGGCGTTTTCCCTTCGTATTTATCGAATTCTGCGTTGATTTGATCCCGCAACGCTGGTTTTTCGTTCTCGAAGAACACATGTAACGAGGAACCCATATAGAGATACATAATGCCGAGGAAAGACACCGCAGACTGCCTAACACCTGGATTGGTGGAACCAAGGGCCTTTTTACAGTAATCTATTAATGACTTTACATTGACTCCTCTGAAACAAAACAAATTATCTGACGGAAGTTCAGATTTGAGAGTTAAATTGAATATTGGCTTACGCTACTCCAAATTCTTTCAGAGTCACAGCTAACCAGTTCAAAACCTCTTGCTGTACTTTAGGGCTCTTCTGATTAAAGGCAAAATCTAAAACGGCGATCGAAACGTGGCCGAATGAAGTTGCTTCGGCCATAGCCGTTACTGTTCCGATGACAATGTTTCCATTTTTCGCATCTCCGAATTTCTCAGCAATGTCTTTGATACAACAGTCCACTGTCGTCGTAGAAAATACTCCATTTTCGGCCAAATACTGCAAAAAAGTAAAAGATTTTAACATGCCGAAAGAAATTCAAAAGCTATATACCTTTATAATATCCAATTTCACTTTCAATACTTGGAAATTAGTGTCCTTGAGTCCTGGTTTTTTCATCAATATTTTTACGAATGCCTGAGTTGGAATTGTTTGACCATTCATACCCTGAACTTTTAACATAATTTCTTCAGCTGAAGCTAACCTGTTCAATTTAAACAAAAATTTCAATAAAATATTAAACAAAATGATGATTTTCACCACCTTGTCTTCCAGATAGGGCTAGATAATTCCGAAACTGTATTACTAAGTAACAAATCCTCCATAATAGAATCTACTTCACCATCCTCCAATTCTTTCTCGATGGTCTTCTGCGGTGTTTTTGATCCAGCCTTTCCGCTCTTTGACCTTACTACTGTAGCTGAACCTGACGATACAGCAGCAGTCTTCTTTTTAGCAGCTAAAAGAACAAAAATCTCTAATCTAATAAGAAACGATAATATGCGTGTATTTATTACGGGCAGCAGGTTTTTTTGCAGCTTTTGACGCGGATTCTTTACTAGCTGGAGCAGATACTTTTGGTGGCGCCGTTTGTGGTCTTGCTTTCTTAGGACTACTAGCTTTGACTGTAATTTCCGCTTTTTCATAAAACTCCTTAATTTTACTCATCTTCAGATTATCTTTCTCCAATTCTACTAGAAATGGTCCAATAGCTTTTTCTCCAACCAGTTTCATTAAAGTGCCTAGAGCTTCTGCCGACGCCTCTCTTACAGCTGGGTCTATAAATTACGAGAATTATAAAAATGAAGATGTCATTGCCACAATAATTTCATGCACACCAGATTCATTTATGTTTTTGGTTAATGCTCCTGTAACAGCTTTAAGTAGTTTTTTGTTAACTGAAGAGGGTGAGGTTTTAGTAAAAGCTCTTGCTAAGAACAAAGAAGTTTCTGATTTAACAGACGGATTTTTATTGTTTAGAGTTTCCAAGACATCATCTAATATTGCTTCAATATTGGTCTGAAATAATAATATTATTTGTATTTTGTGTTTGTAACAGTTGTACTTACAATAACCGGTACTAGACTTACTGTGAGATAGGTGGCATCAACAGCTTCTCTAATAGCAGAAACAACACTCTGCTTCTTTTCTTTAAATTTCTCAAGTAATGAGAGCACTAGTGCTCCTGAATAAGTTTGGAATCTCTTTTTCAATCCCGATGCAAGACCTGCTATACATCTACCTGCCAGTGCAACACACACTACATTTGAGTCTTTTTGAACAACCTAAGAAAAAATTTACATTAAAAAGTTACCATGGACACAGTGATCAGCCTATAAAACCTTTTTTAAAGCCCGTACAACATCACCATAATCTCCATTTTCAAGTTTAGGATTTTTAACAAGTGTTTCTAAAGCTTCCAGAGCTTCTTTTCTTTCTTGCCATTTTTTAGCTTCCAACTTATCATAAAAATCTTTTGGTAATTTAGATAAAATATCCACAGGATCTGCTAGATCATACGGATCAATGTCTTGGGGAACATCATCAACTTCATCATCAATTTCATCCCCTTAAAAAAATGCAAATAACATATTTAATACTATATTCACTTATTATAGAGGGTACCATTAGCCTCTACTGCTTCGGCAGCTAATTTAGCCTGTTTTTGTTGTTGAGATCTAATGTATCTAATAGGGACAGCTTTTTGACCTTCTAACTTTGCAAATTCTGTCTCTAATTCAGTCATTTGAACAGCCTGCAAGTTGGCTGCCTGGAGGTGATTTCTACAATGGGTCAAATTTAGATACAACTAGCTTATACTTATATAAAAACTGCTACTTTAGACTAGGTCCCATCCATTTGTACAACTCAATAACCATGAGTCTTGCTTCATCCCTTACAGATTTATCACGGTCAGAAAAAAGAGCACCAATTCTTTTTATCATTGGTTTTGGACTTATTATTTTACTACCAAATTCTCTAAGTGCTGTTGTTAGAGCTTGTATGCAAGCTGACACAATTTTTGGATTTTTCTGTTCAGTTCCTTTAATTAATTCTTCTACAACCTGAAACAAAACATTAAAAGAAACAAAATAAACCAACATCCATTTTTGTAATTTACCAGTTCATGTTTTTCAATTTCAACATACATTAATGTAACTTGCAAAGCAAGCTCTTTTGTTTTGGTCTTTGGTGCGGCCATACATTTTGTGACAATACCTGACATTACTTCTGAGACTGTTTTACCAGCATGTGCATAATTCTCCACATATGCTAGGGTGGCTTCTAACCCTTTCTCCTGTCCCATTGCATTGCTATCAGTAACAAATTTTTTAACCAACCCAAGGTACTTTCCAAACTCTGGAGACTTTTCATCATCAATTTGTCGAAACAACTTTGTCACTTCTTCATATCCACAAACTCTAGCTTTCCACAATTTATGAACTACCTTTTCATCAGCCGGTAATTTTCTATATTCTTCGTCTTCCATATTGGGTCTATTATATGTATATCTTAAAATGAATAGGATTATTATAATTACCCTAATTGGGAAAAAAACTAATGATCCATATACCAAAAAGGAATTTTTGGTGAGGGCGATAGATTTTTCAATCTCAGTATTTAGTCATGCTGCAATAATCTTAACTGCAATAAAACAAATAACTATAAATGTTTTAACGGCAAATACATAAAAACAACAAATTCTTCCTACTTTTTTAATTCAAATAGAATCACCTGAAACTGTAGTTTTCACATCAAATGAAACAAGGGAAGGGATTGGTTCCTTACGCGCATGCGCACTTCAATCATTTAAATTAGTATTGTGCATAAACGAATACTTAAAATACAATAAACATTTGAATTCCTTATAATACTTTTAGAAAATTAAATGATTGATTTATTATATTGGTATTAAATTTTCTCAGTAATAAATATTTACTACCTGCCGATGCAACTTATATAATTAATATATTTGAAATAAGAAAATAGACAAGCCAGAAATGGATACGGAAAGTATGATCACTCTGTAAAATATCAATAAAATAAATTTCATAAGGTAAAGAGATATTTTGATAATGTACTAGTTTAAAAAAATAGAATGTTTATTTTAATTCTGGCTTCTAATAAATATTTTCTTTAAATAAACCGTGGTATATTCCAATAACTGTATTAATTCTGTAACTGTCTTAAAAATTTGGGAACGGTTGTCTGTCAAAGTAATCATAGAGCAACCTACCGTAGAGGTAACTGTACATATATAATTATACTTAGTTTTTCAATCAAAATAAGTGTAAGTTATTCTGGAGCACAATCGATATAAAGTAATTAAGAAAATCGATTTCAACAATTCATAATAAATTCGAATACGTTAGTTATTTGCAACTCTCAATGTAGGACATTAAAGTTTTGAGATGTATATTTTCTATGTTGTACAATTTTCTTTTATAGCAATGATTAAAACACCTTGACCTAGGTAATATGTTCGCTATAATCGAAGTCGATTATGTGGCTCAAAATTGATTAATTACAGTTTAAGTATACTCAATATTGTATTTGTATTGCATATTAATTTTACTAAATATCCAGCTTCAATAAAGTTCGCTAAGCCTGGGGCATATCCGTATCTGTGGTGGTATATATTCACTATATAAAAATATGAAATTTTCCGAAATTCCAGACGAATTTCCTGATTATTTCGTTATCTATTAAGGATAATGTATACACATTTTATTTGAAAATCCACATTAAATAAATCAGAAATGTATTTGTCATAACTTCATAAAGAAATAAATATATGTATATATATCAAATTTAATCACAGATAATTTAAAAGGACTAAAACTAAACGCCGAAACACATACTGTAGGTAGGTGGTAGATCTGGTATATTCATAATGTCAAAAACATCATTCTGGTAATACTTCTTGACCTCTTCTGACAAATCCTCTTCTTTGGAGTAAATGCTTTCATCTATAGACTGATTGACTTTGTGTTGACCACCAAAGATAGATGATGGATTGCTCTGAACACCTATCGAGGTAGGCTGCGCATTTGGCGAATTCGCAAATACATTGCTTTTACTGCCGAAATCTATTGGTGTTGGTGCAGACTGGGCAAAAATATTTTGTGGTAGAGTTGGTGACACTTGATTCTGATTTGAGAATATATTTTGTTGAGGTTGAGAAGCAAATATATTTTGATTTGTTTTGACAGTATTGAAGGGTGATGTCATAGTATTCCCTACAGGAAAAATGTTTTGGCTGCTCTGAGTAGCAGCAGTACCGCCGCCAAACACATTGGTTGGCTGTTGATTCGTTGCAAAAATATTGGGGCTACCCTGATTAGCAAATATGTTACCCTGGGCTTGGTTTACAGTGTTGTTGGCTACATTTGAAAAGATATTTGGCTGAGTTAGACTTTGTGGGGAACCACCTCCAAATATATTTGTACTGGCCTGTTGAGTCTGGAAGATGTTCCCTGTATTTTGGGTGGGAACTACATTAGATTGATTTCCAAATATGTTTGAGGTACCAGTATTGCTAGTAGCAGATGTTCCGAATGTGCCACTTGTACTCGATGCAGGTGAATTATAAATTGATAGCAAAATATTAATTACTTCTTGGCTAGGATTTTGCAAAGCTCGAACTTTTAATATAACACCTTGAAGAAGGTCTTGCAATTGCTGGGTCTAAAATTAAAAAATACATACATCAGACAGTTATAATATCACATAAGTAGACTTTACATATTGAGCAAGATTTCCACTTTTTTGAGCTTCATAATAACTAAGACGTATCTCCTCAGAACTGGTATCGTCAAACCCAGGAAAGGCTGGCTTTTCTTTAAATGGTGCATAAGAAGAGAACAGCCACTGTCCACCTTTCTCAGCCAGAGTCATGTCGGTAACGACAGATTTGATCAGAGTATTAACATCTACGGAATTAGGTGGTCTAGCAGGCTGAGCAGGATTTCCAAAACTAGTTTGACGCAATATCGAAGTGGATGAAAAATTTGTATTGTTACCTAAAATAAGTTCGTTTATTTATGCATTATGTTTATTTGTATAAACATACTGGGAGTTTGGTGCTCATTATAACAGGTATTTCCAAATTTGCAAGTGCCTTGAAGAAAATATTTGCAGACAACCATTTTAAATATTTAACACAAACATAAATAATACTTATTTTATAATTTTATAGGTTATGCTTACTTCCTAATTTCTATTAATGTTTTTATTGTACTGGTAAGTAGTACATAATCGCATTACATCGATTATAAGGTAAATATGCAAAAAAAATCAATAGTTTTAAAATAGAGCATTAAGTTTTAACTTAAATTTTTCCCCCGTTATCAAATTTTTGGAAAATTTGGTGTATTGTAGGGACGCAGAAGAAATATCGATATATAATAATTTTTAACCGATTTTTTTTCAAAGTTAATTAAAATTAATTTTTAATAAACTTTTAAAATTGATACTTAATTTCAAATGTTTACCAAAAATATCACTAATCTTTGAAATATTTAGAGAAAAATATATTTTTTCAGACTAATAATTCACTGGTTTTCTATTTTCTTAAAAATATCGATACATATTTTATAAAATATCGAAATTTTTTATATTAGCTGAAATAAATATATCGATATTTTAAAAATTATCGTAAGCGTTATCGATATTTTTTAAATTAACGGTATATCGAAATATATAGGATATTTTTTCGTTGACCAATACCACAACAGACTGCGTGGATATATCTATATTCTTTTCACGACCGACACCCCTATTGCAGGGTCTCCTATAACGATATTTTTTCATTAACTATCGATTTTTTTTGCCGATATTTTTTTGACCGTTAGATCGATATTTTTATTAAAAAATAAAAAAAAATATTGTTATTAAAAACAAATTAAAGATATTGCTTAAGCATTATAAAAAATATTCCAAAATTGGTATTTAATTTTAAAAGTTTAGTGCATTTGTAGTATTTAAGTTTAAAAGTTTATTAAATATATTGCATTTGTGTATTTTTTCATCCATATCGATATATTTTTTCAAATATCGATATATAATAATATCGAATGTTTTTTTTCGCCGCTCGATAACCTATTAGAAGAGTGTCATATATTTTAAATCTTCTTCACTTTCTTTTCTCGGTTGTTATATTGTACTGTTTTAAAATAATGGAGATAATCGAATTGTAATTCCATAATTTTCTCATATTGATTTGACATTGGTGAAGCTATGTATGTAGTTAACTACAAGTTGATTTATTTATTTATTTATATATGATATCAGGAGAAATTTTTCGGTTTGACGTCTAGACATGTGGTTCATTTCTAAGAATTCAGTTTGTTGACGTTTTGCCATATGGCTGTGAAATATGGACGGTTGGGGTTAAGCCTATGAATTAGTGAAAATTTAATGGTTGTTGAAAATGACTTCAAGAAGGACGAGAATTAAAGGCATAGCCAATATACCCCAGCGAAAAAAAGCAACTCCTACCGACGATAGAGAAGCTAGAAAAGAGGAAGCGAATTCGAAGGGCTCATTAGACACTACCCAAGATAATAGAGCTGTAAGTTCTTCTAGCAATGACACCCAGCATGATATTAAGACAGACGCAATAGATGATTCCACCGGAAGCTATGGTGAAAAGTTTAATAAATCTAATATATGTGATAATCAAGATATAAACAATGAGCAGAATACGATTGATTTAAAAAAAACAACAGATTTTCCTAACACAGGTGAATTGCCTAGCGCACAGGCTAACAATGCTAGAAGGAAGTTTTTGAAACCAGCAATAAATATTAATGTTGCTACTAAAAGACGATTACAGGATAACAAAAATGGGGAAATGGAGGATTCAGATCAGCTTTCAAAAAAAGTTTTGGTTGAGGATGGGGAAGAAAACATTACTAATGGTCATGTTATTGAGAAGAATCATTCAGATATGGTATTAAATGAGACTAATCTCTTTTCAACAGATATACCTGCATCTAGAACATCAGTTGTGACATTTTGTATGTACTTATAGTTTTTAAGTATTAGCGCTATTAAGGTAGTTCTCGATTTAGCTCAACTAAATTATCTTATTAGTAGGAACTGTTGCATCATATTATATAAATTAAATTGAAATTTCAGCACCGAATATTAAACACATAGTGCCAGATGTTCAGAGCCCTTTGGACTCAGATTATTCAGTACCACCCTCCAGTCCAACCAAATACAATAGGCGCGTTAAGGCGGTACCAAAGTTGAAGCAGCGAAAAACCAGTTTTAGCGCTAGCGAATCTGAGGATGAGTCCAGAAGGAATGGACGGATACGAAATAATTCTGTAAAATAGTGGAATGTATATTTTTTCTGTATATTAAGTGCATTATTTTTAGGTTTGCTCTGTGGCTTCCACAATTGGTCCAGATCCACCGACTCCCTTGTCTGATAGTATGAATACTCGAGAAGGCGCTCCTGTTATACAAAAGAAAATATGCAGAACCGATCAGTCGAGAAAATTGGCGGAGGCTCGCAGGGAATTTCAAAAAAAATTTGGCACGACGAATCCAGATAAACAGAAGTTGAAAATGATTGATTTAATATTTTATAATCCCTCTACAAATCCTATGAGGTATGTATATTGTGTGGCAGAACCTACTGGGCATTTTTGTTAAATAATAAATTTCATTTTTAGTCAACAAGCCAATGGTCAAATTCTGCCTGTAACTGATAGTAACCAAAATGAGAGCAATATTGAGGAAGTCGTGGAAGAGGAGGCTGTCGACGATCCGACAAAGGAAAATAACTCGGACAACGGCGTTCCCGTGCCCCAAATAAAAATAGGTCCATCCGGAGAGATTATACTGGACGAGAAAAGCTTGATGGTGGAGAACGCGGAAGTGACCAAGCAGAAACAGAAAATTCAAAACTCGGAGGTAGTAGACGGCAATTTCGATTCCGGCTACGGGATCTACACGAGAGCCGTCCGCTCGAAAGACTGGACCCACAAGGAGACGTTGCGTTTCTACAAGGCGCTGAACCTTATAGGAACCGACTTCACGACCATGTCGAAGTTGTTCCCGAAGCGATCCAGACGCGAACTGAAACTGAAATTCAACAAGGAGGAGCGCATCAACCGCCAACTGATCGACAAGGCCATCATGCAGCCGTGTAGCTACAACTTCAGCGAGCTGAAGCGGGAGATCGAGATCGAGGAGGCCGAGGAAGCGGCGGTTCAGAAACTGAAGGAGGAGGAGCTCGAGCAGCGCAAGAAAAACAGACAGTCGAAGCGGGGCCGGAAACGGAAGAGTCTGATAGACGCGGAGCCCGGACCCGAGCCCGAAAGAGATCAATCGCGGACGCTGTCTTTAGATACCGAGCGCGAGATCGTCTTGAAACCTCCCGGTCCCAAGAAATTGAAATCTTTAAACATCACCAGCGTGTTACAGAGCGACAGCGACGCCGACGTGTCCGATCTGGAGACGCAAAGCGAATGCGACGACCAGGATGTTATTTTGCCGGCCCTGCAGCAGACTCGTTCCGGTAGAATGCCGAAGAGCATTCAGAGATACTCGACGGAGGCCGAAACGTCGGCTGCTAGAAAGGGCAGGCTCGCGTCTCTGAGCTCTTACCCGGAATTGAACTCCGACAAGCTGGTGCCGGGTTCCGTCGTGCTTATGTCCGAGGACAATAGCAACGATAAGTACAAGGTTTATATGGTGACGCCGGAAAAGACGTTGACTGCTTTGGATCTGAGCGAAGACGTTGTCTCGAACATCATAAAGGGGAACGAGGCGATAGACGACGAAATCGTCATACATCAAAACCAGGAAACCAACATCACTATACCGGCCACGCCTCCTCCAGATGTACAACAGATCCAAAACCAAACAGTTACCGAAACGGGAACCTATCTGATGCTTTGAATTGTTTTGAGTTTTCTTTTATGTTTTACTAATACCAAATTTGTTGAAGGGGACAAGCGTTACTCGATCACATTGTGATATATCGATGTAAAAAATGGCCAAGTGGATAAGAGTGTTTCAATTTGTTTCTGACACAACAGAATACATTTTATCCATCGTGCTTCAAGTGCTTTTTATATAACCAGATCGTTGAGAAAGAGCTACCTACAAAATACAACTTATTGTGTAGGCCAGAGAGAATCTAACACCTATTAAAGAGCTTACAAAGCCCGAACAGGAAAAAGAGAAATCTAGAAGCTGAAAAAATATCTTTTGCGTTCTAAAAATAAATTACAAAACAAAATAAACAATTGTTGAACAAATTGAATTGAAGTAGGTTTTGCTTGCTTCACCAAAAAAATTGAAAAAAAAAAGAAAACCAAAATGGAGGATTTAAGAGTTAATGTTAAGAAATAACATTTTTGCATTTTTGATATTCTTGTTATATATTTATTTATTTATATTAAGAAATGTTACTGCTTGACAAATATAATAATTAGAAATGAAATGTTTTTTTTGTTATTTTAAATCCCAGTGGGAATTACAAAACTTCGACAATTTCACAAGGTAACCATTTTGAACTTTCTATGGCGTCCCACAAATTACAATCTTGTTCTACTTTTTCTCTGTTTAGCTTCTCTACATCAAGTGGTAATGAGTGCTCTGTAAGAATGTTTTATATATAGAATAGTTAATATAATATAAAAGAAAATACTTACCAATTAATTCTAAATCATCCTCTTTCTTCATGTCTTCTTGCTGTGTCATGTAAGCACTGTGTTGCATAGCGGCTGTAGCAGTTTGGTCATAGTAGCTCTATATAAAATAATGGTTTGTATATATACTCATATTTAGTTCACTTTATTCTTACTTGTTGCCAATTGGCAGCATAATTTTGCCAATAAGATGGATCATAATACTGACTGTAACTTGTAGTATCAGTTGTGGTTACTGAAGTAGAAGTTCCATTTGTTGTTGGTGTGTCTCCAGCACCTTTGGGCTTAGGCACAGCATTACAAATTTTCAATGCTTTAGTACCCAAACCAACATAGCCATTCATAGTTACTAAGCTATCTTTCATTTCATCCTCACTGCCAAACCTCACAAATCCATAGCCTCTACTAAAACCACTGTTGTCCAAAATAACTAAAAAACTGTTAAAGTAAAAAAATATCAGCAATTGTCAATGATAACATTTACCTTTAGCTGTCTTAATTGTATTGTACTTTGAAGAAAACACTCTGTATAAATTATAATCATCTACATCTGGACTCAAATCACCTACCCATACCGAGAATTCTCTATCGACAATCTGTCTTCCAGGATTGTTACTAGCATTATTTAGCCTGAATCGTACAATAGGATTGGTACCAGGTATTGGCTTAGAATTAAGTTTATGCATAGCATCAATTGCTTCATCATCATTAGCAAAGTGAACAAAGCAATATCCAGCTGGTTCTCCGGTAAATTTATTTCTCATAACTTTAACGCTTAAAGGATTCTCACCCATTTTTCTAAAAGCATTCAATATAAAGGTTTCAGTCATATAAGGCTCCAACTAAAAGATCAAAATTAATTATGTGAATATTCTAAATGTTTTGTCTTTTTTACACTGCCCATCCATAATTGACAATGTACCATGTTAGTCATGTTTGCGAATTTAGCTTTAAAGGAACGAACAAACGTTTTGTTTATATCACACTTGTTAATAATATAGGTTAACTTAGCGATGACAAAAAATATCGATCTATCGATATATTCTGAAAAAATAATTATATTTTTTCCGTTGTATTGATATTTTTTGAACCAATATTTTTTTAAACCAAAAAGTATCGATAAATGTTTTGCAAACTATCTCTTTTTTATACTTTTTGCAAAAAATATATCAATATTTTTTTAAAATACCGAAAACGTTATACTAAAATATCGATATTTTGATTTTCTCGATGGCCAACGTCCCTAGGTTAACTTAGAGACTTCTTCTTATATGTTTGTTTGGAAAAATTGACAATACTCTACAGATTTGCTTTTTATATAATTATAGCTTTTTTATTTACGGATTGATTTTATTTAAATCAGGATAAAACAAAATGTCTTAAATATATAAAACTGTCTTATTTGTGTTATTATATAATCTATGGCGCCATTTTGCATCGTATGTGTGGTGCAGAATTAGCTAAGAGAAACTCTATTACTCTATGGAATTAGCCATTGAAAGTTAAAAGAAAAGGAAACGTAATTGTAATCTGTAGCTAAGAGATAATACTATTTTTTGTGCAATAAAACAATAATTCCAGTTACGTTACTTTACTATAATAACTTTATGGTTTCGATATAATAATGTTTTTAACTTCATCGCTATAAAAGCAATGCAACTTATATAATTTTTTTGTGATTATAAATTTGACATATTATTGTCAAATAAGGTAACTTTGAGCTTTGGTATTTGTTTATATTTTTTATATTCAAAAAATATTTAAAAATACATGTAATTTTAAATAGTTGCACATGAATGGTTGTAAAGATAAATCACCGTAGAAGGCAATATGGTTTAAGATGTAGGTATGATAATTTAGATAATAAACATTTTTTTATTTGTTTAAATAATATTTGTAGTTGTACAACCGCCACTAACGAATTAAAATAGTTACATCATGTTTAATGGCTTTACAAATGAAATTAAAATGAACTATTCAATCAATAAGTTTTGTTAAAGAATTATTGAGCATGTGCAGTATATCTACCCCCTCAGTTTTGTCTTCCCACCCTTATTCTCAGTCAAGAGTAGTTGAAATCAATAAAGAAAATTTGTATATAAAAAGCAATATATACAAAATACTATGGTAATAGTACAATTGAATTGGTGAAAAATTGAATGGTTGCTCTGTTGGCTAATTTAAAGAGGTATAATTTAATATTTTGGACAAAAGGCTATTAACAAGATGCAAACTTTAAGAAAGAAAACAAGTCCATTGAAATGTGAGTGGGTGTAATTGTATTAAATATTAAAGCTTGTAAGATTTTGTTTATATTACAGATAAGAATGAAACCACAAGATTTTTGGGGGATGGTGTAAGTTTTAAAGCTAAACTAATAGGTATTTTGGAGGTGTCTGAAGCAAGAGGTGACAGAATGTGCCAGGAAGCACTTAGTGATTTAAAAATGGCTATAAGAGCGGCAGGGGAGCATAAACAGAGAATAACTGTGAATATTGCTATAGATGGTCTTAGATTAAGAGATGAGAAAACTGGAGTGAGTTTTTCATAAATGTAAATAATGCATCATTAAAATATGTAACACTTTTCAGGATTGCCTCTACCATCATCCAGTGCATAAAATATCGTTTATTGCTCAGGATATGACTGATTCAAGAGCATTTGGCTACATTTTTGGTTCTCCTGATACAGGACATAGATTCTTTGGTATCAAAACTGACAAAGCCGCTAGTCAGGTTAGGGTTTATGGTGATTATATAACAACAGGTGCATAATAAGTACCACTATTTTATCACAGGTTGTAATTGCCATGAGGGATCTATTTCAAGTAGTTTTTGCTTTAAAAAAGAAAGAAATTGAGCTTGCCAAGCAACATTTGGAAAAGAGCTATCTTCCTACATCACCACTTTTTTCAGATAGTTCTAGTGTTAGCTCTAAGGTAAGGCATAATTTGGATTTTAGAACCTTGCTGATAACATTATTATTTTTAGCCCTCAGAGAAATTAAAGAGTGAGCATAAAGCTAGCAGTAGTGTTGCTGATAGTAAAAATTCTGGTACAGCAGTGGCTGACCTGGTTGATTTGGAATTAGAGTTGAATAGTTTGCAGCAGGGCTTAAATCAAATGGAGAGAATAACACCATCAGATCCTTTTGGCTCAAAAGATGATCCGTTTGGAGATAGTTTTATCAGTTACCCCATAAATGTAAGTACTGTGGATATTTTATCAGTGTCACATATTGTTTTCCCAATTGTTAGAAACTGATTCTCCCTCCGCCGCCATCATCTACCAGGGAGAGATCGAGCCGGACCTCCGATTCCAGCATATTGAGCACCAAAACCCCACCAAACACGGCGGCCAGCGTAGACAGCGGCACCGACTCGCTGTTCAGCTCGAAGACAAATAAAGAATTCACGTTCTCCCAAGATTTCAACAGTTCGCACGAGGAGCCGAGCAGTGGCGACTGGTTCACCCCGTCCTTCGGCAACAGAATCTTCGAGGAACCGGCGCCCCTGGTGACGACGGAATCCGTCAAGGACGAGAAGCACGAGGCGGCCAAGCAGGAGATTATGTCGCAGTTCGATGTCTTCACCGAGCTGGATCCCCTAGGTATGTTTGGTAGACGTCGGAATGACACTCAGTTTAGTTTGGTTTCCTTCTGTTCCGTTTTATCATTGTTGATTTTCAGTATATTGATTTTGATTATTGCATCGTGCATTATTGGGTTGTTTCTTTTGTTTTGATTCCGAGGAGGTGGTGACGATATTGTTGATGAATATAAAGATTCGGTGGTAAAGGGTCTGTTTAACGAGTACGTCAAAAGCTTTTTCTTGGAGCCGTGTTAGTTGTGGTTCGAACTTTGTACATATTTTATCGTAATATGCTCAGACAAAACCGAGGTTTTGTGTTTTGATAAAAAAATAACCGAAAATGTTCTACGGCACGGTTTCAGAATATATTAAACCAAAGTCGATGATGTGGTTCTACGCGGGAGACAACGAAAAGGTTGATTTTACTGGTATTTCAAGATTCAGGAATATGACGTTGGTATACTAATTTCGTTATCACAGTCGCCTGATGTAAATCTAATTCAAGACGTGTTCAGTGTGAAGTTCGTCAGAGTTCTGGAAGTAAGTCTCAAGTCTGGACTCTCGGGCGAACGTTGTCGTCAAACTCTAGAAAATTTAGTATTATGTCCAAATAAATATACTTGGGACCCTTGTTCCTTGTTCGATGTGACTCTTGGAATGGCCGATACATACCAGGTGTACCGGAAAGTCATTACCGTTTTTTTTTTCGGATGAAACTACATGATTTTTAAGCAAATGGGACAATTTATTTATGCAAAGTATTGGCCATTTGGTTCTGTACATTTTGCCCATCTTTCAGGCAATTTTTTGATGTCATCCCCAAAAAACTGTTTGTCCTTTGATCAAAACCACTTTTTGAGACATTTTATAACCTCTTTGAAATTGACAAAGTGCTGTTCAGTAAGCGCGTGTTCCATTGATGCGAAAAGTTGATAGTGGGACGGGGCAAGGTGTGGTGGGTGCGATATATCTCCCATCAAAGTTCTTTCAACATGTGGTGTATTCGGACCCATTCTGGACGTTTTTCGATGAATACATGGTTCAGATTGATCATTTGTTATCGGTAGCGATTACTATTAACTGTTTCACCAGGTTTCAACAGTCCGTAATACAGCACGCCACTCTAGTTCCATCAGACTTGCGACCAAAACGATTTGGCTTTGGAGTCAATCGGCTAGCTTCGTCAGGTGAACTATGGCTTTTGCGCTGAGGGTTTTCAAAATAAATCCACTTTCCATCACCCGTCACTATTCGATGCATGACTTTCAATCATTTGCATGTCATTCAATTGATGTGGTTCCGATTTTTTGGATATTCTCGATTGCTTGGAAGTTTGATGTCAGTAGTATAAAATGATATGTGTCCAATATTAACATTGCATATTTAAGTCTAGCGACATCTGTTAGAAAAACTGGTAATGACTTTTCGGTGCACCTGGAAATCTTTCTTGCTGGTCTTTCTCGGAGTATTCTATGAAATCACAGGAATTCGATATAAATTCCGAGAAATCGTATAGATAGTTGGTGATTGGTGTCATAGTGGTGTAGACCACCTCACCGGCGCATTAAGTTCTTCTTCTTCGACGCGTTTAGGCGGGGAAGCCCTATCGAGATAATTTCGTTAATACTTCATTAACAGCTTCTTTCTAAAAAAAGTTGATATTACCTATAGATATCTCCTTTAAATAACGACAATTTAACAATAAATACTGAAATAAGATTGGATATAAGTTTTTATGATCTTCATACAGTAAAGAAAACGGCATCTCTCCATCCATCATCCTGCACTAACACATTTCAACCTTACTAACTATGAAAATCTACATATCTGTGGTAAAATAAAATACAAGACGTTTTGTTTTATTCGTTTATTCGTTCTACACGTTTTTTTCGTTTTCGTTCTGTGAGTAGATAGACGCAAAATCGAACCGAAGTCGACGCCCGAAAGAAAAACTATTTTATTTTACCCTAGGTACCGGTAGAAGTAAGCCATATATTGATAAGAAACATTTCTTTCAAGAGCTGAAAAATCCCCCGAAAAAGGCCCTTAACGAACTGGCGTCGACGTCGAACAGTTCGGCCGCTCAGGACCTGTTTAATATTAACTTTAGCCAGACGGCGGCGACTAAGACGACGTCCGCCACCACGACCACGACCGCGTCCTCCACCACCATCTACACGAACACAACGAACATCTTCACGGCCGATCCCTTCGGCGAGGACCCGTTCGTGAAGGAAGACCCGTTTGCCGAGACGGACTTCTCGGGGCAGGACCCATTCGAGACGGAGTTCGCGACGCAGCAGGTCGGCAGGGACCTGCACGCGATCTTCCAGAACAACCTATCGCGGTCGCCGAAGACGGGGGCGACGGAGGGCGCGGGCGGGCCGAGTAGCAGTCCCAGGACGGTCCAGTTCACGAAGAGCGGCACGTTCGACGACAGGAAGTCGAGCTCGGAGATGCTGTCCGAGACGGAGAACGCGCCCGAGCCCCCGCCTAGACCCGCGGCCACCCTCACCCTCGGGGAAATACAGCCGCCGCCGTTGCCCCCGAAGAAACAGGGCGATATCGTGCTGAAGCCGCCGCCGAGGCCTCCGCACACCGAGGATAACCGTTACGATTACATTGAGAAGTTCGAGCGGGAACAAAAGGTGCTCGACATCAAGAGTATCCTGGACAACACTCCCCCGTTGCCCGTGCCTCAGCGAAAGTCCAAGTTCGAGTCGGACTTCACGACGCCCCCGGAAAGGCCGAGGAAACAGAATCAGCACTCCAGCGATGAGGATTACCTCACGCCCATATCATTCCCGGACAGTTCGGAGAGTCCCGGCGTACTACTGCCGCCTCCGCAGAGGCACGCCAAGAAAGAACAGCAACAGGCTCAACCGGCGGCGGCGACGGTGGAAGCTCCAGCTGTCGTCAAAGACGATCTGAACAACTCCCTGGAGGGTTTGGACATCACTCTGAGCCAGCTGACACTGAGCGGGCTCAACGACCTAGCCAGCAAGCTGAAGATACCCCCGCATAAACTAAGCAATATGACACTAGTTCAATTAACGAATTATCTATCGACATTCATCAAGGCCCAGTCGAAGACGAAAGATACCCTGACCGCGGATAACGTCTTCCCCGCCTTTCAGGCAGATTTCTCTGCCAACTTCGATAACGCGACGACCAACAACGCGGACGCGACTTACGACCGCTACGCCGTCTTCCGCGAGCTCCAGGAGGAGATCAAGCAGACCAAGATCGACACGGAGCCGGAGCAGATCCAGGAGGAGAAGGAGCGTCTGGAGAGGACGGCGTCGATCGAGTCGCAGCACACGGGCGACAACAAAACGTCCGGCGAGGATAAGTACGCGGCTCTGAGGGAGATCGTCGAGATCGAGATCAAGCAGGCGGAGATGAAGAAGGACGAGGTGAACCGGAACATCATACCCCGCGACGAGACGCTGACCAAGGAGGACACGCTGAACGAGGACCAGGACAAGCGGGTGGAGGACATCAACCTGGCCAACAAAGAGCACAGTATGAACGAAGTTCCTGAGAAAGATATTATCTCGAAAGACTGCATCATCGAGTACATGATGGAGAGCAAGGAGACCAAGTCGGCGACGCCGGAGAAGTCGCCGTCGAGGTCGCCGGTGATGAAGAGCCCGGTGCCGATTGCGGTGACCGACGTCATACAGTCGAACGCTAGGCTGACGTCCGGATCTTTGTCGGACATTTTAAGTGGCAGCTCCCCGGAGGTGGACAACACTGGCAGCAACTCAGACGTACCTAAGAAGAATTTGGATCCGACAGGTAAGAATTATCAGGTTCATGAAAAAGTAATCCATATTTTTAAAAAGTTTGAACTATCGACTGAGAAACATTGGAAACAATCAAACTAGTCGATAGTCAAAAAAGTACTCGACTGAAATAGTAATTACAGACGAATAGATATAGCAGACGGAGATGTGCGAGTTCCTTCCGGTTTTAATTTTGATAGAGGAAAAGACGGATATAATTGCTTCGATCTATGTGCTAGGGATGTCGTCCACGGAGAAAAATAATAATATTACGATTTTAGTAACAGGCCATTTGAAAAGTTCCCGGCCGACCATAGTAAATCACATTCTTTTGGCAAACTTAGTTTTTTATTCAACATAATTCCCTTCAAGGGTGATACACTGATTATAGCGACCCTCCAATTTTTCCATACCATTTTTGTAGTACGATTTGTCCTTTGCTTCAAAATAGGCCTCAGTTTCGGCGATCACCTCTTCATTCGACGAAAATTTCTTCCCAGCGAGCATTCTTTTGAGATCTGAGAACAGGAAATAGTCACTGGGAACGAGATCTGGAGAATACGGTGTATGAGAAAGCAATTCGAAGCCCAGTTCATGGATTTTTGACACGATGCATTGTCTTTGTGAAGCAGCACTTTCTTTTTCTTCAAATGTGGCCGTTTTTAGGCGATTTCGTCGTTCAAACGGACTAATAACGCTATGTAATAGTCGCTGTTGATGGTCCTTCCATTTTCAAGATTGTCAATGAGAATTATTCCATGCGCATCCCAAAATACAGACGCCATAACCTTGCCAGCCGACTGTTGCGTTTTCCCACGCTTTGGAGCGGGTTCATCGTGTGCAGTCCACTGGGATGACTGTCGATTGGACTTCGGAGTGAAATGATGGAGCCATGTTGTCATATCATCCATTGTCACATATCGACACAAAAACTCGTCAAACCCTGGTCCGAATCATCTCATCAAATCGCCGTTGTTTTTGATCAAAAGTGAACTCACGCGGTACCCACTTTGCACAGAGCTTTCTCAAACCCAATATACTGGTGAATGATGTGATGTATATGTTCAGTTGATATCTTTAGAGTTCTGCTATTTAGTTCATTTTGTGGATTTTTTAAACGTTTTCGTCGGTAACAACCTCTTTTGGGCATCCAGTGCGTTCACCGTCTTACGTATTCATTTCACCACGTCTAAACTTTGAAGCATGCCAATCTTTGATGGTTGTTTTTCCAGGGCAGTGTCCGGAAACTCGGCATCAAGCCAAGTTTTTGCTTCAACTGTATTTTTTCCCTTCAAAAAACAATATTTCATCAACATGCGATATTACTTTTTTTTCACAATAAGAAAAGTTGCTTCATTAAAAATGCTCTAATTCACAAACTAATGACCCGACAGCTGTCAAATTTATACAGGCATCTTTTGAGGGTTAGGGCTAACTTAAAAACATATGGATTTAATTCTAGTAGCGTCATCTATGCGTCAGGCCAGCGACTTTTCAATTGATCTGTTATATATATTCGTATATATATTTCGGTAGTTAAAACTTACTAAACAATATTTATTGTAAAATTAATGTTTCAGATTTTTATTTCATGTTTTTTTTTTAATTATAACTTTTATTAACCAAAATATTCAAAACATACACTATCAAAAGGTAATTTTTCCACGCTCTACAATGTGAAACGCAACTACTTCATATGAAAGCTGCACAGGCACGGAATAATAACAAAATAATTTAAGGTTATTTCTTTCTTAATCGTCACAATTAGTTTTGTGTATATAGATGTTATCAAAAATGTTAATATACAAATGAATTGTCAAAATTGTTCTTAAAAAAATGTTTTAATTTGAAATGCTAATAATAATTGAAATTTAAAAAACGTGGATTATTTTTCCTTTCCGTTTTTAGAGCAATCTTTAGTACGCGGTTTTTTTAGGTGAATCCTGGGCTATTTTTGATCAAAGCAGTGCCAACATCGAAAGCAAAGAAAACCTAGGGGCTATCCAGAGCGAGGAGGGCATTTCCCCGTGGTCCAGTGACTCGAAGGAATTCGGAAACAAGTCGCCGACCGACTGGAAGAAGGAGCCCAAGGGCGGCAAGAGGTGGAAAAAGAACCGAGAAATGGAAGACTGGTGGGATACGTCGGTGGATCCGGAAGGTAAGCGTTTAGGGTACGAGGTCACGTGACGCAGCGATGTTCATAGGTCCGTACTACCCAGCTAATCGGCGGTCTACCGATTCCTACGAGGATGAGTACTACGAGTGCTACGACAGGCCCCGCAGGCGAAGACAGGGTGGTGGAGGAGGAGGAGGAGGAGGCGGTTGGCAAC
Source organism: Rhynchophorus ferrugineus (assembly GCF_030347505.1). Lineage (NCBI taxonomy): Eukaryota > Metazoa > Arthropoda > Insecta > Coleoptera > Curculionidae > Rhynchophorus > Rhynchophorus ferrugineus. Next base: position 15,800,469 of record NW_027472587.1, read on the forward strand.
ACGGCAACCAGCAAACCGGCGGTCATTCCTCCAGTTCCAGGGACGTCAGTCCGTGGGAGGAGGAACCCAGGAGGCGGGAGGGCAGGCCTGGCTGGGGCAAGCATCCGAGAGGACATTCGTTCGAGCGGCACAGAGACATGAAGCACGTAGACAGTTGGGATGATGACGATGATTACGAGTAAAGAATTGAGTCTAACTCGTGTTTAAATTATAATTGAAATAAATTTGCTCGGTGTAGATACGACGAGGAACATAGATCCCGAGGTCACTATTTCCCAAGGCACGCGTCCAAAGATATCGATCGACATGGCGGTGGCGGAGGCAGAGATATGGAGACTGATAGGTGGGATGATTATGGAGACCGGAGGTACAGGCGTAGACGAGAGAGCAGTAGAGAACCAAAAGAAAGCAAGGACCGTTGGTGTTGTCCGGATTGGGAGCAAGGTACGACTCCACGGGATAATTTATTCATCGTTTAGTACAAAATATTTTTTATATACAGAAAAATCTGGACGATACCCTGCCAGAAGAGGTAACATGCCAGATCGCCGTGAGAGGTACGACGAGAAATACAGGAGCAGCCGCGAATCTCAAGACTCGCCCTGGGAAGATGAGTACTCAAACGACATAGAAGACTCCCATTCTCCTCACTACGTCACCAAGAAGACCTGGAAACAGAGGCCTAGTAGTGCGTCGGAGATGGACAGGAAGACTGGAGAGATCAAATCTCGACATTATCTAGGAACAGGTGATTTGACGCTCTTTAAATTTTGTTTTGTTTCTGGTTTTCTGGCACCTGGCAATGTATCGATGAATCACCTCCATTTTGTTTTTGACATTTTGAGATATACTGTAACTGGTGGCGTTAAGTGGCGTAGAAAAATCGAAATGGGAATGCAAGAAATGTATTTTTAAAGACATTCTGCACCCCATTGTTTAAAATTTTTGTAACAAATCATTTTCTAAAAATATTTTCAGCTTTAAGATTTCTTAAAAAGCCAAGCCGCTAACTCTTTTGCGGTAAGATTTCCATCGAATTCAATGTTTCTTATTTGTCAATGTTATTTATTAAGTTTTCTTATTTGTCATCAAACACAGTTTTATATGTAAGGGAGGAGGAATCAATCAATCAATCTATTTTTTTGTAGGATAAGAGGTTCATATTTAACGTTTGATTTACAGTCAATTATTGTCCAAACTTTAACTTCATAGTGGTTTTTGGTGTCTCTACTGTCCCACAAACAGAGAAAACTACAATATTTCGTAAAAAATCCCTGTAGTCCAAGCAATATTGCAACAACTTTTAAATCAGCAGAAACTTTTCAGTTGTATTCTTTGTATTTGATTAAGTCTAATATTAGTTTCATGTTTTCATACGTTTCTTTTAAAATTACTGAGTATGCTATAGGTATGGAAGGACATTGGCTGCCGTTGTGGAGTAATACAGCTTTTAAGCATACCTGGTATTCACACTATTACTAAGAAACGTGACGTGTTAGACACCCATATCACTAGACAATGTTTTTAACAATGGAATAGGGAATTCAAAATACGTAATCATATTTATGTTAGAAAAATTGCTAATGTATGAATTATGTATGAAGAAATTGTCATACAAGGTAGTTGGGCATGGTGTAAAGAAGTCATAGAGCATCAGTAAATGCTTAAACAAGGATGATAAGAATAAATTCCTGGATCTGTTAATTAGAACGGATGGTTTTGTTCGCAGGGGGGAGCGATGGCGAAAGAGACCGACGTTACAAGGGCGCTCGGCGGTCCAGAAGCCGCGATTCCCAATTTAACGAGCATCGACACAAGTCGGACGCGGTAGGTCGTCCGTCTCATCGCCTGAAACCGCACAAACCGCTCGACACCGACTACCTGGAGATGCCGCCCTCCAAGAAAGAGTTAGACATGGGCGACAAGAAGATGTCGTCTCTGCGCAGGAAAGCGAAGGAGAGCAATAGCGTCGGCGAGCCCATCGTCAGCACCTTCCCCAGGAAGGCTACGGCGAGGGCGAAGTCTCTGTTCGACAACGATTTCTTGCCTTCGGACGAGAGCCCCATCATCAAGGACAAGGACGGCAAGTTCAAGTTCGACAATGACTATGAAAATGCCGAGAGCGATCTGCCCGTGCTCAACAGGTCCATTAAAGGTATTTTCCTGATAAAGGTGGCATCACAAGAACTAGCGCCGACACGGGTAGATGTCGCGAATGGTAGTATTTGATGATGTGTGAGAGGATGCTTTCCTACAAAATGATTAGGCAACTTATAATGCGTATAAGAGACCGAAACAATATACTAGATAATAATACAGTTCTTGTCCTGCTGTCCTTTATATTAATATTATTACAAGTTAACATCAGGCAAAATTCGTTCTAATAATGATGTCCGTCCTTTGGAAGCAATTTTCTATATAACTTAAATTTAAACTTTGATTAGTATTTATATCGCATTCAGTTTTGTGTATGTGAGAGAAAAATTTACTTCAAGAACATTGAGAAATGTAGAGATCGAAACAAGAACAATTTTCAATATAATCCTTTCATTTGTTTCACAGTTATAATTTAGGTACTAGCGAGCGCGCCCTGTGTTCGAAATCCGACCACAATTTATAAAATTACTCATGTTTCTCTTATAGACTAAAGATAATAACTTCAAAATGATGTGTTAATATTGATAAAACTTTTGTTTTATCAATGTTTTGGCAATATTTTCAATATAAGACCAGAAATATATTTGATACAATAACATTAATTACAGTAACAAATGTCTGTATATTAAAATACATGAAAACTATCTTAAGAACTAACACCCACTAATTTTTTTAAACGCCATTTAATTAAATCTAATTTCCATAAGTTTTAATAGCCAACAAAGTGTTTAATAAGTTTAAATTACTACATCACTGAACATTATAACAAAAGCATCATGAGTAACATTATTTTCAGAACTGTAACAACTTCAGTGCATCAGGTATAAGTATACATGAATTTATTATTAAAGCAATAACAAACACAATTATTTTTTACAATATATAAGTTATATTAATGTAAGTCATTTACAATCATTAAATGAACTATTACTTCTAAAAATGTTGGTGTATAAAGTAAGTAACATGTAACTTTATCATTTTATGATATAATCATTTTATGTAATATTCTGAAATCTCACCGATACAGATAGCTCAACTTTAATTCGTCTTCTATGGCTTTCGTTAATCTACTGCTTTCTATTTTGCCAGGTATCCCACATGAGGACTAAAAACACAAATGAAAAATTAAAAAATTAATTTTATCTCTTCATGCACAAATTATTGTGTTTATAACCTGCAATTTTCTGCTTTTTCCTCAAAAAGGGAAAGAAAATTTTCACTAAGCTTATTAATATATGAATAACTTGTTTTTTAATTCCTTTAATTATTTTGAATATTTCAGATCCTTCACGTAAAAAAACTTTAATAATGAAGCTTTTATAGGTGATGATAATTATGACAAATTATTATGTCAATTTTAAAAATTAATACATTGATTAAATGACGATAATGAAATATTTAAGCTCAAATAAAGAAACCGAAGCGGTGATAGACATTTACTTCAGTTAATTAAAATTACGTTAAAATATTGAATTTGAAATATTCTGCTATTCTGATTAAAAATTGTCCAGCCTACTATTTCTAGATAAAAAAAATTACAGAAAGTATTAACGCGCTTTTTTTAGGTTTGAGACAACAGAGTCTGTTCGAAAAAAGCCAGTTGCGCTTGGACAAGAGCCTGAAGGACCGCCGCAGCGAATCCTTCCAGGAATCAAAGGTATCGCCCCGATACCAGACGAAACCCAGCAGCCCGTTCGAGGACGATTTCTCGCCCAGCGAGAAGCCGGATCACGGCGCTCCCGAGGGCAACGGCATATCGAGCATAAAGGAGGAGCCCGACCTGCCTGAGGAGGAGGAGGAGGAGGACGACTCGTTCGGCAAGGCCCGCGTCAACCCGGCGTCGAACGGTCGCAGGAAGATCCTCTACAAGAACCGCCTGTCGGGCCGGACCGATGTCAATTTGAAAAAGTCTGGATCTGTAAATATATTCTCGAGGGAGAACGACCCGTTCGACGACGAGTTCTTCAGCGGAAACGCGGAGCTCGAAGAGACCCAGCGCGATTCCGAGCTGAGGTGGACCGAAGAATTCGAGGACTCGGACAACGGTAGGAAATAGGCGGCTCAGTTATCGAAGGGGACGGGGACACTGTTCGTCAAGAATCTCTATTTAAAACTATTAGCTAGGCAAAATGGTTTTAGTAAATTATACAATTGGACTCTTTGATCTGAGGCAGTTTGAAAAATTATCCGTTATGAAAACGGACGGACAGGTCCGGTTTTAGGTTGATTCTTCTCTGCGTCAATATGGACGAAAGATCACGGGAACGTCAGGATTACGTCATTTTATAGAAGCTGAATTTTCTTTGGTAATACACTATAATAGGTAAGAGCAATTGGCTATTAATTGCAGTAATGAAAGAACCATCAGGCTATAACCTGAATTTTTGATGCAGTTTACGAAATATTTTGACATTTTACGTTCTCAACTGTCAGACGTTATATAATGGCAACCCCCCGTCACACCGTTTTAAAATGTCTTAAATTATAACTGTCATTTTATAGTACCTAAGTTATGTATATTACTTGAACTAGTTTTCCAAGCAGTCAGGCGTTTTTGAAGGACCCACTCGATTTGAATTTCGTCAGAAGAAACTCACTTTATCACATGCTTTATAGAATGGCAAATTTTGGTTTGACGTTTGCACAAAATATAGATAATTATTCTCAGTGTTTTGTGAACGTTTGCTACCTTTTGTCAATCACAGCCGTTGCGATCTATTTTTGGTTTTTAATACTATACTATTAATCTTAACTATAATAATGTACATCAGCTGAAAAAATTAGCTTTTATAAATTAACTTGTAAATCTAACGTTTACAGGATCTTGAACTAACACAATTAACAATGTAAAACTTCGCATTTCGTTTAATTAGCATTTAGCCACAATTGATTTAGAAAATATCAAAACGTGAACATACATGTAGGCGATTTTTTAGACTATTTTTCAAGCTGACCTCTCATTATTTATTGTTATACATGTAAAAACCCGATGTTCGGGTATAGGATGGTGTACTTAATAAATTTTTATGTAATTAATAACATCCACTTTAAACAAAATGCAATTTTATATAACGGAAATGTTATGAAGTATTAATTTGTATACATCTACTTTAGGCGTGTATGATTTTTGAAATAGCCTCGGTTACATTTTGTACAGTTAGATATTTTATTTTAATTCTGAATTGTGATACTACCTCGTTTTAAAATATATTATTTCGATTTTGTTGAAGTCGTTTTTGTTCAATAATTTAACCCTTAAGTTTTTACCCCTTTTTAAGCTATTTTCGGTACACTCGGTTAGGTTTTAATCGTTCCGATTTTAAACAAGATAGATAGGTATATATTATATTTAGATAATGCTTTAAAAATATTTATTTAATATAATCCCTTTCTAGCATAAAATCTCTGAAAAATAATAAATGTGTTTTTTTATCAGAAATGTGGGTATTTGCGAATAGTGTCATTTTAACCCGCAGATATATTAAATGTATCCAAAACCATCCCATATTCCAATGTTTAAAATTCAAAATAATATCACAATAAAAATGGAAAGATTAGGGGTGTTGGCAGCCGAGACCCTTACAATTAAGTAGGGACCCAAAAAAATTGATATATCGATATTTTCTGAAAAAAATTATTAAAAATTGGTTTATTAAAAATTTATTCAGAAAAAATATCGATATATCGGCCAAAAATATCGATATTATTTCTGCCTCCTTAGATCACAATATCCTAACCCAACTAAAATGTTAGGCTAGGTAATAAAGCATTTTCAAAACATAAAAATGAAAGCTGAAAATCAGAGAATATTTATCAGCGATTTACCAGAGACTTTAACCGAAGACGAGCTTAGAACTACGTTCAGTAATTATGGCCAGGTATCGTCTATTGAGATTAAAGAACGTAAAGAATTGGGCCCCAAAAATAAGTCTCTGTTCTTCGCATACATAAATCTGGTCACCGACCACTCCGATCTAAATAAATGTAAGTATTAATCGTGGCGGGTTAGTTTAGATGTAATGGGTTTGTTTTTGTAGGTTTTAAAGATATATCAAGTCAGAAATGGCATGGTCAATATGTTCACTTGCAAATTGCAAGAGAAAGCTTCCTAGAACGGTTAAAAAGAGAAAGAGAAGAAAATCTAAATAATAATAGTAAAAATGAAGAAAAACCACTTGTTCAACATCCAAAAATTATACAATCCCCAACCTCTAAACAGAATGGTCAAGTTAATAAAAAAAAGACTGTGTATAAAAGCAGTTCTGAGTCAGAGTCAGAAGAGGATGTCAAAAAACCTGTCAAGTTACCACAAAATAACACAAAAAAGGCTGTAAATGAAAGCAGTTCGGAATCAAGTTCAGACTCAGAGCCAGAAAAGGATACTAAAAAACATCTGAAACTACATGAAGTTCTTAAGAATAATCAGATAGATATTGTTATTAAAAATAATAAGCACAAATATATTGATAAGAATACAGGTTTAAAAATTCCATCTGTGGGGAAAAAGCCAATAATAGAAATTACCAAAAATAAAGCCACAAAGAATAATACAGAGGCAAATATTAAAAGGCTACAGTCATTGCAAAACATGAAGAAAGGCTATAATATTCAACAAAATCTTATCAGAGAGGCTTTGTCTAATGTGGTTAGTAAATTTTATTTTATATTAGAAATCTCTTAAAGACAAGTTAATTTACAGGACAATAAAGCTAATAAGAAAATTGTTTTTAATGGAAATAATAAGGCAGATAGCTTAAGTTTAAAAGGAGATACAAAACAAAATAGCCCTCATCAAAGGTTGTTATTTGATAATGATTCTGAAAGTGAAAATGAGATTCATATTGAGGATAATTTTAAAGTCAAGGAACAATTTCAAGGAAAAAGTGGTCAAAAAGTAATGTTGTTTAGACATAATTTCACTTCTTTATTACATAATGTTTTAGCTCCTAGAATTGCAATCCAAATACAAAAATGATAAGAGATTTAAGCTAGACGAACGGTTTATAGAAGATAAAGATCAGGATGAAGCGATGGAAACAGAACCAAACTTAGAAGAAGCTTTAGAGGCCGAAAAAGACACCCAACTGAAAATATTAGAAGAGGTGATAGGGAAGAAAGTTAGGAGAGAGCAGACGGTGGAAACAAAAAACAGTGACAGGTACTTGTTTTCTTTAATTAATATAAGACCTATTTGAAATTGAATTTTCAGCAGTGCAAAGAGAAAAACGATGAGAAGATTCGATCCTACTCAACCAGAGCACATGGATCTGGAAATAAAGGGTACAGAAACCGGTAAAAAAATCAAAACGAAAGAGAAAACCAAGCCCGAAACACGCACCGAAGTGGAAACTAACATACCCGAAGTATCGAAAGAGGTGTTTTATCGAGTCACCAACGACTTGAAAGAAACATTTGAAGATAAAGAACAGTTCAGTTTATTGGGCGCGTTCGGAAGGGCCGACAGTGACAGAGGTTGGAATTAAGTTTGTTTTATTTAAATTTATGTTGCTGGATTAATTCTTTTTTCACTTATCCATACACGTCTAAGATTAATTTAATTGGAACTTGAAATAGAATTTTTTTCAGAGGCGGACAAGGAAGAGGAGGAAGGGGCAAGTAATGGATTGTCGTTAAATTCAAGTTCCATGTTAAAATCAAAAAATCCGTTTAAATATGATTCTTCTGATGATGAAGATGAAACGGAGGATATCCCACATAAAAGCTTGCCAGGGGCACAAGTTCAAAGTACCGAGGCTACTGCGAATAAAAGTCAAAAGTCGATATTTTGGACGGAATCGTTTTTCTTTAAAAACGATGACTACAGATTGCAAGGTAATTTTTTGACACTTTTTGCATGGTACTTGTGACGATTTTATTCATTCCGTAGAGGGAGCGGACTTTTTAGAAAAAATTAAAGGAGAGAATCGGGAATTTGACAAAGTCAGAAGAGAATTAAAAGGAATAGTGAAAGCAAAAATACGGAATACGGCGCGAAAAAACAAGATGTTCAAGAAGAAATTGGGCGGAAACAAGAAAAAATCACAGTTACGAATAAAAAAGGCATTGAAAAGGTAGCGATACTATTTTGTACAAAATCAAAACAAAAATACAAATTTCTATTCACTACATCTTTAGTGTATTTATTAAACCTAGAACTAAATATCACTAAAATATCATTCAACACCAATAATTTATTAAAACGTATGTATAAATCGGGCCAAAGCCTTTAAAACGCTTTGGTCATGGTTTTTTGATTGAACAAGTCCATGGTGATGGCACTCAAGAATACCGGAATGGAGTTCTGATGGATGAGGTGCAAATCGATCATGGGCCCCAGATTAGCGCTGAACTCGTTCTCCAACAGGTTCAAGTCGCCTTCCGGATTGACCTCAAAGCACAGCTGGTCCTCTGCACGCAGGGCGTACATGCTTCTCAACTTGTAGATGCTGGAGTTTGAGGGTTTGTCGATCTTGTACCCGAACAGCATGTAGATAACGTTCCTGAAGTCCTGCATGGAGGATTTGAAGTAGTCTTTGAGCCGTTGACTTTGTTTCTCGTTGTTTTTGATTTGTTCCTTTAGTGCCTGCACTTCCTTGGGACATATCGATATATCACCTGGAAATATCAACATTTACTAAGACCACAAATACAGAGAAAATAGAGATTTAACTTTATAGGCAACTTTTGAGAAATATTTCGCGACGTCCAATATCTAGATGGCACTACTTTGAAATAATTACTTATGTTAATTATTATGCTAAGAGCTGCGAAGTCATTTGATTGGTTCATTTAGTTTCTATAGTGCGTTTGTTATTTATTTATTTTGAGTGTCATTTAGGGAAGAGTGTCTTCAGTTTTACGGCTTAGTAATTAAATTATTAGTCATTAGAATAGAATTAATTGGTAGTACGATATAAGTATAATGGATCCTCGATCTAGGAAGTGTTGTGTACTATCAGAGCACATGGATTCAGGTATATACATCTATCAATATTCAGCAGTTTCCATGCTGTTTCTTTTTTTTTTTATGTTTCATAAGTTCATTTTTGTTTCAATTTGTTTTTCAAATTGTTTTATTATACTGTCAGTAGGCATTTGAGTTATCTTTTATTTCATCATGCAATATTGCCACCTTGATAATGTAACACATTTCAGTGTGATATAAAAAAGTAAATTTAAAACCTTTTAATTGCGCAGTACATAAATTATTTTGCAGATAAAATCTTTAAAATAATAAGGTATGCCATATACTTTTGGATTCAACAGGTAGACTGAATTTTAACAGGGAAAGACTCAAAGTTTGTTTTCAGTATAAGAAAATAAAAAGACCAAACTCTAATAGATCGGCTTACATTAATGGCACTAAAGATAAATGAAAAAGCGAAAAGATGGAAGAGAACATTTTGAAAGATTTATATGTATATTTTTATTTAACAATTTTTTTTCTGAAATTAAATTGTTTTTTTATTTAAACTTCATTGGTCAATGAACTGTGGAGATTTAAACTGATGAATTAGATTACTGGAATGGGTGATTATAACCCCATCTAGATATTGGACGTAGAGAAACTTTTCTGCAGAGACCCCTTAGTTCTTAGTGTGTAAATCACTGAGTGACCGCAATTTGAAGGTTAGAGGGTTCAAATTTACTCTATGTTAAGTAATTTTTGACATTTGCTTGCCATTACTATTAGTGTTAAGTTGTGAAAAAAGTGGTGGAAACAGAAATGTAGCTCCTAATAACGCTTTTAGAAAAGAATGAATCTGCTTACCGACAGCACTAGTTTCGGCGCCCTCCTCCATCTTTTTGAGTTTACTCTTCAACTTGATATTCTCCTGTTGCAACTGTTCAATGAGGATTGCCTTTTCCGCGGCGCACTGGGAAAGAGGATTGTTGGCCAGGTGAACTATCTGTCCTCCATGATAGGTGTCCTGACCTTCTAATAGCGACTCCAATCGAATCTCCAAATTATCCTTCTGTTCTCGCAATAGTTTGTTCTCATCCCGGGCCTTGGCGAGGTCGTCTTGCAATCTTGCTATTTGTTCGGCTCTGACGGGGGCCACCTCTGAAATATCCGATTAGATTACACTGTGTGATAATTTTTTTTTGTTATATCATTAAATAAAACGGCTTTTTTTGTTAAATTGTACCTGCTGAATATAAAATCTTTTTATTTTTTTTTAACACGTACCATTTTAAAGTTATCGTAAGTTAAAGTGCTATAAATAAACACTGTATGAAAATTATAGGTCATATTTATTTATTTATTATTAATTTTATAAAAAAAATAGTAATATATTTACAAATAGGCAATGAAGCAAAATAGCTCAGGTTTAAGTGGTCAACAGAAAAAATGAGCGATATATTTCCCCTTGTGAACAGTAGAATCCTCTTTCCTTACAAACCAGCAGTAATCTGCTAACATTTTAGCATTCCATTTTCCTGGTTAAAGCTCTTCTATCTGTTTTATGTTCTGGTGAAACAAAGATTAGGAAAATCGCAATGGGAATGCAAGAGATATATTTTTAAAGACGTTCTGCACTCCATCTTTTTAAATTTTTGTAACAAACCATTCACTAAAAACATTTTCTACTTTAATATTGCCTAAAAATCCATGAATTATTTTCTTTAGCGGTAACAAAGCTGTTAACTCTTTCACGGGAAGATTTTCATATTAGAATTAATCGTATTTTATAAGCTTTCTTATTTGTGGACCAACAAAAATGCCTTCTTTTAATTTAGCATCACTTAATTTAGAGAAAACAGTTTTCAAGTACAAAAATCCTTTGCTTTTTTTAACCATTGCTTTGACAACATTTTTCATTAAATCAAGTTTTATATGTAAGGGTGGAAGAAGCACATTTTCTTGTCGAATAAGAGGTTCATATTTAACGTTTGATTTACCACAGTCAATTCATTTGGCCAATCTTTAACTTCATAGTGGTTTTTGATGTCTCTACTGTGCCACAAACAGAGAAAACTACAAACATTTATATTGAAATAAATAATCCCAGTTGTATTATTCGTATTTGATTAAGCCTAAAATTAGTTTCATGTATTCATACGTTTCTTTTAAAATCATTGAATATGCAATAGATATGGAGGGATATTGGCTACCATTGTAGAGTAATACAGCTTTTAGGTATAAATAGTATTCACACTATTACTAAGGAACGTGACGTGTCAGCCAACCATATCAATAAACAATGTTTTTAACAATGGAATAAGGAGTTCAAAGCACAATCTTATTTATGTTAGAAAAATTGTGCCACACAGTTCTATTAATGCAACGGACCTTAAAAACAAAAAATAGTACCTGTGTATAGCTGGGGTTGAGCAGTCTGCAAGTCGTTCTCCAGCTTCGCCACTAAATCTCGATAACCATCCACGATTTTCTCCAAGTTGTCGATTCGTTCTCTCTGACTCTGTATCACCTTTGAACCAGCCGCCTCGTTGGTTCCACTGTCGACGATGGTGAGGTCCTTCTCGTACGAATCCAATTGTAACCGGTAACTGTCTCTTTCGCGACTAACCAGAAGCAGTTTCTTCTGCATGCGATGGATCAACAGTTGTTTTTGGTCGCCGGTGACTTTTAGGTCGTTGAGCAACTTTTGATTCTTCTCCAATTCGGATTTTGCCACTTTAGCAGCCTGAAATAGTGTTATTTACTATAAAAGAACAAGACTCGAAATGATAAATATTTACGTGTTGTGCTGATTTGAGCTGCGATTCAAACTCGACTTTCTCAGCGGTCAGCGAAATTTCTTGCTGCTGAAGTTTCTCAATAGAGGATCTTAAAAGATGTGGCAGCACTGAATCACTTTCGGTTGTTTCACAAAATCCACGGGCTACAGCTCTCCACTCGTTTAAGTACATTTGATTTTGAGAATCTTGTACCTTAGAATAACACTACATTAGATTAAAGATTCACTGCCACCATGGTTATTTTATACAATTATTTTTCTGCGTTGAATTGAAAGTATCAACAAACTGTATGGAAAAACTTAGATATATAATTTTTGATTGAATTAAAGGATAACATTTGTGACAACAGTATTGCTGCTAACCATACTTTATAATAATGTATCCTATCTATTTTTTTATACTTATTAAAACTAAGTGAGCAACAGAATCAGTTAAGATTTATTTATACTTTATAAGGAAATACTGCAAATAAACTGGTTCATAGTTTAAGAAATAGATTAAAAAAAAAACATTATGGTTACTCATAGTTAAGACAGTTGCAAACACGCAAAAAAAATATTGATAGAAAAATTACTGTATTAGATTAAAGTATTTGTTATAAATAAAAAATATACCTGTAAATCAGCCACTTTTTTCTCCAGCTCTTTGTGTTTAGTAAGACGTGACCTTAAATCATGCACCTCCTCCTCTAAGAAAATTTTGTTTTTAATGTCACCCTTCATTCTAGCAAAATCTTCCTTCAGCCTTTCATTTTCTCTTTCAAGTTCGATGTACCTTGCCAACTTGTGAGCTTGGGACTGAAAAATAAAGAGTGTATATTATACTTCGTACTTTATAATGTTGCTTCTTACTTTAGCTTGTTCCTGAAATTCTAGGTAATCTTCTTTGGCACTTTCTAATAATCTCAGTTGATTTTTTGCTTTTTGAAATGCTACTTCTTTCAATTCCATGTCAATTAATAAAGTATTTTTTTCTGACAATTCTTTAGCTAAAATATGAATTATGTAGCTTATACTACAACAACTGATGTATTTTAATTACCCAATTCCGATGCTAATTTCTTTTGAGCCTCTGCATCCTCTTGGGCTGCCTGCAATACTGTTTGAAGTTCTAAAATTGTCCTTTTTAATGCTGATGATTCTACACTATCTTCTAACTCAGCAGTCTGTGACTTATCCTTTAAGGTTGCAACTTCACTTTCTAATACGCTAATTTTGGTGTCATTTGAGGTTTTAACTGTGTTGAAGTTATCTTTAGCCTAAACATTAAATATCTTAATTCATAAAATACAAAGATTAGAATATAAATAAATACCTCAGCTAGCTCTTTCTTTAAATCAGTTTCTCTTTTTCTAATTGTTTGTAGCTGTGTCTCTAATTCTTCAATAGACTTTCTGTCATAATCATGTTGTCTTTTAAGGCTCTGAGTTTCATTGTCAAACATCAATTGCATTTCTTTCCGTACATTATGCATATGTTTTATCCTATTTTCTAGATCAATGATTGTGTTTCTAGCTTCAAGAAGATCCGCTCTCAATCTCCTCATTTCCCTTGGGGAGCCCACATATGATAGATCAAAGTTATTTTCTCTTTTAAAGCGTTTAACAGGTGTTTGGTCTTCAATACTGCTCTCAAAGGAAGTTGTACTAGCTGAACGTTTCAATGGGGACTTGCAGTCTTCAGTTTCGGTGTTGTTACCGATCGTTCTTAAATCGTTAACCATCTTGACAATAGTTTCATTTAACTTTGTCGCTTTGCTCATGATAGGAAGCGAAGTAAATGCCGCTTAAATTCGTTTTTATCGGACCTGCATATCTATTAAAAACACTTCGACATTTCGAAAAGGTAACTTTCAAAATCGCAATAACAATATATTAAGAAAAAAATAGACGCCAAATATAACCTATTATTTTACAATTATAAACCGACTAAATTGAACATTTTTGGGATCGCACACTATGTTGCCATTTTACGTGAAATTTGAATAGGCCTAGTGCAAAATCCTATTATTTACAAATCACTTCTAATTTTGATTATCCTAAAATCATGCACTGTTCTAATACAATTAATATTACATGTATTTTTTGTTTAAATTATATTTGAAATACCAAACAATTTCAATGGAAATTAGTAATTATTTTAAGTATTTTATAACATTGGCAACATCGGAAGTAAATTACTATTCGTTCGACCTAAAATATTTCATCAACAATTTCATCAAACAGGACAAAAATCACTTAATGAAATACTGTTATGTATAATAGAGAAGTAGATTCCGTGTAATAGAATAAAAAATGTGAAAACTTTCATAAGAAAATACAGGCTAAACAAGAAATGTTGTGGAAGTTTCTGGAAAAACTTTTGACAGTCACTGGACGATATATCAAACCAATAGGGACCTTTCGTTACCATGGCTTCTGCGCAGTTGTTTGATTACTGCAGTGGCACCGAACGCCATTTTGTGAGCGTCGGGATTGTTTGAGAAACGCTCTTGTGTAGCCAGTGTTTTTAACACGGTAGTACGAGTTTAAATTTCGCTACAACTTGAAAACAAAACGCCGGTATGGGAGATTACCAAGTCGCTGGTGTTCAACAGGATGCTCTGGGCGCCGTTCAGCTGGAACTCGGCGGAAATCCAAATGCTCTCGCATTACGCCGGCCTTTTGATCCATTGGCTCACGACCTGGAGGCCAGTTTTAGATTGACGCGCTTTGCCGACTTGAAGGGTCGCGGTTGCAAAGTGCCGCAAGAAGTTTTAAACAAGTTGGTGGAAGGTCTTCAGCAGGATTACAACAGTGGAGGAGATCATGAACACCATTTTATGCATATGGCTATTCCGCGAATTGGTATCGGCCTTGATTGTTCAGTAAGTGCATGAGCGGTCAGTTTTTTGTTTTTAGAAATAATGTATTTCCTCACTTAATTACAAGTTTACTTTAGGCGGAAATCGTAAATTGTTGTGCGGATAATTTTTTTGCTTTGTAGTTATTTTTGTTTTGGTGTTTTGACAAATCATCGTATATTTTCATCAAAAATGAAGTTGTTTTATAAAAGTAGGTTTATTATGTTTAAACGTCAAAATTGGTGTTTGGTAAATATTTTTTCTTTTTAAAGGTTACTCCACTTCGACACGGAGGCTTGGTGTTGGTGCAGACCACCGATTTCTTCTACCCCCTGGTTGATGATCCCTACATGATGGGGAAGATTGCTTGTGCCAACGTTTTAAGCGACTTATATGCTATGGGCGTAACTGAATGTGATAATATGTTGATGTTGTTGGGTGTTAGTACGAAAATGACAGAAAAAGAAAGAGATGTTGTCATCCCTTTGATCATGAGGGGATTCAAAGATTCTGCACTGGAAGCCGGTACAACTGTTACTGGTGGACAGACAGTTGTTAATCCGTGGTGCACAATAGGAGGAGTTGCCTCGACGGTTGCCCAACAGAATGAATATATAGTTCCAGACAATGCCGTGGTTGGAGATGTACTTGTTTTGACAAAACCTCTAGGAACTCAGGTAATTTCCATATACAGTTGAATGGTATTGTTGAAGTAGCTGATTTGTTTTGGTGGTGTTAGGTTGCAGTAAACGCTCATCAGTGGCTGGACCAGCCAGAAAGATGGAATCGGATTAAATTAGTTGTCAGCGAGGAGGATGTCAGGAAGGCGTACCACCGAGCCATGGACTCGATGGCCAGGCTAAATCGTATTGCCAGCAGGCTGATGCACAAATACAACGCCCACGGAGCCACAGACGTCACCGGATTCGGGCTGCTCGGCCATGCTCAGACGTTAGCTTCCCATCAAAAGAACGAGGTCTCGTTCGTCATCCACAACCTGCCGGTCATCGCGAAGATGGCCGCAGTGGCGAAGGCGTGCGGAAACATGTTCCAGTTACTTCAAGGTCACTCGGCGGAAACGTCAGGCGGATTGCTGATCTGTCTGCCTAGAGAACAGGCAGCTGCTTATTGCAAGGACATTGAGAAACAAGAGGGTTATCAGGCGTGGATTATCGGTATCGTGGAGAAAGGTAACAGGACGGCCCGCATCATTGATAAGCCTCGAGTTATCGAAGTTCCTGCAAAAGAATAGGTTGGTGGGGACTCTAACAGTCGTACGATTTAAACAGAAAAAATATGTATTTTATACTGGTGACTTCGCCGTTAATTTTCTAACCGCCACGGTCACACGAACGCCACACTACAGCTTCTAAGTTCATCACTTGTTTTTAATCAGTCTCATATAGATAGCATTTAGTCCGTTTAAAAATTCCTTTTTAAATGTTACTGCCCCATGAGGACAAGGCAGTATTTGGCGCTGTATCAATGATAAAAAGAATCCCTTTTATTGATTACTCTTTAGGTTTTAGTTTTTAGATTATTTGTAAAAAAAAGTTAGTGTTTTTTCATATATTTTCTCCTCGTCGTAGGTAGCGTAGAAAATTATTTGGAAATCTGTATAATAATTTTTAGATATATGTATTATTCCTCGGACTTTACGTTTAAAGTAAAATACATCATATATTTTGGTTCATAAATGTCGTCTTTTTTATTTTATTAACGTTCTATTACCATCATCATGATTAATATGTCAACCCTGTCGTTGCATGGCCGGTATTTAACCACAAGTAGGTTACAATACTTAGCTTAGAAACTGAGATACCATCATTAATTACTCAACTATTGTCGAGGTGTAGTGACCACCGAACATTTTGGATATAAACACTGTAAAAAAACTTGTTCAGTAGATAATCTTAAGTGTTTCTTTAATAAATTCTAATTTTTGATGATTTATAACATATGGTTTTTTGCCTTTTTTTTATATTTGACACAACTTGTCCCTGTTTTTAATCTTATCCTTTTCTTTTAGTGGGTTGACAACAATTATAAAAAATCTCAAATACATAAATAACCAAATCACACACTATGACATTAAATTGAAGTATACTAGCAAGCTTACCCAGGAAACATCTGATTATATTATTTCCAAAAATAAAAACAAATTGAGTACCATATTTTATTCAAAAATGAGTAATATGATCACTAATTTAACTAATAAGTGACCTGTAGTTATTTGACAGATATAACTTGATAGAATGATTTTGTGGATATAAATATACACAAGCTGAATTTATATCAACTATGATAGACGTTTAGAACATAGTGTTTTCACTCAAACTTGACACTAAACAATTTATAAAAGTTCTCATCTGTTAAACAAGTTTAAATGTTTAAATACCGAAACCGATTTTTCCTCTTTTCAGATATGCCTAGCAGGCTCTGATGACTATACACTCAATTAGAAATAAAATGGCAAATATCAGCCAATGTTTGAATTGTATTTGTCAATAAAACCTACACTTCTGAAAAATCTGACTAGTATAAGGAACCTTTGTCTTCTGGATATAAAAAATATATCTCTATGTTGCCTTTGTCTGTATGCACGATTTCTCTGTGTTTAATTAAATATATAGCGGCAATGCCATAGGCCAAACAGGGCAGACCTGAAAATACCTCAAAAAATGCTTATATTCAACTAATTAACATCCTTACCTAAGTTAACAACTTTGATCGCGCGAAAGAATGCGTCTTCAATGCTCAAATCTTGATGCGCTCTTTTCGAACAGTGATATTTAATATAAGGGTAACACCCGGTTCTTAAAATGTGATAGTTTGAGTTGCCTACTTTCCAATTAAAATGCGACTTACCCCACTGGTCATCTCGGATGCTACTATACTAAAAGCGTAAAGTTATTCGGCTTTTTTATGATATTATCAGGTCTTACTTTAATAAAATAGGACGTCCAAGGCGGCTCGTTGCATTGCATCAAATAACGAGACAGCACTTCGGAGGAAGTAGGTTGATACATTTTATTTTTTGATTTAAAGAGATTATTTATTGGCATTCTAAACACCATAACGAAATTTACAGCTAATTATTGCTAGTCTATTAAGTATGTCGACGCCTCCAGTCATTAAGTATTGCTATATCCATTTATAAACTTACAATATATTTAAATGAAGTTAATTAGTATTTAAGAAACACATCTATTATATCAGCTGGTTTTGACGTCAATTCGACGTCGCGACATCTAGCTTGAAATAGCCCAAAACATTAATTTAAAATAAAATATTTTGAAACTATTTAATATTTTAGGTAATTAAGGGTTGTCAGTCATTAGAGGGAAATTACTCTAATATTCGCTTAAATTATCGAATAAAGCCGAAAAAATGGATTAAAAGATTTAAACTAGGCGTTTAAGAAACTACACTCTGTAAAAAAATGACAAAAGCAGTTAACTATCATAACATGGCTGACTTCTTGTAGAGTGAAGAGCATAAAAGGGAGTTTAAACTATTTCGAACGGTTTCTTTTGTTAGTCGTATGGTATTCTGTACAGTGATATTGTCTTAAGCGATTCAATTATGTTCGTCGATAGTTTGAATGGACGATGGTGATTTTTTGTGCTTTACACACGGTGTTCTCAAATGATGTTTTTATTAAATATTGTTCAATGACCCTACCTATTGTTAGACAATGTTCTCCTAGGTTTTCTTTAGGGAACGTATAGTACTTATAATATATTTTCTTGTGGACTGAATGGAATTTCCATAGATTCGCCGAATCTTTGAAAATGGATAAAGAACAAGAATTAATAATACCCCTGTCTTCAGGTAAGTTTAAACTATAATATACTTTTGTTTGTGCTAATATAGGACACGTTTTATAAAATGCTTCAAACATAAAATATATTATTTTTGTGGTGAATTCCATCATTATTTTTTATACGCTCCTATACAGTACTTGTGAATATTTTACTGCATTCAATATTTATTTATTTTGTCATGTTTTACTAGGTTTATTATGTAGATAGTGATAAGAAATGTGTTAGGACCGTAAAAAATAATAAACTAAACCAATGTGTTGTTGTCTATCATGATGAAAATTGTAATAAAGTATAGGTGTAGCTGTAAATAAAAACCAGAAGGTGTGCCTATTAAACGTTCCGACACAATTTTCGCCTGGTATTTAGGAAATTTTGTTACACATAATGAAATCAAGTGTGCTATTCTATTAAACATTTCTTCCTTTCAATACAACAATCTAATTCAATCTTCGTCAGGGTTGGGGTTTTTCTTACTGTTTCCAGTTATCATTGACACATTGTTTTATTCTCGTTAGTATGGTAATTCAAGACTGGTACACTTGGTCAATGTTTTTTAATGTGCATACGTACGAAACCGTATTTATTTACGCTTTATGGGTCATTGGTAACTGTTTATATAATTCCGATTGTTTCTGTGACAGGAACGTTCAAGTTAAAATTATATTTCAGTCGTTGATGTAATGAAATTCGACCTGGTAAAAGGTTCGAATCGAATATGAATTGATGATTTGTGTTAGAATTATTTTATTAAGTGGGAATGTAATAAATGTTGTGGATGAATTGATGATTTCTTTGTGTTTTTTTAGAATTATCGGTCTATTTTGACTGTATTTTAATTTTTCGCGAGATCAAAGTGGTTTATCATATTGTCGTTAGGGGTTTATTTTACTGAGCTTAATTATAGTTTGTCTGAGCGTTTTTTTAAAATATCGTTTTAATTGAAATAAATGCTGGTTTGGTCTAAGTGTTGTCGAAATTCCCGCCTTATTTGGTCTAACGACCTTCTGTATTATTCTGATCACCAGCCCTAGCCAATTGTTCTACCGGTTGCTTCACAGCGTTGTCGAGCAGGACGGCGCGCCGCAGCTGAGGGCCCCCAGGGCGCAGCCGCAGCTCTCCATCGATCGGGAGCCCCGTTTGTCACCCGGCCTGGGCACGGGATTCGCCAGTAGTGTCCCGAAATTCTGCGGTGTTGTGTGACGATCTCGATCGAAGTCAACAAGGAAGATTTCAGATCACTGAGGGAGCTCCGTACAACAGGTACAGGTTTCCGTGGATTTTGCGTCTGTTGCTTTTTTTGTTTTATTTTTATTGCACCTCGATTTAGACGGTCCGTTGTTGTTGTGCATGTTCGACGTTGTGCGGTACCGTCCGAGACCGTTTCTTCGTCGTATCCCATTTTTGTTTTTCACATTTTCTTTGCACCTGCATTTTCAGTTCGTTGTTCACTTTTTTTTCCGGCACGTTATTACGTAATAGTGTGCGTTTTAATTAGTTTTTTTTCGTATAATTAGCTGAACTGTCTAGACGGTAGGCTAGGTTTAGAAACGTTTGTTTTATTGCAGGACGAAGGAGAACTGATTGAAAAGTAATAATACGCCACTAATTTTTTTTTACTCATCCTTAATTGTTTTGGAATTATTGTCATTTGAATTTATCGCTCAATTTAATCATTCAATAATTTTTTTCTTTAACGCCTACTTGATCTAAAGTCATTAATTAATATTTATATATGCGTGTCTGATGTTTTATCGCGTTGTAACTGTTATGCTTCATCTAGTTTTATTTATTTTCTTAAGGAAATCACTTATTCATATTTGCTTATTTTAAGAATGCTGATTTTCTTGCGAACAATTTTGTTTTCTGTTGTTTTGCTATTGATTCTTGATATATTTCTCTTTTGTTTCCTTTCTTATTTAAAATCGACAGTCTATTATTATTTTTAAACGAGTACTTTCTTATTATTACTTTATTAATTGCTTTTTTGTAGTTTATTTTTATTATTCTAATATCGCAAACCAATATTTCACGTTAACCATGGATTGTTGCCTCTCTGATTTTATTTTAGTTTTATTTTCAGGAAAATATTGTTTAGATATGTAGAATTCATGTTGTTATGAAGCATCAGTATACCGACGATTATTCAGTTCCCTGTGTATTGGTGTTCATGTCTGCGCGTTATCTAATTTAACTCGATTTTTGTCACCGAACGTGAATTCGACAGGAACAAGTCGATTGTTTGGATTTTTGGAATTATTTAAATAGTCTTTTAGAACATTTTATGAATTTTTGCCGAATTAAATGATGTTATGCTATTATACGCAACAAACCTGGTTCAATAAAATTGTTTTTGATATCGTACACCAACGCTGGACGTCATACATCGATATGGATGTGGTTGTGGCGGTTGTATTGAGATTTTGGTTCACTTGGCATAATTTTCTTGTATGTCTGAATTGTAATTGCCTTCTCCTTATAAAGATTTGCTATTTCAAATATATATTGACAAGTAGTCTGTCTAGAGATAGTCAGGTGTGTATACAAGGAATTATATGTCGGACAGAACAGTAAATATTCACCTGTATCGACCGTCTAACAATAAGGATGTAAACCGAGGAAGTAAAAAAAGCAACAAGGATTATGTATCGGTGAAGATATTCACAAAATATTCAGTGATTAAAGCAATAAGCTTTAACAGTACGGCTTCGATAGAACGAATCGTTTTGAATATCTGGGATTAGATTCATTAGTAACAATGAAGAGGCATGAATGAAAAGGTATGCCGAATAGTAATCAAGGATGGTGTATGAAGCTTAGGTGTTGAGAAAAAATGATGTGAAGAGTTAGTGTCTAGGATAGGAAGGTTTTAAGATTTTAATACACAGAAACATTGTTTAATATGTAAAGGTATAAAGAGATGCTTAGGAGAGGGAGTTTCATGTGGTAATATCGGATGAAGAATTTCTCAACGGAGAAAATCTATGAAGATGATAGATGAATAATAGGTGACAGAATTTATATGTATTTCGATTTTTTCTTCCACAGTGGTATTAGCATCAGTTCTCTGTTATTACGTGTCAGTTTGCGAGGCTCAACATTTGACAGCTCTGTTTGTTTATACAATAATGATTTTGAGGATTTCGTCAGCAATCTCTTGAAGAAACACCGACTGTCAAGTAAATTTGTCATTTTTCAACTTCCATCTCATCGGACAGGTATTCCTTACAGCATGTATTTGACATTAATGCTATCTGTCAACGTCAATAGTTAGCCATAGAATAGTATATAGAGTGTTAACTGAATACATATAATTTAATAATTGTTTTGTGTGGTCTTAGCAGAGAAGGCGCGCCCGACAAAGATAATAATAATATATTATACAAATAATTTATATAAATAAAAAATAATTAAATGTAAATATAAAGAGTTGCAACCTAATTAACACAACACATCTTTTGGCAAATATAATCAAAATTGTCTATAGCGCCTTTTCCCTTTTTCGTATTTCTTTACTTAACCTATCTTGGTTAAGTAGTCACAAGCCATTCGGTGAAATGAACACCGAAGACGATGAACGCACTGTACACCCAAAAGAGGTTGTTACCGACGAAAGCATTTAAAAAATCCACAAAATGAACTAAATAGCAGAACTCTAAAGAGATCAACTGAACGTGTACATCATATCATTCACGAATATTTGGGTATGAGAAAGCTCTGTGCAAAGTGGGTGCCGCGCGAGCTCACTTTTGACCAAAAACAACGAGTTGATGATTCGGAGCAGTGTTTGAAGATGATCAAGCGTAATAAACTCGAGTTTTTGCGTTGATATGTGACAATCGATGAAACATGGCTCCATCATTTCACTCCGAAGTCCAATCGACAGTCATCCGAATGGACTGCACACGATGAACCCGCTCCAAAGCGTGGGAGAACACAACAGTCTGCTGGCAAGTATATGTCATCTGTATTTTGGTATGCGTATGGAATAATTTTCATTGACTGCCTTGAAAAAGGAAGGACCATCAACAGCGACTATTACATAGACATATTGGATTGTTTTAAGGACGAAATCGCCGAAAAACGGCCGCTTTTGAAAACAAATAAAGTGCTGCTTTACCAAGACAATGCACCGTGTCACAAGTCAGTGAAAACGATGGCAAAAATCCATGAATTGGGTTTCGAATTGCTTCCTCATTCACCGTATTCTCCAGATCTGGCTCCCAGCGACTATTTCCTCTTCTCAGATCTCAAAAGAATGCTCGCTGGGTAGAATTTTTCGTCGAATGAAGAGGTGATCGGAGAAACTGAGGCCTATTTTGAGCGAAAGGACAAATTGTACTACAAAAATGGTATCGAAAAGTCGGATGGTCGGTATAATCAGTGTATCACCCTTGAAGGGAATTATGTTGAATAAAAAAAACTAATTTTGCCAAAAAAATGTGTTTTACTGTGGTAGGCCGGGGACTTTTCAATTGAGCTGTTAAACCTCTATAATGTAATACTCTATGTTTTCAACTTCCCTTCCATCTGACATCTATTCTTTACTACATATATTTGACATTAATATTATCTGTCAACATGAAGAACCGCTAGCTTCATCAGTCTCAATGTAAGTTTTAAAAAACACTCCACTGATTACGGATGGGTATTTTTAGAAGAATGAATAATAAAATGAACGATAACTATTTACCTAATAGTTTATTCCCAAGTGGAATCAAATAAACATGGAGTATGGTTTGTATAAATCGCGGCGTCTCTAACAAATTTACCATAATATTTTATGTAGTTTGTTACGTACCGAACCGCAGTTAATGTTTTAATTTATTGCCTATATTCCGAACAGCAGCTCTACGTCGATATCGGCGATTTTAAAAATATAAGACCGCCTGTTAACCCGATATCGTCGATTACTAACCGGAGAATTTTTATAATTCCGTTGAGTTTTTTAACACGCGAACCCGCGAAACTTTTACCGACATCAATGATTGACATTTGAGCGAGAGCGACCAGTAAGCTTACTCGCCGGATTTTTCCCATCCAAAAATTATAGTAGGCACCGGATTTTTTTCTAATTTTTTTATAGGCCTGCGTCAAACTTCCCATCAAAACAGGCAAGTACGGTTCGTCTTCGAATGAATCAGGCTAGCCGTGGTTTGTTTGTTTCAGAGTTATTATTATTTTTGACACATTAAACTGACAATATCGAATATTTTATTTCTGTTTGCCAATTAAAAGTTATTGGCGTTGGACAAAAAGTAATTTCGGTTTTTCTGTATTATTAAACGAAGGACTTTATGCCGCAAAACTACGACGTTATCGGCGTTAGTCGTCCTTTGACCTTTGAAAATGTCACGTTTTTTTCTTGCAGTTTACGGTCGCCTGCGACTGTAATGTATTGTTTTTTTCGCCGTTTTTTATCCCAATGAATGGTAACCTAGTTATTAAAAACGTTGAAAAG
Organism: Rhynchophorus ferrugineus; assembly: GCF_030347505.1. Lineage (NCBI taxonomy): Eukaryota > Metazoa > Arthropoda > Insecta > Coleoptera > Curculionidae > Rhynchophorus > Rhynchophorus ferrugineus. The sequence continues at coordinate 15,824,457 of NW_027472587.1, forward strand.
TTGGAACCGATAAGAATCGTTGAATGAGTACACGTTACAGTGCCCGAAGGGTTTTTTTTATCGTGCGGTGTTTTCATTTGTTTTTTTTTAAATTACTATTTTAGAACTTGTGGGTTTTTGTGTATAATTTTCTTGAATTTAAATATATGTACTTATATGATGGTCTTGTGCTGTTAAACAAAGAACAGCCAAGTTTCTGGAGTTGTAAAATCGGACGAATATGGTGTATGTTGCAACAATTCGTTCTTTAATTTACCGATTTTTCTGATGATTTGTGCATCTGTGCGAGGGCTATGTGTACTATCTTTTTTTTGAAGCAAAAAGCTGATACAAACACTTTTTCCTGATTTTTTGAGGTGAACTCGATTTTGAGGAGGTTTATAGTTACTGCATAGCTTCGTGTTATAAACCACTATTAAGAATGGTAGACTTACGTACTTTACTTGAATATATCTTTGATGACAGGACGTACAGAATATTTTTATAGCTTCTAATACGTTCTAATAAAGAATGCTTTTAATTTTTTTAAAGAAATTTTCCTTATTTCCTTTTTTAGTGAGTTGATACTGTTTTATTTATTGTTTTATTATTTTATTTATGGTTAAGTTGCAGTGATTCTTTATTTGTATGCCTGATAATACAAAATATGTGAAAAGTAACGAGCAAGATTTTCGTTCTTCTTGGCATTATTGAACCCAGTGGTTTTAAAAGCCGAAAACTATCTTTGATTTCATGAAAATGGTGCAATATATATAGTTCTTTTAATAAAACAGCCAATGCATGTCATATATGATGCGGATTTTTCCTTCTTATTTTACTCTCCCTAAAAAGAGACAGAATGCTATCTGATGCGTCGGAATATGTAACGGAATGAGCCTGTAAAATTCGGTTTGATAAAAGTTCAATTCTGGAGACTCATGGTATGTGCACAAGGATTTAAATTTGCAACGTTGCTAGATCTTGCAAATTATGCGTACATTTGAATAATATAAATTTAAAAAGTTTCTGTATTTTAACAAATTTTAATAAAAGGCTATTATAGCTTTAGTCTTTGGATTTGAAGAGGCATATTAACATAAAATAACTAGATATATGAGCTATGTGCTTTTAACTAATAATAAATGATCGGGGACGTCCTGTCGGTGTAAATTTTTGTTTTCAACGATTCATTTCAGGTCAGATTATATCGGTTTTCGTTGTTTCTCTTCGCCGGTTCCTCGGGGACTCCCGTCCTCCGCCTTCACCTCGTCGTCGTCGTCTCCGCCGTACCAAGCAAACAATATCAGCTCCGGAACCCGGCCTTGACCCATTTCGTTGCCGCGCCGAAAGTTTTCCGTGGGAAAAACGTCGATGAAATATTGATGTGGCACACACGTCTTCCTAAAAAGCGACAGATTAAGCCCCGCTTCGGTTTTATTTTCGCCGGATTGATGGCCCGGACCGCCGCTATCAAAGGTCTCCGAAGGACAACGATAGATTCACGTCCGACGCCGTTTGATTTATGGCGGATTTTTGATTGGTCGCCGGCCTGGGCCGCCGTACCGTAACCCTTACGGGTCGGCAGGGGCTAAGTGACGCGCTCTCGCCGTTTTCACCTAGTTTACATTTTTTTTTCGGGGCGCTTTGTTTCGACGCGACCTAATCGCTTTTATCCGTCGGGAGCTTCAGCTTTGTGTTACGAATATTTTAATTGATCGATGTTACCAGGGTCGATTTACGATTGCTGAGATCAGGAATTGAGAAGTTCAAATCAAAGAACCGATCTAACGTCAGTTCCGTTACTATTTTTCAATATCATTTTACGCCTGAAATAAAAACACAGGTCAATTGAAAAGTCCCCGGCCTGACACATAGATGGCGCTACTTTTTAGTTAGCCCTAACCCTCAAAAGATGCGTGTATAAATGCGTGAATATAAAAAACTAATTTTGCCAAAAAATGTGTTTTACTATGGTAGGCCGGAGACTTTTCAATTGACTTGTTAGTCTATATAAAGTATTATAACGCATTTTAGTTTATTTTACTTCGATATGTAACTGTGAAAAATGTTATCAAATATAATTTATTTTAACATTACGGTACATCTAACGCATATGTTATCGGAGGACTTAAAACTACAATTATTTAAACAGCCACAATAGTTTATAGGTTAGAGTTATTTTATTCTATTTACGTTCAAAGCCACCTATGGTATACCTAGTAATAATAGTATACCTAATTAATAATGGTTCATCCAAGTAATGTATTTTATTTTTATTAGAGAACATTTTCAAATTCGTTCGTCGAAACTTTCTGATATCTCTGTATTTCTCATTAGTTTCTTCTGTTATTACCTGTGTACATTTTTCTTCATAAAATTAGATTTAGCCACTGCATTCTCTCTAATGCATTTGCCATATCTGCAAAACGGTTAGTATTTATTTTCTTGTTGTAAAATTTAACGAAATGCTCATATATCTTCTGAACAATTACATACATATCTATGCACATACATCTTTACGATACGATTTTCTTCAGTTATTCTATATTAATTATATACTCACCTTTACTTGTTTGCACTCTCATCACCATGTCTAGGTAATGGTCAGCATTGAGTCATAATCCCACATCCAGAAAGTTTAATTCAAGTAAATAACTAAGCGGTAAATATTTATAACTATTATATATTTATATTATTTGCGATTTTTTTGAGGGAACACAGAAATATTGTATTAGTTACACCATTTTTTGTAAAATCATGGGAACTATTTATTTAAAAGTCTTAAAGAAGCTACTGAAACTATTCCAATTAGTAGCGACAGCCAGATCTTAATTATTACACCGTTTGTTATGTCTTTTCAACAACAGGAAACAAACCTCACCCGGTGAGATATTAACCAGGTCAATGTTTAAAGAAATCCATGTTTACCGTGTTATGTTTGTGATCATTTCACTTGTTTCGCTTGTTTCAAATCGCCAACGCCTCGGCCGCCAAACAATCGCCGATCGTTTACTCTGGCCCGCTTTGTTTTTTTTTTCGAGAGTTTCAATTCAATTAACGCGAGATCGAAATTAGTGGAAAAAACGATTTCGGGAATGAGAGCCTAATGAAACGGAGGCGGCGATGGCGTGTTTTTCACAGGAATTCGTAAATATTCGGTCGCCTACTTGATTGCGGGTCGCGTTCTACCCCCCTCGTTAGTTCGTCGTCGGGTGATCACCGCCGCCGTTTGACGACGTCAGTGATAAGGTTGAGGTTCGCACTTTTCTTATTCCTTCGTAATCCAATTATTCCGGGCCTGTTAAATGAATAAATTATTAATTTCGAATCGGTTCTCGGTGTGTTTGTTTTCTTTCTTTTTTTTTTTTTTTTGAGATCAGTCTCGATATTGATTGAAATATTATTGGTTGTAATCAGAAAAGGCAAATTCTGCTCAAAATAACGGGTAGTAGAAGATTTTTCGTTTAAACATATTGATATAGGTAAAATTCTTCTTCTTTTAAGTTGACACAAATGTCATTTATACTGTCTTATTATTGTGCTTGAGTTTGTGGTGTTTACAAAATGCATTTTCTTAAATTTTACACTATTGCTTTGGGGGAATTTCTAACTAAAACTCAACAAACCCTTCAAACCACCGTGGTATTCAACTAGAATGTCTTCGACCAGGTTCTTTCTCCTTTAAACACTCAATTTATTACTTTGAGGGATCTATTTTCGGTCGACACAAGACAGAAATAAACTATTAATGGCGAGAATCGAAATCGTTTTGGGGAAATGTGCCCGAACATGTTTTGACAATGGGATTACATGTTTGTATAAATGTTTTTCTTTGAAGGTCGATGCAGTAACCTCCAAACACTCCTCCGTCTGATGACCGTTCGAATCGGAACTTGCGAAACTCTCAATAGCCAAACTTTCTCCTCGGCGAGAAGAACGTATTAAAATAAATTGCGATATTGTGTGTTATGCTCTCACCGTACAAGCTTGTTAATTCCTCGTCCGAACAACAATGATGAAGCGAAGCTCGCGGCACCGAAGATAACATCGACTAGGGCAACTGTTAATGTGATTCCGTTGAGAATCGGCCGAACAAAAGAATTGTTGTTGGTATTTAATGCGTCGAATAAAGTTGTTCCCATGTTTTCCTTATTTAATTAAAACTACAGACCCAGTGTCGGTAGTTGGTAAAGAGGACGCCGGGTCGTTACGGAAACCAGAAGATTGTTTACATATCGACCATGTCTCTCATTCCACTTTCACGCAAAAGGAACTGATCATCTAAAGAGATGACTTTTGTAATTAACGGGTCTGAGAGTAAGAAGGATCATTGAGAGGTTGGTTGACTGTCACTTTAGCGATGGTGATTGTTCTAATAATTTCTTCTGCACAGTAAACTTTTACCCATTATCAACAAAGATAACTATGTGGTGGTTATGGAGATGAACGCTTAAGCCAATAATTATCGGTCACTCGCTGAAAATGTCAATAAAGTGAAGAATAAAACAGCTTTGAACCATTCACATAAGACTGGATATCAAAAGAAACTTAATGCTTGGTTTACACATGAACTAGCAGTGAAACATTTAATAGATCAAATAAATGTTATTACGTAAGACTATAATATGTGAAAAAGATGGTGGTCGTAGCTTGGGACTAGTACCAAGGAAGGTGATGCTGTGGTTTTTGGTGGCACTGGAAATGAATTGTTCATCATAGCTGCACCAACCTGGTCAAACCATTGTCTGTCTACTATCTATATATTGAATATTTAAATGTTTTCCGTCTGCTAGGGTGTTCTTTGACCGGAACATTGAAATAATCACATTTGGAGTGTCGAAACTACGTTTCGCGTGTTGTTATGGTTGGAGCATGCTTGCAAAAGAAAAAAACAGCTGAAAGTCAGGTGAGAGCATGCTCTAAAATTAAAATCCACGGCCGCCAGGTTCGAAATTACAATTCCTGAACGTTTACGGAAGCAGCTCGATCATGCGGTTTAGTTCAAATTCTGTAGCTTGTAAATCCACCCCTTGATTCCATGGCTGGATAACGTCACGTACCTAGGTCTCCACTTCGACCGACGGTTCGGTTGGCATTCCCAAATCCAGAAAGCAATCCAGAAAAGTTCGAGGATAGCAAACCTGCTATCTTCTCTGATCTGCCCTTCTAGCCTACTTCCCATCTCAATCAAATTCTTATTTTACAACATGTTAATTCGGTCCCTACACCCAACCAGCTGAAACGGCATCAAGTTTTCCAAAATAAGCTCCTCAGGAGAATCTTAAACGCTCCATCGTTTGTCCGAAATAATCAAATTCATAGTCGATGATTCCACAAACAGCAAGTTCTCAAGTTCTTCTGAAAACGCGCTTGTTCGCGAGCTCGTCGACATGTTGGGAGCTTAGCACCGCTAACCTCCCCCTTTTCCAGGCTGAAACGACCTCATCCGTCGCTGCAGTCAACTTTTGCCTGCATATGATAGTATCCAGTCGTGTGTTAACTCAAGTTCGCGACTCAATAGAATCGCCGGGTCCTCGTGCCCAATAACGACAGCCCGATCAGGTGCTCAGGCCCGGGTGCCATATCAAATTTAATACAGTAGTACTAGCGATCCACAGGGGTCAACTGTGAGGCGGTTTCGGTTTAGTGTATTGGTAAGCCCAGAGGCAGTCCCACATAACCCGGTCCAACTTGTCACTCCAGGACAAGTCTCCGCGACCAGGTATGCGTCATGCATTCCATCGCCTGGTTTTTAGACCAGAACAAAAAAATCTAAAGTTAAAAACATGCGAAGCGTGGTTTGTCTTGCACATCAATTGAATGACAGACAAATGGAAAATGGAAAAATCGCCTGAAAGGCTACTTCAAAGGTATGATCGCAAGTCATTTCTGCATAGAATAATGATGTGAATAATCATGGTCATCACCTGGCGAAGCCGGCCGATCGACTCCAAGGCCAAATCGTTTTGGTTGCAAGACAATGCTGCGTGTTTGGTGGGAGCAGGCTGGTGTGGTGTATTTCCAACTGTTGAAACCCTGTGGAACAGTTAATAGTGATCGCTAGTGATATCAAATGGTCAATTTGAACCATGCATTGGTCAAGGAACGCCCAGGATGAGTCCGAAGACTCGGTAAAGTGATTTTACAGCACATATTATTGCACCCGCCGTACTTTCCAGACCTTGCCCCGTCCGACTATCAACTTCTCATATCAATGGGACACGCGTTCTCAGAGCGGCACTTCGCCAGTTCCGAAGAAGTTAGAAAATGGTTCGATGAATGGTATTGCTCAAAGGGGAAACAGTTTTTTTTTGATAGTATCCATAAATTGCCTGAAAGATGTATAGCCAGGTGTATAGAATGAAATGGCCAATACTTCAAATAAAGACGTTTTTCCATATTCCTGAAAATTATGTAGTTTTTTTTCGTTATAAAGAAAAACCGAAATTACTTTTTTTCTCGAGTTTATATTTTTGTTTACGTACATTCGAAATGTCATTCATGTCATTTCCAAGATAATGACACGCTATGTATCAGGCTAAATATAAATATTCGACTATTATTTTTAGCGGTTCCGAGAATATCGTTTTTCCGAAATTTTTTTCGAAACAATCCAAAATATTCGGTACGATTCATTCTTGCCGTTAGTGTATACATTCATACATACACACGACGAAAATATCACTAATTTAATGAGCGTCAACGAGTGATTCGGGTCGTGTAAGCGTCGATTTTCGTCAAAACAAGCGCTGGACGGCCATGACTGCGACGAAAAAGTTGTTTGTCGAGACGGACTGGCTTCCTTTTCATCTCTGGAAAACTCGGTCGGTCCCACGAGGCAAGAAGAAAAACAATTTTGCCGACTGACAAAGGAGAAGGTTTTTTTTGTCTCCTCCAATAGGAAAACTTGGTCGTGAAACTTACTGAATATGTATTTTTATCAAACACATTAGTATTAATTCTTAACGGGAATAGTGGGATGTTTTCTTCTTCCCTTCCTTCACATTTTCTACTCGTTTTTTTGTTCCCTTTTTTATTTGTTTATATCTGCGATGACAAAAATATTTTGATATACTGGTTTACTAATTATTTTCAAGTAATTGTTTATTTGCCTCATAATAAGCCTGTCACCAATTGCTGTCCACTCGGATGACTGTCGATTGGACTTCGGTGTGAAATGATGGAACCATGTTTCATGCATTGTCACATATCGACGCAGAAATTCCAATTTGTTACGTTTCAATATGACTAAACAATGCTCAGAATCATCAACACGTTCTTGTTTTTGGCCAACAGTGAGCAAACGCGGCATCCACTTTGAACAGAGTTTTCTCATAGTCAAATGCTCATACAATATAAAACCAATACGCTCATTTGATAACTTTACGATGTTAGCTAACTTCACGCAACTTCACTTTTCGATCATTCAAAACGATTTTGTCGATTTTTTGATGTTTTCTGATGTTACCACCTCATTTGGACGTCCACTTCTTTCTGCATCATCGGAGTTTCTACGACAACGTTTGAAGTCAGCAAATCAACGTTTTATTGTTTTTGCCGATAGAGCGGAGTCCTTAAAGACTTTTTCAACCCATTGCGTCGCCTAAACGGCATTTTTCCCATCAAGAAGCAGTGTAAAATTAAAACACGAAATTGTTTTTAATCCACTGTTTCGGAAATAATAAAAGTAGTGTCACTTTTAGCACAAATAACTCACAAAGTTGTGAGTAGAATATCGTGAAATTTTAAGTTTTCTTTTGAAAAAACTAGCGCCATCTATGTGTAGGCACGGGGGTTTTCAGCTTATGTGTTATTTATTTACCACTTATAATATTTTCTAACTTACTAATTCTCACTACGCCATGTAATCTATTCAAAATAAAACAGTGAATTCACGTCTTTAATATGTCGACAGTATTGTCTATCGAAAATTCTAAATTCATTTTAAAATCATACATTACTCATTTCTCATTTTATTATAGCTTAAAAGAGATACATCGCTGTCTGATACGTTCGAACACGTAACCTATAAAATTCGCCTGGTTGTCAAACGTTTGCAAAATTCTTCAAAACATTAGTGATAATAATAATTACAGGTTAAAAACCGGCAAACGTTGTTTTGACTCTTTGCGCGTGATTTGGCAAATTTAAAATTGCCGCTTATTATTAGTCTAATTGAAAATGCTGGAACCATTAGATAGTCAGAGTCAGAAGATTACGTCTCTAATCAGTTACCTCCAAGAAATTGACATCTGAAGAATATTTTCCTTATTGTTTTTCTGTAATTTACTGATCTATTGGTGTTTCTTTTGTTTTAATGTTTTTCTTTTGTCATCTTTTATGCAAAACTGTCAACTGTTGTATCTAAAAGTTTTATAAAAATATGCTTAATAAAGTCAATTTGTTTGTATACAACAAAGCTTGTTCATTTTCTCGACTGGTTTAGCACCAATTTATTATATATTTATGGACAGCGCGACGATAGAAAATGAATCATTGAACCGAAAAACACCGAGCGGGATAATTTGATTATCTTTTTACTAATTTTAATGTCTGTTGATATTTTAAAAGAAAATAAACAAGTGGTAAAATGATTGGTGATATCGAACAATGCGTAATAACTTATGTGTTTATATGATTAATAAGTTAGTAATACTGGGTAATTTTCATTTATATCTGTGTATAAATAAAAATAAAAGTTAATTGTTAAATCGGTGAAAATAATATAGTATTAGTAAATTAATAGAACAGACAAAATGAATTAGACAAGATGCATAATATAATAGTAAAAATATTGTAATGTATATAATATTTATGGAATTTTATTTGGTTTTTCAATAACTAAAAGTACTAAGGAAGGAAGTGTATAAGACTTATTAAGTTTCCTTGAAAAAGAGGGTTACATTAGTAAGTAATGATGCTCTAAAAGTAGTGTTAATTCATAGCACATAAAGACCTATTAGTTTTATTTAAATTTTCATTTTCACATAAATGGTAATAAAAGCAATAAAATTGTTCAAATCTTGTTATAGAAGGTAGTATCGTCTTTAGCTTCCTCCATCTCTCCGCTATATATATATATATATATATATATATATATATATATATATATATAAAGCTCTATATATATATATATATATATATATATATGTATGTATGTATATTTGGAACTGATTAATGAACTTTGGTGGTCAAAACTGGCAGTCATAAAGCTGATTTTTGATTAATTGAATTTTCGCGTTAGGACGACCATTAGGAAAAATGGAATGCATATTTGTGACGTTCCCAAAACCAATTAAAATTTTACGAGGAAACCGCCTCGGTCAGCACCGCCTCGTACACAATTAAATCCTATTTATTTGTTTGCTGGCTTGTTTTCTCAGGTGCCCCCTTTTTCAAGTCAGAATTTCCAGGCGGAATGTGATCCAAGTTATGTATCGAATTTTAGAGATATTTTGGGTAATCAAGAACGAGAATTCCTTCCAATAAAACAGCCAATGCACGTCATCAACATCGTCGAACGTATTGCCAAATTCAGTTTATAAAAATGTAAAATCCCTGGTAAATTCGGAGCATTTTCTTCTTTTTATTTTACTAATTAACATTACATATTTTTCATCCCTTATAATATAAAAAATGTAATATGAAGCACCTTCTATAAACATATTTCATTTAAAAATAATTAAAAGAAAAGAGAAAATAAAACAATACGTAATTATTTTTGATTATATAAACACTACTATAACAAACCAAAGTTGGAATTCTATTATTTTAAGTTTATATATTATATCTAAGTTATTTAACCTTTTATAAACATATTTAATTTTAAAAGGAAAAAAAAGAAAATAAAACAACATGTAAGATAACAAATATAATTTATTTATCAAAAATAAAAACAAAATCATCCATTTATCTTTAAAATTATTCAATATATTAAGATTAACAAAAATCTGCTTTATTTCTTCCTTTACCCATGCTTTGGTACTCGTAGCGTGACTTTTATGTTTTGTTCCTCTGGAGTTCAGTTGGTTTGCTTGCTGAATATAAAATAATATATTATATAAATCCTTACGAGTCGATAAATCTAGATTTATCAACTTTTTTGTTCATCCAATATAGCATCCATTGGAATTTTAGCAGCTAGTTTGGTTGCAATCATATTTTTAACTGATTTTAATAACTCACCTTTGATACACTCTTGTGAATTCTTGGTCGATTATGCTCAAATTTGCAAGTAGTTATAGTAGCTTTTTTGACAATATTTACAAATCAATTATTTATCCATTATTGCCTATCATTTATGACCAAGATATGAACAGTGTTACAAGAACAAATAAACTATAAATAACGAAATTCTTATCCCTACAAAACAAACCTACCAGTGGCAGGGTCAAATTCAAAATAACTTGTAGTTCGTTGGATTCTATCTCTCGATTGCTTGTAAATGACAACGTCGCAAAATCAGGCGGAAACTACCGAAGTTTATCGAATACCTGTTAGGATGCTTCAGAAATAGCCACTACTTTGGGTTTTCGCCATAACGACCTATCTGACAGCGCTATCTATTATCAAAAACAAAGGTTATTGAAACATTACTTATTTTTCATAGATCAGACATGAATTTAGAGTTAAGTTTTGCACGGCCAAAAATATATACCAATATTTTGCATTAAAACATTGATTTATTCGTAGATGAATGCGGCGCAAGCGGTGGAGAGGCGGACAGTGACGAGGACGTCGTCACCAGCTACCCCCAGGTGTACAGCGCCGTCTCCGGTGAGTCCGACGCGATGCTGCCCACAGCGCCACGGCCTCCAGCCGGGCCCCTACCCACCATAAGCGTGACGCCTCACTCGCCGGCAGCAGCCCCACGGGCGTACGCTTCCGTTCTCGAGGATAGTCTCCAGCAGGTGCGGGAGCTGCACGAGACCGTGCAGCTGATGAGAAATGCCACGGCATCGAGTAGCAGTAAGACCCTACGAACATTCCAAGCCGACGCCCGTACTCAACGTCTTTCTTTTGACAGATTACCAACATAATCCCCGAGAATTCGCTGCGTTCGCTCTGAACCCTCTGCTCGCGCAAGTGGCTAGGCTCAGCGCAAGCTGTCCGATACTCAACGAAGCTGGTCAGGAGCCGGAGATTTTAGGTGGTTCGTTGGGTTCTTCGCCATTACATCAACCGCCCAGTCGCAAAGGAAGTGGTAAGCTCGTAACCATCATGTATGCTTAGTTTACAGTTAAAATAAAACAAAAGCAATTGTTTTATTTACTTCATATTTTTTTCATACATTCTTAGACACTTCTCTAATGCAGAAACATAGAATTACATGTAAAACAAGGTTATATAACTAACACTTTGACCGCTGTAACTGCTATATATAGTACTGTCCCATATCTTTACCGTAGTAAGGATGGAACAGCATTATGTGAACTTTTTAAAATATGCTAACATTTCCAGGTACTCAAGACTGGCTGTCACAGCCGGAGACCCAACGAAGAAAGTCATGGACGGCCCTGGAAGATTTGTCTGGAACCGGGAAAGTCAAACATACAAGACAAAGGAGGTAAGATCGATATAATCAACTGGTGGTTTTACCATTATTTTTGCGCAGACCAATAAAAATGTTTGTAAATACTTTTTGAATTCATTCATCTAAATCTTATATGAAATACCAATTTTTATTGATATTGTATTGTATGAAGTGATCAACTACAATCATCCATGCAAAGCCACTGGTGTTGTTTCTCCATGTCTTTTATATCTTGATGTAATCGTTGTCCTTGCTCTTCGCTCAGACCATGTTTTGACAAGTAGTAGACTTCAAGGTTCATGAGGCAACTTACAATAAGTTTATAGTTAGAAGCTTTCACATTACACAAAAATTTAATCCCAGTTTCCTTAATTTATATCCAAGTCTCCTTTTCTTTTCTACTGATTTTTTTCCAAGTTGGAGCCACATACACCAATTTACGAATATCAGACCCAACAAGATATAGATATATAGATCAACATTAATCACCTTTAGGCAAAGTTTTTACAAATTGTTTCATTATGCCAAGTTGTATACCTAATAGTGATGGATGAATCTTCTTGAGATCTACTGAAGTTTCATGCAAAATGTTCTTCTTACTGGACATCAAGGTTTTTGGATCAATATCGATCAAGTACTCTGCTGTCCCACTTCCATATCAAATATGGAAACGTTGTAGATCCATTTTGTTGACCAAATTATTGAAGTTAAAATGTGAGAAATTATCAAACAATATTAAAAAGGTTTTTTCAGCATTGGTCTATGCTATACAACATCAAAACAAGTTCCTCTTTACCGTAAATGTACTTCTCTTTTCGACAGTATATCCCTAAGTTCCATGGAGTCGGAAGCGGACGAGTCATCGCTCATCGACAACGTGGACGGCAGCACGGTCAGACTGCTAGGACCGGACGCCCCCATCATCATCAGGCACCGAACCCGAGCCTCCACCGGCGGCGCCAGCACTCATTCTCTGAACGAAGCGGACTTACAAGTACTGTCCCCGTCTTTTTCTAGTTCCGCTTATCGATCGTTCGAATTTCAGAATGACTTCAACAAGATCAAGGCTAAGCGGGATGCCGAACAGCTACGGCTGTTGCCTCAGAGGCTCCCCCTACAGAAATCGGTGTCCACGCCATCGATCATTGCCGTCAGGGACTTGGCGCCCGAACCCACCCTAGCCGGCGGCCAACCTACCCTACCGATGTGAGTTAACCGACAATTTACAATTGTCATCGTTTTTTTCTTTATCAATATTTTTCGACGCACATTGACACATTCAGTCACGTGTTTTATCATGTTACCAGAGGAATGTTTGAAGATGATACTCAAGTGGTTCAATTAAAATTTAATTAAATAACATTTTTCATAATCATCTTTTTGTTAGAGATTATATAGGATGAGCCATCATATTTGTAGTTTATTAAAAAAGTGTTATCAGACAATAAGTCTTGATGCGGTTGTCCAGACAAAAATGAGGCTGATACCGCTTTTGGCCACAGCCAATCAAGCATAATAACGCATTAATGAATCAGTGTGACATTTGGAGCTGTTTAAGCCAAATAAATAGGTTTTTGTTATTGGTGGATGAAATTTTAGAGTGAATGAAATGTAGATACCTACTGCACCTCTGAATCAAACACATTTTTAACTCAGTGGAGGGGGAATATCAATGGAAAACTTGAAATGAGAGATGATTCTCTATATTCTAAAATAGATGTCCCGCGGTAGATGATATAGAGATTACATTAAAAAAATCATAAGCAAATTTATCAAAAATATATCATTGAATAAAACAACTCTGTTCTAAACTATATGCATGTATAGAGTTAATAGGGCTCATCAAAAGGAAACCAACATATGGCCAACCCTATATAATAAAATAATCATTTTATTCTTGATATTAAACTGGTTTTTCCTTCGGAGACCTTTTGAAACATATTTCAGAAAAAAATTAACTTCGTTTATCGTGTTAAACTTAATTTTCAAACATTCTTCAGTGTTTTTTTGTTGATTAGCTATGAGTTTTTACGTTAATCCTCACTTTAGTATGCACATCCATTTTTAATATATTTGTTTTCGAGAAGAGACTGATTCTCAGCTTGTTATTTTTCGATTTAATATAAGTGTCCTGCATCTTGTAATGAGAAAAATTCGTCCTATCCGAAGAACATTTATTTTAAGCAAAAAAAAATAATGAAAACAGCCGTGTTTCTGTCAGAACAAAACGACTTATTTTTTGGAATCGTTAATGATTTATTTATTTTAATATCTGACGTGCAAAAATAGCATTTCATTCATCATATTTCCCAGATTTTTCATTTGGATTATTTCACATTTACAAATCTACAATACATACATTTCCATAATAAAATATACGCATATTTTGGGGATTATATTTGTTAAAAATTTGGACGAACTTTTTTTTTACTTGATAGTTTTTTTAATATATAGAAAACATTCTGAGCTTATCTATACTGTTTTATATAAATATTGATTCTACCGATCTTAAAATATGATTATCTCCTTAATTATTATTTTAATTTAATAATCTGGGACATATATAGTCACCTTCACAAAAAATAAGCTAGAATGTATTGCATGTGCTTAGCTTGATGTCTAGGGGCAGACCCAGTGGTACCGAGAGTGAGACTGAAGAAGAGGGCAGTCGTTCCAGCCATACCCATTACGATATCAATTACAAGGAACAGTTCAATCACCTCCACAAGTAAGTACCGTCCCTTGCTGCATGCTTAGCTCGTGTTTTTTTTTTCCAAGCTTTCTCTTTGTATTTTCTGTGTCATATTTTTTGCATCGATCTTATCTATGAAACTTTTTTGTGATGTTTTCTCCGTCTATTTTTGCTATATTTATTTATGATCTTTTTTAGGTAACTTCGATCTTCTCTATTGTAGACCATCTTCTCTTGTAGGATCTAGAGATATCTTATCTCATTTGTTTCGTTTAGATACTCTGATATACATTGTACAACTCTAAAGTTAGCATAGTAAATTACATTGATAGTTTATTGATTATAATTTTGAGTGGTCTTTAATGTATGTTATAGTTGACCTATTAAGTGATCCAATATATTCCAAAATACTTTTAATTGTGGTATTGTTCAAAAATATCTTGGTCAAAAATCCAACGGTTGTTTTTTGAGTTGTACTGTGTAATTAAGTTATACAATCTTTATACTTGTTGTATAATGGTGTAAAACGGGGTGTGGCTAGTTCTGAAGCCACACCCGCTGTCACCAATTGGTGGGTCACAATGTAACCACGCCCACTAGATCTAGTAATTTAGGGCATGCCTTCAAAATTATATATCATAAAAGGTTGTATTTCTTCTATTTTCTTTAAGTTATCGTAATATATAAATTATATATCTACTCGTACATGATATGTTATTTATATATTTGATTCATACACTTTCAGTATCGCGTACGACCGTCACATCGAAAAGAGGAGGAAGAGGGGAAGTCTGTTTTTCAGAAAAAAGAAGGTAGTAACAATGGCGTACTTGCCTCGATTTGTCGATGACTGATTGTTACGATTATTTTAGGACAAAACCAAGAAATTCACCCATCAGTGGGTGTCTGCTTGCTACGGATCATCACAGACATGCGACATGTGTACCAAGCCGTTAGGCAACAAGCCTGCTTTGTATTGCGACAGTGAGCTATGACCCAATTCTTTGATACAACTTAGTTTTGATGATTTCCTCGTTTACAGCGTGTGGTACCACAGTGCACCAGAATACCTGCAAAGACAGCATCGTCGAATGTATAAACGTTAAAATAAAAGGTGCCAAAGTAAGTGGTCCTCATTATTCATCAGTAAAAATCATCCAGCGTCATCCAACTTTTCTCTTAGAGCACCAGCAAACTCAGTGGATTCGGTGTCCCTCTGACGTCCAGTAAGAATCCGTCATCCAAGCGCGGATCGAACGCAGTGCCAAACAGCATGACCACGTCATCGAGGTAAGCGTAGGAATCCGTTTCTCTCTTTTAGTTTGAATATTACTTAGAATATCCGCGAGATGGCACGACAAGCCGAACCGAACGAGATCCGAGTGTTTCGGGATCATTGACTAATATGCCAAGACCTTTTTCAGTTGCTGTCATGCGCGATATCACGATCTGTCGAGGTTCATTTGTTTTTACAGCGCTGTCTCGAAGTACAGTATTTCACGAGAATTCGTAAAATTATGTCGTTTTATTCGGATGACCATAACCAATGAAATTTCTGTTCTCATACTGATGATAGTTTCTATTAGCTTTTACACGCTTCTGTTGCTTTCTGTATTATCATATTGCTGACTGCTATTGCGAGTATCTTTTTTAAATATGATATAATGATATGATATTTTGCCTAGTATTGGGGATTTTTGAAGCTAACTATTGTCATATTTGAGTGGGTAATTAGGCGTGTTCAAATATTACAGGACATTTTTGAAAATCATATATGCATTTTGGTGGACTATCTGAAGTACATTTTTCACTACTGAATGTGAAATATTATTTCCTATTTTAAATGTGGTAATTTTTTTCCATGAAGTCTACTATTGGAAATGAAACAACCTAAGTTAACTCTTTTTTCTGATTTTAAATAGATCATAACTAAGCTGAACTAGTCTGATCTGAGAGGTTATACAAAATAATGTTGTAGGCGTGACTAATATGTCCAATATCAGTGATTGGTAAGTGGGTGTGGCTAATTTGTCAAGCCACGCCTCTAGTTTATCCTTATACTTTCTAATAATTTTTCTCAGCGTGTTAATACCCAGTTAGGATCGTTCATTTTTGGACATTTTTGATTTCAGGAAATATTTGAATTAACCAATAACCCGAAGAAGCATCGTTTGCTAAATACGAATATATGTTGCTTATTGGCCATTTTTCTTCCAATGTTTCCAATTAAAAATCTGTTTTTTTTAAATTTTAGTTTTTGACAGTTACTAATTGGAATAAAACGTCAGAATTTGTAGTTAGAACTTACATTCTCTGTGTCATGCTTTTGACATATTCGAGACGCCGATTGTATATTGACTGGATATTTGGAAGTGACATAAATGTACTTAACATGTATAAAATATGAATTATCTGTTCTCTGTGTAGAAATTTGAAATTTGTGTTATATATTTACTATATATTATATATATTTTTTAATTTGAATTGATTTGTGTTTTAGTAGAGTTGGCGAATTGGCATGTAACAGAATATTTTCTCAGAGACTTCCAAATAGTTCTTGTACTTGTTGAAACCTGCATTGTTATCTTTCTGCGAAACTATAGCGTCTATTTCGATGTATAATTTCTGTTCGACAGAATCGAGTTAATCGTTAGACACTAGAACATAGATACTAGATACAGTAAAAAAATAGTTTGATGGTAACGAAACAAGCAAATGGTGATCATTTTTATTTGTGTATATATTTCGAGTGATATTACTGAATCCCTTGGTATTATTACTGTTATTTTTAAATGTTGTTCGTTACTTTACACCTGCACAATGATGGGTTTTCGAGCTGGGCCCCGAGGTGTAAGGTAAACGTTCACTATACATGTCGTACTCACAATATACTGTTTTCTTCATCTTCCTTTTCATCCTGCTATGCTTCGTAGCCTTTCTCGCTTCTTATGTTTTGTGTGTGTATTTATTTCAGTAGTTGCTCATATTCTGGCGATAGGAATGTTGGTGTAAATATATCGAAATGATGTTGCCGGTCGATGCCATCTGGCGGCACAATGTTAAAGGCTCGCGTATCATTCGATATATTTTGAATAGCTTTTCATCGACTCTAACCACAACATCGACGGAAAGCTATTTTATTTGAATGTCTTTGTGTGTTCTGTTTGGTAAAGATATGATACTGATAATGGGTGTGGCTAATATGTTCCCCACCCCTCCTTTATAGGAGGAGCCAGCTGTGCTATTCGCCATGGCGCAGGGTCGCCACCAAACTGGGAGTGAAGTAAGTTTCCTAGCCTAACCTCACCTCATCCTCAGTCATTCTGTGCACGCCCCTTTCTATTTCGCCACCGCTGATTGGTACCATTCTCGCTTTTTGGACGATTTTGGTTGGACAAATGGAAAACGTTTTAGTTCTAGATTCATTTTATTGGAGCGAATTTGTTGAAGAACAGGACGTGCTACTCCAACTCAAGAAATCCCAAGTTTCCTACGCTTCGGCGATTTCTTAAAATAATTAGGTGTGGTATTTGATTATAGGGGAAGCTAACATTATTTATAACTTTATATTCAGTGAAACAAATCACTTATATGTGGTTTTGAAGTTAGTCTGGAAAAGTGGACATGACCTATTAGACTTTTCATTCTTTAAAGAGATGTTTGATTTTTTAGGTATTGTTCAGGTAGATTTGCCAAGCGTATGCGGACCTTTTGGAGTGGTTATAACTTATCTGTTTTTCATTGTATGCAATCTTGTAATCAAATAAATTTGGTTAGTTTGATTTTGACAAAGTAATTCATAATTACAGGTCACATGGATTTGTTGCCTTTTGCATAAAAAGCGTAATAATTGATTTTTAGGGAATATTGTTAGTTTTTGCTTTAATTCAACATAACTCCCCTTCAATTTTAGAACGATAGAAGACTTAACACGGGCTGTATTCGCGAGGATACAAATAATAAACTTCAGCTATTATAAACTATTTAGAATTAAGTACCACACTTAATTTAATTATAAAGTTATAGTTCTTTAATATAAACTCTGAGATTTTTTGATTTGAGTGGTATCAGACTGTCTAAAAGTTGGTCAGCGTTCTAACACCTATTTATTGATATATAATGTGACAAGTATATGCGATAAAAGTAGTTTGATGATTAAAACGCTGACGAAACCGAGACTGTCTGCTAGGACAAGTGTTCAAAAGTCTGACTAACATATCAATTCAGTCGATAGACGATTTTGTTTGGAACTATCTCTATTTTTACCTTTCTTAGCATGTAAGGCCGAGCTCATCCACCTCTCTGTTTATTTTTTTCGTTGTCTTTATTTTACGCTACTACCCTATACACGAATCACGCAAGGATGTGAAGTTTTATTTTGATTTTCGTTGTACTTTCGAATACCCATATTATGCAAGTCCGTTGGTGCGCAGTCGAAATGTTTTCTCATCGAGTCCGATGATGTTTCAGCCAAATTCTTTGCGACGATAAGGATAGCGATGCACACGGTCATCATGACGCCACCAAGTAAGTTTTGTCGCGCGAATGTCTGTCTGGACTTGTTTCTAATCCAATTTTGATGGACGCAGCTTTGGTGAAGATGTCGCCCTGGTTCAGTCGGAGTTTCTGTCGGACACCACTGTCACCGCTTCGGATTTGTGTTCGGATCTTAGCTTGGGGCTTCACGAGAACGAGCCGGATACTTGGACGCCGCACGCCGGCAAGGAAGTGACCAGGAAAATGAAGGATAAGGAAGTGAAGCGACAGGAGCACATATACGAATTCATTCTGACTGAGAAACACCATTGCATGACATTGTTGGTCATGCAGAAGGTAGGCGGTGATTTCGACGAGGGGTTTCCGGTGGCTTTTTCAACGAGATTGTTGTAGATATTTGTCGAAGGACTGCAGAAGTACTTCAATTTGGGCCCGGGCTTAGAAAGAATGTTTCCTAGATTGGCGGATCTCACCGAACTTCACCTGGGACTGCTGTCGAAGTTAAGACAGAGGCAGAGGGAAAGTCCCGTGGTCAACTCGATCGCGGATATCCTATTGGAACAGTTTTCAAACGAAAATGCCGCAAAACTGAAGTCGGCTTATGGTTAGTATGTGTTTCGAGTTAGATCTATTACCAGATGTGTCGTAATTTTCCTTTGTTATAAGTACCATGATTTGTATTACAGGAGAGTTTTGTAGCAGACATCGAGACGCCGTGGAAATGTACAAGTACTACGTGCAAAATGACGTCAAACTCGAGGAATTCGTCAAACACTGTCAGACCAATCCCCTGCTGAAGAAGAAAGGTATTCCCGAATGCATCCTGTTCGTCACCCAGCGTCTGACCAAATATCCGTTACTGATCGAGCCCTTGATCAAGACCAGCAAGGAGAACCGACAAGAGCAGGAGGCTCTGCAGAAAGCTCTCGCGCTGGTCAAGGAGATACTGGTCGAGGTCGACGCTCAAGTAGCTAAGAAGGAGAAGGAGGACCGGAAATTGGACATCTACCATCGGATCGACGCCAAGTCCTCCACCATCCACCGCGGTCACAAGTTCAAGAAGTCAGACATACTGCAAGGGAATCGTTCGTTGAAGTTCGAGGGCGTCGCCATGTTGATGCAGGGCCGGGGAAAGATGCAGGTCGTCCTCGTCATTGTTCTCTCGGACGTACTATTCTTTCTACAGGAGAATTCCAACAAGTACACCTTTTTCACTCCGGAAAATAAGGCAAGTATCGCGTCCCCGAACACCTGCATCGATAACAACGCAGTTCTTCTCCCTAGGCTGGAGTGGTATCACTTCAGAAACTCCTGGTTCGCGAGAAGGCGGGCCAAGATTCACGAGGCATCTATCTGATTTCATCGAATCCCGCCGATCCCGAGATGTTTGAACTGAAAGTCCACAAACCGAAAGACAAACAGGTCTGGATACAGGCCATCAGGTGAATTAACTCGAACTAACTGTAGAAACTCGTATCTAATACCTCATTGTTCCGCAGAGAGGCTGTCCAAAGTTGTCCGGAGGAAGACGAAGCCGCCAACGTGTCCGCGGAAGATAAACAGCAAGACAAACAACACCATGTCCGCAATTTAATTGGTGAGCTTTTTTATATTTGATGTGATTTTGGTGGAGGCGCTAATTACAGTTAAAAGTATCCATATTTACATTCAATATAACTCCGTTATAAGAAACATCATTAATTGATAAAAAGAACGTCTTATTTTGTCCCAATTAGAACTCAACTTCAGACCAAAAGGTTTTTTTAACAGTTTTGGATACTTTTAGCTGTGTATGCGGATTACACAGCTTGTATATAGTAAGAAGTGTATAATTATCTTAAAAATCCTCTACACACTTACCCTGTACAAGTTGGTACTTAGTCAAACAAATCCATGAAACTTCTTCGTGGTTCTTGTAAATACTCTCCACATTTGACTATTTCATTCAGGTGGTTTTTACGAATCGTTCTTCGTAAAAATCACCGATGGACGTTTTCGTATAAATTGCATGAAAACTACGACGAACTATCTATCATCGAACGCCATTAAAATTAGTGTATATTGTTTTGTCATCTGTGCTGTACAGAAGCTGATACGGACATCGAAGGTAACCATTCCAAGTAGCGTAACCGTGCATGTTTGCGACTATTTGCAACCCGATCAGTAATTCTTTTGTTCCTGTATCTCTTCCATAAGTGCATGTCATTCTAGGTCATACCAATTTTACCAAATGGATAGAGGTTACTAAATAGTTTGGGTGTTTATGGGTAGTTGGGGTATTATAGGGTGAGTGTTTAGTTTGAAGGATTGTCTTGGAGTGAATAACCAGACGTTTAAAAACATCAAATAATTAATACTAATAAAAACGTCAAAAATAAATTGATCGTAATCCTTAGTATTTTTTATTTCATTTTACAGTTTTATTATATATGGTATTTAGTAAATATTAAAACAGTTAATATTACAGTATAACAGTTCATACTAACATGTTAAATTTAATGAAATATGTTAAATTAAATAATGAGTAGATAAAAAAAATCTAATAAAAACTTCTTTCAATTACAATATATCGAGATGTGATCATAATCCTTACATGTTTTAAATAACTCTGTATTTTTTTATAAATAAATTCTTGTACTAAATAATAAAACGTTTTAAAGAAGCTGTTATAAAAATAGGGGTTTTACATTGTGTGTTTAACATATCTTCATAAAAGGTTTTTTATTTTCAAATTAATCTTGTTCAGATTCGATAATTCATAATTTTTTAGTATCAGTTTGATAAAAATTCAGCAGTTTTCGGGTGTATACGATTGATATTTTACCTAAAAAGGACAAGAGAGAGCTTCTGAGATGGCTTGCATGGGAAATATGGACGAGATCCATATTGAATTATCAAAAAATATTGGAAGCTTGTTTTAAAGCAGTGTGACACCGATTTATTTTTGATATGTTACTAATCCCGTTTCATCCTGACTCACCTGATCATCAAAAGTGTTTGTTTCCTATTTATGCATGTGGTTATCGTTCTTGTTACTATACGACGACGGATTGATACAAGAACGTGACCATTTTTGTCTGGTTACAGCTTTATTAAGACAAAACGATGTAGAACAAGCCCTACTCTTGGAGGAGAAGATGCATCTGCAGCTACGACTTTTGGAGGCTTCGGGGCTGGAACCTCCATCGCCGCCAACCTATCGACACTTGGTGAATGAGAATGCTGACACAGGTCTGATGTGGAAGGAAGTCTTGACCGCTGTTCAGGTAATTTAATGTTTTCCTCGAATCTAATGGGCCGATGGAATCTGGTGTTTTTGGTTTTTAACTCAGGAAGTAAGTCAGCTGGCTAGTTCTCTCTACGCTACCGGTACCAACTTGTCGAGGAGCGTCAGTTCGGCGGGAGAACACCACAGCGAAACTTATGTCTCACCCATTCTACCGAAACGTGCCGAAACATTTGGCGGCTTCGACAATAATCAGGCGCCACTCAAGGTCGTCGCAAGCAAGAAATTGCTGCAGAGTTCTATCGGTGCCGCGCCAGCCACCTCACCCGATTTTGAGAATCTGAAGCCTGGCGATTCAAGACTGTTTGTAAGTTCGACTATTTGGCGCGTTCGTTGAGTTTGTTTGTCAAATATTCTGTCGGTTCGCAGGAACGGTTGCCTTATAGAAATTGTGTGATATCTGGAAAACCTGTAATAAACGGATCATCTGTAAATAACGAAAGCCAACAATCGCCACAGCAAAACCAACGACAACAACAGCAGCAGCAGATCCAAGCGCAGGCCTCCCAGCCGCAGGTGCAACAACTCAACGCGCCACCCGACGCCCCGGCTTTGTTGTCGCTGGGTCGGGAACAACAAACTGCAGCTATCCAACTCAGTCACTACGTGTATACATTGCTGTGCATCATATCTCAATTGATGACTACCAACGGAAGGTATTCTAAACCACTTTGCACTGAACTTCGATATTGATTTCGTTACTCTGATAGTTTACAAGCTCAACTGGCAAATCTCAAAGGCTCGGATAAACAGTATCGACACAACCAGCAACTGGAAGAATTGCGGAACTTGCAGGACAAACTGAGCGGAGAGAAAGCCTCGTGGGCCGCCATGAAAGAACAGGAGGAAAAGGAAATTGAGGAAAAGCGACAGGGATTGCTTAGATTACAGGTAATCTAATAGCACTATACACTAGATCAATAGTAATTAATAAATGACAATGAAAAAAAAATGGGTTTATAAATGAGTAAATAATAAACATTCTTAATAAGTTCTACATTTGATTTTATGTGTGATTGGCAAAAACCAACTCAATAAAAATACATAAAACTTTTACATAATAGTGATTTCTTAAAATGTAACAAACTTCCATATATAATTTATTTGTCTTAAAATAGAGTCCAAATATTTAAAAATAAACAGTTTTACTTTTCCTATCACATTCAACAGAAGTTTGTCTTATCAAACTTCAATTATAATTCCCCACCATGATTTCAGTGTACTGAATCTTCAAACACCAGAACTGAGTAAATATCATTTTTTTAACCGCGATGCTAATAAAAATTTTTGCAAAATTTAAATCTCTTATTAAGTGATTGAGATCTTCAGAGTTGACAAGGTGTAGTAATTTTGGTTTACATTCAATACCGAATTCTGAATGTACAGATACAGATGAAGTCCGCGTTGGATTGCTACCTTGAGAGAGTAGTTGATTTTTCAATACTGGAGGAGCAGGTTCATGTTTTTTTTGTGTGGGGTATTGGAGCGTATGTTGATGGTAGATCAGGATAAGATGTTTTTGAATGTTTACCTTTAAGTGGATTTATAATGCAAAAATAACAATTTGTGTGATGGTCACTTGGTTCTCTCCAAATTCTTGGCACTGCAATCTTCATTGTTCTCTTTTCACCAGCCTATAATAAGACGTAATACATAATTTAATGAATGGTTCCATACAATAAGAAAAGAAAATAAATTCACTCTCCAGAACATATCTGCAAGAGTTATATGACACATGTGGAGTCCATTTTTTGTCTTGACTTTTAAGTTTTCTCTTACTTTAATAAATTCGCCGCAAATATAGAAAAATGGACACTAAAGAAAAACACTACCCCCGTCCTCTTACATCTCTTTCGAAAGCGACGGTTCGCAAAAACCGACACTAATTAACTTTTTTGGAAGCAAATATTTTCGATGTGTCGCATTTATTATATAATTTTGCTTATATGACTTATTACAATATGACTTATTCAATTTTGGTTTTTATTTTAAGGAACATAGAGAAATTAAATAAATATTGTAACAAATTATAACGTAAGAGTTAACCAAATATCGTTAATAAACAGAATTATATTTAGCAATGTGGTTTATTGATAACTTAACCAAGGAGTGTATGATAGGTCAAAGTAAACTTAAACTGATGCATTTTACGAGTTGTTGTCATCATACAGATGAATATTTTTCCTACTACCTTTCTAATGTGATTTCCAGGAACAAGTACAAGCTGAACAGAACGACATAAATCAGCAGAGGGACCAGCTATATCGAAAAATGGAGGTACTAACCAGTCAGGGTTTGTTGATTTCGCCGAACGTTGCAATTCCTGTTGCTGGTCAGTTGGACGATAGCAGCAAAGATAGTTCCGAGGAGAGCAGTCCCCAGTCGTCGGATACGTCGTCGGCGACCTCGGCTCTGAGCTCGCAGAGCTCCATGTCCCACCTGACGTCAGTCGGCGAGAAACGCAAGGAAAGCAAATGGGGAAAGAGTGAGTTAAAATTAGCTCGCTTGGGCTTTGCTTCAACTTTTTTACTCTGTAGGTAATACTCAGTCCAAACAGTTACCACTTAATCTGATATCAGCGACGAACCAGCAGAAAGTCTCCCAAAACTTACCAGTGAAACAACAGATACCCCTGAAGCTGGCGTCGAGGCTGAGTACGGGGGGTTCCGAGTCCAAATTGATGTCCAGCGGTGGTCCCCAACAGATACTACCGTTGAAACTCAGCCAGGATGAAAAAATTCGACGAACTAGCACCGCCGGTTATCAGAGGTTATCGGAAAATAGTTTCAGCCCGCCATCAGAAGAATCGGTGAGTAACTCCGGATATAATCATACATACGCTTTAATATTTACACCAATTTTTGTCCTAGACACCAACAACACACTCGCATTTTCGCACGGGCTCAAGCCCGGCTATGATGCAGCAGTCGCCGCCCTCCTCAGGGTCTTCCAGTCAGTGCCAGAGTCCTAGCAGTGCCAAAGCTTCACGAACCCATACCTATCCGAAACTACCTGACAAATTCAAGGTTAGAGGGGAACAGCCTCTCTCCCAAGACGAAGAAGTGATATATTTCTGACGACGTTGGAAAGCCACCAACTTCCTCACTTCATTAATAAAGAGCAAGGTGTAACAGAAACCTTAAAACGATCACATAGTTACAATGAAGTTAACTAGCATGACGAGTTTTTGCACAAAGCCTCCGTCTGTCTCTCAGTAGGTTGAATGTTCAGCGTCGATAAAGCCAACGACAACAAAAAAACATCGGAATGCTTGAAAAAAATCATTCAATGAGGCTGTGGTTTAGATGTAGTAGCTGTTTTCGTTTTTGTTGTTTTGTTTTCCGAAGAGAAATTACCCCTGATTTAAAAACGACGTTTTAAAATTACCCCTTTCGACTCGTAGAATTTGCGAAAGAAAGCATTCTTTATGGACGCTGACGACTAACATGTGCAATAAAAATGGTAATAAAGGTTGTTTTATAGTTGATAAGTTTAGATTTAAAGCTACATTTCTCGAAAAGCAAATTGAAACTATTTTGGGCAGGTTGTTTTGACCTTGAAATTCAGTCCGTATTACGGATTGTTCCTTCAAATTGCTGTAGTACGAATATATTTTTAGGAAATAAGAATCTCTGACAATACCAGCTCAATGTCTCTTTATCAGGCTAGTCATGCTGTAATATGCAAGTCTGTGTCGTATAGATTGTAGTAGATGTCGTTCTTTTTCTTTTGTTGCACATTATCGCCAATATTCTAGGGAATCGTTTTAGATCATACAAGCCCATTACAGAATCCCATGACGATCGCCTGTTTCTCCCTTGATGTCTCTTAACATTCAATAATGATTCAATAAAAATTGTTCAATATTAAACCATGTGATTATGTGCATCAGTGTGCGTGTTGGAGACATCGCCAATTGCTCTAGTAGGCGTTTGTTTTTGTGTACTATCGATACACCTGGGGGGGTTTAATCGAGCCCCCTCCCATCTCTATTTTTCGATTCATCCATTATGAGAGTAATTGGTAGTGTTAATACTAAAAATTCTGTGACAATACATAGCGATACTCTCCTCCTGTATACCCCCTCACCCCCTTAGATCTAAGATTGTACATAATGGTATTTCAATTTTCCCCAGACACAAGCTTCCTTCATGTTGCAGACAACGTTCTTAATCAGTAAAAAAAGCGCGACGAAGAGAACGCAGAAGGAATCACACGGTTTTCGTTCACCCACTGTACAGTTGGGCGCGTTTCACTCTATTTTAGATTCAGCCAAAAATATTTTTAATATATTCGAACACGTCTTTCATGTCTTTACGGAATGCAGTAGATTATATGATGACTTGTGTCTTATTAGATACCAAAATTATACTGAATATATTTAAAGAAACATTAAAAAAAACATGTTCAGGATTAATGAAGATGATTAGAGTGTAAAACTAGTTTTAATGCACGTGATCTATTTTTTACGAAAAAAAAAACGATGTTAATGTTTCAAAGTTGAGAAATCTTAGATTGATTGATTTTAGATCAGATACTGTTATATTTTATATAAATTCTATTTTTCCACAACACACGAAGCTTGTAACGACTCTAATTCTATGCGGTTAAGTATCAGTTCGTTTGTTTGTTTCGAAACACAAAAAAGGGCCTATCTGTCTGTTGAAACCTACCAGATTTAGTAGCTGTAAAGTGTATTTTTATATCTATTTTTCTTACGTTTAGATAATCAGGAACTTTTAGGAAACAAAACTTGACGGAGGAGTAGAGGTCATTAGATAAAAGGTTTCTTCTAACAAAAAA
The DNA here is from genome assembly GCF_030347505.1 of Rhynchophorus ferrugineus. Taxonomy (NCBI): domain Eukaryota; kingdom Metazoa; phylum Arthropoda; class Insecta; order Coleoptera; family Curculionidae; genus Rhynchophorus; species Rhynchophorus ferrugineus. The sequence goes on from NW_027472587.1 coordinate 15,851,247, forward strand.
AATCAAACGAATATTCTCTTTAGTTGAGTAGAAGATAATGTTTGTAAAAAAAGTTGCTCATTTTTTCCTATTTCTATACATATATACTGTATGCTTCCATTAAAATGCTATTTATATATATATCAACAAATTCTTGTTGCCAAAGTTTAGTCTCGTTTTGGTGATGATAAAGCAAGCATGACGTAATAATGTAGGTTTCTTCGTGTTTTCTTTGACTCGAAGAACGGTTTCTTTACACTTAATTATAACTCTATATTAATAAGTATACAGTTGTTTGCGGCTAGAATCATTTGTTTTCTAGTCGACCTTGTTGAAGATATTTTCGAATATCGTTTTTCAATTGTTTTCTAGATTACCGATATGCTATTACTTGTTTCGGTTTTGTTTGTTTTTGCCTTGAAATGTAAAGTTCAACCCCCGTCTCACGTCAGACATGGGGGCGCGTCAGTATTTGCGATCTGTAAAACTACTGCAATAACATGAACTATATGTCGACTGAGTATCTTGAAATGTAATTTTAAGGAGTATATATTTAAAATTATACCCTTTTGATGTTCAATCGTCGATCTTAATGGAATATTGTAGGTCTCAGTGTTAATCAAATCAGTTTCGACTAATATTAACTTGTATTTATTGTTGACGGCTCCTTTTCGTTAATGATGTTTCGTCTGTGTTAACCTTTATTTATTTTAGACTGCCGTTTCTTAACTTATCGTTATACGCACGCAGACCCAAACACTCCACAGCTTGTAAAAAGTTTTTGTTTTAGAGCTGTTTATAAATCGAAACGTGAATAATTCCCTAGATTGTATTATTTCAGTATTTTAACATTATTATAATTCTACGACTCATTTACGTAACATCACTAGTTATTTATTTTTTGTATACACCCGTATTTATTGTTTTTAACATTCCATATTGTGTTTAAAAAATGTCTTTTTTTCATCAAAAACAAAATATTGTAATAGAATAATAATCTGTATATAAGATAACTGAATGTAAATACATTTTATTCAAAATAGAAACGTTTTTTATTTGCAATCAAAAACATTAGCTTAAAAAAATTAGTAGTTTATTGGCAAAAATTTATACGAAGAACAAATATAATTAATAAACAGAAAATCTAGTTATGTTTCACTATTCAGCTCTGACCCAATCAAAACAGTAAATATTAAGAATCTAGACAGCTGATAGGATAAAATATCATGAGTAATTTCTGAAAACAATTGTTTTCTGTGATGCTAACTAGACTTTTTTCTTATACATAAGAGTTATTATATAACTAAACAGTGAGTTATTTCTAATCAAAATTGAGTTAATGTAACTGAGAAAATCTTGATGATAAATAAAAAACATTGCACCTGTTTACTCAAAAAATATTAAAACTTATTGCACTTTTAGTCATCACCCTCTGCTTGTCTTTCATTCTGAAATATCTGGTAAACAATAACAGAATGGTCACCATCGTTAAATTTACAAGATACATATAATTCTGCTATTCTAAACACATAACAATGACCTCCCCATCTCTCTCTTAAATACACAGATCTTGGGTCCTCCTGCAATACATTCGTGATAATCTTTTGTTTCTCTTCACCCTAGTGAAAGTAAGTTCATATTAATATCAATTGTACTAATTATGTTATCTGTGATCACCTCTGGACCTAACTCCTGTAGCTGGGATATCGCTCTTTCTTTAAAGCTAACATTTAGTCTAGATACAGGCGCATGATCAATCCAAGATGGAATACGGACATGTCCTGATGATGTGCTTGGACCTGATGCGGGAGCTCCTTGAATGGGTACTGTGTTGTTGGTACTTTGTGTGTTGGTTGATTCCTCTTCTTCTCCATCAGGAGCTTCTCTTTCTCCAATTCTTGAGCTGGTTCTGAAATTAGTTTTTGATGTAAAGTAACTTGATGCTCTTAGGTTCCATGATGTTACCTATTAAATGCAATCTCATTTCTAACACTTCCTGGAGAGTGCACCTCTAGGTTTTGGTTTTGTCTTTCATTTTCCTGACCATCCATCTCTCTGGTGGAAGGAGATGGTACATTGGCTCTGCTCTGCGATACATTTTGCAACTGGGAACTATCAAATGCAATTTCTTCTGTTAAAGAATTATTTCTGGAACCATTATCTGACTCTATGGTACTATCCATCATATCACCACTTCCACTGATGTTTAGGGTGTTACATAATCCTGGATTATCATAATGGGGGATGTAAGGTTTTATATCAAATACTGGTGTTTGATCTATCATGTCAACACCACTAAAATAAATTACTCTATCCATTATTCTATCAATTTTCACCAAGGATAAACCAATAGGACATGGACGGTGTGGTGATCTAGTAGCAAAAACACCAGTTCTGATCCCATTTAATCTTGGAGGTGCTACTTTTGCTCTCACATGTGTAGCTTCATTTTTATGAAAATGGAATAATATCCACATATGAGAAAATTCTTGTAGCCCTTCTAAAGCATGATAAGGATTTGTAAAAACCTCTTTATTCAAGGTAAGTTTTGCTATAGTATCTTTACAAATTCCCGGTTGTCTTGGTGTCCCTCTTTTCTCAGGAAAGTGCGTGCTTATAATTCCTATTGGTTTAAATTTGAATTCATTGTTACCCTCTGTAGTAGAGTTGTTTTCAGTTTCATATCTATTTCTACATTCGTTACATTGCCATCTGTCTAGCGTTAAATAAATATTTTTAACGTCTTTTTGATGTACGTGGTTTAAAGCGGACAGTTGTTGCCTTAAAATATATTGTTTGTTACATATTATATTTAATATACAGTTATACAGTATCACATACCGAAGGTTATGTATTTCTCTCCTTGCTAATAAAAGCTGCTCCTGCAGTTGTTCGATTTTTTTATCCGTCATATTTCCAATTAAAAAACAAATATTAGCTTTTTCAAATGTATTTTTATTTATTATTGTAGTAATGAGGTTAAGTTTACTAGACAGTTGACAGCTTCCTCTTAAAAATGTCTATTTTTGTAATAAATGTTTTGAAATATATTTTTTTGTAAATATTAGAATGCTGACTTTTAAATGCACTGATTAATATGTGATGTTGTTAGTTTCATGTTTTTATTCTTTTGAGCTTGCCTAGAACTATATAACGTGTTTTCATATATAACAAATAATGCATAAAAAGCCAGATTTATTCAAAGAAGGAATACTGGCGGGATTTTTAAAATAAGCATACGACAACATCGTTCGAAACAATATAATTTAAGGACATAAAATATTGCACAATAAATTTGCATTGTTTAACATATTTTTTACCTTATTCTAACGATACTTCAGCATGCAAATTTACAGGCGGAATGTTATTTCGGATGGGTTTTAGAGCGTTTAATAACAGGCACCGCTTAACTACGGCCTGCGATTTTATTAATATCATCCATTTTTCCTTATTTCTCATTTTAACTTGAAGAGGGATTGTTATTTGCCTCATAATTTTTGGTCGAGTAGAAGCACGATTTTAAATGGCCATTAGACTCGGGGAGAAAGATTAAAATAAACTTCTATTAGATTATAAAGTAATTTCCTTGTTTTTAAGTAGGATTTTTTAAGTTTCTTTTGATTAAACTTAGTTAATGAGTATAAAAATTAATATCATAAAAATTAGATAAACTTTGATTGATTTTTGTTTGATATTTCGTAGTTTTATTCTGTACAAAAACAAAAATAAATAGCATCAAATTGATTTAGGTGACATATGTCAGAATGCGATTTTTAATTTCGTCTTCTTTGTATATAGTGAGTGATTAGTTATTCAGTTTATACATTATAAAATAACAAAATAATATCGCATTTAATATTAATTAGCAAAAGGATAAGAGCAACATAACTTATATTACACGATGAGTTACATTTATCTTGTTAGGGTTGGATCAATTGAAATGTCAAATTGAAACTGGGTCGTGTACTTGGCTGTAAAATAACCTGTTCATGCTTATAGCATAAATTTGGAATCGCCCTAATTAATTAAACGTAATGGACAATGAACATTGATGCGGTACGTATCCTGCATATGAGATTAATTTATTATACAATTGTACACTATGTAATTTTAAATTTTATAAGATTAAGTTAATAACTATCGAATAAAAGTCATTTGTCATTTAAAATTACAGATAAAACATTAGTATTATATTTAAAAACAAATGAAACTGAAAATGGAAAGTATATGTCCTAAAATTTGACAGAAGGTGACAGTAAGTGTCATTAACTATTAGCAGTCAAAAACGAATCGGATTAGTTCGTCATATAACCGCATTTTCAATTCATTTGCGCGAACTTGCGTCTAAATTAAAAGTTTTTCCATTATATAAATTGCAAATTCACTTGCTGCCGGGTGAGCATACGAACTACATATTGCAGGAGTACAAGATGTTTCAAAGTTAATTAAGCAGATTCGACGAGTTAATGTTATCTTCAAGGAACAAATTACCTTAAGAAATTCTAGTGGGATTTTTAATTAATGTTGTCTTTTTGTTTGCGGTTTGGAAAATAGGTATTGTTTTATTTTTATGTTAAATATTTTTAGTATGCAGTGGTGTAAGACGGGTTTTTCTGGATATCATCGTCTGTGTAAAATAATTAAAGTAAAAGCGTCTGATTTTTTCGAGTTTTGACTCTAGTAAATGTCATTCGTCGTCGTTATTACTTAACATTATGGGGGATATTGTTCCAGCGTAAACGTACATTAACGGACAGAAGACGGACAATCAACTTAACGTATAAAGTACAAAGACATAAAAATGAAAGTGGAAAGAAAAACCAATTAAACCGAGTTTTATTCGGGGAACCTTGCTCGTCCCCGTCAAAGCGGCGACGAGAGATAGAAACAATAGATTCGGGCTGGGGGAAACGTTGGGTAGCCGATGATTATGTGTTGGCGTGATGCAGCGTCCTGGACGGACGGGGAAAAAGTTTTCCGGTATGCTCGTATTGCATTCGTACGTTTGCTGGTTGTGCTTCGATTCGGTTTGGCCGTAAGTTGAAATGTGTTTGATTTTTGACCACCTCAGAGAAATCGTGAATGTATCCACGTATTGTTGTTAAATTTATGTTAAAAAGGAATCAAAACCCTTTCGATTTTAATTAGATCCTTACCGATTAATATACCCGACCTTTCCTTAGTTTATGAACGACTGTTATCGAATACCCATGGCCTACTGCGTCATTTTAATATTCCCTCTCGACTTCATTATTCTTATTATGGCATTTCTTTCTCTTTTAATACAAACACTCTGGACTAACGAACCTACCTCTATAAATTTAACTGAGCTATCCAAGTAAACATGACGTAATTAGGCGATCGTTTCCTTTTTATGCCCTCATAAGCCGGTGTTTACGTCACAGCCGATTATTTGATCCCGTAACGTAAAACTTTACGGTTTTTTTTTTCGTTTCATTTTTATTATTTCAATTTTACTACCGGACAATTTCGGACATTTGTCGTTTTCGAATGAACCGTTTGAATTTAATGTTCCGAATTTCAAAATACACAACATTTCGTCTCGATATAAACGTATAGTCTATTCAAAGTTGTTTTGTACATACGTCATCAAGATGTTTGATGTATTGCCTGTCGCATTTTGTAAATTCGTTTTAGAATCGGACAATATTTTTCTTGTCATTTTATTTCACTTAAAAAGAGATACAATGCTGTCTGATTAGTTCAAACGCGTAAACGAATGAGCCTGTCAAAGTCGTCCGGTTGTCAGACGTATGCAAAATTTTTTAAAGCTATAGTGATAAGAGGTTATAACTCTAACCAATAAACTATTATGGCTGTATAATTAACTGTAGTTTTTAGATGTACTATAATGTTAAAATAAATTATATTTAATAACATTTTTGTTCAATCATTTTATTTAGATTAAAATTTTGTTTATGTCAAAGCCAAACTGAACTAAAACTCAGAGGTGACGCGCCGACATTTTGACGTCACAAATTTAGATGACGTATGTACTAAATAACTTTGAATAGTCGATAGTAGTCATAACCTTTCGAAAATTTTGAACGAAAACGTCAGCGTCAAAATTGTAAAGAAGTTAAACGGACGCAATTATAACCATTAAAAATAAAATTAGATAAAAAAGTTTAATATTTGTAAATATAACAATTGTTAAATTAGATATGATTTTTTGGAAATGTCTTCACAAAACGCCTGTCCTCTGGTGACAAAATTTGGTGTTCATTTCCTTTTATTGGTCTCTATTGTGTGTTTAATGTAGAGTATAACTGATATTTGACAGCTTCTTAACATTGTTGTTGTCATTAAATTTATTAAAATTAGTATTAAATAAATTTTTACTGCATAATGATTATTATTAAAATAAAAAACATATAATTTTGGGTGACTTATTTCAAAATACATATTGTATTATTGGTTGCCGTACCATTTACAAAAGCATATTTCATATCAAGCATTTCTAACCTAAACGGTCGGCTTTTGATGTAAAATTTTTAATAATATAGGTTAGGATCTTTTTGACGTACAATATATATATAAAATGTAAGGTTATCGACGATCAAACGATCCGAAAAAGGAATTGGCAATGTTGTGGAGCTGATCGACGAAGGGAATGACGCGGGGCCTTCGGATCGTTCAAGAAAAGTCTCCTCGACTACTTGATAAAGTTCGAGCTTCGGTAGAAATATCTCGGGATAAAGGAGGGCAACATCAATAGGGCTTTGGGAAAGTTTTCAAGTGCCTTCTTTTTAACTTTGATATTTATTGGTTTTAATTTTGTTCATTTGCTTTTCGATCTCGTCCTTGGGCAAGACGAAGCGAAGTAGTTTATTTTTGGATAACGGGCTCTTTATTGTCCTCCGACATAAATTGCGATGTGATTGATTTTAATTCGATATATATTTTTAAGATTTTAAACGTCATTTTGTAGGTTAACAGTTATTTTACTTGAAGGACATCGTTGAAGATGCTTTAAGAGATTATTTCACAGTTCTCAATACATATTAAAATTATTCTAGTGCCGATAAAACTCAAAATGAAAAAACCCTATTTTATATTTATAATAAAACTAGCGCTGGGAACTATCGACTGAAAATAGTCAAAACAGTCGATAGTTAAAAAACTAGCGACTGATAATAGTAGTTACTATTTTCAGTCAAATGCACGGTTCGACTGTTTTGTTCAATTCGTGATGTCAGACGAAGATCTATGAACCCTTTCCTGTATAAATTGTGAGAGAGGAAAGGATTTATGATATTTGATTTGACATGATATTTTCCAATGATGCATGCAATATTAACATGCAATTTATAGTTTAATTTTAATTGAACTAGAATTACTTTTATATTTGAATTTTCTGTAGTAGAATGGATCTGCAAAAAGGAATAGAATTTTTCTATGGAATGGTTATTCCATACCCCACAAATGTTTTATCGAATTTTAATATGTTAATTGCTATTTTTAAATAATATACTATAATTAATATAGACAATACAACAGAACTTAAACGAAACCTAAAAACTAAAAATGTACAGCAACCATAAGTACTAAATAAAAATTAAACATATTCCTAATCATAGAAAAAAAAACTAATCCATGACATAATTAAAAATGATAAAAAAACAAGCTCATCTTGTTGGTTTACAAATTGTATTATATTATTTTGTATTAATGTATTTTATTAACACCCTTGTTGAAAAGGGTATCCCGATTAAGAAGCTTTAAGCCAAAATATTGTGCCCTTGAAAAAGGCACTTTACAAACAACTTTTTAAAGGGTAACAAACTATTTTCATGTAGTATAAATGTATAAATTCATGTAGTACAATCACATTTTGCTATCACCCCATTTGGACCCCATTTTGTGTTTAAACGTGTCAAGTATTTTCATGATTTCTTCTTTTACATTCTTGTAAATAATAATATATATAAACACAACTGCTTTATATAAATAATTGTATACGTACCAAATAAAAGCAATGCTAAGTCATACTTACATCCTTAATCTAGCTTAAACTAGCTAACTTGGGTTGTTCTTCCAAAAAAAACTACGTCTGGTTTTTATTTTCGCATATATACTGGATACACTATGCTTTTGAGGATGTAGATACATTATAATCAAGTAATAGTGATTATATTTAAGACATTGTGTCAGACACACAAAAATGGCGTCGTAAACAAACCGAACCAAACAATCGCGTTACAGAAATGGGCCAATCAAATGCCTTTGTAGGCCAATTCAAATGAACCAATCAAAAAAATGGTCCCAGAGTCAGCATTGAATGACCACGCAAAACATTTCCTCGCTTTCGCCTATTTATATACTCTGTGGGAATGTTCTGTCACTGGTTGAAGAAATGCTGGTTTATTTCGATATTAAATGATACATGTGGTCTGTGGAAGTGGTACTGCTACAAGGCGGTAAAGAAAAGAAAAGACTTCTTTTACCAGACTGACCGGCTAGAACTAAATGGTCTTCGGCTGATGTTGGTTCGGGTTCGGGGTATGATTGTTTTGCGGGCGACAGAGACCCTGGGTTACGACTGGGACTGTCGCAGTTTGTTTACTACCGGGGTTTATGGATGGGTAGAGATTTTTTCAAGGTGTTGACGTGTTCTATGGTTCCTATGGAGAACCTCACCCTGAGCAAGAGCGAGACGTCGTCGTGGTGGTCTTTTATAGCCGGGAACCTCATGGTACCAATCCACCGGCGTTGCCAACCTTTGAACTTGCTGTACGTGAATGCGTGAAGGGGTCGTAGCAGTCGCTACAACTCTATGGTAAGTATTTGACGCCCGTCATGCTTGACTATTATTCTATTATTAACATTTTTTATTCAATATGGGATGCCTTATTTTACAACATTCTCTGTTATTTACGACGACCAGAGACCAAAATCATCTATTTATATTTCAATTTCGTTATTTTGTGGTTATGTTCCACTCCCGTTTTATAGCTTTTTTGTTTTCACGTTCGGGGAACAAAAGAAAGTTGTAAATTAAGTGATTTAAAGGAAATATACTAATCGGCCTCGCCGATTCCCATAAAAACACCCCGGCTCCTATTAGATATCATATTTGGGCTTATGTCGTTTTTATGGGCCCATAACTAAATCCTCTCGACTCGACGGTGCGTATATATCGTTGACAAAAAGCCGAGATGTAAATGGTTCTTTAATATACGTATACGACACATAAAGTCCCCGCCGAAAAGGAGGAGAGATACTCGACAGTAATAAAAATCTTTATTCTCGATGATCGTTAACTATTCTTGGAGTACGTAGCGGCCAAGTTGTGGGTTTTATCGTCGAGGATGTTATAAAAGCGAGGAACAAGAACGTCAATATGAATTTTATTCGTACGGCTTGATGCGTTTTATATGAGATTGATGTCCGATATATGTCCGTGTCTACCTCATTTTAATAAACTCCTCGTTTCGGCCGAAATAAAAATCGGTATAACTGTATAATTTAATTTTTAGTTTTTAATAAATTGTCAATATTAAAATCCAATTTGTAAAACGTCACGATTTGTAGGTTAGTATGACGTTTAATATTTCTGACAATTAGGTAACCAGAGGTAACCGGGGGTGTGCAACTCCAATGACAAGTAGTGGGGTAAAGTTTTGCTTAGTTCAATCATTCGTGGCGCTGACAACGTGAATTTGATTGGTTAATTTAAAATAGTTATGTAGAAACCTATAAGGAAAATACTTTGCTTTGATTGGTCTGTCATTTTGCCTGATTATTTTGTGACGTCACATTTATTGGCCAATAGTATTTAAATGAAAATCAAATTTAATTATTAATTAAAATTAATTTATTAAAATAAAATCATATACAAATATACATAAGTGTAAATAATATAAACATATATAAACAAAAAGCAAAAAACAAGAATTATGAACTCTATTCTAGGCAAAATTAAAATATCTATAATTCTTCTATAATGCCTTCCCATATTTGTTTAGTGCCATCAACTTTATGGGATCTATTAGAGTTCTAACTTATCTTGAAATATTGAAGGTAAACTTTAAATGCTTCCCTGTTATTGCATTAATTTCATTAAACCAAAAATACAATCACACCTCATAATAACTTAAAATTTGGTCTTGAAAATCATTATGGATTGGACAGTTGAAACACTAAAAATTTATGTGTTTTTTAAAGATTTTTAGATTTTAGAGTATTTAATCTGTTGAACTACTTGATATAGAATGTAGACAAATATTGCATGTTGTCTCTTTTTTAAAAGTTTTGTTAAATATCTGAAGTAAGACAAAAACACAATATTAGACTCTTGTTTTTCTCAGAGCAAAGTTCTCTGGGAGTGAAAATATATATTCAACTGGTGATTTAACAACCTCAAGTGGTACTAGATCTCCCGTTAAAAAAGAATATAAGTTATCTAACATGTTCATCTTCTTTACAATTTTCTCCGGGAGAATGATGTGAAAAAATTGAAGTGATGATGTGCCCTTTCGATTTCTCGAATATACTAGGTAAAGGATGCTGTTTATACCTCCATGAGCCCTAATAGATCCAACAAAATTCTTTAAGCAATCTTGGTTAAGATTTGTTAAACAAATGTAGTTATTTGTAAATTTAGACAAAATAGATTTCTTTACACTTTTTTATTCTTTATTTCACTGCTATTTTAGATAGTCTATATATAAAATAAGCAGAACTATTTGTTAGATATTGAATGTATGGTTCTTCCAATAAAAGAGCCATGCGCATCATAGTTGAGATTTCTGTTGATACTGGTGGACCTGTCAAACCTCTGCAAAATTCTTCAGCGAAAGCATCCACAAGGTGTCACTAGAAGTTAAACATTCAGAGATTGAGAGTGGTTAAGCAATTACAGATACTTTGATAAAATCAATTTATAAACAAAACAAAATATCTAGATTAATTGTTACTGCATAGTTCATAAAAAAGAAAAAATACCGACCGTAAAAATGCCGAAGGAAAATACCGTAAAAATATCTTAGTTTTTTTCTTATACTTTTGGAGTTTTTGCTGGCAAATAATTCATTCATTAAGTTCTTATCCCTAAGGTATCAAAGTTCTTTCGTTCGGATATTGACGAATATCTACTAAATAAATAAATACTATTTTCGAAAATATTTATCCGTTTTTAAGCTCATGTAATATTATGGTATCATAAAAAATGTATAGAAGAAAATATTTTACAGTTGTGTACAAACCTAATTAGTTTAAAAGATTGCAGAAAAAGAATGCAGAAAACAATTAAGCATACATTGTGTACATAAAAAATGTTTTTCCTAATCACAACCGGGGGTTATTTAATCATAAAGGCCTCCTACAATACATCGCCAAGAGCCTATATGATTAGACCTGAAGATGGGCCATTCTTCGCACGTCCGCTGCTCATCGCTTATCGCATTGACGTATGCTTTTAATTAAAATTACTTTTCATCCCGATTGTTTATCCACCGACTTGATGGATGTGGTTTCCCTGGCGGTGCCCTAAAAAGCGCCAGGGACCGTTTATTCGGGCGTTGTTCCTTTCTAATCTCCAACAGCAACAAATGTGCCAAATTAAAAGCAAGATCGGTATTTTGATTTCCGCCATTCGCACATTTATTGTTCGTTGTAGCCTCGAACCGGATTTATTGAAGCGTAAGGGCCTAAATCTGGTTATATACGCGCAAATGCTTTTGTTTTTTTTTAATATTAATGCGCATATTAACAAAAAGTCAAAAACGATCAAGGTAGGCTCACCCGCATTTTTGTTTTGAATTGTCCTCTGTAATAATGGTGATCTCGGCCTTCAGGACAAACGTGTTGACTGAACACAAACCTCATAAATGGTAGGCCAACAGAAAAAGATATTGATATTATTGCTAATATACCAAACATAACTAAAAGTAAATAACTAGCATAAAATAATAATTCATACTGCTGCTATTCTTGAACTTTTGGGGAAACCAACCCTCCCACACCGGTTTTGGTCAATATGTCTGCAGCTTTAACGGAACATTCAGTTATCATCGTTACTTTCCTTACGTAAATATTCAGGACCTTAGGTCCTCCTAAGATGATACAAGATGAGAAATTATTGAAGGAATAATGCGAAAAGCTAATTTTCGGTGGCGAAGTTTGCTTTTATTTAGAAGAATTGTTTTTATTTTTACAATATAAATAAATAGAAATATTTTTCATTTTCTACTAATTTTTCCGATATTTCTGGCAAGATGGCAATACCGTGTGAGAAGAAGGATGTTGTTTAAGTAATAATTCATTTTAGCACTTTTTCAGCGTTTCGCAACCATAGCCAAACCATGCTGCATAGATCTGAACTAATGGTAATCAGAAGGCGCTAAATCTGATTCGTAAGCTGGGCGCCTCAGAATATCCTTTAAGAGGATCACTTTGCATCTATTACTCGCAGATACTGGTCTTTTTTGTTACAATATGTAGTTGAATTTGTTCATCTGACATCGCAGACATGTACAGTAACAGCTTCATTCGGTTTTAGTAGCTCATAATACACTACACCTTGCTGATTCTGATTCGTAAGCTGGGCGCCTCAGAATATCCTTTAAGAGGATCACTTTGCATCTATTACTCGCAGATACTGGTCTTTCTTGTTACAATATGTAGTTGAATTTGTTCATCTGACATCGCAGACATGTACAGTAACAGCTTCATTCGGTTTTAGTAGCTCATAATACACTACACCTTGCTGATTCTGATTCGTAAGCTGGGCGCCTCAGAATATCCTTTAAGAGTATCACTTTGCATCTATTACTCACAGGTACTGGTCTTTTTTGTAACAATGTGTAGTTGAATTTGTTCATCTGACATCGCAGACATGTACTGTAACAGCTTCATTCGGTTTTAGTAGCTCATAATACACTACACCTTGCTGACCTCATCATATACACAGCAAGACTTTCTATGGCCATGAATCCGCTTTAGTATCGATACGAAACTCTGTTCAAGGTAAAATTAGATTGGAAGGAAATCATATAATTTGGGCAGATTGTAATTTTGTAAGTGTTATTTTGTAATAGTAGTGTTTAGTTAAAATATGGTTCCTCAAAAATAGGGCACAGAGATGTCTTGTCGAGAGATAATATTTAACAAAAACATTAATATAGAAGTAAAGAGCACTGTGAAGAGTTTATTGTGAAACCTATGATGTGTAGCACTTATACCACATTTTCAATTAGTAGTCAGTTTGCTCTCATTTACTATAATTTAACATAATATATCTTAACTGCGTTTTTTCACATTGAAATCGTAAAAATAAAAATTATTACAGCGACTGTATAAAAATATGCTTGTACCCTATTAATCGAAGGAAAATTGTGTTTTAAAAAATCGGGCGTTTACTTTTCGGAAACACGCTAGTAGAGGGGCAAAAAACAAGAGAAACTAGAGCAAAAAGGGGCTTAAAAAACGTCCAAATTGCTTCCTTTCGAGCCGTTGTCCTTATGAATAAAACATCTTTTCGTAGGCTTTTTATCAATGAGAAACAAGGTCGAAATTAGAATTATTCGTCGTGCGGTTATGCCGGAAAATTACCATAAAATTATAATGTGTATTTTATCTACCGTTTGAGCTGTATTCATTATTGAGAGTTGTTGTTGGAGTTATAATTTATCTTATGTGCGGCTACAATTATTTAATAGAGAATTTGTAACTGAAGATACACATTCTTCATCTACTTACGAAGACCAAACCACTTTCGCACCATACTCGAAGAACCTAAACGCCAAAAGATATTGTTTGGCTGCTTTTCTGGATATATCTCAGGCTTTTGACTAAGTATGGCATACGGGCTTGCAGGTTAAACTAAAGAAACTTCTCTCTCATCCGGACTATCAGCTACTAAAATCGTATCTCACTGAAAGACATTTTATTGTAAATCAATGCGATGAACATACCGCATTAAATCCCATATATTCAGGAGTTCCGCAAGATACGGAGTATACGGCTGATCTACCCACCACAAAAATAACTACTGTGGCAACATATGTAGACGATACAGCAATCTTGGCATCCCATGAAGATCCAGTCACAGCATCAATAAACCTACAAACCCACCTGGAGCAAATACAATTATGGTTGAAGACATGGCGCATTAAAGCCAATGAAACAAAATCCACGCATGTAACGTTTACCCTGCGTAGAAGAACATGTCCATCAGTGAATATCAATCATCGTCAACTCCCCCAAGCAGAGCATGTTAAATATCTTGGTATGCACTTGGATCGACGCCTAACCTGCAAGGAGCACATACTCTCTAAACGGAAACAACTGGGACTAAAATTATATCAAATGTATTGGCTCATCGGGCGCAAATCCAAGTTATCATTAGATAACAAGGTATTGCTGTATGAGTCTATACTCAAGCCCATTTGGGCATATGGAATCCAACTATGGGGTACCGCTAGCAAATCTAATATATCCATCATTCAGCGGTTTCAAAATAAGGTGTTGCGTGCCATTTTTGATGCTCCGTACTATATTTCAAATAAATTGATACAACGCGATATTCCTCTAGAACCTATAACGAGTGTAATTCAACGTGTTTGTGTTAAGTACTTCGAAAGAGTGTCAGTGCATCCCAGTGTACTCGCTAATCAGCTAAATATGCGACGTGATATTGAAGTGCGTAGACTAAAAAGTTTAACACCACCTGATCTGATTACTGGCCATATGTAAACTTTAGAATAAGCTTTAGAATAAGATTAATTAATTAAGATAATATTTTATACAGAAGATTGCTTAATGAAGTGATTTTAAACATGCCATGTATATATAATATGGACATAAGAAATACTTATTGCCAATAGGGCAATAAGCAATTTTTCAAATTTTACTGTTTGTAAGGCTCAATTTTGTCTATATGTAAATAATGAATTTACTATAGAATCAATCTAGTTTGCAAAATTAAATAAATAATAGCATAGATACGCATCTGGTTGGAATTCGTCCAAATGCCTGTTCGGTAGTTTGACAATATTCAGAACTACATAACTTGTTCATTAATATCATATAAAACCAGTGAATAAAAACAATACAACAATGTTACGGCGACAGGACTGTCCTCCTACTGCTGCGATACTCACGATTTTAAATCCTGCTGGGCCATAGATGCACTTTAGGTTTCTGATTGTAATTATAGGCAACAATGGTCTTTGTAGGCAACAATGGAAATGCCGACAAGTAATTACCATCCCAGTCACGCCCGTAACCAGGCTGGGTAAGACCGGATGGTCTCTAAGTTGGTCACTGACCAGTCGATAGGCTTAATGCCGAGGGCCGTGGTTCGGAGCACGTAGGTCCTGTCCAGATAAACTCTCATTGGCAAAAAGGATACCTTAAAAATATATAAGAAAATACAAACAGTATATCCAAATCAATCAATCCAATAAAACTTTTTAACTATAGTACTGACAAAGCGTTAATTTATAAAGTCTTTTTTGTAATTCGATTTCATTACTTACCCTTCCATTAAGATGAAAATGAGCCTCAGCCTAAAACAAGGTGTTGGCAATTGATAAAAGGTTTTCCACTGTCTGTTTTACGAGACCAAGGCTCTGAGTGGCATGCTGAGATTGTAATTCTTGTCCCAATAGAATTTTCAGGAAAGCTTCAGGTTTTTGTATAAGACTCACTGTAAACTTGCTGAACGTGTTGCTTAAATGATTTCAAACTGAAATATTCGGATCATTAAGAAGAACTTTCCGAGTTTTTGTACTATTCTTGATGATCTTTGCCTTTTCCCGTATTGTTTTCGATCTTTCTGACTCATTTTCGAATAAGAGGAATGCTTGGCGCATTATTTAACCGGCTAAAACCTCGAATATTCGCCTATAATCACCCGGAAGCAGATAGGGTTGATTTTATAGCCCTTGTCTTTGTTGATACTATTTTGTACTATTTTGATATCTATGTACTATTTTGTACTATTTTGATATCTATGTACTATTTTGTACTATTTTGATATCTATGAATCTTAAATCTTCTCCAAGTTCTCTCAAAAATAAAATATAGCACTAAAATATAGTGGCTAAAATCTCGATTTTATTGAATTAAGCATTTGGGTTAATATGCATTCAATGTTCAACCAAAGCTGTATCATATTCATATTCTTCACCCGTGTACTTCATCCTGTCAGTTTCTTTTATGTACATACCTGTTACCTTGCCACATATCGACGCAAGGATTCCGATCTGTTACGTCTAAACATGGCCAAACACTGCTCAGAATCATCAACACGTTCTTATTTTTGGTCAACAGTGAGCAAACGCTCATGCAACATAAAACCAACACATTCTTTTGATACTTTTACGGTGTTGGCTAACTCACGCAACTTCACTTTTCGAATATTCAAAAGGATTTTGTGGATTTTTCTGATGTTTTCTAGTATTACTGCCCCCCATTTGGAAGTCCACTGGGTTCTGCATTATCGGTGTCTATACCATCACGTTGGAAATCAGCAAACTAATGTTTTATTCTTTTATTTTTTTATTTCTGTTGGAGCGAAGTGATTATAACGCTATTTAAGCCATTTCTTCGCTTGAACGGTATTTTTTCTCATCAAGAATCAGTGTAAAATTAAAATACGAAATTGTTTTTGATCCATTGACTTTTTAGCCCATGTGTTATTGTGTGTGTTTCTTTAATACCCTTCCAATCAGGTCAGTTCTTACTTCGAATAAACCCTTTCTGCAACACCTTAAACAATCCAATAAATCCATGTTTTTCCCTCTTTACCTCGTCCATGATAGTTCCCCCCCTTATCAGATTGATTAAAGCCCATCCAATTCTTCCCCGACCGGCCATTTTACCAACCAACACACGATTTATTTCCGTTCTACTAATAGAAATCGAGAAATCGAAAATAAAAAAAATCTATTCCGTTTTATTAATAATTCAGGCCGCTTAATAGGGGGGATGAGGGGCCGGATCGACTGGGAAAATACCACGGTTCGCCCGAGGGGTCCCATAAATAAATCAGATATTCAATTAAAGCGAGATTAAAAGAACGAACTCGAATGCATAATACCAGCGACAGCCGGACAAGTGTCTGATAGAATTTTTATTTGCAATTTGGAATTATGGTTGATGTTTTGGCTTCGTGCGGTCCTGGTGCTTTCGATTTAATGTTATAACGGTTTTGGTTTTTCAATTTTTATCAGTTCATTTTAAAAATATATTTTAAAGTCTCCTCTTTACCAACCAGGGTTTATCTGGATAACGTGGCTTCTGTTTAACGTGGGCTTCGAACCACGGTTCTCGGTGTTAAGTCTACCGACTGGGGAGTTACTAAGTTAGAAACTTAGACTAACTTAGAAATCAAACTAAGACTAACATCCGGTCTCACCCAGCCTGGTTACTGGCGGGACTGTGATCATTTTTTTTTGTCCGATTTCACACTCTTACCTAAGGAGAATCACAAACGTCAATTTACGACCACGCCCCAGCAGAATTCGAGCCCGCGATTATAGCAACAATAGGAGGATCATCCTGTCGCCTTTACTACTGCGCTAACCAAGCCGGCTTATCAGTTCATTAAACTTAGCAGCAAAGTTCACTTTTAAAACATTTATAATTTATTTTTTGTAAATTATTATTTAAAAATATTCCCCAATATATATCTCTATAAAATCGCTGTCATTTGTTGGCGAATGTTGTTTAAAATCGGCTAGAGTCTTTGGATTACTGTTAAATGCTATAACAATTGAGGGACAGAGACTAGTCCGCAATGATTATTCAGTATCAACATCTTTTCACAATAATTTTAAATGCTAATGAGTTATATTTATGAAAGTTTTGGAGTTTTGAACCTACATACTCTCTTAGCACTTGTATTATATATTATCTCAAGTTAGTAAATATTCTGATAGATGGCAAAAGTTCAAAGTTCCAGCTGATAGTGAAATAATACCTGGACGAAGAAATGAGTACATACAGTAGCCAGAACGAAATTTTCAAGCACAAGCCCTTTTTTCACAAGCTCTGCGCAAGCGCACACACTTTGTTTTGTCACTGCTGTTGAAAATCTGCTGCTGTTTAATCTAATATATTTTTCTTTTTTTTAAATCGTTAAAACTTTAATTAATTTTTTTAATTCTTTATGAAATATTCTAAATTAGATACTAATTTTACATTCTAGCCTTCAGAGTAGTAGTAATTAGATTATTAGTCTTCCACTATTCTTGCATCTTGCAAAACCCTACCTAATTTTTTCCCTTTTTCTAATTTAACTTTCTTCAACTTTCGCTCAACAAACTCTAGTAAAATTTTACCTATAAACGATCGTTACTAAAGTATATAATGTTGAAAGGAAATGTCTATTTTTTATCAGTTACTGTAATTTTTGCTACTATTTTTGATATTTATGGGGAAAATCCCATTTATGAAATTACTACTGAAGAGACTTGGTTGATTATTATTGTACGTTTATTACGAATGGATAGTTAGTTACGACAAAATGTGATCTCGAGGTCATCGTGCAGCCCTTCGTTGGCTACGTAGCGACAAATATTGATAATTAATCGCTAGTAACTTTTTTTTGGTGGCGATTTTCGGATTATTATCCCCTTTGATGTTTTGCAACCTCATATTTGTACCCCATAAGTTTAAATAGGCTTTATAATTGACTGGTAAATCAATATCCTTAATTTTAGGTTAAGTTTGAAGTATGTTCCGAGTAATCAGTACAGTTTTTTGATTTTGTGTCTGATATTCTATGCTTTTTGTCTAACGTGATGTACATTTAATGTACTGGACATATTATTAAACCAATGGTAATGTACTTAATACCATTGAAGGGATATAATTTGAAAAAAATCATTCATCTACAACGGGATTGGGATTCTTTGCAATAGTATTAAACCCTTGTTATTCCACAACATCCAAAGAAAAGGCCCGGAAAAATCTCTCATATTTAAGGGCCCTTTTTACTCTATCAATAATTCAGGGGGATTAATAGAGAAGTATCCCCTGGGAACGAGGAAATAATAGAGAAAAGAATAGTTAGTTACGACAAAATATGTATAATCGTTATAATTATCTTTAGAATTACTTCTAGTACAATTGTATATTATTTCGCTTATACTCTTTGCATAATATTCTTGTATATGTTATAGTAAACTTTGTATAACATAGTAACAGTAATATTCCCAATATTTATTGCCTCCACGCTTTTCTAATAGAGTAGCCTTATTTGATGTTTTAAGGCAGAATCTTCTAAAACGATTTGATTTCGAGGTCATCGTGCAGTTCTTCGTTGGCTACGTAGCGACAAATATTGACAATTAATCGCTAGTAACTTTTTTTTGGTGGCGATTTTCCGATTATTACCCAGTTTGATGTCTTGCAACCTCATACTTGTACCCCATAAGTTTAAATAGGCTTTATAATTGACTGGTAAATCAACATCTGTAATTTTAGGTTAAGTTTGAAGAATGTTCCGAGTAACCAGTACAGTTTTTTTATTTTGTGTCTGATATTCTATGCTTTTTGTCTAACGTGATGTACATTTAATGTACTGGACATATTATTAAACCAATGGTAATATACTTAATACCATTGAAGGGATATAATTTGAAAAAAATCATTCATCTACAACGGTATTGGGATTCTTTGCAATAATATTAAATCCTTGTTATTCCACAACATCCAAAGAAAAGGTCCGGAAAAATCTCTCATATTTAAGGGCCCTTTTTACTCTATCAATAATTCAGGGGGATTAATAGAGAAGTATCCCCTGGGAACGAGGAAATAATAGAGAAAAGAATAGTTAGTTACGACAAAATATGTATAATCGTTATAATTATCTTTAGTATTACTTCTAGTACAATTGTATATTATTCCGCTTATACTCTTTGCATAATATTCTTGTATATGTTATAATAAACTTTGTATGACATAGTAACAGTAATATTCCCAATATTTATTGCCTCCACGCTTTTGTAATAGAGTAGCCTTATTTGATGTTTTATGGCAGAATCTTCTAAAACGATTTGATTTCGAGGTCCTCGTGCAGTTCTTCGTTGGCTACGTAGCGACAAATATTGACAATTAATCGCTAGTAACTTTTTTTTGGTGGCGATTTTCGGATTATTACCCCGTTTGATGTCTTGCAACCTCATACTTGTACCCCATAAGTTTAAATAGGCTTTATAATTGACTGGTAAATCAATATCTTTAATTTTAGGTTAAGTTTGAAGTACGTTCCGAGTAACCAGTACAGTTTTTTGATGTTGTGTCTGATATTCTATGCTTTTTGTCTAACGTGATGTACATTTAATGTACTGGACATATTATTAAACCAATGGTAATGTACTTAACACCATTGAAGGGATATAATTTGAAAAAAATCATTCATCTACAACGGGATTGGGATTCTTTGCAATAGTATTAAATCCTTGTTATTCCACAACATCCAAAGAAAAGGTCCGGAAAAATCTCTCATATTTAAGGGCCCTTTTTACTCTATCAATAATTCAGGGGGATTAATAGAGAAGTAACCCCTGGGAACGAGGAAATAATAGAGAAAAGAATAGTTAGTTACGACAAAATATGTATAATCGTTATAATTATCTTTAGAATTACTTCTAGTACAATTGTATATTATTCCGCTTATACTCTTTGCATAATATTCTTGTATATGTTATAATAAACTTTGTATGACATAGTAACAGTAATATTCCCAATATTTATTGCCTCCACGCTTTTGTAATAGAGTAGCCTTATTTGATGTTTTAAGGCAGAATCTTCTAAAACGATTTGATTTCGAGGTCCTCGTGCAGTTCTTCGTTCGCTACGTAGCGACAAATATTGACAATTAATCGCTAGTAACTTTTTTTTTGTGGCGATTTTCGGATTATTACCCAGTTTGATGTCTTGCAACATCATATTTGTACCCCATAAGTTTAAATAGGCTTTATAATTGACTGGTAAATCAATATCTTTAATTTTAGGTTAAGTTTGAAGTATGTCCCGAGTAACCAGTACAGTTTTTTGATTTTGTGTCTGATATTCTATGCTTTTTGTCTAACGTGATGTACATTTAATGTACTGGACATATTATTAAACCAATGGTAATGTACTTAATACCATTGAAGGGATATAATTTGAAAAAAATCATTCATCTACAACGGTATTGGGATTCTTTGCAATAGTATTAAATCCTTGTTATTCCACAACATCCAAAGAAAAGGCCCGGAAAAATCTCTCATATTTAAGCGCCCTTTTTACTCTATCAATAATTCAGGGGGATTAATAGAGAAGTATCCCTTGGGAACGAGAAAAGGGTGACGGGCCGTCGTAAATAAATCAGCGTTTCAATTAAAGCCAAATCAAAAGACGACGCCCCAATAAATAACACCATAAAAACACTGGATTTCTCCGGGGTTGGGCGGGAACAACACTTTCTGGAATTCCGATCGATTCGCAGCTTCGAAAACGTTCGGTTCGAAATTCGAAATTGTTACGTATGTAAAGTGAACGTCAAAAAATGTTGTTGCGTAATGGGAGCTTTTTCGGGTGCAGTTACGCGTGAAATTAACCAATCATGCGAAGAGATTGGAAAAATAATATATATGATTGATATCAGCGCAAATACCGCGTTCTACAAAAAACGTTGTTCATTGTACTTCATTTGAAAATATGGAGAAAAATAAAATCAAGATCAAAGGATGTATTGTCAGAATATCTAATACATGTTTATTTATTATTATTATTCTTCGGCGTTGTACATAACTTGTAAAGCGTAGGAAACATATATATCATATATCGTAGAAATATACATATCACCAATGTCTGCCCTAACATCTTGAATAAAAAAAATAACTTCAAAATTAATTTACACATCTCGAATAAATAGACAAAGCCGGTTCTTGATAGATACGGATGTTGAGAGAAATACTTAAAAAAACAACCCATTTTCATAGCACTAGAGCTATAGAAAACTACAAGTGTCAAGCTATGAAAGAGGCGCCTTGTTGAACGTTGATATAAAACATAACTGATTTTTCTTATATATTACAAAGCATTTAAAAATCATTCTTTTTCTGTTCCTATTTTTAGACATCATTGCACCAATGTTAATAAGCATTTGAATACGCAGTATAGCACGTAGACAGTGACCGATATACTCTGTTCAAAATAACAGTGAACTCACGTCATCAAAGTATTACCTGCCGCAATGTGTGAATTCGTTTCTCATTTTATTCTAGTTAGAAAGAGATAGAAAAATGTCGTCCGGTTGTCAAACGTCTGCAAAATTTTTCAAAATATTAGTTATAATAACTACAGGTTATAAACCGGCAAATGTTTTAACGCTTTGCTTGTTTTGACAAAACGGATTGTTATCAGTCACATCAACAAGAACGAGATAATGGAAGCTCCTTCTTGCCAGTAAAATTCGTTAGAGAGCACTTTTACTGTTAAATATTAAGTATAAAAACAGTGAGTAGTTTTTTCAATATAAACGTAATTTAATACAATTATTTTAGAGTAAACTGTTAGTCCGAAAAGTTTCCATATAGAACTTGGAGATATGTAGCTCTTTGAGGGATATAGAACATCCCTTCATACACTGTTATTTCAATTTATGCATTTAAATGAGGCATGGGTCCAATGGGACCAATATACCTAATGATCACTCATGACAAGATGATAATAAAAATAGTGTTATGACAATAAAAGTTGATGGGAAAAGGTTAACGTTGGAATAATAATTGATTAGGTTTCATTAGTCATAACATTTATTAATAATTTTTCATACATTTTTGGTCAATTATATATATATATATATATATATATATATATATATATATATATATATATATATATATATATATATATATATATATATATATATATATATATATATATATATATATATATGAAGTTGAAAATACTTTCGGATCCTCATTACTAAAACAACGTTTTTGCCTTTCGCCGTTTTACAACAGATACTGTTTCGCAACATTAAAAAAGTCAAGGAAAATATTTCTGAGTAAATTAGGAGAAGTTTAATGAGTTTTCCGCGTAATTTTCACTTGTTCAGGGTCTAAATAAAGTTTTCACGCCAGCAAAAAAAACTCTAAAAGTTCTCTCGGTGTTTATAAAAGGAATTTGGCCACATACATTTGATTACAACGACGAAAGTATGGTTAAAAAAATTATTGTAACATAAATCCTCCGCCATTTTATTTGTATTTTTGTTTTTTTTGTAATTATTGTATTATTAATTTATGACATATACAAACTAGGTTTTATGATTTCGTAGCTATATATTCACTAAATATTTTTTACATTTTATATATATATATATATATATATATATATATATATATATATATATGAAGTTGAAAATACTTTCGGATCCTCATTACTAAAACAACGTTTTTGCCTTTCGCCGTTTTACAACAGATACTGTTTCGCAACATTAAAAAAGTCAAGGAAAATATTTCTGAGTAAATTAGGAGAAGTTTAATGAGTTTTCCGCGTAATTTTCACTTGTTCAGGGTCTAAATAAAGTTTTCACGCCAGCAAAAAAAACTCTAAAAGTTCTCTCGGTGTTTATAAAAGGAATTTGGCCACATACATTTGATTACAACGACGAAAGTATGGTTAAAAAAATTATTGTAACATAAATCCTCCGCCATTTTATTTGTATTTTTGTTTTTTTTGTAATTATTGTATTATTAATTTATGACATATACAAACTAGGTTTTATGATTTCGTAGCTATATATTCACTAAATATTTTTTACATTTTAGCGTTTATTTTTATTGTATAATCCACAAATAAGAGTTCCTTCACCATATTATTTATATTTTAAATTTATTTGAATTACGTAGTGTATTTCGTTACAAGTTAAGATCACGATCCTTAAAATTAACTCAAATTGTCCTAAAGATAATACGCTCTACTTATTAGGTTCATTTATGTCCTTGTTTGAATTATATATAACCATTCGAATAAAATATATAGGCGGTAGGGCTCTGACTGATGGAAATAATAAGCCCACGCTACTATAAATAGGCTTGTGGAAAGTAAATCAACGGAGACCCATAGAAAAGCCGTAATATAAGGCAAAGATATAGAGTTTATTTGGTACCAAACTCGCTAATTTTGTTAAGGTCATTATTATAACTTTGCGGTACTGAATTTGCCTCAATAATAATGTTAATTATGAATAATTCTCACATAATTTTTTTAGAATTTTAGCATTGGTTAGAGTTTATTCTACACTCAGTCCATGTCTCATTATTTTTATTAAAAATAGTCCCGTATTTTCCTTAAACATTTTTCAATTTTTTTCGATATAAAGTTATTCTATTTACATAATTGTAATATAAAATAAAATGGTGAAGGAACCGCTAACTTTGAAATATTTTTAAATTTTAGTATTTACTAGAGTTTATTTTACGTTCACTGAATGTCTCGTTATATTCCTTAAATATATTCCCGTTCTTTTAGTATGAATACAATTATATTTATAGAATTGTAAAATAAAATAAAATGGTGAAGGAACCGCTAACTTTGAAATATTTTTAAATTTTAGTATTTACTAGAGTTTATTTTACGTTCACTGAATGTCTCGTTATATTCCTTAAAAATATTCCCGTTCTTTTAGTATGAATACAATTATATTTATTGAATTGTAAAATAAAATAAAATGGTGAAGGAACCGCTAACTTTGAAATATTTTTAAATTTTAGTATTTACTAGAGTTTATTTTACGTTCACTGAATGTCTCGTTATATTCCTTAAAAATATTCCCGTTCTTTTAGTATGAATACAATTATATTTATAGAATTGTAAAATAAAATAAAATGGTGAAGGAACCGCTAACTTTGAAATATTTTTAAATTTTAGTATTTACTAGAGTTTATTTTACGTTCACTGAATGTCTCGTTATATTCCTTAAAAATATTCCCGTTCTTTTAGTATGAATACAATTATATTTATAGAATTGTAAAATAAAATAAAATGGTGAAGGAACCGCTAACTTTGAAATATTTTTAAATTTTAGTATTTACTAGAGTTTATTTTACGTTCACTGAATGTCTCGTTATTTTCCTTAAAAATATTCCCGTTCTTTTAGCATGAATACAATTCTATTTATAGAATTGTAAAATAAAATAAAATGGTGAAGGAACCGTTAACATTGAAATATTTTAAAATTCCAAGGTTTGGTAGAGTTTATTCTAAGCACGTTGAATCTTTCTTGATTTTTCTTAAGGTTTTTCTAGCTTTATTAACCTAAGATTGTTCTATTTACAGAATTGTGAAATGAAATAAAATGGTGAAGGAACCACCAACTTTGAAATATTTTTATATTTCAGCGTTTAGTAGAGTTTATTTTACGTTCACTGAATGTGTCGTTATTTTCTTTAAAAATATTCCCGTTCTTTTAGCATGAATACAATTCTATTTATAGAATTGTAAAATAAAATAAAATGGTGAAGGAACCACCAGCATTGAAATATTTTAAAATTCCAGGGTTTGGTAGAGTTTATTCCAAGCACGTTGAATCTTTCTTGATTTTTCTTAAGGTTTTTCTAGCTTTATTAACCTAAGATTGTTCTATTTACAGAATTGTGAAATGGAATAAAATGGTGAAGGAACCGCCATCACCGAAATAGTCTCGCTGTTATCGAGAAATACCCATCTGTTGCTGGATCTTGATATTGGAGAGCGAGGCAACTATATCGCCTACGTATACAACGAGCAATTAAAACCCATCCTACAAGTATTTACCGGAGAATAATCGTCATAATTCCAAAATGGTCTATTACCGCATATCCCCGGCAAAGTTTGGTCAAACTAAATTTTAAAGCCAAAAGGAACGCCGTTCAAATCCGAATTTAATATTCGGGCCGGCCCACTAAATACGTATTTTGGACAGGAGTGGGGATTATCTGCTAGAGACCCGTAATATTTCGCATGGTCATTACATCATATCCAGGGGCTTAGCTACGACTCAACATTTGCATATTTAATAAGTAACTTTATTCGCTACGACGGGAGTTTATAACGAACCATTTAGAACGACGCCCCCTGTTGACGGCTGGGGACACTATGGCGGCCTGGTATCGGCACAACGACAAAAATAGCGTTGGTTTTGTGAAATATGATTAATTCCAAGAGAAACTCGGTTGAAAGTCATTGTTGGAAATTAATGATGAACGTGTTAGTGGCAGAAATAAGTTTGCAATCAATTATCAATAACTAAAATTATCAGTTGTAAAACATAAAGCTTCAAAATTTGACATCTGTCATAACATAACCTTGAACTAGAGTGTCTCCAGTTTAAATCTATGAAGGTGCTGTAAATAAAATAAAATGTTTTCAATCCAATATATTGTTTTTTATATATTGTCGAATTCTAGTTTGTAAAAATATTAAATTCGTTTTTAATTCGTATGGAATTTTCACTTCTTATTTTATCCTAGTTAAAAAGAGATGGAATGCTGTCAGGTGCGTCGGGAGATGTAACCGAACCAGTGTATAAGATTCTATTTGGATTGGTACTGGTGGGCCATGTTGCCAGATGTCCGCAAAATTCGTCAAAACTTGGATTTTTATCTTAGTTCTCAGTTTTGACGACATGAAAATAGTATTTTACAAATATAAGGCGACTTTACACATATACAATAGAAATAGTGATGGTTTTCAATAAAATACACAAAATCAAACTGTTTTTTTTTAATTAGTATGGAGTTATTCCAAATTTGATTAGTCAGTAGAATGTGACGTCAGAGGTTGGTCACGTGATACGTCAATATGAAATTCTCAAGCAGTGAAATGTTTTCCTAATAAAATATTTTCTTTACAGGTGCCGGTAATGGTAATTTAAACTAACCAATTCATGTAGCGAAATAACGTTCTCAAGGCCTTCCTGCTCAGATAACGCAAAACAATTCTGAAATTATTTGTATTAAGTTAACACTCTATATATTACTCGATGAACCAAACTGAGACAAACAATCGGGTTATAGGAATGAGTCAATCAAATGCCTTTGTAAACCTCTATCTATACTCTATGACACATACTGAAAAGTGAAGCCTGTCACTGAGGTTTTAATATGATGTTGGTTACAAATGAACCCGATGCGATTTAATACACAGTAACACTGTCTGTTATAAATGCTTTAAAATCAATATATATATATATATATATATATATATATATATATATATATATATATATATATATATATATAGGCATGGTAATTAAAATCGAAACCATAGAATAAAGAAACTTTCCCGTGTGAGGAAGCCAGGGGTGTGCAACTGCAATGGTAAGTAGTGGGGCAAAGTTTCGCTTAGTCCAATTATTGGCGGCGCTGACAACGCGAATTTGATTGGTTAGTTTAAAATAGTTATGTAGAAACCTGTAAGGAAAATTTTGCTTTGATTGGTCTGCCATTTCCCCTGATTATTTTGTGACGTCACATTTATTGGCCAATAGTATTTAAATAAAAATCAAATTTAAATTTTAAAATTAACTTATTAAAATAAAATCCTATACAAATATACATAAGTGTAAATAATATAAATATATATAAACAAAAAGCAAAAAAAAACAATTATGAACTCTATTCTAGGCAATATTAAAATATCTATAATTCTTCTATAAGGCCTTCCCATATATGTTTAGTGCCATCAATTTTATGGGATCGATTAGAGTTCTAATTTATCTTGATATATTGAAGGTAAATTTTAAATCCTTTCCTGTTGATATTACATTAACTTCATTAAACCAAAAATACAATCAAACCTCAGAATAACTTAAAATTTTGTCTTGAAAATCATTATGGATTGGACAGTCGAAACACTAAAAATTTATGTGTTTTTTAAAAATATTTAGATTTTAGAGTATTTAATCTGTGGAACTACTTAATATAGAATATAGACAAATATTGCATGTTGTCTCTTTTTCAGAAGTCTTGTTAAATAGCCTGAAATAGGACTAAAATACAATATTAGACTTTTGTTTTCCTCAGAGCAAAATTCTCTGGAACTGAAAATATAGACTCAACTGGTGATTTAACAACCTCAAGTGGTACTAGATCTCCCGTTAAAAAAGAATATAAGTTATCTAACATGTTCATCTTCTTCACAATTTTCTCCGGGAGAATGATGTGAAAAAATTGAAATGATGAGCCCTTTTAAAAATTTCTCGAACATACTAGGGGAAGGATGCTGTTTCTACCTCTATGACCTCTAATAGATCCAACAAAAATCTTTAAGCAATCTTGGTTAAGATTTGTTAAACAAATGTAGTAATTTGTAAATTTAGAAAAAAATAGATTTCTTTAAGTTAATAAATCCCCTAAAATTAGCAATTAAATTTATAATTGATGGCACCATAACAAATATTTTCTTAGCAAGGCATTCAAATTTAAATATATAATTCCTCTACTATAAAAT
Source organism: Rhynchophorus ferrugineus (assembly GCF_030347505.1). NCBI lineage: Eukaryota > Metazoa > Arthropoda > Insecta > Coleoptera > Curculionidae > Rhynchophorus > Rhynchophorus ferrugineus. The sequence goes on from NW_027472587.1 coordinate 15,879,687, forward strand.
GATTGAACACTGATTGTTCTAAAAAGTTAAAGTATTGCAAATATGTTAGGGATATTTTACAATTAAAAGTAGTATTTATTACTACTAATTATCCAGTTATATTAATTATTACCTTCTTGTAAGACTTCTTTATGTAGAGACATCACACTGACAACATACGCACAACTTGGTAGATTAATTGAATTTTATTACTACTAACATCTTCATAAGTTTTTGAATTTCTGCAAACAAACAATATATAAACAGACATGTAGTAGATAGATAATTTTATATGTACCTGATAAAACCAATGATTCCTGTTCGTGAAGGAAGGATAATTCTAAATTTTACTAATATGTCCATAACAAACACCATGACGTTGATATATTTGCATTGTGGTTTATCCAGGTAACTTACTACTATTTACTTGATCAACCCATTTTTGGAAAGGAGCGAGATCATTCTTTGGGAAACGATGTCTAATTTCCGCAGTAGAATTTTACCCCGGTACACTACATCTTTTACTACACTGACGTATTGTCATCAATTTTTATATTATTACCCCATAATAATTAATGTAAAACAGAAAATATGCACAACGTAAAACGAAAATTTCGTGATCTAAACAAAAACCATAACCTACAAACAACAAACATAAAAATGGACGCCGATAGAAAATGCTGATTTCACACAATTTGATCGACCAATGACATTTCATGTTAGTGGCGGCACCTGGAATTTAAACTGCCAATCACAATTTGCTATCGCAGCGCTACAGTTGATTGAACTAAACAAAACATTTCCCCAAGGTCGCCTATACCGTAAAATTTCTATTTTTTCTATGGAGGACGATTACGCATGCGCTGTATGACAGTTAGTTACAGCGGGAAATTTAAAAATGTGTAATAATGTTCTTCTAGAAGGCAAGCAGTATATTTTCGATAACAGATTATTCACTGCATTTCAATAAGGATAGGCTGAGTTATCTGTAAATGAATATATAAATTTCAAGTTAGAACGTCCATTTTCTAATAATAAACATAAGTTTCTTATTATATACTTACTTTTGGGTCTTGTTGGGGTCTCCTATATATCTATCAGCCTCAAAAAACTTATGTGATTGTTATATTGCCATTGAGGGCATACTTTCCTTGTCTTGTAGTAAAGGTAAAGAATCTCAATAAATATTGCTTAATTATTTCAATGCAATAAATCATGACTATTTAACAAAATACTTACTATTTAAATTACAAGTAGGAATTACATCTTGTTTCAGCCATAGCTTTCCACATTTTGGTCTATAGTCTTCAAAAATTTATTACAAACTAATAAATTAGTTCGTCAAAAATTATTACAAACTTTCCTGGACCTACATAGGAGATCATAAGAGACCCCCCTAAGGTTTTCTTTTTATTATACTAATAAATTAAAATACACAGAATAATCTATTCAATAAGTAATTCTTAAATATATATAAAAACACATACTGAAAAACTTATCGTAAATAAACAATACAAATTATATCACCTAAAAATGGCCGTTAATTGCTTAGGTTAGAATTATTAATACCGAAGTCGAACGAGAGAGAAACACACATAAACCTGGTGCATTTTCAGTTACATTTGGCCGCGTAACTTTTTCTATATAACTTTCACTTCTAAATTTCTTTATTCTATGATCGAAGCATTCATCATGTAACAATACTGTCGTTTACTGTCAAAATAATCGAAAACAAAGAGGCGGCGAGTAAAAATACGTTAAACGCTTCGAATCTACCACTTTTTTGCCACTATCCATTACCGAAATTACCGTCCCGACGGGGCAGGAGGGGGGCTGGCGCTCGAAAGCTAATCTCTGCTACTTTTTCCTGAGAGAGTCTCCCGCTACGGGAATCGCGCACCGCCGTCCGTCCAGCCATGCGTTAATTGACATTAGCCGAAGAGAACGCGACCGTTTCCTCGGCACCGCCAAGCAGAAGAATATTTTCCAACGACTGAAAAATCGGTCGAGTCGGTCGCGTACCCGGTTAGAGACAGTTTTAAGATTAAAATGGATCGTTTTTCGACGAACGCGAGAGAAAAAAACGGAAAATACATCAGGATAGAGTTCTTTTTGAAGAGTCGGAATCAAATATTGGATCGGTAAACACGTCTGACGGCGAGGATGTAACAAATAACAACTATGGAATGGATGATAATTAGTTCGAAGTTTGTTTGTACGTCCAGGCCTGGAAAGAACTAAATGAACTCCTTTTTTTGACTTGAATCGGCCTGGACCGTTATGAGCGTTAATATTCTTCGAAAATCAAAAAAAACCAAGTCGAATTTAAGATGTCTGTGTTTGTTTTCCAGTCCTGAAACTTTAAAAGAACTATTTTAATATCTAGTCAAATAATAGGCGTGATAACTAATTTTGAAAATAATTTGAATGTATTAAACACCCTTAATACCTTTTATACCACATTCATTTTCTCTTTCTCCACATAGTTTTCTTTCTTCAGCCACACACTTTTTGTAATAAAATAATCATAGAGAAAAAGCTTGCAGTAGAAGGAAATTTTGCTTTTTTGTAGAAGTCTCATATCTCAAGTAATAAATAAATATAGTTTATACAATAAAATATGTTATATGCTTTTAAAAATTGTATTCCTTTGAAAGCAATGTCTGAAAGTTACATTAGACCTCTTTGAGGGTTATCTTTAGACCATTTAAATCCTATATTTCCTAATATTGTATGGAGGGAGGCCTTACATCACTCAAAGAGCTCTATCTCTGACATTTCTATTCTATCAAATTATTTTTATGTAATATAAAAAACTATTAGTTCTAAATTTCAAATGTTACGTGTCATTAAATGATGAAGTTTCATGGGAATACTGACGATTCGTTTGAAAATTGTAATTATTTTATTAAAACAAATAAAGAGAGGTGAAATTGAGCGAATTACTAGCTTCGTATTGTTTTACCATCCACCGTATAGCCCAGATCTGGCCTCCATTGATTAGTGGCCAGTCTTTACAGACCTCAAAAGAATGTTCCAGATAAAGACGTTCTAAGGAAAAAACTATTGAAGGAACGTTGGACTGGATATATAAATATATAAATAATATAAAATTTATGTCCAAAATTTAGCTCTAATTATTATCACCAATGTTTTGAAGAATTTTGCAGACATTTGGCAACGTGGCCCACCAGTACCAACCCAAATCGAATTCTATAGACTCATTTGGTTATATGTTCCGACGCATCGAACAGCATTCTATCTCTTTTTAACAAGAATAAAATGAGAAGTAAAAGTCTTGACGTCATCTATGGTTTGTACTGATTGTTATATTCGACTGAGTTTCAGCTGCTGATTCAACTGAGCATATAAAATTATGAAATGATGACATTTAATTGCAGCATTTAATGAATGAATTAATTTTTGATAAGGAAACTTACTTTAAGTTTTAATTAATTAATCTTACGAGTTGAATGCTTGGAAAATGATTTGATAAACATTAGGAGACCCCGTAACATACAAATATTGATGATGCAGAATTGGAAGTCCAGAAAATGGGTTTGGAACAAATATTTATATACACAAATACAAAAAATAAAGGTTTAAAAAAAAGGGATCAAAAAGTTAGATTAATGTTGGAATAAATGACGAAATACGAACGTTGGAAAAAAGTTAAAGTTGTTTCTCTTACTTAGTCCAGAGTTGTTTGTTATCTTAAGATCTTTATTATATAAAGTATTAGTTTTTAAGGTACAAAAAGTAGCAAGTTTACTCAATACAATACTGATCAATTAATTTGTCCGGCTTTATTTATCGACACCATGAAAAAAGATAAAAGCTCGCTTTATCTTTCACTACATTGGGTCCGTAAGAAGCATTAATGGTAGCCTGTCAATCTAGGAAATCGGTTCAAATGCCCTTAATACCACTAAAAACATTAAGTGTAATTTTTCTCCCTGATAAACTACATTTTTTCTCGCCTCCGTGGCCCCACTGAAAACATTCTATTATCATGCCTCGACAAAAATCTATAAATATGCCAGTGATTGATTATAAAATCTAATCTGATTTTCCGTCTAACAATTCTTTTGGAGTCGTCCCTCAGGTGGTGCGGTTTTTGTATCTGTGATAACACAGGCCCAAGATAGAAAAACAATATCTTCTCTTTTTCTCCCTCCCTCTCTCTCTCTCTCTCTCTCTTTATATATATATATATATATATATATATATATATATATATATATATATATATATATATATATATATATAAATTACGGTTAGTCCCGCTAAAACAATAGAACAGCTGGCCCGAGATCATGTTAAACGGGACTCAGTTATGAGAAGAATAATTAATTGATGCTTATTTTGGTGGAAGAAAAGAATCAATAGAACTTCAAAGGGTAAAAACAAAAAAAACAACATTGCTAAATCTGAATGTATGGATAGAGTTCATGTATATAATTTCAAGAAATATATAAAAAAGAAAAAAGGTTCAAGAAGGACAGTTCAGACGCATTATATATTATTCATTTAATTCTGTTTCTGTTTCAAGTATTTTTAATACGGCAATATATATTTCTTCATATTTGTTAAAGTATGGAAAGTAGAATAAACATGGAGATTGAGTATAAAAATAAGTAGTAGGTTGTATTTCTCAATATATTTTGTAGATATTGCATTGAAATGTTAGTACTATAATTTTCACTTTTCTATGGTAGTAACCCTTGGACTTCGAGAGTAAAAGACTAACTTTATGTAATAAAATCATTCTTGTTTCCAGCATGAAGAACAATATATATGCAACTAATAATTAATTAATGCTATGACTAACAAAATCTAATTAACTGTCATTTCAACGTTTACTTTTTTATATCAACTTTTGTTGTATATATACATTATTTTTATTATCACCTTTACATAAGTGATCTAATGTCTTATTCTGAAATATCCATGTTTCATCCATAAATACATACATTGAACTAATAAGTCTTCCTTGATTTTATTATATGCTTTTAAAAACAGTGCTCTTTTAAAAGAGACGTCTGGAAGATTTATTAGACCTCTTTGTGGATTATCTCTACATCATTTAAATCCTATATTACCCAACAATATACGAGGGATGTACATCCCTCAAAAAAATGCTGCATATTTCTAAGTTCTCTATGGATACTTTCCAGACTAACGCTTTGTTCCGAAATAATTGTATTCAATGATCTTTAACTGTTTTTATCTATTTCACGTATTTGTTCTTTGATAGAGCTAACATCAAGGTGATCTTTATTCGTCGCTCGTTTCATATGAGAACGGTTTATATTGTTTTTAATTTTTTGAGATATTTCAGTAACTGGGCCCATACTAATATTCATTGTAGCTGCAATACAATAAAATATTTTCAATAAACACGGCAGCAACTTACAAACTACGATTGATAATATATTAAACATCTTGAGAGCGTGAGATCACTGTTATATTGAATAGACATCAAAGCTTTATTATTTAACGGCGTTGCCTGAAAAATAGTTCAAAAACAAACAGCCCGAACCGTGTACACTGCTGTAAAGTTTTCCAACGATAAAAGCATGACGACAAATTGACAAATCAAGTAATTCTTTCCATTTCCGATTTGTCGGGGAACAAATTGGAATTCGAAGAACAAAAATAAATTAGGAGACGGCGAGGAAACGGTGTCCTTTTTGTTGTTCTTTCGACAACAACGTCAGAGGTGGGAGAAGTGGACGGTTTAACGGAGAATCTTCTCCCCCTTCTATATAAATTATTAAAATGTTTTTCTTCTGACACTAGATCTCATTTGGAAAAAAGCAAAAATGTATTATTGATGAAGAATATTCACCGTCTAATTTTTTACAAATAACAGATCAATAGAAAAGTCTCCGGTTTACCATAGTAAAACACATTTTTTTGACAAAATTAGTTTTTTTTATTCAACATAATTCCCTTCAAGGGTGATACAATGATTATAGTGACCCCCCAACTTTTCGATACTACAAAAATGCACAATTTGTCCTTTGCTTCAAAATAAGCCTCAGTTTTGTAAGTAGTGAATGTGAAGATTGACTTTATACACCATATGTGTTAAGTTAAAATATCATCCATACTCTCGGCAGAATTAACAACCATCTGGAAGCCTCTATAGATTATACTGGAGGGTTCAGTGATTGGTTAATTCGTACTGATTCCATGAGTATTGTTCTGGTAATTGAAGATGCATTTTTTAGACACCATATTATCGTTCGCGTTGTCGTCTATGATAGGAAATATAAATACATTATAAAAACAGTTAATAGTAAAATAGTATATTCAAAATAAGAATTGTCTGCGTATTGGGTGTTTGGATGATTCCTGATAATTATTTCACTTTAACGAGCTATTTATTGAGAAAAATTGATACAAAATATATTAATCCAAATATTTCCCGTCATTTTCTACCATTTCCCCCATTTTTCATTAAAAAATACATCGTTCCAGCTTTCTTTGTGTCTGACTTCAAAATAACCATTTTTAAATGGTTGAAATCAAAATAAACCATTGGGATATGATGAAGCAGCGTCACCAAGAGTTTCTAGAAATGTTAGATGGACTTCGGCGGCAGATTTCTTCAAATTAATCACTATAAGTAGTAAGTGTGAAGAATGACTTTGTACAAGACATGTGTTAAGTTAAAATATACGTCATTTATTCCACATAAGCGTTAAAACAAAATTAAAAACCACAAAGAGCTTTCCCGCTCCGCAATTTATTTACGATTTCTGAAACGAGAGCTCGGATCTTTCCATATTACTTTGTCCGACAATTTGCCTTAATTTAGATTTAGGTTTGGAACCTTCACGCTTTTGTGTTTTGATTAAAGCCGAGGAAGTTTTTTCTTGTCGTTTGTGTTTGAAAAATTAAAGGCCGCGCCACGATGTTAAGTTACGGTTTCGTTCGTCGAAGAGGCAAGGACACTTAGCGCCGTACCAAAAAAGTTTCGGGACGAGGGAAAAAAGAAAGTTTTAAATTAATAATTGGCAATTATTTGGTGGCCCGTGTCAGTTTTTTTTTCTAGTTACGTCTTTGATGTCTGTCAGAACATAATTATTATGATTTTAACGTAGATCGCAAGTTAAGAAAGGAAGATAACATTGATATATTAATGGAGCTATTAAAAACGATTAGAAAATATATCGCCATGTTATAGTTATAAGAGTAGATAAGAGAGATGATGATTTAAGTAACAGTTCAATTCAAAAGTCCCCGGCCTACCATAGTAAAACACATTCTTTTGGTAAAATTAGTTTTTTTATTCAACATAATCCCTTCAAGGGTGATACACCGATTATAGCGACCCTCCAAATTTTCGATACCATTTTTGTGGTATGATTTGACCTTTGCTTCAAAATAGGCCTCAGTTTCGACAATCACGTCTTCATTCGATGAAAATTTCTTCCCAGAAAGCATTCTTTTGAGATCTCAGAACAGGAATTAGTCGTTGAGGGTCAGATCTGGAGAATATGGCGAATGAGGAAGCAATTCGAAGCCCAATTCATAGTCATCGTTTTCACTGACTTGTGACACGGTTTGTTGCATTGTTTTTGTGAAGCAGCACTTTCTTTTCCTTCAAATGCGGCCGTTTTTTGGCGATTTCGTCCTTCAAACGATCCAATAACGCTATGAAATATTGGTCTGTTGATGGTGTTTCCTTTTTCAAGGTAGTCAATGAAAATTATTCCATGCGCATCCCAATACAGACGCCATAACCTTGCCAGCTGACTGTTGCGTTTTCCCATGCTCCGGAACGGATTCATCGTGTGCAGTCCACTCGGATGACTGACGATTGGACTTCGGAGTGAAATGATGGAGCCACGTTTCATCGATTGTCACATATCGATGCAAAAACTCGGGTTTACTACGCTTGATGATCTTCAAGCACTGCTCCGAATCATCAACTCGTCGTTGTTTTTGGTCAAAAGTGAGCTCGCGCGGCACTCACTTTGCATAGAGCTTTCTCATAACCAAATATTCGTGAATGATATGAAGTACACGTTCAGTTAATATCTTTAGAGTGTCTGCTATTTTATTCAATTAAATTTACGGTAATTGAAAATCATTTTGTCTCTTTTGGGCGTCCACTGCGTTCACCGACTTCGGTGTTCATTTCACTACGTCTAAACTTAGCATACCAATCCTTGATGGTTGATTTTCCTGGGGCAGTGTCCGGAAACTCGGTTTCAAGCCAAGTTTCTGATTCAACTGTATTTTTTTCCCTTCAAAATTCCCTTTTTATCAATTTTTTTCACAATAAGAAAAGTTGCTTTACTCAAAATGCTATAATTCACAAACTAATGGTCCGACAGCTGTCTAATTTATACACACATCTTTTGAGGGTTAGGGCTAACTAAAAAATATATGGATTTAATTCTAGTACTGCTATCTATGTGTTAGGCCGGGGACTTTTCAACCGATCTGTTATATTGAGCAGACCTAAATCTGGATATGACGTTCAAAGATAATATTTGTGCTAAAAAAACCATCTCATTTGTCTTGAGTTTTTTCGTCTTTATTTGTTTAAATCATATATATATATATATATATATATATATATATATATATATATATATATATATATATATTCATTAAAAATTAAAATGTTTACAAATTGGAATTACTGTCTTATGTTCCAAAGCGAATTTATGTATATGGTTTTTAAAAAACTAATTATTGATATATTTAGAGCACCTTTGCATTCTGGTAAAACTATCTCTTAGTTCCGGTAAACAAAGAGAAGTTTGTCGTTCATTTGATTCATTAATTATTTTTTCGTATCAGCAATGAGTCAGAAATGGGAGTTTAGTCCATGAAATATTTTACTGTCAATTCTTGTGGAACTCAGGATTTTATATCAAAATATCTAAAGGGCGAAAAAAGGAATATTTCCAAAGACGATTGAAACTAATTGAATTGTTATTTTTACTATGTCTTGCTTTCGCACGAGTTCCTTGAATTAACAGAAACATACAAAGTCTATCCAAATCATTTTATTATGTTCTCTAGCAGTGAAATTTTGCGGGTTCTACAGGAAACTTCCTTAAATCCACACTGTTCAATTTAGAATTATAATGCCAATGTGTTTATCTCCGATCATCAACAATTTTAAGTAATAATGATGACTGCTGGAGATTTTTAAAATCAACCCAGAAGACATCCGGTCTTACCCAGCCTGGTTACTGGAGTCATCGGGATTATTTTTCTTGTCGAATTTTGCACTCTTACCTAAAGACAATTATAAATGTTAAACAATCCTAAATATAGATTTACGGCCATGGCCCAGCAGGATTGGAACCCGCGACTAGCGCAAAATCAGAAGAACCGTCCTGTCGCCTTTACCACTGCGCCAACCAAGCCGACTTTATTATATTACTATACACAAAAGTAGAATACAATTTCATTTAACTCATGGCTTATGAGTATTATTTCTCTTTTTCTTTTATATCTTTTGTTCTTAATTATATTTCTCTCATGGGGAGTAATATTATAAATACCGTTCGAAAGAAATATTCTAGATCCTTTAAGGCCTTTGTAAATAATTGGACTTTGTGGACAAATAATTTTCTTCCCCAAATATATCAATAATCATCCTCCTAACAGTTCCGAGCAAGAACCCTGAAGATTTTCCTCGGTCCATCCCTTCCAACGAGCATCGCTATTAGCCAAAATAAATGCCACTACCCCACTCTTAATTAATTCCGAAGAAATTCACGCCTGAAGACCGTTTACCTTTTAACGAGATCGCGCGTTTCTTTTGTTTTCGCCGAGGCTCCGGACCCCTCCGGGAGGAGGGGGTCTTCGGAGGAGGGGGGCGGGTGATTGGCGAGTTGGAGGGACCGTTCGAAACCTGCGCGCTTCATCTCGCCTTTCTGCCTTTTCGTTCGCCGAATGGAAACTGAGCGGAATTGTTGTCACTTTGAAATGCGGCCCTAATAGTTTTAAAGGGCTTAATTTTGTCCGAGCCGGATTGTAGAGGATTTACGTCCATCGAGGATCAACTAGATTATTGACGGTGTTCTTTGTAAGCCCGCTTGTTATTGTCTGGACTTTTTATCGATCTGTCGTCGCGAACGACGACGATTTAATTGATTTGGAACCGATTTTGTGAGCTTTGAGTCGGTGGCGTCATATATAGAGGTGTAGCGACCTTGAGGCATGTCGAATTTTACATTGTGGAATAACGGTCTACAAAATACTCAGAAATATAATCCCAGATGTTGAACACGGGCGGGGTGCCAACAGCGCCAACTAGAACCCGATAACGAATAGCTTGCGGCAACCCCGAGACGTTTATCTGGGATATTATTGAAGGGTATTTCGGTCATTCAGTGCTCAACCCTCGTTTGGTTTGGACGTGCCACCATCGACTGCCCAAGCCTCGTTATTATGTGTATTTTTCTCTTTTTTTATATTGCCAATAAATAACGGTCACATAATGTAAACACCACTGTTTCATTTCGTTTTACCTCCATTAACCGAGCCACATCATTTACCTTAAAGAGGATAGAAAAATAATATGATCATATAATGTACTACTGCTCGGTTTACATGTTATATCTTGTAGGTTATTTAATAAAATTAATCAACACCTGACACCTGTTAGTATAGGGCGGGACAAAAGTCCCGCTACTATTGACGCAATTTCCACTGAGTGGCAATAATGGAACGATTATTTTCAATCAATATTGTCACTAGTTCTGCTCGTTCTTGTTGCGTATATGTATCCATAACAAAATTTGGACGTCTACAAAACACAACTATTAAAACGAAACTGAGCTAAACGCCACATAACCAAGATGGTGCGCAATCAAAATGGTAGCGTGACTTTTGCCCCACCCTATAATACCAATGTTTCATATCCAATACTCCAAAATATATGTTGGAAGTTTACGTGAAAGAAAACTGAAACAATTTGAATAACATCGTCATAATTCAGTGGCTTCACAACAAATTACTGATCAGTAATGAGTGACCATAGAACCGCCACCGAGGGTTTTCCATCATGTCAATGTTGAGGCAATCCAGATTATGGATAACACGGTTTTGACAAGATATCTCAAACCTTTTAATCTAGTGTAACATGGTATATTGTTTAAAACTCGTTATAAAAATGTTGATACATGACGAAATTATTGTTTTATCATAACGAAATTGTATCTATTCGCTTTTAATTGGTTAATGAAACATGTTTGAAGATACAATTTTTGTTTTTATTTAGGCAATTTACGGAATTGTCATTTGAAAATCATTTTTTGAATATATATATATATATATATATATATATATATATATATATATATATATATATATATATATCAATAAAAATAATCAATTTTTTTAGTAGGTGTTATGTCTGGTGAATATGGTGGTTGGTGTATCCAATTCAAACCAAAGGTAATCAAATATTATTTACGCTGCAATTGTGTATTTGTTTCTTGAAAAAAAAAGGGGATTTCTTGCTTCCGCCCATATCCACGAACAAAATAATATTACCCAATTTGAAATATGTTTATCAAATTATTTGAACACATTTATTTTCTAAGGAAATATAAATTGCTTGAAACCAAAACTAAACGTGGAAACTTATGTGGATAGAAATTGGAGAAAAATAAACTCCATTTAAGGAAAATTTATTGAACGTCTCTGTACGTCCCTAATAAAACCGGACCTTTTTTTGTGTAACATTTACGACAGTTTTGTAACCTCAGTTTACATTTAGTGGTAATCTTTATTCTTCCTGTTTCATTAGAACAGAGGAGTCCATATATCAAAACCCAAAATAGAAGTTCTTCACTTAGCGTTGTATCAACATTTTAACGAGCCACGATTTGACTTTGTCACTTCAGAGAAGAACCAATGCAGTGGATTATTTATTGTTCTTATAATATATTGCTTTAAAATTCATTATATCGGAGTCATATGTTATCTAGTTTTAAGAGATTTTTAATAGATGTACCTTGGAATCGAAAATTGAAAGATTTCTAAAATATTGTTGTAAATGATAACATCTGTCTTGATTTCCTGGCTATGTTCGGATGTTGCTCCATTAGGCCAGCTATAGTTATTCAGATTAATATATGAATATGAATTGCCTGTTTTTTGCTTACAGTATATTTAGATTTTAGAAGTCAGCTTTTAATTTAATTTGATGTCTGTTGAACATAGAACACAGAACACAGAGTATATCATTGTACCAGATATAATTCTAAAAGTTGTTAAGATATTTCTGCATTAAATTCTGGTTAACTTCAGATTTTATTAGTAAATGAAGTTCTTAACAAAGCACAACCCTATATAACAGATAATAAATAAGTTAATTTGTGCACCAATAGTTAAAATGAATGCTTTATAGAATATTAACAGTTCTAAAATAGTTTCATAGAATTTTAATTCCTTGTTTGTTGGCGAGTTGATACTTCCTACGTGGGATATAAGACGAAATAGAAAGCAATAGGTGAATGAAAGCCATAGAAGACAAATTTAAGATGAGCTATTTGTAGGGCGAAAGAAAATAATGTAATAAATAAACGAAGAACGATGCAATTTTATTTAAAAATTTAGGTATAGTCCTCATTCTTTTAACCAGCCTGGTGTATTTATTGATTTCGCAATATATATTTTAGGTGAGAAATATGGATAAAAAATAAGGATTGTATGATTTCATAAATAATGTAATTAAAATATGCAGGAGTTAAAATGAAATTATCTATATAATTTGCATAGATGTAACACATAGGACAAAGAGAAGAAATTACGAATTCTTAAGAGTATATTTGTAAACATTTTAAAACATTGATAAATAATAAGGTGTTGATTAATATCATAAGTGATATTATAACATTTTATTCTTTGAACCTTGTATCAATTATTTTGGTTATTTATTTTATAGAAGTTTTGTAAAATCAGTAGTCATTTTAATGTTTGTAAATAGAAAATATGTATTAATAAATTGTAAAAAAAAATTACTTAATTCTGTTCGTCATTACTTTAATATACATGCTAAAGCCAAATATCAATTTTGAAATTGTTTATTCATATATTCTCTGTTTTGTCTATGTCTATGTTTATAACATAAAACTAAAGAAAGATCCTGTATCCTGTATACCTGTATACTTATATATTAAGTTCTGAAAATAATCTTACTTATGATATTTTGTTATAATATTCATGGTGTAGTAATTTAAATTTATCAATACTTGATTATTGACACTTATGGAAAATAGATTACTGCCAATAGCGCGCAGCAGTGTGTACAATTGTATCGGCATTATCTGAAGACTATAGGTGAGTCATTTACATGCTTGGTTTCGTTTTTTTCCTTTTTGATTCATATATATTACAGAACTGCATGTGGCGAGAAAACATATTGATATGTCAGGGCTCTCTGGTCCTAACAGTGGAGAAATAGATATGAAACGTGTCATAATTTTACAGTAAATATTCAGGTAATCGTATTCCAATTTACATCTTTCGTTTGTTTGTTATAAAAAGGTAACTAAAGGCTCCGTCCAAACCTATTTCCAGAGCGGTTATCACCGAACATGTTTTGGAAATACGAGAGGAGAAGAAGGCAGGAAAGATAATGAGAAAGCACTGTAAAATTGTACATACAAGTAAGCACAAAAAAAAAAGAAAAGACACTATTTATATATGCAGTGCAAGTCCTGGATATCCTGGTTACTGTTTAGACTGCACAAAAATTAGTCATGAGTGACCTCTTATGATTTATCTGAATATGTTTTTTTTTAATTTTATGAGTTTTAGTGAAAATTTGTATATATATATATATATATATATATATATATATATATATATATATATATATATTCTAAGTATTAGATCCCAGATTGGCAGTGAACGTATTAATTAAGTGCAACTTAAAAGATAGTGAATGTTAGTTCTTGAAAATACTGTGAGCATAAGTTTCAATAACATATCATTTTTAAATTACTTCTTTTATTATTATTAGTTATTTATTATAATTAGTCTTTTTACTCTATTATGAGATAAACATAATTAACTTAAGACATTGTGGTCGAATTTCGACCACAAGACGATCACTAGTCTTATTATAAAATTCATTTTATGGTTATAAATAACAGTTAATTGTAATGAAACCTTCTTTAATATTTAAAATCGTGTTTAGTCTCTTATCTCTGAGCTTCATATAAATCTCGCAGCAATATGATTAGTGCAAAGGTCTTGTCGTTCTCCATGTTCGGAGCTACGTTTTAACAAATGACGGACACGGAATCAATTATTCAAATTCCGCATCGTCGGGCGAATTATATATTCGAATTTCGGTTTCCAAGCGGGCGTGAAAAAAATCGGAAAATCGCCAAAATTTATTCTTAAATATGCTACCGGTTTGAAAAATTTAATTTAAACAATAAACCCGGCTAATTCGTCTTGCCCGCTTGGCGGGTGCTTAAATAAAGAAAAAATTATTGAAAAAGGGTTAGTAAAAGATATTCTTTGGTTTGTATAGCTGATATGTTAATTCTTCGGCGGTTTTTTCGCTCCTTGTTTTGCTGAACGTGGGATTTCTGATAATTGATGTTAATTTTTAATTGCTTTTTGTTGGAAGGAATGACTATGATGTATAACAGACTCATCATGTTCTTTTATTTAACACGAGTGTAATGGTATGTAAAATTTGGGTATAGATAATCTAGTAAATATATATTTTGTGGGCATATTAATAAGGTACCAGTATAAAAGTTCCAACTCTAAAATTATTGGTTGACCTCTTACTCGCTATAAGCACAATACGTTAAACCATTTGTTCAGTTGACACAATACACCTTGCTGGTCCCACTGCTAAAACACAGTAAAACTTGGCTCATGAATATTTAGCTCCGTTGTCGATGTGGATGCCTTTTCTGGATTAACCCATGACTTTTTGGGATAAGAATTGTCATAATAGATTCACTTTTAATTACCAGTCGCAATACGTTATCTAAAATTCTTGTTTTTTTCGCTGGTAAACAGTGAAATTACAAAATTGAAACCATACTCATTTTCCTTCATTTTGGATAATTCCTATCGTATGTAAACGTCTGGAGACAGCTGATTCATCATCATATGTTAAGTTGTCTGAAAGTTTTTTGAGATTTTGACTCAGGTCTTCCATTCCAATAAGTTCTACAATTCATTCCCTTTGAAGTTTGTTGATGCTCCAGATCGTTTTTCATCATTAACCACAAAATTACCATGTTTAAATAGATGAAACCAAAACCAACAATTGAGATAGCTTCTAAAACTGTTTGATGGGTTTGGAAAGCATATTTGTTCAAATCAAATACTAGTTGGACAACTGTTATTCTGGTTTTGGAAACGGTGAATTCACGTCATATAAATATATGACGTTAAAGCGTCGCAATGATCATTTTGGCTTTGGTATATAACAAAATTCTATTCTAGACAAAATGGCGAAATAAAAATGTTATCAAATATAATTTATCTTAAAATGATGGTGCATCAAATGCGTATATTATCGAAGGACTTAAACTAGAGTTAATTATACAGTAACAATAGTTTGTCGATGTACATGACCTTTTTTCAGTCCTATATCTAAAAATTAAACTACATAAAACGCGATTAAATATTTCGATGACATTTACCAAGCAATAATATAATATAATTCACTTTTTAACATGGTCCTTAATTATAACCTTTGTCGATGAATTTGTCAGGATATTTTCCACCACTGTACCATGGTATGGGGCATTGTCCATAACAATAACCGATGGTTCCTCCAAGTATTTTAACGGATGATTTTCAAATTATAGTATACACATGTTATCATTCCTTTTTCCATGGTAGCTTCCCTTTTATTTCTATGGATACTTTCCAGGCTAATTTTCCTCTGAAATAATTTTTCTTCCTTCATTTTGGATAATTCCTATCGTATGCAAACGTCTCGAGACAGCTGATTCATCATCATGTGTTAAGTTGTCTGAAAATGTTTGAGATTTTGATTCAGGTCTTCCAAAAACATCGGAAAATTGCCAAAATTTATTCTTAAATGTCCATGGTAGGTTCCTTTTTATGGCTAATTCAAGATTATATTGTTTTTCAGTTTTCGAGACATTTTAATTTCACTATATATAGTGAAACTAAACAATCAGCTTCACTAAAGAAACTAACATATCAGTGCAGCTTCAATACGTAATAACTTACTATAACGCTTATTTTGTAACGTATTTTCTTGGCAAGAGGGGACCTTCATTGTCTCGTTCCTTTTAGAAGTAACTGACGCAATATGTTCCTGACTCTGACGTGAGTTCACTGTTATTTTGGATAGGCAATAATTGACAAAAGAAGGCAAAGCATGCATTAGGTGTTAAAAGTTTCTAAAATTATCTCTAATCGATGAAAATTAATTTTACAGCAGCAATTAAAGAATTTGAAAAGGATTAAAAGGTTTGAAATGAGATATACAGGAAAAAAACTGGGACTATAGGAAAGTAAACATGCTGATCCTAAATTAAATCCTACAGTCCATCAAAATTAAATGGATACTTGGTGTCATAAATATAGAATAAAATAATATGTGTTGGTGTGAAGTATAAACAAATATAAACGATTTACTTCACGAGCTTTTATCGGTCGAATAAAGCCAGAATAGATGTCCTGCTTGGAAGTCTGGTTCTGAATTAATGGCAACGTACAATCTGGCATAACGGTTATATTAAGTAATCGTTTTCTCGAGTTTGCCATTCAATATTGGTGTTCCAGTTAGCAGTCGGCCGAACAAGTACTATTATCAAGCATAATTTAGAATTTGCGATATCTCCGAAAGAGAATGGGCCTGGAGTCACAATCCGGGGAATGGCGGTCATATTGCCGGATTTACTGTCGGGAAGCCGCCAGGATCGGTTTGTAATCGAGACGATTTTTAGATAATTCAATTATTGATGGTTGGGTTTTGGTTGTTTCGATGAATATGTAAGGGTAATAGTGGTATTGTTCTATATGTTATAAAAAGCAATTTATTTCGAAAAATTGGCACAATATATGTTAATCAACGTGTTTCCCATCATGATCTAAAACTTTTTCCCATCTTTCTGGTAAAATGGTGTGGATGGAATGTTGTTAGTTTGACAGCCATCAATACATTTTCGTACTTCTTCAGTATTTTGTAACTGTGTGCCAATTAAGCCATGCTGCATCGATCTGAATAATGCTAATTAAAAGACGTTATGTCTGGTGAGTACGTTAGGATCGGTAAAACTTTCTATTCGAGCTGGCCTTGCGTCTGTCACTTGCAATTGTCTTTTTTCCAACAATATGTCGTTTAGTTTGTTTAATACATCTACACTGACAGATTCATTCGTTCTATTTCTAACTCGTAAAACAGGTCAATTGAGAAGGCTCCGGCCTGACACATAGATGACGCTACTAGAATTAAATCCATATGTTTTTAGTTAGTCCAAACCCTCAAAAGGAGCGTGTATAAATTTGACAGCTGTCGGATCATTAGTTTTTGAATTATAGCATTTTGAGTGAAACAACTTTTGTTATTGTGAAAAAATGGATAAAAAGGAATTTCGCGTGTTGATAAAATATTGCTTTTTCATGGCTCCATCATTTCATTCCGAAGTCCAATCGACAGTCATCCGAGTGGACTGCACACGATGAACCCGCTCCAGAGCGTGGGAAAACGTAACAGTCGGCTGGCAAGGTTATGACGTCTGTATTTTGTATCGAAAACCTGTTATACTACACCTTGCTCATCCCACCATATGAACTGTAAGATCTTATAGCCATAAATATTATACTTCGTTATAAATGTATAGATGAATTTAAGTAACCCATGACATCTGGCACTTGAAATTGTAGTATTACTTTTCATCGCCAGTTACAATATGCCGCAGAAAACTCTTCTTTTTTGCCTGGTAGCAGTGCAACCGTAATGTAGACATGCTTCAAAATTCAGTCAATTCGTATGGTCGTCTTTAGCAATGGGCATTGATGTTTGAGTTCGAATTTCGTACATTTTTGGTCTTGAAAATGTGTTGGCCCTATAGGTCCTTTCTTTTTACTGTTATTAAATAACCACTTTTAAAATCATTGAAACCAAAACCAAATATTGGAATATGATTGAGCAAAATTACTATAAGTTTCTAAATTTTTTTGATGGGCTTTAGTAGCAGAGTTCTTCATCAAAGAAAAAAGTAATCAATGTTAAAAATACAATTTTATTGTTCTCTCATTACGGGTAAATAAAAAACTGTTATTCTGTGTGCAGAAATATCAAAATATTCGATTTTAATAGTTAGGTTAGGTCGTTTAACTATTATTTACAGTGATCTTTTGGCTTTTAACAAATATATATCGCTGATCAAAATACATGCAAGCATCTTAAAGCAGCTGATGTGGTATTAAGGGTTGACTCATGGATAATTTGATATACTCACGTACATTTTTTTCAGGATTATAAGAATATTTTTGTTGTAAATTAGAATACAATATGACGTCATGGCAGTGGTTAACTAATTTAGATTTTTTCCGGAAACACTCAGGGTTATTCAATTTAATGATTGTCTAGTCAAATGTGCTAATTGATCACATATTTTTGTCAGTTTTGCCCATTTAATTAAATTATATTCATAAGCTTTGTATTAATAAAGGAAAAGACAAGAAAAAGAAAATTTTTGTTGCTTGTATTTCGGGGTCATTAAGATTTTTAGTAATTTTTTGTGATGACCTTGGTTTAAACGAGTATATTTTGATGAAAATAGAAGGAACTGTATAAAATTTGATGCTCAATAAGACAGTAATGTTGTTCTCCAACAAAACCGATTCATTTGTAAGATATAAGTATAAAGGGTGATTGAACTTTATCAATATTTTATAAACAGTTTTTGTTACAGTAAGAATTACGATTGTTGGTGGACTTTTTACAGAAGCTCTCCCTTAGCATGGAAGTTTTCATTGAATTTTACCATATCATATTTCAATATACTATATATAATCAAGAGAGGAGATATAGATGTTTAATTAATATACTATCTATTTAATAATGGACACAATTACATTATATCAAAACTAATTCGACTGTGTCTATTTAGATAGTTAAAACTGTTGGTGTTACTGAATACTGAGAATGTGGTCTAACTATATCCATCACAGAATGGTAAATGCAGGTTGGCACTGCATTCCTTATATGCGCGCTGGTAAAGTTGAGATTAGTTCGTATTGTAATAGTTCTGAGACAGTCTGATGGCAAAACTGTCTAATCATGTTTAATTATAAGCCAGGGGACTGCTCTCATACCTTCACTCTTTGATTAGTTCGTTCATCCTCCATTATCCAATTCTGCAGTTCTCACGGGTCTCGGCGAATTTTCATCTATTAACGGTGGGAGGGTTTGATATCTTGCTAGTAATTTTAAGATAATTTTATATAGGATAAGTTTATATGTATGCATTTTACGCTATAATAATATACAAGGTTCGATCCAAGTTATACAGGATCTTTGTTTCATTCAAAATTATCTCTATACAGTAATGTTATGTTAAATTATATGTAATATATAGTATATATAGTTTATATAGTAAATATATGTAATATATAAGTGTTAATGGTTAAAAATCGAATAGTATTTTTGTGTATCTGATATTTCGATGGCTTAATTGGCCATGATATAAGTCTTTAAAACTATAGTATACCATTTGTCAAATTTATTGAGAAATGTTGTTATCAAGGGGCTGTTCTAGTCTAGAAATATGTAAAAATTCGAATTTTTCAAGGCTTAATCGTGTAAGAATATGCCATTAAGAGCATTTTTCAAAATTTATTTATTATTTTAGTAAGGTTGCATCTAAAGCAGTTTGTGATTGTTTAACATTTGTGATTGTCCTTAGGCAAGAGTTCAAAATCCGTTAAGGAAAATGATTCCGGTCACGTCACTACCCAGGCTTGGTAAGACCGGATGTCTTCTGGGATGATTTCTAAAGTTGGTAACTAGCCAGTCGGTAGGCTTAATGCCGAGAACCGTGGTTGGGAGCTCACATTAAACTGTAGGTCCAGTCCAGATAAACCCTCGTTGGTAAAAAGGAGACTTTAAAATACATTTAAAACAAAATATTGATAACCCTCTTTGTTGATTTAAGATTGTTTCAAATTTCTAGACTAGAATTACTATTTAATATACAAATTTTCTGTTGAGGGAAAGATTTAACAGCTTTTAACATAGCCATTTTGTTTGATGTTGATTTTCGGACACAAAATACACTATTTCTTAAGCAATGTTAACCGAATAATGAAGTGAAATACTAGTGTTGGGAACTATCGACTGAAATTGACTGTCGACTGTTTAGTAATTAACTACTTTTTACTATCGACTGTTTCAGTAGCTATTTTTAGTTCGACTGATTTTAATACTTTTTACCAGTGATTGTTTCAGTCGACTGTTTTCAGCCGTTATTTTCGGTCCGACTGATTTTGTTATTATTTACTATCGACTGTTTCAGTCGTACTTTTAGTTGCTCTTTTTGGTTCTACTTGTTTCATTCTACTGATTTTTAACGTTTCCACACAACACAGAACAATTCCATTTCTTTTCACACATCCACAGAACATACAAATATAATAGTAATTCTACTTCCTTTATAATTAAATTATAAATGTTATGTTATGTATTATGATAATAGTATACAGTAATTATTTTTTTCCTTTTCTTTTTTAAAGTTAGTTCATAAAGCAATACATCATACATCTGGTATCAATTACACTACAATTAGAAAATATAACCACATATAAAATTAACTGCCCCAAGCAATTATCTCCGCCATTTTCCTTTTTCACAATTTATACAGGTAAGGATTTGTACATCTTCTTTTGACATCATGAATTGGAAAAAACCGTCAAACCGTGCAATAGTAATTACTAATTTTAGTGGTTAGTTTTTTGACTATCGACTGTTTCGACTATTTTGCGACTATCGATCGTTTCGAGTGTTTTCAGTCCATAGTTCCCAAAGCTAGAAAATATTATTAATTGAGGTAGACATCAAGAGCTGTTGCCTACGAATACGCTATTTTAACTCCCTTGGAACTATGTTATAAATGTTGGTTCTTGTTAGCTCTGTGTCGAAATAAAAACTTTTTAAACATTATCTAAATTAAGTAAACAAAAACTGAAACAAATTAGTAATATTTTAAACTGTTTTATTTTGAATTTCATTATGCATAAAAAGTTTAGCGATATCCATAACGAGAAAATTATAAAAGTTAACTATTACACTAATATCTTTCGTCTAGCCAACATTTTTATTATTATTTTTTGTTTAAATTCGTTTTTTACTAATACCGCTTGAGATAGATGATAACGGGAGATCCAGACCGTAAATTGAACATATTTTGGTTCATTTTTCTCTGTAAAAAGTTGTTCGAACTTTATTTTTTGTAATATATCAAATGTATTATAATATTGCGATAACATGAAAGATTTCATCATTTATTTAAAAAAATATTTTTGCTTTACTTATACTTTGAAATATATATGATTTATGTTTAAATTAAAATACAGTATTGGAAATATTAGAAGCTAGATAAAATATAATATTAAAAATTGACGTTCTTGCAACCACGAAAACAATGACAAGTTATTAAAGAATATATCGTGAGAATTGTACACCATTTATTTTTATTAATAACTCAGGAATAGTTAGATTCTTAGAGATAACTGTATAAAATCGTACTGTAGAGGGTAAATGATTTGTGTGCATAGACATGCGCGTAATTTGTCAGAATATACATGAGCAATAGTTTAAACTTTATGAAGAAATACTTAATACTAACTGTTTTGCAGATGTATTAAAGGTAATGCGGTTAAATCTAATTTTATGATTTTTAGGAAGGAAAATGTTCAAAGGCAATAACCGAAGATACTAAAGAGAAAATCAGAAATACATTACTTGATAAATATAATAATTAATTAGGTAGGTTAGGTCTCCAGGATATACAACAATATAAACACAGGTGGCCTGGAAAAAAGTCCAATGTAAAAATAATAAAATAATTCTAACCTACAAACTATTGTGGCTGTTTAATTAACTGTTGTTTAAGTCCTTTAATAATACGTACATTTGTCTATTATAATGCTAAATCATATTATATTTTATAACGTTATTTTTGTTTCATTAATTACATCATATTAGTATTTTGTTACGGCAGTCCAAATGAACCAAAATTTAAATTGTTGCGGCAACATTACCACGTCCTGACGTCATACATTTTTATATATAGTCTATCCAAAGTTATTTTGTACATACGTCATCTCAATTTGTAACGTCAAAACGTCACAATGTTGCCGTATCAACTCAGAGATTTAGTTCAGTTTGGATTTGACCCACAACAAAATTCTAAACTAAATAATATAATTAAACAAAATACTGGTATAAAATATAATTTATTTTAACATTCTAGTAAATCTAATGCATATATAATTAAAGGACTTAAAACTACAATTAAGGTTGTAGTTATAGTTAGAACTTTTTTCCCTACCACCTATGAGTTAGCGTTCTAGGTGCGTAGCCGTATCTCCTGAAAGCCTTATCTACCTAATTAGCAATTGTATATCCACGTAATATATTTGACTTTCATTAGAGAGCATATTTACCTTTTCGCTTAGTTCTTGTGTCCTTCGGTATAGTGTTTCTTTGTAAAGACATTTTGATATCACTGTATTTCTCCTTCGCTTGTTCTGTTGATACCTGTATATACTTTCCTAATAAAACTAGATTTAATTACTGTATATCTGCAAAATAGTTCTGAATAATTATACACATATCTGTGCACATAAATCTTTTACAGTCTACAATAAGATTTCCTAGGGTTATTATTTATTAATTATATTCAAACATTTACCGTTTTCCATCAACTTTTCTTGACATAACACTCTTTTTATTATGATCTTGCCATGAGTAACCGTTTGGTATATTGGTCTCATTCTGAAATATCTGTGTCTCATCTAAAGACATAAATTGAAATAATAAGTCGCAGCAGATTAATAAGTAACAGTAAAAATGCTGACCTCTAACGAATTTTACTAACAAGAGTGGCCATTATCTCGTTCCTGCTCAACTTATCAGGCAGCATTGTGGCTCTTTTTAACTAGAATAACATGAGAAGAAAAATACTGTCAGATTTTAAAACGAATTTACAAATTGCGACAGGCAATACATCTTGATGACGTATGTACAAAAAAACTTTGGATAGACTCTACATACAATAGGAACATTAAAAAATCAATTACTTATAAGCAAATTGAAATAGTCCACAGTTAAATGGGCGGAATTAATTGAAATGAAAGACGAGGGTGTTTTCCTTAGATTAATAATTGAACGTGATTAGACCGTGCCGTCATCTCGTCGGGCTCGAAACCGTTACAATAGGAGCAAACGTTAACTTTACTGGAACATACCAACTTCGTAGCAAAGTGAAGGTGTATTTCCCCTGTTGTGATAAATGTCGTTAGCACAGTTCGCATTATGCAGAGTCGGAGTGCCTCCGAAGACTGTAATTTTCGTCGCTAAATAAACATGGCCGAGTTAACTTGGATGTAATTCGTCGTAGTGCATTATGGCATGGAATTTGAGTCGCCCGAATTTTGCGACTAACGGACATTCACCTGGGGACGCTGAATAATCATTAGTTTGAAATAAAAATCTCACTGGTGGTACCCATAATGACTTAGTACCTATATAAGATAAATATGTATTTGTTGAATGTTTTTTAGAACACATAGCATAACCTGAACGCTAAAATCAACTCAGAAATCATTTTTATTTATAATACCATAATGAATCCGCAATGAATCTATTTATAGAATAGAAATCTCATGAATAGACTATATGTTATATTATACGACTAGTACCACATTGGCTACGTGTACACTACGGCACGAACTTCATAGTGGTGATCTAGTGGTAGTTAAAATAATATTGTAAATAGATAAATAGGTTTAGGTAGGTATTAAGCTAAATTGTGTATATAGTAGAATATAAAATACGTGTAGTAGATAGGTTAAATAAGGTTTTTGGTTATTTTTATTCAGTTATTACAACGATTATTTTACATATATTATTTTAAAACTCTTTTTTTTCTGTTAAAAATCTAAATTTGATTATTTTTTAAATTTTTAGTGGATTCCTTATTTATTTTGTGAAGCCGGTTCAATTTTTTTGTTAAAAATATTTTATTTTCTTTTAGATATTTACTCAATAAATCACGCAGTTATTTTATTAAGTATTACGATGGGTCGGCCAAATAAAGGTGAAGCCCGCATGAGGAAATTTAGGAATAAAGAAACAATTATTGGAAAAAAAAGGAACGTTTCAAGTCACGGGGTCCGCTACATAATCTTGGTCATTTGACAAATGTTCTAACCAAGCTAGAACAACAATAAAAGTTTCCCCGCCTGGAATCGAACCTGCGACCTCCGCGTGTGAGTTGAACGCCATGGAAGCAGCTATATTTCTACATATTCTCATTTAATATGGTAAGTGTTTAAGCAAAATGATCGGCTTTTGCATTGAACGACTTCCGGTCTTCCGTTACATCAGTTCAGCTCTAACATTTTACACAAATATCTGATTATTTTAGATAAAAAATATGTGGAAACGTTGTATGTGCCTTTGAAATTTGACGGTTTTCCTCGATTTCTGCCACTTTCCCCCATAAGATCCTGACTTGGTTCTAACGGGACCATTCCAAAAGTGCACTCTTTCGAATAAGAGAAGAATTTTGAAAATCGGTCCGTCATTGACGGAGAAATCGATGAAAGTACGTTAAAAAATCATACAGCCGAACATAGAACCTTCTTGTTTTTTGAAGTCGGTTAATAATCACCATCATCTTCTTCACTAGTACTGCTACTCCTGGAACTAGTACTGGATGGTAGCATGAAACCAATATGGTTCGTATACTTAATTTAATTTTTATTTATAATTAATTTATAATTATTTTGTAATTGAAATTGTATTACGCGTATCTAATGTATGATGTAAACGCTGGATTTTATTTTCTTCTTCCAAGCCAAAACAGCATGAAAGGAGTCATGTTAATATATTAAGCTTGTAAGTAAACCTTTGAGGATGCCACCCAAATCTCTTGCCGATATACGAAATAAACATCTACTTAACCATCTGTGTTTATAGTCGTTAGACAGATTTCAAGTCCGGAAACTACTCAAGCCAACTTCCTTTTAGCAAGAATGAAATGTTCCCAACTCCAGCGGCATGCCCGCATGTAAATTTATAAGCCATAGGAAAGGAAACAGTACCGATGCGTTAAGCGGATGCGTGCAAAATATAGTTGTAAAATTCAGTAATAGGGAGACAATACGTGTTAAAGTTTGAAACTTTTGAGGAAATAATGAGTCAACAAGTTTATTAATGAGCTCGTCAACAATAGAAATAAAAATTCAATTCCAATTTATGTCTTATTGCTTAGTAATTGGTTTTTTTCATGTTTATCAAGGCGAATTAATCATATAAATTTCAAAAACGAATGAATGATATATAGTCCGTCAAATAAAAGTTAATACACGTCAAGGATTACGTCGACTATACTGCCAAATGCAGTTTGTAAAAATGCAAAGTTCATTTTAAACTCTGAACCCAATTTCCATTCTCCTTTCACCGTAGTTAAAAAGAGATAAAACGTTGTCTATAAAATTCAATTTGGGTATTACACTGAGTGTTTTTTTTTATATAAACATAATTTAATAGAATTTTTTGGGAAGAAATTAATAGCCCGGGAAATATTCTTAGAAACCTTAGGAATATGCAGTTCTTTGAGTGATATATATCATCCCTTTATACGCTGTTGGGAAACATAGAGGAATTTTACTAGAAAAATGTACACAGGCGGTAATAGAACCAAATAAGGAGAAATACTATATAAAAGGTAATTACGTGGACTTGGCCTCCAGAGGATACCACTATATAAGAAAATGCGCCTAGAACTCTATCTTATTGTTGGAATTATATTTAACAACATGATTTTTGTTTTGCTACTTTATCTATATTAGTATTTTGTCATATATTAAGGTCAAGATAAACCAAAAGTCAAATTTGATGTGGCCTCACAGCAGACTATTGGTTGAGAAGTGGACGCTCTCAACAAGTGCTATGGGTTGATGATGATGATGATGATGAAACATTTTCTGCTGTTCTTCTTCTCTATTATATTTGTAAGACTTCTAAATTTTTCCTATTTTTCTAATTTAACAAACACTCTCTTTAGAAAGTTTTAATTCCTATACATCCATTATCTAAATGTTCTTGATCAATGAGCCTTGGTCATCTTCAATACTCTTACAAAATGAAATAAAAGATGCACTAAAATCCAAATAAAAGTAATTTTAATTAAATAATTTTCCAAACAAAGGCATTCAAACTACATGAGCATTATAGGACAGCAACACAGCACACTGGCCTATAAACTAATTTTAAGGGATTTATAACAGGTTATGTTTACTGTGTGTTAAATCGCATCGGGTACATTTGTAACTAAAAACCAAAGACAGTCAACAGCCAAAAAAAAATGAAGACAATGATAATTGAGAGATGATTTGAAGCTATTAGTCAATGAAACCATCAATGGGCCGGAATATAAGCAAATATACAATGGCATTATTCTTCAGCATGATAACGCTTGACCATCTGTTGCAAAATCGGGGAAAACATACTTGGAAACATTAAAATGGCAAATGCTGCTCCACCTGCCATATTCTCCAAACCTTGTTCCTTCCAGTTATTATTTGTTCCGATATATGAGTTATAATTTGTGTGGCAGTAGATCCATTCGTAGATAGCTTCGAAAGACATATCGTTCTTTCAGGATCGAACTATCATAAAGCATTATTACGCTTAACAACAACATTAATAAAAGTCCTGCTCGAAGAAGTAAAAAAAGAGAGAAATTGGCAAAACACATTTAAGGATATTATTTCCGCCAACGGTTGTCGATAGCACCACTGTCGAAAAACCCTTCTTTTCGCTTTTACCAAAAAAAATGGTTACGGTTCTACATCCATACGTGATACACTCGTCACAAAATTAGTTTTGAATTTATACTTTCCGGCGTCATTAAATTAGTATACGGCGTACCTATTTCGGTATGAGTTCTTGTCGCCGTACGCCAAAACAAACTACCCCACCTAAATCAGATTTCTGATGTGGAAATTGGTTTTATGGCGGAAACGTGGTTCGAACTTAATAAGAGAATGCAGGAGGCCAACGTGGGAAGCAATGATTATGTTTCTAAAGTTATTTATGGGTAATTTTCCGAGTTAACGTGTTGGGAAATGTTATTTTTAGGAGTTATATGTTAATAGAATTTTAATTCGTATATTATATAATTTTTTTATCCATAAATATTATTGGTATTGTTGATTTTTTTGTATCATGTCGGATACATATTCATATTACAACTTTCTCACTAATGGTTTTGGTCTGCTAACATTTTATAGCCACATTTTATAAATGTGGTTAAACTTTTATTTACTAAGAAAGGTATTTGCAAAACTTACCAACTAAAATACGTATCGGATGTTTGGATATCTGGAAAATCACCAAATGAAATACAATTTTATCGACCTATTTCTTTGCTGTCAGTAATATCTGAAGTATTTGAAAAATGCCTCTTAAATAGTTTATAAGTAACCATAGATAGAAAACATTTAATACCTGCACATCAGTTGACAAGGTACATAAAATCATAGATATTATTGAAAAAGCCTATGAAGAGAAAAAAGAAACATTTGCTCAGATATAATCTTCAACATAGCGCAAGGCTTCGATGAAGTCTGATGAACTCTATAAAATATTACCGACGCAATACGTCTTACATTCTTACATCTCAGCCAGGATGTTCAGAGTTGAACAAGAGGAACCTTACTCAGTAATGAAAGAAACAGAAGCAAGTGTATCGCAAGGCAGTCTTTTGGATCCTATTTTTACCTATTTTATACATGTGACATACCATTAAAGTAATAATATAACTAAGTGGACCCAGACATGGAGAATAAACTCAACGAGACTAAATCAGTTCACAGTGAATTCACCTACAGCCAAACTCTTCATATACCAATAAATATGAGTCAGATTATTATGTTACCTTGGGATGAATTTTGATACAAAACATCGTTGAAAGGTTCATATCAAAAAGAAAAGAAAAGAATTCGAATTAACATAATAAAAAAATATTGATAAATCCAAATTTTGTTATAATTTTACTTTCATATAAAGAAGAGCAGCACAAAGTTTCAAGCAAATCGTTTCAGAAGAACTTGCGTCAATAAAATAGTTATAATTATGGAAATAATTTCAATTTTATCTTAAGGGTTTATTCTTAAAGGCTAAAACTTTTAATATACGAAAAAGTCGATTTCTTCAAATTTTCTAGACTAAAATACTTTCTAAAGTATCGTGTAAAGTTACGCGCACTAAAAGAGTTATGTCTTGAAAATAATTTATATTTCGAAAAGTTCTCCTAAGGACCTATTTTCTTAAGGTTAAGCTTTAAAAAAATATTTTGTTTCCAAATTTCCAAAATCCTGTTTGGGCATGGATGTACGTTATTTTTGTGATTGTAATTGTAAATGTCTTTATAGGCAACAGTAGAAAATCCAGCAAGGAATAATCACACCAGTAACCAGGCTGGGTAAACCCCGATGTCTTCTGGGATGGTCTCTAAGTAGATTACTGGCCAGTCGGCAGGCTTAATACCAAGGACCATGCAGTAGGTTTACTCCAGTTAAAATTTGTTGGTAAAAAAGATACTCTAAAAGATAACAAAAAAAAGATTTTCTATAGATTAGTTATATTTAAAATGGAAAAAGTAAGCACAGGCATATGTTTTTAGCTCCTTTTGACATTTATTCCTGTTTCTGGAATTCAAAAAATCTGCAAATTTCCTCTATATGCGATGATGATAATGAATGATAAAATTATTCAGTCAATGAATAATATTGATCATAAAAAAACTGATGTTGATGTAAAAATACCCGATAACTTTTCTGCCGGCTTCCATACACCAATTTAAAAGTTGATTTCTGCTTTTGTTCGAAATAACATTTAACCAGCACTGGCGCGTAACGAGATTTTCTACTTCATCGGCTCTTTCGTGGTAAAACCGCCCCAAATACGATTACGATATGAAAGGCGTAATTATCCGGAACCGTTCGCCTATATATATGATATCCGAAAATATAGGCCGCATTTAAAAAAACTATTATCGAAACGCCGCAACGCGAATTTTTAAATAAAGCGCCCGGCTTTCGGGCCCCCGCGTAACACTATTAAACCCGCTCAAATCTGGATAACAAAGCGCATTATGGACGCGTTCGAATATTCTCGCGTCGAAAGTACCGAAAAAAAAACAGAATCAACCCCCCGCCCCCTCTTCGCGCCTCCCGCCGGCTCGACCGTCATCGATTTTCCTAGCGGTCGCGAAATCGAATCAAATCCGACAACAATTCCGTTAAATAATATTTTATTCCCGTGGCCGGTATAAATGAGACCAGGAAAACAGGAAACGACTGATGTCCGTTTTCTCTCCGTCTTTCTCGTCTGGTATGAGGGTCGTTCAGTTAGTTCTTAGATAGGGAAAAATACACCTGTGTTTTTTCATCTTGTCTTGCATCTTGTCTGCATAAGTTGGAACACATTCAGAGATAGGGCGAGAGAGAGAGAGGGAGAGACCCATTAGCCTCATGAAATTTTAAAGTTTAAAATAAATAAGTTAAAACAGCACAGTTAGTATCTTATAAAATAGAAGGAAGGAGAGAGAGAGAATGAGAAAGGGAGAGAGATACGGAGAGAGATAAGGAGGAAGGAAGAGAAAGAGAAGGAATCTAAAATAGAGCAGTTGATACCTTACCACAGAGAAGATAGAGAAAGGGGACGAGAGAGATTAAAATAAATAGAAAAAATAGAATAAATAGAGAAATTAGAATAAATAGTAATTTCATAATTATATAAATATAAAACATGTAAAAATGAGAAACATGACTTACGAAAATATAAAAAACCAATATTTAAGAGCACAGAGTGTCGTGGACTTCATCAATTATATTTTTGTATAAGGAGCTTCCGCACTTAATAGTACTATGTTTTTCGATATTTTTCGAACATTTTTTCAGCTATTGTCAAGTGAATACCTGACAAATAACTTGCAGGTATTCACTCAATAACTATTTTTTATAACTTTTATATGTTTCAGTGAAAGTGCGAGTTTGAGAGTAAATGAGTTCAAACGCAAAAGTGTAAAAATTGCAAACCTTGCAAATTTTTCTGTGCAAACATTAAGAATAATCATTGAATTTGACTACTCAGTTTAAAATCGTTACAATTATAGCTATAATAGCAAATGTGCTATGCTCTTCGTCCAATTCTGTTTTGATCTCTTTTGGCGTGAACTCTTTCTTGCTTCAATCAACATATATGCACTAGAGCATTAAAGAGGATAGTTAACTGAAATAGAAAAACAAAATTCATCGACTTTAGCACTTTTATTCCAACGATTCTGCAAGTTATGGGTTCTGTTATATGTCCCATTATATATAATGTTTAATTTTTACTTCTATGCAGGCTATTTCCTTTGCAATTATTGAAAGTTGTACTCCATTAAGCATCTTCTTAAGGTGTGAGCAGATTCATAATTCAGAGGGACCTAAATTTGAATAATAAGATCAACGTGAGGTGAGAAGTATCTAAAACTCCTCGTCAATATGAATTGTATGAATGCAAGAACTATTAATTACAAGATGGACCAAACCCATTTCACTAGTCACGACAACCAGGGCCGAAACGCTGGATTATATAACTTAACGTTGAGATATTTCCGTTAATTTTTTAATACAAGAAATTATATTTCACATATATTATATTCTTGAAATATAAATATTATTAACAAGAATTGGCAACATAGCAATATCAAATTTTAGTACGCATGACAGGCGCACTAGGAGTAGAGTTTTATTGTTAGACAGATCGAAATTATATTTAGGTTATGTCGTATTTCTACATTGACAAATGACAATGACAAGCGGCGATCCGTACTTCGAGCGTCATCTCTTGGAATGTCCGAGGATTTATCAAACGACCCTCGTAACGTCTCGCCCCTGATGGCGATCGTATCACGAAAAAAGAAAAAAAAACGAAATGGGAATTGTGGGGGGCGGTATTTCGGTACCATCAGATCGGGAGAGATGGCCGCCCTGACAAGTGGATGCTTGTTATTTGACGAATATTATATCGCGGATACGTCAACGCCGAACAGAAGAAGGCGATCGTTTGACGTCGAAATAAAATATATGGGATTCGAAGGAGGACGGATGTGGGGAGAAAAAAAAAACAAATGTATTTATGTATTGGTTCGAACCGTAATACCGTGCAGCTTTGTGTTTCTGATTTTTTTTAGAATTCGAAACGAATTTTTTTTTTCAATAAAGGCTGTGGCAATATTTATGTCACCAAAATTGATCAGATAGAGTGCTGGTAGAATTGTACACTCATTTCTTTAGTCAATAGGTCATGACTAGTAGTGATAACCTCTCAAGCGAACTAACCAATGAGATAAGAATAAACCTAAATCCAAAAATGTCACTGGGATTCAATGATCAAATCACAACAACTGCCTAGAAAAGCCATGATAAAGCTTATTAAAATTTTGAAAACAGCTTTTAGCGCAGCTCTATTAACAGTTGTGTCGAAATTATTCGAGAAAACATTACTCAAGAGAACAAGTCTAATAATAAAACAAAGAAATCTAATTCCGACAAAAACATTCAACAATCGACCAAGTCCATGGAATAACGGATAAAATTCAACGTTCTTTGGAAGAAAAACAAATGTACTCTGCAGTAATTTTAGACGTAGCACAAACTTTAAATAAAGTTTGATACCAGGGGTTGATATATAAATTAAACAAAATACTGCCAAAGCAATATGTAGATTACGCACTGCGCATCTTAACAGAACTTAAGATCGATACAGCAACAATTTCATGGCTGGATAACGTCACGTACCTAGGTCTCCACTTTGACCAACGGTTCGACTGGCTCCCATATCCAGAAAGCAATCCAGAAAGGTTCGGGGTTAGCAAACCTGCCATCTTCTCTGATCTACCCTTCCAAACAGACTTGCCATCTCCATCAAATGTTTATTTTACAAGGGGTTAATTAGGTCCGTACTCCTGTAGGGACTACTACTACAAGCTTGTTACACTCAACTAGGTGAAACGGATTTCAAAGATTTCCAAAACAAGCTCCTCAGGAGAATCTTAAATGCTCCATGGTTTGTCAGAAATAATCAAATTCATAGGGAAACTGACACTCCAGAAATCAAGCACTTCATATCTCAATCATTCCACAAACAACAACTCAGCTCCAGTTCTTCTAAAAACGCGCTTGTTCGCGAGCTGGTCAACATGCTGGGAGCTTAGCGACGCATCCCCGTTAACCTCCTCCTTTTCCAGGCTGAAACAACCTCATCCGTCGCTGCAGTCACAACTTTTTACCCCATACGACAGTATCCAGTCGTGTGTTAACTCAAGTTCGCGAATCAATAGTTAGTTTCACTATATGTTATTTCGTCTGGTCCTCGTGCCCAATAACGGCTGCCATAACTCTAAATGTAATGCAGTAGCAGTAGCGGCCCACAGAGTTCAACTGTGAGGCTGTTTCGGTTTAGTATATTGGTAAGCCCAGCGGTAGTCCCTCATAACCCGGTCCAACTCGTCACTCCAGGGCAAGTCTCCACGACCAGGTATGCGTCAAGTCCAAGCCGAGCCAGTTTTAATGTACATCCAATATTAGTTCATAAATTCATAAAAATCGCACGCAATCAATTCAGAACGAGATGCGACATCCGTTCCCATACCATACGACATACATTTCTTTATAAAATAAAGGAAAACAGGTCGCGCGAACCGTTCGACGTTCCACACGACGGCGGCACGTCGAACTGGAGGAGGTTCGGTTAGATTGCTATTTGTTACGAGAAATTTATCGTCCCATATTCGTTATCCCTTTCTTGCTCTTGCTCCAGAACTGGAATTAAACCCGGCCAACTCCGGAACTTTAACGCGCAGATTGATACATTGTTGAATATGTTCCACTAAAATTTAGTTCAAAAAGTAATTACAGTTTAGCCGCATTCGATCGTTCGATTATTATTATAATGGCTTCGGGAGAAGGTAATTTCAGGTTTTTTATACAAGTAAACATCAAGCATTAATCCGGTCCGAGGTTAGCTGTAACGCGGTGCTAGGCTCCCAGCATGTCGACCAGCTCGCGAACAAACACGTTTTCAGAAGAATTTCAGCTAAGTTGTTGTTTATGGAATGATGAGATATGAAGTGCTTGATTTCTGGAGTGTTAATTTCCCTATGAATTTTATTATTTCTGGCAAATCATGGAGCGTTTTAGATTCTTCTTAGGAGCTTATTTTGTAAAACTTGAAGCCGTTTGACCTGGTTGGGTGTAACATTTAATGGAGATGGCAAGTCTGTTGGAAGGGCAGATCAGAGAAGATAGCAGATTTGCTGTCCCTGAACCCTTCTGGGCTGTTTTCTGGATTTGGAAATGCCAACCGAACGTCGGTCGAAGTTGAGACTTAGGTGCGCGACGTTATCCAGTCATTAAATTGTAACAAACTTCAAGTAAACATTAACTTTTTTTATGTATGTTCGCCGATTTCTCCGTCAATTTTAGACCGATTTTCAGTGGAATGATTTGCTTCTTCTTCTTTCTTCTTGTTTTATTCGAAAGAGTGCACTTTCGAGGTGGTCCCATTGTAACCAAATCAGGATCTGTTGGAGTGAAGGAGGGGGAATCGAGTAAAACCTCAAATTTCAAAGGCATGCGTAATGTTTTCACATATTTTTCTCTATATTAATCAGATATTGGTGTATAATGTTACTGTGGAACTGATGTGACGAAAAATCGGAAGCAGTTCAGTGTAAAAGTCAGTTAGTTTGCTTTTAAAACAATAACCATATCATATGAGATATCGTAGAAATACTGCGGGCAACTGCTTCTATGGTGTAATGGTTAGAACGTTAAGCTCACATACGTTGTTCGCGGATTCGATTCCCAATAGGGCAGCAGCTTTTTTTGGTTCTAATTTCATTGGAACAATTGTCAAATCACCTAGACTAGGTAGAGGACCTCGGGGCCCCGAAATTTCCCTTATTTTCAATCATTGTTTCTTTATTCCCATTTTTCCTCATTCGGGCTGTACTTTTACTTGGGCTAACCATGGTAATACTTAACAAAATAACCGCCTAATTTAGTAAATACCTAACACTAACAAGAGAAAAATAAAATATATTTAACAAAAAATTGAACCGACTTCAAAAAATAAATAAGGAGCTTACTAAAACCTTACAAAACTTATATTTTTAAAACAAAAAAAAACGCTTTAAAATAAAATACGTAAATAATAATCGTTGTTATAAGTAAATAAAAATAATCAAAAACCTTATTTAACCTATCTACTACACGTATTTTATATTCTACTATATAAATATAATTTAGCTTAAAGCTACCTAAAGCTGCTTATCTACTTACAATATTATTTTAATTACTACCAACTGATAAGTTTGAGGTCAAAGTGGTTAAGTTATTACAGACAGTACTCGTAATTATATAATTTATAATTTATTATATTTATTTCAGTAAATTATGTTATTTCTAAGGAGTTATTTTATTTTAAATAGGCACTGGTATTATTATTATTAGTTTTGTGAAGTGGCAACATAGTATACGCGCATCATTGGTCAATTGTTTGCCGTTTCTTCTCATTCAGTCATTGTTCGTTAGAATGCGCGCTTTGCAGTATTGTCTAGACATTATAATATCGTCAGTTTTAATCGACTTTTGAGTCCAAAATAATCAAAAGGTAACTAATACTCCTATAATAGCACTTTTACTATGTTTTATCTACGAATTTACATTTTATTAATGGTTCGACGCTATTAGTTTTTTTACCGACTTTAAATTTTCAAATGTTCCGAATATGTAATGCTTTGGATGTCTCCAAGAAAATCTAGAGAGATACAAACGTTGTTACTGAATTCCACACATACGTAGAGATAACTAGCAGCTATTGCTGGAGTTTCAAAGTCTACCTTCTATCGAATTAAAAAGCCTTTTGAGGCAACTAGTATTGGTAAATGTGGAAAGGGACATGCTGATTAAAAGGAATATGCAATGAAGAACTATTTGGACTTGTGGAAAGAAGCATTGTCTACAACCCCTTTGGTTTAGATGATC
Organism: Rhynchophorus ferrugineus; assembly: GCF_030347505.1. Lineage (NCBI taxonomy): Eukaryota > Metazoa > Arthropoda > Insecta > Coleoptera > Curculionidae > Rhynchophorus > Rhynchophorus ferrugineus. The sequence goes on from NW_027472587.1 coordinate 15,915,003, forward strand.
TAAGTTAGACCAGAATAAAGAACCAGAATAAAGAATTTTCTACTTAACTAGAGCTAACACTGATTGATTATTTTTACGATGCAAATGCATTTATTTAGTTTCTTTAGAAAATTGACATCTCGTAATCAGCGAATGCTATACCGACTATAAAACTCTCGCCAGTCGACGTTTACAATATGAGCTTAATAATCATAAATTAATGATTATTTAACCAAATACAGTAACATATTTCTAGCTTCATGGAGGGAAATAAATGGAATAACTGACCGGCAGCTTCAAAACTATATCTATAATATATTTATCGACAACATATGCCGCCGTCGAGGGGTCCTCTAATTACTCATGTTTTCTGTTTTCTGCGAGAGCTGAGGGTTGCCCCGTGATTAGTGTCTCTAACGTAATGGTTGTTAACTAATGAAAGCTCCAGTTCCAAAACAATATCCGACACGTTAAATGACCATTTTATGGCCAGTAATCAAAACTACAAACAAGGAAGGGCCTCTCGGCTTTCTGCATTTACGGTGACCGGCTTTTAATTAAGGTCTTAGTCGGGATTGCGTTCTAAAACCACCTTCAACTTTCACGAAGGAAAATTGCCGGATGTTTATTGTTATTACTAAAACATATTCGTCCTATTTTATGGTTGTTTATCGTCGGTGAATTGGGTCGTCGTCCACTTCCGGGCGCTACGAGGGTTGCATTTTGTATTTCGAGATTTGATTGCGACAAGATGAATAATTTTTGAGTAAAAAGGAACCATTCCGCTAATCCCATTATAATTTGATCATTTATGTAGATCAGTAAGCAATTTGGTCTATCTCAGATTAATTTACTTATACTCAGATAACTTTACTTATACTTTTAACGCCTTTACTTAATAGTCGCTTCGTATTATTAGCATAAGCAGCACAATAAACTAGCACTATTTCATCAATCATGGGGCTCTATTCTCCTAAGTCTTCTTACTAGAATTGTATTCTCCCGAAGTTGGATAAAATTGATATTCACACACATTTTTATATTTTTCTTTCTGCCTGATGGGCAGTACATATTTCTTATGTTCTTATTATACATATACATGGCATGTAGAAAATCTCCTCTATAAAATAAGACCTCAATTAATTAGTCTTATTTTAAAGCTTATTTTAAAGTCTATGTATGTCCAATAATCAGATCAGATGGTGTTAAACGTTTTAGTCTACGTACTTCACTATCACGTTGCATATTTAGCTGATTAGCGAGTACATTGGGATGCACTGACACTCTTTCGAAGTACTTCACACAAACACGTTTAGTAACACTCGTTGTAGGTTTTAGAGGAATATCGCGTTGTATCATTTTATTTGAAACATAGTACGGAACATCGACAGTGGCACGGAGCACTTTATTTTGGAACTGGAAATGCTGAATGATGGATACGTTACATTTGCTAGCGGTACCCCATAGTTGGATACCATATGACCGAATACGCTTGAGTATAGACTAATACAGCAATACTTTGTTGAACTAATGATAACTTGGATAGATGAGCCAATAGATTTAATGTAATTTAAGTCCAAGTTGTTTTTGTTTAGATAAATGCTTCTTCCAGGTTAGGCGTCGATCTAAATGCACAGTAAGATATTTAACATCTTCTGCTTGGGGGAGTTCGCAGTTGATAATTATTAATAATGTCTGGTGTACATGTTCTTCTACACAGGTTAAATGTTATATGAGTGGATTTTCTTTCATTGACTTTAATGCGCCATGTCTTCAACCATAATTGTATTTGCTCCAGGTGGGTTCTATTCAGTTGTAATTCAGGATGAGTTTATACTTAAGTAGTAATACTTGGGTCTGTCTGTAGTTTAAAGATTTTATATATTTTTTTAAGTAGAACCTGTCATAAAAAACGCGAGTCTCCATCAAAACCCAACCAGAGTCGATAAAAATCGCTCCAACACGTCTAGATATCCATCCTCTTAATCTAAATTATTCAAATACACTTCCCTCGACGCGCTGTATCTTCTGAAACTGGTCGAGGCCTATCGATTCGACGATATCAAGCGCGCCCAGTTTATCTCCACAAATAAATTTATTTTCAATTTCCTACCGATGTGATTTACCGAATTGCAATTCCAAATTGGTGTTGGTATTAATACGAATGGCCGATGCTATTTATGATGCCGAGGGGCACTTGAAACCGATGTAGGTTTTTCCAACCGCGATTAAAACGGTTTCTCTGTATGTGTTTCGGGTTCTCTCTAATTTGTTTTAAGTTTTTTATTTAATAGCAGCCGTTTATATTTTTAATGCACTTTTAAGTTTTTTGCCAATGTTGTTGTTGTGATTTTTCCCAGATGGTTCGAAGGAGTTCTTATAAATTTTTATATCGTACCAAAGTAAATAAAAAGCTAAGCAAATTTTTTTCGCCAAATTACAGATGTTTAGAAAATTAAAAATTTTTCATAAAATGTATAATTTTTTATGAAGCTATGAAGTTCTTTTATAATTGTTAATATTCTTTGCAATATCCAATTTAACCCTTGTTTCACAAATTAATGTACTTACTACCTGTGATATTCTATTAGTGCTTTGTTACGAAATATGTTTAATAATGACCTTCAGATACCCACAGTCAGTCAAGAAATTAGGAGAATTGCAAGGAGGCATGAGGAAAGACTCCATTCTCATATGAATATTAAAATATTGCAACTTTTGGATACCATCAGAACAGGACACAGACTCAAAAGAATCAAACTATCTGATCTTGGGTAGTGTTGTATAGTGAGGTGCATATAATAAAAATACAGCAGTGCCATGTATAAACATTAATTCACCAGGGACTGATATAGGGCTGATGGGTCCTCCTAGTTCTATACCTAGATTTACGTTATCATAAAGACAAATTGTAGGTTAGACGGAAACTACTAGTAACAATGTATTAATTAAATAATTAAAAAAAAGTTTAATGATAAAACTTGAGATGGAGAAGAGAAATTAATAACAATTAAATAGTCTCTAGAACCATATAAATAACTAACAGTTCTTAAGAACAACTTCTTTGACTGTTTTATTTTCACCAAACATAATATTAATTAATTTCAAAATGAATGGATTAATGTTTATGTTATGAATCTGAAAAAGTTGCTTGTCCAAATCTAAAAATCTAAATACCTTGTAAATATATACTGAAAATGTCGTCAAATAAAATTTTAGTAACCTAACATCTTTTTTAAATAATTCTCTTTACTCTATGACAGAAATATGAAAACCACTGGGCGATCACTAGTATCCTATTAATTTTTCTAAAGTAAGTAACTATTTTAATACTCTTGCCGCAAATTGACGATGAAACGTAAAATATTGAAAAAAAAAACATTCTACAAGCTGACCGAGAAAGAAAACGACACGGAATCATATCGAAATCAATAAATAACGAACGCAACTGTTGGAATATATAAATGAAGCCGCTAAACGAAATGTCATATCAACGAGGAATGACAATAAATATTTGATATTCCCGTTTCCATTCTCGCAGCCGGATATTAATTTGATAGAAAAATATTTTGCCGGAAAGAAGGAACGGGCCCGAAAAAACTGCCTCTTCCATTAAGTCGACACTCTCTGGTCCTCGTCTAATGAAAGAAATCAACAAAAAAGAATGCCGCTTCGGTATCATTTATTTTAAAGAAGAAAAAACCTCGTCGAATTCGTTTTATGCTTACGGCAGTCCTCGTGCAATGACTATATTAAAAATAATACGAAATCAAAATGAAATAATTAATAAACATTTTGACAACCGACAGTTTGGAACTAGTAAAATCATTTCAGTGCGTCATTGTTAACTTGTTAAAGAATCAAATATATAATGAACAATAAACGATTAACAGCATGTCACTGTATGGTGTGATTTTTGTGTTTGAGGATTAGTTGGACATTATTCATAAGAAAAAATAGAATTAAATAAGAAAAAGGACACTACCAGAGATTATTAATGAAAAATGTTTTTTAAGTAGAGATAAAAGTTATACGTGTAACTTCTATAATTTCTTAATTAATTTAATCAATTGTAGTAAAGAAAAATTAAATAAATATGATTCAAATTCGAAACAACATAGATACTATTACTAGTAAAGCACCAAATTTAATAAGTCAACAGAAAGTAAACGGCGAATCATGTAACTATAAATTATGCAAATGTATTTGGTTTTAAGGATATTTTTCAATATTAATTTCGAAATACTGTACAAAGTGTTGCGGCAAATTTCCTGAGAATAAATTCACTTTAATTTGTTGTTTGTATACTACTGTTACATGTTGAAAAAATCATTGCACGATTTTCAATAGAGCATTAGAATAGAAAATTGTTAAAAAATTGGTAACAACACCCATGATAACATCCGAGACTATATGATGTAGTCAAGACCTATTCTGTGTTGTGTGTATATTATCTCACAGGTATTATTATTGAAAAAAAAATTATAATAAAATTCTTCTATTTATATATGACTACTAGTTGTTGCCGACTAACTTACAACTAGTTTCTACAATAATTTAAAAATAGGTACTTATCTAGGAATACCCTTTGATCTTTATTTAATTTCTAATAAAATAAAGGACTGTAGCACTTTTCAGTGCTTTTTTTATTATTAGCTTATTTCATTATACAGTTACACAAGAACACACGGTTTGGTTTTCTTGAGTTTGCATCCTTGAGTCTTGTTGCAAATCCCTTGAATTCCTCTATGACAGTTGGATTCCGAAGGCATTGGTGTAAGCAATTGTTCCAATAGTATTTGGGAGTATCCCTAATAATTCTTAGGATTTTTTCCTGAAATACTTGTATTATGTTTATATTACTTCTCGCAGAATATAAATTATTATCTTTTCCATTTGATATCCTTCTTCTAATAAAGTATTGTAGTGTCATCAGCAAATGTAACCGTAGTAATGTTTTCTATTTGTGGCATGTCATATATAGAGTGGTCATGCGGTAGATCTGCTTTAGTTTCTTTCATCGTTGAGTAAACTTCTTTTTTAACTCTAAACAGACTGACTGAGATGTAGGAGTGTAAGAGTTCAATGTTTTGCTGCGGCAACATTTTATGGAGTTTATATATGAGTCTGTTTTGCCAGACTTTATCGAAATTTTCTGCTATGTCTAAGATTATAGCTAAACATACTTTTTTCCCTATGTAGGTTTTTATATATGTCTGTGACTCTATGTACCTGATCAATTGTCGAATATTTGCTCAGTAAACAGAAATTGTCGTAGAATATAATTTATTTATATTTAAAAAAATTGAAAACCTCTTTGATAATTTTTTTACAAGATAGTTCTATGTTTGCAAATACATGTCGAACTTACTCTAAAACTCAATTTATTGTAATTTAAAGTGTCAATTACATAATTACAATGTTCGTATAAAGATAAAAATAAATTTTAACCGTTTCTATAATGTTACCGTTCAGCGTCTCTTTGTTTATTTTTCCGTACACCATTCAGCTCGATCCGAACCGAACCGAAGAAGCAATTAAGACGACAGGCAGAGAACGGGAAATTATTTAGAATTTGGGACGGCGATATCCGATTCGAACAGGAGCGATCGGAGCTTTCATTTCGGAACTCTTTTGGGGGCTGATCTCTATTAAATAGGTCTTCCTTATTCCGTTGCTCGCGTCGATGAAATCCCAAGAATTTATTTGTCGTCGCTCTTTGTCGGTGGCCCATTTGTTCCTGGTAATACGGTCGCCACTACATCAGTCGGGAATCAGTCGGAACCTAATTGCTTATTCCCGACCGGTCGTTTCTCTCGGCCGATTCAATCACGGCACCAGTCAATGAGGTGTTCCGTTCTACTGCTGATGTCTTCTCTGTTATACTTTCTTTATTGCTCCTAGACCGGTCGGATTGATTGTCGACTGATTATTGACGTATTTATCGTAAATTTTAGGGTTTCGTTTCGTTTTAGTGATTGATGTTTTAAATTAAATCACATTTGAATTTTAAATTGCATATTTTTATAATTTATTTTGAAAAAATTTTAAAGTAAAAGAGGATAATTTTTAACTGTAAATAAATAAATAAACAATAAAGAGAATAGAGATAATACATATAATACAGATACTACAGATAATACAGATAATACATATAAAATAGATAATACAGATAATACAGATAATACAGATAACACAGATAATACAAATAATACAGGTAATAAATATAATAAATATAATAAATATAATAAATATAATAAAGATAATAAAGATAATAAAGATAACAAAGGTAATAAAGATAATACAGATAATAAAGGTAATAAAGATAATACAGATAATAAAGATAATAAAGATAATAAAGATAATAAAGATAATAAAGATAATAAATATAATAAAGATAATAAAGATATTAAAGGTAATAAAGATAATAAAGATAATAAAGATAATAAAGATAATAAAGATAATAAAGATAATAAAGATAATAAAGATAATAAAGGTATTTAAAATAATAGAGCTAATAAATATAATAACGAATTGGTGTTAAATGAATGTCAGAAATTCAATTATGCTGTAATTTCAATAGAATTGTTCGAGATGTCGAAGGAATAAAAGGAGATTGCCCATACATGGTTGAGACCTTTAGATCAATTTGCACATATGAGCAAATTGCCTGTATCTTATTTTCTCTCGGCGAATTGGCAGCATGTGGCGGCACCGTTACATTTATACGACCTTCTGATCATACTGGAACCGAGTGTAATGGGAGAGGAGATTATCTGGATGGGAGGAAACAGCGATCCTTATCAGAAAACTTCCTTTCCTAGTGCAGATATTTGAAATTCTCTGTTGTTCTGCTTCTTAGGCAACTGAATCTGTTCGAGTGGATCTAACAGAGAATAATATTCTCTGAGAGGCGAGGAGTGACTTAATACTGTAGGTTGAGCCATGGATTTCTCCTGAGGGGGCACCTCTATCATCATGTAATGACTGATGATTGATTCTTAGCCATCTAATGATTGAATGCTGTATTTACCGTTCGAATATGGGGCTATTATACTTGGGGGAAATGATGGAACATTGCCCTTAGCTGAAAAACTTGGAATCACGTTTTCACATGCTGTTGTCAGTATATATTTGTACTTATTACTTTTTACCTTATATTTTATATAACAGATATACGTTTTTATTTTTAATATATTGTATTCGATGTACTAGCTCACATTAATTTAACGTTCATTTTAATGTTTCATTTGTTGTTCTGTTATGTCTAATTAATACATAAATCTTATTTCACGAGAATGAAGTTTCAGAGCAGACTTTATAGTAGACATCAAAATATAAATTTTTAAAATATCTAATGTTGTATTGGAAGTGGTATATAACGTTTATTGGTTTGCGTATAAAGTCTTCGATAGTCTTGATTACGATTTCTTCGATAAGGAATGTCGCTGTCGTGGGTTGATAAAAGTTACGGTCCATGCTTGATACTTTTAATGTGGAACCAAAATTTGAATGGGATTAGATACCTAAAAATATTACGATTTTGCTTGTTATTCTTGTACAAGTCTCCGGTACAAATATTTTGTTTCAAAGTAAACTAGTACGAAACGAACAAAAGAACGATTTCGTTGACGTCTTAATTAAGTTAGTTGGGAAAAGAGGCCGCCCGCAAACAAGCGATTAGAGAACGAGCAATTCCCGGCCTGATAGAGTAGCGGGCGTCTTACCAGAAACAAATAGTCAACGGCCGACGGAGAAGAAGAAGACGAGAAATAAATTATCCGGATTTCCTAGATGGCGGGCCAGAACAACAAAGACCGGCAGCGCCCTCTATAAATAGAGTCGCCGGCAAGGGTTGGCCGATTGTTCCGCCGTGTAAACAGATTAGGACGCGCGTACTCCGACAGCGGAGGTTTGCTGATTTTAATTCGCCATCAGGGTGAGACACGGCCATCTTAACAGGCCGGAAATTAATCGAATCTTTGGTCGCTCATGTTTTATTAAAGATTAAAAACTGTCTAATTTCATTATATACCTTTATTCTTAATGATCTTAAGTAATAGGTTGTTTTGTTCCCCGCAAAATATACCTTATTCGCCAGATTTGATTCTGTTTGATTTATATTTTGATAGAAAATAATACACATATTATCTTAATTATATATCCAAAGTTATTGTGAACATACGTCATCTAAATTTGTGACGTTAGGCGTCACTCATACATCTTTCTTGATAATACTAGATTTAATCACTGCATTCTCCTTAAGGCATTTCCCATATCTGCAGAACAGTTACTATTATTTCTCTCCTAACACATTTTAACCAAATGCTCATGTATATTCTGAACAATTACACACATATCTATGTACATAAAAATCTTTTATACTCTACAATAACATTTCCTACAGTTATCATATATTGTATACTCACCTTTACTTGTTTCCACTCTCATCACCCTGTCCTAGAAATTGGCAGCAATGAACTACATCATATTCAGAAAGCTTCCTTCAAGTGAATAAATATAATAAATTATTTGTCAATTTCTTTTTCATTGTGTCAAATACCTGGCAGGCTAGTTCGTTACACGTTCGTACTTACCAGACACCATTGTGTCTCTTTTCAACTAAAATAAAATTAAAAGCAAAATATGGATTCTGATACGAATTTACAAATTGCGGTGGGCAATACATTAAACATCTTGATGACGTATGTACAAAATAACTTTTTATATACTATATGTTGTTTAGATATATTCAATTTAGTTATTTTTATAAATACTATTAATATAATATATACAAAATATTATATATACCTTATAATTTTGTAATTTTTTCAATATTATTTTAAAAAGTTAAACAATATATATGTTATAAAAATAGACATAGATACATAGAAAAATAGAAAGTGAGTTATAGGTAAAATATACTGTGAGAGAGATTTCTAAATACAAAAGAAAATTACTTTCATATAAAAAAAATATACAATAATTTGAATATGACTACTTTACGTGTTTTCTGAATTATTTTATTTTTGTATTTTTTTATTTAAGTTTTATATTTTTCTAAATCGATCCTAAATCACTATTATCCCTCACAGATTGACCATCACATCTTTTGAACAGCTGGGTAGACTACCCAAATTAATATTTCCACAACCATCATTTATGCCTTAATAAGAAGTAGGTTGACCTTCGGTAAAAAAATAAAATATACATGAAATAAGCATATAATATAAGATAGATAGTTGTATATAAACTTGGTAAAAACAGGAAGATGAATAGGCATTTTCTCTTGGACCTGTTCGAAAAGGAAAGGTAGTTCTGAATTCCTCACTAAAGTGTTTTTGACATACACGCGATGACGATGATAAATTTGTAATGTGTTTTACCCAAATAATATAGTATTATTTACTTTAAACGATGTCTAATTTCTGTAGAAGGTTTAAGTACACACATTTTTGCCACAAATGAAGACATCCTTTCATATTTGATGGGGTCCAAAATGGCTGCAAACACTTGAAACACGTTGCGAATGCAGCGCTATCGATTGGTTGAACTCGGCAAGACATTTGACCAAGGTCGTCTATACAGTTGAATTTTTATTTTTTCTATGTGCCACATTCTATATAATATGTTGTGAAAAATCGTAAATAATAATGAATACGTCGTAAATCCGGAAATATCCATCGAGACGAGATACTTCATTCATTTCATGGCCTGGAGATTGGACGCGACCAGTCGAGAATAAGCAATTAGGCGTCGGATGATTCCGGACTGATGAAGTGGCATCCGCGTCGCCAGAAATGAATGGGCGACCGGCAAAGAAAGGTGAGAGATTAATTCGCGACATTCCCTTTGTGAAGGGGACAGAATGACGGAGACCCAGGTCCATAATTAAGGCTCCAACGGCATGGGTTAGGCCGCTGTATAAACATATTAGAGAGCGAATAACCACAGGTAAAGTTTACGGTTTTAATTTACTTTTAAGGGTCTGTTTGTATGTGAGTAATATCAAAATAATGTTATTTATTTATATAATTATTATTTTAAGTTTTAATATAGGGATTTTCAATAAGCACGGATCGATATTGACGGCTTATCAAGTAATAGACGTAAATTATTTATTATTCAGTCATATTCAGTCAAATGACTACGGCAGGTTACAGCATTGATCACATTTAGAGCCAAAATCTAGTTAAAAAATGATTTTACGGTTGCTCTGTTCGTCACTTATTATATACATATGACATACCACAAATATAAAATGTTACTATGTCTACATTTCCTGAGAATACCGCGATAATGGAGATATAAGCGAAGAATCAACCAAAAAATTACAACATGCAAGTAATGATATGCATACTAATCGTCTTGTATTCGAAATTCGTCCACAATTTATTAATTAATCATGTTTCCCTCGTAATATTCTAAAGAGAATTAATTAAAAATGATATGTTAATATTACACAAAATTGTTTTGACAATATTTTTACTATAAGATCAGAAATATATTTGACTAGCGACCTGCCCCGGCTTCGCACGGGTGCAATGCTGATACTAAATTAAATACACTACAGAAAAAATATGAACGTTGTATATAAAAACATAGCGGCCCGCTCCGACTTTGCACGGGCATAAAATATATATGCCTATGTCACTCAATGAAAACATGATTAAAATCGATCCAGTATTTTTGGTTCATTCATTACTGCCCTTGGCCTGCAGGCATTAAATTTGGAGTAAAACAATTCCTCTTCCCCTATACTTACTATGAAGATTTCCTGCTATCTTTGGAATATCTAAATTCGTACAATTTTTATTACATTACACATTTTTAAACGCAAATTTTAAATTTGTAATATTTCCGAAAATATTTGTTTAATTTACATGCTGTAAGGAACCATATTGATCTATATTAATTGTACACTGTATTTAAGGTACTTAATTCGATAAGGATTAATGCCGTATTGCTTAAAATAGCTTCGTAAATAAGCCATTTTCTCACGTAAAAAATAAACAATAAAAATGGTTAATGTGGGTTATTCCTAAAAGATAAACATATACCATCGCGGACTTTTTTGTAGACCTTTTCATGGTGTACAATACTGTAGTACATTAATTTGATCTAACCCGTAGGGTTAGGCAGCGTTTTTGCTAATTGCTAAATAAGCCTAAAAAAATAGGTTAATTTACGACATCACGTTAGAAACCTCTAAAATTAGCAATGTTGCCTTAGTATATTATGCATGTATTATACATATAAACCTTCCTCTTGAATCACTCTATCTATTGAAAAAAACCGCATCAAAATCCGTTGCGTAGTTTTAAAGATTTAAGCGAACATAGGGATATAGGGACAGAAAAGGCGACTTTGTTTTATACTATGTAGTGATGTATAACATTAGTTACAGTAACAAATATCTTTATATTCAAATACATGCAAACTGTCTCAAGTCTAATTTCTATTATGTTTTAATAATCAACAAAGTTTAAATTATTACATCACTGAACATTATGACAAAAGTTGCATGGATAGATTTTCATAACTGCAATAATTTCAGAGCTGCTATGTCTCCAGAACCTTATCAATTTCCACCAGTTCTCAAGCAAGAACAATTTTTCTTAGCTGTTCTGAGTTTATATTATTTATCTGGAAAAGTTTATTGAGAAAATAAGAGCACAGACTGTTATTCTGGAAATTTATTAATCTATATTAGGATGAAATTTGCATATGTAATATGTTCTCTTTCATAGTTGAATATACTTTCCGATGAAACAGGCACATTCATTTGTGGTCTTATAAATAAAATAAAATGTAACTTTATATGATCACAGTTAAATGCCAAATAGCAACTACCATAACTCTTCATAATAGTTCCAATAATACGGGAATAACCACATGTAATACAAAAACCACTACTTAAAATTAAATAAAATCATTTAATAATATCTTAACTCACTCATTTTCCCTGTTATTATCGTCTCGAATATTGAATCATTTTAAATGCTGCCACATTTACGTTACACCTATTCATGGTTGCTTGATTTGGGCATCTTTGTTTTATTGGAATTTACTTATTTATAGGTATATTATATCAAAATTCTTTCTTCGTATAGAGATAAGTGTTCTAAACTTGAACTAGGGATTTGGGAGAAAATCCAAATTATCTAATTTTTATAGTTTTAAACTATTTTTAAATTTAATTATTAGTATATTTTAACGGATGTATATAATAAATGTAATTTTTGTAAGTTAACCATCGAGAACAATCCTGGAATAAGCAATTAGGTTCCGGATAATTCGCCGCCGATTGAGTGGCGGGAGTGTCACCAGAAACAAATGACCGACTGGCAAAGAAAAGCGTGAAATAAATTATCAGGATTCTCCCAAGAAAATGAAGTTATCAATCTATTAAGTCACGGAACATCAGCACAGTTGTTTAGATATTAGTATCATTGTTTGTAATAAATTGTTTTTGATATTGTTAGATCAGTATTTTAACAAAAAAATTATGTTCAGAATTAATAGTTCGGCTTTTCATAATAGATGTCCTTGAAGTCGCACATATACAGTAGTACTTATACAGTGAAGCTATATTATAACACATTATTAGAAACGCAGTAGTTCATAAAATATCTTTAAGTGGACCGACAATAATATGGTAAAAAGACATGATCTAATGCTTTCTCTAAAGTAATCTCAATTTTGGAACTTCGGTATCACTCAAACTGAAAATAAAAACATATTTATGTAAAAATGAAGGAAGAAAATTATTTTTTGTGTTATGGACATTCATAATTTTAACAAAACTTGCGTTGATGAAGCTTGCATGGTGAAAGGGAACTAAAAAATGACCTGTTTATCCAACATGATATCTAGACTATGAAACAACAATTTGTTATTATACAATCTATTCCAGATATCTTTAGAAATTGTTATTAACAAGGGCTAAAAGTAGGTTCTAGCAGCATGTCCCTATCACCTCAGAAAAAATAGTAACATTTTTAAGAAAGTTATTTTAAAATAATATTTTAATCAATGTTATTTTCAATTTTTCATTTTCCTGACGCCACTAAAAGCAATTTTTTGTCAGATCATATAGTATAGTTATTTTTTCTGACTTTCTAAAGTGTTTTCTAAAGGTTCATAATTGGATTTAAATTCCGCATTGGTACCAAGGACTTGGTCATCATATAATAATGTATTATGCTCAAATCCTTTCAGATCCTTAATTCATTCAAAAAATTCGAAAAAATTCAATTATTTCTACTTAGGATCTAATAATATGGTTCTTAAATTATTAATAGTACTGATTATATCGAAAGCGGAGACAAAATTTTAGCATCCACTTATAATAACGGAGGTAATTCGGACGCCATCTTTTTAGGAAACGTGGAAAATACAATTTCCCCGGTGGATAGTCCCGAAGGCGTAGTAAACACTGGTTGGAATATTATTTCACTCGGCAATATCCCGCAGAACTATCAAATTTCCGACTGGATTGCATAACGTAACTGAGTAGACGGAAATTTCGTTGTCTTAGCCTCGTATTGCAACGCTGATACACTTTACTCCCTCGCCCACTGAATTGAAACAAATAAGAATGTACGTTATGCCTTTTACAATGGACTGTTATTTTTTCATTTCGAAATGGAAATAGCGCATCAAGAATACGAAGAATTATTCGTCCACCATGACTCCAACATGTTGATTTATCATATCCTGCTAAGAAATTTAAATAGTATTAATGTGCAAAATGTCTTACGATATATCTCGAAATACTTCATAGTATTTTCCAACCGCGAAACTTTACCGACACAAAAAAATAGCCGTATTTATCCAATATTTATTTTCCTCTAATGCGACCAAGAAAAACAGTGGCAATGCGGGACTTCTCGGGAACTTCGCGAACGGTTTACATCTCCGGTGGACCATAAAAACTTTCAAATTAATTACGAGTTAAACTCGGGATTATCGCCGTCTTTCCGGTTGGTGAAAAATTAACGCGGAACGCTCCTCTCCGAAGAACCGCGGTGGCCTAAAACGTCTTATTTTTCCTTATTTCTGTTTGTTCGTCGCGTATTTATCCCGTTTAAACCTGCGACATTTATCATGCTGCCGGCAGAATTTCACTATTTCTGTTTTTGGGAACTTCGGTATCAATCAAATAATCACATATTTACATAATGGTGAAGGAGCGAAAATTAAGTTAAATGAAGAGGGCATCATGAAATGAAACTAAAAGAATGACTGACCTGTTTAATGAACATGGAACCTAGATTATCAAACAATAACTTGCTATTATACAGACTATTCCAGATATCTTTAGAAATAGGTATTAACAAGGGTTAAAATGTATTAACAAGAGTTATTTTAAAGTTATTGAGTATTGAAACCAAAGGATAAACTTGTTGTAGCAATATGCCTCTATAATTTTAGAATAAAATGGTAACGTTTTTAAGATAGTTATTTAAAAAAAATATTTTAATCGGTAGGCAAGCTCTTGATTTTCCATCTTTCATTTTTCTTACCACACTAAAACTTTTTCTATACCTTCTTGTGAGATCATATAATATTGCCACTTTTTCTGTCTTTTTGAAGTGGACCATACATAATAATAATATGGTAATAAATTGTGTTATACTGAAATGAAGATTATAGTGAAACCATCAAATAAAAGGAAATATGTATAAGCTTTTAAATAACTTGTTCAATATTATCTATAAAATATTAATGTTATATAATAATATTATATGTAAAAACATATTTTAGTCGGTAGCCTCGGTTCTGATTTTTCCATTTTTCAATCACCCCACGCCACTAAAAGTTGGCCCATATTATTTTCCATTCTTTTTGTGAGATCATGTAGTGTGATTTTTTCTGATCTCTTAGGCATAGACTTTTGCTTTTGCTGATATCTAATGATGGAGAATCTTCTTGTGTTGGATTTGGCTTCGCATAAAAACTTTTTGCGACATAAAAAGACTGAATTCAAATTAATGAAACAATAAACTTAACAACAATTCATGAAATATATTTCAGAAAAATATCAATTACAATTACAAAGTACGAATTTCAACATCTAGGTTACTTACTGGATTTATCTTCCTCTTGTAGATATAAAAAATGTTCCGTGGATAAAAAACGAAGAGGTAATATCAGCCGAAAGTGGATATTTTCTAGGTTTCCGTCAATATGTTTAGCAATCTCGCATCATTTTAAGTAAATGCTGCATCTTATATTTGCAATTTGCCGTTTTCTCAATAATCCTTTTAAATAATTTGTATCACACAGAGCTTGTTAAAATTTAAGTATAACATCAGCGTCAGTTAAACAACAATGTTTCTATACGCCGGCAAGCAGCGCTGTACCGCTGTATATAAACAGGACATAAAGAGAGAAACATATAGAGTTTTAGTGTTCCTATCTTGGGGCAAATAACAAGAGATTGCATCGGTTAAGAGCCAGTTCAGCCAAATGTCGAAAATGTAAATCTTCGCCTTTTCTGCCGGGTTCGAAAAAAAGTCGATCCCATTTCGGTTCCATTTTTATCCCCATTATTTATTGATGAATGATATTCGTGGCCCAGCCGATATGAAACTAAATATGTATAGATTATGATACTGAGGACAAGTTAAAAAATATTATTCCCATTTATTCATACTGCAATAAATTCAGTTCGATGTTAGATTACTTACCTTTGTCAAGCAATTATTTTTAGTTAATTCTTACTTAAACCTATAATTAACATTTTTTATATAATGGTGAAGGAGCTAATCATATTGTTTCGCATTCGCCAATTTATAAAAACATAATTTTACTGGTTTGTGGTATATTAGGTTAGAAATAGAATATTGGTTACTTTACGGTTATTTGCTGAATATATGAAACATCAAAGGATTCCTCTGTCCGAATTATTTCCCCCGATTTCCTTCTAATATCTACAAAATTAATGTTTTTCTACGACTCTTGAACAGTTTAAACGTTTTGGCAAATACGTTTGCCAATATCGGACGAATTTACGTATATTTTCAGATTTATGCACACTCCGAGTATTTTTCAGTATTTCGCAATGTTATTTACGATCAAAGTAATAATTTTAAATAGGGAAACACATTGGAAAATATCGATAAATTTTCTTCAATTGGATTTACGTCGAAGCTATTATATTTTCACCTATTGTTCCTCTCATACTATATAAGGGGGGGGGTAAAATAATTTATAGAGGGAAGAAATAGAACGACTTTAAGTTTGAACTGGCTAAAATCGATAATAATGATATTGTTTACGTAAAATATTTTGAAATACGATTTTTGATAAATGTCCAATTTTTAAAATCTAGTTCTCTTTTCTTCTTTTTTGTTGTGTTCGTTATTATCAGGACAATTTTTGAACAAAAAAAGCTTTTGGAAGGGTTTTTATATTTAAATCGCATAATATGAAGAGTGTGCCATAGAAGAGTTGACAAAACATTGACAGATTGCCGATTATTCTTGTTTGTTTTTTTTGAATAATATATTCAGTTAAGAGTAAAAAAAAAGAAAGAAGAGGTTTACAAGTTCAGTCGTTCAGTCAGAAATAAACAATTAAAACAAGCTAATTGAAAATATCATCAAAGTCAAAGTGAAGAATCTAGAGAAGCTACTAGAAGATATACTCTATCGAGTGATTATTAAGTATATAGAGAAGCATTTAAAAATATATTCAAAGTGATCCTGACTGATTCAAACAGTTACATCACTTGGATTCACTTACATACATCGTCTGTATTGTTTGAAAATTTGAACATTCTATTTGTAATAACACTCACATCAGAGGCTGTAAAACTTCATCAAATATGTATCAGTTACCCTTAACTTGGTGGAGTATTGCTCATTAAATTATTTGATGTACAAGAAACTATTTCATAGTGGCTTTTTGCAACTTAACCATGATGCTATTTCATTGACAGTTGCTGAAGTCTTGAATTTAATTTAGAAGCCTTTTTCTTATGTATGGGTGGCATTTGATTTTGAACAAATATATACTGACATCGTGCACACTTGTACGATTGAAACCATCAGATCATATTAAATATAATTTTCCATATTATTTGGAAACTGACAAAGAAAAAAATTAGTAGGGATTTATATATATATATATATATATATATATATATATAATCTAAATAAATGAGGCCTAATCTTAAATATTATCGACAGTGTTATTTGCCTCGATATTAAGTCAACGATACTTTAAACATAATTAAAGGTACTTAGAATATGGTAAATGTTTATATGAGAGAGGTGTTATTACTGTGAATAAATGATCAATGTACAAACTATACCGGATGGTTTGCTCTTTTCAAGTTTTAACCACATTTTTCTGCTTTGGAACGAAAAAACACAATTTGACTGTTTTATCGATATATAATTATCTTAGGGACCTTCACATTATCGATACACATGTCTAATTACGACACAAAATTATTAAAATAATGACATAAATAAGACCCATACCCACATAAACCAACCAGTGTAACCAAAACATTTACATCACGCGCAGATATGAAGCGTTTTAGCCGGCGTTTAAAATTAAAATTATTCGATTGTTCTTTCATCGTAAAGTAGATTTTCAAAAATATTCATCTCGCCTATTATTGGAACGAAACGACTTTTTCCACAACCTTATATTTTCAAGAATTATAGAAACCCAGTGTCATAAAATAATTTAATAGCGCGACAATCAGATTCTAATAAAATTTCACCAGCTCCAAAGCGTAGATCCTTCGAGATAATTCAATGATGTCCAACAATCGTCAGACGAAGGCGAATAATATTTCCGAAACGGCATTGTGGACAAATCCTCGACATCATCTCCAAGCTCATAAACGCTTTATCTGCATTGCTGTAGACGACATTCGACCACAGACTTAAAACATAATCAACGGATAGTCTCTACGTACCACTTCCCGTCTCTCCCACGACCCGTAATTGTCGGCTGCGTGTTCCGACTGACACATCTCCCCCCACCCGTCGTCCCCCGTTCTGCTCCGCGACTGTGTATTTATTTAATAATATCGCTACAACTTGTAAGTCGTTTCGAGCTGAGGACCTTTGTATGCACGTAACTGTAGTTCGCAAGACGGGACATTTACGTACCTTGTTGCTTCGGGCTGCGAAATTTGAAATCATAAACAAGGCGAGGCTCTTTATTGTTCGTCGTTCTCGGCCGGGTTGTGAAATATGTAAAAATGACTTTCTTTGGTGTTAAAAAGCGAACAATATATGTGGAGTTGTAGCGACAGACTCGTTAAAATGTGTCTGATTGTTTAAATTTTTGCTATATGTTCTATAATGGATGTGAGGAAAATATTTCGTTGTTTTTGTTCAAGGTTTTGAAACATTTATCATTTGTGTAGTCTTACTCGATGACCTCTTTCTTCATTCGTATTGATCAATTTTTGCCGTTTGTTTTTTAAATCACCATAGAAGAAGGTCGGATTTAAGATTTTTTGATGTTCGAACATAATACATTATGGTACGATAACCGCTTCCTTACTTTTCGAGGGTATACATAATACATTAGGTTATGATGAGCACTTCCTTTCCATTTCAATCAAAGCTTCGAAAACATTTCTGAAGCTTTTCTGGGCTTCGACCACGATGTATTTTGAAAATTATTATTCCACATGGTCCACATTTTATCGCTCACAGTCATCGGTTTCAAGAATGACTCAATTTTGATTCATATCAGTATTGATTAATAAATGAAAATTTGCTAGGTTATCATTTTCATCGTTAATTCGAATGCAATCAAATTAGAGAGCTTATTTTGATGTTCAGTATTATGTAAATGTGTTATGCAATTCCAAATTGTGCAGAATAAAATGCCAGTTTATTTTAACATTGATTTTCAGTTAATTCGAGGGTATATCATAATACATTAGATTATGATGAGCACTTCCTTTCCATTTCAATCAAAGCTTCTAAACCATTGCTGAAGCTTTTCTGGGCTTCGACCACGATGCATTTTGAAAATTATTTTTCCACATGGTCCACATTTTATCGCTCACAATCATTGGTTTCAAGAATGACTCAATTTTGATTCATATCAGTATTGATTAATAAATGAAAATTCGCTAGGTTATAATTTTCATCATTAATTCGTATGCAATCAAATTAGAGAGCTTATTTTGATGTTCAGTATTATGTAAATGTGTTATGTAATTCGAAATTGTGCAGAATAAAATGCCAGTTTATTTTAACACTGATTTTCAGTTAAGCAATGATCATTATGAATTCCAAACAATTCTTGATCAGTTTGCGTTGTGTATTTTCTTTTTGGGAAGTTTTGATTGAGTAAATGTATGACATTACCTTTATATCTCCAATTTTGGACTATAGAATAGACCTTTTATTAGCTTATAATTAACAAAATGAAAATTTTGTACATACACAATCAATTTTTGGTCAACTTAGTGATGTCGTAGTCGGCAACATTTGTATTCAAAAGACAGCTACATTGCAAATGAATTTTCTGGCTTTCCAGAGTCATTTATCAATAATATCCGAATCGAATAACATTAGTGCGACGTCGTTCCGCGAGGCGTTAACCAGGCTAAAGCCTAAATCAGCTTCTACATCTGTAATGCCGTTCACTCTCCCACGTCAATCCCTTTACCAGCCTATTTCGTCAACTGTACACAAACGGATCTCCATCTAGTCGGCCACGGATAATATGATCCGCTGAATAAATTTGACTACCGGCCATTCTCTTGTCTCTCTCTCTCCCTCGCCCTCTATCTAGCGTGCTAAGTAAATTAAAAGCTGTACGATTCGGAAATTTAAATCAGTCAGCGATAGGCGAAGTTGAAAGTGCTCCGTGAGCCTTCCGGAGATGAGGATAATTTCCAGTTTTTGTCTGGTAAGCCGATTTCGTGTAATCGCAAGCTGGTAATTGAATATGCATATGCTGCTATCACTCTATGAGGAGTATTAAATATCTAAAATGTGAAAAAAAAAAGAAATAAAAATAGGTATATTTTTCATAATTATCAGATTGTCATGTATCTGTATTCATCTGGAAGCTCACATTCAGCCACTGGTTCTATCTAAGAAATAGTTTAAATTCCCATATATTTTGTAATATCTATTAAATGAATCTATATATATATATATATATATATATATATATATATATATATATGCTGCTTAATAAAAAAAGAGATATAATGAAATCAATTAAAAGATACAACCTTCCCATAATAAACTAATTCTGTATATTTTATAATACAATTTAAGAAACTGTAATTAATTTTTAAAACAACATTTATTATAATAACAAATTCAACACAGCAAGCATAAATAAGTGCAAAATCATGTTATTATCATCTGTGTGTCTGTATTTAAACCAAATTTTCAAATGGTAAACACATTAAGCCTTTCGTATCTTTATTTAATCTGTTTAGTTATGAATTTGAAATATGTATATTTTACTCAAATTTAATTCGAATTTTATTTATATTATGCGAAATAAGTAAAATCAATACCATTTTATCTGCAATATTTCCAAATGAATTTTAATTTAGAACAAACTATTTGCATTTACATCGCAAATCAAACAGTATATATACGTGGTTAACTAATTTAACAGCAAAATTACATATTATTATTATTATTATTATAAACTATTGAAGGGTTCTAGATTATTGTTTTAATAAAATATAGTTTAACTGTTAATTAATTTTTAATTGTTTTCAATACCTTTTTTATAAACAAAGTTCTATTTCATGATTTTTTGATCCCATTGTTATCTGTTTATTGATTTACTGGTTTGGAGACAATGTACAAACAAATTTCTTTAACATGCAAAAATATGAAAAACGATATATATATACGTACTTGATTTGTTTTTGTTAGAACCTTTTCGAAAAACTTCTTAAAAATAATTTAAAACAAGCAGACAAAAAATACCAAAATAAACAATATTTTCCAATTAGGAACATCAACAAAACCATATTCTTGTGTCTTGTCTTTGTATGAAAAACAATTTAAAACACCTAATGAAATCTAATTGCTAATTATTTCTTTGTTTTTTCTTCGGAGAAATAAAATATACTGTCTCTTACCAATTAGTTTATAATAAATCAAAGAAATAATATTAAACAAACACAACGGAAAACAAAAAATAAATAAAACGAGCGTTTTTCTCTTTACTAAATTAATTCTCTTCTACGGAAGGGGAAAATATATTGGTTTGATGAGTTTTTTTTATCGAATATATATATATATATATATATATATATATATATATATATATAATTTTAAATCAAAGTACAAAAACAGTTTAGTAAAACAAATTTTTCTTTGCTCTCTTCGAACTATCAATAGAATTAAGTAGAAAAAAGCTATTTTACTGGAAGGTGGAATCTTCTGGGCCACCACCAAAATCATGAAAGAGGACCAATAAATTACATAGAATATATGATCAAATTCAATGGAATTTCTATGCTTCATTATATAATCTTATATATTTAGTCAAAATTTAGACTTATATATAAGTCAAATTAAATAAGTTCATATAGTTCTTGAAAATGGAGAAATCTGGTAAAATCTTATTACATTATAAAATATAAATTTACATCATTGCAAGAGACTGTTATTCTGTTTTAAGAAATATTTGCGCTGAAAGTATGTTTAAACAGGACTGATTAATTTACACAGAGTTAATACTCAAAAAAAAAGATTTCATACCTTAAATTGTATAATCTTAAATATTCAAAATATATTCATATAGTATTTTGACACGAAAAAATTGTTGTGAACATTTGTAAAATTAGAAAAGGGAAATCGTAATCTATCGAATTATGTAATTTGTAAAAATAGGTTTTATGTCGGATATAATTTATTATTAATAAATATAATTTATTTTCTGTATTTTCGTTAAATTTAGTATTTTCGAAATTATTTTTAGATTTTATTTTGTTGATCGATAACTTAATTAATACACAGAGTAAGTTAGAACCAACTACAACAGCTGTTGAAGTAAAATTATTTTTCTCTTACTTTATTAAGAGAAAAATAATATACTTTATTATCCAAGGTTTAAGCAATTGTGTTTGAACTTTTGTTATTAATATATCTTCGAGTGTAAGTACATGACATTTCGTTACCAATGGAAAACTTGAAAAAACATTTTTATATGTTTTCATCTAGAAGAATTAACAGACCCGAGATGAATTGACAAAATCGAGCTCTGTAGACAAACTAAATGATAGGTGAATGTCAAACTGCGGGTCAATATAGAGAACAGTTGTGCTATCATAGGGACAAAAGATATTTTAAGAATCCTTTTAATCGGGCTTCTCAAAGGATAAAATATCTGGAAAGATGAAAATATATAATATAAAGGTAGCAATTATTTAAAAAATAATCTCGAGTAATGAGCAAAGAACGATAATTCCGAAGCGGTGATATAATTCAAGAAAAGAATAAAGTTATGTATATTGGAGACAATAAAATATCTGAAAGGTTCATTTGTTTTTCGGCACCCTGCACCTCCCCCTAACGGGATTTAATTGATGTTAACCGACAGCGTTGCTGGTCTGAAAATGAAAATTTGGTGAGGGTCCGCGGGGTATTATTAATGGATTTGTCAAAGGTTCATCTTCTTCTCTTTCCTTCACTTTAATTTCCTTTCGTTTCCGACTGATGGACAAAATCGGAGTCGTTAGGGCAAACCGAATTGGGTTCGTGCTAATATCGAATTTGTTACATCGACTGTAGTCATCATTTATATTGTTAATGCATTAAAAACAATCGTTTTCTTTAAAAGGGGTCGTTTTATTTATAGCTGGCCTTGAATATACTTCTCCGTGTAGAATGCCGAATTATATTGGTACCAAGAATTGCATTATCGCTTTTAGTATTGTCCTTCATGATCTATATATAATAGTAGATTATTAAGGAAGCGGATAAAGAAATTCAGTGAGTGGATTTTATTCTGACTCGAGTGTGTCAATGAAGAGAATGTACTTCTACTCAGTGATTTAGTTGTTGAAGATATACTTTGCATTTTCTTCCCTTTGTGCGCAATAAAGTCAAAATTACAGGTTTTTGTTACAAAATTTAAGTAGCTTTAGGCTTTAAGAGAGAATGACTATGTTTTAAGAAAAATAGACGTTGAAATTATTTGAAATTTTGATTTAACGACGTAATTTTCATTTTTGAAATCAGTTTTTCTTTGAAATCTATGTAAATAGGTGAAACTACAAATTATTTATGATATAATACAAAAACCGTAAAAAATACAATATTTTTGAATCTTGAGTAATAAAGAATCTTATCCCCATTAGGATATTCACCATATTCTAAGTGTGCTTTCACATGGGGCACACATTCAGGCTTACTTATTGGAAGACTGGTACTAATGAAAATAATATAAATAGATAATTATGTGCTATAGATTTATTGCGAAAAATAAACAAATCCTTGTTATTCAGTATTGCACTATAGTAAATATATTATACTAATTAAATACATCAATAATAAGAATTAACAAAATGGTACACTATGAACCGATATTGGGCTTGTTAATCATAGACTAGGAAACTATTTCAATAAACTATTTATCTGTTAATTAAATTTATCAGGTATAAATAGCAAGAGCGAATAAATTTCGCTACGCAAAACGCTAATGAGCCTAATGTGAATAATTAAAACGTTGTTATTTGTTCTACATCACATAGTCGGATAGGATAATCATTACTATAGGTGAAATTCGATTTATGTTTATATTAAATATATATTGCTTTGCTTTTGTATAGATTGAACAACGTCGATGTTCGTTGTACGTTTCTTCGGAGAAATAAAATATACTGTCTCTTACCAATTAGTTTATAATAAATCAAAGAAATAATATTAAACAAACACAACGGAAAACAAAAAATAAATAAAACGAGCGTTTTTCTCTTTACTAAATTAATTCTCTTCTACGGAAGGGGAAAATATATTGGTTTGATGAGTTTTTTTTATCGAATATATATATATATATATATATATATATATATATATATATATTTATATATATATATATATATATATATATATATATATATATATATATATATATATATAATTTTAAATCAAAGTACAAAAACAGTTTAGTAAAACAAATTTTTCTTTGCTCTCTTCGAACTATCAATAGAATTAAGTAGAAAAAAGCTATTTTACTGGAAGGTGGAATCTTCTGGGCCACCACCAAAATCATGAAAGAGGACCAATAAATTATATAGAATATATGATCAAATTCAATGGAATTTCTATGCTTCATTATATAATCTTATATATTTAGTCAAAATTTAGACTTATATATAAGTCAAATTAAATAAGTTCATATAGTTCTTGAAAATGGAGAAATCTGGTAAAATCTTATTACATTATAAAATATAAATTTACATCATTGCAAGAGACTGTTATTCTGTTTTAAGAAATATTTGCGCTGAAAGTATGTTTAAACAGGACTGATTAATTTACACAGAGTTAATACTCAAAAAAAAAGATTTCATACCTTAAATTGTATAATCTTAAATATTCAAAATATATTCATATAGTATTTTGACACGAAAAAATTGTTGTGAACATTTGTAAAATTAGAAAAGGGAAATCGTAATCTATCGAATTATGTAATTTGTAAAAATAGGTTTTATGTCGGATATAATTTATTATTAATAAATATAATTTATTTTCTGTATTTTCGTTAAATTTAGTATTTTCGAAAATATTTTTAGATTTTATTTTGTTGATCGATAACTTAATTAATACACAGAGTAAGTTAGAACCAACTACAACAGCTGTTGAAGTAAAATTATTTTTCTCTTACTTTATTAAGAGAAAAATAATATACTTTATTATCCAAGGTTTAAGCAATTGTGTTTGAACTTTTGTTATTAATATATCTTCGAGTGTAAGTACATGACATTTCGTTACCAATGGAAAACTTGAAAAAACATTTTTATATGTTTTCATCTAGAAGAATTAACAGACCCGAGATGAATTGACAAAATCGAGCTCTGTAGACAAACTAAATGATAGGTGAATGTCAAACTGCGGGTCAATATAGAGAACAGTTGTGCTATCATAGGGACAAAAGATATTTTAAGAATCCTTTTAATCGGGCTTCTCAAAGGATAAAATATCTGGAAAGATGAAAATATATAATATAAAGGTAGCAATTATTTAAAAAATAATCTCGAGTAATGAGCAAAGAACGATAATTCCGAAGCGGTGATATAATTCAAGAAAAGAATAAAGTAAAGTTAGAACAACGTCGATGTTATATAAATGTTAGTAATTAAGATAAAACGGTCATTTGATTGTTTAAATAAAACGATTTTGTTATAATAGAGAAGAATAGGGAAGAATAAAAGTCATATTGAATTGGTTTAAAATAGAAATCTTTATAGAAAAAACTCCTAAAATACATGTTTTTTGGTGTGGAAGAACAGAAAATTCATGTAAAATTTCTTTAGGGCTTACATATTTTAAAATATGCGACATAAACAGAAATCTACTAATTTTTTTGAAAATACAGTTTTTATTGTGTAATTCCATTCGATTTAGCTTCAAATTGTTTACAATCCCTGTTAATTTTATTAAGTGGAACTTATTTTAACGAAACTTACAGCAATAATCTTGAAAATGGTAAAAATCGCAAATTTTCACGACTATATGTATGGAAAAAATGTTAAATATTTAAGATAGCCGAAGAAAAGTAAAATTCTCAGAATACATGTGTATTGATGTGGAAGAAATGAAAATTTATGTAAAATTTAATTATAATTTGTAGTTTTGAAGATATGCGAAGTAAACAGAAATCCATTAATTTTTTGAAAATACAATTTTTATTGTGTAATTTAAAAACGAAGAAGTCTTATATGGAATTTGAGAACAAAATTATTTAAAATAGTAAAAAATCGCTAAATTGCTTTAATATTTATAATTTCTAAGACATTTTGAACATCCACTCATTTTGTTAAAATACACTTTTTATGGAATAAATTAAAATATTCTTCTCAGTTACCAAATAATTTGGATTTCTTAAACACTATTAATAAAAATCCACCAATTTTTTTAAAATACAATTTTTATTGTGTAATTTGAAAACGAAGAAGTGTTGTATAGAAATTGGGAGCAAAAATATTTAAAATTAGTAAAAATCGCTAAATTGCTTTAATATTTGTAATTTTTAAGATATGGGACACTATTGAGAACCCACTTATTTTTCAAAAATACTCTTTTTATGGAATAAATTAAAGTAATCTTCTCAATTACCAAATAATTTCGATTTCTTAAACACTATTAATAAAAATCCACCAATTTTTTTAAAATACAATTGTTATTGTGTATTTTGAAAACGAAGAAATGTTGTATGGAAATTGAGAGCAAAATTTTTTAAAATAGAAAAGATCGCTAAATTGCTTTAATATTTATAATTTTTAAGACATGGGACACTATTGAAAACCCACTTATTTTTCAAAAATACTCTTTTTATGGAATAAATTAAAGTATTCTTCTCAATTACCAAATAATTTCGATTTCTTAAACACTATTAATAAAAATCCACCAATTTTTTTATAATACAATTGTTATTGTGTATTTTGAAAACGAAGAAATGTTGTATGGAAATTGAGAGCAAAATTTTTTAAAATAGAAAAGATCGCTAAATTGCTTTAATATTTATAATTTTTAAGACATGGGACACTATTGAAAACCCACTTATTTTTCAAAAATACTCTTTTTATGGAATAAATTAAAGTATTCTTCTCAATTACCAAATAATTTCGATTTCTTAAACACTATTAATAAAAATCTACCAATTTTTTTAAAATACAATTGTTATTCTGTATTTTGAAAACGAAGAAATGTTGTATGGAAATTGAGATCAAAATTTTTTAAAATAGAAAAGATCGCTAAATTGCTTTAATATTTATAATTTTTAAGACATGGGACACTATTGAAAATCCACTCATTTTAAAAAAATACACTTTCTATGGAGTAAATTAAAATATTCTTTTCAGTAGCAAAGTATTTGGATTATTTAAACATTATTAATAAAAAAATTATAAAGAATTAAAATTGGTAAAGGTTTGTATAAAAACATCGAGAGGGGTAACTGAAAATCGAATGGGGGAGGGAGGTGTAAGGGTGTACGAGTGGGTGAACATAAGCGGCATCGAACTTTAAATCCTAAATCAATTACGTCGCCGCGCTCTTCTATTGAATAATCTCTTTGCCGAAACTAAACCTAAGGAGTTACACAGCTACATCCTATTAATTACCTAAGTAATGTTGCAAAACTTTCCGGGAAATCGACATAAAACTGTTCGTCTACTATGCGCGCGGAACTATTCCATTTAATTTTCCGAGTTAGTGATGCCCCACTGGGTTATATCACTTTTTATAGTTTCTACCAGAGCGGAGATACATAAAAATATGGGAGGGATTCAGCCGACTCAGGTTTTTGGCAATTTTCACTGGTCACTTGGCAAATTGTTAAATTAGTTTTTTTGTATTCAGAATTTTATGTTAAATCTGTATATAAAAAATACCGTAAAAAGTATATGAAGATGAATATTAATAAATAAAATGGCTCTTAAAATAGATTTTTATATTTTTTTATATATTTTTTATTTTTTATGTTACCCTACACAAGTGATATGCAACAAATGCTTTAAAAACTTGCTATTGGTGGCAATAGCAAAGAAGTTATACGAAAATTAAAACAGGTAGGAGACAATATAAATAATTAGACCCAAATTTGGAAATAAAAATTAACGACAGGACATCTGCGCATGTACAGTTTACGTATAATTACATCACACAAGCACCAATAATAATACATAATACTATCATTTCGTATAGCAGCAACTCTAAGTATCTCGGAATGAATCTAAAATAAACAATGATAAATTTGATGATGTTCTCACATCAAGCTTCCGGCCAGAGCTCTTGTTCCATGGATTTCAGAGTAAATGATGTGAATCCAAGTATAGAAGAGCTTAACCAATATGCAATTCCTAATTATAATTTAAATATTGTCTTTGGTTAAAATCTTCATTGGCAGGGAGTGTTCCATTGATAATATGTCCCATCCAAGTACTTTCAATGTCTCCATGACCGATTTTGTTTTACGAGACGGCGAGTTATCGTGCTGTAAAATCACTTACCATGTCTTCGAGGCCCATTCCGGACTTTACTATCAATGCATGGTTGAAATTGATTCACGACACTCTGGTGTAACCAAACACAGAGTATTGTCTTGCGACAGCCTTGGAGTCGATCGGCCGACCTCGCCAGGTGATAACCATTATTTTTTTGTGTTTAAGGTTTCGGTGGTCACTATTCGATGCAGATATGACTACCGATAATACATTTGAAGCTGCATTTTATAGACGATTTTTCAAATTTTCCATTTGCTTGTCATTTAAATGATTTGGCATCCATCTTACCATCATTTGGATTTTCCCCATTGCTCGAAATCGGTCTTTAATAATTTCTTGAACTACATTTAATGCTTTTTAACGTTTTTGAATTTGGGTTCATCCTCAAAATTTTTCGGTCTACGAGAACATTCTTTGTCTTGCACATGGAAATCATCATTTTTGAACTTTCGAAACCACGCCTCATATATATATGCTCATCGTACGTTTAGTGGCTTTTTCCTTTTGATTAAATAGTAAAAGTAACAAGTGCTGCAATTACACGTTATCAGGCACGAAACTTGACCTTTTAAAAGTGGTATAAATCTATAATGTTGTTACTTCCGCAAAATATAACATATATAGGTTTGAAGCTTGATGTCAGTAGAATAAAATGTGTGAAATCATAACACTGAATGCTTAAGACTAGCGACATCTGTAAAAAAAACCGGTAATTACTTTCTGTTACACCTGGTATGGATTGATAATGATGTTGGCACAAAG
The DNA here is from genome assembly GCF_030347505.1 of Rhynchophorus ferrugineus. Lineage (NCBI taxonomy): Eukaryota > Metazoa > Arthropoda > Insecta > Coleoptera > Curculionidae > Rhynchophorus > Rhynchophorus ferrugineus. The sequence continues at coordinate 15,943,942 of NW_027472587.1, forward strand.
ATTGCAGTTTAAGAAAATATATTTCTCATTTCCAAGCAGTTATAACAAGTTGTAATGGTACAGTTGGAACAATTTAAAACAAGCTGGGATATAATAGTAATAAAAAGTTCGAACATAACGTTAATTAGCCACTATTTCGAAGTAATTGTGTTACATTTTACAAATTAATGTGTTTTCTCTTGTATATACACTGTATTTATAATTCGGCGATAACTTGACACATTATAATCCCTTGGGATACCTTATAAAAAGCCAACACTTATTTGTTTGGGCTTTACGTCCGTATTTCGTTTCCAAAACTCATCATGACTGTTCGTGTCCGCGTTTAATTACGTGGGACCGATTTACCACCACATAACATCATTAATAAACAAATAATTCGCAGATCAGGAAACCTTTTGCGCGAATTTGGGAATCGGTATGGAAAGAGGCGACCGGAGCTTTTACTGGCGAAGCTATTAAAGTCAAATTTGACTCGCTTAACCGGACAAGATTAATATACCAAATATGTTATCTGGCGTAGGGTTCATTTTATATGTCCGGGAGGTTTTTTTGTGGGAAGAGATCGCGGAAGGACATTTCTATGACACCAGAAAATCTGCGGGAAAATCCTCGGTTTTAATATGAAAGTTTAGGCCTGAAATACTAAGAGAGAAAATAAACTATATTACCATTTAGTATTTTTAAAGAATACTTTTCGACAATCCGTGTTATCTACTATTGTTGTATTGGAACAAAGCACTAGTTTGATTGATTGGTTGGTCTTCATCTCTCTCTTTTTCTTTGTGTATTGCTTGCTTGAGTTGACGAGGAGAAAAGTTTGCTCAGCGATATTTTTGAACTTAACGCAAGTCTTCGTTTAAGTTTGGCCTAAAAGACTTTGTATACATTCCATAAAATCTCTTACATCTCAGTCAGGATGTTTAAAGATGGACTAACAAGAAAAAGCAGACAGACATAACTGCTGATGACATTGCAGTACAGACATAATAGCGAAAAAGCAACCAGAAAACTGCTACACGAAAGTACTAATATATTTAAATGGACCCAGGCAAGGACAATAAAAGTTAACCAGAGTAAATAAGTGCGTGTTGAATTTTGTTGGGAAATATATATCCAAACTAAAAGAAAAGATCTCGAATTAAGATACAAAATTATGCATCGGAAGCTAATAGTTGCTAATATACAGGCAAATACTAAAATCTATAGGGACCCATAGAATTCACTAATAGGGATATTCTGCGAGAAGAAGTATTATCATAATACAAGTAGAATACTAGAACAGTTGCAGAATAAAGTCCTACGAAGTATCGTGGATGCACTCGGATGCTATAGGAACAATTACTTACACCGATGTATTCAGTTAATTCTAGTTTTATTACACTAAGTAAGGGTTTATCTTGATGAGTATTTAGTTTTATGTCTCTCTCTCTATAGACAAACAACTAGTAAGATATATATATATATATATATATATATATATATATATATATATATATATATATATATATATATATATATATATATATGACACAGGGGAAATATATTTACAATAACTACATCTTCAATTTCTAACATGTATTGCGTCCCCATCAATAGATATGTAATGTAATGTAAGTAATGCAGTACAGAATAAAGTCCTACGAAGTATCGTGGATGCACTCGGATGCTATAGGAACAATTACTTACACCGAAATATTAAGATTCTCATACGTTATAAATTATTTTTGTAGTGAAGTATACTAAATGATAAAAACACTGAAAAGTGCAACTAATTCTAGTTTTATTAGACTAAGTAAGGGTTTCTCTAGATGAGTATTTAGTTTTATGTCTCTCTCTCTATAGACAAACAACTAGTAAGATAGCTCATGAATGAAACTCTTATTAAGTTTCTATTCGGTAATACTGTCACCATCTTCGTATTGTGACTGAAATGAAATTAGTCCATTCTAAATACTCACGAAGAGTAAGAGTGAATAATTTTAAAAATTAATATATATATATATATATATATATATATATATATATATATATATATATATATATATATATATATGACACAGGGGAACAGATATATAATGTAATGTAAGTAATGCAGTACAGTGGTAGTGGAATATGCCAAAAAAGGTATTATAAGAATTTTCAGAATCTGATGAAAATGGCCTCTATTAAAAACTACTAGGCACTTCACAAAATATTTTCACAGGATATTAAAAAATAGGATTAATTATATTTTCGATTTATACAATTTTCTCATTAAAAAATTCAATAACTTGTATAATGACAGTTAAAAATAACTATAAAACAGTAAACCGTTACAAAAAGCAAACAAAAACACCCCAGTGAAATCCGGCTTCGGAAATCTCATTTTGATGTCAGCACCCAGTTGCCTATTGTTCTCTAGATGTCGCCACCGAACGCATCTCAACGAGGCTCGAGTTTCGGTAGGTCGTGCTGCTCTTTTGTTTCCACCCCGATGCCCGTCACTCAACGTTACGGTGGCTGGTAAGAAATATTTACTTGTTTTTCCAGAAATCTGGATCTGCTTTGCTGTAATAAAATTCGATATGTTACGAATCCGCACTTCACGCCTATTTTACTAACATTTTTTTTTGTTTTTAACAAGAGGACGACCTATAGCCAGCCTACTGTGATTAGCCGTCAAGCATAACGTAGAATATAGTTAGAAGATGTTTATTAATTAGTTTAAATATTTCTAAATTTAACTTAATTAAGACAAATTAGGTCCTTCCAATAAAACAGCCAATGCACACCATTGCTGGTATAGGTTAACACCGTTGTCATACCATTTTTTGTATATTTTAATGTATCCGCGAATTTTTCTGGACTGGACCTGCTGCTTAACACGCGTTCCAAACCATGGTCGTCGGAATTAAGCCTACTGACTGGCCAGTGACCAACTTAGAGACCATCCCAGCGGACATCCGGTCTTACCCAGCCTGGTTACTGACGCAAAGGAAATGGTTATTCCTTGTCGGATATTCCACTGTTGCCAATAAATAGATTTACAATAACAAACACCCGCGACTGTCGCATTGACCACTGCGTGACCAAGTCGGCGTTGTCATATCTGCAAAATTATTCAAAATATGAATGATAATAATCAGAAGTTATAAACTGGTAAAAGTGTTTTTGATGATTTGATGAACTTCTAACTATTGTTTAAGCTTTGTGATAATTCTAATTAAATATGCCAAAGCTAGTAATAGTCAGAGTCAGGAACCGCGTCTCTAATCAGTGATTAGTTAGTAGTTAATAGTTAAAGGGGCCCCTATTGCCAGTAAAATGCATAGGTAAATATTGATGTGATCAAATATTAAGATGATGCAGTTTTATTGGAAACATTTTTATGTTGCAGCTTGCACATTTTTGTGTTGCAGCTGTACTTAATATTAATATAAGTATTGAGGGCCCGTGAATATAAATAGCGGAATCAAACAAAGCAGCTGACTAATTAATATCACCAATGAGTTTAAAATTATGATGAGTTTAAAATTATGAAATGTATAAAAACAACGGCAACGTTGCATTATACATTTCGGTGACGTGCATTCGCTGTTTTATTGGAAAGACTATAAGAATAAAAGGGGGTTTATATAAACACTTTTTTTTATTAAAACAAAACATACGGAGGCCGAATTGTTTTATACAACGACATTTTTTATCTTTTCTTTTATGTTTGGCATACCCATTTAAAGAAACAAGTAACCATGGAAATATCTCGAGATTCAAGCCAGATAAACACGTAGTCGGACAAAACACACGGCATTTAAGCCCCACTTGTTCCCCCGGTTTAATTTGAATTCGCCGCGTTTTTCTTGGTCACCCGAACGTCTGGTTTCGCCCGCCGCGGCTGACTTTGATCTATTCACCAGCTGAATAACTACGCCGTATAAGCAATTTGCGCTCTCGTCTCGTCAAACGAAATCTGTATTTATTGCTTTCGAAACGGGCCAGTGTTTCGACGTTTCCGTTTCCTGTTTTCCGCCAAAACGCTGCCACATTGCCGACAGATTACGGCAAAAGAAACAAAATATATGATATATGATTGGTTTTTTCTGCACACGCGCATTTCAATAGAAATTTTCTAATTCTGGGGTTATGTCTTCAGTTTGATTTTTGGTTATTTATGATTATTTATCGATAATTAAAAAGAAATAAAAAAATAATAACGAGGATACACTGCTAGATTAAACATGCCCACACCAACACAACTATGGGTATTGAATCACTTAAAAAAATATAAATCCAATTAGTAATCTCAACTAATCTCACTAAATAACTATAAAGTAGTTATAAGATTCATTAAAATTACTAGCTGAGATTAAAGCAAGAAGTACTCTAGATGTGAAGGACACAATAACAATAACATTAGTGGGATACGGTCGTTTTCAAAGCTCATACAATGACCGAGACTGTAAGAAGTGAAAGTTCGGTGAATTTTTTTGCAGGGATATTAAATTCATCTATACCAATCTTAGAGTCAGTCAGATAATAAAGAACTTTATTTGTAAGTATGTATAATTCATAAGAATGTTTGGGTACAGATACTGTTGTAGGCAATATTATATTAAGGCCATACAACGTGGCTACACAGGTTGTGTGAAAAGTTAAAATTATAGAAAAAATTACAGAGATAATTTACAATAATTCTTTATTATTATATATTATATATACGATGCTATTATTGCTTTGATAACCTCAGTTAAAAATTTAAAAGTTATATAGTGAGGAAAGGAGGTTTATATGAGGATAGTAATCATATATTAAAAAGTTTAAACATAAGAATTCTATTGATGTAAGTTTGATTATATTTTGAGCTGTAATTGTATTGAGATAAATAGAATTTCGAAGAAAGAGTTTAAATATTAATGTAAGAACATCATTAACTAAATTTGGTTCTCGAAGAACCCAAGAAAATATTTATTTGTGAGCAGTCGAAAAATTAAACTCTACAAAGTATATTTAGCTATTTATTTTATATAAAGGTCCATGTGTTCGTGCGCAATAATATACTATGACTTGTTTCTTTCGGTGTAATTTCATCAAGATAAAATAATTGCAAAATAGTTTTAATTATATTCATTCTAAAAATTACTAAGTATTATTATGTTACTTTAATAAAAATGTTTGTTTTATATTTGTTACATATATTATCAAGAATATAGGAACATTGTGTAAGAGATTAGAGCATCTTAAAATTAAGCTGTGCGAATTTATAATATGAACATTTTGAAAAGACATTTTATCTTTTTAAAATTTTTTTTATATATATTTTAAAGTCTCTTTTACCAACTATGGGTTTATCTGGACTGGGACCATAAAGGTCTATGTGTTCGTGCGCAATAATATACTATGACTTGTTTCTTTCGGTGTAATTTCATCAAGATAAAATTTAATCAATAAAAAATAATTGCAAAATAGTTTTAATTATATTCATTCTAAAAATTACTATGTATTATTATGTTACGTTAATAAAAATGTTTGTTTTATATTTGTTACATACATTATCAAGAATATAGGAACATTGTGTAAGAGATTAGAGCATCTTAAAATTAAGCTATGCGAATTTATAATATGAACATTTTGAAAAGACATTTTATTTTTTTAAAAATTTTTTTTTATATATATTTTAAAGTCTCTTTTACCAACTATGGGTTTATCTGGACTGGGCCTACAGTTTAACATGGGCTCCGAACCACGGTCCTCAGCATTAAGCCTACCGACTGGCAAGTGACCAACTTTAGAAATCATCCTAGAAGACATCCGGTCTTACCCAGCCTGGTTACTGGCGTGACTGGGATCATTTTCCTTGTCGGATTTTACACTCTTGCTTAGAACATTCACATAAATTTATGACCATGCCCCAGCGGGAATCGAACCCGCGGCTATCGCAACAGTAGGAGGACCGTACTGTTACCTTTACCACTGCGCCACCAAGCCGGCGGTATTTTTCTTGATTTATTTCCAAACATACCTATAATTTAAATGTGATACCATAATACTTACCATATTTTACAATTTTGGAATTCTTTTTTAACAACATTGTCGACAATTTGATAGATGATATATTGACCTATGTTATTTCAATTTATTTTAATTCGTCACTATCAAAATCATGTTTTATTTTATATTGGAGAACACTGAGCGACCACCCGTATTTTTTGATTACAATTTATAATTTCTTTATTAAAATATTTGCAGAAATAATTTTATTATCTGCTGTGTAGTTACAAAATGAGGACAAAAATATACAGGTGTAATCATCTCATCGAGATATAAAAATGATAATGAAACTAAAAGTTATTTTGATGTTTATATAAATACTTGCCTTAGATATACATTTTTAAGCAATGTTGCACGTATAAGATTTGCCCATAAAAGAAATACATATTATCTGGTAACAAATTCATAGCCATCCGCGATGTTTGACACAACGTACTCGAAATATTGAGTATGAACTGTTTGTTAATGTCACCGTTATTGGCATAGCGTAAGTATTTTTCATGTGATATAAATTGCTTCCTATCAACGCTGTTCAGTCCATGTAAGCTAATATTAGACATTTACAATGTTATATATTTCGATCTACATGCACACACACATATATATATATATATTTTCTGTCGATAATTAAATGTAAAAGTATTTTATATTTATTGAACTCTCAATCATTTACTGAGATAAGTGTACTTAAATTTATTGCCATTTAATTTTTATTATCTTATTCTTAACTTAATTGTTCATTACCAGCCTGGGTAGGTTCTGTGGGTAATTCGTAATATGGGGTCTTACTTAGCGTAAACAATCATTTATGACATAATATTTTATTCAGTTTTCTTATTGGTATTTAACAGGTCAATTGAAAAGTCCCCGGCCTACCATAGCAAGACACATTTTTTTGGCAAAATTAGTTTTTTTAATAAAAATATAGTTCCTTTCACGGGTGATTAACCAACTTTTTGATACCATTCTTGGAGAACGATTTGTATTTTGCTTCAAAACAGGCCTCCGTTTCGGCGATCACCTCTTAATCCTTAATAAATAGTCGCTGAGGGCCAGACCTGGAGAATGAGGTGGATGAGCAATTCGATGCCCAATTTTGTGACACGGTGCATTGTTATGGTGAAGCAGCAGTATCTTTTTCTCTAAATGTGGCCATTTCTCGGCGATTTCCTCCTTCAAATGGTCCAATAACGCTGTGTAATAGTCGCTGTTGATAATTTTTCTTTTTTCAAGGTAGTAAATGAAAATTATTCCATGCGCATCCCTTTTGACGCCATGACCTTGCCAGCCGACTATTGTGTTTCACCACGCTTTGCAGCGGGTTCATCGTGTGCAGTTCAATCGGATGACTGAGTGAAATTATGGAGCCATGTTTCATCCATTTGACGCTTGATCATTTTCAAACACTACTCCGAATTATCAACTCGTCGTTGTTTTTGGTCAAAAGTGAGCTAGCGCGGCACCCACTTTACACAGAGCTTTCTCATACCCAAATATTCGCGAACTGTATGATTTACACGTTCAGTTGATATCTTTGGAGTGTCTGTTATTTCATTTCAATTTCATTCAAAATCATTTTGTGGATTTTAAATGTTTTCTTCGGTAACAATCTCTTTTGGCCGTTAAATGCGTTCACCGTCTTCGGTACTCATTTCACCACGTCTAAATTTAGCATACCAATCCTTGATGGTTGATTTTCCTGTGGCAGTGTCCGCAAACTCGGAATTAAGCCAAGTTTTTGCTTCAACTGTATTTTTTCCTTTCAAAAAGCAATATTTTATCAACACGCGAAATTCTTTTTTATCCCTTTTTTCACAATAACAAAAGTCTCTTCACTCAAAATGCTATAATTCATAAACTAATGATTCTACAGCTGTCAGATTTATACACGCATCTTTTGAGGTTTAGGGCTAACTAAAAAACATATGGATTTTATTCTAGTAGCGCCATCTATGTGTCAGACCGGGGACTTTTCACCTTGACCTGTTAATAATTAAGGTAAGACAATGACTATAATCTTGCTTTATTTTTATTTATTTTATAATATATAAAATGTATAATCTCCTTTGTCTAAGTATATTGTATATATATGTGGTATGTAATGCGATCAGTGCTGTACTGGTTACGGACTGCACTGTGATCCGATGGTGTTATCTGCTAACAATGGGGTGTTAATAGACGTCGGGATGATTTCTGGTTGTTTTTAACCTCAGTGTTGTTTTGTATCGCCGTTAAACCAGCCGCCTCTTTTTTTTGTTAGATAACAATAGTTTTTAAGTAAAATAATAATAGTTTCTAATACCTTTTCACAAAATATAACTTATATCCGTTATATATGTTGTAGAAACTTATAGTTATGTTTTTGGAAAAACTTTTTTGTGAATCAATCAAAATTTTGCAGGATACTTCAAGTTACTTAACATTATTTTAAATTTGATTTGATAAATTTAATTTTAGAACTGCAAATATAGTGATACATTATCATCTCTACAGGGTAAAGTGGTCTTTGAATTTAAGAGATTAAATTGCAAGCCCCTCCATCGTTTCTGACAGAGAACTAAAATTTAATCGCATTTGACGAACGCTATCCTATTAATTTCTCGGTCTTGCTATCTAACAAATTGTGTTTACATTCTCCACAATCAGATTCAATTTGCGGTAACGTGTTTCACATCTTTTCTTGTCAATCGACTGACACTCAGATCGCTCGCCAATGTAATTGGTTTCGAAAATAAATTTTAAGTGATTTTGAAACTCGTGTATCATCTACCGCTATGGACTATTTATCTATTAAGATATCGAGTCTGGTGAATATGGAGCGTGTGTGATGATATCTTCTCCTATGTTTAAGACGTTTATAAGTACTCGCTTCAGTGGTACATGCACTAATATTGGAATGATACAGAGACAAAATGGTGAAGCGTTCCACATTTTCCTGCAATAGAAACTTTATAAATATTCAATTATACACTCGACAGAATCTCTGGAAGATTGTAAATGATCCAGGAGTCCGGTGACTTGTTGCAGATGTATTTTTACAGATTCCCTGAGCACTATTATAGTATCTTTCAAACGCCCTATCTACCTACCACATTCTTATTGGATAGAAAAGAAGAGTATCAGTTGTTTAGATTCCAAGTTATGTGGGCGTAGAAGGCCATCAGATAGGAGGCCCCACGGATAAAGTTGCCTCCCATATTATGTGGACTTATATCCCTTATTATAATTAAAATAAATAATATTGTTTAATTCGGATGGGACTTGCTGAGTGAAGATTCTTTTGCTTCTTTTACACTGTGTATTAAAAAGGTAATCAGATCCCCAATTAAATAAATATACGTCTAATGTCGCCAAATAATATAAAATTGTTGAAGCCTGAGTCAAATCAACATGGTCAGGTCGAATTTTGTGATGGAGCAAACTTATACACTAATTGGTTCTTCCTAATCTAGTGTTTCAACTATTCAATCGCAAGAACATACTGTTGATCCTTTGTGACATTGACGACAATGATAAAGATGCTGTGTATAAGAAAATAAAATGTTGTTTTACTATTTTCCATGCAGTTATTACATATTTTCTTACCATACAAACATTCCCTGGGCTTGTGCAAGTACTATGAAATAAAAATCAGTTAAATCGGTCTAACGTTTCTCGAGTTTTAGCGAGACTAACAAACTGAAATTTTTCCATTTTTATATATTTAAAAGACATTTATGGTACGAAATCTCAGTAAAACAAATGAATTGAAGCTTACAAACAAACGTTCGTGTTCGGAATACGATTCAAATTGAATTCGGCGATGGAGAGGGCACGAAAAAAACCAACAGCAATCCTCAGATCGGCGACGTGGGGCCTTCGTCGCCTCGTCCCCGATGACCCCTCGCGACAGCTGATCCGACCAGCGCCTCCTTCGCATATTCATGAACGGGGTCGGCGTTTTCTTGTTCCGTCCTGCGGGACCATCTTCCGAGACCGGGCCCGGGTTCCGATCGACTTGACGTCTCCTCCGAGATGTGGCGTCGCGACGAGACGGCGTTGACAGCTCGGGGCGCTTCGGGCCTCGTCCCGGCCTCCTTCGGATTAATCCCGATAATTATCTTAAGCAGGACCCGGTTCTGAATATGGAAATTCGACAATATAATACGCGTGAAGGTTAATTCCGCAAGTTCGCAGACGAGATAATAAGCGAAGTTTAAGGGTGGGCGTCGGTGGTGGAAGTGGCGCGGTGGGGGAGATGGAGGGTGAGCGAACGGGGCCGGCAGCGCGGGGCCCCAGGAAACGGTCAAAGTTTTGTTTTATGATTGTTCACTCGCTGTGATCTTGGACGCTTTTGTAACGAAATTGGGAGATTAAAGTTGAGATTCTTTTAAGGTCGCTACGTAACTAGATATAGGGTGAGCCATCTGTTTATTTATTTTTGAAAAATCCTGCGAAAGGTCATCTTCAGGGGCAGGAAAGAGCAAGCTCTTTACGCTTTACTATTATTTTTTGTATTATTGATTCTTTTTTATTTCTAAAAATGCTCCATCATACAGAACTTTCATTTTTATTTAAATTTGATACTTTGAATATAACAAAATCAGCATCAGAAGACTGCATGATGTACTTCAACCGTCATTATATCAGATTTAGGATCTATTCGCAAAGTTTTAATTAGAATATGATTTACAGAAATATCCGATGGAACATATCGTTAAATTGATTCTTTATTCTTAGGTATCAAACCGAATATATTTCTTTTGAAATTCTTATTGTACTATTTTAGATCGTAATATGGTAAATATTTGTACAATTTTTACATCTTTTTTAGGATTACCAAGGTAGTATCATAGAATATGTTGTTAAACGAAGTTTGTTGAACTCCAGTTAGGAATTTACAGCTGGTTAACTATGCTATCGAAATACCATTAAAAAATGCATAATAAACCGATTATTATCGACGCTTACAATCGGACCGGAGCTGAACTAAGGCGGCCATGAAACGCCGTAAGACAAAACAGAGCGACCGCATCAGATAAGCCACCGCGATGCAGCTGGTTACAGTCGCAACGGGGACTGCCTACTCAATTATCGAAACTAGCGTACCACTCGACAAGGAGAATTTATCGCCCGAACCGATACAGAGGGCGCGGTCGCGCTCTTATCCCCGCCGAGGTCGAAACGTCGTCTTCCCGATGGCCTAATTCGTCTTTAATCCGATAGCAGCCGGAAACTACCGAGTCAGGTGTAGAGCGGGATGGTAATTAGTCTTGTGCGGTTGGTCTCGAATAACAAGGGATCCAAGTGGTAAATTGTATTCGGTGTACGGAGATTGTCATTGTTAACACTTGCTGTTTGACGCTTGTTCAGACCTACGAAGAACTGCCGGATATGAAATCATATATTATATTAAGATAGATCAAGTTTTTACAACCAATATGTTAATAAAATTATCGGAAGTTTCCCCTAGATATGATAAGTCTTGATCAAAAGATAGTTGGACTAATGCAAAAATTGGTCAGCATAGAGAAGGTTGTTATTCTCTCTCTCTCTCTCTCTCTCTCTCTCTCTCTCTCTCTTTGGGTGGTGGGTATGCACATTCCTCCAACTTCATAGAGAGTCCCATCCCCTTTATAAGAACAAGGACGAGGTAATAAAAGTTGTTGTCTTGGTACCATCAGAGGGATGATGTCAAAGTCTACTGTTAGTTGCACTACTGGTCTCACGGCCATATCCTGGTGGAAGAAGTTTCATTTATGTCCAAGAAGTTGACAATCGACGCATAATCCGACAAAATCGACGCACGTCTCTGGACAGAAGAAAAGGTAAAGAAGCTAGAAGCAGATGAAGGACTGCAATATGGTGTTGGGATAGCTGAATAATTAGTAAGTTGTTTAAATTTGAAAGTAGTTAATTACTGCCATACACTTATATATATTACTACTCAGGCGCGTTTTTCTCGAAAGCATATTTTTCGAAATTGTGTACATTCTACCTCTTACAGTTTTTAACGAATCATTATGAAATTATACATATCTTCTTTATATATATAAACAAACAAACTATATATACATACATCTCCTGACATCCTGCGCGCTGCCCAGCAGTTGTATTGCTTCCACATTAGTATGATTTTGTAATCTTCTTTCGTGTTTCAAGGCGAAATCTTGGATAACTTCGCAAATCCATTTGATTTCCAGGTCATCGTGCAGTTCTTCGTTGGTTACATAGCGATAGGCATTGGTAATCAATAGAAGAACCTTGTTTTGACAGCGTTGTATGACTAGTTGATTTGAATTTTTAGTGCAACCCCATATTTGCATCCCATAGGTCCAAATTGGCTTTATAGTTGCATTATAGATCAACCTCTTTGATTTTAGATCTAACCAGTTGTTTTATTTTGGTTCTAATGTGTTTTGCTTTGTGTCTAACGTGATGTTTCCAGTTTAATCTACCGTCAAGATGAATACCAAGGTATTTAGCTGATTCTGCTTGAGGAATCGGGCATCCATTGAGTGATATAATTAAGTTTTTATAATTTCGCTTCAATGCAAAATTAACGTGGACAGATTTGGAGCTATTAAGTTGAATTTTCCAATCTTCTGACTATTTGAAGATTTTGTTGACTGTCACTTGCACTTTTTCTATTGCTCTAGGCAGAGATATATCTTTTGTCATAATAATTGTGTCGTCAGCAAAGGTTTCAAGTAGTGTTTCTTTTGTTGTTGGAGTGTCGGCTGTGTAGAGCAGATACAGGAGAGGTCTTAGTACGCTACCCTGTGGAACTCCAGCCGAAATTATTTTAAATGTCGAGAACGCCATTTCGTGCGTTATTCTAAATTTTCTTACAATAGTTGCGCGGTAACAATTTGCCCATCTTACAGATTAATCCCAAAAGCCAAACCCGATCAAAAGCTAGTGAGACATCCAGGAATATTGCAGGGCATATAAAAAATGGTAAAAAATCGTACTTGATTTTCATATTCTGAAAAAATATATTAATTTTCGTTTTTTTGTTATAATCTTAGTTCACATAGAAGAGACACTTTAAAATACTTACACAAATCACCTATCTGGATGAAACTAAAGAAAAAATATTTGAAAATTTGTTAATAAACTCTTAAATACATGTAAAATATTTTCTCAAAATATAAATAAAATAAATCTATTCTTAATTTGCTAAAGAAATCGTAAAAATGACCCGAAATACTACACCAACTGAAGGTATAAAAATATAATATCTTATTAATAAATTATTTTTATAGAAAAATCAAATATTCAACTCTGTTTTTAACCAATGACTATAGTTTCGATGATCTCTCGAACAGTCTCCGGACAAAGACTGATAAATTGTTCAGGACTCCTGTTCAGCCTTTTTATTATCATGTATATAGCTGGACGTTTTCATCAGCAACGAATCACTCAACGAAAACACTCATAAATATGCAGGACTCACGATCCAAATCCGACGCGAGGAAGATTTTTTCTGCGTTCGATTAAAATCTTTCCGCCATTTTAATTACTGGACGTGGTGGCGGTAGGGCCCCGTCCGTCTCCAGGCTGATCGATTGAGACCCTGGCCGGAATATCTTCACAGTATTGTCTGATTTTGAAGAATCATAGTCGAAAGTCGGTAAAATTTGTTAGTTTCCCCCTGACATTGGTACGTTGTCATTTACAAGCAAACGAGAGGTAGAATGCAATGTAGAGATGATACAAGAAGATCCAATGAAGAATATAGAAAACAAACATTTCAGGTAAGCTAATCCTTTGACATTTCTTTTTTTTCACTCTCTCGCTCACTACCCGGCCCATCTGGTTGACCGCAAGGGTTGCGTTTTCTTAAGGGTTACAAAATACTCAATTTTTAAATTAATTAATCATTTTTTTAATGATTACTTGATATCTACTATCTAAGTTGTATTCTTCAAATATATGTATAATTTGTAAGAACTGGCAACGTTTCAAATTGAAATCCTCGTGCGCATGTCGCGATTCTCTAGAATTAGACACTTCTAGTCGCTTCATGTCACTCGAGGCAAATGTAAAACAAATGACACGCGGCGATGACAGATATATTCCAGGGTTTTCTGTCGGGGGCGCGATGGGATCGCGGGCGGCCGCGCATCTTCGAACGAAACCCGTAAACAATTGACAGCCGTTCGTATCCGATTCCGTTGATGTACGAGTTCGGCGGACCGCATCCGCCAAAACGATTCCGAAACATTAATTCTGACAAGTTATTATGTCATTTCGTGTTGCGTGGGCTCTGCGGGTCAGAGGATTGCATGGTAGGAAGTATCAGTTACAGTATGGGGGATTATTTTATATTTTACAACATCCATTGTTTAAAATTCAGTTATTTAAATTATAAATTCTCGAAAAATAATTTTTTCATCTATATTGTTAGATTAAAATCAGGATAGGACTCGGAGACCAATAGTGCAACTAACAGTGTGCTTTGATATCATCCCTGTGATGGTACCAGGACAACAGCTTTTATTACCTCGTTCTTGTTCTTTATAAAGGGGATGGGACTCTCTATGAAGTTGGAGGGATGTGCATACCCACCGTTGAAGAGGCTGTATCTAATAATATAATAGGTTTGAATAAAATTATCTATATATTAAAACATTATAGGACATAATCATGTCTTAATCTATCGCCTGATCATTTAGCAATCACAGTGATAGTCTTTTTCAAAATTATTATCAGAAATAAGCTGCCTGTATCATCTGTGTATCAAATACTAGAACTAAATGACTACCATTTAAATAAATGATAGTTAGAACAACTTCTCTAAATTTGCCTTCAACACAGAGGCAGATATAGAAGAAGCAGCGGGTACCTTAAAGTAAAAACCTTATATCAGTCATAATTCAACAAAAAAAACAAGGAAGAACGTAAACAGTCAAGAGAAATTTCAACAAAATTTTAACATAGATGGCAGAATTGACTCACGAATAACGAATTAAAAAAAACTTCAAAAATACCTGGAAGATCTGATGCCAAATGAGCTAACAGAATAATCACTATGGAAAGCAATAAGAAAGCTCAAAAGGCATCAACAGCATTAAAAATAATGACAGTAATGCGTAATGCATTTCTATCTATAGCTGAAGCAAATAAAATTACTAGCTCTTCAATTTTGCGACATGAAACGGATCTACTCTATGAAGAAGCTGGTAAACAAATAATAAGAAGAAAATTTAGCGTAAAGAAGCTCCTAGATATGATCTAATAACAGGTAATACCATCGTAATTGTCTGTATTAAGCTGTCGTAGATTGTTTGGAGGTCAGATCTCTTTAGCCTCATGTGCTATTGTTCTCCATCTCCCTTTAGCTGATAAGTTTACGCTATGCTATGCTGACTTATTTTTATCTTATCGTTCATAAATTAACAGTATAACGCATTGTTTCTTAGGTTTTGGGGAATGTTGAAGATGTTTCTTAATATTTTGTTCGGTTAGTGTTCGTTTTTATTTACCTTTATTTTCCACTGTTTCAACTAGTTTGATTATGCAGTTTCTGGGCTAGAATATACTGATAGGATAGTAGTGTCGTCGCAGTGCGTAGTAGTTATGTTATCGTCTTAGCTGGAAGGTCTGCAGTATAAGTCAACTAAACCACCAGTCCCAGATTGCTGGCCTGAAAGACATGTTAGTGTATTTCATGAAGAGCATAATATTTACCATTATATTTAACTGCAAATGTTTTTCGACTACTGTAGGATAAGGGTATGTGGTAATGTAATATGAATGCAGTAGTCATTTTTTCAGTTTTTACGCCTATCGATCATACCAGATCCACTCAGAAACCTGTCTTGTGACTACTCTTGACGTCTACAGTTCTATATGATACTCGCGTAATCCAAATTCTTGGGTGGGGAATATGTTGTCTAGGTGTTCGCCTATTCTGCTAAAGCTATTTTTCTGTCAGTTTACCAATGAGCTTATGAGTCTATACGAGATTTAACCAAGTAAGAGTTGAGAGCAGCGACTTATCGCACCATCAGTAACTCATTATACTAATTTACATCGATATTATTTTACTTTAAATATTCCAAGTTTAATGCCACCCCCAAAACACAAAAAAAACAAATTCTGTCGATGGCTCGGCCGCGCTTTTGTCAATTCCGACGATATCATCGGGCGAAACAACCAATTTGCAGAACGTTTTCCATAAAGAGGACACGACAAACAAGCAAAAAAATTGCTTTATATAAAGGTTTCTCGAACGCAAATTATATTTTCCTTTGTTAACGATATCGTCGAAATTGCTATGGGAATACACGTCGCTAGGACGCAACATACCTGTAATTTAAATACAAATTTAATTTGCTACTTCTTTTTCCTCTCTTCGGATGGTTTGGCCGGCTCGCGTTTAACAATCAAACGCTTTTTGAAGACCCTACTGGGGGGAGGACGCTTTAAAAGGTATCACCGATATTAAATATTTCTTTTAATTTGATCGAATATATATGTTAAAATTTAATTAAGAATACAATTTAATATTTTTTGAAGTATTAGGTGTATTTTTATATATTTTAAAGTCTCCCTTTTACCAATGTGGGTTTATCTAGACTGGACCTACAGTTTGACGTAGGTTCCTAACTACGATCCTCAGCATTAAGCCTTCCGACTGGCGAGAACAACTTAGAAATCATCCCAGAAGACATCCGGCCTCACCCGCCATTGCGTGACTTGGATCATTTTCCTTGTCGGATTTTGCACTTTTGCCAAAGGACAATTACAAATGTTAAACATTAACAAAGATCTATTTACGATCATGCCACAGGAGGATTCGAACCCGCCACTACCGCCACAGCAGGAGGACCGTCCTGTCGCTTTTATCGCTACGCTAAACCAAACCGGCGTATATATTTTAATCAGCGATATTTATTCACGAAAACTGGAAGTATCAGTGAAAATAATTGTTCATAATTTTGTTTCATTACTTTAATTGTTTTATTTGAAGAAACATGTCGTTTAATACTGGAACTTTAATACTAACAGAAAATGATTTTTGTAGAGGTAGAGATCATTTTTAACTCTTCTGAATGATTCATATAGACTCTGATCCTTTATTCAACAGTCAAAATAGTTTAAAGACATTATAACTCAATCAACATCAATATATAGTTGAATGTATTGAATAACGATTTTTACAATAACTGTCCCTTTCAGAGGGTTGAAGGGTCCAGTTGCGCGAACGGTTCTTCTAACAACAGATTGTGAACATAGCTGTGTCCGATTCCCGAACGGCTTTTACAGATTTTGCGTTCTTGTAATTGATGGAGTACGATATGGAGGGCTTTATTCAGAGTAGGTATTTCACCTCGATATATAAATATAAGCGATTTGAGCTTTTAAATGTGTAGAAAGCACCCACGCCTTGGATCACTTCAAAGAATTTAAATTTGAACTTGAAGTGGACTGGAATTTTTAGTTACTAAAATGTAGCTGTTGCTAAAATCTTAACGTGTCTTATGGCACAAGAGTATTCTCTCTGTTTTCGCTCCTTTTTGTTGTCGATATTATTTTCTTTGAGCGTGTCACCTCAGATTGTATACAAATTTGAAGTTATTATGTAGTCTGTGTTTTTGCAGATCTAGTCACGTATATCTAACTACAGCACCTTATTTATTGGTAAATACGATTATTTTTAGGTTCTAAAAGTTACAAAACTTTAGCCAGAAATTGTGAAAATGGAACCATAATACGATTTAGTTATACGACACAAGAAATTCTGTATACGACACAGTGACAGACTATTAGATTTTAGTAATTCACGACAACATAACAGGTCAATTGAAAAGTCCCCGGCCTGCCATAGTAAAACATATTTTTTTGGCAAAATTAGGTTTTTTTTATTCAACATAATTTCCTTCAGGGGTGATACACTAATTATAGCGACACTCCAACTTTTTGATACTATTTTTGTAGTGTGATTTGTCGTTTGTTCCCAGCGAGCATTCTTTTGAGATCTGAGACAGGAAATAGTCGCTTGGGCCAGATCTGGAGACGCAGCACTTGCATCGTGTATAGTTCACTCGGATGACTGTCGATTGGACCTCGTAGTGAAATGATGGAGTCATGTTTCATCCATTGTCACATATCGATGCAAAAACTCGGGTTTATTACGCTTGATCATCTTCAAACACTGCTCCGAATCATCAAGTCGTTGTTCTTTTTGGTCAAAGGTGAGCTCGCGCGTCACCCACTTTGCACAGAGATTTTCATAACCAAGTATTCGTGAATGATATAATGTACACGTTCAGTTGATATCTTTAGAATGTCTGCTATTTCATTCAATTCCAATTTACGGCCATTCAAAATGATTTTGTGGATTTTTAAAAAGTTTTGGTCGGTAACAACCTCATTTGCGATAGCAATATTTCCAAAGCAATATTTTATCAACACGCGAAATTCCTTTTTATCCATTTGTTTCACAATAACAAAAGTTGCTTCACTCAAAATGCTATAATTCACAAACTAATGGTCCGACAGCTGTCAAATTTATACACGTATCTCTTGAGCATTAGGGCCAACTAGAAAACATATGGATTTAATTCTGGTAGCGCCATCTATATGTCAGGCCGGGGACTTTTGACTTTTGAATTGACCTGTTATAAACTAAAACAAAAAACTGTTCCAAGCTATTACCCTACGACATTTGACTTAATTACTATTAAAACGAGCTACAGTTTACCTACCGAATTATAGTGAGCAACGTCAAACTTTACGCCATGCTAAAACGGCTCCAAATAAGATAAACAGAAAGCACTTATGCCCTTTGGACTAGACGAATTCCGACGGAAGTCGGTGACGTTTTCTAATTGCGATAAATTCTCTCGTAAATTATTTCGGAAAATATTTTAAATATGTACATAATAAACGGTTATGTTTCATAATAAGAAACAATAGCCGGCTACAATTACTCGGAGAACGAATCGGTGCCAAGTAATTTGAACAAAGGAAATGCGGCGTTTTTCAAGACAGACAGATTTTACGGGAAAATGTCCCGGCTCTTTATGAAAACGAAATTACGTTCGTTTTAAAAGGCACTAGGACGACAAATTCCCGCTATTAAAAGATGCGATGCAAAGTGCCGGAAATAGTGGGATATAAATGGTTAATTCAGAAAATAAATAGTTAATTTTATGAGTTGTTATAGGCAAAATACTAATTATTAGGTGTCTGAATCAGTAATCTCATATGCGTTTTAAAAATATAATAATTCTTATTTCAATTTTATTTACTACGTTGTTACTAATCACTGTCGATTTACCTACAATCTGTCTTTATATTATCTTGAATATATAGCCTATTCAAAACAGCAGTGACGCACGTCATCAATATGTGCCTGTCGAAAGTTGTAAATTCGTTTTACAGTCAGACAATATTTTCCTTCTCATTTTATTCTATTTAAAAAGAGATAGAATGCTGTTTCACCGGTTCGAACATGTAACCGAATAAGCCTACAAAAGTTGTCCGTTTTTACAAACGTCTGCAATATACTATAATTAGAGGTTATAAACTGGCGAACGTTTTAACGCCTTGTTTAAATAAACTTAGAATTGCCGAGGTTTTTAATGAAAACATTTTTTTAAGGTCACTAAATTATCTCAAAAATTAAAAAACAATATAAACTTAAATTCACTAAACAGAAACAGTCTTTGTGCGAAAAAGTCAAATGTATTCGAAATGTCTAAAAACAGTAAGTAGTTTTTTTAACCGAAACATAATTAAATACAATTATTTCAGAGAGAATTGTTAGTCTGGAAAGTATTCACAAAAACATAAAGATTTGCGGCAATTTGGGGGATGTAGAACATTCATACCCTGTTGGGTTATATAGGATTTAATTGGTGTAAAGATAACTGGTGAAGGGCTTTAATGGAAATTCCAGACATTTAAACGTTTTTAAAAGAATGCAATTTTTAAAAACATACGACAAAATCAAGGAAGAATTACTATACCAATTTGTATGTTTAGAAGAGACATGGATATTTCGTAATGGCACATTGGATCACTAATGGCAAGATG
Organism: Rhynchophorus ferrugineus; assembly: GCF_030347505.1. NCBI lineage: Eukaryota > Metazoa > Arthropoda > Insecta > Coleoptera > Curculionidae > Rhynchophorus > Rhynchophorus ferrugineus. The sequence goes on from NW_027472587.1 coordinate 15,964,000, forward strand.
ATAATAAATATAGTGTAAAGACAATAAAAGATGGAAGAAAGTATACGTTGAAATAAATATCGATTAGGCTTTGTTAGGTATAACATTTATTAATAATTCATTGTAGACATATCAGAATTAGTGTTTTCCTCTAAGTCCAAGGGTGACTACCATGAAGAAATGAATCATAACTTGTTTTTGCAGTAGTTTGAAAAGCAGCTTTTAAAGAATTTGCAGGTACCATCAGTTATTGTTATGTACAATGTACCATATCATAGTGCACTGGTGGAGAAGGTGCCAACAAGTGCACCAACGAAAGCTGCAATTAAGAAATGGCTTAAAGTATATAAAATAAGATTTGAAGAAGCCATGTTAAAGAATTAACTATTTTAATTTGTTACTCGGTAAGTGTAAATGAAATATTTAATTGCATTTTAAGTAATCTTTTTTTTAGAAATATGCTTGAGAAAAGATACATGGTAGATCAGATTGCTGAATGTTATGGCCACAGATTATTACGTCTTCCTCTCTATCTCTGCATATTTAATCCAGTTGAGTTGATATGGGGTATTGCAAAGAATATTTACAATAGACATTCAGGTCGAGGAGGACATTCAAACCAGAACTGTCTGGATCTATGGAAAGAGGCATTGTCGAAAATAACACCTTCCATTTGGATGAGCTCGATCAGAGAAATTGAAGCAGCTTAGTTGTTTAATGTTTCTGAACGTGGCAGTGATTGAATAAAACTTTATGTATATTGATTTATGATTCAATGCTGACAATTGCCAAGACAGGGTGATGAAAGAGGAAACAACTAAAGGTCAGTATATAATAAATATATTTTAATTATAGGAAATTGTATTATAGAGTGTGAAAGCTTCATGAACACGTGTGTTATTGTTCAGAATATACATGAACGTTTGGTTAAAACGTATGAGAAGAGAAATAGTACTAACTGTTTTGCAGATATAGCAAATTTATTAAGGAGTATGCAGTGATTAAATATAGTTTTATGAATAAATATGTATAGAGGTAATACAAACTAAGCGTAAAAGGAAAATATGCTCTCTAATAAAAGTAAAATACATTACTCAGATATACAATTGTTAAGTAGTTGGATTAGACCTCCTAGGGATACCACTACATTGAAAAGCGCGCCTACTGTACAGATACTAGTGTGGAAAAAAATGTGTTTAATGTAAATTTAATAAAACAACTCTAATCTATAAATTATTGTGGGTGTAAAATTAATTGTAGTTTTAAATTCTTCGATAATATATGCGCTAGATGTACTATAATGTTAAAATTAATTATAATATATAATATTTTTGCTTCATTATATTATTTAGATTAGACTTTTGTTATATGTCAGAGCTTTATTTTACAACATAATGTTGTAATATAAAGAAGACCACGATGGACAATGTACTGAGGGAAATACAATTTCTAAATTGTTACAAGAAAAACTCAGTAATTTTATACCTAATAAAACTAGATGATACATCAAGCATTAAAATTGTAGTGACCAAATCGTCACTCCATTTCAAAATATAATGACGCATACGCCCTATCGCTAAACCGTTTTGAAACGAAACGAAATATTGAACCAATTTGCCAGTGCATCCAACAAAATAATGCAAACGATATGCTCTCGTCTCGATTCACTTGTATGGCTGTGTGTGTGTGTGTGCGTTGGCATTCTCTGGAGAGCGTCTGGATTTTCCTCCGAGTCGTTCACGGCAATTTCGGGCGGAAGAGTAAAAATGCGGAAATATTCCCCGTCGAAATTCAGCCTTCGACGATAAAACCGGAATTGTTAGGACGATTTTTCGGCTCTCTGTTTGTTTCGAGGTCGGCGTTCGGAATCCGGGGAACGTCGAGTGTCTAGTTGTTGACGATGGCAATAAGACGGGAGTTCGTTCGATATAGTTCGCGTTGGATTAACTGTAGATTGATTTCTGGAGATTTATGAGCTTCTTACTTTAGTTGTCTCTTTCTAATATTGCAGTAAGCTACATACAAATAACATATAAGTAACATACGATTGTTGTTTTGTTAATAATATTGTTGATGTTTATCTTGTTAATATCGTTTATGCCATCTATGTTGTCTATGTTGTTGAAATTATTGATGTTGTCGATGTTCTTGATTTTGTTGATGTTTTCACCTGGTTATGAATATGTTATGGTGATGTTATTGATGTTACTCATTGTTGTTCATTGTTGTTCATGTTGTTTACGTCGTTCATGTTATTCATGTTGTTCACGTCGTTCATGTTATTCATGTTGTTCATGTTGTTCATGTTGTTCATGTTGTTCATGTTGTTCATGTTGTTCATGTTGTTCATGTTGTTCGTGTTGTTCGTGTTGTTCATGTTGTTCATGTTGTTCATGTTGTTCATGTTGTTAATGTGTACATGTTGTTCATGTTGTTCATGTTGTTCATGTTATTGATGTTTGTGATGTTGTTAATTTTTTTGATTTTTTCATAGATTTTCATAAATTCTTAATTTTGGCACAATATGGTTGTGACTTATTTGTTGCATATATACCACTTATATTACACTTAACCATTGAATTTTTATTAGAATAGAATGTTGTCAAATTTACTTCAACAATTCCTTATCTTGCAGCATTTCGACTAAAAAATGTCCCCAATCTTGTGTAGTATAGTGAGGTGCATTTCATAATGTGATTGATGCTCATTTACAATTTTAGATATTATTTACGATCCTTCCATATTCGTGTATTCCTCGTAATGTTATTAGTAAATAATTAATCGATGGTCAGGCCTGTCAATATTTTTATTCTTTATTAAATTGGAGAACCTCCCTGGAGTGTGCTCTATTCAGCGTTTTTTCGATCATGTTAGATACTTTTAAATTACTCAAAAAACCCATGTACGTGATATATATTCCATGCTATATATTTCTATTTATAATATATAGTATGTTTCCACAAGTCTCTCGAAGAGTGACACATATAATGAGCGGGAGTGACTGAATGAAATAACGCATTAAATGTATTGTAATGCTAAAATAAATGATATATTAGCACATTATCTTTATTTCATTATTTTATTTATATTATATTATTGTTATATGTCAAAGCCAAAATAAACTAAAGGTTAAAATTGATACGACAACATTGTGACGTTTTAATACATTTTGATGGTGTGAGTTCGCTGTTGTTTTGGACTGTATTATGGTTTTTATTGAATCTTATACTTTTGCTATTTACATTCTAAAGTTAGTATTGTATCACAATTTCCATATATATGACTACCCTGTTCTTTATAAAGGATACATTTTTATACATCTTTATATTAAAATAAAACTTGGTAAGTTCTTTATAAGTTATATGGATATATCCTGTAAATATTGTTGCTTTTTCAATTATCCATCAAAAATGTGAGAGCTTGCTTTGAAATGCTTTTACTCACCTGAAAATGGTGAAATATTTTCTACATCAAAGAAGCATGTCACGCAATTATGAAAATAAATGGTAAATGGTATATTATGTACATTTTTAATAATAAAACAACGGCACATATTTGTATTGTTCGTATAAATAATTCTCGGCCTACTGTCGATTAAACAGCGTCGATATCATACGGTACATAAAGCGGCCATCCCGAAGCCATACACGAAAATGCAAAGTAACTTGTTTAATAATTCAACAAGGCAAGGCAAATAGTCATTGATAACCCGACAAAGCGTGAATGTAAATGTACCGTCCGGATAACCGATACAAACACAGCGAGGCGATCACTTTTTATTGTTGCTAATACTTTTATTTAATTTCTGGATATCGACACTGAATTTTTTCCCTGAACAAAAGTGAATATGTTCGATTTATATTGTGGTTAACTATTTTACTTCTTGCCTTATAAATATTTTTGGTATCCTCATTTAATTGAATATAATTTACTTTGAATAAAACCCATTTTTTGACGCAATTTCAATATTTCATGTTTCATCATAAAATATTCGTATAAAATAATATAAACACCTGGCAATTACATAATATTTATTCATTAATAAGGTACTGAGGCACCATTTGTTATTAAAATAGCTACAATTCTTTGCAGAATAAATTCGTAAAGTGTTTACACTAGAATATCATCCTGTTCTTGAATCAAAACATCTTCCAGTTACTTCAATGATGTTCTCTGCTGTAAAACTCCTTAAAACTGTTTAATTATGTTGAGGGTTAGTGACTATCTTACCAAGAGAAGATGTTTGATGATTCGTAAACCAAGACTGAATATTTTGTTGGGCAACTGATTTATGCTTGTCTGGTTTGTACAATACTTAAGATCATCATTAAATCACGGGGTTGCTAGCTGTTTCTTTAATTGTTGTTGCTACTAAATTACTGACTAACTCCGACTACATTGTAATTATAGTGTTCTGTAAAAAATATTTTTAAAATTGCCAAGATAACCTGCGTAGGTTTTGTGACGTAATCATGGCATTTTCTGGTTTGCTGAATCCGAAAGAAATCCTTCGGAAGAATTTAAATACTGTTAGCATACTATATATAACCGTTGTGAAGCAGAACTGTTTTAAGGTTTATTTTTAATGAATCTGTGGAGAGATCTGATTGAATTGTATCAATGTATTGTTTAATATTGTTGTTATAGGCCAATTGGTCTTCTTGGGCAGTTTGGTTGGGGTGAACTCCTACTGACAATATCTAAACCAACAAGAAAGTACTCCAGGCAAAAGTAAATTCCGGTTTTTGAGACTTCTGGAATCTTCTGACCTACTGACGTCCTAATGTCCTGAAAAATCGAGGTTATAAATGCATAGAAATCAATTAAAGATATTAAAATGGCAATTTTTTTGCATACATGTGTAATTAATGACGTTATTTGTAGTTTTTTTGATCAAGCCGTTCCACAACGTTAACTTTCTTTCAAATCGTACTATAACCGATAGGATTTACCGTAAGGAAGGCGGTAAATTTCCAGCGAGAAACTTCCCGTCTCCATACCAGAAATAATAACGCCGATAAAAGAAGAAAAATCACGAGAAATATCGCTATCGCTTACGCTAACTATCGGCACTTCAAACAACTCCATTTATCCAGTCTGAATCCTGAAAAATTCTCTCGTAACGAATCTAATACAAATGGACATCAAGAAAGGATTTCCCCTCTTGTGGAGACGACGTCCGACATATAGAATCAGCCGTCGATTTATGGCACGCCATTGTTGGTGATGGTGGATCCGATATGCTTTAAATTATTGTAAATAATTCTTAAAATACTGGATCCAATAACTTGTATCGGTGAAAATAACGCGTCAGTATCTGCAATGATTTAGGCATATTAACTTTTATGTTCACATTCACAATGACGTTTAGGACTTGAAATAAAAGTTTAGAGCTTTAATTGAGTCGTTTTATTTCACTATTTAGATTTTAAAATTATACATAGTATATCACAATTTCTACATGTATGATTGCCATTTCTTTATAATTTTTTTTTCTATAGAATATTATATTAACATAAAATTCAGTAAGATCCCTATGAAATATTTGGATATAAGCTGTAAATATTATTACGATCTCAATTTATCTGGCAGAACCTCTGAGAGATTGCAAAATCTTTGTTTAAATTATAACCTGTTTAATCATTGGTATTAGTCTAACTAAAAATTGTTAAATATTATGGATACCAATTGTGCACGTGTAATGTATGTAATTAAATAAATAAATGGTCTAAATTTAAAAGAACATGTATCATTATATCTTAATGAATTCAATAATTCTGTGATAATGACATTTGTTCTAAAACCGTAATAATTATGGATGAGTGATCATTTCGTATAGTACATAACATTAATTCTCTTTTATGTTTTATAATTTAGATATCCTTGCCATTGAATTTACCGAAATTTAAGAACCAATTTAAGAACCAACCTTCGAAAAATTCGATATTGTTCATGTTTTTGCGTAAATTGATTTCCAAAAATGTTTTGAATATGTTGATAAAGTTATTTCAGAGTCATGAAGAGTGTGAAAGGACACAGTAGTTTGGGTATCTTTAATATATATTTGTTCTGTGATTCGAAATCAGAGACCAGTATTTCAACAAGTTATAGAAAAGCAAGCAGGTGATTTCCAATATATAATATACTGAAAATGGCGATATTTTGAAGCTAAAGCTGGCCCCTTCTATGCTACTTTTAACATCGAGAATCTAAGCAGCTGCGAAACTTATGCATGATTTTTTTTAATACTAATTGTTCTAAAACGATTTTCACTGGACGAATGATATTACGATAAAAAAGTATTTTCAATAGAGCTGTTATAATTTGTAAACAAGTACTTGGAATGGCATATGATTTTGACAGTCATGAAGAATATCATCATCTATGTGTCAGTACAGAAACTGATTTAGTGGCGCAACATATACATTATTAATATAATTAAGTTTCTTTCAAACGTAAATAAAAGACGATATGAGAAAAATAAATGGGAATCTTGCTTATAAAAAATAACAATATTAAACAATATAATTTCTGCTGAAATTCTAGATTTTTTTTCGTTTAGCTTGTTTTCGTATGTTCTGCCTTTATTTTAAATGAACCGCTTTTATATGTTTATTCATAGATTTGTGAAGTAACTTTTTCCTTTGTTTTTTTTTTCACATCGTTATTTTTTTTTTGTGAAAAAAGAACGATATTTTTTATGTTCCTTGAATACGGTGGCATGTCTGTTAGTTTCACTTTTTTTGGTTTTTCTTCGTTTGTTTATAGAAGATCATATAATTAATGAACAAAAACAAAACTATATCAACAATAAATATAAATAATATATATATATATATATATATATATATATATATATATATATATATATATATATATATATATATATGCCAAGTGTGCCAGTGTTGCAAGTGTTGATGGCAATATGTACTATATTGCATGGAATTCATATTATTTTCTCTTGTTTTTTTGCGAATTCCCTTTCTCTTTCTTTTAAATAGTTTGTGGCTTTGCAGAAGAATTATCAGCATGACGACAATATCTCATAATAGGGTAGATGTCAAATAAACACTCAAAAAGTTGCCAGTTTTTATTGAATCGTAATATTTCACTATTTATATCTTAATTTATACATAATATATCACAATTTAGATATATATGATACACATTTCTTCATAAAAATATGTCGCCGATGATGTTTTAGCTCTTTTTGTGTATGTTTTTGATACTGTCGCCCATAAAGCATTAAAACGTTCACTTTTCGTCATAGACCTTCCCGTTAATGGAGCACCAATAATTTTTCACTTAGGGAAATCTGAGTTATCACATTATATCTTCGATGGCTTGTTTTAGGTCTCAGAATAACCATTTTTGACTCCGCAACTAAGCAATACATATGCGTAACATCATTTACAATACCTACGGTAGCAGTGTTGGATACATGCAACAATATGTACTCTATTGCATAGCTTTTATGTTACTCTCCGTTTTTTCTGTGAGTTATTTTCTATCTTTTTAAAGTTTAAGTTTAAACTTTCGCGGTGGAATTGTCAGAGTACGAACGACCTCGAAAAATCACCCGCTTCTCTAGGAAATAAATGTATACAGGCCGAAAAGGAATCACGTAAAAGGTCGTTTTTTTTCTATAAATTCGAAGAAAATCCCGCACGTCCTCGACGGGAAATGCCCCACAACGGGACGGATGACAAACAACCGCCCAAAAATCCGGCCCGGTTCCTGCGAAAATAGCGTCGGTCACGTCGTTTGACGCCGATTGCGAGATCTTCCTCTTTACCCCGCCGCCGCCCCCTCTGTGGCGATTTTATTGTTTCGACGAAAGGTTGGAGCATTGTTCCGACGCGGAGAATATAAAAAGGACACCGTTCCCTAATTATACCGTTGGATTCCGAGCAGTTTATTTCGTTTCGGTTGCAATTTTCGGCGCTGGCGACGCCGCGAACAACGGAGCGTCGCGCTCGCCTCGTTCCTAAGCTGCCTGGATTTTGTCCATCGGAGTGGTGTCAGGTTTTTGCGACGGTTCTGTTTCGTCTGGGAACAATGGACGCGGAAATGGTATATTCGTATTTTACTGCTGGATATTTGTGGCTTTTGTTTTTTCGTTTGTTTCGGTGGCGACGGAAAAAGTAGGAAACGTATCTGCTTGAAAAACTTGCTCTAGTTTCGTCTGTGTATAATGGGGTTCTATTAATTACGTTTAAATGTGACAGTAACGTCGTCCGACAAAAAATTAAATGTCTCCATTTTCCATAAATTTATCATCATCATCATCTTTAATTCATAGCCGATGTTTTGGAGTCATTGTCTACTTTTCAACCAATACGCTACTGTTGGAGCTCCTGTACTGCGTGCTTTCAGGATTTTGGTACATGTTTTTTCGGAGCTATTCGCAGTCTCTTCCATCCAATAAGTCGCCAATAATTTTGCCGCAAAAGTATGTCACTTTTAATTCACTAGATATGTCCAAATAAATCTGCATCTCTGAACTTCTGCCTCAACTGTGCACTATTAGTCACATTTGAAACGCATTGCATTTGAGAAACCTCATATTTACAGATGTCAGGCTGTAACAGTGTCCAAGTCTAGGTGCCATATAGAAGGATTAGAAAGATTAATGTTCGAAAGATATGACTTTTAGTCTTGATTGTAACAGATCAGAACAGAACCTCCCCCATTGATAATTTTAGAGAAGCAAAAGCTTCTGCAGCTTTATCGATTCGGCTTACTACTGGGTCTCGTTGAGATTGACTCAAGCTACTTAAACTACTGCTTAAATAAATACAACAAAGTAAATAAAAAATAATCTGATATACTTTTGAAAGTTTTACGCTTTTAATGCAGTCCTTGATATTCAACACAGCATATTAAAAATATTTGTATTTTTAGAGATTTTTTACCAACCTATTGTATATTTTATCTCTGTTCTGAACTTTTAAGTTCTCCTATCTTACGCTCGCCTTATATCGGTGCCATGTGTTTATCCCCTTGGCAATATTCATTTTCAATAATTATTCTACTATATTGTGCTCCAAGATCTTTTGCTTGGATATGAAGTTTAGAGTATTCGCGTTTGTTAATATTATAGTTTTAATAACACTCTAACACAGACTACAGATAACTGATCCCTGAGAACTTGTGAGATAGTGTTTCAGCGAAGGGATGGTAAGGTGTGAATAAGGAACTATAGATTGTCTTTGGATAGACTATAGTATGTAAATTATAGTAATATGTGTTAGTTGCAAATTAATGATTGGTCTAAGAGAGCAGTTTTAATAATAACTAAAAATGACTATATTGTCGTAGTAACTATAGGAAAAACCAGATTTAACAAATTACTTTTTTGCCGCGTATAATATATGAGTATTGGCAATAAACCATCATTTATTCAGCTCCTCCATCTGGAAATTGACGCTGAAAAATCCTTATTTAAATAGACGAAACGCCTTCGAACCGGAAAGCGCGCAATTCGGCAAAGAAAACGGCCGGACGGCTGTCGTTGTTTTTCGTGTTGCTTTCGGCGCCTTGCCTCTAGCAACTTTATGGTGCAACTACTTTTTAAAGAAAGGTAATAAATCTTTAACAGTACAGCTCGCTGAACCGACTCCGTCCGAAACTAATAATAAATTGTTGAGCGAATTTCCATCTGCCTCCGTTGTGCTGTTTTAATTTTTTCGGGCTTATGTTTGTTTCTGCTTCTGTTTTTTCCTATTTATTTACGCTCGTACTGTATACATTATAATATTTTTAGGTAGTACTGGATAATATTAAAGTAGATCTAGAGATGCTTATCTAGGATTTCTTCATAGTTAAAGTTATTAAAGAGCTTCAATTATTTATGTTCAAGGTTTAAGTTTAAAACACAAGAACTATTAATTTACTGTAAAGTGCTATTTTATATAAGGAAGGAAGAGACGACTCGTTGAATCGATACAAAGCTATACTGACGGTTTAAATCTATACGAAATTAAACCAGGCTGCCTATGTCTAGACGTCTCAGTTATTACCACCTTCGTATTATTGTTTTAATAAAATTATTTTGAGTGTCACCTGTACTTTGAAATTGTACTATTTCTACTCAAATTTCCAATCTATCCTCTTATGCAAGTTTTGGTAACTTTTGATTCCAATAGTCTACGATTAAGAAACTAAGTTACTACAATCTCGCTGGGTGGCCGTTCACCCTGAACTGCAGGCTTCCTTTCAAAGAACAGTAGAGTATGTTATTTTACCCAAACTTAAATCCGCCTTGGTTATCTTGTTGAATTATGAAGCTAGTGTCATGAATTCATGGCCTAGGAGTTTTTTTCGCTAGCAAGCTTTTCGCTTTTAGTACATTCAATTCACCTTTTGTGACCTTACGGCTTCAGCTGCGATACTCTTGCCTGAACTCCACTAAACGACACCAAGAAATGCCTTTAGTAACTTCATTGATTAACTTAAATGTATCATTGGCTCAAAAAAACCATTAATAGGGACTGACAGACCAAGAACTATCTTTATCGGTAATCTGCTAACATATATATAAAAGGCGAATCATACAACTATTAATTATGTCTATTCTTTTAATTAATTTTTATTTATTTATGATTTTTAAGTACTATTAAGGTGTAATTTATTCTAGAAGATAATATAAAAAGTTATTATCACTGATTCAAGTTGCATATGGCTAAGTTTATTAGGAGAAAAAATTAAACATAACTAGAACATATAAATTGAAGGAAATATCACGTGTACCAGAAAGTCATTACTGGATTTTCTAACGGATGTCCCTATTGTCATATGTCATTTTATTTTATTAGCACAAGATTCAAATGTGTTTAAAAGATATGTTATATTTTGTGAAAATAACACCATTATAAATTTATATCTCTTTGAAAAGGTTAAGTTTCGTGCCTGAAAAACGTTACTTATTTAACTACTTTACTTATTTAATAAAAAAATCCGCTGAAAATCATAGTTTGCTTGTAGAAAGTTAATTATGGTGATTTTGATGTGACAAAGAATGTTCTGGCAGACCGAAAAAGTTTGAAGATGCGGTACTGAAAGAGCTATTAGATGAAGGCCCAACCCAAACTCAAAAAAAATTGACAGAAGCGTTAAATGTGACCCAAGATAAAGTTATCGACCGATTTCGTCAATGGGGTATATTTAGATGAGAAGAAGTCTCTCACATTAATTGAATGACAGGCAGATGGAAAGATCGAAAAATTTTCGGTGAAATGCTGCATCAAAGGTATCACCGAAAGTCAATTCTCCATCGAATAGTGACTAGTGATGATATATGTATTTATTTCGCTCTAATCGCAAAAATCATGGTTATTATCTGGCGAAGCCGGCCGACGAACTCCAAGTCCAAATCGTTTTGGTCGCAAAACAATGCTCTGTGTTTGGTGGTACCAGAGTGCTGTGTTTCGAACTGTTGAAACCTATTGAAATAGCTCGACAATAAATGTTCAATTTGAACCATTCATTGAGAAACAGCACATCAAGAAGCGGGAAACGTTATGGCATGAGAGATTATTCTAATTTTTTAAACAAGTATATTTTGTTATCAGTGAAAACTGAGTTGAAAATTCAATAAATAACCATTATTTTATGAAAATATAAGCTCCGATATTAAAAAAATGGCACAAAAGATCCGATTGAAATCAAATAATATCTGGAAACCCCTTTATCCGGGGACGGGAATCAATTTCGTGATGAAACATCCGAAATACCCAGACCAAACTGCGATATCTCACCGTAACCGGGGCCTCTACGTCGTTCAGGTCAACCGCCGTTTTACCACGGCGCCCTCTTCATCAGTTAACAGCCCTTTCGTCGTCCGCCTGCCTCCCACCCGGTCGCTGTCCCCGTCGTCCCACGTCGAACGGTATCCGTACCCGCTGCGCCACCGAATCCCGCAAGCTTGGACTGATGTATGGCGACCGCAGAAGACCGCATTGGACTCTGGCATCTGTTCGCACTCGATGCCATGACAAATAGTTCTTCTCTCTGGATGTTCACGCCCGTCTAAGATGTTATTTATTTATTCTACATCGACGGGACCGGGAAGTAATCAAGCGGATCTCGCGCGAGATTTATATAAAGAACGGAACGGTAGGTTTAATTTCCGTTAAGGTTAGTTTAGGCCTTAAAAATGTTTTATAGAAAGTACCATTGAATAAAAAGAAGAAGTCACAGTTATAGTTAATTTTGCCTGATATAATGAAAATTATTGTAGGATTTTCTCACTTAAAAAAGTACATTTTTAATGGCAATGTTATATGCTTACAAAAGAGAATAGAAAAAAATTGGCAGTGCTATTTATAGTTGAGTTGAAACTTTTACAACTACATTCTAGTAGAATTTTTACATCATGTTAATCGTTAAATTCTAAGTAAACAGCAATATTCTCATTAAAATATATTAGACTTTCTCAGAGTTATACAAAATAAGCGAACATTTACAACGGTACAGAAAAGACACAGATCAGAACAGATCTTTGTCTTCTAGACCTTTCCGATACAGATATAACATAGTTGCATCATCTTGTTTGTATTGGGATTTTCCAAAGATTTAACAAGAAATAGAAGAACGATTTAATCAAAATTATTTATTAATAAACTCATATTTTGTTATTATTTTATACAACTCTAAAATTTACAATAATTTTGTGTAGTACTTTATCGCACAGACAGTTCCTCTTGCGCACTATGTTTTCTTTGAGATATCTTTATTCAATCTCGACTGAGACTTCATTTTCAATACTTAATAATAATACTTAATAAAAATATTGGGTCCTCAAAAACACTCATATTTACATATCAGGTACATATGGCGCCGAAAAAAAAAACATAGAAATCATTATTTTTTGTGTATATAAAATATTTATTGAAATACGAATAAAAGTCAAATTTAAAACTTTTTCAGCGAAAAGAAATATTAAGCTCTATTTTTTAAAGTTTTTAGATTTGTAGACAAATTACATTACCATCTTATTTGGCATCAAATTTGATCAAAGTAGTGATATTTTGAACTATCTATACTTTTTTAAATAGAAATTGTAAGGAAAGGTTTGGTTTTCGTATGGTAATAATAATAATAATAATAATAATAATAAAAATATCTACTCATCTGCAAGGAGTTTTGGGTAAGTATAACCGTGGAACAAAACTAGAGAGATTTATAAAATTACATGTGTGGGTAGAACTAAAAGCTCAATAAGATGGCAGGGCTGCCTTTGCTGGATATTTTATGGTTTTGAAAAAGCTGCGGATAAAGTGTCTTTTTCGATAATTACTTATTAAGTACAATTTTGCTTGAATCATAAAAAGTGTAGATTTTACATGGAAAATATTTTTATAATATTTATAAAATATGAAAGTATTACCTTATTTGAAAGGCAACAATTTTTTGACAATTTTTCCATACATTTTTCCATATATACTTAGCGAACATTGCGATTTTTAGTCATTTTTAAACTTTTATTTATTACTCTGGATTAATCAAAGATAAGTAGTTAAAATATCACTACTTATACAAAAAAGATACGTTAAAAAGCATAGCTTAAACGATGTTTTCGCTGAAAATTTTTTAAAATCGAATTTTGCTCGTATATCAAAAAATATTTTATATACCTAAAAATAATGATTATTTTAATGTTTTTTTTTTCAACCCCATATTTATCTGATATGAAAATGTTAGTCTATTTGGAGACCTAAATTTTTTTGCCTTTTATATCCTAAAAAAGTCTTGAAAATCAAGTCTCAGTCGAGACAGAACAAAGTTATCTAAAAAAAAAAACGTAAGTACCCAAGCAGGATTAGCTGTACAATAAAATGTTATACAGGTTTTTTTTACATTTGGAATTTCTAGAAAATAATAATAAAATGTCTGTTTATTAAAAAGAATTTTGATTACATTTTTCTACTATTTCCTCCTAAATCTTTGAAACAGCCCAATACAAATATTAAGTCTGTATCTAAAAGGTCCAGAAGGTAATGATAAAAATATTTGTTCTGACCTTTATCTGTCCTCATCAACTGTAAATTGTATTTGCTAATTTTTGATGTATTATTTTCTATAACTCTGATAAATTTTAAAATTTGTAATGAAAATATCGCTGTTTATATAGAATTTGACACTCAATATTATCTAAAAATTGTAGCAGAAACTAGTTATAAAATTATTAACTCAGCTATAAATAGTATTCGCTCATTTTTCTTCTATTTTTCTTCTATAACTCTAGAAAAGTCTAAGGTAAGTTAATGAAAATGTCATTGATGTCATGTAGAATTATTAATGCTCAACAAGATGATATAATTATTACGAGTGTTTATCTGAAAAAGTTATAAAATAATTCAGTTATAAAATAATATAAAATAACTATCAGGTCATCTACAAATAGTAAGGTAGTTAATTTTGATTTTTTCCATAAAACTAATAATAGTCATCCTTGCCATATATGTTACCTGAAAGATCTAAAAAATTAGCGATAGAATAACTTCTTTGCTTGCTACGTATTAGATCCAATTATCTTTAAATCTGGAAAATTATATCTCTGATTAAATATCAAGGTTGATTATAGAAAATAAACTATTTTTTAAACAAATGTAATTCTAAATACTTGTGTTTTCCTTTTCAGTAAGAACTTTAGTAAGAAATAAAAAGACACCGAATATAATTGGTCTAATTTTTTTCTTTCCTGGTTAAATAAATTAATTTAATTTAAGCGTATTATCATGGCAACAGTCTATGTTCAATACCTTTCCAAAACAATTAATTAGATACCGTGTTCTTCCCACTACCTTCCTACACAAAGGTATTTTTAGATGAACAAGTGGTCAACGACAAAATACACCTGTCTTAATACAATTTCCGAAAAAGGTTTTACTTATCTATAATTAGATCAATATTTTTTTCTGGGTAATCTTTAACCTTATATCAGGCCTTGCCATGTCAAAACTCTGATAAATCTATATGAATAAAGGTCTCGACTACAGGATCCTGATAAATTCTCGATTGGAAAGCTTTTGAATGGTACACCTTCATTCATCAGATATGAAAATGCAAGGAGATTTTGTGGTCATAGTATATTTTTAGTAATTGATATATTTGGGGTGGGGGGTTAATTATAGATGGACTGATGTACAGGTACATCCTTTGGGCGATTATATATATGGTTGTGACGGTTCTGTCTGCAGGAGATGATATACATTTTTAAAATACAATTATAATATACACAATGTATATATATATATATATATATATATATATATATATATATATATATATATATATATACAGATAAATCTGTATAAATAAACGTTCCTACTACAGGATCCTGATAAATTCTCGATTGGAAAGCTCTTGAATGGTACACCTTCATTCATCAGATATGAAAATGCAAGGAGATTGTATAGTCATAGTATATTCTTAGAAATTGATATATTTGGGGAGGGTGGGTTAATTACAGATGGACTGATGTACACGTACATCCTTTGGACGATTATATATATGGTATTGACGGTTCTGTCTGCAGGAGATGATATACATTTTCAAAATACAATATATATAATAAAAATCAATAAATATATCAATAAAACATCATTTTACATTGTTATATTAAAACAATTCAGGGAGTAACCCACACCAAGAATGAGAATATTCTAATATTTCTAACACATGGGACTCGCGCATTCGCAGTATATTCACTCTACCGGAGTCTAATGTCTCCTAAATTAGAAATTACTCGAGTATGATCTCAGACAGATCTCTCCACATCTCCAGATTATCACGTGCCGCCGGCAATCCTCCTCTACCTCTCTTATCGCCTCCATATAGCCGTGTACCAACGTATGGAGATTTACGGGCAGGACAACGACCGTCACCCAAAAAACTCGACATTCTGCCCTTTTGGTTTGTCTTCTCGCTGCCACATTCCGTACGCGAAGAGATAAATCCGACGCGGCGGACGCGGAGAGCGATTTGTCTGGCGGCGATTGGTCCGGCTTTATATTCAATGGTGTCGGATCGCTGGAAGGGAGGCGGAAGGGATTGGGGGGCGGAAGGGATTGGGGCGCGATGTTGTGGCAAGGGTACGATGGTGGAGGCGTCCTGGAGGTGCGGGAGCGAAGGGCGACCGAAGAAAAACACGAGATCGGCCCCGGTAAATAGGGTTGGCGGAATGGTGATGGTTTAATGCTGCCCCTTTTCGGTTAGATGCGGTGTTTAATTGCCGGGAGGTGGGTTCGAGAGTGTGTGCGAGTGTGTGCGGCGATGTTTTTGTCGTCGTCTTTTTGCCCACGAGTCCGATGGGAAATCATTATTTTGATTGTTGTTTTTGTTTCGCGTGATGTTGTGTATCAACGATCTACCGTGTAATTTATTCTTTACAATCCGTACGCGATTTATTATATAAGTTATGAAATGCGAAAGGATTTCAAACAATTCAACAACAATTTCATTTTTTTAATAGTTTCTTTTATTAATTTACTTAACGCTGTTTTATCTAAAGGAAAGTGGGGGAGACTTGTTCTTATCTATCAGAAAGCAGACAAACTCGACTCACTCATATAACATATATATTTTTTCGTGTTTTCTTGAACAGTAGGACAGTAATTAAGTATATATGTATAATAATTTTTCTAATTGTTTATTCGATTCGAAGGGTCAAAAATGTACAGGAAAGTGTTCCCCCTGAAAAACCTACTTCGATAGCTCTTTTTTGTAATAACTGTATTTGGAGAGCTTCTTTTGATGTTAATAACACTGATTCACTTTGTGCCTTGGTTGCTCACAATTGACTGTTTCAGTTAGAATTTCCTGTAAATTAATAAAACAGACACAGCATTTTTCATAGTTTATTTAAGCTAATTAAAAATGAACAAGTGCATCAAGTGAACCAAGGCGGGTTTTCACTTAGATTATTCTAATTTGGCCTCTTGAATAGTTTTTCATATTACATTGATGTATTGGCCCATAAATAGATGTATTTAGGTCTTTAGGTATAAAAATGAGAGTCATGGAATCAAACAATATCTGCCATACTTTTCTGAAAAAATATGAAACAATTATTTTAAACTATTCTTTTAATGTCAGCTTTAATAGGTCAACTGAAAAGTCCCCGGCTTACCATAGCAAAACATATTTTTTTGGCAAAATTAGTTCTTTTATTCAACATAATTCTCTTCAAGGGAGATACATTGATTACGGAGACCCTTCAACTTTTCGATACCATTTTTGTGGTACGATTTGTCCTTTGTTTCAAAATAGGCCTCAGTTTCGGCGATCACCTCTTCATTCGACGAAAATTTCTTCCGAGCCAGCATTCTTTTGAGATCCATTGGATTGGTGAAGCAGCACTTTCTTGTTCTTCAAATGCGGCTGTTTCTCGGCGATTTCGTCCTTGGAACGGTTCAATAACGCTATGTAATAGTCGCTGTTGAGGGTCCTTCCTTTTTCAAAGTAGTTAATGAAAATTATTCCATGCGCATTCAAAATGCAGACGCCATAACCTTACCAGACCACTGTTGGGTTTTTCCAGGCTTTGGAGCGGGTGGACGGGTGCAGTCCACCAGGATGACTCTCGATTGGACTTCGGAGTGAAATGATGGAGCCATATTTCATTCATTGTAACATATTGACGCAAAAACTTGGGATTATTACGCTTCATCACCTTCAAACACTGCTCCGAATCATCACCTCGTCGTTGTTTCCTGGGGCAGTGTTAGGAAACTCGGCATCAATCCAAATTTTTGCTTCAACTGTATTTTTTTTTCTTCAAAAATCAATATTTTATCAAAACGCGAAATTCCTTTTTATCCATTTTTTTCACAATAACAAAAGATGTTTCACTCAAAATGCTATACTTCACAAACTAATGATCCGAGAGCTGTCAAACTGTCAAGACGCATCTTTTGAGGGTTAGGGTAGGGGAAGTAAAAAACAATTGACCTGTTACAACATTAACAGTGTTTTACAAAGAGTCGAATAAAGTGTAGTCGTGAAGGAGCATAATGCCTTTATAGTCAATTTTGGTCTTTCTTAAGCACCTTACTTGTTAGTGTTGCTGTTAGTTGTATTAGTTGCTATGATAGACAAAAATTTCAAATATTCCTAACAATACTTTATAGATATCATTTGCATCTTAAAATTATCATCTCGAAATTTCTCTACTTCTTCAGATAAAGGGCAATGGCAGAATATTTTAGCAGTTGTGTGACGTTTGATTTCCGTAATACCGTTATCAGAGTCCCCAACTAGTGATCGTACTATCAATGGATACTTTTTAGACAGTATAAGCTTGCACTTCGTAATATTCTTGTTGTGTGTACTAATGATATTTTTAACAATTATTATATTTTTAATTAAATAATTTAAGTTTTGACTTGTTTGATCGACTGTACGAACCATACTGAAGGTTCATTTTAATTATTCTGTATACTAAACCCTTAGTATAATGTAAAAGCCTTTTTTTACCAACCAGTGTTTTATTAAACGTGATATATAAAATCTTATTAAACTTAATTTCATTAAAAGAATTCGATAAAAAATATGTGTAAAATGAAGGCTATGCTAATCTTGTAAAAGGCACAGTATGACTATAAGGTAGCTTATAGTCCATTCAAGCCTGAAACAGTTTCTGCAAGTTTAACTATAGTAGGAGTTCATTAGTTGGAATAGCCAACAGATCAAGGTGCAAATAATAGGAGAGTGAGTTTATAGCAACTGGAAAGGTGAATATACTTTCAATGTTCTGAGAGTTCATACTGAAAACAAAAATAGGACTAGAGCTCAGTATTTATACTTGACTTCAACTTTTACATTGTAGATTTCGCAGATATTTTATTTCGTGTCGTTTAACTAAAACAACTATTTAAAATAGTAATTATGCAACTTATGGGGCATCAATTGCACTAAAATAAGTATTCACATAATATATAATGGAACGTATAATATATCTTAAGCACACTTTATACGGTCTGCCTTTTTTCTGACTAGTTATCGATATGAAACCCCTGTTTGTTGCGATAAAAAAAGCCCGACCCTATTTTAATGGCGACGAATCATAACCCTTTATCTATTTCTGATTGGAAGCCATCTTTCCATTACGGAAGCCCCATGATCTGAATCAGTTGCAAAACCAATAAAATGCCTCGTAATTTCCGAGAGGAATTGAATAAAGAATCGATACCGCTCCATTTTTGGATTACAAAAGGAGATTTACTGGATTGAATCGGGAACTGGTGAAAAAAACGAGCGTCTAGCCAAGTGCGCAAGTATAGCGGTTGTAGACATAAGATTTTTTTAATGCGCTGCAATTCTATTTCGTTGTTAGGATGTTTGATAGAGTTTGGTAATTTTCTTGTTGTGATAATGTACTTAATTTGATTGCACTAATTATTTTACTGTTTAATTGTAAAATAATTTAATTTAATTGTTTAACTATCAAGGAAAATCCATGGGTTTGAGTGTCCTAAAATGTATAAAATATGGCTTTAATAGCTTCATATATTGTCTTGCGTCATTTTATAGAGTTCATGCAGCTTTTTTCAAAGGGACGAACTATGTACCGAGAATGAAAAACTAAGAAGAAAGAAGTTATATTTGAACCATCGTTGCCAACTTATGGGGAATTTCCCAATCTGCGAGGAATTTTTTCTTTACATTAACAGTTCAATGGAAAAGATTCCATCCCGACACATAGATAGCGCTACTAGAATTAAATCCATGTTTTTAGTTAGCCCGAACCCTCAAAAGATGCGAGTATAGATTTGATAGCTGTCGGGTCATTATTTTGTGAATTATAGCATTTTGAGTGAAGCAACTTTTGTTATTATGAACAAAATGGATAAAAAGGATTTTCGCGTGTTCATAAAATATTGTTTTAGAAGGGAAAAAATAAAGTTGAAGCAAAAACTTGGCCTGATGCCGATTTTCCGGACATTGCCCCACGAAAATCAGCAATCAAGGATTGATATGCTAAGTTTAGACGAGGTGAAATGAGCACCGAAGACGGTGAACGCAGTGGACGCCCAAAAGAGGTTGCTACCGACGAGAACATTGAAAAAATCCACAAAATGATTTTGAATGACCGTCAATTCATATTGAATGGAATAGGAGACACTCTAAAGATATCAACTGAACGTGTACATCGTATCATTCACGAATATTTGGGTATGAGAAAGCTCTGTGCAAAGTAGGTGCCGCGCGAGCTCACTTTTGACCAAAAACAATGACGAGTTTATGATTTAGACCAGTGTTTAAAGATGATCAAGCATAATAAACCCGAGTTTTTGCGTCGATATGCAACAATGGATGAAACTTCATTTACTCCGAAGTCCATTCGACAGTCATCCAAGTGGACTGCACACTATGAATCCGCTCCAAAGCGTGGGAACATGCAACAGTCGGCTGGCAAGGTTATGACGTCTGTATTTTGGGACACGCATGGAATGATTTTCATTGACTATCTTGAAAATTGGAGGACCATCAGCAGCGATTATTAAATAGTGTTATTGTATCGTTTGAAGGACGAAATCGCCGAAAAACGGTCGCGTTTGAAGAAAAAGAAAGTTCTGCTTCACCAAGACAATGCATCGTGTTACAAATCATTGAAAACGATGGCAAAAATCCATGAATTGGGCTTCGAATTGCTTCCCCATCCACCGTATTCTCCAGATCTGCCCTCCAGCGACTATTTCCTGTTCTCAGATTTCAAAAGAATGCTCGATGGCAAGAAATTTTCGTCGAATGAAGAGGTGATCGCCGAAACTGAGGCCTATTTTTAAGCAAAAGACAAATCGTACTATAAAAATGGTATCGAAAAGTTGGAGGGTCGCTGTAATTAGTGTATCACCCTTGAAGGAAATTATGTTTAATAAAAAAAACTAATTGTGCCAAAAAAATGTGTTTTACTATGGTAGACCGGGCCGTTAACCGGCAATTGACCTGGTACTGAAAAATTTCTTTCAAATTTTTCTCCCTAATTTGCGGATTTTGACTTGGATTATTTTTCGGGAATTTTATAAATTGGCATTGGGAATTCTGGTTTGAACTGATGCATTGTTCTTTTTTTAGTTCGAGAATTGACAAGAAAATATTTTCACTCGACTCGAAGTAACTAACTATTGTAAATTCTTTTGTCTACCTCATCCAGTATTGTTATGGAATATGGAACTGCACTATGATCCCGCAAATCGATAATGGCGCGAATTCGGATTAATCCAGCTCGGCGGAAGACCCAACTCGGCCAACGAACCGCTTAACACGAGCCCCAATAAAAACAAGTCACGTATTGCAATTCAATATTCGCCAAATTCGTCGTTTTTATCCGGCAGAACGGATTTACGCCGTACGACCTCCTATAAATGATCAACTATTCAGTTGTAAATTGAAAGGAAAAGGTCAGAAATGAATCGGATTGGGAAACGTTCGGCTCGCGCGCGCCCTCGTACACAGAAGTTCGCGCGCGTTCCTGCTTCCTGTTAGTCCTTTCTCTGTTCCATTGAATGGATTTGAGTGATGATGCTCATGCTTATGGTGGAAAGATTTCCCTTACGCGTCAAGGATTTGATATAATTATGGCTTTGGTTGAGGAAGTTATTAATATTAATCGTTTGGTTGTGTCCAGCGACTTCTATTTAATTTATGGACTGTGGTATGAAGGGTGTTAAATATTTCTTGATAATTTTGTCATAATTGTTAAGTATGGGCAAAGCTAAGGAAGAACATATTATTTTTTCTTTGGTGTCGTTGGCTTAAAACAATGTCTGAAAATTTTTATCTATAACTAATAGTTATATTATGAAAATCTTATTAATTTTAATTTGTGGTTTCTGCTAATTCTTAATTTGAAGATGTAGCAGGACCTTTTAGACCAGAACAAATAATTTTTGATGATATATTTTGGTAAATGTTTGATTATAGTTTAAAATTTTTTATTTAATATAACATATTTCTAGAGTTTCGTTGCATATTTTGAGCAAAATTTATAACAAATTAAGAGAGTATATATGTTATTTTAGAGTTCGTATTTCTATAATAATAAAACATTATCAAATTTAGTTTCATAAAGCAAACTTTGACTATTCAGTTGTAAATTAAAAGGAAAAGATCAGAAATGAATCGGATTGGAAAACGTTCGACTCGAGCCCTCACCTACACAATTTCGTGTGCGTTCCTGCTTCCTGTTAGTCCTTTCTCTGTGCCATTGAATGGATTTGAGTTTCGTTGGACATTTTGGGCAAAATTTATAACAAATTAAGGAAGTATATATGTTATTTTATAGTTCGTATTTCTATAATAATAAAACATTATCAAATTTAGTTTCATAAAGCAAACTTTGACTATTCAGTTGTAAATTAAAAGGAAAAGATCAGAAATGAATCGGATTGGAAAACGTTTGGCTCGAGCCCTCACCTACACAATTTCATGTGCGTTCCTGCTTCCTGTTAGTCCTTTCTTTGTGCCATTGAATGGATTTGAGTTTCATTGGACATTTTGAGCAAAATTTATAACAAATTAAGGGAGTATATATGTTATTTTAGAGTTTGTATTTCTATAATAATAAAACATTATCAAATTTAGTTTCATAAAGCAAACTTTGACTATTCAGTTGTAAATTAAAAGGAAAAGATCAGAAATGAATCGGATTGGAAAACGTTTGGCTCGAGCCCTCACCTACACAATTTCATGTGCGTTCCTGCTTCCTGTTAGTCCTTTCTTTGTGCCATTGAATGGATTTGAGTTTCATTGGACATTTTGAGCAAAATTTATAACAAATTAAGGGAGTATATATGTTATTTTAGAGTTTGTATTTCTATAATAATAAAACATTATCAAATTTAGTTTCATAAAGCAAACTTTGACTATTCAGTTGTAAATTAAAAGGAAAAGATCAGAAATGAATCGGATTGGAAAACGTTCGACTCGAGCCCGCACCTACACAATTTCGTGTGCGTTCCTGCTTCCTGTTAGTCTTTTCTCTGTGCCATTGAATGGATTTGAGTTTCGTTGGACATTTTGAGCAAAATTTATAACAAATTAAGGGAGTATATATGTTATTTTATAGTTCGTATTTCTATAATAATAAAACATTATCAAATTTAGTTTCATAAAACAAACTTTGACTATTCAGTTGTAAATTAAAAGAAAAATATCAGAAATGAATCGGATTGGAAAACGTTTGGCTCGAGCCCTCACCTACACAATTTCATGTGCGTTCCTGCTTCCTGTTGGTCCTTTCTCTGTGCCATTGAATGGATTTGAGTCATGATGCTCATGTTTTTGGCGGAAAGATTTCCTTTACCTTCCAAGGATTACAAGGAGTTGATATAATTATGAGTTTGGTTGAAGAAGTTATTAATATAAATCGTTTGGTTGCATCCAACGACTTCTATTTAATTTATGGTCTGTGGTATGAAGGGTGTTAAATATTTCTTGATAATTTTGCCATAACTGTTAAGTATGGGCAAAGCTAAGGAAGAACATATTATTTTTTCTTTGGTGTTGTTGGCTTAAAACAATGTCTGAAGATTTTTATCTATAACTAATAGTTATATTATGAAAAGCTTATTAATTTTAATTTGTGGTTTCTGTTAATTCTTAATTTGAAATTGTAGAAGGACCTTTTGGATCAGACCATTTAAAATGCCAAATAATTCTTGATGATATATTTTGGTAAATGTTTGATTATAGTTTAAAAATTTTTATTTAATATAGCATATTTCTAGAATTTCGAGCAAAATTTATAACAATTTAAGGGAGTATATATGTAATTTTTAGATGTTGTAATCATATATATAGTAAACCTTGAAGTGGAATTAATGTTTATTGAACTCAAATAGTCTGACTTATATAACTAAGGCGAATATAGTAATTTAACAGCAATATAGTAATACTATACATTACATTATTACATATTACAGAGCTTTGTATATGAATGTATTTTATAGATATACATTCTTTCATAAAATGTTTATACTAGATTATATGCTTTAGCTTCTGCATATTAAATGTTTTATTTATTTTCTTAATATATATTATTATTAATTATAATTAATTACTCTTGAAATACTAATTTCTTTCTGATTTTCTTGAGATTGAGTCTTGTAATAATAGTAAAAGTCAAAGCAGTTATAATAACGAATACAATGTTGCGTGAGTAAGTTTGTTGCAAAATAATGTATGCAAATCTATTTATGACCATTTCTGTTGCAATCAGCTTTCAGGGTAAGGTCATAAAAGTTGTAAATGTAAGCTTCGAGCTAGTAAATAATTTTCTAACGGCTTTAGAGGCTGTAAGTGCGCAATTATTCGTATCTCTCGGTCAATATTCACTGATTATTACTAGCTAATAACGTAATGTTTTATTTTACAACTATTGAAATCAATACATGATTCATTCGCCAATTTTGAAGAAGTTAGAAAATTACTTGATGAATGGTTTTGCTCAAATAAGAAACCGTTTTTGGGATGGCAACCATAAATTATCTGAAAGCCAATTAATGGCCAATAACTTTCTTTTTTTATAAATAATTCTTTCTATTTTCTTGAAAATTACGCATTTTTTCCGAAAAACCTATTAATGACTTTCTGTTGTATGTATCATTGCCTCGTCTGTATCTCTTTCCGAACGAACCTTTAAAGCCCCACCTAGAAAAAAATGACATCCAAATACGTTTTTTCTAACCTCTTCCAGAGAACAATGCGAAATAAAAGGGAATCAACTTAGCATAAATGTATTAATAATGAATAATTCTGAGAAGCGTACGGTGGCGCATTAAATAAAATACAGAGTCAACGTTGCTCGGCTTTTATGGCCACTATAATCTCCGCGCTGACAGCGAACATATTTGGAAAATTAATGGGTCGCACAAGTGGCTTAAATGGGCCTATGGTAATCTATAGCTGGATTTTTGGTACATTGCAAAACTGTATCAAATCGATCGGGGCCTCTCTGTGCGAAGAACGAAGTTTACTATGAATACGGATGGATAAAACACTAATTAGGTCTGGTCCAAAATCGCAAAACCAGAACTGTTTATATTTGAAAATGTTTAATAGTTGATTATTTTCATTGAAAACTCCATGGAAATGAATACATCGAAAATAACAGCAAAAGTAAAATATAAGCACGTGGATTCATTAATTGCTGCCACGAAAAGCAATCATTATGTTGACATATACATTTAATGCATGTTTCAGGCTGAAGTATGTTCCGGAATTCTTTAAGGCGGCACAAATAATTATGCTCAAAAAACCTGAACAACAAGTCGAATCTTACAGGCCTATTTCGCTACTACCTGCAATATCAAAGCTATATGAGAAACTAATATCTAAACATATTAAAAAATTGTAATGTAGAAATGTTCATTTGGTTGGTCGGAATGTGTGGCTGTTGATACGATTGTTTGTCCGAATACTCACTACTATTTTGGGAAGGAATTTGCACGATAACTAAAAACACTGGTTGAATAAAAAGTTGTTTATTACGATATTGAATGATACATGTGGTCGAAGGGAGAATGGGCAGAATATTAAGCTAGGTAAAGGAAGTACGGTAGCGCTGTGGAAGTGGTACAGTTACAAGGCGGTGGAGAAAAGAGAAGAGAGCAGGACGTCATCGTGATGGTCTTTTATAGCCTGGAACTGCATTGTACCAATCCACTGGTATTACCAACCTTTGAACTTTTGTAGCTGAATGCGTGGTGGTCTAAAGGGTCGTGGCGGTTGCCACAGTAATAATACCAGATTTCCAGTTTGGTTTTCGCAATCATGATTCAACAATCGATCAAGTGCACAGAGTAACTGCGGCTATTGAAAGAGCGTTTGAGGAAAAGAAATACTGCCCTGCAATATTCCTGGATGCCTCACAAGCTTTTGATCGGGTTTGGCATTTGGGATTAATCTGTAAGATGACCAAATTGTTACCGCATATCTATTGTCAATTGCTGGAGTCATATCTTTTCGGAAGAAAATTTAGAGTATCGCACGAAATGGCGTTCTCGACATTTAAAACTATTTCGGCTGGAGTTCCACAAGGTAGCGTCTTATGACCTCTCCTATATCTGCTCTGCACTGCTGATATACCAACAATAAAAGAAGCACTATTTGGGACCTTTGCTGACGACACAGTCATTATCCAAAAGATATATCTCTGCCTAGGGCAATAGAAAAAGTGTAAATGACAGTGAACAAAATCTATAAATGGACGAAAGTTTGGAAAATTCAACTTAATAGCTCTAAATCTGTCCACCTTAATTTTGCATTGCGGCGAAATACTAAAAACTTAATTATACCACTCAATGGATGCCCGATTCCTCAAGCAGAATCAGCTAAATACCTTGGAATCCATCTTGATGGTAGATTAAATTGGAAACATCATGTTCGACAAAAAGCAAAACACATTAGAACCAAAATAAAACAACTATATTGGTTAGTCGGAAGATACTCTCAACTTGATCTAAAATCAAAGAGGTTCATCTATAATACAATTATAAAGCCAATTTGGACCTATGGGGTGCAAATATGGGGTTGCACTAAAAATTCAGATCAACTAGTCATACAACGCTGTCAAAACAAAGTTCTTTAAGGTTGATTACCAATGCCTATCGCTACGTAACCAATGAAGACCTGGAAATCAAATGGATTTGCGAAGTTAAATTTAAGGAAGATTTCGTCTTGAAACACGAAAGAAGTTTACTAAGTCATACTAACGTGTAAGCAATACAATTGCTGGATAGCGAGCAGGATGTCAGGAGTTTGAAGCGAACAAAGCCATACGAACTTATAAAAAGTGTATAACTTTAGTGTAATCTATAGCTATAAGTTATTATAATTTAATAATTGAGGAATAAATATTGATGTGTTTTCTCGCGCACGTCTTACTTGTGAATTAATCCAAGTACATAGGAAAACTAGTAATAAATTAATTGTAAATTAAGATTGTACTAAGCGTATCTAATAAAGATGTTATAAAAAATAATTAATTACAATTATGCTTTTCCCTATAGCTATATATGTAAATATATTTGTAATACTATAAAGTATTAAAATTTTAAATAATATAAAATAGAGATAAAAACCTAAAATATAATGAAAATACAACACCATACAGATTTTAAAGTGATACCCACTCTACTACCTAATATTTGAGAGTCGGTGCTGCTTTCAACACAAACAACACTAAGGTAACATTTGTACTAGACACTCTAGAAGTAATAAGTAATATCCGAAAGTATTAAATTTTATGGTTAAAAATTATTTCCGCCACTGTAATCTGTTCGAAATTGAATAATATCAGTATTATTTTCTCTCATAGCTTAACAATAACTCTGATTTTAGGACAACTAAGTTAAACCAACCCTACACCACACGCATAATTTTAGTGCTCTAATAGCTTAATCATAAGTATTCATTTGAAAAATTGGTATATCTTAATAGAACATAAAGAAAATGACGTAAATTTTCTGTTATACTAATCGTAACTTCATTTATGTCACTATATGTAAGGCTAATGCCGTAACGTCGACACCTACAAAAAATATGTACGTATTTTTTAACGTACGACCTAATCAATAATACAGAGAGAAAAAACAGGGTTATATATACCTCGTTTAAAATTTTGCCAACATATTATAACAGATATTGTGGCAGACACTATCGTTTATCATCACAACATATTCTTTGTGGGGAAAACAACAATTTGTCATAGCTTTTGAATAGCTATACCGTTTACCTTAACGGTATTGACAAGGGATATCTAAAAATACTTTGTAAACGACGTGGCTAAAGTTATATTAATTTTTTTGCTGCTTTCTCCCGGCATTATTAATCATCTTCGAAGTTAATTAACTTTTTGTTCGACGTGTATCCGAACCGTAAGTCAATTTCGCTTTTTGTTCTTGTTTTGTATCTATTATTTGCACTTGAACGTGCTTGCGGACTGTATCTTGTACATTATTGACTTTAATTTTTACAATATAGCAGTATTTATTGTCGATTTTACTTAACACTTGAATGAAACGTTATCTAATGTCATAACAATTATGTTTAATGAACAGGAAATAGCCGACATTTTTGAAACATGTTAAATATTATGTATGTAAGCCTTATTTTCCCTTTCTGCACATATTATGAAAACTATGTAAAATGGCCCGTCGAACTTATATTTAATTTTTTTATCCACCAAAACAAACAAAAATTATTTGTTATTTTGGGGTTGATCGAGACAATTTAAGTGTACTGGCATTGGCTGACATAAATTAAGATTGAGTATTTTAGTTAAATTAAGGATTGTACATGGTTTGAGTAATTAACTAAAAAATCAAGATCATTCAAATAATATTTGCTCGTTATACAAGCTGAACTGAAAAGGAAGCAAGACCTGAAGAAGGCAGATGTCGAAACGTCGTCAATACATTAAAGGCTTTTTAAAGAACCAAATTCAAATAGAGTCCAACTAACATCAAAGTCAGTAACTAACAATATAAATAGAATATTAAAACAAATATTAAAATTAATATAATTTATTGTAATATTATAGTATAGTAGTATAGTAGTACTTATAAATGGACCATGAGATCGAGTACTAGGAGCGTTTCTATATAATTTTATAGTGGTGTAACCTGTAGGTCTAATCCATCTTTTGGTAAGTTTTTATTAATTGTCCTGAATAATGCTGATATTTATTCCGTTTTCAAATTTATTTTTTATATTGTTACTAGTCGTTAGCTTGAATCTAGGTATGATTTTAGGATGACCCATCGACCCTATCTTAGTCTCCAGTGTAATAATGTTTATATATTAACAATGTTTCTCTACGAAATGCATCTCACTGCACTACACTACACGAGATCAAATGGTTTGGTTATTTTGAGTCTGTGTCCTATTTTGGTGTTACCCAAGAGTTGTATTACTTCCATATTGATATGAGATTGGTCTGAAGGTCTCCGTATAAGTAACCAGTCATGTAGTATCTCGGTGCACCTACAATACTTCTCATGATTTTGTTCTGGAAAACTTGTATTTATATTAGTCTTCTCGGAACATCCCCATAATTGAATTCCATATGTCTATATGGGTTTAAATATTTGCTTATATAATAGCAGTTTATTATGTACTGTTAATTGTGGTTTTGTTTCAATTTACCAATATATTTTCCTATGTTTGAACTACAGTTCCTTCCTCTTTGTTACGTGTGCCTTCCAGCAAAGTGTTTTCATGTTTTACTGTGATGAAATATACTTACTTTTACAGGTTTCGTCGCTAAAAATGATTCCTGTGTTTCTTGAATCATGACTTCTATATTCTCCACGATTTAGAATTGAGATTTTTGATCGCCTAATTTAAAATTTTAATCTCATCTCCTTATTTGGTTTTTGCGTTACTCCGTCTATACATTATTCCTGTAATCTGTCATAATAACTGCATTCTGTCATAACATTTTAACCAACAGAAATATGAAAATGAAGATTTTACCTCCTTAAAATCGTTATAGAGGCTTCCTCTTACTATTACATCTGTTAAACATCTGTGAAATCTCTCAGACCAGTTTAGAATAGATGCGAAGTTCTATGTTAGACTTTGTGAGTTTATTGGTAGATAAGCTACAGGAAAATTATCTATTTGTATCCTAAAAGTTTTGATTTTATCTTTGGTCGTTTTGTCTTCTCCCAGAACTTCTAACATAAGTTTTGCAATAATTACATGTTTTATAAAACACTTTAGGAATTAGAAGAATCTTTAGGGAATACTTTAGAATTTTTATTGGTATTCAAGGCAGCAAAACACTTTTTTTAATTCGTGTTTTGTTGAACCCAATTTTAACCTAAAAAAAGCTGCTAAAAATTAAGTCATACCAATAATAATGATGTGCCGACATATTGAGCACTCGTTTTTCCATCAAAGGAAATAGAGAATAGCATCGTTTTCCTATTACCGGTGTATTATGCGGGTGTCTGGTTTCCGAATAACGCAGAATCTTTCGCTGAATATTTTATTATGTGTAAGATAGGTTTCGTGAAAGGGAAGCCGAGATTTGAATCGCCGAGTTCTATTAAAGATATGTCGATGACTTTTATCCAATATAAAAATACGCGTTATTTTCATTTCGGCTTTACTTTTGGCACTTTCGAGGCACTGCCATCAGCCATTTAGAGTCTTACCAAAAAGTATATTTCGCGACACCCTTTGTTCTTACTCGTTCACGAACGATCTTGTTCTTTTATATATTTTTATTAAATAATATTATATAATGTTTTGGTTAACAGAGACAAATAAATCATTATGTTAAGGCATAAGAAATCACTAAATTTATCGCATATATTTTTTGGAATATAGTTCAAATAAGAGGTAAATATAAAAATACTTTTTGAATAATCATTCATTGATATGTATGTAAAATAGTTAGGAGGCAGACTAATATTTCGCTACTATTTTTAATTTAAATCCTTCTATTGGCGTTATATTAATTATTAATAATATTAATTGCATTCTAACAATCATGCCTTACTAAATTCAAAATGTAATTTATTTCATTACAGGGAAAAAATTGATAGTTATTTGAACCTGCATTATGTTGGGTGTCTAAATTGGAAGAATATGTTTTACCAGCTTATAGTACATTATTTCTTGTCTCACCAAAGGCAGAACATCAACTTTTTATATTCCACTTTTAATGACGTGTGAATTCTTCAATGTGGTTCTAATACTTGGACAAAATTGGAATCTGTAAGCCTGATTTGTTTCAAATTCGTTAGCTAAGACAAATTTTGCATCCTAATAACGTTGTCATTCAATTAGTATCTGACAAACAGGTTCGAGCCAATGTAAACTTTTAAGTGGACTTTTCAAATATCAGAGATTTTGTTCAGTCTTGAAAATATATTTCTGTCATGTATGGCATAATTAGCCCATGCATATTATATTTTCCCGAAGCAATTTTCCAAATTTTACACTCACACATTCTTTGGCAATCTTTAAGTATGTGGAAAGTAGAATGGGAAGTTCAATATTAAGCGCATATCCGGTGGAAAAGTTCAAAGAATGCCTCCTATTACGTTAACGTCTTTATTAGAATAGTTCATATACTCTCTGTAAGATTTTTTGTTTTTCATGCGATTAAGTATAAAATAATGTTCGGATAAAAGAAAATTGTACAAAAATCACTATTCTCCTATATATAACTAATATTATAGCAACATAAATATTTGGGAAGAAATTGAGTAAAGATTGAAACAATTATTTCTGCATTGACAATCCAGTACATGTGCTTCAACTTTCTCTATTAAATTTTCGATAACTTTTTATCTAATATAAAAATACGCGTTATTTTCCTTACGTCTCTATCCTCGGCACTGCCGTCGGACATTTTGAGTCCGACCAAAAAATATATTTCGCGATTCCGCTTATCTTTACTCGTCCGCGAACGATTTTGTTTTATTATATATGTCAGCCGGGTTGAAAAGAATAACACGCACTGGTCCCCATCGTCGCGAAATCGGAACAGCATTTCGATTTCATCACTCGAAAACTGATGTGTACATATTGGGGAAATATTTATTTTGGATTCCGGACGGTTTCCAACTATCCACGCGACAGCATAAATATTCCGGGGCCCGTTGACGTCGCCCTGTTTCTGGAAAATTCCTCCAGCCAGACGACAAACTGAAACAAATCCGTCTGGCTTTAAAATATCTCTCACAAAGCGTTCTCGTCTACCCGGGCGTTTGTCAACGCCATCTTAGAGGTTTACTGAAGAATTTTTGAGTATAACCTCACTAAAATTTTTAGTGCAATACATTTGTTATCGTTGTTGTTCAGTTTTATGTTTATATACGAATTCTTATCTCTTATTTTATCATTATTTTTATTATAAGGGAATCATTAATTTAAACAAACTAAAAAAAATATTATCAGCATTTTAAAATAGGGAAAGTCGTACACTAAGGTATAGTAGTGGAAATGGGATTAGTATTGAACACAATTTGTCTCGATATTAAAAATTGAACCAATAAGTATACTTTTAATTAAATAGGGAGTGTTAATTAAATAAAGAGACTGCCAACATAAGTCCAGACAATGAAAATTCAATGATTAAATAAATATTTTACTAAGTCAGCAAACCATTTTCGTTTTGTTGAATTATTAAGTTAGTGTTAGGTACAAGCAAAAACAAAATTATGTTAAAAGTATAAGAGGTAATTGGATATTTTGTGTATGATTTTTGGCATAAAGTTGAAATATGTAGTAAAACAAGAACAATTTTTAAATTTATCAAAGAAGGACTGCGAAATGTCCTTGTAATTGTTGTAATCATTTTATATTTCTTAATGAATTATTTATGTGTTAGTCCAGAAAAATATTGTTATTTGGCTGCGACTTTTAGTTTAAATCTCTCGCGTACTAATGTACTAATGTACTAAGCGTATCTAATAAAGATGATATAAAAAAATTAGTTTTGTGTTACGACATTTATTAGGTTTATATATTGATTAAATAAAAACACATAAAAAACAGCAAAGGAAATTAACAATACGAATGTTTAGTACTAGCAAAATTTAAAAAGTAAGCATGGCCAGTGCGCTATTGTACAACACTATAAATTGGGTTAGGATCGCACACAATTTGTCTTAATATTAAAATTTTAAAGGTTTTAATTGATATCTACGTTGGTAATTAAATAGATGGTATTATTTAAATGAACTAAATACCAACATATGCTCAGATGATGACATTTAAATGATTTCATTAATGTTTTACTAAATGGACGAATTCGGTTTTGTTGAATTTATATCATGGCATTCATAATTGTTAAGAATTATTAATTAACTTTTACTCATAATATATAAGTTTTAAAGTATCAACTCGTAATTTTTAGCAACACAATAACATTGTTTATATATAAGCTCTATTAACGATTATTGTTCTCCATATGAAGGTATTCATAATTGTTAAGAATATGGTTAACTTTTACTTATAATTATTTCGGAAAGCATCGACTCGTATTTTTTAGCAACATAATAATATTGTTTATATATAAGCTATATTAGTGTTTATTGTTCATCACATGAAGGTATTCATAATTTTTGGGAATGTGTTTATTAATAAGATAATACTTGGCAATTTCCATAATTTTGAAATTTATGATTCGCATGATATTGTCAACTTAATTATATTGACTATATATAATTTCTAACCTAAGGTTATTTGTATAAAAATATTCATGTGATCTAAGTGATATATATGAAGGTATTCATAATTTTTGATTGTATGATTGACTTTTTTTATATTAGCTAATTCTCATAATTTAAAAACCTATGATTCGCATTCTTTTGGCACCTTTTGTGATTTTTGGTATATAGTTGAAATATGTAGTAAAATAAGAACAATTTTTAAACTTATCAAAGAGGGACATTGAAATATCCGTGTAATTACTCTAATCACCTTATATCTCTTAATGAATAATTTTGTGTTACATAGTCAAGAAAAATATTATTATTTGGCTACGGTTTTAGTTTAAGTCGCTCTATTGATTGTATACAAACCTTATTAAATTTAAGAAAATCATTTAACAATAGGGAAGACATTGAAAATTATTTTATTAGACATTTATTAGCAAAAGGAATGTAGTTTCCATTGCATTTTTTTATGCCAGTATTTTTCTTTTTTTTTCATTAAATGCAGAATATCGTATTGTGTTTGTGAATATTTGTTTATTATTGTTCTAATGCGTGAACACTGTTACAGTGTGACACTTGTAATTTTAATTTTTATAATAATTTTAATGAAGTTTTGAAAGTATATTCCTATCCTTGTATAGCATAATTAGTCCATGAATTTTATATATTTCCAAAGGAATTTTCGAAATTTTATTGGATAATAACCAATAATCTAATAGGGCTGCTCATTTTCCATCTCCGACATAAAATGTCTCGCTTAAAATCGAACACATTCTTCGGCAATCTTTAATGGAATTACG
Organism: Rhynchophorus ferrugineus; assembly: GCF_030347505.1. Lineage (NCBI taxonomy): Eukaryota > Metazoa > Arthropoda > Insecta > Coleoptera > Curculionidae > Rhynchophorus > Rhynchophorus ferrugineus. The sequence goes on from NW_027472587.1 coordinate 15,997,964, forward strand.
AGTATGTGGAATGCAGAATGGGAAGTTCAATATTAAGCGCATATCCGGTGGAAAAGTTCAAAGAATGCCTCCTATTACGTTAACGTCTTTATTAGAATAGTTCATGTACTTTCTGTAAGATTTTTTTTTTGGTTTCTTATTCGGAAAAGTATAGTCCGGATAAAGGAAAATTGCACATGTTAAGATTAAGAGTTCGTTCGTTGTAATTTTAATACAATGAAGCTTGAAGTTTACGTCAAATGGTTTTATCACATTTTCTCTAAGCCCGAACTTAAACGTACCAGATGAATTGTATAGACATAACTAGGTGCTTTCTTATATATAATTAATATTATAGCAACAAAAACATTTGGGGAAAAATCGGAGAAATATTAAAGCTTGATGCAGTGTTTTGTATAAATCCATTTTAGTATCTCTCTATTGTATCATGACATAAGTCTCATACTCTAACGTATCTCTGATATATAAGGAATGATAAACCTCAAATTGTTTAAAACTAATGGATAGATATAAAATATTAGGTGTCTTTTACGTTAAACAAAATTTATATCATAAGACTCCACATCTGTTAACAACATAACGTTGGATATTAACGACTTTATGGCATTATATATTTTTTCTGTTTTAAATTTACTTGAAATAGTGAGATAGATTCATTGTTTTTCCAGAGAGGCTTGTTTCAGTATTGAGCAATGTTTTCCGAATAAATACTTAGACAAGCTCAAAATTTATCTAAGATTCGGTCGATTCTTTGAAAATACACATAACACACTTGATGAAATGAAAATATTTATTGGTATTTCGTCTTTTCATTTTCTAAATTAATTTAATTAAATTTAACAAATTTCAAGCTCCATTAGATCTTACCAGAATGCTAATGTTTTCTAACTACCTACTTAAGTGAAATATGATAAAAGTTATTTACTGGTTCAATCACGACATTATTAATTCAATTATTTCATTCGGGACAAAGGTAAATTGGAACTATTAATTTTTATGACGTTGGAACAACAAAAAAAAACAGCCCACAATCGGTTTTGCGGTTTAATAGCGCAGCTGGGCGAGTAGTTGATGTCAATTTTCCATGACACGCCACGACCGAAAACAATGTATTATTTACACTGAAAATTGTCGATTTAAAGGCCATTTTTCTGCCGCAGTATCACCGATAACAAAGTGCACGATCCATTTTCTGATGTACGAATCATTTTAGACTTTCGCGGCTGTCATTTTCAGTCCGCTTTACATTATATAGGCGTGACGTTTGATCAGGAAGCTTATTCGTAAATGTATATTTCAATTAGTTTTGTTTAAAATGAAATATTAATAACGTGCGTCAATTTAACCGTGACGAGACAAGCTTTGTTTACTGTTTTTAAATAAAATTCAACCAGGAAGAATTCACTGTATGTGATTACTTATAGGCTTATAATTTATGTGTCTATTCAAATGAAAAATCGAACAAAGAATAAATTAGTTTTTTTAAATCTATAACAATTTTTTATCTCTAGAAAACCATCTCGAATTTTAAATAAAATGAATTCATATTACATAACAATTATTTCTTTAAACTATTGCTCATGATTGATATTCACTAAATCCTTATCTCCTCACCTCCAGAAATGACATTAATTTAGATAAAATTTAATCAAAACAAGGGATAGTTCATGAATGCTTTTCGTTCTCATGTCTTATTAAAAAAAGAATAACATCTGAAAGATTTAATTTTATAACAACATCATAGTACCACTGATGATTAGTTTTCGAACATCAAAAGTTTTATTTGCAATATATGTTTTAGGTGAGTAATATGGATAAAAGATAAGGACTATATGAATACATAATTGAAGAAATGAAAATATGTAGCAGTTAAAATGAAACTACATAATTTAAATAGATGGAACACATAGGACTAATAGAAGGAATTATGAACAATTAACAATATATTTGTAAATATTGTAAGGCAATAATAAATATTAAGATGTTTAACAATTAATGTTATAAAATATTTGAGTATATGCTATTTTATTGTCTGAATTTTATATCACTTATTTAGATTATTTGCTTTATAGACCTATGTTTTGATATATCAATAGTTAATTTAATGATTGGAATTACTATGGTTCTAAATTGTAAAAGATTACTTACCTAATTGTATTCGTTTTTGTTTTAATATACATGCTAAAATCAAATATAAATATCAAAATAGCTTTATGTTAAATAGATACTCCTTGTTTTCATCTACAAATATATTACCTCATTTATTATTCCATATGTATGTTTATAATAAAAATGTATTGAAATATAACGTATACATATATTTAATGCTCTGAACTTATGATACTTTGTTATAATGTTTATTAATGTAATTATTTATACTTCTCAATACTTTACAATACTTGATTACTGAAACTTAATGGAAATTATGTTGGTTGTTATATATGAAATACATTACTGATACTATATAGAAAATGCTGTGAAAACAAGTTTTAGTAATATATACTTTGACAATTACTCACTTCACTCTGTAATGGGAGAAACATGATCATTCATAATAGAAAAAATGAAACTGTTAGCGATACCGCCAAAAATTTTTGTCTAAAACAGATGACCTAATTCGAAGCATCAAAGTATAAAATGGGCCACCGCTCCACAGAACTGGTTTATCTTGCTCGTCTCTCGGAAAGAAATTGAACGTGCCAAAGCTAGAAAGCAGACCAGAATTATCTGAGCTGAACAAGATATAAAGCTTAATAAACGTTCGTCCTACTGAAGGCGATAGGGCAGCATTAAGGTTTCATCTATATGGTAATTAGTAATTACGTTGTTTGCCGTTAAGAAATGGGCACTGGAATTAGATACTAGACAGATTACAATGAGAAGTTATAATTAATGAAAATATTTATCAAGGGGAAAGGTCTGTTACTGAAACGAATAAGAGGTATTTTTAATATCATCAGTTTTATTTTGTTAATGGTATATTACCAGGTAAATGTAATAGTCAATACAGTGGGACGATCCTTCTGTTGATGTATATATACATAATAATAAATTTCAATTCAGGGGGGCCAGTGTGGGGATAATTTAATATATATTTGAGATATGCTACATTAATTTGTTCTTCTTCCAGCATAGCTCTATAACTTATGGGCAATTATTATCTCAAAAATTGTCTAAATTTCGGTTATAAATGGAACTTTATGTATAATATTTGTCTAGTTACATTAATATATTTTTAATTTTTAAAGTAAAATAAAAATTCCTGTCGACTAGATACAATATTTGTGGAAATATCTTTTTTTTGTAAATTAAAATAAATTCGTTTAAACTTTTTCAGTGTATATTTTAGCGTTAGTTATAATATTTAGCTATTTTCATAATTTATAAAGTTACGATTCGCATTCTTTTAGCAATAAAGTCATATAATTTATATACAACTTTTGAAATAATAAACCGCATGTAATCTGGTTGATATATAAAGGCATTCATAATTGTTAAGAATTATTAATTAACTTTTACTTATAATATATAAGTTGAAAGTATCGACTCGTACTTTTTAGCAACACAATAACATTGTTTATATATAAGCTCTATTAGTGATTATTGTTTATCATATGAAGGTATTCATAATCTTTGGGAATATGATTATTAATAAAATAATACTTATTAAGAGATATTATTCATAATTTTTGATTGTATGATTGACATTTTCTTATATTTGTTAATTCTCATAATTTAACAGCTCATGATTCGCATTCTTTTAGCACCGTAATTGTGTTGTTTATGTGTAATATGGATCTAAAATTGAAGAAAAAAGGTTTGTATAAAATTATACCTGTAATATAGTAGATAGAAAAAGGGAGAATCTATTTTTGGAGTAAATTTTTTTTTTCATAATTTGGTATATTATAATTTGCAATCTCTGGGTCGGTTGCATCCCCGAGGTCTACTGATTGATATTTAAGTATGACGTCACTACAATATTTAGTGAAATACATTTGTTTTCGTTGCTATTCAGTCTCGATTATTAAAAATTATTAAATTTTGATATTGTATGCATATATATAACAAAATCAAAAAAACAATCGTTATTCAGAATTGAATAATAATGTTTACTTTTGTAAAATTTAAAAGTAGTAGAAGTCTGTGCACTATTATAGAATAGTCGAAATTGGGGTAGCAACCTACGCAATTTGCCTCAATATTAACACCTAATTATGTATGTAACTTGAAAGCAACGAATAATGTTTTACCTAAAATTGTACTTTTAATCTGGTTCATATATATAGGCTGTTCAGGTTTCAGATGCCAAAATTAAAGCGGGATGTTTTTTATGCTAAAAATGGATCAACATCAAATTTGGATCATAATAAAAACGACAAAAGTTAACCGATTCTCTTTATCTTCGAGTGAAAAAGCAGAAATAACGGAAAATATTTCATGTTTTAGATAAATGTAACGCGTCTTATTTCCCGCGGGAGACTTGTATGATTTCAAATTAAATCCGACTAAAGTATAGTCGTGTACATGCAAGGGCTGAAAAAAACGACCCGCTAAATTTGAGATTACCTTAACGTCAAATAGCAGGCTACCGTTATAATATATTTTTTCGTTTTTTTCGCCCGTCCTCCTTTTACGTTCCTTTATAAAAATCTTCTTCGGGTTTTTGTCGACGTAGACGAAATTTAATAAACCCCGTTCAGGCAGCCCGGGACATTTTCGGTCCCATTGTATTATTTCTTAAATTCCGCGCCCTCTGGGCGAGAATGCCTTTCGTCTCGGTTCCGGTGGATCTTCTGGCGTACCGGAGACAAATGGATTTTCGCAATTTTTACCGCAATTCCTTCAAACCGGCTCTTCTCACTAGACCGATTCCTGGCTTATTATCGTTGTTCTTTTGTTATTAGCCTAACTAGATGGGATATGATTAAATTGCTTTTGTTACTGTCGATATATTAAGGGTTATATTTTATGAAAAGTAATAGATATGAGAAAAAATATTTATATATATATCTTAAAAGAAAAACACATTCGAACCAAAATAAAACATCTAAAATCAAAGAGATTGATTTACAAGACAATTATAAAGCCAATTTGGACCTATGGATTGCAAATGTAAGGTTGCACTAAAAATTCAAATGAAGTAGTCATCCAACGCTCTCAAAACAAGGTATTTCGATTGATTACCAATGCTTATCCCTACGTAACCAACAAAGAACTGCACGATGACCAGGAAATCAAATGGATTTGCGAATTTATCCAAGATTTCGCCTTGAAATATGAAAGAACCATACTAAACCATACTAGTGTAGAAGCAATACAACTGCTGGACAGCAGTTTATCATGTTCTATTAGAAACTCATTATTTTTACTCACTCGAATAAGAGCTAATATCAAGGAGATCTTAATTCGTCACCTGCTTCGTGAGGGCGCTTTATTTTTGGTAAGACTAATGTTTTATTACTTTTATTTTTCTGAGATATTTTAGCCACAGTGCTTATATTAACATTAAATGCAGTTGTAATACGCTAAAAATATTTCCAATAAAACCATAGCAACTTAATATTTGATAGTATCAATACTTATCGCTCTAACGCTTTTTACTCCTTTAACATTATGTCATTCCTGCTCGAAGTGATTAGTGATACCGGTTATAACCTTGAATTATTATCATTGTTTTGAAAAATTTTACAGAAATTTGAGAACAGAGTCGACCAGGAGATACTAACTAGAGACTAACTCAAATAAAACGAAAATGAAAAATCCGCTCCGATTTTCAAAAGAATTTAACCTTTTTATAAAATCAAATTGGCTGTATTATATCCAATGCCATCTGTGACGTACATTGGCTGTTTTATTGGACTATGGTATTCATTTAGAATAAAAATTAGGTTCCCATTCACCAAATATTGCGAAACAATATTTAAATTTTATTAGAACATGATAATAAATAAATTAGTTATTTAGATTTTCTTTAGAGTTATTTTGTAACTTTCGAATGAGCCTCTATATTTAACACGAAGTTTAGTTTATTTATTGGAAATTGTTTATTGGGCGGATTATTGTCTCTATCGATCAAATGATGAAAAAAATTTGAGAATATTTGTGTTGGAATAGAAATTAGGTTTCTATTCATTAAACATTGTGGAAATATTTAAGTTAGGTCAGTTCATGAAGAAAAATTAGTTTTATCAGTAAATTATTAGATTAAATTGCCTTTAAAATTATTTTCGTACATTCGAATGGGTTTCTATATTTGATAGGATATCTAATTTAAACAAAATGTGTGCGTTTTACATTTGTCGAAACTTTACCGAGTACGAGCATGCGTGCGCCCGTCACCGCCAACTTTGCGCCAGCGAAAATTGGCGCATTTATCCATTCTTGTTGTTTAGTTTGCCCCTGTTCATCGTGTAAGTGGGGCGTTCGCTGTCGGTCGCCGGATATTACGCGGATACCGCCGGATACGGATACAGCACGCCGATTTTTCGACTCGGCACCCCTCTCTCGCCTATCGCCAGCCGAGTTTTTACCGGCGCAACAGTGATCGTTCGGGTGCGATAAGACCGATCCCGGTCAGTTAATCATGTGAAGTTTTAACAGTGATTGTAGACCGTTTCCCGAGGGATCCTCCGTCGAGAAGAAAAAAGTTGAAAATGAAAGGAAACCACCAAATTATCTGGGTTTTGTTATTTCTGTTTCAAAGTAAGTGCCCGAAGACTTGTGTTAATGTTAATTAAATCCCGCCAATTAAATTTCCCACCGAAAGGGCAATTATAAACTAAACCATTACGCCCGTTAATGAGTCTTTAATGAGGTAGGTCGAATTTTAGACCAAACTAATTACGGGATACCGTTAAGCATACATTACGGTATGCCGAAATTTATATTTGACGCTCCATCGATTCCTGTTTAATATAATAATCCGCGTTCATACTGAGTTTTGCTAATACATTTAATTAATACAATGAAATCGGAATAAAACAATTCGCCTTCAATAATTAACGTGACCATTTGAATAGCGTACGACAGCGGACGAGATTATTAATTATTAAAAAGCAGGAAGCACAGGTGTCATTATAATGGGAAACATTAGTCCGCTAATGAGGCCTTAATGAGTTGCGCCTGAAAAGGGACATTAGTTACATTTAAATTACTTAATTTGGTTATTATTATGTAATTTAGTTAATGCAATTGGCGTGATATACATATATTTTTCGATGATGAAGGGTGGGGTGTGACTGAGTCCTTCTTCTTAACTCACAAAAATCGTCATCATTGGATATAAAGTGTGTTATAAAATGTTCATCTGACCTATCATAATTTTTTTTCTAGTTAACTTGATTGAAACTGTCATATTTTTTATGTTCTTCGGTATTGTACCAAGGTTAGTGTTTAAATACTCCAATATGTTGTCATTTGAGATACTTCATGCTAATGATAACTTCATATTATTGAATATGCTGTTGTTATTTTGTAATTTAGTTAATATAATTGTCTTGATATATATATATTTTTCGATGATGAGGGATGGGGTACTGAAGAGCTGAGGGTGGGTTATCATCCTGGAATCCTTTCTCTAAATTTATCGATGTTTTCATTATTTGTTTCAATATATACCTGTGAAGTTAATGGCATTATGTTCACCTTACCTATCATAATATGTTGCTAGTTAATTTGTTTGGAATTGTCATCTTTTTCATGGTCCTCATTACCAAAGTTGCTATATAAATATTTCAATATGTTATATCTGGTTCATTTTGTAGTAGATATTTTTAATTTTACAGTGTATTTGTTAAGAAAATTTCCTTATTGTGCCTTGTAGTGGATACAACAAAACCCTGTATCATTTGAAATACTATACATTAATGATAACTTGATATTATCGAATCTACTGTTGTCATTATGTTATTTCGTTAATACATTTGATATTTTTCGATAAGTGCTAAAGGTGTAACACGAGCCTGGAGTTCTGTTTTCTTAATTAACAGAAAATCTCGCCATTGGTTTTAAAATATAATGCAAATTGATATTTGTCTCACTTGTTATAATGTTTTCTCTAGTTAACTTGATTGAACCTGTCATTTTACTCATGTTCTTCAGTATTGTACGAAGGTTACTATTTAAATGATTCAATACCTTATATTTAGTTCATTTTGTAGTAGATATATTAAATTCTCTTAACAAATATTTTAAATATTCATAAACACAAATTACAGTATATTTTTCTATAGTTACCACTATATACTCTGTTATAACTTGATATTATTAGATCTGTTTCTTATTATGCAATTTTGTTAATATAATTGGTATAATATACATATATTTTTCAATAACGAAAGGTGGGGTACTGAAGAGTTTAAGGCGAATATTAATGAGGATTTTCGCAACATATAATCCTGAAGCCCTGTTTTTCAGTTTACTGAAATCTTCAGCATTTGTTTTAAAATATAATGTGGACTGAATATTAAGGTGTTTTTCTCATATATCATAATGGATTTTTTGGTTAACTTGATTGATTCTGTGATTTAAATTTCTCAGTCTCGTACCCAAGGTCTATATTTGAACAACGTACAGTGGAGCACTTTCTAAGAAACGTTTTTTACAATAGTTGCTGTATAGTCCATGTCATTTGAAATACTATACATTAATAGTAACTTGGTATTATTGAATATCCTGCCTGAAAACCTGAAATAATTAATTTACAATAAGTATTAATTCCAATAATTTAATATTACAGGTACACTGTTTCCCATTAATGAGGGTCTAACATAGTATAATTCAATTATGCATAATCATTGAAGATGTATTGTTTACTATTACAACTATTAAATTAATCCTAATAGGTTGTAGCAATATTGGAATTGGTAATAGAGACTACATAGTATTAATTATTTATTATCATCTTATTACTTAAAGTATTTAAGTTAGGAAGAAAATACTGTTGTTGTTAAATTACATTTTTATAAATGGTTACTAGTTCTATGTGTACTAGTTCCATCATAATAAGAATCAACCTTTTCAAAAATCTACCGATTTTATAATGGATTGAAGAAAATTAAGCTACTTAATTTTATTCATAATATCAAGGTAAAAACTACATTTTGCTCCTTTTTTTGTTAAAACAATAATTGGGCCTATTACGTTTTTCTTTGCAAATTTATATAAAATCCAAGTATTTTTTTAACATTCCGTCTTGTGTAAACGATTTTCGTAGGATTGATATTTACTCTGCAGTACTGTTATGAGACGAAATATGCCACACGTGAATGTTTTAAAGAATGTCGTCCAAAATATAAACGCTCCAAAAATTTATCATCAAAAACAAAACGACTTGTTGGAGTTTTTATTTACAAGGCGTCATAACTTTTGATTGATTAAATTAATGGCGTTACATTTATATCTAGAATATTCCATATTAATTCATTGAAATAGTATAGTGATGGAGGTTACGGACTATATAGAGATACACAACTTTAGAGCGACCTATTGGGAAAAACCGATTGCTACAAAATTAAGAAAATAAAATTTCATCATACTTTTATTAATTATTTAGTCTATTTTTCCATCAGACTTTTATTTCTACCCCAGAATGAATGATATTCGTAAAATAAATATTGAATTGATAAATATGTCGGATTTGGGATAAATCCTTTCAAAATCCTAAATCCTTCCTGGCATTTTTATTAAATTTGCAAAATCTGGCATCAGGTTTGTGTGTTATTTCTAAATTTATTTATAGTGTTCTTATTTATCTATTTCTACTGTTTGAGAATACAGTTACATCGATTTTTAAATATTTGTGGTTGGTTGGGAAGTCCGTTTTTAATCATATTGCTAAAATTATTTTAAACCATCCAAATTTTTAATAACTCTCTCATTACCCGAAATTTTTCTCTTGAATAAACCCCTTGAATTGAATTGAAATTAGTATTTCTGAATCGGAATCTCCTTTAAATTAGATACAAAACGAACGACCCTTGAAACGTCGCCCATATATCGACGGGATCGAAAGAAAAACCCAATTATTTCGATCCAAATCATTTCCCCCGACCTATTAATACATCTGCGTCCTTTTCCTTATCCCAACAAAAACAAAAGCCATTACTTTATCTATCACGTTTCAAGAGGGAAGCCCTCTCCCCACCCCAGCCCTCCTAAACCGAACCCTTCACGCCGTACAAACCTGAATCAATTTGGAGGAGATCTGGCGTCGGATTTGTGAGCGAATTTCCAGCCGGGACTCGACAATTCACCATCACATCCTCGCACCCGTTCCGAACGTATCCAACCCCCTCAGCCCACGGCTCGTCGGATCATTTTCATACTTGTTAATTAATTACCGAAGCCATCTAGCGGTAACCGCAGGAATTATATTCGCGCGCGTCACACTAGCGTTTAGTCGGTGCTGCCGCAGCGTTAACCGTAAATGTCCGGAACGAATGGAGGCAGCGATAGTTTCAAGGTCGGTCGGGAAGAAAGGACAATAATTCTAGTCGGCTATTACCGAGCGCGCGGATAAAGAAGAAAGTCCATAAAGACCGGCGTGATGGGTTGTTTTCCGATCTGGAGTGATTTTATTGGTCCCGGAAGCTGGCGGATGGGTCTGGAGCGAGTGAAAAATCGGGAAAACAAGCTGGAAAAGTTTTCGTTTAAGTAAATGGTGTTTTTTCAAGCGTTATCGATACGTTTAGCTCATATATATATATATACATACATATATATATATATATATATATATATATATATATATATATATATATATATATATATATATATATATATATATATATATATATATATATATATATATATATATATAGATTCGCTCTCTGGGGGATTGGAAGTTTACTTTTCCTGCAGAGTAGTGGAAATAGTAGAGGAGCGTTTTCTCTTTTAAAGTTTATAATTCTGTAATTCTAAGTTAAAACATTTTGTCTCGTTGGGAATATCATACTATTTACAAAAACCAATTCAGATTGTTGTTACTACTCTGATACAAGATGGATGGTCATATATATATTAATTAATTGAATTCATTTAATTTAATTTAAGTGATTTTCATTTAATTGAAGTTAAGCATGTATTGTGCCTAGCTCTGGCTAATATATATATATATATATATATATATATATATATATATATTAAATATATAATAAATAAATAAATAATAAATAAATTAAATCAATTCAATTAATTAAAATATATATGAGCATCCATCTTGTATCAGAGTAGTAACAACAATCTGAATTGGTTTTTGTAAATAGTATGATATTCCCCACGAGACAAAATGTTTTAACTTAGAATTACAGAATTATAAACTTTAAAAGAGAAAACGCTCCTCTACTATTTCCACAACACTACTATTTCCACTACTCTGCAGGAAAAGTAAACTTCCAATCCCCCAGAGAGCGAATCTGTGTAATATGCTAGTTCGTCCAGTCTGCCCCTACGGAGCACAGGTGTGGTACAGGTATGTCTCTGAGAGACAACTTGAACTACTACAAGTGTTCCAATCCAAAAAGTCCGCGCGTTACTCAATGCCCCATGGTTTATGAGTAACGTCAACACTCATCTCGAATCAGGCATCCCGTTTATGAAGAATTTCATGAACATGTTCAGTGTAAGGCTCTCCATAGGCGACAAAACCCTGATTAAAGCCCTACCCATCCACAAACCTCGGTAGTAATTCAACTATGACAATTCCAGTTGTAACCCAGGGTCTCTGTTGCCCGTAAAACACTCACTATCCCGAACTCGAAGCGACATCGGCAAGAGATCATTTATTTCTGGCTGGTCATAATGGAATAAGAAAAAAAACTCGACGGTCTCTTCTTTCTCCGGGCTCCCTCGAGTAGTCGTTAGTTTTTATCACTACTCCACGTGCCTATTCTTAATTCTCACATATAAATCACAATATCCTTTTTCGTAATACAAAATATACTCCGGATCTGTAAATAGAATAGAACTAATTCAGGCGAGCCTCTGAATCAGTAAAAGAAGAATTCCCTTTGATGAACACTAGATTTTTGTATGGACTGCCAAAAAACCGTTTGCTGTTGGGAAATGAATACAATATTTCCAGAGCTTTTGGTGGGCAAATAGTTGTTTTATACTGTAACATACTAATACATTTTTTATATTTATTTGGCGTTCAAAGGAGGATTTGGCGTTTTGCTTTCTGACAATCAACGCATTTTGTAAAAATTGTCAAAAATAAAGAATATTCTTTTTAATTTAGTGACAAAACATGACGATTTTAGTAGAGATGGACAAACATTGTTTAATTTCAATATCTATTAATACCCCAAAATGGAGTCAATGTATGCCCAAAAATAATGATTTTTTCTTCATATTTTTACAAAATTGTAGAAACACGTTCTAGTAGTTTTCCTAATAATATTCAAATGTTATCCCTGAAGCTGTTTGTATTTTATGATATAACTAGCGACCCGCCCCGGCTTCGCATGGGTGCAATGCTGATACTAAATTAAATACATTACAGAAAAAATATGAACGTTGTATATAAAAACATAGCGGCCCGCTCCGACTTTGCACGGGCATAAAATATATATGCCTATGTCACTCAATGAAAACATGATTAAAATCGATCCAGTATTTTTGGTTCATTCATTACTGCCCTTGGCCTGCACGCATTAAATTTGGAGTAAAACAATTCCTCTTCCCCTATACTTACTATGAAGATTTCCTGCTATCTTTGGAATATCTAAATTCATACAATTTTTATTACATTACACATTTTTAAACGCAAATTTTAAATTTGTAATATCTCCGAAAATATTTGTTTAATTTACATGCTGTAAGGAACCATATTGATCTATATTAATTGCACACTGTATTTAAGGTACTTAATTCGATAAGGATTAATGCCGTATTGCTTAAAATAGCTTCGTAAATAAGCCATTTTCTCACGTAAAAAGTAAACAATAAAAATGGTTAATGTGGGTTATCCCTAAAAGATAAAGATATACCATCGCGGACTTTTTTGTAGACCTTTTTATGGTGTACAATACTGTAGTACATTAATTTGATCTAACTCGTAGGGTTAGGCAGCGTTTTTGCTAATTGCTAAATAAGCCTAAAAAAATAGGTTAAATTACGACAGCACGTTAGAAACCTCTAAAATTAGCAATGTTGCCTTAGTATATTATGCATGTAATATACATATAAACCTTCCTCTTGAATCACTCTATCTACTGAAAAAAACCGCATCAAAATCCGTTGCGTAGTTTTAAAGATTTAAGCGCACATAAGGATATAGGGACAGAAAAGGCGTTGATAGAAGTTGATAGAGTTAAGATGGTCGTATAGCGTATGTCTGGAATAATATGAGTTGCATTTTGGATGAAAAAGTCTACTTTCTTTGTAATTAGGTCGTAATAACTACACTCTGACTAACATATTTATATTATATTTTGGTTTGTATTAAACCCTCATGTGCAATTGTGAAGGTGATATTTCATAATATAACAATATTTTTTTCTTCTTATGAAAATCGCAAGTTTTGGTAATTTTGTGTTTTTTTTGAACAATATTTCTTAAATTAATTTTTTCTAATATTCTTTGTACATTGAACGTTTTATTCTTGAAGCAGTTTTTAAATCTATGAAAGTATTTAAAGTCTGCTAAAGTTAGCTAAATAGGAGCGTTTCGGAATAGCAGAAGTTCAATTTAAGATGAAAAAGTCATCGCTCTGTAATTTTGTTGGTAACATAGATAGTGTGATAAAAATACCCAAGAGTTCTTGTCATCGGAAACTGTTTAATTTCAATATCTATTTACAGGTCAATAACAATTTAACATATGTTGAAAATAATGTTTATTCTCCTTTATTGACAAAACGTGAATATGTTAGTTAGTTAAGTCACAGTGGTTGCAGGACGGTAGGTCTTGAGTATTATTTGAAACTCGTACTGTTATAAAACGAAACACCATATCGCACAAACCATCATTGATAATTTAGACGTGACACGTTACTTTTTGTTTAAATTATCACCGCCGCGCATATGTAAATCGCACCGAGTATAACCCATTAACAAACGCGTAATGCCGGCTCTGTTTTAATCAAAACTGATGCCTCCTCTCGGTCTGTTCGCCGCCCTCGCCCCCATTAACAAAATTATTATTTACGTCAACGCTGTGCCTTTTATCGTGCTCACAATGGAGAGCCGGTATCGCGGCCATATTGCCGAGACCCGCACAAAAAATCAACAACTGTCGAACCGAAGCGCCTTTAATAAGACCGAGGAGAAAAAATAACGTATTTTAGGAAGGACGCGGGGGGAGGCGGCGAGGGTGTTGGAGGTCTCGGTGGACCGCTCGCTCGAAGGAGAGAAGGAAAAAATGTGCTGCCGATAAGGTCGGAATTGCAGACGATAGGCCAGGGGCGCCGGCAGTCATATAGATGACAGATAACGCGCGTTCCGTTGAAATGATAAATCTTTCGTTTGTTTATCAGATTCTTTTTTGTTTTTTTCGGGAGCGCATACGCGATCCGGCCGAAATACAAACTGCTTTATTAAAACCGTTGATGAATGGGCTTTCGGTGGCGGCATTCTCCCGCTTCCTATCGGTAATAAAGCCGGCAACTTTTTTAATATCACCTTCGATGAGGCTGATGTACTCTCGGAGTGTTTGTTGCCGTTTGTTTTTTGACTGTGATCCGTCGATAATTTTACTATCCCGAGATTCTCTGATGTGTTTTTGCTCTGGAGTGTCGAATTCTCAGCATATTGTGAGAGAATATTTTATTTAATTTTTAGTTTTAGCCTCATTTATACCAACGAGGGTTTATCTGGACTGGATGTACAGTTTAACGTGGGCACCGAACCACGGTCCTCGGTATCGAGCCGACTGGCCAGTGACCAATTTAGAGACGATCCCAGAAGACTTCTGGGCTTACCCTGGTTACTGGCGTGACTGGGATGGTTATTCCTTGGATTTTCTACCTATTCTAAAGATATTTATAATTACAATAACAAACATAAAGCACATCCATACCCCACCAGGATTGGAACCCGCGACTACTGTGATGACTGCAGGATCATTTGTTTTGAATCAAAATGGTTTTATATATTAGGCTTATAAATTAGTTTCAAAGGATTGTTTGTATCTACACAGATCTCTATCTTATCAACATCACCTTTACCAGAGCCGTAGTACAAAAGCACTGGGACTCAGAGGATGAATTAAACAAACTTTTTGAAATAAAATGTGATTTTATTAGTCTCTTTCCTATTCCCTCTATCAGTTCCCATGCACGAAACTGAATCGTGGAACACTTTAATTTCTCTCTTAGCCACTTGATGTGCTCAAGCTCTCCATCGAGCTGTAAATTCTGTGACCAATTCCCAGACTCTGTCTTCCACCTTTTGAGCGACTGCCATCCTCTTTCCTCTATAAGATTGCGATTAGGACTGAGATTAAGATAGGGACATTCTAGTAGGCAACAATAGTGATCGGTTGATAGAATCCTTCCATTAACTCCCAATATCTGTCGTTTGTCTTTATATCCTTTAACTGTTCACCTCTGTGATATCCAGAAAGTTTACAGTTTGCTGTAAACTTTATTTTATCGATACCAACAGGTGTAACTAACAATAACAATATCTAAATGAAGTTATTATTTGCAATTATTGTTTAATGAAGTTATAACAATTAATTATTAGAAATAATAATTAATTAATTAATTTACACATTAATTTCTTATATTTTAATGCATAAATATATGCAAACCAAGTTTAAAATTTGTATTATTTCATAATGAAAGTACTTATGATTCCCCGTTGTTTATACATGCCATATAGAAGTAGAGCTGCGGTAATAATATGTAATTTTATAGAAAATTAATTACACAGCTTATAATTAGATTGACTATAAAGTTTCTATGTTTTGTATGTGGGTGGACAGTGGAAAAAAGTGTGTAAAATTTTAATAGTTTTAGGGTAATATGAACGAATCTTACTATAATCTTAATTTAATTTTAAAGCTCATAGTTCGACTGATTATAAAATTTTTATGTTTTATGCGAACTCTCTCGTTCTTTTGATCTCAGGCAATTTGGCACCAAAAATAAATCACATTCAAAGTGGCAATCCAAGAGATTTATTAACAAAGCCGTCGACAATAACTCTTGTTCTTTGAACATATTCGACTAGAGTCCAAATTATGTTGTAAAATCCCTCCGTGTTCCGAGCTTATTTTCACTTTCCATTAATTATACATTTCTCCGCGGCGGCTGAGGGTAGATGATGTAAAGAAAGTTGCCGCCTTGGATATAAATGTAAAGCGAGCGCGTCTTATAGAATGATGTGGATGTTGTGACATAGAAGATTTCGGAGCTATTGAAGGTAGATCAAGTCGTTATATCTCAATTATTATTTTGTTATTTTTTCTGGTAACGTTTGAATTTGACGGTTGTTTTATAAACATTTAACATATGAAACTAATATAATTTTTGTTATATCATATTTCATTGTTGTAACAAGATAATATGATATAAACATATTCTTTGTATTGTTTTTTATATATTTCTAAATTAATACAGTTTGTTATAAATATTGTACCTATAATAACAGAAATTATGAAAGGAAATCCTAGTCACAATGAAATTCTTTCACTTTCTGAGCTAATCCTTACTAATTTTGAGTAAGGAGAACCGAACAATGCACAAGAACGATTTCAAATGATTTTACCAAATTCCGAATGACTCAGTCTATTTCTTCAGCCAAGTGCAATCTTAGTTAGCATTTTTTCAACACCATATCTGTTGGATATTGAAACATTGTTGAGCTTCTTCCTTGACGCTGCCTTAATTTTTTCCTCCAATTTATACATTTGCGGTGCGATGGGAACTGATAAGTTTTCTGATTGTGAAGTAGGTTTAATTTTTCATTATTTATCTGAATATGATTTCCAACTTATATATTCGGCTCATGACGTATTCTATTTCCTTACTGCCATTATTTCAGCATAGATGTAACAAAAATGTCATAACAATACTATGACCGCTTATCACTTTCAAACAGCTAGATTAATTGTATTTTAATAGTGTTCCAATATCGAAAAATAAATTCCCTAGAAACTGAAAATTTTGAATATAGTTACTTTAATATGCCATTTGTATTTCTAAATATAAATCTAATTGTATCTATAATGATTGATGTTTCCTAATGACATTTTTGAGCTATGATTTCTTATGAATGAATGGTTTTAATTATATTCTTATCAATGCATTGATACCAGTCGTTTATAGGAAAATTATTGAATTTCTGTTCTTGTTACATATTGTAAGAATTATACATTTTAAAGCAATATGATCTAGATTTCGCTTCTTTTACACAAAAATATATATGCTCTGAAAAAAATGTGCCACTTTTCCATATATATTTGTCAGGTATGTTTGCGTTTTTGCCAGTTTGAAGTATTTTTTACTTTCTTATCAGTTTACGTAATTACGTATTAATGGCAATTACAAAAATTATGAAGAATTTTGTGTTAAAGGGAATTGCAATAAAAAAATTTTAGAGAAGATTTAGTTTCATATATAGGTATAAATATTATAAAAGTACGCTAGAAAATCAGGTTATCATTTTTTATATTCTCAGAATTATTGGCGACTCAGGTTGCAGAATGGGTGATCAAAAATTCTTTCAAAATAATCCATAACCTACTCTTATATGAAGCATTTCAGCCTAAACTACAACTTTCGGTTAGATGTTACATATTTTGAATAAATTTAGTATATTTTATGTATAAACCAACTAACGTCTTATATTTACCAAAAAAAAAGAAGGAAATTCTAATCATACACTAATATTACGGTATATTAAACGCAAACGTCTTGTTACCTCCATAAAAAATCAGTACCCTAATATATCAACCCCGGCGAAATCGGTATATTATCAAAACGTCGGATAAATAGCGAACAATACGTCAAAAGAACCAACCCTAAATGACATCATAAAAAAGCCGATTTAGCAAACGGAAAAAATCGCATTATACACACAGAGCAAGGAAAAAAGTCCCGTACCACCCCGCCTTCCCCTCGACGGCACCCGCTACCCCTCTCCCGGTAAACGTTTCCACATCCCGACTCAATATTTCAAACCTCCGTGGCCGCACACAACAGTTTTTACTCCATTAACTCCCATCTCCACCGTTACCCGACGGTCTACCGTAACTTCTTTTTCATAAGCCTCGAACCGGTCCTCTCTCTCCCCCCGCCCCGTTCAGGGTGCCGTGTAGCCCAGCTGCCGTCGCTCCCGACGTCGTCGACCTTCATGACGGTGCCGGTGTTTCGGCGTACGGTTGAGGGGGCCCTCGTTTAACGGCAACTTTAAAAGACGGAGGGTTTTACGATTACGCGGCGGGTCGGGAAGTTTCTTTCGCGTCGACCTCGACTTGGAGAAATGTATAATTAATGGGAAGCGAAGGCGGACCCCCCTCCCCGAGAAGACGCGTACGATATAATTTAGTTTTCGAGCCCGGTATTGTCGGGAATTGAATGAAACGAGTGTTGCTGTCGGCATCTCCGTGTTCAACTAACCAGTCGGGCTGTTCCTTCTTATTTTAACGGACGCTGAGTTATATCTTGATCTTGACATAGCCTCGCCAAGGAATAGACGCGGAGACACCACTACAACTCTGTTTGCAGACGCGTTTTACTCGGTGGAATTAAACAGAACGACACGTGACACGTTTCTTAGTCAGTAACTTCGTTATTTCTACTGGAGTTATTTTACCATCAAAATTGTTTAACAGCTTGGTACAATTTTCACGAAGTTTATTTTATTTTGCATTTACAGCTTGACAATATGAGCAAATATTCAAGAATTGACCAGGTATATAGAATCACAGACATGCTGTCGGCCTCTCTATATTCAACAAACCAGTCGGGCTGTTCCTTCTCATTTTAACGGACGCTGAGTTATATCTTGATCTTGACATAGCCTCGCCAAGGAATAGACGCGGAGACACCACTAGATGTCTGTTCGGAGGCGCGTTTTACTCGGTGGAATTAAACAGAACGACACGTGAGACGTTTCTTAGGCAGTAACTTCGTTATTTCTACTGGAGTTATTTTACCATCAAAATTGTTTAACAGCTTGGTACAATTTTCACGAAATTTATTTTATTTTGCATTTACAGCTTGACAATATGAGCAAATATTCAAGAATTGACCAGGTATATAGAATCACAGACATGCTGTCGGCCTCTCTATATTCAACAAACCAGTCGGGCTGTTCCTTCTCATTTTAACGGACGCTGAGTTATATCTTGATCTTGACATAGCCTCGCCAAGGAATAGACGCGGAGACACCACTAGATGTCTGTTCGGAGACGCGTTTTACTCGGTGGAATTAAACAGAACGACACGTGACACGTTTCTTAGTCAGTAACTTCGTTATTTCTACTGGAGTCATTTTACCATCAGAATTGTTTAACAGCTTGGTACAATTTTCACGAAATTTATTTTATTTTGCATTTACAGCTTGACAATATGAGCAAATATTCAAGAATTGACCAGGTATATAGAATCACAGACATGCTGTCGGCCTCTCTATATTCAACAAACCAGTCGGGCTGTCCCTTCTCATTTTAACGGGCGCTGAGTTATATCTTGATCTTGACATAGCCTCGCCAAGGAATAGACGCGGAGACACCACTACAACTCTGTTTGCAGATGCGTTTTACTCGGTGGAATTAAACAGAATGACACGTGACACGTTTCTTAGTCAGTAACTTCGTTATTTCTACTGGAGTTATTTTACCATCAAAATTGTTTAACAGCTTGGTACAATTTTCACGAAATTTATTTTATTTTGCATTTACAGCTTGACAATATGAGCAAATATTCAAGAATTGACCAGGTATATAGAATCACAGACATGCTGTCGGCCTCTCTATATTCAACAAACCAGTCGGGCTGTCCCTTCTCATTTTAACGGGCGCCGAGTTATATCTTGATCTTGACATAGCCTCATCAAGGAATAGACGCGGAAATTTGTTTTATCATTTATTTACAGTTTGAAATTATAAGCAAACATTAAAAAATTGACCAAGTACATTGAATGACAGATGAACAATTTATGATTCACTATGACGTGCAAGTCTTCCGTAAAGTCTAGCATACACGAGTCATGTAAAAATGTTATCGAAGCAATACACTAAAGCTTTACACTCCTACATCTCAGCCAGGAAGTTTAGAGTTAAACAAGAAGAAGACTACATAACAATGAAAATTCCGTTCCTGTTATTATCCTGTTATTACAGTTTTACAGCAAGAGCGAATTATAACATGATCTGGCATACTTATGTAATATTTATGATTATGTTTATTTCTTATTGTTATATATAAACTAAAATATATATAAAAAATATTCTGCTACGATTCCTTATAATACAAAATTCTTTGTCATTTCTTTCATTTTCATTAATCTGGGATCACTTAAACTTATAGGATAGTAAAAGTACTTGAAAATCGTACAAAATCGTGCAAACTTTCCTGACTAATGTATACGAGAAAAATTTATTTTCCATTTTGTTATTTAAAAATTCAATTTTCTCTAAAAATGATATTACTATAATTCGATTCAGCGTAAAATTATCTATAATTTCTGAAAATTTCACTGGCCTGGGATTCTTTAAACTGACATAACAGTAAAACAAACTCGAAAATGACAAAAACGCAAATATTCACGACTAATATGTATAGAAAATATGGTGATTTCTTTTGGAATTTTGATAAATATATAAATCTCAAATTGCATATAATTTGGTACAAAATAAACGAAAATAAATGTTAATTTGTTAACATAAATGCACTAGTTTTTTAAAAATTGACTTTTTGTTGTATTGCTAGAAATTATTCAATTATCATTTAATTTCTCGAATAGTTTTTTATAATTCCTATAATTTTCACTAACCTAAAATCACTAAAATTGGCAATGGCATGGCAATATATACGAAAAAAGTTACAACAAATTTCTCTGATAAAGATAAAACTCTAAATATATATCTAATTTGTAACAATTGAGTTGCAAATTCATTTTAAATTGATATGGAATCAATATATTTTCAGATATGGATGAAAAACAGATATCCACAGATTTTTTATCACAGTTGTTTAAGAAAATTAATTTTTCAGTGTGGGACGTGAAGCTAAGGGATATATAAAAATTGCTATTATACCATTTAATTGAACATAAACATATTTATAATATCTGTTACTTCCATTAACCTAAGGTTACTTAAACGGGAATGCCAACTGTACACTAAAATGTTAACAGAAAACACATTTTCAAAATAGAGAAAAACGACATATTTATAAAATGGCAGATATACTATAGGTAAAATTACATTGGTTGGTTTAAACGATTTCCTTTCTTCTATTGTTATTTTAGCTTGAATAGGAGCTACTTGAGGATTAAAAAAAATTATTTAGTTAAAAAATATCCGCAAGTGGTATACATCTATTGGTTCCAAAACCTACAACCTAACATAAGTGAAACATTGTCAGCAGGGGGTTTGGAATTGAAAGCTCAAACTTATGTTGTAACTGAAATCTGCATAAAACATAAAAAACTGTTAAACAGAACTCTCTGTTGGTGGTCGTAGGAAAAAATAATATCTGGTGAAAAGGTCACTCGCCGTATTAACCAAACACTGATCCTTTTGATTTAACCACTTCCAGTCAATCGGAAAATCGAGTCGAGAACATGCGTAACGTAACGTGATTTACGACTCAATCGAAAAGGTACCGAACAGTTCCAATTAGCGGAATGAAAAAAAACGCGCTACATATAAAAGGCGAATTTATCAAATTCGGCGAATACGAACCCCGCCATATATCAGGGGCGGCCATCATACGCATCGCGAAAATTAGAATGATTTTTTCCCGGAATGACCATCGTTCATCGGTCAATCGACAGATAAAACGCCACGCAACGGGCGGAAAGCCTCCGCGCTCGCAAAAAAAACTTATTAGATTATTAAAATTTAATTTATAGCAAGTCCGAACTGGAGCCGGTACGGAATAACTGAAAATTACAAAATCCAAAACCGATATCTAACTGGGTCGCGCCTATATAAACCCGACGATTTATTGCCTCGGGATTGTATAGGAAGAGGACCGATGGACGGGAGAGAACGAGAGGGAGAGAGAGAAAGAGTGTGGGGGATTGGGAACGGAAAAAAATCGTAAAAATTGATTTACAGAGCGGTCGTTATTGGGTCCTTTTTTAACAACAGATTACCGATAAAAATGTATCCGATTTCGGGTATGACACCTCTCTTTTTATGGTTATGAACTGATTCTTCCTATCTGTATCCATGTCGGAAGTCTTCCTTTTATTAAGTTTCCTAATAGCCTACTTTCGATGTTTAAATAAAAATAGATCGTAATATCCAAGCACATCAGTCAACAAAGAAAATAATTCGAAATAAAATTCAAAAAATATATTGTTTATTTAAAAATATAGAACATTTATATATACGAACATAATAAGTTGCTGTTATACAAGGAATTACTAAAGCCTATATGGACTTACGAAATTTACTTATGGATATAGGGACCCACATTCTACAGTTAATTATACAGATATCTTTGGATTGCAACTGTGATACAGGAAATTAAGCGATTTGCAACAAGACATGAAGGAAAACTCCACTCACCTGTAACACAAGGACTGAAATGTCCTTGGCATAACAAAGAAAACGCGTTTTTATTTCTTAAAAGTTGGCGTATTCATCAACGTAATCTACGTCAAGAGCCACACAATCATTCCAGCGCAGCTCTAACGTTTAAATACCACTTTATAGAATGATTAATCTTTTGCCTCAAAATAGGCCTGTCAACAACCGTTGTCCACTCAAATGACGGTCGTTTTGGTTCCGGAGTGAAGTGATGTATCCACGTTTTATCCATTGTCACATATCGATGCAAACCTTTCAATTTGTTACGTTTAAACATGGCCAAACATTGCTCATAATCATCAACACGTTCTTGTTGTTGGACAACAGTGACCAAACGCAGCAACCACTTTTAACAGAGCTTTCTTCTAGTCAAATTCGCATGGAGTATACAACTAACATGTTCTGATGTCTTTACGATGTTTGCTGACTCACGCAATTTCACTTCTCCATCACTCAAAAGGATTTTGGGGAATTTTTTGATGTTTCCTGGTGTTACCACCTCATTTGGACATACTACCTCTACTGCGTTCAGTATCATCGGTGTCTCTATGACCACGTTTGAAGTCAGCAAACCAACTTATTGATGTTTCTGATTGATCGGAGTTCTTATAATACTTTTCAGGCCATCGCTTCATCCGAAATGTAGTTTTCCCTATCGAGGAGTGTAAAATTAAAACACGAAATAGTAGAGTCACTCTCAGTACCATAACTCATAAACTTATGAGTAGAATATAATGAAATTTCAATAGCTTTCTTTTGAGGGTTAGTACTAACTGAAAAAGCGGTGAATGCAATAAACTAGCGCCGTCTATGTTTTAGACCCGAGACTCTTCTAACCATGTGTTAAACAACCCTTGGGGCTCTCCTGGACAGCATTAAAACAGCGCTCAGACCTGAAAAAACTCTCTGTGTCATTTTGTGTAGTTGTGTAGTGAAGTATACTAAATTTCAAAAATACTGAAACTTTTCTTTATATTAAATAACCTTTATTTTATTATATAACTAAATAAGAACCAGTTGGTTTTCCTAGATAAGTACCTAGTTTTAAGTTACTGTAAAGAGAAATTGTAAGTTATTCGGCATTGTACAGGTAATACACAAAATCATATAAATAGTAACACAATATAGTACATTTTGTTGCATACTGGCAACACTGCTTTTACAAAAAAAATGTGACGCTTATTACTTAGTATACATGTAAAGTCTATATTTTAGTGTATTATACGCTTTGTTTTGTGACGGTTACAACAAGAGACCGGTGAAATACTTCACGAGCGACAGCACTCATGGTAAACAGCATACATAAAACATTGTAAGACATCGTCGGTGAAGAGGAATAGTGGTCGAAATTCAAATTTTAAAAAACTAATGGATTGTGGCTAGACAGCACCAAAACACCGCGACAAAGGTGACTGCAGAATTCATACGCTGTTTTATTAGATAGAATATATGTATCTGAACGTGTTTCTGATAAAATGTAGAGAAATGTCGAAACCATTGAATTTAATAGTTAGGTTTATTATTTGTTATTTTATATTTTCATATTTCCCATTTTCGCGTATAGGTATCGCAGATTGAAAATAAATATGAAATCCCTTAACATATCGTATCTAATAAATATATCTTTATATGTAAGTTTCCTCATTTTTCAATTTTCAAAAATATAGAAAAGAACCCAAATAATCTATAGAAGTAAAAATATGTACATATGATGGAGCAACAGTTTAATCATTGCCAAGTCCTTGGTGAAATAATTAGAATGCGACAATTAAACTAGTTGTGGGTGACAGCAACGGTCTTCGGTCAAATAGATAGTTTTTAGCAAAGCTTAGACAGGAAGGAAGTTCTAATTGAATTTGAAGCAAGCGTGTTGTATTGTTGTACAATTAAGTGCACCAGTTTATTATATTTCTACTAAACACCATTTAATTCATATATTTGCATATCCAGTATTTGTTATCAGTTTTAGCTTGTGAGATCTTAATTAATAGCATTAATATCATTATAAGGTATCGTTATCTACTTATAGTGTCACTAAAATTAAACAATATTCCTATTTAGGACAGAATTATGTATAGTATTGACAAATTATTATATCAAATAAAGTTAATATTTTGATTATAAGGAATATTACAAATATCACAGACTTTTAAAAAACTTCAGACCCTTTTACATACAAACATCTCTTCCTTGAGATATTCTGCACATTCTGCACCCAAAAAGTACGGCTTAACCGTTCAGGGCGAGATAAAATTCGGGCAAATTGCCGTCGAAATCCGCGGAGATTTTCTGGGAACCGTGCCGGTTCGTGCATAGGCAACCGCTGCATCTATTTCCGATCGTTCGTACAAGAAATACATATCGGCGGGTTTGGCTCGAAGAGGTCGCGGGAGAATACCGAACGGTTCCCTCCCTGAACGCTCGTAGATTCGAGCGGCCGAAAAAATTGGTCCCATATTCAATTCGTCGAACGGATCTTCGGAGAGTATTTTAAAAGTTTCATTTGTTTTCTTGCTGGGTCGCGTTTACGTATCGACGATCATTTTTAAACATTTTTCTCGTCGGCGAATTATTTCCGTTGTATCTGGTTCTGTGGTGGATGTACTGGGGCATTGACTAAGTTCACTGAAATGAAATACAGCGGACGCTAATTAATGTGAACTAATTAAAATAAAGTGTAGTTCTCGTTAACGAACCTAATTTAAGTTTTAAATAATAAACCTTTATTATAATCATATATATTTATTCTTTAGTTAGAAGAAAAATAATTAGCATTTTAGTCTGCCTTAATTGGCATAGTAATTTACGAAGAACTACTAATCAGTCACTACATTTCTAACCTCAAAGGGAATGACCTCATCATCCTCAGAGTCTATATCCTTCTCCTTATTATCATTCGTCTACTTATCTTCGTTCTTTAAATAAATATCACTCGAGCTGATTGCACAAGCGATACTGAGATTCACCTTTTGCAATAAGTTGACTGCATCCAAGGAAACACTGACAAGGAATATCGACTTAACCTAGCAATAATATAAGGAAAAATCGTCATTTTCACCGTTGATCAGATTCGCCGATAACTTCAAAAGATACATCGAGAGGAAAAAGTAGCAGCTATCAATGGAAAATACTTTGAATAAAATACATTGTACCGTTCTTGCATAATAAAGCACCAAATTTAAAAAAATCCTTTAAAACTTAAATTAATAGGTCTATTAGTAATAAGCAGACCGCATTTAATAGAAGCTGCAGTTTTAACAAACCTTTATTAAGACGGATATAAAACCTTTAAACAAAACAACAATAAACTAAATAATCGACTTGGTTGGCACAGTGGGGAAGGCGACAGGACTGTTCACCTACTGTTGCGATAGCCGCGGGTTCGAATCCTGATGGGGCATGTTCGTAAATTTATGTTTGTGATTGTTTAAAATTTATGATTGTCCTTGGCAAGAGTGTAAAATCCGACATGGAAAATGATTCCAGTTAGGCCAGTAACCAGGCTGGGCAAGATCGAATGTCTTCTGAGATAATTTCTAAGTTGGTCACTCGAGGACCATGGTTCGGATCTCACGATATGCAGTAGATCCAGACCAGATAAAACTTCGTTGGTAAAAACGCGACCTTAAAAAAATATTTAAAAAAATAAAAAAAATACATTTATTTATAATCTTTCGTTAATAAAAATCATTACCTCCAATAACAGCACCCTTTAAAATTAAAAACCGTTCCTATTAATACTGTTAATTTATTAAATCGCTACTAGTAGTTTGAGCCTGACGAAAAGAAGTAACGAAAATGCTTTTAAATCGAGAAACCATCCCCCAAAAACGGGAAATCAGGAGACCGAAATCCGTAAACCGAAGAAGCTGAAAGAAAAAAACGCGAAAGAAAGCGATAGTCCAAACATCCCTTTCCGAAACCATTTCGTCGAACTTTTTCTCCCCTCCCCAGTCTCTAATACGTCAGGAACTTTTCCAATTGCGTCTAAATTAGCCTCCTTCATGTTACATCCCGCGCAAAAAGCTAATCCTTTATCTACACAAGGGATAATCCGGTGGCGGCGGGCACTGGGGGGTGTTATAAGAGATATTCGCGCACAACGCACGCATTTTTTTTATGTTTATTTAATCCCGCGCTAGAAAAAAGCCAAATCGGTTTGTAAATCAATTTTTACGTTTGCGTCGGCCCTTTTTCCCGGGGAAACACTCGTTATCCGGACGGTATTTGAACCGATTGCAGTTTGTTTTCAGATAAAGGGCCTAGGTGGCTGCTTATATATGAAATATTAATAACCAATTAAGGATTTGGTAATACGCTACCGGGATGTACGTAAATCAGGGGATAATCGGGTCAATTGAATCAATATTTAGGGAGTTCTTACGGGGCTGTAAATATATGTTTATGAATTATGTAACAATATGTGTTCGTGTTAATTGAATATTTAATTAATTCGTGTATCGATCTCCGCGCTCAGACCCCTGATTCCTGTTGGAATGATTTTCAAGATTGATTTTTTGGAACAAGAGAATCAAAAGAATTCCAGTGTCCTGTGTTAAGTTATTACCTGCCTTTTCGAAAAAAAAAAACTACAAAATTATCAAGAAAATATTTTATAGATACCAAAATAATTGTTTGTACTTTGACCATTCTCTCTTTATTATTAAACTATCTGTCGAGTCACTTTTAAACATCTTCGAAATTGGTGAAGTAATGCTCTGCAATCACTTGTCCCATTGATGCGGAAATTTGATAGTCGGACTGGACAAGCTCCAGAGAGTATGATGTGTGCGAACATATGTCCCAACCAAGTGATTTCAATGCTTCTATGACCAGTTTTGCTTTCTGAGACCGGTAAAATCACTTTACCGTGTCTTTGGGTCCATTATGGATGTTTTTCGATCAATGTATAGTTCGAATTGACCATTTGTTGTCGGTAGTGATCACTATTAACTGTTTTACCAGGTTTCGACAGTGCGTAATACACCACGCCACTCTGGTCCCATCAAATACAGAGCATTGTGTTGCGAGCAAAAAAAAATTCGTTGAAGTCGATCGGCTGGCTTCGCCTGTTGCCACTTTTCACCATCTGTTACTATTCGAGGCAGAAATGACTTCCGATCATACCTTTGAAGCGATTATAGACGATTTTTCAACTTTCCATTTGCCTGTCATTCAATTGATGTGACACGCATCTTCCCATCTCTTCGATTATCCCCATTGCTCGTAACCGGTCACTAACTGTTTCTTGGATCACATTTAACGCTTCTGCCAATTGTTTTTGAGTTTGGGTCGTGTCTTCATCCAATAACTCTTGCAATTTCGCATCTTCAAACTTTCCCGGTATACCATAACGTTTTTTTTGTCTTCTATTAGTGTAAGTTTCTATCAGAAAACGACGACTTTCATCGGCTATGTACTTTTACTTAAATATGAAAAACAATGCGTGCTGAAATACGCTTTCTAGCACGAAACATGACATTTTCAAAGATTTATTACTTTAATCGTTACAGTTATATACTTTAAGGTAGATCAAAAAGTAGTGTTTTAAGTGCTTCAGCTACTTGTACCTTCATCACCTTTTATCCACACAAATTTCAGCTTTTACTAGATAAATATATTCAATGCTTTTAAGCTGAATATAATTTCATCCCCCCAAATGTGTCTTGAATGATCTAAAATAAATAAGTCTATATAAAAATATATATTTTAGTTAATGGAAAGGGTGTATGTGTGTTAACGTAATGTAACACACAGGCAATAATTATTAAAAATTACAGAACATTTACTTACTTGAGCTCTGATTCATGTTCAACTTACTCTAATAGCCTGTCTTATTAACCCTATTTCACTAATAAAATTAAATTTGTAACTGCTGTCAACATGCACAATAGATATTCGTATATCCCGTATTCGTAAGTTGGCTCCCTAGTTCTTTTATTTATAATTCTAAAAAAACAAACTATTCTATATTAATTACATATGAGAGGAGACTAAAAAAAAGATATTATGTTTGGAAAAAATGTCTCCGCTCTGTATTTCAATATAAAACAAACACGATATGATTAATAGGACCGGAAATAATTTATTTTCATGCAAAGTAACATAATTTTGGCCGTTTTAAATGGTATTCGGGAAATTTTATGGCCGTATCGGTTTCGAAATAATCCTCTCTAGACACATTATTAATTTCAGTTCTGCATACGAAGCAAACCGTACAATTTATATCTAACAGATTAATAGCCGCAGGACACGTCCACATGGTGAGGCCATAGCCGGTGTGTTTGGATAGAATTTTGGTTTAAATAAATGTCGCGCCAACCTTGAAATATTAAATAATATCAGGTGAGTGTACCTGTGAGGTTGGACAATTTAATTAAATCAACAGAAATTATTGTGAAATATTATGGTGCTGGCGAAAGATACGGGAGTAAATCCAAAAATATCAATAAAGAGTATGTTTTATACAGGGGTTAGACAAAGTAATATGAACTTCCTCAATCTCTTCTTACGTCTTCAATCGTAACTCTTCCATAAATATCAGCTTGTTTATGAAGGAGGAGGGTAATTTAAAAAAAATAGGAGGCTAATATTGTCTATAGCACAGTGGACAGATTTGGTGAGGAATATTGGAGGTTCTGCAGCACGAAGAGTAGCGTATCAGTCATAGCGCGCCACAGCGATTCACAGCAAAAGAGCAATGAACATCCCCAACATCCCCACATTTATAACCCCAAAACGTAGCAAAGCTGCAAAGCGAATGCATTATAAAATATAATTTATTTTAACATTATAGTACATCTGGTACATATATTATGCAGGGAGGTAAACTGTAATTAATTAAATAGCCATAATAGTTTGTAAGTTAGAGATATTTTATTATATTATTTTATTATATAACTTTTTTCTAAACTAACTAAAACAATTATACATCTAAGTAACGTTTTTTATTTTCATTAGATTCTTATGTTACTACCTGTATATATTTTTCTTGATAAAATTAGATTTAGTCCATGCATTTTCAATAACTCCGATGCAATTTAGCAAATAAATTGAAGTAATTTGAAGTACTTTACTCTTTAAGATGGTATCATTAAAAATTAATTTATGTTTTGCAAAGCATTCCTTAATTACAACTTTGCCGACCACTTATTGGGTTCTTTTGTTGCATTCCTGATCCAGCATGAAGGACGATATATCTGCAATGAATTATTAAAAAATATTATGATTTACAAGACCTAGTCACATGTTATTTTAAATTCACCTATTTTTTGCTATCAACTTTACACTCTTTTCAAGCGTCTTGCTAAAAGGGGTCTAATGTTCCATTTTGAAATACCTATTTCTGTAAATAAATTGAAATAACAAGTCTTCCTTAATTTTGTTATATGCTTTTGCGAACTGTATTCCTTTAAAAGCAATACCTGGAACGTGCATTTAACTTCTGAACTGAACGTAATTCCTCAAAGAGATGCATATCCCCTAATTATCTATAGATACTTTCCATACTAACAGTTATTTCTGAAATAATTTTATTAAATTATGTTTATATATAAAAAAACACTCACTGTTTTATAAATTTAATTTTGAATAGAAATAACATTAAGGTATATAAACACTTTCTTTTCAGTGAATCCAGAAATATATTAATATTCAGTGCAGCTGCAACACAATACATATTTGCAATATAAACCCCAAAAACTTAATATTTTATAGTATCAATCATACGTCTCTAACGCATTTTGCTGATAAGAACGGGCCCCCATTACCTCGTTCTTGTCCGAATTTATTCATTAGAGACGTAACCTGTTTCTGACTGACTATTTATTTAGCTTCAGCGTTTTCAATCAGAGTAAGCACATAGAATATTATGCAGATATTTGAAATTTATCAAAACTAGCAAAGTGACAAAATTACGTTCATTAAAGAGCATTGTATATATTTTTAACTAGAATAAAATGAGAAGGAAAAAATTGTCTTGATTGGCTTGATTTACAAACTGCATAATGACGTGTGTTCACTGCTACTTTGAATAGACTCTATGGAGTTGAAATTTGACCAGACCTCTTCTATAAAAATAATCCCTCGTATTTTATAGCAACTATAATATATGATATAAATTAATTGGATTTTATTCGGAAACATTCTACATTACTTTAATTGCTTATAAATCACGGTTATTAATGTTTTATAAATTGTTGGTAGAAACTTAAAATAATTATTATATAATAATTTTCTTTATCGTGAATTTATGCCCCACGTATTTTAGGTATTTTGTTGTACGGTCTAATATATTAGCAATACAAAAAAGCAATATTATAGACCGTGCATTGTTTTTTTTAATTGCATTTTTGCGTATATATATGCGAAAATTAATTTTATATATTGAAAGGATTTTACCGAACTATTTTCGATATTATTTTAGACAATGAAATATCGAAATTATTCGTGGTATGTAAAACAAAAAAATGTTTATTTTAAAATTTCACGAACTATAGTTAAAAAAATTAAATATCTGGCATATATTTTCAATTAAACCACGAACATATTTCCTTGTATAAAAAGAAGGAAATTAATTTTAAAAAGGAAGGAATTAAATAATTCTTCTTTCATAAGAAGATCTACTTTCTTTTTATTTACTCTATCTTCTGTTTCTTTTTTTTGACATTGTAGCCGCACTTTGTGTGCCTTATTTTCTTTGGCTATGTTTTTGTTTATTCTTTTTTATCTTTATACCTACTTATTCTTTGTTCTTTCTTGCTTTCTCTGGTTTTTCCTTTAAGTTTCTTCGAGACTAAGATAAAACTATTACTTAATTCACAATATATATATAAATTTAAGATAAAAAATTAAGAAAAATAAAGTGCATTATGCCAAATGAAAAGTGTTAGATTCCCTTAACATTATTTAAATGCGCCGACTTGGTGAACCCAGTGGTAAAGGCGACAGGATGGTCAACCTACTGTTACAATGGTCGTAAATTTATGTTTATGATTGTTTAATTTTAACATTTAAAACCAAGGTGGGTAAGACCGGATGTCTTCTAGGATGATTTCCAATTTGGTCACTCGTCAGTCGGTAGGCTTAATCTCTAGGACCGTGGTTAGGAATACGCGTTAAACAGTAGGTCCAGTCCAGATAAACCCTTGTTCGTAAAAAGGAGACTTTAAAATAGTTTAAAACATTATTTGAATGCATAATTTTAAATTATATGATTGACCCCTTTTTTCACGAAATTGAAATATGAAAACAAATTAATTACATTGTATTATAGATTAGCAAAATTGTTTACTAATATATTGATAATAGTAAATTATAATTAATATAATATAAGGTAATATTAGATTTTCCTAAC
The DNA here is from genome assembly GCF_030347505.1 of Rhynchophorus ferrugineus. Lineage (NCBI taxonomy): Eukaryota > Metazoa > Arthropoda > Insecta > Coleoptera > Curculionidae > Rhynchophorus > Rhynchophorus ferrugineus. Next base: position 16,030,035 of record NW_027472587.1, read on the forward strand.
ATTGTTTGAATTCATAATTTTAAAATATATGATTCGCCGTTTCCCTTTCTTCTTCAAGTTCAAATAGTAAATTACATTAATTAAATTTTTGTTACATATTAGTAAAAATGTAATCGAAGCTTTAGTTGCGTCGTTGTGCTTCGCTAACTTATTGAGTTATTATTATATTAACAACCGATTATATTATTTTCAGTGAAAGTATTGTGACATAATTTAGGTTTTTTAAACTCTTCAAGAGATAAAGCTATTACCTAATACATAATATACATAAATACATTAAGAAAAAGGGTGATTTTTTTTTATCTAACACAATAGTCTTCAAAAAACCTTTAATTATAAACAGTAGTGATCTCATCTCCATCCCCAGTTAAGACGGAAAGAAGGGCCTGCCGTCATTTCGATGACTCTTTATAAGAGTATTCGAACAACGGCGGGTTTCCTCCCCTGCAGACGACCTATCCACTTCAGCTCGAAGCTAAAACATGCCCACCATGCCGAATACAAAAGCGACCGCTCATCGAGACCTTACGAGAGTTTTCCGACCACTCGCTTTTCCACCGCACCGGGATGACAGAATCGATCGTTTTTCTATTCGATGTTCGCCGTTAATGCTCTGTTCGATTTAAGGGTATTTGCATGTTGCGTGGGACGGATGGGAATCTAGTCCATGTGTGTTCCGGCGTGCTTTTAATCCCCCTCCGCTTCGAATATCTTCAGCGAGCGGAATATCCATCCTTTCGAACGCACACACGGCGGATGGACTCGTGTTGTTTCTTTTTTCGTTCCATCGTGGAATTCCTGATCGCATCTCCGTATTATTTTTGATTTCATCTTTGCATCATCGGCATCAAAGAGTTTTTTTTATAGCCCCGGATAATCATGTTTCATATGGTGGTTTTTTTAAATGTATTTATTTATAGTCGTTCCAATGCTGTTATGTTATTTAACGATTTCAAATACTTACTTATTTTTTTACGAACAATATTTTTTCTTTTATATTATAAACTTTTTTTAATCCACCTTTAGCCCAGCGAAATTCGATACTAGTACGTTATTGTTGGCGAGCTAAACTCTTAGAACCCATGCCTACTCGCTTGGTTTGGTGGGTTTATATGTCAGTTTATCTGCCATTTGTGAAAGTTTTGAATTCATATTGTCTATAATGACTGGTCTTGATATTTAACCTGTATATTTCTTGAATTATTCCTAACAATTTCGTTACTTAAAAAGAAGGTGAGAACAAATGATCTACAGGCGTGCTGTGTGATAATATTGTCTATAGTATCTTATATTTTAGCTAGTTCTGCTTCAAAATTGTGTCGGTTTAACGTTATCGTTCTTATCTTCTGCAATTATTTTAGTGTTCTCCGTTATTAAAACTTAATACCTGTGAAACCGTCAACAGGATATATTGGTCTTTAGTTTTTCTACTTTATTTTCCTTTTAGCCATCTGGCTTTATTATTAATTAAACTGAGAAACGGCTTTTGAGGTGTTAGGAATATTTTAATCAAGAATCAAATCAAAAAATGACAAAATCCGTTTCATGCCTTTCATCAGGCGTATAATTAAGTCTATTTCGTTTACAGGCTTACAATAGTATGCCAGTTAAGCCGTGTAAAATACTTTGATATAACACCTCATTTGGAATTATTGAACACCTGTGAATCACATGACATTCAAATGCTGAAGATTTTGAGTATGCTTTGTGTAGTTCTTCTACCTTTATACTTCAGGTCATCATTTTATCTTACATTATTAGTTTTAAGGAATCTGTTGATGCTAACTTAGTGAGTGGTTTCGGTGCCAATATCTTGAGATAAAGCAAAAACATATTTGTACAGGCTAAATTTTAAAACAATTGAAAGTTTATTAAATCTGTTAAATCAGGGCGATTTTCTCTATTTATAGACTGGATTTACGTTAGAAAAACTCAATCAGGGTCATTCTCTCACCTAATAGTCAACAACGATGGTAACGACGGCAGCATTGCAGCATTTATTAGCATTTTTATTACCTTTTCGGTTAATTGCTACAATAAAAAACGCGCCACCTACGACTGATAGGGACGTGTCGCGCTCGGGGTCTGCGTATCTAATACGTCGGCCAGAAGGAGGGCAAAAAATGTATTATGTATGCTGAAGAGCGACCGTATCAACACGTAAAATTCCCCCGCGTATGTATATTAAATATTTAGTTGTGTTGCTCCTGGCTGGGATGATTTAATGCCCGTACGGCGTCTGGAGGAATAGCAAATAAGATAAAACGAAAAATATAATGGTAATTATGTGGGCGTTCACGTAGTCTAGTTAGAGGAGGGTGACCGATGTATTATGGAGTCACACGATCACGTCTGATAACATCAGTTGAAAAAATATCAGTAATTTATGACCAAACTTCCAGACATACTGCTACATTCTTCGATCAGCGATATTTTATCCTTCTTTAATTATGTTGGTTGATTTAAATAAATCTACTATTGAAGCCTATCACACACTTTTACCAAGTTGTAGTGCTGCTGGTTTATTATATACCAATTGTCTGCTTAGGCTTAAATGACCTAAAAGCTGTTATTTCGATGTCAATAGCAGATGATCGTAAAAGCTTGAAGATAAGGACTTGTAAGAATTATAAGATGAAAATCTAGTTCAAATTTACAGAAAGTTTCGCGTTTGATGAACAAACCCTTTTCAGATATTTTCGTCCAATCGGAATTATTGAAAAAAGTGAAAAATATTTGCCACACGAATTCTTCAACTATAAAATCATCCTCTTGCATGACAACGTTTGACAACGCTATATTTTCCAATATTTTAAAAAAATCAGTTGCAGCTCGGATGGGAAATTTTATCATACCCAGAGTATTCATCAGACATAGTACCTTCTCATTTTCCCTTTTTAAAATGGTAAATTGAGTTCTTTAAAGAAAGAAGCACTGAAACTATGTCTAATGGATACGATGTGCGCTTGAAAGTGTTTTTTAAATTAAGGCTAACATTTCTTCAAAATAGTGCCTTGTGAGATGTTGCTTTCTCTTAAAAACCTAAAAACTATCTATCTACAAATTCTACCTACTTTTTTCAGTCTTAATAGTTTGTCTTAATAATAACTGTCATTTACAATATCTTTTTCAAATGTTATTCTTATTTTATCTTCGGTTTCTATTATTTGAACTGATTCTTGAAGCTTCATGAATTGATGATGCTTATGTAACTTAAACAAGTAGATGAAGATGAACATAGATAGGCTGTTATGAATGTCAATAGGTATATAAGATTAAAACTGTGTATTAATAAGTAGGTAATATTAAAGTATAATCAACATTTTAAAATATATGATTTGCCATTTGTATTTTTCTCACGAAATCGAAGTAACATTGTTTAATGTATAATTCGAAAATATATTCGATTTATCGTTTTTCTTTATTTTTCATGTAATACAATGAAATACGATATACAAAATTACGTCGATAATAGTAAATCATAAGGAGTAAAATATAAGCTAATATAAGATTCTCCTAGCATTGATTGAATGCATAATTTTAGAATATATGACTGGTAACTTTTTTATAAATTTCAAATAGTGAAATAAATTAATTAAGTTCTTTTACATGTTAGTAGTTGAAATAATAGAGGAAAGAAAAATATTTCCAATTAATTAATCTTTCTATAGTTTTACATCTACAATATTTATACATTTTTACTTATTAATTCAAATAAACCTTTATTTACGTATTGTTAGTACATTGAGTCGCATATAGGGAGCACGATTTTTTGAAACTGAAGAATATTTCTTTCACTTGAATTATTTTCAAGACTTGAGTATGACCACACCCAAGATGGACGGTGCTCCGTGAATTTATTGAACATTTTATATATACACATTAAAAATTAAACCCTGATATAAAAGGTCCTTCGCCAATAGCAAGATACCCTTTCCCCCTTCTCGAGACCACAACGTAACATCATTTTATACTATGGGACTCTTGAACGAAACCCCCGAAGTTTTTTTTTAAATAAAGTTAATTACTTTTTTGCCTCGGTTTATGAATAATTCCTGCCGGGACGCAAGCTGTTCCTGCTACAGCCTGCCCGGGGAATCATTATTGAGGTGCTGTACTGGCAGAAATTAATATAAGCCGCAACACTCGTTTATATTTTAAAAAATAATTTTATGTCAACATTTTTAAGAACACTGCTTGTAACGTAAGATTGACTTTGTGGCATTATGTATCATAAATAAAATGGGTTATGGTATTTTCATAGATGACCTCCCATATTTGGATAAAACAGAAACTCTTAAATATATGTTTTGGATATTGGAAATTATTAAGTCTGTTTATAACTAATTGTTATGTATTATATCTATATTGCTGGATTTGCACTTGGTGATGCTAACTGTAGAATCATCCTCATAATTGGAAAAATTATAATTATCAGTTATTAGTAAATTGCTACAATACAAGCAAATTTTGAAACCTATATGGACACATGAAATTCAATTATGGGGATGTTCCGCGAAAATTAATTAAATACACGTTTTCCGGAACAGGAAAGTCCAGAAATCCTGTCAAATATTCTAGTATCCTCTAAGTAATGTAGATGCACTCATATGCTATAGGACTTGGTAATGTAGTATAGTGTAGTGAGGTGTATTTTATAGAAAAACAGCACAGTTAATACATAAGCATTATTACACAAGACTAAGACTGAGGCAGAGACTAAGATAGGGCCGATGGGTCTTTCTAGATAAATATCTAGTTATAAGTTATCGTAAAGACAAATTGTAAATTAGTTGGTGACGACTACTAACAGTGTACTAAATAAGAAAAGGTTATCACTACATAAATCATTACAATAAGTAATAATACCTGTCTATATTTTAACACAATATTTAGGAGCACCGAGAGGAGCAGTCAATCATTTAATCGAGAACTCAAAAAACATTCACTTCCAACTGACCGAAAACTTAAAAAGATGAAACTGATGGCAGACTTTAACATTGCCCTATTTATGCCGCAAAACGTCATCACTCTCCAGATAGAAGTTTGTGTATTAGGGACTGTCAGAACTCTTAAAGTTGCCGTCGTCCTCGATTGGGCCCGATTCTTTTTCACAATGCGTCTTTTGTATGCTGTCAGCGACAAGGCGCGACCTCAGACCGATCTTCATTTGTCACCCATCCGGCGTTCGTTTGTTTGCGAGCTCGCCCGACGCCTCCCCCGATCGGCTACGAAATTTCGTCGCTATTGTCATGTAAAATTCTCAGATCTATTTGGAAATTAAACAGTTGTAAAGCAAGAAGGGGGATGGGGTGGGAGAGAGGTTATAGTGGCGTTGGTTCGATGGGGTTGAGCCACTGTACCGTAGCGAACATTAATCTTCGTAACGTAGGAAACGATGCTGTTTACTAGCTAACTTATAATTTAGCTCTTCTTGTTGACATGTGTGACGCTGTAGGCGGATAAACTGCAAACATGACGAAAATAAAGGCGGAGAACTCAGTTTCTAGCTCTAGGATTAGTTATCGATCGATACGTTAGAGGATTTCGGCGGTGGTGAGGCATGTTTTTCCTTACGGGATAAGTTCGACAAACAAAAACAGTCTAATATACTACATATTGGATGGGGATTATATAAAAATGTTGGTACTAATATCAGGGAGGACGTGATTTATTTGTGCCACGTTCAGATCGTAGTGACACTTTTTGTACTATTTTTTCCTTTCAATTTCTACAGTTTGTTTTAATCAACTCTCGCCAAGATAGGCCCAGAGCTCTATTTTTATTATAAGTTATTGTCTAATAAAATACACTCACCGTTTTTATTATTGGCGTTCAGCAACATTGAACCAATCAAATTATAAATAAGTAACGATTTTTTAAAATGGCTCTGTCTTGATATTGTTTCCTTATTAGTAAAAATTTAAATAATTTTAATTTCGAAAAATTCAACAATTACGAAACAACATAATCATAATTGTAACTACATAATAAATTGCTATTATACAAGCAAATGTTGAAATATATAAGGATATACGGAATTATATTATGGGCATGTTCCGCGAAAAGTATTATAAATACTATACAAATTTTCCAGAACATAGTCTTAAGAAATATTGTATGCACTCAGATACTACAGGAGTGATTACATACACAGATGCCTTCAGATACTGATTGTTACTCAGGAAATAAAGATAATTGCAAGGAATCATGGAGATGAATTCCATTATTAGGTTAATTTCGAAGTAATATAATTGTTGCATAACATCATAACTGAGCAAAACTCAAAAGAATCAAATCATTGGATCTTGTGTAGTATAGGGTAGTGAGGTGCATTTAAAAGGAAACCAGAAGTATTTTGTCAAGACTTAGATAGGACGTAGATTGAAATAAATAAATGACAAAGCATATTCTACAGAAATAGACCTTCCAACTTCTAAAGTGTGCAAATATCTGTCTGTCTGTCTGTCTGTCGGTTAATTGTACATAAGAAAATATAAAATGGCCTTTTTGCAAAACTGTTGTAAGGTTTATACAATTTCAACAAAAAATATATAGCCTTTTTGAATAACAAACATATTCACATTATTTTATATTAACATACAAAATTTTACAATAAATTAGTCTAAATAGATGTTTTATCTTTATATGTATCTTGAACATCCCAAATAGTGCTAGAGTCATTACAGTAGACGTAGAATATTCCTCCTCTTCACTGAAAATGTAACATCATCACAACTACAGCAAAAAGTACTAAATTAGTTTACGCATCTTCCTGGAATTTTGATTCAAAAGCGGTAATTTTGAAATAATTTTGACACACCCTTATAACCGTTACCCCAAGAATATAAATTATGTTTACAACCTAAAATCGGTTGATGTTGATGTGGCGTGGCCAAATTTTACTGGTTTAGGTTTTAATATTTTTACATTTTTTAGATTTGCTTAAAAATATGTCTTAATAAAAGGACAGTTGTTGAGGTTAATTGTTTTCGTTGAACTGAGAAAGAAGAACAGGATATTTTGCTAATACCAGATTTCATACAAAGGATGAAGGGTGTGTCACATAAAGATTTATACACATACACACGAGAGCTAAAAATCAGCTATCGATAAAATTGGAAAGTTTGTGAAAAAATGATTCGATAGAAAATGTGGCGAAAAGAGAAAGGGGTCATCGGCAAATAGGATTATAAGGAAAAATTGTCAATTTTATGGGGCTCCCTCCGGAAATAACATTAAGGTATCGAGTGAGTAATGTGGAAACCGGCAAATGCCGTTATATTTATTGAAATATATCGGTTTTGAAGGGTTTAAATTTCGAATCTCTGGAGGTATAAAGATAGGTTTAGTAATCAAATATGTCATTTTGCAAAATTGTGTTTGCGTTCAGGATATGCTCGAGATAATAATAGCGAAGATCCTAACTTAATATTACTCTTATTTAAATGTATTTTTAGGTGATAATAACAATAATTTTTCATTCGCTAGTTATAATTTAGTGGTTTATTAAGAAATACTTGCGTTTATTCATCGATATACTTAAGAGATTTTTTATTTTTTATAATTTCATATGCATCTAATATATGAAGGTTTTGTGTGTGTTTCTAAAAAAATAATACTTGTTTTATAAAAGTAAAAAGGTGGAGCGAATAGCGTAATCTCTTATTGAAGGTTAAAGCTTATTCAGCAAACTATATGGCGTGTTCTTTTGTTAAATTCAGTACAGAACGTTAAAAAAATGTACATATAGACACCGACGCCTCCACCAAACAATCCATAATCCGAATCCGGCCGAGTGTTTGCACGTACACCGCCCCAAAGAAAATTTGTTCGGGTAGCAATCGGACTATTCCTTTTCTTTTATCCAACTTTGCGTTGCGCCGAACGTGAAGTGATTTAGTTGTGACCGACAGATTGGTGTTTGTTCTAGAAATTGCGTCGGATACTGCGTTCCACCGTCGGGTTGTTTGCGAAGAAAATTCGGTAAACGTTGCGTTCGAGATTCGGGCCGGATTGTTTCCGATGCGAGGCTTTTCTTCTCGATGGGAATCGTTTAAAATGTCAGGCGGTCAAAGTAAGGTCACGATCAGCGACGTTTTTGTTTTTGAATCGTTTTGTTTCGCACCTTGGCTTGTTATTTTGGGAGGTTCGTGATTCAAGCACGATGCCAAATATCTTTGATGTGTTGGTTCTAATCGTTTCTGGAATTAGACAAATTTTATATATTAAGATGTTATATGTCTAGTGAACTAACTAGACATATAACATATATATGTCTTTTCTACTAAATCTCTCTTGGTTAATAGTTGAACCAATTAATCAAAAAATTTGACTTATCCACCAAAAAACTTGAGAGCAAACGATTGTAGTATATCATATATATCATATATATCATATATATCACATATATATATATATATATATATATATATATATACATATATATATCATATATCATATATATCATATATATCATATATATCATATATATCATATATATCATATATATCATATATATCATATATATCATATATATCATATATATCATATATATCATATATATCATATATATCATATATATCATATATAAACCATATTCTTTCTTGCTTAATATACGAACCTATTAATTCAAAATTCAGTTTTTGGAGTTTAATATTATGCTACAAACTCCTTACCCAATCTGGATTTCTCCAGATAATAGCGCTATAGTAATAATCTAAAAATAATATTGAACATAACATAACATAACCAAGTAAATTCTTACTAATTTTAGTTTAAAAAATTGAGATTTATTTTAATTAGTCCCAGTTTTTGTTCTTAAGCAATGTGGCATCATTTTGTGAGAAATTCCATTATTGTTGCCACACAATCTGCGTTGCCCTAAAACAACAAATTGCGTTTTTGTGAGTAAGAAGATCTTCGAAATGTTCAAAAGATGGTAAAGAGAAGATTCAATATTCCGCAACAAATACAATAAAGCTACAATAAAATTCACCATTATAACAATAATATAATTACAATATATCAAACATCTAGTATTTTGATAGCTAATATGTAAGTCAGTATCGAATATCTCGCAAAACCAAAAATGTAGAATATAGCTTTAATAGAAAATTTTACATAATTCTTTAAAACTAGAGCTAATCGGTTCTATTCATGGTGATTTTTTAATTCATCAGATAAAAATATCTGATATTTGGATACTTTGGTCTCTTTAACTTTGTTATTATTCAACAGTCGTACTGGTGTTTTTAGTTATATTAGTGAAGTAATATCTCACCTTTGTCAAGCTAGTATCTTCAAAATCCGTGGCCAAAAATATATTCTTGCAAAACACTTAAGTTATGGTCACGTTCAAACTGTTTCCAGTAAAATGACTGATGAAAAACATACAAAACTCTTATATAAAGTGCTTATAAAAAAACTCAAACATTAAAATGTGTACATCTAAGGTGACATCAACGATTTCGTATCATAACCCAATACCCTTGCATCAGCTTAATCAAAAACAAAAAGTAAATATTCCCCCCGGTTCGGGTTCGAAGGCCCGTGGAAAAAGAAATAAGGCGACATAAAAAAGATTGAACCGGCAGGCTATAAAGTGGAAGCAACTATTTTTATGGCCAGATAAATTATCATCAAAAGACGACGTAAAGATCCTTAGGAATGAAAGATGCCGCCGAAGAAATGGAAAAGGAAAATCTCAATATGACATATGAATGTACACGGATGGAAAGATGTTTTTTCCGGGGATCCGCCTCCCGGTTCTCTTGTTGTGATGGGGTCGGAATTTATGTTTGGAAATATCTCCCTTCCTTTCTTTCTTTCGACGTCATAAAAGACAACAATTTACTCCACTTCTCCTTAACATATAAAGTGTTTAAAAATATATTACCTAATATATATGCAGAAATATGATGTATGGCGAAGATAAATCAAGTTCATCGTATATTTTCTTCCGTGAACATCCTGTTGATAATAATTTCAACCTAAATCTATTTTTGATTAATTCAAGCACTATATTTGTTTTATTATAGATTAGTAAGTTGTATTACCAATGAAAATATTTCGGAACACACGGCACATTAAAGGGAATTGCGTACAGTTATGATAAAAAAGCATATATAAATAGATAGAAAAAAATAGAAGAAATCATTATTTATTCATCATTTTATGACAACCGAAAAAAATCGAAGGAAAAATATAAATGAGACAAAATAGAGAGAATAAACAAATTACAATAAGTAAATTACAGAATATACAGAAAAACCATGAATCGACAACATTTACTAATATCAAATAGCGACAATTAAAATAATAAATATGATAAACAAGATAGTGTAATTGAATGAAAAAATAAATATAAAATAATTGAGAAGTTGATATAAGAGAAGGAAGAAAAAATAATACATAATGAATAAATAGATGAATAATTTCAAAATAATTGAATTGAATAATTCAACTTCAAATTAGCTTTTCTGTTAATTGAATGGAGTTAAGAATTGAAGGGTACTCAGAACCAGAGTATAGTCTTCAAAAAGTCCGTGTTAGTTACAAAAATTAGTATTTTGTTAGGGAGAAATTTTTTTTTTTCAATGCATCCTGTTTAGGTGCCGATGTAAGTATTTCAGTGGATATGAACATATGAGGACTATCCTGCTCTAATAAATATCTGTTTTAATATTTCATAAATATTGTGTTTAAAAAAACTGATGAATAATGTTTATATCATTTTTAACAAAAAGTTTCGATATCTTTAATGCCTTACTACAAAATATAGAGTATCATATTTACGCAACCATAGTTACATTTTTACTGATCAAGTTTCTTCAAAAAATTATACAAATAAGAGGATATTGCAAATATTTTTGCCTATACATTGATGGTTTATTCCTTCTAATTATATTACTGAATATGGTTGATGAGTATCTATACCAATATGTCTACCAAAAGTGTACTAAGCTTAAATATAAATCAGAATTTATTGAAATGCTATGGAAATACCATCTATACAAAAATTTCAATATAAAAATGCACATGAAATTAGGACATGGCTGAAATACATTACCAACAATAGATACAAAGATGAGGTGTATAAGTATATAAGATAAATGATAATGTAATAAAGTAAAAAGAATAACTACAGGAAATAGAGACAGAGTAATAATGAAATTCTAACAGAAAAACAACGCAACAATTGAATGTACAAAGTGTAAAATAATGACAATTAAATTAAATATATAAGGCAAATTTGGAATAAAAAAATATACTTGAAAACAAAATTGAATAAATGGATGAATAAGAACGACCTTCAAGGTAGTTTTTCAGGTACTTTTATGGAGTCAAGAACAGAAGGGTACTCTAAAGCAGAGATTGGTGACAGCCTTCAAAAAATTGGTGGAAATATACTATTTTGTGTGCGCCCTCTCTTTTGGTCAGTGCTGATGTGAGTATTCAACTGGTATGGATACATTATTCGTTATTTTACAAACAGTATGGGAATGTTATGGAGACTAAAGTGTTTCTTAATTTTCATGTGTTCCAAGTTCAATATATAGTACTAATTTAATTCGTATATAAATAAATTGAAATAATTTTCAAGAAAAGTTATCAAGGGCTGTAATGTCGTATAAAATATAAAGTATTATATTTACACAGTAATATTATAGAAGCGACAATGAAGAGATTGCAGACATTTTGAGTATATATTGATGGTCCATTCCTTCTAAATATATTACTGTGATTAATGACTAGCAACACAAAACTGTCTACCAAAAGTCCACTAAGCTTTAAACTCAATCAGACCATATTGAAATGCCGCGGAAACGCCATCTATGCAAAACACGCGCCTTAATGGCAATTCCGACGAATATTGAAAAGGCAAAAGATACGTGTACTAAGGAAGTGAGAACTCGCCACATTTGATTATATGAATAAAGCGCCGTCGACGCTGCCGTCGCCGCAAGAAAATGAATTTTCTCCAATAGAGACAAACTTTCTCTAAAGCCTTTTACATATTCATAAACCAATAAGCTGATTCTTGCGGATTTGCGAAGGGACAAGTTTTAAGCTGATTTGCCAAAACTGATTTAAGCTTACCCTACCGAAACGGCAAACTGCCAACGATAAAGATATATATGTATAGAAGAAATATTTCGAGCATAAATATAGTTTTATACTCATCTTCTTTATATAAAGTATATAAAAAGAATCATCGGCGATATTATATGCCAAGTTTATTTTATTTAGACATATTTAAATTAAATAAAAGTATTACATAATTTGTTGTGATGTGATAGGTATTTTCTTTATGGAACAACGAAAAAATATAGTTTTATACTCATCTTCTTTATATAGAGTATATAAAAAGAATCATCGGCGATATTATATGCCAAGTTTATTTTATTTAAATATATTTAAATTAAATACAAGTATTACATAATTTGTTGTGATATGATAGGTATTTTCTTTATGGAACAACGAATGGTATATTTTCAATATAAGAAAATGTTCCTGAAAATGACAAATAATTAAAATTATTTTTTACGTTAATATATCCCTGCAGCTGATATAAAAGAAAAGTTTAAGGACGAGAATGAAGTTTTATTTGAAATGTCATCAAATTGAGGTTATTAAGGATATGAAGTAACAGCAGTATTACCTACTCTACCTATTCTTGAAGGTTGCTATGATTTCAAGAATATTATAAATAAGAATAAAATGAATATATTTTAAATTATATAGATGTGCTTTTAGTATTGACTGATGAAGTTTCAATGGATTCAATTAATCTCTTTTTACTATTTAATTGTTAGTTATATTAGTGAGTAGTTGTTAAAAACTTAAGCTTATTTACAAATGCAGCATTATGGAACAAAAAGCCGGTTTTTAATTTCAGATGTTAAATAGTACCAAATTATTAGAACGTTCGTGAGAAAAATTTGATTTAAAAACCCAAAAGTGTTTCACTAGGACATGTTACACGATTTAAAAAAGTAATGAACTAGTATACAACTAAACGCTCTATTCATAATATTTAGTTCTCTTTGGTTCTTAATTGTACTTATACTCTTCAAGGATACTATAAGTAAAGAAAATGCTATAAGTAGAGATATCATAATGAGCATATTTTACATCTTATATATATGTTTTTCTTATCGAATGACAGCATTTGACAATTTTACTCAAAAGCAACTATCGCATATGACAAAAAGTTTTTTATAAATTAGTCAATCTATAACCACCCGCCTGGGCTAAATAAATTTTATCAATCAATCTCTTGTATTTCATTGTAAGTTATGTTAATTATCTGTTAAAATCTTGAATTTATTTTGAAAAACTAAATTTAAATTACGAATGTTTTATTGTACATATATATTGCAAATTATTTTTAAGATATATGTACGCATGATATATGCGAGGGTGTAAAATGGAGACTTTGTAATAAAACGTAATATTTGCTATCTAACTGTTGTCTAACATTCTCAGATGGGAAATGGTACAAGTAATAGAACTGATTTAATATTTATTTTTTAAGATAACTATTTTTTTATAAATATGCTCTGTAACCCGGCACATTACCTTAACTTGTAATTTTTCATAAATATTTGCATTCAATTGGTTCGAAAGGTTTCATCTCCTATTTGGATGTAATCCATGTAAAACATTGAAGGAGAAAATCTGTGCTTTCGAAAATATTCGACATAAACGGAACAAGTTGTTAAACCAAGCCGGTCGGCGATGTAAGTTCTTCCCGCCGTACGGTAAACGTTCTCCATTACCATAAATTCACCCCGCACAAACATTTTTTCTTCTTCTTGCATAATTCCAATATCGATTCCTGTTTTACCTCGACAGCCTCGCAGAGTGTCGCTTAATAATAGATGGCGTGCTACTACAACATTATACCGTGTTATCCTCAAAAGCGATAATTTTAAAATTTATGGGGCGAGGGGGGAAGGAACGGTCGTTGGCCCCTGGCGTGTGTGTGTGTGAGTACGTGTGCGTGTGTATGTGTGTCGAGGGTTATTTAATTTTTAATGTCTCGCAGATAACATATAGCTTTCCTCACTAGATTGGAATTTATTACGGGCTCTTTTTTAAGTTGCTGCTTCCTGCTGCTTATGCATTTTCTCGTAGATTTATGGAGGTGGGAGAGCGAAGTGAGAGAGGAACGGTCGTTTTTCATTCAAGAATGTAGATTTTAATACTAATGGAAATATATTACGCGGGAAAATTACTTAAATTAATATAAAATGAACCGCAGCTACTTTATTTACTCTAAGGACATGTTTTAATAAAATTTCCTGTATTGATCATTGCCGTTGGTGAGAAACGATTTACATCGTAATAATTTGGGGTTTTTCCTTTATCTTGTCCAATCAGCAGCATTATTATTAAGGGAAGTTTTAGCTGTCGTATTTATAGTATGTTTAATTAAAGTTTAATAATTTTTGTGAACGAAAGATCTAGTAAAACAAACATTTTCTTGGCGGCTTTTATCAATTATTGTATTAAGTATAATATAATAGTCAATTGAAATGTCCCCGGCCTGACGCATAGATGGCGCTACTAGAATTAAATCCGTATGTTTTTCAGTTGGCCCTAACCCTCAAAAGATGCGCGTATAAATTTGACAGCTGTCAAAAAATGGATAAAAAGGAATTTCGCGTGTTGATAAAATATTGCTATTTGAAGGGGAAATATACAGTTGAAGCAAAAACATGGCTTGATGCCGAGTGTCCGGACATTTCCCCAGGAAAATCAACCATCAAGGATTCGTATGCTAAGTTTAGGCATGGTGAAATTAGCACCGAAGACGGTGAATGCAGTAGACGTCCAAAAAGGTTGTTACAGACGAAAACATTTAAAAAATCCACAAAATGATTTTGAATGACCGTAAATTGAAAGTGTACAAATGAATGCTTACATCATATCATTCACGAATATTTGGGTTTGATTAAGCTCTGTGTAAAGTGGGTGTAGCGTGAGCTCACTTTTGACTAGAAACAACAACGTGTTGATGATTCGGAGCAGTTCTTGAAGATGATCAAGATTAATAAACCCGACTTTTTGCGTCAATATGTGACAATATATGAAACATGGCTCCATAGTTTCACTCCGAAGTCCAATCGACAGACATTCCAGTTGACTGCACACAATGAATCTTCTCCAAAGCGTGGAAAGATGCAACAGTCGGTTGGCAAGGTTATGGCGTCTGTATTTTGGGATGCGTATGGAATAATTTTCATTGGCTATCTTGAGTACCATCAACAGCGACTATTTCATTGCGTTATTGGACCGTTTGTAGGACGAAATTGCCGAAAAATGGCCGCATTTGAAGAAAAAGTGAGTGCTGCGTCACCAAGACAATGCACCGTGTCACAAGTCAGTGAAAACGTTGGCAAAAATCCAAAAATTGGGCTTCGAATTGCTTCCTTATCTGACCCCCAGCGACTATTTCCTGTTCTCAGATCTCAAAAGAATTCTTGCAGGGAAGAAATTTTCGTCTAATGAAGAGGTGATCACCGAAACTGAGGCCTATTATGAAGCAAACGACAAATCGTACTACAAAAATGGTATTGAAAAGTTGGAGGGTCGCTGTAATCAGTTTATCAATCTTGCAAGGAATTTTGTTGAATAAAACTAACTAATTTTACCAAAAAAATTTGTTTTACTACTGTAGGCCGGGGATTTTTCAATTGACCTGTTAGATAGCTATACAATTGTATGTAAATAATAATATTCTTTGGATTCTGGATACTCCAAGCCTAGAGGGCATAAAATTAATCGAATTTATATTGTGGTTCCCATCTCCGTATGGTTGAAGATTAAACAACGGGGTTTTTAGCCGGAATAATAGAGGACGGTATATTTATAATTCATATTAGTCCGAAAACAATACGGTTTATTAGAAGTATGTACATATTTATGTCGGACACGGGGTCCCGCGGACGGAACGCCACCGAAACTCCGCTAATATAATTTGCGAACGTTAATTAAATGTCTGGGGCCGCAGCGTTATTCCTAGTCGGTTTTCGGGTACAAAGTAGAATTTCCACTCCGGCGACTTTGTACCGGGCAACGGGACGTGTGCGCGCCATCGCTGAAACGTATTCTGCCGCAACGAACACCTGTCGAAGCTTCATTTCAACGGCCGCCATAAAGGATATTCACGCAGCTACTTCAATGGTTTACGGTTAAGTGGTTAGACGACGAACCGGGCTGGTTCCCTTTCTGTCGGTCCATTGTTGTGATCGAATTCCGTTGATAGATGGCGGTCTCGATTTAATTTTGTCGCAGCTTGTTAATTTGGGTATCGGTCTGGCACATCTGGTCTCTATTTGATGCGATAACTTTTTAGTTGATTTGTTGTAGATGTGGTTTTCCTCACAATTCAAAAGACATTGATTGTTAATTGACATTGACGGTTTCTTTATGGTCCCATATATGAGTTGTGAGGTGATAACACGATGAACTATTTCTCCAGGATAATAAAGAGATGGAGAAAGCATACCAAAGTAAATGCAGAATTTCAATGATGTCAGAGTACTGACCGATGCCGCAGAGAGTCATTACACATTTCCTCACAAGCGAAAATTTAACAGGTGTACCACAACAGAATGTTATGATTTTATATATGTTATTTTACTTTACTGACAAGTTTCAAAACTATACATGTTATATTTTACGAAAGAAACAGCGCTAGAGGTTTATACCTCTTTAAAAATATCAAGTCTCATTCCTGAAAACGTGTATCTGAAACGCGGCGCGCATAACTTTTCTTATTTAATTAAAAGAAAACAGCCGCTAAAATTCAGCTTTTGCTGGTGGAAACTTAGGATGAGAATTCTCTAGCCTCAAGAACATGTGAGGTATGGTTTCGAAAATTTTAAAGTGGTAATATTGATGAGCAAAAGATAAAGAACGTTCTGGTAGATCGAAAAAAAGTTTGAAGATTCGAAATTGCAGGAGTTATTGAATGAAGGACACAAATTCAAAAACAATTTGGAAAAGTATAACGCTTCTAGTCAAGCCCTACTCATAGCAAGAGCTGCATTATTGAGGGGTATTAGGTAAGTGCAGGACCAACTGGAGTATAAGAATTTTCTTGTATGTCAAAGCCAAACTGAATTAAAACTCTCTTAATATAATGAAATAAATTACATTATTGTAAATAAGTCTATTATGTACAGAAGAAAGGCGTATCATACACAATGCCATTATGTTTAAGTCTTATAAATTTAATATGTCCAACTTGTTAGATATTTTATAAAAAAACTATTAAGAGAGTTTTGTAAATAAAGAGTTAATGAAAACCGATAATATTTTTGTCTATAATTTTTTTTGTTATATTTTCGATCAATTACCACTAAACTCATTTTCTGGGTTAGGTAGATATAGCTGAGTGTAGTAGGAGTGGTCGGGGGGCATAGGCTAAATTAATTAAAAAGTTTTTCGAGTGCGAACATCTAGAGTTAGCACAGCACTTAATTTTCCATTGTTTTCCGAAAGACCCGAACTGAAACTTTTTCGCTCAATCGATCCGAATTAATTTACAAAATTCCCGATCCCAACTTTCGATGTACATTATCTTATCGGGCGTTTCACGGTTTTGCAGTCCGCGTGGCAAAAAAAAACCTATCGAAAAAAGTCAAAGAACAACATTCGAATTTGCCCAATTTGCTAATATCGAACCCTTTTTTTTCCTATGGGTTTCGTATATCAACGTTTTTTTTTGCGTTATAACTTGTTATAATTAAAGTATTACACAATTATTAAAATTTTAATTTGATGGAAAACAATTTTCAGGTACCTACATATCAGAAATTACTACAACTTGTTTTTTCCTTCAGCATTTTTACGACTTGATTATATGTTTATATGTAAGAAAATTGTTTAATTTTGAGTCTACGAAAATTATGTTTCTTTTTGTATAGTTTAGCAGTTTAATCTTTGTGAGGTATAAAAGGAATTATGACTTGAGACAATATATAAGAAAGGCACCCAGAAAAACAGAACATGTGGCTAGTAAAAAGGATATCTCATCGGCTCGCTGTAATGCGTTCCGGATAATGGGGGTGCATGTACCGGATCTAGACGAAGCGTGTATGAAGTTTGACTTGATAGAGGACGCTTTATGGCGGCTATAGCTACAAATTTCAAGAAGACCCTAGATAGTGGAATATTCGAGTATTTATAAGAATCCTTAACGCTCTTGTTCCATCCGCGTGAGAAATTTCCAGTTGGTATCTTTCCTTCTCCAAAAGTCTGAACTAATTTTTTCATAATAAGTCAGAACATTCAGGTGACGAGAGTGAGAACAACAACTAGACTCAGAATTATGTAGAGAGAATAAGGCCACAATAATCGAAGAATAAAAACCGAATTGTTAATTGTAAAGAAAAGTGGTATTCTCATATGTCGTATGTATAATCATTGGTTAAGCCCGATTTCAGAATTAGTATTAGCTAAACGTATATACTTTCTTATGTATTTGTTACCTTGCTCATTTAATTAAACAAACTCGTCTTTATGCACTAATTTGCTTAAACAAGAGAGAATATACATTGTATTTTATTTAAAACATTGTTTTTTTTTCCTTAAGTATCAATATCTTTTTTGCAAGTTGTAATAGTGACTTATAAATAGCGGGGTGTAATATGTTATCAGGCAATCGGTACTAATGCTAATCGCTCACGAACTTCAGAACTTTATACCTTTTTGTGAACAGTTAAACCAACACTATTAATTTATTAATATTAGGATCTAATATAAAAATTATATAGAATTGAAATAAATAGATATTATATTTGAATTAGAAATATGTCTATAAAAAGTATGTTCTCAAATAAGTAATAAGTAATATAAAATACTATTAGTAAAAAGAACAAAACCGGAAACTATAACCTGCAGATCGTTCTATTTATTATAAGGCTAGAAGAAAATTTCATTGTCATAAAAACCGAGGTTTTACAGTTAAACCTTCGTTTGACCTTGTCACGTGCTCTCTCCCTTGTACCGAAAATCATTCTTCTAATTTAAAACGTAAGAAAAAACTCTATGTTAATGCCCACGGAGAACAAATAGACCCGCCCTTTCACCCTTTCAAGAAAATCTCTGGTGCTGCCGTCCGATTACAGGGCCTAATCTCCTTATCCACTCGGCCAGTCCGCTATCTCTTCGGCCGTTTCTTATTTATGAACGTCCAGAGCCCGCATATATCTGTCGTAGATTTGTTTTCGTCCGCAGTCGGCCGTTGTCGAGGTCCGTTACCCGGCCTGATCATTCCGAAATTGTATATCTTAATTTTGGGGTGCGGGTTAGGATGATAGTGACCCGCAAGGGACATGTAAGAGGGTATAAAGCAGAATTATTATTTATTAATTGTATATATATATATATATATATATATATATATATATATATATATATATATATATATATATATATATATATATATATTTCATGAGTTTCTGTAAAAGTCTATTCCTTTAATTATATTTTCTCTGCCACAAATAATTAATAGTATAATAGTTGGCAGAATATAAATGAAAATATATATATAGATAAACTGATGTAAAAGGTACATAAGGACAATAGTAAAATAGAGGAGTAATATAAGATTCCCCTGACATTGTAATGCATAACTTAAAATTGTATGATTCGCCTTTCTTCTGGTATCCGGAATTTGAAATACGGAAACAAATTCATTAATTTGTTTTTCACATTGGTTGAATTGTATATTAATGTGTAAGTGTAAAGAATAATATGTGATATAATGATAATACTAGCTTCGCCAACATTTTTTAATGCATAATTTGAATATATAAGTTTCGTTGCTTGTATATTTCCATTTAATTCAAATAAGAAAAAATATATTGATAACACTACAATACATGGAGTAATATTAGATAATATTACAATCTCTTATCTTTGATTTATTGCATAATTATATTTACGATTCCCCGTTTTTCTTTTATTCTTGAAATTGAAATTCGGAAACAAATTAATTCAATATTATTATATATTAGTGGTATTATTTATTAAAGTATTGATAATAGTATAATATAATGCGTAACCTATAAAGTAATATTAAAAATTCTTCTAACATTTTCCTAGGGTATAATTTTGATCCTAACCGAATAATGACTCGGTAGTTATATTTATACCTCGATACCCTTCGTCAATAAGAGGTACTCGTATATCGAGTATGTAATTTTCTCCCCATATTATATATAAGCATTAAAAATGTGCTATCGAGTGACAGCCTAATCAATCATTCGGCAAGAAAACAATCATAACAACTTAAAAAAAAGGAAGGCGAAAAAAACTCCCCAGTAGATTAAAGCGAAATTGTCTATGTAACGTTATTAATCCCCACGGGCTGCGAGCGATAAAGAAAAAATTAAAAAAGTTCCGAATTATGTGGAAGTAACCGACCGAATGGGCGTGGTTCATGAATATATAATTGGCCGTGAAGGACCACGAAGATTCCTGCGTTGTGTAAACAGATTAGTGGTCGAAAGTCGGGTAACCGAAATAAGGCCGTGGGCTTGTTCGTTGTGATATAGTTAAAAAAGTTTAAATTTAATAAAGATACTTGGTATCGTGGCGACAGTGGAGCTAATTAGGGATAATTATTGAGACAACTAATTTGGTTTAAGATTACTTATTGTATATAATGAATATGTCTTTTTTATTGATCTCCTAGAATTTCAACAATCTGCCCGTGGGCAATAAGTTTTATTATATGATTTCAGTTATATGATATAACCATTCTGACATGTAGTTTCCGTCAGTAAGTGATCTATTGAATAACTTATCTAAATCTTATTTTAGATACTATTCTAACTTATTTTAAAGTCTATCCGAACTTATTCTAAAACCTATTCTAACTTATTTTAGAGATGATTAAGTCTCACTCTATGTGTCTATTAATCAGTTCGTATGGTAGTTTGCTATTGAGCCTACACACTTCACTGTCATCACATTTTACTGTTTGGCGAGTGCATTGGGATGCTGTCTTTCAGAGTACTTCGCACTAACATTTCGAATCACACTCGTTATGGGTCCTATGGAGATATCGCGCTGAATCAGTTTATTGCACATGTAATATGGGGCATCAACGATGACTCGCAACACTTTATTCTGGTACATCTGGAATATCTCACAGTTCAATACGATAGGTCCAAATGTGCCTAATTATTGACTTATACAACAAAACCTTGTTATATAATTATAATTTAGATTTACAAGCTGTTTGCGTTTTGTCATTATATGTTTTTTCCATGTTAAACGTCGATCGAAATGCATTTCCACATATTTAGCGTTGTCTTCTTGCGGAAGTTCGTGATTATTCAATTTTACTGAGGGACATCTTCTTCTACAAAGGGTGAATGCCACAAATCTATCCATTTTGTCTTATTTGTTTTGATACGCTACGTTCTCAACCACAATTTGACTTTGTTACGATAAAATTGTAAGTTTCTTGTAGCTGATATTACATCCTCTGATATCTGTGTGTGATGATAAATAATCTGTATCGTCTGCATATGTTGCAACAGTAGTGTTTCTTGTACGTTAGCTGTATACAATAGATATAACAATGAGCCAAGAACACTTCCTTGCTGAACAACCGAATATATTGGATGTAGGTCAGGGTATTCGTCACCCTGTTTGACAATAAAATGTCTCTTTGTGAGTTACGATGTCAGCAGTTGAGAGTGCGTATGTGGCAAAAGCATAAATATATCCATGAATACATTGTTCTTTTTTAATCAAGCATAATTTTACAACCTAACTATTTTTATACTTAACCTTATTATACTTATAAAAAATATATTTTTCATAAATCAAAAAGCTCTAAAGATCAAGGTAGACTAATATCTATGACAGCTTTTCGTAGATAGGGCCAGAATGACAAATGAAATAATAAACTAGAACTAGCCAGCCGCCATAAAAAGCCAATTAACATACAAATATCCTTGCCCTGACAAAGGAAAAACATACCTAAACAGAAATATTAAATTGCCTAATCTTTCTGATTGATATAATGGACCCGACAAAAAACTTATTAGAATAAAATCGCTTGTTATTCGATGTCTTTGGTATCTTAAGGTATTAGTCATATTTTTATACATAATGGGTTGGGGAAAAAGTATTTTGCGGGTTTTTAATATCTTTTTAAATAAATTTACTGAAGCAGTTGCAAATTTTTGGTATAATTTTATAGATTTCTAGGCAAGGACAAACCGAAGCAAGTGATTTTACAAGCCTTTTTTCAGCCAATTTTTCACCGTTAGAAAGATTTAGTGGAGATATGAATAAATGTTCATCGGGCGGTGCAAAATCTGGACTATACGGTTGTTGTATTAAAACTTCCCAACGGATCTCTCATTTCTTGTCGACTCACTGATATTTATGTGGTCCAAAATGTCCATTGTAGTAATCATCAGCATACAAATATCTACGACTTTGAACTTATAGTTTGGTCGAAGATTCTATATACATATAAAATGTTATAACACTTGCACAAATGGTCTATTTGTCGCCTATTATCGTTGCTGTAAGAAATAACACATAATGTCTTGCAGTTTGCTTAATATTCGTATAAAAACCGTTTAGAAGCTGCCTTTATTCTTCTGGAACGGCAATTTGACGCGGCATAAGTAAATAATTAAAAAATAATTGTAGCGAATTTAATTAAGGAACAGCCATTCCGGAGACTGTGTGAAATTAACCATAATGCTTTAATGTTAACCTGCTGCTTGAGATTAAATTAGTAGCGCTGCGAATTGCTCATTAAAAATGGAACCATTTAAGATTGCCGTAACCCGTCAACGGTATAGGAATATTTCTTTTATCTCTGTTCTTCTCTTTGACTCGCTGTTGCAGCGTCTTTCCAGTTTTTGGTTGCTGGTCGCCAATAACAGTAACAGTAAAATTAATTGGCGAGTGGGGAGAAGAGTCATAACAGAAAAATCACTCTAAAATGTTTATTTTTATTTTCAATTTAGCCAACATTATTATTAAAAATTCAATATAAAAAGGGAATTATATAAGAAATACGATTCCATTTGCAGTCCTAAAAACTGCTAATTTTTGGTTTTTGGAGTCGATATATCACTCTTTAATTTACTGTTTTGTTTCTGAATATTAGTCGTAAACACAAATCTTTATTATAATCATAAAACTAAAAATACATAATATACCTTGAATTATTCTAAAATCTTTAGTGAATGTTTTTAAGCTACATTGTAAATAAGTATGGAAACCATTGTGTGTGGTATTTTTAAAATCTTACTGCTAAATAGTGCCCATAATTTTTAAACGCTCATAAAAAGTACTTAAAATATAAGGAAATACTGTAGCCATTTTGCAGCGACACCTACCGGGTCCGGTTGTGAATCTAAACCATTATCGGATCCGCACACCAAATTTTAGTCAAAATCGTTCCAACTGTTTAGGAGTAGTTTAATTCAGGATAATCTGACACTACCCTATGCAATGTTGGCCTATACATTTTTAAACATTTAAAACAAGATAAATGTATTTAGGCATCTAGGAAAATAGTCTCAAGTTAATCCCTTTTGTCAGTAAAACTAAAATGGTGTAGCGTCCGGTAATTTTAAAATAAACCGTACAAAAGATGTAAAAAGAGCACTAAACAATTTTCATTTTAATACAAAAATTTAGAAAAGAAGCTGCTCCCATTTTATTCGTCTTGTTTTTATTAAGAAAGGGGGAGATAAAAGGACGATCAGACGACAAAAGAACACGCTGTTAAATACTAGCGTGAGAATTGAAAATTTAAAAGCGCACGATTTCCTTACCTGGAAGCATCCATTTTTTCTTATTTCGCTCTGGGCATAAAATCTTAACGAAGATAGGTACATAAATTGCTATTAGTTTGAAGGGTAATATAACTTCTATATGTTCATACAATTATTCACCATAAAAAACGTTCACAATAGAAAACGTTTTGTCAAGTTAAGATATGATTTATTTAAATAAATACATACATTAGGAGACTAGAAATATTACAAATGATTACATTTGAAGATAAAGTATATTTATATTAAATAATCCGTATTCTATGTTAGACAACTAGGTTATCGCAGTAAAATAAGTCACCAGGAGTCTTTTCCTGCTGATGCGATAGTCACGGGTATGAATCCTGCTGGGGCGTGGTTATAAATTATGTTTAAAATATATCTGTGATTGTTTTTAATTGGAGCGTCCATAATGCAAGATAGTAAATTGTGACAAAGTAAGGTCATCCCAATCACGCCAGTAATCAGGCTTTGTAAGACTGCACGACTTCTAAGATGAACCCTAAGGTGCTTGTCTAACTAGACCTAACGTCGAGTATTGTAGTAGGTATTGTAGTAGGTAATCGAGATTTAGAGTAGTTGGTTAAAAGAAAGCTCTATAATAAAAAACCGATATTACAAAATATCATATAACGTTCAAACCTTACACAAATTAAAATGAAACATACAAAATATCTAGAAGGGGAGCTTTAAACACTTTCCTCTCGGAAATAATAATCTAGAAAAGAAGATGCTCTAACTTTAACCGCCTTGTTTTTATTAAGAACGAGGAAATAAAGAAAGGTCGTTGGAAAAGAAGTTGTGTTATAGTACGCTGTAAAATAGGACATTAAAAGAAATGACACGCTGTTAAAAGCTAGCAAGAGAGACGGGGAATTTAAAAGCAAATGAGACCCTTGTTCTTTAGCCCAAACGCTTATTTAAAAAAAAAGTGAAAAATTAAATTCTTCCTGATCTTTTTCCTTGAATAACAGCCTAATTATCCGGAATTTATATGAAGATATCTCGGAGCAGTGTGGCGCTTTAAACCTTCAGACTAAAAGGGACATTTAGACCGCTTTCTCCCCGTTATTTATTTATTTCGTTAGCTGCATTGTTGTCTTAATTATCCCATTTCTTTCGGTGAAAGACCAATCATTCCCGCCGAGATTGCCTTTCCGGTTTTGTCCCGCCGTTCTTTATTTATAATTAGGCCTAATTAATTCCATAAACAATTAATTTCGCCGAATTCCACGACGCTTTTTTCACACCCTCGCAACGAGGGTGTTCCCCTCTCTGCACGCCATTCATCCCATAGCCGTCATCGCTCGGCCTCTTGTTCTTCTTCCTCTTCTTCTTCCCGCCACGACTTTATCTGGCATTTCGACCTCGGCATAATTTACGAATTTAATTCGCGAAACGAGTGCCAGCCCGGACTATTTAATTTTAAATGTTGATGAATGCGAATTTCGTGCCGCAAATATTTTATTTCGGCTAGCAGGAGCTTCGGCGGTCCTCTCTCCAGACCTTAGGTAAACTCGGGACATTCGTCTTGGATAATTTAAACTGTTTTTCTTTTTTTTCTCCGTCCGTCGCGTCTTCTTCGCTTTCGTTACATTCGGATTTGGTAGTAATCCACGTATTAAAGTATTATATTTATAAATTCAAGCTGGCTCTTTCATTATATTTCTTATTCTATCTGTATACTTACTTTCCCTCTATATAGACTGGACTGAAAAAGAACAAAATACCACACTTATATTAGATTTAACAGCCCTAAAAAAATCAAACAATGATAAATGGCAGAAAAAATAATGAAATGGAAAAATGAAAGATGCAAAAAATAAGTATGTAATCTAATTAAAGTATTTTCAATCAGCAAAAAGTAATGTAAAATATTGAATTCAAAATTACATTACACACCAAACTAGGCCGTCTCTTCCACTTGATCGGCTAACTATAGGGTATAGGATTTGTCATACCAAAACATATAATATTAAGAATAAGTTAACTGAATTGTATTCGTAGTTAGTAGAATTTTGTATTTATATATTGATAATAGTAATATATAAGGAGTAATATGAAATAAAACGATAATGCACGCTTCCCCTAACATTGTTTTAAGGCATAATTTCATAATATATGATAGGCCGTTTCTATTTTTTCATTAAATTTAAATATTTAAATGAATATATTAAATTGCATTACACATTAGTAGTAAAAGTAGTACAGAAAATGTAAAGTAATTTGAATTCTTGAATCTGACTCTGATCTGAATTAATAATTTCGAATATATATTCATGAGTATAAGTACCCTTGTAATATATTTGGTAATTTGTACATATTGATTAGTACAAATTTGAACTGCATTATGCCATAGAATATATTTTGTATATATACTTTGATTTTAATGACTTAGGCCTTTTTTGGCCTATAATTTGAGTTAGTTTTCTCACAATACAAAACCTCTAAGTTTCTTCTACTCGTTCATCTAAAAGGAAGAAGCAATGTAATTAGAGATTACGCTGTATACTATTCAGCTCAATAACTCTATGGAAATAACTAACCGAAGGAAATATTGAATGTATCTTTAAAGGTGGTTCATTAACAGATATTATTATACACAAATATAATAGAATTTAATAGAAATATTATAAAATATAATTTTGCAAGCAACACATTCTTTATAAGAGCAATACGAACATATAGTAGACTAGAAGAATTCAGAAAATATTAATAAATGAGTTTGAAGCATTGAGAATGATGATGATGATGAAATATTAATGAATTTATTACAATGAGCTTAAAAATTCTTCATATTTCAGTCAAAATGTTCGTCATTCCTACCTGCACTACTTTTTGAAAAATTTGGGAGATGTAAGTGAAGAGAAAGCAGTTTCAGAGAAACATATCCAGGTTCAGCCCACAAGATAAATTGTGCAAAGAATCGTTAGGCTCTACTGGGAAAAAGAAAATATTTTAGTGTGTGCTAGTGAACGTATATTAGTAATAAATATGTGTAGTTGAATCTTTAAAAATAAAATAATCATCTATACTAATTTCTTTTACTCTAATGTCATATCACGCTTAACATATTTAAACAATATGTGATTGTTGTCAAATTGTTAAGAAACGTGTCGTCTTATGATGAAAAAGAAGTCATTTTCGACTTATGCACATTCAAAAACATAAAGATTGCACCACAAAACCTTTTAGTTTCTTATATATTTATTGAAAGTTTCTTAGTTTTTATTATAATTAAGATCGCAGAACACTGAAAAAAGCTAATAGAATATTCTCATATTGTTTATTGTTATTACATATTTAATATTATTAAAATGCCACGAATTTAATTAGAGAAAAATAAACGGTAATCACATAAATTAAGAATAAAGACCGGATATATAGTGGGGTCTTGCATTTAATTGTGATAGATCCGACATCGGGGGTCCGAGGGATACTGGAATTGGGGGGTAATAAAGAAGCGGATAAACTGCGCGACAAGGAGAGACACATTAAATTAATTTATAATGTCGTAGGAAATGTGCGGGCCTTTGAAAGGCCCAACCCGGTGCCTGAGACACACATCACCGGCCCCGCCGGCAATTCATATCGAAATAGCTTTGAATAAGAGGGCACAGTTTCTCGCAAACATAGTTTCAGAAGTCTGTTGAACAATGTAGAGTAGCCGAAGAACTTTATCGGGGGCCTGAATTAGTTAAATTTACTTTAATTAATGTTTGACACGCAGCTCAAATGGATAAAATCGGTTAATTCTGTTTTTCGTCAGCAAAATTACTCCAAGCATCTGATCTTGAGTTTCTTTTTCATTGGTAAATACAGATGAAGCAAAACGTGAGTGTTTTACTATTATATCTTCACTAGAACTCTCCAATGATATTATTAAATATACTCCATTCATTGTATTGCTTCTAACTTTCCTGCAAGCTAACTACAAATCAACAAAATTCACCGAATGGACTAGTTTACTTTTAACTAAGAACTTCTCTGTCTTCAAGAACTTAACAGATGATCAAGAGTATGAATATTTTTTTCTAAAAGGCAGTTAAAAATTTAAAACTACCAAAAAAATATATATATATATATATATATATATATATATATATATATATATATATATATATATATATATATATATATAATTGGAGGTTTTCTTTAACGAACTTTTGATTTAGAATCAAAAAAGATTTACTAAGGTACATTTTAGAACATATATATTAAAATTCTGCCTAAATGTATATGGATGATAACATGCGCTTTTAGTTACTGACTTTATATTATTTTTAAGAAAAATAAATTTATGCACCAAAATTAATACAGAACAGTTTCGAAATTGGGAACAAAATATACATCGTATTCTTTAAAATTTTCAGAAGGGTTCTATGAAAATAATTGTGCGAGAACGAATTCATAAATATGGAAAACCGTCATTGATTTTTCTCTCTCAGGAATCCGGTTATTCTACGTTCTCCTTTGACCCCCTTATTTAAAAGGGCTAAATTATTTCGGACTAATTATAATAAAACAAGAACGAACTTAAAATGTGACGTAGTTAAGAGCCGTGACGTTTCACTCAGTCACTCTCCAAACTTTTTCAATTATATTTGTCAGAAAAAGAATTGTTCTTAGCGTTTCTCGAATTAGTTATTGTTAATTTTTTAAATTTGACTTGTTTTCTTTTTTAGCATTTAGATGTTGCTCTCGTGCTTGTTCTGACATCAAATATTTCGAACAAAGTTTTGATTAAAATTGAACATAACTTAATTGGTATTAAATTCTTGAGTTTTGCCTGCGGTCCTCTGATGGTTAAACAAGTTCGCGAAAATGAAACTTATGTTTGTAAAAATGATATGTTTTCTATATAACTTCCCACAATTTTAATGCATTTACACTATGCATTCAAACGGAAGAAC
This sequence comes from Rhynchophorus ferrugineus, assembly GCF_030347505.1. NCBI lineage: Eukaryota > Metazoa > Arthropoda > Insecta > Coleoptera > Curculionidae > Rhynchophorus > Rhynchophorus ferrugineus. The sequence goes on from NW_027472587.1 coordinate 16,058,785, forward strand.
CAAATCAGAACGAAAGTTGGAGAGAGCTAAATCTGGCGAATAAACCAGTAAGTCAGATTTTGTTATCAATACAAGTATTTGAAAAACAATTTTAGATAACTATTTTCACTTGATTTGAGTTAATCCAAATCTTATAAATACTGAGAAACTAACCAAAATGTCGAGTGTAGAGTACTTCTTATCTTCTTGTTTTGTATTACCATTATTATTATTGTACAGCTATTATCCACAACGTATTATAAAATCAAATAAATCAATATATCCAGAAAAGTTAATGAAAATATTCATTAAAAACAGAAAATAGTACTAAGATAATATCAATTAAGTAAAATATTTTTGACTTTAAATGGGTATTTTAGTTAAATTAATTATTATCGAGACAAAATTATACTCACAGTCCAAATATAATTCTGAAAATGGCAAGTTTAAGTTAACAGTTTCATTGAATCTAATAAATAAACAACTTTTTTCCTTAATGCTATTTATCGTAATGAAGCCACATCCAATATTTATAACTCGATATTGATAAATTATGGTAATTCTAAAATAAAAAAGAAACTTTTCATGATTCCACTTATTTCGTTTCCGATTAATGTCTTTTATAGAACTCAAGAAATTTGGTTGATGTTCTTTGATGAAAACTTTTTTTACTTTCCATTCTTTCTATATGAGGAATATCCAGATTTATATTCAATTTGATTATATTTATTTCCAGTGATATTGAAAGGTTTCTAACAAATATTGGCAATGGATTTTTGTCAAATAACACATATTTATCGGAGTTTGCCTAATAATAACAACTACAACAATTCTCGTGATGCAACGTGTCGATAATATTTTATATTTAAACGTGTGAGATGGCTTTTTTAAAGATAATGAGGGAACAAAAGTCTCTTGCCGGAAACTTCAACGTATTTATTTTCTTTGCTTGAATTTTATAGAACCCAGTTTCTAGCTGTTGCCTAGTCATTAAATGCGACTTTAGGATTGTAGAAATGTAAACAGAAATTAATTATTTGCAGCATGTAGCTTTCGTGAGATAAGGCTCATTCCCAATTAGTGACTAACAATTACCTTGGCACAGTATTGGTTTTCCTTAACATATACATTTTTTAAAGCAATTTTTACTTATAATTGTCTGGTCTAATATTTTTAGCTGCTGGAGATTTGATTATGCTTAATTATAATTATAGTTATAATAAGTAAAAAATAACTAAATAACCATGCAATTTTATTTAGAAACTGAAATTAAGAAATCTTCGGAAAGTCTTGTTTATGTACGAGTAATACATTTGTCATCATATACTAATGCTATAAACTTAATGGGAAGTAGATGTAATTGAATACCATTTAAAAAGAGGCTGGTGAGTATTAGTTCTTAAGGTAGTTTGAACATTTTTTAATATGTTTTAATATACAGATATTTACTAACAGGTCAATTGAAAAGTCCCCGGCCTGACGAATAGATGGAGTAACTAGAATTAAATCCACATGTTTTCAGTTAGTACTAACCCTCAAAAGATGCGTGTATCAATTTGACTGCTTTCGGATCATAATTTTGTGAATTATAGCATCTTGAGTAAAGCAACTTTTGTTATTGTGAAAAAAAAATGGATAAAATGGAATTTCGTGTGATGATAACATATTGCTTTTTGAAGGGAAAAAATACCATAGAAAAATTAACCATCAAGGATTGGTATGCTTGGACGCCCAAAAGAGCTTGTTACCGACTAAAACATTTAAAAAATCCACAAAATCATTTTGAATGACCGTAAATTGAAATTGAATGAAATAGCAGACACTCTAGGGATATGAACTGAACATGTACATCATTAACCAATATTTAGGTATGAGAAAGCTCTGTGTATAGTGGGTGCCGCGTGAGCTCACTTTTGATCAAAAACGAGTTGATGATTTGGAGCAGAGTTTGAAGATCAAGCATAATAAACCCGATTTTTTGCGTCGATATGTAACTACGGATGAAACATGGCTCCATCATTTCACTCCGAAGTCCAATCGACAGTCATCCAAGTGGACTGCACAAGATGAACCCGCTCCAAAGCGTGGGAAAACGCAACAGTCGGCTGGCAAGGTTATGGTGTGTGTGTTTTGGGATGCGTATGGAATAATTTTCATTAACTACCTTGAAAAAGGGAGGACCATAAACAGCGATTATTACATAGCGTTATTAGGCCGTCTGAAGGACGAAGTCGCCTGAAAACGGCCGCCTTTGAAGAAAAAGTAAATGCTGCTTCACCAAAACAATGCACCGTGTCACAAGTCAGTGAAAACCATGGCAAAAATTCATGAATTACGCTTCAAATTGCTTCCTCATCCACCGTATTCTCCAGATCTGGCCCCCAGCGACTATTTCCTGTTCTCAGATCCCAAAAGAATGCTCGCTGTGAAGAAATTTTCGTCGAATGAAGAGGTGATCACCGAAAATTAGGCCTATTTTAAAGCACAAAGTACAAATCGTACTACAAAAATGGTATCGAAAAGTTGGAGGGTCGCTATAATCAGTGTATCACCCTTAAAGAGAATTATGTTGAATAAAAAAAATAATAATTAATGCTATATATCAAATATATATCTGATCATATATTGAAAAGACTGTAAAAACAAATTTTAGTAACATAACATATAATTTTTAAATTATTTCTTCATTATACGAGAAACACATAATTCAATAAATTGTTGTTGAATTTCGACCACAATGCGATCTGTATAATTATCACTAATTTAAATGTGTCTCAATTGATTTAGAATAAATTTGAATTAAAGTTCGATAGCTGATTGAAGCTTTTAATACATAAAACTTATCATAAAGTCCTAGTAGCTAGACGACGCTTAGACGAACGAACTCGAGCAATGAAACTCCGAAAACGAATATGTTTTTCGTCGACAATAATATTTTGTCGAAAAAAATCTTCTAATTGACTGAGATTTCTGAAATGAACTGTCAGAATAAATCCGCTCTCCGAACTCCGTAAATGGAGAAAAATGGAGGAAAAACGCCGCTGAATTTTTCCGACGGAGTTTCCATTATTTAAATTTTTCCTTTTGCCGGCTATTAAGACCGGGGAAAATTCTTTTAGCGGGATTAAAAGGAAAAATATAAAAGCTTACTTCTAATAAGCGAGGACGTTTCATTTAGCGGTTTATTAAATGTTTTTGATGTTGAGTTCCTCGGACGTGCCTTGGCTACATCTCTTTTAAAATTGTTTGGCGGCTTGGTTTGGGTCGACAGTTCCGACGCAATTACATAATTACTATTCTTTGCGGCACAAAATGGCTAAATGGTAGAGACTAAATTATATTTTGTTTGCTTTACTATGTATAAAAATACAAATATAGTCAATTCAAAACATTTAAAACAGTAGTGACACGTGTGTCAATATGTATCTGTCTTAAGTCGTAAATACCTTTTACAGTCAGACAATATTATCCTTCTCATTTTGTTCTATTTAAAAATAGATAGAATGCTGTTAGAGTAGTTCGTACATGTAACCGAAAGAAGTTTTTATTGAAAATATTTTTTGCGCGTTGCAGCTGCACTGAATATTAGTGCGGACAAGGTCACTAAAATATCTCAAAAAATAAAAAAAAATAAGACCTTAAATTCACCAAAAAGAAACCGCGTTTATGCGAAACAGGTGGCGAATCTAGATCAGCTTTTTGTTAGCTGTATCAGGGATCAAATATACGAAATGCAAAAAAAAACAGTAAGTAGTTTTTTCAATCGAAACATAATTTAATACAATTGGAATGTGTCCATAAAAATCCAAAACATATACAGCTATTTGACGGATGTAGAACATCACTTCAGACACCGTTGGGTAATATAGGATGTGAGTGGTGTAAAGATAACTTTCAGACATTGCTTTAAAAGAATAAAATTTTTAGAACCGTATAACAAAATCAAAGAAGAATTATTATATCAATTTATATATTTAAATAAGGAATACATATTTCGTACTATAGTACATAGTACTAGAATAGTACATTGGGTCGCTCATGGCAAGATGATAATAAATATAGTGTAAATACAATAAAACTTGATGGAGAAAGGTAAACGTTGGGATAACTATGGATTAGGTTTTGCGAGTCATAACATTTATTAATAATTCATTGCAGATATATAGTTGTGCATATTTAATCCAATTGAGTTGATACCCGATATTGCAATAGACATTCAGGTCGAGAAGGATATTCAAACCAGAACTGTCTGGATTTTTGGAAAGAGGCATTGTCGAAAATAACACCTTTGGTTTGTGTGAGAAGAAATTGACAAATGGCAGAATCTTGAGCTTTTCTTGAAATTTTTAATAGATTAGAAATAAATAGTTTAGTTATTAACTTTATTAGTGTTTCTGAAAGTGGCAGTGATTGAATCAAACTTAATGAATGTTGGTTTATGATTCAATGCTGACAATTAGCAAATGAAAGAAACTGAATGATGAAAGAGGAAACAACTAAAGGTCAGTATACAATTAATATACTCTAATTATAGGAAATTAAATTATAATGTGAAAGCTTTATGGGCATGTGTGTTATTGTTCAGAATATATGAACATTTGGTTAATATGTATGAGGATAGAAATAATACTAATTATTTTGCAGATATGGCAAATGCATTAAGAAGAATGCAGCGATTAAATGTAGTTTTATCAAAAAAGATGTGTAGAGGTAGTAATAGGACAAACTAAAGAGAAATATAGTAATACCATAATGACTTTACAATGATACATTGCATAGAAAGAAATAAGAAGTAATCGTAATACATAAATAAGCTCTCTAATGAAAGTAAAATACATTACTCAAATATATAATTGTTAATTAGGTGGATTAGGCCTTCGGAGGATATTAATACATAAAAAAAGCGCCTAGAACCCCACCTACACTAGTGTGGAAAAAAAGTTCAATGTATATATAATAAAACAACTCTAATCTATAAATTATTATGGCTGTATAATTATTTGTATATTTCAGTTCTTCAATAATATATGTATTAGTTGTACTATAATGTTAAAATAAATTATAATACATAATATTTTTGTTTCATTATTTTATTTGAATTAAAATTTTGTTATATGTCAGGGCCAAATTATATTAAAACTCAGAGTTGCTGTGGCAACATTGCGATGTCTCCCGTGTCACTACTGTTTTGAATAGACTATAGTTGAGAATTATGTGGTGTAAAATACCATATATGGTCAGAAGTAATACGTGAATATTCCTTGATTCATTCATGGTTGTCCTATGGAACATTCTGTATTTGCTTGCTGATCTTTAAAATTACGAATTTAAAAAAGTATAGAAAATATATTCAGAATATTTAAAACTATAATGTATATATAATTAATACGAAAACCAATGTCGATATTATTCCATTCAATAATGGTTGTTAAAAATAGGAATTTAAAAAGTATAGAAAAATATTCGCAACATCTAAAACTATGATGCCCCTTTTGTGATGCTAAGAAATAAAGATGAAAATTTTGCCGAAAATATTGTAGTATTTATGTAATTTGTTTTACTGCTAAATGTCGGAATTATTACGAAAACCAATGTGGATATTATTCCATTCAATCATGGTTGTTAAAAATACGAATTTAAATAGTATAGAAAAATATTCGCAACATCTAAAACTATGATGCCCCTTTTGTGATGCTAAATATTAAAGAGCAATATTTTTCCTGAAAATACGAATTTAAAAAGTATAGAAAAATATTCGCAACATCTAAAACTATGATGCCCCTTTTGTGATTCTAAAAATTAAAGAGCAATATTTTTCCTGAAAGATTGTCGTATTTATTAAGCTCTTTAACTGCTGAATGTTTGATTTTCTTTAATACATCATCCCCCAATAATGAATATATACATAATCATAATTTAAATATAAAAAATTGGTAACATCTATTGTATTTAAGTTATTGTCCATTGATTGCAGGTACTTTTTCCGATCTTTCAGCAAATTATAAATTTCATCTCGAAAGTACGATGTATCTGTTGAGGTTATCAATGAATTGACTAATATTTGTAACTTCGTAAGAAGAGAAACGCTCCTTAGGCGATCCACATGTCGGAACTAGCAGTAATCAGAAGAATCAAAGTTTGGAGAATATAGCGGATTGAGTAGGTACTTGTCATTATAATGTTTTCATGCTTGTTTTAACCAGTTTTACAATATGTAATCGAGCGTTATAATGCTGAAGAATACTGTTATGTCTTTGCTCGTATTCCGAGTGTTTTTCGAGCAGTACCCGTCCCAAATGCATCATTTGTATTCAATAACTCTCCCCATAGTTGGGTTTATAGGGTAATGCTTTCAAAATCTTGCCTTAAATTTCTTTTGGAAGCCCAGAGCGCTCTTTCTTGACAGTGTCAAAATCACCACTTTTAAAATGTTGACACCAGTATTCACATGTTGAAATCGATGGAGTATTGTTGTCATAATCTTCACATATCGATGACCTTTAACCGACTTTTTCTTCAAATTGTAGTAAAATAGTAGATATTCCCACCAACGCAATTTTATGTATCCAAATTCACATTTTTTAAATGCACTGAAAATATATTGTTCACCCGTCGATGAAATGATACATACAGAAAAATGAAGTCTCTCAGTGAGGATTCAAGATAAAGTTGGTTACAAATATCATGTGGTATTGGATAAAATTTAATATACAGTAACAACATCTGTTGTGAATACTTTTTAATTAATTTAGATTAATATTTATTTCATATGTTCTCAAATTTTCGCACAAATACATAAATATAATACTATTGATTCGCCAAACACATACTATTTTTGTAATAGCACCTAAATGCCGTACTCTTGATGGCATTAGTTGTAAACGAGCGTACAGCAGTTGCAGTATGGCGGAAATTTACGTAGCGGAAAATTAGATACGTAGTAAAAGTAAAATACGTTTTTATCGTCAAAACTTTGTTTTTGTTGAACCAAGTTGTTGAGAATTTAAATATTTGCAAAATATAACAAATATGCCTCTTTATTAACAAAATCTATTTACAATGGTAACTTTATTGTTAACTATTTTGTATTATATCATAATTCGAAATTACGAGGTTTTATTAAATCATATTATATGTTTTATATATTATATTTACATATTCATTATGCATTATATTTTCCTTTGGTTTCACTTGGTAAGATATGAGTGCTTCATCTTATCTTAGAATATAATGATATCTCCAATTTTTCCTAATACTTATTTCGTTAAAGTAAAAAAATTGACATTTTCTAATGCTCTTATATATTTATTTATAACTAAAAAGCATGAGCAGCAAAAATAATGAGCTTAAATTTTCTTTTATATTAAAATTGATCAAAATTTTATTTGGAAAGGTTTTCCACGTGTATACATTGTTAAATATATGTACTAATATAAAATATATTTTTATTTTTAGGAATAATGAATAATTTAATTGTTTTTAATATATGCCTATTTAAGATTAATTGATAAGATACCCTTCTCCATAGTTTTTTTGTGTTTACAGGTTATATCAATAGTTTACGAGTATTTTGAGAAGTTTTAAACTTTGTCAATGGACATACTCATAATCGACGATTGGTTAAATTAAAAAAATAACTACCTAAACTATAACTATGAAACTAGCAACTATAACAAAGCCTCTGTAAAAATAAAATCACTTATTCCTAAGCATTTCTAAATCGATTAAAGAAGCATCGACTAAAAAAATGAAGAATCAAATTTAATCAAGCAAAATCTACCAAGCCGCACAGCAAAACATCTTGGCTTGACCATGGATGCCAAACTCAGATGGAAAGTGCATTTAAGAAACAAGCGCGATGATCTTGCAAATGTTCCAACACTAAATGATTCGGTGGAAGATATATTAGTTGTTTGTTTGTAGTTTTAATAATTAAATTTTTAAAACCTTGAAAAGTCTCTGTATATAGGCTTAAAAAATATATTTTTTTATATTCTCTTTCTCAGTCATTGTTAGTAAATAACTCCTGAATGATTGAACCCATTTTGATGATATTTTTTTAACTGTGTGATAGAGAGGTACTATTTGACATGGAAATATATATAATGTATTCGAAGAAATTGTTGGACCGATTTTGATGAAATTGTTTTAGCTGTAAGAGAGATGTAGCTAGTATTAAGTACTAAACATAATATATTCGAAAAAAGAAAATAAAAAACTCTAACTAAAGTCTATATGTATGGGATTATATACTGTATTTTAACTTATATTTTTTTATTGTGTAACGTATGTAAATAACTCCTCCTAAACTATTGAACCGATTTTAATGTTTTTTTTTACTGTAACAGATACAGAGCTACTATTCGACTCAGAAATATATCTGCTTGCCATCAATAAGAATCAAACATAATGTATTCGAAGAGAAGAAGAAGTAATAATATTTTCTTCAGAATAAAAACGAGTAACGAGAAAGTGCGGGAGAACGGGATTCATATTAAAAGGTTCTCGTCGCGGAGACGAAGCGGGGGATAAACGAGCCGACCGAGGCCATTTTGGATGGCGATGCCGAATATTCGGCAGAATTCGACGTAACGCAAAAACTTCCACGATATAATTTATTCAATATTCGAGAGATTTATGCTTCGGTAAAAGTATTCTCTTGTTTTCGCGCCGGATGCGGATATTTTGACGGAGCCTTTCCCACGCCATTCCCGACCACATATTTCAGAGATGATTCCCGTCTTTACTTAAGCTACTTATAGGTGGCGCCGAGGCCCCCACCTTCGTCGCGATCTCGACAGTATCGCCCTATTAAGGTTCGACGGCGAGATATGTAGAAAGTTTGCGATCGGACGAGTTTATCTTTTAAATTATCAAGTCGGCCGAATCCGAAGAGGCTTACGGGAGATTTATGACGTTTTTCTTTATCTGCGCAAATGACAATGTTAAAATCGGTATTACTGTATGTTTTTTTTACAATCATAGCTCTCTTTGTTTTAGGTTTGTAGGCAATGTAGTTTTGTTATCGTAATTAATAGATAATTAATGTTAATAGAATTGATAGAGACTATACACGATATAGTATATTCTACAAACATTTTCCGGAAACAATATTGTTCTTCCTTGTTTAGCATCACAAATGAGATATATTTTTTCTTTACTCCTGTAAAGTCATTTCAACGAGAACAAATACAAATTCAAAGATCAATTCCAAAAGGAAATATTTTTGATTATAAGTTCATTGTAAAAAATTAGTACAACGTGTTTCATCCAAGATATTATCCATCGACATCCACTACTTTTTCCTTTTTTCTACTATCTTTTCTATCGTTTTCCCACAAAAAGTGTCACTATAATCAATAGTTTTTACAGAGGGTTAACATTTATGTTGGTTGCCAAATATTTATAGAAGAATACGAAAGTTTATTTTGTGATTAAAAATGTTACTGATTAAAACCGCGATTGGAATATATAAAGTGTCATACACCGAAGTCTGTGTGCTGAACGGCAATTTCATATATTAATTGCGATTGACTAAATATTTACCAAAATTGAATGTAAGCGTACTTTGTAAATGTAGTTCACATTCATTATATATTTAATCACAAATTTAGTGCTGAACTTTACTGTTATTATCAACAATGCCAAGGAGAAGGCTACCTGACTTAGATCGCCAAAGCCAATCAAATATGTGACCTCATGTAGCTCACCGCACCAATGACCAGCTAGAGATACACGTTGTAGTAGTATTAGATCGGATGCCATCTGACAGTCATGTAGGTGGTAGAAAGTTTCTAGCAATTTCATATATATCTATATATTTTGCGTTTAATATAAGACAAGATAATCATAAAATGTATACCTATATTTATACTCATTATATTCTACAATATAATTTCTAAGTAATACTGAAGTATACTTTGCTTAATTTACTATGTATAAAAGTACAAATAGTTAAAAATTATGCTGTTTAAAATGCCATATCGTTAGAAGTAATACGCGAACATTCCTTCATCCATTTACGGTTGTCTATGTATCTATAAGGTATGTCTAAAATAACTTTTTGAACAATGTTTAATTTTTTTTAATGATAAAGGACATTAAAATTATAAAATCTTCCTCTTTTGTTGCCAGAAAGATAGTTTAATATAAATTATGTTACTTCGAATTATGGCCAAGTACCGTAGAAAGGGAGTAACTTTAGCGAAGATGAAGAATTAAAATGATTATTTTTCTTAAAATATGCGTATTTTTCGTATTATTTTTCGAGAAAATAATTACTCTGGGGCTACGTTGAGACTTATATACTTGGCAACATAATTTAAGCTATATAAATAAATATAAAGTAGCCTGTAATTATATCCTTGGAAAACAATAATTTGCGATTAGTGTTTACTTTAACTGATAACTGATGAACTCGCCGTTGTATTCTTTTTTATGGGTGTAAGTAGAACTAGCGATCAATATTAGAAATATATTTGTGTATTCTCTTAAAATTCCTTTTATATGCTAAGGACTTGTTGCCTTCAACTAAGAAAGGGTGTGTTAGTGTAATTTTTCATATGTATTTATACGTTTGCTTGAGACGTTCTTCCTTCTGTGTATTCATTTACCTCTTCTTCTCCTTACCATTATCATTATCATTGTCCTCATCTTTTTGTTATCTTTAATAATATTTTTTAACTGATTCTACCTGGCTTGTATATTCTTTAGTTGGGTACGGTTGATTTAGTTTGACAGGTGTTCGCTGGTCGATACCGTATGATTTTAATATTGATTATTTTCTGGATAAAGCTATTCAGCTATTGAATTACAATCTCTAACAGCAATGCTTTCATGAGATATAACTTCATCGCTTCTTTTTTCGAACAGGTTGGCTAGAATTATTTCCATACGGATTATTTAAAAAACATTCTCAAAGTGTTTTAAATTTCGCGTTCATGATCTTCATCTTCGATCTTCGATGGTCTGCTAATCCAGCACTAATTAAGTTATATTTTACTCTAGAACTGGTGTTAAAATAAGGGAATTAGGTTTCGGTGTCATCTGATTCATTTTGAACATCGCTATTGGAGCAGATGTCGAAAATTAAAATATACTTTGAAGATAGCGATATTAAATTTTCATTAAATTGTGAAGCGGGCTAAACTACAACACCACAAAATATATCTGCGTTGATGATCAATGATACTCCGTACCAAAATATGCCTTTGGAAAGCCAATGAACTAGTTTTACATTTGCACAAAACTAGTGTTTATACATATTTAGTAATTTTTCCACTAATTGACAAAGTGATCCATTCACTGCGGTTGATCACCCGAAGGCAGTGATGTTTAACGTGGAAAATCGTAAAATATATGGATAGATGCGTTAGGCATTCGGACCCCTTGAGTCGAAAAATTAAACAAAGTTTTTATCAAAGCCATCCTTGGATACAAATTATCCCAATTCCACGCTACCTATATTATAATGCAGGTAAAAAATAAATCTCAAAGGATACCATTATCGTTCCCTCGATGTCCGAAACAACATCGAACCTTCCAAGATAACGTATAAATGTCCAGACCAGCTCACTTGATCCTAACGGAATCACGTACCCCGTTCAAAATTTTTGACGGTTGCCTTTACGAGAGAAACCCTCGAAACAAAGGAACGTCCCGGCGTTTGATCTTTTCCCGTGGCGTCGGCCGACTTTAATATGATCCGGCCTTCCGACGTCACGGGGCTTTATTAGTAAAGAGGACTGAAAAGTGTGCATAATTACGTAGCATTCGATTTAGACGGGGGACGGCAATAGAACGGCCTTAATAACGCCAGCTCGTTACAAAAGAAGTGGCCGCCCGTGGAAACCCTCGCCAAGTTTTGCCGCTGCGGCATCTCTAAATTAATTGGCAAAGGAGCTACCGTTTACTTTGTTAATCTCTTTTATTTGAGGAATTTGGAGCGATTAAATTTGTAGTCGGAACATTTCGGATGATGTTCGGAGAACGCCTAGAACAGAAAAAGTGTAATTAGGTAGAGTTTTGTGGTTGCTAAGACGTTAAGGACGAATCTACTTTATAGAATTTGTCCTGATTAGCGTTGGGAACTATCGACTGAAAACAGTGGAAACAGTCGATAGTCAAAAAATTAGCGACTGAAAAGAGTAATTACTATTTTTAGTCAAATGCACGGTTCGACTCTTTTGTTAAATTCGTGATGTCAGACGAAGATGTACGAACCTTTTCCTGTATAAATTGTAAGAGAGGAAAGGTCGGAGATAATTACTTGGGGCAGTTAATTTTATAAGTTTTTTTTTATATTTTCCAACGGTAGTATAAGCGAGACGGGGATATATAAATTATATAACTTTTTCATCAATAATATTTACTCAATATATAGTTAGAAAAATAAAGATGGTTGTTTTTCTGAGTGTATCAATGTTAAAAATTGAATATATAGTACAACCAAAATAATAGTGAACGAGTGAATGTAGTCGGAATATATTTATTATAAAATATCCATGATCTTTAAACATTTTTGATGCCTTTTTGCAATAATCTTTTATAAATAACAATAAATAACAACAGCACAATAAACCATTTTAGTGTACATATTATATTATTAAATAAAAGCCATTAGAAGTTGGAAAATGACAAAACATCTTTATTATTTTAATATTAAATCAACCATATACATTAAAATTTTCATTAGTAAAATTTTACTCTCACTTAAGTAGCAGAGAGGGCTCAAAATTCGAGATTATTTCTTAGGGCATATAAATAAAAACAATAAAAAAACGGGAGATTTTCTCTAATTCTACAGAAACCTCGGTCCAGGTTTGATTTTTTTTAACAAACGAGAAAGTGCCCCTAGGAAAGAGGTCATTCTATTACGAACACCAAAAAAGGGCACTTATCTTAATTAAGTGGCTTGGATGAAAAGGTTTTTATTTTAGTTTATGATAATATGCTGAACTGAATAAAAAATTGTTTTCGTAAAATATAAATGTACTTAGAATTACTGAACATTTTATGCTAATTTCACTTTTAGTTTAACATATTCTCCTCCACGTTTGGGCTGCAGTAATATAGTATATCCGCTGACACTTAATTAAAGCAACTATTAGACACTTATTATAACATCCAATTAACTTTAATGTAATTGCTCCTAGTTTGCTAGCTAGAACAGTGGCTCAGATTATATTACCAGCAATATTATTAACAAAACTAAAGTTTAAATTTGTAGTTTAAAATTGGTATAAATTCATACGTAATAATTGAGGTATGGGGATCTTGAATGAACGATATATATTTTGAGGCCATTCAGAAATCAACCCTTATATTGGTGTCGTCATAATCAGTGAAGCGCTGCTCCGACAGGACACAACTTATATGTCGGATCAAGTAGTAATCAAAAGGAACAAGGTTTGGATTATACGGCGGGTGGCGTAGCACTTCCCCTTTTTAATGTTTCCAAGAACATTTTCACAGATTTTGTAGCATGTGGTCGAGCATTGTTATTCTGAAGAATAACATTGTTGCATCTTTGATCGTGTTCCGGCACTATTTCGCGCAGTGCTGGGCTCAAACCTATTATTGTAGTCGATAGGTTGATACCTTCAAATTCTCGTCTTTAAATGTTTTTCTTGGCTCTCTATAACACTCTTTCTCTTCAGTATCAAAGTCACCATCTTTTAAAAGTTAATACTAGTATCGATGATGTTGAAATCGATGAAGAATTCAATGACCTACAACTACTTCTTTCATCAAAGCGAAGTGAAAAAGCAAGCCCTCCGTCTCCCCCAATTACATATACTGTAAAGCCTGTGAAGTCAGTGATGCATGAGGCCATTCACTGACGCATTCAACATTAGTAATTTCGCTGTCGGTACGACATATATCTCTATACCTATAATTTATAGGCCTAAATATATTTACAGGCGTTATAAATATCTTATCAGTATTATGTCAAAAAATATTGGAAGTTGGTTAGTCGAACAAAATATGTTTAGGATTGTTTAAAAAGTAATTTGAATATCAAAAGAAGAATAATCGATTAGAACTACAATTCCTTGAGTTACCTACCGATTCTGTCTTCTATCAAATGAAGACGGTGGTCTCGAATAGCATAATTCAAGTCTTGGAACGAGAAAGAGGTTCATTTAAGTTATATTAGGTGGATACGGTAGTAACTAGATGTTATTTGTTGAGTGATGTTTGATCAGAATTCACTGGATCAAAATTAATTTTTAAAATCAAACGACAAAGTTTATTAAACAGCATGGTGTAAAATTATTGCCTAATATAATTTTAATCGCACTACAATATCTTATCCATTATAAAAAGCAACAATAACAATTTACCGGACTATATAAACCCATAAAATTATCAGGCAATATCCGTATCGGGCCCCATAATAATCTCGTTCTTTCACTCGACGCCGAACCTAACTCCTTGGCGATAAAAGCGCACAACGCTAATGTGTTTATTAAAAGAAAGGCCTCTGCCGAGATGAAAAGATTAAACGCGAAATTTTAAGATTTAGCACCCGAGAACAATTTAGTCCGCCCCGTTGGCCTTTGTATATTTTTTTCCTTTCGTCTTCTCTCTCCAACCGCCTACCAGTTAAGGGTCTTTCGCTGACGGAGGCCCGTTGATTTAAATGGAAAAATAAGGCCGAAAAGGGTATTTCCTTTCGTTCTCTCGCTCTGGAACCAATAACTGATGCTTTAGCGTTCCAGGATACTCGCCCTTTTAGAGAAGGAGTTTTATACAAGCGGGGTTAACTTGTGTACCCTTATTATTTTGTTTTTAACCCTTCGTCATTTGTCCCTTGATCAATAAAAGTAATGAAAATTGCGTAAATTTGTAAAGGTTTAAATCGTATATTGTTATGATAAAGCAAAATTTTTCTAATTAGTAAACACGCTGGTAGAAAAAAGTTCACTAAAACGCAGACGTCTTCAACATTAAATAGATTGGATTTCATTCGGCATGCGTGTAATTTTTTTAACCTATTTTAAGTTGCGAATAAATATGAAGAATATAAATGTATGAGTGACAAGGAAGATTTAAAATATATGTCCTAGAGATAATATAACTGATGTCGTGAATTAATTCTAATATATTAATAATAAGTATTTTACTACAAGAAATATCTCGGGATTTCCTTGAGGAAGTCCTGAAATAATTGCAAGAATCCCCTAATAATTTGTAAAATCCGCAATATCCCGTTACGACCTGATATTTCTAATCTTTATATCTCCCCCTGTGTTTTGGGGGATCAAAAACCGCTGACATAACTGCTCACCAATTGACTCTAATAATTTTTTGATAATAGTATATTGGATTTCGGTTAGTTGATTATTAGTGATGATAACGACAGCTATAATTTTATAAATCATATTATGAAACGATATTTTATTATGGTTTATTACTTGATACGCTGGTTGTTGTTATGTTATAACAATGTTGGTTTATACTTTGTAATACATTAAGTACCACATTTAAAAATCGTAAATAAAAAATTACGATTACAAATTGAATTTCGATTAGTTTATTATTATTCATGATAATAATGTATCTATTTTTGCCTCATATTATCACTCTTTTACCTCATGCTATTGAAATATGTAGATTAGAACTAATTTTAACAAAAACGATATTTTTCATAATAGTTTAGTGTATGATGCTCCAATTGTTGATGCAATAACGTCGATTTTCTTTTGTAATACAAAAATTCGCTTGGTTGATTAGTATTCGTAATAATAATACCTAGTTTTAACTAATATTATCGATCTTTTGTCTTATACTGCTGAAAAATTTACAGTAGATTTAATTCTAACCAAAAAGGTATTTTTTAATAGTTTAGAATACGATACAACAATTGCTATTATGTTAAGATAACGTCGGTATTATTTTGTAGTACAGGAATATACATAATTATTTTTAAAATACTGAATAATAGTAATACATATATTTTTATCTAATAGTTGGGTTCTTTCCTTTTATACTGTTAAACTATTTGCATTATATTTAATGGATTTTATTATATCATATTCATAATGTGTTCAGTGTATGATATAAATATTGTTGTCTTAAAACGTGTGTTTTTGTTTTGTAATTCTCAAATTCGGTCTCAGACTCGCGAAAGCGATAAATTTATCGTTCTTTCTCCTTGTACTATTCAAATATTTATATTAAAATTTAAATTAATAAATAATATTTTATAAAAGTTTAGTGCATGGTGCAGCAATTGCGATTATGTTATGATAACGCTGGATATTTATTTTGTAGTACATAAAACAAGCCTACGTAAAAACAAATCAATAAAAATCGTTAGAGCTACCAGCAATTACGACCTGTAAAAGGCCCCCTTTTCATGGGATTAATAGATTATTAGCGCCAGTTTGTAACTGGTTATGTTGCCGTTTCCGATGGCTTCCGGAACACGTAAGGGGAGAGGAAGGGATTAATAGTTTGTTGGAATAGAATGAGAATTTTTACGAAGTATTAGTTAATTACTGTTAAATAAGTCAATATAAACTTTTTTTTTAATAAAATTTAACATTCTATTGTGCAAATTGTACTGTATAATTTTGAAAACTACAGTAGGTGCCTAAGTTATTAGGAACGATATTGATATTATTTAATATTCTAGTTTAGTTAGATTTATGTAACAAATAGTTTGTTCAGGGTCTCATATATTTTTTGTTTGTATCTGTAATCTACTGGGATAATAAAATGTAGTTGTCATCTATTGTTCTTTTCTCTGTTTCTGGGGTATAGCAGCGACACCGAAAACTTCTATGAAGTTAAATATTAGCCAAAAAGAACTGACTTTCTTTGTAGTAAATCAAACGTTGAATATGAAATTTTATTCCACATGAAAATGTGATTCTGCCAGCCTTACATATAAAACTAGATTTAATGAAACATTTTGTCAATGTCATGTAAAAAATGTTAAAGATTTGTATTTGAAAACTGTTTTCTCTAAATTAGGTTATGCCAAATTAAAAGAAAGTATCTTTATTGGTCCACAAATGAGAAATTGATTCCATGAAAATCTTACCGCGAAAGAGTTATTGGCTTGGTTAATTTTAAAGTAAGTCATTCATGGAATTTTAGGCTGAAAATGCTGAAATTTTGGTGAATTACTTGTTACAAAAATTTAAAATGATGGGGTGCTGTCAGTAGTTTAAATGTTCTTTATATAATTCGATATAAGGTTTGACATATATAGTGAAAAGTTAGGTTAAGAGAGAGTATTAATGTCGTAAAAGTACCAAGTAAACAAGTAGAGTGTGTATAAAATAAAGCAAAAAAGTCATCTAGTTTAACATGTATAATTAAAGTTAGTTAATATAGCCTATACATAGTTAAGAATTAAGAATTTTATTTGATAAAGCTAAATGAGTATATTAAAAGTAAATGATGAACGTGTTTTTTTTCTATATGATTTGGTTAATCGAAATCGCGGGTTACAACAGCCCCAATAAAGGGTACGTGTTACAAAAAATCCGTTTAATTTTTGAGTTGAACAAAAACAAATTTGTAGCACTGTGTAATTTGCTTTAAAAATTAACCAATTATATTTTTAGTATTAGTTCATATGAAATCCAAACCTTGAGCTTCTTCTTGGCGTACAGTATCATGTAAAAGTTTTATGGAACGAGCGGATTTATGGAGTTTTTCTGGGCGTCCGTATTGGACCAAGAATCTAAACGCTATTTGATTAAGATTGATGCACACCGTTAAAAATGAAACAGTAACAGCAACAGCGAAAGCGGCCCCGTCAAGATAATACGTCATTATTTATTATTTTCAACACGCAGCCCACCCTTTCCTCGCCACAAAAGTTTCGTCTTCGTGACGACGAGGACTACAACGTCGACAGCGTCTGTCCGTATAGTCTGTATATGTGTGTGTGTGTGTGTCGTCCCTATCGTAATTTGTCAGCCGTTTGTCTCGAAGAAAGAATGCTAAATGGATGTTGTTTCCGCGGCTGGTGGAAATTTATACATTTATTATGTGGTCGGTGGGATATCGGGACGAGGAAAAGTTGAATGAAATTAGTGGTGTGCGGCTAAGTTTTCGGACGCGTCCGGGCAGAAATAAAATATGGCGGCGAGGGATTTTTTGCGGAAGAGTAGTCGGGGGCCGGGCAGGCGGAGAGGGGAAACAATCCGGTCGTTTTTTGCGGTTTCGGTGGTGACATACTCGGCAAAGGCGACAGTTTCTCCGGACCGCTGTTATGATTTATGGAGCAACGTTTTATTAAAAACTGTTTTCTTAAGTTTCAGAAATTTCTTTATAAAGTTCTTATATATAATATATATATATATATATATATATATATATATCCTTCATAGCATTACCTTCAGCCTCATTGCTTTCGCCCGAACTCCACTTAACAACACCAATAAACACTTCGGGTAATTGCGAAACGATTGCCAACCAACGTCAACTTGTCTTATTTGCTTGATAATTAATTTGATTTCGATTTATTGAATGAATTCAAAAGGAAACAGCCTTATAATCTTCCCAAAATCCTATGGATTACGCCAGTTACATTTTGCGGAAGATGAGGTTACTTCTTGAATAGTGAAACAAACTGACACTGAGTGTCTATTAGAAAACAGGTCAACCATTAACGAAACATCTCACTCGTTCACTATTCAAGTAGTTTTAAACCAGATAACTTTTTCAAATGTCCTTACATCGATCTTGTGTAACTTTATAGCAATAAACAAGTAAGTTAAAATCAATCAGCCTTTCTAAACCTAACATGAATTACAACACGAACAATAATAAGTAGGGTTTATTATATGGTAATATCTTACCAATTACCATTTTCAGCTTACGTATAAATTCAACTTATGTGTATGTGTTATACATACACATTATTTACAATTTTTTAATAATATTATCACTTTAATTTTGTACTGTTCCAATATTTCTATTAGAGTTTAATTTTAATAGAAAAAAAATCATAACAGTTTACTTTATGATAATCCAATTGTTGTTATATTATTACAATTGTAAGTCGGTTTTTGTTTTATAATACATATAGTCGCAAAATTCATCGTGAACTTATATGTAAACATATGGGACAACTCAACTGTAGATATAGATATAGGCTGTATATGCTAAATTATTAATCCATTGAGATCACATATTTTTTGATTCATAAATACATTAATCATATACAATCAATTATCTAATTGAAATCAACCCTACTTACAATTCAAATTATTGTTTACAATTTTTACGAACAATGATGATAACGTTGAATAATATCACATTAATTATCAAAATTGTAGTTAGTTGTAACAAGTTGTTATTTATGGCATTATGGTATGTCTAAACTGTAGAATTTAGATGATAAACCCCGTCAAATATATTTTAATCTATTTTAAATTTAACCAGCAACTGACTAGCTGTTTAGAACTCACCATTTAATTGTTTTCTTTTTCTTTTTTTCATGTTTAGTAATATAATATATAGTTATGACCACACTGGGTAAGATAGTATGTTTTCTGGGATGATTTCTAAAATTGATCACTCGCCAGTCGGTAGGCTTAATGCTGAGGACCGTGGTTCGGGCCTACGTAAACTTGTAGATACAGTGACTATAAAATCCAAGAGGTTGACGTGATTAAAACCAACATAACATTTAACATTTTTATATTTTACTCTACTACTCCAGTATTATTAAATATTTATTATTCTTAACAAGGTATATATATATATATATATATATATATATATATATATATATATATATAATATATATAAATCATAAATCGTCTTTCACTCGTCATTTTTGTTTACAATTTTTACTAACAATGATGATAATGTTGAATGATATCACATTAATTATCAAAATTGTTAGTATAAGCTGTAATAAGATTATTATAATACATTATTGGTGGCATTGCGGTATGTATAAACTGTAGAATTTAGATGATAAACCCTCTCAAATATATTTTAATCTGTTTTAAATTTAACCAGCAGATGTCTAGCTGTTTACAACTCACCATTTAATTGTTTTTTTTTTCTTTTTTTATATTTAGTAATATAATATATAGTTTTCTAGTAATAATAGTCCTTATAGTTCGCTTAATAGTGCTGGGCTTGAGGCTACTAAACATGTTAAGCAGTTGATCCAATTCCGATAAACCCTAGTTGGTAACAAAATAGTCTGAAATATATTTGTAATAATACTAATAAAAATGAACCCAGCTCCTCTAGAAGGTTTCCGTTTAATAATTTATAGAAAGTTGTTATCGATATTTCGGTCCCGGAAAGCGGTTTTCACAATTTCCACTTAATTAAATATATTGTATAAGCCGGTGGCTTTTATTTCCAATTACGCTCGATGGGTAATTCTCTTTCTGATAAGATGTCGACCGGTCGGTCGGCAATACCTTCCCGGAATAAGCAAAATTGCGTCGCCTATAATAAGATCGTTGGGGATCAAAAGGACAATTGGTCAATTGGGTGAAATTCTTACTGATATTCCTTTTTTTTAATTAATCTCTCCTCCAAAGCTCCTGACAATGCAGCCAGCTATCATTTTTTTGTAAATTAATTAGCCCTATTTAGTTTAACAGATAATTCGAATTGATATTGTTTCTTGTCAATTGCGGCGTGTTGTCGGCCATGTTTCTAATATTGAAAAAAAGATTATTACCTTTTTTTGTGTATTTTTAACACTGTCTTGTTGAAATTTTTAATCCAAGGCAAGTTATGTTCAGTATAGTTTGCCATTTTAGGCCTTAGGATATTCCTATATTTAAAATAGGATAAAATAGCCTTGTGGAATATTGTGGTATGTGGTACTTGGACAATTTTTACTTCCATAAACTCATAAGGTCCGAATATAAGGGTGCCAAAAAGCAAGAAAACTTAAAGAGCTATTAGAAAGAAGCTGTCTACCATATATAAAAGGACAAGTAGGGAAATGACCAGAATTCTCTGTAAATACAAGAATATTTATTAGAGTACTACATTCATAGAGACGATATCAAAGACAAAGATGGTCTTACGGAAACAGCAGAGAAATAAAAAAGATGAAGAACTAGAAGGAATAAGCTGATAACTATATATAAAAAGATGAAACAGAGATCTGTTGATTTATATAGTAATAAATGTTCATTAGGTACTTTCATTAGGCATATATATATATATATATATATATATATATATATACATATATATATATACATATATATATATATATATATATATATATATATATATACATATATATATATACATATATATATATATATATATATATATATATATATATATATATATATATATATATATATATATATATATATATATACATATATATATATACATATATATATACATATATATATATACATATATATATATATATATAATGGGCGCTGACATCACGATAATAATACTGTAGTAATAGAGCAAAATAAATGTGATGTGAACATACAGCTTAAAATGGCCTCCGAATCACGGTCCTCGGTCTTCATCCCAGAAGACATCCGGTCTTACCCAGCCTGGTTACTGGCGTGACTGGGATAATTTTTCTTGTCGGATTTTATACTCTTGCCTAGGAAAATCACAAATATTAAATAATCATAAATATCGATTTTACGACCATGCCACTGCCGACCATTCCACAGTATGAGGACCGTCCTGTCGCCTTTATCACTGGACATCGCCACCAATCTGGCCAAAATATAAAGAAAACAACCTTTTGGAATTTTCATTTTTAAAGAGCATTAGCTTTTAACCATTGTTGTGTGGACTCTTTCAAACAAGCTATAGTATAGATTCATTGAATAAATAACATATTTTTAAAGATAAGCGACCTTAAACGATCTATTCAAATGTGATAGAAATCAAACTGCTCCTTCCAGAAACTTATAAGTACATACCAATTATAAAAAAGTAAATCAATATTGCCATTAATTGTGTTTGATTTTCAGCGCTTTCTTCTTTTTTGTCTCTGTACAATTTTTTCTTCGTTTCATCATCCAGGCATCTTAATTTTGACATAACAAACGATATAGGACACTGTCTGGATCTAAATCCGATGTCTGAGAGCTCTTATCGATATTGCTTTTTTATCAAACTATTTGCTTAATGTTAAACTTAATTAAATGCCACGCAAAAAATATGATTTCAGATTTAATTTGTACGCCATTAATATATTTTACGAAGATATTATCTCTGGATATCGATCCTGTTCGGCAAATTTAGAAATTCCTCAGTTCTTGGTGCGGGAAAATAATATATTTATTAGACGTATTGGTATTGGTATATTGCGGGTAATATGTAGGGTATATCACATATCTTATGAAAGGCATGGTTTAATTAAATTATAACGAGGCGTATATACATGTAGAAAAACATAACATATTTATACTATTTGTATATATATGTTTGGTACAATGGGATAGGGGGATACGGTAATGAGCGGGATATATTGAAAATATTCCTTAACTAATTAAATGCAAAAACTGAAGTCTATAGAACGATTGTATATAGATGTGCATAACTGACGAGCATATACAAAGACTCAGATTGAAATAATCTACACATGTCTGTCGAATGGAAGGTGATCGAATTGCTCATCTACTTGTTTCAGCTCCGACATAGATCAAAACTACACTGCCGATCGACAACTGTGGCGATATTTGCTGAAGTATATTCAAGGTCTTGTGGCTTAGACTGCAGTGTATAGATTGAGAAGTTGAGAGATAGATGTTGACTATGATGATAAGCTGCTATACGATCCAGCACAATGGCATCATTTCATAGTTTTATAGATGTGAAGAAAAGTGTTTTTGACAGACCATAGGCGAATCCCCAAAAAGAAGGGTGGATTGTTATTAAGGAGATTATAGACAACTTTCTGGTCAATAGTAAAGACTCTAACTATAAACACATCCCCAAAAGGATGAAGCATTTAAAGCTTAAAGGTTTTAATTATTCTGAAAGTATATTTCAACTTCGACTACTTTCCGTAAAATTTGATAAATGTGAATGAAGGAGATAAGTGTGTTTCATCCATTGTCACATAACGACACAAAAATTCCGGTTTGTTACGTTTAAACACGGCTAAACACTCATCGGAATCATCAACACGTTTTTAATTTTGATCAACAGTGAGCAGACGCGTTACACACTTTGAACAGAGCTTTCTCATAGTAAAATTCCAATATAAAACTAACACATTCTTGCAAAGAACACAGTCATTACTATTAAGTTCCACACCAACATCAGAGCCAAACAGATTTTAACATGTATTTTCAATTGCATTCAGTTACTCCGAAATTATAAATACATAGACACGGAAAATATAAATCAGAGCAAGTATATATTGAAACAGAGTATGATTGGCAAGCGGTATTGACTCTGGAGGTCTTATCTGGTCGCCGAATCTCGCGTTGGCTTCGAATTTCGGAACGTTCGGCAAAGGTAACGGGGCATTTCGAAGGCTCGGTCATCAGTCACGGGGAACGGGCCGGAGCCCATAAATAATTCTGTAAATGAATTCTCGAAATTAAACGTCGCCCAGTCGAATTTCGGATCGTAAATAATCGGGTTTCACGGCCGCTCGACGACAAAACTCCTATTAAAATATTTCCATAAGTCGTAAATTATTATTATTTGAATTGCATTTTTCACTATTCTGTCTATTTGGGTTTCGTTTAGTTCTGACGCTTTTACAAATGGCGTTATATCGAAACGTTTTATTACATTAACGATGTACGTTTATATATATATATATATATATATATATATATATATATATATATATATATATACATATATATATATAATAAATTGTAAAGTAACTCAACTCATATATATATATATATATATATATATATATATATATATATATATATATATATATATATATATATATATATATATAGAATAAACGATACATATTTATGAACTATCTTTCAAATGTTTGCTTTAATTATGGAGTAGGGGAGGGGCAGGGGGAGCTCTTCTTTCCTCGGCTACGACTCGTTTATTGTTTGCTTAAATCGCGAAAGTTTACTTGAAACTCGTAGCCATCATCTCGAGACGACTTTTTGGAATTTTCACAATATAAATTACCTGGAAATAAGTTCGGATAGCTGTGCCGTGGCACGATGATGGTTTAGTTTACAGCCCGAAGCGGAACATTGTTTTTCCCTGACTGGAAATACAGTTAGAACAAAGAGGTTTTCGGAGGTTTAGTATTATTAAATTCGGCGATGAAAGAACGGTTAAATTAAGGAGCGTTATAATGCAGTCTAGATATGGAAAATATTTAGTTTCCCGTCCTGCTTACCCGATAATATTCGATGTATCAATATTTTAGATACGCTAATATATCAACTTATGATTGTAGTTTTATAAGTAAGAGTCGCTTCCCATTCAGTAACCTTAACACGTTAGCTACCAACTAAGGGATAACTCATAGATTGCGTTCTTTTCTAGGATGCCAATTACTGGAAAAGTTTTTAAACACATTCGATATTGATTTGAAGCAAGCACGACAGAATATGGAGGAGAAATAGGTATTATCACATCAAGACAATATATGGTTTTATATGTATATAGTCATAGTGGCAAAAATTTATTCAACTGCTACCCCATCAAGCATATTGTAGGGATTTTAACTCCTACGACTAATTCATCTTTCCAAATCTGAATAAATAAGCTGGATGGTAGAGATTTGATTCGAATGAGGAGATTAACAATGACACAAGGGTCTATTTTGAGGAGTTAAAAGAATATTACGTTGAGAAATAAACTGCCCTTTTAGTCGAAAATAATTATATTTTATTCTAAAAGTTACTTTCATTCAAAAGGCGAACAGACATTCCATAGCTGAATAATTCATAATAACAAATATTGAACAATGACTAAAACAAAAATATGTTACGAAACTAAAATAGAATATACAAAGTCATAATCATAATATATATATATATATATATATATATATATATATATATATATATGTATATATAAATATATATTATATATATATATATATATATATATATATATATATATATATATATATATATATATATATATATATATGAAATGTTACAAAAACATAGCCATTAATGCTTACGTATATATTCTACACACAGGCAGGAAAGGATAAAATTGTAAAGTAACTCATGAATAAAGATACGGTCCCTCACAGACAGAATAACTTATATCTTCTTGCAAAGATTCCTTCCGATATCCTCTTGCAAAGATTCCTCAGAGGGAGAGAGTGAGAGAGACGTATATATATATATATATATATATATATATATATTTTATATCGTTTATTCTGTATATATATATAGAATAAACGATACATATTTATGAACTATCTTTCAAATGTTTGCTTTAATTATGGAGTAGGGGAGGGGCAGGGGGAGCTCTTATTTTCTCGGCTACGACTCGTTTATTGTTTGCTTAAATCGCGAAAGTTTACTTGAAACTCGTAGCCATCATCTCGAGACGACTTTTTGGAATTTTCACAATATAAATTACCTGGAAATAAGTTCGGATAGCTGTGCCGTAGCACGATGATGGTTTAGTTTACAGCCCGAAGCGGAACATTGTTTTTCCCTGACTGGAAATACAGTTAGAACAAAGAGGTTTTCGGAGGTTTAGTATTATTAAATTCGGCGATGAAAGAACGGTTAAATTAAGGAACGTTATAATGCAGTCTAGATATGGAAAATATTTAGTTTCCCGTCCTGCTTACCCGATAATATTCGATGTGTCAATATTTTAGATACGCTAATATATCAACTTATGATTGTAGTTTTATAAGTAGGAGTCGCTTCCTATTCAGTAACCTTAACATGTTAGCTACCAACTAAGGGATAACTCGTAAATTGCGTTCTTTTCTAGGATGCCAATTACTGGAAAAGTTTTTAAACACATTCGATATTGATTTGAAGCAAGCACGACAGAATATGGAGTAGAAATAGGTATTATCACATCAAGACAATGTATGGTTGTATATGTATATAGTCATAGTGGCAAGAATTTATTCAACTGCTACCCCATCAAGCATATTGTAGAGATTTTAACTCCTACGACTAATTCATCTTTCCAAATATGAATAAATAAGCTGGATGGTAGAGATTTGATTCGAATGAGGAGATTAACAATGACACAAGGGTCTATTTTGAGGAGTTAAAAGAATATTACGTTGAGAAATAAACTGCCTTTTTAGTCGAACATAATTATATTTTATTCTAAAAGTTACTTTCATTCAAAAGTCGAACAGACATTCCATAGCTGAATAATTCATAATAACAAATATTGAACAATGACTAAAACAAAAATATGTTACGAAACTAAAATAGAATATACAAAGTCATAATCATAATTTAGTATTGCCTCATAGTGTATAGACTTTTGCGTCATCAGACTTAGTACCCTTTAATTATGCCTTTACAGGACAACATTGATGGATGATTTAGAAAAGTTTGCAGCAAATTTTAAGACATCTAACCAACATATATTTATATATATATATATATATATATATATATATATATATATATATATATATATATATATATAAATGTTTCAACTAACTTCAATGTCTCTTGTTCAGTTTAAATGCTGAGGATTGTCTATATGACTATGTCATACGATATGAGCTTTGATGAGATATATTCATCAATCAATTGGAATTGAAAAACATATTTTAAAAACTTATTATTGTAAAAATGCTAGCAGATATAACATTAAAGTAATATTATAATATATAGAAATTTTGATAAACAATATATTTTATTGAGTCCAAACTATTTAATATTATAGTTATGTTTGATGTTTTTTTGTTTATTTTCAGCGTCATATTGATTTTACGTTAACTTAATAACTAGTAATAAAACACTGTCTGGATATTTTCAGTTTCAAACCGCCTTTTTATACTGTTTCTTGTTAAACTTTTTCTAATTAAATTCTGATAACGCCGGATGCTATAGCATAAAAATAAATCATTTTTTTTAAAAACATTTTTGCATATATTAATGTAATGTAATATTAAATGAAATACCAAAGCTGTCGAAATAATTTAATTAAAAATAGTACTATGTCCTAATATAAATTATAAATATCGCTGTCATCACATGAACATACATGGTAATGGTTCTAATTTGACGATATTATATTTGGAAATAAATTTTGAAACCAAACGTTTGTTTTAATTATTTATTAATATTGGAGGAATATTTCCTAATAATTATAAAATCGATTGCGGGAATACATATTAATTTGATAGCAAAATAACCAATATATTTTTTTTGTAAATATTTTTTGTTATGTATGTTTCATTGGTTTATGTAAAATTAATACTCTCTAGGATAACATTATAGAACTGCATATATATGTTGGTTAGATGTCTTAAAAATTCCTGAAAACTTTTCTAAATCATCCGTCAATATTGTTCTGTAAAGGCAAATCAAAGGGCACTAAATCTGATGACGTAAAAGTCTGATAGTGATACACTATGAGATAGTACTAAATTATGATTATGACTTTGTACATTCCATTATAGTTTCGGGACATATTTTTGTTCTAATCATTGTTCAATAGTTGTTATTATGAATTATTCAGCAATGGAATGCCTATTTGACTTTTGAATGAAAGTAACTTTTCGAATGAAATATAATTCTTTTCGCCCAAAAAGGCAGTTCTCAACGTAATATTCCTTTAACACCTCAAAACTCTCGCTTGTGTCATTGTTAACCTCTTCATTCGAATCGAATCTCTAACACCCAGCTTATTTATTCAAATATGGAAATACGAATTAGTCGTAGGAGTTTAAATCTCAACAATATGCTTGATGGGGTAGCAGTTGAATAAATTTTTGCCACTATGACTATACATATACAACCATACATTGCCATGATGTGATAATACTTATTTCTTCGCCAAATTCTGTCGGGTTTGCTTCAAATTAATATCGAATGTGTTTAAAAGCTTTGGCAGTAGTTGGCATCCTAGAAAAGAATGCAATCTACGAGTTATCCCTTAGTTGGTAGTCAACGTGTTAAGGTTACTGAATGGGAAGCGACTGTTACTTATAACACTACAATCATAAGTTGATATATTAGCGTATCTAAAATATTGATACATCAAATATTATCGGGTCAGCACGACGGGAAACTAAATATTTTCCATATCTAGACTGCATTATAACGTTTCTTAATTTCACCGTTCTTTCATCGCCGAATTCAATAATACTAAACCTCCGAAAACCTCTTTGTTCTAACTGTATTTCCAGTCAGGGAAAAACAATGTTCCGCTTCGGACTGCAAACTAAACCATCATCGTGCCACGGCACAGCTATCCGAACTTATTTCCAGGTAATTTATATTGTGAAAATTCCAAAAAGTTCCATTCGTCTCGAGATGATGGCTACGAGTTTCAAGTAAACTTTCGCGATTTAGGCAAACAATAAACGAGTCGTAGCCGAGGAAAGAAGAGCTCCCCCTGCCCCTCCCCTACTCCATAATTAAAGCAAACATTTGAAAGATAGTTCATAAATATGTATCGCTTATTCTATATATATATACGTCTCTCTCTCTCTCTCTCCCTCTGAGGAATCTTTGCAAGAGGATATCGGTAAGTTATTCTGTCTGTGGGGGTCCGTATCTTTATTCATGAGTTACTTTACAATTTTAATCCTTTCGTTACCTGTTACCTAATACACTCATCTTCTAAATAATTAATGAACTCATCGTGCCAAACTGCTCCTCAATCCATTTTCTTTAACCGAGAAACAATGGGGGGTCGGTATAACTCTCAAATAAAAACTGACAGACCAAAATAACTTCTTTATCTTTTGTAACTCTTTTCGCATCTTTATTGAAACGAAATGAAACGACCTGTAAAAGGGTATTGACGATATTATTTTGGGAGATATTTTTTATAAAGTTTTGGCCGTTCGTATGTCAGCTGTTGCTTCGTACAGTAGTACGAATGATGAGAAATGATGACCCGGATTTCGCTGTGTTTAAACTGGTATTGTCACCTGTTGAAAATGGCTAGCCGAAAACAAATCATACTCAAAATCAAAGAACTTGAGTTAAGATCAAAAAGAATAACCAATCTTGGTATTTAAACTTATGGTGCCAAAAAAGTACCGCACGATTATCTCGAAACCAAATGGTTCAAAAATTATGTCCAATATTTTGGCGTAAAAATAAAATAATGTTGTTGAATCAAAGAAAGATGGAAGCAATACCGCTATTGAACATCGTACCATCATATATAATGTTTCATAATAAAATTTGTTTGTAGATAATTCAAAAATATGC
Organism: Rhynchophorus ferrugineus; assembly: GCF_030347505.1. NCBI lineage: Eukaryota > Metazoa > Arthropoda > Insecta > Coleoptera > Curculionidae > Rhynchophorus > Rhynchophorus ferrugineus. The sequence continues at coordinate 16,088,094 of NW_027472587.1, forward strand.
CTAGTGTCATTCCTCCAAGCCTAGTTAGAAAACAAACGATTCATCGCCATTGAAAATAGTAAACTTCTTAGCTACTGATTCTGCTGAATGTTTTACAATTGCATGCCATACACTGCATTTATATATCTATCTAATTTGTGATCAACGCTGAATTTGAAGTAATATAAAACATCCATAAATCTTCTGTATTGGTTCAATATTGCAACTCAATTAAACATGCATTCTAAAATTAATTTTAAGCATATTTTAGACATTATCGTAAGTATATGAATCTAATTTTAATGAAGGTATAACGTGCAAGTCCAAAACAAATATCAGAATGTATGTGTATAACGATGGTTAACATGAGAATGGTTCCATCGTAACTTCAGACTAAGAAAATTCCGTCGACTGTTCTCGGAGCTCTTTTTGGAGAAATATTATATACAGAAATAATCAATATCTAGTATTCAGTCATTGTTACTTTCAGATTTATTGACAACAAAACAAAAAAAATCTAAAGTAGAGCAATTTATTGGCCAAATATTTTAGTACAAGAAATGTTCCTAAATATTGAAAAAACTATTAGAAAATATTTTCCTATTTCTCTGTTTACTGACCTAGTTAACGTTCAGATATGTGATGAATAATAAATAACTACAATATGTTCCGACGAGTAACAAACGCGACAAGAAAGAAGATCGTCAGCCTACTTACTGCGCGATGTAACAGACGCCAACTTTGTAATTTCGGATTTGTTGTTAATGGAGTCGATGATATCTGGAGTAGAGATTGTGGGGCTTTAAAATTCAGTATATGAAGGTATTCGCATCAATATGGGAATGTAAATTGAGCAACACTGTTATGATATCATTAAATATAATAATTGCTGAAATTCTGAATGCTCGAAAAGTGCCAAATAATCATAGGTCTCTACGGATAATACTTTTAATTAGTGATATCCCTGTGCTCGAAATTCAGTGAGGCGTATGAGGCGTATGTAATAAAATATACACAGTGACAGCAATATATAGACTCATAAGTACAAATTGTAGGTTAGTCGGAAACGACTAGTAACAATGTATTAATTAAATAATAATAAAAAAAATGTTGGTTGGTCTGTATTGGAACCCCCTCCATCACTCGAGGTGATCCTACATAGGTTGCGCTATATATATAAATATTATTATATATAAATATATAATAATAATTAAATAATAAAAAAATGATACTATATTATATTATATTATATTCACCGATTGACTGACAGCTATTCCTGTTTCTTAATTTGGGCGTATTTTTATTTTTATTTGATCTTATTTGTAGCATATATTTCAGAAACATTTTAGGCCTAAAAATTCTTTCTCCATATAACTTTTAACCATGTACAATTTCACAACCCCATGTGCCCCCGGTTTCATTAGAAAACGACGCAAAATTTTTGCTAAGCCGATTAACGTATAGGGAAGAATAAAATCAACTACGTTGTTATTAATATAAACAAAATCTGTGAGAACCAGCAAATAAGTAAATAAAACTTGTATAAAAATCAAAAACTTTGCAATAATATTACGAAATACGAAAGGCGACACCCTCCGTGGAAAACAGCAGATACAGGGAGACTGAATAACAGAAAAGAATTATCCATATAAAATTTAATAATACGTGTTCGGAAAGGAAATCTGGTGTTTTGACTCTAAAAACTATAATCTTATTTCATTGTTTACTGACCTAGTTAATATCAAGGCGCGTGTTGAATAAGAAACAACCACAATATGTCTCAACGGACAAGGAAACGCGACAAGAAACCTAATGGCTAGCTTACCAGACCGATGTAAAATTCGGGAAAGTTCCTAATGCCGGGCCCTCTAGAGCTTAATGCATTTGAGGACATCTGTGATAAGGATTAAGAAACTTTTGATGAGTATTTGCAATGCTGTTCCCTAAGCCTGAAAGCAGAAGAGAATTTGTTGTTGCTTTTTTTCGGTTATTTACTATTAAGTTTTGTGATTTATTTTTGTTAGACTTTTTTGTAAATTTTGAATTTAATTGTGAAATATTGTTGCCGACTAGTTTTGGCATAATTGTTTGATAATCCATAATTATTTTGATGAATTTTCGTAATAATTATCTTTAGTAAATGTATAATTATTTAAGTAAAAGGCATAAAGCTTTTTGGACTTGATATACTTTTGAATAAATAGAATTATGTCTTGTCTTCTTTAATAAGAAATAGTATCTGTTTATTGTTACAGAGGATATTTTAAAATAATTGGAATAACAATATCAAGACTTTTTTTCCGATATATAAGATTTATGTAAAATTTTTATTTTTATTCTGTGGGCTCACTCTGCCCTTTAAAAGTTAAAATGAACAACAAAACTATGAAAGTTTAATTATATTTACATAATCTCACTAATATAATATTAAAGGTAAATTTATCGGACCGTTTTGCAACTAAGAGAAAATGTCCATCATAACATTATAAATTAACATTTTAACGAAAAAATGTAAATATATTTTTATCAGGATATATCTGAGTAAAGTAAATATATATTGATGAAAAATGCAAGATTTATGTAACATTTGATACAGATGTAGATACAATTTTTTGCTGAAATTGGTACTTCAGTTATTTATTGTGCATAACTTTTTTTGTGATCATATACCAAACTCTGTGATTAGAGATATCTAAACAACAGTTCAATCTTAAAACAGATCTTCTTAAAACAGAACAATCAGTCAAATCTTAAAACGGATTATTTGTTCGTATATTATTATATTGATAATATATGATAGTTTCAACACGTTCTGATATCCAAAGCCTTTTTGCAGTTTTTCCATACATCAGGAAAACTGAGTCTGGATAAAATAAACCAGCATTGATGAAAATTGCAAGATTTACGTAAAACTTGATGATTAATTAGATGAAGGTATTTATTTTTAATCAAAATTGGTCATTTTTAAGTTATCAAATCAGCTATCAGGGATATAAGTTCCCATTTATATGTCTTCTGACGAGATTTATCCACAACTAAAATGTATTAGCTGGATTTGACAGCAGTCGCTGAGTTTTCAATTAATTAATAACAGAAATTTTTATGAAATGAATATGTTTGTAGAATATACAAAGGTGGAAGAAAGTTTTGATATGAATTCTGATAATTTTTTCAACAATTCAGATCCATCAATCACAAAAACAATGACATTTTGACTATTGCTGAAAATGTTGTTAATGATAATGATCTGAATATTTTTATATCACAGAAATATTTTCTTTAAATAATTTTTAGCAGAAAACCAGATAAATTTCTTTAAAAAATGTTATTAGCCTTTTATTCCCCACCCAATAACAAAAAAAAATATATATGAAAAATAACCACCTAAAATTTTCAAATATAATTATAGCTGTAATAGTAATAATACAAAGTACAATAAATAAAACAAATATTAATATATTCTGATTCACAGTGAGGAGGAATGCTAATATTGGAAGTTAATTTAAACGCATAATTAGAGACCCATTCAGGACTGAATGATGAATATTCAATATTTCACTGCGTGTATATTAACAGGGAAAACGCCTATCCGTTTGTCTCACCAAATCATAATCTCATTAGATAATAATTCACCGACCACGTACATGCATTTTTAAGAAACATGCATTGTGTAAATTAATTTTGTGCATACAAATAAAAAATAAGTAGGTGTTATAACAATATGTGAGATAACAATAACAGTGTTTCAATGTGATATATGTTTACGTCAATTTTTAACCACTCAGGGACCGAAGGCAGATGCAGTATTTCCCAGCGGTCTTAGACACTGCAATCGAACTATACATATGCATGAATTCATTTAAATTATACACTTAGCTAAGCTTGATGGTGTATTCTTTTAGAAATCAGAGCATATGTCTTTAATAAAATTCATTATAAAAATAGCTCCTTTTTGTAAAAAGCTTATTTATTGATAATATGTTTTTTTTCGAATCTATAACGAGATGCACGAATAACATACAGAATAAAAACAAGAAAAAAATTCCAAGAAGGCAAGCCATTACAAGGAAGTGACAGAAAATGGAGGTGAAGAGGAATTTGATTCAGACACTGAGCCAGGTGCGATAATAGGGAAGAAGTCTTTGGTTATGTAGATATAAAATTTGTGTTCTTCCAGCAAGTTCTTCAAAAAGACAAGAGAAGAACTCTAGGTTTAATGCTTGAGTCAATGCTTTAATTGGACACTTGTTTATGTGATTTTTGCAAGTAAAATAATTAATTTCTTACAATTATCAAAGTTATTTGATTTCTTACTCGATAAAAAATATAAAAATGTTACAGTGTTGTCTAAAAATATATGACTGTATTACTATTATTGATTAATATTTCGTTAATAAAATGTTGATTTTTAAATAGTTTTTTATTCTTGATCCAAAAACAATATGGTAACCCATATTTGTTCGAATGTTCCTCTAGTATTATCAAATTATGCTAGTAAAGAAACTTGGCGGCACAGGAATCATTATTTATAATTTTATATATTTAACTATGGAAAAACAATTTAGATATGGTTTTACATTGAAACTGACTAAACACTATATATTGAACAACGTAAAATGTCTAGAACGACACCATCAATAAACATAAATTTGATCAGCGATACATAATCGAATATATGTTATTAAATTTTACATACCCAATGGCAAATATCAATTTAGTCTCTCATATAAGGTTTTTTTAAATATATTGATGTTTACTATTAAATTCGTAAATGAGTGATGTTGACGTTTGCAATTTAAATTAAAAAACGTATATATGCGAGAAATTGAATTTTTATTTTATTTTTGTAATTTACATAGCATTTTGTTATTGTTTCAAAGTATTTACATTGTTGTATTGTATTTGTCTACATTTTGTAGCATTTTCACAACCGTTTATATTTTTATTTTTATTTATTCTGTGGGCTCACTCTACTCTTTAAAAGTTAAAATGAAAAACAAAACTATGATAGTTTAAATATATTTACTTAATCTCACTAATATAAAATTAAAGGTAAATATATCGCACCGAATTGTACGCTCTTGCATTGATATTAGTGTTAAATAAAATATATGTTTAGGAAATGGTAAATTTAAAGAGAAAGTGTCCATCATAACACTATAAATTAAGATTTTTAACGAAAAAATGTAAATATTTTTTTATTTAGGCTCATTCTATCACCTAAAGTATATCAATTCGATCACCTAATCTAAAGATTTTATTCAGTTTAGTCTATTAGTATGGCTTCACCATAGTACATAACTACATTATATAATACTCTCTAAAAAAAATCAAAGTTTAAATTAAAATTATGAAAGTTTAAATTGATTAACATTATCCTATCTTTATCTTATGGGTACAAAGTTAAAAACTTATTAGAATCATTTGTAAGCTCTCTTAGTTTTACTAGTATTATAATTATTTATTTAAAGGGAAACGGTCCATCATAATATCTTAAATTATGGGTTTCAAAGAAACTAAGTAAAGGAAATTTAATGAGATTCGTGATAAGATATAAGCAAATACCTCATGTAATTCCTAATTTAAAGAGAGTTCTCCAGCTAGACTGGATACCCTATTTTATCTTTTTGAAAATTCCTATTGATCTGCCTTCATTACCATAATACAGACAAAGTTTGCTCTATGATGTCCTTTGTTGTGTTCCAACATGTGTCTATTATACTTAACTTGGGTCATAATACTCTTTTATATGATCATGTTGAAAAGCTATACTTCAATTGAAACAACCAATATGTATACGTATATATTTTTTCTTTCAAACCTTCCGGCTTCTTCTATATGTATAAAATTTCAATATCTCCGCTGGATTTTTTTGGAAGCGTGATGTTTGGCAAGAAAAATATTATGACAACCTACAATTTTCCCTCGATTTCGTCATTACGGCATCCTTATTTACTTCTATTTCAATAACTCGGCTCTTCAATATTTGATCGGAACGGATTTGAATTTTTTATCCGGTTTTAAGTTTTTTCTCCCGGCTCTATTTTCGCCTCTCTCTTTCGCAGTTGCTCGCGCGTTCCTCCTTCCGTTTCCGGTCTTCGTCGCTCCGTACCGTTATCTCATTTTCCTGGATGGAATCTTTCGAGAATTGGGAGGTCATGCCGATTTTATTTTAGGCCGGATATAGATTCCTTACAATAACTTATCCTATTATAATATGATCAAGTCATTCGGGAAAAGAACGACAATATGAAAGATACATTTAAAATGGGGCGAAATACTAATTTTATAACAATACGTTTTAAAAATAGAATGGATAGAGTTATTTTAGTGTTAAATAAAATATACTTTTCGAAAATATAATTTCAAAGAGAAAACGTGAATCACATTACTACAAATTATGAAAAACGAAGTAAAAGAATTTTAATGATTATTATTTTAAAGAGATATGATTGATCTAAACAAAACTAAACAAACTTTCTGGAACATTCCCCCATTATTGGCACACTATCGTTATCATATTATTTTCCAATTTGTAAACTTCTTTAATTTTTCTTTCTTCTAAATTCTTATATTCTTTTAAATAAATAAACGGAATTAATTTTAAAATTCACCTAAAAATATTTAATCAGTCATCTAGATCAAATTCATTTCATCCCACATGTTCCCAATTGTACAATATTATGTTTTTATATCCGTTTTCTTTTTTTATTTTTTCATAAAATTTTCTTTCTTATTGTTTAGGTCTTTTCAATTTCGTGTACCCCATAGCCTCTCTAAATCTTGTATTATTTCTTTTTGCCTTTGTTTTGCTATATCCTCAGTTGAGAATGTATAGCTTTAAACAATATATCTTTTCTAAGGGAACACTTCGTTTGTCACGTTTCTTATTTTATTTATTTTATTTTTATTATTATCTTGTTCACTGTTTTTATTGGTTTATCATCTTTTTGTCATAATTTGTAATCAGATTTATTATTTTACTTCTAGTATCCGAACAGGGTAAAAAAGCCCAAGGGTTTATCGTAAGAGAAACCCAACAACAAGTGAGATAATGCGCTCGCCTAATACAACTCCCTCTTGTGACTTTTAACTTTATTCTCACACTTTAATATATAATTAGCAAGCCCGAAATGTGTGAAGTTCATAATCAGTCCACCCATATTGGTTGAGTCCAACATTGAAAGAGATTACACATACTAAATTTGAACCAGACATGTTACTAATCATTTTCGGATATGTTTTACGGCATTTCGAACATTTCTGATGATTTCAAATTCTAATTAAAAAAGTATCATCATTAATTTCGACCCCTGGTTAAACGAAATACCCTTTCCTACCAAAGCACCCGGTCTCGCTCTGGAACAAGAAACAAGATCCACCACGTTATATAAATGGCGATCGCATTTCACCGCCGTCATGTAACGTGAAACTCCACCGGAGCCCCAACATTGTTTTAACGACATGATATTTAAATCAGTATTTAGATCGTAGAGCGGACTGCACCCTCACACTCTGACAACCACTGAACACATTCATCCCTACGTACAATGCCCTTTAAAACACCCACGTTTTGAGGACATGGTAAAAAAAACGATCGCTCGTTTCAAATCGGTCGCATCTCTCACCCCTCCCTCTTTCCCTGTCGGCCTAATCCGTTGTTGTTTTAACTGTTTTGACGTTTCGGTTTCGTTAGTTTCCCGACTTAATACGAATCGCGTTCGAACAAGTGATTACGTACGGGCCACGGCACCAGGGCGATTTTATTGGCTCGTCCTAACAGATTTATTGCTAGTTTGTTTTAATCGAGCCGGGCTCGATAGGACCGGATCCTTGTCGCGGCCCGTTCGAAATCGAGACAATCTGATTACGGACATGAGTGGGTGTGGATTGTTCATTTGTTTATTTCCCTATCGGTCTCGGCGTTTACCGGCTCGCCTTTAATTTAGTGGTTACCGCGACTGCATGGTGATGTTAATCAATGCGAATGATAAATATATAAATATTTGGTGACAAATAAAAAAAAATGTAACAGAGAAGATAAAATACAATATCTGTTCACGAATATCTATCAAGTTTTACACCATAATAGAGGAATAAATATATTTTTTTATAATAGGAATACGTACAGTAAGGAATAAAGAATTAGGAGTACGTACAATTTCTTAGCAACACTATATCACAGGTCAATTGAAAAGTCCCCGGCCTGACACATAGATGGAGCTACTAGAATTAAATCGATATGATTTTAGTTAACCCTAATCCTCAAAAGATGCGTGTAAAAATTTAACAGCTGTCGTATCATTAGTTTGTGAATTATAGCATTTCGAGTGAAGAAACTTTTGTTATTGTGAAAAAAATGGATAAAAAGGACTTTCGCGTGTTGATAAAATATTGCTTTCAATTGCAAATATGCTGCTACATCTAGGCCCGATACCTGCACCCCATTATCCGAAGCATTAGATAACGAACCGATAGGATATGATTTTCTTAGCCATGTTTTCTACTATAACCAGACGTCACCAGACATCGAATGATAATATACAATATTGTATATTGTCTCAAGTCATAATTCTTTCCCATATCACAAACATCAAAAAACAGTCAAATAACTTGATAAATTAATCTAACATCTAATGTTATACAAAAAAATATAATTGCGTCAAAATAGGTTGTATAATATTTAAAATGAGTTTTATGTGAATGTGTTGTGCTGCTAAGAAGCTGTAAGTATCCCTTACTTCTTTATTCTTATTCCTTATTCCTTATTGTAACACGTCAACTGAAAAGCCTACCATAGTAAAACACATTTTTTTTTGGCAAAATTACACTCCTTCTATTCGATACAATTTTTGTAAAACGATTTGTCCTTTGTACCAAAATAGGCCTCAGTTTCGTCGGCCACCTATTCACTCGACGAAAATATGTTCCCAGAGAGCATCCTTTCCAGATCTGAGAACAGGAAATAGTCACTGGAGGACAGATCTGGAATATACGGTGGATGAGGAAGCAATTCGTAAACCAATTCATGGATTTTTGCTATCGTTTTCACTGACTTGATGATATGATGCATGGTTTTGGTGGAGAAGCACTTTTTTTTCGGCGAGACCGTCCAACATAGCATTATGTAATAGTCGCTGTTGATGGCCCTTCCTTTTCTAATGAAAATTATTCCATGCGCATCCCAAAATACAGACGCCAATAACTTGCCAGCCTTGTTGTGTTGCCTTTTACTATGCTTTGGAGCGCGTTCATCGTGTGCAGTTTACTCGGACCATTGTCGATTGGACTTCGGAGTGAAATGAAGGAGCCATGTTTCATCGATTATCACATATCGACGCAAAAACTCGCATTTATTATGCTTGATGATCTTCAAACACTGCTCCGAATCATCAACTCGTCGTTGTTTTTGGTCAAAAGTGAGATCGCGCGACACCCACTTTGCACAGAACTTTCTCATACCCAAATATTCGTGAATAATATGTTGTACACGTTCAGTTAATATGATTAGAGTATCTGTTGTTTCAGTTAGTTTCAATTAACGGTCATTCAAAATCATTTTGTGGATTTTTTAGATGATTTCGTCGGAACAACAACCTTCTTGTGGTGTCCACTGCGTTTACCGTCTTAGGTACTCCTTTCACCACGTCTAAACTTAGCATACCAATTCCTGATGGTTGATTTTCCTGGGAAAGTGTCCGGAAATTCGACATCAAGCCAAGTTTTTGCTTGAACTCTATTTTTTCAAAAAGCAATATATTGTCAACACGCGAAATTCCTTTTTATCAAGTTTTTTCACAATAACAAAAGTTGCTTTACTCAAAATGACATAATTTATAAACTAATGATCCTACAACTGTCAAATGTATACGTGTATCTTTTGAGGGTTGGGGCTAACTAAAAAAACATATAGAATTAATTGTAGTAGTGCCATCTATGTGTCAGTGCGGGGACTTTTCATTTCACCTGTTATAACTTAAAAAAAATTGATGTCAGTCTCCCCACGACTCCACCTTTGAAACTAATCCATTGGATATCCTGCTGACTGTCTGTCATAGATATGATTAATTGCAATACCTCCGAACTATTTCCTCTCGAATTTGTACCCATAATAGTCCAGAAACTTTACCAATCAAAATAACTTTATGGCCGTGGCCATTTTATGGCATCCCGGCAAACCCGCTTAGTCGGAGGCCCACCCTTAATATCCGTAATAAATGGATGGAATTATTTAGAATCTTTTATTATTTCAATTTTATCGGATGCTCTCGTTTTTTCTCCATTGTCATTAGGGCCGCCGGCTCGGTTCCGACGGCTCCTCTCAACTTTTACGTTTCAAACTTTATTAGATGGCCGGGATTGAATAATTTTACTTTATTCGACGTAATAAGCTCAAACGATCTTTGTTCGGATCTTCGACCTTTCCAATTAGCTAAGTGGGAACTTTCAGTTAACTATGTCCTATAAGTCTTCTTTGTGATTTGCTTCCGGGTCGTTGGGAACGGATAGCGTCCTGAATTGTTAACGTTTTCGGGATTAGAGTAATTGCATTTCTGGCGCGATGAGATGCGATAGAAATGCATTGAAAAATGCGAGCATTTATCTAACTCATTTTCCGCGACTCTCTAAAAAGTACACAGCTATAGATACAGCCCGTTCGTCAAAACAGTGAACTTACGTCATCTAACTTGATGACGTCAAAACATTGCGATGTTTAGTTCATTTTAGCTTGGACTTTTTTTGGTCGGCTTGGTGGAGCAATGGTAAAGGCGATAGGACGATCCTCCTACTGTTGCAATAGCCGCGGGTTCGAATCCTGCTTGGGCATGGTCGTAAATTTATGTTTGTGATTATTTAAAATTTGTAATTATCCTAGGCAAGAGTGTAAAATCCGACAAGGAATATGATCCCAGTCACGCCACTAACCAGACTGGATAAGACCGGATGTCTTCTGGGATGATTTCTAAAGTTGGTCTCTCGCCAGTCGATAGGCTTAATACCGAGGACCGTGGTTCGGAGACGACGTTATACTGTAGGTCCACTCCAGATAAACACCTAGTTGGTAAAAGGAGACTTTAAAATATATCTTAAAAAAATATAATAATTCATAAACGTTATCATTTAAAATTTATCTCATGCATATATTATCGAAGGATTTAAATTAATTAATTATAAAATCGTAACAGATTGTAGGTTAAGGTTCTATTTTATTATATTTACATTGTAATCTATTCCACAACCCCTATGGGGTAGAATGAAAATTGAATCTATTTCTGGGAAATACTGAAAATATGATATAAGAAAATGATCGGTAAACGTCGAAAATGTATGTAGAAATTGAAAGTAGCTGTGAACTTACGTCATCTCAATTTATGACGTCCAATGTTGCAATGATGACGCATTTAAATTTGACATTTTACCCATTTTAGGTTAATTAAGATAATCTATCTCTACAATATGTTTTCTGCAGTTATACTATATTAATTATATACTCACTTTGGGTTGTTTTCACTCGCCCTGTCCTGATAATTGTCAGCATTGAATCATTTCCAATCTAAGTAACGTAACACTTGTTCACGACCGATTGCACCATTTGGCAGTATCTTGTTCAGTATGCCTGATCGAGTTCATCCAAACTGAAAGTATTATTGTAAACAGTGCTTATTTCCACGGATACAGACGGTTCTTGCTTGTATATTAATATTTATCAAGTAACAATTTGAAATGCTTTACTCTTTAACATGGTCTCTTCTAAACTTAATTTATGTATTTCAAGCCATTCTTTAAATACAGACTTTGTCGATGTGTTTGTTGGGATATTTTCTATAAATGTACAATGGTATGGTACATTGTCTCTAATAATAAAAGATGATTCCTTCGAGTTTCTGAAGAGCTAATTTTAAAACCGCAGCAAAAAAAAATTACGCTCTTTTTCTTATGGTAGTCACCCTTGGGCTTAGAGGAAAACATGAAACTTTGCACCAAGAATAGAACCATTCCTATTTCCAGCAAGAAAACAATATATCTGCAATGAATTATTAATACATATTATGATTAACAAAGCCTAATCAATTGTTATACTAGCGTTTACTATTTTCCATTTGTGTTGCCTTACACTATTTTTATTATCATCTTGTCATGAGTGACCTAATATCCCATTCTGAAATATCCTTGTCCCGCCTAAATACACAAATTGAGATAATAAGTTTTCTTTGATCTTACTGTATGCTTTCAAAAATTGTATCATTTTTAAAACAATGCCTGGAGGTCCCATTAGATCTCTTCGTATGTTATCTTTACATCGTTTATATCCTATATAACCAATCAGTTCTACATCCTTCAAGGAGCTGCATATCTCTAAGTTTTTTCTAGTTGCTTTCCACACTAACAGTCTCATCTGCTTTTATACATTTCATACAGTTGATCTCTGATCTCCGCTCGTAGAAAATCTATCTTGATGGAATCAGTAAATGTAAATACAAATCGACTTGGACAGCTTATTAATCTTTGAAATGTATGTGACTGTATCGGCTTCAAATAAAAACAGAAAATGAATTATTTGGTCAACCTTAAGTTATATATGTTATTTTAGGCAGTGTTATCTACTAAAGCCATTTATGTTAAAATCACGGGTCAAGCAAAGTTATATCCTAAACTATATCTGTTTATTTTAAATACCCACACAATCAGATTTTTATCGAATAGAAAAAAATTGCTTGGTACAAATAAAAAAACTGCGTCACAAAAAGGGACCCAAAACGTAAATATTAATACGGTTTCAACACGCAATTCGAGAAAGTCCAATTTATAAACTTGTCAGGGTAAATAATAATGCTTATCGCGTTGTAAAGAAACATGGCGTTTTCACTCCTGTCTCACCTTATCGTATTAATCAAAATAAACAGAACAGCATTTCATTAACGAACGCGCGAAAAAAACGCCAAAATACCCGTGAATTATGTCGCCGGTTTATTTTTAAATAAGTGTATACATATATTATTTTTAAGCAGCCCTTAATTACTCGTTTTAATTAAATTCCAAGTAAGTAAATTCATATTTATTTATTTTTGTAATTTCAACTCTTTTCTCTCTGCAAATGTAGTTAACAAAAGATACATATAATTAAAGGCAAGTAGGAAATTTTGATTTATCAACTATTTTTGCAATATATATGTAACACTTTTATGTCAAACACTTGTAATGCAAACATCAACGTCAAAATGCATAGAAGACGAACACTTCAATTAAGTTTATAAGCATGAACTGTAAAATTTCTGTAGATTTCTCTTGTTAGTATCCGAATAATCAATATAAATGGGAAACTATACTTCTTCACTTTTCTGTGAACCAACTTGTCACTTTATAGATAACTTAATAGACGTTTTTATGTTTATTAAACAGAATAAACATTAACATTTCAATTTATAATAATATAGTCTAATGACAAAAAAAAATGTATGTATATATATATATATATATATATATATATATATATATATATATATATATATATATATATATATATATATATATATATATATATATATATATATATATATATATAGATATAGATTATACCACTTTTTATAGAAAAAAAAGTTTTTTTATATTAGAAAGACTTTTTATAGAAGTGAAAGTTGTATAGAAAAATCGGGTCACACGTTTAAGCTTTTCGGAATCTCCGTTACGCGGCCTAATGTACATGAAAAACGTAATAGCTATATGTGTATAAATTCTAACCAAAGCAGTTAACGGCCATCATTTTTTGGTGATATAATTTGTGGTGTTTATTTACGACAATTTTTTCGGTATATGTTTTTATATATATTTAACAATTACTTTAGATTATTCTGTGTATTTTAATTTATTAGTGCAATAAGAAGGAAACCTTAAGGGGATCGCTTATGATCTCCTATGTATGTCCAGGAAACTTTATAATCATTTTAGAAATGGAGATTATAGATCAAAACGTGGAAAGCCATGGCTGAAACAAGATGTAATTCCTACTTTTAATTTAAATAGTAAGTATCTTGTTCAATAGTAATGACTTATTGCATTGAAATAATTAAGCAATATTTATTAAGATTCTTTACCTTCACTACAAGACAAGGAATATATACCCCCAATGGCAATATTACAATCACATAAGTTTTTTGAGGCTTATATATATATATATATATATATATATATATATATATATATATATATATATATATAAGAAACGTATGTTTATTATTAGAGAATGGAGGTTCTAACTTAAAATTATATTTATATGTTCCTTTACAGATTATTTACAGATAACTCAGCCTGTTCCATCAGCTTCGTTTCAGATTGGATGAAAAAATAATGGCTTTATCCTTATTGAAATGCAGTGGCAGAGGATATAAGCTGTTATCAAAGATATTCTGCTTGCTTTCTAGAAGAACATTAATGCAGATACTGAGTAAGATTCCTTTTGCTGCTGGAGTAGTAACCTCTAATTTTGGTCTTTAGTTCAGAAGCTTGACTGTATAAACTGAACTGCAGTTGTCATATTTGATTAAATGTATCTCAATTTAGGTAGGTTGTTAATTTGGTTGATTCTAAAAACCATTAATAGTTATATTATCTTATTTTAATGTTTGTTTTAAATATTAGAGAGAAGATAATATCAGTGGATTACGTGTTTTGGGTATAATAGATAATCTGTGATTGCATGAATGTCTTTATGGTCAAGGAAAATTAATGTAGTTGTAATATTTCAATAAAATATATTAAAATAGATTTATTTTTTTATTTTCCCATTAAAATTAAAAGAATTTTATTTGAATTTCCCGTAAAATATTTGTACTATACAGTTTTAAATTTCCCGCTCAAATTTTTAAAATTCTCGCTAAACATTTTTAAATTTCCCGCCGTAACTAACTGTCACACGGCGCATGCGTAAGCGCCCTCACACGGGGATTCCGGGCGTAACTTAGGACCAATATTAACATAGGAGATGTGCGTCTAAATTTCTTTATTCTATTGTTCTAAATTCAACCTAGTTACCCTAACCTTAAAATGTCAATGTCAAAGTTTCATGAAATTTTTTTAACAAGATTCAATCGAAACAACATGACTAGAAGAACCATGTGATCTATCCGACGCCCGCTTATGATGTTTATAACGAGTTAACATTAAATCTAATTAATCGCAAAACTACTAAATACGGTGAGACTCTTTTCAGAACAAACTCTATTTAAAACTCGTTAGCCGGCAACCCAACAAACGCAAATGACTATCGTCAATCGAACCCCCGCCATATACCCGCTCGTTAAATATTAATGTTTATCGCCTTTGACCCCGTGTACATTTCATTTCAAGAGGATAAAAGCTTATTTATGTATGATAATTTCGGTTCTGCGTCGAATACCGTGTTTTTGTTTTTGTTTCGTCGCTTTTAATCGCCTCCGCGGCATAACGATGCAATTATGGCGCAGTCGCCTCGCGGTCGATGTACAATTTTTGTTTGCGGAACGTGAAAGATCCGGCAAGAAAGAGCTAGTTATCATAAAACGTACAATGGACGATGATTAACAAGACGCTTAAGCGTATAAATTGGTGCAGGCGACGTCTTTGATGGTTGTGTACGGCAAAACTTAAAATTGGTGTATAGTTTTACAGCTTCTGGGTCCATTAATAGATCGTGATGTCGTTTGGCATAATTATAGTTTACCCAATTAATTACCCAATGAAAATTTAATCTATTTCTGGAAAATACTGAAAATATGATATAAGAAAATGATAAGTAAACGTCTAAAATGTATGTAGAAATTGAAAGTAGCTGTGAACTTACGTCATCTCAACTTATGACATCCAATATTGCAATGTTGCCGCATTTAAATATGAGATTCTACTCATTTTAGGTTATTTAACATAATTTTACATTATCTTTGAGAATAGAAGATGTTTAAGTAAATCCACTAAGATCATAATGTAACAACAATATAGTAGTAGTTTTTCTCTATGACTATGACTTTTAAAAGAAGTTGCAGATTGTCCCAAAATTTAGACAGGTGTCGTTTCAAGGTTAGAACTACCAGCTTATATTTAAGAGTGTTACTAAGAGGCATCATCCATAGGTCAAGTCCGGAGCATGCTTAGTATTGTTTTTAATTTTTAAATAAGCTTTGCATCGATAAAACCTATCTGGCTTAAGTCTGTATTTTGAAAGACTGGGGAATCATTAATTAATATATCGCCGATATTTATAACAAATATATATTATCAGGACTGCACACGTACGCTGCACGACGGGACCAAATGACTGCGCGAGCTAAATTTTCGCAATTGTTTCACCAACACAGTCCGGCATCGCTTCCAATAACGCAGTAATAAAATATTGATTTATCCGAGCCTAACGAATTGAATATAAACAAGGGATATTTATGTGAAATAGTGTCTAGCGTCACGGATTCATACGAAACCACCGTTACAAATCCAGTTTCATCTCTGGGGATTTGTTTGTCGAACTCCAATTGATTCCGTAAATTATTTTAATGAAGAGGTAAAATTGAAATAAAATTGTTTTATGGATTCAAGTACATCACCTAATTTTCTTCTAAATACATGAGGCAAATTCGGGTTAGTTTAAAACTCGGCCATCTCCTGCTAGCGACAGTAACAATGGATGTTCACTGAAAATCAGTGAGATAGTATGGAAAGTAGTGGGAAATAGTATACATAAACCTAAAAATATAATGAAATAATTGAAAATACTCAAATAAGATTGTATTTTTTTAAATGCACCATTAGCCAGTTTGCTTGCTGTTATGTTGACCGTACATTTTTGTCACTGATTCAGTAGGGTAGTTTAGAGCGAGTAACTTAGAGCCAGGTTAACATTAACGGAAGTACCTGTAACAAGTACAGATTCAAAATTCAGAGACATGCGCTTTCAAAAATGGTTTATCATCATATAATTTAGTACGGAATGATCTCAACCGATATGCCCTTTGAATTTAAATAAATTCAGTTTACCATTCATGTGTATATGTTAAATATTTAGACATGACACTAGATGTTAAGTTAAAATAGAAGGAACTTGTCAAATCAATATGACTATATGGTATAGAGCTGTGGGACTGTGGACTAAATTAATCGTTGGTTGGTCAGCCGGTTTATCATGAAATATATGCTTGTATCCTAAATATAATGGGAGCTTCGCTCAATAGGAGTCCTCGTCATAATAGATGGTAGTCAGCAGTTTCAGCAGCGATGCACATATGAAATAAGGTCCGTTAAGTTCTTCAGTTAGCTGATGTGGAACCCATCTATTCAGCGAATTTTGGTATCCAGTCTTATGTAAATGATTCCCAACATATAAAGTATGCGAGTATACTTTATTTCATCATTGCTGCATATTTCTGAATATATGACGAAAAAGGCCATCTGAAACCTTCATATTCAATGTAGAATAACTTTTGATTGAACAAGTGAGCGATGTTATCTGAAGCATCTAAAATATAATCTATTATCTATTATATATCTTTATCTGTCAAATGCGCTATAGCATAGCTGCCTTGAATAAATATTACCAGAGCTATTAGTACGGGAGCTAACAACGCAGAGAAAACAAGCATTTCAGGTAAGGTAATCTTTTGAAATTATATCCCTTTCACTCTCTCGGTTAGCACCCTGCCCATCTGGCTGGCGCAGAGTTTGCGTTTACTGGAGTTTATCGAATCTGTACAGGTAGAAATACTCTACTTTTAAATTAAATAAGAATACAAATTATTTTTTAATGACTTTTGATAGGCTTGGCAAAAATATTTAATTCAATGCCAGACATTTTTATGATTATTTATAATGTGCCAGGCGCTACTTCTAATTTATTAAAAAAAAACAATTTCAAATTATTTCAGTATGGCTGTAATTTTTGTATGATATTATTTAAGTATCAAAATTAGTAAAATTAATTTGCCAGACAATAATTCTATTGTTAAATAATAATGAACACTGATTGAATCCATAAAATAAAATAGGTATGTTGAAAGAGTGTTATCAGTAGGGTTGTCGGCCATCGAGAAAAATATCGATATTTCGATATATCTATTTTAAAAATATCTATATATCGATTTCGATATTTCAACAAACCTTTATAATTAAGTTATTAAGCAATTTAAAAAGTTTTATATGTTTTTTCATACGTTAAAAATATTGAAAAATCGACTCGAAATATCGATATATATCGATGTTAAGCCTGTCAAAAGTAATCAAAAGAAATTATCCATTCTTAATTAATTTAAAAATTGAGTAATTTATCTGTAGAGGTACGTTGCGCACTGATAACCGCAACCCTTGCCGCCAGCCCTATGGGCTGGGTGCTGACCGAGAGAGTGAAAGAGATGATATATCAAATGGTCAGCTTGTCTGAAATTCTCTCTTGAAAACGTTGCTTGCTATATAGTCTAAGGACTATATACGAACGTGAAACTGTCTTTTAAATAAACAGAAATTATTTTCCACAACCTTATGTTGTGTATACTATATAGCATAAATAAATAAGATCCAGTCTCAGTTGGTCGATTTATATTTCCTGTGCTGGCAATTTCGTTAATACGCTAATCATTGCGAATTCCGGAGTTGGACTCCACTTACCGAAACTACCGACAACCACCGCCCTCCGCAACTCCCAGTCTACTCTGTTCGACATTAAACCGAACTATTCTCTAGTAATTATGGCTTATAGAACCGGCATCTCAATGATCAGCTCGTAATTATTGTCCATACGTTTTACTTAGGCTGTTGCCGACCAATTTGTCCACTTTGGTGCCAAATGGTCTCTTATCCAGATTGCTCGGTCGGTATTGGGATATTGGGAAGATGCGCATTATGTCTCGTCCTTAATGAGCTCACCCGTTTAATGAATTATCCAAGTTGCATTTGTACAGTTATTAGTTAACAATATCCAGAAAGTAGCCGTGAACTCAAGTCATCTGAATCTATGATGTAAACCTCGCACATTTAACTTTGGTATTCACAGACGTTAGTCTTGATATTTAACAACATTGTAATATATAGTCAATTCAAAACAGCAGTGGACCCACGTGATCTGTTAAAACCTCGCAATATTGTCCCACCAATTCTGAGGTTTACTAGATTTTGACGTATAACAAAATTCTAATCTAAACAAAATAATAAAACGATAATATTATCAAATATTTTTCATTTTAACATTATAGTGCATCTAGTGCATATATCATCGAAGAAGCTAAAACTATAATTAATTATGCAGCCACAAAAATGTATAGGCTAGAGTTGATTTATTATATTTACAATTTACTTTATTCCACCCTAGTATAGGTAGAGGCGCGTTTTATTATATAGTGGTATCCCCAGAAGGTCTAATCCATCTAATTAACAATTGTATATGTGAGTAATGTATTTTACTTACATTATAGAGCATATTGCCCTCTAATGCTTAGTTCTTGCTTACTTCGATGGAATTCTCTCCTCGTACATTTTAACCAAACGTTCATGTATATTTTGAACAATAACCCGCATGCTCATAAAGTTTTCACACTCTATAATACAATTTCCCACAGTTAAAGTATATTAATTATATATTAACTTTTAGTTGTTTCCTTTTTCATCATCCTGTCTTGGTAATCGTCAGCATTGAATCATAAACCAACATTCATAATGTTTTATTCAATCACTGTCATTTTACAACACTATCAAGTAAATAACACCATATAAACTCAACTGGATTAAATATGTAGTGATAGGGAGGAAGACATATTACTCAGTGGGCATAACGTTCAGCAATCTGATCTACCATGTATCTTCTCTCAACCTTATTTCTCAAAAATTAAATGACATAAAATGCAATTAAGTATTTCATTTATATTTACCGTGTAATAGTTTGATACAGTTCACTATTTAACGTGGTTTCTCCTTGAAAAAGCACAACATACATAAAACTTATTTTATGTACTTTAAACCATTCCTTAATTGCAGCCTTTGTTGATGCACTTGTTGCCATCTTTTCCACCAGTGTACTATGATATGGTGCATTATCCATAATAATAAGTGACGGTGCCTCCGAGTTCTTTAAAAGCTGATTTTCAAACCACAGCAAAAGCAAGTTATGGTTCATTTCTCCATGGTAGTTATCCTTGGACTCAGAGGGGAACATTATTTCTGCGCCAAGAATTAAACCATTCCTGTTTCCAGTATGAAGATCTATATATCTGCAATTAATTAATATAGAATTATTAGAACTTTGCAGACGTTCGACAAACGCACTACTTTTTTAGACTCATTCGGTTACATGTGCGAACTTGTCAAACAGCATTCTATCTCTTTTTAAACATAATAAAGTGAAAAGGAAAATATTGTCTGATTTTAAAACGAATATACAACTTTCGAGAGACACATATTGATGACGTGCGTCACTTCTGTTTTGAATGGACTATAAACAAAATAATGAAACAGTAATGTTTTAAAATATAACTGCTTTTAACATTACGTATTTGATACATATATGTTCGAACGACGTATACTATAGTTAATTAAATAGCCACAATAGTTTGTAGGTTGGAGTTATTTTATAATATTTACTTTCAATTCTTTTTGAAATCATCTATGGTATCCACTGAAAGCTTAATCTACCTAATTAATAATTATAAATCTAGGTAATGTATTTTATTTTCATTTGAGAACATATTTACCTTTTTAAATTTAGTTATAATAGAGTTAATTTTGTTATAATGAGATATAATCCGTAGATTGCCTGAAAGATGGGAGAACAATTTTTGTAATAAAGCTTCAAATTCTTTAAAACTAATCCAATGGCCCAATACACTAATATATTATGTTGAAAATTGCGTAACAAAACAAGAATATGCATCAAAGTCGACAAAGCACAACCCGACAAATACAATTAATTATATTACAGCGAATCTCGTGAACATATGACGGCCGAAAAGTCGTACGAGCCGACAATATGTAAACAGTTCAACTTTTATTACCATACTTTCCGAAATGTAAATTTAATAAACCGAATAGATCGGTTCCAGAACGACCGGACGGCCCAGAAATCCGACGGAAGAACCGGGGCCTATTTGTTTCCGACGGCTGTCTAACCGACATAAAAAGAAACGCTTTCCATACAAGGGCCAATATTTCAGACGCATATTGCCACTTCAACGGGGGAACGACGCCAGTAAAATTATACAATGTCCGCAATTTACGAGCTACTCGGGTCTTTTGTAAGGCTTTTCATTTTTTCCCGAAGGCTGTTCCTTATGAAAAACAGACGGCGCCCACGGTGGGAACGAGGGTCCTGATGGGGAGACGGTGAACGGTCCGGAGATTTCTACCGGCATTATAACGAGGATCAGATATCCGGAACTGTGACGCTCTCGATGTAGGTGAATGATATGCTTCTTGGAAAAACGTTGGTTTCTTCATATTTTCTTGATGGGCAACATAATATGAACACCTAACTTACATAATAATTATGTTACTTATTGGATCACTCTAATAAATTAAAACTAATAACAGCTCAACTGAAAAGTCCCCGGTCTAACACCTAGATGACGCTCTAGAGTTAAATTCACATGTGTCCAAAGTTGTGTGTATAAATTTGACAGCTGTCGGATCATTAGTTTTTGAATTATAGCATTTTGAGTGAAGCCACTTTAGTTATTGTGAAAAACATGGATAAAAAGCTATTTCCCGTGTTGATAAATTATTGTTTTTTGAAGGGAAAAAATACAGTTGAAGCAGAAACTTGGCTTGATGCCGAGTTTCCGGACACTGTCCCAGAAACATCAACGTGGTGAAATGAGCACCGAAGACGGTGAACGTAGTTGACGCCCAAAAGAGATTGTTACCGACGAAAACATATCAAAATTTCACAAAATGATTTTGAGTGACCGTAAATTCAAATTGAATTAAATGGCAGACACTATAAAGACATCAACTGAACGTGTATATCATATCATTCACGAATATTTGGGGATGAGGAAGCTCTGTGCAAAGTGGGTGCCGCGCCAGCTCACTTTTGATTAAAAACAACGACGAGTTGATGATTCGGAGCTATGTTTGAAGATGATGAAGCGTAATAAACCTGAACTTTTTCATTGATATGTGACAATGGATGAAACATGGCTACATAACTTCACTCCGAAGTCCAATCGACAGTCATCCGAGTGGACTGCACACGATGAAGCCGCTCCAAAGCATGGGAAAACAGTCGGCTGGCAAGGTTATGGTGACTGTATTTTTTGATGCTCATGTAATAATTTCCATTTACTACCTTGAAAAAGGAAGGACCATCAACAGCGACTACAACATAGCGTTATTGGAAAATTTGAAGGACGAAATCGCCGAAAAACGGCAACATTGAAGAAAAAGAAAGTGATGCTTCACCAAGACAATGCACCGTGTGACAAGCCAGTGAACACGATGGCAAAAATTCATGAACTGAGCTTAGAAATGCTTCCTTATCCACCGTATTCTTCAGATCTGGGCCCCAGCAACTATTTCCTGTTCTCAGATCTCAAAAGAATGCTCGCTGGGAAGAAATTCTCGTCGAATGAAGAGGTGATCGCCGAAACTGAGGCCTATTTTAAGGCAAAAGACAAATCGTACTACAAAAATGATATCCAAAAGCCGGGACGTTGCTATAATCAGTGTATTATACTTGAAGAGAAATTTGTTGAATAAAAAAAAATACCAAAAAAATGTGCTTAAGTATGTTAGGCCGGGGACTTTTCAATTGAACACTTACAACATCTTTTTCATTTTCCTGCATTGCTTAAATAAACAATATTTGATGATAGTTATTCCTTGGTGATCGACAGAACGCTATAACAAATGAGCAACGGTTTTTCTTGAATTAATTCGCCGCCCTGTCAATTCGATCACTCATCGGTTGAGATCGACGACGGCCGAGAACAATCCGTTCAATTCTCAATCAAATGTTCAATTAAATTCGGCCCTAATACCCATCACTATAATATGCGGATAATTATAGACCATATTGTGTAAACACCGTTCAGTTCTGTTCGGTCAGCTTAAATTTTCTGGATCAGCAATTTAGTTAATTTGCGACCCGTTCCGAATCCGGGCCCGCACCTCGCACACAAAGCCGCTCTCCATCGGTTATCGAGCCGCGTACGTCGGTGGGCTATGGCGGCGCTGGCATCTCAATGATTGAGTCGTAATTATTACCTGTGGGTATCTTGCCTAATATTGTATATATTGCTACTAATTATGTCGATCTGTCTGGGCCTTTGGCGGATTTATCGGGGGTTTCAGAAAGTGCGCGGAACTGAAGCGACAGAAACCGGAATTACGACCTTCGAAATTATTTTAGACGATTAAACATCATAAATAAAAAAGATCCGAGATCAAAATATGCTAATTAATTATGCTGACGTATCATAGTACTAGATAAGTAGTAATCTGGATAAATCAAAGTAGCTACAAGTAGTGATATTTGATGGCATTGTTAATATTAATAGCAGACGATGACAATGACACTCAAATGGCAATGATGGAATAACTACGATGATTAACAACAATGGTCGTCCAAAATATTCAATGACATTGATGGACAATTGTTATAAAATGGACAATAATGGTAACTGACAGCAATGATAAACTATGCTAAGATGAAGTACTACATGTGCGCATTTTACGAAGGGAAGTTAATATACCATATATCATAACAGTAACAGTAATTGACGTGCAATGAGATCAACATCATTAGGGATGGTAGGTCACCCTAGAGTGAAAGCTAATCTCAAATAAATCAATAAATAATACTCTTGTTGTTGTGCAGTCACTTCTCCAACTTCAACATTGATGAACGTGCAATACATATAAAGAAAAAATCCAAAGTCCACATGCTAGATATGCTGCTACGGAGAGACAGCAGAAACCACTTTCGCTCACATTTATGTATGCTTCAAAATTATCCATAGATCATAACTACACATCAGTAACTTTAGCCACTTTGGCGTTATTTTCTGCTTTATAAAATGGTTATGATCTATATTTACTGTTGGAACCATAAAACCATTATCTTTGGTTTATTGTGTTGGGTTTGGACAAGATATAAGCGATGTACCGGAGGTTAAAATAAAGTATATAATACCTGCTTACACAACAAACAACTTAATAAATACATATATATATATATATATATATATATATATATATATATATATATATATATATATATATGTATATATATAAAGATGATTCAAAACGTGGGAGATTTTGATGTCGAAGTGTACAGGTAAAAGTTCTAAAAAAGAAATAATCAAACAATCATTGAAAGGGCAAGGGTTAAATTAAAAATATACATGAAATATAACATGTATCGATAATTATCACAACCGAATACTTACTATCATACGAAATACTTTAATGTAATGTTCGCTAATAGTAGAATATGATGGTAGTGAGAGTTAATATTACTGTAAGCTAATTCATTATTCTTTTGGATGACAATACTGATAGATAATAATATCAATAAATAGTTGTATCGACAACTATTGATACTGAATTAGTAATAGCAATAAGAGACGGTTTCGTCTGTTTCATTAACAATATTTCTGATTTCTTCTTTCATTTGCCCTCTAAGTCCTAGATTTTTAATTTTCCTTTTGCCTTGAATATTCTTTATAACATCCCATGAACAGAAAGCCTTTGTGGCTTGATTCCCACAACTTTTGTCTAACTTAAATTACAAGTTAATTAAAACATAATATTCTACTAATATCTCATTTACTTATTTTCTCATTGTCTGTCGCTAATTTTTTTCTGTTTATTAATAAACAACTGTATTACGTCAACAAAATTTTGTAAATATAAAAATTACTTCCTAACTACAACCTTCGAAATGACAACGCGTAGTTGTAAAATATGTCAAGCTACAACACACGCTACGTCAACACGTACGCTGGGGTCCTTTTACAGTTGTTTCTTCCGACTTAACAATAGCGTGATTACTTCCTTGCCAACCAAATATCCACCGCAGCAAAGGGAACAATGATAAATAAACTAGTCGCGTCGTCCAAAACAAAAGACGTTAAATCAAAGCAGAACGGCGACCGGCACAAATCACTTTCTCTCGCCCAACCTGTCATCTGTCAACCCGGCCGTCACGCGGAACACGTCGACCGGCATTTGTTTCGCGCGGACTACTTGTGTATTTCCGCGCGCCGTGTCCGTCCGAATTATGCTCACTTTCAAACCAAACTAGCGGATATATCGCCGAAGTTTTTCCGTCCTCCCGTCGATGACACTTCGCCGAATTTACGACGGGCCTACATTCACAAGTTGGCCATTTGTTTGTTCGGCGCCGGTACACCGTTCGGCAGTTGTTACGATGACGGATTCGCGCGCTTCAGTTCTGTATTTTGTAATTGGGCCATTTCTCAGAGCTCGACGTTCATTAACGCGAATAAATATTTGTTCGTAATGGCGGGACCGATGGATTAAAAATATATATAAGTTACGGCGTCGATAAATCGTTTTTGACACTGTCGCCGCCTTAATTAGATACCATCAATTCAAGAGGAGGCTGCCGTGATGTTTTAATCGAAATTTCTTAGGAGGGGGGGTTTGCCTAGGTTGTTAGTACGGGTCGTTAGTTATACTGTAAAACAATCTTATAGCGTATAACATACAATTCAGGTTTAAGGCTACTATGAAATTTTATTTCTTCAATGGGGTACATCAAATAATAAATACCTGACCGTTGCTGAAACGCTGAGGTGTCGAGAAATGCCGGCGACGAAGTAAAAATTCCACTGCATTCGCAACGTACACAGCCGTGGCCAACATAATAATGAAAACAGATCCTCACTTCTTTGCGCACGAATAAATCAAGTTAGCTTAGTCGAGATTCCACATCGGTTTCGAAATATCGCCAGCCGTATTTTGTTTCCATTTTCATTTTGATGTTCTTCATTGTACAGACATATTCGGCGTGAGCTTGTTAGAAACATAGTCCAAGTTACTCTGCGACAAATATAATCTAGTACAAGTGATAATATTGATACTTGTTATAATAAATCATCTAATGCAATAAATGAAGAATAAAATATAAAATGATTCAAAAAAGTATATAAAGCTATAGCTATTAGACAGGACCCAACAGTAACTAATATATATTAAATAATACAGTAACTAAAATAAATAAATAAATATAACTTTAACAAAATTCTTTACACGCTTTAACTCCTTACATAAAGTGGCCGATTACTAACTTTGGAGAGCACTCAAGAAAACCAAGAGATGATAGTCCGAGAGTAATCCATCAGATGCATCTATACCGCCTATAGGAAGTTACAATGGACCATGAACTAGATACAATAAGCAAAAAGCGAATCTCTTTGCTGAACATTTAGCTGAAGTCTATATTCCAATCGTAAACAAACGAACGACAACATAACTAGTAGTGATAACCTAATAGCACAAATTATAACAACAGTGACATCAAGAGACATAACCAATGATATAAGAATAAACCTGAACCTAAAAACTCACCGGGTTTCGATTTATTCACTGGACAATAAACAACTGCATAGTAGAGCTTACTAATATTTTTGACGCAGATTTTAGACTAAAATATCCTAGCTAACCTAAGCCAAGTAAAAAACCTAATGATGCAAATCGTCTAGACCTATTTCTATACTTACAATTGTATCGAGACCGTTCTAGAAAATATTATTCAAGAGAATAAGTCCAATATCAGTTAGGGTGCCGACAAAGATACTCAACAATCTACCAAGTCCATAGAATAACAATTATCATTGAGCGTTCTTTAGATAAAAAACAAACAAATATGCTCTGCAGTTTTTTCTAGAGGTAGCGCAAGCCTTCGATAAAGTTTAGCACCAGAGCTTGATATCCGAATTAAACAAAATGCTGCAAAGCAATATATAGAAATCATATATCTCCAATAAACTCTTGAATTAAACAAGAAGAACAATATTCTGAACTCAAAGATATACAAGCTGAAGCGCACCAGTGCAACGTCCTGGGACCTATTCTCTATCTACTGTATACCAGCGATACAATAGAGCACTGGGAAAACCAAAAAGCATCCACAAAGAGTCTGTAGGCAGCTAATGATAAACTAATAGACTGAAACAAGCAATGGAATATTAATTTTACCAACAAGAGTCTAAACAACTCACCAATCTTGACATTGAATGGTGCTATAGTACCATATGTAAATAGTGCTATTATCTAGGCATAACACTAGATGTCATATTAGAATAGAAGGGGCATATTAAAAAAATAACTCAAATTAAATTAAAATATTAACAGCAATGTTGGTTCCTTGGAAGAACAAGATCTGATTTACAATCACGTGTCCAAATCAGTATGGCTATATGATATAGAGCCATGTGGCTGTAGTAAGAATAGCAATGTGAAAACTATTCAAATATTCCAGAAGAAGGTATTGCATAATGCAGTGGACGCACCTTAGCAAGTACGCAATCAAGATTTGCATTGAGACCTGAGAATCAAGGAAGCAGTCAAAAGTTTCGTTGAGAAACACGAATCCAGGCTACACTTCTGTTCGAAGACTGAAGGGAACTAAACCCTGAGAAATTGTGTGATAGTGCGTGAGTGCAAAGGCGAAAGGAACTCTAGATTGTCTCAGGATAGACTGTAGTGTGTGAATTATAATGATAATTATTATCAGTATATTAATGGTTGTTCTGGGAGACCTGTTTTAGTAATAAACACATTTAAAAAAATACTGTGGCCTTCTACGTCTTCAAATCATATTCAATCTTATCGCTTGCTTTATTGGTATCGCTGATTTTTAATACTGTAGTTAGTAGTAGTTAATACAGTAATACTGTAGAATATTATTAAAACAAAAGACAATAATGCAAATTCCACATATATGAAGAAACCCCAATTTAGTACATTATACGTCTATAAAAGGATAATGATGTAACTTGATGTATTTCATTAATAAATTACCAGTGGACGGTTTCTGTTTTGGAAAACAAAACAGTCGGTAGATTTTAAGACATCCACTACCTTTCATTACCCCATTCTCCCCTACTATACTCGATGATGTTTATAATATTTTGTCTCTCCCCTGGTATGTACCCAGAGGATCTGGGGAGGCTCTATTTTTGGACAGTATATATATCAGACCGCTGCATACGCTCCAAGATAAATACCCGTAAGTAGCCTACGGTAAAAAACAGCTTCAATCTTATAATGTACAAGTTCCCGGCCCCAAGTTTCCGAGAGGAAAGTTAGCGGGCCCTTCTTGTCCTTCCCGTCGATAAAACTTTTAAAAGCTCCTTTTAGTTTCGCGCTGGCCGAAAACTAACAAAATTATTCCGAGCTTATTTCCGTGACGTAGCGGCAACTTTTTTAAGGCCCAAAGACGAAAAGTTTGGGAATTTTCAATGTACCATCGATCGATTTCCACGACGCTAGTTTATACGCTGCAGGTCTTTATTTTATGCGGTGCTGTCTCTTAGTTTTAAGCTCAAACTTCTATTATTAGGTACTTGCGTAGGTTCTGATAATTTTTCCATTTAAAAAAGGAGGGAAAGTGAAAGTAACCGAAACAAACGTATTTCTTTCCCAAAGATATAATATTCGATCAAATTTCCCACTTCTTCGAGTGAAGCCATATACACTAATCTGAACAAGTAGTAATAAGAAGACTTTGTGTCTTGTGAGTATGCTGAGTTCTACAGAAACCATAATTCAAATGATTATTCTTCACAAATATTCGAACACATTAGCTATCTTGCTAACATATTAATGGTCTTGTTTGCAACAATACATAATTCAATTTGTTCATTTTTGTTGGCAGTCAGCTGCAAAATAGCCTCATTTGCCTTTATTAAACCCTAATGTGGAGAGCCCTCCTGGACTAACCCTTGACTTCTTAAGTCATAACCCATGACATATCGCAGTAAATTCACGTTCTATAACAGCCAGTTATAATATGCCATAAAACATTAATAATTGGATCGGAATAATCATATTATCCTCCTTGGGATCTTTCTTAGAGCTTGCTAACGCCTTTAAACAGTTAATTCGGCAACAGATAAGCTGTCCTATATTTATTTGAGAGTTTGAGTTGAGTTTTTGTCCAATAATCAGCACTACAATGTCTCTTTTGTATTATATTCTTATGCAAGCATTGTAATTTGTAATTATTTGTATGTTTTTATAATCGTAGTGCATTCTTTGATTCCAAAAATAGCAGGATAGCATGCGACCAAAATTTTTTTTCCACGTAATATAAAGCAAATATATGAAAAAATGTTATCCGCGAATTATTTCAACCGAATTCACCATGAGAAGTAATGAATTGAATTAGTCAATCTATATAGGAGTATTCACTTATTTAAAATGATGTATTCTAACTATTCCAGATGCTATATGACAAGTTGGCTTTTGCTAGAATACGTAACACTCAAAAAGTATCATAGCCTATAAAAATTTAATAAACATCTATAAGAAATACATCGTATCAGAAAAAAACTGAGCAGATTAAGCTCAAAGTCAAGCAACTGTACTGATTAGTCGGAAGACACTATCATCTTAACCTAAAATCAAAGAGATTGGTTTATCAGTCGACCATAAAGCCTATTTGGGCGTATGGGGTTGCACTAAAACATCAAACCAACTAGTAACGCAACGCACTCAAAACAAAATTCGACGACTAATTACCAATGCTTATCGCTACGTGACCAACGAAGAGCTGCGTGATGACCTCGGAATCAAATGGGTACACGAAGTGATCCAAGATTTCGCACTAAAACATGAAATAAGCTTGCTAAATCACAGCAGCGTGGAAGCAAAACAGCTACTGGACAACGTGCAAGAAATAAGAAGATTGAAGGGAACCAGACCACACGAACGAAAAAAAATTACGAAAAAAATTATTTTCGTAGATTAGACTGATTAATAGATTAGATTAATTGCAGAAATCCTATGACATCATAGCAGAATTTTGGTAGTCATTTAACTATCTTAACGTTAGACTATTAGGGAACTTGTCTAAGCAGGCTACCTGTTATTTTAGCCTCATAGAATTAACATTTATATTTTTATCTATTTGAACGTTTGCTGCCATTGTAAGAGATGGTTATTTTAGCTTGTTTTATGAGATTATTTGCCTTATTTGTTTTGGATTTTTTTTTTATGTAAGAAAATCGATTTTGGATATTTTTGGACTTTTGGTTAGTAAACTATTAGCTTTTGCAAGTTCTTTGCATATTTAGGTTCATTATATCGCAGAAATATGTTAGTTTTTATTTTTCGAGCTTTCGTCATTCTCTGGAACTTTATCTCGATGATATCAAATCCCAAAGCAACCTACACAACTGAAGCTCTACTTTAGAGCATATACTCTCATGCTAAATAAGAGAGGTAATGAATAGCCAATGCAAGTACGTTTTGAATGTTAAAACTGGCAATAAATCGTTGCTGATCCCAATACATAGCCATAAAATAGGATAGCCATAAACTTATATAATGAATATTGAAAAAATGTTGATCTAAGAAGAGCAGAACAGATCAGATTCGAGGGAAACAAAACGTTAGAACTATAACCAAATTGGATACATTAGTGCCTAAGATACCAAACAGTATTCAGATTTAAAAACATAATGATTGATTGCTTTTTTAATATTGTAGGTATTATGGACAGATTACAGCCGGAACACGCGAAAAACACGCATCGTGACAACGCTCAAGGAACAAATTAGCCAACGCCTAAAAAGGACGGTTTTTTCCCGGTCTCTCGCGTTCGCCATTTCGCCGCCACCCGCCCACAGTTGACGTTAATTAATTGCGGTCCGAAAGTTTCAAATTAATCTCGAAACAATTACGCCTCATACTTTGCCAGATTAAAATCCGCCTTATATTTAATTCCATTATCTGGCACGGCGACGCCAGCGCCGCCCGACGGAATTCACTGCGAAACAAATAGCGCTCAGGTTAAGATTCGACCTATTGACGATATATCAGGCGTTGGAGTAATATTGTACATGTGCTGGATGGGGTTCGAGGTTAGCCTCGTGGTCACCACCTTGGCGAGGATGTTGGCATGTTGGCTAAAATGCCGTGGAATAAAACAATTATGTTGAAGGAAAAACAAGTTTCGTTTTTCTTGATGGATGACTTCTAAGTAGCATATATCTAGTAATAATTATTCAATAAAGCCATGGTATAACGTGTTTGAAAAGCAACAGCCCAAAAATAATTTAGATGCAAATTTAGTGACATTCGCGTACCTAATTACAGGTTTTTAAGCTTGGATATTGATATTTTGCCCAAAAGTAGTGTTAAAAATAGGATGGAAACTGAATTACGTACAACAATGTGCTAGAAACATGTTTACAAAATTCACAAAGCCTAAACTGGTTCGAAGTAACGTGATGGTAAATATTGGGCGAAACTCTAAAAGAAATGCTTATCATGGTCTGTTAAATTATGTTAAACCATTAATTCGAAAATATTTTCAAAAACTGCCATTATCCAGTTTAAAAAGTCATACATTTAATATTAAATTATTACCCATTATGAAATCAACTACATCACAATATATTTTAACCAATCCTTCAGTGGGATTGTGCTTCCATCAATTCAAAAGTGTTAAAAAGATTTTAGAGGTGAGATGTTTGGTTTGACTATAAAAGAAATATTTATCAAGAGCAGATAAATTATGATAAACTTTTAATTCAAATTTTTATACGAAATAAGTTTCTTAAAATTATAAGATGTGTGGACAAAAAGTCATATATTTAATATTTTGTTAAAATTGCTATTACTAAATCAACCAATAACATCATATATATTAACTATTATTGCAGTTGGATACTGATTTCATCAATTTAAAAGTGTTAAAGATATCTACTCATATAGGGATGAAATGCTGGATCATAAAAGACAAGGAACTTTTCCAATGTTGATCTACATTAAAAGAGGTTGCATCAGTCACTACAGAACGTTTAAACATCAACAATCTTTAACAAAAAGTGAAATATATGGCACGTCATCAAATAACTGAACGAAAATTATCAATTCTTCAAATTTGCTGATAAAATGTTATTTGCAATTAAGTATATATGGATTATGAAATATAGAACGACTGAACGAGAATCATCTGGCTTCATGTGACAGTTTGGTGGTACATGATATATAGATCTTTTACCAAAAGGACAAACCATTTATTCCAAAAACCATATTTTTACAATATACTTTCTAAAAATATTTTTATTTCATTCACTATAACATACCATCAAATGTAGTAATAGTTTTGTTCCGTATGTAGGCTAGTTTATTTCTTTAATATCTCACTATTAAGATAATGACAAGGGGTCTGTTTATTACTTGTTGATTAAAACTGATTTTTAAGAAACTTAACATAATTTCTATGTGAACGTTAAAATGTGAATTACTTTTTCACAACATTACAGTATCACTGAAGAAGAATGTGTTCTAAAAATGTAACGGCCAATAATGTCGATCTATAAATTGAACTGGTTTTATTATTACCGTTAAATTGCCAACAATTGAGCGCTATTATAGAAAATTAATGGTCGAGGGCGAATAGACCATAGGAATAGGAAGATAGGTTTGAACAATGGTCATATTTAAGTCTCCTCTGCTATATATTTTATCGGGTAGCCTGATATAGCTAGATTGAAAAGGGGTCAAAACGATTAAATCGCATTCTTTGATAAGAAAATTGGTGTGATTTAATTTTAATTTCTCCATGATTTAGAAACTAATGTACCAGTCTAAATACAAACAAGTTTTTATATAAATATCAGTACGCAGTGTGTAAACTGTTCGGGTATCACTTTTGAATGATTTTCTATTAATATGAATGACATTAATACATTGGTAAAAACGTTTAGCTTAATTGTGTTTATTAATATTATCATGAGATTCTTCTCATAATAATGGCATAAAGAAAGGCATGCTGCTAAAAAATGGCACAGCCTATATAGCAGTGTTGCATATCTCTTGCCTGTATTTTTGTCGATATATGATATATATATATATATATATATATATATATATATATATATATATATATATATATATATATATATATATATATATATATATATATATATATATATATATATATGTATGGTTTTTTTGTTACCTCTTCCACTACATATTTTTGGTACAACCTCCAAATAGCGCTATATATTAGATAACAAATGATAAAAAATATAATAATAATAGGACAAGGGAAAATAAGTTTAAATTACTTACCACTGAACAGTAAAACAAGTTCATAATTAAGATTATTTTCAGAACTGTAATATCTTCAGAGAATTAAATATAAGTATGCATAATTATTTTTACTTGTATGTTATAAACCTAAATATGAAAACATAGATAAAATAGCAATTTTGAAATTGATATTTGGTTTTAGAATTTATACTTAAACAACAACTAACATAATTATTTAATTTTTTTACAATTTAGAAATGTATATTAAAGGATTTCTTTATTTGCAGGCTTTAAGTGGACCATCGATTCTTGAAAACTTTCTAGAAAATAAATAATTAAAATAATTGATACAAGGTTCAAAGAATAAAATGCCATATATCTTATTGCACAAAATGTTATGACTATATCAGATTCAGATAATCGAAATGCGCATGCCCATAACGAACCAATCATCGACTGTATCTTTTCCATTTCTCTGTAGTCTAAAAACCTGCCTCTACTCCAACTTAGGAATTATTGAATAAAACTTTAAGTGTAATATTAGTAATGGGATAAATATATTATCACTAGATATGGGAAGAACTGTAGGAGAGACTATGTTGATTTATTATATCGCATTCTTTGATAAGAAAATTGGTATGATTTAATTTTAATTCCTCCATGACTTACAAACTAATGTATCAGTCTAAATACAAACAAGTTTTTATATAAATGTCAGTACGCAGTGTGTAAACTGTTCGGGTATCACTTTTGAATGATTTTCTATTAATATGAATGACATTAATATATTGGTGAAAACGTTTAGCTCAATTGTGTTACTTTATTAATATTATCATGAGAATCATAATAATGACATAAAGAAAGGCATGATGCTTGATGCTAAAAATGGCAAAGCCTATATAGCAGTGTTATATAGCTCTTGCCTTTATTTTTGTCGATAGATGATATATAAATAGATTACAATTTATAAAAATATATAAAATAAATTAATAGAAAAAATATATAAAATAAATAAATAGAAAAAATATATAAAATAATACATGTCTGTATTTTAAAACAGAGTATATGTAAATAAAACACTGTTGAAATTGATATTTGGCTTTAGAATTTATACTTAAACAACAACTAACATAATTATATATTTTTTTACAATTTAGAAATTCATATTGAAATATTTTATTTACAGGCTTTAAATGGAATGGATTCTTGAAAACTTTCTAGAAAGTAAATAATCAAATTAATTGATATAAGCTTCAAAGAATAAATGCCATATATCCTATTGTACAAAATGATATACTATATCAGATTCAGATAATCGAAATTCGCATGCTCATAACGAACCAATCATTTACTGTATATTTTCCATTTTAATAAAACTTTAAGTGTAATATCAGTAATTGGATAAATATATTATCACTAGATATGAGAAGAACTGTAGGAGAGACTATGCAATTTTCCCGGAACACCTCTTTCTTCTTATGAAGCGATTTCCAGAATCGTCCGAATGAGACAAAACATTCCCGCCCGCCTAATATTATACGTACAATTCCGGACTCCGTTCCGAAAGGCGAACACTAACCAACGCTACACGAAATAACACTGGATTACGTTTCCTCTATTAATGCAAAGCAATCTGGCAAAAACGGGCGAGATCGTCAACTTTTTTGCCGGCTGGTCAGGCTCCGGAATTAGAATAAAAACGTTGTTTTTATAAAAAGCAATTTCCCCGAAGTGTCTCTTTCACGGTTTTTTGAACTGAAACGGATCAACCTAAATACCGTTCTTCTTCCGGCGATGCCGACCGAAAAAAACGAGCGCCCAGTAGGCCGGGGCGCATGAGGGCGAGGAGGAGGCGTTAAAGAAAAACAGAGTGGGCCGTGGTCCGTAGGGGATCGCGTTACGTCACCGTGACGGGCCTCGGTGTCAGGCGTCGTCGTTAGTAATGTCAACAAGACGAAATTGAGTCGGAAAGACAACGGGACAAATATTTTCATAAGCATAGATATTCGGTTTTTTTCTCCCATCTTCGGCCATGTTGTTTTGTTCGATTTGTCGACATAATAAGATAATACATAGGTGACTAGATATTCCCCCGGCGTTTCTTTTGTTTCATCCAATAAAATCCCAACGGTCTTGTCGGCGAGCGATCTATATTGCGGGTACAGTAACGAGATATTTTGGGAATATGGAATAAGTGAGTTTATTTCGAATGGAGAAAGTGCTTTTTACGTTGCGCAATTTCCTTTTATCGGCGGGGTTACTGATGGATCCGGTAAAAAATACTATTTTAGAAGTTCCGCTATTTTTAGTGAACTGTGTAGACGGTATTATTGCCGGTTCTTTGTGTTAATATCTTTGATTTAGATTGGCAAAAAGGTCTGGCGAGGAATAAGTTTCGAAAAAAATTAATAACTATCGAAATTGTAGACCTGTATATTGATTTCTAGCGAAAATGTGTATAGTCACTTAAAAAGTCACCAGATAATAGATCTGTCTATCCGTTTTGAAGCATTTAAAACAGGAAAAAAATTCTCGGCTATAGCAGTGGAATAACTTTCTATCTATCACAATTATTCATCTTCGTCAAATTGTTGTTGATGAGCTATGTCCATCTAAAACTTCATACCATCTATATCTACAAAATAAGTAGCAATAACAGTAGCCACATAGTCGATTGTCGGTGAATTAAACCTCATTGCCTGCTCACTGGCAAGTGTTTTTGAGGTCAGATGACAATCGGCTATTAAATGACATTTGATCCAATATTATTTTAAACATTTTGACTAAATGAGAAATAAGAATTGCATCTGGCGGGTTCCTCTAATCTCCAAATCAGGTCGCTGTCTTCAAGGTATCGTTAACAATAAGAATATAGAAAGCTTTCGCGTGCTAAGTTTTTGACTAAATAAAAACAGATGGGGAATACTTTTACAACGTAAGGTTTACAATAAACTGTCACTACATATTTCAACTATATTCATGGGAAATGTTTACCCGATCGGAGTTAAAATTCGATTCAAAATTACCGTTAGCGCACGGTTATGTCATTATTTCTCAATTATTCACACTATCAAATTCATGTACCTATCAAAAAAGACCTACAATTGTCCGAAATACAAAGAGAGGCAAAATATTAAACGGTCAATGCCGAGAAATTATCCTCAATATTTTGTATTCTGCAACATCTGAAGCTGAATTTCTTCCATATCGTGACGAATATTGTCTTCAAGATGTTGAATCGTTTGGGGCTCATTCACATAAACTTTTGATTTTAAAAAAACCATATGAAGAAGTCTGTTTCTGTTAAATCCGGAGATCTGGCTGGCAATGCTAAATCGCTACTTCCCGAAATTAGTCTTCGTGGAAAAACGTTATTCAATAAATAAATTGTTGAATCAGTTATGTGTGCTATAGCCTCATCTTGCTGAAACCGCATGTCCTCTAGTCCTTGATCTTCCATTACAGCTAAAATAAAATTTCAAATCATGTCTTGGTACCGTTTAATAGCAAGAGTAACTGCAACACCTTGGTCATTTAAAAAAAAGGGACCAATGATGTTTCCAGCACGAATACCAAAACATACAGTTGTTTTTCAGTCGATTTTCAATGATTCTCTTCAATAAATATAGTAACTATTTCTGCCCTTTCTTGTGGCATATATTTATCCATAAAAAATTTCTACGTCGTCACACAATGGTTAAAGCGAAACTGAAATAAACTTGACAAAATCAAGATGTATGTAATCAAAATGATGATGACTTTTGCCCCACTTGTTATCAAAATCGCCTCTTAATAATAAGAGCTTGCAGTTTTAATCACATTCACAAATATTAAACAATCACAAGCATAAATTTAGGATCATGTTCCAGCAGGATTCAAACCCGCGACTATCGCAACAGTAGGTGGACAGTCCTGTTGCCTTTACCACTGCACAAATCAAGCCGGTATTCAATAATCTTATAATAATATTTGACAAACAATAAAATTGTCTTTACTTCGTGATACTGAAATTATTGACGACAGTGACATCTTGAACGGAAAAACATATTTCCTCACCCTATAAACCTTCCCCGAACTCCCACGGATATTTCAAAACTGAAATTAGCGAAATCGGCCCAGCCTTTTGCAAGTTTTAGCAGGACCAACGAATATCTATTCAATATATATCATATAAATAGATTCGCTATTTACAAATCTTACAGAGACACCGTTAATATATTAAGTGAATGATTTAAGCCGTCCAAATAACAGTATAGAGCCATATATGAAAAACATTTAACGGAAGAGATCCAAACGTAACAATAACAATATTTAACAAGCTTATCGCTAATACCTGAGGCTTTCAGGATCTTCCCCGATATTACGAAATAAAGACGCCTCCGTTCCCGATCGGGATCCGAGTTTATAACCATCCGCGACCGATGCGATCAAACTTTATAATCCCCCGCGATATACATAATCCAGAAATGGCATATCTCGCCGTCTTTTGTCGTTTACCGAGATACACTTCGCGGACCGTGCGACTATCGCCCGCACAAAAGGACAAATTCAAGGGTTAAATACATTTAATAATCTTTCCGTCGTTAATTTCCGGACGCGGTTATTCGTCCGCCGCATACCCTCGCCCCCTCTGCCTCCCGGGGGGGGGTCGCTCCTTCCGCACAAAAGCTGGGGACGTCGACAATGGCGGATTATAACAAAAAGATTTTAACGTATCTTTAATGCCGCGGCAGCCCTACCGAGTCAACTACTTTTCAGTTCGAGAGGATTAAACTGTCATAATCTCTCTGCGACGGGAGAGGGAGAGGAGGGCGGCGGTAGAAGCGGGAGGGAAGGGGGAATTAGATGGGAACATTGACGGTATTGACACCCTGGCTTTCCAGTCAGACTCGTGGATAATTTATTCATGTTAAGATGGTAAAATAAGTGTGGGAATATAGTAAGACTTTAGATTAATGTATCTCCCTCCCTCTCAGTTTCTTATTATCAGACTGCCTCTGTTGAATCGTATGGATTTTACTAATATACCGCTGGTTGACATGGTTGGCGCAGTGGTAAAGGAGACAGGACGGTCTTCCTACTGTCGCAATAGTCGAGAACTAATACTCGCTAAACATTTTTAAAATTTCTCCCCCTAACTAACTGTCATACGGCGCATGCGTAAGCGCCCTCACGAGGATTCCGAGCGTAACTTAGAACGAATTTTAACACAGGAGATGCTCTTCTAAGTTTCTTTATTTTATGATTGTAGATTAAGAATTTCATGGAATCTAAAAAGCTTAGGTAGGTTTCGATGGTGAACTTGTCTTATAGATAGTGATGGAAGTTAGTTTCGCTTTTCAATGTGGTCTAAGAGATATATTCTAGGAGTAGATATATATTGAGTATGGAGAATCGCAATGAGGGCGTTGAGGAGGATGTTTCCCCTTAGCAGATAGCTATGAGTTAATTTAAAATGCCCTAGCGTAAGTCGGTTAAGGATAATTTGACAGCACCTGGATTTGGATAAGAGGGGCAAAAAATGACTAAATATAGTATATTCCAAGTATATTCGACTTCACTTGCTGGAATCGTGCTTTCGACCGAGGTATGAAAACATTTTTTAAATTCCTTTACTAGTATACCTCCTTAATAAATAACGGAGGCCTGTGTCCCAAAGCCTGAAAAACAGAAATCGGGGATTTATTGGCGTTTGTCGTGATTCGTCCTCATCGTTCCGGTGAGCGTGTTGGCAATTCCACGCGTGGCACCGGAAATTTGACGTTTTCAATTTGTCGGTGAAATATGAGAAGGACAGATCGCCGCCGACCGTTCCCCGACTATTTTTTATGCGATCCGACTACGAAGCCTTAAAAAAATCGTACCGTGATTTCCATCTTTATCTAAGACGATTTATTTATCCCCGAGAGCGTTTGATTCCGAAGTCGGGGGCTTTTTCTCCTCGTCCCGGCCAGGAAACGACGTTATTTGTCACCGGACGCGGAAATTTTAAACATATTCGGAATATATGTTTCGCAGGATATGATCAATAATTTGAACAACTATAATAGAAAAATGTGTTTATTATTTAACATATAATTAGTGGAAATTTACAATAGAGTACGGAAGGAGGAATGAATCCCACAAGATTAACAAATATAGTCTATCCAAAATAGCTTAGCTCATCATCGTTCATAATTTATTTTAGCTTTGTCATAATAAAAATTAAATAATGAAAAAAAGTGTTATAAAATGTAATTTATTTTAACATTACAGCACGTCGAATGCATATATTATTGAAGGACTTAAAGTACAGATATTTAAACAACCTCAATAGCCTAAAAATACAAATCCTACAACTTTCAACAATAAGAATTGTACATAACTAAGCTAGAATACTTTAAAACATTTTACGTAACTTTGTAGCACAATGTAAATTGTTTCTTTAACACGTAATCTATATGCTACTAGATGAGGAGAAAAATAGGAAGTACTTTCTTCATCAGACCAACCCCCTAAAAACCCAGGCCATCATTTTCCATAAGAAGCGTTACGCACTGCGCGTCTCGCAACTTAGGATCGACATCGCAATAATTCCATGGGATAACGTCACGTACCTAGGTCTTCACTTCGACCGGCGGTTCAGTTAGAATTCCCAAATACAGAAAGCAATCCAAAAATTTCGGGGATAGCAAACCTGCTATCTTCTCTGATCTGCCCTTCTATCAGACTTCCCACCTCCATCAAATGCTTTTTTTAAAAGATGTTAATTTGGTCCGTACTCTTCTACGGATCTAATGTCTACTTCAAGTTTGTTACACCCAACCAGGTCAAACGGCTTCAAGTTTTCCAAAATAAACTCCTCAGGAGAACATTACACGCTACATGATTTGTCAGAAATAATCAAATTCATAGGGAAACTGACACTACAGAAATCAAGCACTTCATATCTCAATCATTCCATAAATAACAACTCAGCTCAGGTTCTTCTGAAAACATGCTGGGAGCTTAGCACCGCGTCACCGCCAAGCTCCCCCCTTTTCCAGGCTGAAACGACCTCATCCGTCGCTACAGTCATAACTTTTGCCCCCATACAACAGTATCCAGTTGTGTGTTAACTCAGGTTCGAGAATCAATAGAATCGCCGGGCCCTCGTGCCCAATAACGGCTGCCCCATCAGCGGGTGCTATATCCCCAAATTTAATGCAGTAGCAGTAGTGATCCACAGGGGTGAACTATGAGGCGAATTTGGTTTAGTGTATTGGTAAGCCCAGAGGCAGTCCCACATAACCCCGTCCAACTTATCACTCCAGGACAAGTCTCCGCGACCAGCTATGCGTCATGCATTCCACCGCCTGGTTTTTAGGCCAGAACAAAAAAAAATCTTCATCAGACCATATATATATTTGGTGAAGTATGAAATCAAGAAGGGATATGTTATACAAGCTTTTAAGTTTGTGATGATGAATATTGAGGAAGTCTTAATATACTGAGGTTTATGACAAAGTTGTAACCATTATCTGACACTCGATATCGTCACAGGAAAATCTCAGAGAAGTCCGAAGGGTATATAGGCTATAAATCAGTACGAATACCATCCCGATAGGCTTCCGATTTTAACCGTTCCAAACCAACCTTGTAATATCATTACCCGATTCGAATTACAGACGCGGCAATTAATTCCACCACCTAAGATGGCGTCGTATCATTCGAGGGATCGCATAAACGCCCGCCATCAAACTGAATTAATATTCCCGGATCTTGAATAATGCATCCGCCGTCGTTACTTTGTTATCGGGCCTCGTATATCAACACATTAGACCCGTCCAATCACGGGAACCGTCTCGAAATTCCGAACGTTATGATTACGTGTTCGGGACATGGTCCGATCCTCAGCCGCTTCCTTCGCGCGCCTCTTCTCCCGTCCCCGGCCCGTCGTCCCACCACCGCCGTGACTTATAGCCGACGGGGTCGGCGTTTAACCTCCAAAGTGTTTGTCCTTAGGAGGGGCGACGGTGGCGTTGCCGCTACCGTGGGTGATAATAAAATTTGAAGTTGATAAATAGAGCCGGTAATGGGCCGGGAAGCGGATTTCACGAATAACTTTCGGTCTGCCGAGGAATCGTGTTGGATCGGTTTGGATGTCAGTTTTTTCGGTCGTGGACAGCGACATTTAAATTGAAATTCCTGGTTTGGTCGCGCTAGAATGTTATTTCAGGTCGAGATGTTATTGAAAACAGTTCTGTTTGTGCCCTAATTGACCAAAACACATTGACTGAAAAGTCCCGGGCGTAACACAGAAGACGGGTAATTTTTTATTCAAAATTTGCTTTATTCATCAACGTGATCTCCGTTAAGAGATATAACAGGACAATTGAAAAGTCCCCGGCCTACCATAGTAAATCACATTTTTTTGGCAAAATTAGTTTTTTTATTCAACATAATTCCCCTCAAAGGTGATACACTCATTATAGCGACACTCCAACTTTTCAATTGCTTCAATATAGGTCTCCGTGTGTCCGGCGATCACCTCTTCATTCGACGAAAATTTCTTCCCAATTATTTTGAGATATGAGAACAGGAAATACTCGCTGGGTGTCAAATATGGAGAATAAAGTGGATGGATGGTTTGTTGCCATCATTTTTACTGACTTGTGGCACGGCGCATTGTCTTGCGTAGAGTTAGATCCTTCTATTAAGCATTCGCGTACATATTTTGATGGACTTTGCAAGATATGACTGAAGGCTATCATGCTACAATATCAAAATTCAACCTTTCGAAGGCATTCTCGTCAACTTCTGAATATGTTTATAAGAAATATCTATATATTTTTTCCACACAACTTTAAAAATTAAGAAGAGAAAGAAGAGAATATATAGAATAGGCTAGTTTGGCTTGAATACCGAACTTAAAATAGTTAGAAATAAGTGTTGTTGATAGAAAGTAATCAAATAAAATTGTCAATAAATTAAGACTATATTGCTGACAAATCCATAATCATCCGAATGGTGACATTATTCAATAAACCCGCAAAAATGAAACTTGAATGTTCGAGAACTGAATTTCTAGAAAAATATATAGTTCATAGTTGTAATAATAACTATATTTAAGTCCTGAAAAATAATCTTCTGCAGCATCTGTTATTCTTCGTTTAAAAAGAAAAATATCCAATGGATCCTAATATCAAAGGGAGCTAAATCTGGACACTAAAACAGGTCGTCATTTTACATTTCATGAAATATATATTTGAATCTAAGTTAGTTGTGACGTATTAATCATTAAAGAAAATCATAGAAACGAACCATATCAGAGATGGAATATATATATATATATATATATATATATATATATATATATATATATATATATATATATATATATATATAGAAAGAGAGGGCGAGAGAGAGAAAGAAGGAACATTCTATTATACGTATATTTATATTATATAACAATTTTTTCACCATTCCAAGATTATTTTAAATCTAGCTTCGGAGGGGACGCAAAAAAAGGTCCTGTTCACGGCAAAAAAGAAACGAAACGGTGAGTTAGCGCTCGAGAGTGAGGGTTCAGTGACAAGGAAATTCGCCCGCTAAGAGTTATAAGTTTCTCTGGAAGGAAAAACAAGTCTCATT
Organism: Rhynchophorus ferrugineus; assembly: GCF_030347505.1. Taxonomy (NCBI): domain Eukaryota; kingdom Metazoa; phylum Arthropoda; class Insecta; order Coleoptera; family Curculionidae; genus Rhynchophorus; species Rhynchophorus ferrugineus. The sequence continues at coordinate 16,130,922 of NW_027472587.1, forward strand.
CTCGGGGGGTTACTACGAGTCACGGAAGAGTGGATACAAAAGAGCCAGGTTGGGGCTTTATCAGCGGCGCAGATAGAGTTATTACGACTTTTTTAGGTCTAACATTTTCCTACTATATTTTAAGTTTTGGTGTTTTTTGTATGTGCGTGTGCGCGCGCGTATTTTGTTGTCGGCATCTTGGGCAGGTAAAGGTGTTTCCTTACGGAGGCTATTCTATTTTCTATATATATATTTCATATTAACAATGTTAGTGTTTCGAATTTAAATTTTTTTCATTAAGAAATATGGAATATCGTAAAGGTACACTGTCGAGATTCTTTTCTGGAAAGGCTATAACCACACCAATATATAGAAATGTATCACGACATTGTGAAAATAAGTAATCAACGTCAATTAGAATTATTCACCATCAAAAATTAGGTTTATAAAGATGTGTCCATTATCTTCTGCAGAGAATATCATTTTTTGGATGATCTTATAGTCCTCCATTCGCCGGTCTATAGAAATGGATAGGGGACGGATAATTCAGATATGTCTGTCATATTTTAAGTTAACACTAGAATGAAAATGGGCATTTGCTGATCCTAATTGAACCAGAATAAAATAGGCCTAGAAATTGAGACATCATATTTTACTGCTGCAAAAAAGTAAGTAGAATTAACATTTCAGCAGCATAAAAAATTTTAAGCAGCTATCAAGGATATGCGTAACTATAACTTTTCATACATGACTAAATTTAATATTTTTCCTTTGGTTTTAAATATAATCGTTTAGAAAGTACCCATAGAGAAACGTTTAAAAAAGAATTCAAAATTACTTAATGTTCTAAAGATCAAACATTATTTGACATAAATCAAAGAAGTACTCTAGAAGAACTAGTCAAATATGCTAAAATTGTTGAAACTATATGTAACTATATGTATAATGTTTTAGTGGCTTGTCAATTAATATAAATTCACTGAAGTGATACTGAAAACTTTATTGGTAGAACCAAACTTTCTTACTGACTCCTACTTAAGTAGCACACGATGCTCCACAAAAATACTTGTAATAAATTCTCTAAAAAAGAAAAATACAAAACTATCGTAACATAAAGAACCTCGAACAACCTGCTACACTTTAACGGGCTCGATGCATACGAAGCATTTCCTGCAAAGGAAACGTGGAAAAAACGCTATCAACTTTATAAACCGTTCTTGTGTATCTAATATCTTTGCGCATAATTTCCAACGTAAACTTCTAAACTGGTTAATCTTTGGCGCTGAACTTTCGCCATCGTTGCGGGATAAAATTTACGACCAGTCCCCGTCTACTCGGACTCGGAGAAAGAAATATATATCGCTAGTTCGGCCAGTTTCGACTCCATAATTCGTTAAGTTATGATCGCCTTTTTGTCGTGTTACGCGGTCTATTAATCCATTATATTACTATTTTCCTTTGGCGGAATAACAAGCATGGTAATCATAGAAAATAACGGATATAATTATGGTCATTTATATCACTAATACAATTTGAATACTTACTAATTCTGCAGTGCAAAATTTCGGAGCAGTTCGATTGAGGAATATTATTTATTATGAAGACAAGTAAGTTACAAGATCGTAGTCATCATACATATATAACATATACTCGAGCAATAAAACAAATATTGTTAATCGATTAGCTAGAGATATATTTATAAAGAGGACCACTTTTTCTTTTTGCATATTTGCTATTTTAATCTATTCAAAGAATTAAACAAGTTTTTAGTTTCAGTATTGCTTTTAAGTATAATTTATAATCAAATAAAAATCGTTACTGCATTATAATTGTTGAAGGCTGCAATTATGTTATATTATTTATTCATAATTAAATTAATTTTAATTAAAAATATTTTTCATAATTTAGATGGTCATGATGTTCACTTCTTACTTTTGCATCATATTGATTATACTAATTTAAGCTATAAAGCATTCAAGCATTAACATTTTTCATCAATCATTAATTCTGACACTCAGAACTCCAACATTAAATTATAATTTTAATTAGAAGAAAGAAACCTTAGAACATTTCGTGTTAATAACAATTGTAATTTTCTTAAAGATTTTTTTTTAATTTAGAATTTATATTAAATATAATTCATTATTAAGAAAGATGTCATTAAAATATCATATAAGTCAGAAACGCGTATATAAGTGCGTTTAAATTTGCGTTTTTGTAAGCCAAATCAACGAAACAATTATATGTCCAAAAATAAATATAAAAATATTCTTAAGAGCATATACACCAGCCTGGAAAAATTAATATATCGATATTTTCAAATTTCTAGATGAGTCTGCGATTCCCTTAAATAAGGAAACAGACAACCAAAAAAATAAGAGATACTAATCTTGTTTGCGAATATGCTAAGTATCTACTACTAAAAACCTAATATACACTTGAATATTAATGAAAAACAACGCTATCATTTATAAATGAAAATATAACACTAACTCTCGACCCATCCACTTGTTTAGTTTAACTTAATACTAACAGAGGCCGCATCGGAACGAGTGTGTGTGTTTTCGGCCCACCGAGCCGTCGCCCAATTAAAATTCCTGCGTCGGACGATCTCATTAAGGCGCCGGCGTACGTTATCTTCTGCGATCTAATTTCGTTAGCGTCATAACAACGATATTACTGCGGCCGGCGGCCCACTACGGTGACGGTCCCTACCTACATGGCCCGTTAACTTTTATCGTTACGATTACTGTCGTTATTAGGGCCTCGTACGGCATCGAATAAATAGGGTCGTAATTGGCGTCCTTCCTTTTTTCACTTACCGATTACGATGGCAGTCGACGCTGTGAGATCGGGGCCGTGGCAGCTTTTCTCTCGTTTGTGATTAAAAAACAAAAAGGGGACCGGATAGCCACTTCTTGTTAATGTAACAGTCAGTACGCGTGTATACGCCACGTTTACATTCCACTGATAAAAAATAATCTGACTTCGCTGGAAGGTAATTGAGTTCTAATTCGATAAAAATGTGTTTAATTCAGGTGTATAAATTTATTCTATAAATATTTCTTCAGAAATAAAATCATATTTAAAATAACATTATTTCTTTAGTCAATTGTTGTTTTTAAATCGAAATATACAAATCAATCAAAGATGTTTAAGTACATTAAACAGATGTCTCTTAATAGATCTCTAGAATAAGTTATATATTTACATTAAACTATTTTTCATACATCCAATGAGGTTGAATTATATCCCCCCTTAAGATGGATAGAATTTAATGGCCTAATCCACATAGTTAACAATTATATATCCAATACATCCATTTTTTTTTTCATTAGAGAGCATATTTACCTTTTTACTATTAGTTCTTGTTTCTTTTGATGAGGTGTTTCTTTTTCAAGTAACTTTGATATGACTGTATTTTTTCTTAGTTTCTTCTGCTATTAACTGTGTACGTTTTTTCTTGATAAAATTTATATATTAACGACGTTAATCCTTAATACATTTTCCATGTATTTTCCTAGAATATGATATTATGTTGTCTTAACTAAAATACATTATTTCGCCGAATACTTTCTGTTATATTTGTGATGAATATATGGTGATTCTAATGTTAAATTCTAATGTTACTAACTTGATAAGAAAAGAATTCGCCTATATTACCATAAAGCTTGAGAACCAGGATAAACCCTGACACCACATAAAGTTTGCTGAACCATAGTGAGCACTGCTATCTATATTCGTACTATGTGAAATGATATAATGCAAAATGGATGTCAATTTCATACTCCAACCTACAACCAGCTATTCGTTCGTCTCTTGTGGGACCTGAAAGAATGCTACAGAAGTCTGGAGAATGTCAAAATTACATTATCTTCATTTCCAACCCGACCAATCTTCTGTAAATTTTGTAGGTCTGAGTAAGGTGATCTATTTTACCAAAATATCAAAGAGATTGAAAAAAGGTAGCAAGGAATGAAGCTAGAAGATAAAGTTAGAAGCTCAATGAAGTTAGACTGCTGTTAGACGCTTCAGAGTAACCTGCCAGATACTTCTCATAAACGAAAATGTACAATAAGGATCTTCAATGGGAAGGAGAATGGAATTTATTGTATGTTACTGAACATACATTAGATAAAAATGTATGTCGTTAATATGTTGTAAAGTTAATAATATTTTTCAAGACTATTTTCTTTTATTTTAAGAGAATAACTCGTTTAATATAGCTACACAAGTAGTTAAAAAACGTGTCGTTCTATGACAAAAAGTAAGTCACTTTAGGATTCAGCACACCCATAAAGACAAAGACAACTTCAATAAACCTAAATAATTATCATAGTGGCAGACTAATGGAATCGCCTTTTGTTATTAACACTATCAAATATATCAATTTAAAGTATCAAAGACCATTAGATTCCTTGAGTTATACAGAGAAGGTACATACACGTATCTATCCACATGTATATCCAGTGCAATCCGAAATCTGATTAAACTATCATGCTCTTTGGAAAACTCAATTTGTTTTTTCTTTCGACGTATGCAAAATATTAGGGCGTATACATCCCATACCACCGTCCCATCTGATAGAAATACAAGCGGTAGAATAAAATTCCAAGAGTCAGATTCATCGCGGGGGCGTTAAACGCTTTAATTAAAAACGAGATAAATGTTGGAAGGGGCGGTGAAAAAAAAACCTCTACAATTTTATAATAGTAAGCCGGTCGATTAAATTTACACTCGAATAACAGCTTTAATTGGAACGAGAAAGTAGCCGTCGGCGTCCTTTTCGCATTATCGCTGTTTATACGAATTGCTTTTTCTGTCACGTATTGGTTGTACAAAATAGCCTTGAGTTTTTTGAAATGTTTTATTAACTTTCTTTGTCGGCTTAAACCAACAGATTGACCCTCTTGAGTTTAACTCGAATAAGTAAGGTATCAGACAGACAAAACTAGAAGTAGAAGTTTTTAGAGTTCTTATTTATTTTAAGTCATGCTAAATAGAAATCAGAAGGCGTTAGAAAATTATACTTGTGTAAAACTACAAAAATATGTTCTCCTGTTAACCGTTTCACATTTAATAATAAAATATTTTTCATAATTTAGAAGGTTATGAGAACTATTTTCATTTTTGCGTATTAGCGACTCATAGAAATATTTTATTAAAAGATTTTATCACAATTTAGAAGGTTATGATAACCCCTTTATTTGTACTTGGTAGTTGTAATGTTTTCTTGAAATAAATTTTTTTGTATTAGCGTAAATTTTAAATATAACTTATTATCAAGTAAAAATCTTACTAGAAAATTAAATAATTTAGAAAATGTTATAACATGTCGTTCTACTAAATTTTATGATATATTATTATAAAATTGTTTTCACAATAAAGATGGTTATGATGCATGTTTCTTCTTTTTGTAATTTAGACATTTAAATAATTTCAAGAACACTTCTTATAAAGACTACAATAGTATTTTTCATAATTTAAATGAATTTAGATGCATTTTCTTTTATTTTGGCATTTGCGTTGTTTTCAGAGGATAAAGCTTTTAAGATATTTGTTATGTATAACTCATTATTAAGTAAAAATATAAAAAGCGTTCGCAAATTATATAATTTGAAAAAGTAGAAATATGTGCCTTCAATTTGTTTGCTTATTTTAAACATAAATCATTATTTAGATTTATATATATTTTCGTTATATTATCCTAATCTTGAATGGTTTTTAGAGATATTGATATTACCAATTCTATTCTGAATATAAAGCAAAAATATACAGTATATATTAACTCGCATCTTATAAATCGGAAGGATATAATGATATTTTCATTTAATAATGTTTTAATGTTATTTGGTGTCAATATATTTTTTTAATCCTATTTTCAATGAAAATAAATATTCTTGTACATATTTAAATAAAATTAGAAGATATGAAGAAATAGATAGATAGAAATATGTAACGGAAGGTTTAATTGACGCATCACGTAAGTGGATATAAACCCAAAAATTATTAAAATTTTTGAAAATTCTCCTTGATATATATTTTCAAAGAATAGAAATGAAGAGAAATAAAAGAATAGAAAGAGAGTATGCAAAAATAAAATTTTCCCAGTTTCTAAACGACGTTACTCCCTTCAGTTTCCAAATATATTGATCGGCTTTTGCTCTGTGATTATAAAATTGTTTTATTAAGGACGCGAACTGAAGAAAAAAGACACAGTGTTAATCGAGGTAAAAACAACACCATTTATGACGAGCCCCTAAAAAAATGACATCAAGCCGTCGTGCATGCGAATGGAAAATTATGGCGGGCGAAGTGAAATAAAACAAACGAAGAAATAAGGTTAAGGGGAATCGTCAAGTTTAATCTTTCGAGAATTCAACGGCGTGCCACCCCCGCGCTAAACACACAGTCTGACAAGGCTTTGACGGATGGGCGATTCGTAGAGACGACCGAGCGAGGAGAACAGTCGAAAACTTTACGACGGCAGAACGGTGGGAGGAGAAAAAACCCGACGGAGACGGAAAAAATACTCCCGCCCTCACCGCCAACTAGGACATTACCGAGATCGGTCACGTACGCGTATCTTAAACGTTTTCGCGAGTTATTCGGTCGGCCTCTCGGTCTATTGCCGGGTCTTGATGGTGTCGTTAGGGTGCGGGACGCGAAACGCTGACTATTTACTTACGGGCCGACGAGTTCTTATCCCTCCCGTGGAAATTTTGCATGGAAAAAGATGCGGCGATAAAATTTAAGAACGTACACGGGCAAACAGTTTTTCCTCTCCCTCCCCCCTGCACCCTGTTCTCCTCGTTTCGCTCGCCCTCTTTTTTGTTCCCCGATAACAATTCGGTTCGTTTCTCTGGCGCGGAAAAGGTAGCCGGAATCCGAAATGGCGAATGGGAGAGGTCGGGAGCGAGCAATAATAAAAAATGATTTTATAATTTTAAAAATACATTTTCGTCTTGCCGGTTTTTCGGTCGGTTCGGTGGGCTTTTGTACGATTTGTTTTATAACTTTGGAATTCCGGGGTAGGGGCATCAGTTTGAACGATTACGAGGAGGGGAACGTGCTGCGAAGCAATATTAAGTCTTAATACGTCGGGCTTAACACAGAAGGGAACACACTAATATCTACAAGGAAGCATTTTAGAATTTTCTTATATACATTCGTATATAAGATTAAAACTATGAAGTTATTTTCATTCTTCGTTACTGAAATTTGAAAGTCAGTTTCCAGCGAAAAAGTTTCCTCATTATTTGCAATTTAGCTTCTAAATAGAAGAAATGTAACTTAGGCTTCTGTGTTGGCTTAAACTGATAAGTTAACCGTTAATGTGATTTGGTAGGGGTTTGTTGTTGGAGTAGAACTGGCAGGACATTCACAATCAAGATTAAAAGTTTTTTGATTTATCATTTATTATTTAAATAAAATGAATTCGTAAGTAAAAAATAAAAAAGAGCGCTAGGAATCTATGTTTGAGTTAAAAGTACTGACTTATTTCCTTCTATTAACTGTTTTTGTGTATTTTGTTATCACTGTGGAAATCGTCACTTGTGAAACCTTAAGCAGTTCAGCTTTTTCCATCACAGAGCCATTTGCTAACCGAGCACCAACGATTTGTCCTCTTTTGATGTCTGAGATATCATATTTTTCAGCTATCGCTTATTTTAACCATCACAGAAGAAAGCGTATAACCTAAAACGTTTATCATGTGAATCGAGCAACATATATACAACACATTATTTACACGAAAGCTGTGTAAACATGCAACAATATATACTTTATTATGTGGTGTTCATATTACTTTGTCTATACCCTGTAGCCTCCTGGTACTTATATGGAATCCGCTAATTATTTACATTAGTATAATATAGCGAAGATATTAACACATCGAATGACAATTATTTCACGTTGGATTTTCCACTCTCCTATATTTACTGATATAGAAATTGAGATGTGCATTCATATAGGGATACATTTCATATCCGGCAATGACGAACAATTTCAGAGCCGAGCGCTGTATTGCGTGTTTACCTGTTTATTGAAATGCAAATTATAGCTCGGCTCACTTGCGGCCGGAGTTTCATGCCGTTATTATGGGATATCACGTCTCCAGCGCAGCCAGAGTTTATCGTTTTTGGCCGATTTTTTACCCTGTCACAGTTCGCATTTCGGTCCAGTTTTTAATTGAGCGCCAAAATTAATAGTTCCATTTTGCAACTCTATAGCGTTCTGTCATAATGAAAGCTTAATAAACGTTAGCACTGTAAATAATATTTGCGATCAATCGCCTAAATTTGAAACATAATAGGTTTTTTTTAAATAATATTTAGTCAACCAATCCCCAAATCTATCTGAAACTTACTGGACTAATTCAACCAACATGTGTTAGAATCATAAAGACAAGTTATTAGGAATGCGTTAATTGGTTGCATGTATTTGATCAAAGATATATCGGTGATGATGTCAAGTAAAAAATGTTAACAACTGTAAAGGAACCTAACCTAAATACAATATCCTAAAAACGATAGTCACAAAACTGTTGAATTAGACCATAGTCAAAATAATATTCAACTGAAAGGACGAATATAGAAACTTACTGGAAAGTAGATTTAATTAAAAGCCATTTAAAAAGGCTAGTGAGTGCTAGTTCTTGAGAAAGTTTGCATATATTTTAATATAAACATGCAGACTTCAAAGATTATTTCAATTTTTAGTTAGATATCAAATACATTCCCGATCTTACATTGAAAATACTGTAAAAAATTGTTTAGTAACATATTATTTTTAAATTATTCTTTTTATAGCGGAAGGATGATTTACTTAATAAATTGTGACCGAATTTGGACCACAGTGTAGTTACAGGTCAGTATAAAATTTGAAGCAACTATCTAATAACGACTGAAACTAGTCATCTGAAACAGTCGATAGTAAAAAGTAATCATTTACTAAACAGTCGATAGTCGATTTCATTCGATAGTTCCCAACTTTTATAATAATGTTCTCTATTTTTTTCCACTTTCAAGAAAAATCTTATCTTATCCACATGATTTTTGCTCGGCTAGTAGACCTCCTACAGCAATAATATTCTATTTAACTTGTTTAATCTCCCAGAACTCCTACAAATAACTGAATAATGGGCAGGGCTTCAGACGTCTGAGCAAAAAAAAACTCTCCTAAATCCCCCACAAGATACTCATATGGAACTGATAACGTTTCTCAGCAGCGGGCAATAAAGAAAACTTGGATCGTCCTTAAAATGAAATCGAACTAAACTACAGTAATAAAAGCGGAGTATTATATTTATTGGACGATGATATGGGTCGGTAAAGTCGGAAGAATCCTTCGAATTTATTCCAAGTTTTACGTTCTTAAAGTTATGTGTTTAAATGGGCGAAACGCCCATTCCTTATTCGCACACACAAGGAATATTTACGCCATATTGGACGAGAAGGTTACGACGGATCCCATAACTCAATTCTGTTTTCCCCGATATAAAGATTTGATAAAACTTACGGATATAAAATGGATATAAAGCTATTATAAAACCCACAGTCTCTAAGGATATATAGGAATGTGGCAATTTTATTAAAGTTAACACACAAAGTTAACGAAATTGAAGTTACATCGAAGACATAAGTGAAATAAATTATAAAACGAAATAAAAATGCAACAAAGAAGAACAAACTGCCCAAAGAACGAATAAAAGAAAAAAATAATTATTGAAGGAAGTTGGCAAACAGCTTTTGGATTTTTCTATTAACTTATTTTAATTATCTTAAAGATATATGCTGATTATACTACCCGGATTCAAATATCCTTCGATTGATTGAAATATATGACAAACTCTTATGATATCAAACTTTGGTTTATTTGACTATCAGGTGCTTACATGTATTTTATATCATGTATCAAGGCAAGCGAGTTTAAAGAGAACTAACCTGATTATTAAATTCCATATCTTTAACATATCTCTACGTAAAATTTCAATCATGGAACACTTAAAACTCCATTTTCGACATTGATCACTTTTGTTGTTTTAATTCAGGATATATGTTGCCAAAGATTTCCTAAATTTGCTGGTGATGATGCTGCCGCTTCACAAGCCCATTGTTTTGCTTTTAATGATTTGAAAATAGTGATGTTGGTATAGATGAAAAACATCGCCCGGAAGGAATACAACTTGCAGGGCTTATTGAATGAATCCCCACCTTGTTCGTTTCTTATAATATGAATAATAATGGTGCTAGAGTTAGAACTAAAATAGTTAGAAATTCATTGAAAGACTTGTCATGCTAATAATAGAAACAATATATGAAAGTGTCTTAAAAGTTTGAAAATAAAAGAAAGAAAAAATTAAAGATTTGTTTTCGAAAACATAAATTTGTACCAAACAAAAGAAAACACGCCAAACTGTATAAAAAAATTATAAATAAATGTCCAATGATCAGCCAACAAGCTTTTCACATTTTTGAATTTGAAAATTTTATATTATTAGTGTTTTGCACCAGACTGGTAAAATAAAAATAATCATATAGTTTCTTATAGTGAAAAGTAAATAATGAATAGAAAGGTAATTCATCTCAATATGTAGAATTAAATTAAAGTGATTAAAGTCCACAAATACAGAAGATCATTGTTTAGTATGTGCAGAACTGAAATCGCAGGTTAAATGCACCAACAAATTAGAGTAATATATAGAGTATTAGCTTGACACAAGTAATTTTTGAAAAATTGTGTGATCTTAACACAGAAAAGCAAAAATGTATTGTAATTGTAAATGTATAGTATCTTAACCAAAATATATTTTTTTAAGTAAAAGTACTTCAATATAATGAAGTTTTCAATTGATGGCACTTCACAAACATATTTTTAAAGGGTAACAAAATTTGGCTCTATATTTATTGAATGGCTTTGTACTAAAATATGTTATGGTATTTTCATGATTTTTTCTGTTGCATTTTTTAAAAAAATATGCATAATTTTTTTATGTCCGCATAGACACTGAACACGCAACACTTTGGACAGTGAAGATACAGTGATAGTATAATCAAATAACAGAAATGCTGAACTTACTCTATATCAGGCTCACAAAAATAATGTCATGGACAATGGGAAACAAATAATCGCGTTATAAAAATGAGCCAATGGAATGACTTTGTCAGGAAATTGAAACGAACCAATCAAAAAAGTGGTCTCAGAACCAGCATTGTTTGGACGACGCATAACATTTCTTCGGTTTCGCCTAGTTAGGTCTATGAGGTACTTTGTCTGTTTTATTGGAAAGACTATAAAAGAGGACTATTAAATAATGAAGCATATTTCAAACTATAACACCGTGCTTTTAACAATGAACAAAAAAAACTTAGAAATATTATATTTAGCAGATTTCCCTAACAGAATGCAGATTATGATATATATCCAATACATTCCATTCAAGTTAATAGTCTATATTTCTTCACAGCGCTGTATGTACGAGACTACGTGCGTGAGCATCCATTCTCGAGGGATAAAACAGAGTCTACGCCGCCCGCTTCGCCGTCATTTTAAGATCAGGGCTAAGCGTGAATAATAAAACAGCGATTATGCTAGACGATACGGAAGTGCCAACGAAGCTCTCGTATTGTAAGTTAATAATAAATGAATAATACTGGATCTGAAAGGGGTGGTGTGCCGTGGGGTCCCACTTAAGTGGCGCTCAGTAATGCAAATCATTTTTCAAATTGCTGCCGGCATATCCGGCATGCCTGGGTAACGCAGAAATTTATAGGGGGACGGGAGACGACAGTGAAGCGGTAGTACACACGTCTTCGTCGAAACGAACCAATTTTGATAAACGCCTATCAACGAAAGTGTTTTAGACAGCCCCCATTATATAATTATGATGAAATATATAAGAAAAACAAAGAATTTCATATATATGACCTGGAAATCTTAAAATTAAAATATGTCATTCGATTTCCTTGTTTAAAATCATATAGGTTAAAATATCAGTAATAATCGATTATATTACATAATAGGACAATAAAAAGTCCCTGCCTGACACATAGATAGTGCTACTAGAGTTAAGTCCACAAGTTTTTTAGTTAGCCTTAGCCTCAAAAGATGCTTGTATAAATTTGACAGCCGTCGGATCATTAGTTTGTGAATTATACTATTTTGTGTGTAGCAACTTTGTTATTGTGCAAAAAATGGATAAAAAGGAATTTCGTGTATTGATAAAATATTGCTTTTTTAAGGGAAAAGTACAGTTGAAGCAAAAATTTGGCTTGATATCGAGTTTCCGGATATTGCACCAGCAAAAATAACCATCAAGGAATAGTATGCTAAGTTTAGAGGTGGGGAAATGAGCACCAAAGACGGTGAACGCAGCAGACTCCCAAAAGAGGTTGTTACCGACGAAAACATTTACAAAAACTACAAAATGATTTTAAAATACCATAAATTGAAACTAAATATAATAGCAGACACTCTAGGGATATCAACTGAACATGTACATCATATCATTCACGAATATTTGGGTATGAGAATGCTTTGTGTAAAATGGATGCTGCGAGAGCTTATTTTTGACCGAAAAAAAAAAACGACGAGTTGATGATTTGGGGCAAAGTTTGAAGATGATCAAGCGTAATAAACCGGAGTTTTTGCGTCATTATGTCACAACGGATGAAACATGACTCCATCATTTCACTTCGAAGTCCAATCGACAGTCATCCGAGTGGACTGCAATATGAACCCGCTCCAAAACGTGGGCCAACGCAACAGTCGACTAGCAAGTTAATGGCGTCTGTATTTTAGGATGCGCATGGAATAATTTTCATTGACTACCTTAAAAAAGGAAGGACCATCAACAGCGACTATTACATAGCCTTATTGAACCGTTTGAAGGACTAAATCGCCGAAAAACGGCCGCATTTGAAGAAAAAGAAAGTGCTCTTATTAACGTATTCTTCAGATCTGGCTCCCAGTGACTATTTCGTGTTCTCAGATCTCAAAAGAATGTTCACTGGCAGGAAATTTTCGTCAAATGAAGAGATAATCGACGAAACTGAGGCCTATTTTGAAGCAAAAGGACAAATCGTACTACAAAAATGGTATCGAGAAGTTGGATGTTATTCGGTTTCCTTGTTTAACATCATATTGGTTAAAATTATATTTGTCATCGTGCCTGTTCATAAAACATTTCATAAAAAAACAACTTCTGTTTCATAGAAACCATATTCAATTGCAAATATATCCATCATGTTCTTTTATATTTACGTATAGTTTATTATGAGATAAAATTAGACTAGTTTTTTAGTTACTATAAACTAATCCAGAAATACATAATTTTTTTTAAAATGTAATAAGATAATTTACTAGGCAATACCAACTAAACTACAATTTTTTTTTACAATGGCTTAAATCCAAGAGAACCCATCGGTATTAACTTATCTCCTAGTCTAATAATATGTATATATTAACAATGCTGTTTTTTATATTATATGCACCTCATTGCACTACACTATTATAACACACAAAAATCAACCTGCTCTACTTACAGCGAATATACTATTTTGCAATGCACTACCTTTTATATCACAATTGTTGACAGTGCCAAGATAGTCGTGACTAATGATAATCTCCGTCGACGTCTGATGTTACTTATACGCCAGATTATAAAATATAACATCAAATACTTGTTTCAGCCATGCCAGTAATCAGATTGATTTTCGTTGACCAAATGCCTTTCTAGATGATACCTAATTTTGATCACCCCTCAGACAGTATACATCACAAATCATCAATCAATCAATCATCACTAAATACGTCATATAAATATTCTAACTTTTATTTCAATATTACTTTATTTCTTTATATTCAAATTTAAAAATATATATAACAAAAATATCTTTGAATATTCTCTGACCAATATTTTCGAAACCAATTCAGTATATATCTCGAGCTAGTAATAAAATAGACGAAACCAGCCAGAGGGAGACGGTTACTGTATTTACAGAACAATGGAGCGGATCTGCGGAACGATGGAAATTTATTCTCAGTTTTACGCGGTTGAAGTTTTGTGTTTCGTCGAGTTCTTATTCGCACAAATAACGAATACTTACATGACATGAGTAACAAGGTCTTAGAGTTACGATCGTTTTCATTACTCAGGTCTGTTTGTCCTAGTTCGTACATCTTGATAAAATTTAAACCAAGCTTACACTGGCGAGAACGTGTATTTTTTATACAATAAAGTGTGGAAGCTTGCGTTGTCTGTTAGTTCCGCTAAAACCTGAGAACGGCTGGACCGATTTTACTAATTTAAGCATTGATATGTTTGTAGAAGTACTGGGAAGGTTTATATTGTGAGAACATGATAAATATTTACCATGGAAAACAATTTTAACAATTTTTCTATCTACAGAAAGTCTAGAGGATAGTACCAAAGGATAAATAATTTTGTTGGTTGTCAAACTTTCATGAATGCATTCAAATTATATGACCAAAAATGTTGTATTCTGGTTAAAACTAAAGGACATTATTATGACCTCGCGATTAAAATATTTTATAATTTTCACATTTTTTTCTTCTTAATCTTAATAGCAACCACATGGTTCCATATAAAACTATAATATATATTTCCTGTTATCGACAATAAGGAAAGCATTACGCTTTGTGATACAAATATTAGGTGTTTTCAAATCCTTATTATATTGTTAAAAATGCAGTCCGTAGATGTGGTTGTCTTACGTAACGTTTCTTAATAGTGTATATATTATTTCCGATTAAAATCTGTATTACTCCACAATGGCACTCGATATCCTTCAATATCTATTGTATATTCAGTGATTTTAAAATAAACGTATGAAAGCATGAAACTTATGAATATTACACTTATTCAAATACAAAAATGTAACTGGAAAGTTGGTGTTGACTCAAAATTTATTGCTATATTGCTTGGACAACAGGTAAGTTTCAGGAAATACTATTATTTTCTCTGTTCGTCGAGCAGTAAAGACACCAAATACCATTACGAAGTTAAAAATTGGCCACAATGAACTGACTTTGTCTGTGGCAAATGAAACGTTAAATATGAACCTCTTATTCCACAAGAACATGTTATTCTTCCACCCTTACATATAAAACTTGGTTTACTGACAACATTTTTCAAGGACTCTCTCTAAATTAAGGATTTTCTCTAAATTAAGTAATGCTAAATTAGAAGAAAGCATTTTTGTTGACCCGCAAGTAAGAACACTTGTAAAAAAATGAATTCGATGAAAATCTTACCGCGAAAAAGTTAGCGGCTTGGTTATCTCTAGAGAAATACTGATTCTAAAGATGGATTCATAAACAATCCTAAAGCTGAAAATGAAAAGTTTGTAGTGAATAGATTGTTACAAAAATTTTAAACGGTAAGGCTGCAGAGTGCTTTTAGAAATTACAACAAAATTATTGGATTCCCATTTAGAAACCCCCCCTAGTCTTGGAATGGTGAGTGACGAACAAAGTGAACGCTTTCACCAGGACATAAAACAGATAGAGAAGACATTATTAAAGAATATGGAATGCTGAAATATTAGCACATTACTGCTTGTTTTTCGTGAAAGAGAATTCTACTCATTACAAGAGGAAACATTGTTATTTTGTCATTTTCTTTCAGAGTATATGGCTTATTATTTCTACTTACCACTTAACAGTACTTTCATCACTGGTAGGCGTTACAACAAATCCGTTTAAGTTTCTGTGTTCAGTAGGTATAATTTGAAAAAAAGACCGTTTTATTTAATGTTATAGAACAAAGAAAGAGCCACACAATATTATTTGATTATATTAATTTTACGGAAATATTTTTTAATTTATAAAATGCAAATAGCAAATAACACAGCATAGCAGAAACAGGAAGTCGTAATATAGAATTACCACATGTGTTTAGTATCCAAAAACTGCAAAGAGACCTCTCCAACTAGAGAAACCTAATTATCCTAATTAATTAAAACATTATTACATTCCTTGAATTTTCTGAACCAGCTTATGCAAAAACAAAAACAGTCGGAAATAAATAAACTCTCTATGGAAACTTATCATTCTGCATTTGGCAAAAAACACAGTGTAACAAAAGAATAGCGTAACTAGTCAGATATAACGATATTTTATAAATAAACAGTCAACGGCGAACAGATAAACGCCAATAAAAAGAGAAGAGCGCGTGAGGGGGAGAGAAAGAAAAACATTTTGTTTAACGTTGTGAAATACAATTTATAAAATGATTTCGGCAAAGCGGTCCTGGAAAAGCTTTTTGCGTTTGCTTTATATATCGAAAATTGGGAAATTAATTTTTTTTCGATATATTATTATTTAGTATATTAAAACTAGTCGAAAAGCCACAACGAGATATTAAAATTGTGAATATGTTTTAGTTTTAATCATTTTCCTGAAATGCAAAAGAGGTACTTTTATTAGAGTTAGTATACAATGAATTGGATATCTGAAAAATTATCAGACAGAATAATAGACTCTCAGGCGTCATCACTTGTTTTAATGACGTACATGACGCGAATGATAGTAGTTATATTTTCAAAAAGCATATTTACCTTTTACTCTTAGTTCTTGTTTTCTTCGATGCAGTCTTTCCTTGTTAAGTCATTTTGATACCACTGTATTTCGCCTTAGTTTCTTCTGATACACTAATCACTGTTTTCTCCCCAATATATTTACAACATCAGCAAAACAGTTGGTATTCCTTTTCTCCTCAAACATTTAAATCAATGTTCTTTTTCAGTCTGTCTGATGAAGTTCGTTGAAACCAAACTGTTATTGTAGAAAATGCTTCTTTCCACATATCCAGACAATTCTTGCTTGTGTATCATTCTGGACCTGCATATTTATTTTAATTCTTACTAAAACTATTGTTAGTTAATAATTCTTTGTCGCATCCCATATCATTTTAATTATATAGAGGTAGATACTATTTAGCCATATTGTTCAGGCATCAGATCCACGATATATCTTTTTTTTGGCATATTTATTTAAAAAAAATTATATAAATTTTAATTAAACATTTTATTTATATTTACCGAGCAACAAGTTGAAATAATTAAATATTTATCATGATTTTTTCAAAACCCAATTTGTGTATTGCAAGCAATTTGCTTAATTACAAGTTCTGTCAATCTATTTTCTACTATGTTTTCCACCAGTGTACTATGGTATGGTGCATTGTTAATGACGTATACTGATGGTTCCTTTAGTTTTTTAGAGCTGATTATTAAAACATATTAAGGAAACCATATTATGATTCGTTTCTCCATTAAATTTGCAGGAAAACAGAAACTCTGCACTAGGAATAAAACCATTCCTGTTTCGAAGATGAAGAACAGTATACCAGCAATGAATAATTAAAAAATATTATGACTATCTTAAATGTTATTGTAACGTTTACATTTTTCCTTCGTGGGGGAAATCGTAATCCCTTTCTAACTCTAGCTATCTAATTGTTCAATATTTTCGATCAATAACCTGTAATTATTATGACTTATGTTTCGAAGAATTTTATAGACATTTGATAACCGGATGGCTCTTATAGGCTGATTCGGTTACTTGTTCAAATATATCAGGCAGAATTACATCAATTTTTAATTACAATAAGATGCGAAAGAAAATATTATCAACTTTTAAGAGGCATTTGCAATTTTTTCTCAATACATTAAACACCTTGATAGGGTAACTTTATTGTTGTGTTCGATTTACTTGAATAAATGTTACTAGAGACATGCGACTATAAATGATAATGGGGATAATGGTTTATGAAAATAATATTTGTGTTACATAATAATAGTATTTTGTATAAACTTTAAGTACTTCGTTTGTATTTCTATTCATGTTGTAGTAACTATGTAAATACAGACTTTCCTTTGAGATTTAGAATAGTATCTGCTGTAACTTAAATTACTATTCTGATTTATATATAATGCAATATTAAATAAAGCAAATATTTGTATGTAAACATTAAGAGACATACATCTCTCTACGTGTGTTCAAAAAGAGAATCGCGAACGCGCGTTATCGTATTGTGCTTTAATGTTCCATGAATATAAATGTAATGTAAAATCCGCATACCACATTATGTTCGTGTTTCGCGACGAAAAGTGAATACGCATATAAAAACCGACTAAATGAAGCAGATCAACTTGTAATCTACATGGAAATCCTTGTTTGATCCGTCGTCCTTTATACGCCATCAAAGCGATCTTTTTTTCCCAAAAAGACACGGCTATCATCTCTCTGTGAATTATGGGAAATTGACTAGAGAGCTTGTAGGTTCCTTATTTCGGTTTTAAATTATTAATAACAATATGTTTTTGTGTAATAAGAAGAAAAGCTATATATATATATATATATATATATATATATATATATATATATATATATATATATATACTAGCGACCCGCCCCGGCTTCGCACGGGTGCAATGCTGATACTAAATTAAATACACTACAGAAAAAATATGAACGTTGTATATAAAAACATAGCGGCCCGCTCCGACTTTGCACGGGCATAAAATATATATGCCTATGTCACTCAATGAAATCATGATTAAAATCGATCCAGTATTTTTGGTTCATTCATTACTGCCCTTGGCCTGCACGCATTAAATTTGGAGTAAAACAATTCCTCTTCCCCTATACTTACTATGAAGATTTCCTGCTATCTTTGGAATATCTAAATTCATACAATTTTTATTACATTACACATTTTTAAACGCAAATTTTAAATTTGTAATATCTCCGAAAATATTTGTTTAATTTACATGCTGTAAGGAACCATATTGATCTATA
This sequence comes from Rhynchophorus ferrugineus, assembly GCF_030347505.1. Lineage (NCBI taxonomy): Eukaryota > Metazoa > Arthropoda > Insecta > Coleoptera > Curculionidae > Rhynchophorus > Rhynchophorus ferrugineus. The sequence goes on from NW_027472587.1 coordinate 16,149,726, forward strand.
TTAATTGCACACTGTATTTAAGGTACTTAATTCGATAAGGATTAATGCCGTATTGCTTAAAATAGCTTCGTAAATAAGCCATTTTCTCACGTAAAAAGTAAACAATAAAAATGGTTAATGTGGGTTATCCCTAAAAGATAAACATATACCATCGCGGACTTTTTTGTAGACCTTTTTATGGTGTACAATACTGTAGTACATTAATTTGATCTAACTCGTAGGGTTAGGCAGCGTTTTTGCTAATTGCTAAATAAGCCTAAAAAAATAGGTTAATTTACGACATCACGTTAGAAACCTCTAAAATTAGCAATGTTGCCTTAGTATATTATGCATGTATTATACATATAAACCTTCCTCTTGAATCACTCTATCTATTGAAAAAAACCGCATCAAAATCCGTTGTGTAGTTTTAAAGATTTAAGCGCACATAGGGATATAGGGACAGAAAAGGCGATTATGTTTTATACTATGTAGTGATATATATATATATATATATATATATATATATATATATATATATATATATATATATATATATATATATATATATATATTACCTGTTTATCTTACATTTTCACTAATAATCCACATGTATCAATTATCTCAAAGGGGTAGCAATTTATTTATATCAATCATTTAATTAGAAGCAATAGGATTAATAAAAACTAAGCGATGGAATGAAGTTGGGAATTACTTATCGATTAACTGCTATGTTTCAATTAAATTCTCTAACTGACTAGATGAATCCTACAATTTTTAATAGGAAACTGGCTATTTTTATTATACTTGCTTTATTTGGTTATAAATTCATCGGTTGATATTTTAAGTTAATACGTGTTACTAATGGTATATATTATTTAAACAAAATTCTATATTCCCTGGAGTTTTTTTGTAGGATTATCGAACCAATATGGATTCAAATAAAAATACTCAATAAGAGATATCATTAGAAACTATTTTGATAAAAAAAGAAATCTATACTTAAACGATATTTTGATAAAATTATGTAAAGTAGGTTGACGCGTAAACTGAAGAAAATTCACCAACACATGATATTATTTTGTAACTCTACAAGAGACAATAGTTTTTCAGTTACTGGGTAAACAAAAAATTGTTTACAGACCAAAGATAACCAAGCTGGAAGTTAGTGTAAAGTGACTAACTGAGTTAATCCACGCTATACAAATGACGCATCAAATCTTTCAGTCAATATTCAAAAATGTTCACCGAATCTTTTTCGAGGACGAAGAAAGTGGAGATTCGACTGCTTCAAAAAAGTATAATATAATTTTTGGTTTTCAACTCTCTCAATGTATTCGTTTGAAAAAATATTCCTAATTGTTGTTATTTTTGATTCCCGATAAGTTAAGGTATATCTAAGATCTGTAAATAAAGACATGTTATGTATTTCAATCTAATTATGTACACTAAGTATAACAAAATATTTACTAATTAAAAAACAGATAGCGATAGCATTTTGGTTAAGCAATAATCTTCCACATTTGGATCTATATATCATCCGGTCTGAAATGCAAAGACAAGATTTTCCATAAGTTTATAATTTTTCGCTTTTAAAAATTACTTCTAGACTAGAGCAGGACCTTTTGAAAAATAATTCGTGTCTTTTTGACATTTCAGCAGATACTTTTAACCACAAATGCTGTAAAATCTCTTTGTGATTCCACAATCTGCCCTATAGGCAATAAGTATTTCTTATATCTATATTATATTTACATGGCATGCAGAAAATCACTACATTAAGCGATTTTCTCTATATAATTTTATTTTAATTAATTAGTCTTATTCTAAAGCGTATTCTTAAGTTTATATATGTCCAGTGATCAGGTCAGGTTGTGTAAAACGTTTTAGTCTACGCACTTCATTATCACGTCGCATATTTAGCTGATTAGTGAGTACATTGGGATGCACTGACACTCTTTCGAACTACTTCACACAAACACGTTGAATTACACTTGTTATAGGTTCTAGAGGAATATCGCGTTGTATCACTTTAATTGAAATATAGTACGGAGCATCAACAATGGCACGCAACACTTTATTTTGGAACCGTTGAATGATGGATATATTAGAATTGCTAGCGGTACCCCATAGTTGGATTCCATATGATCAAATAGGCTTGAGTATAGACTTATACAGCCCCCGATGAGCCGATACATTTGATATAATTTCAGTCAAAGTTGATTTCGTTTATAGAGTATGTACTTCTTCCAGGTTAGGCATCGATCTAAGTGCATACCAAGATATTTAACTTGTTCTGCTTGGGGGAGTTGACGATGATTGATATGCTGTAAAATGTATTTAAAATAAATTTCATTAAAATATTACTTAAGAATGACAATAACCAAAACTATCTTATACAATTTGAAACCAAATTATAAAACCAAAAGCAGTAAACTTATCAGTTCCTAGATGATATCTCAAATTCTACTGAATATTTTTATTTTAAATGTGATGGAACGTATCAAAGTAAAAAAAGGTCAAAATGTTCTGTTCTACATGTTACGGCAGTTTTTAAAATTTATAATTTTTTTAAATGACAAATATCAATATTTTGTAATCATTTTACATTATATGATAGAAGGATATAACATACTTTTCATGATATATATATATATATATATATATATATATATATATATATATATATATATATATATAAAGAAGCCTGACACCAAAATTAAAATAAATTAGTTCAGTAGAATTTTAAATATCATTTCAAAGTGTCTCCAAAATTTTAAAACAATAAAAAATATAATTTTTAAAATTTCTGAACAAGGATACCCTCATAATCTAGAATTTTGGGATGATCAAGGTTCTAGTTTTACTACCACAAATACAATATTTATAATAATGAATTAGGATGACTATCAACCCTATTAGAACAACTACAATGAATGTTAACATAATATTCCAATCGAAATCGTATAAACGTTATTTTTCCTCCATTTCAATTATGTAGCCGCAGTTCGTCAGCGATACCAGCCATATATTTTCCCGCAAATACTCTCTGCCCTGGAAAACCGCCGCGATAAATCCTCGAAGTCGAGCCTCTCGGATCTTCCGGGCCCAACTTCTAAATTTGTATCTTAAATCAATTAAGGCCGTTTGACGGTTGTAACGCCGAATAATTATTTCGATCCGTAATATATCTTGCGAGGATATGAGACGGGAACGCTAACCAATGTTGGTTTAATGAAATTACAATTTAATATAACAATGAAAATAACAGATTGTTTGAATAGTTACTGAATTAATTAATTTGTATTGCCTTCCTGGTGCACTCTCTCAGCTAAGGTACATACTTGCCATTCAACAACTTCATTCAGATTCACTAAAATCCCATGAGTGTCCAACCAAAACAATCTTCGTTTACTTGGCTCTAGAGCGTTTACATTTTTCCCATCTGTTTAATCTATTTTATTACATAATTTAACCTTTTTGATGGATATTTCTATTGGTTTTCTTTTCGTAACAATAGTTTTTGTTTTTAGTGACTTGTTAAAAGCATTTTAGGAACAAATAAAACACAGCAAAACTATTTTTTGACTATACTTCCTTCTTATTTGTTTTTGTGTCCTTAATGTGTCTTTCTTTTCTAAACCAATACTATATGTTTCATATTTTTCCCAAATTAATATGTTTCTTCACTAATTCGCCTTTGTCTTACATCTAACAAAACAACCACAGCAACAGCAAAATGACAGCAAAATGATTGAACTGTGCTACTTAATCGATAGATACTTTTAACTTAACCTAAGATAAATTATATAAAAATATATTGATTTATTAGTTAATTTAAAGCATGTAAGGATTTTTAGGGTGTAAGTACAAATTACACTAGAACATTAAACCAACTAGTAGCCACACGCTTCCAAAAGAAACTTCCATTAATGACCAGTACTTATCACTACGTAACCAACACATATGATTCCAAAATCAAATGAATTTAAGAAGCTGTCCAAGATTTCTCTTATAAACATGACACAAAGTTAGGTAACCATATGTTGTCGTAAGCTTTTAACTCTGATTCCACCTATTTTCTGTAAATATAATTGCCAATAAGAATTAGAAGAAACAAATAGTTCATAGAAGATATCCATCAATACAATGTGGCTATATAATAGTTGCTTTTTATTGAAAATGTTTAATTACAATCTATTTGCTCTTTCAAAAGCTATCACACAAACAAAAATACGGTTGTGGGTGGCTTATATCAAAAGCTCTCACACAAAAATACAGGTAAGCACCTTTTTTTGACTATAGCACCTTCTTATTTGTTTTAGTGTCATTAATGTTTCTTCTTTTCCTAAATCTGCATTATATGTTTCGTATTTTTTCACAAATTTTCTTCTGTCTTACATCTAACAAAACAGTCACAGCAACAGAAAGGGGCAGAACTGTGCTACTTAATCGACAGATACTTCCACATTTCATTACATGCAAAACATTAAACCTACTAGTCACCAAACGCAGCCAATAAATTTCTTCGATTAATCACCAGTACTTGTCACTACGTAACTGATACATATGGCCTCGAAATCAAATGGATTTAAGAAGTTGTCGAAGATTTCTCTTATGAACATGACACAAAGTTAGGTAACCATATGTTGTCGTAAGCTTCTAACTCTGATTCCACCTATTTTCTGTAAATATAATTGCCAATAAGAATTAGAAGAAACAAATAGTTCATAGAAGATATCCATCAATACAATGTGGCTATATAATAGTTGATTTTTATTGAAAATGTTTAATTACAATCTATTTGCTCTATCAAAAGCTCTCACACAATATTTTTTCACAAATTGTCTTCTGTCTTACATCTAACAAAACAGTCACAGCAACAGAAAGGGGCAGAACTGTGCTACTTAATCGACAGATACTTCCACATTTCATTACATGCAAAACATTAAACCTACTAGTCACCAAACGCAGCCAATAAATTTCTTCGATTAATCACCAGTACTTGTCACTACGTAACTGATACATATGGCCTCGAAATCAAATGGATTTAAGAAGTTGTCGAAGATTTCTCTTATGAACATGACACAAAGTTAGGTAACCATATGTTGTCGTAAGCTTTTAACTCTGATTCCACCTGTTTTCTGTAGATATAATTGCCAGTAAGAATTAGAAGAAATAAATAGTTCATAGAAGATATCAATCAATACAATGTGGCTATATAATAGTTGCTTATTATTAAAAATATTTAATTACGATCTATTTGCTCTATGAAAAGCTCTCATACAAACAAAAATACGGTTGTGGGAGTCTTATATCAATGTAGCAATAAACAAATACAGAAATAATGAAACTAACGAAAACGAAAATACAGGTAAGCACCTTTTTTGATTATAACATCTTCTTATTTGTTTTAGTGTCATTAATGTTTCTTCTTTTCCTAAGTATACATTATATGTTTCATGTTTTTCTCAAATTAAAATGTTTCTTCACAAATTCTCTTCTGTCTTACATCTAACAAAACAATCACAGCAACAGCAAAAGGACAGAACTGGACAGGACACTTCTATATTTCATTACATGTAAAACATTAAACCTACTAGTCACCTAACGCAGCCAATAAATTTCTTCGATTAATCACCAGTACTTGTCACTACGTAACTGATACATATGGCCTCGAAATCAAATGGATTTAAGAAGTTGTCGAAGATTTCTCTTATGAACATGACACAAAGTTAGGTAACCATATGTTGTCGTAAGCTTTTAACTCTGATTCCACCTGTTTTCTGTAGATATAATTGCCAGTAAGAATTAGAAGAAATAAATAGTTCATAGAAGATATCAATCAATACAATGTGGCTATATAATAGTTGCTTATTATTAAAAATATTTAATTACGATCTATTTGCTCTATGAAAAGCTCTCATACAAACAAAAATACGGTTGTGGGAGTCTTATATCAATGTAGCAATAAACAAATACAGAAATAATGAAACTAACGAAAACGAAAATACAGGTAAGCACCTTTTTTGATTATAACATCTTCTTATTTGTTTTAGTGTCATTAATGTTTCTTCTTTTCCTAAGTCTACATTATATGTTTCATGTTTTTCTCAAATTAAAATGTTTCTTCACAAATTCTCTTCTGTCTTACATCTAACAAAACAATCACAGCAACAGCAAAAGGACAGAACTGGACAGGACACTTCTATATTTCATTACATGTAAAACATTAAACCTACTAGTCACCTAACGCAGCCAATAAATTTCTTCGATTAATCACCAGTACTTGTCACTACGTAACTGATACATGTGGCCTCGAAATCAAATCGATTTAAGAAGTTGTCGAAGATTTCTCTTATAAACATGACACAAAGTTAGGTAACCATATGTTGTCGTAAGCTCTTAACTCTGATTCCACCTGTTTTCTGTAGATATAATTGCCAGTAAGAATTAGAAGAAATAAATAGTTCATAGAAGATATCAATCAATACCATGTGGCTATATAACAGTTGCTTTTTATTAAAAATGTTTAATTACGATCTATTTGCTCTTTCAAAAGCTATCACACAAACAAAAATACGGTTGTGGGTGGCTTATATCAATGAAGCTTATATACAAATACTGAAATAATAAAAATAACGAGATACACACAAAAATACAGGTAAGCACCTTTTTTTGACTATAGCACCTTCTTATTTGTTTTAGTGTCATTAATGTTTCTTCTTTTCCTAAATCTGCATTATATGTTTCGTATTTTTCTCAAATTAAAATGTTTCTTCACAAATTCTCTTCTGTCTTACATCTAACAAAACAATCACAGCAACATCAAAAGGACAGAACTGTGCTACTTAATCAATAGACACTTCTATATTTCATTACATGTAAAACATTAAACCTACTAGTCACCTAACGCAGCCAATAAATTTCTTCGATTAATCACCAGTACTTGTCACTACGTAACCGATACATATGGCCTCGAAATCAAACGGATTTAAGAAGTTGTCAAAGATTTCCCTTATAAACATGACACAAAGTTTGGTAACCATATGTTGTCTCTGATTCCACCTGTTTTCTGTAGATATCAATGCCATTAAGAATTAGAAGAAATAAATAGTTCATAGAAGATATCAATCAATAGAATGTGGCTATATAATAGTTGCTTTTATTGAAAATGTTTAATTACGATCTATTTGCTTTATCAAAAGCTCTCACACAAACAAAAATACTGTTGTGGGCGGCTTATATCAATGAAGCGACATACAAATACTGAAATAAAGAAAATAACGAGAATAAAAATACAGGTAAGCACCTTCTTTTGACTATAGCACCTTCTTATTTGTTTTAGTGTCATTAATGTTTCTTCTTTTCCTAAGTCTACATTATATGTTTCGTATTTTTCTCAAATTAAAATGTTTTTTCACAAATTATCTTCTGTCTTACATCTAAAAAAACAATCACAGCAACAGAAAGGGGCAAAACTGTGCAACTTAATCGACAGATACTTCCACATTTCATTAAATGTAAAACATTAAACCTACTAGTCACCAAAGGCAGCCAATAAATTTCTTCGATTAATCACCAGTACTTGTTACTACGTAACCGATACATATGGCCTCGAAATCAAACGGATTTAAGAAGTTGTCAAAGATTTCCCTTATAAACATGACACAAAGTTTGGTAACCATATGTTGTCGTAAGCTTTTAACTCTGATTCCACCTGTTTTCTGTAGATATCAATGCCATTAAGAATTAGAAGAAATAAATAGTTCATAGAAGATATCCATCAATACAATGTGGCAATATAATAGTTGCTTTTTATTGAAAATGTTTAATTACGATCTATTTGCTCTATAAGAAGCTCTCATACAAACAAAAATACGGTTGTGGGAGGCTTATATCAATGAACCAATAAACAAGTACAGAAATAATGAAACTAACAAAAACAAAAATACAGGTAAGCACATTTTTTTGACTATAACACCTTCTTATTTGTTTCAGTGTCATTAATGTTTCTTCTTTTCCTAAATCTGCATTATATGTTTCGTATTTTTCTCAAATGAAAATGTTTCTTCACAAATTCTCTTCTGTCTAACATCTAACAAAACAATCACAGCAACAGCAAAAGGACAGAACTGTGCTACTTAATCGATAGATACTTCTATATTTCATTACATGTAAAACATTAAACCTACTAGTCACCAAACGCAGCCAATAAATTTCTTCGATTAATTACCAGTACTTGTCACTACGTAATCGATACATATGGCCTGGAAATCAAACGGATTTAAGAAGTTGTATAAGATTTCGCTTTTAAACACGAAACAATTTAGGTAAATATATCTTAATATAAGCTTATAACTATTTGCTCATCTAAAACTCTCAAAGTCACTCTTACGATACAAACATACTGTTCTGGTGGTGCTTCGAAACTTCAATTTTGTATAACTGAAGCAATAACCAAATTCCAAAATAACAAAAATAACTAGAAGAATCGGATACTGTCATATTCTTTAGATGGTGTTGCCTCTATGACATAAAAAATGACACGCTTTGTTAAATAGTTTCAAAATACTAGCAGTTTCTCAACATAACCAATGTCGTAAATCCAAAACAACGTAAATAAACCGCGATTTCCTATTCAACATAAAACCAAAATCGGTAAACTTATCCCGACGGCAGCCACGATATATTGCGGATCGAATAATTGTTCTAGGCCCAATAGGCCTAAAAGGTAATTGATTTAAGATTAAAATTCAGAACCTCGGGGAAGGTTACTGAAATTTATGGTGGCGGCGTTCCATTGGGAAGAGGGAAATTTGCTAAGAATATATATGGACGGACCGCCGTACAGGGAAAAAATCGCGAAAAAAATGACGTTCTTGTTTGCCCCTAAACTGATATTAATCGCTCCGTTTAAAAACAATTTTAAATCGATAAATAAAAATTACGTTTCGAAGGTTTCGGAGCGAATTCAACGTAGATTTATAACTTTTTGATGTGGAAGTATTATAACTTTACACGTCGAATGAAAAACTTCAATACAAAACAGGTTTTTGATTAAATATTAACTTATTGATCTTAAAATTCAATCTTGAACAAAAAAAAAATCCTTAAAAAAATATTTTTACTATTATATTTATATTTTTATTAGTTATAAATAATCAATATTATAACAGGTGAATTAAAAAGTCGCCAGCCTAACGCATAGATGGCGATACTAGAATTAAATGCATATGTTTTTAGTTAGCTCTAACCATCAAAAGATGCGTGTATAAATTAGATAGCTGTCGGATCATTAGTTTGTGAATTATAGCATTTTGAGTGAAGTATTTGTTATTGTAAAAAAAATACATAAAAAGAAATTTCGCGTCTTGATATAATATTGCTTTTTGAAGGGAAAAAATACAGTTGAAGCAAAAACTTGACTTTATGCCAAGTTTCCGAATACTGTTCCAGAAGAATGAACCATCAAGGATTGGTATGCAAAGTTTAGACGTAGTGAAATGAGGACCGAAGGCGGTGAACGCAGTGAATATCCAAAAGAGGTTGTTACCGACGAAAATATTCAAAAAAGCCACAAAATTATCATGAATGACCGTAAATTGAAATTGAATGAAATAGCAGACACTCTGAAGATATCAACTGAAGGTATGCGTCATATCACTCACGAATATTTGGGTATGAGAAAGCTCTGTGCAAAGCGGGTGCCGCGCGAGCTCACTTTTAACTAAAAACAGCGACGAGTTGATGTTTCAGAGCGGTATTTGAAGATGATCAAGCGTAATAAACCCGAGTTTTTGCGTCGATATGTGACAATGGATGAAATACGGCTCCATCATATCACTCCGAAGACCAATCATACATTATGGCGTATGACCAGAGGCTAAAAATTGATTCCTTTTTCAGTAAAGCGATTAAAAATTACCTATGGTCAAACAGCATATATCATTGATTAATGTTGATTGGTAGTAAAAAAATCTAAAATTTTATTTTGCCCTAATCTATTACTACACAAAACAAAAAGTGTTTTAATAATTTTCAATACTTGAGTTGACTATTCCTGGATCAAACATGGCAAGTCAAGGAAATATCCATAGATATAAACAATATAGTAATCATGTAAATGGTTCTGTCAAATAAAAGTTTGTTCACATATACCTGGACTTCATTTTGTTCTGTTATAATTCCATAATTATGTGTGACTTCCTGTTATTAAATCGAACAAATTGATAATATAAAAAAACAATCACGTGAATGTGTTCTTGCCTTCTCTTCTGTCACATTTACGTTTTCACATATAAATCTTGTCGTGTCCACATTTAAAGTAGAGACGATACCTATAATCGAAACCGGGTACTTTTCAGCCGCTATATAATATTCCTCCAATAATTTATCTTTTATAACCTCACCTTTTGTTGATCTTCGAACGAACACAGAACGTAAATCTATTTTAGAATTAATAATTAATAGATATCCCTTTATTTCGTGTGCCTGTGTCAGATTTATTGCCTAATACTGACTGCGCAAATCATTTCCTTTATTATCAATCACCTCTAATACAAAGGAGGCTAGAGTGTAATCGTATTTATCTCGAACATGTGGGTTTTGTAGAGCTATTAATAGAAACTAATCGGGATGATATAGAACTGATCTCCCGGTCGAATGGAGAAGCTTTATATATACGCTTTCAAAAATTGGTAATACTTCGATAATCTTCAAGTTTCTAAAAAAATTGAGAATTTCTTTTATTTCTTAATGTTTTAGGTATGAAAAAATAACTTTTTCTCAATAAGACTACTATTTAGAAATATTATAGAACCACAGCTCAGCAAATGTTGACTTACAACTGCTTAAAAAAGAAATAATGCTACTTAAAAGAAATAGTGATATCATTAATATATGATACCGTTACAGAGCATCTCGAAGTCAGTTCTTTCAGAGCTAATATCCCAATTATTCTCAAATTTGTTATGTGCCACGAATATAATGCATATTTTATATTATTTCAGAAGTCTATAACAGTACAGGGTTGAAAGGGATGAGACTGAACGTGCCAAGGGCTGTGAGGACTGGTCATTCGGTTACCCTCAGTTGTGAGTACGACCTAGAAGGAGCGCCGCTTTACTCGGTGAAGTGGTACCGAGAAGGCTACGAGTTCTACCGATATGTACCGAAAGAGGAGCCTCCAACGAGGGTCTTCACGCAACAGGGTCTACATGTTGATGTAAGTATTTTCTACCACTGGAAAGTGTAAAATATATTGTCGTAACTGAAGAATTCAGATTTGGAGTGAAAATATGTTTTTTTTTACTTTCCCATCTTTTTCTTAACCAGGAAATAGCTGAAAATGATAAAGTTTTTGAGAAATATTTCTCTTATATAGTACAATACAATCAAGAAACCAACTAAGAGAAAAACAAAAATTAGTTGATTTCGAACAAACGTTTTTGAATTAACTTTTCTCTAGCTTGTACTAGCTAAACCGTCACTAGCTTTTTGGGTTTATCAGCATGTCCAAGCCTTGGTATCAATAGCTTTTCGGTTTATTAAGTTAAACATTTATCAAACAACGATAATATTGAAATTCATAAAGTACTTAACTCTCGTTTATGTTATGAGATTCCAAGAAAGTCAAACATTATAAAAAATCAACAAATGGATCGAGTTTCATGCCCTTTTATTATAATTTGCCATTTTCTTCCCTATTTGTTAAAAACGAATGAAATTACAAGTCATATCTAAACATTGCTATCATATTAATGGATTTAATGAAAACTCACAATTTACAGGTCTGTGATAGGCCGATCTTTATCATATCTTGATCCTTTGCAATAATCAAGTGAAATTAAATAGACGAAGAAGGGATGTAGTACTGCAACACAATCTATTGTCTTCCATTGTTATGTTGCTAGAAATTTAAATTACTGAACTAATTACTAAACATTTCTCTTACATACCAGAACGCTCGAATACTTTTTATTATATTGGTGATAAGTTTGTTCTTGTACCAATACCTCATGATTAGTTTATCCTAAAAATTATTGATACCTGCATTACCTGCAACAAACAAAGCAACATAAGAATTCTTTATATTAAACCCAGATTATCCTGGCGCAAACATAATAATAACAATAAAATAACCGAGTTATAAATATTATCAGCCCAATTTTCATTCAACGTGAACTAAAACGCGAGGCCCTTTTTGTGTAGCCAAATAAAAGACGCGTGGGCCTTCACCTCTCTTTATTTTCAGAGAGAACAGAAAAAATCCGACCTGACAGGGCACCACGTTCACGAAAAATCTGCACGGGAAGGAATCCGGGACCGGCCACGGGGAAAAAAGGGAGAAAAGAAAGAAAAACACATTCTAACAATTGCGCATCGCATTCCTTTTCATATTTTAACATTTTAAATGAATTTAATATGTTCCGGTACTCGGTAGCCTTAACCTTTTTTCCGTATTCCTCCTCGTTCGGAGGGGAGGGCCGCGTCGAATATACGTTGCCCTTTTTTTACCGGATGAAATATTTCCCTTTGACGATGGAAATAGAGAAAATTACGAAACGTTACGACGACGGTGTGGAATTTGTTCTGGTTTATGGAAATACCAATAACTGAGCCGTTTCAATTTGCCGACGGGGTTTTTTCGACTGTTTTCTTCTTTTAGCGCGATTGAAAATGTCTATTTTGCAATAGGTATAAACAATTTCTTTTTTTGTTTACAGTTATGAGTGAATGATTTATTGGGTTAAATTTTCCGTGAAAGAGTACGACCGCTATTAAAGATAATTTCTATATGTTTCGAGTGGATTCCTGATCTTCTACTCTCCATTACAATTAATATCGTCTTGTTACTGCATGTATCTTTATTTACTTTGGCTTCTTTAGATTTTTTCATTTCTTTATTTCTTACATATTAATCTTTAATTCCTTTATATTGTTGTTCAGTTGTCGCCATCGTTGATTTATATTGTTTTATTGTTTTATTCGTTTCTTGAGTAAATTTTTTTATTATTTCGTTTTTTTCTGGTTTCAAAACTTTTATTATTAGTGCTCTCCTGTTTCTTTTCTACTTACCAGCTTCCCTGTTCTTATTTAATTTTCAGCACATCTGTATGTAACTAAACATTAATTGCATTGTTTTTTTTGGCTTGGAAGTTTCTTTTGTTTACTGTTATTCCTCTTCTTTTACGTCGTTTAATTCTTCTCCCCTCTTAATTTTATTATTTTTCCTTGTCTTATTTTCTCATTTTCAATCTTTTTACATATTTCTAACTTTCAATTAGATTTACAGTCTTCTGTTTTTTAATGTACTCTGTACCCTGTATGAATTTTCTTTGCTTTTATATTTACGTACATCCTATTTTTCTTTGGATTCTCCTTCCTTTCAATATCTCTGTTTCTCCTTTTTCAATAACGCTCTTTGTCATTTGGTCTCTCTAACTGTTCTAATGCCTCGATTTCCTTAACTTCGGACCAGATTGGACTGATCTCTTTAATAGATTTCTTTGAAAATCTTCAGTTTTTATTTGAGCGTGTTTTTTGTTCCAATTGTATTCCAAATATTAGTAGGTTTTTTTCGTTCTCCCTCTAGTTTGTATCTTCTTTTATATTGATTTATACCAATTGTGTACCACGATGTTTTATCTAAATTTGATAGAGTATTTATTCTATTATATTGATATCAATTCAAATAATATATATACATCTATTACAAATAATATATTTCCTTATATATATATATATATATATATATATATATATATATATATATATATATATATATATATATATATATATATATATATATATATTATTTGCTAAAGAATGTTTCCCATATTTCAAACTCCTTAATTAATTTCCCTATTTCTCCATATTGTGTACGTAAAAAAAGGAAAAAAAATTGATTGCGCCTTCGATATGTTTTTCTCTGGAATATGAAATATGCTTCCATAGATGTGACAATGGAGGAAATCACGAATATGATGATATCGAATCCGTTATGGTTTATGAACAGCGCTAACAACGGAATCGTTTCAATTTTCCCGACAAAAGATTACCTAACGTAATATATTTCGTATTCGGGATGTGGAGGAACGGCTCCGACAGACGCAAGTGGAAAAACAAAGAAAGAAAATGACGAGGCGCTCGCTTAGCTATGATCGAAAAGGCCAATTTTCGAACGATTCCATTGGACACAAATAAAATAGGTTTCATATTTTCGCATATTTTTCAATTTTGTCTTTTAAAATATTGAATTATTTGTTTTTGTAGTGTGTAATTTTAACGTATTGGTATTTCTCATATAAGACCCTCAAATGAAACAATGTAATGGACTTTATATATAGGTTAACTAGATAAGATACTTTTATAAGGATCGTGAATTTATATTCATGATTCCCTGCTTTTGATAAGGACACATGATTATTTTTCAACATCTTATTTCCCGATAGCCACTAGTGTATTTGAGTTATTTCTCCATTTTAGGTATTTCAGGGTATTGCCGGCAAAAAAATGGCTATATTCGAAATAAGTAACATCACCAAAATATAAATGATGGCAAACGAAATGCCACAAAATGTCGATTTATATGCCGCGAAATTATAAATTATATTTCAAATCATATAATAATATAATCGGAACATATGCATATACAGTAATGCATTGTATACATGAATATTCTAGATAAAATTCATAAAACTGTTAGAGATAAATCACTATTAATCACTATTTGTTTAATATTATAATTGCTGTAAAAAAACTTATAAAACAAAACATATAAAAGTTAGTAAACGAAGCCCCACAAGAAGTGCGAATCATATACCGACAAATTATGAGTTATGATTAAAACCATAACCTTATTAAAAAGCCGAAAATTAAACTGCTATGTACTCTTGAAGATTATGGAGTACAGTAGAATTTTAAAAATGTATATATATTTTTCTTAGGTTGGAAATTTATTCAATAATGTATTATATACATGAATATTCTAGGTAATTTTATTAAACTGTTAGAGATAAATCACTATTAATTATTTTTATAATTATTATCGATGCTGTAACAAAATTCACGAAATAAGAATATAGAGTTAAACACAAGACCTCACCAACCGTGCGAATAACATATCGATAAATTATGAATTATTTCTCAAACAAACAAAAGACAGAAAACTGGACTACTTTGTATTTTAGAAGGATATTGAATAAAGTGGATTTTAATATACTTTAATTAATTATGCTGAATTCTTGTTGTGTAATATATTATATATATGAATATTCTAGATAAATTTTATTATATTGCTACAATAAAAGCATCGTTAATCAGTCTTTGTTATTATTGTTGCTGTTATAATGATTATTATTATAAATAAAAGTATAAATCTTTTAAGCAAAAAAGGTATAAAACATAGTAAACGCAGTTTCACAATAAATGCGAATCATATACCGACAAATTATGAATTATGTTTCAAACTAAATCATCATTGAAAAACACAAGGCTGGACTGCGGTGCACTTTTGAAGAAGAATCAATAATATATATATATATATATATATATATATATATATATATATATATATATATATATATATATATATATGGATATTCTGGTTATATCTCACTAACCAGTTACATATGATGTATTTTTAATATGTTTTTATTATTATTGTCATTGCTGGAGCATAAATTATATATCAAAATATATAAAGGATAGTAAACACAACAGCTTCCTAATTTTAACCCATTTCCGCCAATCCCCTTTCTTTTCTTTTTCGGGAAACAACTTCGATACCGTGTAAGCCGACGCCTAAGTGCGAATCATATTCCGACCAATTAAGGATTATGTTTCGCTAATGGAGTAATCGAGATAAAGGAATTCGTTCGTCTGACGATCGCCTGGTTTTCTGTTTCAGGTGTCCGTGTCGAACGCACACAACGTCACGTTACTGTCAGTGGGCCGTGACATATCCGGACAGTTTCAATGCGAAGTGTCCGCCGACGCCCCATTGTTTCACACACAATTAATGTCGGCGCCGATGACGGTGGCAGGTAAGACACTAGACATTTCGAGATCTCATCCATTGTTTCTTTTCGCGTTTTGTTTACGCAGATCTGGTGCATGTTTGCCGAGAGCAAAGGCGAGCGGGACAAAGAGATACCATAGTGAATGCTCCCATTGTTTTTCGTGATTATTACATCGCTTTCGCAATTGTTTCGCATGGTTATAATTTTTATTTCACTCATTATTTATATATTTAAATTCAAATTTGCGTGTGACTTATTTTTGACAGTTTCTTTTTGGGTTTAAGATAATATTAGAAAAATTATTGAACATTTATAATCGTAGAGTAAATAAAGAAAAATATTTCGCAATACCCAATATCAAGATAACACTAAAATCGTTTTTTAAATCCATTTTTAGTTGGCTTGAATGGAAAAATATCAGGAGTCGTGGTTGGGTTATCTATTTTTTATCACTATTTTATGTGTGCATGGCATGATGCAAGAAACATTTAGCATCTCTATAGGTTTCTATCACTATATTATAATGAAAATTAGTTACTTTTCAAGCATGTTCGATCTAAGAACTGTTGCGTAACCGCATCGTTTTCCTTTCGAGAAGTTTCTAGCTCTATTTAAAAAATATTAAGATCATAATAATAGTTCCAAATTAACTGTATTAAGCATTATTGGTGTGTGACTCAGCATTGCTTTTTCTGCATATACATATATACATGGAGCTTTTCTATATATTTTTCTTTCAGTAAGTTAAGCTATATTTAGCATAATTATTAATTAATGGGTAATGGTTCTAAACATATTAACAAAAGTAGAGATGTTGCAAAATATGACGATATTTTTGGGCTCAATAAATCTATATATTTTCCAAGAAGTATCGATAGTTGTAAATAAGAGTATCGAACTTTTAGTTGCAAGGTAAACTATCGATATTAAAAGCGTACGGTTTCTAGAACATCCGAACATTAAGTGATTTTTATAAAGAAAAGTAGGACTGAACCTGAAAAAGTTCGATACGCGTATTGAGGTTTTGCGATTTCGCCTCAAACATCAAGTGTTCGATATGGCGAGTTTTTCGTGGTTTGGTATCGACATTTTTTCTCGACAATACATTAAAAGCGCAAAATCAAATAACGTACCCAAATTGTATGTTGTGACGGATTATTTGTGTGTGTGTGTGTGTATTTTTTGTTTATATAAGACTTCTGTTAATTAACTAGAATACTATTAGAATAATAGAATAGTGTTTAACAGGAAAATATGAGGACAATAATTTGAACGGGTATCTTTTTCAAGATGTTAAGCTTAAAATCTTTGTTGTATCGCACCTAACAATTTTGGGGATATGTTACAAAACTGATAAAATGTATGATATAGCTTTGGATTAAAGATGTTAACGGAATACGATTAAGTAGAATAAGAATAGAGTTTAACAGAAAAATATGGGGAATTTGTTCTCAATATAATGAAATAGTGAGATACAGTAATTTTGTTTATTATGTCATAACATTATATTTATACTAGTTTTGATATTTATATAGTATTTCTATATATACTTTATATATTTTTATGAATTTTATGAAATAAATTTGTTTTAAAAATTAAATTTAGTTCGTAGAAGAACCTACGAAATGCATTGACAACAAAATATTTTCATTAGGGTTTTCTCTAAAGGACATGTAATGAAATTAACCTATCATATTTTTGAATAGCGATCATAGCATCATCTAGTGATTGGATGTTCCAAAACTTTTCTCCAGGAACCTTATTTAGTTGCTTGTTTGTTATTCTGTGTCTACAATACCATATAATTTTCTCGTTTTTGCTTCTATTCAAAAATGACTAATCATAATTTATATTCCTCCGACCTTAATCGCATTTATTAAATATTAAAATAATATAATATTACGAAAAGTACGAATCCCCCGTCCGAAAAAGGATAAAGGCGCCGGCGAAGTCATAGAGGTGAAAATTAATTTTGCTTTGAACAAGTCTCGTTCCGAGGCAGAAGAGATAAAACCGAAAATCTCGCTTGTTTTGGGCTGTTTAAAATTTATATCGGTACGCTGGTTCAACACACCGTCTCCATTAAATATTTAGGGCAATTTCGGCCCGGCTGAATACGGTATCGGTCTTCCTGAAAAGAAATTTTAATTAGTTTTTCGGCGTCCACACTTATATTTACTTTTGTTTCGCTTGCCGAGGCAATATTTGCTATTGGCCGGAGTCTTATTTGTTGTCTCATTCCGGATGCGTGGCGTAGGTACAACCGTTTTAATTAGTGATGTTTTTGACCGTCAAATGGCGCTCGATAAATATTTAATAAGGTAACAAAGGTCCCAAAAAACATAAGGAATTTATTCATTCTTTCCACCAGTCATTGTTGATTTAACCTAATTCAAATATTGTCATCTTATTGCTAGTTGTAACTAGATACTCACTATCTGGTGAATTCGAAGAAAACATTGTTAATTCTAATTTCCTGATAACCTCTGAGAGAATATTATCAGAATATAAAAAATCAACAATATAAAGTATATTATAATGAATAATGGCACTGTTCTTATTTTTATTTTAGTTCCAAGCGGGTAATAAAACTAACTATTTAAAAGTTGTCGAAAATGTATTAGGATACCTTCATCAAAATGTATTCATCAAAATATATGTCGTGTAACGTTCTTTAGATTATGTAGTATCAACCAATAGAGAATATTAAATAAATATTTATCAAACAAAGCTTTCTGTTGGACTCAACCATTATTTTTATCAGTAACTGTTGTTTTAACACATTCACTGCTACTGGTGGTTTATGTTTATTAACCTTCACGCACCTTCAGCTTGAACCTTCACGCATGCTGAGACTCGGACAATATACCTAATCTAACGCTAGAAAAATTCTGGAACGTATAACGGTATCGCCAAGTAGGCGTCCCTAGCACCACAGTAAATAACTGGTGGTTACCACTGTGACACTAGACGCACCGAATGTGTTAACTAAAGTCAAATATTACCATCTTATTGTGAATTATAATAAGATAATTGCTATCTGGTCAATGTGAAAGAATCGTGTTAATTTTTAAGTCAATTCGAACTGAATCAGAGGCTTTTTTCTTTTGATAAAATAAGAAATGTAATGCGTGAAGCAAATGTGCGTTTGCAAGCAGGAAACTTGCAGGCATTTTCAAAGAATTCGAAATATATGATGGTGTTGCTTTCGCAAAATTTTTCAGATAAGAGTTTGAGACTTTATGTCAGTAGAATATAAAGTCATATGTGCCAAATCATATTATTGTTAACTTAAGTTTAACGAGATCTATTAGGAAATCCGGTAATGACTTCACGGTACATCTGGTACACTTTTATGTTATTTATAGTTCTTCAAGGTTATTCATATATCTATCAGTTACTCCATATATCGTGATAACCTCGGAAAACTAATTCATATTTCAAAGAAAGGTACTAAAAGTATTTCACAGTCTTCTAGAACATGATCAAAAATAACCACGAAAATGTCTTATCAAATCAATCTTATCAATTTTTAAGACATGTACTTACACTCCCTCACTGGTAAAAATTTACTACGTTTTCTGCAGTTGATTCAAGTAAGCATTGAACCTAGTTTTCTGAGGTACACTAATTACATTTCAGGTCCTGCAATATTTCAATGAAGGCTGTTTATTCTTGTTTGTGAAACAATGTGGTAGGTCCCGCGCAAAATTTTACGGTATCCCAATTGTTCGACAACGAAGCTGGACGCGTTACTTGAATTTCGTAATATGGTTTGCAACATGTTTGTATGATTTGCCGGCAATTCTAAATGAAATTGTCGACGAATTTGCGATGTATAGCCTGTTATATCGATCGATATTCGCTGCATGTTTTTCCAATAATTTTGTGTTCCTAAAGACCACATTTATAACATTTTATTAGGAAAATAAAATAAGCGTACATTACTTCAAAGGTATTCTCTTGAAAGTTTAAATTTTGCAATAGGAAAATAAAATTGCGTCAAAGTTTTGTTGAAGTTGCACTGCATACACATTGCAGGAGGTTTTCCCTCATTCTTGCTGAGATAGTGTTTGTGAAAGAAGGGAAATATTACAATCAATCCATTTAAGGAGCTTGTTTGCCCATTCTTCTTTATAGTTACAATATAACCTATATAATCCCGAAATATTAGGAATACGATGTTTAAAGCATATTTATCCACGACATCCAGTCATTGAGATTATTGAGATTAACAACCCAAAAACAGATCAAGCCGCAGTAGCTTTTCCAATATACAGGAAATGAATTCTTCACGTATCTCAGTTCCAAATAAAAACAGTGATCAAAACTAACATAAAAGATGGTTTAATATTGTACCAAACTATCTAAATAATTTAATATTGATAAGATCAAAAGCCAGAACGCAAGGACGGAAGGACGAGATTTAATGAAAAACATTTGAAGTTCTGCATAGACATTTTATATGATCTCTAGATTCACTTTCCATATTACCATACTTTCAGTAACGTAAATACCTCGGATGTAACTAGTATAAAATATAATACGAGAGTGGTTCAAATATGATCCAGACAAATATTCTGACACGTTTATTTACTATTGAAAATATTTACGAAATTTTACAGTTTTTCTAGATATCGGCCCTCACAAGTTACGCATTTTGTTCATTTTTCCGGAAGTTTTTTGATGCCGGTATCGAAGAATTCCTTGGGCAACTCAGACAACCATGTGCGCATGAACTCCCTCTACCTCGTCGCCGGTGTTGTATATTTGACCTCCGAGCGCTTCTTTTAGTGGTCTAAACATGTGGTAGTCGCAGAGTGATAAATCCGGACTGTAAAGGAGGTGTTCCAGTACCTCCCACCATAATTCGGATATTGTATCGAGCGTGAGACGCACGTTATGGGGTCGCGCGTTATCCTGGAGAAGAATCGCACTTCGTGCTGGAATGCTCCTCCGTTTCGAGCGATAAGCGGATTCCACGTATGTTTTCAGAAGGTTAGAGTAGTATGCAGCATTAATGGTGCGTTGGGTGCGCAGGAAATTACGCTTCGCCGGTCCCAGAACACCGTACACAGAACCTTACCCGTGGACCTGGTTGTCTTCGCCTTGGCTGGCGCCCCTTCCTCCTTCTTCCTCCATTCTTTAGACGACTTGCTTTCGGGAATGTAATAGTGTACCCATGTCTCGTCTGTAGTGCAGAATCTCGTTAAAAAACTGCCCCCCTCTGCCTCGTATCGCGTCACCGGTGACAAACTTCAGGAAGTTCAACAGTTTATTAACCCATCGCGCCCTTATTTCATCTAGAACATTCATCCTACGGTTGTCCAAAGTGAGTTATTGCACGTGGCGAATGTGTTCTAGTGTGATGCTGGCTCGCAATCGACGATCATGCGGCTCATTATCGACTGTTTCGCGGTCTTCCTTGAATGCTTTCGCCCATTTAAACACGGCAGCCTTACTCAGGCACGCACTACCGAATTGATTGTGCAAACGCAGAAAATTTTTCCTCGTTTTAACGCCTTTCCACACCAAAAATGAATGAATATACATAGCTTTACGGCGGTCGGCACTTGACGTTCACTCATGGTCTTAACAGGCGCGTGAAACATGCGCTACCGACGACAGCTATGCCATACTGTTCGTAAGGAACACAGCTATCAGATGCTCAAGCCACGATCTTCAAAACATATATGCGCGCCGTCTGCAACGTTTGTCTCCATCATATTTGAACCACTCTTGTATTATCACATATTTAATTCGTATTCTACAAACATGCGTTCGTTATGCCACTGACAATTGTTCAAAAAAAAAACTTAGATCCATTCATTTTTAACCAACACGAGGCCGGAAAGCGATTTTTGATATTTGATAAAAAATGTGCTGGGACGTTTTCCGAACTGAACAATTTAATTAGTAGGAATATGGCAAAATAAAAGCCATTCTATATTTAATACGATGTAGAGTTGATTTTTGGGATATAACGAATACGTGTAACTATACGAGCCGGTGGATATTTTATAAATAAACATGCAACGGCAAGCAAATAAAAGCCATCAAATTGAGAGAGGAATATTTTTTAATACTGCGGAATGAAGCTTTTAAAACTGTTTAAATAAAAAGCGTTCGGATAACAGAGCTTTTCGTACAATACCGATATGAAAACGGAAATATGTAGTGAAAAGGATATAATAAACTCTTTTGTATTGATTACATTTATAACTTAAAAAGTTAATTGTAACTAGTGGTCGCTCTGTGGTCGAAATTTGACTACAATTAATGTTTCTCTCAAAACACAGCAAAGTGAATTGTTTAAAAATGCTACTGAGGCTCACATATATACCATAGCATTAATTAAAATAATAAATGTCCGTATATTAAAATATATTTCTAAATATTTTAAAATCTCCTTTTTACCAATGAAGGTTTATATGTACTGGACCTACAGTTTACAAGTTTACCGCCCTCGGCATTAAGCTTACCGACGACTGGCCAGTGACAACGTTAGAGACCATCCCAGAAGACATCCGGTCTTACCCAGCCTGGTTACTAGCGTGATTGGTATGGTTATTCCTTGTCGAATTTCCCACTGTTGCCTAAAAACATTTACAATTACAATCACAAACATAAAGTAAATTCATGTCTCGGCAGTATTCAAACTCACGACCATCGCAACAGTAACAGGACCGTCCTTTCGCCTTGACCACTGCGCCAACGAAGCCATACCGGCTAAAATACATTAAAATAACTTTACCAAAAACTAAGTTAGTATATAATATTTTCTAAATGATATTCCATTAAGTTTCAATAAACTATAAAATATTGATAAGTTAGTAGATCACTGAACATTATAACAAAGTATCATAACTAAGATTATCTCCAGAACTGTAATAACATCAGATCATCAAATATAAATATACATGATGTTTCTTTACCTTTATATTATCAATATAAATTTGAAATAATAAATAAAGTAATATATGTATATTAAAACAGACAAAATATGAATAAAAAAAATTGAAACTGATATTGTATTTTGGCAATATATTAAAACGATAACGAACATAATTAAGTAGTATTATAAAAGTATTACTATTAGAAAATCAAAATAATTGATACAACGTTGTGTTCATTTTGGAACTAACAACTCACCACCAAATGAGGAGTTAAACTTCAATGAAACTATTTTACTACTGTCATCCGAAATGCATTCTCCACATAGTCCAGATAAGACACCCTCTGATTGTTATTTGCTCGATGTTTGCAGTGCTCTATCAGTGAAGTTAAGCTGCTTTCAAGGACAACTTGTAACAATGAATGAATTCAATTTTTCGACAACGGCTTCATGGATTCACTCAATAAAAACGATATTGTCATGGAGACCACAAAAATACTAGAAAAATTTTACAGGAAAAAAACACGTCACCTAATTCCTAGACCTAATTGTTGTTTCACTGATTACTCATCAATATAAAGAAGTCGAAAAAACATGATGGAGTTTATCTTAGACCGGATAATTATTGTTTTTCGTAGCAGACTGGTCGAGAAGAAACCTGCTGAATGGTAATTTCATTTTTAATTAAACCGAAGCCTATTTTCTTTCGGCCTCTTTTCTCGTTCACCCCATTGCCGATAGATTTTATTGCTGACGTTTATTGTCTGCGAACGACAACATTTCGAACGTTTTCGGGGTTTTGCCTGTTCGCGTCGTATTTATTTTGGCAATAACCTTTAACCGTCACAGCATCAGCTATATTGTTTTGGGCGATGTAAAAATATGATTTATGAGGAGGGTGAATGTCCGGAACACTATATTTATAGCCCATAGATAAACAGAAATGGTAAGAAATGGACAGAAGATGACATAAACCCTCATAGACTCCTCTTAAACTAAGAAAAACATTATTTTACAAAGAACGTTGATTTAATATATTCTTTATAAATAACTTTAAACTTTTAACTTTTTGTCTTTATAACATAATTAACTATGATACTCATTATTTATTTGTAGAAAATTTAATATAACTTCTAAATGTTTGAATATTCTATTCGATTTCATAGTTTAACTAAATACGATATGGCTTTATTTTAGATATTACTTTCAGAAAGTCTCCGTAATTTTTTTAGCTCTGATAACAATTTGTTGTTTGCATAAAAGTTTAACATATCTCCTGAATATCACACATTTTCACAAATACAATTTTATTCCATGTTTATGTCTTCATGTTTGTTTCATATCATATATAACTTCATTATTTATGTAGTTTTAGAAATGACTTCATCGTGTATATAAATCTGATGCCCCTTTATTAATTCCATAAAAGTTTATCATAAATTAAATATTTGGCATGTTCAACCTGATTTCATAATTTATCTATACACGATAATATAATTATGTAATATGATGTACATAATTTTATTCTTTATGTTATTTTAGAAATGTCCTCTTAATTTATTTCACACTGAAGTTCATTTACTATAGAAATGTCTTTATAATTTGATTAACTCTGATGCCTATTTGTTATTTTCGTAATATCCAACTTTTAGCCTATTCAGTTTGATTTCATAATTTAATCATATATGATCTACCTTTATTCCTTATGTTACTTTAAAAATGTCTTCATAATTTATTTAACGCTGATACGCATTTGTCAGTTGCATAAGAGTTTGACATATCTTCCGCATTTTTACATGTTCAATCTTATTTCATAATTTAACTATATATTATACGCCATTATTCATAAAATTTTACTTTAAAAAAGTTTTCATAATATTTTATGTAAATTCTCATCTATCAATTATCTATTATTTACACAAAAATTAGGGATAGTTACCGGAATATAGGTTCCAAAAATTATATATATTACATTACTACACAATTTAAATATAAATGGTACTATTTGTTAATTGACTTTGCAAATGGACCCAGTAGGTAGCCGTGCGGACTTCGAAGAGTTTAGCACGTCGACAATAACGTACTAGGGTCGAAAGTTGCTGGGGCTAAAAGTCGTTCAAAAAAACTTAATGATCGTAAAAATTGGAAGTTAAAAAGTGAGTGCGATGAATGTCGATAAATAATATAACAGTATTGAGATCGACTATAACTAAATTATTTTATTCTCATGCATAATTTCTCAATGGGTTTCATAATTTATTTGTATTTATATATATACTTTGTTAGCAAAATAGGCAAATTTAAAACATATATAATTCTTGTTAAGACTAGTAATAACGATGTTCTATTGGAAAAAGTAAGCTGACGTTAGCTTATGTACATATATACTTTATTCATATAAACGTTCAACGAATATCAAAAATAAATAATTCAGAACCATAACTATAATTATGTTAGACTAAATTAGAACAGTTTCAGTCAATGTTAGGGCAAGAAATTTGCAACAAAAGATTTTTAACTCCTCTCCGAGTAAACTTTGTCGCAGTTAAGACTAATTATCAGGCAATTTTCTAGGAAATACGAAACTATCTATCAAAAATAAAGCGAACAAAAAGTTAGCCCCATTCTTTCGGTGAGTTTTCGCAAATAATGGCGTCCAG
This sequence comes from Rhynchophorus ferrugineus, assembly GCF_030347505.1. NCBI lineage: Eukaryota > Metazoa > Arthropoda > Insecta > Coleoptera > Curculionidae > Rhynchophorus > Rhynchophorus ferrugineus. Next base: position 16,175,285 of record NW_027472587.1, read on the forward strand.
GATTCTTTGGGAAAAGTTTAATTGTTCGAAACAAAGTTCTTCGGGATTATAATTTTTCTTATTGCATGGAAAATATGTAGTTTTCCGGCGTGATTAATACTAGCTCCCCTCCGATGATCCATTTTCCTCAACTGCTTTTATTAAAAATGATCTAATTTAGCTTAGAGATAATTAAAATACGCTTAATGGTTTATGAAATAGCTTTAGGCATTCTTAGATTTAGTTAGTTAGTACGTAACAAGTTAATAAACACTAATATGATACGTATTTTCTTTATGTTACATCTTATGGAGCTTCAATCGTATATATACTGGATCAAAGCACTGAGACAAATTCTTGTTTCCCTAACATAATTGCAAATATATAAGTTAAATGACAAAATATAATGCCTCACGTTATTGGATCTAATGTTCTAGTTTCATTTATCATTACACGCAGTAATATTTTTTATATAATACATTTTCATTGGTCTAGAATCCACTAAAGTTCTATAGTATACCTTTTGAATATTAAAATTCCCTGAAGTTTCTGTTTTGATTAAGAAAGACTGGAAATATTCGAAGAACTATTTTTATTTTTTACTGCAGGCTAAAGAATACAAATAAATATTAAGTCATTTTAAAGTAGAGTCCTAAAAACAAGCTTCGAGCAAAGGAATCAATGAAAAAATTATATTTATTATTATAAAGTAATATGTAAACAAAATGGTATTAAAAATAATGAAAGGACGCAATCTCCTCAAATACCTTTACCCACTAAAGTATTTCCAAGTAGACTTTTATGGATATCATCCACCTAATTGCAATTTTCTTTCCATTAATAACCATATTTCTTCCACCTTGAATATTTCACCACCATATATATTTGATTATAATTAAGTAGTAGCAATTTGAAAGATCTAATATAATATTTTACGCTAGAGGACAGCCATAAAACCCCAGATAATAATGAGGAAAAATAATTTTTGTCCTCGACTGGATATATAAACTCTTCACCGTTGCCAACATGACTAATTAGGCAGTAAAATTAGCGGGACTCAGCTCCACTGACACTACGGTTAAGCCATTCCACTCCTCCAGAGACAAAATTGATTATGGAACTTGGCCTGAATATTAAATAAAGTTCGCTTGTCTAACGGGTCGCCCGTAGTTTCCTGGCGGATATTTAATTAAAGTAAATTTTCAATAATTCTTGCATCTCTCCTGAGCTAATAGAATGGCAACATTAAAATGTATACGCGCCGAGGTGAATAACGGTTATGGTCGCATTCTTTGCTCTGGTCGGGTGCACTACGAAGCCGGATAGGTGAAGGGATGAAAATGAGCGCACATAATTAGGTTAGGAGGATGTTAGCAGCCAGTATACTACAACTTCGGGGCGTTACGCTTCAGCTTTGGGACGTGGTTGCATATTTGGTAATATTTTCAAGTAATAAGTGTTTTGCAATATTCTAAAACTAAACTAACACAGAAAAATATCTAATTTTTCTATATGTATATAAAAAATGCAATACTATGTTGAATATTAATTAAATATTCCCTAATATGATGTATTTCGTAACTTTCGGTGTACACAATACTTATTACACGACTACTTATTCCGTATTAATAAACAAGAAAAACGTTCAAACAGTTAGATATAAATTATAGACAGTTAGGAGTATTTAATGACCACTAATTTACGTTAGGATATAAAATATACCATTTTGAAACTAGTAGTGATATAAAAAAATGCAAAATTGACTTCGTTTCTGACTCTAAAGTAACATGCTAGCTATAAAAATGTCGACAAAATGCCTACATTTCTGGGAATAGTAAACTCGTCATTAAATGATTTCACAAGTTCTTCTAGGTTTAATATAGATTTTCATTAAATGAAAGCGGTAGTACTGGTTTAGCATATGTAATAAACAGTGGAAAAACCATTATATTTTTGTGGCTTCCCTCTCATACTAGAACCCAGTGCAATTAGAGAGCAGATTATCTTGCGGTGAAGAGATCACAAAAGTTCCTTTTCGTCGGCAGAAATTTAAAATCCTTTGCTGTCCTTCTCTTTGGGGAACTGGATTAGAGTGGGTGGAACCTAATGGAGAACAATGTATTATAGGAGACGAAAGAAAGTTTTACCGGGGCCTTAATACTGCCTATATTAACAAACATAAATTACACGTCTATATTTACACGGCCTCTAATTTGTCACTATAGGTTAACTCATTAATTTATTCTGAATAGAAAGCCCTTACTGTTATGCAATGAGTGCGGGTCGTCACTGACAGTTAGGCATGTCTTGATTGAGTGCTCTATGTACTACTGTATGTGCGACTATTTGACTTGGGATAAACTATGGAACAGTGCCTTCGGCTGAAAAACTTGAATAAGCCAAAGGACTTTTTGGCCACAACTAACATATTGCCAAACCGGTAGTGATAATGACCGGTTTTCCTTTGTTGCATTTTATTGTCAGTTTTTATGTAGATTTATCATTTTACCTTAAATGCTTTGTTACATTTATATATATATATATATATATATATATATATATATATATATATATATATATATATATATATATATATGCTTCATATTTAATATTTAGTTTTATTTCTTATATTCTATATCTACTTATATTTTATTTCTTATACTCTGAGTAGGTTCTAAATAGCCCAAGAGGCTCATGGAATAGATCATATTATTATTGAATTATTGAATAGATCAAAAAATATATCTATAAACGGTACCAAATTAAACATGTTCCCCATAAACTCTACAATTAATACGATATACAACAAGAATATTCCTTATTAAGTATCAAAATAGTCTTGCTAAAAATATTTTGTCAGCAACAACATTTGGTGTTTTAGTGTAGTGAGAAAATAAACAATTTTGACTAGTCAGCTATTTAACAGTGAAAAATGTCTATAAATAGAAGCACCTGTTCTGGAACCTAGTTCCAATGTTTGCAATACATATATCAAAATCACAAACAATAAATTTAATATTATATTAATAACACACTAAATATTACTTATAAACACATTAGTTCACCAAACCATTAGAACATATAACTACCAGTTGTCTATAAATTAACACATTTAACTTTTATGGGGCTCATTCTGGTCTCATTTACTGACTTCTTGCCGAATAAAATGCCGAAATTGGTTGAGTAAAATACCCACCGGATCACCATACTCAAATAAAATATTTACTGCTAATAAAAAGCCACTTCTCGATGACCCCTTATCCATTTTATAGACTATTTTCCCTCAAGGCTGATTGAATCGAAGAAACAATATACATTTAAAAGCAACTGAATCACAAACAATACGCCGTAAACGCTCGATAAATTCTCGAACCGTTCCCGGCCCGTTTCCCATCTGAATATGTTTAAAACGGGAGGAACATTGATATAGTCGCGTCCAGTAACAGAGTTCGAAATATGTTCATTAAAATTCCTTTTCATTTAAAACTCCCTGGCGTTTTTTATTTTCGAAAATAGGGAATAGAGAAAAACTGGATACGAAATCTGGACCAACTATTAAAATTAGCATTAAAGTAGAGTGAACACACTTATTAAAGTTTCATTATGTTTCTATGGAAAACTTAGAACTTGTAGTCTTTACAAAAATGTTTTTTTTTAATGTCAACTTTAGTTATCAAAATTAATAGCCGCATTACTTTCATTATTATATTATTATTCGTTAAAATCTTAAACTTTGATAACATATAGCACACATTATTCATTTGTAGTTAACTCATTTCTAACATATAACTTTAGAGATGTTTCCATAATTCGTTAAACTATGATACCCCATTATTATTTGCATAACAGTTCAAAAACATATTTTCCAAATGATATCTTCTTCTATTTGATATCATAATTTATATACACATTGTGTGCATTTACTCCTTGTTATATATAACCCCAGAATAGTCCACATAATATTTTATATGTACTGGTTACTTCTCATTTACACCAAAATTTAAGAGTATAAGTTCTAAATAATTGCATATATTATTTCTATTCACAATTCGAATATATATGGTACTCATTTATTTTCTACTACTTCTATTATAAATGTCATAGTTTTTTCTGTCCATGATGGTCCTTTAGTAGTCGAAATCTATTCCATAACTCCATAATAATTTTGCAAAATATATCTATCTATATTATTTTATAGCTTTAAAATAGTTTTAAGAGATTTTCAACGCCGGATGAATATATTTCTCATTATTCTTTCATTATGAATCTATGATAATCACTTATTTTTTAAATGTAACTCTAAATATTTATATTATGTGGTTTTATATAATATGAAGTAAATAGCAATAATATCTGAGAATAAAAATAAACCAAGTATTTAGTGTCAAAGTGTTAAAAATGAATATTAAAAATAAGAAACATCTTTATATTTCTCACAGACTGTAATAGATATCCTAGAAGTTTTGATGTTACATTTACAGCAAACACTTCCAGCAGAACTATTCTCCATTGTTAAGTCAGGTATATACCAACACAATTGCAAGGAATAAACGTGAACATCGCTGTTAACATGGCCAAACTTGAAACGCTTCAAACTTCTTAGACTATAACATGAACGATTAAAATCAAATGTTTCGACGTTTCGTCGTGACACACAAAACACACTATTACAGTTACAGTTACGTTCTTCGGCTCTTGTTGGAATTAAATTCAACAAGTCAATCGCAAGGATAAAAATGAACAGAATCCATTATTCGACTCGCCAATAGAAATCGAGTGAAGTTGAAATCAAAGTCATGTAAACAACTTTATCGTATTATTCGAAATAATGGTCGTTATTTTCCGAAATTCACTTCTTTAAAATAAAATAAAAGGGTGTCGAGCGTAATTGCTTCGAACGATTCAGTTTTTTTTTGAGTCTTTCATTTTAAGATTTCAAAATAATGTTTTTTGTTATGTTTTGATACAAATAACTGGCGAGGCCGTATAGTGCGGCGTACCTTTTCGGATATTTTAACAAATTAAGCTAAGAGAACCCTTTTAATTTAGGCAATATAAAGTTAATAAAAACTGTCTTTGATATAACTCGAAAGCTCCCAATACTGACTAGTTAAAAAATAGGAAATATTTATTTTTATTTAGCAATTGGGGAGTTTATTTCCAATAAATTAAATATAGTTTTAATTGTATGTTTTATGATCAGCTATTAAGAGAAATGTTCTTAATTTATGCGAACATTTTCAATATATTTTTCAACATTAAATATCTAAATGAAAAATATATAAAAAGTCAAAAAAAATCGTGTTTGCTTTTCATAAACTAGAAATAATTCCGTACCAATTGCTATCTTCTATATATTAATCGGCTTAGTGAAAATTTTGCCTCCCTTCTTGAGAAAACTGGGGGAACTAAAATTCGTGAAATTTGGCACGGTTACAGCTTATATCGAAGATTTTGTGTATTATGCGCTACAAATAAATAATCAAATAAATAAAATAAGTAAATGATATTAATTTATATTATTCTGGAGACATAGAATATAATTTTACTAGATGTAATTCTAAGGCGTTGTAAGATTCTTCTATATATTTTAGTAGTATTAACTTCTATTTCATTTAAAGACCCATTAGTAAATTTCTGAACAAAATACTAACTAAAACCGCAGTTAATAAATAGGTCAATTTATGCACCAAGTGTTAAAATGAATGTTGCAAAGAATATCATCCGTTATAAAATGGCTTCATCGAATTTTAGATCCTTATTTAGTTGTGAGTTATTAGTTCCCACATGAAATATAAGACAAAGCATAAAGCAATAAATAAATGAAAGTCATAGATATCAAACTAAAGTTGGCTGCCTACAAGCACAAGATCGAATGTAAAACAAATAAGCAAAGAACTTGTTAGGTGCAGAAATTAGCCTTTGTATCGCCCTCATGCATTTATTATTTTTCAAAAATTGATAATTTTGCAATAATTTGTTTCAGTTGAATAATTTCAGTAAGAAATATGGATAAAAGATAAAAACTAACTATATGAATTCATAAATGAAATAATGAAAATATTCAGTATTTAAAATGAACTACATATTTTGCATAGATGGAACACATAGGACAATTAGAAGTAAACACATTAACAACAGTAAACCTGTAAACATTTTAACGCAATGGTAGATATTAAGGTATTTAACAATTATTGCAATAATTATGTGACTGTATGATATTTTATTCTTTGAATCCTTTATCACTTATTAGTAGAAATTAGTTTTAATTAAATTCACTTTAAAAAAAGTTGACTATTGACTGTTAATTGTTGAAATAATTTGTAATACTATATAATATATATTTATGATCTTATTAAAATATTGTCTAAAGAAGTTTTAGTAGCATAAAAATAAAATATTCTCTTTATTATTTTAGTAGCATGATTAACTTAATATATTTCTACCACTGGGCGATCACTAGTATATATTAATTGCTGTTAAATTATATAACTTAGTAATCCCAGTAGTAAGAGGTAAGAGTCCCATCTTTATAAACATTTGTTCAATATCTTTCGGCGAGTACTAGGAAATTAGATTCGTTTTTTAACTTGTTTGTTAAGTTTAAACCGAACGTAAGGAAATTAAGTCGTTCCACGATTGTGTCCGCCGTCGTGTTTTTTGTTTGCTCCCCTAGCGCTCCCCTCGAACGCCTTTCATAACACTCCCCCCGTCTCGAACGCGCCCCGATATTGGCTTTTGATTTCTCAATCGCGATCCGGCAACACAGTTTTCCAATTTAGAATCGACGCTGCCGACAACGTTTTTATAAGCCGTTATTTTTCTTTAATTTTCCATGGCTTCGCGTCTTTTTCCTTCCCAAGCCTCGATGAAGCTAGAGGAATTTTAAACGTCTTATTTGGTTACAGTTTTCATGCAATTATAATATTAATATATAATAGTTGGCTTCATAATCTAACGAAACATGAAATACATTTTCTTATAATTTTGTACTGATATATTTATTTAAAATGTTGTTAATTTGAATTATAATGTATCGTATAAGTTAAGTTGTTATATTTTAAAAAATATTTTCGTATTTTATCTGTTATTATGTCAATATAATTTTGATATGATTTCCTACTGATAATACCAATACACTTTATTATTGATCTATAAATTAAGTTTGATGACCAATACATTTCTTATGCCGTTTACTTAGTAAAATATTGGTTAATATCATGTCTCCTTTCTAGGAAATACATATTCGTATTTAAAATAGAAGCATTAGAACCTAAAATAGATTTATAGGGAAGATTAGGTTAGCTTGCTTATGTAATACGTGCGACAAAAATCCCTCTACCATTTTGAATATGCGTTATATTGGTTATGTGATGCTTAACTCAGTTTCGTTTTAACCATTGTGTTAAGAAGATGTCTAGTGCCTCACAAAACCACAATTTGGAGAACACAGAATTCTCAACTAATCCATGAAATACCATTGCATCCACTAAAAATAACTGTATGGTGTGGTATTCATGCTGGAAACCCCATTGGTCCCTTTTTTTTGGAAATAACCAAGGTGTTGCTGTTTCTCTTGCTGCTGAACGGTACCAAGACATGATAAAAAATTTCCTTGTGCCTGAAACGGAAGAGCAAGGACTAAAAGACTAATGATTTTAGCAAGATGGGGCCACAGCACATACAGCTCGTTCAACAAATCAATTATTGAATGACGTTTTTCCACGAAGAATATTTTCGCGAAGTGGCGATTTAGCATGGCCAACCAGACCTCTGGATTTAACAGCAGCAAACTTTTTCTTATGGGTGTTTTTAAAATCAAGAGTTTATGTGAATAAGCCTCAAACGATTCAACATCTGAAAGACAATATACGACAATGAATTGAAGAAATTCAGTGTGAGATGTTGCAGGATATCATGGAAAGTGCCTTAAAAGTGCCGAAAGTTACATAGCGAATTGCGGTCACCGACCGACAAGACGATATAAATTTTCAATCATAAAGAAAAAATATCTTTCCTTTGAGCAAAATTATAGGCAATCAAAATGGTAGCGGGACAATTGCCTCACAAGTTGTATACAACTAGTTAAATATAAACGCCAAAATAACTCTAGATTAAATACAAATCAATATAAATCGATGAAGTAATTTTCTGAGTGTATTACTTTCTGTTGTAGTTTGGTGGGTGGATGTCTAATATTCAGATATAACCAGATAAATTTTTGTATATTATTATTATTATAGATTACAGAAAAATTATAGCTGTAACTACAATACACTTTACTAATATTCTATAATATTATAATTTCCTACTATATTATATATAATTTTGGTCGCTCAAAGTCTATATATACTTACGCAAACGATAATCACCCCTCTTTTTCCCTCTATTTTCCTTTAATTTTTGGACGGATCGAACTTGCGGTCCCGATCGCCTTTCGACGTTTTTTTTCCGGATGAGAGAAATTTCGCTCCGCACGCGGATTTATATTTAAAAAATTTTCAACCCTCTCAATAAACAGAACGCTTAATGGGCAGACCGTGTTCGTGGGCCATAAACGGCCCGACTTTATGCCTTTCGATTCGTCCGCGGAACGTTCTATCCGCCAGGATAACGTGTACCTGGTGTTTTATTCACCGCGAGCTGCCGAACGCCGACATGTTTCGGGAATATCGAGCTCAACCGCTTTTATTTGGCGGAAAAAACAGGTTAGGTTCATAAATTTGACTCAAATATTTAGTATGATGCCACATAAGTCATTCGAAAAAACATATACAAAAACGTGTTCGACACACCGAAATGCTTAGACCGAATCTTCGATTATTTTTCTATTTTCTAATAATATTATGTAATGCCATATATAGAAATGCTATTTAACCATTATAATTTGCGTCTCTTAATTTGTCCTTCAATTATACTGATCGTACTTAATCGTAGAATTTGTTTCCAAGGATTTCATTCGAAAGGCCTCAAGCTTACAAATGTCAGACTATAAGAGTTTCCAAGTTTCGAATCTATATTTCGAAGGGTTGATGATATAACCTTGCGAAAGGACTTATAAAAGCTAAAACTCATGTGGCTTAATCGATCCGGCTTGTCATTTCGGAATTACATGCCGCTTTCTTCTCCTCTTTTATCCCAAATACTTAAACTACTACACTCGTTCTGACTGGGTACTGTTGAGATCTACAATAGCCGGAGATCCGTCAGTTGTCAATACTTCAGTACTAGTTCAAGCCATAAAGCTCTTCAGTGCAAGCTATTCTTAAAATGTCAAGAGTGTTAAGGTCTATATAGGATTGAATACTCTTAGGTACAATATATTCAATGTATCGAGTTTTATACATGTTAAATTGTCAAAAGTTCTCAATATAGGGTTTAAATATTTTTTGGCTAATGGAATTTTCTTTTGAGCCTTGCGTGCTTAGTTATTTTGATATCCCGCTCTTTCGTACAGATAACAAACAGGCATCAAATCGACACAATTTAAATAAAATTTCAACTACAAAAATAATAATAATACAAGAATCCCAACCGTAGAAGACACATTTCTATTCACTATCATCTGCTGATACTAAAGTAAGTTTCAAAATCTTCTAAAGATATTTTAACATTTATTTCTGTCGGGTATTGTTGTATATAATTGTATATAGTGTCATTGAATGTCATATAAATGCAAATTTAATACCAACTAAACATATATTATGCTTCATGGACATCATAATTCATCCGCGCATGATACACAATTATTTTTAGAAAAAAAATTGTAAAAAGTATTTATAATTTGTCTGCCCATATTATTTCTAATTATTCCTCCGATAGTACCTGTTCAAGTAACATTTCGAGCTTCAGGCTTGGTGATAATGGTATAGATGTTAATTAAAGAATACTCATAATTTTATTATGACGATACATTTTGTTATTAATAGATAAAACAGCTATGATTTTACCTTGTATTTAAATAATAAAGTATTGATACAGAAGCATTTTCCATACAGGATTTTATTCTTTTATTAATTAATTTAGGGGATTAGTCAATTATAAGCTTAAGGAAAACCATAATTACTTAGAAATGCATAACTAATAGAACAATAATCAATATTTCGAGCCGCTAGTCAACACGCTACATCGAGTCACATACGCTCTCCTATCGGCTCAGCTTTAGTTCAAACATTTTGACGCTCATATTTTCAATCGTGTATATATTCGTAATGGAAGTATCGATTCAATTCGACTGGATATCCAAATTTAACAGCATTATCCACTTTGCTACGGATGCAGCCTCTAATTGGCACGAAACGATTTATCAAGAGGACATTCGCCATCATAATTCCAACAATTAATTTTACACCATTTTTAATTTTGATGCTAAATGGTTGCTAATGGGAAGCATTGGATATGCCATGTTCACTTCAGGCATATATTTATGAGAAATTATGTTTCTTCAGCTTGGTCAACATTGAAATTTCGAGGTAAAATTTATTTGAAGGACTAGATCACTTTTTGACATAAACGTTTTTCTAAATACTAAGTAAAGGAAAGACACTATAGCTAAATTAAATAAGGACGCGTATTATTTTCAAAATTTCAAAATAAAGGAGGTTCAAAAGATTAAATAAACTAGAGGTTTTAATTTAATTACAATAATTCAAAGAGTTCAAATAAGACTTAATTTCACAGAAAAATATCTCACAATACTTGTTTTCTTAATATAACGCTATTAAAGAATTTAATAATTACTTACATATTAACTGGAAATTGTTTTCGGATAATTAAAAAATAATTGTTAGCTTCAAAAGCCAAACTGACGACAGACTGACGTACCGAAACTTCATCGATTGTACTGTAATTATAAGGATATTAAGAGAATATATTAACAGGTAATTTGAAGCGTTTTCTCATGTTCAGGCTGACATTTAATAAATTAAATTCCAAGAATATAACAGCAAAGAATCCAATCGATATTTAGTTATTTCTCTTTGTAAGATAGCTATAAACGGGAACGTATTTTTCGTTATAGAGCATATTTTTCAAACTATTTTAAAAATATTATTTTCGGTCAACATAATGATGTTCATAAGAAATATTGTCATACTATATGTTTATCAGAACAAAAACTCCACGGGAACAACATCTCAAGTATAACGCAAGTTAACAATGGTAAAACGAATTTAAATTCCAAATATAATTCGATCTGTTTTGAGACAGGTAAATGAGAGTTACATGAGGAATAGAAGAATGAAACTGCAGAGCAAAGCAGAACAGGATGTATATCTAAACAATAAATGAGTATCATCCGCAATTGAATTATGAAATTCATGAAACAGAATATTATAATTAGTGGTTCTACGTTATATCTATATATTAAAGGACCACTGTATAAATATATCTAGCAGAAAGGAATATGATATATGAAAAATATCAAATGTGCTATAATAGAAATATCAAGAATAAGATTAAAATAGGTTTTTAATATGTTGAAATATTAGCACTAAAATATTAGCCTTACTTACTCTTTTATTTTTAAGTCACCCCCTGCGTCTTGGGTGAAAATGATATTACATTAAAATACTAAAATAAAATTTGATAAAATATTATTTGATATTAATTTAAATACTAATAATTGTTGTTAATAATTGTTTACGGTGCAAGAGATGAACAGTATTGCACAATAAATACTTCCATGCACAGAAAGAAGTATATTTTTAAAAAATTTAAAATATCATGGATCGCTAAAAGTTTCTTCTACTATCATTATACAGGGCTTGATAAAAAGTGTATAATAATGGCGACTGTTATGAATATTTTTATAGAATCCTTATCTACCAAAACCAAAACTGAAAACTGAATGTAATATAGTTGTACTTCCCATCTCTATTTTTATCTATGTATTATACAAGTATATCTAACAGAAAAAAAAATTAAAATATCTTTAAAAAATATGCTTAGTATATGGTCAATCCGGGTAAAGAAAATAAACACAAGCCAATGATGAAAAACTTTATCAATAATTTTAATAAAAAAATAATAAATAAAGTGGTATTATTGTAATATTTTTGATTATAATCATTATAGTATCAATCAGTCAATAATCAATGAATATCAATATGAAAAATAAGCTTAAAGCCTTTCAGTTTATATTACTTATGGTTAATTGTCTCTATGTTTAAGCATGTCTTCATTTCCTTCTGTTATCTCCACATTCCTTGGTTCATAAAAATCGTATTTAAAAAGTGTTCTTGTTTTGTACATAAGCAGGACTAATTGTTTTATTTATCTCTTAGTTATGATATAAAAAATTTTTGGAAGTGAATAATTTTAAAGATATTGTTTTGAAAACATCATTTGAACTTATTTTGACACAGTAAGTTGTAATATACTAACAACTTATAACTAACATTTTTCTATTTAATTTGATTATGTGTCAGTAAAATAGTTTTACAGATTAAACACCAGTAACTTGAATAAGTTACGGTCGAATTTCGATCACTAGTAAAATTAAAATGAAAAAAAATTAATCGTAGACATTCGTAATGAGAATTGTGACCCCCTGATTAAGTCTGTATTTAAATCAGAGTAATTATCCAGGGAAGAGCTCCCGTATTATGTAACGGCGGATATTCAAGAAACAAACGTAGATCCTGGAGTACCACGATCACCTAATATTAAACGTAGCCTTTTATGGGCGAAGACATGACAGCGGAACGGTGATAAATTATCGGCAAATGTGACAAACGGCAACTAAACGAATTTAATCTTGTAAAGTCGACGTCGTCGGAAGAGGCGCCATTTGTTGAGCTCCAGCGAAACGATTCAATGAAAGCGGCAGCATTTAATTTAGAGCGGGGCCAGCATCATTTCCGGAACAGCGAGGAGAGGAAAAAAAGTCTGGATAAATAAGATATATAGACGGAGGAGGGCGGATGTTTAGGGCACATTAAAAAATTAAATCCATTTTATATCATCAGTTAACTTCATTTTGTAAATTAATTGTTTTTAATTGATTATTAGTACTGAAATTAATTTGCGACGTTTCATTTGCTTTATAAATAGAAAAACTGTTTTTTTATTACAATATGAAAAATTTTTATTTCCTCTTTTTCTGGCTCTCTCTCCCTCTATCTTTCTCTCTCTTTCTCTCTTGTTCTCTCATTAGATTATTTTAGGTTCCAATAACTTATTTACGCTAATATTAACGTATAAACTAGTAATATTCTCTGCCTTGTACTAACAGCACACTACATTACCTCATTGCTTCGACATTAACGTGATAAAGAAGTCTCTATTTGCAACTTGGTAAATTTTCTAAGAGCCTGATGCTTGAAGTCCGTATGAAGATCTTTATTTAAAACCATGGGTTCTGAACAGTACTACTAAATATTTTTTTAAACCGATGAATTATATCTAAATTGTTCTTCTTTTCACAGTCCCTTATATGAACGTCAATTTTCCATTTTCCTTCCAGGCAGAAGGATTTGTTTATATAGAAGTGATTTACAATTATATTGAGAGTGCAGAATTTCCATGTCAAAAGAAAATGTAATTTCTAAGTATCTTGTTGTTTTTGTATTTGTTTGTAAAATTGATCTGATATTTTCAGTTTCATTCCTACAACTTCATGATATCAAATATGGAAATTATGACAGTATGATCAGCAAAAGCTATTGTGATATAATACAGCTCAGCAACTGATATTGTAACATTCTCGCTCTCTCTCCAAATGTAGCATTATAAATATAATTATAATCATAACTTGTGTAGAATAAGTAAAGGATTTGCACCAATATACCTTCTTGTTGTACACCAGCTTTGGTTTCCTTTATTGCAGATTAAGCTTGCTTTTATTTGACTCTGAACATCGTAGCTGTAATGTAAGATTTTAATAGTTCCATGACTTGTTTTGGTAAAAGTTTCTGTAGCTTATAAAGAAGACCGTCATGTCATATCTTGTCGACGGATTATGCTACATCTAAGAATATAGTTGCATTTTTACCTTCACAGGATTTTTCAATTAACATACACCTGTTATGCTATTGAATCTTATTTCATCTTATTTAATCTGCCATTATGCCTCTCATGCCTCACATTCTAAATACTGCTGGCCTTTTATCAACAGAGTATAGCATCGGAAGATACTTAGTACGTCTTTGTTAAAATTGGGTCGATATAGTCGCAATATACAAGTCTAAATCATGAAAATATTTGCGTATTGGAAGAATTAATTAATCACAACAATAAATCCGACAGAATAAAATCCTAATAAACATAAGTATGAGAATCTAGGGAAACTTTCACCATATCAACTGGTTTTTTAATCGTATACGTAAAATAATATATTTGTGGTGGTCTTGATTGACATATTTGTCAAAAGATTAATATATCAAGCAATTATTTCCAAGAAAAATCATGATTTATACCTAAAGAGTCTTTTCCTAATCTACTGACAATCCATAACTCTGAACACTCTCCATACATTTTCGAAATTCAGAATAAAAATTAATACCGTTTTCTTTACTATTTCAGAAATATCTTCCTACTCTTTCAGAAAATCCCATATTATCCCGTTGACCCAATATATACGACCTGTATAAGAACACCAATTAATTTTTTTCGACTACTTAATTATAGGATAAAAGATCATTAAAAAAGCAAGAGCGACCAATTCCATTTATTCATTTCAATTAATCGACAATCGATCTAACCTTCCTCCGATATAAAAACGATTAATTAAATTTATTTTTTTCTCCGATTGTTTTACAAATTGCTTCGGCAAAGACTCCTTTGTCCCTGTTTATTGAATATCCTCTCGCCATTCGCGATTAATCAACTATATAATTTTTATTATGTCAGACTACTTTATTCCGCGACTACAAATTGAGAAGTAATATTAGTACGAACGTAAATACTCCATCCGAAGAGGAGATCTCTTTATCGTCGGAGAAGAATGGGTTCTGGGAAGCTATTTAAATCTCGTTTCGAGACGGCATCAAAGAATAGATTACGATCGGTTCAGGCAGAATTTTTCTGCACAGAAAATGGAAATATTTCATCGTCCCTGAGACCATCCGATGGCTAGAATAAACCAGAAAATGAAAATGACTTTCGCATAAAGAAAACTCCAGCTTTACAAATATATTTCGCAATTTGTTTCCTACAATTTAACACAAATATTTAGTTTTATCTGGTTCCTAATTACTTCTTTGTTATTTCTGATGAAATGATTAATTTTCATTGATTTTATATACTTTACCACACTTCATATTATACAAAATAACACAAATATAGGATTGGTCTCTTCATGAGCTTCTATTTTCAGTATATTCCTGAATATCGAAGCAAATCATCATCAAAACTAGTCAGGTATTTACTTGAAATGATTTTTATATGTTCAAAAAAAATATAACATCTAAAAACTAGCTCTCTTAAAGAAAATCATGTAATTGGAAGCTCTATAGCTTTTGACATGAAATCTATATCACTATATTAACGCTACAACCATTAATAAATAATATTGAATTATACTGAAATTGATAATAAACATCTCAAGAAGCATTGGGCTGACGGATGTCCCTTGGAAAGTAACTTAAGTATTGAACATAATTTACTATTGTATGATATACATTTTGTTGTAGAAATGGTGTTTGATTTAATGAAAATAGATCATCTAGAGTGAATTTAAAAAATTTCTCAATAATACTAAAGTGTCTTTGTCAGTTTCTGGTTCCCAAATCGTTGGAAATGAGTAGATTCTTGTCTTTTAATGCCTTTTCCTATTTTCTTGTAACTTTGCAATGAGTGCATTAAAATATTTTAGAGAAAACCTTCAGAAAATTTGTCCTTTCTTGTGTATGCTAGATGTGTAATAATGGATTACAAGGTTTTCTATTAGTTATATCCACTTAGTCAGCGAGAATTATTATTTGACATATATCTTATTATGTTAAATTAATTAGTGTGACCAAAGTGTCTATTCCTTTTTTCTTCTCGTAATTGTTGGTGCTCACTAAATCCATATGAAGGAAACTGACTAAAACCCTAATAAAGCTGCACAACCCTTGATTGAATATTGTGTTGTTTCATATTTATCTTCACGGTTCCTGATCAACAAAACAGATCAACTCACAAAGTTTCCATGTTTTATATATGAATAATACGTCAGAGCAAGAGATCTACAATAGTCCACCAGGCCATAAACTTTGATACTCGACGAAAATTATATTTGACATAAAATTATAGCGAAACCCAAAAATCTTATTCTACCATCATTATACCAGACTTGATGAAACATTTTGTATAAGTTCTGCCTAATGATGACCTTATAATAAAATCCTTACTGTTCAAAAGCTAAATTGAAAGGATGAAATTTCTTTCCGACTGATATTCATAAATTAATTGAATCGAAATAACGACTCGATTATAAAGAAAACGAATATTTGGATATTATTTGAAGTATTCTTTAACCTGAAAACCATTAACTGTAAAAATATCATATACAAATAATATGAGAGATAAATTGAAATATATTATTTATATAACGGCCCTTCTCACTTTTTGAACTAAAATGTTAACATGATATGAATAATGTATGTGGAATGGTATAATTAAGTTATATAAGAGATGAGGTTACTATATCAGGTTCCATTGTGTATCAATATGATATATGATTATGTTACTCACCTCACAGAGAATAAAGATTTTTTCCCTATATTTTGAAATATATGTATAAAGGCGGATGATTAAAAAGCTGACACTATATATAGTCCCAGCACCCACATTAAAGAGGTTTTATTACTTTTGTGCCTGTGTTATTAATAAAATAGTTTGGACCCAAACCCTACCTGACTTTTTTCGAGGAATTTAA
Source organism: Rhynchophorus ferrugineus (assembly GCF_030347505.1). Taxonomy (NCBI): domain Eukaryota; kingdom Metazoa; phylum Arthropoda; class Insecta; order Coleoptera; family Curculionidae; genus Rhynchophorus; species Rhynchophorus ferrugineus. The sequence continues at coordinate 16,192,125 of NW_027472587.1, forward strand.
ACTCCTAAATTTACATGGGTCATCGGGAACCCGACGATATACATCTTCATTTGGTCAGTATTAATCCAGACATGTTGATGGACATATTTTCAATCCGTTATACACGTAATGGGGTCGATTGAATCGTAGCCGGATAACCAAATCCTCTGCGCTCTGGACTGGGCATTTAATTAGGACAAAACGATTTATCAAGAGGACACTCACCTACACAATTCCACCAATTAATTTTTTATCCTTTTTAATTTTCGACTCGATTGGGAATTAATTAAAACCAAAAAAAGTGAGTGAGAGAGAGAGAGAGAGAACACGAGATAACCTATCTTTTATTTTAGCGAAGCGGTAGGTACTCTTTAATATCATAAAAATAATCCGTCTTTATCGGCGTTTCCTTTCGAGAGGAAGGGGGGAAATCACCAATTAAATTACTTTTTGCGTTTCGGATATTAACGACGGTTTAATTGTACTCTTAATGGTTCGTTGTTTCATTAATAGTTACAGAAGCTAATAAAATTAGGTTGTTTTATTTTTTATTTGTTGTAGTATTCTTTTAGATTCGATTAATATAATAACTTTCCGTTAATAACAACATCCGTCATATTTTCCTTCATTTAGCCTTACCTTTTTTGACTGGCTGTTTCCATGCCCTGTAAAAAAATCATGCACAGATTATGCATAGATATGAAAATATTTGCTGCCATTTTCATTCAAAAAGTGTTAAGTTATAAATGCTCGAGATTATAAAGAATTCTACATTCGAACCCCATTTTTATCATTACCACCATTATTTTTTGGCACTTATATATTGTGTATTTAAAAAAATATATTAGATTTATTTTTGTGCCACATATCTTAAGAACCATAAATTTTAACATTTATTTTTCTTTTATTAGCCAAAACCACATATTTTTTGAAGGTTTCATATTGATCTAAGAGATAATTTTGGCACTTCCTATATGTATTTCCTATACGTATAGTAAGCAAATTTTATATAAGTTGGAAAAGACAATAAATAAATATTTACATTTATATATATATATATATATATATATATATATATATATATATATATATATATATATATATATATTTATATATATATATATATATATATATATATATATATATATATATATATGTATATATGTATATATATATATAAACCCGTTAAATGTTAATACTACAATATTTTCCAAAAAAGGTGTTACCTTAAAAAGCGATAGAAGAGAAAGCTTCGCTTTATTTAAATTAATAAATATCTAAATGAACTTTGTAAGCTGGTTAAAATCATCTAACAAGATCCTCATTTAATCACAGCATATTTTAATAGAAGTCCTCAATATTTTAAATAATTTTATCCTTTCTTCGGGCTTTAGCGCCGACATTTCCGTACAAAATTCAAAATATATATGAAATTTTCTCTCTTTATAAATAGAAACGTGAAACGTTAGCTAAGAGCGTAAATCCTTTTCCTAAAAATAAATTATCCCGACTTGATTGGATCGTCTTGAGGACTTGCGATTTGAATACGTTGCATCTAATTGCATTGCCTGATGGGACGCTATTAATCATAAGCAGGAATACTGCAATTCGAGCGGAGCCAAAATACCGATTTCAATTCTGCCGGAGACAAAAATCAATAGCAATAATAATCGCTGTTGGAAAAGAAAATCCAGCACATCTTAGACATATCTTAAATATGTTCCAATTGCACCCAATTTATCAAATGGCAATAATTTTATATAACAAATATATTTCCGTCTTATAGATAACTTAATCTCGAAAATAAACCCTAAAAACTTAATGTATTACAGAATGCGTATCATACACCTAATAATTATGTTATATTATTTTTTGGCACTTGTATATTGTGGATTTAAAAAAATATATTAGATTTATTTTTATGCCACATATCTTAAGAACCATACATTCTAAAACAATTTAACATTTATTTTTGCTTTTATTAGCCAAAAACACATATTTTTTGAAGGTTTCATATTGATCTAAGAGATAATTTTTGCACTTTTCCTATACGTATGGAAAGCAAATTTTATATCAGTCAGAAAAGACAATAAATAAATATTTACACTTAAATATATATATATATATATATATATATATATATATTGCACTTGAAAAAATGTTTTCCAAAAAAGGTGTTACCTCAAAAGACGATGGAAGAGAAAGCTTCGCTTTATTTAAATTAATAAATATCAAAATGAACTTGGTAAGCTGGTTAAAATCATCTAGCAAGATCCTCATTTAATCACAGCATATTTTAATAGAAGTCCTCAATATTTTAAATAATTTTATCCTTTCTTCGGGCTTTAGCGCCGACATTTCCGTACAAACTTCAAAATATATATGAAATTTTCTCTCTTTATAAATAGAAACGTGAAACGTTAGCTAAGAGCGTAAATCCTTTTCCTAAAAATAAATTATCCCGACTTGATTGGATCGTCTTGAGGACTTGCGATTTGAATAGATAGTCTAAACGTTGCATCTAATTGCATTGCCTGATGGGACGCTATTAATCATAAGCAGGAATACTGCAATTCGAGCGGAGCCAAAATACCGATTTCAATTCTGCCGGAGACAAAAATCAATAGCAATAATAATCGCTGTTGGAAAAGAAAATCCAGCACATCTTAGACATATCTTAAATATGTTCCAATTGCACCTGATTTATCAAATGGTAATAATTTTATATAACAAATATATTTCCGTCTTATAGATAACTTAATCTCGAAAATAAACCCTAAAAACTTTATGTATTACAAAATGCGTATCATACACCTAATAATTATGTTATATCAATGATAGCTCCGGAAATTGCAATTCCATCGTAACGTTGACTTAGCTGAGATTTAATTCAGGCAGTCAAAATCGCTGATAATTTATTACGATACATAAGCCGAATGCTAACACAAAAGGATATATTTGATATTTGGAGATAATTATCCGTTCCCCAAGCCCGTGCTTAAGCGCTAGGTATTCTGTTTATGATAAATTAGCTTTCATCGGGCAATGCAATTAAATGCAACGTCGGAAGTTCTTAGAGTGGTCTATTCCAATATATTAGCTTACGATGCTGTGCAGCTATAATTATTATGGCGCCACGAGGAATATTTATTAAACCTCATTTCCTTTGATGGTTCATATAAATATAGATACAAAAACGTTTTGAAGTAGTAACAGTATTAATTAATCTAGGGGTACTTACAATAAATATCTACTCGTTATATCGTATCATTGTAGTAGTCGTTATTATGTATAGCACTGTGAATATAAAAATATGTACATTAGTCATTGTGTGCTTTTGCTGAAGCGTAAACTGTATATTCCTCTCATTCTTGAATATTAATTATAATTTATTTAATTAAAGTTTCATTTAAGAAATTATGTGTCCAGTTGAATAGTGGTTAAAAGACTACCTACATTCAGCTACGAATTGGAGAAATTGCTTTATTTAATCTAGCCATCAAACATTGAGCTTAGTAAAATAAATTCTACGAACTCTACGAATTCAAACCGAACGTTATTATTTCGACATAGAATTAAAAGAACATATGAAGTATATAGGAAGATAATGAACAGATTATTAAAATATTCTCAGATATATAATAGCATTTTATTTTTATATAGATATAGAGATCGATTTTTCTAAGGACAATTCATATTTATCTATCAAAATGGGCTAAAACTTCAGTAATTAGTAAATCAGGTGTTAAATATTTTAACCTGAAGCTTTCTCTTTAGGTCTATAAACATCCAGTATTTACCGGAAGTCAGATTTGGAATATATGTACAGCTCTTGTGACTGCTTTTTCATTATCATAATTTTTCATTCATAATCGTCAATAATAAATATAGCAATACTGAGGTATCCTATTTGTAGCATCCAAAATATGTAGAGCAGACAAAGAATTGTCTCCAATATAAATATAAATACATATATGTATATATATATATATATATATATATATATATATATATATATATATATATATATATATATATATATATATTTTTACTACTGAATTTGGTTTTTTACTAACTTTAATGAAACATCTGATACTTCAAACTATATATATTTTGTACCTTGAGTTTTCCTAAACTACCAGGACAATTTACTTTGCACTCCTTGGGAAACTTTTTATACTAAAGCCTAAAATGTCATGCCTTTGAATCCTTGAACTCTCGTAAAGCCTCTTCTTGCTATTTCTAAATAATATTCTGCTTTTCTCTACAACTACTCTCTACAACTTATACTAATTAGGAACTAATTATTAAATAATATTCTGAAATCAGTGGAGGGTTTTCTGCCAACATATTCTAAAAAACGAATATATGTGTGTACTTAAAAGATCATTAGAAATAAATATAAATGGTTATTAAAAATATAAACCTAAAATGTAAAACCTTACTTGAAACGTTCTAAAACCGCATACCTATAATTACTAGAAAATTTGCAGTGAAGGTATAATAAAGTTTAGCAAACATCTTCAACAAATAAATGAATTGTATTCAAAACTTACATTAAGTATTATAAGTCACGTAGATCGTATTCTCTCAGAACAAGTTTGCCAACGTTTATACTTCCGAATTGTCAGGCGGCACGACAGCTTTTGATCTTTAAATATATCCAGATAATTATTTTGTTCTTGTCATGGCGAATTACCAGGCACCGTTAGTTCGGAATGTTTTCACAAATATAAATATCCTTCCTGGGAGTTTAGTTCTTAAGAGAAAACTATATGTCATGTTCCTAGTTCTTCTTTTTTTATGTTCTTTTTATATTATGAAAATATTCTCCTTAAGTATTGAACTGTTATTACTTTTCATTTTTAGCCTTCTATTAAATTCTTTATTATTACTGTTTCCTTGATATTTTACTCGACTTGTTACATTTTCTTTTTCGTTTTTTCATCATGGTCTGTAACCACTCTTTAATTTATACAATGTTAGTGTTTTTCACTTTTACATATTTATTTTTCTTTGTTTCTTCATAACATTGAACGTCCCTAGACCGTTCTTTTCACTTATTTTCTTTTTGTACATACCTATTCTCCTTTTGTTCTTCTTTATCTTCTTTTCCCATTTCAACAAATTTTTTTTTCTCTACGATTCTTCCAATTTCCATTCCTATCCTTGAATTGTGTCAGTTTCGTCTATATTTTTTCTGTTTTCACCATTTTGTTCTCTTTCCTTAGAATTAGCGTTAATTGGTCCTTTCCTCTCATATTTTTTTCATCTATTTCACTTTTCGTTTTGCAGTTTTCAAAATTTGATTTCGTCTTTCATTTTTTTTCTCTTGTTTGTCTATTCAAGTATTATCGAAGCTGTTATTTTAAGTTTTTTGTATATACTTAACAGATTTCTCACAATATATTTCGATGTGGGTATACACTGGCTCTATGGTATTTTTACTAAGGCCCTATTACTCTTCAGAACGTGACTATCCTTGTCTTTTTAAAACTTTATAAAAACTGGGCCCTTCGATATAAAAAGAAACATTTGATAAAAGGAATTTCATAGTAGATACATTAATATTTAAATATTTTGCTATTCTCGATATGTAGTTTTAAAAGTCCTATTATTACAGATACAGCATTAGTAATAATTATTATTATATCTTATAAAATGTAGATTTATAAAATTTTAGAATTCGTTGAGACATTATTTGTCATCCCCTTTATTTCTTGAATCAATTGAACACCCTCCTCATTTCAATTATTATATCGCAAAAGAGCGCCGCTTGAATTATTCATATTTAATGGAATTTTGTTTGTTATAGTGGTTCCCGTGGGAGTTCCTCTGGTGACGGTGGATAAAAGCGGTTTGGAACACGGCAGACCCCTTATTGCTACTTGCCATGCACCCCCGTCGCATCCAGCGGCTAACATCACGTTTTTCGTCAACGATGAGAAGGTAAAATTAGGTTTCGGCTCTCTTATTTATGACGCCTACTGGTTTAATTTTTGTTATCTCTTGATTTAAACAACTCAAGGTCGTAATTGGGATGAAATCAAAGACTGTTGTCATTCACTCATCACTTTTCTGTATGGTTTTTCTTTAATTACATAATCTCTGTACAACGATCTCTGTATAGTATATGTCAGACACTAAAAAAGCTATTATGCTTACTATAAAGGGCTTAAATTATAAGGAATCCAAGAGGGCACAACAAAAAGTTATATTTATAATCCTTCCAATAAAACAGTCAATGTAAATCATCCAAATTTATAACGCTATGTTGTCGCATCAAATTTAAGTTTTGCTTTATTTTGACTATAACATAACAAAAAACAAATGTAAATAAAATCGTGAAACAAAAATATATCTCATGATAAAAACAACCCAAAGCCGTATTGATAAATCAGAGAAGTTCTTATATTTTTTTGTCATTTCTCTGTATGGTTTTTGTTTAATAAATAATATGATAATCATAATAAACATAATATGAACTTTGTGTAATTTAAGTCAGACTCCAGAAAAGCTATGAGGCTCACTATCCCTTATAGCCCTTGACCCTTCCAAGTAATCATAATTAGTAAAACCAGAAGGAAAAACCCGTTTTGAATTCTAATCTAATATTGTGTCTTTAGTAACTGAATTCGACCGTCGATATGACGATGCATTTTCTGTTTTGTTCGAAGATCTATATAACATACACATTAATTAAAAACGTTATTTCTATTCATTTCAATTCATAAAAGCGAAATTCGATCTCTATACTAATGAGACTAATACAAACAACAGTCCCGCAATCATTTTATTCTATTGTTTATCGAACAAATCGGACGTCCCGACAGCTTAAGTACCGCATAGGCCACGTGCTTGTTTCTCATACGGTCGCCCATACGGCAATCCCCGTTCCAATAGCGGCAAACAACAAAGCAAATAGCAGGAAACGTTACTCCTGCTTTGTATTTTTTTGTATTTCCTTAATTACCATTACGGCAAATTGTTATAGCGGACCTCTTAAGACAAAAGAAACTTCAAAGTGCCGTCCTTTTTTCTCGCTAGCGTATAAAAAAAATTTGCTTTGACACGGAACGCTTTTTCTTAATATAGAAGCAATTTTGTCGAAGTTATATGGAAGATGTGTACAGGGTGGTGTATTTTTAATACCCGGTTTTCATTAGTCGTATGTAAATGGAAGTTATTCATATCAATAAGTTGTTAAGTTATTGAACTACTTTGTTTTAAGCTGATATCGAAATTTAATTCTTTATTATTGCGTGAATTTGGATAGAATAGTTCAAATACAATATTATAAATATATGATTTTATGAATATGTTTAAAACTAGATTAGAAAGCTATTAGCCATTAATACGTCTTTTTTTAATGGACACCACAACAACGATATAACAAAGAAAACCGAAAAAGTGAAAGATAATATCAATATGAATTATATTTATAAGATGAACATAAACAAACAGTCTGCCAACATAAAGGGCATTAAAAACAGGAAGATCAGTTCTGCTACTAAATTGTCAACACTTCATTCACCTATCATATCAAGACTGTAATGTAAGGGCACTTATTTTTTAAGAAGATTTTTAAGAAATGAACTCAAAATTTATATTTGAACATTTTTCCCTTTATTCACTTCAGTAAATCTAAATTTATTTCTGATATACTTTATACAAGTTAAGTTTAAGTACCTACTAATAGCAACCAAAAATGAAACTTTCAAACAGAACAAAGCCAACTTTCTTGGTCTAAGAAAGTTACTGTAATAGCGAATTAAAAATAAAAATACTAATTATGCATATAGTAAATACATTTACAGGCTAGTATATAATTCGAGTTATGTTAGTAAATAAAATAAGAAAGTCAGTCTCATAGTCCTATAAATTATGATAATATTATGATTTATAGTAGTAAATTACCTCTTAATTTTCACAAACTGGCCATACCAAGATTGTAATGTATCAATATTTATTTACTTGAAAATGAATTTTAGGTATTTTATAAATTTCGGCAAAAGTTTTAAGAAATCAATTCCTAAATAATGTAAATTTTAATAAGAAAAAGCATTTTCTACTTTATTACACTTACTCAATTCACTAAATATAATTTTTCTTTTGATATACCTTATTACCAACCAATAGCAATCAAGAATAAAAATGGAGACAAATTATCAGTTATTTTGTTACCAACAAAAGTAATCACCAATAAAACGTTATATATATATATATATATATATATATATATATATATATATATATATATATATATATATATATATATATATATATATATATATAGGGTATAAAACAAAATATATCGAATTTATTTGTTGAACTGAACGATAAAAGTACGCCATTATTTCTGTCTTTACCTAGACAAAACCAGTCTAGCCGAATGCGCCTCTATCCTAACACAATCTACTTTTAATTGGCCTCTGTCGTTTTCTGCCCATTGATCCCATTTCACGACAGTTAAACTAAGCCAATTAAATTGCGCTGTTCGGCCCGAAATCGGTTCGATTCGTTCACCATCTATCGGTCGGAATTGAACGCGAGCCATTGGTATTCCTCGACCGTAAGATATGAGTTTCCACTTTGTTATGGAACAAATAACTTTTGAGAATCGTATTGGGATAAAGTGATGCTATTGTTTGTTGAAAATTTAGATATGCATATTGATATAATAACGCCTACGCTCAAACTTTTGAGTACAGCAACCATGTTAGTGAAATTTGGTTCCCTATAGCGATTATTGAATCAATCACAATGGAAAATTAAACTTTGAGAAAACCATAAAATTATAGAATAAATACAATTAAATATTGTTATCAATAATAGTAAGACAATTTGTCCGTTAAAAAATACACCACCGAAGATAACAATTTGAAATTTTAAAACAAAAATTTCTTCTATTCCTGTTCAAGAAATAAACAATATTGAAAATTACACAAAGAGAGAACCGTTTACTATTTGTTTTCTACGCCAACTAGAGTTAAGTGACTAGTCGAACGGACAATTCTATGTGAAACAAGCACGCGGTAGGAGGATGTATAAACGGCACAACCGACCCCCACAGTGTAAACCGAAAGTTGTTGAATGTGCAAGAACTAGCCGCCCCGCAAACAATTCTTCAAGACGGACGGGAACATTTTCCAAATTCTACGATTTCGCAATTTGCTCAGCTTGTTTGGAGGATATCTGAGATATAGCGAAGAAAAGAGAATCGGGGGTTTTGGAACAAATTTACATTTCGTCTACGAGGTGGTAAACAGTTTGCATACACAAATATGTATAAACTTTTACCATATTTTGTTTATAATATTTAATTTGCATATCACTATTTTTGAATTACAACAATTTTAAAAGATTGAAAACTAATAAAATACTAATTTTTTAATTCCTATATTAGTAAAAACCATAAAAAAGGCTACAACTGTACTATAAATTATGATAATGTTATGATTAACATTAAAAAAAATATTGCTATAATAAATATAATGAGTGTTTTAATTATTAATGCATGTCTAAGGGCAAGATTGATCAGTGATAAGTAGTAACAGAATTGTGTATAATCCTATACTGATAATAAGAAATTTTTATCATATCACTATAAATTACAATACAACTATAATTTATAGTAACATATAAAAAGTTGCTATAATTTATATTGTGCATTTTTAATATATTATTTAATAGCCTCGAAAATTATATCCAGTCAGCTCAGAACTTAGTTAAGTCGTACATCAAATGCAATTGAAATCTAAGCTAGTAAAATAAACATTATTTTAAATAGTTTAATGAGATATGCTCTTCGATATATTGAAGGACACGTGGGTTAAAATTTTATAACAATTTGCCGTTGACAATAAAATAGCTCAATTTTAGTAAAATAACTTTGTTACTTTCAAAAAGTTTGTCACAATTCGATAGCAAAAGTCAGTGGCCTGCGATTTGAATTGTTTTGTCATCCACTATATCTTCCAGGTCTACTCTTAATGACTACTGACTATTTGTAAAGATATTTCTTGAGAAATGATCAAAATAAACTTAAATCTTTTACAAAATTGAAAGCGCGTGCAACTAAGCATAAACCTTTTGTCAATTTCAACAAAGATCTATTTCTTTGTTTTATAATTTACTCGATACCACTTTTTTAACATGAACAAAAACAAAAAAAACAATTTTGTTTACTAGATATGTTTAAGAACATCATTTTTAGTTATCATGTCTACAGTAGATATAACTAATTTTTAATTATAACAATTTTCGCGTGTTTTAAGAATGTTGCTCTTATACTGTATTAAAAATAATAAAATACCAATTACAAATATACTAAAAATATCCAAGCTAATATAAAATACTAGAATTATTTAATTCTTATATTAGTAGATAAATTAAGAAAAGGGTATCATGCTACTATAAATTATGACAATTTTATAATTTACAGTAATATGTAAAATATTGCTATAATATACATAATGAGTATTTTTATGTATATTTATGTTTATTGTCTCTACATTTATCAGTGGTATATAATAACAAATTAAAATTTCTATATTAATAGATAAAACAAGAATTAGTCATCAAACATTTATAAATTATGATAGCATTATCACTTATACTAATATGTAAAATGATGCTGTAATTTATCAAGTTCTGACTATTTTCAAGACCTAATTTTTCCGAAATAATCAAAATATATTTAATATTATCTTAACTGTTTACAAATCTGGAAGCACATTTAACTAAAAAATACGTTCTTAATATCAAAATTTTTTAAATATTTTCTCATTTATTTTTAGTTCGCACTTTTTAGTTAGAATTTAATAAAAATAACAAAAAGGGTGTCAGTTACGAGAAACGTTTAAGAAAAATCGGTTTTTAAAACGAACAATTAAATGTAAATTTTCTCAAAAACTTTAACCGACCCGCGTACGCAAAATCTCAAACTCTCAAAACAAACCAAATAAACCCCGAATCCGCAGAACTCGCGAAAGGTTCCGCAAGAAACGGCCCCCGGTTTATTGTGAAGTATTGTTCTGTTTGCGGATATGGTCGTTTCTGCACATTCGACAACTTTACGTTTATATTCGAAAGTTTCGGTCGGTATTCATGTGTTCATCCGAGACATTTGCTAAGCAGCCGAGAAAGTTGCGGCATACGGAATAAGGAATATTTCGTCTCTTTTTATTTCCAAAATAATATTGGTAGATCATTTTAATATTTGAAGCTTCGTTAATTAATTTCAGATTAAAAATAACTTATCTTTTATTAAAAGGTTCTATTAACTTGTGAGCTCCACATTAATAGTACATTATTAATACTGACGATACATAAGATAGTTAATACCAATAACATATCAACACGAATATAACATACCATATCAAAGTAACACCTTATACCTTCCTTTCAGGTACCAGGTTATACATCAGAATGGACAACGGCCACAGAAGATCAGTTAGAGCAAAAGACTGCTCAGCTGGAACTGACAGGAGTGGGTGGCAGTTGGGGAGCTTTAAGAATACGCTGTGAGGCAAACCTCTTCCGTTTATATAGAGCAAACAGTGTCGTCGTGGAAGTAAAGCCCGATACACCCCAACCTGCTTCCGTGCTGTTGATGGGACCAAGCTCAAAAGGTATATTATCTCGTTCTCTTTGTATTTGATCAACTTATTATAATTCTAACGACAACGAAACCCTATGGATCTGAAAATAAACAAGTATGATGATTAAAATATGGTTAAATATAATATAATGGGGTTATTTTCGTGGGAGATTGTGTAGTAAGTTGCATATTTCATAAATTAAGATTGTGAGCATTGGTAATACGCAATTAAAGCTATTGTTACCTTATCAGCGCCCATTCCATAATGGAACATTGTATTCCTAATGGAACAATTCAAACTAAACACATGTACAACTTCGATTGATATTGCCATTTGTAGTGCATAAACTAATTCCATATTACTGCTGTATTCTGAAGCAATCATCACTGATAGTGCACTTAATAATGTAGATTATAATATATATATATATATATATATATATATATATATATATATATATATATATTTAATTTAAAATGTGTTTCAAAATATAATTAGATTCGCGATAAAAAAAGCCCAAAGCTAATTATAAAACTAATTTTTGTACATAATGTTAAAATGTATTAACAAAAAAATATGTACATTTTCAATAAAATTTGACGAGAATATATTATAGTTGGAGAAATCTCCATTACGATATGGTAAAACATGTAGGCCATCTGTTACAAGGCTACGAAAGAAACCATCATTGGAGATTGCTATCGATTGCAATTGATGCTTTTGAGCTGAACATTGAAAGGAAAACGATCGGACTCAAAAGACGTGTCGTTTTTCCGACGTTGAATTAAAATGCTCCTAGAGGAATGGCAATAAATTAAATATGCCGACGGGAAATATTAAACGTATGGCTTAATTTTTGCTGATACTTAATAAATTTTATTTGGTATAAAACACAAATTACAATAAGCAGATTCTCTGAAATATTGGATTGAGTTTGAAATATCTTCGCATTTGAAATAATTTCTTGGTAATTTAGTAATTTACAGATAAAAAAAAAAATATATATATATATATATATATATATATATATATATATATATATATATATATATATATATATATATATATATATATATATATATATATATATATAATATATATATATATATATATATATATATATATATATATAATTATCATAATAACATGACTTGTATTATGTTGCTATTTTTTATAATACATGTTCTAAAGTACATTTGTGTGTGTATACTCAATATATAACTTTTGTGATGATTTAAATTGATCTGTTGTCAGCAATATATAATACCAGAAATAACTAAATTCATATTCTATCATTCTCTAGAAGACGACCATCATAATACCATAAATTATGACAATAATTTAACATATATTATATTGCTATTATTTATAATTAATATTTTAAAGTACATTTGTGTGTGCATACTCAATATAGATCTTCTGTAATGATTTAAATTGATCTGTTGTCAGCAATATATAACACCAGAAATAATTAAATTCATATTCTAGCATTCTCATAATACCATAAATTATGAAAATAATTTAAAATATATTATATTTCTGTTATTTTTAATTAAAGTTTTAAAGTACATTTGTGTGTGCATATTCAATATAGATCTTCTGTAATGATTTAAATTGATCTGTTGTCAGCAATATATAACACCAGAAATAATTAAATTCATATTCTAGCATTCTCTAAAAGACGACCATCATAATACAATAAATATTATGACAATAATTTAACATATATTATGTTGCTATTATTTATAATTAATGTTTTAAAGTATATTTGAGTGTGTATACGCACGTTTTTAACAAATATATGTGTGACTTGTATTTCAAATTGAAACAAAATATAATGTTGTAAAATAAAACAATCTACCTTTTAACCTAACTTTTCTAAATATAATTCTCCAATTCTTCTATTCCAGATCTATCCAAAGTTAGGGTCAGCAAATACGTTCTGCAAAATCAAAACGAAAATTCAACCGAAAACAACAATTATACCCTATTCGCGTCTTATACGTTCCCCCATAAACTAACAGAGAGGGTCTATCTTATCTAGACAACCGCAATTGAGTCGATAATCCCTTTATTGTATACATTATTACTCAAAACGAACTCACATTATATTGATGTTGATTAAATTCCGATATTTCTCCATCGGGATATTTTTACGTCGTTCGATTCGCATTTGTTTTGATCAGTTTCCGGCGAACACATCCAGCAACCTAGTTCGGACTAAATGCCCAGCAGTAAAAGTCTTATTTACGACTGGGCCGGTATTTGTTTGGCTGACAAAAACCGGTCGCCCATTTCCGGCGCGGACAGGCCGCCCTCCGCCCGCGGGCCCTTCCTTCCTCTATTTTACCGTTGATTTCTTTTACGGCCTTTATGACAATAAGGCGAACATAATTTACGACGCCCTGACGTCACCGCGTCAACGGTTCCCTTCGATTTATCGGTGCGTAAATCATGTACAAGGCCTACTATGGGTGCCGGTCGGTTTTCTCGTTTTCATCTGCAAGATAATGGAGCCGTAAATTTTTACGATCATGAGCATGGGGTGGGGGGTGAGAGCGGTGCGTGGCGAAGGATAGGGGTCCCGCCTGGAAAGTAGTGAGAATCAATTTGTGGGTGAAGAAAGTTCAACGACTAAAAAAATATATAGTTTTGTTAGGGACGCTCTTGGTGGCAATGAATAGAACGTGAAAGATTTATTATTTATTGAACTAATATGAAGGGATTTTTTACGAAATTACTTTTTTTAAGTTATTTTTTAATCGAATGGCCCTCCATTGTCGTTTTGTACTAAAAACTTATTTATTCATAAAGTTTTACAATTAGAACATGCTGAAAAAAAGAAGCTACTAGTAAAGAATTATTATTACAATTAACAGCAAAAATAAAAAGAACAGGAAGAAATCATGAAATCATTAAAAAACTTCTAACATTAGGAATCACCCATAGGCTAGTAATTTCAAACATGATGAAAGGTCAATAAAGATGGTAAAAATACTATTGGCAACCCTACAGCAATGACATGATCTACAAGCATTCTTAAACATACCTGGAACCTATTTGATAACTAATTCTTTAAATAAATTTCAAAGTTACGGTCCCTACCACACCCAGCGAAGATAGTAAGAGGAAGAAGTATTATACGATTTTAAAAACAATACGTCACTATAAAGAAAAAGTACCCAGTTTACTTATCTATATATCGAAGTGTATAATATTTATTTTAAGTAGAAATGGACCAATGTAGTTATGATATAGAAATATAAAAGACCAAGTACAACAGATTGTATATTAATTTTAAATATACATTTGTATAAATGGTTCATAGTAGTTCATAATATTACTTAGTTCAAAGGAAAATGAACAGTGATTTCATACCAAAAAGGCAAAAAGTTACCAAAAAGGTATTTAAAATGATAACTAAGAGAAATGAATTACTTAAGGCAACTGATAAACTATGATGCAGCTACATGTCTGCAAGAAATTCAACATATTGACCTACTGTTCCAGGATTCGCTGCTAATTTGAAATAGAAATATATCATTAAAATATATAGAAGTTTTGTTAAACTGATATATTTATGTATTATTACTAGTCTTTAATATAATAAAAGTTAATGGCATTTTCAGTATTTTTAGCGATAGTGTACTTCACCACTCAACTACACAAGATCACACTGTTTGGTTTTCTTGGGTCTGAGTTTAAGTTCAGTGTTGTCAAAAAGTTGCATCCTATTGTTGAATAGAGTGTTTCTTCATATCTCATTACGAATCTCTTAATTTTCTCCATAGCAGTTGGAATCCAAAGGTCTCGGTGTTAGTAATTGTTCCCATAGCATCTAAAGTGCTTATATTATGTAAATATAACTTCTTGCAGAACACTGCACTTAGAATTCAGCTATAGCTTATAATTTTGGCTTCAAACGTTTACCGGTTTGTAACACCTAATCATTAACACTAATGTTTTGAAGAGTTTTGTAGTCATTTGACAACAGTATCGACCAATATTCACACAAATCCATTTTAATAAAGGGAGTCGATTAAAATAAAATGAGAAGCAAAAATCCGATTCGACTTTAAAACGAATTTTATATCGTTAGAAACTTTATTTGACAGCACAGTCGCCATCTCATCTTTGATATGTTTTATTTATTTTATTTATTTAATAATAACCCGCTCAGCTTGATGGGCTAGTTAGGGTCTATTCTCAGTTTTACAAAATGTATAATATTTTTATTATGTATAGGTATCTAATATAATTATTATATATAAAAGTATAAAACACAAGAATATAAATAATAAAATTATAAAAACATATGAATGACATATGAGTATAAACATATGAAATAAATAAATATCAAGACCTAAAAATATAAGAATATATAAGAAAGAAAAAACAAAACAAAGAAAATAAAAGAAATATTACCCAAGTTGAATAGTCGCCTCAATGAGCTATTTATTTGACACTCAATTAGTATATGATTGACGATCCGCACTCATTGCATAACGGAGGATTCTCTCCCTTAAGGAGATCTATGATGTGCCTTGGTTGTTGGAAGAACTATAAAATAAACCTGACTATAAAAACAACGAAAAGGTTTTTAAAAAAATTTATAAATAGCGAACCACAACTTACCATATTATGACCGCTATTACAAGTTATCTAAAACGCTCCATGCTTTCCGGGTCAGGCCACTTTACTCCGACAACCCCGGTTTACTGTCCGTCCGTCCACCTTCCACCAGAAACGCCGAAAGCCCGACCGTTTCGTTCGTGCCCCGTTCGTCCTAAAAAAGGCAACGTAAAACTTTTATAACTCAATCAACGTAACAATTGCACGCCCTCCTCTAATGGCGCCGCTTCCAAATTTAAGTAAACCCAAAGCTCCTTTTTAATCCTCTCTCAATTTGGGATAGATTGAGGCCTCCAAATTGAGTCGCAGCCGCCGCATCAAACGAAAAAAGAAAAGGGCCCCGGACTTGATGGTAGTCCGCCGATTAAATTTGTCTGGAGGGAGAACGTCGTTCCGAGCTGATGAACGCCGCAATCGTTCGGCCATCGACGGAATCGGAAGACAAAAGGAGCATCGTAGCCTGTTATATTATGGTTATCGAAGTTTTCTTAATCATTTAATTAGTTGTTTTATTGAAATATATTATTTCGGATTCTTCTGCTACGTATTAAAGAAAACCACACGAGATAAATATCAGAATTTTAGTCTAATTATATAACATTTCTTTCAATCAACTCATATGTGCATATACGCAAGGTAGCCAGACCATTTATTAATTTAAATACTTATTGCAGGAGAGAAACTAGATAACAGTGTAGCATAGTTTACGAACAGGGAAGCGATTTTAATGTTGCTTTCGATTTGATTCTTAAAAATTATCGTATAATATCATTATTAAAGTGTTTTAATCATTTATAGAATAATTCTAAACATATATTCAAGTAATTAACGTTCGTCATTCTAAGTAAAAATGTGAAGATGACAAAACGCAAACAGCTTGGGGTTAAACTAAACCAAATGTGCTGGCTGATTTCCCTGTGTCACATCCGCTTATATTTTCTTGAAGTTAGAATAATCATCTTTTATTTCACTCAAAATACCTGTCAGTTATAAATGACTCTATTTTTTTAATATGGGCTGGGAGAAGTATTTTAATCTTATGCTTTAAACTATCATGCCAAACTTTCTCGAAATCTTGATCAACATCTAAAAATATTGATGATTTTTTTTGTTGCAGGTACCAGTTTCAAAGGAAACATCAGCTATAACCACGGAATGCAGGTCATGTTCGTTCTAATGACATATATGACAATGGTGACGTGATAAAGTGATGTTAGCAGTTAGGATAATAACCGAAAAGGAAGAAGAACAGTTTCCGTGGCCCATTTTTTAAATTAAATAGAAAATAACCAAGATATTACTCTCAACATCCGCCGGGGCCGAGACTAGACACCTAGGTGCCGCGAAATCAGCTGTACATAATGACGATAAGGAGCAGGTTCCTCGTCTCCGGTTTTTTGAATATTTATTATCCTATTCCAAATCCAATTATGTGCACACACAGGGGGAAAATGTCCAATTTTCCTTCTTGTAAAGGCACGACGAAAGCATGGCGTGTCGAAATACCCTTACCGCAGTCCCAACTAAGTGAATACGAAAAAAAGCTCTTCGTGATTTATTTTTTATCTTAAGAACACACGACCTCATTTCCAACGGCAGGACCTTTCTCCACTTTTTATTATTCTATTAAGTTAAATTTTCCGCTTACGGAACGTTGTATGGTCTTTCTAGCAAATGGGACTAAAATAACAAGGACTATCTCACCGCAATATAACGGGTATTTATTAGGATTTTTTCCCTATTCGTATGACACAATTCTGCCATCCTGTCCATCGTTTATAGTTTAACAATTCCGTTTTGCTTGATATTTTGTTATTCTATTTATACCAAAACTTTATAGTATGTAACAGTTCCACAAAGTGTCTTATATTATATTTCATATCAGCATTCTAGAAGTTTCACAGTCTGTTCTCAATATATATAGCTATATATTGACTTCAATGCTACTAATATCTTATAATTATCCTATTGGTCCTCATAAAACGGTGAATAATAAACAGACTAAAGTTTAACTAAAGTCATCAATTTGTAAACATGGTAAAACACATTTAAATATCATCATTACAGTTTAAAAACTTGTTAACATTTTTAAGAGATCATCTGTGGAAAATCCATAAGCTTAAGGTCTTTTGTATTATAAATAATAATACTTTTACAGAAAAACTAAATTCACAAATACGTGAACAAAGAGCACTTTTAATATGCATTTGGTGCTTAACTTACAAGTTTTACGCCTTTGCTGATAACTAACTTATTAACGTAAACTGTGAGATCATACCCTTTGATGATTTATCAAAAACCATTTTGTCAAAATATTACTAATAAAGTGAAACTATCAGTCAGATATTATTAGACGTCAAACTAAGTAAATATAACATCAAAGTTTGTTCAAACTATATAGAAATAGAATTAAAGATTACCTGAGTTTGGAAAAATGTGCATAGAAGGAGCTGGGAAGACGACAAGTACATAAAACATGAATATCAAAAAAACTAACAAGTTAACTATAATGCAAACTATATTTAGCACATTTTCCTTTAATTTTTCTTTAAATTAAATAAGAAACCATAAACATTCAACAAAAAATAGAAAACTAAGTTAATTAAAAAATATTTTCAATCAAAAAATTCAAACAGCTTTCCGACAAAAATCAAATAAAAGTAATTAATTTAAAAAAATATTTAAATTAAACTGTAATATAATATAAAATAGAAATAAATTTTATTAGTTATTTTTCTTGCTAGCATAACGAAAAGGACGACAAACGATCTTGAATAAATCAGACTTTTTTAATAAAATATCCCAAAGTTCCCCACGCTACATTTAACATATTTACTTACCAGAAATAAAAACCGTTCCGCATAGTTCCTCAATATTTTCGTTCTCATAATGATAATGTTTCCCTTGGTTGTATCATACGTCAGCGGGCACAATCCTAATAAAACATCGGGACCCACATTTTGATAGAAAGGCCATAATGAATTTCTGCGACATTCGCAGTTTTCTATTTTCGGGTCTCCGTCTCTGGAAGGATTTTAATAAGGTCTAAAAGGAAATATTTATTACGAAATAACCGTATTAAACCATAAATAATATTTTTCTATCTATTAAATTTCTATATTCACCCGAATGCGAAATCAAAATGATATCCACAATAATATTTCTGGTGGAAAAAATCTGTCTAAATAATTTTCACTAATATCAACAGTAATTAGAGGAAATGAAGACTTAAATAAATAAAATATCATACAGTAATACGTTCAAAACAATAAATCATGATTATCGGTCAGCAATTCTTCAGCATTCCTCAAGGATATCTGTTAAATATAGAGTAGTTCACTGTATAAATGTTACTGTAACTTCATTGCCATAACACTTTTTTATCACTTTTTTATTTAGTAGTATATCTCAAATGTTGATTCCGGTAAGGTATTTTAGTATCTTAAAAGAAAACTATGTCGACAATATTATTACTAAAAATATTTACATACTTTGGTTCAAATGATTTAGAAGTAACGATATCGACTTCAACCAAAAGAACGCCTGGGTCAATTAAGAATAATTGAGAGAAACTAAAAGGAATCATCGAGACAAATCACTGTTAGTTGTAATTGATATATTGGATACGAATATAGAAGAGTAAAGGCTCAGATCACACTCCTTATTGTCCTAAATTGACTCCCTACTAGCACTTCTACTCTATTTTAAATGTTATATAGTTCATTTTTATGTTAATCATGATAATTTGCCTCAATAGTTAAGGAATGCTGGGAATGAACATATGCGAAAACCCCACAAAGGCATAGCAAAAATTTTAGTCTCTACAAAAAAAACACATTTTTTTCTATGAATAAATAAAGAATTACTAACAACTATTTCTGGTATGAACTACAACATAATAAATTATAAAACCGTATTACCAAAAAAAAAACAATATGAATCTTTAAACAGATTTTTTCCACAACACAGTACATTCAAAACATTAATTGTTTAACCAATAACCGATGTAAATGCATTATTGTACATACATGTACGTAAAACGGTTTGGTATTATTATTTCAACAAAACTCCAATCCAATTTTGACTTGACCAAGTCAGCGGTATATATACTGAATGTGATTTAGTTCGTAATAATGTAAATATAATAATGTAAATATACGTTTTTAGAAATAAATGAATCATGAATCATTTCCACTGAAATTATTAGAATAAAATAAATTAATGTTTAATACGTTTACGTTTGTATAATTATTATTGAGGGAGCTTTCTCCGTTTCGTTTCTGTTTTCATCATCATATCGTTGAAATATAATAAATCATTTACTATACCGATGTATGTACATAACATTGTTTTTGTTTTATATAGTTTATTTGAAGTGTTTGAAAATAAAACAGTCTTTTAAGTAATCCGTTGATATTTTTATAATCACCCAAAATAGGTATAAAACCAAAAATAAAGCTACGTAAAAAACAAAGATATATGAGAGTTAAAAAAGAAAAAATAAGAGCAGTAAAGTAAGGGTAAAAGTAGATTACAGTAAAAGTAATTACAATTAGAGGTAAGAGTAGTTTCAGATTACAGCAAATTAATAAAACAGATTTAAATATAAACAAAATAATGTTAAGATTGACTAAAGGTAAGCAAAAAAATGGTAATTTAGATTAAAGGTAAGCTAAAATTAAGGCAAGCACAAACTGAGAATATATAATAATTTTAAATATATGACTAAATATATTTCTTGAATGTCATTAGTGATAATATAATCACAAAAATTTAATGTATTGGTATTTCAAAAATTCCAGGCTAATCTGTAGTAATTTTTACATTAGCACCCATCCAGTTTATAAAAATAAAAATAAAGGTAAGATAGAATAAAGGTAAACAAAATAATGGTAAGCTAGATTAAAGGTAAGTAAGAAGGGTATTCAAAATAAAAATAAATTATAAGAAAAGTAAGCAAAATAAAGTTAAGATATAATAAAGGTAAGCAAAATAAAGATAGGTTAGAACCAGGGATAGCAAAATAAAATTTAATAATAGTAAGGGTAAGTTAAAATTAAATAAGCCAAATTCAATGTAAACGTAGAAGAAAAAAATAAATAAGTACGAAAAACCTTAAATGAATAACTATTTAATTATAATTTTGAACTTTATTACATATTTAAATACAGATAATCATTGTTATTTAATCAGGAATATCTATCAACCTAATATTTAAGCCAACAACAGTGAATACTGTTTGTTTGTACATTTGGCAAGTTTTATCCAAACTTTTTCCCAACAAAGGTAAGCCGGCAGTTAAATACAATCCACAAAGAGTACTTTAATGGAAAAATAATTCGAGTTCTTCCAGTTTGGGGACCTGCGGAATGGCCAGTTATAAACACGTGCGACACAGTGCGAGAGGGGGATTTAAAGGGAAAAATAATGGGGTTATTTTTTAGACATATGGTGAGCTTAGTCGCCAAAAGAGGAAACTGTTAAAGGCATGTGGTTTTTGCGGGCAGGATTGGCGTGCGTGCCGTCTTTTATTTTAGTCCCTTCTTTTATTTGTCTTCCGTCCTGGTGTTCATTAAAGTTTCGTTAATTTTTCCGCTGCTGAGTTGGACTTAAATAATTATATTCAAACGCAAATAAATAGATATTATCGTAATTTATGGCGATTTTAACTTGGAAATAGTAATATGAGGTTTATTTTAGAGTAACTTTGTCGCGTTTATCCTACTTTTCTATGGTTTTAAAATTACAAAGTAGTTGTTCTATTACAGACAGTTTGGCCTTAACATCTTTATTACTATTTTTAATATGAGTGCGAGTTTTAATTACAACTTCACTGAACTATATCAAATGGTTTTACTTTCTTCTAGCTTTTGACTTTTTCCATATTTTAAAATCTATGTATGATATTTCTATTGCTTTGGCTGGTACAACCCCAGAGTTGAACACCATAAGTCCACATTACTTTCATGACTTACTGGTAAAGTAAAATTTATTACATACTGATAGGCCTGAATATCTCCAAAGATGTTCCCTGTTCAATAGGTTTATTTAGTTATCAGACAGCAATTACTTGGATTTGGTATCATGTACGCAATTAAAGTCAACATAAATGGTGAATGGTCTGAGTTTAGTTCTAGGTGTTCTTCAACTTGCATATTATTGCATCAATTTTTCTAATGATGTAGAAATCCAGCAAGTATGGAATCTTGTCTTGGCCCGTTCACTAATGTGTGTGTTTACTTATCGAAATAGTTTCAGAACAATATGCCTGAATAGCCCTTATCAATTCTCTACCTTTGGTTGTAATTAGTCTCTATTCCTATAGTCACCACCTATAAGAAATCGATTTTCCAGAGGTTGAAAAAACTATTTATTTCTTTCAAATTTGATACTGTGTTTTAATATATAAACTGGACTTTGATTAAATATTATGTTTTATGTTTGAAAAACATATATAAATAAACAGTATGCATCCTTTTCGTCTATATATTTTCTACATAAAAAACATCCGACGTACGAAAAACCATTTCGCAACAATTGATCTGCGGATATCAGACACATTCATCGTTGAACCGTCCAAATTGTATAAAAATAAATTGTCGAACGCTTAACGGCAACGAGAAAAAAGAAGATAAAAGTATGTATAATGTGCTTTTTGTGGCGGATTTTGAAGACGTCCGAAGAATGGCGCTGAAGGCAGCCAGGGATGA
Organism: Rhynchophorus ferrugineus; assembly: GCF_030347505.1. Taxonomy (NCBI): domain Eukaryota; kingdom Metazoa; phylum Arthropoda; class Insecta; order Coleoptera; family Curculionidae; genus Rhynchophorus; species Rhynchophorus ferrugineus. The sequence continues at coordinate 16,215,049 of NW_027472587.1, forward strand.
TTGATAGACGCTTAATAACGCGTCCCCCTTTTTTTCGCCGGTCTTTCCAAGGCAACTATTGATTTGTCAGTTCATAATCGTTCGGAGTCGCGAGCTGGACCGCAAAAAGTTACCAGAGGAAAAAATGTTTCAGTAGTATATTGTTTTAAGGAAGAGCTGTCCTCAATATATCGGCAATTTTCTATTAAGTATGGAAGAGTATTTATGTAAGACAACATCTATGACAGTCATCATTTGTTTAATGAGCATTAACAGTATACTCGGATACCAAACTGATCCTGAGCAACGATGGAAAATTTGCTCGAAATTATGTCCATCCATATTAGTCACCAGTTCTAGCTCACAGTTATCATATATGACTAATCAGAAACAATTGGAGATAATACATGAATATTTGAATGACAGTACAACTCAAAGCAGTTAAATATCGAAGAATGAGACTGGCTCTCAAAGAAAATATAAGTCATTGCCTGAATTGGTGACAGCCCTGCAGACACAGACACTTATACGATCCCTGTCTCCATATCTAAAATATTTCGTCATAAAGATACCAGAAAAAATTCATATACCTCCCATTATACAGAAGCCAGTACATTTGAGCCGCTATGAACTATGCAAATTATCAAAATATATTGGACATTAGCGGCTTACAATAAACAGAATTTGAGTTCGTTAGTATTTTGGCGATAATTCTTTCGAATCTTGTCCCAGTACCCCAACGATGAGGTAGTAAAATCTACCGCGCTACAAATAGCTCTAAATCCTCTATCCTAAATACTAAATACCAAAATAAACTCTATAATCTGCCTTCCACTGTATTACAGCTGAAATGTTGGCAATAAAGAAAGCCCTAAACATCACAATATCATTTGATACCTCATATACACTGCTAGTGGTAGAGATCCTTGAATTGACTGTCCGTACACGTTATATCTCGACTAAACAACTTTATATTCGTCTGGATCCCTAGCAACAAGAGCATGCTTGGGAATGAATTGGCTGATAACCATGCCAAAGACCGTATAGCAAGAGGTCAACAAATTGTAACTATTCTATATTATAAAAATATTTACCCAATTACAGATGTTAGACTAGATAGAATAATGCAACTTAAGTGGGACCTGCTATAAGAGGAAAACAAGTTTTGGCAAATTAAAAAAAAAATTTCCCCTGCTGCCCTTTTAAGGAATAGAGATTTATAAGTAAAATTTAACAGGCTCTTAATTTAACTACACAAGTAGTAAGTTGTAATTCGTTAAAGGCTATTAAATAAAAAAAACTCTTATTTTATTTAAAAACTGATTTATTCATGAAAAATAAGCGACTTGTTGAAAAGCTAAATAAAGCTATAAAAAGGGTTCTTTATTAGAAAACAGACTTATTTATATCACTAATTCACTATTCAGGTAGTTTTTACACAGAAGGTCGGAGAGTTAAGATCGTATTATATAAAACGTATACTATTTAAACCAAGAACATTTCAACCGATATTTTATTTTATTATTGAAAAATATAAATAAAACATATTAAACTTACTGCTAATACTGAATAGATATTTGGAACTAAAACGCTAACCTCGAAATTAATCACAAAATGTTTTATATGTCACAAACTAATTCCTAGAAGATTTACCGTGCTTCCATCACAGCTAACGCTATCTGGAAATAGGGCGACGTTGATATATCGTTGTTTTTTATTAATTCATTAAAGTGAACGGTAGGTTTATTAAAAAAGGATTTAATAAATTAGAATTATTGTTTTTCTAGTGGAAAATAGCATGTGTCTTTATAAGATTTTCTGTTTCTGTTTCGGGAAAATTTTTGTAAATGGCAAAAATATTATAATTTTATTCCCATTATTATTAGTAGTATTTCGATACAAATTACGTCTTATTGCGTGAATCTAATCTAACCCATAAAATTAATGTAGTATAAAGGTAAGCAATATAAAAGTAATCTAGCATATAGCATATATATATATATATATATATATATATATATATATATATATATATATATATATAAAGCAAATTAATGGTAAATTATAATAAAGATCACAAAAATAAAGGTAAGGTGGAATAAAGGTAAGCTAAATTAATATAAATATAGAAGAAAATAAATATCAGTTGAAACAATTACAAATAGTTTTGTGTGCTTGTAATTATGTACCTTTTTATATTTTTGAGTCTCCTATTCACTGACCAGGGTTTATCGAGACTGGACCTACTGCTTAACCCAGAAAACAGTACATCATTTCAGGAGACACCCAGTCTTACCCAGCCTGGTTACTGGCGTTAATATGATCATTATTCATGTCGAATTCTGCACTCTTTTCTTTTAGACAATCACAATTATATACAATTACAAATACGTAAACTTATGTTTGTGTCCATGTCACAGTACGATTAAAACCCACGGCTATCGCAAGAGTAGCAACGGCTAGTTTCATTATTGTTACTTATATAGGTACAGATAGTGACCACGTAATAAGAAATATTTAAGAAATCATTATTTAAAAATATAACACTGGATTGTTTTCGTTTATATTTATCTGAATTGAAATAAAAAATTTTAAAAAAACCTTCCAAACTACTAAACAATACAGTAGTTCATGTAAAATTATACTCAATATGCATCAAATGTCAATATAGGCAAAAACATACTAAAAAAGATAAAGTTAAGCAACATAAATGTAAGCTACAATAAAGGTAAACAAAATGAAAGTAAGTTACAACAACAAAGAGACACAAAATAAAGGTAATCCAGTATAAAAGAAAGCTAAAATTAAAGTTATTAAGTTAATATTTATTTAAGTGCATTTTAAAACATTATTATTTATATATTTAATTATAGATAATGGTAATGTAAACAGAAATATTTGATAACCTAATATTTCAAAAAATTACCAGACAATTTTAAATGACTTGATGCATGAAGTGATGGAACTTTATTTGGGTAGATAATACGGAACTACCCAGAACATGTGTGATGAATTAGATGAAATATTGTTAACGAGAAGGAGTATAAATAGTAATAAATAAAAAACGAGAGAAAAACCTTTTTGTAACCAATATAGTCTTACAAAAAGAATAAAGATAGTAAACCAGTATATGGCCTAAGAACAAAATGAATGACAATGAATAAGAAAAAAAATTAAATCGATACAAGGCGTTTAGAATGTTTTGTTATCTTTTTAATTATTGTAATTGTTGTTCAATAGGTGTTTCAACGAAATTAAAATTTAAATATGCGTTAATTTACCGCAAACAAGTTTTTGAACTTCTATTGTTATCTGGGAAACTCTCGCAAATATTATTTTGGGGGAATATCGAAGAAATTTCAAACGACGGGCAATGAAAAAAAGACAAACACATTTTCCCAACCTGCTGACTCGATGTAACCTCTTACGTTTTTCTATTCTATTCGATAAAAGAGCAACGCCGACTTTCTCGGCATTTTCCTGCCGTTATTCCAGACACGAGGGCCTCGACGCAATCACGTCCTCATCAACTTATTCAGATCCAGACCCCTTTTTACTTTCGACCATAAAAGAACGCGGTTATTTTAACTGATTTTTTTTCAATTATGTCTATTTAGTTTTTATCGAGTGCTACGTGTAACTTAACTGACACTTCTCCAGACACGGGACGTCTGAATTTGATTAAATACTCATTCGTTCAACAGCTGGTCGACGAAAATATCAGATAATTCAAGAAGCTTTTGTATTGGCTAGTCATCGCCCTAGGATCGAAATTCCAACACAACTTATTAAGTTAATCATACTTCTTCCAAAACAGAGTGAAGGGAATAATTAAATAATGAATAAAATTACTATGGTTTTCATTTATTTAATGCTTTCTAATCTGTCTTATGTCCCCCGTGGGAACTAATAACTGACCAACAAATGAAGAACTAAAATTCAAGAACCATTTTTTAACTGTTAATATTCCTTGCAATAATCATTTTATCTCTTGATTGGTTCTTTATTAAGAAATGCATTTACTAATGAATTTAAAATGAATCTGATGTTTAGAATTACCTTTAGTACTATATGGTGTACTATATTTTCAGAACCATATCAGTCCTTAGGCAAATATGTTTCTTAGCTGCTCTTTGTTTACCAGACCCCAAGTTAAGTTACCTTGTAAGCAAAGAGAACAGACGATTATTGCTATTCTCGTATTTTATTAATCTATGTTGAGATGAAATCTTCACAGCTGTATATACAACGTGTTGCAAAAGTCTCGCTACTATTTTGATTGCCTAGAACAAAAGTTTTTGCTCAAAGTAAAGATAAGTTTGGTTTTCATAAAAAGTTTATTTGGTCTTTTTGCATTTTTTTTTGTTTTTATTAAAATGTCGTATTGGCTAAACGCGATTCACTATGAAATTTTTGCCTCTTTTTTAAGCATTTTTCATGACATCCTGCAACAATTGAGGCTGTTTCTTAAATTTCGTGACGAATATTGTCTTTAAAATGTGGAATCGTTTAAGGCTTATCCACTTCGCGAAATTAGTCTTCGTGAAAAACGTCATTCAAAAATTAAATTGTTAAACGAGCTGTGTGAGCTATGGTGCCATCTTGCATACCATACTATTCAGTTGTTTCAATGGATACAATAATGTTTCATGAATTAACTGTGTTCACCAAAACCGTCTATTTATTAACGTGACCACTGAAAAGAAAATGATTGATGGACGAACCTCTCGGCAGCAATTTTAGGACTAATTGAATTTTGTACGGGAACATTTTCAAATTAGTTCTCAAAATTCCCCTTAAACTGCCTGGAGAAATTTGTAATTGGAAACCATGTCTCCGAATTGATGTTTCTGGAGGCTTTTTCTCAGAGTCAAATTTTCAGAGTTACCACACGTCCGTTGTCTTCCAGAACGAATCCTGTCTTCTATCGTACCGTACTGTCGAAAATTCGCATATAAACGATAAATTGTGGTTTTCTGAGAATATTTTTGATGCAATTTCCGCTGAGTGGCTAAAATGGAACAATTATTTTCAATAAAAATTGTCACTATTTCTGTTCGTTCTTGTGACGTATATTAATCCATAATAAAATTTGGACCTCCATACAACACAATGATTAACTTATAATCCTAACGCATTTTACCAATACTAGATTGCTCATTTTTTATTTCGGTTGCCGCTAGTAACATATATACAATCAATATCCAATATATTGGCCCATTTCGTCTCCCTTTTACTTGCGTTACCCATTAGTCCTGGTTCCAGGTTCTCATTTTACAAATTCTTACTTTTGCTAGTTCGTAATACTTTCCCTCCATTACTATCTATGCCTTGCTAAGCTTATTTTTATTCTATTTTCTTTATATTCAAGTGTTTTCATTCATATCCTTGTCTTTTGTTACCATTATCGTCCTAGTCTCTCCATCAATTCTTTCAAATCCTTCTATTTCTATTAGTTCTCTATAATTAATTTCTGATATCTTATCTTTGCAGTTTGGCTTTCCTTTATTTGTTTCAGTTCTTTAGAAATATCCTCTTTATTGCACATAATGGCTCTTAATTGGGCCAGTTTTATTCCAATTTTATTTTTCATTATTAGTTCCTTTTCATTGTTATTTTCTAATTCTATTAGATAGATTCTTCTTTCGATTTCATGACTTTTTTCTAATCATACTTCTGCGTTCAATTTGCGTCTTATGATAGTCTAAATCTATTCAGTTTTTTCATTTTCCTACCTGATCTTGTCCAACTGTTCCCTATTTTTTGGATCCTCTCTTATTTCCTTGAGCCCCTTCTGTACTTTAGAAGTTTTAGTAATAGCAATGAGCATGCCCAATTTCACTTCCATAGTTTTTTCGGCCTCTAGACTTCCTTGGACGTAATTTCAAGCATTTGCACCGCATAAATATATAATAATTTAACGCAACTTTCATACCTGTTAAACTGCCCAAACTTACGTCAGTAAGTAAATAGCCAACACTAAAAAAATGTCTTTTGGTACATATTTTGACTTATTTTTTAGTTAAAAAAGCTGACATCCTGTATATCTGGTGGATATCTTCCAAGGGATGCTTTATTGCCTTTATTTATGTGTTACTAAATCCCAAATTGCATTGTCTTTCTAACTCAACCAACCATTAATAGATGGTGCCAGTTGAATGTATCATTTCGAAGCGTTCTAACAGCCGCATTAACTTAATCAGCTTAGCGTTAAATTAATTGAGTGGTAACTAGTTAAACTATCGGCCATCGGTGCTTAAATTCGTGGGATTTCAAGCAGACGACCTTAAGGCTGATTGTTTATCTATAACGAACGGTTACCAGGGGACCGTGAAACTCTCAATAAAAATTTAATCGCAGTAAAAGCTTCGTCCCACCTATAACTCCAGGTTAATAGAGGGACAAATCTACTTGAAATAGTAATTATACGAATTAGAGCAATATCTAACCGTATCCCGGCCCGTTGTTTTGTTTTACGTGACTAAGGAATAACTAGCGAACTTCCTTTAACGTTTTATCGGAAATTTCGGTCACACGTACATGTGTAACGCTTTTAAAATGTTATCTCGTTATGCAAAACAGGGCGGAATCATGTCATCGTTTGACGTATTGTAGTCGTCGCGACTAATTATGCCGTTACGTTCCGACTAAACGAGCAGTTCGCGTGCGCAACCACATAATTGTTTCTTGGAGCCCAGTGATCTTTATACGATAATTGGACTAGCTGGGATTTAGCTACACTCCTTTTCAGGAAGGAAGCTTTATATTTAGGGATGTTCTCGATAAAGACATATTCAGTAAAAATGTGCGATAATCGATATTCATTTTTAGAAGTATTTTAATGGTAGTGTCATCTTTAATTTGTCTTCTATGGCTTTCGTGTATCCACTGCTTTCTACTTGGTCCTATATCCCACGTAGAAAAAAACAACTTACGAACAAATGAGGAATTAACATTTTTTTAAGCTATTTTATAATTGTTTAGTAAGTTTCATTTTATCTCTTTATGATCAAACTAATGTATTTATTGCATGTCATATCCGGTTAATACTTTATTAAGAAATCCGTTTAATAAAGAAACCTGAAATTAGTCACAAGTTAATACTACTGAAATTTAGAGAAAAGCCTTAATAGCCTTTAGAATTTCCTCTAGTGCAATAATATACTATCTTCATATACTACCATTAACTAATATCACTCCCTAAGCACGAACTATTTTTCTTAGTCATTCATTAGATAACACATTTTAATCAAAAACTGATTTCCAAATTCTAAATATCTTATAAATACATTTCTAAAAGTGTTTTAATGGTAGTTTCACATGGAAATAATCATCCTTGAAGCAGTGAAACTAATATGCTCAAGTGGTTACAGATTCATAACATATCTATATAAGAGTGCGATAAGATAAGTACTTAGCAAAACAAAAACTAAAATTCTGGAAAAGCTCGTTACATTTGACCAAGCATCTGAAAGGTAAAAGTGGGCCTCCGTGGCAGCGATGACCATCACATTCGACCCAAATATCTGCTCTGCTAGTGACCTTCTCAAGTTCTGAAACAAAAAGAAGCCGCACGGAGCCAAATCTGGAGAATACGGTTGATAAGACAGCAGTTCGTAGCCCAATTTTACCCTTCTCCAGTTAGTCGATTTAGACCACACTTTATGAATGCCAAAAAACGACATCCATCACCTTTCCGGCCTATAGAACAGTCTTCGCCTTCTTCAGAGCACGGTCACCGGGTGATGTCAACTGTTTCGACTCTTCCGACTGTTCCTTGGTCTTTCTTGTGTGACAGTGGATCCACGTTTCGTTGACGGTCACGAGACGACGCAGAAACTCCTTCGTATTGCGATTAAAGAGACAAAGATCGAATACTACTCTGAAATGGTCTCAAGGTTCCGCTTGTTGTTCAGAGTGAGCACACGCGACACCTATCGCGCCGACAGCTTTCTTATACGTAAAATTTCATGCAGGATATGATCCACGCGGTCTTTTGAGATGTGTACTGTCTCAACTATCTCGCGTACCTTCAATTGGCGGTCTAGCTAGTGGATTTTTATTATATTATCCTCCGTTTTAGCCGTTTTCGTAGTACCTGAGTGTGACTCATTTAAAATTTATTAGAAAATTTAATGGAACTTTACAGAAAAGTCTTAGTAACCTTTAGAAATTTTGCTAATACAATAATATACTATCTCCGTATACTACCACCCACTAATATCAGTCACTAAGCAAGAACTATTTTTCTTAATCGTTCTGGATTTACCAGACAACAAATTGTAATCAAAAGCTGATTTCGAAATTCTAAATATCTTGTAAACAAGGAGGATAGCCAATTTTTGTTATTCTTGAAATTTATGTTTGGATGAAATTTTCGCATATTTAGAGTTTTTCTTTTACGGCTGTATATACCTTCTGATAAAGCAGTCATATCAGTTTGTTCTCTCTACAAGAGTTTGTTTTTGGCTAAACCGGTCACAACTCTTTAATAGTTCCAGCAATACAGATTAAACTAAAAAGAAATGAAACACACCATATATTTAAACAACGTTTAACGATTAGTACCAATTTAACAAATTTATGGTACTTTCCATTTCAATAGCATACCCGTTTGAAGTAAAATTTAGGGTTTTTCTTCCGACTAAAAATTGCCAGCCGGCATGTTGTGGCCCAAAGTTCATTTACGTACAACAGAAACGAGGAATAGTCGAATATAAGATGAAACTGGCAACGTCAGAATCTAAAATAATTTTATATATTTTGTCATCGATCCGATGGCTATTTCTGCTTGCTTCCTGGATATTCACTTTAACTCTGCCAAATTTCACGTCTTCTGGTGGTAAAAGCCCATTCGGGTTTAGTTTGGTACCCAAAAATATATTCGTATCGAAATTAAAGCTCCAACTAAGACATATATCCTCCACCAAACACTTCCTGCGGAAACACCGCAGCCGAGAAATTTACTGAAAGGCAGCCAAACCAATTACCAACGCAGGCTTAGAACGAGACAAAGCAGGAACGCGATTATTCACCACTACACTCTAGCCCACGCTTCTCCGCGTCTCGCTAGCTCAACGCAGTCCAACTCGACTATATCCCATCGAGTCGGGAATACGCTAAACTGCAGGTAATGATGGAATGGATTGTGCACATGCCCCAAATATATGCGCTAGTATTCACCACCTAGACTGTAAATCGGCCATTTTAAAATTAACCGTTGGTCGAGTCAAAACAAACAACCTATAATATGTCGATGTAAACAGCTCCAATTTTGTTGATAGTAAGAATTTTAAGAGCCATAACTTATAACGGAACATTTTGGACATCAAATAGATGAAAGTCAACATATGCCAACATTTAACACCGATATAGCTACAGATTTGAAAACGGTAACAAGAACAAAGAAGACAATTATTGTTTATGTTGAATTAAAAACATGGCAAAGAGTATGACAGAAATAATAAACAATTGTACTAGAAGTAATATTAAAGGTTATTATCACTTTTATACACATTTTGTTGTAATTAACCATCCATAGGTCAGTAAATATACAATAACTCAATTAAAAAGATAATCAGTTCAGTAGTCGATTCATCACTAGGGTTTATCCATGAAAAATAGTAGCAAAAATTGCACTAACTGATAAAAATGTTTATACTTCAATCATGATATATTTTTTAAAGTTGAAAAGTAAAGTTGCTAGTAGTTGTCAAGGCAAAGCTGATAAAAGTTCAATTCGAAACATCCAAAAATTTAGATAGGATTTTGCAGAATGCAAGAGTAGTATAGAACGACACATTAAAAAGATCATATTTACCAGTAGGAGTTGATCTGAATCCAGTAAGCAAAACATATAACATTAATCATCAATAAAACCCCAACGATCTAAAGACTACTACTCTGAAGGTGGAGGAGTGAAAAAAACAAGGAAAAAAGAAAACATTTTTATAAGGGAGCATAGGTAAATAAATTATTGGTTTGTAAAAAATAATGATGCATTGACTGGTGAATTCTTTTAAATAAAAAGTACAATGGAGTGCAAGATGAAGATTTTGCTTTGAGATAGATGAATTACATATATAAGTATGATTTCTGGACTTGTCGTAAATATTAGGTAAATAATATTAAATAATATTAGATAATATCAAGGCTTTATGTTAATATAGTTTTTGGACTTTGTCCAAAAATCTTTCAATATGATGTCATTATGTAAATATGGCACATGGACTTGATATAAACATATCAATTATATATATATATATATATATATATATATACATATATATATATATATATATATATACATATATCTATATACATATACATATATCGATATCTAGCAACACAGCGATCATTTCTATCGTCGTTCCGTGTACAGACTAGATGCATCCACCGTGCCATTCCTCTCGATTGGAAAACACGTAACACGTAGCGAGAAAAAATAATAAGGCGACGAGAAAGAATTGTTCTTCGTACCCGGGTCGTGTCGCCTTTGTCGTGGGGGCGCGGGAAAAAGGTTCGGATCCGAATATGTTGATGAGGACGTGATTGCGTCGCAGGAAACGTGAACGGAATACCAACGGGGGAAGCCAGAGGGTGACGGTGGGGAGAGGAAGGTTGTCGGCCCGGTCACGGTCCTTGTTGTTCTTTATTAGGCAAATAAATTCGACTAACTGAAATGTACTTTTTGTGTGGAGTAGGCGTGTGGAGATTTTTCAGAGATCGCTTTCTCGGAATTGGATAGATAGCGGGATTTAGATAATTCTAAATAATTACGCTGTACGACAAAGGAAACGTCTCCAGTTCCAATATATCAGTCTCTTTTTTTAACTGAGTTTATCTCTACTTAAAACAAAAATAGTCGGTTAGTCTCGCTAAAACTTGAGAACAGCTGGACAGCTTTGAAGAATTTTAAATTTAAAATATTTATGAAAGTTCAGGGAAAGTTTACATGGCGATAAAATATGGAATAATTGCGAGGAAAATAGTAAAAACGACAATTTTCAGTAACTATCTAATACTTTACCGTGATTTATATTCGATAACTTAAAAATCAATTAATAAATAATGACATATATCAAATATCTTATAAATATATGCTAACGGTAATTTCGAATCGTATTTTAATTGCGGTCGAATAAACCTTTACGATTTCTGGTAAAGCATACTTTGTAATCATATAAACAAAAATTTAGTACGCGAAAAATAAATATTTATTTATATTTAAAACAATACAGCACTTTTTTCAACAGGAAATCGATTTAGCCAATTTCATTACATCTAACACCTATGATATCGTCATCAGACCCGACAAAACACTCTCCGATGAGCATTTATGTGTAGTATTAATTCACCAACAATTGTCTAAGTGGCTATTGTTATTGTCGGACAACATTTACAAGATAACAAGTAGCCAATTAATAACAAATAAGTTGCACTATATTAAGATACTGGAGATATGTCACCGTTATAACTAACGTCAACATTCCTAGTTATCATAATCCTATAACTTCCTAATAACTTAATCACACTTCATTATCATCACCATCATCTACACTCTCTACATGACAATCCGGTATCTGACGACTATATTTCGCCACCTATTGGACTATCAATTTCAAAACATCAACGACTAAAACTCAGCAAAATATCTTTCAAAACTTAATTTTTAATGTTTGAATTTTAAGCAGAATTTAAATTCACTACTTTCAATAGTATTTTGATACGATACAGAAAACGTAATTTTCCTACTCCATGATTTGCTAATGAATGAAAGGAAAAAATCAGCCTCCACCTAAACGCTTTGAAACATTTGTAAGCGAACACTACATGTGCCAAGTGTCAAGTAAAACTGAAAAGACACTATACCAAAGCCTGGTATAATTTCAATCTAAATTCAAATACTTTTCTATCACATAACAAAGAATAAATACTATTTACACTACCCTAGGACATCATTTCATAAAACTCTTGATGGTGTCAACAATATCTCCCCAATCAACAAACATTTCAGCACACCAGATGTCCAAAATTATTTATCTAAAGGGCCATATAAATTTGAGACTTGCATCCAAACATTTGTTAGAATTTAATGTTCCCACGTAAGCAGTGCGTATTTATACCTCCAAAAATAAATAGTAAAATATATCACCAATATCAATATCTATGAAGCCGTAATTATAATTTATCTGCATTGTTATTCATCTAACCTCCTGAAATAAACCATTTTCCAAGTCATAACTCACAGAAGAATGGTGCATCATAGGCGTCGATGTTATGTTCGATATAATGGCTGATAACATTTTAACATTTCAAGAATTCCGTAGGATGAAACAATATTATTTTACCGTAAGAAAATATTTAAATTTTTCAGTAAAATAAAATAATATTTATAAAAAAACATTTGTTATTGAAACTTTTACCAAACAATAAAAATTATGGAACCGCAATGCCACACAGATAATAGAAAAAATCTATAATAACCAAACCATTGTGCCTGTGGGCGTTAGTATTACTGCTCGTACTAATCGAAATAATTATAAATTATGTTCTACATTACTGTAATAGTGAGCTAGTAATTATAACTTCATTAAATAACAGGCTATGGATGCGGTAAAAACAAATTTATTATAAATAAAATACAAAGCGAAATATAATCGTTAACATGATTAAACTGAAATATGTACATAGTTAAATCGCGACATAACAATATTCTAATGCATTAGATGTTTTAAATAATTATATCAATTAATTAAATATGTTTATTAATTACTAGATAACATGGTGGATGAACTTTCTCATGGATGGATGATATTTTCTCCGACAATAACAATAGCCGATTGGCAGGTCTTTTGGTAAGTTTGATGACGATATTATAGCAGTCAGATGGCATCTAACCTAATACTATTTTGAACATTTTGACTAAATTTTGTTCTGATGTAGAAACCTTTGTAATTCTTGGATTAATAATATAGACCGGTATATTTAATCCAAATTCAACATTTTTAAACGCAAAGTAAGTTTTCGTTGTTATAGTGAAGCTTTAGATGAAGGTTAGAATATAACCATATACCTTCCCTAAGATACCACAAAAACCAAGATTATCCAAATTGGTCCAGTCCATCAGGTCCATCGGGTCCTCGAATTTTAATAAGGCTAATGAACAGCAATTCTTTTATGTATATAGGACCAAAAGAAATAACTTATATTTCAGTCACATATACCTTGATCTAATTTTCTTCTTTGTTTTTATTTATATTCTATGAGCATATGTACATTACTTTTGAAGTCATCCTTGTAAAATTTGAGCGCAGAAAATTATAATAAAAATACACCCACAGGCACACTAAAAGCGACCATAATATACTTTAAATTACTTCTAATTATACACAGGGTTACCGATAAAAGTTGTCTCAAAATTCACCTCAGCAAGGACACATTACTTTGACATAAATCACACTTAAGTGTAATTTAATTAACTCGAGTAATGCGGGTCTGAAACAAAATACAATCGATCAGAATATACCTACACCCCAAACCACGACACTACTTCGATATATAGATGTATAGATATTTTCTGAAAAAAAATCGATATTTTTGTCCGATATTTTTTTACCCGAAATTGAATAAAATAATTTAAATGTTTGGTCAATTTTGGTACATGATTTTAAAGTTTTATCTAAAATAGTACTACTTTTTCAGAAATTTTATTCAGATAATAGAAAAAATCTATAATAACCAAACCATTGTGCCTGTGGGCATTAGTATTACTGCTCGTACTAATCGAAATAATTATAAATTATGTTCTACATTACTGTAATAGTGAGCTAGTAATTATAACTTCATTAAATAACAGGCTATGGATGCGGTAAAAACAAATTTATTTTAAATAAAATACAAAGCGAAATATAATCATTAACATGATTAAACTGAAATATGTACATAGTTAAATTGCGACATAACAATATTCTAATGCATTGGATGTTTTAAATAATTATATCAATTAATTAAATATGTTTATTAATTACTAGATAATATGGTGGATGAACTTAGTATCACCTTCGCATCGACCTTGATATTTTCTCCGATAATAACAATAGCCGATTGGCAGGTCTTTTGGTAAGTTTGATGACGATATAATAGCAGTCAGATGGCATCTAACCTAATACTAATTTGAACATTTTGACTAAATTTTGTTCTGATGAAGAAACCTTTGTATTTCTTGGATTGATAATAGAGACCGGTATATTTAATCCGAATTCAACATTTTTAATCGCAAAGTAAGTTTTCGTTGTTATAGGGAAGCTTTAGATGAAGGTTAGAGTAACATATAACCATATACCTTCCCTAAAGTACCACAAAAACCAAGATTGGCCAAATTGGTCCAGTCCATCGGGTTCATCGGGTCCTCGAATTTTAATGAGGCTAACGAACAGCAATTCATTTATATATATAGGACCAAAAGAAATAACTTATATTTCAGTCACATATACCTTGATCTAATTTTTTTCTTTGCTTTTATTTATATTCTATGAGCATATGTACATTACTTTTGAAGTCATCCTTGTAACATTTGAGCGGAGAAAATTATAATAAAAATACACCCACAGGCACACTAAAAGCGACCATAATATACTTTAAATTACTTCTAATTATACACGGGGTTACCGATAAAAGTTGCCTCAAAATTCACCTCAGCAAGGACACATTACTTTGACATAAATCACACTTAAGAGTAATTTAATTAACTCGAGTAATGCGGGTCTGAAACAAAATACAATCGATCAGAATATACCTACACCCCAAACCACGACACTACTCGTCCCCTCCTCCGGCTTGAAATTAATTAACTTCGCGATAAATAAGCAGACACTAGAGGGTGCCAGGTTTTTCTAGATGAAATTGTCGCGTCATCGACAGTTTTCTATGTTAAATTTCACGCCACTTCTTAATAAACGTCGGCGGTTCTTCTGCTTTTAGTAGATTCCGGTGGTAAATATTAAATAATCAGCTTGGGGATATTATGAAAAATCCTTGAACGGAACTGCACTCTAGGGAATGGCGCGCTGGAAATATTACGACGATATGTCTGATTTATTAGTGGCTAGTTTAAAATTTAAGGACCACTATTTATACCGCGTCAGTAACGTAACTTTAATATAAGTCAATGAGTTTCTAATATAGAGTAGTTTGCAAAAATCCTTACCAGTTCGGTGAAGAAAATCATCGAGTGAATAAATGACATCCCAAAAGCTTCTAAAAGCTAAGGAAATCTAAGCTTCGTAGTCGACATATATTTCGACAATTACATTATTTGGCGTATATACTAGGGTGAGAATGTAAACTCTATCCGAAAACAGCAGCAATTGGCTATTTTACCTCCAATGGCAATGTAGAACTGGAACAATTGGAGATAATGTTGTAAGAGAATAAATATCTATAAAAAGCACTAAACTTACGACTAATTTAGTTTAACTTCAAATTGTTAATTCAAGTGGTCAATATTTAAGTTATTACTAGTACAATATTATAGTTATTACTATTTACTTACCAGTTCAATGAAGCTAATCATCGAGTGAATAAATGACATCCTAAGAGCTTCTAAAAGCTAATGAAAGCTAAGCTTCGTAGTCGACATATATTTCGACAATTACATTATTTGACGTATATACTAGGGTGAGAATGAACTCTATCCGAAAACAGCAGCAATTGGTTATTTTACCTCCAATGGCAATATAGAACTGAAACAATTGGAGAAAATGTTGTAAGAGAATAAATATCTATAAAAAGCACTAAACTTACGACTAGTTTAGTTTAACTTCAAATTGTTAATTCAAGTGGTCAATATTTATGTTATTACTAGTACAATATTATAGTTATTACTATTTACTTACCAGTTCAATGAAGCTAATCATCGAGTGAATAAATGACATCCTAAGAGCTTCTAAAAGCTAAGGAAAGCTAAGCTTCGTAGTCGACATATATATCGACAATTACATTATTTAACATATATACTGGGGTGAGAATGAACTCTATCCGAAAACAGCAGCAGTTGGCTATTTTACCTCCAGTGGCAATGTAGAAATGAAACAATTGGAGAAAATGTTGTAAGAGAATAAATATCTATAAAAAGCACTAAACTTACGACTAGTTTAGTTTAACTTCAAATTGTTAATTCAAGTGGTCAATATTTATGTTATTACTAGTACAATATTATAGTTATTACTATTTACTTACCAGTTCAATGAAGCTAATCATCGAGTGAATAAATGACATCCTAAGAGCTTCTAAAAGCTAAGGAAAGCTAAGCTTCGTAGTCGACATATATATCGACAATTACATTATTTAACATATATACTGGGGTGAGAATGAACTCTATCCGAAAACAGCAGCAATTGGCTATTTTACCTCCAGTGGCAATGTAGAAATGAAACAATTGGAGAAAATGTTGTAAGAGAATAAATATCTATAAAAAGCACTAAACTTACGACTAGTTTAGTTTAACTTATTCAAATGGTCAATATTTAAGTTATCACTAGTACAATATTATAGTTATTACTATTTACTATATAGATTTTCTATCCTGCTCCTTGATTGTCCAACATAAAAGTTATTACACAGGATATTATGTTACAATATTGTATCATTTTGGGTGGCTATTTAGTAATTCACTAAATAATGTTTTATTGAAAGGTTCATTTAATAAATATTCTTTATAAGTCAGTCAAGAAAAGCAGTTTCTAGTCTTAGATAACACTTTTAGGAATAGTGATATATTGATAATTATTTAATAATCTTAATAAATTATTTAATTTGGTTAAAATCTATATTAAACTTTTGAGTGAACAACTAATTTTAGTCGGTGAAGTCTCTAATCGGTTGATAAACCTACATTGTCAAAGTTAACTTGGAAACTACTTAAATTAGTCATAATAACTCAAATATAGAATATATTTTACACAGCTTATTTACACTATTATAGCTTTATTTATGGTAACCCCCGCCCATTCATTCATTTCATTGGTTCAAGATGATTAAGCAACGACAATTTATTTATTATGGATTCCTTCGGTAAGAATTGTCGGTTCGCGTAATAAAAACTTAATCCCAGTAAAAGCCCCGCTAAACTTATATAACTCCCATTTAATAGGTGAGCGGATTGAATTAAAATTGCAATTAACGTAATTAAACTGGCAATAAACGAGGCGCGACTGTATCGTTTTACGAGTCGCAACGTCCATTGCCACCTTTTATTTCCATTTCTTCCTACACGCGTCCAATGAAGAAAAAACGGTCAATTTAGCGAAGACAATAAAAATAGGAAAAATACCGTAAGTTGATTCGAAACTAATCTCTCTTCTTATGAATATATTATTCAATGTACGAAACACTAGAAATTATTCCTTCTATAGTGCTTTATAATATTCGATATCATATATATCATATATATCATATATATCATATATATCATATATATCATATATATCATATATATCATATATATCATATATCATATATATCATATATCATATATATCATATATATATCATATATATCATATATATTATATATATTACATATATCATATATGTGTTTATATTTACTTAAAAAAATACTTGGTTTATAAAAGCCTTAGTAAGTGAAATTTGTCGAATTCCTCAAAAAAAATTCTACCGAAAACATCGAACATTTACAATTAGGGATGCAAAATACTATAGAATAAACGAAAAGAGAGGGAGGGAAGATGAAAGAGATTGCTGGCACAAAAATGCTAGCAATACAGCTGAGTCTAAACGGCTTATTTATAACGGAACTATCTTTACTCGCTTACAAAATATTCTTTTGACGCTATCTCAGCTTTAACATTGTTCGGTGGTTTTGATTTATGCGACGAAACATTTTAATATAAATAGGAAAAGGGAAATAGTTTTCGGAATACTAGAGTGTCGCTCTCGGACAATAAAATTACTCGTTGTTTTATACACGCCTGAAGTAATACATTAACCGAGGCATAAAGATAATTTTTCCTTATTTGATATCGTGTTTTTAATAATTTCATCGATTTCTTACTAAAGATGCGCCAAAATTATCATTCAATTGTTAATAAAAATGAGTCAATTAAGTCGACTTGGTTTGCGAAGTAATCAAAGCGATAGTCGCGGGTAAATATATGAAATGAGCCTCTAAAATAGGGATGCAGAAAAAATATCGATATATAGATGTATCGATATTTTCTGAAAAAAAAAATCGATATTTTTGTCCGATATATTTTTGCCCGAAATTGAATAAAATAATTTAAATGTTTGGTCAATTTTGGTACATGATTTTAAAGTTTTATCTAAAATAGTACTACTTTTTCAGAAATTCAAAAATAATATATATTTTTAAAGGCAATATTTCACTATATTTTATATTTTCTTATAATTATCGATATTTTTTTGCAAAATATCGATATATAGATGTATCGATATTTTCTGAAAAAAAATCCATATTTTTGTCCGATATTTTTTTGCCCGAAATAAAATAAAATAGTTTAAATGTTTGGTCAATTTTGGTACATGATTTTAAAGTTTTATCTAAAATAGTACTACTTTTTCAGAAATTTAAAAATAATATATATTTTTAAGGCCAATATTTCACTATATTTTATATTTTCTTATAATTATCGATAGTTTTTTTGCAAAATATCGATATTTTTTTATACTTATTCGAAAAATTTTCGATATGTTTTTGTTCGATAAATCGATATATCGATATTTTTTAAACTATCGATATATCGAAATATCGATATTTTTCCGGTGGCCTACTACTCTGAAATATAACAAAGAACAATAAGTGCTCCGATATAATTTAATTAATTGTTTATTTTAATTTTAAGAAAAATATAATGTTTCTTGATTTTGTTGTAGTTTAGGTATTTAATTTATTAGACTATTTGACTGTCTTTCGTAATATTTGCAACATGGAAAATCAAGTATTGCATGAGACAGCATACAATAACTCTTTATATTCAATGTTTGGTAAGTCCGGGTCATTGTAGGAAATGTACCAGGGAACACGGAAACCACCTCGCTAACAAAAGGTATGTTGCATCGGCTCGTTTTCGAATGCCTCGAATAATGAGGGTGCAGGTACCAGCAGTAAAATATACATAACCATAAAAATCCAATAGCCTCGATATTGTGGAATACTGGGGCATTTCTTAAGAATTCGCATCGCATGTGTTCCATACGCGTTTGAAGGTCGAGCTGCAAGAATATTTCCCGCTCCAATAATTCGAACGAATCGAGATGCAACAAAAGACTTCTTGAAACAACCTTCTCAGCCACCTCCAAGAAACCGAGAGAACAGCATCCTCAATAAAATACGATGCTTCCATAGCAAATAACAAAATTTACCCAAAAGAGAGAGTGAAAGGAAAGAATCAAGAACCAGTCAAGTATCAAGAGTAGAAGAAATTAAGAACTTAGAATAGTCAAGTGTCAAGAGTAGGAAGATATCAAGAACAGTTAAGTAAGAAGATAAAAGTCAGAATAGCAGAATATTTATGTCGTGTCCGTTGATGATACCGATGGCGGAATCAGCATCAGCCAAACCAGATGTTTCGATTTATAATCTTTCATTTAAACGTATACATTATTCAATTAAATAAACAAACTCGTGTTATAATAATTATATATTAATTTATGTAAAGAAAAGGGAAGCTAAATTATATTTCATTTACAACACTATTTTCTCTCCTTAAAAATTCAACAATAAGCGGATCACTAACCATTTAATAATCCATAAAACTTCCATTCGAAAACTCGCCATTCGCCCAACAAAAGGTTAGACTGCGAGAACAAAACGGGAAAGATTTCGACGTTAAACTTTCCATTAGTTCAGAACAACTCCCAACGCGATTGCGACTTTCATTGTCATTTAAGTACGCAACGTCGGGCTTATTATAAGCCCCCCTCCACACGGCCTCATAACCGTGCAAACGTCATAAACACTTGTCGTGTCGAAGAGCATTAAATTTTATACGCTCTCCGAGTTCCCCGCCAACTGATACACAGACTCCGCGGAGGTGAGGGGAGGGGGTGAGCCGAAGGCACGCAGAAATGAAATTCCGTATAATTGGCCTAATCAAAACAAACGCCATCGCGTAACAATCCAATTAGAATGGCGGGAAAATCCTGGGGAAGGAGGCGGGGAGTGAGTTCGTGGAGCCGCGAAAACGTAAATAACCGTTGGCGCAAACGGTCCATTAGAAAACAGCTGCCGGCACTTGGCCGACGTGTTGGAAAAGTTGGCTCCGCTACTCGGTCCGTTTAATGGCGTCGAAAAAGTTCGGGCGCGACCGCCCTCCCTTCCGGCGGCGTCTTAATGTTGCGTGACGCGAAAAAAATGGATTTCTGATGTTAATCGATGTCTGGAGCGCTAATGTCTTAAGTGGGGTTATGATCGCGGACTTCCGACGCGAGCGAAATCGCAAATTGTTACGTACGGGGCGCGTATTGCGCCCCGACATTACTAATGGCTCGTTCCGTGCGTCATAATTGACGTCGTGCGTAAGAACAATGCTGCCGTTAACTCCTTCACATAACTTAATCGAATATGATAATCTGTTCTTCAAATTTCAATCAAAAATACTTCATTCTATTAGCAGGTCAATTGAAAAGTCCCCGGCCTACCATAGTAAAATACATTTTTTGGCAAAATTAGTTTTTTTTATTAAACGTAATTCCATTCAAGG
The DNA here is from genome assembly GCF_030347505.1 of Rhynchophorus ferrugineus. Taxonomy (NCBI): domain Eukaryota; kingdom Metazoa; phylum Arthropoda; class Insecta; order Coleoptera; family Curculionidae; genus Rhynchophorus; species Rhynchophorus ferrugineus. Next base: position 16,235,768 of record NW_027472587.1, read on the forward strand.
GTGATACACCGATTATAGCGACCCTCCAACTTTTCGATACCATTTTTGTAGTACGATTTGTCCTTCGCTTCAAAATAGGCATCAGTGTCATCGATTATTCAGCGAGCATTCTTTTGCAGTTAACCACTAAAATTGTGATTTATAATAACAACATAGAATAGAAAAAGTCACCTATTTTAAAATATAGTTACGTCAACATTGAAGCAAAAAAAATTAATCAAATACCTTCATTTTTCAATCAAATATATTTAGCGTGTATGTATTAAGGCTGTTCGCCAATTAATCATGATGACAATGACAAGAACCCTCAGAAATATTACTTTACAATAACAATTTATAATAGTGATAGTAAATTATTTTAAATCATAACAATGTTAATGCTTTACCATAATTTAATGGAATATGACAATCCTTTCTTTGCCACTTAATTAAATATATTTGACACTTTTGTTAAGGTTGCTAAATAAATAAACATGATGTCAGTGACAAGGAACCACTAAAATTATTAATTATAATAATATAATAGGATAGATAAAGTCGCTTATTTTAAAGCTGTCTTAATACATCACATAATATGATAGAATATGATAGCTCTTTTCTGAATTTCTAAATCAAAATTATTAAACGTCTTTTAATTAAGGTTGTTTGATAAATACGCATGATGAAAATGACATAAAACCACTAAAATAATGATTTGTAATTATAACATAAGATAAAGAAAGTCATTTTTTTTAAATTATAAATGTGTTAACCCTTTAGCATAATTTAATCGAATATTTTGCTCGTTTTTTCATGTTTCATTAACAAATACTTAACTTTTTATTAAAATTGTTCAATTAATAAATAGAATGACAATCACTAATATAATTATTTATATCAACAACATACGGCAAAGAACGTTGTTTATTTAAATTATAACTACGTTAATGCTTTAGCATAATTTAATCGAATATGCTACTCCTTTCTTTATTTCTTAATTATCTGGTCTCTATCGGAGATTTGAGAAAACTAAATATGAATATATAATTAACATTGATTCACAACAATCAGAAAATTTTGTATACCTCAAGATGAAACATGGAATGTAAGTTTTAATAAAATATGCGAGAATAGTTGTAGAGGGTGTATGATTTGTGTGAATTGATATGTTTATAATGGCTAGAATAATTAATTAAAATATATGTAGTAAGTATGTTCATACAGGTGGAATTTATGGGCAGGGGAAGTATACTAACTCCGTTGCAGATGTTATAGTGCATTAGGGACATTATAAGTTCAATATAAATATATAAAAACCTAACCCACACAATTATAGTGCGTGTGTAGTTAAGTGTAGTTTATAAATTATGTAGTTCTTAAATATGAAATTTGTAGAATGTATCATTAAAATAGAGTAAAATATTCCAATTTTCACAAAATTGAAAAATTACTATTATTTTTGTTTAAAACCATCGTAGAACTGTTGTTTTAATATAAATCACGCTTTCTTCTCACACATAAATATTTACATAATGATTCTTGAAATTGGAAAAATTTAAAACGCCTCAACTTACTTTGAATTGTATTGTCCATATTTGACGCTGAGTATCTATTGTCTGACCTGAAAGAATGCGATAAAGCAAAAGGTTTGGAAGAAATTAACTTTTATATTGAATAAAGTTGAATTTTACCTAAAAATGTTGTGTTACTACTTAGTAATAATAATATTATATAACAACAATTATTCACATAGCTAATTGAACCGAACGTCTGTCAAAAGATGGGTTATACTTATTGAAAATGGAAAATCTAAACTGCTGAACCATATGTATTAAATTTATTACACAGAAATATCAACAATGGTATTCTTCTTATGCTTAAGTATTTAGTCTATATTCTGTATGTTGTTTATATTGTGCCTATATATAGTTTATATTGTGCAAATTTGACTTACTCTAACTATTAGTTAACTCGAAAGAATGCTCCAAGAATGTATCTCGATGTATAAATTTGAATTTTACATAAAAACATGTTATTAATTAGGTTCGGAACATTTCAACGTGTTAGATTATATTTTTGTCGAGATATTTAACAAGAAATATTAACGTAGCTAATTGGACCGAACGACCATCAAAAGACGAGGACGCTTATTGAAAAAAGAAAATTCTAAAACTACTAAGCCCTATTAATTTGCGAGGACGATCGAAAAAAGTTACGTTTTTAATTAAAAACCGGACGTTCCCTTTCCGCGTCCCCCTCTATGGCGTCGAATGCCAACGATGGCAGGCGGCAGCCGAAAGAGCCGCTTATAAATGGGCTGATCTAGTCGCGATTCGGTCGCTTTTTGTTCCCGAATGGCAAATTACCAGTAAATTAAAAGTCGATGTCTATGGCGGAAGTGGCGAGATAGTAGAGAAAATCAACTGCGGTTCATTGCGTCATTTTCAATATTAAACGAGATGTAAACCGAGACTAACTCGGTTTTTAGAATTCATGTATATTGATGGGATTTGTAAACAGTTTAAGAGTAAATCACTCAATATTTTATTAACACCAGTGACCGCTCTGTGGTTGAAATTCGACCACAATATGTTAACTTAGTACCAAAATAAAATACTAAATAAACATTAACTAAAATAAGAAATGAGTATATACTAAGTATATCAAATCAGAGAATATATGAATAAAATAATTTTGAAATATATACTTGACTTAGTGAGTGTATATTAAAACTATAACGAACCCAGTTAGATAATTATATTTTTTACAATTTAGAAATATACGTTAAAGGAATGTATTTACAATCATTAAATTAACTATTTATTTTCCAAAACTTAGTAAATAATCAAAATAATTGATACAACGTTCGCAGAATAAAATGCCACTAAACGCCTTAATATTTATCAATGCTTTAAAATATTTACAAATGTACAGTAAATAATTCATAATTTCCTTTATTTGTCATATGTATTCTATCTAAGCAAATTATGTAGTTAGTTTCATTTTAAATCATGCATATTCCAATTACTTCATTTATGTATTATATATTATGTTACTATATAGACGTCTATATCTCTATCTATATTTTCACCTAAAATATATATTACAAAAACAATACATTTTTAAATAAAACTGCATTGTGTTTGCTTATTTATTTCATTCTTCGATGTAGCTCTTGCAGATAGCTTATCTCTAGTTTGTCTTCTATGGCTTTCATTTATCTATTGCTTTCTGTTTTGTCTTTTGTCCTAAGTGTCCCAATTAATATTCTACGTTACATCTTATATTCGATATGTTTAGTACAATCTTAATTCGCAATTTAATTTTAAGTTTTTAGTTTAATTCAACTACTGTTCTGTTGTACTCGTATGCATTGTATGCATTTAACTCCGAGATCATGATGCAGCTCTTCATTGGTTATGTAGCGATAAGTATTGGTAACAGGACCTTAAGAATACCCCTTTATGCAAGACTCGCACATTTTGTAGATTAATCCCAAATATCATAACCGGTCAAGAGATTATGCGACATGCAGAAATATTGCAGGGCAGTACTTCTTTTCTTGGAATTCCTTTTTCGACAATTACTGTTGCTCTTGAGCATTTGGTCAATTATCGAACGGTGATTCCAAAATCCAAATTAGAAATCTGGTATTTCTATAAATGACTTAACACGTTTTAACAACGGTTTCTCAAATAGTTTTGATATTGCAGGTAGCAGCGAAATAGGCCTGTAAGATCCAACTTGTTCTACCGGTATGTCAGGTTTTTTAAGTATAACTATTCGAGTATTCTTAAGACAATCCAGAACATAGTCCAGTCTCAAGCAGACATTAATTAAAATTATATGAAACTATTTCATAACTATTTATATTTTATGCAAAATTCACTTTAACTCTTGATGTACAAATAAACATATTTATTACCTACAATTTTCTATTAGTACTTCGTTAATAAATCCATTTACTAATGAAAGGTAATATTAATCAGAAGTCAATACCATTAAAATTTACTAAAAAATCTTAATAATCTTTAGGATTATCCTTAGTAGAATTATTTTAAATGTACGTTCACTTAATTTTAACAAACCGATCCTAGTAAGTTATTACATGGCTGCCTACTTATTTTGTTTATATGACAGGTGAACTGAAAATTCCCCGGCCTGACACATATATGACGCTACTACAATTATATCCACATGTTTTTTAGTTGGCCCTAACCCTCAAAAGATGCGTTTATAAATTTGACAACTGTCGGATTATTAGTTTGTGAATTATAGCATTTCGAGTTAGGCAACTTTTGTTATTGTGAATAAAATATATAAAAGATTTTCACGTGTTAATAAAATATTGCTTTTTGAAGGAAATAAATACAGTTGAAGCAAAAACTTGGCTTGATGCCAGGTTTCTGGACACTGCCCTAGAAAAATCAACCATCAAGGATTGGTATGCTAAGTTTAGATGTGGTGAAATGAGCACCGAAGACAGTGAACGCAGTGGACGCCCGAAACAGGTTGTTAACCGACAACAACATTTAAAAAATCCACAAGATTATTTTGAGTGACCGTAAATTGACATTAAATGAAACAGCAGACACTTTAAAGATGTCAACTGAACGTGCACATCAAATAATTCACGAATATTTGAATATGAGAAAGCTCTGGGCAAAGAGGGTTCCGCGCGAGCTACCGTTTGGCCAAAAACACCGACGGGTTGATGATACGGAGCAGTGTTTGAAGATAATCAAGCGCAATAAATCCGAGTTTTTGCGTCGATATGTGACAATGGATGAAACATGACTCCATCATTTCACTTCGAAGTCTAATCGACAATCATCCTAATTGAGTGTCCACAATGAACCCGCTCCAAAGCGTGGGAAGACGCAACAAGTGGCTGGCAAGGTTATGGCTTTTGTATTGTGGGATGCACGTGGAATCATTTCCATTAATTCCCTTGAAAAGGGAAGGACCAATAACAGCGACTATTACATTGCATTATTGGACCGTTTGAAGCACGAAATCGCGAAATAACGGCCGCATTTGAAGAAAGAGAAAGTTCTGCTTCACCAACCCAATGCACCGTGTCACAAGTCAGTGAAAACGATGGAAAAAATGCATGAACTGGATTTATAACTGCTTCCTCATCCACCGTATTCTCCAGATCTGGCCCCCAGCGACTATTTCCTGTTCTCAGGTCTCAACAGAATGCGCGCTGGGAAGAAATTCTCGTCAAATGAAGAGGTGGTCCCCGAAATTAAAGCCTATTTTGAAGTAAAGGACAAATCGTATTACAAAAATGATATCGAAATGTTAGAGGGTCGCTATAATCAGTGTATCACCCTTGAAAGGAATTATATTGAATAAAAAAACTAATTTTGTCAAAAAATGTGTTTTACTATGGTAGGCGAAGGACTTTTCAATTGACTTGTTATTTTGTGTCAGCGATCTGGCGGCTATACCAGATTGCTTGACTTGCGCGTTTTTCGTTTTATTGTAATATATTTGTTTGAAGCGAAGATTACACAAAAATATTAGTCCGGTCAGGTACCCCCGTTTTCTTCAAAAAGGGAGGTAACATTTTCGCTAAGCCGATTAATATATAGAAGAAATATGACTGATAATGTTGATGATGACACTCGATAAAGACATCGTGAGTTTCCCCTTTCATCCGGAGATGGGCAAAAAAATGGCCGGGCATCAGTTCTCGCGCGTTCCGCCCTGATTCTTTGCCGCCCGAAAATGCCGCAACGCCCCGGGGGGTGCCCGACAATATTTCTTTATTTCATTCGTTCTGAATAAGTTATAACAGCTCTACCAGAACTGTATAGTATCAGATCGTATAAATAAATGCAATTTGTTCGATTTAACGGTCGGCATTCTGATTTCATCAGCGCTTTTATTGCCAGACGGTCCTAAAAAAGCCATAAAAGAAACAGCACGGGGAACGGCTTCAATATTTTAAAAGGGTCTTGACGATAAGGAATGTCCCGGTTCTGATCTGGAAGAAAAATACCTTTTTATGTATTATGATCGGGTAGGTTTATTAGCAATTAGTGTTGTTTTCTTCGATTTTTTGACGCGATAGGTTGAAACTATAAATAAAGACGGTTTTGCTTTCTTTTTGGCCTCATAATAGGAGCATTCTATAATATTCAAAGGTATTTGGTGATTTATTTCTATTTTAACATTTTCTGTTATATTTTAAAATCTCCTTTTAACCAAATAGGGTTCACCTAGAGTAACTAATTTAGAAGACATCCCAGAAGAGATCCGATCTCTACCCAGCCAATTCACTGTCGAATTTTATACTGTTGCATTTTGGACAATCACAAACATAAATTTACGACTATGCCACAGCAGGATTTGAACCCACGACTATCGTAATAGTAGGAGAACCATCCTGTTACCTTGACCACTACGCCAGCCAAGCTGACTTATTTTAAATTTCAAATATGAACCAAAACTCCTTTTCATCATATGTTGTCGATCTCCAGTAAATAAACTGTAAATTTCAGGAGCCAGACCATCAAAATCATTGATTTTACATGTTAGTTGTAAACATTATCATGTATACGTTCCTCAATGCTCCAACGCCTCAATGACGAGAAATAAATCATTTGTTTACGTCACTGCGCGATAAAATCCAACATCCATAGATCTAAGCATCACTTTACTTATGTAAAGTTCTCTTTGATCAAATTTTTATTTTGTACCATATATTCTAAATTAGTGCGCGGTTTTATTTAACTTAATTCAATAATAAATTCTAAATTTTTGAGGTTAGATTTTATTTCTTAAATACATCCACTAATTTATATCCATTTACTAAAAAATATGGTCAATTTTTAAATCAGCATTTATTAAAATTTGTTAACCAAATAGAAAGCAACCATCTAATATAGTACGATCGTATTTTCTCAAAAAATCAAGAAAGGTATAAATTAATAAATGCAGAAAATATTTAGTAGGTAATTAATAAGTAATAATTCATTCATTTGCAGAATGACCACGTTGACAACAAGTCTTGTGCTTCCGTGCGTATGGCTGCATCAGCAAGATATAGTGTGTTAGGAGCTGCTCAAGCATGAAACTCTTACTGCAGATAACTACCGATGCCAATTGAACAAACTGAACGTATTTCTTCAAAAAAATACGAGCAATAGCGAGTAATAGATGCAAACTAATAAATAAGATAATCTATGCTAAATAAACACATTATTTAAATGAAAATATGAATAACTAATAATTTCAAATAACTAGACAAGAAATATATTTCCAAAAAGCGTTTTAATTTCATATAAAATGATATTTCAGCAAAGTCTCAAAGATACACACACGCACACACACACAAAACGTTAAAAAACAATTAAGCATAAACGGTAATATACACAAAGGACACAAGAAAGAGGCAGCGAGAAAACATAATTATGTTTTCTCTGATACGCTAAACGACCGCCAAGACTCGTGTAGTGGTTCTTTTTCTCTCCACTTAATATTAAAAAAAATGATATCTAAAAGCCAGACCAATTTTACAAACCTAATTTTTTTATTTTCCATCTTTGTGACTGTCAGACCGGTTTAAGGGCTCTAAAAGGAACGGAACGATAGCCCAGAAAAAACTGTTTTTGCTATTTGGGTTGTTAGTATGAGTCGCGACCAAGTACGGGTAATAATAAACAGCTACAATAATATTTTTATGCTCTCTCCGAGTGTATAGTTATTCGAAAGTAGACTGCTATTGAAAATATTTCCCATTTCGGTCTATGATAAGTCTGCTTTTTTGTTCTTTTTATTAGAGTTATGTATTGTGGAATATCGTATTTATTTCATTTGAGATATTTCCAAAGAATAAAAAAAAACTTAATCGGAAAAAATACAATAGATGTATGAATAAGTCGCTTAGGTTCAACAAAAGAAGCAAATCCTCAAAATGTACTTCTTCGGCCTACTTATTCATCTAATAATATGTTGTTTTCTCTTCCGAAACGATAGTCATGCCCACTAATCCCTAATCCCTCAATAATTGGGTATGAGCTAAATGACTCAAGATGTTAGTTTATTCCAACAAAGACTGTACTATCTTTAACTGAACCTAATCCCAACGAAACAAAGTATATATAATGTGGCTAAACCTTAGAGAATTTTTTTATTTTCATTTATATATAATAGATCAAAAATACTTTTTGAGTATTTTATCTAATAATAATTTACTAAAAAATATGGTCAATTTTTAAATCAGCATTTATTAAAATTTGTTAACCAAATAGAAAGCAACCATCTAATATAGTGCGATCGCATTTTCTTAAAAAGTCAAGAAAGGTATAAATTAATAAATGCAGAAAATATTTAGTAGGTAATTAATAAGTAATAATTCATTCATTTACAGAATGACCACGTTGACAACAAGTCTTGTGCTTCTGTGCGTATGGCTGTATCAGCAAGATATAGTGTGTTAGGAGCTGCTCAAGCTGAATGAAACTCTTACTGCAGATAACTACCGATGCCAATTGAACAAACTGAACGTATTTCTGCAAAAAAATATGAGCAATCGCGAGTAATAGATGCAAACTAATAAATAAGGTAATCTATGCTAAATAAACACATTATTTAAATGAAAATATGAATAACTAATAATTTCAAATAACTGGACAAGAAATATGTTTCCAAAAAGCGTTTTAATTCCATATAAAATGATATTTCAGCAAAGTCTCAAAGATACACACACGCATACAAGCACGTTAAACGTTAAAAAACAATTAAGCATAAACGGTAATATACACAAAGGCCACAAGAAAGAGGCAGCGAGAAAACATAATTATATTTTCCCTGATACGCTAAATGACCGCCAAGGCTCGTGTAGTGGTTCTTTTTCTCTCCACTTAATATTTAAAAAAACGATATCTAAAAGGCCAGACCAATTTTACAAACCTAATTTTTTTATTTTCCATCTTTGTGACTGTCAGACCGGCTTAAGGGCTCTAAAAGAAACGGAACGATAGCCCAGGAAAAACTGTTTTTGCTATTTCAGTTGTTAGTATGAGTCGCGACCAAGTACGGGTAATGATAAACAGCAACAATAATATTTTTATGCTCTCTCCGAGTGTATAGTTATTCGAAAGTAGACTGCTATAGAAAATATTTCCCTTTTCGGTCTATGATAAGTCTGCTTTTTTGTTCTTTTTATTAGAGTTATGTATTGTGGAATATCGTATTTATTTCATTTGAGATATTTCCCAAGAATAAAAAAAACTGAATCGGAAAAAATACAATAGATGTATGAATAAGTCGCTTAGGTTCAACAAAAGAAGCAAATCCTCAAAATGTACTTCTTCGGCCTACTTATTCATCTAATAATATGTTGTTTTCTCTTCCGAAACGATTGTCATGCCCACTAATCCCTAATCCCTCAATAATTGGGTATGAGCTAAATGACTCAAGAGGTTAGTTTATTCCAACAAAGACTGTACTATCTTTAACTGAACCTAATCCCAACGAAACAAAGTATATATAATGTGGCTAAACCTTAGAGAATTTTTTTATTTTCATTTATATATAATAGATCAAGATAAACAAACTCCAAAAAAAATTAGACCCATAAATTAGTGTTAATTTTTTTTTAATTTAAAGTTTTATGGTGAATTATCGATACAATTTATTTTATTCAACCCCATATTACGTCTCCAACACACTGATTCAGCGCGATATACCCTTAGAACCCATAACGAGTGTGATTCGAAGTGTTAGTGCGAACTACTCTGAAAGACTATTAGTGAATCCCAATATGTGTGCGATGAGAGTATAGTAAATGGGCTCAAACGTAAACTACCTTAAGAACTGATTAATAGACACCTAGAGTGAGATTTAATAATCTCTAAATTTAGCTAGAATAGTCTTTAGAATAAGTTGTAAGAGACTTTAAAATATGTTAGAATAATATCTAAAATAAGATTTATATTACAAGTTGTACAGCAGATTGCTTACTGAAGGGATCTTCTACATGTTAGGATAATTATATTATATAACGAAAATCACATAATGATACTTATTGCCCACAGGCAGATCACAAATCAACTAATTTTTTGTTAAGTAAAGTGCTAAGTCATCCCATAGCAAGTAGTAATCAAGGTATATAGATGGTTTCTTTTCGGTGAATCCAAAATTATATTGTTTATCTTTAATTTGAGAGATTTCAGTTATAGTGACCATAAAATAGTTAGTGGCATCAAAACTTACCTCTCTTACGCATTTCACTTGTAATGACGGGCCCCCGTTATCTCGTTTCTGCTCGAAATTGTTGATTATAGCCGTAATCTATTTCTGATTGACTATTTATTTGACATCGGTAGTTTCAACCACGATATTAAAATTATATTAAGAAGAATATTTTATAGAAATACCAGATTTCCAATTTGGATTTCGGAATCACCATTCAACAATCGACCAAGTGCACAGAGTAACAGCGGTTGTTGAAAACGCATTCGAAGAAAAGAAATACCGCCCTGCAATATGCATGGATATCTCACATGCTTTTGACCGAGTACGGCATTTCGGACTTGCTTATTTAATATTATTTTATTACTTAAGCTTATTTCGGCTGGAGTTCCACAAGGGATTGGGACCATTTCCCTATCTGCTATATAGTTCTGATATTCCAACATCAAAAGAAACAGTACTTCGAACATTTGCTAACGACACAGTTACAATGGCAAAAGATGTATCTCCTTTTAAGGCTATAGAACAAGTACAAGCAGCGGTCAACAAAATATACAAATAGGCTAGAGACTGGAAAATACATCTTAATGGCTCTAAATCTGTCCATGTTAATTTTGCGTTGGGGCGAACTGACAAAAAATTAATTATATCACTTGACGAACGCCCAATTCATCAAGCAAAATCACCTAAATACCTCGGAATATATCTCGATGGTACGTTAAACTGGAAACATCATGTGAGGCAATAAGCAGAGCAAATTAGAGTCAAGAAAATGTACTGGCTAGTCGGAACATACTTTCAACTTGATCTAAAATCAAAGAGATTGGTTTATCAGTCAATTATAAAGCCTATTTGAACCTATGGGGTACAAATATGGGGTTGCCCTAAATCATAAAACCAACTAGTAATCCATCGCACCATAAACAAAGTTGTACGGTTAATTACTAATACTTATCGCTACGTAACCAACGAAGAGCTGCCCCGTGATTTCAAAATCAAATGGATATACGAACTGGTCCTAGATTTTGCACTAAAGCATGAAACAAAGCTACATAAAAGCAATATAGCTATTGGACAACACGCAAGAAATCAGAAGATTGAAGTCAACCAAACCAAACGAACTAGTTTAGTGTATAAGTGTATTTTAAAGTCTAGTTTAAGTAGTTTATGTGTATTTATCAAAACAAGCAAAGCGTCTAAACAACGTTTGCCGATTTATAATGTCTTATCAAAAATGTTTTGAAGAATTTTGCAGACAACCGAACGACTTTTGCAGGCTGATTCGGATACAAGTTCGAACGTATCAGACATCATTGTATCTCTTTATAACTAAAATAATATCTGGTATTAAAACGAATTTACAAATTGCATTAGGCAATACATTACACATCTTGAAGACGTTCACTGCTATTTTGAATAGACTATACACTAAATTATATTATTGGGGAATATACCAACCTATAAAAATATATAATTCGAACTCCTTCTTATTCGATGATTCCAGTTATCGTTACCAGAAACCATCAGTCGAATTAGCACGCCGTACTGTCGTCGAGAAACTTTCCATTCGGTTTCCATCCTGCCCCAGAAGCTCGTCTCGAGCTCGAGCTAATACCCTGGCTCTGTCTCATCTCCGCCAAAATCCGGATCATTCTCTCACATAAATTATATCAAAACTGAAGCCGAAACTACAATAATAGTCCGTTGTCAGCGAGAGCCGCCCGACCAATTTCGCCCGCCTCGAGGGCTGAAGCTTGCCAGCTTCCCCGCAGCGTAACTCCGTCCAAAAACTTTCAACTAACTCAATTAACCTCCCGTACCATTGGCTGCTCATCTTTCCCCGTTCGTTTTTCTGCAGCCGCAAAATTGTTATTCGATATCAAATATGACATTCTGCGTATAAAGTTTCCCATTAAATTAATGTGTTATTAGAAATTAAGAACAGAAGAAAATATTCGGCGGGATTAACACATATAATAAAATATTTCTTTATATAATAACAGTGTAAACGCGGGAAATAAGATGTATACAATAACATATAGCCAATAACAAATAACATATAACGTTACACGATGAATAATACAATTTTATTTCATTAATCTCTTACAACAGAACAAATCTGCTCGTGGGCAATAAATATTACTATATAATTCCCGTTATATAATATAACTATCCTGACTATAATATGGGGCATCGACAATGATTCGCAACATTTTATTCTGGAACCTCTGGAGGATAACTATATTAAATTTGCAAGTTGTACCCCACAGTTCAATATAATAGGTCCAAATGGGACTAAGTATTGACTTATACAACAAAACCTTGTTATCTATTTCTATTCCAAATTTCTCATAATAATATTATCTCATGATAATATTTGATTTGACTGTTATAATAACTGGTAGGTGATCAGATGATAGATGAAAGCATAATTCAGCTTTGTACGTTTTGGTGTTCCTATGGTATAGGAAATGTTATTTCTATATGACGGACAATATGTTGGCTCACCACTTTTGTCTGCTTTCATTGCTTTGACCAATTCTCTGCCTATTAGTGTTATTAATCTAGAACCCCGCATTGCATGTTTTGCATTATAGTCTCCTCCTGCAATTACCCAGCATGTTAAAGAAACCGTGTATTGTTCTGCCTTGTCGTTGTGTTTAGGTGGACAATAGATAGCACTCTTTGTTAATGGCCCGTGCCCTTCTTAAATGGTTACACGGAATAATACAATAAACAGGTAAATATGAAGAGAACTATTATTAGTATAGTCCGTTCAAAAGAACAGTGAACTTACGTCATCTAAATTGATGACGACAAGAAGTCGCAATATTACCGCATTAACTTTAAGTTTTATTTCGTTTTCAATCTATCTAACATTTGTCTACTTTATTACAAATGCCACTGAAAAGATGGCAAAAAGCAGTGACTGGCTATAAAAAAATACTTTTAAAAATAATAATATCCATAAATTTCCAGCAATAATGTCTGCGATTACAAAAATCCTTTCAAATTAATTTATGCTATAAAACAGCCGGAATTTTATCACTTAAATATTTTTAAAGCACCCCAAGTTTTATTACCAACGATTAAAAGTACCAACCAGCACCCAAAAACTCGAATTCGAACTTGGCGACCCCCATTTCCCTCGACCACCCCTTTTTTATTTCGTACTTTTCGAACTCCGTGATATCTGATAACTTTTGCCGATTCGGCCGTTCTGCCACGGAAACTTTCCACCGAAAAAGGAACGCCACCAGCTTCTGCTGCTATTTATGACAAACGTTCTTTCTCCTCTCCGTCGTCCGGTCCACGAAAGCTGTCTCAATAGTTTCCCCCCTTTCGATATTTTTTCCTTGTGTGCGCATAAACTTCACCCCCTTCCCCTCCCGCTCGAGACTTTCGAGGTTTCTAGATTGCTCTCGTCGTATGGTCCGGTAATTATAGAGATGATTCCAACTTCTTGGTCAGTACAAATGATTTATTGGATTTTTATGTTTCGCTTCATTCTCTCTTCATTTCTCAAGCTGAGGATGCTAAATATCTTGGTAAGCATCTAGACCGACGTCTAACCTGGAATAATCAATACTTCCTATGCAAAATGTTTCTTCATTAAATCAATTATATATCAAATTTGTGTATATTTATTTATAACAAATAATTTTTATTTAAAAAAGAAGTAAATACATAAAACTAGAGGCCAGTAAACGTATGCGCCAAATCCGAAGATATTTGTTGAATAATGTACACTCAGAATTAGGCTCTTGTGGAAAATAGTGTCACACTAGTTCACTTTTGCGAAACAATGACGCGAACCTGTTAAACAACCTAGTATATACGAGGTTTGTTGCTTATTTGATAACGAATACACAATACATTCGCTGTAACAACCTCTCGATGATATCTCAAGTATTAAAATCAAGGCGCGTCTTAATCTTATCGCTTCGCTTATAACTTACGTAAATATTTTGCGAATATCATTCAATATCGCTTGTTCAGATTAATTAGATAAAAACGGATTGAAATCAGAACAAACAGGGAACCGTTTTGGTTAATTTATTTAACTTTAATTACCAGACGGAATATTGTTGTTTCGGTAAATACGGTGGGGGTTCCTCGTAACAGTACTAAAAATACGATATTTACGAGGCGGTGAGCCATGTTCAGTTACGACTCGACAAAGGATGAGTATATCGAGGTGGATTTCGACGAATTCTCCGAAAGCGAGCCGGACGAGGAAGATTTGAACCCCACGGACACAGTTCGATCCTTGGAGCCTCTGTTGGTGCTCAGGAAACAGAAAAAGAAGCGGTAAGGTTACTCGATTTATTTTAGTCTGATGTATGATTGTTAGCGAAATAATAACATTATTCTTTCTTCATTTAAATTTCAAACTTTTCAAATGAAAAACTAAAAATACTGAAGTTTTACAATAAATTTGCGGAGTCTGGAGTCTGTTCGCTTATAGTGAAAGTTACAATCTTAATAAAATTTTAATATATAATTTTTAATCAGAACATAACCAAAGTTTCAGTTCAGTCTATTCATTCCTTGTTTACAAACGATTTAAAATAGATGTGTCAGTGAATTTAATGCAAAATAAGTGTTCTGCAACAAGATTTCTATTACTTACCCCTTTCGGAGTAGTACTTGATAACGTTTCTAACTACAAGGTCTTATGCAGATCGGCAAAAGTCACGCTACTGTTTCGATTGCTTGCCATCTTGGTTATGTGACGTTGAGCTCAGTTTCGCTTTAACCATTATGTTGTGTAGACGCCCAAATTTTATTGTGGATAAATATACGGAACGAACAAAAACAGTGACAATATTTATTGAAAATAATGTTTCCATTATTGCCACTCAGAACTTGCCACTCAACTCGGAAATTGCGTCAACAATATCCCAATCTGTCAGTGCCTCACAAAACCACAATTTATCGTTTACATGCGAATGTTCGACAGTACAGTACGACAGCAGACAGGCCTCGTTCTGAAAGACAACGGACGTCTCGTATCGCTAGAAATGTGGCTCTGGTGCGCGATAGTGTTGCAGTGTCTTCATAAACATCAATTCGGAGACGTGGTTCCCAGTTACACATTTCTGCATGCAGTTTCAGGAGAATTTTCAAAAAATTAACTTGAAAATATTCCCTTACAAAATTCCATTAGTCCAAAAATTGCTATCGAGAGATCCTGACCAACGAGTTGAGTACAGTAATGCAATACAAAGGCCACCTGGTAAAATTGAAGATTTTTCATCTAAACTAATAATGAGCGATGGAGCTCATTTCCTTCTCAATGGCCATGTCAATAAACAGAACAGTTTTGGGGAACACAGAATCCTCAATTAATTCATGAAACATCATTGCATCCATTGAAAACAACTCCATGGTGTAATATTCATACTGGAAACATACTTGATCCCTATTTTTTTGAAAATGACTAAGGTGTTCCAGTTACTGTTACCGTTAAACGGTACCAAGACTTGATTCAAAATTTTCTCATGCCTGAAATGGAAGTGCAAGGACTAGAGAACATGTGGTTTCAGCAAGATGAAGCCAGAGCATACACAGCTCGACCAATAATTCAATTATTGAATGATGTTTTTCCACGAACATTAATTTCGCGAAGTGGCGATTTATCCTGGCCAGCTAGATCTCCGGATTTAACAGCACCGGACTTTTCTTATGGGGAATAAGCCCCAAAAGTCCACACTGGTTTCAAGACTTGCTGGTAAAGGAAAAGTTTATTATATATGACAGAGTTGAATAAAAACCCAATAACCAGTACCTTTCTTCTGCTTCAAAAATAGTACTCGTTTTCAATCAATTGTTCCTTCAAATTTTACGCGTTAACTAAATAACTTTTCATCAACTTTATATTTGACAAAAGAGGATTTGCTGGGTAGATTACGCATCATATTAACAAATAAGGAAGTCAAAAATAATAAAAACGATATAGTAATCAAGATTTTATTAAATGCAATGTTTTTCTAAGAACGATTAGATGGTATTTAGAGTCCTTCTAGTAAAATAACCAATGCACGTTATCAAAATTGATAATGTAACGTTGCCGTATCAAATTAAAATTATGGTGAAACGAACAGGAATTAATTTTTATATACAGAGAATATATATATATATATATATATATATATATATATATATATATATATATATATATAATAATATATATACATATATATATATATATATATATATATATATATATATATATATATATATATATATATATATATATATATATATATATATATATATATAATAATATATATGTATATATACTAGCGACCCGCCCCGGCTTCGCACGGGTGCAATTCTGATACTAAATTAAATACACTACAGAAAAAATATGAACGTTGTATATAAAAACATAGCGGCCCGCTCCGACTTTGCACGGGCATAAAATACATATGCCTATGTCACTCAATGAAAACATGATTAAAATCGATCCAGTATTTTTGGTTCATTCATTACTGCCCTTGGCCTGCACGCATTAAATTTGGAGTAAAACAATTCCTCTTCCCCTATACTTACTATGAAGATTTCCTGCTATCTTTGGAATATCTAAATTCATACAATTTTTATTACATTACACATTTTTAAACGCAAATTTTAAATTTGTAATATCTCCGAAAATATTTGTTTAATTTACATGCTGTAAGGAACCATATTGATCTATATTAATTGCACACTGTATTTAAGGTACTTAATTCGATAAGGATTAATGCCGTATTGCTTTAGATTAAAGATTTAAGATTTAGATTAAATTTTAGATTTAGATTAAATTTAGATTAAATTAAATTAAGATTTAGATTAAAGATTATTGCTTTAGATGTGAAGATTTAAGCGCACATAGGGATATAGGGACAGAAAAGTCGACTTTGTTTTATACTATGTAGTGATATATATATATATATATATATATATATTGGGTTATATATTTCTCGCTATTGGGTTTATAAATGACGACTTTAACTCTTAATACACCGTATAGAGAGGAAGCACAACACTTCTACATCAAGTTCACCGCTAAGCCCCCACATGACGAAATTGAAAAGCCCCGTTTTCAAGAGAAATATTTTCGTTTTTCGCCGGAAAATCCGGCTCCGGTGTGCCTTCGCTACGGTCGCAGCCTAATTCTGCCACGGCCCAAGGAGATCCTGCTTCAGAAGCCGCGGAAGACCTCAACAGTTTCCAGAAAAATAAATAAACGCTATACGCTTTTTTTTATGGTTGGTGCGGGTGTGAGTAGGACGGAGCTATAAGTCGATGATAACGAGTGAGAGGAAGTACGCGGATCTGACGGTGTTAATAAAGTCGGGTGTTGCTGAAAGAGCCGGGAATAAGTTTTTGTTGTGGGCTTTTGGTGACTTTTTAGGCCTGTTTACGGTATTTTTAGGAGCCTATATACTAGGTCTTATTTACACAATGCCCTTAACATATATATATCAAGATCTATTAAATAAAAGATCTGATATGAAGCTTCCTCAAAGTGCAATATATTTTTAAAATATATATTATATCAAGCTAGTCATTCAACACTATTAAGCTATTTGTTTTTATCTCAATTTGCTATCCAATTCCTAGTTAACATCTGTATCACTATTTTAATGTCCAACTTTTTAATCATTTGACAAAACCAGCAATATCTAGAAATCACACTAGTTACAAAACTTGTTGATAAAGCAAAAGCTTATTATATACTAAAAGTTTTGAATATCTAGCTAATAACCAGTACATCTTGTTGTACTGCAGCTTCAATTCTTCATATTTTTTTCTTAATATGTGGCTTCTATCCAAATTTAACATCAAGATTCATATCAAGTTATTTGGCTGTATTTCCTCACGGAACCACCTGCCCTTTCATATATACTAGCTTGTTCCTGATTATTTTGTTAGTGAAATCAATATTCCTTGATTTATTTTGCATCATTTTGGTTTTATCATCAGACAAGGAACCAATATCAGCCACAAGAAATCTCCAACTTTATTTTAACAAAGTCGAATTGTGGTTGAAAACATGGCGTATCAGAGCAAATGAGACAAAATCTACCCATGTAACATTCGCTCTTTATAGAAGAACTTGTCTCTCATTAAAAGTAAATAATTATAAACTCCTGCAAGCAGACAACGTTAAATATCTGGGAATGCATTTTGATCGTTTAAGATTGGAAAAACATACAGTGACAAAACGCAAGCAGCTTGGGCCTAAACTAAATCTAATGTATTGGCTGCGCCCTATCAGACCATTTGGACCTATGGTACTGAACTGTGAAATACTACTAGCAAATCTAACACAGATATCGTCCAGAAGTTCCAGAATAAAGTGTTGCGAGTCATCGTCGATGCCCCATATTACGTGTCCAACAAATTTATTTAGCGCGATATCCCCTTAGAACCCATAACGAGTGTGATTCGGAGTGTTAGTGCGAAGTACTCTGAACGACTGTTAGGGCATCCCAATGCATTCGCCAAACAGTTAAATGTACGCGAAGACAGTGAAGTGCGTAGGCTCAAACGTAAACTACCATAGGAACTGATTAGCAGACACATAGAGTGAGATATAATAATCTCTAGAATAAGTTAGTTTGTACAGCAGATTACTTACGGAAGCGATCTTCTAGATGTCAGTAGAGTTTTATTGTATGATGGAAATCATATTGTAATACTTATTGCCTACGGGCAGATTGTTGAAGTCTTAAGAGATTAATAAAAAACAGATTATGTTTCAATAACTGTTTGTAACTCTTTGGTTGTTTTAATGTTGTTATCTTGTAATATATACAATATGATATATGAAAGTAATTGTTGTAATTGTAATTGTTTTGTTCGGCTACTATTTACTTCATTAATAATGACTACTTTTCATAAGAATAATAATTCATAATCTACTCTTAATTATACATTATTATTGTTGTCTTTATAATTATAATAGCTACAGGATGAATTTATCTAGGACACTCCACTGTTGCCAACTAATGTATGATGGACTAATAATATTCCAGTCATCATAAAAAAATCTTGTTTCGACAGTTCAGTGCAAGAAATCATACCTCCAATGACTAACAGAAATTCATGGACTGTTTGGTTAAAAATTGATATCCGAAAAGTGGTGACTTTAACAATGAAAATATTATAGAAACAACGTTTACAACATTAGGTCAAAACCAATTGAATAATTAATAGAAAACTTAAGCAATGAAGTGTGGAACTTCATGTGTGGAATGTCATTGACCAATTCTTTCTCTGACAACTCTATTCATATTTTATTCAAAAGATGAAACTCTTCCATTCTCGTGTCCATATTTAGCTGATTGTTCGAAGATCAGTTCAATATAACTTATACTATTTATTTTCCCAGAAGTGAATTTTATTTCTACTTTCCCTACAAACCTATGACAGTCCCACACATAACACTTCCTTCACCCAAACATTGGCGACTTAAAATAATCTGATCTTTTCTTAAATCATGATAATAATACTTATATCCAACAGGACAAACCAAATTTAATTAGTTTTAATACAAAAATATTATATAGCACCATTTTTTCCATGAAATATGTTATTATAACCGTCGTTAACCGTATAATCTAACGTTCAGTATGCTAAAGTTTTGTCATGGGGGTTATTTCCTAAAGATGAAGTTATTTCCTAAGAAAAGAAGACCGATTGACGTTGGATTGGCTATCGTACCGCTGTTACTCAAGGCGTTTTTTGGTTTACTTAAGTGGAGTTCGGACAAAAGTTTCGTAGCTAAAGATGTAAAATCCCAAAAGGTGGATTGAAGGTGGTCAATGACCCCTAATCATTAAATCGAAAAATAGACCTAGTCCGAGGATTCCTGGCAAGGCGCAAAACCACCAAAGGCGGATTTCAATAGCTCAGTGTCTTAGCCGAGTCTGGAGTCACCAACATTTGGAAGACCATTCCATAAAGGGGTGCCATAAAAATTTGAGTAAAAATACTACCATTTCAGTGATTTTCAAACACTTTTTATAGCAACTATAAGCTGTCCAGACGGAATAACGATCACGTATATCCGTGTGACCATTTTTTTAGGAGGCAGGTATAATATAATGCAATCCTGGCATCCAGTCATCTGTTGCTGTTAATTAAGCTACCTGAATGGTGAACGAGTGAGGCGGAGGAGTCTGTTTTCTAATAGATATGAACCCTCAGTATCTCTTTGTATCGCCGTTCAACAAGTCGATTCTTCTTTCTGTAAAATAAAACCTTTTTATAATGTAAATTAATAGTTTTTATATACCAAACCCTTTCTTATTCTATAACTTATATGTATATGTATATGGGTACGTATGAAAATAATACTATTCCAACCATTTACCCAGCACATAGCAATAATCGTATTTTCCTTTCCCTGACGAGACTTTAACGAATGATAATTAGCCTCAACTGACCTTTTGCACGTTCCTTCTTTCGCAGGAAATACCGATCCAGCTTGATAAACCGCCTCTACCTCACGCGAATAGTGAGAAAATCCGGACGTCTGAACACGTTCTTAACGAAGCTACCCCATAAAAACCTATCGTACTTCAGGGATTTGGGCAACACGCTCCTGACCCTCCGATGGAGATGGATCCTGCTGACCCTCTGTCTGGTCAATTTCGGTTGCTTCGTCACGTTCAGCTGGCTGTGGATGTTCCTGGCACAGGTCAGCGGCGACTTCGATCAGGTCAACGTCACTCAGACGCCCTGTATAGTTAATGCTCGGACATTTTCAGGTACTATTCATACATACAATTCATTTACATACACGTACCATCACGCATCATCCGTTTTTGTTGCTAATAACTGTTTATTAGAAAATTCACACGGTGTCAGATCTGCATAATATGATGTATATATATATAGCGTTTTTTTTTAATTTTAAATATTTATATTAAAACTAAAATCAATTTTTTATAGAGATTATGTTATGTAATATGATATATACTCTTAACTACATATTATTATTAATCTAATAACCAATAGAGTCTTCATACAAGCACTTTCATACTTTATTTGATAAATTACACCCCGCCAAAGAACTGATATCGATGTAATAGCATTAAAGACGGCAGCCGTATCGATATCAGTTATATGAGCATAAGGCAAGTTTCATTCGTCCTATAGAGTTTCCTCGGCGGTGGTAGTGAAATCTAATAATGTCGAAGCCACTTGCAGAAATTATTATGATATGAATATATCCTCGCTTGACTCGTTACCTTGTACGGAAGGCATGAAATAATGAATATATGGATTTGTAATAATATTCTAATATCAAAAATATTGTAGGTTATCTTCTGTTAAGTATAGAGACTATGACCACCATAGGATACGGATATAGATATCCCAGCGAACATTGTGTGGGCGGTTGGTCATTGCTGATGCTTCAGGCACTATTCAACACCTTTGTTCAAGGAGCTTTAGTCAGTGCTGTGTACGTAAAGACGTCTAAACCGTTTGCGAAATCCTCCTCTCTGTTTAGTAAAAGAGCAGTGGTAAGTTTCTTTTTGATTATCTAATAAATGTTTTTTAGTAGTTTAAAAAACTTCCTACTGAATACATAAATTTTGATTATCTTTGCCTACGCTGATGATGCCGACCTTGATTATCTAGCCAGTCTACTATCGAACCAATAAACTGCTGTTAAACTTTTTCAACAAGTTGTTTTCTCAACAGATGTCCGTGAGGAACTCATTCACCTTTGATCGACATAAATGTCAAAAATGTTGCAATGTACGAATAAATTTCTCTTTAATTTGCCTTAAGTATCGCATTTAAAATACGTTAAACTTACAAATCTTACAGTGTCCAAGTATGGAAATCGTACAGAAGGATTGGTAAAAGAACCGTTGAGAAAAGCCGGTATTGTTGATTACAATGTTTTCTTTCCCTCTCACGTATCTTTTTTAGAGAAGCAAAAGCTTCTGCTCCAAAAGCTCCTTGAACGGCTTATTTCGTCAGTGGTAGATGCCACGTTGCATTTACTCGAACTGCATACCCTTGAGATTTACAGTATTGGGCGATTCATTAGTTGTCAATGCTTTGCCAGCGAATCATCAGATTGGTTAAGAAGTTTGTAGCTGTATTTGTAGTTGTAGTAAAAATATTCTGGTCTGCTGATCTGTAGACTCCTTGGAGTCTTTTTTATTTAATATTCATAAATATTTCTAAGCAATTCTTTATCAACTGCTAAAACATGGTTTCTGTACAATATGTTGGAAATATAAACATCTATTATATTTACTTGTTCATATGGCATCAATATACATTGAAAAAAGTCACCAGTAAACACACATATTCAAACTATTGTGAATGATACCCAGAGATTAATAGAGAAACATTTCAATAGGTGTCTCTGAAGTAAAGTTTCAGAACTTCCAAAATCTATAGAATACTGGGATCGCCATTCGACTAGTGTGCAGTATCTTTTCCCATGCTTTGGAGCGGGTTCATCGTCTGCAACCCAATCATATGACTGTCGATTGGACTTCGGAGTGAAATAATGAAGCCATATTTCATCCATTGTAACATATCGACGCAAAAACTCGGATTTATTACGCTTGATTATCTTCAAACACTTTTCCGAAACATTAACTGGTCGTTGTTTTTGGTTAAAAATGGGCTCGCGCGGCACCCACTTTGCACAGAGCTTTCTCATACCCAAATATACGTGATGATATGATGTACACGTTCAGTTGATATCTTTAGAGTGTCTGCTATTTCATTCAATTTCAATTTACGGCCATTCAAAATCATTTTGTGGATTTTTTAAAATGTTTTCGTCGGTAACAACCTCTTTTGGGCGTCCACTGTGTTCACCGTCTTCGATGCTCATTTCACCAAGTCTAAACTTAGCATACCAATCATTGATGGTTGATTTTTCTGAGGCAGTGTTGGAAACTCGGTATCAACCCAAATTTTTGCTTCAACTGTATTTTTTCCCCTCAAAAATCAATATTTTATCAACACGCGAAATTCCTTTTTATCCATTTTTTCACAGTAACAAAAGTTGCTTCACTGAAAATGCTATAATTCACAAACTAATGATCCCACAGCTGTCCAATTTATACACGCATCTTTTGATGGTAAGCGCTAACTAAAAAAACATATGGATTTAAATCTAGTAGCGCCATCTATGTGTGAGGTCGGGGACTTTTCAATTGACCTATTATATTAAAAAAATACAACCGAACATAGAACCTCGTCCTTTTTTGAAGTCGGTTAAAAATGTCTTCTCTTCCGTGAATTCTTTTTGATACAAAAAAAAATTGCAGGAATTTATGTGACAACCTATTAGCTATTCGAATCAATAAACGCTATCAGAACCAGCGGAGAGCAACGATGTTCCGCCGGCCTGAATTATTTATCAGCCGTATATGTATCGGAAACCATTTAAAATACCGAATAAATCGAATACACCGTCCCGATTCCCTTTCAGGTCTGTATGAGAGACGGAAAATTGTGTTTCATCTTCCGCATCCACGATTTCTCGAAGAAAATCTGGTGCGGCACCAACATATCGCTCTATTTCATCGACAAGGAGCAGACAGACATCGACGGCGATTTCGAGATGCAAAAAATGACGATCGAGCCGCACGGCCTCCTCATATTCCCGCTGGAGATCGAGCACGTTATCGACGAGAACAGTCCGTTATGGAAATTCAGGCCGCTCGAATTCCTGCACGGCAGGTGAGGGATACGTTCCGTGAAGCGGTCGGGTCGCGATCCGACTGCGGCGGAAATGACGCTGTCTTAGGTTTGAAATAGTTGCAGTAGCCGAGGGAAGTTCCACCATCACCGGACAGGTGTCGCAGAACCGTACGTCTTATTCCCATTCAGATATTATGTGGGGACATCGATTCGTACCCTGCGTGGACTACGACGAGGAGAAGAAAACGTACGTGGTAGACTACAAGAAGTTTAAACAGGTGAATCCGTTCGATACCCCGCTGTGTAGTGCGAGAAAACTGACTGAAATTCAACGAAAGTGAGTATTAACTAAATATTTATTAAATTCTCAATCACATTGAGCGGATAGAGATGATAATATGCGTTCCTCAGGAGAATCTTAAACTCTTCATGGTTATCTTAAATGCTCATATATATTCCTATAAAATACTATTACACTTATGTCTATACACATAAATCTTTCACATTTTACAATACAATTTTCAACAGTTATTTTATTTTAATTAACGGTGGGTATACCACTAGCTGTTTCCACTCTCTCTTGGTATTGTCAGCACTGAATCATAATTCCTCATCCAGAAAGGTTCATTTACTCACTGTCTCAATCTGAACCACTATTCAAGTCAATAACTAAGCTGTTAATTTCCAGTCGAACACTAGTTCACCATTTCTCAATTTCTTCTTCTAGGTGTCCATTGGAGTTCATCCAAACAGAAGGGTGTTATTGTAGACAATCCTTTTCACATATCCAAACAGTTCTTGCTTATATATTTTTCTCGACCTGTATATCTATTGTAGTTAATCTTTCGACGTCCAATAACATTCCGAATTGATAGAATATGCGGTAATAGAGAGGAAGACGTTACCCTCTGTGGTCATATTGTACATAAATCTGAATTACTGTGTATTTTTGTTTAGGCCTACTACCAAAAAAGTAAATCACATAACACACAATTTAACATTTCATTTATATTTATCAAGTAATAATTTGAAATACTTCACTCTTTAACATGGTTTCTCCTAAACTTAATTCACGTTTTTCCAGCCAATCCTTGATTACAGCCTTTCTTGACCACTTGTTAGATAATAGATACCCAAAAAAAACAAATATGTTGTAAAACATTCTGTGACTAATTATATTCACAAAAATGTATTATAAACTGCTTCTATGGTGTTAAAAAGATCTAGTTTTCGCAGTTTATGAACATGCAGTAAATTGAACTTCTTTAAACAAATCTGCAACCAAAGCACTATTCTATCTATCCTCTATAAAATATAACAGGATTTAAACCTTTCAGAAAACGATTTAATTATTTTGCATCTTTCTCAACGTATCCTAGCAGTTTTAACCTTCAGATAACACGTCTGAAAATACTCTAACAATCTGATGTTAAACTTCAAAGTTACGGTGGCTTTGGACACTGGCGCTGGTGATGAAGTCGATGATGATGATGGCCAAACTGAACGAAATGGACTTTGAATTGCATTACTCTTCCCCCGTACACTCCATATCTGACATCCATTGTTTACTGCCTGTTCATAGAACTAAATAGAATAACTAAATAATTGTTTTAGTTGAACCCTATTTCAAACACAATGCAATAAAAGTAAAACTTTTTTTAGTATTTACCTTAGAATTATATACCTTATTGAACTTTATGTTAATTCATTATACGTTGACAAAAAAAGCGAAAACATTTTGAAATATTTCAATATATTAAAGAAAAACTATTCGATGGAAGATATATTACAATAAAAAAATATCAGCAAACCCAAGAAAACGCACGAAAGCAAAAATGTCTCGAATCTCTAGCCCTGTTTACCAAACATTACATCTTCAAGTCTAATGTTCCTTCAGGGAGCAAGTTCATTACCCGATGCTTTTTCTACTATCCTGCTTCCTAATCTGTATTCCCCTACCGGGGAATACTTTCGCCATTCTTTTTAAATCACCGAAAAAATAAAATCGAACCCTTATTTAAGAGACCGAAATATATTTCCGTTGCATTTTTATTTCAGGCTTAACAAAGAGAACTTGTCCAGTCAAGAGTTCCTGAACGAGATGACCAGGACGCATTTAGAAAGCATCGCGGAAAATGACGACGAGAGTTCGATAGAGGAAGCCAAGCGTAAATCGAAAGAGGACAGGATACCGGAAGTATTTCGTAAATTGTTCCATCCGGAGAGTGTTACAGACCTTTCAAATATAAAACATAAATAACAATGCATTGTTTAGTATTATTTGAAACCCCTAAAAAATTAACGAGGGTAGAAATATTAACATACTTAATCTTCTATATATAAAGATATGAATTCTTATTCGTTAGTCTCGAGAACGACTGGACCGATTTGGCTACTTTTGGTTTTTAAATATTTGTGGAAGTCGAGGGAAGGTTTATATAATGCGAAGTTATAAAATAATTGCTAGGAAAATAGCAAAAACAGCAATTCCAATAACAATCCATTTTTGTCACAATTCTAAACTAGGATACACTATTAAAAATAAGAATATTAACAAAAACATATGCCAAACTGAAGTGATCAAAACATACAATTATTGGATGATGCTATGTCTGGTAAATACGGCAGATTACAGGTCAATTGAAAAGTCGCCAACCTACTACAGTAAAACACATTTTTTGGCAAAATTAGTTTTTTTTATCAACATAATTCATTTCAAGGGTGATACACTGGGTGATTATAGCGCCCCTCCAACTTTTCAATACCATTTTTGTAGTACGATTTGTCCTTTGCTTTAAAAAAGGCCTCAGTTTCGTCGATCACCTCTTCATTCGACGAAAATTTCTTCCCACCAAGCATTCTTTTGAGATCTGAGAACAGGAAATAGTCGCTGGAAGCCAGATCTGAAGAACACGATGGATGAGGAAGCAATTCGAAGCCCAATTCATGGATTTTTTACACGGTGCATTATCTTGGTGAAGCAGCACTTTCTTTTTCCTCAAGTGTGGCCGTTTTTCGGCGATTTCGTCCTTCAAACGGTCCAATAACGCTATGTAATAGTCGCTGTTGATGGTCGTTCCTTTTTCAAGGTAGTAATTGGAAATTATTTCATGTGCATTCCAAAATGCAGACGCAATAACCTTGCCAGCCGATTGTTGCATTTTCCCACGCTTTGGAGAGGGTTCATAGTATGCAGTCCACTCGGATGACTGTCGATTGGACTTCGGAGTGAAATGATGGAGCCATTTCTCATCTATTGTCACATATCCGCGCAAAAACTCGGGTGTATTTTTTTAATGTATTCGTCGGTAACAACCTCTTTTGGGCATCCACTGCGTTCACCGTCTTCGGTGCTCATTTTATCACGTCTAAACTTAGCATACCAATCCTTGATGGTTGGTTTTCTTGGGGCAGTGTTCGGAAACTCGGCATCAAGCCAAGTTTTTGCTTCAACTGTATTTTTTACCTTCAAAAAACAATATTTTATCAACACGCGAAATTCCTTTTTATTCATTTTTTCGCAATAACAATAATTGTTTCACTCAAAGTGCTCCAATTCACAAACTAATGATCCGCCAACTATACATTTATACACGCATCTTTTGAGGGTTAGGGCTAACTAAAAAAACATATGGATTTAATTCTAATAGCACCATCTATGTGTCAGGCCGGGGACTTTTCAATTGACCTGTTATATAATCACTCTAGCATTAGGTGTATAACTTAGGTTCTTTAGAAATATTTGAGCTACTAAATTACGCATAAAAAAGATAGTCTGCAGTCCTTCAAATATTTTCCATTCTTTTCTATTACCTAACGCTTTCAATCCGGTTTCCATACTGATAAACTAATGATATTTTTCAGTCAAGTTCTTCGCTCAAGTTCCACATATATCATCTAGCCAATTTCCAGCAGTTTGTAGTTAAGTACCTCCATCAGATGTCCTGTTTAGGGATCGATTAAAATGGAATACTGGATTTCCCAGATGAAAAAGTTTGACAATAGAGGTTTAGATGACTCCTAATTGAACAGCGATCTTTTTCACTATCGAATGAAGTACTAATCCTCGGTTCTTCCAAAATCAAATACCACACAATTATTTTTATTTTAAACATAATTCTGATTACAAAAATTAGGTCACACACATACACTCTTTGGTTTATTAAATTTAAAAACAGCGAACCATTCCCACCTGCATTAAATATTGTGAAACTATATAGTAAACGGTCTTGAAAGTCTATATTTGAAAAGACTCTTCATCAATTGCAGCTTCTAATTGCCTTTTTGGTTGAAGTCATTGTTTTCATTTTGTTTTATTATATAAATATTTTGTAAGCTTTTATTAGTATTTTTTTAATTAAAACAAGCACTAGTTAAATAATTTTTATTTAAAAACAACATATAAGATACAAAAGAGCCAGTTAAAGTTAATTTTATTTCTAGAAATCCGTCTCTTCGTATTTCTTACTGGACCGATTCTTTCCCATACTACTCTCGACCAGACTGAGAATGAAATCCTTGGCAGTACCAGTTAAAGTCTTCGGTCTTTCGCCAGCATCCTTCCTTCTCAATTCTACTTCGCTGCTCTTCTTCGTTTTCTTTTTCTCCTCAATTTTATCGAAACACAAATCGCTCAGCACTATACCATCATCATTATCACTCGTTTCGCTATCACTACGCTCGATATCAGCTTTAGTCATCAGAAATATGGCGCCCAAGTCATCACTGGAGTTGTCTTCTTGGCACGAATGGATTGTCTCTAGTTTACTAACCAGTGGGCTAACCGTGGATGGACTGGAATATATAGAACTGGGATAGCTGAGACTATTGGTTTGACCTCCCGTGGAAGACAGAACGTCGAAGTAGACTTCCAAGAATCGCCTAGCGCTGCACAAGGGCGTCACCACTTCTTCGGTTTTGTTGAAGAGCTTGTTATTTACCTCGTATTTGCTGCACTCCCTATTCCAAAAGACGCAAGGTTTAAACTTGTGGCCCCATTTGATTTCTCGACTAACGTACGAAGTCATGGTACGAGACATGTACGACGTGGTCAATGATTCTCCTTCCAGAACCACTATAACCTCAAACCTGAAACAAAACCGATGTAATACGAATACAATAAGTGTTAAGTGTTAAGTGTTAACCATTATTAATGATAAAATATCAATTCATGTAATGCTCCGAGCCATTAACAATGAGTGCTATCTATTATCCACCTAAACACAACAACAAGGAAGAACAGTACCACTGCTTTTTAACAAGCTGAGTAATAGATTCATTGCCGGAGGAGACTACGATGCAAAATATGTAATGTGGGGTTCTAGATTAATGACAGCAAAAAGCAGAGAATTGGCCAAAGCAATGAACGCACATAACTTACAGCATATCTCTACTGGTGAGCCAACATATTGGCCGTCAGGCAGAAATAAATTCCCGATACCACAGACTTTCGTACTACAAAAAATATTGACACCAAAACGTACAAAGCTGAATCATGCTTCGATCTACCATCTGATCACTCATCAGTTATTTTAACAGTGAACTCAAGTATTCTCAACAAAACAAAAACTTCTTTGCATAACAGCAAAACCATCTAGCCATTATTTAGACAGAAATTAGACAGTTTAATACCTCTAAATTTAAATAGCAGCAAAAAATATAACAAAATCTAGACAAATAAGACTAATAGCGCGACATATCAAAAGTTTAATTATATTTCATCTATAATTAAATAAAAAATTGCCAAAAACAGAAAACTGTGAAAACCTGGCAACAACAGAAGAAAACAAGAGAAATTTTAACAAGGCCACGAAAGAGATGAAAGAGCTAATAAATAAGGAACAAAATCGAGGAATTCAAAACTACGGAGGAAAACGTAACGCCAACTGATGCAACGCAATATTCTCTTTGGAAAGTAACAAAAACAGATTAAAAAACCTCAACAACATAAGTGGGAAGTGGCTTAAATCATTCTGATTCTTAAACCTGGCGAAAAAAATCAGGAGACGTCTTCTCTTATCGTCCTATAAGCCTGTTACCTGTGATCTCTAAACTTTTTGAAAAACTATACATTAAGAGGCTCAAAACAACCGCAGAAGGGAGAATTATTATTCTAGACCATCAATTTGGCTTCCGTAATACGGAACAATAGATCAAATACATAGATTAGTCAACCAAATTAACAAAAAATTAAACGATAAAAAATAATGCTCAGCAGCATTTCTCAATATTTCTCAGGCCTTCGATAAGGTGTGGCACAGTAGACTGAATGTTAAATTGAAACATCTTTTGCTCTTTGAATTGCTGAAATCGTACTTCACAGACAGACATTTTATTGTCAAACAGGGTGACGAATACACTGACCTACTCCCAATATATTCGAGTGTTCCGCCGAGCAGTGTTTTTGGCTCATTGTTATATCTATTGTATACAGCTGACTGACTGTTGCATCATATGCTGACGTTCAGCGCTTTTATCATCACACGACTATCCAATATCAGCCACAAGAAAGCTCCAACTTCATATTAACAAAGTGGAATTGTGATTGAAAACGTGGTGTATCAGAGCAAATGAGACAATATCTACCTATGTGACATTCGCTTTTTGTAGAAGAACTTGTCTCTCAGCAAAAATAAATAATTATACACTTCGGCAAGCAGACAACGTTAATTATCTGGGAATACATTTTGATCGTTTAACATGGGAAAATCATATAATGACAAAACGCAAGCAGCTTTGGTCTAAACTAAATCAAATGTATTGGCTGATAGGACATAAATCTAAATTATCTTCACATAACAAGGGTTTGCTGCATAAGTCAATACATAGGCCCGTTTGGACCTATGGTATTGAACTGTGGAGTACTACTAGCAAATCTAACATAGATATCGTCCAGAAGTTCCAGAATAAAGCAGATGAGACAAAATCTATCCATGTGGCATTCACCCTTTGTAGAAGAACATGTCCTTCGGTAAAATTGAATAATCATGATGAATCACTTCCGCAAGCAGACAACGTTAAATATCTGAGAATGCATTTCCATCGACGTTTGACATGAAGAAACATATAGTGACAAAACGCAAACAGCTTGGGGTTAAACTAAACCAAATGTACTGTCTGATATTGGGCGTAAATCTAAATTATCAATAGATAACAAGGTTTTGTTGTATAAGTCAAGACTTAGACCCATTTGGACCTATGGTATTGAACTGTGGTGTACTACTAGCAAATCTAACATAGATATCGTCCAGAAGTTCCAGAATAAAGAGTTGCGAGTCATCGTCGATACCCCATATTAAGTGCCCAAGAAACTGATTCAAATATAACTTCAACTTTAATTCAACATAACGAGATTCGGAGTATTAGTGCGAGGTACTATGAAAGACTATTAGTGGATCCTAATGCACTCACCAAATAGTTATGCGCGCGATAACTGTGAAGTGTGTAGGCTCAAACGCAAACTACCGTACGAACTGATTAAAAACACTTAGAGTAAGATGTAATAATCTCTAGGATAAGCTAGAATAAGTGAATAAGTTAGGGTAGACTTTAAAATAAGTTAGAATAGTATTTAGAATAAGATTTAGATTATAAATTGTACAGTAGATCACTTACTGAAGTGATCTTCTACATGACAGTTAATATAATATAACTGAAATCATATAATAATACTTATTGCCCACGGGCAGATTCTTGACGTTCTAGGAGATTAATAATTTTAAAAAAAGTTAGGAAATACCGAAATTACCCGACACACAAGAAACGTTCCGCGCGTTAAGGTGTTAAATTCGAGAAGAACGAAAGGAATAAGAAACGGAAGTTGACCCCCGGCCGTAAATAAGAACCCGGCCCTCGATAACCCTTACCTTTTCGTGATGAGATCCTTGGCGGAGACGTCCCAGAACGGGCTGTCCGCGTCAATACGGTGTCGAACGTCGACGGGCCATATCAGTATTCCAGGCGTATCCAGTTTCAGCTCTCGGAGCGTCGGCACCGCTCCCGTCCTCTGCGCCGCGAAGGCCGCTATCCTGGTGTGGCACTCGTACCTCCTGTCGTAGTCCCTCACCCGAAATATCAGGGATAATTCGCCGTCTCGCTGACAGATCTGTAATACGAAAACGCCGAGGTTATTATGGGACCGTCTGCCGGCCTCATTTCCTTTTGTTTCAGCCGGTGGAGCCTTTGATGTGCCGACGGCCTGATAGATGGCGGGGATAAAAGGGAGACGAGATTTCGGCATCATTACATCCATCTCCTTCAGGACTCTGCCTCGGCCGCCGTAGTCAGGGCCTGCTCTTTTAACGATCCGCGATGTACAAGAGTCGGCTTTAATATGAGAGAGCTTATTTCCTTTTGTGTCCAATTGTGCTCGTCAAAATTTAGACATCACAAAGGCACGCTCCTTCTCTCCCTCTCCCCGTCATTCCCGCCTCCATCAAATGAGATAAAAATTAATTTAACTTGTCAAAGTTAGGTATCAGATCTAATACACAATCTGAAATGAACGATACAGCATTCTGTGTTATCTAGAATACTTCACTCAATTAGTAAATGAAATAAAAACTTCTACGGTTCATAAAAATGTGTGATATAATACATTAAAACATATTTCGGTCGTGAAAATGATTTGGATAAGCTGATTCGATTGAAATCATTGGTACAAGACATAAAATTAACGCCACAAATTTTGGACAATGGGTAAACGACGTCAAAAAGAAAATAGAACTGCGAATTTCTATTGATATGCTAGGGATATAATCGCATTTTGTTTGTTGAACGATATAATTGAAGATGATGAACGATAGCGCCATACATTCACTTAATATGCTAAGTCTAAGATGTGTAAAATAGTATAGATTGTTAAATATATGATTCATGTCGATACAAGAGCCAATTCCTAGTATGTAGCGGAGAAGAAGAACAAGTAGAGTGTATCGTAGTTTGTCTCGAACCTGTTCAAAAATGGTATAAAAGACCAACGATGTAAATAAAGTTTCCCTCTTGTTCCAAAGCCATAAGGTGGGGAAAAAGTCTCAAATCTTCAAATCGAACTAGCTTGGTCTACCGAATGACCTAATCTTACGGTAGGTCCTTTCAAGGATGTATCCGGGACGCAGTCTCCTCTCGAAAAGAGATCTTCGCATGAGTCCCGCAAGGTGCTCCACTAGCCCCTGCCCTATTCAACCTTTACATAGCTGATTTCCCACACAGCATTTTATGCAGATGATACAGGTTTCTTTATAACCGGTTACAGTCCCGACACTATTCGCGAAAGACTTCAACTCCAACTTAACCAGACGATTGCGTGATACAAATTCTGGCGGTTACAGATAAACCCGAGCAAAACTCAAGCTATTCTGTTTCGCCGCAAGAAGGAGTTCCGCGCTTATTGCCTCCAAATCGATAATGACTCTATCCATTGGCTCCAGAAAGTATCATACCTCGGTCTCCACTTCGACCGCAGATTCCAATGGTCAGTCTTCTCTTCCGACTCCTCTGCAGAAATAGTAAACTCCCAATCCCCCAGAAAGCGACTCTGTATAAAATACTAATCCGTCCAGTCTGCCTCTACGGAGCACAAGTGTGGTACAGGTACATCTCTGAGAGACAACTTGATCTACTCCAAGTGTTCCAGTCCAAAAAAGTTCGCGTGTTACTCAATGCCTCATGGTTTATGAGGAACGTGAACAGTCGCCAGTCGCATGTCGCGAACATACTCAGTGTAAAGTTCTCCCTTGGCGCCTTAGAACACGACAAAATCCCTACCCATCCACAAACCTTGGTAGATAACCAACTGCGACAATCCCAGGGTCACTGTCGCCCGCAAAACATCTCACTATCCCGAATCCGAAGCGATATTAGCAAAAGACCATTTGGTTCTAGCTGGTCATCTTGGAATCACACGAATGGGATGACTATGCAATTTCAACATTGCCGCTGCATTGCTTGTCAGGTAAGAAATAACGAATTATATACGAAGTGTAGTAGGTGACAATGAAACGTGGATTCACTACGACAAACCCAAACTTCTAAAGTCATAGGTTAGTCCAGCAGAGTCATCCACATCGACAGCAAAGCAAAAAATGCAAGTACATAAAGTCTCTTTTTACATATGGTGGGATCAGTAAGGTGTAATGTATTATGAAATGCTAAAACCAAATTAAATTGTTACAGCAGGTAAGTACCGACTTCAATTTCGAGTAATAGTCACAATCTTTCTCTTGAATGATAATGCTTTATAACAGCTTGCAAAATTCGTTAAGGATACACTGTTACTGCTCTAATGAGAAAGTTCTTATTCGCCCAACGTTGACACGTGATGATTGAATCCCTGTCAGACCAACATTGTTCTCTTGATATGACAAAAAGACATCGAAAATATTTTGATTGATATATATGGTACCAATTCTCCTCAATAAATTACTTTTTAAAGTAAAAAATGATCAAAATACACGCAAACATTTAATACCTTTCAAAATAGACTTCAACTTTGACAATCACTTCTTCATTTGAACAATTGTAATCAATGGAAACTAGATCTGAACTATAACGTAGTTGTTAAAACAATTCGAAGATTTAAATGTAGCTTTGCATTTTTCTTAATTTCTTCAATCAATTATTGATGGATTTACTGTTACCGAGATAGTGAATCGATACAATCAATAAATTATATAGATTTCAATATGATCAAACATTGCCATGATAGAAAATCACTTATATTGTTGGTTTTTATTCCCAGAAAATGTGGTACGACTGGTATTTTCACACTATACAGTAACTTTATCATCCATATAAACATTCGTCTAACAACACTTCACTAAAATCCAATATCTTTATTAACAATAGAGTATGTTTACCATGAATTTCCAAGAGCTCTTGGTGACCTGAAACTAAAAACGCGATGTTTGCCATTAATTTCAATCCTCAGTCAAATACATAGTGAAAAAGAGAACTCTACTAATGTAACTCTTCTCAAACCAGAAATTGGTTATAATCAAATAAGCTCCTGTTGTCATCAAGTACTCTAATCATTTCAAATACCTTGATTTCCCCTCTTTTTCTGATATTTCACATTCACAATTTTCTTTAGGTCAGTAATCAGTACTGTAACCAATTTATCCTCGTAAAAATCGATATTTTTTTGAAAATATCTAGACAGTTCAAGACAATTAAAGTGAGCTATGGAGTTGATAACATTCTAATTCTTATTAACTTCTATTGATTATTGTACAATGATAGAAATTTTAATCAGCACTGCAACGTTTGATGAACGCCATCTAATTTAATATTGTTCTGATTTGATACTACGTTGACGATGAAGAACAAACTTAAATTAAAAAATGTCACTACTTACCACTGCCTTCCTGCTAAAGCACACTATAGAATTCCTGCTATGTAGAGGACCACCCATTTTCACGAACACAATGCAAATCAAACTTCCGCATACTCCAACCCCGAACAGTAACTGAATACAGAGACCCACAATAGCTTCTATGCAGTACTCGTTGATGTACCGCCCTCCGAATCCTATGGTGGTTTGTGTTTCGATGCTAAACAACAGGTAGCCCGCGAAACTATTAATTCCTGCAACAGATCCTTCCAGTTCTTGACGAACAAACAAAGAATCGGTTACCTT
The DNA here is from genome assembly GCF_030347505.1 of Rhynchophorus ferrugineus. NCBI lineage: Eukaryota > Metazoa > Arthropoda > Insecta > Coleoptera > Curculionidae > Rhynchophorus > Rhynchophorus ferrugineus. The sequence goes on from NW_027472587.1 coordinate 16,271,271, forward strand.
CCAAACACGTGTCGCTTGTCCCGTTCCAATTTTCCACGTTTTCGATGGAGATGACCGCCCAGAAACCGGCGAACATGAACCAGGACGTGCAAAAGATCAGAGAGACCGTCAGCAGTATCACAAACCAGGAGCCTTCGATGAGAGTGTTGAACAAGTCCAGAATGAACCTGAACGATATCTCCGTGGTGGTCTTGGTGTGGATCGAGTGCTTTCCGCTTTTCCTCAACAGCCTTCGGATGATTTGAACCTTGTTCCTCTGTTGCCAGCTCTGCAAACTTAGAAGAGCACTTAAAAGAGCACCGGAAGCTGATATGACTCACCTGGATCTCCTTCGTTGTACATTCGGTCTGTTCTTGATAAAATAATATGGAAATACATTGTTTTGATCGTTTTCCTCGCAGGAATTGATTTCATTAATATCTTGACTCACTACCATGCTGTTAAATCACATAAACATAAATGAAAACAAGTTTGAGGCAATGAGGTATCATTGTAACACTGTATTCCGTACAAAATATTAATGTTGCTTATATATTGATAATTGAGTTATAAACCAACCGTAATTATACGTTTTGTTACATCAAAAAAGCGTTATCACAAAAAAGATAAGGGGATTTAAACTGTAAAAGGATTTAGCGACCAAGTTATCTCATTGTTTACCCTATACATAATCATGTTATAATTTAAAATTAATTTATAAAAAGAGTGTTTTACTATAACACAATGCAAAAGTTATTTTTTAAATGTTTTCTTTAGACACAATAATATTGCATTTACCTAATACATTTGTAAACAAAATTAAAGTTAATATTAAATATCTTCAATATTAATGAAGGAAGGAAAACCAAAGCCAACCACTCTAGAAGACGTGCTGGACTCTTCTACTATACTTCTACTATATTTTCACGATAACTTTTCTCATCAACTGTAATTAATATAATTAATAAATGTGTTGATAACAATACGGCGAAGGTATCCTGAATAACTCTGTATTTTCTATGTTTAGATTTCCGTGTCGACTCCATTGTTATATTTAAAAAATAAAATTAATCTACAGATAATATTAATCAAACTAAAGCACACATATGATATATTATTAAAATGTTGCACTAATATTTTATTGGAAGATACATCCATAATATGGCGAATGCGCTTGTCTGGCAAAATTTATTTACATTATATATTTAGATTAATTCCGTTTAAAATAAGATAAAACCGAATTAAGTACGACTAAACGTAAACAGTTACTATTAACCAGTACAAATATAGATTTTTTTATTGAGAAATAATTGCCAAAAATGTTAATATTGCAGATAAAAGTAATTAAACCATATCATATCATTTACTGTATATACATAAACATCTTACTTTTTCATATCTTGAAGGTACATATAATTTGTGACAATTCCAGTATACATTATACAAGAAACAAGTAAAATAAAAGCTCCCTTAATTATAGACAATCTGAGTACCCTTAGAATATGTTAAGATTATATTAATAGATCATTTCCTGTTAGATATATTGTTAAATATTTATTTATCATTACAAAACAGCCAAACTTGGTATGTTTATTGTTTAGATATACAAAAAGTGAACCAATATTATTGTAAACATCTTATCCAAAAGTATTTATTTTAAACATTAAATAATTAACATAAATATAAATATTTAATTGGTGTCCAAAGAATAGCTCTGACCTTGAACACATTTGGTTCTTCATCAACTCACCTTATTTAGATTATGACACATTGTGTCTTGTTATAACTAGATTTTGCAGGATCAAATACACTTACATCTAAATGTCGCACTACTCATCAAAACTATTCAAAGGTGGAAATAAACACTATATTCATTGCATATATCAAAAATACTTTATTAAAGATATAAAAAGCATATCATTTAAACAATTTTGTCATATTCAAACAAAACAACAATACAGCTTTTCATATTCATATAGAGTTAAGTATGCAATAAAATAAATAGTAAAATGTAAAACAAAAATTTATTAAGTACGAATGATTTACCAGATAAAATTATTATAAACCTCCTAAAACTATTTCGGTATCAAAAGTCGTTTTACCTTTAACAATTTAGCAAAAATTTTCAAAAAGCAATAGACTGCATGTGACAGGTATATAAAATTCATATAAAAGCTAACAGTATAAGAATAAATATTCTTTCAGTCCACGAACTTTCATCCATGATTAAATATTCTTTTTACCATAGCCCAGAGGAAAACCCGCCGGGGGGCACGCGGGAACGTGGTGCAGCATCTGCCGCAGGTGGCTCTGACTTTGGCGCTTGTGACGATGGCGGGTTCTTCTTTGGACTGGGGGCCACTTCAATGTTATTGGTACCTTCCAAAATTGAAGAGGCATTTCGGCCAGTGTCTTTCTTTACTGGTGGCTCGGGAGCGCCGAAAATATCGGTGTGGCCTCCACCAGGGGGTCTCAAGACCCTGCTTGAGTTTCTATCGCTGGACAGGCCGATATTGAAATTGGTAGAAGTCATCTTGAATGGAGCTGAAAACGCCGGATTAAATCAACAATTTTTCAATTAAAACATTGACGAAAACTATTAACAATAAACAATTATACACGCTGCAGTTCAAGGAAAAAAGAACAAAGGTGTTTTACTAAAAATTTCTCTTGATATCCGGTTAAAACTGGATCGTTCACGATAAAGCCAACTAAGAATAAAACAGAAGCAAAAAACTGCCGAAATATACTGAGAAAAAATATACACACAAATTAACTAACAGTTTCTGTGATTAAAAGGTGAATTTAGCACATGTTCACTTACCTAAGACAAAGGATTAAATGCTCTATTAGCTACAAAGGTTCCCCTGTTTCTGGGTGTGTTATAACGGAAAATAAAACCAAAATAAAATTTGTATTTGACAGCCGATGTTTGACAACAATCGATCTGCATGTTCGGGTGTTCTCGGAAAGCGACGTTGTGACGTTCCATCGTTAAAGCTATACATAGTACATACCAATTTTAATGAATATTTAATTAATTAACGTTATACCTACTAAATATGGAATATTAAAGCAGTACTTATATGACATATGTTTATGACATATGATTAGTAATGTAATTAAAATATGTTTATAGAATAAATCGTAAAATTATCTATATTTGGCAACAACGTCTCTTTTGACATCTCAGAAATTACTTTCCATAGTTTCAGAGAATGTCAACAATAAGTTTGTTTTCATTGCTGGGGAAATGCATATAGGAAAGCCCGTCTTGTTCATGTAGTAATAATCCGTTTTTTTTCTCAGAAAGATATCTAATCTTTTAGGATGGTACTCGAATCTAATTCACCTGTTTATACACTATGGAAAACTGATCGTAAGTACTATACATATTTGGTATGAAAATAAAAACAAAATATGTTAGGTGGAACTAATTATAACACAATGTATCCTCAACTTTTAGAGCTCACTATGTGTATGGGTGGTATATTATTTAAAAGTGTTTAATTACTCATTAATTTTTATTTTTAGTGTATAGGATGCAGTTGGAAGCCCCAGTTCCTGTTCCTATATTGTGCAATGAAATATTACCAGATAAACCTAATTACCTAGGACAAGATTACCATGGACCTATTTCACACATACAGGCTTCGAATCTTTTAAATTCCCAACCGAATGGAGCTTATTTAGTGAGAAGTAGTAAATGTGCGAATGGAGAATTTTATACATTAAGTTTAAAGTATTATTTCCTCATTAATATATTGCATGCCTCTAAATGTATGATTTTTATAGGTTTAATAGCAAAATCCATCATTATAAACTATATTATGACGATAATAATGGATTATATGTAAGAGAAAAGAGATATGATTGTGCAAGATCATTGGTGGCAGATGGCCTAGTTACCATGTATTTGGAATTAAAAGCTCCCAATATTTTACAGAGATTAGCAACAGCAAATTATCATGAAAGTCCTTATATGACCCTAACTTTAAACAAGCGCAAATTAAGAGCCATTTCAAAACAAAATGCTATGTAAGTTTTTTTTATTTTATTGTAAAAAAATTCAGTAAACAATTTTTCAGGAACAAAAACATATTTCCAAACACAGATGATATTAAACAACTGTCACAGCAAAATTCTAGTCAAAGCTTGCCAGAAAAGAATGACAAGCCACACACCTTCAAATTAACAACATTCAAAGGATTAAACTGGTGTGAACTTTGTGCGAATTTTTTATGGGGCTTTACATTGCAAGGAAATAGATGTGATGATTGTGGTGTTATTGCTCATGGTATATATATTCATCATTTAATGTGACAAAGTTACAAATAAAAATATTGTTTTTAGTGAAGTGTTCTGAAAAGTTTGGTAATGATTGCATTCCTGATCTGAAATATCTTCGAGGAGTGTTTGGTATTGAATTAACGACATTGTTAAGTGCTTACAAGGCAGAGTTACCTTTTGTGGTTACCAAATGTGTGGCAGAAGTGGAAGCTAGGGGACTGACCACAGAAGGAATCTATAGGCTAAGTGGATTTGCAGATGAGATAGAGTCAATTAAAGTGGCCTTAGACAAAGGTACCTAATTTTAGACTAAAATAAGTAAAGAATTGTGATGGTGATGAAATTTTAGATGGCGAAAAAACTGATTTAAGTATGGATAAATATCCGAATATCAATGTCATCACAGGAGCTTTGAAACTGTATTTGAGAATATTACCGGTGCCTCTAATTACATTCGACATACACCCACATTTAATTAAGTCCATCCGTAAGTAGGAGATATTAAGCTAATTGAGGTTTAATTTATTTCGTTTTCATTATAGAATACAATGATATAGAGTCTCAAGTGGCATCTATTAAACAGGCTTTAGAACTGTTGCCAAAAGCTCACTATGATTGTTTGAAGTATATGATGCAGCATTTGAATAGGTGAGTTGATTTCAATAAAGGTTTTAATTTTTATTTGAATGAATAATGCATAATAGAATTGATTACAGCAAAAAAATTATATCAAATTATATCATATTGCTCATCATTATAATTTAAATTTAACTGATAACATTTTGGAACTCCGTTTTTACAAGTGAAAAGGGAGATAGTAATTTTAGCAATAATTTTTATTACTAACACAAAAATCAATTGGAGGAAGTGATGACCTACTATTAAGTAGCGAAGAAAACTGATAATATCAATTAGTGAGTCAATGATGCTTTATTTTTACAGAGTCGCCAGGCATGCCCCGATAAATAAAATGAATTCATTAAATCTAGCCACAGTATTCGCACCCACTTTAATCCACCATCCACCCAACGTTATACCAGACGTTAGAAGCGACATTCTCCTGCTGGACATAATGATAAACCAATGTAATCGAATATTCAAGCGATAAATTTGCCGAACCCCTGCCTCTGAATCCCCGGCCATCGGATATCGACGATGGCGTTTTTTATTGTGATATTTTTTAAAAGTAAAAGGAACCATGGAAATTATGCTATGCTCTCGTGATCTGTCTAGACTTGTACATTCCTCCTACGGATTGTGTTATACTAGTTTCTAAAACTAAAATCGTTCTTCTCTCTAACCGTACTTTATATCGTTTAAATTCGAATGTACGCTATGCTTCTATTTATTTATTGGTGAATATTTATGTAGCATATTTATACAGTTTTTATAAAAGATATATATATGAATTTTGCGTTTTGTTTAATATTTATTTAAAATTCCCTCCGAATAAAAAGACCGCAGATATCTAAATAAGTGTTTATTTGATAATTGGTCGGAAATTAGAATAACCAACCGTGCATATCAGACAAAATGTATTCAATCCTGCCCATATTTAGTAGTGTTATTTAAAGAAAAGCAATTTTATTTTCCAGTTGGCTGTTTTATGAAATTAAACGATTCTAGTTCATGGTTTCCCTAAAAAATAACAAACAGTTTGGATAACGACTAAATGTGACTTGCTTTGATAAAACTTTAAAATGTGAAATAAACAGGAAAGGAAATTATAATTCTAGTCGTTTAATGAAATCAAGTGACCTTAGTCCATGGTTTCGTTAAAATTATTTAAACAAAAGTTTGGATAACAATTTAATGTGACTTGCTTTGATTAAAATTTTAAAATGAGTAATAAACAGATCAGGAAATAATGATTCATTCTTATTTGTATTAGTATGCTAGTGTTATCTAAAAAATGAATAATGCAGTTCTCAACTGGCGTTTTCACAAAATCAAGTAGTCCGTGACATTAAAATTGCGTAAACAAAAAGTTGAATAATGATTGAAAGTGACTCGTTCTTTATTAAAACGAATGCCCTAATCTATTTATGATTTATTATAGGAACTACGATAATTAAGCTGTTATTACAACTGTAAATACTCTAAGAGTTTCAGGACCAATTTGTCCTGCTCCGTAAACACACATATACTGGTTCGGTTGACGGAGAAACTGTATTCTTTCAGGATGCGGGCTGTGACCGAAGAGCGAACCGTGCCGTTCAAATATTCGTTGTCGCACTTGACGCGCGGGTTTTCGTTCGGTACTTGCACGTGATCGGGATCGTCCTGGTTAGCGTAATAGATGTAGGTGGTGTTCGACGAGATGCCATCGCACAGCTTGAGGTAGTCCTCAATCTCGATGACCAGCGTCGGGAAGAACTTCATCGTGGCCTCACAGACGATCGTGTTGTTCTCGTAGGTTAACTTGACCGGATGCGAGGACAGGCACAGGGTCTCGTTGATGACGTTGTAGTTCTTGATGAAGCAGAAGTCGGACGGACGTTCCGGCTTGAAGGCGGCGAGGGATTCGGTCGGATCGCCGTTACAGTGGCCGTTCTCTTTCGATACCTGGCCGTTGCAGGTGAATATCCAGCCATTGCGGTGGATGAAGCGTCTATCTGGAAAAATCGTAATTTTACCGCGGTGAACGGGTGGTTTAATCGATCGTGTCGTACTGCTCGGGTGGTGGATGGCTATGGTCGTACCGCCGAAGCCGTCCTTCATCTTATCGATCAGTTGTTTCGCCTTAGCTATGATGCTCAGCTCGCTGATCTCCTCGGCTAGTTGTTGTTGCGCGTGTTCAGTCTCATAAAGCTCTAAAACATTCAATGGCGTTTGATGTTAAACAGTAACTAGTTTCATTATAACAATCATATATTTGAGTTGTTTAAGTAGAATATGTGTATAAAGTTGTGACTAATCGGTAGTAATGTTATAGTGGATGGCAAAATTATTAGGAACAATATTGAGATTATTTAATTTTCCAAATAAACTAGGATTTTTGTAACAAATGATTAGTAGTATTTGTATCTGTAATATATTGGGATAAAAAAATTTGTAAAAAGATGTACAAAACAGTTTTTAATCTTCATTTTAGTCATTTTAATATTATTAACATCTTCCTGCAGTTTGGAGTTGTGATGACGTTCTCTGATGAGAATTTTAATTAATTTCTGCTTGGTGGTCATCACTTCTTTTACAATAGCACGTTTGGAGAGTTCCCACATATTTTTTATGGCATTCATGTCTGGTGAATTCCTTGGCCATAAATATAGATTCGTAGGAAAAACATAGCAAAAGCATTATTATACGGAGCATTACTTACTTTTTTACCTATTACTGAGTGAGAAGAAACACGTAAACGCTTAACAAAAACAATAAATAATGATGCCAGTACCTATTTAAGATAAAATAATCCTTCTAAAAGATCATTAATTCAAACAAATATAATAAACTATAAATTACATAAATACGAGAACTGTCTCTAATCATTTGGCCACCTACTGTAAATCTACGTCTCTGCGTATAATATTTTGAAAAGGCCTTCTAATGGGCGTCTGGATAGTTGTATTTTAGTTGTTTTCAGCACCCCATTCATAACATTCCTGGCAAATCCTATCTCGTAAACGAGAGATAATTCAAAATGCGAGACGGATCCTTAACCGGTGTACTTCGTAGTACAAAATATGTGAAAATGAGAAAGAGAAAATGATAAAAGGGTTAGGGCAGAGCGGAGTTACTTGATCAGAATTTTGTCCAAAACAGCGTAGGGTTGGTTCAAAGAAAAAAATGGGAAAATAATTATTCGCATATCGCATATTTGGATCAAGAAACTTTAACTAATCCTTTGTTTACTATACTAAAAACTAGTTTATTGAACTACCTAGGGGTCGCTTGAGCCAAAGGGTCATACAAACATTTAGACATTAAAATAGAGGAACAGAAACATAACAAAATTTTGTGGGGCTTTACATTAAAAATAAAAACAAAACTTAAATAAACTTCTACTTGAAAAACAAAACTTGAAAGTGTGAATTTAATGTGAGCCCAGTATCTATAACTAGCGCATTGTACCCACTCTTCTCTTGGGGGACTGCGTCAACGTTTTCTTTACATTCTTCTCTTGACTTTTTTATTAACTGTCTTAATTGAGTGATTTTCTTCGTCAGACCGTGAGGAACATTAAAAAATTACTTTCTCCTCTGATTCTTTTCTTGAACTGTTCCGTTTTACCGCTAGTTTTAGTTATTTGTTTTAAAGAAAGCGTATCTTTCTCGAGAGTGTCTGTTAAAACAGCACAACTTCTCTTTTTTTGTAGAAATGTTACCAGAATATCTGGGCATCTAATTTTTTGGCTAGCTGAATGGGGAACGAGTGAGACAGGTTGGTCTTTTCTCTAATAGACCCTCAGTATCACTGTATCCTTAGGTCATAAAAGTTAGATTGTATGTGATCAACGATCTCCTAGCCATAAACTATTCCAAGTAAGAAACATTCAAGCCTTGAGAAATACCCCTAGTTGTTCCTGGATTCCTGACAAAAGCATCACAGTTCGAGGTGTAAGGCAGATTGCAATAGCTCAGTGTTTCTTAACCGACTTATTGAAATCTGGAGTCGCCAAAATGTGGAAAACTATTCCATAGAGGAGTACCATGAAAATTTCGGTAGAATCAGTGCCATTTCGAAGATTTTTAACCATTTCTGAAAGGACTATAAGATGTCCAGACGGAATAACGACCGCGTACATCTCTATGGAAGGAGGAGACGGGTGTCACGTAATACGACTCTGATTATCCGGCCACCTGTTTTAAAAAACTGCCTGAATGGTGAACGAGTGAGACATGTTGGTCTGTCTTCTAATAGTTCAACAAGTCGCCTCTACTTTTCGTTAAATAAAACAGTTTTTTTTTGGAAGTAAATTAATATTTTTTTGTTTAAAACCTTTTCACACATTATAACGTATTGTAATAATAAATTTCAACAAATATGAGTATGCCTTACCAATAAAACACCACGCTGGATATAAAATACCCAACGAAAAGAAAATAATCACTTTCATAATGATCTTTTTTCGCGTCTGCAATCTGATACCGTCGCACTACACCAAGTTACTGGACAAAGTCACAGGACTAATTGAAGTTAAACAACAAAATTATCCAATTTAGCCGGATAAAAGCCCGGTCGTTTTTGGAGCCGCGACAAGAAAGCGAAAAAAAAATAGAGAGAAATCCCGGGGAATAAAACGAGCTGGTTATGGTTTAAATAAAATTTTTATTCGATAACGATATAACATTCGACTAGGTAACTCGATTTCTGCGGAGATGGGAAGATGTTCTGTTCCTTAATATATTTGGGGAACGGAGTTCGGATTGTTATCCCTCATCGTTATTGCTGCTAGTAGTTTGGATGGGTCGGATTCGGGCTTGCCCAGCTCTAGGTAGCCGTTCAGCGAGTAGTTGAACAACTCGAAGTCGAACCTGTAAGAGATGTGATTTAGGCGAAGGTCAGCGTTAGGTCCGATAATGTAACTAAAGGGGGTCTAAACTTGAAAATTTTTCAAAACTCTTAAGAAGATTTTTCAAAATTTAAATTATACATTTTCGGATATATAACGGGTCAAATTAAAAGTCCCCAGCCTGACACATAGATGGAGCTATTAGAATTAAATCCATAGGTTTTTTAGTTGGTCCTAACCCTCAAAAAATGCCCGTATAAATTTGACAGCTATCGGATCATTAGTTTGTGAGTTATAGCAATTTGAGTAAAGCAACTTTTGTTCTTCATTAATCTTTAGGAAATTGTGAAGAGGATGAACATAAGGGCTCTTTAATTAATTTACATTCTATGCTAACGGGGAATGACTCTATAACTTCAATTCCAGATCTTCCTACATGAATAAACGAGTCAAGGCAATATCTTATGCTCCAGAAAATTATATTAATATACTGTCAGTAGGTCTCTTTATTTTAAACTCTTTTGTGTTATCGCGCGATATCACCACGTTGATAATATAACATATATTTCTCAAATATCTTTAAAAAATGTAACTTTAAAACCTTTCAATTGTACATTACATAATGATTTTCCAGACAAAATATTACAAATAATAAGGTGTGCTATATACTTTTGGGTGTACCCATAATAGATCTCTAATAGATTAAATTGATGGCACTAACGAATATAGAAAAGTTAAAAGTCCGACGAAACTGAAAAGTTCTTTGTTCATAATTATATTTATTTATTTGTTGAGTTAATAAATTTATTTCACAAATTAAATTACTTATTTAAATTTTATTGGTCAACTAAACGTGACGTCAGGGCTGTCACGTGCAGCACCTGCGTGACAAAAATTATTAAAGAAACAATCAAATGTCTTCACAGCGAAATGTTTTTATTTTGGATGGTTAACTTTAAACGGTGAACGAAACTAGCTTTTGTTTTAACTAGATCTAAGTACCTGTATATGTGATAGAGCTGAAGTATCTGGGACCTAGTTAACTGCGAATAGTGCTTGAATATTTGAGCTGTGGTGGATCCTTTACCGGCGTTCTTCCACTGAGGCTTGATGACGCTCTCCAGTCCGGCCCTCTTGATCAAGTAGGCCTGATCCTCCTCGAGGGTCTCCGTATGAGCAACAATCTGTAATTGTCTTCGAATTGGTATCGCTAATTCATATTTCGACAGAGATACGAAGAAAGTTTGAAGAAAAAATATGCATCTGTGGTCAAAATTACAACCGACGTACAAAAATCCATAATTTGGGCTACAAACTCCCTATCCCATCCAGAATATTCTCCAGATTTAGCACTCCTATGATTATTTACTAGTTCCAAACCTGAGAAAATGGCTCGGTGACAAAGAGTTTGGGTGAAAAGAAGAAAAAGTCGTCACTGAAATAAAGGCCCATTTTGAGGGCCTTCAAATTTTTTTTTTTTTGGATGATTGAGAAATATTGAGGAATAAAACATTTTTTTGCTGAAAAAAGTATCTTTCAAAAACTCACTGAGTTATTAAAGTGCATTTGTAACTTATGCATTGTTATAACTGAGTCAAGGATATTTATTCATTTCTATGACTTTCTTTGCCAAAACCAAGCTAAAAATATTGCAGACAAATAGGTCTGAGCGGACATAGTATATGTATCGAGACCTGTAAGACCCGGGAAACGATACCTCTCACTCTTTTATTTAAAAAAAAAACTCACCGCGCATTCGCCATTCTGTCAATAACCTCGATGATCAATATTTACCTGAATATTGAACATGCACGGTGTACAAAACTCGACTATGGGTGTCCAGTGCATGTCCAGAGTCTGGCCGTTTCGCACGGAGCCCACCAGCCAATCCACGAATTCCGGATAGGTCGGATAGATGGGAGCCTCGTGAGCGGTTTTCTTCCGATACTTCCGTATGATTTCTTTTCCCAATTTACGGTGGACCGAACCGGGTACCGCGTACTGGATCTTGTCCCGATAGGCCGATAGCAGTCTCTCCAGCGGATGACGCACTATGAGGAAGGACAAGGACCCGTTTAAGGCCTTCTGTAAGGTTTCTAGTGTTGGACGGCCGTATTTCTGTCGAGCTAAGGTCATGGGAGGCGTACGGCTATTACGTAAAAACTTCGGACTGTATCTGGAAAGGGAGATTATCCGTTTATGTAATTCCCCGACGTCTAGCAGGTGTCTTACCCGGCTAAGATGTTAAAATTGTACATCCAGGATGTACTGGCTGCTTTGAAGACGTTGCACCAGACTAGGTGGTGCTTATCGTTGACTAGGTACTCCCACGGGTTCGGCTTATGGAGCGAATCGTTGCCGGGTCTGTCCAGACCGAGGACGTTGCAGGTTTTCTTCAGGTAGCGGCGACGAAAATCGAGTCGCCTGACTACCATCGACATATTTTTGTTTTTTAAGACGTGGGGCGTTAGGATCCGGTCTTCGGTAAATGGCTGGAAGGGTCTCAAGGCATTATTTTGTAATCGTATACTCTCTGGGTCAAAAATTATGATCTCAGACTATCTCTTAGAGCATATAAGTTTATTTTGCCTTGATGCATTGATTAATAATTCTCTAAATAATAAAAGATTCAAGATACTTCACTGGGCAGCATATGTATGATAATATTAATTTCACATGTAAATTTTTTTCCGTCATCTCTTGAAATACGTATGGAATCCACAAAACAAAAACAAAGCGTGTTCGTTTGCTGGATAACTGCCCATTGCATGTGTTCAATAGTTTAGTCGCGCCGTTGGAACAGTATTATATTACGCGCAGCCTATATAAGTAAATATATATAAGCTGTCCCTTCATAACGCTTTGCATGAATATCGGGAGTAACCGTCTTTAGTCATAGAATATGTCATAGAAAGATGCAAGTCTAATTTTTATTAAGCCTTGTAATGAAAAATGTCTTGTGTGCTAAAGTTTCGTCGTGGGGTACATGACAGACTTTCAACATTTAATCGATTATTGTAATCGAGTGTTTTCGCTTTCTTTTCGCTTCATGTCCATCGTCAGCCATCTTTCACATCCGGGCCATATTTTAGCCAATCAATTTAGTGAGATTTACCTCGGTGAGCCTTCTGTACTATTCTGGTTATCGAATCATAATCTAATACTTTCTTTGCTTTTATTTTAATTTTTATAGCTTTTCTGACTTATTTTAGTGTAAATAGTTCAATCAGCGAATCAGTGATGGATTAATTGTGTTCAAGATCAATATAATTTCTTTCGAATAATATGATAAACAGTAATCACTATCATTATCTCAGCCAATAATTATAAGGATTTGTTCTGGGACTTACCTTTCGAATGCCAAAGGAAAGAGGACGCACGGGTCTGATATAGTGGTCGGTGGCGACCATGATGACAAGGAAAACAGGCACAAGACAAATAACAGTAAAAAATATCACACATCTTCTAGCGATCCGCCAGCCATTCGCCTGGGTTCTCTTGATTTTTCTCAGTCTCATTTTCTCCTGATCACATCGTTTGGGTTTGGTGTCATTTATTCACGATTTCTTCGATACCCTCGTCCCGCTCCGAGACATCGTTTTCTTCCACTTCCGGTTGCCGCAATGGATTCTTATTCCATCTAGAACAAAAATGAGAGATAGACAATTAGGTTCTTTGTTGCCGAATTGTGTTTCTGTATGTAACAGGTCAATTGAAAAGTCCCCCGCCTACCATACTAAAACATAATTTTTTGGCAAAATGAGTTTTTTTTATTCAACATAATTCCCTTCAAGGGTGATGTACTCATAATAGCGACCCTTCAACTTTTCATACCATTTTTGGGGTACAAAAATGTAATTGGTCTCAGTTTCGGCGATCACCTATTTATTCGACGAAAATTTATTTCCAGCGAGCATTCCTTTGAGATCCGAGAACAAGAAATTGTCGCTGGGGACCAGGTCTGGAGAATACGGTGGATTTTTGCTATCGTTCTCACCGACTTGTGACACGGTGCATTGTCTTGGTGAGGCAGGACTTTCTTTTTCTTCAAATGCGGCCGTTTTTCGGCGATTTCGTCCTTCAAATAGTCAATAATACTATATAATAGTCGCTGTTGATGGTCCTTCCTTTTTCAAGATAGTCAATGAAAACTGTTCCATGCGCATCGCAAAATAGAGGCGCTATAACCTTGCCAGTCGACTGTTGCGTTTTCCCACGCTTTGGAGCGGGTTCATCGTGTGCAGTCCACTCGGATAACTGTCGATTGGACTTCGGAGTGAAATGATGGAGCCATGTTTCATCCATTGTCACATATCGACGCAAAAAAGTCGGGTTTATTACGCTTAATCATCTTCAAACATTGCTCTGAATCATCAACCCGTCGTTGTTTTTGGTCAAAAGTGAGCTCGCCCGGCACCCACTTTGTACAGAGCTTTCTCATACCCAAATAATCGTGAATATATATCTTTATAGTGTCTGCTATTTCAATCAGTTTCAATTTACGGCCATTCAAAATCATTTTGTAGATATTTTAAATGTTTTCGTCGGTAACAACCTCTTCTGGACATCCACTGCGTTCACCGTCTTAAGTGCTCATTTCACCACGTCTAAACTTAGCATACCAATCTTTGATGGTTGCTTTTCTTAGGGAAGTATCCGGAAACTCGGCATCAGGCCAAGTTTTTGCTTCAACTATATTTTTTCCCTTTAAAAACGACATTGACATTGGATGCCAAGCTTAATAGGAAAAAGCATGTTAAAAAGGAATGAACATAACTTTATATAAAGCTGAAATAATGTGGTGGTTGTTTGGACGACAATATGAATTATCACTACATGACAAAATGTTATTACATAAACCAACATCGATCTAGTGTAAACCTACGATGTGCAACTATGAGGTCGCACAAATAAATCCGATGACAATATGAGCCAAACTTATGCAAAACAAAGTTCTTGATACCCTAATTTTACGCCCCATGATATATTAGACATGAGGACATCCATAAAAATGTCACGAATTGTGTTTATAACGCTGATATTTTGTAATTATATACTCAAACGTTGTAATTACAATATATGATTTAGTTTAAATGAAAGTTTACTGTTAACCAAAAATAGTTTTTGTGTTACCTTTAAGATTTAACTTAAAACTATTTAACGCAAGCCTATTTTCACTAAACAATATTCAGAACACTTGAACCTTTCTACAAATGCTGTTTTGTTGGTTGAAAATTAATGCGCAAGGTTAGCGTTTATAATATTGTTATTGCAGCAAATTAGATCATTTTAAACATTATTTTAGACGGTCTTTTAATTAACCAGGTCAACATTAACCTTAATTAAATAAAAATTGTATCAACGCTGACATGTTTACGTAGCTTTTAGTCTAATGTAATTCGAAGGAAGTGGTGTTTCATGACATATTGTCAAAGTATTTCGTGTCGGACTGTAGAGTTCAATTTAATTAAACAAATAGTGAGAAAAAATTCCAAAAATGATAATTAAACAAATACGTTTTTTATTATTAATTATATTTTAAAGCTAGTGACCTAATCATTAATTAATTTAGTTTCTTCCAAGAAGCTATATTATATGTGTTTACTCTCTTTAACATATTCTCACCATCTAAATTGACATCTAATGTTGCTCTTGAATGTTTAACACTATTCTCATATAGTATAATAGTTTTTTTGTTTATATTGGTCAGTTTTTCATTCTTTTGTTGATAATGATGTTGACTTAGATCAATTAACAAAATTACATATCACTATATATAAATAATTGATATACTGTTATTATAAATGTTATCAAGAAAACACTTTTTTCAATTTTAACATTTAAATTCACACCAGAAAGCTGAGAAGAATCATATGACGTCAGCATACAGTTAGTAACCAATGAAGTGAACGACACAAAAACATCAAAATCATTTATTTTTCGTATTAATTATGAACCAAATGAAGTTTCTATTATATTTATTTCTATTTATCTATTTATATTATAGGCTTATTGATAAAAAATATAGATCTATAAAATCGTTGTTATATCAAATTGTTTCTTGCTTTTTAAATTGGGTAGAGGACTGTAGAGGGAAGTCTCATACCAAATTTCAAATAAATGTTCTAAAATCCTCTTGAGAGTATATTCCTAAATGGTTAAGCTTTGAGAATGGAAAAAATCGACTAGACTAGAATACCCCATGAAATTTATATGTATTTTTTATTGTTTTCCTTGTAAATCATTAGAGAAAGATGCGTCCATACCTTAAAAGAGATAATAGGCGAGCGTTAATAGTAATGGGAAATCTGATGATACCAAAACAACGGTACGATATATAATAAAATCGATTAGAATTTTAAAGGTATTACAAAGTATTACCACGATATTACGTTGCTTAAAAATATAAATGACTAAGAAATTCTGGTAATCAGTTGGATTACATGACGAATCAGTCGTGACAAACCGGACATATTACTGAGCGGTGTTTACGACAACATGTTCACTTGATTGTTAATAGTCGACGCAAAGAGGCCCATTTCCTTTAAGATGTAGATTACAAAACGAAAAGGTTAATGGGGAATAACTAATTTCATCTGTATGACCAGCAAAGAAGTATTATGATATATATATATATATATATAATCATGGTTAAAAATGATTTTAATGATTAAAATAACATTAAATGCCATAATAGGTAATAAATAATTTTTAATCAAATGTAGGCAAATTCGGTTCGTGTCGGCTATTCATCGGCTAGTTAACAATACGAAGGAAGCATCAGGGATCTAATTTAGAAGTGATATCCCATCAATCATGATTTTACATCTACTTGAGAGACTTTTTGGTTGCGGGAATGAACGGCTTGATACTATCTGAAAGAGGCAGTATTTAATCGATTGTATCTGGGTAAATTAGATATTTTTATTGTCAAAAGTGTTACTTATACACTAAACCAGTTCGTGTGCTTTGATTCGCTTCAATCTTCTGATTTCCTGCGTGCTGATCAGTAGCTGTATTGTTTCCAAATTTCTGTGATTTAGCAACATTATTTTATGTTTTAAAGCGAAATCTTGGATCAATTCGTGTATCCAGATACAGATTCCTAGCTTATCGTGCAGCTCTTCGTTGGTTACGTAGCGATAAACATTGGTAGAACATTAATCGTAAAACTTTGTTTAGGGCTCGTTGGAATACTTGTTGGTTTGATGTTTTAGTACAACCCCATATTTGCACCCCATAGGTCCAAATAGGCTTTATGATTGACTGATAAACCAATCTCTTTGATTTTAAATCAAGTTAACAGTATCTTCCGACCAACCAGTACAGTTGCTTTACTTTCAGTCTAATTTGCTCTGCTTTTTGTTTAACATGGTGTCTCCAATTTAACCTACCATATATCCCGAGGTATTTAGCTGATTCTGCGGGGGGAATCGGGCATCCGTCAAGTGATATAATTAGGTTTTTGTCATATCGCCGCAACGCAAAATTAACACGGACAGACTTGGAGCTATTAAGCTGTATTTTCCAGTCTCTAGTCTATTTGTAGATCTTGTTGACCGCTACCTGTACCTTTTATATAGCCTTAGACAGCGTTGCATCTTTTGCCACGATAACTGTGTTGACAGGAAATTTTCCAAATACTGTTTCTTTTATTGTTGTGATATCAGCAGTATAGAGCCGATATCGAAGTGGTCCCAAGGCACCACCCTGTGGAACTACAGCCGAAATAGTTTTAAGCGTTGACAGTTTCAATTGTTAGAACGGAAATGAGTTGTTTGTTAGTTAATTTTCAACTGATTGACCCTTGACGTGAAAATGCGCTAAAAGGCCCGTGTAAAGAAGAAGACAGTATTACTATACAACCATAAATACAACCACAAAAAGAGCAATAATAATTGAGCGATTTCAGAACAAAGTATTGAGAAAATCTGTTAATGCCTATGTTTCAGAAGAAACACTGTCTATAGAGATTTTGAAAGCGACATCATTAAACACAACATTGAGAAACCTACCCAGTCATGAACTAAGACTTCTTCACCTTGTTGCCTTCAAGAGGTCTAAACCTTCTGAGCTGGTGTAGTGTGGTGTTAAGGTAAAAGAGACCACAGTGCTAGCGTACACGTCAATATTAGTGTCATCAAGTTGATGGAATCTAGGATCGGAAATCAGACTATTACTTTTACCAATGTTACTGAGATTATTTAAAATGAATTAATAGAATGAAAAATATTTGTGTTTGTTTTGTTTTACACCGGATTCACGTTTATTTTAAAATAGACCGAAAATAGGATAACATTTTTGTTATTGTTTTGATTTAAAATATCTTAGGACTTATTTTTATCAGCCTTTTTATTTTGCTCTAATTTTTATTATTATATAAAAATGTTACAACATGTTAATTATATATTTTTATAACGAATTTTTTTTAATTTTAAACTTAATATATACTGTTGGCATACTCTTCAATATTAGTGTAAACAGGTTGATGGAACTTAAGAGATATTAAGGCAAAAATCTTTGGTGAATTTAATGATTTAAGAGTGCATAATATTACTTATTGAACAAGTATTGTTAAATTGTAAATTTTTGTAATTTAACTGAAATTATTTATAAAAAAAAAGCAATATTTTCTAGGAAAATTGATGAAATGAGTACTTAAATAAAACACTGAAATCACACGTTTATTTTAAAATGGCTCAAGAATAGCATAACATTTTTGTTATTGTTTTGATTTCAAATATTTTAGGACTTATATCAGACTTTTTGTTTCGCTTATAATTTTCATTATTATTTCAAACTATTACATCAAATTGATTATATATCTGTTATTACATATTTATTTTCTTGCTCTTTTAACGTTTAAGTCTGTAAAATTGATCAATATTTCGTATTAAAACCTAGTGAAATGTATTCTAACTGTAGTACCCTTTGAAAATCAGATCTAGGTGTTTTATCGATATTTTGGTTTTTTGGTTTGGTTTTGGTTGGTCCGTTTTGAGTAGAACCTTTACTTGAGTATCGTATCTGTAATGTTCTCTGTAGAAATACTAAGATTATTTAATAATAATAAAACAACATATTTTCTAAGACACATATTTATGTAAAATACTGAATTCATACATTTATTTTGAAATAAACAAAAATAGGATAACGTTTCTGTTATTGTTTTAATTTGGAACATTTTATTACTTATTTATTTCAGGTTTTTCATTTTTCTTCTAGATTTTGTTATTATTTAAAACGCTTACATCAAATTCATTGTATATTTTTTACTCGACGTTCATTGTCTTGTTCTTTTTAAACCTAATGTTTAAAACTGTATAATTGATTTAATATTTGATGTTAAAACCTAGTGAAATGTGTTCTAACTTTAATACCCATTGAATATCAGAACTAGATGTTTTTTTACTAAAATTTGGTTGTCAATTTTGAGTTGTATCAATGAAGTTCCGCGTATAAACACTGAATACTAACCGAAAACTCACCGCTTATCACTGTTAACAATAAAAAAACATCATAAACATCGTTCGTCGAACTTAATACCGTCTACTCAGTCTCATTGATGATTTTCCGCACTATACTGCAGTTTTCCGACGGAATTGGGTCGATCCGACCATCCTACGTCGTCCATATCCTCACGGGCTTGCGCCCTCGCCGAGGCCCGCTCGATTCGGTCGTGAAAATGGGAAATCCTCGATAGTTTCGCCCGTTTTTTACCGGCGACTAGTGTCATTTCCTCGACTGTCCTTTTTTTTCGTGGTCCGTGCTCGGCGTCGAGCCGACTGTCGCTTGTTTAAATATAGACGGCCACAAGTCACAGAAATAAAAGCAAGGTAGATATTTGTCTTTTTCATTGTTGGGACGGTTATTTTTAGTGTCGAGTTAGTGGCGTTTCGATTTCTTGGAGATATTTCCTCTATCGCGACGTTTTATTCGGTGTAAAAAATTATAGATTCGGGTTAGTTATATTTTACATTATGTAGGATATTAAAACTACCTAATTTTCAATAAAATAGTATTGACCATTTGATTGTTTGTCCTTTAAGCAAAACCATCCATCGAGCCCTTTTATAATTTCTTCGAAATTGACAAAATGTTGCTCAGCAAACGCGTGTTCCATTGATACGAAATGTTGATAGTCGGGCGAGGCACGGTCTGGAGAGTACGGCGGGTACGATAATATGTCCCATCCAAATGCTTTCAAGACTTTCTTGACCGGTTTTGCTTTAGGAGACGGCTGGATGTTGTTCAATACATGGTTCAAATTGACCATTTGTTGTCAGTAGCGATCACTATTAACTGTTTCACCACACCACCCTGGTCCCATCAAACACAGAGCATTGTCTTGCGATCAAAACGATTTGGTCTTGAAGTCGATCAGGCGGCTTCGCCAGGTGATAACCATTATTTTTTGTGCTTAAAGTTTTCAAAATAAACTATTTTTCATCACCCGTCACTGTTCGATGCAGAAATGGCTTTGTGTATCATATAATTGATGTGGCACCCATCTTTCTCATTATTATAACAGGTCATTTAAAAAGTTCACGGCCTGACACATAAATGGCGATACTAGAATTAAATCCATATATTTTTAGTTAGCCGTAACCCTCAAAAGATGCATGTATTAATTTGACAGCTGTGGGATCATTAGTTTGTGAATTATAGTATTTTGAGTGAAGCAACTTTTGTTATTGTGAAAAAATGGATAAAGGGGAATTTCGCGTGTTGATAAAATATTGCTTTTTGAAGGAAAAAATACAGTTGGAGCAAAAACTTGATGCCGAGTTTCCGGATACTACTCCAGGAAAATTAGCCATCAAGGATTGGTATGCTAAGTTTAGACGTGGTGAAATGAGCATCGAAGACAGCGAACGCAGTGGAAGCCTAAAAGAGGTTCTTACCGACGAAAACATTAAAAAAACGACAAAATGATTTTGAATGACTGTAAATTGAAATTGAATGAAATAGCAGACACTCTAAAGATATAAACTGAACGGTACATCATATCATTCACGAATATTTGGGTATGAGAAAGCTTTCTATAAAGTGGGTGCCGCGAGCTCACTTTTGATCAAAAACAACGACAAGTTGATGATTTGGAGCAGTGTTTGAAGATGATTAAGCATAATAAACCCAAGTTTTTGTGTCGATATGTGACAATGGATACAACATGGGTCCATCATTTCACTCCGAAATCCAATCCACAGTCATCCGAGTGGACTGCACACGATAAATCCGCTTCAAACCGTGGTAAAACGCAATAGTCGGCTGGCAAGGTTACGACGTCTATATTTTGGGATGCGCATGGAATAATTTTCATTGGCTATCTTGAAAATGGAGGGATTATCAACAGCGAATATTACATAGCTTTATTGGACCGTTTGAATCACGAAATCGCCGAAAAAACGGTCGCATTTGAAGAAAATGAAAGTGCTGCTTCACCAAGACAATGCACCGTGTCGCAAGTCAGTGAACACGATGGCAAAAATCCATCTATGCACCGTATTCTCCAGATCTACCCCCCAGCGACCATTTCCTGTTCTTAGATCTCAAAAGAATGCTCGCTGGGAAGACATTTTCGTCGAATGAAGAGGTGATCGCCGAAACTGAGACTTATTTTGTAGCAACGGACAAATCGTACTACAAAAATGGTATCGAAAAGTTGGAGGGTCGCTATAATCACTGTATCACCCTTCAAAAAAAAACTAATTTTGCAAAAAAATGTGTTTTACTATGGTAGGCTGGGGACTTTTCAATTGACTTGTTAAACTTGTAATCGGTTGCTAATCATTTCTATGGCCACATTTAATATTATCCCAATTATTTTTGGGTTTGGGTAGGTTGGGCTTTCATTCAATAGCTTTTGCACTTTCGCATCTTCACACTTTTTTGATCTACCAATATGTTCCTTGTCTTGCACATCGCAATCACCACTTTTACTTTCCAGCATGTTTACCGTAAGTTTCTACCAGCAAACGATGACTTTCAGCGGCTTCTCTAATTTTTTAGTTTGAACTAATGGATTCTAGAGGAATAGAGCATTAAAATATCTCATTGTTGTATTAAACTTACTAGTATAAGGTACTAGTAATATAGTATAAGTAGTACTAGTATAACTATCTTATTTTTTACTTTATTTCTTCTATGTGTGGTTAAAATAATATTATGTAAAATTTTGTTACAATACTCCCATTAATTGTTAATCCTATATCTATAAATGAAACACAAAAGCATTTTTTATTGTTTTATTTAAAAAATATTCGCTTTCAAACAGTTTCTTTATTCCTAGACAACTACACTGTAAATAAAATCGTACGTAGAACAAATACCAGAACGTTATAGGGAAAAAAACATATGAATAAATAGTAACACATTAAACAAAAAATCAAAAAAAAAACAGAAAACAGTGACGTATGTGTAAACGCGTCCAACATGAAAAATGGACTAACATCAAGTAACTAATAAGACAAAAAAAAACAATAACTAATAAAAAAACTTCAAATAAATATAACACGAAATCTTTACCATAACAGAGACGTACAAAAATGGGCAAGTAACATTGCTCTCGATTTCAATACAGAGCTCTGAAAAAGCTGCTTTCACGCTCTGTATCGAATAACCTGTAACTCAGGTACAGCGAAGTGAGCACATACTATCTACAGAGCGTTCCCTGGAGGACATACCAGTCATGTTCCCCTAGGAACAGTTTAATATAATTGCACTTCTTTTATTGCACACGAATATCACTAAAATCTTTGAGTATATTGCACTCTAACATCTATATACAGTTTTAAACAACCTATTGATTATTTACAGACAAATCTATTACTAAAACTTATATATTTATTGCTTTTAATTGTAAAACTTATACCTAATATTGCACTTCCGGCCAAGGGCTATATCACAAATTTACAATATTGCACATAGTTAAAATTATTTTGGCATAGATTAATAGGAAATACCAAATATTAAACTAAAAAAGATGAAGTCTCTTATATATTATATAATTTCTGTAAAAAGGTATATGTATATGTAAAACGTCAGGTAAAAAGAAAACCTATATTAAATTATGAGTGTTGTATGATAAGTATGTAGATTAACAGACACTGTCTTATTAATTTTAATGTTTTGGGTTCTCCTGAATTCAAGAGTAAGGACAGAGCGAGATCTAGTGTGCATTAGGTGAAGAGGGGGGATGAGAGAACTAACCCACTATTGCTAGTCTGCATTTATTTTAGCGATTTTAGTTTAAAATTAGTACGAATGTCGTCATACGGCCATAAATCAACTTTATTATGATTTCAGGGGTTTATTTGATTAAAAAGAAATGGATTCGACCTCTAACTTTTATGATGATGTTTTGCTGCATTGTTTTTTTATGTTACATGATTTTAATACAAACTATTTAGTCACCCTATACTTGAATAACTATTTTTACATTAATACATTTCCACAAAACAGGGCACATACAGCAACAGATACGATGGAAAAAGGGAAGTTGTGCTAGTTTGACAAACACTTGCACGGAAAGATGTCCTTATTTAAAAAATACTAAAACTCGTAGGAAAATAATAAAAAAGTTTAAGAACTTTTAAAAGTTCCTCAGAATATGATGAAGATAATCATTCTGCCAAGACAATTAATAAAATAGTCAATAAGAAGAACGTAAAGAAAACTCAGCTTCCTTCAAGCACTGAAGACAATGATATTTTTGTCTAGTGTTTGTTCATTAAATTTGTCCTTAATAAATGTCTTTTTGATGTGAATAGTGCTGAACTGTGACAGTAACTAAATTAATTAAGTTACTTCTTCTTCAATTAGAGGTTTATCCATCTAATTATCATTGGTGCAAGTGACCCCTTGGTGGTTTAATAGGGTCTAATGAGTCATTAGTAATTATAAATTAAATTTAATATAGTAAACAATGGATATTCTAAAGTTTTTTTGGTTCTAATATACGGTCAAATGAATAATAAATTGATTTAAGAATGACATTTTTCTATTTTTTTCTTTGAATCATGTGACTTCACTCTGACCTACTATACAAGCATTTTTGACGAAGGGGGCTCAGATTTCCGAGAGGGATACAAGGAAAGTGTTTGAGATTGTTGAAACTGTGAGTATCAATTGATTGGGTGTTCTTTCTTACCTGATTTTAGTTGCACCATCATGGTACTGATCATGGTACATGGTGCAACTAATGCTAGTTCCTGAAGCATCAAAATTAGTTGTGCCTTGAGGAATTTCGATAATAACTAATCCATGATCTTGATATTTACAATAAACTGCATTTTATATGAGAAACGTGAGAAATACAGTTGGAAATACATGATATATGAAATGTTCTATCTATTTTCTATTTACCTAATTACGTAGCAGCGGATTTGAGGAAACTGGTACTACCGTGGTATAACTGACAGTCTCGGAATCGCTACTGCTAGTTTCGTCGTCGTTATTTATCAGTCCACTGTCAACCGATATCGAATAGTTTCGCGTGGGCATCCTCGAGAACCAAACCGAGTGCGTTTCCACGCTCTCTGCTCCAGACTCGCTCTGACCGTCCCCCAAGCTCTCATCCGTTTCGCTGCCATTACCCTCCGTCTGAGGTCGATGATTCTTCATCCTCAACTCGCTGGAATCGGTGCTTAGGTACCCCGAGTCCTCGGGTTTCAGCGTTCCATCCCACGCCCTCCTCTCGTTCTTCCTCTTCAGGTACACCTCCAGCGGTCCCCCCTTGTCGGTCTTGAACGATCGGAGTGTCCTCAGCGGCCTGGCCACTCCGCACTCCTCCAGTTTGGAGTGAAGCACGAACTGGTTCTGGTGGTTTTTCGTCAGGATTATGTCGTCGGTCTGTATGAGGTTGGTGATGTTGCCCGTTTTGGATTTTTGGAGGACGCAGAGTTGGTATTGTACGTTTTCGCCAGGAGTGCCGACCTCAGAAGACGTCTTCTGGGTATCCCCGGCACTCCTGTCATCGACGTTTTTTGAACCGAACGTCGTTTTAGGAACCAAGGCGCCCTGGTAGCTTGCTGGGGTCATCGTCACTTTCCTCGGTGGTTTTGGGTGCTCGTATA
Organism: Rhynchophorus ferrugineus; assembly: GCF_030347505.1. Classification (NCBI taxonomy): domain Eukaryota; kingdom Metazoa; phylum Arthropoda; class Insecta; order Coleoptera; family Curculionidae; genus Rhynchophorus; species Rhynchophorus ferrugineus. The sequence continues at coordinate 16,296,069 of NW_027472587.1, forward strand.
TAGGGGATCCGTCGTGAGGTGGGGGTGGTATGACGTCGGGTGGCACTACGGTTCCGGTGGATGTTGTTTTCACTCTTTGCCGCCTCAGGTGTCTCTCCTCCAGCGTCAGCAATCTTCCCTCGCTATCGGTGTCGCCGGTTTCCATGTTGAACTGTTCCTTCTCCCGAGCTTGTTTCCGTTTTTCCTCGAACATCTCCCTCAAACTCCCGAACTCTCTGTTGAAATTGCTGGTCTCCGATACATCAGCGCTGACGTTGGACAACTCCGGTTTAAAAGTGCCGTTAGTCCGCAACAGTATTTGGTTAGGCCTCTCAAGCGAGTCCTCAAACACGTTCTTCTTATCGCCGTACTTGTTCGGACGATCCAGGGTGTCAGGCTCAAACTCGTCCGAGTCATTGATCGGTATATAGTGATCCATGCAGTCCTCCACTTCGATCAACAACTTGCCGGGCTTCTCCGAACCGCCGTCGTATCGAATTTTCAGCTTTCGCTTCTCCAAGGTGGAACAATTGGAGCCGGACGGCGTAGAGGGGTTGCTCCCGTAGTTGTACCCGTTATTGACATAGACCTCGCTCACTAAGCTGTATCCGTTGTTGTTCTGGAGCAGTTCCGGGAACTTATACAGGTCGCCGTTGATGGTAGAGCCACGTTTCATCACAATTAATTCGTAATCATGCTCGTTTTCATTGAAAAGGTCCATGTTCAGTTTGGATAAGGTCATGCTGCCGGTGTTCTTGTTGAAGATGGCGTTCTGCATCGTGATCTCTTCATCTACGGGCAGAGCGGTGCTGAGACTCGGACTGGGTTGTGATGACGATACCTCGGCGTAGTCTGAAGGAGTTGAATAACCTAGAAAAAGGATTGTGTAATGAATTAAATGGAAATAACTTGGAGGGATTTGCTACCACGCATACCTTTATTTGTAGTCCTTTCCAAACTGTCGGTTTCATAACCATTGTTCATTTTCCTGGCCAGTACCCGATTCGCAGCCTCCAGCATGGTTTTGTGAACGGTGAGCTCGTTAATAACGGCTTTCATTTGGTTTTTGGTCAAGGTTGGAATGCGAGTCTCTTCAGTTTGATTCTCCATTACCATAGCCTTGTAAAAAATAAACACCGTTAAGGAATTGGTGGTAAGTCGTGCGAAGAATTTGCCTCTCTTTTTGAGGAAAAGCGAATTTCGACCACAGAGCAATCACTAGTTTTGAAAGTCTCGTAGAAATATTTGAATAAATTCATTGAGCATACCTCCTGTATCATATCTGGCGGTGGTAAAGGATGACCTCTGCCCACATCATGGGGTAAAGTCTCGTAAAATTCTTCCTCCTTCGTTTTCAAAGATGGCGGTGCGGGAGGTGGTGGTAATTTTGGTTTTCGCACGGTTTTCTCCTTGCCACGCTTGTTCTGATGCGTCTTCTTACTGGATACTCCCTGTTCCGATGCGGGACGGGGAGACAGAGCTCGATCCGACGATATACTTTCCGGAGGTAGGGACCTGGTGGGCGATCGGACCCTGTTGGGGCTCTTCGAAGGATCTGATTGTAATACGTTGCTGTTTTCGTCGAGCTTAAGCAGAGGTATGTCCTCCAACCATTTTCTGATGCTTCGTTGTTTACTTTCTGTAGTCGTGGTGATGGTACCTGTATAGGACGAAATATTAGATATTATTCTTGAAAAACAAAGAATATGTATTACAGTTTTGACAAGCGGCCAGCATAGGTAACTGAGCAAAGCCTCCACGAGTGTACTCTGAAGGTACACAGCCCGGACACCCGGAGCAAGTCTTCCTCCTGCTGTTTTCCCTCTTTAAACTGATGATGCTGCCTCTCCGACTGGTCCTACTGGAAGGACGCGAGAAATCATAACTTGGATCCACGGAATATTGCGTCTCCTCTTCGGGAATATTGAATAGGGTTGGTGCGAACCGTTTAGTCGCCATCTTCTGCTTAGCTATGGCGATAACTTCGCGGATTTTCGACAGGAACTCTAAAGCAGCCGGTGGGGGTGCCTGTAACACCACCTTCAAGAAAATAATCCTACCACTATCACCAATACACTCACCACAAGCAAATGGGGCTCGAAATAAGACGGATTGAAGTAGAGTTTCTTTCGTACGGTTCCCGTCAAGCTCTTGGTTCCCTCAGATCGCTCGTCCAGTGTCTCTACGATGGAGACGTCTTCTTCGGGTAAGCGTTCGAAGCTGGAGTTGTCCTGATAGCTATTGTCTGAGGATGATGTGCTGGAGTAACTCTTCGTGTAGGATTCGTACCTGGGTCTTTGGGCGTGGATCAAAGCCGATGTGATCTGAGCCTAATAAAACATTATTTGGTGATATTGAGCAAGTTTCCCTGAGACAGAAAGTTACCTCGTGATGTTTAATCAAATCGGGAGGTATGTCGTTGTCAGAATTCGTGCTATCGCTGTATGCGTTTTCCGATAATCCAAAATGGTGGGTTATGGACAAAAGGGGATTGTTCTTCACTATTCCTTCCTCCATGGCGGCGATGTTTGTATCGCTCTGAGCTGTGAAGCCACTTTAATCACATAATTATTGCGTTGAATATATATTACTTACACTGGTCAGTTGTTTTAGATGAGCTGCGCTTCTTCAAGTGCAGATAAAGGAACACAGAGGCTACATATATGAGACCAAGGAGGACTGATGATATTCCAATAGTCACGTATTCCGAGACACTCAAAGAATCACCGTCTCTGTGTTCCGGCGTCGAATGGGCCTCTAACGAAAAAGCCACTTCGGTCATGTCTGAAATAAGTAAATAATTTATATCAGCTTGATATAACCAGGAAAGTTTAGAACTAACTGTTTTGTAATTTTGTCGGAGAACCCACTATCCTGAAAGCGACACAGGGCATGAACACTTCTTGGGTGGGACTGGAGGAGATGTCAATGGGTATTTCTCGGCACAGAAGATGTACCAAGATAGTCCTACCTGACATTCGGTTTTGTAGCGCCTTCTCGCCCTCCCACTAAAATAAAGCATCTCTAATATTATGGAGCTAAAACTCTAGGCGGGTTTCGGCTACACACCCGTATATAAGTCCTTCCTTCGTCACGAAACAAGCGAAAAGGGATATCGGCAGCCTGTGGATTCCGTAAATCTATCCATCCATCTTCGGTAAGGTATTTTGCTCCCGATACAAAACATATTGGCTTCTCGATACCTGAAATAACAAATCTTAGTACATAAAAGCTTTCGTATAGATTTTTATAGTCAATCCAATAAAATCAGCAGGTCAAATACACGATAAATGGTGGAATTGTGAATAAGTATTCCATAGATTATAAATTAACAAATTGGTAATTGACCTCGACAGTGACGGTGATAGTGAAAGTGACTGAATGAAACTTTTTTGTTGTGACCATATTGCCCAATATTGACAATTGTCATCAACACAGAGTAGTAAAAGTAGAAATAACTAAAGGTGAGTATATAATTAATATAGAATAATTTTGTTGTAGAATGTTAAAGATTTTGATGTAATTATTCAGAATTCACATGAACATTATGTTAGAGTTTATGAGGAAAGAATTAACACTAACTGTTTTACAGATATGGCGAATGCGTTAGAGATAATCTAGTTATTAAATCAAATTTTATGAAATTTATCAGGGAAAATGTACACAGTAACAATAAACTAAAGACAATACACTATAAACTAACACACAGAAACTAAAGAGAAATACATTGATATCAAAATGACTTGATCTGAAAAACAGAAACAAAGGAAAAAAGAACCAAACGTAAAAAGCTAAATATGCTCTCTAATGAAAGTAAAATACACTACTTGGATATACAATTAGATATTAATTAGGTAGATTAGGCCTGCAGAGGATGCTACTACATTAAAAACGCGCCTAGAACTCTACCTCATAGGTAATGTGGAAAGTGACCAATGTAAATATAATAAAACAACTCTAACCTACAAACTATTACGGCTGTTTAATTAACTGTAGTTGAAGTCCTTCAATAATATAAGCATTAGATGTATTATAAGGTTAAAATAAATTATATTTTATAACGTAAAAATAAATCAAATGATACAAATTTTGATGAAGGGCATTGGTTGTTTTTTTGAAAGAATACTATATAAACGATATTCATATTACAGATCATATAAGGAATCGCCATTATCGTTATTTTATTCTAATTAAAATCAGAAATTAATGAAATAACGTTAGATAATAGCATTTCAGCTCTTTTCAGTACCACCATCATAAGATAAATCCGCAGATGCACGCTGCTGCTTGTAAATTAAAACCGGTAGAAAAAAACTTAATGAATTGTCTGTTTACTTAAGCAGCTGCGACATGGTAAATGATCGCCTATCTTCTTGATAAGTTCTTTGAATTGTTAATTGTTCAACTATGCAATTAGTGTTAAAATGGCAACAGTTAGACGACAAGATATCATCGTGTCATTACTCGCGCTAGCTCTTCCAATGGATACTGGGTTTTTGTTTAACCAAAGACCCAGATAAATATTGAATTAGGTTTGGTTCATTAAAGGAATACTAATTAATAGAATTACAATTGATGTAGGGGCTCTAGGCTTACGTATGCAATGTTACGATTTGACAAATATGTCATTTTATTCGACTGACACCACGCTTCAAAGCTATACATGTTAGATTTTGCGAAAGTAACACCGCCATAGATTTATACCTCTTTAAAGATACCAAGTTCCGTAAATGGAAGTTCCTTACAGCACTTTTGCAACTTTCTTATTTTAAAAGTGGTAATATCGATGTACAAGACAAATAACCTTCTGGTAGACCGAAAAAGTTTGAAGATGCGAAACTCTAAGAGTTACTGGATAAAGACCAACCCAAACTCAAAAAAAACTGACAGAAGCGTTAAATGTGACCCAAGAAAATACAAAAGATGGGAGGATGGGATGAAAGATGCCACATCAACTGAATGACAGGCAAATGGAAAATCGAAAAATGCTCTGTTTCTGCATCGAATGGTGATGGGTAATGAAAAGTGTATTTACTTTGAAAAACCTAAGCGCAAAAAGTATGGTTATGACCTGGCAAAGCCGATCCTAAGGCCAAACGTTAGAAAATGACTCCATAAATAGATTTGTTCAAAGGACAAACAGTTTTTTTGGACTGACATCCATAAATTGCCTGAAAGTTGGACAAGATGTGTAGAATCAAATGGCCAATATTTTGAATAAATAACGTCTTCCATTTTCTTGAACATTATGTCTTTTTTTGTTCAAAAAACCCCGTAATGACTTTTCAACGTAATCTTTTTCTAATTTAAAATTATAAATATTTCATTTACACTGCAATTACATACATAATTTAATGATATAAAACTAGGACGCTGATGCATGTTTATTAAATCAATTTTACTTATTAATTATTGTTAATGAAAGAAAATGAAATAGTTTCATAATACGATTAAGTTACGTAATGAAAGTATAAAGTTCTACGGCTAAATGGGTTCCCGTTACTGAACCGGCGACAAAACTGCATACATTCTGTTCTATATCTTCATGTTAATTAAGGAACTTTCGTAAAGTGAATAAACTTAATACTAACACACCAGTTTGGGTTGATTAACAAGCTTTCAACAATTGACCAAGTCCATAGCCTACGAAAGTAAAAAAGTATGATCAACTATATTCTTAGATGTAGCACAAGCCTTCGATAAGGTTTGGCTTCAAGGCCTTGTTCATAAACTACAGAAAATGTTACCAAAATAATACACCGAACTATTAAAATCGTACTTTACAACCAGAATGTTTAGAGCCAAACAAGAAAAAGCTTACTCTATAATAAAAGAAGCTGAAGCAGGTGTACCACAAAGAAGTGTGCTGGGACCAATGCTTTATCTATTCTATACTTGTGATATATCACAAATGGAGAATATTACGATGGCTACATTTGCTGATGATACTGCTATTATAGCTGTCGGAGACAATAGTGAAGAAGCCTCACGAAAATTACAACCGGCAAGTAACAATACAAATAATTGGACAGAAGCTTGTAAAATAAGAATTAATGAAAGTAAATCTGTACATGTGTAGTTCACCTATAAACATACCGTACAAGTACCAACAACATTAGATAATACTATCATTCCATATAGCAACAACGCTAAGTATCTCGGAATGAATCTTGATGCAAGACTTCGCTGGAAGGAATATATAAGGAAGAAAAGAAAGGAACTGGAATTGAAATATAGGAAAATGTACTGGCTAATTGGAAGAAAAACACAATTATCAGTACATAATAAATTGTTATTATATAGCAAATACTGAAACCTATATGGACAGACGGAGTTCAATTATGGGGATGTTCTGCAAAGAGTAACATAAATAAAATACAAATTTTTCAGAACAAAGTCCTGAGAGGTATTGCGGGCGCACCCAAATACTATAGGACTGATTACCTACATCGAGACCTTCAGATACCCACAGTCAGTCAATAAATCAAGAGAATTGCAAGGGGGCATGAGGCAAGACTCAATTCTCATGAGAATATTGAAGTTTTACAGCTTTTGGATACCACTAGAACGTGACACAGACTCAAAATAATCAAACCATCTGATCTTGTGTAGTGTTGTGTAGTGAGGTGCATAAAATAAAAAATACAGCAGCGACATGTATAAACATTATTTCACCAGAGACTAAGATAGGGCCGATGGGTGCTCCTAGTTATATACCTAGATTTAACTTATCATAAAGATTAATTGTAGGTTAGACGGAAACGACTGGTAAAAATGTAATAATTAAATAATAAAAATTTAGGGAACTTGAATGGTATATTTTTATCACGGGTTTGATATAATCAGGAGGGTAAGGGTAAGCCCATTAAGCTGGTCTTAGTTGCAGCTTTCCGAACATGGAACGTGCACCTGTATAGGAGAGTACCGTGTTGAGCTTTTTCTTTATGTATGTACAGTTGCCATAAATTACTTCTCGGATTTTGACGTATGATATTTTACGTTCCTCAATCTGTTTTCGATTTTTCTACAAATTAATGCGAATATTTAGGTTCTCCATTAAATACTCTAACGCTTTTTATGTTTACGGCGTGTCGTTTCGTAGAACATCGCGCCAGAACATCTATAAAATCCATTACTCGTCGCTCCATTGGTTTTAATGTATGTAGAGAATTTGAAACTGTATGTTACAGTACAACTGATCGAAATTGCGTGACTTTTATTCGGTCAATCTTGATCTTGTTTGTTTAACATGATGTATGTTCAATCATACCACCTTCTACTCTACAAGATTTTGCTTCTTTTTATTAATATATTTAGAAATATTAATTGATATGTATTATCCATTCAATCGAAATTTATAAAGTGTATTATAATTTGGATGTTGTTTATACAATATATTCGATGATATAGTTGAATAAGGTTGCATAAAGTGTATATACTATCGGATTCGGTGCCAAATTGCTTATAATATATGTAATTTTTATTAACTTGTGATAAATTAACAGAAAGGGATGGATAGAACAGTTGTTAAAAATATGTCTATAGGGTCTTATGTGCTAACTATAGTAAACTGAATGGCTCTTGAACTGAACGATTTCGGATTATCCGTCATATAAGCTCAGCAATAACATTATACCCAAATATCTGATCATTTTCGGTAAAATATATGTGAAAACTTTGTGCGTGCCTTTGATATTTGAGCGTTTCTCTCGATTTCCCCCCTTCCCCGAAAAAGATTCTGATTTGCTTCCAATGGAACTACCTCGAAAGTGAACTCTTTCGAATATAAAAATAATTTTAAAAATCGGCCCAAAATTGATCGAGAAATTGGTGAACATACATTAAAAAAAATATACAGTCGAACATAGAACCTCCTCCTTTTTCAAACTTCCACTCAAAGTGATAACAAAAGTTATATGTGAAGGTAAAAGCGTGAAAATATATATACTTTGGGATGAAAGAATCGAAAATCCATGTTAAATTGGTTTAGAATTCACACTTTCTAAGGTATGTGACATAAACCGAAATTCACTCACATTTCATTATATAACACAAAAACTAAAAACTGCATAAATTTGTTTGTACCACTATTCGATTCAACGTAATTTTTTTTATAATTTCTGTAATTCTGATGTTTACTTATATTACTGACTTATGTTTACTTTAGCGAAAGTGGTAGCAAGAAATTAAAAAATTGTAAGAAATCGTCAATCTTTATGTACGTAAGGAAAAGTATTAAAATACGTACTTCTCAGATACGAATAAAACCATCAAAATATATGTTGTGGTGCTCTAAAACAAAGATCTGTGTTAAATTCTTTTAGAATGTATACTTCTTGAGATATGTTATAGAAATTCCCTCAATTTTTGAAAACAAACTTTTGATTGCATCATCTAAAAAGTAAAGGTAATTTTAAAATTATTATATTACCACTTGATTTAGCGTACTATATTTTATAATCGCTACAATTTTCATTAATACGCGGCTATTCGAACAAAAATGACAGCGGAAAATGTTTAGAATGCCAATAAATCGTTAATGTTCATGGAAAAAGTTTCAAATGTATTTCAGCTATCGGATAAAGATTAACGGTTATATAAACATTGGTGCTACCTGCACTAACTCTCTCTAAATTTATTTTTAATCACTCTAAAAACTACTTCAAAATTGGTTATATATATATATATATATATATATATATATATATATATATATATATATATATATATATATATATATATATATATATATATATATATATATATATATAGCAGTAAAAGAATATTATCATTTATCATTTATATAGGAATAATTGTTTTTGGTATTTTTATTAACTTTTTTTAATTGGTAAGATTTGTGATATAAACAGACATTTGTACACATTAAAGACTAAACATTGTATAAAATGTATTATATTACCCATGATTCAATATAAAATTCTTTATAATTAATATAATTTTCATTAATATGTATTTATTTAAATGGTCGCTAGGAATGGAGAAATGGCACCCATTAAACAGTATCTTTAATTTCCCAATTAAATGAAATTCATTGCGTCGGGTTCACTGATTTATAGCGAATGACGAATCCAATTTTTGGCTCCGTAACACCTCTTCGCCTTATCTACCGATTTTTCACGCTGTCCGAGAGACAACCGTTAAAAATTACTAAAATAACTATGCAAAGCAGTGCTATATTCTTCTTGTTATCGGTAAAAACGATCTGCCGTTGTTCTAAGATGCGAGGAAATAATCATAAAGATCGCCGAGCGTTTATTAAGCCCATCAAAGCGTGTTTCCTAGCCCAGCGCGCCTCTGAAACTAATCAGCGTCCATTAAAAACGAAACAATTAAAAAGCTAACTGTTCCGGGTTCGTCGATAGTACCACAGTTCCAGACGACGCACCAATATGGCGTCCGATTAAGAGATATACGACCTGTCGCCGTGATTGAGGATTATTGCTGGTGGATTCGGCGTGACGCGTGTCGTGTTTACCTTCGCTAAATTACTTTTTGTCTATCGCTCAACCAAAACGTATGATGTCGTAAAACAACGCGGAAGCTATGGGAAGATGGTGACATAATCTTAACTGCCGTAGGATGGCCGTTTATTAGTTTTGAAGGGCTTATTATTTCGATATTTGTGAGGTTATTGGACTTGACATTCAATGATATCAGGTCAATTGAAAAGTCCCAAACACATTCTCTTGGCAAAATTAGTTTTTTTATTCAACATAATTCCCTTCAAGGATGATACATTGATTATAGCGACCATCCAACCTTTCAATACCATTTTTGTAGTACGATTTATCAAAATAGGTACTCAAAATAGGCTTCAGTTTCGGCGATCACCTCTTCATTCGACGAAAATTTCTTCACAGCGAGCATTCTTTTGAAATCTGAGAACAGGTAATATCCGCTGGTGGAGAATCAGGAAAATATGGTGAATGAGGAGGCAATTCGAAGCTCAATTCAAGGATTTTTGTCTTCGTTATTACTGACTTGTGATACGGTGCATTGTCTTGGTGAAGCAGCACTTTCTTTTTCTTCAAAAGTGGCCGTTTTTTTGGCGATTTCATCCTCTTCAAACGGTCCAATAACGCTATGTAATAGTCGCTGTTGATAGTCCTTCATTTTTCAAGGTAATCAATGAAAATTATGCCATGCGCATCCCAAAATACAGACGCCATAACCTTGCCTGCAGACTGTTGCGTTTTCCCACGTTTTGAAGCGGGTTCATCGTGTGCAGTCCACCCGGATGACCGTCTATTGGACTTCGGAGTGAAATGATGGAGCCATGTTTCATCCATTGTCGCATATCGATGCAAAAACTCGGGTTTATTACATTTGACCATCTTCAAACACTGCTCAGAATCATCAACCCGTCGTTGTTTTTGGGCAAAAGTGAGCTAGCGCGTCACCCATTTTGCACAGAGCTTTCCCATACCCAAATATTCGTGAGTGATATGATGTACACATTCAGTCGCTATCTTTAGAGTGTCTGTTATTTCATTCAGTTTCAATTTACGGTAATTCCATTTTCACAATAAAAAAGTTGTTTCACTCAAAATGCCATAATTCGCAAACTAATGATCCGACAGCTGTCAAATTTATACATGCATCTTTTGAGGGTTAGAGCTAACTAAAAAAGTATGGATTTAATTCTAGTAGCGCCATCTATGTGCCAGGCAGGGGACTTTTCAATTGACCCTGTGATATAATATATATATATATATATATATATATATATATATATATATATATATATATATATATATATATAATAACAGTCTTTACAAAAAGAAGTCAGTATTTCAATAATTTCTACTGGTCCTACAATCAGGTTACGTTGGTTACTATAAATCTGACATTATTATAACATTAATATAGAATATGGACAAATAGCCATCATAATTTTGAAGTACTTTCCATCTATAACAGTTTAAAAAGCAGCTCCAGTCCAGCGCTGTTTTGCATGCAGCCAACGCATTATCATTAAACTTATCTCTCTTATCAAGAAAATAGTTTCCGCCATACTCGGTCTCGTTACGTTGATTTTATTCCCGGTTTTCATTATAAATCGATAAACCTGCTCCACGCATTCCTGAACTATAATTTTGATTCCGTCATCATGAACTCTACCAAACCGACTAGAACGTTCTCGCCATCAATCATTTTGTTCCATTTTTTTCGCCATTTCTCCTAATGATTAATGGTGTAAATTGAGATTTTTTCTCGTCAGAAACCAACGAAAAAAAATAAAAGAAAGTTAATGGTTCCTAAATTTGATTACAATATCGATGAAATACTATATGACGAGAATTAGTCAGATCGACGGGTTTACAAAGAAGAACCGTATTGGTTTAGTTGCCGGTCCTGTTTACCATCTGGCATTCGTGGTATTTTTTATTGCATGGGCGTTAAGGTCATGTCTTGTCAAACTGAGACAACAGCAGAACTAACTTAGCCGGTGAAAGATACTAATAGCTTCCACAGTGAATTAAAATTCATAATGAACTCGTTGTGCATACCGAATGGTTGTTAATTCCGTTGAAACATGTTTAGATCGTTTCTATGTTAAATATAGTTCTGGTTCTTCAATAATTCTGGTAACTTACCAGCTAGCGGTCAATATATAGTCTAAATTTAAATCCAAAAAATGTTGGGTTATTATGACCAAGAAAATCTAACTGAAATTAAAACTAATCTAAATAACTAATAGAAATATGTAAAGTTATTAAAAAAATAGAAACAGATACAGACATAATGACAATTTGAGTAAAAATTCTTTAAAACTGATTTTAAGCCATCTTGAAAATCGTTAACTATAGAATTGACGATTTCTACGTTTTTCTCGTCCCATAATTAACGACATTTGCAAGTTTCAGCTCATTTGGAGATCTGAATTTTTTCTCCATTTTTTCCATATATATACTCAGGAAAAATCGCGATTTTTAGCCAATTTCAGACTTCTCCTTATAACTAAGGTTCAAACCAAGGAAGCTTGATGAAAATGGCAGAGTATATGTAAAATTGGACGCTCACGAACCTGGTGTAATTATTTTTTCGATAATGAAAGATGGTTTAAATATATGAACGTAATGAGAATTTGAGTAAAAATTCTTTGAAACTGATTTTAAGCCATATCTTGAAAATCGTTAACTACAGAGCAAAATTGATGATTTCTACGTTTTTCCCGTCCCATAATTAACGACATTTGCAAGTTTCAGCTCATTTGGAGATCTGAATTTTTTCGCCATTTTTTCCATATATATACTCAGGAAAAATCGCGATTTTTAGCCAATTTAAGACTTCTCCTTATAACTTAGGTTCAAACCAAGGAAGCTTGATGAAAATGGCAGAGTATATGTAAAATTGGACGCTCACGAACCTTGTGTAATTATTTTTTTGATAATGAAAGATGGTTTAAAGATATGAACGTAAGGAGAATTTGAGTAAAAATTCTTTAAAACTGATTTTAGGCCATATCTTGAAAATCGTTATCTATAGAGCAAAATTGATGATTTCTACGTTTTTCTCGTCCCATAATTAACGACATTTGCAAGTTTCAGCTCATTTGGAGATCTGAATTTTTTCGCCATTTTTTCCATATATATACTCAGGAAAAATCGCGATTTTTAGCCAATTTAAGACTTCTCCTTATAACTTAGGTTCAAACCAAGGAAGCTTGATAAAAATGGCAGAGTATATGTAAAATTGGACGCTCACGAACCTGGTGTAATTATTTTTTGATAATGAAAGATGGTTTAAAGATATGAACGTAATGAGAATTTGAGTAAAAATTCTTTAAAACTGATTTTAAGCCATATCTTGAAAATCGTTAACTATGGAGAAAAATTGATGATTTCTAGGTTTTTCTCGTCCCATAATTAATGACATTTGCAAGTTTCAGCTCATTTGGAGATCTGAATTTTTTCGCCATTTTTTCCATATATATACTCAGGAAAAATCGCGATTTTTGGCCAATTTCAGACTTCTCTTTTTAACTTAGGTTCAAACCAAGGAAGCTTGATAAAAATGGCAGAGTATGTGTAAAATTGGATGCTCAAGAACGTGGTGTAATTATTTTTTCGATAATGAAAGATGGTTTAAAGATATGAACGTAATGAGAATTTAGGTAAAAATTCTTTAAAACCGATTTTAAGCCATATCTTGAAAATTGTTAACTATAGAGATAAATTGATGATTTCTAGGTTTTTCTCGTCCCATAATTAATGACATTTGCAAGTTTCAGCTCATTTGGAGATCTGAATTTTTTCGCCATTTTTTCCATATATATACTCAGGAAAAATCGCGATTTTTGGCCAATTTCAGACTTCTCTTTTTAACTTAGGTTCAAACCAAGGAAGCTTGATGAAAATGGCAGAGTATATGTAAAATTGGATGCTCAATAACGTGGTTTATTTATTTTTTCGATAATGAAAGATGGTTTAAAGATATGAACGTAATGAGAATTTGAGTAAAAATTCTTTAAAACTGATTTTAAGCCATATCTTGTAAATCGTTAACTATGGAGAATAATTGATGATTTCTAGGTTTTTCTCGTCCCATAATTAATGACATTTGCAAGTTTCAACTCATTTGGAGATCTGAATTTTTTCGCCATTTTTTCCATATATATACTCAGGAAAAATCGCGATTTTTGGCCACTTTCAGACTTCTCCTTATAACTTAGGTTCAAACCAAGGAAGCTTGATGAAAATGGCAGAGTATGTGTAAAATTGGATGCCCAAGAACGTGGTGTAATTATTTTTTCGATAATGAAAGATGGTTTAAAGATATGAACGTAATGAGAATTTGAGCAAAAATTCTTTAAAACTGATTTTAAGCCATATCTTGAAAATCGTTAACCATAGAGCAAAATTGATGATTTCTACGTTTTTCTCGTCCCATAATTAACGACATTTGCAAGTTTCAGTTCATTTGGAGATCTGAATTTTTTCTCCATTTTTTCCATATATATACTCAGGAAAAATCGCGATTTTTAGCCAATTTCAGACTTCTCCTTATAAGTTAGGTTCAAAACAAGGAATCTTAATGAAAATGGCAGAGTATATGTAAAATTGGATGCTAAGAACGTGGTGTAATTATTTTTTCGATAATGAAAGATGGTTTAAAGATATGAACGTAATGAGAATTTGAGTAAAAATTCTTTAACACTGATTTTAAGCCATATCTTGAAAATCGTTAACCATAGAGCAAAATTGATGATTTCTACGTTTTTCTCGTCCCATAATTAACGACATTTGCAAGTTTCAGTTCATTTGGAGATCTGAATTTTTTCTCCATTTTTTCCATATATATACTCAGGAAAAATCGCGATTTTTAGCCAATTTCAGACTTCTCCTTATAAGTTAGGTTCAAAACAAGGAATCTTAATGAAAATGGCAGAGTATATGTAAAATTGGATGCTCAAGAACGTGGTGTAATTATTTTTTCGATAATGAAAGATGGTTTAAAGATATAAACGTAATGAGAATTTGAGTAAAAATTCTTTAAAACTGATTTTAAGCCATATCTTGAAAATCGTTAACTATAGAGCAAAACTGATGGCTTCTACGTTTTTCTCGTCCCATAATTAACGACATTTGTAAGTTTCAGCTTATTTGGAGATCTGAATTTTTTTGCCATTTTTTCCATATATATACTTAGACAAAATCGCGATTTTTGACCAATTTCAGACTCCTAATAACTTAATTTTAACAAAATGTCAAAATCAAGTCGATTAAAATCATCAATATCGAACCACTAACATCTCAAATGATGTGTTAATTGATAACTGGTGTGTCAGCCACGATATAACGTTCTTGATTATGTATAATTATACTGTTAAAGCGTACTTCAACAGGTCTCGATTAGCTCTACTCAAGATATCAACCATAACAACACTATTCCTTATTTCCAACTAAAACTACTATACTTATAAGCAGAAAAACCGACGCAAAACATATAATGAGGTTTTTTAATGACGCTGCTGCGATAAAATGACTAGTGCCCATATTACCAATTAGTAGAGACGAAGAACGATCTTCTTCGTCGCATTCAGACGAGTAATTCGAAAGGAAACTGAAGACATTTCCACCGCTATGACCATAAATACGCCATAAAATTTAATCGGATACTTTATAGTGACAAATTATTTACATACCGTTCAAAGATATCTCCTTACTGGGATGGACAATCTGTCCTTTCAGTGGCAAAAACACGAAAGGAATACGCTGACTCGTGGATCCGCCCGTAAAAGGTGCCAGGGTACATTCTGAAAATACGAAAAAAGCGGTTATTTTTCTGCCTCGGGGATCGATAACCATCAGTTAACGTTCAGATAAGTATATTAAAAGTCATAGAATGTATATTAGTCGATAATAATATAGTAAGTAATAATAATAAATCATCCAACTGGAGACTTTACAGTTAGGAATTCAATGAAATGGTATAAATAATGTATGTGCCGTATTTTTTCCTGTTTTATCTAGAATGTTGTTGATGCCTTGCGTTTTTTGTTTCTGTTTCCGATAACTAGTTATTTCTGGTGCTACTGATTCAATAAGAAAGATTTTTTGGGTTATTTAAAATAAAGTAGGAAAAAAGCTTATTAGTTGATTAAATTCTATAGTGAAAAATGCAATATTCAACAGGGAACCATCTAGTAACCAGTCTGATTAACATGGAATATATTGTGGAATGGTAGTCAGTTTTCGGATTTTTTGTAGAAACTTTTTTTCAACATACATTTTTCAATCAGTTGTATATATAAATAACCATGCTGCAGTCTTGGTGATGGAAAATGCAACAAAACAACAAAACCCAGCAAACCACAACACACAAATAAGAAAATATAATTGCATCATATGTATGAAAAGAGGTAGCATAATATCATCAAATGACAACAAAAGGGTGAGGATAAAACGTAAATATATAAAAACAAATGAAAGCTTCTGCACAAACGAACCAAATAAGCGTGTAGAAAAAAGAATAAAAAATAAGAACATAAAAATCTTTAGAAAAACCTATGTAATGTGTAGTGTGGTAACAACTTTACAAGTTGGAGGAAAACTAAGGACTGAAAAAAGTAAAGAAATAA
This sequence comes from Rhynchophorus ferrugineus, assembly GCF_030347505.1. Taxonomy (NCBI): domain Eukaryota; kingdom Metazoa; phylum Arthropoda; class Insecta; order Coleoptera; family Curculionidae; genus Rhynchophorus; species Rhynchophorus ferrugineus. Next base: position 16,312,153 of record NW_027472587.1, read on the forward strand.
ATATAAGAATATAAGGAAACAAAATAAGAATCAACTAATAAAATACATCCTGAAAAGTGCCCAAAAAGCTTAAAAAAATAAACACAGGATGGATGAGAGCAAAAGAAAGAAAATAGTAAGATAAATTATCACAAGATATAAATGAAATATAAATATTCTGTTGGTAATAAATTATGTTACAAAGAAGTGTTAAAATGCATGCATATAAAGGTACGGAATTAAATAGTAGCGATATTCTGTCAACGAAATACAATACAAGAAAAATGATAATTAACATGACAGTAAATGTACAATGTTATTTTGTACATGCGTCATTTAAATGTGTGACATCAAAACGTCGCAAAGCATCAACTCTGAGTTTTAGTTCAGTTTAGCTTTGACATACAACAAAAATCTAATCTAAATAAAATAACTGAACAAAAGTTTTGTCAAATATAATATACTAGCGACCCGGGTGCAATGCTGATACTAAATTAAATACGCTACAGAAAAAATATGAACGTTGTATATAAAAACATAGCGGCCCGCTCCGACTTTGCACGGGCATAAAATATATATGCCTATGTCACTCAATGAAAACATGATTAAAATCGATCCAGTATTTTTGGTTCATTCATTACTGCCCTTGGCCTGCACGCATTAAATTTGGAGTAAAACAATTCCTCTTCCCCTATACTTACTATGAAGATTTCCTGCTATCTTTGGAATATCTAAATTCATACAATTTTTATTACATTACACATTTTTAAACGCAAATTTTAAATTTGTAATATCTCCGAAAATATTTGTTTAATTTACATGCTGTAAGGAACCATATTGATCTATATTAATTGCACACTGTATTTAAGGTACTTAATTCGATAAAGATTAATGCCGTATTGCTTAAAATAGCTTCGTAAATAAGCCATTTTCTCACGTAAAAAGTAAACAATAAAAATGGTTAATGTGGGTTATCCCTAAAAGATAAACATATACCATCGCGGACTTTTTTGTAGGCCTTTTTATGGTGTACAATACTGTAGTACATTAATTTGATCTAACTCGTAGGGTTAGGCAGCGTTTTTGCTAATTGCTAAATAAGCCTAAAAAAATAGGTTAATTTACGACATCACGTTAGAAACCTCTAAAATTAGCAATGTTGCCTTAGTATATTATGCATGTATTATACATATAAACCTTCCTCTTGAATCACTCTATCTATTGAAAGAAACCGCATCAAAATCCGTTGCGTAGTTTTAAAGATTTAAGCGCACATAGGGATATAGGGACAGAAAAGGCGACTTTGTTTTATACTATGTAGTGATTTTAACATTACAGTACATCTAACCGTCGCTTTGAAGAGTCAAAAAAATTTGAAGGCGAAACATGAACAATACAAGCAAAAACACAACCACGTTATTCTTCAGTATGACAATTCTCGACCATATGTTGCAAAAGCGATGAAAACATACTTAGAAACATTAAAATAGGAAGTGTACGACAGATGAGTCGTGGCCTATCTGAGCAGCGTTTCACTTCTTATGAAGATCGCTAAAAAATGGGTCTATTCATGGATAGTCTCTAAAGGTACTTCATTATTTCGAGATGGAGTCCGTCAATTGCCCGAAAGATTAGAACAAGTGGTCACAATAATTTCAAATCAACAATAATCTAAGTTAGGCCTAAAAATAAACATAAAATAATATTACGTATATTTTCAGTAACATCACCGATAAATATTATACAATTCCATACAGTTACACTATAACATGCAGGTTCAAATTCCCAACATATATTAAAATCACTGAAGCGATTCGTAATGGATTTTATGGATGTTACAGCGCGATATTCCACGAAACGACACATCCTAGACAAAGAATGCGTTGGGGAATGTCGTCGAAACCTCAAAAATTCGCATTAATTTGCGGAAAAATCGAAAGCGGATTGAGAAATTTAACGCAGAGAACGCGAAACTGTCATACGTGGAAATCCAAAAGCAATTTATCTCGAATCGTATATACGTAAAAAAGCCCAACACGGTATTCTGGTCTACAGGTGCACATTCCATGTTGGGAGAGCCGCTACTAAGACCAGCTCAGCACGCTAAACCTTACCCTTCTCATTATCTCACAGGCATTATAAAAATGGCGCGATCCAAGTTCGCCAATTAACATGAAGATTGAGAAGAGAATGTTCTCGGTATTGCGACTGATTCGACACGGTATCAATTCAGTTCAGAAGAACTTCAAATTTTCTTTACGTAACTTAATTATTTACGAGGAAACTATTTAATTTATTATAATAAAAATGTAAACCGATTTTATAAACCCGCGTTATTGCCCTAGTTTAGTATCACTTGAATTTGATGAACTGAGCTGGCTATTAATTGATATTAATTAGTGATATAACATAAGTGTATTTTGTGAAAGGTTTTAGAAAATAATAACCATTATTTAAAGGTGGTGATTTTGACACCAGACAAACCAAAAATATATGAGGACGAATAATGAACAACACGAGCAAAAACACAACCATGTTATCCTTCAGTATGACGATCCTCACATTAAAATAGGAAGTGTTACCCCACCCGCCGCATTCTCCAGACCTTGCTCCTTTTGATTACTAATTGTTTCAGTTCAGTAGAACTTTATACTTTCTTTACGTAACTTAATTATTTACGAGGAAACTATTTCATTTATTATAATTAAAAATGTAAACCGATTTTATAAACCCGCGTTATTGCCCTAGTTTAGTATCACTTGAATTTGATGAACTGAGCTGGCTATTAATTGATATTAATTAGTGATATAACATAAGTGTATTTTGTGAAAGGTTTTAGAAAATAATAACCATTATTTAAAGGTGGTGATTTTGACACCAGACAAACCAAATCGCCGTTTTGGCGAACCAAAAATATATGAGGACGAATAATGAACAACACGAGCAAAAACACAACCATGTTATCCTTCAGTATGACGATCCTCGACCATACATTGCAAAAGCGATGAACACATACTTGGAAACATTAAAATAGGAAGTGTTACCCCACCCGCCGCATTCTCCAGACCTTGCTCCTTTTGATTACTAATTGTTTCAGTTCAGAAGAACTTTAAACTTTCTTTACGTAACTTAACTATTTACGAGGAAACTATTTAATTTATTATAATTAACAATTTAAACCGATTTAATAAACCCGCATTATTGACCGAGTTCAGTATCATTTGAATTTAACGAACTGAGCTGGCTATTAATTGATATTAATTAGTGATATAACATAAGTGGTTGAACGGCAACGCAGCGATGCTGATGTTAAAAAACAGATCAACTTACTCGTCTCACTCGTTCACTGGTCAGGTATTTAGAGTCACCAACATCTTTATTGCAAAGCTTCTTCGACCATAACAACACCCACTTTGTCAACTGTTGGTGAACTGAACCACCTCGCGAGATCACCGGAGTTCTGGACAATAAGTTGCTTCACTGTTTAATTGTGAGCATACAAAATAAGTTTATAATTATTGATAATCAGGATCTGGCAGTGGTAAGAGCGCTCCTAACATCTTACTGTGAAAAAGTTACCGGCTTGGTTATTTCTAAAGGTAATCTATTCGTGGATTTTTAGATAATCGTCAAGCTGAAAATGGCGAGTTATTAGTAAATGACTTGATGGGGCGCAGAATGTAGTTAAAATACATTTCTTGTATTCCAAATTCGATTTTTGCCTCCTAATCTTGGAATTGTGAGTGATGAACAAAGTGAACGCTTTCACCAGGATATAAAACAGACATAAAAACATTATCAAGAAAGACGAAATGTTAGCAGATTACTGCTGGTTTGTAATAAAAGAGGATTCTACTGTACACAAGAGGAACAGTTAATATTTCATTAGTTTCTTTCAGAATATATGACTTATTTTTTTTGTTGACCGCTTAAACCTGAGTTATTTTGGTTTATTGTCTATATGCAAATTTTTTTTACAAACTATTTTTTAATAAAATTAATAATATAAATAAACAAATGCAATTTGAAATATTCATACTGTCTTTATGTTAAAATGGTACGTGCTACTAAAACTTCGTTTAAATTTTTGTGTTCAGCAGGTACAATTTGACAAAAAAGCCGTTTTATTTAATGTTATACAACAAAAAATTGTCACACAGTGTAATAGTAGTCGGTAGTTTTAATCAGTATTCAGCATCCTTAGTCAATAAATAAATTTCCCAAAGCATCCATATATATTTTACAACCAACATTACTGTATTCCCCAAAATTATTCTATATTTTCTCGCCATATAAACCTTCCTTGGACTTTTAGATTGACCCGCAGATATCTCAAAACCACAATTAGCCATATCGGTCCGGCCGTTGTGGAGTTTTAGCGAGACTAATCAAACTCAATTCAGTTTTACGTATATATATATATATATATATATATATATATATATATATATATATATATATATATATATAATAGTAATTAAAATGTATAGAACTTGTATATTAATTAAAAATCACAGCAACAGATACCGGTTACCTGCAGGAGGACGTACGTATTCGAGACATTAAATATAAAGTGCTGGTCTAGAATGCAGATCTATCGAGACATATTTTGTGTTTGCGGGGTTGTAATTACCGACTTGGGTCGACGCATTGATATGCTACATTAACTCTGCCAGGTGTTGAGTGATAAAATACGGTCGCAGAAGAGAACGCAAGATCAGGATAATGATTGATTCAATCTGGTATTTCTAATATATCAGCTGATGCTATTTTAAGACAATTTGACCTGCTTCGTTTTTTTAATACTGCCAATATATGCAGTGAGAAACAGTCGACCCATTTCTTGGAAGAATAATATAGGAAAGACATAAATATATTCCAATATTCTAATTCTCCAATATTGTTAATTTCTCTGTCAATTGTGGGTCAATTTTCAAAATTCTTTTTTTATTCGAACGAGTGCACTTCTGAGGTCGTTGCATTGGAATCAAATCAGGATCTGTGGAGGAGGGGACGTTTTTACATATTCTTTATCTATTATAATAAAATATATTTGTGTAAAATATTATTGTTAGGCTGATGTGACGGAAAATCGGAAGTCGTTCAGTGCAAAGGCCGTTCAGTTTGCTTTTTAAGCACAAACTATAACATATATGATGTAGAAACATTCTACACAACTGCTTCTATGGTATAATGGTTAAAGCGTTTAGTTCCCAAACAGAGATCGCGGTTTCGATTCCCAGCTAGGAGAGTAACTTTTTGTTGTTATTTAGTTAAAACATTTGTCATAAATCACCTAGACTAGGTAGCAGATCCGGGGGTCTGAAGCGCTCCTTAATTTCAATCATTGTTTATTCCTATTTTTCCTCATGCGGACTGCACCTTTACATGGCCTACCCAATGTAATATTAAATAAAACAACTGCGTAATTTATTGAGTAAATATCTAACACAAAAAAAACTGAACCGACTTCAAAAAACAAATAAGAAAATTACTAAAAATTAAGAAATAATCAAACTTCCACAATCCACAAAATGATTTTGAATGACCGTAAATTGAAATTGAATCAAATAGCAGACACTCCAAAGATATCAACTGAACGTGTACATCATATCATTCACGAATATTTGGGTATGAGAAAGCTTTGTGTAAAGTGGGTGCCACGCGAGCTCACTTTTGCTCAGAAACAATGATGAGTTGATGATTTGGAGCAGTGTTTGAAGATGATCAAGCGTAATAAACCCTAGTTTTTGTGTCGATATGTGACAATGGATGAAACATGGCTCCATCGTTTCACTCCGAAGTCCAATCGACAGTCATCCGAGCGGACTGCACACAATGAACCCGCTCCAAAACGTGGGAAAACGCAACAGATGGCTGGCAAGGATATGGCGTCTATATTTTGGGATGCGCATTGAATAATTTTCATTAATTACCTTGAAAAAGGAAGGACCATTAACAGCGACTATTACATAGCGTTATTGAACCGTTTGAAGGACGAAATCGCTGAAAAACGGCCACTTTTGAAGAAAAACAAAGTGCTGCTTCATCAAGACAATGTCACAGGTGAAAACGATGGCAAAAATCCATGAATTGGGCTTCGAATTGCTTTCTCATCCACCGTATTCTCCAGATCTAGCCCCCAGCGACTATTTCCTGTTCTCAGATCTCCGAAATCAGTGTATCACCCTTGAAAGGAATTATGTTTCAAACTAATTTTGTCAAAAGATTGTTTTACTATGGTAGGCCGGAGACTTATCAGTTAACCTGTTATTGTAAATAGATAGATAAGTTTAAGTATTAAGCTAAATCATGTGTATAGAGTAGAATATAAAATAAGTGTAGTAGATAGGTTAAATAAGGTTTTTGTTTATTTTTATTTAGGTTATTACAACGATTATTATGTACATATTTTATTTTAAAATGTTTTTTTGTGTGTTAAAAATCTAAGTTTGATTATTTCTTTATTTTTAGTGAGTTTCTTATTTAAACAAAAGGTTTATTCACAAATAATAAAAGGACTTCTAATAATAACTCAAAGTTCTATCATATAAAATAATAAAACCCGTTCTAAATGTTCTTATTTTTAACTAATTCATTACACAACAAATTAATTAAATAAATTACTTTGAAAACGTTTTACTAAAAGCTAGCTTTGTCAGTATAACAGTATGTATCAGTACTGCAATCGTTGTACGCGCCATTTGCAAAACCCAAAAACCCATATTTTTTTGGCAGAAAAAAAACGCCGGTCATAGGTCACGAGAAGAACAAAATAAGTTCAAAGATGAATGAGTAATGGGATCGTCGCAACTATTTTAACGATCGTCAGGCCGACTTTATGCATGATCACGACCGGTTACAGCACCCCGATGAACATTTGATGCTTTTTCTCGGATATCCGTCACATTGCGCCGATATACCACGGATAATTGAAGATAACGTGCCTTAACAGTCCATCTTTTTCACATTCTACTGTTATAATATTAATTGGTTCTTTTCTAAATTGATCTCTTACAAGTTCAATATGATTCCGCGTCCTTTTATGGCATTGATTTACTGGTTTTTCATTAAAACGCGTCTGGTAGATCTAATAAAGTCGTAATATATCCGTTTAGAATCATGTAAATCGGCGGAAAATTGATTAATTCCTATCTCGTCTCGATTCAGATGACTGTTATTCGAGTTTTTTCATTAAATAACATTTAAGGATGGTTCCATACTTGATCTAGCCTTAATAGGCCGTATTGAACCAGATAAAAATTCCTGTTACTAAAGTAGCAATTAAAAAGATAATCGAAGAAGTTAATTCTGAATAGGATTTTAATAGATTATATCAAGATTAAGTTTCTCCATAATAAAATATATGGCCTACTGAAACCACATCCACTTTATCAAAATGTTAGATATATTTTGATCAGTAACATCTATCAGTCAAAATACAAAGCATCAATGCGAACTGTTAAATAATACAATCTAACCATTAAATTTTATGGTTTTGATATTATCTACGTATTATATATATATATATATATATATATATATATATATATATATATATATATATATATATATATATATATAATAACGGTCAGCGATATAACATCGTTTTCCCCTGAAAAAGGTCCATCCCTATTCAATTGCACACTTTCTATAAAATATAGATTTACGTTTATAATGTTGAATCTAGTTAACATTGAAATAATAAAAAATACCCTTGATTTTGCAACTGTTTTATTATCAGTTAATTAATTATTTATTACTAAACCAGATGCCGGTTTCTATGTCAATTCTCTATGCATTATTATGCACTGAACTGTTGTTTGTTATTGCTAAAATATTCATCAAAAGTGTAGGTCGTATGCTCTGAACAAATGGATCAATGATTTATATTCGCATCATTTCATAAATTATAGAGCAGCCATAGACATTTATGGCTTTAATCCATATCGATTGGCATATTTTATTCAGGATATTAAAGCCGTTTATGCAGCATTAAATGCGAAATGACTGCCATTTAAAACAATTAGTACACATTCATCAATATCAATAGTAATTAATATTAAAATATACAAAGCAAACCAAAAACTAATGATACACATGGTTATACAAATATGATTCGAACTGATTAATATAAATATATATATCCACAAATCCACTCATATCCACATACCCATATATCCAAATATCCACTCATCTTTTGAAAACACACTTTTCGTTCTAACACTTAAAAACTAAACGTTGTATAAAAATTATTATTATACCATTCCGTTCAACATAAATTTCTTTATAATATTTGTAATGTTCATTGACCTGCAATTATTGATTGAAAATCGCACCAAAACTCTTGAAAACGCAAAAACTCGTAATTTTTCACGACTATATATATATGGAAAAAGTGTCAAAATTGTTTACGTCTCAGATAAAGATAAATACGTCAAAACATTTGAAATGCGAAAGCGGATTAAATTGCTTTTAGAGTATACACTTTTAAAGATATATAACACAAACAGAAATCGACTCATCTTTTGAAACTATATTTTTTATTGTATAACTTAAAAACTAAAAGTTGTATAAAACTATTGTACTACCATTTCATTCTATGCAAAAAAAATTATAAGCTGTGTAGTTTTCAATAACCTACGATTATTTGAGCAAAAATTACAGTAAAAATCTTGAAAATAGCAAAAAATCGGAAATGTTCACTACTATATATTTATAGAAAAAGTGCCAATTTTTTTAACATCCCAGATAAAGATAAAATTTTCAATATATATGTATTTTGGGGTGAAAGAAAATAAAATTCTTGTTAAATTGAGTTATATCTTATATTTTTAAAAATATGTGACATAAAGGAAAAAAATATACGTTTGCAACTAAATGTTGTATGAAATTTATTATAGTATCATATTCAGTAAAATTCTTTATAATATCAGTAATTTTTATTAACCTCTGATTACTTGAACCAACGTGGCACCAAAAAACTTGAAAATGGAAAAAATCGCACACTTTCATGACTATTTTACCTCTCAGATAAAAATAAATATCACAAAGCATATATATTTTGGGATGAAATTAAAGCAAATTCACGTTAAATTGCTTTAAAATCTATAGAATATATACGACTTAAACAAAAATCCACTCATTTTTTATTCAAATTAAAAACCAACCTTAAAAAGTTGTATAAAATTTACTATGTGTTACTACCACACGATTTGACGTAAAATTTATGACATCTGCAATTTTCATTAATTTGCAACTATTTGAACGGATAAAATGATAAAAATTAAATTATAATTAGAAAATCAATAAAAAGTTACTCCATTAAAAACGTGGATTACTTTTTCGCGAGTATAATAACATACTGCGATTTCAACGATTCGCAGTAATTTATTTTACCACCGTATCACACGACATACGCAAGAAATGTTAACTATTTTAATCATACCGACCTATCTCAAAGCCTAATCTCTTCAGTATCATGTATGCGACTACCGTAAAGCACCTAGTTCTGAAACGGTGAGTCAGAGCAGGCATCAGCACGGTCGAGGTCAGGCGCGGATCTTCTGATTTTGCTGGGCGTAAATCGCCTCGGCTGTCGCACCGACTGACTCTCCACTCTTATCGGGCCTACGACTGGCAGCAATTAACGTATCTGCGATATGCACCTGGTATGGGCCTCTGTCTTTTGTCGCATCTCAATAAATCCGCTGGACATGCATAAATTTGCCATCGTGGCGAAGGAAAACACGACACCATAGTGGTGAAACGGTGTACATTTGGCTGAGATGCGAACAAGGCATCCATTATTGTTAGAAAGTCGAAGGTGTGTTGGCTAGAAAATGGAAAAAATGCATTTTACGGTTATTTATGTATCAGCTTATAACTTTTTTCTTCAGTTAATCGATAATGCTTAACCCCATAACTCAATTCTCATTTTATTCAGCTATTTCACCAGATAAAACAACAAGGTAATTGAAAAGTTCCCGGCCATAGTAAAACATATTTTTTTGGCAAAAATTTTTTGTTTTATTCAACATAATTCCCTTCAAGGGTGATACACCGATTATAGCGACCTCCAAACTTTTCGATACCATTTTTGTAGTACGATTTGTCGTTTGCTTCAAAATAGACCTCAATTTTGGCGATCACCTCTTCATTTGACGAAAATTTCTACCCAGCGAGCATTCTTTTGAGATCTGAGAACAGGAAATAATCGCTGGGGGCCAGATCTAGTGAATACGGTGGATGAGGAACCAATTCGAAAGCCAATTCATGGATTTTTGCCATAGATTTCACTGACCTGTGACACGGTGCATTATCTTGGTGAAGCAGCATTTTCTTTTCCTTCAAATGCGACCGTTTTCCGGTGATTTCGCCCTTCAAACGGTCCAATAACACTATGTAATAGTCGCTGTTGATGGTCCTTCCTTTTTCAAGGTAGTCAATGAAAATTATTTCATGCGCACCCCAAAATACAGACGCCATAACCTTACCAGCCGACTGTTGCGTTTGTTGCACTCGGATGACTGTCGATTGGACTTCGGAGTGAAATGATGGAGTCATGTTTCATCCATTGTCACATATCGACGCAAAAACTCGGGTTTATTACGCTTGATCATCTTCAAACACTGCTCGGAATCATCAACTCGTCGTTGTATTTGGTCAAAAGTGAGCTCGCGAGGCACCCACTTTGCACAGAGCTTTCTCATACGTGAATGATATGATGTACACGTTCAGTTGATATCATTAGAGTATGTACTATTTTTGTTCAGTACTAGTTGTGAAACTTAAATTGATGCTCTAGAATGTTTTTTTATTATTATTTTCCCTCCCTTGGCATAAAATATATCTATAACTTCTAAGATCAGAGATAACACACTCATTTAGAGCACTTCTGATAAATTCGCAAGTTACTCTTCATCTTATTACATAACAATTTATTCGGCTTATTCTTCAAACGTTTGTTAGTCCTTAAATATGTTTGGTCGTTTCATACATTACGTAAATCATAAAAATATTATTAATATCGAGTCCAAAACAGCTGAACGTATCTTGTGCTCATTTATATGTCACCGAGCGTACGCAAACCCAAAAATCTAGGTCGACACTTACGAATTTATTCCTTGTTCTTCGCTTTATTATTTTACATGGTCCAGATATTTTGCGCGAGCCTTTTGTTTTGAACAGTTGTGTTAAAAACTGATTCGGTACTCATACGGTGTAATAAATAATAATAATATTTTGTTACAGATTAGCGCTCCACATACCATGTCATGCGTTTATATGTAGCAGCGTGTATTATGTGAAAATTATCGGGCACACTTTCAATTAAATAATACCGAAACATATTATAACAGTTCAACATTAGTTATTTGTTATCATTTGGTTTCATATTTAATATATATATATATATATATATATATATATATATATATATATATATATATATATATATATATATATATATATATCACTACATAGTATAAAACAAAGTCGCCTTTTCTGTCCCTATATCCCTATGTGCGCTTAAATCTTTAAAACTACGCAACGGATTTTGAAGCGGTTTTTTTCAATAGATAGAGTGATTCAAGAGGAAGGTTTATATGTATAATACATGCATAATATACTAAGGCAACATTGCTAATTTTAGAGGTTTCTAACGTGATATCGTAAATTAACCTATTTTTTTAGGCTTATTTAGCAATTAGCAAAAACGCTGCCTAATCCTACGAGTTAGATCAAATTAATGTACTACAGTATTGTACACCATAAAAAGGTCTACAAAAAAGTCCGCGATGGTATATGTTTATCTTTTAGGGATAACCCACATTAACCATTTTTATTGTTTACTTTTTACGTGAGAAAATGGCTTATTTACGAAGCTATTTTAAGCAATACGGCATTAATCCTTATCGAATTAAGTACCTTAAATACAGTGTGCAATTAATATAGATCAATATGGTTCCTTACAGCATGTAAATTAAACAAATATTTTCGGAGATATTACAAATTTAAAATTTGCGTTTAAAAATGTGTAATGTAAGAAAAATTGTTTGAATTTAGATATTCCAAAGATAGCAGGAAATCTTCATAGTAAGTATAGGGGAAGAGGAATTGTTTCACTCCAAATTTAATGCGTGCAGGCCAAGGGCAGTAATGAATGAACCAAAAATACTGGATCGATTTTAATCATGTTTTCATTGAGTGACATAGGCATATATATTTTATGCCCGTGCAAAGTCGGAGCGGGCCGCTATGTTTTTATATACAACGTTCATATTTTTTCTGTAGTGTATTTAATTTAGTATCAGCATTGCACCCGTGCGAAGCCGGGGCGGGTCGCTAGTATATATATATATATATATATATATATATATATATATATATATATATATATATATATCATGCCACCATCGAATGCCCAAGCTTCATCAACAAGTAAATCCAGCGCTGATACCTTTTATCTATTTGTATTTTCCACTTTTTATATAACGTCAATAAATCACGGTCACATCATGTAAACACCACTGTTTCATTTCGTTTTTCCTCCATGTAATATACCCTAAACTAACATACTTTCGACTGAATCACAATCAGCGTTTAGGAGTTAGGAATACCAGATTTTTTTCTGTTTGAGACTTCTAATGACATTGACCTCTGTATCGAGGTGGTTCTGGAGTTTTCTTTGATGGGAATATCCAAATTTTCTGATAGTAATCACAAAATACTTCAGCACTTTGTTTTGGAACTTTCGAATCACTTGAATGTTGGAGTCGCTGGTGCTGTAAATTGTTTTAGCCAAGCATCCAATATTCTTTAGTTCAGATGCCAATTTATCAGATGCAGTTTTCTGGTTGAACTTTCTGCTGGCTCTGCTACTGCTGATATTACCGTGTCACCAGCCAATATTACAATTATCAGCCAGCCCTTATTTGTATGAAATTTGAGAATGTTTGAAAATCTTAGTTCTAGTTCTATATGCGGGAAGGTGCCTATACCCTATTTTAAATGTTGGACGAAACTAATGAAAGCAGAGATTACTATTTTTCGTTGTTGTTCTCAATTAATTCCATATGCATGCGATATGACAAGAACTGTTATATATTCTGAACACCTTTGTTATTGCTCCATGTAGACTGTAAAGCACGAACAGCAATAGACATAAAACATTTTAGCCTTTATATATATAATATAGTGGCAAAGATAAACATGCATCGCTAGCATATTATAATATTTCATGCGTTTCGCATTCAAGTCATTATTATCTAATAAAATACCAATGACATGCGGTAATTTTAAAGTCTTGATGGTGTCGTAAATAAATAGAAAGCACGCCAAAGGACAGGAATATGAAGTTACAGATATCTAACGGATTAAACAAAGAAGATACATGGCTCATATATCAGTAGATTTATTAAGACGTCCTAACGCACTTACTATATTGTTTAAAGAACACTTTTAACAAAAAATTATTTAGGATTATGCAAAAAATAAGAAAATTGTTCCAAGAAAAAAATAACTGGCTTTTCTTGTCCAAATTGATTGAAGGTATTCTTCATTTGGCGCTACAGAATTCGTTCATCGTTCAAAAAATTTACAGAAAATTGTTCTTTTAAATAGAGTTATTACCAATTACAGTTTTTACAGATTACAGGTTTGATTCTTCTGAGTCTGTGTCCAGTTCTGGTATTATCCGAGAGTTGTAATACTTCGATATTTACGTGATAATGTAGTCTCTCTCCATGTCTCCTTGCAATTCTTTTGATATCCTGAGTGACAGTCGGTGTCTGAGGGTCTCGATGTAAGTAATCAGTCCTGTAATATCTCAGTGCACCTACAACACTTCTCAGGAGATTATTCTTGAAAACTTGTATTGTATTTATATAAATTTCGGGAAATATCCCTACAATTGAAATCTGTACGTCCATATCAGTTTCAATATTTCCTTGTATAATAGCAATTTAATATGTACTCATAATTATAATTTGGTTCCAATTAACAAATACATTTTCCTATATTTGACCTCCAGTTCTGTACTTTTTTACATATTCCTTCTAGCGAAGTTTTACATTAAAATTTTCTTATTTAGAGTTGTTGATATACGGAGTACTATTTATTGTTATTAGAGCTTGTACGGTCTCCAGAAATTACTTTCGGCCATACCTTTGAAGCAGAATTTCACAGAAGATTTTTCGATTTGCCACTTGCCTGTCATATGTGATGTCTTTAGATTAATATCAACTTTGATAACTTTGGTGACTTCTTTTGGCGTAGCTAACTGAATCGTCGACTTTTCATATTCTATGTCCGATAAATTATAATCAATAATTTTTACCTAAGCTCTTCTCCATTGGTTTGATTAGCTTTTTGTCCTACCGATAATTCTGTTGGACGCCATTTTTCTAGTTTTCTAGTGCTTCACTGATACTTGTAAATTGCTTGCTTGTAAATTGCTTTCTTAAATGCTTTGCTCTTCTGCATTACTAAACTCTTCTCTATTGATTTCAATGTTTGTTGTATCCTACCGATAATCCTGGAGCCCATTTTTCTAGTTTTCTCGATTTAATTGGTCCTTGAATGCTCTGCTCCATAACTCCACTATTGCATACAGCCATCATCCAATACTTGTATATAACAGGTAAAGCAAAAGTCCCGCAGCTATTTGTATTGCCTATAACTTTGCTCAAAGAGAAGATAAGTTAGTTTGGTTTTCATAAAAAGCTTATTTTTTACATTTTTTTCGTTATGTTTGAAAAATTTTATAGGCTAAATGGTGACCGCCATTCGCTATGCAGTTTTCGGCTCTTTTAAGGCATACTTCATGATATCGTGCAGCATCTGAGGCTGAATATCTTCAATTTCGTGACCAATATTGCTTTTAAGATGTTGAATCGTTGGAGCTTATTCATAAACATAAACTTTTGATTTTAAAAAACTCTGGTGCTGTTAAATCCGGAGATCTGGCTGGCCGTGCTAAATCGCCACTTCGCGTGTATTCGCATATCCTCTAGTCTTTGCTCTTCCATTTCAGGAACACAAAAATTTCGAATCATGTATTGGTACCGTTCAGCAGTAACAGTATTGCAACACCTTGGTCATTGTCAAAACAGCATGAGTACCACACCATACAGTTGTTTTTAGTAGATGCAATGATGTTTCATGAATTAATTTAGAATTCTGTATTCACCAAAACCGACTTTTCTGTTTATTGACGGGGCTACTGAGAAAAAAGTGGGCTTAATCGCTCGTTATCAATTTAGACGAAAAATCTTCAATTTCACCAGACAGACTTAGGATCGCACTACAACGCAATGGTCAGAGCGAAACTAAGCTAAACGTCGCATAACGAAGATGACGCGCAATCAAAATGGTAGCGGGACTTTTGCGCCACTAACAAAAGATAAACTTTATTTACATCGCTGGTCTTTTATACCATTTTGAACAGTCTCGAGACAAACTACAACGCCCTCCACCTGTTCTTATTTTCTACATACTAGGAATTGGCTCTTATATCGCCAACGATCATATATTGAATAACATCCCAGTATGTTTCGAGGTGAACAACTGTAATTATATTTTATGTTACACTAAATTCAAAAATATGCATACATCACTTACATAAACAAATAAACAGCGAGAAAGTGGAGTTAGGAACCGTAATTTCAATTTTTCTGTTTACCTTTACGATTAGAACGAAACGTATTCAAACCGGGGGCTACAATTCCATCCGTATTGTCAAGACGAGCGACCCAACGAGCGAAAAAACGGTCGCGCTCGCAGATAGGTTAATTGTTTCTAGACCCCGACGTTTTTTAACGTCAAGGGCAATAAAGATAGATTGCGATGTGAAGAGTTCGTGTTCATCTTGGCATCGTGGAATTTTAAACAGGCGATTCTTGGCTCGGAAATAGGAACGAAACGTACGGAACCGTACTGTACTCCGCCGTTGGCCTTTCTCGATCGTTCTTTTGACCTTGTCTTTATGGCGAACGTTTAGCTAAATAGAAAGGAAGCAACGACGACATTTATTTTAGCAGATATGCGCTTACCGCGACGCTCAATGTAATCTATGGGTCCTCGTGGGCGAGAACAATGACATTTCTCCAAAAAAAGCGAAACAAGAGTCCAAGAACAATATAAAGATAGAGGTAAGTTGTACTGGCGACAGTACAGTTATCGAATAAAATATATTTATTGTTTTATTGTATTTTTTCATTAAACATTTCAAGAAGCATTTTTATTATCTTCTGTATATATGAAAATGTATTGTTGTTAACAGATTAATTCAAAAGTCCCCGGCCTGACACCTAGATGGCGCTACTATAATTAAATCCATATGTTTTTTAGTTAGCCCTAACCCTCAAAAGGTGCGCGTATAAATTTGACAGTTACAGAGGAAAACATTGAATAATCCACAAAACGATTTTGAATGACCGTAAATTGAAACTGAATGAAATAGCAGACACTCTAGCTGAGCGTGTACGTCATTGGTACGTTTGTTTGGTAGGTAATTTTGATTTTGAAGTATTTGTAAAAGTCCAATGATAGTCTATACGATGAGAAAATATGGAATAATTGCGAGGAAAATAGTAAAAACGACAATTTTATTTTCTCGTTGATTCCCACCGTCACAAATTATCGTCATTATTATTCATTGTCATATATTTACTAGCTATAAGAGTATGGCACAGAACCAGAAAAATGCTGTAGACAAATTAAAAGATTAAAAAATGGTAGGGTCTTGGGAGCACTCCTATATCTCTATACTGTTGATATATCAACAACAGAAGCAGTACTTGGAACATTTACCAATGACACAGTTATCATGTTAAAAGATATATCTCTGTCTAAGGCTGTAGAAAAGGTACAAGTAGTGGTCAACAAAGTCTACAAATAGACTAGAGACTCTAAAATAGCTCCAAATCTGTCAATGTTAATTTTGCGTTGAGGCGAAACGACAAAAACATGAAATTTATCACTGGACGGGTGCCCCACTCGTCACAACAACAACCAACATTACGAACATCAAACCAACCACTAATTCAACGTACCCAAAACAAAATTTTATGATTAATTACCAATGCTTATCGCTAAAAAAACAACAAAGATCTGCACGATGATCTTGGAATTAGTATTTAGAAACATTTTATTATCAAAACTTAATATTGTGTAAAAATGTCAAGTATATACATTTGATTGATTTCCGAGTTTTGCGGTCACAACCATAAAATTTTGCATATAAAAATTAGGATTCTTTCAAAACATATTGAAAAAGATTTTAATAATGACAATACGTAAGTCATATTGGAAATTAAATTGGTTTCAAACAATTTATCTTAAACTTTAAAAGGTATATCCATGTTTTCTCGATAATTTTTACAGTATATCACACTATTGTTATTGCAAATTGTTATTGAGATTTATTAATATTTAAAGCTGATGCAAGCTAACGGAGAGACCATCATAAAACACGCCCACGAAGGAATTCCTCCAACGAACTACACCATACATGAAGCTAGAATGACCTTTTAATTGATTTACTTTTAGCTGGGAGTGCATAAATCTGAAACCCAATCCGTTTTAGACCAAAAAAACCATGTGTTCAAATCAAATATTCGGTTGTTTTTTCGTCTGGCTATTTATGCCACCGCGAATACTACTAGTTTGGATTGATTAATTGCAGTAGCCATGACCTGTGCTATAAATTCAAATGTATTAAAATTTTAGTGCTAGAACTTGTCATGTATTTTGTTATGTAACGTTTTGTTTTGATGCTATATCACGGTTATGTTTTATTTAAACGACTAAATAAGTTGCCTTAAAAAATAGTCACCATGATCGTATGACCTAGAAATCAGTGACAGTCAATCATTTCCTGAAATAAATATTAATTGTTTCATTATCCGTTCTCTCATATCATATTTCAATTTTCAACAAAGGAGTTTTTTGAAATATATAACACAACACTATTGTATTTCATATAAATTCGTATATTACAATGAGTAATTAACTATGTTTTATCACTCAGGTATTTACATGTCAATTGTCATTATACGTGTCAAAAATACAGACTTATACGTGTCAAAAATACAGGCTTTGCACTTGATTTTTCCAGACCTAGTCAACCTTCAGTAACTCCAAATACATTTCAACGTAATTCATTATAATGATCACATAATTATCATTAATTATAATGATAAGAGTATTGTCATATTGGAAAACAAATTGTGATAAAAAAAAGTAATAGATTATAATGTAAAATGAAAAAAATAGTACATGAAAATGTGTTTCGAAAATATGATTATATCCAAAGGTTGTTAATAGACATCATGGATATTATAACATATAATTGTTAGATAAAAATCTTTCCTTGAACCGAAAGGGAAACTGTGTCCCTCTCTTCAGTTCTCTCTCCCCTCTCTCTCTCTCTCTCAATCCCTCCTCTCTCTCCCTCTCTTCTCAATTTATCTTCCCCGCTCTCATAAAAAATGTATACATAGGAGAGTGAAATAGACTTTCTGGAAAAAAGTATATGTGTTTTTCAATAACAATGTGTAAATATTGAATAAAAAGTTTCAGATTTATAAGCTGCATATTGAGTAATTAAGTATGTTTTATCACTTAGGTATTTACATGTCAATTGTCATCATACGTGTCAAAAATACAGACTTGTGAATGATACAAGGCTTTGCACTTGATTTTTTCAGGCCTAGTCAACGTTCAGTAACTCCAAATACATTTCAACGTAATTCATTATAATGATCACATAATTATCATTCATTATAATGATAACAGTATTGCTATATTGGAAAACAAATTGTGATAAAAAAAGTAATAGATTATAATGTAAAATAAAAAAAATAGTACATGAAAATGTGTTTCGAAAATATGATTATATCCAAAGGTTGTTAATAGACATCATGGACATTATAACATATAATTGTTAGATAAAAATCTTTCCTTGAACCGAAAGGGAAACTTTGTCCCTCTCTTCAGTTCTCTCTCCCCTCTGTCTCTCTCTCTCTCTCTCAACCCCTCCTCTCTCTCCCTCTCTTCTCAATTTATCTTCCCCTCTCTCATAAAAAATTTACACATATGAGACTAAAAAAGACTTTCTGGAAAAAAGTATATGTGCTTATCAATAACAATGTGTAAATATTGAATAAAAAGTTTCAGATTTATATGCTGCATATGAGGTTTATTTTCTTTATATATTATTCCACTCTACATGTATTTTTTTATATTTTAAAGTCTCCTTTTTACTAACGAGGGTTTATCTGGACTGGACCTACTGTTTAACTACCGACTGGCGAGTGACGAATTTAGAACACATCCCGGAAGACATCCGGTCCTACCCAGCCTGGTTACTGGCGTAACTGGGATCATTTTTCTTGTCGGATTTTACACTCTTGCCTAGAACATTCACAAATATTAAACAATTACAAACATAAATTTACGACCATGCCCCAGCAGGATTCGAACCCGCGGCTATCGCAACAGTAGGAGGACCGTCCCATCGCCTTTACCACTACGCCATCCAGCCGGCGATTATTTATTGTTAAATATTATATTTATATTTAAGTGAATATTTAATAAATTTATTTAAGAAAAAATTGTTTTTCATTTAATTTTCATTGGTCGATTAAATATGACGTCAAGGCTGTCACGTGCCATTATTAATGGCCAATCAAATATCTTCACAGTAAAATATTTTTCTTACAGGTGCCTGTAATGGAGATTTAAATTGACCAATCAAATTGCCTAAATGGTCCATTATGGCGCCCGCTGGATGTTGGGCAAAGCAAAACTTTGCGCCAGAGTCCCCTATTGAGTTGCATCTCTATTACTCTATGACTATATCACACGATCTAGATTCATCATATACTATTGGTCCGTTCTGCATCAACTTTAGGTTGGTAATTTATTTAACTGTATTTTTATAAATCTATAATAATAGTATTTTTGCCAAATTGGAAGTAACTTCTCACTTATATAATAACGACAAAAAAACTGATTAATATTGATAAATATTGAATATTTATATGATATAAACCTATGTTAATACTGCTATATATCTAGTAAAAGTGACAGGATATTAATATACATTATATATAAGATATTTTGTGGGTTTTCTAATAAAACTGATACTATACTTTCATTTATTCGAGATAATTGATTCAGAATTACACAATCTCGAACAAACGGTAGCTTGGTCTCGTCCATTGTCGCAGCATCTGAAACGAAACCCGATTTCTTTCTTCTCTCTTGAACCGTTTTAATTAATCCTCCATTTTGGAAGAACTTTCTTCGCTATACTATGACACCGGAGAAAGTGTTTTGTTTTTCCTCCATCCCGTGTCCCCCGGACCCCCGGACGATTACGGAACGCGCGAATAATTGAATATGGGAACGTGATGAACCCGATGACGAAATCGGCAAGAGATTCGGCTGCAATCTAACGTCCATCTGGTTGGGTTTTTGTTCCGTACGCTGTGTGACCCGAGCTGAGAGAATATTTTAACCGCCATAAAAGCAACATATGGACGATGTGCTCTGAACTTTTAACGGGACGGGTTGGTTCTTGGAGGAATAACAGGCGAGCGTCTTCGGGTCTTTGTTGTTTTCCCTGCGTTTAAAATGTTTACGGTTTGAGCGACGGGGAAAAAAGTATGAGGTGCGCGCTCTCTCGCCCGTCATACGGTATCGATTCAATCACGTACCCGGCAGGGGGGCCATCTACCTTCAAAAGCACTTAAATACCGGACACATGTGCGTGTAGATTTGCTAATTTGCAATTACTTTAATGAATCCCGCATCTGTCTGTATATATTTTACAAGAGAGAAAAATTATTCTATTTACAAATATACCACCAATTTTAGTTGACATAAGGCAATAAATCTTTAAATAAACATTGGAGAAGGAAGTTTATTTTTACTTCCGTTATTATAAGAATATTCAACGAAATTACTAGTGTGTTAACATTTGTTTCTTTGTTTTAAAAAGAACCACGTGTTATGACCATTAATTCATCACACTCAATAAACTAGAATACTATAATAGAGAATAAGAAAAACATTGACTTATAATAATAATAATATACTATAGAGAAATTATTAAAATACATTCATTTTAAAATTAAAAGTGTGATTGCTAAGATCTTACTAGAATTTAAACACCAGTCAGAAATATTGAAGAACATTAAGTAAAAATACTATCGGTATAGTACACTAATGGCAAGATAATTAATAAGCGCAGGTAATAACTCCAAAGAAATTGGGTACTCTGAGAACAGTGATATTGAAATAAAGTGTCCTTTATATGGGATTTTATGAGACGAATTTTTATTAATGAAAATTGTGAGAAAAATCTAAATACATAAGTTGCTAGTAACCACAACATAAAAATAATAAGACCAAGCTTTAAATTTTTTTACATTTGATTTTGATTGAACATTTAGCAGCTCTGTGAAAGAAAAAGTGTATCTGATATTTAATTTAGCTTGTAATATTTGCTTTTCACAATAGCTATATAAACACATGCAACTGCAATACTTTATCAAGCACTTTACAAAATCTGTGTTCAGACATGGTTTAACATACTGAGTTCTCCTATGAACACATATCAGGCTGTAAAAACTTGATAAAATCTCATTGTTCTAATTTTATATTGGCTTCTTGTAATTTAACCATGATTGGATTTGATTGACACTTGTTGAAGATTTAAATTTAATTAATATTTTTCTTTGTAATTTGAGAATAAATATTCGTTCAGTAGTGAACACCATTCAATGTTCAATGAGTTCTTCAACAAGACAACGGTCCTAAATATTTGTTAAAATGATGTCATTGTTTCCTAGAGCAAGTTGTGAGTTGTGAGAGTACTTGAAATTAATGGAATACATTGGACTCCGAATATATTGACAATTTTTGACGAAGCCTAAATTTAACCAAGAATGTATTCAATTTTTTCACTTGTACTAAATATATTTAAGTAATTGTAGAAAATAATAAATCCTTAATTATATTTTATTGTACTTTTTTACAGTAGAGGATTATCAATTAATATTTACCATTTTCTCTCGTTGTATATTACAAGACTTAATTCAAATATAAAAAGGAAATATTCATTTTCTTAAGTCATTAAGCATAAGAATTAATTAACGTTCGTTAGTATATTATTAGTCTCACCAAATTTGGAGCAAAAGTTTCGAGCTATAAATATACTATTTCTACTTATACTTACACCTCAGTGGAATTTAGATGCCTTCAGTAATGTATAAAATAGTTTGTTCTGCACAAACACGTAAGTATTGAGTAAGTGAGTAAGTCAATCGTTTTACTGTGGAAACTCTAAAATTAAACTAATGTATTCGTTATATTTTTGTAACTGATATTATTTTGGATACACGTCATTCATTCTTGGAAATAATTAATTAAATGCACCTAGTAGATATTATAGAGGTTATGACTTGGTTAACAATCGCGTATTATCTTCATAGAAGAAGAAGTTGGAAGAATTTTCTATAAACTTACTGGACAACCCTCGTACTCATTACATTTCAAAGATATTATTCCCAAAATTCAATTTTTAATGTTCTGATATGTATTAAGGCGTCTCAACAGTTATCCCATACATTGACACATCGATTACTCCATCAGCCGTCATTTATCATCGCGGAACATCGCCGAATTTAATGATTTTTGATAATTATACAAATTCGACGACCCTCTTTGTGTAATTACGCGCGGACATTGATTGAGTTGAAAAAAACATGTCGGATTTAAATAATTGTCGGTTGCTGCACTCGAAAAAAGGCATGTTCTTACGGTTTATGCGAAAATAATATGGCTCACAAAAAAAACCGGTCTCCTTTTGATCCTGATCATTCAATAAGCAGGTAGTACGTGATCAGACCAGAACCAACAGTCAAGGTATACAATCAAATTGATGGTCAATATAAATTTACGGCTTTTTAAAGGTATCCTGGCTGGGCTTTCTTGTATTATTATTAAATTGTCTTGTTATTATTAAATTAAAACTGTGTTACATAGTTTATATATATATATATATATATATATATATATATATATATATATATATGGGCTTCTATCTGCGTTTGGTTCTTAAAAGAGCTGCAGCGACCTAGAAGCAGAACATAAGGAAGCAAGACCTCTAGATGGCAGAAGAGATTCTGTCGTCTAAATATTAAATGAAATAAAATGAGAAAAAGTTTGGAGCGCAAAGACTGTTAATTTACTTAAAAAACTATTTTATTTAAATGCCACTGAGGGTAAAAAAGGTAAAAACTCACTCGATGTCTATCTCATTCGTTCATCCGAGATACGAGTGACTGTGTGAATCCCATGGTCTGAACCAATGTTAAAGCTCCAATATGCTCCTCAATTTCTAGATGTTGCATAAACTTTTGACAAAGTTCAGATCGTTGAAAAGTGCTTCCAAGGTAGAGATCATATATCTTTGTAGACTTTGGAATTAAACAAGAAAATAAATATTTTAAATTAAAGCAAATATATCAAACATCATAAAACATCAAATGTGTTGAGTCTTATTTTAGAGACCTTCTGTAAACGAACTGGAATTAAACTAAAAAAATTATAGCGACCCTCCAACTTTTCGATACCATTTTTGTAGTATGATTTGTACTTTACTTCAAAATAGGCCTCAGTTTCGTCAATCAGCGAGCATTCTTTTGAGACCTGAGAACAGGAAATAGTCGCTGGGGCTAGATCTGGAGAATACGGTGGATGAGGAAGCAATTTGACGCCCAATTCATGGATTTTTGATACCATGCATTGTCTTGATGAGGCAGCACTTTCTTTTTTTTTAATGCAGCCTTTTTCTCGGCTATTTCGTCCTTCAAACGGTCTAATAACGCTATGTATTAGTCGCTGTTGATGGTCCTTCCTTGCCTTGGAGCGGGTTCATCGTATGCAGTCCACTCGGATGACTGTCGAATTGGACTTCGGAGTGAAATGATGGAGCCATGTTTCATCCATTGTCACATATCGACGCCAAAACTCGGATTTATTACAACAAAAGTTGCTTTACTCAAAATGTTATAATTCATAAACTAATGATCTGACAGCCGTCAAATTTATACAGGCACCTTTTGAGAGCGCCATCTATTTGTCAGGCAGGGGACTTTTCAATTGACCTGTTATTCAATTATTCAATTTTCAGTTGAACATAAGGGGAAGTGTTTCGAAACCATGTCAACATTGGGACTGTCAGAATCATTGGCCCCAAATTAAGCAAATAATATTGGCTGGGAATCTTGAAAGTTAAAGCTTCAAGCGAATTAATTTAAGTTAAGAAACAAACAAGTTAGTATAGAATGGATATAAATATGATACTGTTTATTATAATGTTATTTGATCCAAAGTAATGCTAATATATTTCAATTTAAGGGAAACTCATTATAACTGACGCCACTATATTATTCGCTAATAGCCTAGTAGATCTATTTAACAACCATTATCTCGGGAACATCAACTATATATTAAAGAGGTCGGGTTTATTGCAACATTCGAAATCTATAAACGTAAAATGTATTCTCCATTAATATACATATAAATAGGAATGGATGTAATAAGGCAATAAAATGAGAATGATTGTTACTAGCACGGATAATTTTAATTTTCTAGTTTAAATAACTGGGACTAAATTTATACAATAATGTTTACCGTTAATTTACACTAGCCAGTTGATTAAATCTACTTCAAGCGGATTTCATGAATTTTGGATTAAATAAAATGACTTGAAAACATATTGAGTTTGTGGTTAATCTGTAGCTGACATTTATAAATTAACTGTAAATTCTAGATAATTTATTAAAAGTGACTTTAGCAAACATTGATAATTTAAATATAAATGGTTAGGTTTGGTAAACGGTGACAGTAACTTAAAAAAAAAGTTCCTCCGACTAGTGTAGAATCACACAGAGATGTTTATCACTTAATCATCGAATTACCTACATAGTCAATTCAAAATAGCAGTGACACGAGTGTCAATATGTAATTCGTTTTACAGTCAGACAATATCATCCTTGTCATTTTAAAAAGAGATAGAATGCTGATAGAGAAGTTCGAACATGTAAATAAATGAGCCTGCAAAAGTTGTCCGTTTGCCGAACGTCTGAAAATTCCTCAAAATATTATTATTACGGATTATAAACCGGCAAACGTTGTTTTAACCCTTTGTTTTAATAAATTTGAAATCGCTACGGTTGTTATTGAAAACAACACTAACTTTTTTGTGCCTTGCAGCTGCGCTGTATGTTAGGACACGGACACGCTCACTAAAATATCTCAAAAAAATAAAAAACTATATAACCTTAAATTTTCCAAAAAGAAACCGTGTTTATGCGAAACAGGTGACGAATCAAGATCAACTTGGCGTTTCAGAGATCAATTGTACGAAATGCATAAAACAGTAAGTAGTTTTTTCAATCGAAACATACTTTAATACAATTATTTCAGAGAAAATTGTTAGTCTGGAAAGTATCCATAAAAATCCAAGAGATATACACATAACATAATACATAACAATATACATATACATAATACATAACAAAATCAATCATAAAAATGTCTCTTAAAATGACTATTTTTCATCATATACTAATTGTTAATACATTAAATGCTGTATATGCGTGAAAAATTCACCAGAACCAGAAAGAATAACACCAGAACAGGACACAGACTCAAAAGAATCAAACCATTTGATCTTTTGTAGTGTAGTGAGGCGCATTTAATACAAAAACAGTAGTGTTAATATATAACTATTATTACACCAGAAACTAAAATAGGACCGATGAGTCCTACTAGATATATACCTAAATTCAAGTTCATGTGAAGATACATGTTAGGTTAGTAAAATAACTTAAAAAAACTAAGGAATATGACTCAAGCTAAAAACGTCAAAACTAAGCTCAATAATGTCGAGGTTTTAGCCACTGTTTTGAGAGAAAGCATCGAGAGAGTCTTGCGACTTATAAACACCAAAATAATCTCAACAAAAACAAGAATAATAAGTTCAACCTATCTGGTCCTCTCTGGACCTAACCAGTCCTAACAAGCATTCGCTTAAATAAAATAACCTCAGCAGTATCACTCACTCCCTCACTGTAAAAATGTCTCTTAAAATAACTATTTTTCATCATATACTAATTGTTAATACATTAAATGCTGTATATGCGTGAAAAATTCACCAGAACCAGAAAGAATAACACCAGAACAGGACACAGACTCAAAAGAATCAAACCATTTGATCTTTTGTAGTGTAGTGAGGCGCATTTAATACAAAAACAGTAGTGTTAATATATAACTATTATTACACCAGAAACTAAAATAGGAGCGATGAGTCCTCCTAGATATAAACCTAAATTCAAGTTCATGTCAAGACACATGTTAGGTTAGTAAAATAACTTAAAAAAACTAAGGAATATGACTCAAGCTAAAAACGTCAAAACTAAGCTCAATAATGTCGAGGTTTTAGCCACTGTTTTGAGAGAAAGCATCGAGAGAGTCTTGCGACTTATAAACACCAAAATAATCTCAACAAAAACAAGAATAATAAGTTCAACCTATCTGGTCCTCTCTGGACCTAACCAGTCCTAACAAGCATTCGCTTAAATAAAATAACCTCAGCAGTATCACACACTCCCTCACTGTAAAAATGTCTCTTAAAATAACTATTTTTCATCATATACTAATTGTTAATACATTAATTGCTGTATATACGTGAAAAATTCAGTAAAAGTTGATATCGATGAATAATGACCGTGGTCAGTTCCAGAACAACATACCGAATGAAATGGATGATATTACATCAACAACCTGTCTTCGTTCTTCTTCGAAACATGTCGCCAAGGAAAAATGTCTGAGAAGGCCTCGCGTTACAAAACTAAACGACTTGATATTCAATAAAAGTAACCGCATCGGTATTTTCGATATGAAAAGAAAATGATGGACGAGTCACGGTAGGTTTTCGCACGGGCTAGACATGCACTCGACGATATATATTGAAATTCTGTTTTGAACCGTTACGGTTTGAGTTGACAGAATAGATTGTCGCGGCAATCTAGCAAGGTTATTCACAACGTATTACATATTAGGTCATCTGTGCGATGTGTACGGAACACATACGGTAGTGGCAGTACCTGAGACCTCTCTCAATTCCTTATTTAACGATAAATATTCCGTCCCATCTGAAAGATTCTGGCTGTTACAATTAATTTTACATATATTAATAAATTATGTCGGAATATTTGCATAAACGGTGTTATCTGTTACTGTATCTAGAACAATGAACGTCAGCATCTGTCTTTCTCTAGGCATTAAAATTGTCGGTTCAGTTATATTAAGTGACCATGAATATTGTGTTATAAACTTCTAATAGATATGAAAGGTCCCGGGCCTACCATAGTAAAACGCATTTTTTTGACAAAATTAGTTTTTTTATTCAACATAATTCTCTCCAAGGGCGATACACTGATTATAGCGACCCTCCAACTTTTCGATACCATTTTTTCAGTACGATTTGTCCTTTGCTTCAAAATAGGCCTCAGTTGCGGCGATCATCTCTTCATTCAACAAAAATTTATCCCAGCGAGCATTCTCTTGACATCTGAGACCAAGATATAGTCGCTGGGGGCCAGATCCGGAGAATAAGTTTCGTATTCACATCGTTTTCACTGACATGTGACACGGTACATTGTCTTGGTGAGGCAGCACTTTATTTTTCTTCAAATGCGGCCGTTTTTCGGCGATTTCGTCCTTCAAACGGTCCAATAACGCTATTTAATAGTCGCTGTTATTGGTGCTTCCTTTTTCAAGGTAGTTGAAATTATTCCATGCGCATCCCAAAATACAGACGCCATAACCTTGCCAACCAACTGTTGCGTTTCCTCACACTTTGGGGTTTCATCGTGTGCAATCCACTCGCATCACTGTTGATTGGACTTCGGAGTGAAATGATCGAGCCATGTTTCACCTATTGTCACATATCGACGCAAAAACTCGGGTTTATTAGGCTTGATGATCTTCATATACTACTCTGAATCATGAACTCGTCGTTTTTGGTCAAAAGTGAGCTTGCGCAGCACCCACTTTGCACAAAGCTTTCTCATATCCAAATATTCGTGAATGATATGATGTACACGTTCAGTTGATATCTTTAGAGCGCCTGCTATTTTATTTAGTTTCAATTTACGGTCATTCAAAACCATTTTGTGGATTTTTTAAATGTTTTCGTCGGTAACAACTTTTTTTTTGGGCGTCCACTGCGTTCACCGTCTTCGGTGCTCATTTCACCACGTCTAAACTTAGCATACCAATCCTTGATGGTTGATTTTCCTGTAGCAGTGTTCGGAAACTCGGCATCAAGGCAAGTTTTTGCTTCAACTGTATTTTTCCCTTCAAAAATCAATATTTCATCAACACGCGAAATTCCTTTTTATTTATTATTTTAAAGTATCCTTTTTACATACAAATAGGCAATAAAAATGTTTGTTTTCTTCTTAAGATGTTGACATTTATTTGAAAAAGATAGTTAAATATATTTATTCAGAGTATCAATATATTTTGTCCATCTCTCAGACATTTTATGGATGTCATTCGAAAAGAATGTTCTCTGCTTTGAGCCGTACCATTCATGGAACCATTTTTTAACTTCTTCGAATTCGACGAAGTGTTGTTCTGCAAGCGCGTGCTCTATCGATGGGAAAAGATAGTAGTGAGATAGAACCAGGTCTGGAAAGTACGGAGAGTGATTTCAACACTTGTTTGACTGATTTTGCTGCATCAGTCGGCGCGTTATCATAATACAAAATCACCTCATCATGTCTTTGAACATATTATGAATGTTTTCCAGTTGCGTTTGAGGTTGTGTCAAGTTTTAATCCATAACTGAAAATTCTGAAATTCTGCATCTTCAAATATTTTCGGCCTACCAGAACGCTCTTTGACTTGAACGTGGAAACCATCACCATTTGAATTCACAATTCAAAACCACGTTTCACATGTTGTTATGATTGAAGCAAGCTCAATCGTATGTCTCAATATTTTCAAACAAATATAAACCTATAATTCTGTAATTTTGGCGCAACGTAACTTGTGCGGTTTGATGTTATGTCAAGTAGATTAAAATGGCATATGTATAAAGTCATAACATTGCATATTATGCTAGTGAAGTCTGTTTCAAAAACGAAAAAGTAAATACCAACGCACCATAAATAAATATGATATATCTAGTGACACTAATTCAATGAATCCATATCCATAGCACATTTAAGGATTTGTAAATATTCTGTCATGTTTATGGTAACGAGATTGACATATTTTATTTTCTCAAGACAGTCTTAGAACAATTATCTCAATATTTTGGTTCGACACAGATTTTCCCTGCCAATTTAAAAACCAATCAAGGTAAGGCTCCGTCTTCCATCATAACAATGCTAATCTATCCACGTCTTTGGTGACCCAGTAAAAATTAAGAAAAATTGGCGGAAGAAGTGTTTATGCATCATCTATATAGTCCGGACATTGTTCTACCCGACTGTTATTTCTCCAACCTCTAGAAAACTCTCTTAATGTTGCTAAGAGGGCTGCAAGAAGTGTAGAAAACTGGCTTATGCATATGTATTGGCATGATATGTTGAGATTATTATCATTGATGTATTTTGTATTATCGAGTATTATATATTGCTAGCTACCATTTTTCTATATTATAAGTTGTAGATAGTACTAAAACAAAAAAGCAAATGCTCTTCAGTCAGGCCATAAGGCATCAATCGAGAGTGAGATAGAACTTAACATGTTTACTTAAACAGGGAGTACTTACTCCTTGTTAATTTTTCATGAGTTATATAACATTCGACAGAGCGTCACACTATTTCAATTTTTCAGCTCCATCACCTCATTTGCTAATGACCACGCATGTTATTTTCGTCCAATTTCAATTTCCAGTTCTCCAACATCAATTTTTCTCATTAAAAAGAGACTTCGTCATCGACTATATCAATGAAGAATATTCAACAAACCGTTTTTTATTTGGTTGTTATTCGATTTATGACTTCATTCTTCCAACTAAATACAGGCAGTACAAAATTAAGCGTAATAAATCTTTGTCCAGATTACAGGAACATAATATCGGACACAATAAACGTAAACTAAACCAAAAATTATATGATGATGCAACTTCACAATCTAAAGAAATCAAAGTGGATTACCACGAAGAATTTCAGATGCTGTTGCCATTCTAATAATTAATAACGACGAACAGCAGACCATACTTATATCGCTAGCTACCATTTTTCTATATTATAAGTTATAGATAGTACTAAAAAAAATTCAAAAGGTGTTCACTCAGGCAATGAGGCATCAATCGAGAGTGAGATAGAACTTAGCGCGTTTAAGTAGTCCCTGTTAATTTGTCATGAGTTATGTAACATACAACACAGCGTCACACTATTTTAATTTCTCCGCTCCAACATCTCATTTGCTAGTGATCACGCATGTTATTTTCGTACAGTTTCGGTTTCCAGTTCAATCAATTTTTCTTATTGAACAGAGACTTCGTGATTGACTATATCAAAAGCGTCACTACATAAACCTTAAAATCGATGTTAGTGCATAGTTAATGATGAACAGTGTTCAACAAACCGTTTCTTATTTGGTTGTTATTCGATTTATGAGTTGATTATTCAAACTAAATACAGGCAGTAATGTAATAATGCTTTGTCCAGAATAGAGAAACAGAAAGGTCCGACACAAAAAACGTAAGTTAAACCATAAATTATATGATGATGCAGCTTCACAATCTAAAGAAATCAAAGTGGATTACCACGAAGAATTTCAGATGCTATTGCCTTTCTAATAATTAACAACGTCGAACAACAGACCAAACATGCACTTTTTAAAACAAAAATCACTCAATTTAGATCGTAGATTAACGCAACATTACGGACAGGAAATTAATTATTATTAAAACTGCGCATCAAACAATCGGCATTCAGTTTTCCCCCAGTGAGAAGATTAATCGAAAGAAAATAAACTCGAAATAAGTTACCGGTCACTTAATGAAGGTATCACACACAGCCTGATGTTAATTTAAATTTAAATTGGACCGTAATTATTTCAATTTACAGACGAGATCTATGAGCTGATAGCGATATTCTTATTGGTTGGAATAGGAAGTTAGCCTTTCAGTTACGCATTTTTCCTGCGACGACAGGAGCTGTTTTTTATTCCGATGACTAGTACGGGATTCTCGCAGATGAAGAGCATCGTAGAACCTTATTTAGAAGGTACTAATTAATTAATAAATTAAGCTGTATTCCCATTGTGATTAATTATTTTTCAAAGAGAACACTTAGCTATAGTCTATCCAAAGTTAGTGTGAACATACGTCATCTTAGAAGGAAAATATTGTCTGATTCTAAAAAAAATTTACAAATTTACAAATCAAACATTTTGATGACCTATGTTCACAGCAACTTCGGATGAACTGTAAATCTACTACGCAACGAAATGCGAACATGTAAATAATAAAAACGTTAAACATAAACAAACTAAATTGAAATATTGTTCATTTTATTTAAGTGCGTCTGCGCCCAATCACATTTTGTTGACTTCCTTCTAGATTGTATTATATAGTCATTATCAACAGATAACCTCTCTAATTCTAACAACAATGGAAGGAAGTTATTTTGTCTACTGACTAAGCATTACATGGGCACTCTGTACCATCAAATGTAATTATGTTTTTTTAAACGGACCCCAAGAAAGCCCAAGTTGCATCTGTCAATTGACCACAGGTCTTTAGAATGCACACATATCGATTATCGTGAAAGGAGCATTTGACAAAAATCAATAAAATGGGTCAAGAATTGCCACTGCATCCGGAATACTCTCCAGATTTAGCCCCTGCGACAATTTCTTGTTTCCAAGTCTGAAGAATTATCTGGATGGTAAAACGTTTGGGCCCAGTAAAAACATCATTACCGAAACAAAGGGCTATTTCGATGTTTTTGAGGAAACCTATTATTTTGAAGGAAAAAATGGAAAAAAAGCTTTATTGCCGAAAAAAATTATCTCTGCACTTCATCAAACTTGAAACCCTCGTATATCACAACATTTTAAATAACTTTCAGGCATTGCAAGCGCGGTTGTGTCGGAAATACAGTAATATAATTAAAAAGTACACAAATCTCGCTGGAGATGTATTGGTTTCCGCCCACCAAGTCCTCCAAAGTACCTGTTAATGATCGAAATTACAATGTGCAGCTTCACGCCATTTACCATTTTAATTATCCGACGGTAAATCATACGAGTTTAGCGAGTTTTCCCGCATACACGACCATTTTTCGTTTAGGTTTATTGCGATAGAGATGCGCTGAAGTCCCTTCTTAACCAATAGTTAATTATCGGGGTTGGTACCGGTACCACTCGAACACCAGTACACATAAATCCTGATGATTTATGTTTTCCATTGGTAAAAATCATTACAAATATGGAGATAAGGAAGAAACTATACAAAACATTCGTAAAAATTCTATTATAAAATAGTGATTATGATTATTATGTAAATATTCATAAACAACAGTGTAAAATTTTTACTTTTCTTTGGCTATAAATAGGTACTCATATCTTTTGAGATGTAGTTCATTATATTTTCTATGAATTCATCATCAATAGCTATATATAGCCGAATAAATAGTTTTCAAGTAAAATATTCTACATTTTTAGAACTCTAATATAGTATAACCCCTTAAAGAATATGTCAATCCACCAGGTCTACCAGATCATAAATAAAGCTTTTGACCGAACAAGAAAACTTTTAAAAGTTTATCTTTCATTTTCTGATGATTTCTCTACCATATCTGCAGTTTTGTAAATGTGTTCCATAGTTAAGTGGTTCATTATGAATCCTAATTACCCTCAAATAGTGTTCGAGTAGAGCCTTTGATCGAAGAAGAATGAAGGATATATTTATCATTTCCTAAAGATTTTCAATCATATCTGCAGTTTTATAGACTGGATCTATGTTTTGGTGGTTCTTTTTCAAACTGAATTAATGATATAAAATCATTAAAGCGGTAGGAAGCTCCACAGTGTTCGGATAGTGATCTGCATACATCAGATACAACGGATACCCGTAGAAAGATAAATACCTCTTAAATTTCTGCAATTTTAATACAATTGATGAAAAATTACGACAATGTTATGCGAAAAATATCGTGGTTAAAGTCCAAAACAAAGGTTCATCATGAGCTGTTCAGAACTAACCACAGTATTAGTTCCAATATTTACTGTCACGACTGTACTAACGCAATTCTGAAAGAAAGGGCGGCATTTTGCTTCATCACAACGCTAGACCACACATATCCTCAGTTACTAGGAAAAAATTGAGAGAACTTTGCTGGGAACCTTCGCTTAATGTTTTGTTTTGAGAAAAAAAATATTATCATCTAATAAGAAACTGACATCTGATTTTAATTTTAATTTTAAAAATCTTATTTTGATATAAGCAAAATTAAACTTAAAATAATTCTTCATTGTATTAGAATAATTGATTTTTAGTAAGGACAATTAGAACTAAATAATTTTGTAGAAAAATATTATTACTATCTAATGAAGCATTATATTTTACACATTTATTGTGGTGTCCATTATATCAATGTTTTTACGTAAAATATTTATGGGAATTATTTGAAGAATAACTAATATTCCAATTTTAAAAATTAACTACTTAGTATCAATTTAATTGTCTCAAAAACTGATTGTTCTTGTATGTTAAGAGTACATATACCACAAACATATTTCGAAAACAATAAGTTTGGATAGTAATGTTAAAGTAAAAATAAAATAAAACTATTAACTGAAAGGATAAATCTGAAAATAAATTACAAAAAAATATAAAAACCACTAGCCACTAGCCATCAAAAGAGCAAAAAGAAATGATTGTTTAAGATAAAACAAACAAGATATGTCTGTCTTAGTGACCCACTAACCATTGTCATATTTATCTATGACGAGCCAATATGCGTTGTTTGCAATCCACAATCTGATAACCTTGGGCTAATAGTTCTTATAACCGCCTCCTAGCCACTTGCTCTATTATTAACAATGATAACAGTTAGACAAAGCCCGCGGTGATATCGTAGAAAAACGAATAAAAAGTCATTCGTATGTTTTTACAGCTATTCACAAAACATAGATCAACGGATAGATATTAATTTGGACTCTCTCGGTAGTTAATTAATACAGTAAAGCTCGTAAATCGTAATTTTTTTTGCTTGTTGAATAAAATATTCACTTCAACTTTGTAGAAAAGCTGCCTTATACGCACGCAACTGTGTGTCTCCTATACATGGTCATTGTTGTCATCCTAAAAGGTAATACGAAGTAAATAAGGATTCCTTTGTATGGTGATTTCTTTCTGTGAGGTTTTCACCATCGCTGTATTAAAAAATATATAAAAAATGCAGTATATGTCTAACGACTAGAAGAGATATCACGCTTTTGTGCATTTTAGTCTTATCTTTAAAACTCAGTGTTTTATCAAATAAGTCTAGTTTAACATAAATAACAGAATATGATACCTAATTTATGAGTTTTTTTGATATCAGATGGAGTTTAACTGATAAATAGGGTGGATGAAATGACAATTCCAATAATCATCCTGATTAATAAGGCAAAGACAAATCTTATTAATTTGATATTAATAATATATCAAAGTTTTTTTACAAATTTTAAATTTAGTTTAGTTTGTTGAAATAGATATATCTGCCCAGTTTTTATTATTTTTAATTATAAATAATAAATTTAATTAAAAAATAAATAGCTCTTTATTATATTTTTTCTGCGTATAATTCGGCATACATAAAAGAATGAATATTATCATCAAAAGAACCAAAATATATGGAGAAGTGTATTGAAATATTGAAGGCAATTTAACTTTGAAAAGTTTTAAATTACAATCAGTCCTAGCTTTATACCTCTTGTCTATATTTCCTTATTTAATCAAGTAAAGAAAGCCGTTGAAAGTCATCGTTTGCTGCTAGGAATTTGCTCTATTCTTCAAAACATGCGAGGCATAGTTTCGAAAATTTAAAAGTGGCGATTTCGATGTGTTTCAATAAAAAGGACGTTGGGCAAACTCAAAAACAATTGGCAGAAGCGTTAAATGTGGTCCAGAAGACGATTAGCGACATATTACAATGAGGAAAATCCAAAAGATGGGAAGCTAGATGCCGCATCAGTTGAATGACAAAGGCATGATCGGAAATAATTTCTGCCTCGAATAGTGACGGATCAAGAAAAGCGGATTCATTTTGAAAGCTCTAAGCACAACAAATCATCAATCAAGATGTTGAAACCTGGTGAAATACTTAATAGTGATCAATTTGAACCATTCATTGATCCGAAAATGTCCAGAATGGGCCCGAAGACACGGCAAAATTATTTTATAGTACGATAACGCGCCCTCTGAAAGTAAAATCGCTCAAGGAAACGTTAAAAACACTGCGATATTATCACACCCGCCATACTCTCCAGACCGCTTGCAGAGCAGCATTTCGCCAATTTCAGTACACAGGGTAGAAGTATTCGTCATCATAATCACATTGTTATATTTCATGTGTATTTTCAATATCACCCTTGTCACTGTAAATTGTTTGCTCAGGTACCCGACCACCTCGACATCAAGATCTCGCACGTTTAGAATTTTCTCTTTTTATTTCGCATTTATTGTATAAGTAGCTATTATATCATTTCTGTTGATCTCTGTTTTTATTTTTTTAATATGTTAAATTGTTCTATTTGAATATAATTTTTATTCTACGCCCTAGGTTGAAATAATCTATTCAACGAAGATATATTTAAACACGTCAAAAATTCACTACTGTCAATTCCAGTAGTTATTAATTATAACCAGAAAGACAAACAAAAATTCTTTGATGTCATGACAATTTTAACGATTTAATCAGCGTTGGGAAGAAGGAAAACAATCACTTAGGACGAGTTATATCTCCACGCAATGAATCATTCATCTGGCCAAGTTCCCAATACAGAAACGCCTCACTTATTGCCATCTAAATCAAACTAAAACGTCCACTAGTACCAACTGGGGCCATTTTCCCGATAAAACCGAAACAATTACGACAATATCTTGTCACATCATTGACGGATGGACTCTTCTAGCCAGGGCCGTTAACGGTTTTCGATCACCGCGCCCCCCTCTGCCCCTCGACAACGCGGCCGATCAGATCGGATTTATTTCCGACGAAAATATGCGAGTTTCTGTCTCGGGAACATTATTATAACGATACGTAATTATTTCTACTCTACGGCAGATGGTTGATGCCGAGATATTTTTATGCGCAGCGTCCATATACTGAAAAGGACGATTTCAGCTCGGCGCGGATTTAATTTAACGGTTTTAACGTCCGTAATCCAAGATAAACATGTATTAATGCCGGTGGATGAATTTCGGTTCGGTATTTTCCGTCTTTGTCGCGTCGAAATGTTTATAAACTAAACGATTATCGAGATATTTTACTTGGAGATGGTCGATCTATCATAATTTAAATAAGATACGTCTGAGATAAGATAAACGCGATGGTTAATAATTCTTAAGCTTCTTGAGGAACGAAATCAAAGTTCAGTGCACAGTAGGGATGCCGAAAAAATATCGAAATGTATTGAAAAATACATTTTTTATCGAACGTATTTATTTATTTTCTTTGTACATTCTGGCAAATTTAGAAGATGTGAGTGGGGAGCAAGGTGAACGATTTCACCAAGACATTAAAGCCTTTTACACCTATATGTTTAGGTGGAGAAAAAGTCCCGCTACCATTTTGATTGCGTGCCACTTTGGTTATTTAACGTTTAGATCAATTAAAACATTTAACTCACATTAAGCTTACAATTTAACCATTGTGTTGTGTAGACGTCCAAATTTTATTATGGATAAATATACGCCAGAATAACGAGCAGAAATAGTGACAATATTTATTGAATATAATCGTTCAATTATTGCCACTCAGCAGAAGTTGCGTCAAAAATATACTAATCGTCCAGTGCCTCACAAAATCACAATTTATCGTTTACATGCGAATTTTCGACAGTACGGCACTACAGCAGACAGGCCTCGTTCTGAAAGACAACGGAAGTCACGTAACGCTGGAAATGTGGCTCTGGTGCGCGATAGTATTGCAGAGTCTCCAGAAACGTCAATTCGGAGACACGGTTCCCAGTTACACATTTCTGCATGCAGTTTAAAGCAAAACAATATCGATATTTATTGAAGAATACATTTTTTATTGAAAATACATTTTCTTTGTACATTCTGGAAAATTTAGAATATGTGAGTGAAAAGCAAAGTGAACGATTTTACCAAAACATTAGTAGAAGAAATGGAGAAAACATTCCCATAAAGGAAAATATACAAAAAGG
Organism: Rhynchophorus ferrugineus; assembly: GCF_030347505.1. Classification (NCBI taxonomy): domain Eukaryota; kingdom Metazoa; phylum Arthropoda; class Insecta; order Coleoptera; family Curculionidae; genus Rhynchophorus; species Rhynchophorus ferrugineus. Next base: position 16,349,617 of record NW_027472587.1, read on the forward strand.
AGACTCACTGGAAAAAGAAATGGTTTTCATATGTGCTAGTGAACTTATAGTCTATTCAAAGTTATTTTGTACAGACGTCATTTAAATTTGTGACGTCAAAACAGGCTCATTCGTTTACGTGTTCGAACTAATCAGACAGTATTCTGTCTCTTTTTAACTAGAATAAGATGATAAGGAAAATATTGTCGGATTTTAAATTGAATATACAAATTGCGGCAGAGTATATACAATAAACATCTTGACGTATGTACGAAAACTTTGAATAGACTATACGTTTGATACACTTAGTATAAATGTTTTTTTTTTGAGTCGACGGCCTTTCAAAAACCTCCAATTACTTTTAGGTTGGGATTAATAAAACTAGGCACGATTTGTTTAGCATCATTATCGTCGACAACAGTATAAACATCAAAAACATCTCGCGGACATACCATAAATCCGAATCAACTTTATCTGCTTTAACCAAAGCTGCGCCGATCATTAAGATGGAATCTCCTGCTATAAGAGCCTCCTGCTAGTCGGGATGTAAAAATTGACGACCGTTTGCGATGACGACAAGGATCAATTTCTCCACAACGACACGATGTACACGTTTAATTATTCTGGTCAGTGCAGAGCAAAAAAAGTTATAGCCAGTCAATGTCGAGTCGAGTCAATATTTGTAGCGATTAGTTGTGATTGATATTCAACCGTATGCGGTGGTGTATATAGTCTATTCGAAGTTTTTTTGTACATACGTCATCAAGATGTTTAATGTAGTGCCTGCCGCAATTTGAAAATTCGTTTCAGAATCAGACAATATTTTCCTTCTCATTTTATCCTACTTAAAAATAGACACAATACCGTCTGATTAGTCCGAACGCGTAAACGAATGCGCCTGTCAAAGTCGTCCGATTGTCAGACTTATGCAAAATTCTTGAAAGCAACAGTGATGAAAGGTCATAACTCCAACCTATAAACTATTATGGCTGTATAATTAACTATAGTTTTTAGATGTATAAAATGTTAATGTTAAAATAAAAATATATTTGATAACAATTTATTCAATTGTTTTATTTAAAAGAAAAATTATTCCAGAACATTAGTTTGGCTTTCGCAATAAGCATGGAACTATAGAACAAGTGCATAGACTTGTAAACAAAATAAACGCTGACCTAAATGCTAAAAGATATTGTTCGTCTGCTTTTCTAGACATATCTCAGGCTTTTGACAAAGTATGGCATATGGGCTTGCAGGTTAAACTAAAGAAACTTCTCCCTCATCCGGACCATCAGTTACAAAAATGTATCTCACTGATAAACATTTTATTGCAAATCAAGGCGATGAACATACCGAATTAAATCCTCTATATTCAGGAGTTCCGCAAAGTAGTGTACTGGGTCCAGTACTGTATCTTCTGTGTACGGCTGATCTGCCCACCACAAAAATAAATACTGTGGCAACGTATGCAGACGATACAGCAATCTTAGCATCCCATGAAGATCCAGTCGCAGCATCAATAAACCTACAAACCCACCTGGACCAAATACAATTATGTTTGAAGACATGGTGCATTAAAGCCAATGAAACAAAATCCACGCATATAACGTTTACCCTGCGTAGAAGAACATGTCCACTAGTGAATATCAATCATCGTCAACTCCCCCAAGCAGAGCATGTTAAATATCTTGGTATGTACTTAGATCGATGCCTAACCTGGAAAAAGCACATACTCTCTAAACGGAAAAAACTGCCCTAAAACTATATCAAATGTATTGGCTCATCGGGCGGAAATTGAAGTTATCATTAGATAACAAGATATTGCTATATGAGTCTATACTCAAGCCCATTTGGGCATATGGAATCCAGCTGTGGGGTACCGCTAGCAAATCTAATATATCCATCATTCAACGGTTCCAAAACAAGGTATTGCGTGCCATTGTTGATGCTCCGTACTATATTTCAAATAAAGTGATCCAACGCGATATTCCTCTAGAACCTATAACGAGTGTAATTCAACGTGTTTGTGTGAAGTACTTCGAAAGAGTGTTCCAATGTATTCGCTAATCAGCTAAATATGCGACGTGATAGTGAAGTGCGTAGGCTAAAACGTTTAACACCACCTGATCTGATTACTGGACATATTGTTACAACTGGACAACTATTAAAAATCTAAGTTCAATTATTTTTTAATTTTTAGTGAGTTCCTTATTTATTTTTTGAACTCGGTTCAATTTTTTTATTAAAAATATTTTTAATTTCTGACCTTTAATTTCTAACTAATTACGAACATTAATGAAATAGCTTCACAGTCGTTTGATCTTTGATTATATTAGATAATTACAAGTGGTTTCGCCATTTTTTCACTTTAAAAAGATATTTATTGGCAGAAATTGGAACAATATATCGATCCTACATCATTTTCTACAAAAAATGATGACTCTTAAGGGAAAAACAATTGATCCAAAAGTTTCTGCATTAGATGTCAAACGTGACAATACCCAGATTAAGAGATCAGAACTATGACCTTGTCAACGAGACCGGAACCACTAGTTTGAGAGAAAGAAGTTCCTGAGATGTTTTTTTTAAGTAAAGAAAGGCTCAGTATCTGGATCAGAGCTCGCAGAAGCATAAAGTATCATTATGTGATGACATATCAGTCTTAAACAAGTTTTTCTCGAAATGGTTTACATGAGATATGAAGTTCTACTGAACCTATTTACATTCCTCTAGCATACGAAAGTAAAACTATATAAAAGAATTCACACATTTGAACTCACTGTAATTTTAGTTTTAATGAATAAAGACCTACGTAGAATAATTAACGACCGCTCATATAGTTATTAGAGAAAGAAACGAAGAACATACCAATCCGTTCGGTATAATTACGGACGCGTAAAAAAAATTAAGAAGAAGACACCAACAAGTGATTTTATTTGCCCGAGACTGATTATAGGCAGCCCCAGCGCAATTAAACTAATAACGAAACCGTCCACGCGGCTTCGGCAATTACGACGGACGTCGAGGCATTTTTTCGTGCCCCGGAATGCCGGACCGTTCCGCGTGCGGTACAAGGTTGAGATCGCCGTCGTGTAAATCTAACTTGTCCATCTAGGGTGGTTTTAAGAGCCGGTGCTTAGCGGTCCCGGTACGACCACCAGACCTGTTTTTTACCGAATCGGAACTGGAGATATGCCCGCTCCGAGAGATATGTCGCAGTTTATGGAAATAGTTCGAGGACGGCACGCGTCGATTGATCGCAAAAAACGGTATCGGAAGAAATATATCAGGTTCGGGAACAAGTTGTTTCCTTTTTTTTCGTGTTTTTCCAAGGGATTTTAGTCTTATAAATTTCAAGTACTAATCAATGATGTATATGCCATTTTGGTCGATGACCTTTTACCATTTTTCTGACAAAACCATTATAGAAAATTGTTTGGGCCTGTAATAATGTGCTTAGAATCTATTTATCAGGTTTAATTACGATAATAAATATACTCGACGCACATATGTATTAGATTAAAAGAAATATTAATGTCATTTCATTTTTTTATTTACTTAATCATCCCAGAAGACATCCGGTCTTACTAGAACCTGTTTTAATTGTATTTGAATCTGTGGCATGATGGCGTCCTTTTATGACAAATTTAAAAGTTTTTTCGACTAAAGTCCGAATTCTTTCTATTTATTCAAGTTGTCCGATTCTCTTATTCCAACTTTGAAATGTTCAGGGTCAAACATTCTAATATTCATTGTTTCAGATCCAATTGTTTTTACTGTGTAATTATTACATATTGTTTTGAGCAAACAGGTATTTAACAACACCTACCTTATATATTGTAATTGAGGGTGGTCTGGTAATTGCTTTTGGTCTTCTGTCTCTTCTGTCAGGGCACTGAAACTGTTGTATATGTGGATAAGTTTTTGAAGCCAGTAGTCGCTGATTTTCGTCTGTTTTCGGACGACTTGTTATTCGAGACTTCTGAAGCGTTTTTTTTTGGTAAAAATGTTCCATTCGTGCATTTGAGGGGTTTCAGTTATTGGCAGTTGATAGTTATTTCGAATAGCGGCTAATTCAATTAATAAATCGACGGAAAGATGTTGTGAATTAGCCATTATATATTAAAATTAACCGTACAGATCACTTAATAGTTATTAAATGTTTAATTTAATTTTTTTTACGCGCGTCATATATTATTCGCTCGATTTATCGTTCCGATATAAAAAGCGATCTGGTTTAAACATACTTCCTGTTCATATGCTGATTATATTTATTTTATTATTGATATCCAAAGTTCTTGGTTTATTGTTATCCAATTTATCAAAAAGTTATTTTAAGATAATGAAACGTGTTGTGTTTAATTAACACGGTTTGGACTGTCAGTTGTTTTTCTTATACAAAAACGAGTGTTGATTAGAAATCCAACACCTTGGAGAATGCCATTGTCTTAGAACGGTCTGTTGGAGCCCAGTGGCGGTAGAGTGATAATGGGTCCTTTGGTAAAGTTCTATCGAGCAACTTGTAAGGAAAGTGTTAATGATACATGAAATTCTGACGTGACTGGCTGATTTTAGTATAGATATACGTTAACTTCGTTATTTTTACGAAAGAAATGTGTGTATATCTTTTTGAAATTATATTTTGCCTAAAAAGTATACGGGGATATCATTTTTACCAATATTGTCAGCACAGTGTCATGTAAATATTAGTTTTTTTAAATTAAATTTACGTTAAATATTGTGCATAAACGAACGTGTGTTCTGTTGTTAGTCGAAATTCAACAGGTACCAGCGATGAAAACATTCACAAAATAAGAAAATGGTTGGATTTCAAGAAAAGATCAGTTCAAACAAAAACATTTGACAAAGTTCTTGCAATCGTCACACATACCTGAAGAAAAATTACAGATTCAGGCTATAAGAGTTGACTAAGTTGCGCTTGAATGGTTATCTTGTACTTGAGGGGCCTGGGTTTGAATGCACAGTAATAAATGTTAACCATTTTCAGCAATTTTGTTGATAAAAATAAGAGAACAACACACCGTGTACTATCATTAAAATGTCTTTGTTTACTATGCGGTCGTCCTATTTGTGCGGCTCTAATAAGTTAACAACACCAAAAGGAAATAACAGCAAAATTCCATTAGATTTTAAACGCTATCAACTTGTTTTCACATATATCATCCGCCGATGATAAATGATGTTTCCTTCTGGCCAACAATCATTAACGACACAAAAAAGGATGCAAACATATCAGCCTATATATAATTAATAAGCATTTCTCCCGCTTCCCAAGTTTTGTTTTTCCTCAAACCTCTTATATTTTCTTCGAGTAAATAATTTCAGTGTATGCAAAGTAACTGTTGCTCTGCCGAGTTTTCAACGCAACATTTTGTTGCCGGTATGATGTCCTTAATTTACCTCGTAATTATCTTTTGTTTCTCTCGTAAACGTTTTTTTTTGTGTTATGTAATCAAACTCGGTTTTTACCTTTTCCCATTGATTACAAAACTCGTTATACTAAATTGTAATGTTATGAAAGAAATATGTTTAAAGTAAGATACTAGTGAACATTTAAATATACTTTGTCATATTGTTCTACCGTTTCTAATTGGTTGAATAGATTGAATGACCCCCGTCGGTTTGATATGTTATCTGAGGGCTTTCAAAAGTTTTATTCTTGCAAAACTGTAATAACTGGAGTCTTGAAGAGGATTTAAGATATCTTGATGTGATGATAATAAACTTATTATCATTCAATCTACAAAAATGCTTTCTACAAATAGTGAATGACACATGTATAGATTTAGCTGCATTGTAAATTGTTAGATCATAAATTTTTATGGTACTATATTTTGAATAAAATTTATATTACCATGAAAATATCGTTATGTAGTTTAGTTATCAGTTGCATGAATCTGAATAGTTATAAACCAATTTGCATCGAAGAAGAGAACGAAAAAATGTACGGTTTCTATAAATATGTAAAGAAACACAATTTGCATTTTCACAACCGATGATACCAAAGTCTCGCGTCTGTCGATCAACATTTAACATCAAAACTGCCGGTTGATGTCCGCTGATGTTAAAAGAGGTGAAAGCACATGAAATACTAGAATATCATCGGAGAAATTCAGGATTTTATTGGAGCTATTTTTCATATTACTGTTATTTATTAGGTATCTTTGTTTTCTATATCGTTGAGGCGTCAAGAAAAAAGAAATTTATTGAAAGTAAATGGAAAGAATGCTCGTAGTATGCGAATCCTGATTCCTGCTTCATTAACATTGAACAATTAACAAACAAATGTGACTAAGCACGTAATCAAGAAAGTAGTTAAGATCCGAATGTTTCAGAAAAGTTTTTCAAAGGTTTAACATATTATAATTAATCAAAGCAATAACATCTAAATAAGAGCCTTCAAAAACTGACCCCTGGTGAAGGAGGTTCGTTCAGAAGGTAGTTAAGGCTTCTTTATATCAAGGAAGCTTATTGGTATTTGCATCCATAAGAAGATGCTTATACAAAAATCATGTACCAGAGTTAATAATCGTTTTTTTTTATTGAATTGCTTCCTAATAATTCAAATAATCTCCAAATTTGACATGCGCGGAGAAATAAAGAAAGAGGGAAAGAGAGTTCTCTGGCCCAATAGTTATTTATGGTGAAAATAATGTATCCAAAATTGGTTCCTGTTATAGATGAGATAATCTAGTATGTAGTAATTATAAAATAATTTTAATTATTATATAAAGATATCAATAAATAAATAGCAAAAAAAACAAATAAATAAATCCAATAAGAGATTCAATATAATACAGGGGAAAAATAATTTAGATTTTTACTAATAGATGGCTTTAAAAGTCCATGTATCTAGTAATACTTGTTCAAACAAACCATACTTTAGAGCGTTTGGAGAATATTCTAGATACAATTGAATGTGGATATTCCAGAAGGGAATTTTCATCATAATTTAACATTTTAACTCTCAAAAAACGAGTTTATATTTAGTGTTTATATTTATTTTATTTATCTAGTTCATATATTTGTATATTTATTAGATATATTAGATTCCTGAGAACTTTATTTTCGATTACACATATCATTATCACTACATAGTATAAAACAAAGTCGCCTTTTCTGTCCCTATATCCCTATGTGCGCTTAAATCTTTAAAACTACGCAACGGATTTTGATGCGGTTTTTTCTCTGCAGTAGATAGAGTGATTCAAGAGGAAGGTTTATATGTATAATACATGCATTATATACTAAGGCAACATTGCTAATTTTAGAGGTTTCTAACGTGATGTCGTAAATTAACCTATTTTTTTAGGCTTATTTAGCAATTGGCAAAAATGCTGCCTAACCCTACGAGTTAGATCAAATTAATGTACTACAGTATTGTACAGCATAAAAAGGTCTACAAAAAAGTCCGCGATGGTATATGTTTATCTTTTAGGGATAACCCACATTAACCATTTTTATTGTTTACTTTTTACGTGAGAAAATGGCTTATTTACGAAGCTATTTTAAGCAATACGGCATTAATCCTTATGGAATTAAATACCTTAAATACAGTGTGCAATTAATATAGATCAATATGGTTCCTTACAGCATGTAAATTAAACAAATATTTTCGGACATATTAATAATTTAAAATTTGCGTTTAAAAATGTGTAATGTAATAAAAATTGTATGAATTTAGATATTCCAAAGATAGCAGGAAATCTTCATAGTAAGTATACGGGAAGAGGAATTGTTTTACTCCAAATTTAATGCGTGCAGGCCAAGGGCAGTAATGAATGAACCAAAAATACTGGATCGATTTTAATCATGTTTTCATTGAGTGACATAGGCATATATATTTTATGCCCGTGCAAAGTCGGAGCGGGTCGTTATGTTTTTATATACAACGTTCATATTTTTTCTGTGGTGTATCTAATTTAGTATCAGCATTGCACCCGTGCGAAGCCGGGGCGGGTCGCTAGTGATAAAATAAAATAAAAAACCTGATTATGAATACTTCAATAAAGTTCCTGTGATTATATGCTTCCTTTTTACACTATTATTAAGCAAAATGCATGCTTTTCTTAAATTAAAATACAAATTACGAAATATTATCTCGTATGTTTTCAAAATACGAAATACAAAATAATTTTAAATTGTGTACTTGAAATATAAAATACAAATACTGTATTTTAACTATTTTTATTTAAATTTCTAAAAACAAATTACGAGGTACCGTCAGGTATTAGGTTATGTAAATAGAGTAGAATTAGTACAGCCTAACTTATTCATTAAGATATTAATTTCCTTCCACCAGAAGCCTGACAATTTAAACAACATTATAGAGAATCGGGCCCAATTTTAATGGTAAAGTAGTTTGCAACAGTACAGTAGATCCACCTTCCATAAACAATCATTCTATTACAAAATCTTCATAGATTTAGGCACGAGTAATTCAATAGACATAAAAACAATGATCTCGTAAATCTATATTAGCATATTCCTCCAAGCCCGGCTATGTGTATTGTCGAAGGTCCGAGCGGTTTCAGATAACCGTTTATATTTTCTTAGACCCCATAGAGTTCTATTGTTTCTGGAGAACTACGTGCTTTTGAAATTGCATACAGCTGAGATCAAATAACATGTTTGTTACACTGTAATCGATTGTTTTAATCAAAAACGATTATTTTGTTATTAGCATGGGGACAGACATATAATATAAACATACATAAATTATGTATATAAAATTTTAAAATTAACACAATTGCAGAACTACAAACACAACTATAATGAAGTAGAGGTTCTATCCAGACAGCATACATCAGCACTCATTTCCCGGTATACCAACGTGAGAAGAGATCCACAGTAAACTTGTCCTGATCTCATTCAGATACAGGGTACGGATGATTGACAGTGGATGGTTCACAGAACCTGGACCGAATAAGGTAAGGACAATGGAAGGGGGAAAATTAGGGTAGTGAACAAGGAGGGGATTAACATGTTGTTATCCAAAATTTTGCAAAAATCCTTCTTTTATATTTTCAAAACTTAACCCTTTTATAAAATGTCCTTAAGAGCGTTTTTCAAAATATAATTATTTCTCTTGACTATCTCCACTTTCTTCGAGACGATTAATACAATTCCGCTTCTCTTTTCTTCTATTCAAATCAAATGCAAAAAACTCACAGTTCAGATAGGAATCACTAAAACATTATAAAATCTGAACTGGCGACTGAACACAAGATATTTACTAATTAAAACAGTGAAACATACTTTTACACTATACTGTGTTGACTTTACCACATTAATTCACAGTCATTATTTATAGGCTAAACTTCATTACTCCAAACCTTATTACAGCATTCAGTCCATAACAGTAAACCATTAACCAAAATTACTCCAACATAATGCATAGTATAAAAAAGATAGGAGATTACCATGTAAAAAAACAAGTATCAATTAATTTTATTCAGAATATCGAGTTCTTCAGAGGTAATTCTAACTATCAATTGGCAGGTTTTACTAATCTTCGCTTTAAAATACATCAATCTGATGATGACTAGTAAATACGCACGCAAAATAATGAAATAAAACCTTTCCACCTGTAAAATAACCGTAAAACAACTAGCTATACGTTACATGCAAATCGAAAACTACTAAATAGAAACATGAAAAAACACACAGCGAATAACGTAAACAAACACCAACGGCACCAGTTTGAGAATTCCAATTGAATGTACATATATGTCGGATATCGAAAAGCCTTCGAGAGGTCTCATAGATCCAGCCGAAGAGATTAGTCCAATTTATTCGACGCACTCTAGAACTATTACGATGAGTATTGAGGTTCTATTTTTAAATTAATTAATATATTGTTACCAGTCGTTGCTTATTAACTAACAATTTGTTTCTGCTGTAACTTAAAACTAGGTACTGATTTAGCAAGCCCTTACTTAGACTCTAATAATATAAAATAAAATAAAAGATAGTAGCATTTTTGAGTGTTTTTACTACTTAACTGGTGAATTGAAAAGTCCCCCGGCTACCATAGTAAAACACTTTTTTTTGGCAAAATTAGTTCTTTTTATTCAACATAATTCCCTTCAAGGGTGATACACTGATTATAGCAACCCTCCAACTTTTCGATATCATTTTTGTAGTACGATTTGTCCCTTGCTTCAAAATAGGCCTCAGTTTCGGCGATCACCTCTTCATTCGACGAAAATTTCTTTCCAGTGAACATTCTTTTGAGATCTGAGAACAGGAAATAGTCGCTGGCGGCCAGATCTGGAGAATACGGTGGATCAGGAAGCAACTCGAAGTCGAATTCATGGATTGTTGACACGTTGCATTATCTTGGTAAAGCAGCACTTTCTTTTTCTTCAAATGCGGTCCAATAAAGCTATCTAATAGTCACCGTTGATGGTCCTTCGTTTTTCAAGGTAGTCAATGAAAATTATTTCATGCGCATCCCAAAATACGGACGACATAATCTTTCCAGCCGACTGTTGCGTTTTCCCACGCTTTCGAGCGGGTTCATCGGACTTCGGAGTGAAATGACGTAGCCACGTTTCATCCCTCGTCACATATCGACGGAAAAATTCAAGTTTATTACGCTTGATCATCTTCAAACATTGCTCCGAATCATCAACTCGTCGTTGTTTTTGATCAAAAGTGAGCTCGCGCGGCATCCACTTTGCTCAGAACTTTCTCATACCCAAATATTCGTGAATATCTCTAAAGTGTCTACTATTGCATTCAAAATCATTTCGTGGATTTTTTAAATGTTTTCGTCGGTAACAATCTCTTTTGGACGTCCACTGCGTTTACCGTTTCCGGTGCTCATTTCACCACGTCTAAACTTAACATACCAATTCTCGATGGTTGATTTTCCTGGGGCAGTGTCCGGAAACTCGGCAACAAGCCAAGTTTTTGCTTCAACTGTATTTCTTCCCTTCAAAAAGCAATATTTTATCAACACGCCAAATTCCGTTTTATCCATTTTTTTCACAATAACAAAAGTTGCTTCACTCAAAATACTATAATTTACAAACTAATGATCCGACAGCTGTCAAATTTATACACGCATCTTTTGAGGCTTAGCTCTAACTAATCATATGGATTTAATTCTGATAGCGCTATCTATGTGTCAGGCCGAAGACTTTTCAATTGACCTGTTAGTATACTTGAGTACACAAGATCATATAGTTTGGTTCCAATGAATCTGCGTTCCAACTCAGCTTTGCCCAGGAATTACAGCACTTCGGCTTTCATCATAGGAATGGATACTTTCTCAATGTCTTGTTGCAAATCTCTTAATTTCCTATATAATAGTTGAATGAGTGTTATAAGAGAAAATACTCTTTATATTTTGTATTGTTTATATAGTTTATTTTATTCTCTCCTTATAGAAATCCCTTCTTTTTTTCTATCTATACTCAGTCTTCTTACTTTGGTCGGGGTTTCTACTGTCTTCTATAGCATTTATCTGAAATATTCATCTCAGGTTCGTTAAGTCGCCCTCTGGTGTTTCTATATTTCCATCCTGCGCTATAACTATCCTCACTAACTGAGTTATTCCTTTTCTATATTCCCTTGCACTCATTCAGTGTTTGAGATATTTTATTGTTCGCTTAATTCTCATCTTATCCATTGTTGTTACATCCCTTTTAACAATATCCACGTCTCGCCGCTGAATGTCAGGGTTGTAATTACTTTTTATTCATTTCTATTACTTCTATTTCTATGGCCAGATATTTGAATGTATTTATTTGTTCTATTTTTACATCCTTATTTTGGGTATTTATTACCATATAATCATGTATCATGATATTTATTATCACAAGTTCAAATTCTTACAAGAGAAACTATCAGAAAATAATATCGAGTTCAGAAATCATTTCAGTACGCTAAGATCAAAGACTTGACAATAAAAAATTGAAAACGTTCGATTTTATAGAATGAATTTTCCGAATAAATAGTAACAATAATAAGTGTTGCATAACTACAATTAAATAATAAGGAACTTCACTATTAAATAATATTTACCATTATAACGCTTCGTACTTTATGGGTTACGAGAGTCAAACATTAAAATCAAATTAGGAATATTATTTTGGGCGAAAGAAAGTGGTGAAAGTTGATGATCACCAATATACTTCATAATATATTGTGAATCTAATATGATTCAGTTGTTTTTAGATTCTAAGTTATTTTAGAGAAATGTCCAAAAAAATCAAGACTTTATTATTAAACGCTAATGTGCGTTATTTTGTTACAAAATACAGCAATACAATACTAGAAATCTTTCTCCCTGTTAATGTACCTACTCTAATTAACATACCTTTATTTTCAGGATTGTATCTGCGTGACGCAAAATATTGACATATTTCGTTGAAAAGTTGATATAATATATAAAAATATATTAGGGGTATGTCAATAATTGCGCCTTTCGCGTGTTAAACTAATAATTTATTGAGTTATGAGGTATACAAGAAACTACAAAAGAAAAGAGATTGTGGAAATAATAATGGAATTATTACCCCTTGATATTCAATAATCGGGAACCTGGAAATGATTTCAATCAAACAACCGTATTCATCACAGTGAATACAGAAAGTTTTTCATTAACGACAAGAACAACCAATTTCTAATGCCTGAAGACCTACCAGAAAATGTAATTTGAATTAGAAACAATTTAATTCAGATTACATATCAGGTCTACAATTTAATTTTCAAGTATTTACTAAGATTTCCCTTTTTTGATAATATCTTTATTAGATATACTTAGTACAGTCTTAATTATAAATTAATTTATCACTATATTTCATTTCTACTTGGATTAATTAACAAGCAAGACGAATGCGAGATAAATAAATCAATATGTATTCCTTAATTATAAAATTATAATAACTTATCGCTATAGTTTACACTAAAGGTTTACACTTTATGTAAGTTCGTATGGTTTTGTTCGCTTCAAGCATCCTGCGCGCTGTCCAGCAGTTGTATTGCTTCCACATTAGTATGATTTAATAACCTTTATTCGTGTTTTAAGGCAAAATCTTGGATGAATTCGCAAATCCATTTGATTTCCACGTCATCGTGCAGTTCTTCGTTGGTTACGTAGAGACAGACATTGGTAATTAATCGAAGAATTTTGTTTTGACGGCGTCGGATGACTAGTTGATTTAAATTTTTACTTTTATCTTACTTGCTTTTTTTTAGTTTTGCTTTTAACTAACATGATGTTTTCAATTTAATCTACCGTCAAGATGGATGCCAAGATATTAAGCTGATTGTGCTTGAGGAATCGGGCATCCATTGAGTGATATAGGTAGGTTTGTTGAATAGAATAATATATATAGATTTGGAGCTATTAAGTTGAATTTTCCAATATTTAGTGCATTTGTAGATTTTGTTGTCTGTCACGTACTTTTTCTACTGCTCTAGGCAGAGACATGTTAGCATAATAATTGTATCATCAGCAAAGGATCTAAGTAGTGTTTATTTCGTTGTTCGGATTTCAGCAGTGTAGAGTAAATACAAGAGAGGTCCTAAGACGCTACCTTGTGGAACTCCAGCCGAAATAATTTTAATTGTCGAGAATGCCATTTCGTGCGAGACCCTAAATTTTCCGGACTCCAGCAGTTGACAATAGTTAGTTAGTCATCTCCGAAAGATGAGAATAAGTAGCGACTATCGATGGACAATATTTTGAATAAGATACATTGTACCGATTTTTCACAATAAAGATTCAATTTTTTTAAAATCCTTTAAAACTAATTTTTATGCTTAAAATATCCTTTCACTTTACTAACACGCGATAATACAGGAGAGGTCCTAAGACTCTATCTTGTGGAACTCCAGCCGAAATAATTTTAAATGTTTCGCGCGAGAAAACAAATTAGAATAAGTACCGATTTTTCACAATAAAGATTCGATTTTTTTCTAAATTCTTTAAAACTAATTTATATGCTCAAAATATCCTTTCACTTTGCTAACACGCGATAATTTGCGATCTACCAAAGGCGCATGTCATGCTAATTAGCCTGATGATTAGTTGTGCGCGTTGATCAAAGAGAATCGTGAAACGACGACCGTATCGGACAGGTGGTCTCACTGACCACGGTTAAATTCAACATTCCATTACATATTGCAGATACAGTAACGCAAAAGCACCGGTTAAGCGTCTGAAATCGGATGCATCAATGTAACGATAACGCGGTACCATCTATAGGAATCGGACGTGTATTATTGTGATTCGCATCAAACGTAACTAAACATTGATGGCTTGCCGTCATTGTAACTATAATCGGGAATATTTTCTTTCGGGTCTCAACCAGTTTTATCCCACGGATTTCTGCTCGCGTCATTTTCTTATTGTAAAACTTCAAATCGTCTTTATGTATTACAGAAATCACGTAATATAAACAGTTATCATCACACAATGAATATTATTTCCATTTCACTATATAAGAAAAAAAGCCTAAAAGTCCTCCAATCACTTAAAAGTATGTTTAAAGGAAATTAACCGTAAAAATTAAATCCGTATATAATTTAATAACGCCAAGTTACGAGGGTCACTATTTATTTTTCGGGAATAGGAGAAAAACAAATAGTTAAGCTACGAATATATTTTTATTGTTTTTCAAAGTACTCGCCACGATGATCGATACACTTTTGGATGCGCTTAAACCAATTTCCAAAACATGTATTCCATTGATTCCATCCGAATGATGTATCTTCGAAACATGATATTTGAATGCTTCAATAGCTTCTTCGGGCGATGTAAATCGTTGACCACGCAGTTAATTCTTCACGTATGGTAACAAAAAGAAGTTAATGGGTGCGAAATCGGGGTTGTACGGCGGATGACCCATCAATTCGATGTTTTGAGTGCTCAAATAGTCTCTTGTTTGAGCCGATGTGTGAGAGCTCGCATTGTCATGATGAAGACAAAATGTGCTGAGTACGTATATCGTCAAAAATATCAAACTTTACAAGGGAACCGTCAGATGGACTCACATGACAACAGTTTTGCCAATTCTCGAAGAATAAACAGTGACGCTTGTACTAGAGATACTCCTATTTATGTAATTTATAATTTATTATATTTGTTTAAATTAATGGTGTTTTAGGATTATTTTATCTTAAATGGGTACTAGTATCATTACTATTAGTGATTTTGTGAAGTGGCAGCACAGTATACGCGCGTCATTTGTCAATTGGGTGACGTTTCTTCACATTCAGTCATTATCTATATAGATATTACAATTTCATTACTTTTAACCGACTTCTGTGTCAGAAACAATCAAAATACAAGTAAACCTCCGTATAATAATATTTTTGCTATGTTTTGTCTATGAATTTACATATTATTAATGGTTGCTGCTCTCCAAACATTCCTAGAGATAGATAGCAGCTATTGCTTGAGTTTCAAAGTCCGAGTCGAAAACCCTCTTGAAAACTTAACCTTTTACCACTAGATTTTCAAATAACTTGAATATTACTGATAGCAACATAATGCCAAATATTGATAAACTATTTATACAGCATAAAAGCTAAGGCATCATAAAAGCATCATAATAAAATAAAACCATGAACTACTTTTAACCGGTAAACGATGTTAAAGAACCAGGTATATAATGATGATGTCTCGTTAAAATGTCCGAAGAAGCAAAGAAATAATGTCGGTTATCAGATAAATAACACCTTATCCAATATAAAGAAACCGCAATAAGAAGCAGCTGCAACGGCGATCCCTATATTTAGTTCGAACATTTGGACATTTAGAATATTACAATTTAAACGATAAATTAATTGTTTTTATACGGCGTCGCTTGATTGGCAATTAAAAAGCACTTGTTAAATCATCCGGATGTCAACAATTAAGTTTTTGCATGGTGGATGAGCGTTCACATATTTATCACACTCTCAGCTGTCGAGATTCAGTATATCTATTTATGTGTGTTAGTTGTTTCCTGTTTCCTAAACTCGTAATCATTGCGTTGCAGCTCGAAACGTTAAAAAAGCATCTAAAACATGAGAAAACGAATGCAACAAAGTTAATCCTCGAAATAAACTGGTATTTAAATTTATTAACAATACTAATATGAGAAGAATGATATATGCTGCCTTTTTGTTGTTAGACAGATGTTTTTGATATTTAGATCAGTATGATTTGGGTTATATAGTTGTTTCGCATCAATATTTTACTTTAAATACTTTAGATGCGGTTTTTTTCAATAGATAGAGTGATTCAAGAGGAAGGTTTATATGTATAATACATGCATTATATACTAAGGCAACATTGCTAATTTTAGAGGTTTCTAACGTGATGTCGTAAATTAACCTATTTTTTTAGGCTTATTTAGCAATTGGCAAAAATGCTGCCTAACCCTACGAGTTAGATCAAATTAATGTACTACAGTATTGTACAGCATAAAAAGGTCTACAAAAAAGTCCGCGATGGTATATGTTTATCTTTTAGGGATAACCCACATTAACCATTTTTATTGTTTACTTTTTACGTGAGAAAATGGCTTATTTACGAAGCTATTTTAAGCAATACGGCATTAATCCTTATGGAATTAAATACCTTAAATACAGTGTGCAATTAATATAGATCAATATGGTTCCTTACAGCATGTAAATTAAACAAATATTTTCGGAGATATTACAAATTTAAAATTTGCGTTTAAAAATGTGTAATGTAATAAAAATTTTATGAATTTAGATATTCCAAAGATAGCAGGAAATCTTCATAGTAAGTATAGGGGAAGAGTAATTGTTTTACTCCAAATTTAATGCGTGCAGGCCAAGGGCAGTAATGAATGAACCAAAAATACTGGATCGATTTTAATCATGTTTTCATTGAGTGACATAGGCATATATATTTTATGCCCGTGCAAAGTCGGAGGGGGCCGCTATGTTTTTATATACAACGTTCATATTTTTTCTGTAGTGTATTTAATTTAATATCAGCATTGCACCCGTGCGAAGCCGGGGCGGGTCGCTAGTAATAAATAAAATACAATCAATATTATTTGATTGTAATACATCATTATTTTAAGAAGTGGTGTGTACCCATTTGTACAGAAACGAAAAAAAGGAGACGTCGTTTTCTTAGGAAGCAATCGGCCTTATCACAAAAATGATTTTGTCGAGCTAAAAGTCGCAAATTATCTCGATTAAGTATAAGACAAAATGAATATTATCTTATGTACCTGTCATTTGTTTTGTACTGTCAATATTTTTAAAGTTTTTGTTTTGTGCTGAAAAGGATTTTTCAAAATTCCAATTAGATGGAAGCAGATTCATTTGGAGCCTTCCTTCAAGCCAAACACTAATTTTACCACATAATAAAGCATCAAATTTTGTATAAGATATCCGATTTTTAGTTATATATCTCTAAACTAACCAAAAATTGATAAATACACCAAGAGAATACATTTTTTATAGGAATAGAAACAACCGCTTTTTCTCACCCTAATAAATAGTTTTACGCAGCAATCTTGATCTACGATTATCGTAATTAAATTCATCAAATATTATTCATAAGTTTACGCCCACTGAAAAAATCCACAGGCAACCGCGATTAATTAAATTATCGAAAAACAAGTATTATAAGTCAACAAGAACCCCACCCAAAATAGCCTAACTTAATTTGCATTTTTATAGTGATATTTGGGCGCTGGAAGTTAAGACACGTCATTTACATCGAATCATTGAATAAATACCATATTTTATAACTTGCCGGTGATGATATCAGGGCAGATTCTTGAAGATTTACGAGAGTTTACGAATGGGCTTGAGTAATAAGATACAGTTACATGTTGAGGTATGTTGTTTAAAGATACGCAAAATATGAAGACAATTTTTTAAAATGTATCGTTGTTGACTAACTTACAATTGGTTTTTACAATAACTTAAATCTATATAACTTTAATCTATATATCTTAGTCTCTGGTGTAATAATGTTTATATATGTAATCACTACACTACACTACTCTACGCAAGATTAAATTATTGATTCTTTTTTAGTCTGTAACCAATTCTAGTGTTATCCAAGAGTTGCATTACTTCGATATTGACGTGATAATGGGGTCTGTCCTTGTATCTCCTTGCAATTCTTTTGATATCCTGAGTGACAGTCCGTATCAAAAAGTTTCGGTGTAAGTACTCAGTCTTGTAGTATATGGGTACGTCTACAATGCTTGTAAATTGTATTCTCTTTATATCATTTTTGGCAAAGCATCCCCGTAACTGAAATCTATATGTCCAATATAGATTTCAATATTTGCTTGTATAATTTCAATTTTTATGTACTAATAATTACGATTGTCTTCCAATTAACCAATACATTTTCTTATATATTAACTCCAGTTCTTTCCTTTCCTTTCATACATGTACAAGACTCATTCTGAGATATTTAGCGTTATTGCTATATGGAATTATGAAGTTAAAAATGATTTTAAATCTGATCTGAATCAAATAATCTTTTAATCATTGTATAAATAATGCTTCAGTAGAGAATCTCACTGGACAGGGTCACTCACAGAAACTGCTTCAATATGTCATATTGAACAACTTGTTGAAGAACAAGTTCAAACCTTTAAATGGTTCAGACCATTTTACATGAAATAATGATTTTAATTTTACTTTTTTAATATAATAACTCCGCCCTTTCCAGGTTATTATCCCGACTTTAACGTAAGGTCTGCGGCGATAAAAACACCTTAAATAATGTGATAATGTACCTGGTTTCTTCAATCATAAAACTGCGCATTTAAATGTTACGCTACGGTAATTTCTTTAAAAAGGTGTTAATTTAAATGTTTGGCGAATGGTTTCATCGCTGATTAGCAATACTGTGGCCATTCGAATTCTTCCTCAAGAATCTAAGATGATCGGCAGCACACCATAAATGTAATATAAATCATTACCACTAAAAATTACATTTATACTATTTATTCTGTTGAAAAATTGTTTATAGTGTAAAAATAGACGCATTAAATATTTGAGAAACGATAGTTGGTTTAGTTTGATTCGTTCATATAGACATGATTACTAAAATGTTAGTTAAGAAAATGTAAAGCGCCACAGTACATTCGAACAATTTCAAGCTTTAGTAGAGCTTGCCTGTATTTTTTACTGTTTTAGATCCTTCTAAATCTCTCCAGTATCTATCATAACGAGAACTTTGTTTTTATACATACTGCTTTCAGTGATCATACACTATGATGCACATTACTCGCTAATTTCGTCGGCCATAGGCTTTTATACGCCTTATCGCACACTCTGCGTTAATGTCCTCCCCTTTTACAACTTTCAGTAGCTCTTCGCACCTAACTACCTTCACATAAAACTTAATTTATAAATCCTGATATTGTCTGGTAATATTTTGTTCTAACAACGGAAGAACAACAAGTTAAAATTTGGTTAGATGGTTTGAACTCTGCCTAAGAATTAGCAACACGATGTCTAATAAATTGGCAACACTAAAACCAACGCACAAATAAAAAAAATGTGTCGCTATTACTCTATTTTAAACCTTAATAATTAACAGTCACGCTTATCTACCGTATAAATAGCGTGAAATTCAAATATGTCGTGAGTTTGTTACACCCAAGACATTGACTCAAACTCCACATCATATCAACAACATATAAAAAAACCGTCATAAACTAGGCTACGAATAATTTTATGCAACATCTAAATTACGAAGAGGAATATTTTCTATCGCGTTACCCATGGAAAAAAGTGAAATTACTATGTAACCAACACGCAACGATTTATATGCGCTGATAATTAAAATTTCTTGATTTGAATAAATTGGATATTAATCACGATTTCATTTTTAAATTACCCGATGATTTATACCACATATCATTAAGTTATACGAAACCACGGTACATTAAAGGATTTATAAATGTTCGAGATTTATACGAGTTATAAATAGAAAGATAATTACGGAAGGTATTCGCTATGGAAATCGACAAATTCATTACCCAAACTCAGGGGGAGTTAATGTTGGGTGTTGTGAACGTTCTGCGTTTAGAGCTTCATAAATTACGACCATGTCTGTCGTAAATTTAATAATATGATTTGGAAGTAACTGTTTGCTTTGGTAGATTATTGGTTTTGTCGTAAAGGAAGGATATGTCATAATATAACCATTTTTATAGTGCGAAAACGATTTTAAGTACGATAGATCGTAAAGCATCACAGGATACATGAACGTTATCATATCATTTCTGCTCACATATAATCTCAAAACTGTCACTATGACATTAATATAATGTATATACCGGCTCATCGCGAGATATCCAAAACGATACACCAAGAAATCAAATCCAAAACAAAAATGATATAAAAATTCAGCTTTACTCTGTTTGTGTTCTCAAAATTCTTTTTTGAAATTGAAGTCAAAATGTCGCCTAAGTGTTTTGCCATCTTTTAGACATTAGAGGAAAGGCTGTAAATCGTGTGGCGACAAGAATTACGTATGCGAGAACAAGATGAATGCCGCACTTTCCTCAACAGTTATGAAGCAATATCAAATACAATTTCAATCACATTTAAACATCACGCAATCTATCGGCACATAATGAAACTGATTCTGAAGTTGATATATAACTGGTCAATTGAAAAGTTCCCGTCCTACCATAGTAAAACACATTTTCTGGCAAAATTAGTTTTATTTTTTATTCAACATAATTCCCTTCAAGGGTGATACACTGATTATCGCGACCCTCCAACTTTTCGATACCATTTTGGTAATACGATTTATCCTTTGCTTCAAAATAGGCCTCAGTTTCGTCGATCACCTCTTCTTTCGGCGAAAATTTCTTTCCAGTGAGCATTCCTTTGAAACCTGAGAACATGAAATAGTCGAAGAAGCAATTCGAAGCCCAATTCATGGATTCTTGCCATCGTTTTTACTGCAGCACTTACTTTTTCTTCAAGTGCGACTGTTTTTCGGCAATTTCGTCCTTCAAATGGTTGGACCGTTATGACCACCCTATATAACGCTATGTAGTAGTCGCTGTTGATGGTCTTTGCTTTTCCAAGGTTGTCAATAAAAATTATTCTATGCGCATCTCAAAATACAGACGCCATAACCTTGCCAGCCGATTGTTGCGTTTTCCCACGCTTTGGAGCGGGTTCATCATGTGCAGTCCACTCGGATGACTGTCGATCGGCCTTCGGAATGAAATGATGGAGCCATATTTCATCCATTGTCACATTTCAATGGAAAAACTCGGGTTTATTACGCTTAATCATCTTCAAACACTGCTCCGAATCGTCAACTCGTCGCTGTTTTTGGTCTAAAGTGTCAAAGTGTAAAGATATCTTTAGAGTGTTGTCACAGAGTGTTCGGAGAGTTTTCAATTGACCTGTTATGCCCGTTTTTGTTGTATATCTCATGTAGTTTCAACTTTCCGATTATTTCTGAAAAGACAACTTCATTAAGAAAACCTGGAGTATCTACAAGATCCATCTCATTGTAAGGCAGTGTTTGAATTAATATTTGATGATTAAATGATGAATTATTTCAGATTTCCTATAAGCCTGGCTGAACGTTTTGTTTTATGCAATTTATATCATATATACCATAAAAATATTCTTGTTTTTTCAAATGTTTGTTTAAATAATTACAAGATAATTTTTTAAATTCACCCATTTTTCCGAGAAAAGTTATTACTTCTCAGAAAACAAATTAGACTTACGACCATTCCCATCAGGATTCGAACTGGCAACAATTTCGAAATGGAAACCATCGCAACAGTAGGTGGACCGTCCTGTCGCCCTACACCAACCAAACCGGCAAACTATTTTTTACTTTCCTGATACCTGATGGAAGCTAGCAAAAAATAAATTTATACAATACATCTTTATTCTATCAATATCGTGGTGAGAGAAATGATACAAAATAATAGCACTGATATAATTTCACACTAAAAATATTTCTAAAAAAAATTAATGCAAATTCTACATTATGAAAGACTTGATATGCAATCAGCTTTATATCTTCATTTAAATAAAATGATGAAAATATTTATAAGGTGTTTCATATGTATAGTATTTTGATCAACGGTATATATCGGTAGAAATGCAAAATATCAACGCAAACTGTTAAATAATATAGCCTAACTGTTAAATTCAATGGTTCTGACATTTCTGTGGATAAAATAATAGTTTTCCAGTTAGTATTACTAAGCAATTCTCAAAAAGGGTATATTTCAATATATTACATGACTGTAAATTATTGGCGTACATTGACACCTCAGCAAGCCCTGTATTACAAGCTCTTAAAACCGAATGAAACTGTCTCTGAAACATCCGATGTTAATTGAACAAATTAAATTAGCAATAGCGAGCAACAAACACAAAGTCATCATCTTGCATGACAACGTTTCATCACATGTTGTGGATAGACTGTTGCAGCTCCAAGAGGAAGCTGTGCCGTACCCAGTGTACTCGCCAGATATAGCACCTTTTGATTGATACTTGCTAGAAAATGCTGCAGAAGTGCGAAAACGGATCATTGATTGGATCGCTGTCAAACCAACATCTTTCTTTCTACACAGTACCACCGTGTTGTCAGAAAGATGGCATAAATTATATCATATATATTAGTTATCATATAGGGTGGTCATTTTTCTTAGCAAAACCATTTTTAAACTAAAAATTTATCAGAATACATACTATATATAGAATAAAATTTGCTAATGTCGTTCCTAATTACACATCAAATCCCACACGGAACCAGATTTTCCAGCTCTATATCTTCGCATTAAACACGCTTATAAGGAAATAAATAAATATTTCACCGATCCGTACATCAGCAGGATTTATCATCAATATAATTTTAATTAACACTTTTAATTAACCTGCTTGAGTCCACCTTGCTGATACAGAAATTATGGCGTCAGCAAAAAAAGATAACCATCGGTCTCCGACGTCTTCATTACGGTTAACAGAATGATGATAATTGGCCGAGACGAATTAAAAAAATGAAGTGGTAAACGGGCTCGAAGCTATTAGATGATCTAAGTTCGATTTATGTCCATTGATAACGTAGCCATCACCGTTAGTATCCAAGAGATCGAACTGTAAGAAATCATAAAAATTTCGACATAAACTCTAATAATATATGTGAAATACTCAAGAGTTTTTAAAAGCGTTTTCTTGTTTTATATTACTTCAATATCTACAATAATATTTCATCACTGATATTTAATAAATATATAAACAACCATGAATAAAATTTGAGGTATTTTCTTGTACGTTTTACTAGCTACTACTTAGTCTCATATTCTCATATTTCTGTTTGTATGACGATTGTCTTCTTTTCTTCTTCTTTCAATTTTCAACTTATGAACATCAAATATAATGATCTATTCTCTCTTATAGATATCTATTCTCTGTTTTCATTAAAAATTGTGTCTCATAATTTGTGAACACATTATTGATCTTAATACAGAATTATATAGATATAATTATTTCGTTCTTACTAATATGGATTACCTAAAAATAATTGCAAAACATACTATAGTAAAGTATATAATAGTATAGTACAGTACAGTATAGTATAGTATAATATTTTATAATATAGTATAGTATAATATAAAATAGTATAGTATAGTATATAATATAGAATAATATAGTATAGTAGTATAGTAGTGTAAATAATCAAGAAGAGGAAATTAAAAAGGGAAGTCTTCGTAATAAGCTTTAATTATCATTAAACCAAAATAATAAGAAAAAAATTATTATTATGTTTACATCAATAACATTTAAGGTATAAATAACAACTAGAGTATTGTATAATCTTATGATCAAAAAAAAATTATCTGCAATATCGAAAAAGACACTGTATCGATAGTACTATACTATTCCTTAAAAACATATTATATATATATTTTAAATATATATATATATATATATATATATATATATATATATATATATATATATATATATATTTAGTACATTGCCTTTAATATAGGAAAACTATGTAGTAATATGTAAAAACTCTAATTCTTATTGTTCTCAAATATTTAGAAAATTTACTGTATTCATTTTCCAAAATAGTTTAAAATATTTTGGAAATATATAATTAATTTCAGTATAATTATCTTATTTGACTCAATCTGTTACAACTTTTTTTATATACTCTTTAGACGTTGTGTAACAATAAAAGTAAAATAGGTATCTACAATATCGAAAAAGAGACTGTATCGATAATTCTATACTTGTTAAAGAACCAATAATTTCCGTTTACAATTACAGGTATTTCGACTTTTTAAAAACATATTATATAGATGTTTTTAATGGTTATACTGTATATTTAGTATATTGCCTTTAATGTACGAAAACTATGTACAATGTGGGGCAAAACTCCCACTACCATTTTGATTGCATCCTGTAGTATATTAATATATAAAAATTCTGATATTGTTCTCAAATATTTAGAAAATTTACCGTATTCATTTTCCGAAATGGTTTAAAATATTTTGGAAATATATAATTAATTTCAGTATAATTATCTTATTTGATTCAAACTATTACAACTTTTTTTATATACTTTTTAGATGTTGTGTAATAATAAATATAAAATAGGTATCTACAATATCGAAAAAGAGACTGTATCGATAATTCTATACTCGTTAAAGAACCAATAATTTCCGTTTACAATTACAGGTATTTCGACTTTTTAAAAACATATTATATAGATGTTTTTAATGGTTATACTGTATATTTAGTATATTGCCTTTAATGTACGAAAACTATGTACAATGTGGGGCAAAACTCCCACTACCATTTTGACTGCACCCTATAGTATGTTAATATATAAAAATTCTGATTCTTATTGTTCTCAAATATTTAGAAACTTTATCGTATTCGTTTTCCGAAATGGTTTAAAATATTTTGGAAATATATAATTAATTTCAGTATATTTATCTTATTTGATTCAAACTGTTACAACTGTTTTTTTATATACTTTTTAGATGTTGTGTAATAATAAATGTAAAATATGTTTTTATAAATCTTAAAACATTTTATTATAGAATAGAGGCAGATGGTTAATAGGGATATATCATTCACGGTACATAAAATTGAATCTGAAAATGTTATTTGCTCATACCTAAATGAATTTTCATTAGGAATAATCTTTATTAATAAAATATAATTCGTTATTTGTTTTACTTATTACATTAGTACTAGTCGTTGCAAACTAATCTACAACTTGCCTTACCAATAACTTACATCTAGCTAAATATCTAGGAGGCGATGGGTCCTATCGTAGTCTTTGGTGTAATAATATCTATGTATTAACACTGATCCTTTGCCATTAAATGCACCTCATTACATTACACTACACACGATCAAAGGGTTTCATTATTTTAGTCTTATTATTCGTGAACTGCACATACACAGATTTATTTTCGCTAATTTTTGAGCTAAGGTTTGAGTCAAATTATTTATATTATAGTCTGTTGTAATTTTGGTGTGGCTTCTTCGTTTTGGTTTTCGATGGCAAAAAGGCAGTATCATCAGCAAATGTGTAGTAGGTAGGTACATTTGTCCCAATACATCTCCTTATAATACATCTGCTTTAGCTTCTTTAATTGTAGAGTAAGCTTCTTCTTGTTTATTATGGAAGTCTAAATATTCTGACCGTAATGTAAGATTTTAATAGTTCAATGTCTTGTTTCGTTAACATTTTCTGTAGCTTATGAATAATGCCATTATGCCATACCTTATCAAATGTTTGTGCTATATCTAAGAATATAAGCTAAAGAACATACCTTTTTACCTTCATAGGCTTATAGGCTTCAGTTATATATGTTATTCTATGAACCTGAACAGAATTATTAAAAGTTTGTTAATAAACCAGAAATGGTGAGTCGGTATCAGGTTTTTTCTCTATATCTATACAATCGGTTTTATTCTTTTTAACATGAACTTTTCAAATATCTTGGATATTACTGATAGCTGTAACATATATCCATAGGCTTTTATTTCATTTGGTGATTATTCGTTATTGATAAAGAAAATATATAATCTTTATTTTATAGAGAAAAATTTTTTTATCGTCCAATCAAATTACAATAAGAGAAATCTATTGTCCAAGATTTATGAATTTATTTGGACAATATTCTAAAAAAAATCTCCAACGAATTATCAGATTTATTTTGAGAACTAATTTTAATATACCCATGGGGGCAAAAATCAATTTTTGCACTTCCTTTATATCACCGCTTTCTTTTCTACTTTATATTTAGAATTGCCATTCAATTTCCTGTTTACTTTCATCTGCGAAATTTCTCTAAAACCTTGATCGAAATCTCGTAGTCATCTCTACACAGAAGCGTTAATTTGATTCCGTTTTACCGTATTGACGTCGAATATATCACGGTGAATCGTTACGGAAAGACCCGGTGTGATGTACGAACGATTTCTGTCGACTTAATTATTTCATCTATATTCAAAATTATCGAATAATTACTGTTATCTACACCTTCGTGGTCGTTCCACTGTATTACCGTTATTTAACAACCTCAACGGAGAAAAAAAAAATGTGAAATAACAACCGTTTACCGACGAGGGCCATATGGTCCACCGGTTCGGACCATTTAATCGGCAATTCCTAGTATTAACGAGGATGATCATCGAAGACTTGGTGCGATGCCGATTCTCTTGATGTTTTTTCTTCACGCCTATCGACGCATCAGTTCAACGAACGCTCACCCCAGGCGAAGAGGAAAATCGTAATTCTGATAATTGGTGCCCAACAATACCTGGCAGGAGTTGCGTTCGTGATAATTCCCTAAGTATTTGATTTATTTGATCGTAATTAATGATAATAGTGCTTTTCGGTCTTTCTTCTTTTATTTCTGAAGTTTTAATGTAAATATTAACAAATATTTATGTTTTCTATTGGGTTAAAACACTGTCGTTGGCTGAGAGAGTAACGCAAATTGACATTTGGATGTTTGGAAATATAAATTGTCTACAATAACTTTTAATCTGTATGAACTCTATCAGAAACACGGAAGAAGCAACTGACAAATAATGGATATCGAGAACAAATATTACAAAGATTCGAAATTAACAGTTATTGGTTATTGACTTGAATAGTGACTCAGAAAATGGCAATGACTGAATAAAACTTTCATGATGTGGGATCATGGTCCAATGCTGACAATTACCAAGACAGAGTGATGAGAGTGGAAACAACTAAAGAACATTTAGAGCATCGCATAACCTATTTTGGGTGGAGTTCCACAGGGTAGTGTTTTGGAACCACTTCTGTATCTGCTCTATAGGGCTGATATCCCAACAACAAAAGAAACAGTACTTGGAACATTTGCCGACGACACAGTTATCATGGCTAAAGATGTATCTCGGTCTAAGGCCGTAGAAAAAGTATAAGTACGGGTCAAAAGATCTACGAATGGACTAGAGATTGGAAAATATAGCTTCCAAATCCGTCCATGTTAATTTGCGCTACGGCGAAATGACAAAATCCTAATTATATCTACTGACGGAGGCCCGATTCCTCAAGCAGAATCAGGCAAAAACTTAGGAATATATCTCGATGGTAGATTAAACTGGAAACATCATTTTAGACAGAACAAATTAAGCTCAAAGTCAAGCAACTGTATTGATTGGTCGGAAAATACTCTCAACTTGACCTAAAATCAAAGAGACTAGTTTATCAGTCAATCATAAAGCCAACTTGGACCTATGGAGTGCAAATATGGTGTTGCACTAAAACATCAAAGCAACTAGTGATCACGCACCCAAAACAAAGTTCTACGATTAATTACCAATGCTTATCGCTCCGTAACCAACGAAGTGCTGCACAATGACCTCGAAATAAAATGGATATATGAAGTGATTAAAGCATTGATTGAAATATTAAAATTAATAAATCGCAGGGACGTGGAAGCAGTACAGCTAGCTACTGGACGCGTGACATTAGAAGAGTGAAACGCACCAAACCACACGAACTTGTTTAGTGTATAAGTGTATTCTTAACCTTAGCTTCATCCCATGAAGATCCAGTCACAGCATCAATAAACCTACAAACCCACCTGGAGCAAATACAATTATGGTTGAAGACATGGCGCATTAAAGCCAATGAATCAAAATCCACGCATATAACGTTTACCCTGCGTAGAAGAACATGTCCACCAGTAAATATCAATCATTGTCAACTCCCCCAAGCAGAGCATGTTAAATATCTTGGTATGCATTTAGATCGACGCCTAACCTGGAAGAAGCACATACTCTCTAAACGGAAACAACTAGGACTAAAATTATATCAAATGTATTGGCTCATTGGGCGCAAATCCAAGTTATCATTAGATAACAAGGTATTGCTGTATGAGTCTATACTCAAGCCCATTTGGACATATGGAATTCAACTATGGGGTACCGCTAGCAAATCTAATATATCCATCATTCAACGGTTCCAAAATAAGGTGTTGCGTGCCATTGTTGATGCTCCGTACTATATTTCAAATAAAGTGATACAACGCGATATTCCTCTAGAACCTATAACGAGTGTAATCCAACGTGTTTGTGTGAAGTACTTCGAAAGAGTGTCAGTGCATCCCAATGTACTCGCTAATCAGCTAAATATGCGACGTGATAGTGAAGTGCGTAGACTAAAACGTTTAACACCACCTGATCTGATTACTGGACATATGTAGAGTTTAGAATAAGCATTAGAATAAGTCTAATTAATTAAGATAATATTTTGTACAGAAGATTGCTTAATGAAGTGATTTTCTACATGCCATGTATATATAATATAAACAGAAGAAATACTTATTGCCAATAGGGCAGATTGTGGACTCACGAAGAGTAATAAAAAAAAAAAAAAAAAAAACCTTAGCTTAAGTAGATTAGTTTTATTTTAATTTGGGTAATACATACTGATGTATAGATCCCAGTTATAATAAATTAAATTATTAATTAAGACTGTACTAAGCATATTTAATGTAAGATGTGACTCTGTGATAAAAAAATTAGTTAGAGTGTATGAGAAGAGAATGAATATTAACTCTTTTGCATATATGGTAAATGCATTAGGGAGAATGCAGTGGTAAAATCTAATTTTATCAAGATAAATATATACAGGTAGAAACAGAAGAAACGCATAAATACAGGAGAAATAAAGGAGACAAGCAGTTTAATACCAAAATGACTTGTTAAGGAAACACTGCAACGAAGGAAACAACAACTAAATGTAAAAAGATAAACATGGTCTCTAATGAAGGTAAATTACTCAAAAATATAAAAATATTGTTAATTAGGTGTATTAGGCCTCCATTCGATAGCACTATACACTATATAAAATATTAAAATCACTACATAGTATAAAACAAAGTCGCCTTTTCTGTCCCTATATCCCTATGTGCGCTTAAATCTTTAAAACTACGCAACGGATTTTGATGCGGTTTTTTTCAATAGATAGAGTGATTCAAGAGGAAGGTTTATATGTATAATACATGCATAATATACTAAGGCAACATTGCTAATTTTAGAGGTTTCTAACGTGATGTCGTAAATTAACCTATTTTTTTAGGCTTATTTAGCAATTAGCAAAAACGCTGCCTAACCCTACGAGTTAGATCAAATTAATGTACTACAGTATTGTACACCATAAAAAGGTCTACAAAAAAATCCGCGATGGTATATGTTTATCTTTTAGGGATAACCCACATTAACCATTTTTATTGTTTACTTTTTACGTGAGAAAATGGCTTATTTACGAAGCTATTTTAAGCAATATGGCATTAATCCTTATCGAATTAAGTTCCTTAAATACAGTGTGCAATTAATATAGATCAATATGGTTCCTTACAGCATGTAAATTAAACAAATATTTTCGGAGATATTACAAATTTAAAATTTGCGTTTAAAAATGTGTAATGTAATAAAAATTGTATGAATTTAGATATTCCAAAGATAGCAGGAAATCTTCATAGTAAGTATAGGGGAAGAGGAATTGTTTTACTCCATATTTAATGCGTGCAGGCCAAGGGCAGTAATGAATGAACCAAAGATACCGGATCGATTTTAATCATGTTTTCATTGAGTGACATAGGCATATATATTTTATGCCCGTGCAAAGTCGGAGCGGGCCGCTATGTTTTTATATACAACGTTCATATTTTTTCTGTAGTGTATTTAATTTAGTATCAGCATTGCACCCGTGCGAAGCCGGGGCGGGTCGCTAGTACTATATATACAACAATATTAAAATAAATTATATTTGATAAAATCTTTTTTGTTTCATTATTTTATTTATTGTAGATTTTTATTATATATCGAAGCCAAAATAAAAGTCTTAGTTGATGACGTGATAAGTTCATTATTTTTTGGCAGGATTATATGCTAAGAGACGCCGTTGGTTGAGGAATGATACAATAACCCATTATCTCTTGGGCAAGTTATCTTAGAAATCTCTTCTCTAACATCGATAATTCCCCACCATCCTTGGCATTAACATCAATCCCGACATCTTCGGTTAAACCAAAAACGGCAGTCCAATAAAAACCGCGAATTTACTGCAACCGTCGATTCCGATTTCCTCGGCTCGGGCCTAGAGCGAAATCCGATTGGTCACTTACCGTTAAAATCGTCCACGCATATCCCTAGGTCCTCTCTATAGGCGGGCAGATGCGAGTGACATCTGCAGGTGCAGAGATCCTCCGAGTTGACAGGAGTCGCCGTACCGCTACTCAGGCCGATGCAGGTCTCCTCGTTGCAGCGATACAGTTTATCTGTAAACGTTAGATTCGTCAGAGTCTACTTAATTATACAAATAGTCGACAAGCGATGCGCCGTTCGACAAGAAGGAGACGCGGGGACCAAACGACAGATGGTTACGTAAGAACCGTTAGAGTGTGTATGACAGAAGGTGCCAACGTTTCTTATTTAAATCCGTTTCAGTTTTTAATGTGTTTTGTGTCGGTACCTTTTTTACGACAAAGCTGGCGTGTCAGATGGTACTGCAGATGATATTATTACGAAATATTTGTAATTTAATTAATTTTTTTACGTACGGTATAAAGTACGCTGAACCACTGATAGATCTAGACCAGTACTGCTTTTTTCTCAGGTTTGTTTGCTACAATAAACAGGAAATAATATGCAGCGAAAGGTGGTGTATAGGAAATCGAACTAGATCGTCTGTATAATCAATGTGATCAAAGAAAAGTCATAAGATATAAAGTAAATTAGGATAATTGTGTCTAATAATAAACATATAAACATATCAAGATGACATTGAAATGAATGGAAACTATAATCGCTAAAATGTATAAAGAAAAACACAAATGCCATATGGTTGTACGGGGAATGACTGTAGAAGTAAAAAATGAGAATGTGTTAAAAAGAAACTAGTAAACTAGTTAGTAAACTAAAAAAAGCGTGTCCAAAAAAAGAGAGACAAATTCAGAAAGAAATCACTACATAGTATAAAACAAAGTCGCCTTTTCTGTCCCTATATCCCATGTGCGCTTAAATCTTTAAAACTACGCAACGGATTTTGATGCGGTTTTTTTCAGTAGATAGAGTGATTCAAGAGGAAGGTTTATATGTATAATACATGCATAATATACTAAGGCAACATTGCTAATTTTAAAGGTTTCTAACGTGATGTCGTAAATTAACCTATTTTTTTAGGCTTATTTAGCAATTAGCAAAAACGCTGCCTAACACTACGAGTTAGATCAAATTAATGTACTACAGTATTGTACACCATAAAAAGGTCTACAAAAAAGTCCGCGATGGTATATGTTTATCTTTACCATTTTTATTGTTTACTTTTTACGTGAGAAAATGGCTTATTTACGAAGCAATTTTAAGCAATACGGCATTAATCCTTATCGAATTAAGTTCCTTAAATACAGTGTGCAATTAATATAGATCAATATGGTTCCTTACAGCATGTAAATTAAACAAATATTTTCGGAGATATTACAAATTTAAAATTTGCGTTTAAAAATGTGTAATGTAATAAAAATTGTATGAATTTAGATATTCCAAAGATAGCAGGAAATCTTCATAGTAAGTATAGGGGAAGAGGAATTGTTTTACTCCAAATTTAATGCGTGCAGGCCAAGGGCAGTAATGAATGAACCAAAAATACTGGATCGATTTTAATCATGTTTTCATTGAGTGACATAGGCATATATATTTTATGCCCGTGCAAAGTCGGAGCGGGCCGCTATGTTTTTATATACAACGTTCATATTTTTTCTGTAGTGTATTTAATTTAGTATCAGCATTGCACCCGTGCGAAGCCGGGGCGGGTCGCTAGTAAGAAATAAAGCAAGGGAATAGATAAAGAAAAACAAAGCAGTAGACATGAGATATCATAAATTAATATCAGATGAACAGATGTAGACGTGGAATATGGAAAGAGAAGGTCTAGAACAGGGGTTCTCAACCTTTTATATTATTCTTGTTTGCAAGGATCACTAAGTAGGTTTAATAAAAAGAAACTGTAATAAACGAACTGAAACTTTAATTTTTAACTCAATAGGAAATTATATAAATAATAACTAATAATAATTTTAGGATAAACTTCTCTTACTTTGTATTAATGTGATTTCTGAACTTGCATCTTCTGGGCGAGTTCGGCTACCCTGAGACTAATATTGTTACTCAAACTATACGCAAAAATCATCACTAACTTTCAAACCACTCCTGCCTTGTTTTTAATTACCAACAAACCAACAAAATCCTTGTTGAGAAAACCATCAAATAGCACAAGGCGATTTATCTAACCATAGAATAAGAAATTGCTTTTTACAACAAAATGACTCAAGAGAAACGATTGAATTCATCAATCAACATTTGTATAGTATTTTCAAAGCTATTCTGTTCATACGTCATCTAAATTTGTGACGTCAAAACGTCGCAATGTTGCCGCATTAACTGTGAGTTTTAGTTCAGTTTGGCTTTGACATACAACAAAATACTAATCTAAATAAAATAATTGAACAAAAATGTTATCAAATATAATTTATTTTAACATTGTAGTACATCTAAAATACAGTTAATTATAGAGCCACAATAATTTATAGGTTAGAGCTATAACCTCTTATCACTATTGCTTTCAAGAACTTTTCATTTGACAACCGGACGACTTTGACAGGCTCATTCGTTTACGCGTTCGAACCAATCAGACAACATTATGTCTCTTTTTAACTAAGATAAGATGAGAAGCATAATATTTTCTATATAAATACAATAAACATCTTGATGACGTATGTACAAAAAACTTTGAATAGAGTATAAATAATATAAATGATTGAACCCGCGACTATTACAACAGTAGCAGGACCGTCCTGTCGCCTTTACCACTGCGCCGCCAAGCCGGCTAAATTTAATATATTATTTATAACAGTATATATTATACTGTCAAACTAAACTACATTTTCTGATAATATATGATTGCTGGCTATTAATAAGAATTACAGCTGTCAAATTATAATTTGAAGGAATTATTATTGGACAAATCATCATCAACCATACGTTAAATAAAAAGCAGTGCAGATTAAGAACCAAGAACTATAATGGTTAGTCAGAAGATATTGTCATCATCCATTGACGTTTACAAAAATTATCTTAATATCCGTGCAGAATGATTGGAAAGTCCTTATAACCAAAAATAATTGTTTCTATCTCAAATCCCGAAACATAAAAGGCAACCCTCGCATCTGAAACTTTTTTCTTACATTTTTATATTCCGTTGGAAGATTGACTGAATATAAAAAAATTAATAATTTCTATTCGTCGAACGAAACTGATAATAACCTCTGTTCGCTGGATATATATTATTAACAGGTTGTTGATTTGCTAGCAGTATTTTTTTTTCTATATAATAAATATATCGACGATTTATCGCTACTGCAGATTAAAGCTTAAGAAGTCATTGCGTTCTACATTCTGTTCTTTGTAATTAATATGCCTTTTATATGGTTGTTTACTATCCAACTGAATAAAGAGGTACAGTAACAAATTGCAAGACTTTTAGGTGTCAATGACTGAGACAATAATTGAGAAAGTAATTTGTATGTTATCTTGTTATCGCGAACCATATTCGTAAGGTTGAGTGATGTTGGACATGTATGGTGAACGAATTTTTTTGCTTCAGTTATTGAAAGTTAATTATTTGAATCTTCAGAAAATTTCGGTGCCTAAAAATGTACTGAAATAATTACATTATTTGTGTGTTCGACATGTTACATCGTTGCTGGTTATTCAAAGAAAACCGCCTATCAATTTCTAGTAATTTGAACTGAAAAGTACCCACCAAATACGTCTACAACTCAGATTCTCAATTTTGTAACGAACGTAGTCCAATCAAATGAGAAATTGTTGAACGATTTGATTTTCATTCATTCCTAGACATGTTCACGATCCTACTTGTAATACTGTGTCTAAACATACAAAACTACAAACCATATCAGCAACATTAGCGTATATAGTAGACCCTTGCTAGACATTCTCGATGAAAACATTTTTGAAGATGTACAAGAAGCGCAAATTTGAGGGAGTCATTAACTTCGTTTCTGTTTACAAACAAAACATACACAGAAACAAAACATAAAATAAAATATTATCCAAGTTCATTAAAATATCAAATTCCACAGCAAAGGTTCAACTGTTCAATATTCCTCAAAGTATGAGTAACAGGTATATGTATCTAAAGCTTAATAGGAGAATAGTGGGGCAGGAAATTAAGTCATAAGTCAGCGTAGCATAAAATATCACAAACAATAGCGTACTAACCAGCTCGTACGATGAGTAAAGAGGAGTACAACAGCACGCTAGACAGGTTGGTCTGTTTTCTAATTGATAAAAATACTCAGTATCGCTTTATATCGTCGTTCAAGAAGTCGCCTCTTGCATCCGTAAAATAAAACAGGTTTTTCAAGTAAATAAGTAGTTTCTTGTGTTTCTAAACTCTTTCCCATTTTATAACCGCCTCAGTTGATAGAATTCCGATTCTTTTTAATGCATTCAGTCAACCGGCATTAAATTAAGTATCAAGAATGGAAGTTACTCCAAGCATTCCTTGAAGTAGTTCAGTGGAGTTCGGGCAAAAATATCTTAAATAATAATTATATAAGCGAGCGTGTCAGATGGTGCTGCAGATAATATTATTACGTAATATTTGTAATTTCATTAATTTTTTTACGTACAGTATAAAGTACGCTGAACCACTGATAGAACTAGCCTAGTACTGCTTTTTTCTGGAGTTTGTTTGCTAGAATAAACAGGAAGTACTATACCGCGAAAGGTGGTAAATAGGAAATCGAACTAGATCGTCTGTATAATTAATGTGATCAAAGAAAAGTCATAAGATATAAAGTAAATTAGGATAATTGCGTCTAATAATAAACATATCAAGATGACATTGAAATGAATGGAAACTATAATTGCTAAAATGTATAAAGAAAAAAGGAAATGCAATGTGGTTGTACAGGGAATGACTGTAAAAATAAAAAATGAAAATATGTTAAAAAGAAACTAGTAAACTAGTTAGTAAACTAGAAAAGTGTGTCCAAAAAGTGAAACAATTTCAGGAAAAAATAATAAAAAAGCAAGGGAATAGATGAAGAAACGCAAAAGAGTAAATATGAAATGTCATAAATTAGTAGAGCAAATATAGACATGGAATATGAAAATAGAAGGTCTAGAACAGGGGCTCTCAACCTTTTGCAAAGATCACTATGTAGGTTTAATAAAAATAAACTGTAACAATCGAACTGAAACTTTACATAAAAATAACTAATAATAATTTATATAATATGAAATAAGTTAGCGTAGCATGAAATATCACAGAAGATAGCGTACTAACCAGCTCGTACGCTGAGTAAAGAGGAGTACAACAGCACGCGAGACAGGTTGGTCTGTTTTCTAATTGATAAAAATACTCAGTATCGCTTTATATCGTCGTTCAACAAGTCGCCTCTTGGATCCGTAAAATAAAACAGGTTTTTTAAGTAAATGACTAGTTTCTTGAGTTTCTAAACCTTTTCCCATTTTATAACCGCCTCAGTTGGTAGAATTCCGAGGAGACCATAAGGCTTATCTCTTTTTAACGCATTCAGTTAACCGGCATCAAATTAATTATCAAGAATCGAAGTTACTCCAAGCACTCCTTGGTGTAGGTAAGTGGAGTTTGAGTAAAAATATCGCATCTGAAGCTGTAAAGTCACAAAAGGTGGATTGAAGGTGATCACAACCTAGTTATAAACAGTTCCAAGTAAGAAACTTTTAAACTTTGAAAAACACCCCTAGTCCATGGTTCTAGGGGACAAGCATCACAGTTCAGAGTATATGATCACCAATGGCGGACTAAAATTGCTATGAATGAACCTAGTCTATTGTAATTTCGATAGAAGCTTAGTTTCTTAACAGTAAGCTATTGGAATCACCAAAACTTTGAAAATCATTCCATAGAAGGGCACCATGGTCATTTGGACAGAATCAGTACCATTTCGAAGTTTTTCAAAGGCAAACTGCTGGTCACAGATACAGATGATACTCAAAAATAATCTTACAACTACTATAAACTGTCCAAAGTGAATAATCAGAAGGGAGGTGTTATATAAAACTGGTTAAGGCCCTAACTATTGCGGTCATCTACAAGGGCCGTCTTTTTTAATACTAACTGTATGGTGAACGAATGAGACGGGTCTGTTTTCTAATAGATAAAATCTTTCACTGTCATTTTGTATCGACGCTTAAGTCGGCTCTTCTTTACGTAATTTTTTTTTACATTCTTATATCACTTGTACTTGGATTAATTCTCAAGCAAGACGAGTGCGAGAAAATACATCACTATGTATTCCTCAATTATATAATTATAATAAATTATAGCTATAGTTTACACTAAAGGTTTGGTTGGGTTCGCTTCAATCTCCGGACATCCTGCCCGCTGTCCAGCAGTTGTATTGCTTCCGCGTTAGTATGATTTAATAATCTTCTTTCGTGTTTCAAGACGAAATCTTGGATAACTTCGCAAATCCATTTGATTTCCAGCTCATCGTGCAGTTCCTCGTTGGTTACGTTGCGATAAGCATTGGTAATCAATCGAAAAACCTTGTTTTGGCAGCGTCGGATGACTAGTTGATTTGAATATTTAGTGCAACCCCATATTTGCCCATAGGTCCAAATTGGCTTTATAATTATCTGATAAATCATCCTCTTTGATTTTAGATCAAGTTGAGAGTATCTTCTGACTAACCAGTATAGTTTTTTTACTTTTGTTTTATTTTAGCTGATTCTGCTTGAGGAATCGGTCATCCACTGAGTGATATAATTAAGTTTTCATTATTTCGCCGCAATGTAAAATTAACGTGCACGGATTTGGAGCGTTTAAGTTGAATTTTTCAATCTTTCGTCCATTTGTAGATTTTGTTGGCTGCCACTTGTACTTTTTCTACTGTCCTAGACAGAGATATGTTGTTTACCATAATAATTGTGTCATCAGCAAAGGTTCCAAGAGTGTTTATATTGTTAGAATGCCAGCAGTGTAGAACAGATATAGGAGAGGTCCTAAGCTACCTTGTGGAACTCCGTAAGATAGAACAGTTTTTTTTAAGTAAATTAATAGTTTTTGTGTTTCTAAACTCTGTTCCATTATATAACTTATATACAATACAAGATTGGTAATATTTTAAAGTCGTGTACATTAAGTCGTATTTATTCTTCTGTTGAAACTTTGAAGGCTTTGATGCAGAAGAAAAAATTGAAATCCTTTTAAAAAAACCAAGCAGAACCAAACGTAAAGTCACTACTATATTTCTACCATTAATTAATTAACTTTGAGCTTTTATTCCACTCTGACACGGCGATGAAAAACGACAAATACGTCGAGTGACACCGTCGATATATACCCATTCTTGTAGGTGTTGTAATTATCCGAACTGTCCGGCTTTTTCTCGAATTCCTCCACCTTTCTGATGAGGTGTGCGAGATAACATGTCCGGTAACGATCACCTATCTTTTACGACTCACCGCAATGATAAAAGCGGACGAAATGAGCATCGGCTGGTGAAAAACGTTTTACTAGTCGTTTGGCATCAGATCCTGCAAAACGTGCATTAACGACCGCCGGTATTTTCGCATAAATTTAGTGTCTATTAGGAGACTGTTAATTAAATGATATTTTACGTTTTTACGGCTATTAGCATAGTCCGGTGTTTATTTCTTGCGGAGCGCGTGTATGTGCAGGCCTGCAGCGTGGTATTTATCGTCCGCGGCGTCCAGTTTTTGTCGATCGCTCGCTGTTTAGAATCCTCGTCATATTTATATGTTCTTTTGGTCTATATAATGTCGTTTAACAAGCCAGAACGTTTGTAAACAGTATACAGTTTCAAGCAGTTTCAATATAGATTAACAAAACGAAATATTTATCTCTTGTAAATTAGATATATTGCTTGTTTTTTAGACAAAAATTGTGTTGCTACAAAGGCTCTAGTGAATATTATATCATACGGCATGAAACTGATAATGAACTTTAATAACCAAGTAAACAAAAGCTGTCTAGTATCTTCGTATATATGTACAACGCGGGGCAAAAGTCCCGCTACCATTTTGATTGCCTATAACTATGTTCAAAGGAAAGATAAGTAAGTAACAATTTTTGGACGAATTGAATTTAGCACGGGAACATTTTCAAATCAGTTCTCAAAATTCGCCTTAAACTGCGTGTAGAAATGTGTAAGTGGGAACCACGTCTCCGAATTGATGTTTCTGGAGACTCTGCAACACTATCGCGCACCAGAGCCACATTTTCAGCGTTACGAGACGTCCGTTGTCTTCCAGAACGAGGCCTGTCTGCTGTCGTACCGTACTGTCGAAAATTCGCATGTAAACGATAAATTGTGGTTTTGTGAGGCACTGGACGATTAGGATATTTTTGACGCAATTTCCGCTGAGTGGCAATAATGGCACGATTATTTTGACGTATATTTATTCACAATAAAATTTGGACGTCTACACAATACAATGGTTAAAGCGAAACTGAGCAAAATAGTAGCGGGACTTTTGCCCCATCTATTATAAACATGTGTGTATATAAATAGATTTATTTTCAAATAAAATACATGTTGTTTAATGAAACCTAGTAAAATTAGATAAATAACTTGGTCCCCATATGGTAATATGGCAAATATGTTGTTATTTAGAATACACAAACGTCCAGTCGAGACATCAGCCCACATATTCCTCCCTAAATGGCACCTGACAGATCACGTCTTGTCCGCCGATACAGTTCCATAAACTAAAACGGCGCTGACCATAACTCGAGACCATTACAGAGATTTCCACACACCAGGATTTAAAGTGTGCAAGGCGCGGCCTACAACCAAACAACACCCAGCAGAATAACGCGGCACAGTTATTCGGCATTTTATAATTTAGAGGTTAGGATTGATCTAGGTGATATCGTCGCGCTTAAATCGCCGGCAATTTGCTTATTGTTTCTTGATTCTCTCGACCAATTTGGTTGCAATAATGAGCTAGATCATGCGAAATTGATAGAATAGAATAAATCCAATTATATTTCAATTCCTGATAGCGAAAAGTTTGTTTCCATTATGGGATAGATGTTTTCTCATTGTTAATTGATAATTCTATTAGTATTTACTAGTGACCACAATTTATTAATTTAATTATGTCTCTCTGTAACTTGTTTTCACAGTATTTTTAATATAAGATCAGAAATATATTTAATATATAACATTAATTAACATAATAAATGTCTGTGTACTAAAATATGTGCAAACTACCTCAAAGGCTAACACTCACTAACCTTTTTTAAATTGCATTTAATTAAAAGTAATATATTACTACACCACTGTATCATAAGTAAGATTATTTTCAGAACTATAACAACTTCAGTTGTCATGTGTCATTCATGTCACAGTGTTGCCGCATTAACTTTTTTTAACGTGCACAGATTTGGAGCTATTAAGTTGAATTTTTCAATCTTTCATCCATTTGTAGATTTTGTTGGCTGCCACTTGTACTTTTTCTACTGTCCTAGGCAGAGATATGTCGTTTACCATAATAATTGTGTCGTCAGCGTCAATTTGGTTGCAATAATGAGCTAGATCATGCAAAATTGATAGAATAGTATAAATCCAATTATATTTCAATTTCTGATAGCGAGAAGTGTGTTTCCATTATGGGAATGATGTTTTCTCATTGTTAATTGATAATTCTATTAGTATTTACTAGCGACCACAATTTATTAATTTAATTATGTCTCTCTGTAACTTGTTTTCACAGTATTTTTAATATAAGATCAGAAATATATTTGATATATAAGATTAATTAAAATAATAAATGTCTGTGTATTAAAACATATTAAAATATATGCAAACTACCTCAAAGGCTAACACTCACTAACCTTTTTTAAATTGCATTTAATTAAAAGTAATATATTACTACACCACTGTATCATAAGTAAGATTATTTTCAGAACTATAACAACTTCAGTTGTCATGTGTCATTCATGTCACAGTGTTGCCGCATTAACTTTTTTTAACGTGCACAGATTTGGAGCTATTCAGTTGAATTTTTCAATTTTTCGTCCATTTGTAGATTTTGTTGGCTGCCACTTGTACTTTGTCTACTGTCCTAGGCAGTGATATGTCGTTTATCATAATAGTTGTGTCGTCAGCGTCAATTTGGTTGCAATAATGAGCTAAATCATGCAAAATTGATAGAATAGAATAAATCCAATTCTGTTTCAATTTCTGATAGCGAGAAGTTTGTTTCCATTATGGGAATGATGTTTTCTCAATGTTAGTTGATAATTCTATTAGTATTTACTAGTGACCACAATTTATTAATTTAATTATGTCTCTCTGTAACTTGTTTTCACAGTATTTTTAATATAAGATCAGAAATATATTTAATATATAACATTAATTAATATAATAAATGTCTGTGTACTAAAATATGTGCAAACTACCTCAAAGGCTAACACTCACTAACCTTTTTAAATTGCATTTAATTAAAAGTAATATATTACTATACCACTGTATCATAAGTAAGATTATTTTCAGAACTATAACAACTTCAGTTGTCATGTGTCATTCATGTCACAGTGTTGCCGCATTAACTTTTTTTTAACGTGCACAGATTTGGAGCTATTAAGTTGAATTTTTCAATATTTCTTCCATTTGTAGATTTTATTGGCTGTCACTTGTACTTTTTCTACTGTCCTAGGCAGAGATAAGTCGTTTACCATAATAATTGTGTCGTCAGCGTCAATTTGGTTGCAATAATGAGCTAGATCATGCAAAATTGATAGAATAGAATAAATCCAATTATATTTCAATTTCTGATAGCGAGAAGTTTGTTTCCATTATGGGAATGATGTTTTCTCATTGTTAATTGATAATTCTATTAGTATTTACTAGCGACCACAATTTATTAATTTAATTATGTTTCTCTCAAAATTC
The DNA here is from genome assembly GCF_030347505.1 of Rhynchophorus ferrugineus. Classification (NCBI taxonomy): domain Eukaryota; kingdom Metazoa; phylum Arthropoda; class Insecta; order Coleoptera; family Curculionidae; genus Rhynchophorus; species Rhynchophorus ferrugineus. Next base: position 16,391,127 of record NW_027472587.1, read on the forward strand.
TGTAGACTAATATAAAAATATGTTACTAAAACTTGTTTTCACAGTATTTTTAATATAAGATTAGAAATATATTTGATATACATGTAAATGTACTAAAATAATAAATGTCTGTCTATTAAAACATATTGAAATATATGCAAGCTACCTCAAAGGCTAACACTCACTAACCTTTTTAAATTGCATTTAATTAAAAGTAATACATTACTATACCACTGAATCATAAGTAAGATTATTTTCAGAACTATAACAACTTCAGATCATCAAAAAAAATTATACATGGTCTTTCTTTATTTTTACTAGCGTTGGGTACTATCGACTGAAAATAGTCGAAACAGTTGACAGCCAAGAAACTAGCCACTGAAAATAGTAATCACTATTTTCAGTAAAATATACGGTTCGGTTGTTTTTGTTTTCGTTGTGTCAGACGAAGTTGTACGAACCCTTTCTTGTATAAATTGTGAGAGAGCAAAGGACAGAAATAATTGCTTTGGAACATTTAATTTTATATGTACTTATATATTCCTACAGTAGTGTAAGCGAGAGGGAGATGTACATATTCCTTCACGTACTATAAAACAGAAAAGGAATAAAATAATTACTGAATATTATTAACACTAAATTTATAATTTCATTTTAGACGTTCTGTGGATCTGTAAAAAGGAATGGAATTTTTCTATAGAATAGGATACCCATACAAAGGTTTTGTCGTACTATAATAAATATTGACAATATAATAGAACTTAAACAATACCTATAACTAAAGATGCTCATCATCAAAATGTATTACGTCAGCATGTCCAGTGTTGCCGCAATAACTTTTTATTGTAACCTCTAATTATTATAACTAATATTTTGCAGAATTTTGTGGACATTTGACAACAGTGTCGACAAGTACTAACACGAATCAGATTTTATACTGATTCGGTTACATGTTCCGACGCATCAGACAGCACTCTTTCACCTTTTAAATGAATTTTTCATTTGGCAGTATATAAGAGATTATAAATATATGATGTGAATTGGCTGTTTTATTGGAAGGACTATGGTAAAGATACATTAATTTTTCCATACCAGGTATTGGGGAGAATATATCTCCATCTATGTGACGGGTAACTTGCATTGGGGGGGTAGACTGTACCATTGTTATCAGCGTCACAAGCCATGACGCCCTACATAAAACTAGCGCTATTTCCATGTAGAATTTCCAGCTCGACAACTCTGTACCATATCTTCCTGTAACAAAAACAGAATGTTAGCCTTTATACACGCTGAATAACTCAATAATTCTAAATAAACAACTGTTTTTATGTAGAAAAATATCAAAACCCTCGAATTTCATTTTCATCAATATATATCGCTCATCAAAATACATCTAATACCACACAATATTGTTATACTTTTAAATTTTTGTTAATTTACATATTTTTGATTGTTGTTAAATACTTCTTCCTGTTTGTTTTCATCAGCTAAATGGTAGATACATTAAAAATGTTTATATTGTTAAAACGTTCCCAACAATATGAATGAAAAAAATTATATTATCTTATTTTATTATATAAGCGTTTGCTTTTAAAGAAAATGGGTGCTGTAACTTTTTCCCATACATTTTATTGTTATTTTACGTTTTATTTCATCAAGTATATTACGCAAACGTCACAAATTTCCCTTTTGTTCAAATATTAACACTTCGGCTTTATGTTTATCATTGGCAAAAAACATGAGAGATCGACTATTAAGGTTGCTAATATGATGGAGATGATAATAACATATTATTTTTGAATAGTTTTAATTTACACTATATAAAATCACTTAAATTTTGGTCTGGTATTATTTTTGGTATCAAAAAGGTTGCAAGACCGAAGAAAAAATTATCTGGAAGAAACTCTACAAACTTAAAAGTTTTGATTTTGAACAAAAAACAATCAAACCTTTCGACCTGGCCTACTAGTCAATGATCAACGAACCAGGACGGCCTATTGGAAAAATTCAGAATCAAAAACGTTTAGACATGACATTTATATAATAAAATCCGAAATATGTGTAACTAATTAACGTCAATTTCAATGTATATAACAGTGGAATGAGGTTAATAATTCTCACTGCGTTCTAAATGATACAGATAGGCTTGACGCGTGTATTAAACTGTAAAAGCGTTATTGCAAAATCGAAACGGACTGGCAAATTTATAATTTAGTTATAACTAATGTCTTGTTAGCTGGTCGCGAGATGATTTATCGCCTGGTAAGGGCCGTATTGACCGTTGTAAGACTCCATGGATAGCTCCCGCAGTTTTATAATGACCGCCCGTCGATCACTTGCAAAAAAACGAAGAATTGAGGTTAAGTTTGATCGTTTTTTGTTATACTTATAATATTAGTTCCATGGGTTAATTTTGAATAATGAGCAGTTGTAATGAGAACTTGGCAACATCCATAGTAACCAAAAAAATGGCTTTATACGAATTGAGAGGCAGATAATCTCGATGCGATATGGCGAACAGCCGCATATCCTCGTTCATAAGTAGATATGATTTAGACATTAAGTAGATATGTTAAATATGTAACAACGTTGACCTAAGAAACTCCTCGATAATAATTTCCGCCCACCATATTTCGGTAATGTCAGAGTGCAACTAAGAACAGAATAAAATTGAAGAAAATGTGGAACTTGGCAACAGCGTTAACATAATAAATCCCTCAATAATAATTTCCAGCCCTTATATCTCACTAATGCCAGAGTACAACTAAAAATTGAAGAAAATAAGAAACAATTTGCAATTTGACAGAAAAATTAGCAAAAGAATCCCAGTATTATTTTACAATCCCGTATCTTGATAATGCCAGGGTACAACTGAAAAACAGAAGAAAATAGGAAAAAATGTGTAACTTGGCAACGTCTAACCGTGTTGACGTAAAACTCCCTCAGTATTAACTTATAGCCCCTTTATCTCGTTAATGCCAGAGTACAACTAAAAAATATAAGAAAATAGGAAAAAACATGCAACTTGACAACAAAGGTGATAAAAGAAATCCTTCAATATCAGTCTGCAGCCCCCATATCTCAGTAAAACCAGTGGGCAACTAAAAAACAGAAGAAAGTTGGAAAAAATGTGCAACTTGGCAACGTCCACGGTTATAAAAAAACCGCTTAATTAAAATATTGTTAAAATTTCATCATATTAATTTACTACGAATTAAAAGGAAGATATCGTCGATGCAGAATGACCGATCCACCGCACAGCCCCTCTCGTAAGCGCATTAAACGTGAACGTAAATACGTAACGGCGTTGCCTCGACCGCAGGCAGCCGAGAGCGAGCAAGAGCAAGGCCGCCTGCGACGGCGCCCGACCGCGAACGCATCCGACAGAACCGGTACCGTCGCGAAGCAGGCTCGTAAACATAAACAAAAGCCGTCGTCATAGATAGTCCCGACCAAAACCGTAATTACTGTTAAACAAAGATATCAAAAACAAGTGACAGACGTCACGGCGCTCGTTTGCCATCTGTTATCAGTTCTCGGAGACCGTTACGAAATATTCGCGAGATCGATGCGTATGGTTAGGAGGAGAAAAAAAGCCGGACACGCATACTCTATTAAAGGTCGGTAAACGAGGAATAAAAATTCCGCTCGGACGCTGGAAAATCGCCACCATTACCGATCTGCGCCGATAACATTAACCGGTAATGTAAATTACACGATAATCAGTCGAAAACTAATTCGATTTTTTATCGGTAGATGTCGGACGTGTCTGGATCAGTAAGTACAGCAATTTCTCGATATTACCAAGGCTTTCAGAGTCCTTATTCGAGTATTTTAATATATATAATTAGGTTGTCGGTGAACGAATGCCAATTTGTGTGTATAAAGTTGAGGTAATTTCATTAAATTGAGGATTAATTGTAGGTCCTGTGTCTTGGTCGTAAACAGGTGGGTCTCGAGGAAAATTAATTCAAGCTAGTGGTCGAAATTCAATCAGGATCTGTTAAGTTTATCAAGTTTCTTACATAATAGAGGAAAGAAAATAATTTAACTAATAACCTAAACTTGTTCTAACGGTATTTACAAAATAAGATCGAAAATATATTTGACGTATAATATTAACTAAAGTAATATACCTCTGTATATTAGAACATATTAAAATATATGCAAACTATCTCAAGAACTAACAGAATATAATATTTTAAAATTACATTTAATTAAAATAAAGTATCAATAAGTTTAAATAACTATACCACCGAACATTATAACAAATGTATCATAAATAAGATTATTTCAGAACTATAATAACAACTTTAGAGCATCAAGTATAAGTATATATAATCTTTCTGTTACTTTTACGTAAATTACAATAAAGGACACAATCAGGTAATTTATTTTTTACAATTTAGAAATGTATATTAAAATAATGTGTTTACAATCATTATATTAACTATTGATTTTTCAAAATGTGGGTCTATAAAATAAATGTCAAATTCTGGAGGTTCCAAACCAACCCCCTGAAAAACCAGGCCATCATTTTCCATAAGTAGCGTTACGCACTGCGCCATGGCCGGATAACGACACGTATCTAGATCACTTCGACCGACGGTTCGGTTGGCATTCCCAATTCCAGAAAGGTTCGGGGATAGCAAATCTGTTATCTTCTCTGATTTGCTCCTGTAGCAGACTTCCCACCTTCATCAAATGCTTATTTTACAAGATGTTAGTTCGATCCGTACTCCTCTACGGATCTAATATCTACATGTTAAGTTTGTTACACCCAACCAGGTGGAACGGCTTCAAGTTTTCCAAAACACGCTCCTCTGGAGAAAAATGAAATTATGATAATTGACCGAGAGAGTGAATAGAGGATGCGTCAAAAGATCAATTTTCTCCTACAATACAATCAGACAGCAGCTTCAGAAAAATTATGATTATTGTTTTCCCACTATATATCAACTTGTCGCTTATTCCTTGGGAAGCCAAACGACTTCCACTACGAATTTCACTGATTTCTTGTAGCACTAGTAATGTTTTAAGTAGCTTTTATGAGTCACACACCCAAAATGTCTTGCAATAAAGGCAGTTTTTCAACCAGAAACATCGTTATCCTGTCTGGATTATAGTAAAATTATTTGTGACTGTCCCCTGAGTATTCGTCTGCTAGTTTGCCTTTGATAATCTCCTAAACTGCACTATTTTTACTAAATTTCTAAACTATTGAATGGTTTTCCAATGAACAGTATTGGAATTAATTGTAATAATAGTAAATATGTAATTAAAATACAAATACATATTTGGTATTTGGAAATCAAATTCTTCTTTATATTCCTTCTTTTATATTCTGTAGTTAGTATTTCAAAGTTAGTATTCAGTCCAAATTGGCCTAAGCCATAAAAAACTGTCTGGGACATCAGGTAATATATCCCTGTCCCACAATATGGAACTCTCTATAAATGACTTATTTGATAAATTGGCCATAGAACTAAAATACTTGTAGGAATTCATTGAATTATTAAATTAATATTGAACTGAAATATTGCTACTGCTTTGGATCGACATTCATGGCAAATATTGTGGCAATGTAGGCTTCTGCCTACTTAAAGGTCTGTAAGAACGAAATTAGACCGGTTACAGGATTTCAGTTTCATGCATTTTACTGTTATTGTACCACAACTTAAAGGGAGCTCAGAAAGAAGATTTTTAAACTGTCACCTTAAATAAATGGAGCCATATTGGCGTCATGCTACTGCCTCAGTTACAAAATGCGTTTGTTACCGCAAAGCGTCACAACAGATGAGAAGAAAGGAATTCAAAAGCTTGCATTTCATTACAAAAAACATGAAATAATGTCTGGGGCTAACAAAAGTGACGGTACTGGCATGGAAGATGATGATTTATTGTTTTTGCGAACAGTAACAGTGATCAACCATAGATATAAAAATGGAGTTAGAGTTAATCCACTTCCCGACCGACAAAGGCATCAAGTTTACCATCCTTGAACGCTATTCAAATATAAAAAATCTGTTCATACAATATAAGGCAAGTTTGTGTTCATCAGGACATCAGAGAGATTGTTTTCTTTAGCAAGTTTTATTCGCTGTCCAACAAGAGAACATTTAAAATTCTAGTGTTCGTGGAAGGAAGTTCTTCTGTTACTGACTAATAGGCTGGATGGGATTAGTTCTATTCTATTTACATAACCTAACACCTGACTGTATGTTGTAATTTGTATTTCAATTAAAGCAAATCATGTATTTTGCCCAGCTCTGTATATCGTGCGCAGTAATTAAATTAATCGAATCATAAATATATTATTGTTCCCCATTTAATACAAACGAAAGTGCTGATCACTTTTTCCAAGTAATCTCACATAAAATCCTATTAATTCGCGTACTCGAAAAAAAAACGACAACTTAAAGAACAAGAACAGCAAGCAATATATCCGTTTAATTAGCTTGGCGAGCGTTAATTACAAACCGCAAAAGAAAGAGGGACATTCCGACCAGAAAATCATCGAGAACTATGTCTCAAATTTCACGGTATAATTGATAATGGCCAGGGTACGATCGGAAAAAATTAATTAGCCGTTCGAAATGATACGATAACGTTAATTTACCAGAGTAAGTTCGATTCGAAGTCCATCGAGCGAAAATTGCAGGTCTGCAAACAGAAGAACCGTTTTAAATTTGGGACCACCATTAGACACGAATGTTTATTATGTGTTATTGGTTTTTATTGTCGAGGTTAAATGATTCTGGATCTTATATCACCGACTGAATAAGCAGTTAACGTTAACAGTTACCAGCGAAAAAACCTATTGTAAATAAATAGAGTTTTTTTATGCCAATATGAAGTAATAAATGTTATTATGCCTGTCGTCTTCTAACAACTCTGACCTGGAATTTTTTGTGGTTATAGTAATTAGAATTGTCAATTTCCTACGGTTTCTTGCAACCAACTAGCACAGAAAGTTGCAATAATAATTCAAACCCAAACGTTTAAAGTATTTTAGATCACATTACAAATCAAATAAATCCTCAACAATTTATTTTAACATAAGATGAAGTAGCACTGGTCCCAAGGACGTAAAATGTTACTACTACTGTCTAATGATTCCTCAGAAGTGATCTCGTTAAAATTAAAAGACTACCTTTGGGTTACTCCTGATAATAAAATACATCCTGTCTATTAGTGTGACTGACTAAATCTGTGATATCTCCCCTGTTATATTTTCCCCCTTTTAGACCTTTCCCATCTCATCTAAGCATCTGGAAACTTAATTGATCAACTGCTAAGGTCTCTGAATGTCCTTTAAGGCTTTGAGCTGCGTTATCGACCAATAAGTCTTGCCATTCATTCACGTCGAACTGACGTTTATAACGTTTGATAATGTTATGGTAAAATAGTTATATAACAAAAGTTTTAAAAACCTAATATAGTATTATCAATTCCCGAAATATAAAAGACAACTCTTCTATACATCAACAGCATTATCTAAAACAGATTACAAAATAATAGCCATATCATCATCAGCATCATCATGCCTTATTAGTTGTAAGTTTAAGAAAAAATATGTTAGGACTTCATTTATTGTACGACAATTTTTTTATATATATATTTAAATATATATATATATATATATATATATATATATATATATATATATATGTATAATCCAGAAAACTCCTCACAAGAATTTAGAAATAATTGTCAACAATACCAAGGAAATAAAAATAAAATAGAAATTAATCGATAAATCTTAATTTAATTAATTAGTTGAATTTGATGCTAATAGGCAAATACTAATTATGGCTGATGTTGATTAAGGCCCCACAAGCAACGAGAAAATAAATTGTATGCCCTAGTTACTTCTATTACTATGGGCTGATGTCCCTATATTAGATGTTATGGGTTATATTCTCGATAAAGGAAGTAATATTTCAAAATAGAGTTTACTATCTGTAAATAAATATTTTATATTATTTTATATATTATTTTTTATTTATTTAATATTTTATAATATATTTAAAATGTGTTGTTTCATTATTTTAAATAATCACTATTTTTTACGTCCATACTTACGTGCATAATTATAAATTACTAATTAATAAAATAGTTACTAATTAATAAAGTAGCTAAATTAATATTGTAAATAGATAAATAGGTTTAGGTAGGTATTAAGCTAAATATGTGTATGTAGTAGAATATACAATACATATAGTAGGTAGGTTAAATAAATAAGGTTTTTGTTTATTTTTATCTTGTTATTACAACGACTATTATGTATATATTTTGTTTTAAATAAAATACTTTTAATAACTTATATAAATAAGGTAATAAACGTGCTATTGAAACTTTTCGTTTTCCGAAAGCGTTTCCCTCGATTTCCACCTCTTCCCATCAGCAGGCAATGTGATTTGGTTCCAATGTGACCACCTCGGAAGTGCACTCTTTCGAATATATATATATATATATATATATATATATATATATATATATATATATATATATATATATATATATATATATATACAGCCGAAACACAAAGCCGAAACACAATTTATATATATACAGCCGAACAAAGAAACTCATAGAACATTAGAAACTAATTAATTTTATTCAAAAGCAAATTCAATTAAATTTATTATTAAACAATATCATTTAGTTATAATTTAAAAATTTACGAATTATATTTTTAAAGTTACAAGAACATTCCTTATAAATATAATTATTCTCGAACATCGTGTTGTTTCTTTCCATATTTATATATCAGGCAGACTCGTAATGTGACAACTAGAAACTATATAATAATTAAACTTTCCCGAGCTCAGTAATTATCTTTGCAGCAACTAATTATGTTTCTACTTATTATTATTATTTGAATTTTTTTTACAGTTTTTCTCATTTTTATTAATCGTTAGAGCAACATAACGGCTTCAGTGAGTCCGCTGAAACAGAAATTTCCAAAATTTAAATTAACTTATAATAAATTTGTATTAATACCATTTTATTACCATCTTCATCTAAAAGACTTTACTGTTAAGATAACATTATTTGTCGTAAATAATGCCTTTATTTATATTTAACTGCTTCGCTATGTAAATTTATACAATCAGTGAAAAGTATAAAGTTTAATTAATATACAAAATATATCAATATTTTGTGAATAACTGTGAATACCATTGTGTGTTTTTGTATGACAACAACAACATGTTGTACAATTAATATGAGAAATAGAAATAAACTGGTTAAACTGAGGGTAAAATCAAAACACATGCGCAGAAAAGTCCCAGACCTAACAAAGAAAACGCTTTGTTTTTGTTCAAAATTGGCTTTATTCATCAAGAGCCACACAATGATTCCAGCGCCGCTCTAACATTTCAATGCCATTTTTATAGAACGATTTAACTTTTCCGTCAAAATAGGCCCCAGATTCAGTAATAATCTCTTCATTCGAGCGAAATTTCTTACAGGTGAGAATTTTTTGAGGTCTGCAAACAGCCAGTAGTCTCTGGGAGCCAAATCGGGCGAATACGGTGGCTGTGAGAGCAATTTGAAGTTCAGTTCATGTAATTTTTCCATTGTTTTGATTGACTTATCACATGGGGCGTTGTCTTGATGAAATTGTTTTTATTTGCCATACGCTGTCGGTTCCTTGCAATATCAGCCTTCAAACGTATCAAATATACAAATACTCATTCAATATGAAACCAACGCGTTCTTTTGATATCTTTCCGATGTTAGCTAACTCACGCAACTTCACTTTTCGATCATTCAAAACGATTTTATGCTTTTTTTAATATTTTCTGGTGTTACCACCTCATCTGGATCTGCACTGCGTTCTGTATCATCGGTGTCTCTACAATACGTTTGAAGTCATCAAACCAACGTTTTATTGTTGTTGCTGATGGAGCGGAGTCCTTATAACATTTTTAAAGCCATTGCTTCGATTGAACGGTATTTTTCCCGTCAAGAGCAGTGTAAAATTAAAACACGGAATTGTTTTTGATCAATAGTTTTGAAAATAACAAAAGTAGTGCCACTGTTAGCACAATAATTTACTAACTTATGAGTAGTTTAATACGAAATTTTAACAGCTTTCTTTTGAGGGTTAGTACTAACTGAATAAGTGATGAATGCAATAAAACTAGTGCTATATTACTGAGGACTTATCTAAAGAACAGAGGCAACAGAATATAACAGAGCAAGTGCAGGAGAAAAAATATATATATGTACATATATACCTATGTGTTCAATGTAAGTCGAGAGCGAAATTTTCAAGAGCACTAATACTTGATGGTTTAGTTAGCTTACCACCATCAATGTTCATATTTTATTCATGAAACTGCTTTCAATTGAAGTTAAATAACGCCAGTACCAACACGCGTGCTCTTGTCCTACTTCGACATGTCCAGTGCAATTCATTAACAACAGCTTCAGCCGACGCAAGATATGTTCGCATATATTTGAGGTAAACGGAAAAACGCATCGAGCACCTATTAAGACCACCACACACTGTGAGGGTTATTTGGTTTTGCGTTAAAAAAACCAATCAGTTGCTAATTGCTAACTGTTAAGCGTGGCAGCTGGATGACACTTTGGTCGAGTAATATGTTATTTTACTACGCCATCGTCTACACTAAGATATAAGATTCGTATTGGTTAAGACAATGAACTCAAATTACTGTATTTGTTTAGACTAGTGAGATGGAAACGTAACCTTCCTCACCTTATTCTTTTTTATTCCACCAGATGATATTTATCAAAGGAATACAATACCAATGAGACAGATAATACTAATTCAAGAAAACTAATCATCAAATCAATTATTATTACTAACAAAGTGTTGGTAATTAATCAAACGCCAATAAAATGCCAATTAATAAAGATGTTTTATCTCATATACATTTGAGATGCTATTTGTACAAGTAAGTCTTTTCTTATTGGTGATTTTGCAAAAATTTTAACTGGATAAATGTAATTCACAGCAAGGTTTTGTTTTACTTACTGCGATTTGAAGAAATTATTTCGACAGGTTTACATTTTATTTCCACTCTTACCATTTTTTGATTCCGTTATTATTGATACTGAATGTTAATCTGAAAGGATTATCGTCTCTTACTTTTAATTACCAACGCTAGATTAGAGAAAAGTCAAGAAGATGTAGTATATGATTCGCTAGTTTAGCCATTTCCATTGTTTAAAAGCCCATATTTCGTTGAGAACTAAATTTATCTAATGATATTATTTATCTTTGAAAGCAACTGAAGACAATGCGATTACAATAAAATGATATTTGTATGAATTACTTGATACCTATTAAACCTAGTTAATACCTATTGATGTTATGTCACTAAAATTTACTATATTTACAAATATTTATTCTTGACTAAATAACTTAAAATAATATAAACAAAAGCTTTTAGTGGTATTAAAAATATTAATGAAAATGAAAGATACAAAATAAAGTTGAAAGTTGAATGTCAAATATGTAAATTTTTGCATTTAACTTTTTCCATCACCAATGTTGTCCAAATATACCTTGTATGTCTGAATTATTTTTTTGTCACTTTATTTCTCTTCCAGTATCATTTATGTACCCTGTATAGTCCAAACAATATTGCAACAGTATTTGTAACCATTCCTCAAATATTCTTACTCGATGTACGTGCTTAAACACAACCTTTTTAACTACTAGAAATCATGATGTTAATATTAATATTAGATAATGAGTTGAATTTTATATTATCTCCTATCGTGTGAGCTTTGAAAATTGCCTTATTTTGTTAATTTTGTTGCTGTTAACACATCTAGAAAACGTTATTATTTTTATTCATATTTTAATTTTAATTATATTTTTGAATGAATTTTGTTCCCGTAATATATAGTATACTACCAAATACTTATTGATGCTAATAAATACTAGTGATCGCTCTGTAGCCGAAATTCGAACACAATTTATATAGCTAATTGTATTTCTCTCATAATAGTCTAAAGAGAATAAATCAAAAATTATATGTTAATGTTACTAAAACTTGTTTTGACAATATTTTCAATATAAGATCCCAGATATACTTGATATATAACATTAATTACACTAACAAATTATCGACAAATTATACAACATTCAGTAAACTTTTTTAAATGCCAATTAACTAATTCTGAATTCCATTAACTTTTAATTATCACCAAATTATAATTATAACATTATAACAAAAGTATCACCAGTAAGATTATTGTCAGAACTGCAACAACTTCAGAGCATCATATATAGGTATATATTATTTTTATTTAGTTTTATGTTATAATCATAAACGTGGAATATTAAACGGACTATAACATCTTTATTAGATACGCTTAGTACAATCTTAATTTACAATTAATTTATTACTACTTTTCCTATGTGCTTGGATTAATTCACAAGCAAGACAATACATCGAGCGCGAGAAAATACATCAATATGTATTCCTCAATTATAAAATTATAATAACTTATAGCTATAGTTTACACTAAAGATATACACTTTATATAAGTTCCTATGGTTTGGTTCGCTTCAATCTCCTGACATCCTGCGCGCTGTCCGCGCTGTCCAGCAGTTGTATTGCTTCCACGTTAGTATGATTTAGTAATCTCCTTTCGTGTTTCAAGGCGAAATCTTGGGATAACTTCGCAAATCCTTTTGATTTCCGAGTCATCGTGCAGTTCTTCGTTGGTTACGTAGCGATAGGCATTGGTAATCAATCGAAGAACCTTGTTTTGACAGCGTTGTATGACTAGTTGATTTGAATTTTTAGTGCAACCCCATATTTGCACCCCATAGGTCCAAATTGGCTTTATAATTGTATTATAGATCAACCTCTTTGATTTTAGATCAAGTTGAGAGTATCTTCCGACTAACCAGTACAGTTGTTTTATTTTGGTTCTAATGCGTTTTGCTTTTTGTCTAACGTGATATAAAAGAATAATGAAGACTTTTTTTACAATATAGAAATTACATTAAAATAATATATTTACGATCATTAAATGAACTATTAACTTACATTCTCGAAATTTACATTCGTTTTAACTCTTGATGCACATATTAGTGTATTTATTAAATGATATTAACATATTAACATTATCTCTAATACAGTAATAGGCTATAATTCCAGAACCCTAGCAATTACTAAAAACACTGAAGCAAGAACAATTTGTCAAGGTGCTGTGAGTTCATCAGATATCAAATTAACTGAAATTCTTAAAACTAAAAATGGATTGATTGATTTTTGTGAAAAAAAACCTGCTCGAGAAAATTTAAATACCTTGTAAATAGAGTGCAAACTATTCTTGTTATTCTGAAATGTTAATATTAGCATGAAATTCGCACATATGTCGTATTTTTCTCTCACAGCTGCATATATATTACGACAAAACAAATAATGTCAAATTTAACTTAATATGATCTGTAACTTGTAATGGTGTAACTTGATATAATAACTCTTTAATTATTTCCAATATTGCAGGAATAAATACAAGTGATACAATGACAATAATACAAACAAACAACACTGCTAAAATGAAATAAAATCATATAATAATATCTTAACTCACTCACTTTGGATATCAATATCGTTTAAAATACAAAATGTAGCGATTTGTCTTCGGATATGAAATTATTCTGCCGGCATTTTGCGGTACAGCGCTGCCAAATTTACGTCACATAGTAAAATTACAGAAGTTGCGCTGGCAGCGGGCGGCGAATCGACCAAGTCCAATGAAAATGGAGCCCAATATATTTATTTATATATTTTGTGTCACCGATCTAACGGCTATTCCTTAAAATTTAATTATTAGTAGGACAAAATGTTTTAGACCTTAATATTCTTCCTTCTTATAAGCTTTAACCTTGCCAAATTCGAAGCCTCTCGGTGTCTCCGTTGTCCTCAAAAGGGAGGCAAAATTTTCACTAAACCGTTTAATATATAGAAGATAGTAACATATACTTACTAGGATTGATATACATTCATAATCTCAATTTGTCGTCGCAGCTTCGCTATAATTTGTTGTTTCCTTCAATTACCAATTCAGTTTACCAAAAAAAAAACTAGTGTTTTGTTATTTTTTATCGAATTTCATCAAATTATCACACCCACATATAACAAATTAACGACTAAATCAATTAATCAATTAAGAAAATTGGAACATAATCCTACAATTAGCAAATAATAAACATAACCAGATAAAGATTATCGTAAGGCATATGTACAGCATTTCATTCACTTTCCTGTATTTTATCGTCGTTTCAACCATAAAATATCGGCAGCCTTCCATTCCTTATCCATCTAACCAATTTTTTCAAGAACAAAAACTCAATAAAAAATATGAGATCATAAAAAGTCCATGTTATACCAATTTTGGTATAGCACCTGCTTGGGAAGTAGCTTATGGTAGACATAGCGTCCAAGAAAAACATGTTAATGCCGTTACACCATCATTTATATTCAATACGCGTCGAGATCCTTTCACACCTTTTTGCGTGCGTCTATTTTTCTTAGAAACATCCTCCATGTTACTCATCTTACCACTCAATTAGCGTTCAGGACGTTATGACCATAGAAAAAAACTGTCACAACCATGCGAAGAAAAAAAAACTAGGTCTCATTAGACTTGGTTCGCTAAATTATGTCCCGTCTAGACTAAATATTTTTTGGATCTGTCTTGGGATGTGTTGAAAATATTTGTTCGTTGTCAGTGACCCAGTGTTTTTTATTATTTACTTAATACATTGTTACTAGTCGTTTCCATCTAACCTACAATTTGTCTTTATTATAACTTAAATCTAGGTATATAACTAGGGGGAACCATCGGCCCTATCTCAGTATCTGGTGAAATAATGTTTATACATGTCAGTGCTGTATTTTTTATTACATGCACCTCACTACACTGATTTGATACTTTCGAGCCTGTATCCTGTTCTGGTGATATCCAAAAGCTGCAATATTTCAATATTCGCATGAGAATGGAGTTTTTTCTCATGCCCCCCTGCAATTCTCTTGATCTCTTGACTGGCTGTGGGTATCTGAAGGTCTCGATGTAGGTAATCTGTCCTAGAGTACTTGGGTGCGCCCACAATACCTCTCAGGACTTTGTTCTGAAAATTTTGTATTTTATATATTTTTGTATTTCATATTACCCTTTACAAAACATCCCCATAATTGAACTCCGTATGTCCATATAAGTTTCAGTATTTGCTTGTATAATAACAATTTATTATGTACTGATAATTCTGATTTTCTTCCAATTAGCCAATACATTTTCCTATATTTCAATTCCAGTTCCTTTTTTTTCTTCTTTATATGTTCCTTCCAACGAAGTTTTGCATCAAGATTCATTCCGAGATATTTAGCGTTGTTACTATACGGAATGATAATGTTATTGGTGCTTGTACGGTCTGTTTATAGGTGAAGTGAACTTGTACAGATTTACTTTCATTAATTCTTATTTTCCAAGCTTGTGTCCAATTATTTATATTGTCACTTGCCTGCTGTAATTTTCGTGAGGCTTCTTCACTATTGCTCCGACAGCTATAATAGCAGTATCATCAGCAAATGTAGTCATCGTAATATTCTCCAATTGCGGTATATCACAAGTGTATTGTAGATAAAGCATTGGTCCCAGTACACTTCCTTGTGGTACACGTGCTTTAGCTTCTTTTATTGTAGAGTAAGCTTCTTGTTGTTTGACTCTAAACATTCTGGTTGCAATGTACAATTTTGATTTATGAACAAAGGCTTGTGCTACATCTAAGAATATAGCTGAGTATACTTATTTATTTCCGTAGGCTTTTTCAATAACATCTGTTATTCTGTGGACGTGGTCAATTGTTGAATGCTTGCTAATAAACCCAAACTGGTGTGTTGGTATTAGGTTTTTTCTCTCTATGATAGTGATCCAGTGTGCGTTTAATTTAGTTAACTAGTATCGGTTTTATGGTATTTTTATCGACAATATTTTGTCCGTAAGATCGTTAAAAGTTGCTCAGTAAATTTACGTCCCATCAAACAACAGTATATTGTTCAATAACTAGAAAGTATATAAGTTAATATGCAATAAAGAAAGAAGGCTCCTAAAATAGCAACGTAGTGTATGTGTCGTTAATCTATTGGTATTAATATTTAATGGCAATTTAATTAATTTAGTTTTAATGGTGGCTATTATGCGATATACGTGAATTGTGAATTAGTTTTGATGGTTTTCCAATAGCTACATCATTGATAAATAGCAACTACACATGGTGCTTCCAATTTTATGAAGACATATGAAAATGAATACACTTTTCTATATTATCATTGTATTGAAATATATTTAAATTTGTTATAAATAATATATATCGATTATTTTTACTTTTATGGAGGATTTAAGTTATCTGATTTAAAAACTTAAATAACATGGCAATGAATGTAATGTCTCTTGTAAATAGTATTGGATAAAATGTTAAGTAAATTGCAAGAGTTGCCATTAGTAACTATCGTAATCATGATAATATTAGTTTTTGACCTATTAATTGTAGCAATACTATTAACATAATTTACAAAACAAAATACTGATCTCCATTTTGATTTCGTACATGTCGTTTAGGGCGAGCAACGTATGGTAACTATATTCCGTTCACTAAAACAGTGAATTCATCTGAATCGATGACGTCAAAAGGCCATATCAACAATCAGCAATGTTGCCTCATCAACTTTGAGTTTTTGTTCATTTTGACATTATATATATGAAATAATAAAAAGAGAATGTTATCAGATATAATTTATTTTAACGTTATATTAACTTATAACCTGTCATTATTATCACTAATGTTCTAAAGAATTTTGCAAACGTTTGACAACCAGGCGAATTTTGTAAACTGATTCGATCACCTGTTCGAACATATCAGACAGCATTGTATCTCTTTTTAGCTTTAATAAAATGAGAAGGAAAATATTGTCTTATTTTAAAACGAATTCACAAATTGCGATAGGAAATACAATCGGCATCGAAATAACGCGAGTTCGCTGTAATTTTGAATAGTCTGTATGTATGTATTGATAAAATATTATTTTTATTTTCTAGAACATATATGTAGTCTTCATTTTATTAACTTGTTAAATCATATTGCATGCACAAAAATTAGTTATATACGGTTGACACTTAATCATGATATAAATATGAGTTTTAATTAATATTATATATATATATATATATATATATATATATATATACATATAATTATTAATAATGAAAACTATTATTCAAAATTTACTTTAAATTGTCTTTATTTAACGGAAAGAAATGGCGAAACGGCGCTATAAAGCGGTAAAAGAGTTATAAATTATCCCTACGTCTATGTTCAGATATCACACTTGTAAAACCATTCAAAATAAAGGGAAACCTCTCAGATCACAATGCAGTCCGTAGTCAGTGCAGTACAGGTCATATAATGTAACATAATGTTCATATAATTTCGTATATAATATAATATTGTTCATAATTTAGAAGTATCTGATTCTCAATTTGTAAATCGCAAATTTTCGTATATTTTTATAAAGGATTGTTTGATTTTCAATCTTATTTGTATTTAAATCGGCAGTGAACAGAGACCCAGAAGTACCTATAAAGAGGCAGCTCGCGATAAACTAATATTCTTTACAAAACAATGGAGAATAAAAGAATAAAAATAAATTTGCTAAAATATATTCCTATTAATTTTACCAGCAAGAAACTAAAAATCCCAGTCTTGTCAAAATAAAATATAAGCAGCTATATTGGCTTCATGGAAAAAAATCCAAATGACAATTCACAATAAGATACTGATCTACAGTAAGGTGTTCAAAATAATATGGCTATATGGTATAGAGCTGTGTGGCTGTACCCGGGATAGCAGTGAACGCACCTTGGTATGTATGCAATGAAGTTTTGCATAGTAATCTGAAAATCTTTACGGTCAAGAAAAAAAATAAAAGGTTCACTGGGAAACACGAAGTCAGGCTACAGCTCCATGAAAACCCAGACTACGTAGGACTAAACCCTAGGAACTTGTGTGATAATGCGTGAGTGAACGGGGATAAGGTGTCAGAACAAAACTATAGATCGTGGCTGGCTAGCTTTTTAGCCTACACTAAACTAAAGATCTTGACCTACATCAAAGGTACAACAAGGAAGAATAAGTGTATATCACTCAATGTCTATTAAAACTATTTCAACGGCTGTAAATACCTTATAAAGCGATAAAATATGCATTAAAGTTTTCTTGCGTATTTTACGTAATATTAAACACAACTACAACCAAATATAAATAATGTATAGTATGTTCAAAGTTATTTTGTACTTACGTCATCTAAATTTGTGACATCAAAACATCATAGTTGAGTGTGGCTTTGAGACAAAATAAAATTCTAATCTAAATAAAATAATCGAACAAAAATGTTATCAAATATAATTTATTTTAACATTATAGTACATCTAAAAACTACAGTTAATTATACAGTCACAATAGTTTACGGGTTAGAGTTATAACCTCATATCACTATTGCTTTCAAGAATTTTGCATACGTCTGACAACAGGCGCATTCTTTTATGTGTTCGAACTAATCAGACAGCATTGTGTCTCTTTTTAACTAGAATACAATGAGAAGGAAAATATTTTCTGATTCTAAAACGAATTTATAACTTGCGGTAGCCAATATATTAAACATCTTGATGACGTACGTACAAAATAACTTGGAATAGACAATTTGAATTCATTTTTAAGTTATCTCACTCTAAATGGATAAGGCGTTATCTTCATAATTAGCAAGCTGACGAAAGAAAATAGATATTACCAGAATAATTATATAATAAATAAGTTTAAATGTGACGAAGAAAGCCAGTTATCTGCTGGGGCAGGTCGAGTTTGTACGAGAGCACAATTGTACTGGCAGCAAATAACAGTTTCCCATTCTAGCGGGTAACACAAGAGGGCATTGTCACCAATTGGTGCTTTTAACGGAATATAATTACTATATTTACGTACCGGCCGATATTTTTTCGCTTTCGGAACATTCCCGCGTAGCACGGCAGGTTTGGTCCGCGCGCGCCTACCCGAAACAACGAGAGCAAATACGAGATCTCGCTTTCGTACCGGCGTTCTCACGTTTTTTCGTTCGCTTTTCGTCGGATTTCAATACGATTTTCTATCGCCGCGCAACCCGTTCGAAAACCGCGTTACTGTTAAAACGTCCGCTGAGCGCCGGCAGCGCCGGCATCGACGTGACCTGCGATTATACGAATTGCATGTTATGCAAGCGATCCGGACACAGCCTCGCTCTTGTTTAAGATATAACTACAGTATTGATCTCCATTTCGAGTCACTCACGCCCATATATATTACGTTATTATGAATGAACTTCATTTAGCGATCACGGCTATCATGTAAAACCGAAGGAGACACAGTGGAAAATTAAGGGGCTATACCAAAACGGTCTTGAAAGTGCTATTTATGGATTATTTTTATATACATTTTAACTTAATACTCGCTTAAACCTGATGAATAGTCAAACGGTTTATAAATGTGGAACAATAAGGGGCTATATACCAAAACGATTCTGGTAAAATCAGTTTAGAGGTATTTATAATATTTTAATATGTTATTTTCTGATATACACTTGTCTTCCTTCTATTGTATAATATATTTAGTAGTTATTTTAAGGAATTATTATTCTAGCATATGCGTCTCAAAGATAAAGTACATCTATATGTTAGATATTTAGAAATACTTCAAGCCAATTTACTTTATTCAGAATGTCATTGGTTCCAGTTCAAGCTGCAGCTCGTATATTTTTGCCTCTTGAATTATTTTAATATTATTAGCGTGCCAGTGTTCTTCTAGTTTGTTCTAATGTTCTAAGTCTTATATTGACTTGATCCAGTGCCTCTTTCATATCTAATATAATTTGGATTAGACATAGTTCAGATGTTGTTTCTGTTTGCGCTATTCGATCTGAATTTCATTGTGTAACTTGGACGTAGTATTCTCACTTTGTTAGAAATTATATGTTTGGGTTCAGAGGTGATACACAGTCATCTGTAACATATATTTCAGCATTTAAATAACAATTCCTATATAATTATATACGAAGTTAATCACAGATACGTTAATTAAACTAATTTTCTTAGAAACTTTTAAATGATTGACAAATCTTCAATATTCAACAAATTGATGTATTAAGTTATACCAATGATTTCTTTAATATCAATCGCTGTGCCAAGTTATCTGGGACCGATTTAAGAAAATATATAAATCAATTATAAAATATTCATCAAATTAGGTAGATTTGATCACTTATTCTCATCACTAATTGACTGATGGTATTAAAATAATAAGTATTCGAGGCCCAGTTCGAGATCCAGCCTAGACCACCTCATAAAACCGAGTTCTTAGCCGAATCTTTTTTTATAGTTTCTACGAAATTGACCTGATTTCCTCCCCATTAACATAAAACTATTTTTATAGCGCCCGGTACCGTTTGAAACTCTGATCCGATTTCTGGTCAGAGGCATTTCGGTCAACTAGGAACCTTAAAATTGCATTTCAATTCCCTGGTTATTTAATACATAATAATTTCAGTAAGAACTTGTTCAACATTTTAGAAAAAGTTTTAATATAACAGGTATGATGATAACAAAATAATGGAATTTAATAGATAGTTAATGTCTTTGCAGCCTAAATTAATTGTATATAAATGGTTATTATATTTGAATTACTTATATTAGAATACAATTTTTTGCGTACATCGGTCGAAAGTACGTACATTCGTCCCTAATAACGGGGAAGAAAGTGAAACATTTACTCCCTATGCGAAGTACACCCGCGCCCTCTATAACGGCGGGAGGAAAGAATTTCTTATGCGTATTTATGTTCTGTCGCGACAACAAATTGTTTACCGCTGTCATTAACGTTGCTACCTCTAACCTTAAAAATAATCATCAATTTTGTTTTGTCGTCAACTCGAAATGTCGATAATCCAGAAAAAATTTACAATACATTATCATCTAATGAATCCAAAGTCTTGCAATTTTTACATTAGATATAAATTTAAAAAAAACATTTGAGAATGTCAGGTAGCAAAGATATAGCTGTAGTAATAAAGAAGATGATGATTTCAACTACATACATCAAGAACGAAGTTAGAGTTATATAAAAAATATGTTCGAATAAATATATATCGAATATAACACAAGTAGGTTTTATTCACTCCCCAACAAGAGACTATTTGTCTGATTTAAAAAGTTACTCTGATTATATATTGATATAAAGTTATTCTGAAGTTACTGGTTCTACTCTATTTACATAACCTAACATCTGACGGTATGTTGTACAGTATTTTGTATTTTATATTTCAAATAACATCATTTTAGACTAAAATCAAAATACATTAGAACCAAAAAAAACAAATATACTGATTAGTCGAAAGATACTCGCAACTTGATCTAAAATCAAAGAGGTTGATCTGTAATACAATTATAAAGCCAATTTGGACCTATGGGGTGCAAATATGGGGTTGTACTAAAAATTCAAATCAACAAGTCCTCCAACGCTGTCAAAACAACATTCTTCGATTAATTACCAATGTCTATCGCTACGTAATCAACGAAGAACTGCACGATGACCTGGTAATCAAATGGATTTGCGAAGTTATCCAAGATTTCGCCTTGAAAGACGAAAGAAGATTACTAAATCATACTAACGTGGAAGCAATACAACTATTGGACAACGCGCAAAATATCAGAAGATTGAAGCAAACCAAACCATACGAACTTATATAAAGTGTATACCTTTAGTGCAATCTATAGCTTAAGTTATTATAATTTTATAAATGCGGAATGCATATTGACGTATTGATCTCGCACTCATCTTGCTTGTGAATTAATCCAAGTACAAATGAAATGTAGTAATAAATTAATTAAGATTGTACTAAGCATATCTAATAAAGATGTTATCAAAAAAAAAAAAATATATATATATATATTTCAAATACACAACTTAAAATGATTTTGTATTTCGTATTTTGAAATCATGCGAGATAATATTAATAACCACGTTTTTTTATTTTATTATAATGATTAGTGTAATGAAAAATAAAGTTTTCAGGAATGTTATGAACTTATTTATGGAAAATTGTAGGAAAATATGTAGTTTTTATTAAAAAATATATATTTCTACTTGTTACATTTAAATTTTCTTCTTCTTCTCTTAATGAAAGTACTCATGCAACAAAAACAATATATTTATCACTATAATTATTCGTTGTAAACCAACCGCATTGTTGAGATAACCACCAATTGATTATAATATTAAAATGGGCATAAAGTATATCAGTGTTGTTATTGTTTTTACTCTGTATTATTAACATTAATCTAGTTTATGAAACAAGCCGGTCGGCAACGGTACCAAACAGTTTTCTTTAATGCTTAAATAGTAGAGATGCCAGGAGGGTAATGGTCCAACCTTTACCTACTATAGCAAAATTGTTTTGTTGTTTTAAGATAAATACCATTAATATCCGTACTTATAATCGAACTAGTATAATAAATATGTTAATCGCATTATCAGAAACAGTGTACGTAAAACGGTACTGCGTTATTTATAATCTATTCAGTATAGTTTTGCTTTGATGATTATTTTATATTGGGAAAAGTTCCGTCACCATTTTATGGTGATTTGAAAATAATTTGGTAATGTTAAAAAATTCAATATGAGCGTGTAAAAAACATTATAAAAACTCACTGGAACCCTGTCCTTCTTGTTTCACTCAAACTCTTACAGGATCGATCTACGCGAGCACCGGTCTCGGGATGAGCATTACCGGAGCTGGGACGCGGTGAAAAAAAAGGACGATCGCCGAAACAAACGAACGCGGAACGATAGCGCGCCAAGGCAAGGCTGATGCGTGTCACTTCCCGCGGCTCGCGAAAGACGAAGATCGACACGCGACTGCCGCCACAGCCGACGGCAGGCCAGGAAGCCAACACTTGGAAGGATTTTGAGTGGAGCTAGGCGGCCGAGAGGATGACTGGTAGCGAGCAGCAGGTGTCGACGGGCCCGGAACGGTTGTTTCGAGTTATGATCGGAGCTCCCAGCCGAATGGATTTGGATTTGTTGGTATTAGCACTGTAATATTGAATTGAGAATAAAATCAAGATATCTGTGGTATTCTATTTCTCTAAGTTGGAAAAAAGTTGGCGAAAAGATGTAGGAAATGATGGAGAATCTAAATTGTACCAATATTTCTATAATATGCAATCATTTAAGTGAAGAAGTTATTAAAAACAACCATTGGAAATACTTCTCGTGTGCAAGAAGTTGTTTTGACTCAACATTAAAGAAAATAAAATATTTTTAACAAAAAATTGAACCGACTTCAGAAAATGAATGGATTCCTTGTTCACTAAAAATTAAAAAATAATCAAACTTAGATTTTTAACACAAAAAGCCTTTTAAAATAAAATATGTTGTAATAACTAAATAAAAATAAACAAAAAACTTATTTAACCTATCTACTACACGTATTTTATATTCTACAATATACAAAATTTAGCTTAATACCTACCTAAACCTATAGATCTATTTACAATATTATTTTAACTAACATGCTACCAATTAATCATTTTGAGGTCGGTACCGAGCAACAAATCAAATTTGTTTTTTTCCTAATTTAATTTTGTGTATCTTATATATAAAAATGAATCGCAAAATATGTTCCTAAGCGCATAACTCAACAACGCCTGGACCAATTTGGCCAAATCTTTTTTTAAAATGTTCGTTGAAGTTCAGGGATGGTTTTTACGGCGAGAAAAATTAGAATTATTGCTGGAAAAACACTAAAAATAGCCCTTTTTGTTTGAATTTGTTTCGTGTATCAGTTGACAATTCATCTGTCATCTGTCAAAAGTCATCTGTAACAGACAACTTTTTTTTTTTAAATTTGATATGACTTGAACTCAAATCCTTTTAATCCGTACGAATTGTTTTATTTATTTAAAATTTTTTATTTGTTTAAAATTTAATTCAAATTTTAAATAAATAAAACAATTCGTACGGCTTAAAAGGATTTGAGTTCAAGTCATATCAAATTTAAAAAAAAAAGTTGTCTGTTACAGATGACTTTTGACAGATGACAGATGAATTGTCAAGTGATACACGAAACAAATTCGTATATCGTGTTTTGTGCAGAGTGTTTAGTTAGTTAGTGTTTGTTTAGTTCGTGATTAGTGAAAAAATAATTTATATTTGATATGCCTCCTATAAGACGAAGCAATTTAGGTAGAAGAACCAGAAATGCTATACACCAAGCTAATTACCGATCTAATCGTACTGCACAAGAACGTGACGACGGAAATGAACGTGAAAGAATTCGGATATCACAAACGCGTGAAGCGCGAGCGCGACATTCAACTAATAATCGCGCAAGTTTGAATCCAGCTGCTTTCAGTTACGATGTGTCAATTGACTACAGTAACTACCAATGTGTTGTTATTGGTTCTATGAACTTGGTTTGCTCACACTGTAAGGCATTAAAATACAAAAACGAAGCCAATGGATTGTGTTGCGCAAATGGTAAAGTGAAATTGATACAATTGGATCCACCACCAGAACCATTGTACTCATTGGTTTCAGGAATAGGAACAGATTCTATACACTTTTTGACACATATTCAACAATATAACAATTGCTTTCAAATGACTTCATTTGGGGCAACAAATGCAGTTCGGGAAAATTTTATGCCAACTTTCAAGGTATGTATTATAGCAGTTACTCATAATTATTTTAGCGAACAAAATTTTCTGTCACCAAAGTTAAGATGTGTTACTAATCTTCAATTTCTTACGAAACGAAGAGATCATTACGAAATATATCACTTAGTCATCATATTATATGGTGATTCAGTTTCAGTGACACTTTTATTATATTTTATATTTGATAGATATTAGTTAAAACTAAATATATACTTTTTAAGATCAAATATTATTTAAGTTTGATCATTGACAATCCATTAATTTATACCACACCATAATATTTTTTTTATTTACAGATACAAGGGCAAATATATCACAGAGCAGGTTCACTGTTACCAGTGTCAGATAGCGACAACAAATTCCTGCAAATTTATTTTATGGGCAATTCACCACAAGAAATTGATCTGCGTTGTGCACATAACAATTTAGTAAAAAGGTCTATTGTAGAACAATTACAAACTTTATTTCATCAACACAATCAATTGATTATATTGTTTAAAACTGCCCTGGATCTGATGCCATCCGATAATCACAAAATTGTAATCAGAGCTGATAAAACACCTGCAGGTCAACATACAAGACGTTTTAATGCACCAACTATTGATGAAGTTGCTATCGTTGTAGTTGGAGAAAACTTGGAATCCCGTGATATTGTTTTACATCGTCGGAATTTTCAATTACAACCTATAAAGGAAACACACCGCTCATATGATGCACTGCAATATCCCATTATATTTTGGCAAGGTGAAGATGGCTACGATTTATCAATAAAAATGATAAATCCCATTACAGGTAACTAAAATATTAGTTTAGCTATGGCGATAATATCTCAGTCACTATATTATGTATTTTAATTTTAAATTTGAATGTTATTAAAACAAAATCTGTTTACAGGTTCTGAAACCAACAAAAAAGTCAGTTCAATGAACTATTATTCATACCGCCTAATGATTCGGGAAAATGCAGATAATCACATATTGAAATGTCGGCGATTATATCACAAATATGTTGATGACATGTATGTTAAAATTGAAACGGAGAGATTAACATTCATCAGGTTGAATCAAACCAAACTCCGATCTGAAGAGTATATTCACCTTCGAGATGCGATTAATACTGATGGAAATGCACAGAATGTCGGTCGGATGACTATTCTTCCAGCAACATACATCGGAAGCCCTCGGCATATGCACGAATATGCTCAAGATGCCATGTCGTATGTTCGTCATTATGGTACAGCAGATTTGTTCATCACATTTACATGCAATCCGCAATGGATAGAAATTAAGCAGGAGTTATTACCTGGGAAATCATCCATTGATCGTCATGATATTACAGCCAGAGTCTTTAGACAAAAGTTGAAATCTTTAATGAATTTCATCGTAAAACATAATGTGTTTGGTGAGACACGCTGCTGGATGTATTCTGTGGAGTGGCAGAAACGAGGATTGCCACATGCACACATTTTGATTTGGTTGGTTGAAAAGATAAGGCCAAATGAAGTTGATGCAGTGATATCAGCTGAAATCCCTAATGTACAAGTAGATCCTGGATTGCATGAGGTATTTATCAAAAACATGATACATGGTCCCTGTGGAACTCTTAATCAAAATTCACCGTGTATGATGGATGGTAAATGTTCAAAACGATATCCACGGACATTAATATCGGAAACAATTACTGGTAATGACGGTTATCCATTGTATCGTCGCAGATCGACAGCAGACAATGGAAAATCAACAATTGTCAAATTAAATTAACAAGATATTGAAATAGATAATCGTTGGATTGTTCCATATTCACCCATTTTATCAAAGACATTCAAAGCACACATCAACGTTGAATCTTGCCATTCAGTGAAATCGATTAAATACATTTGCAAATATGTAACCAAAGGGAGTGATATGGCTGTGATTGGAATTGGTGCAGAGAATTCTAATGATGAAGTTACCCAATACCAAATGGGCCGCTATGTCAGTAGTAATGAAGCAGTTTGGCGAATATTTTCTTTTCCTATTCATGAGAGACACCCTTCTGTTGTTCACTTAGCTGTGCATTTAGAAAATGGACAAAGAGTGTATTTTACAGCACAGAACGCAGTACAAAGAGCTGCTCAGCCACCATCTACTACATTAACCAGTTTTTTTGAGACATGCCAAAACGATGATTTCGCACAAACATTGCTATATTCTGAAATGCCAAAATATTATACCTGGAATCAATCCTCAAGGAGATTTATACGACGGAAACAAGGAAAACCAGTTCCAGGATATACAGATGTATATTCCACCGATGCGATTGGCCGGATTTATTCAGTACATCCAAGCAATGATGAATGTTTTTATTTACGACTGCTATTAGTCAATGTACGTGGCCCAACATCATTCCAACAGTTACGAACTGTTGATGGTGAATTGTGTGGATCCTACAGAGAAGCCTGTCAACGTTTGCAATTGCTTGAAAATGACGCTCATTGGGATCAAACTCTCAATGATGCTGTAATATCATCACACACTCATCAAATACGAACATTGTTTTCTATAATCATATCTACATGCTTCCCATCAAACCCAATTGATTTGTGGATGAAGTACAAAGATTATATGTGTGATGATATTTTGTATCAAATACGGAATAGAATGGGAAATCCAAATATACAAATCAGTGAAGAAATTTACAATGAAGCATTGATTTCAATTGAGGACATGTGCTTGATAATGTCAAACAAACTATTAATTCAATTAGGCCTGACCGCGCCCAATCGTCCAATGCATGACGCTTTTAACCAAGAGTTGCATCGAGAAAGACTGTATGATCTCAACGCTTTGAAAGAATAAATTCAAACAAATCTTCCACTGTTAAATGAACAACAGAAGTATGTATTTGAAACTCTTATGAAAGTAACAAATGATGAAACTGGAGGGATTTATTTCTTAGATGCACCTGGTGGTACAGGAAAAACTTTTTTTATTTCATTAATATTAGCAACAATTCGCTCACAAAATAAAATTGCACTTGCACTCGCTTCGTCGGGAATCGCAGCAACTTTGCTTGAAGGTGGTCGAACAGCCCATTCAGCACTAAAATTGCCATTAAATATGCAAAGCAATGAAACTCCAACCTGCAACGTTTCGAAGAACTCTGCAATGGCAAAGGTTTTGCAGCAATGTAAATTGATTGTTTGGGATGAATGCACGATGGCACATAAAAAATCTTTGGAGGCTTTAGACAGAACCTTAAAAGATCTACGTAGCAATAATAACCGATTTGGTGGTGCAATGATTTTATTAGCAGGAGATTTTCGTCAAACATTGCCAGTGATTCCACGATCAACGCCAGCTGATGAACTCAATGCATGTCTAAAGTCCTCCAATTTGTGGAGACATGTTAAAGTACTTCATTTAAGCAAGAATATGCGTGTCGAGTTGCAAAATGACCAATCTGGAAACATATTTTCTAAACAACTCATTGACATTGGTAATGGCAAATTTCCTATAGACATGTTGACGGCTTGCTTTTGCTATGACTATAAACAAGTCCCAGGGGCAATCATTAAGTGTTTGTGGTATTAATCTAGAAAACCCATGTTTCTCACATGGTCAATTGTATGTTGCCTGTTCCCGTGTTGGAAAACCATCAGATTTGTTTATCTATGCGCCAGGTAATCAAACAAAAAACATCGTATACCACAAAGCAATATAATGATAATAATAATAATAATAATTATGATTCACATGATTAACAATAAAGCGATTACTTACTTTTCAATCCTTAGATATGTTTTATTTAATTATTTTTTATTCACAACGCCCTATCACCAGGGTGATGGTTCTGTTCAGGAGAATTTTTTAAAATACGTAGGCACAAAAACTGCCACATTACAAATCTTTTTGACAGGACGAAGTCTGTCGGGTCAGCTAGTATATCATAAAATTGTATTATTATTATTGTGTTGTTTAGGCTCGGCACCGGAAATGTATATTAGCTTATGGTCGTTCATTTATTTCTATTGACTTCTCAATTTACTTGTATAGATATTTTGTTTGTTTGTTGTGGCATTTACTTAGGTACTTTTTCTCGTTTTTCCGCTGAATATTTTTTTTATCTTATTTTAGTCCCAGTTAGGATTTAGTTAGGATTGATTCCCATTATATATGTAATTTTGTTATGGTATATTTAATTATATCTTCTAATCAACAATGTATTTTCCTATTCTGTCTATTTTCATTCGCAACGCGATCGCGCGTTATTCGGCCATCGGGGATAAAATTTGACCTCAGTGCCGATCAAGCTGTCTCGTGACACAAAAAAACATTTTGTTCAAAAAATATTAAAATTTAAATTGGACACACGTTAAAAAACGTTATTAGGAATTTTAGGGTTTTGTTTATATGGCTCGGTGAATGGAGGTAAAACGAAATAAAACAATGGTGTTTATATTATGTGACCGTAATTTATTGAAGTAATATAAAATATTGAGAAAATACAGCTAGGTGAAAAAATATGGCAGCGGTGTTACCTGGTGACGAGGCTTGGGCAGTCGATGGTGGCACGTCTAAACCAAACGATGGTCGGTTACTGAATGATCGAAAGGACCCTTCAATAATCCCCCAGATAAACGTCTCGGGGTTGCCAGCTATTCGTTATCGTGTTTTAGTTGGCGCTGCTATCGCATCAAATTCGACATGCCTCAAGGTCACTACAGGAATATTTTATTGTTGTAATCAAGAAAAAACATAGTCGGCTCTTAGGGTAAGTATTTGATCCCAAATCGGCAGAGATCGTGTTAAACATCAATTAAATACTAATACTAAATAAATTAAATCATCTGTCATAAATCACTCAAAACCGATTCCCAACCTCAGTAACAAGACTACTCGTGTTGATGTTCGATTCAGGCAACAATTAGCGGGTTTCCATTTATCAAATGTTGCGAGCTCCCGTATCGTCCACGCGGTTCATTACCTTATTACCGCCGAGAAAATGACCCGTTCCAAAGGCAACAATGTATCATTACCACACATTAATAAAATCGCTCGGTATACACGAAATATCGCTTCCTCGGTAATTAGACGTCAAGGCCCAGCTCAGACCTGCTGCCGCGGTCCATTTAAATAGCGGAATGTTTAATTAGTCGCGCGGGAGAAGAACGTCCTGCCGCGAATGCGTGTCTTTGCCAGGACGATTTACTAACAAATTGCCTTAGTTTCCCACAACCATAAATCAGGCTCGATACACGTGATAAAATCACTGACGAGACACTCAAATTCGCATTGCCGTTGTTTGATATTCGAGATCTATCTTTTGTCGCGTTATGTGTATTTAGTGTTATTATAGTTCCTCATTGAACTCTAGCCCAAAAAGAACTAAAATCTTATGTATTATTGGGTACTGAAACAGATTTCATATAGTTCTTTTATGAGTCACAATGGTGCATATCTTAGAAAGTATAATTTTGCGTGCATTTTTTTTTGCGCCATTTCTGATAGAATAATCGCAAGTTCATGAAAATATCGAAGATTATAACAAATTTTATGCTGAATTGAATGGTGGTATAATAAACCAAATGAAGCTTTTAGTTTCTAAGTTATCGAATAAAAAGTGTGAATTGAATAAATGAGTCAGTATCAGTTTATGTCACATATCTTAAGAACTATGAATTCTATAGAAATTTAACACAGATTTTCCATTCTTTCGCCTCATAATACATATATTTTAATGATTTCATCTGTATCGAAGAGGTAAAAAATTTTACCACCTTTTCCATACATATAGTCATGAAAATTTGCGATTTTTTGCATTTTTCTATTTTTCTGTTACCATTTCCGCCGAAATAATTGTCAGTTAATGAAAATTTTAGGAATTACGAAGAATCTTGTGTTGAATCGAATGCCAGTATAACCAATTGGATAAAACTTTTTGTTTTTAAATTATACAATGAATAGTGTATTTTCAAAAAAATAGTAAATAACCGTTTATGTCACATATCTTAAGAAGTATAAATTCTAATGTAATTTTACATGGATTTTCCATTCTTTCACCTCAAAATACATATATTTTGATGATTTCATCTATATCCAAGAGGTAAAAAATTTTACCACTTTTTCCATACATATAGTCATGAAAATTTGCGATTTTTTGCATTTTTCTATTTTTCTGTTACCATTTCCGCTGAAATAATTGTCAGTTAATGAAAATTTCAGGAATTACGAAGAATCTTGTGTTGAATCGAATGGCAGTATAACCAATTGGATAAAACTTTTAGTTTTTAAATTATACAATGAATAGTGTATTTTCAAAAAAATAGTGAATAACCGTTTATGTCACATATCTTAAGAAGTATAAATTCTAATGTAATTTAACATGGATTTTCCATTCTTTCACCTCAAAATACATATATTTTGACGATTTCATCTGTATCCAAGAGGTAAAAGATTTTACCACTTTTTCCATACATATAGTCATGAAAATTTGCGATTTTTTGCATTTTTCTATTTTTCTGTTACCATTTCCGCTGAAATAATTACCATTTAATGAAAATTTCAGGAATTACGAAGAATCTTGTGTTGAATCGAATGGCAGTATAACCAGTTATATAAAACTTTTAGTTTTTTGAATTATGTAATGAATAGTGTATTTTCACATATGTCACATATCTTAAAAAGTGTGGGTTCTAAATTATTTTAAAATGGATTTTCGGTTCTTTCACCACAAAATATGAACGTTTTGACGATTTCATCTGTATCCAAGAGGTAAAATTTGCAAGTTTTTCCATACATATATTCATGAAAAATTGCCATTTTTTGCCATTTTTGATTTTGTTACCATTTTAACGGAAATGGCAGCACCATTTTGATAGATTTATCTGTTTTTAAGAGGTAAGTAATTAACACTTTTAAAAAATTATTAATAATGTACACATTTGTCCACAATAAACCATTGAGTTTAGAGTAAAAAATCGTTAATACGAATTCACAGCGTTTATACATAGATATTATGAATTTTCAGGCACATAAAAATAAGTGGTCATACTAAACAGCAATACTATCAACAACTAATAACGCTGACAAGGGTACAAAATATAATATTGTAAGTACATTCTTAAGTATTTTAAAGGGGTATATTCACTTAACGCATTTATTAATTAATATCAATTTCCATGACATTTACCTACTACTCTGCTACTACTAAACAGCTAATAATTAAACAATATAGAATATTAAAAATCATCCAATCTTTAAGTCAATTTATAAATCACATAAAGCTATATCTTATACTTCAAAATAACAAAACTGACCACTGACAGAACAGAAAACAATTGAACAACAAAATGATATGTCCTTGATTAACCCTGGTTACGTCAGAACGCACCAATATACATTGATATTCAAAACGGCCAATTTAATTAGTTTTAAATCAGTCAAACGCCATATAAAACTATAAAATTATTCATGTTATAATATATTTAATTGAAATTATTATGTCAAATAAATAGCATCCAATCACATTCTTATCAGCACTTATATTTTTACATATCGAACGTATGATTACATTATAAACACAGTTGAGTGTTAACAAATATATATTATTGTTAGGTTAAAAAGTGATTGTAGTTTTAAACTTCACAATATCGTGGTAAGTAGTTTGTTTTTAACATCATCCAATATCTCGGCAAACGATCACGACCATTAAACATCAATATTAAACGATTAAATAATACATAACAATTTCACTATACAATCTAACGTTGCATAAAAACGTGTAAAGCTATTAAATTTTTTCTCCGATATTATCTCCTCTACGGTTTAAGTTTTAAAATTCCCTTTATGTGTATAACGGACGGTAATATCCAGATATATAGGGCGAATATCTGCATATTGCATACTAAATAGGCGATATCACTTGTAGATAACGTTTATGATTTATTCACGGTTATTTTTCCACCGATTATCCCCATATCTGACCTGTATTTCGATAATATAAAACAAGCGCCAGTTTTCCCTGACTAGTATGACGAGATTCGAGTGTTACTTCCCATTTCCATTTTTATTGTGGCGATTTCTAGGAAACCGTGACATATATTTAAGCGTAAATATCAGAATTTGTGTTGCGTATTATGTTACAAGTGTTTTTATGTTGGCGTTGTATTTGTAGATTTACATTTTCAGAATATAATCCATTATTTATCGCTTTCGTCAAGTATTTGGAATTGATATAATGGGACAGTCTCCTGTTGCTACGATTATGACGATGTCGAATCCCTCTCAGACCATCGGAGTTTTTATTTATACCAGGTGGGTCGGTAATTCTCTTCCGGTATGATGAATAGTTACAATTTGTTTATTCAATCTATACAATATTCTATACATTTTGTATGCATGTCTCAATCATGTCAATTTATGGATGCCATTCCAAAAATAAAATTTCTCAGGGCTTCAGGATAGCTCAAAGTTTCTTATATATTTTTAAAAAACAAGCATCTATAATGTAAATCTGAATTAATAATTCGTTTGAATTCTTTATTCACCGTATATCTTCGTAATATCCTAGCAAAAATAATAAAATATTATGGTAAATTACTTTTCAGAAAAGTGATGAGTGATCAAGAGTCAAAAACAAGAAAAACTAGTGATGATATGAATTGCTATTATGGTTGCTATTTATATTATCAGACATCATCGAAGTCTTCGTTGGAAAATTCAGAATTATTAAACATTCTCTGGAACATTTTGTAGTTTGAGTATAGTATTTCATGACCACTACATCATTATTGTAATTAAAGTTTATAACAAAGCTATCACAATTTACAAATAATATGCTTGAAAATTCATTCACTACTGAAATTCAAAGACATAACATCACTCAGAACAATTTGCTACATCCAATACAGTGGTCATTTTTTAACAATGATGCTGCCAATAGTACCCAGTAAAGCACAAATACAACAACGAAAACTTAATGAACTTGATGAAATTTGTACAAAAAACTAGAGAAATATATGAGGGTTGCTACTTATATTTCTGGCATTAACAGTATTGAATATTATCAAGTATCATTGGATGTTTTCGTTGGAAACTTGACATTATTGAGCATTGTCTCGAACATTTTGTAATTTGAATATAACAAAACATCAAGGATAGTGAAGCGCCACACTCTTCAAAAACTGGTACAACGATTTCAATCGCAACTGCTACTGGCTTCAAGCACATCAAAGTAAATGGTTCCTGCTTCTTCAGCATTACCAATCACGAAGGGACACTGATATTAGAGTAATATAGAACGATCAATTTTGAATTACATTCTACGAGAAGTTTGCGAGAAATTTTCGGAGAAATTTTAAAAAGAGACAAAGAGTCATCGGCCTTGCTATCCTGATTTAACACCCATTGATATGTTTTCATCTCCAGGCATTATTAAGATATGCGGTTAAAGCGTTCGAAACGGGAGTTTTCGAATTATCTCAAGCAGAATGGAGAAAGTGCTACGAACATTGGTTCCAACACTTGAAAAAATGCATTGATATCTACGGAGAATATTTTAAATAACAATAAATCACCAATATTTGTTTTTCCGTTATTAGACTATGAATATAAATAGTAGTCCTCGTATATTATGTGTAATTTAACATCAATAATAAGATCTGATGAAGAAATAATCAAATAAATGAGTGTCGAACAACACTGATATGCCCTGACATGCTACAAAAATAAAAATACTTAGTATTATAAACTGATTTTTCAAATTTATTTATTACATTATTACTAGTCGTTGTCGACTAACCTACAATTTGTCTTTACAATAACTTAAATCTAGGTATATAACTAGGAGGACCCATCGGCTCTATCTTAGTCTCTGGCGAAATAATATGTTTATATATTAACACTGCTATTTTTCTATTAAATGCAGATCACTACATTATACCACACAAGACCAAATGGTTTAGTTCTTTTGAGTCTGTGTCCTGTTCTATATTGACACCATAATGAGGTCTGTCCTTATGTCTCCTTACAATTTTATTGATGTCTTGAGTAGCCCTTAGTATCTGAAGAATCAATCCTGTAGTATCTGGGTGCACCGATAATATTTTTCAGTACTTTGTTCTGAAAAATTGGTATTGTATTTATATTAATTTTCGCGGAACATCCCCATAATTGTATTCCGTAGGTCCTATAGGTTTCAATATTTACTTATATAATAGCAATTTATTGTGTGTTGATCAATGTGATTTTCTTCCAATTAACCAATTCGTTTCCCTATATTTTCACTCCAATGTTCCTTCCAGCGAAGTTTTTCATCAAGATTCATTTCGAGAGTTGACTTATTATTGAAGAAATACAATTATAATAAACATACAATGTATAATATAATATCTCATGCATTCCCCGTTAACATGTTTATATTAGCATAAGCTATTCCTGTCCATAAACACATAGTTACAGCACATTATTCACGCTATATCAAGAATCTCAAGTACGCCACCCGATATTAATACATATATTTACGAATTTTTGCTGAAATTAGAGACATAAACATTCAGGAAATAATATAACTACTTAGCTTTCGTGGTGGCTATCTAATGTATACCTTTAATTTTAAAAAATTTAATAAACACGCCAGGTACACAGAGATAGACGTTAAGCTTTTTGCCTTCGTAGAAGCATATGGCGCAGATTAATTAATAACGGAACGGATCTAGGACGGAGTTGGGGCGTTCTTATCTCGAGAAGAAGAAGGAAACTGTTAATGGTAACCTTAATCTACAAGTCGACGTATTATGAACGATTTTAATCGTTTGTATTTAATTTAGCAATGATAATGGTTACCAAGCAATGATAAGTTAGTATGGGTTCTTGATGTAACTGTAAATAAAGATACTGTGCTGAAAATATTATAATGTATGTTAAAAATGTTACTATAATAACAGCTATTTTTATAATTTTCCTAAAAATTAAACAAGAAACTGATAGATGAGCTAGAGGGAAATAATCCTAAAGGGATAACTTTTAAGCTCATTCAAGTGTAGTCATATCACTTAAAAGAAGCCCAATTTCTTAAGCAGAATTATCGAGACACCTCTGCATCTTGATTATCTTGATAAAAAGATTGATTATCAATGCATAATAAAGCCATTTAAATGTCATTTATCGAGCTCATTAAGTCCTGAGTAAACCACGACCGTTACCCTTCACCCACATCATCTAAGTTGTCCGAAAATAAGTCAAGATGGCTGTACAAGAAGTAAACTTGTGCTACTAAAGTTTTGTGTAAAACATTTACTTGTCGATGTTGATCACTGCTGTCTACCTCATATATATATATATATATATATATATATATATATATATATATATATATATATATATATATATATATATATATACATTACATTAGATATGCTTAGTACAATCTTAAGTTACAAATTAAACTAAAACTAATCTACTTAAGCTATTGCCTCTAAGTTGCTGTTATTTAGTAAACTTATTGCATATTTTAAGGCAAAACTTTGCATCACTTCGTATATCCATTTGATTTCGAGGTCATCGTGCAGCTCTTCGTTGGTTACGTAGCGATTAGTGTTGATAAATGTATAGATTAAACTTTGTTTTAAGTACGTTGGATTACTAGCTCATTTGAACGCTTAGTACCCCCCGTAGATCCAAGTTGGCTTTATGATTGTCAGATAAACCAATCTCTTTGATTTTAGGTCAAGTTGAGAGTATCTTCCGACTAACCAGTACAGTTGCTTGACTTTGAGTCTAATCTACTATGCATATTTAAAATATGGAAACTTTGTAAATCATTATTGTTGGCCCATATGTATGAAGATCATAATTCATGTAAAATGAATGAGAAATAGACAATGAAGCATCAGTATATCCATTATCCATTATTTTAAAATTTTCCAGTCCACGCTACTTCTTGTGAATATTAATGATTCGCGTAAAGAAAAGTCTCAAAATCATCATGTTTCTTCTTGAAGTTCGTTACCTGTCTTAGCTTTAAACAATAAAATCACGAGATACTTTCAAATAGTCATCAAGAAACCTCGAAATTGTTATTTATATCATATTTTCCGCAACAAAACAATGAAGCATTTAACAAGCATTTATTTAGATAAACAAGGAATCCGGTAACAACAGAAACTGATAACATTTTCACGGTTATTCACCACTATTATCATTGTTATAGTTTTATATTATACGAAGGTTTAACTTTGTGAATTTTCCCGCAGTTACGATAACATAACAACAACAGCATCATGGGTTACCGTCCAGTACGGTTATTTTGGCCCCTCCTGTGTGCGATAGTGTTAAGCGCCGTAAACTCATCCAGAACAGGACCCGAAGTTATTGCTACCAAAGGTGCAGTTTGGCCCAAGCCCCAGCAACAAAACTCCAGCGATAACTATTTCGTTCTAAAGCCTCAAAAATTCATGTTCAAGGTAGGTCAAACATTTTTTTAAAACATCAGAAGTAACCCATCTTAATATTAAATTATATAGTTAGTTTACTACTTTACAAAAATAAAAAAAAAGGGAATTACTAGGGAAAAGACCCCTAATGGCTCAAACCTAAGATACTTAGAAACTAAAAAACAATTGAAAAGTTTTGAAACGACCTTCTCATCATAAATCCCAAATCACGTGAAATACGTATTACCCATTCGTCAGAATGTGGAATTTTAAGAGAATAATAATAAAATTATTTTCGCTTTGTATTTCTATAAATTACAGAAAATGTAACCAAAACAACGCTCCGAACTACTAAAGTCGTACATTACAACCAGAATGTTTAGAGTTAAACAAGAAGAAGCTTACTCTACAATAAAAGCTAAAGCAGATGTACTACATTGAAGTGTACTGGAGCCAATGCTTTATCTACTCTACACTTGTGATATACTACAAATAGAGAATATTATGATAGCAACATTTGCTGATGATACTACGATTATAGCTGTCGGAGACAGTAATGAGAAAGCCACACGAAAATTACAACAAACAAATGACAATATAAATAATTGGACACAAGCTTGGAAAATAAAAATTAACGAAAGTAAATCTATGCATGTGCAGTTTACCTACGAGCAGACCGTATAAGCACCAATAACATTAAATAATACTATCATTCCATATAACAACAACGCTAAATATATCGGAATGAATCTTGATACAAAACTTTGCTGGAAGGAACATATAAAGAAGAAAAGAAAAGAACTGGAATTAAAATATAGGAAAATGTATTGGCTAATTGGAACAACATCACAATTATCAGTACAAAATAAATTGCTATTATATTAGCAAATACTGAAACCTATGTGGACATACGGAGTTCAATTATGAGGATGTTCGGCAAAGAGTAACATAAAGAAAATACAATTTTTTCAGAACAAAGTCCTGAGAAGTATTGTGGACGCAACCAAATACTACAGGACTGACTACCTACATCGAGACCTTCAGATGCCCACGGTCAGTAAAGAAATCAAGAGAATTGCAAGGGGACATGAGGAAAGACTCCATTCTTATGAGAATATTATATTGCAACTTTTGGATACCACCAGAGCAGGAGCAGACTCAAAATAATCAAACCATCTGATCTTGCGTAATGTTGTGTAGTGAAGTGTATTTAATAAAAAACACAGCAGTGACATGTGTAGACATTATTTCACCAGAGACTAAGATAGGACCGATCGGTCCTCCTAGTTATATACCTAGATTTAAGTTGTCATAAAGACAAATTATCGGTTACTCAGACACGGCTAGTAAAAAAGTAATAATTAAATAATTAAAAAATTCGTTTTTCTTCAATGTCAAATCGCATAACACTGTTAGGTATTTTAAACTTTTATAACAGTTTTTAACTTATCAGTAGAGTTGAACGTGACAAGCAGCCTTCACTTATCGCAAATGTTAGAAAATCTGTTTTGCTGTTCACAAAACTTCAAATGGTTCTCCATATAACCTATTAATTGTTTAAATTAATATGCTATATGTTAAAATTAAGTTACAGTTGCTACTATACCACCAGATTTCTCATCTTCTACGTTTTCTAATCATATTACAAATGCGGTAACCAATTCTAATTATTTCTAAGACCAATCTTCACTGATACAGGTTCTGCAGAACAAAACCTGCGATTTTCTGCTATCCTCACTGAAACGCTACTGGAACATCATACAAGGTAACGTTGAAATCCTTGACAACCAACGAAGACACCATCCAGACAGGTACAACAAGAAATCTTGGTTGAACGATGATGCGTTCTCGGGCTACCTGGATCATCTAAACATCAACTTCGGCGAGAAATGTCCCGACGATCCATATCCGGGCGCAGACATGGACGAGTCGTGTAATTACATGGATATTCCACGGAAACTTCAACCCCTAATGAATGGAGTTCGTTTTAGATCATCTGTATGTCCAAGAGAACAAATTCCAGCTGGATGCGGCGACCATTTGGGGAATTTTACGAGGACTGGAGACGTTCTCTCAAATAGTTTACGTAGGAGATGATGGGTTGACCGTACGTATTGTATATTGATCAGTGCGATGGTATTTGATCACTTACGAGTCTAATATATTTTAGTTGCAAGTGAACTCGACAGAAATTGTTGATTCCCCTAGGTATAAGCACAGGGGATTGCTGATCGACACGTCAAGGCATTTTCTACCCATCAAGAGCATTTACAAAACACTGGACGCCATGTCTTATAACAAAATGAACGTGCTGCACTGGCATATAGTGGATGACCAAAGCTTCCCGTATGTCAGTTTAAAGTATCCAGAACTGAGGTAATTATATACACAGCACTAACTATAGTCTATGCAAAGCTTATTTGTATATGAGTCATCGAAATTTGTGACGTCAAAACATCGCAATGTTGCCGCATGAACTCTGAGTTTTAGTTCAGTTTGACTTTGACATACAACAAAATTCAAATCTAAGTAAAATAATTGAACAAACATGTTATCAAATATAATTTATTTTAACATTATAGTACATCTAATACATATATTATCGAAGGACTTAAAACTACAATTAAGAACACAGGTATAATAGTTTGCAGGTTAGATTCGGTTTGTTTACATTGAACTCTTTTCCAGACCACCTATGAGGTAGAATTCCATGCGCGTTTTTTTATATAACGGTATCCCCCTGGAGACCGGATCCAAAAGTAATGTATTTTACTTTCATTCGAGAGCATATTTACCTTTTTACGTTTAGTTCATGTTTCCTTCGATGGTGTGTTTATTTGTTAAGTCATCTTGATATCACTGTCCTCCAAACTAATGCTTATGTTTAATTAATAAATTAAATTTTAATTTTGAACAATTACAATCATATCTGTGCACACAAATCTTTCACGCCCTACAACATCATTTTCTATAGTTATGTTCAATTCATTATGTGAATAACTTTAGTTGTTTCCACTCTCATCGCTCTATCTCAGTCACTAAACTGTTAATTTCTAATCTGTCTAAAACATGTTTACGATTACACCATTTATCAATTACTTCCTTTGTATGTTTTATCCAGTTCATCCAAACGGAAGGAATTTTGGTCTCGAA
The DNA here is from genome assembly GCF_030347505.1 of Rhynchophorus ferrugineus. Taxonomy (NCBI): domain Eukaryota; kingdom Metazoa; phylum Arthropoda; class Insecta; order Coleoptera; family Curculionidae; genus Rhynchophorus; species Rhynchophorus ferrugineus. The sequence continues at coordinate 16,431,469 of NW_027472587.1, forward strand.
TAGAGCCAATGTTATTCGTCACCCACTTTGTATGTAGACAGGTTTTCTTGGGTGAATCTAACGTATTATTCTTCATTTTGTAAGCGATGTCACTCACAGTATCCACAGTAATATTTAGCACGACAGCAACCCGCTAAAAACAATTTCAATAAAATTGGAGGAACTTACATTATTTAATATCATCAATAATTACCTCTCGAACGGAATTTACCGGCAAAAGGGGACCTCCGTTATCTCCGTCCTTTTCGAAATAACCTGTTTAACCGCAATCAATTTGTGACCCTGAATATCTATTGTATATCGCCATTTTCTAACGAAATAATATGATATATTACGGAACGACTTAAAATTAATCAAAATAAAGGGCTAAAATGTTTGCCGGTTTATAACCTGTAATAATTATAATATTTTGAATAATTTAGCGTACATCTGACAACCGGACGGCGACCGGCTGTCAGACGTATGCAAAATTCTTGAAAACAATAATAATAAGAGGTTTTAACTCTTACTCTTATTAATTATTGTGGCTGTATAATTAACTGTAGTTTTTAGACATAGTATAATGTTAAAATAAATTATATTTGGTAACATTTTTGTTCAGTTATTTTATTTAGATTAGAATTTTTTTGTATGTCAAGGCCAAACTGAATGAAAGTTTATGCGGCAACATTGTAATGTTTCGACGTCACAAACATCCAAGACGTATTTCTAAAAAAACTTTGAATAGACTATATAGTCTATTATAAGAAGTAAAGTTTATTTGTATATGAGTCATCGAAATTTATGACGTCAAAACGTCGCAATGTTGCCGCATCAACTCTGAGTTTTAGTTCAGTTTGGCTTTGACATACATCAAAATTTAACGTTTATTTCCATCATTAGTCGCAGATACATGTTTCAATCGTTTCATCATGTATTCTGATCATATTTTCGCTTTAGAGAAAATTTACTAACAAAAATTATATATAAATAACCTATCGACTAATTAGAGGTCCATAATGAATCAGTTTTTCCCCACATACCTACTCGTTCAATCTGCATCCGCTATTGTGTTCCTGTTGCGTCGAAAAAGTCCCCGATTGTCAAAGAGACCCGTCTAATATCCAGCAAACTAATGAAGAAGCTGTGTTCTAAGAAAAAACGACTTCTGCCATCATTAGGCATCGTAAAAAACGAGAAATTAAACGAAACGGCGACGCTAAAATCTATTTTCAACTTATTTACGACCGATTTGATTGATTGGCGGTCAATTTTATGACACGATTTACGGTTTCCTATAATATTTCATGGAATTATTTATACGGATCGTCGTTAGAACACGCGTTTTCCGAACTATCTGGTTTCGAATTTATGATATTCTCTTCGGGTGTATTGATAAAGTGGTCCCATTTATGATCTGGCGATGTATCTAAAATGGAAACGGCACGTCAGTATGGGCGTGTTCGATAAGTTTGCGTATAAAAACCGTATCTTCGATTAAATTGTTTTTTCTTGTTGATGTCGACGATAGTTCGTCTTTAACAAGCACATTGGTTGTGCGGGTAGACATTTGGAAACAAAAAAAAGCATGTTTAACGCTGGATACTGATAATTCCGGGGCATGACCTATACATAGGGCTACCTCATAAGCCACCTAAACATAGCCTAGTAGTCTAAATCGTAGGAATATTCGTCCGGTCGGTCGGTCGGAATGTGTGGCTGTCGATACGATTGTTTGTCTGAACACTCACTACTATTTTGTGGAAGGAATTTGCACGAGAATTGAAAACACTGGTTGAAGAAATACTTGTTTATTTCGGTATTAAATGATACATGTGGTAGATGGGAGAATGGACAGGATATTAGGTTAAGGTAAAGCTCAAATACTAGAAAAAAGCGAAACAATCCACAGACAGCAGGCGTGGAACAACTCAGGCGATGGCAAAACTCTTCATGACTTCTGCGAAAGGCTGGGATGCGAGAGAGCTTAAGCAGAAAAGCGGTACAACTAATAACAGGACACGGAAATATGGCTGCATACATTAGCAGATTTAGATTAAGGGGGAGTGAAGGTCTGTGCGAATGTGGTAATAATATGGAGGATGCAAGGCAAATAATGGTCGAATGCACCCTGGACGAAGGAACAAGGGCCCGAAACCGCTACGGCAGGACGATGGGGTCTTACCAATTTAGAGATCCACAAGGGAATAATAACAGTTCAGATATAGACCTGGTCAATAACTGGACGGAGGCAGTAGTTAGGAACGCCGATACTGAGGCAGATAGATCAGACACGGGAGGAGTCGGTAGAGGCATAAACAATGAACGCGATCAAGTAGAGTTTGGGTATCTGTATTTTACTTGATATTTAATGTTGACATAAATATACAGACAAATTGTAATAACCAATTGTCAATGGCCATTATTCGGTAATGAAGAAGGGCAAAAATAAATAAACAAATTCAGATTCAACTCCAGATTTGTGACCCACTGACCCTAGTGACTTCCTTCTTCTTATAGACCTCGTAGAAAACTACTCAAAAAAGAGTTTCTCCTCAAATAAAGAATAATAATAGTTGCGAAGCTGAAAACTTACTAGACTCCTTTTTGTTTTACTTTTTTGTTATATTTTCTCAAGTGAGTGTCTCGAATTGTTCTCTTTGTTTATTGTTTCCGAAACATCGAAAAACTTCATAATTTCTCCTTGTAACAGTGATAGTTGCTATATTATCTGCGATAGAGTCAGTACCCATTCTCTTTTACTTAAATTCAAACTAAATGCACAATATTTTTATAGAATAACTTCTTTAAAAGACACGACAAGCTTGAATCCATGGTCAAACCATATTGGAATCGAGAATTATTTACTTGTAACAAAAAAAAGGAATGCTTCTCAACAAAATTCTAAACGTTAAGTTTTGGTGTATGTCAAATTGAACTAAAACTCAGAGTTGATGCGGCAACATTGCGACGTTTTGACGTCATAAATTTCGATGACTCATATACAAATAATCTTTATTTCTAATAATATACTATATAATCTATTCAAAGTTTTTTTAGAAATGCGTCTTGGATATTTGTGACGTCGAAGCATTACAATGTTGCCGCATCAACTTTCATTCAGTTTGGCCTTGACATACAAAAAAATCCTAATGTAAATAAAATAACTGAACAAAAATGTTACTAAATATAATTTAATTTAACATTATACTATATCTAAAAACTACAGTTAATTATACAGCCACAATAATTAATAAGAGTAAGAGTTATAACCTCTTATCACTGTTGGTTTCAAGAATTTTGCATACGTCTGACAACCGGACGACATTGACAGACTCACATGTTTACATATGCGAGTTAATCAGATACAATTGTGTCTCTTTTTAACTAGAATAAAATGAGAAAGAAAATGTCGATGATGAAAATGGTTCTAAAACGAATTTACAAATTGCGGCAGGAGTATATTAAACATCTTGACAAATATATTTCCTTATGCGTAAGATGCTCTTTGTTTTATTGCTTTAATAAACAACAGATTAAGCCTTAAGAATACCAGGTATCAGGTGTATCGGAAAATTACCGGTTTTTCTAACAGATATCGCTAGGCTTAAATATGCAACTATGTCACTTTATTCAACTGACATCATGCTTCAAATCTGTATATTTTATTTTTTTCGAAAATAACACAGTCATCGATTTATACCTCTTTGAAAATGTCAAGTTTCGTGCCTGAAAACGTGCATTTGCGGCACGTATTACTTTTCTTCTACCTTAAAAGCATGTGAGGCGTGGTTCAGAAAATTCAAAACTAGTGATTTCGATATGCAAGACAAAGAAAGAAGACAAAGACGAAACTCCTAGAGCTCGTTTTGCTCAAAGCACAGGCAGTTTTCTTTTGGATGGCATCCATATATTGCCTGAAAGATGGGCAAGATGTATATAATTAAGTCGCCAATACTTTGAATAACTACATTTTTCTATTTTCTTGAAAATTATGTAGTTTTCTTTTTTTTTAAAAACCGATAATGACTCTCTGGTCTACCAGACCTGGTAACTAAAACACTAACTTCTAAAACCGATATATTAATGGCATATTTTAGCGACATGGGTGCTTACAATAAATACACCAAGGTATATTATCCTGAAGATGTTAAGAGCGTAATAGAATATGCAAAAATGAGAGGTATACGTGTAGTAGTGGAGTTCGACACCCCTGGTCAGTATCCAACACCTCATCACGCCATCTCTTAACTCATCCATTCTCATTCCAGGTCATACAGCATCCTGGGGTTTATCACACCCCGAAATACTAACGGAATGTCAAATATTCCACACCATCGGTCCCATGGATCCCTCCAAAAATGAAACCTACGCTCTCATGACGGACTTGTTCACCGAAATCAAAGATCTCTTCAAGGACAAATACGTCCATCTCGGAGGTGATGAAGTCGACTTTACCTGTTGGTCAGTATCGATCATCCATACAGTGAAAAAATAACCGTTAATGCTTTTAAACAGGATGGCGAATGTAGATATCAACAATTTCATGGAGAAGAACAACATCAGCACCTATGAGAAACTGGAGGGTTATTACATTCAGAAAATTGTAGATCTGACCGACAGTCTTGAACTGAACTCGATCGTATGGGAGGAAGTATTCACGAATGGCGTGAAATTACCCAATGACACGGTGGTACACGTGTGGAGGGGTGATTGGACGACTACAATGAAGAAGGTATGATCTTATAATATAATCCAATCGTTCGCAATTTTTGTGATTAGTTTTGATTTGTCTACATAGTCTTCTTCTGGTCACCTCTCAGGTCAGGTCAGGTCTCAGGGTTCACTACTTTTAAATCTTTGACTAATCTAACCTTACAAAACAGAAACCGGCACCAGGGTCAAATCCAAAATGGCCGTTGTAGCTCGGCGATTCTGCCTCTCGATTGCTTATAAATGGCAACGTCGCAAAATCAGGCGGAAACTACCGAAGTTTACCGAATATCGCTAATGATTCTCCAGCAATAGCCGCTAGCTGGTCAAGCGTTCTGCCATATGAACTATTACAATAATACTTTTTATATAACATCTTTATTAGATATGCTTAGTACAATCTCAATTATAAATTAATTCATTACTACTTTTCCTATGCACTTGGATTAATTCACAAGCAAGACGAGTGCGAGAAAATACATCAGTATGTATTCCTCAGTTATACAATTATAATAGCTTATAGCTTATAATTTACACTAAAGGTATACACTTTATATAAGTTCGTATGGTTTGGTTCGCTTCAATCTTCTGACATGCTGCGCGCTGTCCAGCAGTTTTATTGCTTCCACGTTAGTATGATTTAATAATCTTCTTTCGTGTTTCAAGGCGAAATCTTGGATAACTTCGCAAATCCATTTGATTTCCAGGTCATCGTGCAGTTCTTCGTTGATTACGTAGCGATAGGCATTGGTAATCAATCGAAGAACCTTGTTTTGACAGCGTTGGATGACCAGTTGATTTGAAATTTTAGTGCAACCCCATAGTTGCACCCCATAGGTCCAAAATGGCTTTATGATTGTCTTATAAATCAACCTGTTTGATTTTATATCAAGTTGAGGGTATCTTTCGACTAACCAGTATAGTAGTTTTATTTTGGTTCTAATGTGTTTTGCTTTTTGTCCAACATGATGTTACTTAATATATGAATAACCCTGAATGCAGAGGTGAATAAAACACCATTTCAAATACAGCTCATCAACATTTAATAATACAGTATAAATGTACCTTCAAGACCAAACAATGACTTGAACATGGTTATAGGGGTATCCGATCCATCACTACGCCAAATCACTTCAAATACCTCAAAATTAATTCACGTTCCTAAAATGTTGACGACGCGGTCCCGTAAAAGGAGGAATGTTTTCATCTCGACTCGATGGCGTCCTATAATAAATAAGACGCCGGTAGTACCCGGTACTACTTTCTAACGTGTAATTATACATTACGCGGAATCCGCAAAAATGAAACATAACTGAAGCCTGTTAATGAGAAAATAAATTCGATATAAACCCACCTGACAAACGGCAGAACACCCGAGGATCGAGATTCTCTTCGAGCCGTACCAAAACGAAACCGTTCCTCATTTTATTGGAGGATTTTACGAACTTTCGGGATATTAAACGCTTGATATACAATGACGCGTCGTGGTACTTCTAGCTGATGTTTGGTATCGCGTAAATCATCGATATTAACGACTCATGAGTCCGCCATGTGTGTATCGAAATGAATAAAACTAATGGTGGTTGATACCAGGTAACCGAAGCCGGACAGCCTGCTCTTCTGTCGTCCTGCTGGTACTTGGACCATTTGAGTAGCGGCGGCGACTGGATGGACTTTTACTATTGCGACCCCACGGATTTCAAGGGTACTGAACAGGAACAACTGCTTGTTATGGGAGGTAAGTACTACCCTAACCGATTCCAACTATATATCAGTTCTGAAAATAACAAAGAATCACTGAATTTATCGTTTTAAATATTAAAATATGATATAAAGAGACAAAACATAAAAATTGACCATATTAGGTCAAATTCCAATCAGAAGCATGTTACATCGCGTTTTCTAAACATAATTTTGACACGTCGAACTTGTTTGACATATCATATACAAAAACAATCGTGTGAATACAATAACCCAAGAAAATAAATGCCATTGAATGAATAAAATTAAGATTTTTTATGAAAACATAGGCCAAAGAGGCACAAAACGTAATAATCCTCCCAAAGGGTCCAAAGCCAATCAGAAGCGCGTGACGTCAGGCTTCCTAAACAATATTATGACATTTTATGTCATTTGAACCTGTCGACTTGTTTTACTCGCTTCAATATTGTTAGCACCTTTTATCGGATATTCCGTAGTTCCTAACTACAAGACAAACAAAGCTTTTAGTTACTATGTACACAAACAAAAGTTAATAAACAAAGCAAATTGAACCTAATTTCATTATTAACGTTTATATTATGTTAACTAGGCACGTTAAACAATATAATGATGGTAAATTAACTAAATACTTACGTGAAAATAGAAAAAAACATACTAAATAACATTTTTCTTCATTAGAACGTTAATAAACATATTTTTTTGAGGTTTTTATCAATATATTTTTACCCTGAGGTCTCACTCCATCAGTCAAAACAATTGAAATAATGTAACTGTTTAGTAAACCTCGTCAAAATGAAAATACACCACCATCATCATAACTATTTTACATCTAACTTTATGAGAACACTAAAATTAATGTTGTAATAAGCATCTTATTCAAGAAAACAAAATGAGAATGTAGATTATATATTGATGCTCCTTCTTTTTATTTCTTACAGTAATGTTTTCAATATTTAAATATGAGGGTCTTCCACAATAAAATTTGTTTATATAGTTTTTTCAATTTCTATCACATCTAATAGTTTAAACAAAAAATGCCCATTGATCAAGAATCATAAAATACATTGTTTTTTTACAGAAATTACTAATAATCAATTGATTTGCTATAGCTGTCAAAAAAAAACAAAGGTTATGTTCTTGGTATATCTTCTTTTCTATATGTAAATAAACTATATCTCGTAATGTCCTTGTAACTATTGAAGTAAAATACCAAATAATTTAGATCTATTAACTCGTCAACAACAACAATAATCTGGTATCAACAAAAAACATGTTTTCGATGAATCGATCAATTATATTCGAGAAAGAGTTGAGGGAAATCCCCATATAATTCAGATTGACCCAATAAAATTAATTTTGACCTAACAACGTTTATCTATCGTATTAAAAAAAAATCAGCCTGCATATTATAAAAAAACTATCTCATTTCCGAAGGTGTAATTAAGTTTGACACATTTCAGCTACCAAATTTAATCACGACGGCCCGACCAAAAGAAAGTACCGTACCATTCATCGGCGGAGTATTTTTTGATTGGTATTGATTATTTATTTAATTAGTACAGCATCAATTTTATTTCGACTTCTTCAATGGACTGTTTTTTTTTCTAGTCGGTTAAAACGTTTCCATTTTTTTTCTATAATTAGTTCGTTTCCATCAGTGTTATCTTTCTCATCTATCTGATGGTCTTCGGTAAGATAATAACATAATAGTTTATAATTTTATATTAATTTTAATTATGTATAAAATCTCTATATTTTTTTATCAAATTAGTTAGGTGACTAATTTGGGTTTTTCACCCGAAGTATTTTGATATATTTTAAGGTCATTACACAGAGGGCGAGTAGTTGAGTATATATTTGAAGAAGTTTATTTGTTGATTTTCTACGTTTAGTTTTCTTTGAGCCTAACAATATTTACAAAGAAATATCAAATATATCTCATCAATAATTAAGAGATCATAAATAAAATCATAACGTACGTTATGTCGTTGATTCTTCTTTGTTTAGACGTTTACCTAAAAATAGACAATAAGTTATTAAATTAGTCAAAACAGTAACGAACAACAAATAAATAAAACCATAACATAGATTATAATTCGTCATAAAAAGCAAAAATAAAAAAGAAAATAACTTTTATAACGTTAAACTATTATAATGTTCCAACTAATTATCAAGTTTATTGAAAAACCCTAATAATAAATAATGCCAAAATATAGGTTATTTACTGACTTTGCTTCTTCTTCTTCTTTTCATGTGTCACGTGTTGTCTGCGTTTTTTAGGCGAAGCTTGTATGTGGGGTGAAGTGGTTAATGAGTACAATATCATTTCGAGAGTCTGGCCAAGAGCATCTGCCACAGCCGAGAAACTGTGGTCTCCGTATATGAAGATTGACAACGAAGATGACATGAATGATGCCGCCCGACGACTTGAAGAGCACACCTGTCGAATGAACCGACGAGGGATCGAGGCCCAACCTCCAAATGGAGCAGGCTACTGCGATTAAAGCTATATATTTATTATGATTATTGTTGGTATTAAAAATTATAAAGGTTTCTTAGTATATCTCGTTGAATTTATTTTTTCCGTCGAAAATATTCGATCAGTACCAATAGAAAGACCCTCGTATAATAAAAATTCATATCCAAACTGAGTGATAACCAATTTCAATAAACATATCATTGACTTTTAATCATTACACTGTCATTAAATTAGTGGTACGCGGTCAGAGATTGTTATTAATTACACTTCCGTGGACAATATTAATAGTAAGCCACATAAATATAGTTCTCGAACGTGCTGGTAAAGGTACTTTTTCTTAAACAGGTCTAAAACAACCAGTTTATTTAATTTTATTATTAATTTTTCAAAGCAATTGACGAATGAACGTAGCGCTTATCTAAAAATTTCAATCAAAACACTCCATTCTCAATTAGCCATATAATTGCTTATTTTATATACTATCTGTATTCGAAGTTATTTATTAAACTGGCCTGATATCGTACAGTACGATGTTAAAGTGGCAGCTGGTGTTTGTACTCTACCTGATAGGACTTTCCAAAGCTTATATAGTGAATCCTGGTCCTCTGTACGTAGCGACAAAGGGCGAGATATGGCCCAGACCACAGCAACAACAAAAATCCGACGACTATTTCGTTTTATCACCAAGAGATTTTCAATTCATCGTAAGTATATTCCACCAAATACATTTATCCGACACTAAAATCACCATTACTTCACCAGTTAAGCGAAAACAGCGGTGACTGTCTGATCCTACGCAGTGGTTTCACGCGATACTTCAAAATACTACAACAAAACACCATACCAAGACTCAGCAAAAGAAACCAACAGAAAAGCGTTAAAAATGTATCTGAAGGAGAGTACTTGGGCGTTATCGGAAACCTTACCGTTAACTTACAGGGAAATTGTAACGACAATGACTATCCCGATATTAATGTAGATGAAAAATGTAAGTTAAAACGATATTTCTCCGTTATAATAATATTATTTAACCATTTCCTCAGACAAAACATCTTTAATCAAAGAGTTCTTTGAACTCAACCAAAAAAATTATTTATCTTCGTTTGTTTATTCAAATCATATCAATTTAAACACTTTACTTGTTTTTGTTTCGGGTTAAGTACCTGGTGTTACTTAAACTGTTTTAAATCTGATACAACTTTCCCATAGTTCACCAAATACGATAATTCATTTACACTTTCTAAGTGGATAGAAATTCTATGGTTATCAGAATATTAATACGCTTATTATACTAATACTAATTAGTCGCTGTCACAATATAATTCTGACGTTTTATCATGTTGTTGTCAACTAAGTTTGGTGGTTAGATCGTAGAGGGCAGTGTATATACTAATATAATTAATTTTAGATCAGTTAAATGTCACGACCGATGCTGTGTTATTATCGGCACCTTCTGTTTGGGGCATTCTTCGGGGGCTAGAATCATTTTCGCAACTATTGTACTTGGGTGCGGATGGTTACACGGTAAGTATTAATGTATCATTAATAATTTCAAGTTTAGCATAATTTGCTTATCAATAGGTTCGATTAAACTCGACTGTGATCGTGGATTATCCGAGGTACAAACATAGGGGTTTATTACTGGACACCGCTAGACATTATATGCCGTTGACTCAAATCTATCAAGTGATCGATGGTCTGGCGTATAATAAAATGAACGTGTTCCACTGGCATCTTGTGGACGATCAAAGTTTTCCATTTGTTAGCGAGAAATTCCCAGAATTAAGGTACTTTTAAACAGTTTTGTCAGATGGCGCTTTTGTTACAATATTTTTTTAATTTCTTTTAGTCAGCTTGGCGCTTATGACCCGTTGTTTGTCTATGATCCTGACGATGTACAAAACGTTATCGAATACGCTCGTTTAAGAGGAATCAGAGTGATGCCAGAAATCGATACACCCGGTCATACTCGATCGTGGGGGGTATCGCACCCGGAACTTCTCACCAACTGCTCGGCACTAGAGGAAGGAGCTCTGGGGCCTCTGGATCCGACCAGGGAGCGAACTTACGAGTTTCTTAAGGAGCTTCTTGGGGAAGTTAAGAGCGTTTTCAAAGACCAGTTCATCCATTTAGGAGGCGATGAAGTCGGTTTCGAATGCTGGTAAGCTCTATGGTGTTTCGCGATATATCTTTGCGTAATAATTTTATTTTTTCAGGCAAAGTAACGCTGATGTAGTGGCTTATATGAAAACAAACAACATCAGCACTTACGAGGACCTGGAGAGCTACTATATCCAGAAGGTTATCAATATAGCGAATAATCTATTGTTTAATTCGATTGTATGGGAGGAGGTGTTTGTTAACGGCGTCAGTCTGCCTAATGATACTATCGTGCACGTGTGGAGAGATTATGGTGACTATCATTGGGACGAAACTATGAGAGCTGTAAGTTTAGTAGCGAAATATGTTGATTTATTTTGCAAACCGATATATCTAGGTGACTGCCGCGAATAAAGACGCTCTTCTCTCGGCTTGTTGGTATCTCGACCATCTCCAGACCGGTGGGGACTGGAAGAGCTTCTATGAGTGCGACCCCAACGATTTCGGTGGCAGCGACGAACAGGCGGGACATATAATTGGGGGTTGGTCATAGCACGCCATGAATCCACTGTTTCTTTATACGGTTCTCTCTGTGCAGGGGAAGCCTGCATGTGGTCTGAAGTAGTGAACGAGTACAACGTCGTGCAACGTATATGGCCCAGGGCATCGGCACCCGCGGAAAAACTATGGTCCCCGTACATCCAAGTCGGCACCTACTTCGATTACACAGAAACATCCCAGAGACTCGAAGAACACACCTGTCGCATGAACAGGAGAGGAATCCCCGCCCAACCTCCAAACGCCGCGGGATTCTGTTTGTAATTCCCAGTTTGTTAAATTAAAAATAAAAACAACCACTGTTTTCTATATTAACTACATATATTTCGTTTTTTTTTATTGTATAAAAAAATTGGCTCACATTGTATTGAGTCAAAATCACATTTTCACTCAAAACATCTGAAATAATATTTGTTTCATTACAGTTTCTATAATGAAAAAGGAAAATATAAAATTACCACAGTAATCAATAAAACCGGAAAATCACTAATATTCCGCTTTTATGCTCAGTAAAAATAGAACAGTTTTTATTTATACAAGTCCGATTTAGAATGTTCTTGTTTTAGTCACTATACAATATAAAATTGTGTTTGAAATGTGCCTTATATTATACCAATCTCTCTTAGTTTTTCCTTCATTTTCACTACCGTTCCCTCCCAGAGTGTTTGGAGGGGGTCCCGAACAGTGTCCATGGGTAGCTTAGTGATAATACTCATGGCTGCTTTTAATGTAGGAACTGTCTCCCCTACATTGTGAATATAATGTCAAACTTTAAACATTAAAATTAGAAAACAAGCCTACCATGATTGTAAATATTAGTGATTGCTTTGGTAAGAAGAGTTTGTGATGCTTGGGCACTCTTGATTTCCCCATTCTTCATACACGAACAGATAGACTCGGCTAATTTTGGTAAAATATTTAAACTATTTCCCATTATGCATGTAAATCCACTAGCTACTGCTCCAAGCATACCCTGGATACGAAAAAATACTGAACTTCTCAGATAATCTAGTCACAAAATATATAACATACCTCATCAGTGCCCATAAACACAATAAACTTTTCAGGATTTAATTCCATAACAGATACAGTTTCTTGTAAGTCGCCTGTTGAGTATATTAAACCAACAAACGTATCTACTTCACCAGTTATATCGAGAAGAAATTTTTTCATGTCAACTACAAACAAAATGTGAAAAAGAGAAAAAAAAACTGATAAAATAAATACTTACTATCCAAATTTGTGTACTTTGGATAATGATGATATAAAATAGGCAACGAACCGGTGTTGTGTGATACTGTTTTTATATATCTTATTAAATCTAAATGATTTTGTGGTCTATGATATAAATCAGGCAATAATACAACTGCACCAACGCCAGTCTTTTCTGCATGTAATGCCTGAAAACTAACTGTATATAACTATTGCGTACAGATTCAATTAAAACTCACTAATTCAATGACACTGCGTAAAGGTGCACCTCCTATTTGAACCATTACAAAAATGCCATAATTTTTGCAAAGATTACACCAGTATTCTAATACCCTCTTCCTTTCACTAATTGTTAGTGACATACCTTCGCCTAACACATCATTGACTAAAATTACAAGAAAATATTTAGTGATGTTACGTAGAAAACACTATATATATGCAATACCTAAAATGCCTTTCACCCCACAAGCCTTTAGAAACTTCACATATGGTTTTATTAAATCATAACACACATCTTTAGTTCTGGATTTAATAAAAGGTGTAATTACTGGGCATAATAGCCCTCTAAATTTCATCATTTGCTAAAATATATCAATCAAAAACAGTTCATCAATATATTTAACATAACACACCTTTTTAATAACTTTTTCTGAAGGAGGTTTTGTTGTATTTCTTTTGTGCTTCATGGACGCCATATGTTTAAATACCTCTGATTTACCACACTTATAATCTTTCTTACAAAATTTACAGTAAAAATATGTTTCCCCATGGACACTTTCAGACAACCAAGGTTTAACTGCAGGTATATCCTCCCATTCTTTTTTGTATTTTTGTAGATACTACAAGAACAATTAATAAATAACAGATAATTTTTTTATATCAATCATGATTACTTTTCTACTATTAGATATTCCATTAGACTTTGAATCTCTTCTTTTCTTTCCTGTTTTACCAGGACCATCTCTCTTAAACCTTTTTGACAGTGGTTCGTCGTCAAACTCATCATCATCAGAATCATCATCATCATTATCGAAATCACTACCAGATTCTGGTTTGAAGTCCGAAAAAAGGTCCTTTGCAGTTTTTGGCGTTTCTAATTTAACTTTATCTTCCTCCCTATTGTCGTTTTCTATGTCCAAGTGAATAATTTCAACCGTCTCATCGTCAGGTTTATTTACCTCTTTCTTGATATCCATTGTTATAATATGATTTTAAACTTTTTTTTAACAAACAGAAAATTGAAAGCCAAACATAACATAACCTTCTCATAAATTGACAGATTGATATGTCAACAAAAGTAGTATAATACAGTTATTTAAATAATTGATCTGTTCTTTTTGTTGCCTTTTATAAATATATGACTGAATAATTGAACATCAATATATTATAATTAAATATTATTTTTGTTGCTAAATATTAATATCGTAATATCTAAAAAGAAGAAAGAGTTCAATCAATAGTAGGGGGTTGAACAAAGAATAAAATACCGATATATTGATTGCGAAATTTTAAAAAATATCGATATATTTGAGAAATAAATATAAATATTTTTTTGCAAAATATATTAATATTTCTAAAAACAAAATAAAATAAAAAATAGATTATTAAAAATAATTAAGAGGTTTTTTTTAAATGTTTAAAAAATGTACTAATGTTTTTTGAAAAAATATCGAATAATTACGGCTCACATAACTATCGATATCAAGGTCAAAGAAATATCGGCCAAAAATATCGATATTTTTTCGGCATCTCTAATCAACAATGTTAAGAAGAAGTAATTTTCACAGCTATAAGATAACTTTTTTCTCTCAGGATAACCTGTTTTTCTTTAGAGAAATCATTAAATTTTTCAAATAGTGCACAAGATATTGAGTATTATCTATATTTTGTTAATATTATTTATAAGTATTGGGGCTTGAAATGAATACCTTTAATGATGAAAAACCTCGCGTTATTATGACAGAACATAAAATTGTAAACGTAAGTTTAGATTTTAAATTAATTGTGTGAGATATTCCCTAGCATCATAATTTTAGAATAACCCGACAGCACCTACAGTTCTCGACGATCAGTTTGACGTTAAAAAATTTAAAAAAATCTTTAGAATAGTTATAGTCCGTTATGAAAACAATGAAATGGAATTTGATATGATTGGAATCCATCCTTTCTTAGCAAATACTTTCAGAAGATTGATCATTAGTGATGTTCCAAGTATGGCTATCGAAAAAGTCCACATCTTAAACAACACATCAATAATTCAAGACGAGGTGTTGGCGCACCGCCTTGGTTTGATTCCACTTAGAGCAGATCCGAGACTCTTTGAGTATAAAGCAGATTGTATGTGAAGGTAATTATTAAAACTATATATTTCTCATTTGATTTAATCATAGGGTCCACACCACCTAATGAAAAAGACACCTTAGAATTTGAATTAAAGATAAAATGTTCAAATAATAAAGACTCTAGTAAAAAAGAATCTTCCAGAGCTGAGGACATATATAAAAATCCAAATGGTAAGTAAATTAGTTATTTATTTCCTCCCTTTTTATATTTGTTGTCTTATTAATTTCAGTCTACTCTAAACACATAAAATGGGTTCCTATAGGGAACCAAAAGAAAAAATTTAAAGATGTTGAGGTGGGACCAATACATCCTGATATTTTAATATCTAAAATGCGGCCTGGACATGAACTAGACTTGAAATTATTTGCGGTTAAAAGCAACGGAAAAGATCATGCCAAATTTTCTCCAGTTGGTATGTTGTAATTGGTAAATGTTTAAGATATGTATTAATAATGTTTTCAACTTACAGCTACAGCTTTTTACCGGTTATTGCCAGAAATAAAAATTGTGAAACCGGTTGAAGGTGAAGCAGCTTACAGGTTACAACAGTGTTTTTCTCCAGGTGTTATAGGTGTGAGGTCAGAAGGTGATAAGAAATTAGCAGTTGTAAAGGATGCTCGCTATGACACAAGCAGCAGAAACATATTTAGATATGATGATTTAAAAGATGCAGTGGTAATGAGCAAAATTCAGGACCATTTTATTTGTAAGGAATTCATTTTTTTAAAGGTTTTATAACAGCTGATTTTGTTTTTATTTTTCAGTCACAATAGAGTCTGTCGGTGCGATGCAGCCTGACGTTATTTTTAAGGAAGCGATTACATTATTGAAGGAAAAATGCTTATCTTTGCTAAATGAGTTGAATTCCTAATATATATAACTATTTTTATTAATGGAGTTTCATTTTAAAGAAATATAAAGAAATTCTTGTAAAAATATTATATTTGCACTTAAAAAACCAACACTCTCTTTGTAATGTCCTAGTACGTTAATTACAGTAAGGTAAAAGTTAATAAATAAATTAAAAACAATAATACAAACACCTTGAGTCAATTTACCTAAAATATTTCAAAAATCAACAATTTGAATGTGATCATATGCGTGATCCTCATGTTCACCTTGTCCAATAATGTTTCTACTAGTGTAATTTAAATAAGAACAAATTCCTATACATAATAGCTCGGGGGTACCGTTAGGTCACTTAATATACATAATTCTTCCTCTGTGAACTTCAGCTTATGCATTTCCCAGTTATCATGATGAGTTCTCTTGAAATCCCCCATAGTTTTTCTGATAGTGGCCTAAAATAGATCATACGAAACGGTATTATTTTTGTTGCCGCAAAGACAGTTAATACTTACAGGAATAGGTTGGGGATCGCTTAAATGTGGGCCCAAGGCCGCGAACACTGTCGGTAAATATTCGGGCACGTCGTAAGGATGAGCGCTGATGAACGAGCACAGGCCCAAAACTCCGGCGTGTCTGATGACGAGATTTTGACCGCTATTGTTCAATCTCCTCACCTTAGTTCGAGCCTTTTGTTTGAACAGATCCTGAAACCAGTCGAACATCAGTGTCAGTCCGATTCCAGTTAAACGATCGGGAGCTTACCAATAATTGAGATGGTTGCGGGATAAACTGACAATGCAGTAATCCACTAACAACCTTAGCCGCCTCCAGCCGCACTTCGGGCTGAGTATCCTCCAACAATTCCAACACTAATTGCTGTATCTGCAAAACCCACTCCGGGTTCTTGTTCACAGTAGGCATGTTGTAGAACACGAACACCGGTATGAATTCAGCTATGATGCTTCGCGCCGACCACAGGGGACACCGCACCACCTTCGCGATGGCCGTTATGGCATCCGGAATGTACGCGTTCATGGTAGTCGTCTGAGAAAGAACCGTCAACAGGTTGATGGCTAGGTTGGCGATCTCCTCGTCCTTCTCGTAATTTCTCAGCACCGCCGCCAAGGGCAATAACCTGAAGAATTCGGGCCGCGCGGAGAAGTTTACCCTTGCCAAGCTGAGAGTGATAAACCTCGCCACTAAAACAAAAAAAAAGGCTCGCAAGTTTCTGAACTTTAACCTTAAATACGATGAAAATTATTTCATATTTCAATAATAAGATTGAAAAGTCCCCGGCCTGACACATGTGCATTGTCTTGGTGAAGCAGCACTTTCTTTTTCTTTCTTCCCAAAATACAGACGCTATAACCTTGTCAGCCGACTGTTGTGTTTTCCCACGCTTTGGAGCGGATTCACCGTGTGCAGTCCGCTCAGATGACTGTCGATTGGATTTCGAAATGAAATAATGGAGCCATGTTTCATTCATTGTCACATATCGACGCAAAAACTCGGGTTTATTACGCGTGATCATCTTCAAACACTGCTCTGAATCATCAACTCGTCGTTATTTTTGGTCAAAAGTAAACTCGCGCGGCACCCATTTTGCACACAGCTTTCTTATACCCAAATATTCGTGAATGATGTACACGTTCAGTTGATATCTTTAGAGTGTCTGCTATTTCATTCAAATTCAATTTACGTTCATTCAAAATCATTTTATGGATTTTTTAAATGTTTTCGTCGGTAACAACCTCTTTTGGGCGTCCACTGCGTTCACCGTCTTCGGTGCTCATTTCACCACGTCTAAACTTGTATACCAATCCTTGATAGTTGATTTTCCTGGAGCAGTGTCTGAAAACTCGGCATCAAGCCAAGTTTTTGCTTCAACTGTATTTTTTCCCTTCAAAAATCAATATTTTATCAACAAGCGAAATTTTTATCCATTTTTTTTTCACAAAAACAAAAGTACATATTGATGTATTTATCTCGAACTCGTCTTGCTTATGAATTAATTCAAGTACAAATGAAATGTAGTAATAAATTAATGTATAATTAAGATTGTGCTAAGCATATCTACTAAAGATGTTATTAAAAAAATAGTATTTTATGTTCGTTACCTGTTTTGAAAAGTCGCATAACCTCTTCTCGTTCATTTTCAGAATTCAAAGAAACTAAACTTAAATTATCACAGGTTTCGTCTATGTCATTCTTTAAATTGGCGTCGCTCTTCTTAACAGTATAGTGATACAGAAGATCCAGTCTAGGCGTCACATCTCTGAAAAAGTCCTCAATTCTAGGACCGTCGGTAAGATTGCCGTCGGGAAACACCAAGTCCTTCCCGTAGATCAGGGAGAGGAATGCGCTGATCTTCTCCCGGATATTCTGGAAAGGGTGCGTCAGATGGGGCCTGAAATAGTCCAGCATCTTGTTGAAGATCTCGATGTTGCGCCAGGACTGTTGTCCCACCGCCACGCTCAGCATGTGGACGCGACTGCAGGCCACGAAAGACGTGGGGTCCTTGAGCGGGTCGTCCATCAAGAACTCCAGCAGCCAATGGACCATGTTGGGATCCCTGGACTCTATTCCCATAGAGATGCAGAGAGCCCAGTCCATGAGCGTCTCGTTCCCCATGTTCACGATTGCGCTCTCCATGATGGGCAGCATCTCCGCCCACATCTTCTTGATTTTCTCGAAGGGCCAGTGCTTCGAGCCTCGGATGATGGCGCTCGCTATCTCCGCCGCGCACCTCTGGTTCGATTCCTGCTTGTCCTTGGCCAGTCTCCTGATGTGCGGCAGGAATAACGGTAGAAATTCGTCTTCGAACATCTTGAAGAGATTCTAGAACACAAAAGGCATCACATACAGGGTACCAGTAAAATCAAGAACGTCACTTTACCTTGAAGGCGAAAAACCGATAAACGTTGAACTGATCTTGTCCCTTCTTCTCTTCCAACGACAAGTATCGGATTAACTCGGATATATTCGCCTCGTTCTTGAAGAACGCGTATATCTCGCGCTCGATATCAGTCATGTTATCTTTGCGAGACATCACGGTCTTCTGTTTGGATGGGGGCGCGTAGACCATCAAGTGTTTGGGCCAGGAGTAATATCCGGTGGTTTGGTCGTGTACGAACACCGTTTCCTCCCACTTCTCCGCCGTTTTCGGGACGTTCTGTTCGTGGTAGATCAACCAGCGGTTGTCGCCACGTTCACCGGGCACCACCGGTTGACCCGACCGCTCGCACTTGGACAACTGGTAAGGATCTACCTCGATCTTTTCGAACTTCGGCTTGTTCTGTACCAATATAAAAACGAGGACCTTCATGGCGTTCTTCCTGATATTCAGCGATTCGTGGATGGTGGCTTTCAGGAAAAACTTGACCACGTTGACGTCGTACTTCACGTCGAAGTGCACGAGGTTCTTTATCAAACTTATCGCCATGGCATTGTATCTCCAATGCCTATAAAACAACTATTGGAATATTTCAGGGCTCCTCCATGTGCATACTTACAGATTTCCAGTCTCACAAGCAGTTAACAAGGAGCTAACGGTAGTATCATAGGCTCGTCTCCGTTCCAACGACCGATTCTTTAAGTAGATTTCACCGTCATCGATGAACCGTTGAAACGCGCTTAGATCGCAGACGAAGGGTTCTACGGCGGCGAAATTACGAGCCGCACTAAGGACTTTCTCCGGAATAATCAGTTTGATGGCTATAGTCGGAAAAAACTTGTGAACAGAATCACTTAGGTTCGTGATCAGGTTGACTATGGAAGGTTTTTCCGACGGCATCGAATTGACTATCAGGGGCCAGATGTCCTTTATGAAATTCCAGTCGTGTCTGGCGATAATCGGCGCCGCCTTAGGGCCCAAGAGTATATACAAGCACCCCTTGAACCTCTCGTGGTTCTCTATGGAATTCATCTGCAGGACTTCCCTAATTTTGTCTTTCAGCAACGTGTAAGAATAGGGAAAATATTGTATCATGGCGAACAGTTTCGACTGCGCGGAGATTCTGACCTGAAACATTGAAACAAACTTATATCGAACCAAACCATTCACCACGGCCAGATGGATTACTTCACTGTATCGCGAGACGCCAAGCTCCCACAAATCCTCCAGTATCTGTTTGTGGGTGTGCGTGAATGAACAATTTCGACACTCTATCCGGAATTCTTGTTGCAACATCACCCGCTCCATGTGCATGTGACGCAGGTGTTGCTTCTTCTGGTGTAGACGGTCCTCGAGGTTTTTTTTAGCGATGTGGAAGATCTTCCAGTGAACCTCGAAGTCTTGGTTCCGCGTTTTGTTGAACAAAATGATGTTGTATACCTATAAAAACGGAGGTTTTACTCTAATGTCTGGTAGGTGGTTATTATGACGGCATCGTACGTTAATTATGTGCTGGATGCTCTGAGTATCGCCCTCATCAGTTTCCAGCAGCTTCTTCTGAACCCGATGAATGGTAGCAACGACGGTTTTTCGTATATTGCTACCGTCCGGCATCGAAACCGTACCATTTCCGATGACGACCAAGTTGAAACTCCACGAATCCAACACCGAATCGACTCTAGGAGGTCAGAAAAAGTCTGGTATAAACTAAACTACATTCTCGTATAGCGGAGGAAAAGCGACTTACAGTTCATATGTTGGTTCTTCCCATACGGGCAATAGGAGATGGCAGGACAGAACCGAAATGACGATCTTCAAGGTACATTTTAGCTCCTGCCTGGTCAGTTTCACGTCACCGGAAGCGTATTTGTTTAGTGTATCGATTTCGGGCACGAGATATTTGTTGATCAACGTTTGCACGGCCTGTATCTCCTTTTCTTTGGGGACATACCAGTCTATTTTCAAATCTTTGATTTTTTGAGGCTGAGCCCATTCTCTACAAAATCAAAAACGTATGCAGGGGACGTTCGAGTCCCGAAAGTGAACTATACCTGATCGGAAGAAAGTCCTTCACTGGGGCGCTGTAGTCTTTGGTAGAACTCCTCGCTTCTTTGGGTAAAACATTAGTTAGAGAGGACAGAATCAACTCCAATATCCTAGCTGATAAATGGCTACCCTCCAGACATGTCATATGTAACGTTCTATCCAATATTGCACATATTCGATCCAGGAATGGCAGAAGCTCTTCCCTGCCATCAACGATCTATAAAAAAAAACGGTGAAGAGTGCCGGACATCAGTCAGACAAACTCACCTCAGATAAGATCAACATATTATACAAAAATTTCACATCGGCGTGTTCTTCTTGGTTTAGATTGGGATTCTCGGTTAGGGCATCTTCGATGGTATCGAAAAGATACGGCAGAAACAGTTTCAAGGTCTTCTTGGGATTGACCACGGCGAAACAACGTGCCACCACGGCGACCATCTTGCCGGCCACCTGTACTTCTAGAACCCTCTGGGTGACGAAATTATAAAACTTCTTTAAGGCACTCTAAAAAAATAGAATAGCCAATTATTCAAGCGTGTTGGATAGGAAGGCAACGTAGATGTGTGAAGGGTGCTGGTAAACATTGATGTGCATTATGTAACTAAAACAGATACCCTGCCAATTATAAAGGGTGTGTACTATACTAGAAGAAAATAAAATAACTTCAGCCAAATAAAATGACAGCTGTACAGCGATTAAGACAACTCGACAAGTAGTAGCGTCTTGGGACCACTCCTATATCTACTCTATACTACTGATATCCCAACAGCAAAAAAAACAGTACTTGAAACATTTTCCGACGACACAGTTATCGTGACAAAAGATGTATCTCTATCTAAGGCTGCAGAAAAAGTACAAGTAGAGGTCAACAAGATCTACAAATGGACTAGAGACTGGAAAATACAGCTTAATAACTCCGAATCTGTCCATGTTAATTTTGCGTTGCGGCGAAATGACAAAAACCTAATTGTATCACTTGACGGAATACATCTCGATAGTAGATTAAATTGGAATGTTCATGTTCGACCAAAAGCAGAGCAAGTTGGACTCAAAGCCAAGCAACTGTAGTGGTTAGTCGAAAAATACTCCCAACTTGACGTAAAGCCAAAGAGATTGGTTTATCAATCAATCATAAAAACAATTCGGACCTATGATGTGGAGATATACGGTTGCACTAAAACATCAAACTAAGTAGTAATCCAACGCAGCCAAAACAAAGTGCTTCGATTAATTATCAATGCTTATAGCTACGTAACCAACGAAAAGCTACACGATGACTTCGAAATCAAATAGATATACCAAATGATCCACGATTGCGCCTTGAAACATGAAATAAGGTTGCTAAAGCACAACAATGTGGAAGCGATACAACTACGGGACAAAAACGCAGGAAATTACAAGGTTGAAGAGAAACAAACCACATGAACTTGTTTAGTGTATAAGTGTATTTTTAACTTTAGCTTAAGTGGTTTAGTTTTATTTTAATTTGGGAAATACATACTGATGTATTCATCCCGAACTCGCCTTGATTGTGTATTAATGCGAGTACAACAGGACAGTAGTAATAAATTAATTCGTAAATTAAGATTGTAATAAGCATATCTAACATAAGATATAAAAAAAAGGATATTGGATAGGAGTCGTTCTTACTTGAAATATCGAAGGAGAACATTGGGCCAGGACAACGTTAACGACTGCATTCAGGGCCGTTTCGGCCAGAGATTCGGACCGATTCTTCGAATTATTGTTGCTGGCCATTTGTTCCAGTCGAATGAAATCCAGGGAACTCGATTCTACCCAAACGATAAGCCTGTCGATGAACTGGAGCACGAAATCCTCTAAACCGGCGGTGGCTTCGCAGATCATGTGCTCCTCATCGGTCAGGTCGTCGTAGTACATGTGCGCGTCGGAGGAATTGATGAGGGGTATCATATTCACCACGTGTACTATGAAATTGAAGGTGACGTAAGACTTGCGGACGTCGTTGGGGTCGATGCCCGGCAGGAGAGCCATCAAGAGTGGGATAACGTGAGTGGGTCCTTCCGGATAGTTCTTCTGGTTACCCTGCACCATATACCTGGAAAGTGAATCGCGCTATCATTCATGAACCCTCCCGTGACAATATAGCGACCACCTTGCCACCGCGATAACAGCCATCATCGAAGACGTCAGCTTGTGAGGTTCCGTCAAGCTATCCATGGAGGCATATAATTTGTCCAGTATAGGCGGTATGACCAGATTTGGTCGGAGCGACGCCAGATAGGAAAGAGCCAGAGCCACATCCTGCGAGCCGAGGCGGGAAAACATCGCCGGCTCCACGCAGGGCTTCAGTATGTTGACGAAACGGTCGATATCCGCGTCCGTGAGCTTAAAGTGGTCGGGCACGTTATTGTCCCAGGATGGGATCTTGTAGCGTTCGGAGTGCACTCTCTGCACGAAGAAATAGGCCAGTTTTTTCAGCAGCTCCCGCAGCTTGATGGCCCATCGGCCCACGTTAGCCGGGTGGAAATAGGACTCCAGGGTCTGCATCAGCTTCTGAAGGTGAAAGAACGTGCTGTTATTGGAGTGCAGGGAACACACGATCCAGATGGACATGGCCGATATGTCGATCTTGTGCTGTTTGCCTGACTGGCGCTGTTTGAAATTAACTGGCAAATTGAGGCATCTTTGAAAGCGGACGAACATTTTTGCGGTGAACGGTTCCCAATCTATATAACCCATTTGGAATCGAGCGAGGCTACTAAATATCCACATCATGTTCTGAAACAAGTATTTATCGAAATGTAAAGAAAACGTACGAACCTTATGACTTTATTACAGATATACTTTCAGACAAAACTTTTTAAAAAAATATTACAACATAATAGTTATTAAAATTGGTGTCATAAGCATTCTTACATTTTCCCAAGTTCCTGCATTGTGACAAACCTCCCAGAGATTCATAAATTCATTTAACCATAACTTATACCCTATATCTGTTTCTTCAGGTTTCATAGCACTAGGAAGAAATAACTCTAGATACCTTATTGCCTCGGATATCTCAGAATTGTTAAAAGGACATAACTTTGGCCTAAATTCATCTAAAATTTCCTGTGTAGCGGAAGCTGGGAAATATCTTCAAAAAAATGTTAAGATAAATACCAGCCCATACAAAAAATGCCTGCCTGCTTGACTTACATTTTACAATTTCTTATTGCATTAAATAAAGTGCAGTCAAAAGTTGAAAAAAATCTGTACATTCCTATATCAGATTTACTTTTATCTAATGTTCGGGTGCATAAATCATATAAAGGGCGCCATTCCAGTTGAAGATCATCACGAGTGAGCAAGTATTTTTTTCTAAAATGAGGGTTATTTCAATTTACTTTCCGTTTCATGACCTTACTGCTTTCACTTACTTCAATAATTGTGTTAAAGTAAAAGCACATTTATTAACTCTGGTCGGTTCTAGATCAGGAATTGTTACTAATTCATAGAATAATTTTATTAATGCTATATGATCTTCTTTCGAAAAGTTTAAACCATAAATTTTGATATACCTGAAAATAGCGGGGAAATTTTAAAATTTTCATCCTTGATTGTCACGTGATCATGACAAGCCAATTGCTGTCATCTGTCAAACGCGAAATTTAAAATGTCATTGAGGAAAATGGCAAAACATTTTATATAATTATAACTATTAATTTAAAAGTGAACGTATATAAAAAAATTACTTTAACTTTCACAATAAAAAAAACTTAATACTTATTTAATCTAGAAGTCCACAGCGCACATCCAGGTCTCATTTCACGTGCCAAAACAGATTTAACAAGGTTAGTTTTAATGGCTGTAAACAAATTTTTCGATTCATCATCCAAAAGTTGAGCATACGGTAACAACCCATTATAAACATTTTCTTTTTGTGGCTTATAACCCAATTTGGCAGCTCTTCGTTCTTTGTAATCTTCTTCCATACTCAAATTGGCTAGTAATGTTTAAAAATCAGTATATATATTTATGGACACTAACTCTCACTCAACACAGATAAAAATTTCAGTCCGCAAACCTTTCGTTGACAAATTGAAATGAAGTAGTTATTCAACAATAAGCTATTTTTATTTACAAATCTAACAAGTCATTTTACCAATGTTTTCTGACATTTTCCACCAACTTTTGATTTGGAAGAGTGACAAGTACATTTCCCCTCTTTTTTCCATATTTAACCAATCGGATTCGTGCTGCATGCGCGGTAATTTCAATATTTCAATACTTACCACTAGATAATTCCAAATAGATCAATTAACAATCTGAGAATTTCGAATTATATTTCTAGTGTAATTCTAATAGTACTATCAGATACTTTTTTAGAAACATGTCAAAGACGTTAGCTGGTTGCAAATTGCCCTGGACATTATGGAAACGCACAGGAGCTTATCGTAACGTTTCTTTTTCCCAAGGAATGTATATATTCTCTGGTATGGTAATATTATTAAACAAAATTATGTCAGTAAAACAATCAAATGTTTAAAGGCCAACAAACAAAACAGCCAACAACAGTTGATTTTATTGATGATTATTTAACCGGAGCTACAACGTCGGCTGCCGTACTAAAAGTAGTTAGTGATCATTATAAGAAAATGAATAGTGAACAAGTTGTAAGGGCTTTAAAAACCATTTTTGCAATTCAAAAAAATGATCAGTAAGCATGATTCTAACATATTGGCCTTTTGTTAGTTTAAATAGTTATTTTTAGGATTAACACACCGATAACAAAAATTTTAAATCATCCAGGTCTCGAGAAACTTTGTGTGCAACTTAAAGTACATTCTGGAGTGTTGGATATAAGTGATGTTATAGACGCATTAAAAACCATATCATATCTTAAAGTACCTTCTAACAGCACTATAACCCAAGTTTTATTGCAACTGCTACGGCATAACATCAACTCATTAAACATCCAGCAAATTTTGTTCCTCGAATTTTTAATATCCGATTTTCAAAAGACTCCCTTAGTGGAGGCGTTAATTATAGCTTTTCCTTTGGTTTTTGAAATTTATCTTCCGAAAAAAATGGATAGACGTAATGCAAGTCACATGGCCGAATGTTTGTGGTATGCTATTAGACACAAGTTAAGCAGTGACACTTTGAATGTAATCATTTATGCCTTGAAAAAATACGAAGGTGAATTCGAGGCGTCCACAGCTAAAAGTATTATAATATCATTGTGCAATCTGCAGAAGCGCGACGATATCGAGGATCTGTATAGGAAAAGCGTTACAGATATGGTAGTCCACGTTGATCAGCTGAGTTTCTTTGATATCAGTTTTACTCTTTACAAAATGGCCCACCAGTACAAGAAAAGTTATCCGTTTTACTACCAAGAAGTGTTTTTTGACACGGTCGCCAATCAGTGCATCGAAATGAAGGCAAACTTAAGAAATTCGATGTATGTCATGCGTCAGTTGGCACGATTAGTAAGTGTTAAAATCAACACCGCCTTATTGAGTTTAACGGTTTCCTTCACAGCGTCATTTTCATAAAAATCTGCTGGATTACGTGTCAAAGCTGGTGTACGACGATCCTCACCAACCATGCCATCCAATCGACTGTTTCAGTTTAGTGGTTGCTCTAGCTCTGACCGACTACAAACCGGTCCATTGGGACGCCATAAGGGATTGGATAAGAAACGCTAGAGATCTGGGGCTCGAAAATAAAAAGGAAATTTTATGGATCCGTTTCGCCGCGTCTCTTTGTGTGTTGGGTATATACAAAGCGGACGTCCTAAGCAGAACTCTTTCTTCTAGTTACGTAGAACATTTGCTATCAAAAGGTAATTATTTTGTATCACTTTTATATGCATGTCTTTATTACGTAGACTTCACTATTTTGTGAAGTTTAAGAATTCCATGAGTTTGGAATAGATCCGTCTACTGTGAATCTCACACTGCTCTTAATTTCAGCTTCGAAGCTTGTTAGGTTCCAGAAATTGATAAACAAAGTATTAACACGAGTTTTTGGGATGTGTATTGTCCATAAACAAAAACAACATTAATAAATAAAATATTTATTGTTAATAATAGGCTCTTAAAATAATCTGATTCAACATTATTTACATAAAAATACATACATATACAATGTGTCCTGTTTTCGTATTTTAAATATCTTGCTTTGTACAAGACCAAATCTAAAGCCAATTTTTCAACACTAATAGGCGAAACCTTAATATCAGCATAACGATAATAATACTGAGGCATAACGTAAAATTTATCTGATTCAGGCTTTATGTCCGACTTTGAAAATTATTTCACAATTTGGAAAATGCTAAATATTTACAATCCGGATCTGGCCGATTTGCTGCCTTCAAACTTGGAGCCGAAATTATTGGTGGATAGAATAAACCTGGTGAAGGACTATCCTCTGGAGGCGCCGTTGGAGAAGTGCCTAGGCGGGCCAGAGTTTCTATTAACAAAGTTATATTCTAAGCTGGGGGATATCATAGGTAAGTGCTGTCTTATTTTTAACGCAACATTTACTATTGATAAGTATTAAAAAGCGTTCAACTTCATGGAACAAGGCAAACATCAATAACAGAAGAAATCTGTTTGTATCACATATTAAATTAGTTGGATGTCTTCCTTGGTGATTATTTGCAGCTCCATTACTGCTACTGTGTGTTTTGGCTAAGAAAGCCAGCTGAAAAAAATAATAATTAATAATCATACTGAAATTTCTAGATCATGCTATGGTGTTTGACAGAAATGGTTGTCCAGTGAATCTAAATCCTGTTACATTTATAGAAGACATTGATTTACATAATGATAATCAACTGTAAGTATCGGAGAGAAATAACTAAAATAAACATTTCATTGAGTAAACTTTTCTTTCCTCGCAGGGTTCTTATACTAGATTTGCATGAATCACATTACACAATCAATGATAAAAGGCTAAGATTAAGTGTAATAAAATCTATAGAAATTTTAGAGAGCACTGTACCAAACTGTAATGTTATTCCAATTAGTAATGACAGCTGGAATGAACTTGAAGAATTCGAACGGTTACCTTATTTGACTCAAAAAATCAAAGAAAAACTAGATTTAGATATTTCAGTATCACATCAAATAGTTTAAATAAAAAATAAAGTGCACTGGTGTTTGTTTTTAAGTAATCTGCCTCTAACTTAGTGACATACTTATGACTTCAAGGCCGCTAATCTACTTTGCATGTCCTCAAGCTCAGTTTCGTCCTCTTCTTCTGCCGCGGCAGCTTCAGGTTGCTTGGCTTTTCCTGCTGGCTCTGATGGCGGCAATGGTGCTTCTCCAATTTTGCCCTCTGTTATTTCAAACAGAACCTTATCAATTTCCTGTTGCGCCGCTTCTTCCATTTCTTCTGTATCTTCTACTCCCTCAAAAGTCTCATCCAGCATTTCCTCTATAATACCAGCTTTCATCATTTCCTTTGACATCTCCTGCATAGTATGCGCCACCTCATGAACACGGATAAGAGACTGCATAGCTTGCATCACTTCCGTAGATTTCTGTAGTGAACCTGCTACTCGAAGTGTTGCAAGTTGATTTTTCATTTGTAACATAACAGAATTAATGTGGGCTTTTGACGTATATATTTTATTAATGGCTTTTCTCGCACGTATGACCTCTTTTGCTAATATTGTACAGGTATCTTTATCGCCTTTTTTAGCGGCTTCTTTCAGCGACCTCTTAACCTTCTCCTCTTCCCGTTTTATCGAATTAATCTGACGGTCTAATTGATAGCTCTCTTTCCGCAACTTATGATTCCATTCTGTTACCATCTCTTTTGGGTTACGCTCGTGAGATTTCCCGAATAAACCCATTTTAGAAAATAGATTAACCAAAATTTTTGATCTATCTGATATACTTATGCGTCACCTATCATTAATAAAATGCTTTAAATAATATTCGCCTAGTTTCGTTTTGTCATATAACGTCAAAACATAAACATAACCTTATATCTTGTTGTCAAATACCAGGGAGTGGCTCTATGTTATTTTGTATTCTTTAAAAAAAATTTTTAATACTAGAATAATGTTATGTTTCGTATAAATATTGCCTAAACATGGTAACTAGTTATCAAATTAATTTAATAAATATTACAATGATACGTATTTATTAAAATTTTTAAAATAATACGACATATTTTTTTTATTCAATAGAAAACTTTGGCACTCCCAATTATAGTTATCAACTCTCCCTAATTTAAGGGAAACCTTGACCCTGGTCCATTGATTTTTAAATAATTTAAATGTTTTTAAATGTTGTTTTTTAAGCAGAAATGATGTTTTTAATCTAAAAGTATACATGTTAACTGAAACTTATTTTAACTGGTATTTTTCACTAAAGTTCATTTTTATGAGGTTAAAGTGTAATAAGTATTTATACTTTGTTGATTTTTCTAAAAGATTATTCCTAAACTAGAACGCAGAGAAAAGTTCTGATAGTAATAGCAAAAATGTCGTTAAGTCAGAATACCCCGTACAGTAAGATGCAGAAAACCAAAAGGGGATCTATGAACCGTCCACAAAGTGCTGCTATAATGGATAGTGATTTCTCAACAGGTTTTAGAAGTGATATTGAAAATGATTCATTAACGTTGGCGTATAAGGGTAAATTACATGCTCTTTTCATGCAAATTGAAAAGGAATTTGATCTCTTGTATCAAGAAAACCAAAGTTGTAAGTAATTAGATTTGTTACATCATTGTAATTATTTTAATGTATGAACTTTGGTTAGTAAATTGCGTACATATGTTTTTGTAGTACAAGAGAAAATTGATCTATTAAATGAAAAGTTGGAAAAAGATACATTTGATAAGCCAGATTGTCCAGATTTTGAGAATAATTTCTCTAAAGTGCTCACCAAAAAATGTGAGATTAATTTGATGATTTACAATATTTAATGTATTTATTATTATGATCATATTTTAAGTGAGTTCCTCTTCACAAAAATCAAAAACAGCTCACAAGCTGAAAGCTCAAACAAGTAAGATAGTGTCTAGTTTCAAAGCTCCAAACTATAGTTGTGGCCTAGTGAAGGAATACTTAGGACATAAAGATGGGGTATGGGAAGTTTCAGTTGCTAGGCCCGGTGTTCCTGTGTTTGGAACAGCATCAGCAGGTTTGTGTATGATTTTTAGAACTCTTTGGTTTATTGATGGTGTAACACATTATAGATCATACTGCTTGCATATGGAGTATTGAGTCTACAAGGTGTTTGCTCCAGTATCAAGGCCATTCTGGATCTGTCAATTCGATTAGATTCCATCCATCTAAGGATTTTGTACTTACCGGTGGGGGTGATTGTGTTGCTCATATTTGGCAAGCTGCCTTAAATTGGGATTTGCCTGTAGTTACCTTGTATATAGCATCATTTGTGTTTAAAGTACATTAAGCACTTTTTTAGAAAGGTCATTCTTCAGAGGAGGAGTTGGAAGAGGGGAATGAAACAATAGGAGGTGGGGATGACACTACTGATGTGGGTATATTACAACGTGGAGCTACATTAAGAACCCCAGTTGGAGAACTAAGTGGTCACTCAGGTGCAGTGGCTGCAGCTGAGTGGTTAACTGGCGCTGAGATGGTGATTACAGCTTCGTGGGATCGATCGGCGATTTTACATGATGTGGAGACTGGGGCACAAATAGTTACCTTAACTGGCCATGATCAAGAACTAACTCATACGGCCAGTCACTATAACCAGAAATTGGCGGTGACTTCATCCAGAGATACGACTTTCCGGCTTTGGGACTTTAGGGAGGCCGTGCATGCTGTATCAGTATTTCAGGGGCATACAGAGTAATATATAGTAACCGATGCACTTGTATCATTTTGTAAGTACATTTCAACTTGCAGAAGTGTCACATCAGCGGTTTTTACCAGAGAAGACAAAGTTGTATCAGGCTCCGACGATCGCAGCGTTAAAGTTTGGGATTTACGCAACATGAGATCACCAGTAGCCACTATCAGAGTGGATTCAGCTGTTAATAGATTGTCGGTTTCATCAAACGGCTTGATTGCCATTCCCCATGATAACAGACATGTCCGCTTATTTGATCTGAGTGGCGTAAGGTAAATTTGACGTTTGAATGAAAAGATAAACGTAGATGACAAATGAGCGTCATATTTTCAGGTTAGCTAGATTGCCAAGGTCCAGTCGTCAGGGTCACAATAGAATGGTCGCTTCCACGGCCTGGTCTGATGAGGTCATCGGAGGCGTGAATCTTTTCACTTGCGGTTTCGATAGGCGCGTTCTGGGTTGGTCGGTGAGCTCTCTCAAGGATGTTTAGAGTCGGCTTAACCAGCACCGACAGTTTCTCTCTATGTGATATAATTTGAAGTTGTTGAAAATGATATTCAAATAACTTACAGTATAAATATATATATTTAGGACTTTAGGGTATAACCAGCTGTATTAAGAACGGTTGTACTTCGTTTTTTATGAATCTAACTATGAATTAATTAATTCGTGCTGTTTCAATTAGAAAAAGAGGCCTTTCATGTTGCCTAATCATTCAACGAATAAAGATACAGTTGGCATAGTTGTAGGTTAGTCTGGTGATGCACTGTATATCTCAGTATTCTCTCTTTAAAAAATAATATTCAAATTTCTAGTTGTACTTCATTTTAGAGGCCACTTTTTGGTGGTGGAACTACTCCTGTCGAATACTTTCAAATTTTTTTATAGATACGTTTTTTAGTTTACTTTGGGTAATGTTAATGTCTTTGTGTACTAATTTTTTTACTTAGATAAACTAGACTACTTTTTGTTGTTTTTTTATCTCTAGTCAAAATGCTTGTATTTAATATAATATCAAAGATTCATAGATAAATATTAATGTAGTTAATGCAGTTTGATTTTTAACAGTGTCCTCTCCCGTTCATGCATTTCCCTCAAATATTCTCGTAGGGTAAATAATTTTTGTCATCAGATTAATTAAATAAGAATACCATAGGACACTCAGATATTTTTCTGGCGTTGCGTTGCTACTATTAAAATGTGATGTGACTTTTTTATTTTTATAACTAATAATTTTGCATTTACTTTCAGATATATTATTGAAGTTGTAATTGATCTTTTCTTTGCTCATAAGTATTAATTTTTTATTATCTTAGAGTTAGAGAAGAAAACATTGAATATTACAATAACAATGTTCACGTGTTTTATTTTTCATGGGTTACTACATCCAAAAAATGTTGTTTACACAGAGGGCAGAGGAACGATTGTTTCAGACATTGCTTCAAACAGTACGGATGAAATAGATGGTTACAGGGCGTTATTCGGGCATTGGACATGCTGTTCAAGCAAACGGCGCATATGTCGTTCCATTCTTGAATTTCTTTCGGACTGGCTACCTGGAAACTGGAGTAGGCCTCTCGCTCCGCCATCAAAACCTCCCAATAGTTGTGGTAGGCGTCTTTAACGCGCAGATACACCATAAAATACACGTTAACGAAAATGAAGTTGCTATAGTTCGAGTAGAGGCTGCACAACGCCACGAAAACGCCAGCTACTATCACAGTAACGTTCATAAAGAACGGGATGTAGAGGTGCTCCAAGTTCTCCAGCTTGTTGATGTTGAAATTTTCGATGAAAAGGGGGAACATCTCTATGAACACTTTCTCCGTCATCAAGTAGTAGGTGAAGGTGACGATGGTGTACGGTAGCTGCGGTTCGTAATGTATACCCTGATCTCTCAGACAGAGCACTATGATAATGGCCTTGGCCCACTCCACCGCGATTCTGCAGATCCATTTCAGGTAGTTTAAGTACGAAGGTGATCTGGGCCTGGTTCTCGTCCTCGATCCTTGACATATTTCGCACACTCTAGTTACGAAATAACCAAACACCGAATAGAAGAGAGTGGTCGACAGTGCCACCACTATGTTCTTCTCGACTTTTTGGTTCGAGTTGCTGGGCTTGTTGAGCAGCTGTTCGCAGAGCATGAAGAAACTGAGCTGAAAATTATCAATAGTATTATTAAGCGAGTGAAAGAAAATATTGAAAAAGAAATGCACGTTTTTTAATCCAGTTTCCTCCACGCTTTTTCAATTGAGTTCCGTTGAAGCCCCGGTTCGTACTTAAAATTAGATAATATCTGGCGTAAATATTGGATGCGAGCTGTTTTTTTTAATTGTGAGTTTTTCCACTTCATCAATTTTAAAAACTAACAACAATCGTGACAGATTGAGAATGAAGGATGGATTTTGCCGGTGTTTAGGCCAAGTCAAGTCGAGAGAAATGTGATTTTGAAAGTGTTGATCGCCTGGAAGGTGTAGGTCTCGATTTATTTAATGATTAATACAAATATAACCCGTGAATACAACAAATTTTGCATCCAACGACCATATGACGTCGGTCCGCCAGTTCCCGTTCGATCACTGAAGTTAAGTCACGAGTCTAGTCTAGAAAATCCCCGCATGCGTACAAGAAACTGAATTTGCAAGGTTGCCAGTTGTTGAAAATTAAATGTATATTTGAAGAATATAATATAAATAAAATAATTATCTTGAATTCACAAGTTAACCTAGTATTTCTTAGTTTAGTAGTCGATTGACTGTAAATGGCAACGCCACAAAATCAGGCGAAAACTACCGAATACCGGGTGGGATTCTCGAGAAATAGCCAAGTGTGTCGTTGCTTTTTTACTAATTTTTTAAACCTATAGTTTTAAAGCAATTTTTTTTACTTTATGAAGCATATATTGAGAGACATTTTTTAGTCAGATTTCCACTATTTAAAATGTTTATTATCATGAAATAAATATCATGAATAAAACCTCAATCACTACAAATTCGAATTTCAATTTTGCTCACTTAATAATTAATGACGCTCATCTAAAACGCACCAATGTTGTTTTAAAATTAATTTGCGCTTTTATTTTTACGCAGAAAGAAACTGGGTGAACTGCGGAGTAAATATGATTGTTTTTCCAGGTTGTTCCTATAAATAGATGTCAAATATCGACAATTTAAGAGTCCTTGAAGATAAAGAAAAAGTACATTTCGAAACTGGCGCCGGTCCAGATAAATATTTTCGTATAAAATTCGATTTAATGCTCGAGCCGAAAACATAACCTCATTGTACTTTACCTGAGACGCGAAACCATAAATCGTCTGCAGCTTGATGAAGGACTGCTCCATGTTGTGAATTTCTTCCATTATTTCCGTTCTAATAGCGAGCAACAGTTCCAACAACAAAGGGCAACATCCTTAAAACACACTTGGTTATTTTTAGAGTGTTTCAATGTTCCTTGCTCATCCTACTTATATTTGGATTAATAGATTCAGTAGACTCGGTAGTGTAGAAAAATGAAGCCATTTATCACTGAAATTTTGAACGTCTTTGCTTGACATATAACTCTGTGTCAAACACTGACATGTGTTGATTTTTTTCAATATCATAAAGACGAAAACACAGTTATTAGCATTAATAATCTTTATTACCTAAATATAACAAAATATATTTTATAAAAAAACTTATAATACAAATATTTTTCAAGTATCCATATAATACTACGCTAAAAAAAGTACAAAAATGTATTCTACGCAGTCACAATATTCTCCATTAATAACATACGATGCCATAAAACAATAAACTAACGAAAGACAAAATAAAAAAAAAACATCTAAAATACTTGTCTATCAGAAAAAAATCCTAATAATACATACAATTGACTAAAAATATCCTTTCTCTGACGTTAATGCACTTGAATATAAATATATCTGTTGTGTGTTTATAAAGATTTTTTGGCAACGATTTGCATTTCTCTACATCGGTCGAATAAACATTTTTAAAACCGCTTTTCGTTATATTACAGCCTAAAATGCTGAAAAACAAATCGTCGCCAGTTCGAAACCGTTGAAATGTCAAAATTATCACAATAATACCATGACACCTGTCAGGTTAAGTGACAGTTTAACTGTCTTAGTTGACAATATCATTGAAAGACTAATGTGACAGCCGATATAACCTAATTTTTTGTCGAAACAAAGTTATTTATACACTGAAGTATTGCTGTTTTATCAAAAGTAATATACAAAAAAATAAGCTGTTTTTAGTTATATTTTCGTCCGGTATCGACCCACGTCAGTTCGTCGGAGTGATTATGCTCGAGATTGTGCAACAAAAATTAGTTTTAAAGACAGAGATATATGAGAAAGCACGACACGTGCCTAAGAAGGCCTTGTCCGGACCGATTTAACAAGAAAAGCGGCGAGGCTGAAAAAACGGAGCGCGCTCGGTCGGTTTGTTTGTACCGAAGAGTTTAAAAATGGGTCAGAGTGCGTTCATTAGAACGCTTTGAAGATCATCGTGAAATGCAATACAACTTCCTTCCTCATTTAGAATCGAGCAGGCTGTTATTGTTGTTGTTTAACCTATTATGTATCAATTTACCTTATGACAACGTCAAAATTTAGTTTTTTGGTCAAGTTGTTTTTGCTTTAACACTATATTACTTTAACAAATATTGCAGGATCGGGCATCATTACGACCAGTTTAGAGTGTTATCCAATATTATTTTAGAATCTCGAAAAATACTTTTTTTAGATAAATAAAGAAAAAAAAATAACAAATTTTTAGAGAAAAAAATAATAAAATAAATATTTTTTTAGATAAAGTCTATTAATAAAAAATAACCAGCCAAATTTTGTTATATAATAAATACACAGTATAAATGTGAGTTTTGTAAAGCGTTAGAACTTTAAACTATCTTTAGACATATGATGGCAGCCAACTTGTTTTATTTTATAGATTTCGATTGTCTTAGTGACAGATTGTTATGAAAACATCTGTAAATCACATTATAAATTTTGTAAATATATAACTTTTGAATTTTTGGATCAAAAAGTCATTAGACACCGATAAAATTCTACAAGCCGTGATATTTGTTAGGCTACGTACAAATTCACAGTCTGTACTGTATCAGGTGGTTATTTTCGCTTTTGTTAGGTGTGAGGTTCGATATCGTTACTACTCTAGAACAGTAAGGTTAAAGCAAAGATATTCTAAGTAGAGTCACATGTTTTAAAGCACAAACTAATAACATATAACCAATTAGTGGTCTAGCACAATTTTTTTCTTTGAATTAGTTTAAATAAAATCGAATATAGTTAAAGATATTTGTTAAATATTGGGTTATAGTATAGCAGGCAGGTTTTTTATTCAATTATTCACCAGAGATAGTTCTGATGGATATAGGCTGGGATTATTTTCAAAATACAAATGTCATAACGTTATTTTTTGAATAAAAAAATTCTATCACTCTAAAAAACAATGAATCGATTTAAATGCAGGCCTTTTTAATATCGCGTATCATACTGACGTATATGACAGTTTAATTGTCATATAGCTCACGCTCAACAGATTTTATTGCAAATTCTTTCAAAAATTGAAGTCGTAACAATTGAATGAGTGCGTTTTAATGTAGTTTTAAAATTACAACCGCTGGAAGACAGCTAATGTTCGTATACCGTTGCGATGATGTAATTCTAGTAAGTGATAGGTTAAATTATGATGAGAATGGTGTGTTTTGAGGTTGAGAAAGTATTAGAGATCTCTCGCGTCGTTTTATTTAATGAACGAAAACGTATTCCCTCTTGCAGATCGGGCAGTTGTTTGAGTTATTGAGACATTCTCGTAGACAGCTAGCGTGGAACATGTGCTGACATGGCGTCACCCTGGCTTTGGACATGGGGCTTAAACAAACCGCGCATATGTCGTCGCAGTTTTCGATCTCCTCGTTGGTGGCGTACCGAAACTGTCCTAGCACCGATTGTTCGGACCGTAGCCTTTTCAGCGAGTTCGCCACCATGTCTTTGGTTCGCAGGTAGACAGTGACGTAGAACGCCAAGAAGGTGAACTTAAATTGTCCGTAGAATGGTAGGAGCATCACCAGAATGAAGGCCAGCGTGATGGTGTAGTATCTCAGGAATACAGGGGCGTAGAACTGTTCCAGGGCTTCCAGGGAGTTGAGCTTCAACATGAGCAAGAACGGCAGGAATAGTTCGACGAAAACTTTCTCGGTGCACATGTAATAAGTCCACGTGACGAAGGTATACAGAGGGGTGGGGTGATAGTGTTCCAGGCCCTGCTCCAAGCCGAAGACCAGCAACATGAAGGTGACGGTTATGATGAAGGTGACCGCTTTCGTCCATTCCAACACAATTTTCGTGGCTGACATGGCCACGTGCTTCAGGTTACTGTGCTGAGTCATGTTAACCGTCACTGACCAGTCCTCCTTCTCCACCAACTCCTTGATATAACTCACGCAGTAGGCGATGACATTGTAAAACATCAACGAGTACAGTCCGGTGACTCGTTTCTTCGGACAGTTGTGTCCTCCAAGGCTGCAGAGCAGTACTCGATCGCATATAATGAAAAATACCAGCTGGAAAAAAAGAAATCACATTTAAACAACGTTTACTGGCGATCAAAGTTTATTTTCAATCCCAACCATGAATTTAACAGCGCTAATAGACTTACTTAACCCGTTTAAGACTTTTACGGTATCTATGTCAACGATATTATAATTATAATGTTTTCCTTTATGTTTTGATGCCATTTCATTGTTAGTAAATTACAAATAAGGACATATATAATAAGCGTTCTAAGTAAAACTCGAAGCCTTCAAGCTATTCAATGCCATCTCGCGTAAACAAGTGACAAAACATATTTACCTGTGTGGCTAAATTCGAGATGTTGTTCATCTTCATGAAGAGTTTCTCGCATTTATCCACCGGCGAATAGGCTCGACAGATAAAGCTCCAAGTCGGCTTCGAATACTTCTTCATTATAACTGAAAACAAGTGAAAAACAAGACATTAATTAAATGTCAAACGTAAAGTCAAGTTGACAAGTGACAAATCGTTAACGACGTAAACTACCAAATAAAAAACATCAAGCCGTCCATGATCACGCGCTGGACGCGTGCCCCGTCTCTTATTTTTCTCCTTTTCGATATAACCAGAAGCCGAGTCCACGATAAGACTCGGTATAATAGATAAAACACTTAAATGGAAAATATTTGTCGTTTTATCGGAAACTAACGACCGTATACACGGCGTTTCTACGGGGTGACATTTCGTATTAGTCATTGTTCTTGCTATGACATTTGACAACCGGAAGAAACAAAAACAAAGATAACCTGACCACGTTATATAATTGAAAATATTCTTTCGTTTTACGTAATTCGTATAAAAGATATTTTGTCGACATCATTGGTTTAAATTGATGTTATTGTTTATTATTTTCGTTTAAATGACTTTGTAGAAGGCCGAACAATAATAATAAAACTATTAATAGGCCTCGATTATCCGAAATATGTTTGTTAGTTATCTTAATTAGTAATTATTTGAAGAATTTGTATAATTAGAACGGTATATCTAATAATTACTTAAATTTATTTAAATATTTGTGGGAATTGTTATGATTAATAACAAGTTATAACATTAAAATGATAAATGTTTATCGAAACTCAATGTTTTTCCTGATTATTATGATTACTATATCCGAATTTTGACCGATTAAAAATCACTCGCAAAATCTCTTGCGAAAAATCAAGTTAATTATCGAAATCAAGTGAGCGCCGACCGTTTCGCATTGACATTTCCTTACGGATAAAAACAAATCATATCGTCATTTGATAATTAAATTTTGTTTACTTTCCGTGTTTTTTTCCCTTATCCAAATAGGAAGATAACTGACGCCTCTCGAAAAAAAAACAACTACTTCTAAATATCATTTTAAAAACATTCGAAAACGTTCGGTTGTTTTTAATCGACTTACAAAAAAGGAGGAGGTTATATGTTCGACTGTATATTTTTCATCTATGTTCACCGATTTCTCCGTCAGTTATGGACCGATTTTCAAAATTCTTTTTTTATTCGAAAGAATACACTTCCGAGGTGGTCCCATTGGAACCATGTCAGCATGTGATGGTGCAATCCGGGGAAATCGAGGAAAACCCTCAAATTTCAAAGACACGTACATAGTTTTCACAAAATATTTTATCTAAAATAGTTATATATTGTTATTGCTGAACTGATGTGATGGAAAATCAGAAGTCATTCGGTTTTCTTTTCAAGCACTAACCATATCATATGAGAAGTCGTAGAAATATTACAGACAGCTGTTTCAATGGTGTAATGATTAGAGCGTTCAGCCCACACGCGGATGTCGTGGGATCGATTCCTGGCGGGGTCCAACTAGTTCTAGTTTGGTTAGAAGATTTGTCAAATCACCTATTTCTCCTATTCCTATTTTTCCTCATACAGGCTGTACCTTTACTTAGCCTAGCCAATGTAAAACTTAATAAAACTACTGCGTTACTTACTAGGCAAATATCTAACACTAAAAAGGGAAAAATAAAATATTTTTAACAAACAGATTTAGATCATTAACACAAAAAAAACGTTTTAAAATAAAATATATACATACAAGGTTAATTGAATAGTCCTCGGGCTGACACATAGGTACTAGAATTAAATAGATATGTTTTTTAGTTAGCTCTAACCCTCAAAAGATGCGTGTATAAATTTGACAGTTGTCGGATCATTAGTTTGTGAATTATGGCAATTTGAGTGAAGCAACTTTTGTTACTGTGCAAAATGCATAAAAAGGAATTTCGCGTGTTGATAAAATATTGCTTTTTGAAGAGAAAAAATAAAGTTGAAGCAAAACCCTGGCTTGATGCTGAGTTTCCGGACGCTGTCCCAGGAAAATCAACCATCAAGGATTGGTATGCTTAGTTTAGACGTTGTGAAATAAGCACCCGAGACGGTGAACGCAGTGGACGCCCAGAAGAGGTTGTTCCCGGCGAAAACATTTAAAAAATCCACAAAATGATTTTGAATGACCGTAAATTGAAACCAAATGAGATAGCAGACACTCTAAAGATATCAACTGAACGTATACATCATGTAATTCACGAATATTTGGGTATGAGGAATCTCTGTGCAAAATGGGTGTCGCGCTAGCTCACTTTTGACCAAAAACAACGAGTTGATGATTCGGACCAGTGTTTGAAGGTGATCAAGCGTAATAAATCCGAGTTTTTGTACAATGGATGAAAAATGGTTACATTATTTCACTCCGAAG
Organism: Rhynchophorus ferrugineus; assembly: GCF_030347505.1. Classification (NCBI taxonomy): domain Eukaryota; kingdom Metazoa; phylum Arthropoda; class Insecta; order Coleoptera; family Curculionidae; genus Rhynchophorus; species Rhynchophorus ferrugineus. The sequence continues at coordinate 16,471,472 of NW_027472587.1, forward strand.
TCCAATCGACAGTCATCCGAGTGGACTGCACACGATGAATCCGTTCCAAAGGGTGGCAAAACCCAACAGTCGGCTGGCAAGATTATGGCGTCTGTATTTTGGGATGCGCATGGCAAAATTTTTATTGACTACCTTGAAAAAGGAAGGACCATCAATAGCGACTATTACATAGCATTTGAAGGACGAGATCGTTGAAAAACGGCCACATTTAAAGAAAAAGAAAGTGCTGCTTCACCAAGACAATGCACCGTGTCACAAGTCAGTCACAAGTCATAAGTCAGTTCTAATTCCTTCCTCACCCACGGTATTCTCCAGATCTGGCCCCAGCGACTATTTCCTGTTCTCAGATCTCAAAAGAATGCCCGCCGGGAAGAAATTTTCGTCGAATGAAGAGGTGATCGTCGAAACTGAAGCCTATTTTGAAGTAAAGGAGAAATCGTACTACAAAAATGGTATCGAAAAGTTGGAGGGTCGCTATAATCAGTGTATCACCCTTGAAGGGAATTATGATGAATAAAAAAACTAATTTTGCCAAGAAAATGTGTTTTACTGTGGTAGGCCGGGGACTTTTCGATTGACCTGTTAATAATCGTCATAATAACTAAAAAAAAAATAAACAAAAACCATATTTTACCTATCTACTACATGTATTCTATATTCTACTATATACACACCGTTTAGCTTAATACCTACCTGAATGTATTTATTTATTTACAACATTATTTTAATTACTACTAACTTATCAGTTTGAAATTCGCGCCAAGACTAAACAATACCAAAATAATAATATAATTTTGTGACATGTACACAAAATTACGAACAATACAAATCTAATTTGTTGCTCGTACCGACTTCCAGCTGATCAGTTGGTAGTAGTTAAAATGTTGTAAATGGATAAATAGGTTTGGCTAGGTATTAAGCTAAATTTTGTGTATATAGTAGTAAATAAGGTTTTTGATTATTTGTATTTAGTTATTACAACGATTATTATGTACATATTTTATTTTAAAACGTTTTTTTTTTTGTTAAAAATCTAATTTAAACTTTTTAGTGAGTTTCTTATTTATTGAAGTCAGTTCAATTTTGTTTGTTAAAAATATTTTTTTCCATACATCGTTCGCAATTGGTAAATAATGTTCCGCGTATCGCTTACGTAAAAACGCAGCCGGCTCAATCGCAAACAATTGAATGTGGCGTTAAATAAGGCGATTAATTTTCGAGTCGTGTTATTTTTGGGTTATCGTGGTAGCGCCTCGGCTACCACTTGACACTTAGCCTTTGGGCACCACCTTGTTTAGTTTTAACCCCCCTGAAATCTAAGAGTGTGGGTACGTAAACAAATCGGTAGCGTTATCAGTGAAAATTTATTATCGTTGGCGCCATGGCTCAATATGTTTTCGATTCGGTTGGAGCCCAGTAGCGGCCAGGCTCGAATTAGTTGTTAAAAGTATTCCTAACGACAATTCTCGATCATTAAACGTCACTCTCTGTCATTTTTGACAGACAACGTTTGACTCATTTAGGATTTGACGTTTTAAAAATAGGTTATGTTGTGATTCTCTTTCGTGACATCTTAATTTTGACGTTATTCATTCGATCAACAACTTTTTTTTATATATTTACAGCTACAGATTGAAACCGGGTTAGGTTAGGTCGAAATGTTTTTGATTATTTGCTACACATGTTACACATGTTCTATTTTGTTGACTATATGGCAATACCGCGTCAATATGTTTTCCATTACCATATTTTTTCATTATAAAAAGGCAATATTAAAAAAAATGGCTACAATGTATATTAATAACTTGTAACCTTACTGGCAAAAGGGTGTTACTGTGTCGACATGTGGCAATGGAGGAAACATGGCTTGATCATTTGACTCCGAACTCCAATCGATATTCATCCGAGTGAACTGCACACGATGGAGCCACTACAAAGCGTGGAAAAACGCAACAGTCGGCTGGGAAGGTTATGGCATCTGTATTTTGGGATGCGCATGAAATAATTTTCGTTGACTACCTTGAAAAAGGAAGGACTATCAACAGCGTCTATTAAATAGCGTTATTGGACCGTTTGAAGGATGAAACCGGCGAAAAACGGCCGCATTTGAAGAAAAAGAAAGTGCTGCTTCACCAAGACAATGCACAGTGTCACAAGTCAGTGAAAATGGTGGCAAAAATCCATGATTTGGGCTTCGGATTTCTTCCTCATCCACCGTATTCTCTAGATCTGGCCCCCAGCGACTTCTTCCTGTTCTCAGATCTCAAAAGAATGCTCGCTGGGAAGAAATTTTCATCGAAAGAAGAGGTGATCGTCGAAACTGAGACCTATTTTGAAGCAAAAGGCAAATTGTACTACAAATATCGTATCGAAAAGTTGGAGGATCGCTAAAATCAGTGTATCACCCTTGCAGGGAATTATTGGACCTATAGGACGTAAATCCAAATTATTTTTTATTAACTTTTTTGGTTCTTTATTGTTAAAATCAAAGTCACCACTTTTAAATCAAGAAAAACAGAACTGACAACTGACACATCGAAGAGAATGTCATTTATTTATAAGTAATATTAAGTTGTATCATTACAAAAAACAATAGAGAAAACATCTATGATAAGATTTCAAAATTATATTAAGACAAAAACTAGCCGCACGCCACTGTCCCACCACCTATAACGATAAACAAATAAACAATTTGTTTATTCCGTATTTTTGGATGTTATTTTTAGTGGGAGTTTTCCTTTAGAGATAACGGCGACAAAATAGGTCCAATTTGAGATCCCAAAATAGACGATTTCCTGGTACATCTTTCTTATCAGGTCGTTTCTTAACTGGTTTTTTTAAAAAAGGAACTCTAAATGAGTTCAATAACAATAACTATATTGTTTTCTTCGTTCTCCATCGGCTAGTGCGAGCGCAGATGTTCAACAATCGACACGCGCTGTATTTCGCCGGTTATATCCGGACTTCTTCTTTTTTATTTCTAAATTACTGGGCGATAGACGGCCGCGAGACGGGGAATGGGGAAAGGTGGTGTAAATATCCAATTATTTTCCAAATTTGAAGTATTTTGTTAAGCGATAAAAACAAATTGTAGCACGTTATTTATTTACCTTCTAATTATAGGTCGGTAACAACAAAGAACACAAAAGAACACTACTCAAGCACACGTGTTATTTGTTGTTGAACTAAGAAAGAGAATAATAATTTTTATTTAATTTTAACTGATGAAATCAACAGTTCGGAATAAATATTGATTTAGTAATGTTTTGTTGATATTATTTGGTCTAAAATTAAGCCTATTTTACATAATTTGATATTATCTATTTAATATTAATAGTAACAATGACAACTAGGTAGATAGTGCCATCTATTGTGATTTATTAAATATAAAGTTATGATTGCATTATTTTATGTTGTATGGTCGTACATTAGAAATGTAAATACAGTTGATCTGACATTTGAGTGCACTTTATAACCTATAAATTGTAATGTCATTTTTAGATCCAACGTGGGGCAAAATTCCCGCTACCACTTTGATTGCCTATAACTTTGCTCAAAGAAAAGATAAGTAAGTTTGGTTTTCACAAAAACTTTACTTGGCCCTCACATTTGTTTGCTTCGTTATGGTTGAAAAATTATATCGGCTAAATGGTGACCGCGGCATTTTTCATGGCATCCTGCATCCTGCAATCTGACGCTGAATTTCTTCAATTTCCTGACGAATATTGTCTTTAAGATGTTAAATCGCTTAAAAAAAGCCATAAAAAAAAGCAAAAATTCGCATTAAACTGCGCGGAGAAATGTGTAACTGGGAACCACGTCTCCGAATTGATGTTTCTGGAGACTCTGCAACACTAACGCACCAGAGCCACGTTTTCAGCGTTACAAGACGTCCGGTAAAGAACGGGGCCTGTCTGCTGTCGTATCGCACAGTCGAAAATTCGCATGTAAACGATAAATTGTGATTTAGTGAGGCACTGGACGATTAGGATACTTTTGACGCAATTTCCGTTGAGTGGCAATAATGGAACGATTATTTTCAATAAATATTGTGACTATTTCTGCTCGTTCTTGTGGCGTATATATCAATCCATAATAAAATTTGGATGTCTAAACAACACAATGGTTGAAACGAAACTGAGCTAAATGTCCCATAACCAAGATGGCGCGCAATCAAGTATATGTCGTCAATATATATGTCACTTTAAAGCCATCTATCAAGAAAATCAGAAATTTCCTTTTCCTAAGCCTTATATTACTCAATACTGCGTTTCAAGGACGATAGTTGGTTAAACGAAATTTTGTTCTATTAATAATTGGAATGTGGTTAATGAAAGTAATGATGCTGTTTTGAACTTAACTGATCCTTTAAAATTAAATACCATATAGAATATTTCGCCCCGGATAACATCGGCGCTAGCACTATCATCTCTGAGACGAATAACCAGACATATGAGTGGTCTCTACATTTCATCGACTATCTGACCTTTTCCTATCCATGTTTTCATAATAGTAGTTATTTAAACGTTTCATTAATTGATCTAAATATCGCGAAGATACCAGTGCACAACAGTACGCAGGCTATTGGTCGTTCGAAATGGAGGAAATTGAAACTATTTTTCAACAATGTCCAGTCGTACTGGTTTAAATTCCTGCAATAATAAATGGGGAGCGTTGTCAGCCGACGTCTCGTATCATTTAATGTCTTTAGATTGATTTCCGTTCATATTCAACGGGTTTGATCTGGTTTACGGTGAAGATTATACCATGAAGATGTTCTTACGTAACAGAAACTTGAATCCGCACGAGGAATTTCGATTTTAATCAATGATAACATTTGTTGCCATCTTCATAAAAAATTGAAAGTTTTATTAGATTTGTAAACATGACAAAACTGATAATCGCGAAAGATATATATGGGGCCTAGCACAACTTGGCTTCAGTCGGTCGAAATGTGTGGCTGCCGCGGCGATTATTTGTCAGAACACTCACTACTATTTTTGGAAGGAATTTGCACAAGAACTGAAAACACTGGTTGAAGAAATACTGTTTATTTCAGTGTTAAATGATACATGTGGTCGACGGCAGTATTGAAAGGATATTAGGTTAGGTAGAGGAAGTACGGTAGCGCTGTGGAATTGGTACTTATTACAAGGGGATGGAGAAAAGAAAAGAGAGCGAGACTTCGTCGTGATGGTCTTTTATAGCCTGGAACTGCATGGTACCAATCCACCGGCGTTGACAACCTTTACGTACTTGTTGGTGAAGTCGTGGTGGCCTAAAGGGTCGTGGCGGTCGCCACAATTGTCTGAGAGCATTCTCATAGTTAACCACTTTTCAACCGACTTGGAAAAAGGAGGAGGTACCAAGTTCGGCTGTATATATTTTGTTTTTAATGTACGTTCGCCGATTTCTTCGTCAGTTATGGACCGATTTTGAAAATTTTTTTTTATTCGAAAGTGTGCACTTCCGAGATGGTCACATTGGAACTAAATTAGGATCTGTTAGGGGAAGAGGGGAAATCAAGGGAAAACCTCAAATTTGAAAGGAACGTACAATATTTTCACCTATTTGTATTCATTATTTTACCTAAAATAATCTGATATTTGTATATGATGTTATTGCCCAACTGATGTGTTGAAAAATCGGAAGTAGTTCAGTGTAAAAGCCATTCAGTTTGATTTTTAAGCACTATAGGCCCTCGTAGAAATATTATAAGCAACAGCTTATACGATGTAATAGCTAAAGCGTTTAGCTCCCAAACGGATGTCGCAGGTTCGATTCCCCGCAGCGACAATAACTTTTTGTTGTTGTCCAGTGAGACATTAAAATAATATTGTGAATAGATAAATAGATTTATGTAGGTATTAAGCTAAAGTGTGCGTATATAGTAGAATGTAAAATACGTGTAGTAGATAGGTTAAATAAGGTTTTTGTTTATTTTTATTTAGTTATTACAACGATTATAATGCACATATTTTATTTTAAAACGTTTTTTTTATGTTAAAAATCTAGGTCTGATTATTTTTTTTATTTTTAATGAGTTCCTTATTTATTTTTTGAAGGCGTTTGTTAAAATTATTTTATTTTGTCAGTATTATTCATCTTCATCTTCAACTTTAGCATTGCTAATTTTTTGTATGAAAAGGCCTGGTTCATTGGATCTGGTTGTAAATTCTAGGCTTTATTATTGGTTCTCCATTTCAATTTTAACACTAACCATTTTTCTGGTAAAATCTTTTATGGCTTCCATTCGTTTGAATAACTTTAGTTTTTATAATTTTTGGTATAAACTTAACATCTTGTCGTCATCATTGGATTTTGTTGTACATTTTAGACTTTGTTCTTCATTCTGCATCTCTCCATTCAATTTCAATGGATTCTTCAATGTTCCAAAATATTCTACATAGCTAATCGTTTTTCTGTCAGCATTTTTCATGACATCAAAGTGGTTGGGCATTTTGGTATTGACAAATTCTAATACGAAATTAAGGCATGACTATTATTTATTCTCTTACACTATTAACTATTCTCCTAACAGCTTCTTGGCTGGACAACTTCAGTGTTGATAATTTTTGGTATGAACTTAAAATATGACTTTTATACACATTTTGATAATCTTCATTGGATTTTGTTATAAATTTGAGTCTTTATTCTTCATTCGATTTCAATGACATCGTTTTTCTGACACATCTTTCATGATTTCGATTTATTTTGCCAACTTTAACATTGATAATTTTGGTATAAACTTAAAACGTGGAATAAACATATATTCTGATGATTTTCATTGTATTTTGATGCTCATTTCAGGCTTTATTATTCTTTCTCCATTTCAATGGCATGTTCAATACTCCAAAACATTCTCCATAGTTCACCAATTTTCTGTCTATTAAGTATTTAAATGCCACGTTATAAAAATGTATCTTTTGAATATATTTAAGAAATAGTAGTTAGTTTTGAGTATCGTACAATATTTATAGTACTACACGGTCATTACTCAGTCGCTGAATAAGGAATATCTTCCATTTAAGTGTTTTTTGTTTCGATTTTGTGATGATTGTATAGTGATCATTGGCATTTTAGTGCTTGTTCCAAACTACATGCTCAGTTATCTCTGATAACTATTTAATTTGATCAACTACGTCAAAATAACCACTTTTAACAGTGCCTCTTTGAATTGTCCGTGAAATAGCAGTAAAAATTAACTTTCCCACAAGTTTCTGATGCTATAAAGTAAACATTTCGCAAAATTAAATAATAGTTTTAGAAAAAATATATCGTAATCTATCACTATCAACTACCAGATATTAATAGCGAAAATGCTTTCGTGCCAACCCAATGCAATGACAGTTTCGCCACCTGTCCACCTAGAAAATCCACTCGCAGAAACAACGAAATGGAGGATTCTCCTGATGGGCCAGAACCGTTGTTTTTGGTTTATCGCTCAAAGTTGTTGTTTTCTTTTAAACGAAGCGTTGCATATTGACGGCCTACTATTTTATCAAAATAACGCCTGTCGACCCTATCCCTATTAAACGTCTAAACATCGCCAGTTTGATAAGTGTGTGTCTGAAACCACGCGCCAGATTTTATTTAGCCTTTTTTAATTAAAATATGGTAATTCTGCTGTTAAAAAATACCAATCAAGTCTAAGATTGGTCGGGGGTGGTCTTCTGACTATAAAAGGTCCACGGCTGAAGTCACATCATCGCAGTTCTCTTGTGACTTCACCGATAGCACCAGTGTAAGTAGCAACAAGAGGGTAAGACCCCTGTAAGAACTATTAACAAGCCTCCATTTGATCCTCTTTGGTTTCGTTTCTTCTTTTCTTTTTTTGCTTGAATCTTTTGATTTTTAACATAATTAAAAAAATTACACCGAAGTTATTTCCTTTCTTAACTTAATATATTTGTTTTTATTATATTATATAATCAGTATTATTTGTATCAATGCTCTATAGCTTTTTATTACTTTTTTTTCACTGGCAATATATAATATCAACAATATGTATTGCTTTTGTTTAATTTTCTTCAAAAATACTAAAGAATTATTATTGCAGAATTGTTATAAACAATGTAGTTATTTATTATTGGGAATTACCATTCTTTCATCATCTTTATTTGCAAGATACACAGATTCTCTGGTAGAAGAATTAAGTAACATTTAAAGCAATTGAATTCCGAACCCATTTTTCTCGTAAACTTTATAAAAAAAATATCAACAGAGACAATGTTTGGTGAATAGGACTATTGAGTTAAGTTTTGTACTAAATTAAGAGCTTAACGGAATTAAATACCTCATACAAGCTCATATTACCACTTGTGTAAATTGGTCTGTCTTTTTTTTTCATGTAGTGTCATCAAAATTGACCCTCAGTCACAATTCAATATAAAGCTGACCTTGTTTTTGGCGTTTTGAATTAGTATTTCACAACGTTTTTTGATAGACTTGTTTTTTCCTTCTCTGTATAATCACTAGCAGGGCTAGAACTCTTTATCTTCACTATTGTATTCATACTCACGTGGGATATTCTGTCTGATACTCCTCAACCATCTCACTGGGTACTTGTAGTTCGCCGAAATAAGGAGAGGCAGTACCAGGAAGGAATAGGTGGCTACGAACCACCCTCCCAAGCTTACTAGCAGAGGTACGTGGCCCCTCGAACAGTACGGAAGCAGAAATAAAATAGACAGCAGACAAACTGTAATAAAAAGAAGAACATTGTTAATGATATAATAGTTACATACATATAGAACGAGCATTAGTTTATTGTTGTCGTTATTGTGGGGTTTTTGGGCGCGAAGAAATTGATGTTAACACCAAATCCGAATAGTATTCGCAGAATTATCTGTTAGAAATTCGTGAGACGTTGAGAGTCTGAAGAAAAAGGATCGAACAATAATATAATTACATTGAATTGGATGCTGTCTGGTTGATAAGGTCAATATTCTGTACAATATTTTATTTATACGACTTACGGATTGATAAAACCGTAATAAGCGAGACTGTTGCAAAATGACTCGGTCGTATTATTTACGTCGGATTTTTTCTATGTCAAATATGCTGAAGAGACATCGCACAAGTGGAAGGTATACTAGCAAACAGGTTTTTATAAAACGACTATTAATTTTTAAGGTTGTTTTCTTAGTTCAATGCTTGCTGAGAAATGATGACATATGCTATGAAATTTGGCGTCAATATAAACAAGCCATAATCCAGTGAAATAATATCTGGAGAACGAAGATATTGGGAAAAAATAATGTGGTCGTATCCACATAATGTTGGAATTTTGTTTACCATAACTAAATTTCCTTTAATCTTATCGCCTGGACACATACATGAATGATGATAAATAGAAGAGGGAAAAATAGAGACGATAACACGTAAAAATTCTATTTTTAGTTCACGATTCTCTAGTGTATCATATTGCGATGCTACTTTTAATTATTCCGTCATACAAATTGGAGTTTAAACAGTCCTGACAGTTAAATATTTCAAATATACTCTCTAAAATATCGTTTTTTTTTACCTTAAATCTATTAATCGTGAACCAGAACACAGAGTACAACACAATATATGATGACATATTTAAATCTTCAACACTATCTATGTTTTAATATCCATGGTTTCAAATTTAATCGTCAAAATATTTTATAAACTATTTTAAAAAATAATATATGCGTTCTGTATTTCAAGAAAACAGAAGGCATAGTTTAAAAAGTCTTGAGAGTTATATATTGCAAATATATTCGCTAAAATATCGTTTTTTTTTACGTTAAATCTATTAATCGTGAACCAGAACACAGAGTACAACACAATATATGATGACATATTTAAATCTTCAACACTATCTATGTTTTAATATCCATGGTTTCAAATTTAATCGTCAAAATATTTTATAAACTATTTTAAAAAATAATATATGCGTTCTATATTTCAAGAAAACAGAAGGCATAGTTTAAAAAGTCTTGAGAGTTATATATTGCAAATATATTCGCTAAAATATCGTTTTTTTACGTTAAATCTATTAATCGTGAACCAGAACACACAGTACAACACAATATATGATGACATATTTAAATCTTCAACACTATCTATGTTTTAATATCCATGGTTTCAAATTTAATCGTCAAAATATTTTATAAACTATTTTAAAAAATAATATATGCGTTCTATATTTCAAGAAACAGAAGGCACAGTTTAAAAAGTCTTGAGAGTTATATATTGTAAATATATTCGCTAAAATATCGTTTTTTTTTACATTAAATCTATTAATCGTGAACCAGAACATAGAGTACAACACAAAATATGATGACATATTTAAATCTTCAACACTATCTATGTTTTATTATCCATGGTTTCAAATTTAATCGTCAAAATATTTTATAAACTATTTAAAAAAATAATATATGCGTTCTGTATTTCAAGAAAACAGAAGACATAGTTTAAAAAGTCTTGAGAGTTATATATTGCAAATATATTCGCTAAAATATCGTTCTTTTTACGTTATATCTGTTAATCAGGAACCAGAACAAGAATTTTGTTAATTTTTATCATTAATATATTTGTTGACCATAACAAAAACCAAGAAAGTCTTTAAAATTTTAATATGATGATATATTTAAAAACCCAACACTATCTGTGTTTTAGTATCAATTTTAATCACCAAAATATTTTATAAACTATTCAAAAAAATAATATTTGCGTTCCGTGTTTCAAAATAGTAGAGAAAAACCATTCGATCATATCCTAGAAGCTTGATTCAAACAATTCGAAATAATAGTCCTAATCCAGAGCAATTTACTATGAATTGTTATAGAAATTTCAACGTTGAGGATCAGTCTAGTCGGTTGGAAGTTTCGTTATAAGCGATAAGCAGTCGTCTGTTTAGAAATTCTTTCAATTAACATTAATGCATTGTACATTGAAATCATACGGTCGCTTTGCACTTGAGTCTATAGTTTTCGCTATTAGCTTAACTAAAAATAGAGCTAATAGAGCCTGTCGACGAAAACGTTTAGGGAATTGGGCCGATTTAGTAGGTTGAGAATGAATCGGTTGTCTGTAACGTCGGCTAGGAATTCTTAGGCGAACTGTTTAAATAAAATAAATAATAATCTCATCAAAGTTAACAGATTTTCCGTTCTGTCTGTGATTGTCTTGCGAAATTGAAGACTTCTTACTTTTTTATCTGCGAATTCCTTTCCACAATTTTCCATTATCACACTTTATCTCCTGTTGCTCTTGAAGATAGTCCATTGTACTTTTCTAGTAGTTATTTTTTTATCTGTAGATTTCTTTTCGCAGTGTTCCATTGACAGTTTTCATGATGATGATGTTTCATCATGATGTTCTTTCTATCATTATCCATTAATACGTTTTATATTCGATGCTATTCGAGTTAATCCATTGTACGTTCCTAATCCTTACTTTCTTTATCTATGAATTTCTTTCTATAATTGTACGTTGGCAGCTTTTATCTGTCGTTGCTCTTCAAGATAATCCATTGTACTTATCTAGTAGTTACTTTTTTATCTATGAATTTCTTTCCATAGTTTTCCATGAACAGTTTTTATGTTCGATGATCTCCAAGGTAATCCTTTATAATTTTTTAATTGTTACTTCTCTTCTTCGTCTCTTCTTCATTGGCAACTTTTATTTCTTGTTGCATTGTATTTTTCTAATCGTAACTTCTCAATCTCTGAATTTATTTTCATAATTATTCAATGACAGTTTTTATCTCTGTATGTTCGTCAACATAATCCATTATACATTTCCAAATGTTAATGCTCTTCGGTGTGGAGTGGAGTATGGAGGAGGGGGATATTATTTGGTAACTTTCGTTTTTAGATTAATCAAAGAGTTTACTGTTAGTGGTATCATAATGAATACTTCTGAAACCTCAAAATTAACTACTACATGTTTGTATCAACGTAATATGTTCACATTAAACTTCCAAAATTACTTTTATTTCCTCACAAAGAACGAGATAACTAAAAAAATTAATTATTCCTACAGAAACAAAGACAAACGGAAACCAAAGCAACCTTGATTGCTTTAACAATGAGAAAAACCACACTCAACGCCGATCCTTACCGGTTTCTGCGATTTTCTCGTCTCTGTCCTTCTCGTCCAGCTTCGGCAGGGTGTGGAGGCTCCTCAGCCGACCCCTCACCCTCGTTATCATCCCCATTATGCGTCTCCGAAATGGAAAATTCGTCGGGATACCCGCGGGAAAACCCGAAATGCTTTGTCTGTTTCGGAGTGCGAATGTGTTGACCGGGCGCAGCCTACTGCGAATCGCCAGTTTTCATTCATTGGATGATTTTCGGCATTCACCCCTCCACCGATGTACGGTGTTTTTGTTTTTTTTTCGTATTATTTTGTTTCCCGAGAAAACTATACAGAGTGTGGCCGCGCTCGTTTGTTTTTTTTTGTTGCGTGCATACGCATACTCGTTCCGACGCCATGGAATTTCATCCAGTTCACACTCAGAACATATTTTTAGACTCGGATGTTGGTTAATGAGTCGCCAATACTATTTATGGATTAACTTTTGATTCGAATCTTTCCCGAATATGTTGATGTTCGTGATTCGATGTTTTGTCGAATTCGTGGAACTTCATCACTAATAATCGGTCAGCGTTGTTCCCTGTTCAATAAATGAGGGTTCAGCGTTATGTTCGTGAGTCTGCCTGTATTTTTTTATAAACGTCAGATGCGGAAACGTTGATGACTGAATCTGGAACCGAAAATCATCGAGCATCTCGGCCGGCTTGTGGAAAATGGGTTATAAAAACAATAACCTCATCGTCCGGTGACGTCTCGATCGTGCAGGATGAAGACACATTATGTTAGAAAGTGTTTTGCACTCTGACCGTACGCCGCGCGGTCTATTTTTACGGATTGATCACTTTTATTACATGTTTTTTGAATGTTTGTTTGTTATTTTCGAGATAGACGCGTTATTTTTGGTGCGCGGTGTTATTAACGATCAATGACAACTTTCCAACAAAATGTTTACATGTACTATTGCGATTTCTGATATTGTGGAACTTTTAAATACGTTAGATATTCAACAGAGAGGACTTTCACACCTCTGTGATTGGTCACATCTTGTTTCACGCGTCATTTTCTAGACAAAAGACGTGGATTATCTGCCGTTGGTTCAAATTTTGTCGATATCATTTAAAAACTGTCGACCAGATTGATACGTCTGCCGTTAAGATGCCATTGGTAATGATCTAGAAAACTTTCGCTGCTTTCATCCCATAAACTGGGTTCCAAACCAGAAGCTCATGATCGTAATGAACGATAATGACGATTTTTGATTGATACACTGGATCTAGTGGTTCTCTAGACCTTGGGTAACCGTATCAAAGTACCCCAAGACGTCGTAATTCTTGACGAGCCATCAAAGAAGAGTAATTCGGACTGTTTTCATTCAACTACCAGTAATAATATATTTGTTTGTTCAGCGTAAAGTTAAAAATCAATAATTGAACCAAGTGAAATTAGCTCATGATACATACATTCAGTATCACCTTTTTAGCTTACATAGTCATTAGTCGTTGCCCAGTGACTTACAATTTGTGTTTACAATATCTTAAATCCAAGTATATACCATATCTAGGAGGACCCATCGTTCCTAACTGACCCTCTAACATAGTAATGTTTATGTATTAACACTGCTTTTTTCTATTAAATGCACCTAACTATACTACACTACACAAGAACAAATGGTTTCATCTTTTTGAGTGTGTGTCCTATTCTGGTGCTATCCAAGTTACAGCACTTCGATTTCGCACAACGAAACGTATTGATAATTGTGGTTTTATTTCAATTAATGAATACATTTTCCTGTATTTCAACTCTAGTTGTTTCCTTTTCTATTTAATTGTGTTTCCAGAGCTATTTGTAACTAACGCCATCTGTCGGTGAAAGGCCACGAACTGTTTACGAACAGTTTCAACCCTATGGTGGGTTTGAAGGTTTATCAATGAAAAACTGTTGGAGTATTTACTATCAAAACCAAACGACTTGTCATTGAACGAACGAAAACAACTGAATACCGCCAGTATCTCCTCTCCTAACCTTTCGTAATGTTTTCGTCAAAACACAACAGTCCGTACTTCCAGGGTATCACGCTCAGTTACGTCCGTATGCGAAAAAATCTCGACTGTTGATACTATTTGGGTTAAATACGACCCGTCACATTCATCAAATGGCGAGCAGGTTGTTTACGATGATATTCCAAGGAAAGAAAATCGACGATAAGACTCGGACTATCGCGCAGGTCAAAGCAACAAGAACTCTTCGCCCACGCATTTCGCAGAAAGAAATTAAGCAATGACATAATGCAGTCATAATTTTATTTTTAGTTTGCATAATTATCGCGCAGCAGACGTACATATTTTAATTGCATTTTTGCACCAGATATACCCGATCACAAAATGTAATCCACTTCATTTTATTAAAATATACGTTAATTTTCTTTCAGTATTATTTAAAATGCTTTAAATCACTCGTAAAATATCGAAATGATTAACGATTCCTTAATATCTGACGCGAGAACGACGAACTGTCACTGTCACAAAATTGATATCTTTCATAAAAACCTCGTCTGTCGTATTGTCATATGCATGTTAATAGACGCTATCTTGATATTGGAGATTATAATAACGTATGTCGCATAAACGAAGGTCTGTCACTGTCATAAATGACGTCTGTCATAGAAACGTCTTCTGTCATGATACTTATGTGTATTATTATATCTGTCACTGTCATATATCTGACGTCTGTCGTAGCAACGTCGAAGTCACGTTTGTCTTACTAGTGTCAAAATTAACGTCATTATTCCAACGCCTTCTCGATATTTAGACACTGTGTTCATCGAAAACGCGTGTATTACATTGTATTGAGATTTTTTGTACTCTGACCCACTTTGTTGACAAGACGGAGGAGAAGAATGTGGTTATCCGAGCCGTTATCACTGAAAAATCACTCTAATTATTCGCTCGCATGTATGAATCGACGCAGAGCGAAAATAATAAATCTGACAAATTAATGAATGATTATATCCGAGCGATCGTGTATTGAAATTTCCGCTGTGACCCGTAAACCGATGTTTTTATACACATCTGACTGGTAGCTCGGTTATTTTGTAACAATCTATGTACGTATAAATAAAAATCAGTCCGTTTGTGGTATATAGCATGGAAAACATGCGTGTCTCCTTCACTCATAAACAACCAAAGTTCGGAATGTTCGTGCTAGAGTTTTCATTGAACGAAACAACGATCGCAGATGGATAGAAAAATAGGATCGATCGAGGCGGTTGTGCCCGGCGCTCGATTGTTTGAAGATCAAAGGTTTTCCTTTCGTTATTCTTTTGTTTACGAGTAAATATCGAGACGGTCTGATTAGTGAGCCGGACAAACATTGTTCTCGTGTCGCCTGTATTTAGACAGCACTCGTATAAGTGGAAAATTATTTTTTTCCTTCATTATCAATCTTTGAGTTCACCGAAAAGGTTCCCGCATCGTCTGAACTGTCGGACAACGATGTGGCGAAGAACTTTTTAGAGTATTCGTCACGGATTAACTTAATTTTATTTGTATTTTCTCGTTTTCATTTCCAAGAACGATATGGCGACGCTGATTAACAAAGTAGGCTTTGTTTCTTTCATTTCAATATGTTTTCTATCAACTGTCGGTGTGTTATGTACACAGCTTGCTATGTTTCTTCAGTAAAAAAGTTCCATACTCTCATTTTAATATTCGGTATTCTGCTATCGATATTTAAAAAAAAATGTTGGAAAATAACGATCAACAAAATATCGATACTTCTTTATAATAATATCGATATTAATTTATAGCAGCCATAGTTTTCGAGGCAAAAGTTTTTAAGTTGTTTTTGTTTTAAAAGATGTTTGATACTTTACCTCAAAAACTTTAAGTACTACTTCCGATTCTATTTTAAGAAGGGATTTTAAAGAAATATATTAAAAAAAAATTAAGTTCAATACTTTACTATCGATAATTTTTAATATCGATATTTTCTCGGCTAACCTCAGATGGTTCTCTGGAAGCATCTAGCGATGGCACGAAGAAAACATCCAATAGAGCGCCGATTGCGAAGCCGTAAATAATCCGTTTTACTGCCGGCTCGACGACCGAAAAAATCGTCTTGTATGCGTGGGTTCTTCTCGTCTTTTTCGAAACCCTTTCGGTCGTAAACGGCACGAAAGCGCATTAGGCAAATGTCAATGATTAGAAAACAATAACCCGTCGATATTTTGCGAGAGGCCGCTGCGATCGTAAAAACGGCATTGCTCGTAAAGACGTACGCTGATAAGTCGGGTTATTAGTACCTGTCGGGGACTTTAATTTACAATGACGACCCGTTCTCATTGTTACTCCTGCACAGGTAAAAGGTTCGCGAATATTTGCATTACTCTCGAACAATGGCAGAAAGTCTCCGTTGTTATTTTAGCACCTAGGTCCTCAATGGTCCAAGGATTAAACTCATGTTCCATGAAAAAAAACTCAACAAATCGACAGATGACTATTCCATTATTAATGTTTTTGTATAAATATGTGTTTCGTTTACTTCTAACTTATGCATATTTTTAACCAAATAGTTGAACCATCCAAGTGATTTCAACACTTCTTTGGCTGCTTTTGGTAATGTCCTCATTGCAATAATCTCGTTGCAATACTGTAGAATCACCTGCCGAATCATGCATTTGAGAGTATGTTATTCTTGACGTTTTTAGTAAATCCTCAGTTCAATTTGATCATTTTACACCAACTTGGTTTTACCAGATACAGAGCATGGTTTTGCGACCAAATAGATGCGACTTTGCACATTTTGTTCACTTAGATCTTTCGAAATAAATCCTTTTTCATCACCTGATGCTATCTGATGCGGAGATGACTCCATTCGTGCCTTTAAAACAGCATTCCGTTGACGATTTCCATCTTTTCCCATCTTCTTATCAAACAGGTCAATTGAAAACTCCCCTTCCTACCATAATAAAACACATTTTCTTGGCAAAATTAGTTTTTTTTTATTCAACATAATTCCCTTCAAGGGTGATACACTGATTATAGCGACCCTCCAACTTTTCGATACCATTTTTGTAGTACGATTTGTCCTTTGCTTCAAATTAGGCCCCAGTTCCAGCGATCACCTCTTCCTTCGACGAAAATTTCTTCCCAGCGGGCATTCTTTTGAGATCTGAGAACAGCAAATAGTCGCTGGAGGCCAGATCTGGAGAGTACGGTGGATGAGGAAGCAATTCGAAGCCCAATTTATGGATTTTTGACACGGTGCATTGTCTTGGTGAAGCAGCACTTTCTTTTTTTTTAAAATGCGGCCGTTTTCCAGCGATTTCGTCCTTTAAACGGTCCATTAACGATATGTAATACTTGCTGTTGATGCTCCTTCCTTTTTCAAGATAGTCAATGAAAATTATTCCATGCGCATCCAAAAATACAGACGCCATAACCTTGCCAGCCGA
Organism: Rhynchophorus ferrugineus; assembly: GCF_030347505.1. Taxonomy (NCBI): domain Eukaryota; kingdom Metazoa; phylum Arthropoda; class Insecta; order Coleoptera; family Curculionidae; genus Rhynchophorus; species Rhynchophorus ferrugineus. The sequence continues at coordinate 16,488,996 of NW_027472587.1, forward strand.
CTGTTGCGTTTCCCCACGCTTTGGAGCGTGTTCATCGTGTGCAGTCCACTCAGATGACTGTCGATTAGACTTCGGAGTGAAATGATGGATCCCTGTTTCATAATGTTTTCGTCGGTAACAACCTCTTTTGAACGTCCACTGCGTTCACCGTCTTCGGTGCTTATTTCACCACGTCTAAACTCAGCATATCAATCTTTGATGGTTGATTTTTCTGGGACAGTGTCCGGAAACTGGGCATAAAGCCAAGTTTTTGCTTCAACTGTATTTTTTCTCATCAAAAAGTATTATTTTATCAATACGCGAAATTTCTTTTCATCTATTTTCTTCACAATAACAAAAGTTGCTTCACTCAAAATGCTATAATTCACAAACTAATGATCCGACTAAAACTAAAAAACATATGGATTTAATCCTAGTAGCGCCATCTATGGGGCTTTTCAATTGACCTGTTATATAACAAAACAATGTTATGTTTTACACACTTATTTCTAGTAAAATCTGTTATATAATCCGAAAATTAATTACCGACACGCCTAGTATATTTCAAGCAATTTAACCCCGATTTATATATGGTTTATTTTTAAAAAAATTAAACTTATCATCATGTAAATGGAGGCTTTATCGGTCCAATTCTAACTAATTATCAACATTATGAAACTCAGTTCTTGTGAAATTATTCTAAAATATTAACCCTTAGTAGTTAAGATTGAAATTCCTTCCTTCCTAAATTCCTGAAGAAACCTAACTATAATGCATTGAATCCAATTTTGTTGTTTTTTTTTTCTCAAAAAGTATTTATTCCTGTCGATTTTCGTGTGTGTCATTAAAATGACTGATACACCATTATCGTTCGCTTTTAATTCACTTGTTTTCTTTCATTAGTATGGTAAACACTTTCCAAGGAGATCTATTCGTTTTTTTGTGTTTTTAACGAGTAAGTTTCGAGCTTTTAACGGTCGGTGAAATATTTCCGTTGTTTGTTAATACGATATTTAAAACAGTTATCGTCTATGTTTGATACATTTAGCGCTAAAAGGCTACATTAGCCGAACCAGAGCGTTTTAGATCGAAATCTAGTGGCATCTAGAACAAAGTTTATTGGATTTTAACGATTCTCATCTCGTCGCTAATTGTTCGATGCTGATCGATCGACTTTTTCCGATGAAATGAAGACCGGCGACCGTGGGGTTGACGACGAGGACGCGGTTCTGGGAAAAGACGGGAAAATAAAGCGAACCCGGGCTGCCGGGAGTCGACCAGCGATGCCTACCGTCGGTCGACTTGTGGTGGTGGTAGCCAGATAAGAACTGATTCTTCTTATTAATTGTGTTAGTGTTCGTTGCGTCGAGAGTACTGTCGTGAGGTCGTTCTTGGCGCGTGGTTTCGGTGCGTCTATCGCAAAACAAATATAGATGTGTGCAATAATCACCAGAACCGATAGGGTCATACGGCTTCACCTGTGGACCTTCTCCATTAGGTATTTAAAAAGCCGATCTCTGGCACATCAGGTAAAACATTATCTCACCCATCTCAATCAGTCTCTCTCGCTAAAAAAAAAAATCAGAAAGAGTCACGCGATAATAAATCCGGTCCGTAAAACGGGCTTTCAATTATCTTTTAGTCCATATTCAACTAGACAATTTTTTCGATAATTCTCATGGATTAATATATCCTCACATCATTTACTTTCACGAATCAGTCGCATGACAGTAAATCCGGCTGGTAAAGTGGATTTTCGTTAGTTTTTTTCTCAGTTCTCCGTATTCGATTCAATTTTCTGGAATCAGTTAACGAATTATTTCGAAACCGTTAATCACGTTTTTTTTTTTTAATTAATTCAATAAAATCATTCACATCAATTAAATGATGGTATAACGCATCGGAGTCTTTTTAGTAAATGTTTTAATACATTTTTGGCGTGTGCTAGAGATGGAGATTATCGTCATTAACAATTTGTTGAATAGGAAATACGTTGTATTATTTTGGTTTGAGTCATTCACAGATAATCAAGTGTATTTTTTCGCCTCTTTTGAACTAAACATTATTTTTCTCGATTGTTTTCACGGATCAATCGCATGACAGTAAATCCGACTGGTAGAACAGATTGTTGTTATTTGTTTATCCTAAAAAACAATAAGTAAAGCCAGTCTATGGTGGATGTAACATCTTTTTATAGAAATTAAAACGAGGTTTAATGTTTTTTGATCAATGTCTGACTAATATTTATTGATGTTCATGCCGTCTAGTGATTAAATCATTAGAATATGTTTTAGAGAGGGAGAAATCATCATCATCAACAATTCGTGAAAGAAGGGGAGGATGATTTGGAGGTTCTACTTTTAAATTACTGTTCGATTGCGTGGAGCCATGGATAGCTCGTGTTTTATAGCCCCGTGGTTTGACACACTTAGGCGCGACAACGTTATATTTCCTGAACTCTAATTTTATCCCGAATTCTTTAGATATTCGCCGTGTGTTGTGGTATTTTTGACCGTCCCGACTCTTATCTACGGGAGCAAACGTTCGATATTTATCCGCAGGCCGCTATTAACCACTAGCCATCACAGGGTCATTGTTTTGTATAGTAATACAAGTTTGTTAGTAAATAGCGAAAGGCCTCGTTTCATAATCAGCACACGAAGATGCCTGACAAATACGTTATTTGGCGACGAATAATATCTCGGGACATTACGGGTTCAATCTCTGTGATCGGCGCGACCGACACATCCGATCTAAAAATACCGTTTGCGATCTTAATTCAACCTCATAAATATTTATAAATAATCCCTTATCAGTTCCGATAAATCATATAAATTTCCTGGTTTTTACCATTACCGATATCCGGTCAAATTTACCGAATTCACATTAATTTGATCAGTGACTAATTGATATCACAAACATCATCACCACTGTTGGATAGGGTTTCTCTTAATTATTATTGTTATCACACGTCATACATATATGTTAAACAAGCAAAGCACATGTTCATGTCGCTGCTTGGATGTACCTTAGTGTACGTAGTTTCGGGTAAACTGGGCCTACTTGATTTTAACCCTTATCTCTGTTTCAGGTTGCTCTCCGATACACCTTCCGGAACCACAAGTAATACTTATTAACAATGAACGCAAGCATTGTATTAGTCCTGATGATCAGCTTCATGTTGCCCTTGAGATACGAAGCTAGATCCTAGTGAGTATTTACGCCGATATATAGAAACGCCAATTTTGATTCGAGCTATTTAACAACCACACAGCCAGTTAAAGATTAACAAATTTCTTCAACTCGATCTATGCTCAAAACCAATCCACACTTTAATTTTATAAATCATATATAACTTTTATACGATGCTAAGTATTGAAACTTAATAAAATAATTCAATAAAACACATTATTTTGAAGAAGATTAAGGTTAGATTGATTCTATTTGTATATTTGACAGATTGAAAATGACAATTGTTATAAAAAATAAAATATTAAGATTAGTACAACTTTATCTGACTGGACATATGTCAGAATCAAACTATATTTAGTTCATTTATTTAAATATTCTTATGAAGACGTAAATATTTAATTTTATAAATCACATATAACACTTAAACTCTAACAAGCATTGGAACTTAATAAGATAATTTCAACAAACACGTTATTTCGAAGAAGATTAAGGTTAGATTCACGCGATTTGTATATTTGACAGATTGAAAATGGCAATTGTTATAAAAAATATTAAGATTAGTATGACAACTTTATATGACTGGACATATGTCAGAACTAAACTATATTTAGTTCATTTATTTAAATATTCTTATGAAGACGAATGCAGAAGAATGAAGACATAAATATTTAATTTTATAAATCACATATAACATTTATACTCTAACAAGCATTGGAACTTAATAAGATAATCTCAACAAACACATTATTTCGAAGAAGACTAAGGTTAGATTGACTCGATTTGTATATATGACAGATTGAAAATGACAATTGTTATCAAAAATTTTAAGGTTAGTACAACAAGCTGATCTGACTGGACATACGTCAAAATCAAACTATATTTAGTACATTTATTTAAAGAATTCTTATATTTGACAAATTGAAAACGCCAATTGTCACGTAAATATTAAAATCTCATAAAACTTAAATATTCAAATTCATAAATCACATAACATAACGTTGAAGGTAATAAGATAAATTATCTGGCATTGTGTATTTGTTTCATACTTTTTCTATTCAATTATTTATACTGTTTTATTTTGACATTCGATTCTGATGCAAAGTGACGAACACCCACTAGATCCTAGCGAGTACTAATGGCAATATATAGAAACGTCAGTTTTTTTTCGAAATATTTAACAAGCAGTTTAAGTTAAAGGCTAACCATTTTCTCTTTATACATTTAACGTCGTACAACACGTGTACCCATTCCCGGGGATATTGCCATACGCACAAGGTTAAGACACGATTTATTCTTGCCCGTTTAAATTTAATGCGGAACGATTTCGTCGAAAATGTTCCTACACGCACATCAACAGCACCATAAAGACCATCCAATCTACATAAATTATAACGGTCGGCTGTGTGCCGGGTTGTCGTTCTTGTCCCGACTGTAACGTTCGTATTTTTTCAGCTTATGGATGCCATGCACCCCCTGCAGAACAATGGAAGAGTGCGATTTAGAACCCCCAACCCCCTGCGTGTGGGGAGAGGCCCGGGATGAATGCGGAAAACGTATATGTACAAAGGTGAGTTCCGGTTTGTGGTTATGACGTTAACTTTTTCTTCTTTTTCGCGAAAACGAACTGGCATAATATAAAATCGACTATATCTCGATGTTTTCTCGATTCCAGGGACCTGGTGAGAGATGCGGAGGAAAACACAACATTTTGGGCAAGTGCGGTGAGGGAATGATGTGCAAATCGGACGAGAAGTGCCACGGTTGCTCCCTCGTTACCTTGGAATGCTACAACTAATCCTGCAGATCTCTCAAATCTTACGCAACCGTACTCAGTTCAGTATTAAAAGTGGCGTAACTTTCACCTTTTTGTTTTGTTTTGTTTTTTTTTTTGTTTTTTGTTTCTGTCTCACTAATTTATTGTCTCTCCACGACCGAAATGCTCTGATTAATTAACGATATCTGCAGCGTTGGAGCATTCCAAGTCAGTCATCTCATCACCCACCATTAAATTGTTCCTTCCCGACCGCGCATGGTCTCGTTTTGTGATCTTAAATTAAGATTTTATTTATTACGCGAGAAAACTCGTCCACTTTTCTCGGATGTACATATGATTTCGATTTTTTTCGAATTTCCTAGGTTAGTTTGTTAATCTGTACTCTTAGGTTAAGTTTCGTTTATCTCCACTATTGTATTTCCACTTTACGGGCAATCTACAGTACAAAAGACTTAGTGGGCTTACTTTTCATAGATGATATTCGGATATTATCGTTACTATTATTATTTTTTATTATATTTTTTTTATTGAGTGTCAGTTTTGTACGTTTAAGTTGTATGGGGTTACGCTACTGTTAGACTAAGTTTTTCATGTGATTATAAAACAAACTTAAATCGATTTTTCTTATCATAAAGACGTGACAAACAGTTGTTCATTAGACCGTATTCCATTATAATATAGAATTGCAAATTTCTATATATTTGTTTCATTTTACCTCCTCAAAAGATTATATATATAGAGAAGAACATTCTCTATGTTTTGTGTCACAACCTAAATCTAATTGGTTGCTGCAAACGTATTTCTGGTTGCATAGCATTAACGTAAAATCGGAACGATAACGTAATAGGGAGTTGCCTAACATTGTGCAGATTTAACTTATTGATTATATTCTATTAATAATATTAATAAAGAGTTAAATAATACAAAGAAAAATATATACGCCTTGTGAGTGCTACATCTGTTTTCTTCAATATAATAGTGAAATCATAACATTATTTAATTTTGACATTTGGGCAACAAAGTCAATTGAAGTGTAGTTGAGCAACAAAACATGAAACTTTTATATAATATATAATAATGTTTGTTATAATTAAATTGTAATTAACAATTAACCCAGACAATGCTAACAGGAAATAAATCATACAAATGTCTTTGATTGCATGAAATTTTAAGAAAACACAATAAAAGGTTATTACTGGTTGCCTTACCACTCTATAAACTTGTAATTTACCCAACTAATAATACTACCAATCATTAATAAATTATCCAAATTTATTTAATCAAATCAAATCAAATTCAAAATAATTAAAAAGTGGTTATTGTTGGTTGCCGGAACTCTCCATAAACTCAAATTGTCCATAAATACTTATTGATAATAAAATAACATATTGATAATTTATACAGCTTTATTGTATATTGAAATTAGTAATTATTTTTTAGTAATGGCCTCATTTCAAAATATTGTTTATATTTATTGATTATTTTAAAGCCATACAGGATGGTAAAATTATACTTCGGTTTTATTCAAATATTCCAACAAATTGGCGAAGGAAATTATATAATATAATTATAAAAATTAAGATCATATTAGGCTTTTTTAAATAATATCATTGAGTTAAATTCACCCAGCTATTTTCATTAATCATTAGGTAATTATATAATTATAGGTTTTACATTTTTCATTGGAAATAAAAAGGGTATTTCTGTAAATGGAATCTAAAATGCCCTTCTTTGATAGCAATTATTTTTTCGTCTGAGTAAGAAGCAGTTGACTCTGATAAATAAGCGTTATGGAAACATTTTGTGTCAATGTTAGTGACTGTTTTTCGGAACAGTCTCAGCAGGTGGGATATCTTAATGGATCACATCTTTTTCACGATATTTTGTTTGAAATTGGTCCAAATTGTTACAATAATAAACTCATTGGTTTATTTTATCGGTTTGGAGGTAATCAACTAATAAAATTCTATGATTATTCATTTTTAATTGGTTTCTGAAGGTTACTCCGCTCCCATAGAACCTTTAGCTTCTTAATTTGATTGAGGATTTTGATTAAGATTCACGTGTCAATCATAGTAACGAAACAAAATAAATAAACATTCATATTCTAAGTGTTTACAGCCATAATAATTCGAGATGATATAAAGCATTTCGAAAAAGAAAAATTCCGCAAAGACTACCTGCAAGCCACCAGTATAACCATAGAGGAAGCCCATGGACCATTAACAATTTCTGCGATTTATTGCCCACCCAAACATAACAACAAGGCAGAACAATTTCAAGAATTCTTCAGTACGCTAGGTAATAGATTTATAGCAGGAGGAGATTATAATGCAAAACATTTAATGTGGGGTTCAAGAATAATAACCTCAAAAGGTAGAGAACTGCTCAAAGCCATAAGGAAACATAACTTACAACATATCTCTACTGGTGAACCAACATATTGGCCTTCAGACAGAAATAAAAAACCAGATACAATAGATTTCTGTATTACAAAAAATATTGATCCAAAAAAGTGTCAGGCAGAATCATGCTTCGACCTGTCTTCTGATCATTCACCAATAATAGTAACAATTTCTTCAAAAATTACCATCAAAGATAAACCCCCTTCTCTGTGCAATAATAGAACTAACTGGCCGTCATTTAGAGAAAACTTAGACCAAAATATCTCTCTAAACTTACCGTTACAAACTGAAATGGATATAGAAATAGCAGCAATAAATCTTACAAAAAATATACAGGAGGCAGCATATTCCGCGACTCCCAACAGTGAAACATTTCCAAGAAAAAATATACATATATCATGTACAATACAGAAAAAGATAGCAGAAAAAAGAAAGTTACGACGAAATTGGCAACAGCAAAGGACTGAAGAGAATAAAAGAAAATTTAATAGGGCCATAAAAGAGCTGAGAGATCTAATCCAAATTGAACAAAACCAAGGCATTCAAGAATACCTAGAAAACTTGACATTAACTGAGGCTACAGACTATTCGTTGTGGAAAGCAACAAAAAAGCTTAGGAGATCCCAGCAGCATAACCCACCTATTAAAACAAGCGAAAATAATTGGGCGAGAAGCAATAAAGAGAAGGCCGACGTTTTCTCAAAACACTTAAAAAATGTTTTTAAACTTTTCCAGTCTCAGCTACATAAAGATGACGAAAATAAAATTACTAGCTTTCTAGATTCACCATTTCAAATGGATTTACCGCACGAGAAATTAACGGTCAAAAAAGTTAAACATACAATAATGAGAGAGATTAATATTTAAAAAGCTCCTGGTTATGACTTAATTACTGGCAAAATTTTAAAAGAACTATCAGAAAAGGCTATAAAACTATTAACATATATATTTAATGCTATGCTACGAATTAATTACTTCCCTAGTATCTGGAAAGTAGCTAAAATATTAATGATACTTAAACCAGGAAAAATACCAGAAGATGTGACCTCCTACCGACCTATAAGTTTATTACCGGTAATCTCGAAAGTTTTCGAGAAATTATACATAAAAAAACTAAACTATATAATAGAAAAAAGAAAAATTATTCCAGAGCATCAGTTTGGCTTTCGCAATAAGCATGGGACTATAGAACAAGTGCATAGAGTTGTAAACCAAATAAACGCCGACCTAAATGCCAAAAGATATTGTTCGGCTGCTTTCCTAGACATATCTCAGGCTTTTGACAAAGTATGGCATACGGGCTTGCAGGTTCAACTAAAGAAACTTCTCCCTCATCCGGACTATCAGCTACTAAAATCGTATCTCACTGACAGACATTTTATTGTAAATCAAGGCGATGAACATACCGAATTATATCCCATATATTCAGGAGTTCCGCAAGGTAATGTACTGGGTCCAGTACTGTATCTTCTGTATATGGCTGATCTGCCCACCACAAAAATAACTACTGTGGCAACATATGCAGACGATACAGCAATCTTAGCATCCCATGAAGATCCAGTCACAGCATCAATAAACCTACAAACCCACCTGGAGCAAATTCAATTATGGTTGAAGACATGGCGCATTAAAGCCAATGAATCAAAATCCACGCATATAACGTTTACCCTGCGTAGAAGAACATGTCCACCAATAAATATCAATCATCGTCAACTCCCCCAAGCAGAGCATGTTAAATATCTTGGTATGCATTTAGATCGACGCCTAACCTGGAAGAAGCACATACTCTCTAAACGGAAACAACTAGGACTAAAATTATATCAAATGTATTGGCTCATTGGGCGCAAATCCAAGTTATCATTAGATAACAAGGTATTGCTGTATGAGTCTATACTCAAGCCCATTTGGACATATGGAATTCAACTATGGGGTACCGCTAGCAAATCTAATATATCCATCATTCAACGGTTCCAAAATAAGGTGTTGCGTGCCATTGTTGATGCTCCGTACTATATTTCAAATAAAGTGATACAACGCGATATTCCTCTAGAACCTATAACGAGTGTAATCCAACGTGTTTGTGTGAAGTACTTCGAAAGAGTGTCAGTGCATCCCAATGTACTCGCTAATCAGCTAAATATGCGACGTGACAGTGAAGTGCGTAGACTAAAACGTTTAACACCACCTGATCTGATTACTGGACATATGTAGAGTTTAGAATAAGCATTAGAATAAGACTAATTAATTAAGATAATATTTTATACAGAAGATTGCTTAATGAAGTGATTTTCTACATGCCATGTATATATAATATAGACATAAGAAATACTTATTGCCAATAGGGCAGATTGTGGACTCACGAAGAGTAATAAAAAAAAAGATATTCTAAGTGAATCAATAATGTATTCGTTTGCAAACAGATTTAGAAGAGTTGCTTTTGTTGATGCTGCTATTGTTTGCTAGTGTTGGATGTAAGTCAAAACAAGGCAAACGCTTAACTGTCAAGTTAGCATTCCTTTAAAAGCTTTATAACGTTTACACGTATTTCAAAATGACTAGGAACAGACAAATATTACAAAAAACATTCAGATCACCATTTTGGATAAATAATGACATAGTTGAATGATATAGTTCAGTCCTATCATGAATTTTTCGAACAAAACAATAAAACACAGCTAGACTACAAATAAAACCGAAAGAAAACTAAAAAATCCAGGTACAAAAAGTAGGAATCAATCGAAAAACGCTAGTAGAACTTAACCTTGATTCGTTGCAATGTGCGACTCGAAACTGCAATGACACAGTCACGAAATTAGACGCAACAGCTACGGCCGTCTTCCCCAATACAAATATAAACGAACTTGTACCAAATTTCGTGGATTCTCAGGGCCGACGCCTATAACGGCTTCCCAATGCGACATTGGGATAAGGCAGTTTTCGCAATTATCAACCGAACGCAACACTCATCTGTAAAAACATTCATACATGACCCATTTTCTCGCCGAGAATATACACAAAACACGCAAACAAAACAAACACTGATTATTTTAATAGAATTATTACTTTTCTAGATATTTTAGAACCTAAAATAATGAAGCTTAATAAGATTAATTCATCAAACACATTTTTATCGAAGAAAAGTGAGGTTAGATTGGCTCAATTTTTGTATTTGACAAATTGAAAATTATTACAATAGACAATAGATAAATGTATATGACTGGACATATGTCAAAGTCATGCTAAATTTATTTAAATATTGTTATTAACTTAAAAATTAAATTTATAAAACATATTACATAATGTTTATACTGAGGCTATACAATTTTATCGATATTATGTCACCAACTAGATTATGTCGAAGAAGATTGAGGTTAGGATGGTTCGATTCTAATATCTAATAAACTTAAAACGTTTTATTTTGAAGAATATTAAAGTTAGACTGACTAGATTCGTATATTTTGCAAATAGACATTGACAATTGCCATAAAAATATTATGACTAGTAGAATAGACAGAGTTATCTGATTGGACATATGTCGAAATTTACTCTTTTGTTTTCTTTACTCCTTGTTTCTATGGTTGACTTTGACGTTAACGAATTAAAACATGTGTCAGTTTTTTATCATTTATTAGTAATCGTGGAAAAACTAACATTTCACCAAAACAATTACAATTTTAATAACTTTATATATTACTCCCTAATAACTATCACTAATATCTCCATAAATCTTCAATAAATTGTATATAGCTAATAACCTAACGATTTAACTGTCAAACATGTTATTCGTCGAAGAAAATAACGCACGCTCCTTTATAGTTTCTTTCATTTCGGACATTACAGCTTAAGAATATATTACGTAACGTCTAAACTAAACTAAAACAAAACGGTTGTTTTTTAAATACTTTTTAAGAATGTAATTGGGGTTGATGTCGCGGAGGCGGCTCTATGCGGATGCCGACGAGTTCACTTGTTTTTTCTGTCTTCGTCTGACGAGGAAACCGCGAACGCCCGCTTGAATTTTGACTGCAGACTTTTCCTCCAAATCAGCGTCTTTGCGTTGGTCCGGAGAGCTCTTCCTTCTGAGAGATCGTTTGGTGTCTGTGCCAGTTTTCTAAAACAAATAAGTCGTCAGTGTTCTCTAATGTTGCAACATTGTAAATACATTATGGAAAAAGTAATCCAGGATTTTATATTGCTATTTATTATTGCAATACATTTATTATAACAATCAAATTAATCTGTAACATAGTGTAAAACGTAAATTACTTTTTCACAAATCTAACATATAGTCTATACAAAGTTTTTTTGTATATACGCCATCAAGATGTTTATTATATTGCCTGCAGCAATTTGTAAATTCGTTTTAGAACCAGACAATATTTTCCTTTTCATTTTATTCTAGTTAAAAAGAGACACAATGCTGTCAAATTAGTTCGAACACGTAAACGAATCAGCCTGTCAAAATCGTCCGGTTGTCAGACGTATAAAAAATTCTTGAAGGCAATAGTAAAAAGAGGTTATAACTCTAACCTATAAACTATTGTGGCTGTATAATTAACTGTAGTTTTTAAATATACTATAATGTTAAAATAAATTATATTTGATAACATTTTTGTTCAATTATTTTATTTATATTGGAATTTTGTTGTATGCCAAAGCCAAATTGAACTAAAACTCAGAGTAGATGCGGTAATATTGCGACGTTTTGATGTCACAAATTTAAATGACGTATGTACAAAATAACATTGAACAGACTATATATATATATATATATATATATATATATATATATATATATATATATATATATATATCAGAGGAAACTTTATATAAGTAATAATATTTACAAAAAATAAATAAGCAATAAAATTATTTGGTTTATTATAGTTAATTATTCTTTTAGTAGTTTATTGTTTTATTACCTTATAATTATCAAGTTTATAATGAGGTTTATTAACGTTGCAAGTGGTGTGGGTGAAGTGATTATATTATAAATAATAATATCAAGGTGAACTTTAACCACGCCATGGAAATCTTCTTTAAATAGTTTTTTTTATAGATATACTTCTCTGTATTAATCTGTATCAAGTTAATTAAAACGATAATGTTCTACCTACTATGATTATCTAAAACGATTTTATCAAACAGTATTTCATTTTAAAATTAAAATCGTGTTGGTTAAAATTTAAAATCAATCCAAGAATATATTTTCATTTTATACAAAGATTAAGGTTATGTTGTGATTTTAAATGGATAACTGTTGAAATTAATATTCTAATGCTAATTATGAAAATAGTGTCAAATGTATTCATAGTTTGGTCGAAGTTATTTTGTACACACGTCATTTAAATTCGCGACGTCAAACGTCGCTATCTTGCCGTATCAACTCAGTTTGCTTTGACATACAACAAAATGTTAATCTAAAGAAAATAATTGAACAAAAATTTCATCAAATATAATTTATTTTAACATTATAGTACATTTAAAATCTAGAGTTAATAATACAGCCACAATAGTTTATAGGTTAGAGTTTATAACCTCTTATCACTATTGCTATCAAGAATTTTGCATAAGTCTGACAACCGGACGACTTTGACAGGCTGACTAGTTTACGTGTTCGAACTAATCAGACAGCATTGTGTCTCTTTTTAACTACAATAAAATGAGAAGGAAAATATTGTCTGGTTTTAAAACGAATTTGCAAATTGCGACAGGTAATAGATTAAAAATCTTGATGACGTATGTACAAAAAGACTTTGAATAGACTATATAATTTATTGGAATAATGATATTGGCAACATAGTAATTCAAAGGAAACATTAATTATTTAATTATGTGATACAAAAATGAAATATTTAAAACTTGGTTTAAAATAATTCAACCAAGAAAATTAAAATTAGGTTGTATTAAGTATTAAGTATTAAGGTTATTATTATTAAGATTGAGGTTAGGTTTTAAATATCGCTGATTAACAGTCAGATCTAAAATAGATATCATTATGAAACGAATTATATTGATAGTTCTCAAACTATAGTAACAGAGAGTAACTATGTACCAAAAATTATTTTATATGAGAACACATTTAAAATTTGGTCTTTTTAATTTAAGATTTTATTTGAAAGCAAACTTTTGAAGAAAATTACTCAGAAATATTTTTAATTATATTAATTAAGACCGAACATATTGTTATATTTGCTCTGTTTTATATAATACATGAAAATATAGAGAAGATTCATATTAAATTTCAATAAATCCCGCTTGGTTGGCGCAGTGGTAAAGGCGACAGGCGATAGCCCACCTAGTGTTGCGATAATAGTCGCGGGTTCGAATACTGCTGGGGCATAGTCGTAAATTTATGTTTGTGATTGTCCTAGGCAAGAGTGTAAAATCCGACAAGGAAAATGACCCCTGCCAGGCCAGTAACCAGGCTGAGTAAGACCGGATGTCTTCTGGGATGATTTCTAAGTTGGCCACTTGCTAGTCGGTAGGCTTAAGGTCGAGGACCGTGGTTCGGAGCCCACGTTAAACTGTAGGTCCAGTCCAGATAAACCCTCGCTGGTAAAAGGAGACTTTTACGGTAAAAGGAGACGAAATATAAATAATAGAGATAAAAAATATATAAAAACCCCAACAAAATAGATTCAGTAGAACTTTGTCCTATAACATCAAAAGATAATAAAAGTTTGTTGAACATTCGACCGTAAAAAATAAAAGATGAAAGAAGACTGAAATCTGCCTAATTTAAGTTACGAAATGTTTCAAGACTCATCTCATCCTTTGGATTTAGTTACCACTGATATCCGGATCCTCAAACTAATTACAAAATAATTATGGAATCAGTCAAGTATATAAAACTGATTTATTTATACTGAATTTTTATAGTGATTGGCATTACGATACATACAAATCTTGTTTAACATCGTTTATAAATACCAGCAGATCGCACTATTTCACAATATCGATCTTTTCAAAAATAATTCGGGAAGAAAAATACTCGGCGATATTTTAAAATGATTTAAACTACGTGAAAATGTAAACAGACAAAATATATATCCCGTTATTATTACAATGCACGCAGAAACAGAACGTTAACATACTAAACAGAGGCCGACTGGCCATCACAAAAAAATCTATTTTTACTTTTAATGATGCGTGTGCGTTAGATATAGCGTCCCTTTGTCTTACTCGTTAAAAGAGTGGAAATAATTTGATTGTTCCTGAGCTACCTTAATCCGATACGTCGATTTAATTGACGCTGAATTGTTTTATAATTAGGATGGTGTGTTCCATTCGATGTCATAACTAGAATGGGTTTTTTTTTATGAGTTGTTTGTAAATCTGCAACAAGCACTAGACATTTTTACCGTTACAGCCCATTCGGCGGCGATATAAAGTCCGAAAATACTATGATGGATGAGAAGGAGAATAGGATGTTTCTGCTTGTTGAGTCGGTAATGGCAGTGGATTGAGACGTGAGAGTGTGATAGGTGGAAGCGGATTTATGTAAACAACGAAAGTTAAAAGAAATTAAAACTTTTTGATGGTTTTACGTGTGTAGCGTTGTCAATTTGTTATTTTAATTTTAAAATGGGTATATTTTAAGATGATTTTTAATAAAATATTAATGTATTATTAGTTTTCTTTTGTATTTGGATAACTACAGCAGTATCTATTTCTAAAAAAAGACACTACTAATAGTTTAAATTAGAGACAAGTTTGTGTGGTTTGGTACGCTTCATTCTTTTGATTTCTTGAGCTTTGTCCAGTAGTTATAAGCTATATTTCCCAGTCCCTGTCTATATGTGGTTCTTGTTTTAGAATATGGCATAGTTTTCATACATGATTTGCTCCTAATTTCTAATGCACCATGGAGCGTTAGCAATATCGCGAAGAACTTTGTTTTGGTAAGTTTGGATCATGTTTGATTTCATGATCACGACGAATTACTCGCAGCAATGAATATTACAAATTGTAATTATTATTCAGGATATGAATCCATTTGCTAGCCCACCGACTGTAATAAAGTGCCAGGCCTACTTTGATTTCTCCACAGAAATTGCCGTTGAAAGTTTCCATAGAAATTGACAACAACCTCAATCACCTCGCCTCGGTTATTGAAAGAGCCGCTACGAAAAGGAATTATCATGTTAACATACATGCTAAATGCCTGTTTAAGATTGAAGTATGTTCAGGAACGTTTTAATGTTGCTCGATTAATTATGCTTAAAAAACCTGACAAAAAAGTTGCCTCTTACAAGCATATTTCGCTACTACCTGCGATTTGAAAATTATTTGAAAAACTGTTGTTAAAACCAGCACAGAGTAACAGCGGTTGTTGAAAAGGCATTTCAAGATATGAAATACTGCCCTGCAATATTCCTGGACGTCTCACAAGCTTTTCATTGGAATATTTGGAGACAACAAAAGACTACAAAATGAGTATATTGCTACCGCTGTATTACTGTCGACTGCTGATATCATATACATTCAAACCAAAATTAGAGTCTTATATGAAGGGGTATACTCCACACTTAAACTTATTTCGGTTGAAGTTCCCCAGGATAGTGCCTTGGTACCATTTCTGTATCTGCTCTACACCGTTGATATCCCAACAACAAAAGAAACAGTACTTGGACCATTTGCCAAAGACGCAATTATCATGGCAAAAGATATATCTCTCATTAAGGCTGTAGAGAAAGCACAAGTAGTAGTCAACAGGATTTATAAATCAATTGGGGAACACCGTACAAATTTGAAACTATAGACACAGGAAAATATGAGCAAAATAATGCTGGAAATATTTCTCTCAACCAGAAATCACTGAAGTATTGGAGGTACATTATAATATAAATTTGCTAGTTTTTGACGTTCAAAACATTTTTTTATATTTAATTTATAGTCAACCGCGAATAAAAATCGGGCCAAGTTTATATACACATCAGTAGGTAGTCGACTGTTTATGTTAAAAAATTTGACTGGATATGTTTGAATTTCAAAATATCGTTACGAAAGATCGACAGGTGAGAAATATCTTGTTATGGCAGTACCTCACCGAAAATCGCTCACAATTTGTTTGTTTTATAATGACCCTGTAACACTTTAAAAATAAGTGTGTTGATCTTTGGCTATATAAAAAAAAATTGGACGAGATGCACCATGCGATGTGATAGAGATTTATAAAAAAAACAAATGAACATTAAAGAAAATCAGGTATATCTCTGACGATCTCAACGCTAATACTAATTTTTAAAAAGTAATGTGAAATCTTTTCGAGGATTTATTTTGCAAAATCAAAATTGTATTACATAAGTTTGTGTATTTTATTATCTTTAACATTCAAAATGTACGCAAGACCTAGCAACTACATGATTCCGACTTTTTTTTTTCGTTCTTGGTTGTTAAAATTCACATTATTTTAAAGTCTTCAAATATTGTTACATTATTTTTAGTATCCAAGAGTCTTGAAACAGTAGTTTAGTAGGAAAAAAAGTGTCTGTAGGTTCAGCCTCACCAATGAATTAGTTCTTAAAGGACAATGTCTTGTGAATGGTACGGTTGTACCACATACTACGTTTCTGTTTCTATCTTCACAAGAAATCTTCTTGTTGTTTTGTTTTTTTTTACCAAGATGTTTTTGTAATTGTCAATTTTTCAAGATTTTTTCAACAAATCACTGTCACTCCTTTTATAAATGCTAAATGGTCACTACAGTCCCACAAATAGTATTTTATTGGTTCTTATAACATATTTATATGATATGTGATATATAATATATGATATGACATGATATATAATATTATATTTGACTGGATATGTTTGAATTTCAAAATATCGTTACGAAAGATAGACAGGTGAGAAATATCTTGTTATGGCAGTACCTCACTGAAAATCGCTTACAATTTGTTTATTTTATAATGACCCTGTAACAATTTAAAAATAAGTGTGTTGAGCTTTGGCTATATAAAAAAAATTGGAAGAAATGCACCATGCGATGTCATAGAGATTTACAAAAAAAACTAATATTAATTTTTAAAAAGTAATGTGAAATCATTTCGAGGATTTATTTTGCAAATTCAAAATTGTATTATATAAGTTTGTGTATTTTATTATCTTTAACATTCAAAATGTATGCAAGACCTAACAACTACATGATTCTGACTATTTTTTTTCGTTCTTGGTTGTTAAAATTCACATTATTTTAAAGTCTTCAAACATTGTTACATTATTTTTAGTATCCAAGAGTCTTGAAACAGTAGTTTAGTAGGAAAAAAAGTGTCTGTAGATTCAGCCTCACCAATGAATTAGTTCTTAAAGGACAAAGTCTTGTGAACGGTACGGTTGTACCACATACTACGTTTCTGTTTCTATCTTCACAAAAAATCTTCATGTTGTTTTGTTTTTTTTTACCAAGATGTTTTTGTAATTGTCAATTTTTCAAGATTTTTTCAACAAATCACTGTCATTCCTTTTATGAATGCTAAATGGTCACTACAGTCCCACAAATAGTATTTTATTGGTTCTTATAACATGTTTATATGCTATATGATATATATATATATATATATATATATATATATATATATATATATATATATATATATATATATATATATATCATATTTATTGCTATATGCTATATGATATATATATATATTGTAATTAGGTTTTCGAAATTTTTAATTCTGACAACAATGAACAAATTACTGTAATTATTGCAACTTAATCAAGAATACAAATAAATGCCCGAAATCGCAAAAGGGATACATAACCTGAACAGATATGATCAAAAGGTATTGAGCCAGAAATCCAATGATAGAAGATCGAAACAGACAAACTCTGCAAAACTCCAACAAAATTTGTTAAGAGTCACTCTTAAGTCCCCTCCCCCAATCGGGCTGAATATTTATCGGATGATTCGTTACAGGATCGCCCTGACTACGTCAAATACCTTCCCGCCCGTTGGAATTACGTAGGAAGCACAAAAAAATTCGGTTCTATTTAAATTTTGACATATCTCTCACGTCATTCACAGGTATGCGAGTTTTGTTTTGGGAAACGCGTACGTTCTCGGGAGCGAAAATATCGCGCCGAGCTTTTCTCACGACCGGACGTCAGACGTCTTCCAAACGTCCTGCGAGATTGATGTTCAATTATGAACGAAATTAAATTAAACGAAATTATTAAATTAACGAGGCTGTACGATGTTGTTGTGTCTAACAGGTCCAATTAGTTTTAAAAAATTAGTTTTTTCATTTAACATAACTCCCTTCAAGGGTGATACAGTGATTATAGCGACCCTCCAACTTTTCGATACCATTTTCGTAGTACGATTGGTCCTTTGCTTCAAAATAGGCCTGAGTTTCGTCGATCACCTCTTCATTCGACGAAAATTTCTTCCTAGCGAGCATTCTTTTGAGATCTGAGAACAGGAAATAGTCGCTGGGGGCCAGATCTGGAGAATACGGTGGACGAGAAAGCAATTCGAAGCCCAATTCATAGATTTTTGCTGTCGTTTTCACTGGCTTGTGACACGGTGCATTGTCTTGGTGAAGCAACACTTTCTTTTTCTTCAAATGCCGCCGTTTTTCTACGATTTCGTCCTGCAAACGGTCCAATAACGCTATGTAATAGTCGCTGTTGATGGTCCTTCCTTTTTCAAGGTAGTCAATGAAAATTATTAAATTTGGATACCAAAATACAATCGCAAGAACCTTGCCAGACGACTGTTGCCTTTTCCCACGCATTGGAGCGGGTTCATTGTGTGCAGTCCACTCGGATGACTGTTGATTGGACTTCGGAGTGAAATGATGGAGCCATGTTTCATCTCGACGCAAAAACTCGACTTTATTACGCTTGATCAACTACAAATACTGCTCCGAATCATCAACTCGTTATTTTTGGTCAAAAGTAAGCTCTCGCGGCACTCACTTTGCACAGAGCTTTCTCATACCCAAATATTCGTGAATGATATGATGTACACGTTCACTTGATATCTCTAGAGTGTCTACTATTTCATTCAATTTCAATTTACGGTAATTCAAAATCATTTTGTGTTTTTATTAAAATGTTTTCGCCGGTAACAACCTCTTTTGGGCATCCACTGCGTTCACCGTCTTTGGTGCTTATTTCACCACGTCTAAACTTAGCATACCAATCCTTGATGGTTGATTTTCCTGGGGCAGTGTCCGGGAACTCGGCATCAAGCCAAGTTTTTCCTTCAACTGTATTTTTTTGCCCCTTCAAAAAATAATATTTTATCAATACGGAAATTCCTTTTTATCCATGTTTTTCAGAATAACAAAAGTTACTTCACTAAAAATACTATAATTCACAAACTAATGATCCGACAGCTGTCAAATTTATACACTCATCTTTTGAAAGTCTAACTAAAAACATATGGATTTAATTCTAGTAGCGCCATCTATGTGTCATGCCGGGGACTTTCAATTGACCTGTTATATGCTTATGACTTTTCCCTTTAAAGGTATGTTGACTTTATAAACATTATATTAGTATAAGGTCTTAAAAGCAATAAATCCAAGGAGGGTATTTCAATCGGTACCCTGGCCTGGCTATCAGGAATTCAGTCAAGTTTGAAGTTGAAAAAAATGAAAGAAGTCTGAAGAGGGCCAAATGTTGAAATGAAAGAGAGACGGAGAGTGTTTTAAATGTATTTTAAGTGTTTTAAATGCGCATAGATCATCATTACACTTTATTTTCCACAAAGGCCTAAAGCTGTACTTCTACTAGATTCAACAGGTAAGAGTTAAAGCCCCAGGATGCCAGTCGGACCCCTAATTTCATAAATTGGGCAAAAGAGCGCAATTTTAACAACAAAGCAATTTTCCTCCGAATTTCTTTTTGATATATTTTAAAGTCTCCTTTTTATCAACGACCGTTTATCTGGACTGGACCTACTGTTTAACATGGACTTCGAACCACGGTCCTCGAGGCATTAAGCCTACCGACTGGCGAGTGAACAACTTAGAAAACTTTCCCAGAAGCCATCCGGTTTTATCCAGCCTGGTTACTGGCATGACTGGGATCATTTTCCTTGTCGGATTTTACACTCTTGCCTAGGACAATCATAAATATTAAACAATCACAAATTTTACGACAGTGCCACAATAGGATTGGCAGTACATGCAGATTGCTACCATATGATCAGAAAGTGTTCAAAGACTATGGAACGGAAGGAAGGAAATATATATGGTAAAAATACCAAAATATAGAACTTTAAGTTAGTAATACTATTTTTGATGAAAGATATATTGACACCTGCCAAATTATTTAAGTTTATAACAAAATGTTGTTGAAAATGGAACAAGTCGAAAAACAAGTCGTGACACCATATCATATTCAAATAGAAATGACAAAAATATCCCAACCTAATTATAATAAAGTCGATTTCATGTAAATTTTTATAATTTATTTGTGTTTTATTCCGTTTCAAAGTTTCATGTCATTCCAACTATTGATTTTCAAATTAGAAGCCAAAGAACGTTTGTGATTTCAAAACAATAGATAAAAACTTCGTATGCTGCTTAAACATTGTTTTTTAATTTAAAAAAAAAATCTTTTAAAGACAAATAGTGGCCTAATGAATATAGCAAATTTGATACTGAATAAAAATTGTTTTTTTTTTGATAAATGCTTTTCATAGTTCATGTATACTCTATTCAAAGTTTTTTTTTGTACATACTTCATCAAGATGTTTTGTGTTTTGCCTGCTGTAATTTGTAAATTCGTTTCAAAATCAGACAATATTTTCCTTCTCATTTTATTCTAGTTAAAAAGAGGCACAATGCTGTTTAATTAACTGTAGTTTTTAGATGTACTATAATGTTAAAATAAATTATATTTGATCACGTTTTCCTTCAGTTATTTTATTTAGATTAGAATTTTGTTGTATATCAAAGCCCAACTGACGTAAAACTCAGAGTTGATGCGGCAACATTGCGACGTTTTGCCGTCACAAATTTAGATGACGTATGTACAAAATAACTTTGAATAGAGTACAGTATCTTTCTCCCTACTGACTTGGTAACATTCTCAGTGGTTTAGTTTATTTATCAAGAATTATGTTGAATAGAAACTTTTAAGTGAAAATTGAAAATTAAAAATTGAATTTCGACGAAAATCTAGGGTTAAGGTATTTCTATCAATACTAGCTACTAAAACCGACATTTGCCAAAACCACGTCATAGTTGTCATAACCGTCAAAACTTAATTTAGCAAAAATGTATTTTATTTCTTTAACTTGTGCATTGAATCTTTTATTAGAGTTTTTTTTTTAATATTTTGGTTTATATTTAGTGGTTTTTCTTTGTTTATGTGATACAGAATTCCCAATATCTCGAACAAAGCTCGGTCTATTATATACTAAATGATTAAGCGCCAAAGATAATACATTAAAATTAACAATTGTATATTATTCTTCACAGAACAATACAAAATAAAATTGTTAAAAATACAAATATAATGTTCATTACTATAAAATATCACTCAAAATAACAAAGAATTACCCTAATAAAATCTTTTAAGTGAATATTTGGACGGTTTTCCCTTTCATCTTTCAAAATCATCCCAGAGCAGCGTTCAAACCGTTGTTATTTGGAAAAATAACAAATAACACGTAAAATAACATAATATTTATGTTTAAAAATCAGTTACGCCGAGTTCTAGCATGAGTTAGTAGTGATATTCTCACCATTAATGACATATATATACATTACGTAAACCGATGACTAATCCACACAAAGCCCAAGCCGGTTGGTTAGTTTGTTGGTGAGATCTGTTGGGTTTTTTCGTGTTTTTCCCATTGGACGATCATGACAACGACGAAGGATTAAATACACGACGGATTTTCAGTGACTATTGCCGTTATAATCTTAAATCTAAACGGTACTAAAACATGTACTAAACACGTTTTTATTGGGTGCCATAATAACATTTTATTACTGTTCGTAACATAATAATCTATTTGTGTATGAAGCGGTCTCTCTCTAATTCTATAAATTAAAAATAATATCATTTTAATTAACAAAGAGCGGTTGAATTATCAATGAGCAATGACCGCGAACTTATTTTATCCGAACAATCCGAATTAATTTATTTTTAAACCATTCACTGAAAAATACTATTTGCTATACTAATTTATATTTACTAAATGAATTCGATTAGTTCAAATTATATAAATTAGAACATTGCATGTTTTTTATTCATGATGATTATTATTTTCATATTATCTACGGGGGTTTTACGGTAAGCACTTGTATAGATCGATGATGTCAGCTTACTGTAAAACGGTATTTTTCTCAAAAATCACATTAGATAATTAGTAGTGATTTTATGGCGTCAGTTCACGACTGTTGATGAAAGATAGATTCATTATGAAGCAAAACTAAACAACATAAAATAATGTGAATACCAATGCAATATGGTACATCTTGTTGGCAGCACTGCTTTCAACGCTAGTTTGCATGCCAAGTCTTACGTCTTACGTCTTTGTGTAATTTTGTTTTGATTTCTGTACAGCGCCCTCTTAATGGTGCAAAGTTGGCTTCAAAGGAGTTTTATGAAAATCACTTTGTTGAATTTTTCTTTTCCTTTTTAGAAAATCTATTCTAAAAAGGTCATCTATCAAAACAGAAACAAAGTTTAAAACTTATATGAATGCATTATCTGGAAGATTCGGTACTTATCGTAACACCCCTGTAGAATTAATATTTAATCCAATATGAACACGACTGTTCACCATTCTGAGTAAAACATATTAATATTAATTAAAATATTACGTAATGTTAGTAATGAGACTTGCACAATATCCATTAAATTAATATATTACAAGATTTGTTTACATTAAACTAACTTAATATTATAAATGGTTAACATGTTTAATTTGTTACATGTTAGGTCCTGTGAGTACTGCCCTACCAATACAAACATTTTGAAACAACCTAGTGTATAGTGTTGAACTGACAAACGTTGTTCTGTCTAGTTCTGGCTTAAAGCTATTCCCTAGCGATCGGAGATGGATTATTCAACCAAACAGTAAAACTCACCTTGGCTTTTAGCTGCTTCCTCACTTGGTAACCTCTGAATCCCGCTTGGATCTTGGTGGCCGCTTCCGCTTCCATGTTCCTGCTGTTAGAAATCGCGTTGTTCCGTTTGTTATTGTTCTCGTTTTCCATCGCCTGCCGTGCGTCTCGCGAGCTTGACTGACGCGGGACGCCGTCCTCGTAGAGTAGCGGGACGGACGGTTTAAGCGACGCCTGCGCAGCTGAGCCCTCGTCGTCGTCGACGTCGGTCGTATGGACGCGTCCCCCGATCAAGTCCTCAGCACCTGCTGCAATCGCGAACGGTAACAGGTCGATTATTCGATAGCGATTGTTTTATTTACTCTGTGGCGTTGGGGGAATTAAATATTCGGAAGAACTGATACCAGGTGGGTTATTCGTTGATTAAATTATAAATATTGAACCTCGTCCTCATAGTATTAAGTGTACGACTTATTTTTTACAGATTTTTAAACAAATAGAGGAGAAACAGATAGATAAACAAATAACTTAATTTGAGGGAAATTTTTACGGGAAATAGAGATAAACTTTAGTTTAGGCAACATACTGTGAAAGTGAATTATTTTAGCATAATATTTTAAAAACTATTCTATGAAACGAATATAAAAACAAACCTGTTTCGAAGAAATTTGGAGGCCCCAGAATCGGTTATTAGAAAGTCTATGGCATTTAAAATATCGAAAACTTTTTAAGGGTAATTAGATATTTTCAAATATTGTGGAGCATTTATGTATTTTGGAAAAATGTAAATAACAATAAGAAATGAAAATGCGAAGTTGTGCTTGTATATGGGATCTGTCACCTTTGCAGATAGACCTAGCAACAGAAACGATTGCCCTAAATGGTTATTTATTTTTCATAATTGTTATCAATTAATATCACAACTGTCAGATTTGATTTCTAAAAAATGTAGTTGTTTTTTCAATAAATTTAGTATTCAAATGATGAATAGTATATTACTATAAATAAAAACTATTAAAATCAGAAGAAAAAATCTATAAAAATACATCATATACATAATATTGTAGAGCGTGATGAAAAACATTTCATGATTTTGATCATCTAATAGGCATTACTTGACTATCTCCTGTTTATTTTTAGCTATATAACTTTAGTTGGATCAAAAATCTATTAATAATTCTCAAATACATAAAAACATATTTCTTTCTGAATATAACTCGAAATCTGTCCATTGTTTTTTCGAATAACAGAACTTTCAAAGCGATTAACCTTCAACTGATATATTGATGTTTTACTGTGAGTGAATCGTGTTAATATCAGTGTCTTTATTAAAGAATCATAACATCTAAATCTCAACTAAATTTAGTCTGCTAAAAAACATGTTTACCATCGAATTTGGCATAACATTTTATGTATTTTATGGCATTTTCAACAACACAACCTCTTGTCCACCAGATATATATCCAGAAAACCTCATTCGAGCCTATTAATGTGTACGTCACTACATGTCAAAATGTAAATAGAATAATTGAGGCTTCAATAAATCCATTTAGGATAGCAACCGTGTAAAGAATTAAAACGTACAGTGAAAAGTCCTATTTTCTCATTCAATAGAGGCCTAAAAATACTTGTAAAACATTAAGAGTTATTAAGAGTTATATTAGAGATTTAAAATATCTAGCATATAAGTGTCACATAAAACTAACACAAACATTTGTTGATAAAAACGTATATACAATAGTTCTCCATGTTTTTTTTTTGAGAAAAAATTTTTGAAAATGATTTACAAATCTTTAAATTTTGAGATATTTGAAGATTCCTAATGAGTGAAAACTTCCAGAAAGTTTCCAATATAGTTGATAAATGATGCTCTGATAAACAGAAACTTCTTTAATAATGAGGAAACAGAAATTCAACAATAAATTCAATCAAGACTGACATTGAAAGCACAATGACCTTGAGAATTCGTTGTATATTTGTTGTAGATTAGAACTGAAGCCAAAATATCTTACAACATTGTACATCATGCAAAACATTAATAAAATATTGAAATAATGCAGTATTTTTGTTATATTGTCCAGATATTAGAATTTCCTCACTTTCAACAAACTTTTGTCTCTAAAACAATCAAGTGGTAAGTAATGATTCGTATAATAATACTTTTACAATGTTTTGTCTACAAATTTACATTTTATTAATGGTTCGACGCGATTACCTCAAATTTTCAACTTTTCAGGATGGGTGAGGATTTAGAGACGTATTTAAGAAAATGTAAAGTGATACAAATGTTGCTACTGTTAATACTGGAGTTTTAAAGACCATCGATAATAGCATTAAAACTAAAATTGATAATAACAAGCCTCTTGAGCCAAGTCATATTGGCAAATGTGTCAGGAAAAGAATCACCACATCTCATACGGATCTAACAATCAGAAAATCGTAAAAAGAAAGTTGCCCCTTTGACTACGCTGATAAACGACGAGGGTGTAAAGATTTCGAAAAGAAAGGGCCTTCCAAAAAAACGCGCCTAACCTATAGCATGAAAAGAAACGACTCCCAATGGGCTAGACAACCTCGAAATCTGATTGTTGCAGACTGGTGTCGAGTAAGAATAACTTTTTTGAATAATAGAATTGGTTAATAACGTTTTTCTAGTATTAGTCCTATTAATTTACATATATGCCTTTCCGAAGAATCAGCTTTTCTAAATTTTTGACCACAGTTCTTTTGTAAGACGAAGCCTTGCTGAACAATTCCACGTCGTAGAGAGGGTTAAACATTCCGTTAGTGTCATGGTATGATCCGCTATCTCAGCTAAAGGCATGGGACGTCTATACATTGTAGAAGGGACACTGAAACAAAACCAATACAAGCCAGTACTAGAAACCTGTTCCCTACCGGGATATAGGATAATCAATTGATGGTTCCATGACGAAGACCATTGTATTTTTAGGCATGATTCGCCACAAATCCAGAAGTATTACTCTATTTTGGGCGGTAAAAATAACAGTTTTTCCTTGACCAGTGAATTCACCAGACATGAGTCCCATAGAAAACATGTGGGCACTTACAAAACGGGCGATTACAAAAGAAGTGATTACCGCCAAGCAGCGGTTAATTGAAACTCTCATCAGAGAATGGCATCACACTCCAAACTCCAAAAAGATGCGAAAATATGTATTGAGAGCGTGTAATAATATTAAAATTACTAAAATGGAAATTATAACTAAAAGTATTTTTTTCTATAAATACTGTAAATGTACAAATATATAAGAGACGCCCAACTAACCACTTGTTACAAAAATACAATTAAACTAGAAAATTAAATGACGTCAATAGCGTCCCTAATACTTTGGTCACCATGGATCTACTCCATGGCACGTAAACCTCTACATCCCTCATAATTAATTCACAGTAAAAATTCGATTAAATTATATCCTCCAAGTTTTATTTACTATTTAATTAAAATAGGCAAAAATCGATACGGCTTTCCTACGCGTCCGTATCCCCTTTATTGGATATTTTATCATTTTTATTAGACCCAATTGATAGATCTATCGAAACTATCCGAATATATTAATTAAAATCCAGTCGATTATTATTATTTCATGTCAACCGGCACATTCCTGTCACTTAATCTAATCTCTATGGCCCTTTATTATGAGACTCTTGATTTGTTTTAAAAAAACATTTCGATTATCTTCAAAATACCGACTTTATTCGATTGTTTAATGTAAGTTTCTCCTTCGAGAAAGAGCAGAACGCCGATTAACCGCAGGAATCTAATAAACGGACCGGGCTTGGTCTGCTATAAATCAGGCCTAGTTATTTTCGAGCCCGTTTCTGGTAAATATACACACAGATAGTTTGCAGCAGTGTTAAATCTTCCGAAGCCGTATGTAAATCGGGTAAGTGTTTATTCGATATGTACATGTTTAGAGTCGTTTGGTCTAGTTTTTTTCTTTTTTTAAATTAATTATTTAGTCTTTAAGCGGTATTAAGTAATATCATACTCTGCCCAAAAGGCTTGGTACAAATCGTTTCGCATATTAAGAAACTATTTGGTGATTGCATTACATTTAGATCCACGCTATTTATTATTAGTGAAAATGTGATGTATCAATATAAGCCACTATTAATTTCGATGTTTATGCCATTTCTCTACATACTATAACAGTTTTCCACTTAGTATTATTGTTCAACATTTTCGACGTTTATTACTTGCTGTCTTGATGTGAAATAATATACGAAATCTATTAAAAAGTCGGGATATTCGAAGGACTGAATGATTTGCTCGATTTATTGAACAAAAATCCAACATAAATTTTCAAGGAAATTTTATGCAGCTTATCAGTTGATAAGACGTGTGGAGAAAAACATTCAAAAGGGGAGAAAATAGCTACCACACTAATTGATTTAAAATGCTATTTCCTACATTTTGAATATTGCGGTTTCATTCCTTGCTAGACAAAATCTCCAACTTCATCTTAACAAAGTCGAATTGTAGTTGAAAACGTGGCATATCAAACCAAATGAGACAACATCTGCCCATATGACATTCACCTTTTGTAGAAGAACATGGCCATCAGTAAAATTGAATAATTAAGAGTTTCCACAATCAGATAACGTTAAATATCTGGGAATGCATTTCGACCGATATTTGACATGGAAAAAACACATATTGACAAAATGCAAGCAGCTTGGGCTTAAACTAAACCAAAGGTATTGCCTGATAGGCCGTTAATCTAAACTATTATTAGATAACAAGGTTTGGCTGTATGTCAATACTTAGGCCCATTAGGACCTATAGTATTGAACTGTGGGGTACTACAATAAATCTAACACAGATATCTACAGAGGTTCCAGAATAAAACTTTGCGAATCATATTACGTGTCCTTAGAACTAGTGCTAGTGCGAAGTACTCTGAAAGACTATTAGTACATCCCAATGCACTCGTCAAAGAGTTAAATGGGCGCGATGACAGCGAAGTGCGTAGGCTCAAGCTCAAACTACCATACGAACTGATTAATAGACACACAGAATAAATTATAATAGTCTTTAGAATAAGTTAGAATATACTTTAAAACAAGGTAGGATAGTATTTAGAATAAGATTTAGATTATAAGTTGTAAAGCAGATCACTTACTGAAGTCATCTTCTACATGTTAGGATGGTTAAATTGTATAACGGAAATCATGTAATAAAACCTATTGCCCACGGTCAGTTTGTTGAAGTTCTAAGAGATTAATTTTAAAAAATGTGTCATATTGTAACTGGAAATGAAAAATGAATCTACTATGGTGATTACCAAGAATAAAAGGTTATGGATTAACCCAAGGGAGTCATCCAAATCAGCCAGATATAGTGTATTACGAATTGCTAAAATCCATTGATACTTTTATTATATATATCTATTGACGTCTGCTGAATAAATTGAATGACAAATTGTTGCAAATAAGACCAACAATAGCCACGGCAACGTTAGGCCACGTATTGCAAAAATTGTAAAGGATAGACTACAACGTACTAGCAAGACACAATGCCTTGTGAATACCATGAATTCAGATTGATGCAACATGGCTTGCTCGGCATATTGTTTCGAATTGCTGAAGAACTGAGAAAATATTGTCTCATCTTGCGTGAAAGATAAAAAAAGAAAAGAAAGAAAAGAATAGGTTGTAAAAGGTTTCAACAAATGCCTTTCTAAAGAAAGGTGATCAAAATACCTAGTAGAAAGAATGTGGGTGAACCAATTCCACGTAGTAGATTTTAATGAGGCACCTTCACAGTACACAGCACAAATTTTCTTTTTATTCAGACGGAAACAACATTTTTGACGTCGTCTATCGAGAAAAACGCGACGAATTTACAGTTCGTGGCCAAATTATTAGGGACAATATTGATTTTCTAGTTGTAGTAGTTGTAATTGGCGGGGAACCATTCGTTAATCTGCGATAGGGAACGGGTTTCTAGACTCGTTTGTATTGGTCTTGTTTCATTGTCCCTTCTACAATGTATAGAAGTCCCATGTCTTTGGTTGAGATAACATATCATACCATGACACTAACTGAGTGTACTTGTTAATCGTCGTTGCAAAAGTACTTATTAATAGCTGCTATTTCTCTGTGGTAATGTGTGGAGTATATTTGGTGCTTTATATTTTCTGTTCTATATTAATAACCATTACAGTATATATTTTTTAAAGAATATCAACAAATATCGGCTGTTAAAAATATCGATATCTTTTTCCAAAAGTATCGATATATTGATATCTTCCGGGCATCCCTAATTTGGTCACCTGCTGTATTCCCAGGCTGGTTACTAAAACAGAAGAGAGTGTTTAGGACTCTAGAATGGATTTAAACCCATATTTTTTTAACATATATCTTCACCGTCCCACACACTGATCAGTCCTAGCTAAGAAAACATCGCAACGCACGTGACGGCGTCCCGACCGATCTCCTGCCGTGCCGGCTGCCAAGTCGGCCTTTTTGATAAGGCCAATTATCCCAATTTGTTCTAACGCGAAAATCCATAGATAGTTCCCTAATCCACACACTCGCACACATTGCCGATCTAATTAGAAGCTTCCGGCGCTTTTATTTTTACCACGAGCCGTGATCTTTGACAAAGACGGAGGCACGTCACAGCGGGACGTTCTAAATTCATAAAAAAATCTAAAATTATAAGCGCGATGGACGTGAGACACTTGGTTTCGTTTTTTTTTTTTTGTATCAAGACGTCAATAGCCTATTTTTTTTTTGTTTGGTCGATGCGAAATAAATCGGGAGATAGTCGGGCTTCGAGATGCACCAAACACCACCGGTGGATTTATTTTAATAGTACCGACAATAAATAACTGTTTCTAAGCGTTATGAAGTCGATAGATGTCCGAAAGGTGCCGTAATTCAGGCTGAGTTTGAGAGTGTCCGACACTTTGAAATGTTAAAATAAACTGTTTAAAAACCTCTGATTTTTAGAAAATAAAGTAATGGATATTAGTAGGGTTTATATAGACAGGAGTTGGTGAAATTATGATGATTTGGTAGTTTTGCTGTAATATAAACCAAACATTTTCAGACAACTGATAAAATCTCATATTGTCGGTCTACTGCGATAAACATCGATATTCTTTGAAAAAATATCGAAGAATATCGTCGACGAAAATATCGATATTTTTCGTCATTCCTACTTCAGATTCAAAGAACTCTGCTAATTCAAAGCTATTCAAAGAACTTTGCTATAAATCTTGGACTAAAGGTATTATTGATCTTAGTTCTTTGAAAATGAGGTGACTAAATATAACGACATGATAACAAAGTACTTTCAATAATGCAAGTACTTTCCTCTGTAAGTCTCATCAAATACTTGTTGCCCACTGGGCCGATTGTGGAATACTAAAAAAAATAGAATAAAATTTGACATAGTTTTTCCCAGATTTTGAATTTTTTTTGTTTTCAACTCATTGAGTAAACTTTCTTTCTTTGAACGACTCAAAACTATGATTTCGAAGAGGTTTTTGTAATATAAGAAATGACCAAAACCTCGACGGAACTAAATCAGGCGAATAGGGCGTTTGAAATAGAAAGTAAATGGGCTTTACACTCATATCTTGCAAGAAACTGTAGTTTATGGAAAAATAGTTTTATATTAACTCAAAAAACTATATTATCAGAATGTGAAAGGGAAATGGAAATATTGAAATAAGTTGCAGATTTTTTTTTTAATATAACATTTTGTTGATATTATAGGAAAAAAGATATTAAACGATAGAAACATCAGTTGTCAGTCAATACTAATTGACTTTGCCGTATGTGTAAATAAAGAATTTTATACTATTTGTTTTGGCTCTACATCCATATCTTTCAAACAACTAAAGTGTAAAGAAAAACAATTTATTTTAAAATTTCCTATCGCCACGTATATATTTATATTTTTAATTATGTAGCTTTATTTAATCCAAATGTTCTTAACTATTGCCTATAACTGGGCCAAACATTCATTTTTTGTAAACAAATTTTGGAGTTATCGAAATTCATTGCAAGTAGCAGTCAACAAGATCTATAAACAGATTAGAGACCAATTGTAAAATACAATAGGGAAACATCATGTTGGACAAAAAACAGAGCACACTAGACTCAGAGTCAAGCTGG
This sequence comes from Rhynchophorus ferrugineus, assembly GCF_030347505.1. Classification (NCBI taxonomy): domain Eukaryota; kingdom Metazoa; phylum Arthropoda; class Insecta; order Coleoptera; family Curculionidae; genus Rhynchophorus; species Rhynchophorus ferrugineus. The sequence goes on from NW_027472587.1 coordinate 16,520,540, forward strand.
TTAGTCCGAAGATATTCTCAATTTGACTTAAAATCAAACAGATTGGTTTATCAGTCAATCGTAAAGCCAATTTTTATCTATGGGATGCAAATATGGGGTGCAAATATGGGATGCAAATATGGGACTGCACTAAAATATCAAACGAACTAGTAATCTAACGCATCCAAAACAAAGGTCTACAATTAAAATCAAACGAATATACGAAGTGATCCAGAAACATATTTTATATATATTTTAGAATATCGACATTTTTCTCGGCGGTCGACATTCCTAGTTTACAGTACACTCTCAACTTAAATCAGATAAGATCAAGATGAAGTGACATATAGATTTGTTTAAAAATAATTGGTTAGACATCCATTTACTTGGTGATCATCGATAGCAGTTATTTTTTGTCGCGTATTAAACAAAGTGCCTTGAATGACTAGTGAATTTCACTTACTATTATAATAAATACTTGACCTGGAACTTGATGGAATGAAGTTTGATTACCGCGATCCGTCGATTCGGGCCTCTGCTCCACCTCCGACTCCGATGATGACGACGGTCCCGGTCTCGCCTCCTTATCGTCCAGACCTACGCCCAACGGCACCGCCACTGTGTCGTGAAACTCGCTGGTGTGTCTCAGCCCACTCCCCCCTTGCTCCCCAGGGGTCGGCGAGTCGACCTTGTCGTCATCCAGCGACGGGATACTGTGCTCCGTCATCTGAGACCTGGCGGACGCTTTACCATCGCCCGTTCCTCTCTGATGGTGGAGGATCTCGACCTGGTCGCACCCGGAGCTCTTGCCAGACAACGCGCTGCAAGCTCGAGGAGTACCACAGAACCTGCTTCCTTCAACGTTAACCTCGGAATCTTTTGACTCCGTTTCCCCCTCCTCCTCGATGTCCGGTAGCTCGCGATTGGGGCTTCGTAATAACCTCTGATCGAATTTGCTATCCTCCGGTTCGAAATCGTTCAAATATTGAAGCAGGTCGTTGTTATTAGAATTCTGGGACTTTTCGTTATCATGATAAAGGGACGAGGCCTCGTGTAATTCCTGTCGGAAGTGGTCGAAATCGAATTTCTCGTTGGTATTCACGGGTTTCCCACATATCTGATCCAATAACGTGTTCTGGACGTGATCGATCAAATCTACATGATCTTCCAGTGGATCTGTAGCTTTCTTCCCACCGCTTCCTTGCTCGTTATCATTCTTATGCTTCTTCTCCACCACGGTCACTGCAGAATCCGCTGAGTCCACACTGCTAAAATCATCAGCTCCACCATCATCGTGTTTTGGTTTATTCACAACCTGTTCATCATTACTACAAACAGATTTCGGTTTTTCATCACTAACAATCTTAGGAACATCCTCGGTACTTAACTTATCCAGATCAGAAACAGATTCATACTGTTTCTGGTGCTTTAGATCAGTTTGGACAAAAACCGGTGACTTCACGGGCATCGAATCCTCGTCGGGATCACTGTTCTTTCTTACTTCAACGTTAATATTGGACAAAGGGGCTTGGTTGGTATCATCCTCATCAAAATTGGACGTTGCTGTCTTAACGTCATCGGAATCCGTGACGTCCTCTGTATCCTTCTTCACAATAAACTGTAACTTATTTTCATTGCTACTCTGGGACTCTGTATCGGACGAGTCAGAGATCGTTTTGGGGATGTCATGGGACGGTACTGGGGGTAGCTGTTTAATGACTTTCTCCAGGTGATCCTCGTGCTTATCGAAGGAGTGTGATAGGGTATCCTCGTCGTCATCATTGGAGTCCATCAAGTGCCTCACAGCAGTACTAACTTCTCGTTCCAAGGGCGTCATGTATCTGTGAGTATCATATCCGCGAACTACTTTATCGACGGCAGATCGTACTTCTTGCTCTAGCTGTGTTTCCTCTTTCCTCTGGTTGTTATTGTTGTCATCTCTCCCGTCAATCTTCGCAGGTTCGTCAGTCGAGTCCTGTAATTGGGACACCAATTTTTTGATGATCTGTGGCTCGTCCACGGTATCCTTTCGATAAAAACTTGGTTTTTCCTGAAGCAGTCGGCGCTGATGTCGTTGCCTCTCTAAATATCCTCGTACAAGTGATTGAATTTTAACTACAGCTTCTTGTGTGGTCATTTTTGTTTTTGGTGTCTAAAAATTTTTTAAAAATTATGTAAATATTTATAAGAAACCCATCAAGCTTACCTTCTTGTCTACTGATCCTAGATTTTTCCTGGCTAGGTATCCTCTCCATGCTGATTGCAGTTTGGTTGCTGCTATTTCTTCTTTGTTTCGTAGTTCTTCGTTAGATCCTCGATGGGAGTCTGTTAAAACACTTTCGTCCAAAGATTTCTGTTTATCTACATTTTCTGTTAAAGATTCACCTAATTTCCCATATTTGTCTTCTTTCGGCTTTTCAATTTCTTGATGTTGGTCCTGTGCAGATTTTAATTGTGTTTGAGATAATTGTTTGTTAAGACTTGTAGTGATATTTGGTGTTTCCTCTTGTCTTTGTTCTGCTTTATCTAGTGCTTTCTCATTTTCTTTATTTTCTTCTAATTCTTTATTTTTATTTTGTGATTGTGTAAAATCAATGCTTTCTATTTCACATTGTGTGTTGTCCTTTTCATCAAGAGTAATGTTTTCTTCTTTATTTTGTTCCTTTGTGATTTTATCTGTGTCTGCTTCATCTGGTATTTTAAAATCTTCTTTTGATTTTTTATCGTTTGTTTCAGAATGTTCTTTATCCCCTCTATCATCAGTGTTTTTCTTGAGTGTTTCACCTTGCTTGGTGTGTGGTAAATTTGTTGCTTTATTTGATATGTCATAGTTTTCACTATCACCTTCTAGTTTTTCTTTACTGTCTTCCTTATGTTTAATTTTTTCCTCATTTTCATCAAATGTATTGCTTTTATCCGGCTCAGGTTTATTAATGTAAACATTTTCTGTTAGGTTCTGATCAAAATCTTTGATAATAATGTCCTGTCCCTTTTTCTCTTCTGCATTTATGTCGCCTACATTACTTGAATCTTGAATTAACGGTACTTTGTTTATTTCATTGTACTCCATTTCTCTCTCTGGTAATTTATTGTCTTCTCTTTCTGTTTTACTTTCTGGGTCTTCACTTAGTCCATTTTCTCCATTATCAATATGTTCTTTTACATCTTCTTTGTTAATGTGATCCATCTTTGAGTCTATAGGTACAATTATTTTACCTGTTGCTTTACTCTCTTCAGTTGTTTTAGTTCTCGAAACTCTATCTGTTACCTTTTCACTTTCTTCTGATTTTTTGTTAGTTTCAATATTACCATGATCTTTATTACTGACACGATCTGCCAAGCTCTCTGCTTTGGAGTGAGCTTCCTTGGGCATTATTTCTTCAACAACAGCTCCATGATCTTCATTCTTTTGCACCTCTGCTTTAGGCACTTTTTCGACTGTGTCTATGATTTCCTTATCGTTTCCTTGTTCTAATTTCTTTGGAATTATTTCAATTGCATTTATACCACTTGTAACATGATCTTCAGTACTGGTCTGTGATTTGTCTTCCATATCTTGAGACATACTTATATCTGATTGATCTTGCGAAACTATCAATGATTTATTGGTCACTTCATTTGCTCTTGTACTGCTTTCGTTATCATCTTTATTATTCACAGTGGAGTTTGTACCATCATCAATCCCTTTGTTTGATTCTGGTTCAAGCAAATTGAAGTTAATTTTATTGCTGCTTCGGTTTTCTTGATTTGGTTCGTTTTTGTCATTTATATTCTCTTTCGTATTTCCACTATTTTCGCTTTCATTTCTTTGTTCAGTCGATTTATCTTCTTCTTTGCTTACTAGATCTTCATTGTTGATCTGTAAGTTATCTTCAGTTTTCTGAGAAGTGTTTTGGTCTAATTGATGCTGTGAAGCTATTACAGATACATTGGCCGCTTCATTGCCTATTGCAGTGTTATTACAAACATCCTTTTTATTCTCAGTGATCTCTATACGGTCTCCTTCTTTTGATTTTTGATCAAGCTGTGTGCCTAGATCTAGCTCATCATTTTTCTCATTCATATCTCTAATCTCACCATTATTTTCATGATCAGTGCTTTCTTCAATTGCTATATCTTCTTTTTTATGTTCGGTGTTATGATCCTCAGTGTTAACATGCGATTTATCTTCGATGTTTTGAGAAATATTTTCATTTGATTTAGGTTGCGAAGCTATAACTGATACATTGGACACTTCATTGATTTCAGTATTGTTTCTATTCTCTTCTTTTTTAACCTCAATGGGGTTTGTATTATCTTGATTGTCTTCAATCTTGTCATCATGTTTGTCCTTTATATCTTCTTTGGTTCCACTAGCATTGTTTTCTTCAATAGTCTTATCTTCTTCTTGAAAACCATCATTTCTTTGATCATTTGTGTTATCATCATTGGAGACTTCACTATTAACATCGATTTTATTACCATTAGAATTGTTATCAGTTGGAATTGTGGAACCAGTTCTTATAATATTATCTTCTTGTGATTTTGGAACTTGGTGAATATCTGGCTTCTGATTTTCTTCATGTGCTTCTTTGTTATCTTCTTTTAGATTATTAATTGCTTCAGATTGTATACTGTCATTTTCGTCATCGACTTTCTGATTTTGTTCAACGAATTCCAATTGTTTATTCTGATTTTTTTCTTCTTTCTGTTCGGTATCTATCTCTATATCTTCCTTTATTCCATCATTTTGAGGATCTTCTAATTTATTAGAGTGATCATCTTGTACATTTTCACTTTGGTTTTCATTCTCTTTTATATTTCTTTTATCTGATATTAGATCTAAATTTTTTGTTTCATTTAATAATATGCCATTTTTGTCCATAGCATCTTCTGATTCTTTCAACAAGGGGATGTTATCTTTTGTTACCTGTATCTCCTCTGGCTCCAAGTTAGTTACGGTTTCATTAACTTCTAGTTTATCTTTACTTTCTAATTCCTCATTAATCTGACTATTACTATCTTCTATATAATTTGTTTTTACGTTATCTTCTTTACTATCTTCATTAGTACTTTCTGTAGATATATTTTCTTGAGTACCTTCTATTTTGTAATTAGGTAAATAATCAGTTAGCTCAGTATTATCTCGACTATCTTTAGTTTGTTCCACTAAGTCGTCTTTAGTTTGATTGCCGTCTTGTTTAAAATCTTTTGCCTTCATCTCTGAATGACTAGTATCTTTGGGATCATTCTCTTCATCTTCGTGTAAATTTAAAGAAGTGTCAGAAGTTTTAATACTTGTTTGATCCGTAGCAATTTCATTATTTATATCTTTTAAAACATCAGCAGCACTATTTGATAAGTTGGTATCAGTTTTGGATACCTTGTGGTCCACCGAATCTGAAGACGATTCATTTTTGAGAGAACTCTTCACATTATCAGGTAGGCTAGTTGTTTTTGAAATATAGTCATTATTTTCATTTGGCGAGAGCTTTTCATCTTCTATTTTATCACTCGCTATCACTTTTGAGTGAATATTCTTGAGTAAAGTATCATTTTTTTCGCTTTCTGATAAAACTTGAGGCTGAACATAAATATAATTAGTATCAGATGACTGTCCTTTGGTTTCATCATCTTTACTTTCACTGATACTCGACTCTAAAAGAGTTTCAACGGAACTGGAATATTCTTTTGATATATCTCTGTCTGCACTTAATGTTAATGAATCATTATTAGTTTGACTGACACTTGATTCTGTTGCTGAAGACGTTGTTTTCCCTGTTTCAATTGCTTCGATAGATTCTACGGCAGAATCATTATTTTGTTTTGACGATTCTTCAGGGCTTTGATGACTGATTGTATCTAAAGGCTTTGTCTTTATTGTATCTTCTGTTGTTTTTCTTAATTGATTACTTAAATGGTTATCGATTTTACTATCTTCACTTAGCTTTAGGGAATCATCCTGTGTTTGGCCACTACCTTCATCTGAAAGAATTTCGTTTTCGATAGTTTCGACTTTGTCCCTGTCGTCACGTGATGTCTCAGAAATTTTAGTTCCATTTTCTACATTCTCTTGTAATGATTCATGCTTAGATTTCTCGGCATCTTTATTTGCTGGTGAGGCTTTTACAGTATCATCTGTTAAACTTTCTGATTGATTGTTCTCGCTTGATACACTCTTTTCGCTGGATTTGCTCTTATTGTCTTCAGGTAATTTGGATAAGTTCTCGTTATGCTGACTGATGTTTTTATCCATATCGCTTGTGTCTTTAGATACATGACTTTGAGCTGAATCGCTAACTTCTATTGATTTTATTACTTCTTCTTCATTTTGCTGAACTGAAGAATCGCTAGGTTGATTAGTATTATTACCAAAAGGCGTTACTTCTACAGGATCTTCTATCATAGTGACTGATTCAGTCTTCTCTGTAGATTCACTGTTGTTGTCTTCATCTGGCTTTGATGACTCACCACGGGTTTTACTAACATTTTCACTTGGAGCTGTTGTATCTTGTACACCTTCAGTTTTGGTGTTTGATGAATGATTATCACTTGACCTATTGGTGTCTGTAGAGTTTACTTCCTGTCCTTCGTTGAATTTTGATGGATATACATCAGATATATTGAGATCATTTGATTTGTTGGTGATTTCATTGTCGTTATCGTTCTCTTGTTTTAGTGGTGTTTGTTCGTGGTCATCTGAGTTGGTATTATTTTCATCTGAAGATATTTGTGGTATTGTTTCTTCTTTTACGTTCATTTGTGAAGATTTATTACATTCATTTAATGTATCTAAGCTTGAGTGCTTATTTGAGGTCGTGTTTTCAACTTTCTGTGCGTTGTCTTGAGGGTGGATATCTGTGTCGTCAGTTTTGTTATTTTCCCCATTTGTTTTTGGGGATTCTTGATCATCATTTTGCAAAATACTTGCGTCTTCGATTTTAGTAGCAGTTCGATTATTTGTTTCACTTAATTTTTGTTCTGTTTCATTGCTATCTGGGATGTGAAGCAAAGTTTCTGCCGTCTTCTTTAGAATATCTTGACTGTCCGAACTTGACATTTTGACAGAATCACATAACTTATCCTCGCCATTTTCTTTCAAATTGGTACTATTCGAATTATCATCAACAACAAAAGTCGCACTATTCTTCAATTCTTTAGCTTTCTCTGTACTGCCGTTTTCTTTTGTGTCATCAGATTTTCCTTTTAAACTTTGAGACTTACTGATTTCTTTCGAACCTCTTCGACTGGATAACTTCTCCTCCAATTCCTTGCTGTTGGTTTCCATTTGTCGTACGAGAGGCCTCCTGCCGGCTGATTTCCTGGTGGTCGTGTCCTTGGATTTTTGTCTGGATGCCGTCGGAATCCTGCTCTTATGTTCGTTCTGCCTCTGTCTCAAGACTCCCACAGATTGGGCCCTTTTAATTTTGGCGTTCGTTGATTGGTCCTCATGGCTGGAGGTCATGATCTGAGATAGAGACGATCTTCGTGGGTACTTAGAGGTTGGCGATTTGTCGTTCTTTCCTCTGTTTGAGTATCGAGCTATTTTACTGGGACTTTTTACGTTTGTATTCTCCTGCATCTTCGCATTTTCTTGTTTAGGCACTTTATCAACCACAATATCTTTATGAACGTCATTCAACTCGGAGGTTATGAATGATTTTAAGTAGTCTTTGATTGATTCGTCGACTACACCTGAGTTAACTGACGATAGATTCATATTAGTGATATTCTGTACAATGTGGGGCACTGGTAATGTGTCATTTATTGAGGATTGTTTCTTTCTACCCATATATTCAATATCGACGGTCTTATCACCAGATGATTCGTGTATTTTTAAGTTCTCATCATAATTTTTCTTTAGTTCTTTATCTATCACTTTCCGATCAACAAGTATCCCTTCGGCGTTTATAGATTGGTCGTCTTGAACCTGTCCGTCTTTTTCTGGGGGAACTAAGGCGTTAAAATCGTCAGAAGCTACCATTTCTGTTGATTTATGCTTTTCTTGAACTATATTATTAAGTACATCTTTTGCTTCGTCTTTATTCTTTTCCTGTTGCCTATTATTTGATTGATTATCCATACATATAGTTTCTAAATCTTGTGATTTAATTTCTTCCTGTTGATTATTATCTGATTGTTCATCTGTAGCTATAATTTTTGAGTTTTCTGACTTATCTGTATATTTAGCTTCTTGTGTGTCTTTATTGTTATCCTGCTTATTATCAATGGACTGTTGATTTATGTGTATAATAGTTGAATCTTTGGATATAACTGTATCATTACTTTCTTCTCCGTCTTTACTCTTTTCCTGCTGATTATTATCTGATTGTTCATCTGTGGCTATAATTTTTGAGTCTTCTGAGTTATCTGTATCTTTAGCTTCCTCTGTGTCTTTATAGTTTTCCTGCTTATTATCATTGGACTGTTGATTTATGTGTATAATAGTTGAATCTTTGGATATAACTGTATCATTGCTTTCTTCTCCGTCTTTACTCTTTTCCTGCTGAGTATTATCGGATTGTTCATCTGTGGCTATAATTTTTGAGTCTTCTGACTTATCTATATTTTTAGCTTCTTCTGTGTCTTTATTATTTTCCTGCTTATTATCATTGGACTGTTGATTTATGTGTATAATAATTGAATCTTTAGATATAACTGTATCATTACTTTCTTCTCCGTCTTTACTCTTTTCCTGCTGATTATTATCTGATTGTTCATCTGTGGCTATAATTTTTGAGTCTTCTGACTTATCTGTATCTTTAGCTTCTTCTGAGTCTTTATAGTTTTCCTGCTTATTATCATTGGACTGTTGATTTATGGGTATAATAGTTGATTCTTTAGATATAACTGTATCATTACTTTCTTCTCCGTCTTTACTCTTTTCCTGCTGATTATTATCTGATTGTTCATCTGTGGCTATGATTTTTGAGTCTTCTGACTTATCTGTATCTTTAGCTTCTTCTGTGTCTTTATAGTTTTCCTGCTTATTATCATTGGACTGTTGATTTACGTATATAACAGTTGAATCTTCGGATGTAACTGTATCATTGCTTTCTTTTTCGTCTTTACTCTTTTTCTGTTGATTATTATCTGTTTGTTCATCTGTGACAATAATTTTAGAGTCTTCTGACTTAACTGTATCTTTAGCTTCTTCTGTGTCTTTATTATTTTCCTGCTTATTATCATTGGATTGTTGATTTATATGTATAACAGTTGAATCTTCAGATGTAACTATATCATTGCTTTCTTCTTCGTCTTTACTCTTTTCCTGTTGACTGTTAATTGATTTTTCATTTATAAGCATAATTTTCGAATCTTCTAATTTAACTGCTACCTTAGTTTCTTTTCCATCTTTATTCATTTCCATTTGGCCATTATTCGATTGCTCATTTATGGATCTAATTTTTGAATCTTCTGATTTAACTGTAACCCCAGCTTCTTCGTCATCTTTATTCTTTTCTTGCTGAGCATCATTTGATTTTTCGTCGGTGGGTATAATTTCTGAGTCTCCTGATTTAATCGTATCCTTAACTTCTTCTTTGTTTTCATTATTCTCCTTCTCTTTTATAGAAGTAATTTTTGAGTCACCTGATGTGACTGTATCATTAGATCCTGGTTCGTCTTTCGTCTTCAGTTGACCATGATTTGACTGTTCTTTTATAGATATGACATTTGAGTCCCCTAATTTGACTGTATCATCAATTTTTTGTTCGTCTCTACCCCTTTCCAGTTGGCTTTCTTGATTAATTGATTTTTCATTTGTGAATATGATGTTTGTATCTGCGCATTTAACAACATCCTTAGCACCTTCTTTGACTGTATTTTTTTCCTGCTGACCATTACATGATTGTTCATCCAAGGATATTATTTTTGAATCTTCTGGCTTAACTATTTCTTCTTGTACTTCGTCTTTATTAATACCCTCTTTACTGTTAATTAATGGTACTCCAAGCTGATTAATAGATTGTTTATTTTCTGTGATAGGTTCTAGATTAATTTTTTCTGTAGTCTCCATTGTTTTTGTTAGTTTTTCAGGTTCTAAATTCAAGACGATATCGTTTTGATGATCTTGTCCTTTGTCTTCACTCCCGTTCTTTTCATCGATTGATTCTGCTGACTGCTGGCTTGCACCAGGAGCTTCCTTGTCCACGAAATTTATATCTTTACTATCATTACTCATATCACTTGAATCCCCTCTTACTTCCCCTTCATCAGTATGTTGTTGATCAACAATTACTACGTCGTTATCTGATTGCTCTCTTTCTTTCGAACTTGACTGTAGAGGCAAAGCTTCCTTAATTGTACCATCGTTTTTTGAAGCTCTTGATTCAACATTAATAGACTGCTCCTCGTCAACTTCTGGTTCCTTGGTTTCAGTTCTTTCTTTATGGTCGTTTGTTGATTCACTTGATTCATCTTTAACTGATGATTCTACACGAATCTCTTTTGAACCAGCGTCCGTGGCCTTTGGTTCATCTTCACCGATGGTTTTTTCTTTAGAATCAATAGGTTCAGATAGAGCAGAACTATCACCAATATCATTATCTTCATTATTTTCGATAGATCTTTTCTTTCTCTGTCCGGAATCGATTGCTTCAAGATGGTTAGCTGAAATATGAGTATCTTTTGTTGAAGATGGTTCAATATTTTCACCAGCTGGCGTAATGAGATTTTTTGATGTCGGTGGGTCAGTAGCATTTGTTATTATTCCGTTACTGTCAAGGGAGATTGAATCATAGTCTATGCTGTGCATTTGAAAAACATTTTCTCTCTCATTGTCAATAAACCAATGCAAGAACTTTTTCACTTGACTGTCGACGACTCCAGGTTCTTCTGCACTTAATTTTGATTCTAACATATTCTTGGTAACTTCATTAGATGGGGTAGGCTGTACATCGTTTTTAGCGTCTTTAATTTGTTTAATCTGTTCTATATCACTCATTAATACTTTAACATCAGCTTTATCTTGTTTTTCCGACGATGTTCCCGTTTTGTTTGTGTTTCTGGAATGTAGGGATTTTGACAGGTGGTCTACGTTGGTGATGTCTGCCCATATATCGGAGTCAGTAAGTTCACTGTCATGAACGTCATGTTTCTTAGCAACATTGCAAATATCATCATCAATTTTTTTGCTTACCACTTTACCACTCTTACTGCTGTGATGTGATTCTGTACTACTTCCTTTACTATTAATCGAGGATAAGTTTGTGGCGTTTGCTAATATATCCGAATCTGAAATAGGATCCTTGTCATCGTCGGTAGACACGACAGCAGCAACAGCCACAGCAGTGGCACCGGCCACAGCAGCCGACAGTGCGCCGAAACTACATTTAGATTTGTCTCGCTTTTGTTTATCATCGATCATTTTTGACGACAAAATATCTATAGTAGAAGATTTGATCGAATCACCAATGACTGATGTTTTAGCAGGCTTTTCGTCGACACCAGCTGGTTTTTCTGTTGGTTGTGTAATATCTTCAAGGGAATTCATTTGTTCACTTTTCAAAAAATTATTAATTGATACTGAGTCAACCTTACGAGTTTGAATTACTGGTTTGGTCTTGTTTTCTTCGTCCTTGGCAGAACAGCGCTCAGTGTCTTTTTGGTCAGAACCATCTTTATCGGCTGATTTCAAGTGTTGAGTACCTTCAGGTTGATACTCATCTAATGATTGTTGATCCTTTGACTTTTCTTCTTTTTCAGATATCATATTTGCATCGTTGGCGTTTTCAGGAGTGATTCCCAGATTATTCGAACTAACTGGTGTCTGTAGATTTAACTCGTGAGTACTATCTCGTTTTTCTTGATCTAATGATGTCTGATCTTTCGAATTCTCTTCTTCCCCCGGTACGGTTGGTTTCTCTGGCTGATCTTTATCTAATAATGTTTGATCCCTTGACTTTTCTTTTTCTCCAGACATTGCGTTTGTATTATTATCGTGAATTTGACCTAGATGCTCAGAACTTACTACATCAACAGCACCAAAGGTCACCATCACATTATCCAAAGGTAAGTGCTGAATGTGTTTTGATTGATCTTTTGATTTGTCTTCTTCTTCAGAAATCGCGTTTATTTTATCAGCGCTATCAGAATCTTCGTCCATTTGCTTTGTACTTGATAATACTGGATTTCTTTGATCTCTTGCATCTTCAACTGTCTCTGTTGTGTCGCTAAGCTCCATATCCTTCTTATTTCCCGTTGTGAGTGAAGAGGGTTCAGTATTATCTTGATGTATATTGCTATTTTCTGGTTTACCTCTCTCATTTGAACTTGGATCTTCGAAATCACCTTTCTCTTGTGATACCTTATCGTTATCTTTTTCAATATCGTCTTTATGGAGTTTTTCTGAATCACCAGAAACTGGTACTATTTTCTCGGATAGTTCTGGCCCTTGAGATGATTTTATTTCCAGTTTTCCGTCATTCGTAGAAGAGTCACCAGCGTCACTTTTTGTGGTTTCTACTGTTCTTGCTACTGAAGCAACCTCTGTATTTTTTATTGGATCCGTATGACGATTAATGTGATCGGATTCAGTCTCCATTTTATCTCTCTCTCGATCAGAAGCTTCATTAATTTTCTGAATATTTTGATCCAAATTATCTTCAAAATTTTCTTTCTTAATAGCGTTATCTTTTATTTGCATTTGTTTGACTGTATTGGCATCATCATTGGTTGGACTGTTTGCTGTATCCTCTTTTTTGTCACCACTAGAAACTGTGACAGTATCTTTGGGATCAGCGTTATGATTAATACGTTCATCATCTGTTTTTTTGTTGTCTGCACCCTGACGATTATTCGAATTTTCTTTATTAATATAGATTTTCTCCGTTTGATTTTTACCAGGTATGGTAATATCACCATTCACTTTATCAAAACTAGTTTCTCTATCACTTTCATTGACTTTTGTTTTGGTTTGTTTACTGATATCTCCTTTATTTTCATTTTTGTTGTTTAGGCTTGATATACTGTCAGATTCTGGAGTGACTTTATCACTCGATATATTTGATGAAGCAGATGTTTTGTTGTCGACTGAACTGGATTCAGCAGAATGTATTTTTGCCGCTGAGGACGCCGTCTTGTTTTTCTTCTTCTTGTCATCTTTCTTCTTGTTTGTTTTACTGGCTTCCTCCTCTTTCTTGCCGGTTTCCGGCTGAGACTTGGCATTTCTGGACGTGGACGGCTGTCGCTTTTCCCGCGGAGTACTCTGAACGCTAGAAGTACTGGAACTGTCGTTCTTCCGCTTCGAACTAACTGACCGGGTCCTGGGAGTCGTTTTGACCACCGACCCGTTGTTTCGATCAGTACTCTTTGTCCTGTCTTTGCCAGTGGCGGGATCCGGTTTCTTTTCGTCGGATTTTCCATTACGGTTATTAATGTGTCGAGAAAAATGATTCGTGGTCCTTTGCGTTGACGTACTCTTCACCGGCGGTATAACAGGAGCTTTGACTTTGGTCACCGATTGAGCTGAACGCACTGGATGCACTAAAACCAGAGAAATCGAGTTTTAATGTTTTGGGGGATGCGCAATGACGGCGTCCTACCTTTGTACTTGCTGGTCTTCTCGCGAAGTATGACCAGTTTCGAGAAGTAGTCCGACGCGAACTGGTAGAGGTCCTTGGGCTTCTTCAGCAGCACCTCCTTGGTGAGACCCTCCATCAGTTCCTCCAGTCCATTCGGTACACTTACTCTCTTCACGATCATCCGTTCGCTGCTGTTTCTTTTAGTCAAGGTCTCCATGTTTCGTAGTATTCGCTAAAAGTGAATGTTTCAACACAAGTAATAATCGTACAAGATTCCTATTTAAAAACAACCGTATCAACGCTTCTTGAGTACTTAATTCAACTTATTTGTACCAAAAAATATCTCGTTATGACAGCTATTATTTCTTCCTTTGATGAAAACCGCTTCCTTTCTATCAGTCAGGCGTTAGAGACAGCCATCTTGGTGGAAATAATTTTTTCTCCGATAAACAGAATGTTCTCACAAGTATTACACCCAATTAATCATAAATACCAAAAATATTTCTGTTTAATCCCAAGAAAATTGAGTTAAAAACCGTTATTGATCGATTTCTGAACACAAAACAGCTTGAAAACGGAAGAACTAGATTCATAACAATCAGAGGTGTCTTAAATTGACTCACCAGTGATAACATTACGAAAAAATACTTTTTAAGGTGTAATCTATTGCGAAAACGGCTTTCTCTATGTTTAAAATTATTAAATCGACTTATGTTCATTAACGATTCTCTACGAACTTATTGAACAAATCATAACATTCTCAATACATAAGAGTCGGTAAAATTTTCAAGAAAAACATCATCAAACACATACAAAGAAAACATCATAAAAATCAAGAAGCTGTTGATCGAAAATTGTCATAATATCTTGTCAGCACACTAAGACTGCTATTTTCCTACAAAAAAAGGCTTTGGATGCCTTTTTTTCGATAAAAAAACATTAATATATCTTTGAACAAAAATATAAGCGAAATAAGCTATTAAGCAACTCGAGCACTATTTTCTCTGAACCCGATTTTATATCAAATATCATCAGGACTAACCGAAATAAAAACGCCGCATTTCCAAAATAAATTTAGTAAAACGGTTCTGGTCGAAACTTACGTCTAGAATGTATTAACTAGCATAAATACACAGCCAGTGAGTAATTAAATTGGAATTTATAAATTTCCCTGCTGTTTTTTTTTTTAATATATCCATGTAACCGTTGACAGGACTACGTAGAGAACACCCTTAATCTCGATATCAAATCGACGTATTTATTATCTTTAACTTTTATTAAAGTATTTTCACGACGAGAATTTACGTAAGTTGGAATGGGCGAATGGCGAAAACTGTCAGGGAAAACCAACGGTATCTTGATATTAACCAAAATAGCAAGATACAACACATAGCTCTTCTAGCATACCAGTTTATATACATAAAATTGACCAATATAACGGTTATAAAGTAATACTCACAAAAACTGTAATCTTGACCGACAGGTATTGATATATCTTAAGATGAACACTGGCACAATGTCTCCCGATGATTGTTCGATCGACTAACTATATCCGGTAACCATAAGAACGATGAGGATTCGAAATACAAACAAAAAGTAATACGCCAACGCCGATTATAGGGTGGTTCACCCTCCTCCGTTTTTTTGCTCTGGATAGAAGTGGTGAAGGCCAAATAGAAAAAAAGCCCCGTAACGATTTCGTTTTGACTTTTTTCCTTTTCTGACGTGCGTGTTTAGCATTGAAAATGTTGCTGGCAGATTGTTGGGTCAACGTCTAAATATTAATGAGGTAGACAATTATTTGTGTTGAAAGAGTACAATTTATTTTAAGACTGTAACACCCCACAATTATTTTATAATGAGATATTATCAGGTCATTGCTTCAACATATTTTCTCAGGTATCAATAACATTAGTACAGTTTATTTTACATAATGTATTGGTATTACAACAATTATTATATAAGAAGAGATAAATACAACAAATACCCACTAGAATTTCTAATTTTTCCTATAAAAAATACATTTTTAAAAATCACAATATAGGTACAACAACAAAAAAACACAATGTACAAAAATCAAATTTATTTTGAACAAAAACATTACAGTTTAAATTTCTGTAAATACTCCTCTTCCAATGGATGTAGTACTGGACCAGGAATGATTAAAGAATGTAAAGGACCACCCAGATCCACTTCCTTCATTTTACTTAAAGAACAAGCCACAATCTGTTGATTGTCTGATCCTACATGAGCCAACCCAACTGCCAAATTATCTTCAGTTATATCTGGAAAAAAAAGAACACACTCAACATTATTCGAAAATTGCTTAAAACTAAATTCTATACATACCTAAAGACGAGCAGGTTTCTTTCCTTCTGTTTTCTATTATAAGTAATAGTTGTTGAGCTGCCTCACTAACAGACATAAATCTAGGTGGCATGAATTCTTTCTTCCTTTTTGTCAAACTTTCCAGTGTTGGTTCTTTGACTTTAATATCTAAATAAATATTAAAACTCTAGTAAATCATAAACTTTGAATGCAAGATGTTTTATTTACCCAACAAACACAGTGTGTGCATTTTATTCTTAAAGTTATTAGCTATTTTATCATAAAAACTATTTGGTTGCCAGCCATCCATCCAATAAGGTATTGATACAGTTTCTCCAAAAGAATACAGCTGTAAGCCACAACAACCAATCGCATTCAAAATAGAAGCATTATGAATAACTTGGAATTTGATTCCCTTTTCTTCAGCCCTTAAAACCAAATCCGTGTGAGTTGTGGCTCCGAAAGGATCACCA
Organism: Rhynchophorus ferrugineus; assembly: GCF_030347505.1. Taxonomy (NCBI): domain Eukaryota; kingdom Metazoa; phylum Arthropoda; class Insecta; order Coleoptera; family Curculionidae; genus Rhynchophorus; species Rhynchophorus ferrugineus. The sequence goes on from NW_027472587.1 coordinate 16,536,822, forward strand.
ACCACCAACAGAGCGATGTCTGTATCTTTGGCTCCATCAAGAATCTCATCAGCACCTTGCTCAACTAAATCACGATCAGCCACTATAAGTTTTCGTCCATAAAACTCCTCCTAAAAATTATAATTCCTATATTTATTCAAATATATTTTCATTCTCTTTTGAGTTACTAATAAAGTTACAAACTTGTTCATACTAGAGCTTCCGTCCCACATGTTAAAATCGACGTATAGGCTTCCAAGTACACTCTCTCACATTTTTTTACTATTTCTAAACCTTTTACCGTTATGTCTTTACAATCTCCCAAACCTAGACCCACTATATAAAACATATTTCGTCTTTAAGTTAAAAAAACCCAATTTTTAATTAATAGTCAAATATTTTGGGTTATGTATAGTTATTCCTCTTCTTTAGCAGATTGATCAAATTTCATATGTATAAAACAAATTTCAATAGTACTTCTGGAATAAGAGGCTTTTTTACAGGGTATTTTAAAATTATATTTAAAATAAAAGTTTATAATGTGAGATATGAAATATTAATTTCTTACATTAACAGAAGAAAACTGTACAGACGCGCTACAGAATTCTATTTTAGTGACCTCAAGCTTGCATTAGGGTTTTGCTACCCAGTAACAGATGACGCACAATAGTTAACAAATTCAACAATAGATACTTACTAATCAATTCAATAATAAGAACTTATTTATATATTGTTGAGAAATAGAATAAATATAAATATTTATAATGTCAGATATAAATGTTAATTTATCAATGAAGAGAAAGAAAACTGTAAACATAAATTACAGATTTCTATTTCGATGTAACCATTTTAGCGTCAGGTTTTAGCTTTGGATTAACAGATGGCGCATGACCTTGAAAAATATAATATTAAAACTTACATATAATAAAGTAATTTCAATATTATTTCTACAGCAAGAATCTTGTTTATATTATATTTAAAATAGAGTAAACCTAAAATTTTATAATGAGAGATATAAAATGTTTTTTATGCAGTGAAAGAAAACTGTAAAAATAAATTACATGTTTCTATTTTAGGAAAATTATGTTTGCAACAAATTTTGGTATGCATCAATAGATGGCGCAGGAATAATAATATAAACATTCTACAGTAATTCTATAATAAAAATTCTGTTTATATGATTTCTGTATTAGAATTAACCTAAAAGTTTATAATGTGAAATATCCAATATTAATTTTTTATTTAGAGAAAGAAAACTATAGGAATGAATTACAGATTTCAGCATAATTCTGTTTCAATTAAGTTTTAGGCATCAGCTAATAGATGGGGCACTATTTAGAAAAATTATCATTAAAAAATTTTTAATAAAAAATATCACTACCAATTCTATAAGAAATGGTTTGTTTGTAGAAATTAAAATGAACTTAGTGGTTATATTGGAAGTTAACAAAGGTTAATTTATCAATACAGAAAAAGAAAACTGTAAATATAAATAACAGATTTCTATTTTAGTTTTTTAATGTTAGAACTAAGTTTGAGCTAATGATTAATAGATGGCGCATGATTTGCAAAATTTTTTGTAATAAAAGACATTTCCCAAACATATTTTTGAAATGAAAATATTAATGTATACAACTTGTTGAGTTATTCTGATAAAGGGTAAAATAAAGAAAAAACATAGCCTTCACTGCTTAATTCAATATATTAAAACATAAAAATATAAAACAATAAATGAGGTAATATGTATAATATACCAATTTAATTTTTTAACACCTAACATATTACATGATATCACATGTTTATTTGCACACATCCAAGTGTTGTACGTAAATGTAATTATTGACAAAAATGTCGATGTGGGACGATAATTATCCATTTTCCTTCCACTTTGTGGGAGAACGAAAAACGAACAGTCCGACACAGTTGTTCGTTTTTCTTTCCTTACAGTCAAACTTCAAGTTAACGATCGGGATTTTCGCGGCAGGGAGCATAGCAGGATTCTTAGTCCTTCGAATATCGAAGAGAGAGAAAGGGAGATCACAGTAATTATTTTTGGAGTAACTCTGTAGGCCAAAGTCCAAGAAGCACCGTAGTAATGACACCGTCTTTGGTCACATTAATCGGGTTTTATCACGAGGTCCTCAACCTGGATCCTAGATCGATAGATCAGAATCCTGCCATGCCCGCGAACAAAAATAGTTCCGCAAAAGTCTAGAGCGTCAACAGGTAGAAATAAATAAATCATCTTTATTGCAACTTTAATTTTACTTTACGTTAAAAATCCATAACTTTTGTTTAGAATAAAAGACACAGCATATATAATGTTTCCTTTTCGTTATTCTATTTCATTCAACTTTAGATAGGCTCACCTAGAAAAGTCCAAAACGTAAGAAGTGTAATTTTGTGCCCTTGTATGTTATGTTCCAGCTATTATTTTTGTAAATTTAATTAATTTCAAAATTGACCAGAATATATTTTGTATATATTTCTTCTCCTTTTAAAAGACGACTCTCGTCTAAGTTTCGAACCAAAGGGGATGCGAAACTTTAACAAGACAAATTTAATCGTATTTACATAGCTTAGTTAAAGATGCAACGAAAAAGTTTTATTTTTTATTTGTTGTAAAGGAAGAATATATAAAAAAAACTTGTCATGGCAAGAAAAAACAACATAACGAACTTACAAATGAATAGAAAGCAACGTATAATCACTATCTTAAATTTTCCGTTAAAGCTAGATCGAAATAAAAAAAAGGAAAGAAGTTATTACCTATATATAGTATAGATGGCGTCGTCGTACATTTATACCATTGCCCTCGTCACTTAAGAAGCTCAAATAGGACGGTTTTTTCAAATGTTTTTTACGTTTTTTTTTCATTGTTTTTTTTATATCAAAGGTTAATACTGGCTCTAGCCTTCTTAACAGTCTCAGGCAATGGCAGACTAGATTCGCATCCCAGCGTTTTATCTCAATCTGCCCGAAAAGTCGAGTGTGGCTCGAATAAGTACCAAGGTAAGTGGAGTGATACAGATCTGCTGGTCAAAAATGAACATAAACGTACTCAATTCACTGTTGCAATTTATAGAGAACGATACGAAACTCAAATGGAGAGAAAAGAATACGGGAAATACTCGCTGGGACAATATGATTTGTTTTTTAAATATATTTTTAAATATATTGCCAATCTTATAAATTTCACATATATTTATTTTTTGCATAAAACAGTTATAGTAGTAACGTTTATTTTTATTTATATACAAACATATAGTACCTAATAATTATATACCTCTTATGTACACTATATACAACGGATCTAACTATACATTCTTAAAACCCGTCCCTGTTGTTTTGGAGGAGGGAAGGGCTTTAACGTTACCTAAATCATGTATTTTGAGCTACGCAGCACAGATCGGCCGTGGAACTTAAATAATTACCGTATAAAATTAAAAAAGCACCATTGGTAGAGTCTTTTAGGTATTCGAGACTCTTCGATCATCAAGAAATTAAAATCTGAGGGTGGTTCTTTCGAGAAACGAAAATACTAGTAAAAAATGACCCGAGTGTCCGATGCGCCTTAACTTAAGCTCTTTATATCTTATTTTTTAACAAGATCGGAATGAATGAAGATAGGAAGACGAGAAGAAGTGACCTTCCCGCCAAGTCGATGGTAACTTGAAACAGAACTGACGCTGGCGTCGGGCGACTTAAGTTAGGCTCATCAGCTAACCGAAGAGTCCGCGAATCAAGGTAGGATGATAATGTCGATCTCGTCTTGTCTTGTTTTGTTTACATTTAACTGGCCCTTGTGCTGCGTCTTGTAAGTAATTGAGCGATGGAGATCAGAGACACGTTGCCTACCGAAACAAAAAATAAGTACCCAGTTCGATTCACGGGCAGCAGCGGCCTCGCCAACGCATTAGTCTCTAGAAACTAAGCTACAAATCACAACCTGAGTAAACCGGCTCGCACGTCCGTCGCTAGATTGGTTTATTGCTACGTGCCCCCGACCAGGACGTGCATCAGACCGTCCCATTCGGTGCCGGGATCATTCCGCGACGACGGTTCCCTCCAACCGTCGTCCTCCATCGCAGACAGGCCCAGTTCCGCGTAGAGCTCGTTGTTGTTGAGCGACACGAGGTCCGTCTGGGAGGCGAGGCTCAGCACCGAGCCCCAGTTGATGGGGCGGGCGTCGTCCTCGTCGTCGCCCAGACCCGAGTCGGTGTCGGGCGCCGCGGTGGGGAAAGGTGTGGCGCGGCCCGACGGGCACGCGACCTCGCGCAGGCTCTGTTCGTATCCCGCTTCCGGTACCGGACAGGGTCGCGTGGGGGGCGTCATCTCCGGCAACATGGGGTAGCTGGGTTCGGGTGGATCGGCCTCCATCTCGCGTTCCAATCGACGTAGCGTATTGCAGATCAGCACGGAGCGACGCAGCGAAGGGTCGGAGCATTGACGGTACCGCGCCAGCTTGCACATGGAGAGGTTGAGGACCGCCAGGCGTCGCTGGCGGTAGCAGGGAACGTGACACCATCGGGTTCTGCCATCGCAGCACCGAACCCGCGTCTTGGTCTGGGGGGCAGCGCCCAGCTCCAGGTAAGACTTTCCGTTTTCCTCGCATCGGATCGTCTGTTGCTGGGGCGGTTGGTAGTACTGCCAGTGGTCGTTGGACTGATACCTAGAAACAAGGAACACCAATTAATTCACGCTCCTATAACTTCGGCAACACTATATATAACAGATCAATTGAAAAGTCCCCGGCCTACCATAGTAAAACACATTTTTTTGACAAAATTAGTTTTTTTATTCAACAGAATTCCCTTCAAGATACTATTTTTGTAGTACGATTTGTCCTTCAAAATAGGTCTCAGTTTCGGCGATCACCTCTTGATCTGAGAACAGGAAATAGTCGCTGGGGGCCAGATCTGGAGAATAAAGTGGATGAGGAAGCAACACGAAGCCCATTTCATGGATTTTTGCCATCGTAATTGTTCAGAATATATATGAGCATTTTGGTAAAATGTGTGAGGAGAGAAAGAATACTAACTATTTTGCAGATTTAGCAAATCCATTAAGGAGAATGCCGTTATTAAATTTAGTTTAATCATGAAAGATTTATAAAAGTGTTAAAACAAAATAAGGAGAAATAAGGAGGAATCAAAGGATACTACTTCATAGGTAGTGTGGAAAACAGTTCAATGTAAATATAATAAAATACAACCCTAACCAAATCATGTGAGTATTTGTCAACCACTTGACTGTTCTGTCAATTATTCCCGTTCCATAAAGTTTAAACGAATTTCATGAAAAGTGTGCGTGCTTAGTGTGAACCAATGAGAATATATATATAGAATATATTTATACCGTCTGGTGGGGAAGTACCGTACCTCTTGGCGTATTATGAGGGTGACATAACTGATAAAGTGACGTTATGGATTGATAAACGAGACATAAACAAACATATCGACGACTTACCTTCCGTAGGAGATTTGGGGGGCGGGGGTGGCGAATCGCGGCGGATCGAAAGGCGGTACCATGGCGGCGGCGCACCTTTCATCGTCGCTGAGCTCATCCTCGAACTCGTCGTCGTCGAACTCGTCCTCGCTGAGTAGTGTGGCGGCGAGGGATGGGGTGGGGGCGCGCCAGGCGTCCGCCGCGGGCACCGCGACGGCTCGAAGCCGCGCTATGCAATCGTCAGTGGCGGAGGCGGCGGCCGCGACTCCAGTGGCGGGCGGATCCCATTTACCGTTCTTGGCTGGCGGGGCGTCGAGGTCCGTCGGCGCCGTCGACTCGAACTTGCGCTTTCCAACCGCAACCGCTGTCGTGGTAGCATGCAAACCCATCATGGCACAATTCTGCAACAGAAAGACAACCACCATTAAGATCACGTTCAAAAAACTCAAAAATATGTAGAATCAAAGCAAATAACACTAATATTTACTATGTATATATATTCTTGGTTGCATAACCACAACCACAGAACTATCAACAACACTACCATTGAACAGTTTTCGATATGTTCAACAACCATTGTCAAGATTGATTCTAAAGACACTGCCACTAAAACGACCTTTACAAATTATATCATTCACCATTTCTTTGAAAATAAGAGTGAGTTTAGACACTAACATAGCGTCTAATATCAAATATGTTAGTTTTATCAGTCGACATGTGATATTCTTGGTTGCATATCGACAACCATCGAACTTCATTAAAAAATATAAGGTATTTTTTTATTTAATGTGATAAGTTTTAACGGTAACTGTCTGTCGTCAGCTCCGACCAACAAGCATTACAATGTTAGCTTAAATACACGAATAACTAAGCTTGAACAACAGACACGGAGCTGTCAGTGTCAAGTTCATCCGTTTTGTCAAAGTCCGAATAACATAAAATAAAATATTCTAGATTGCATAACTGTAAACACCAACCCAAAAAACTTGATATGTATTATTAGCTAAAAAAAAGCGATTATTTCGCAAAAAGCGTAGCGGAGTCGTACCCAAGATTGTTTTTCCGGCCGGAGTTATCGTGGCGTCGCAAGAAGCGAGTCCGGATAGTGCATTAAACATTTAAAAAACATATTTTTTGGGGCGGTGATTGAACAAATACGTCGACAACAAAGGCGACGTTGTCACGCTTCGACCGTCCGTCGATTTTAAGCGGGACAAACAGCGAAAACTTTATTATTGACGATAAATAAACATTCGCCCTCGGCTACGAAAAAAAACCGGCGATTCGAACTAATTGCCGGAAACGCCAGTTGAGGAAGAATATATATCTAACCTCACTAAAGAGATTTAATGACATTTTTTTACTTGATTCTGGGGAAATTGAATTTTAATTAAATGTATGACGAAATTATGTATGATAATTGGTGAGTGTACTGTTATGACACTTCAGATAACAGGACCAGATGATTTAGATTGTTTTAAATGATGGTGATGCGTGGATATTTATGTTTAATGACGATAATTAATTATGTAAGTATGAACAGTGACCGTTCTTTTAGGGAAGATAATGATACGACTAATATATAATTCGTGTCGCCTCATAAATTAAAGATAGAGCGTCCTGGTGCACTGAAATTTTGAGTAAAACCGATTGGAAAATCACCGCGGCGACTGCGGCGTCACAAATTCGTGTTGTAAACGTGCGACGTCGAAAATAACCTTGAGGAGACGTAGTTTCTCATGACACAAGCTGGCTGGCGGCCTTCAAGGATACAAAACCGGCCCCGTTCAACAGCAACAACCGAGAACAGCTTGGTAATTTACAGAACGTTGTAAATTAGGTAGAAAGCTGCTGCTGTTGCTTAGAAGTCGCGGTGGTAAGACAACGGCGATCAGTTTCTGATTCTGTTTCCGTTTTGAAAGGGGGATAGGTGTAATTATTGGCGATGTTATTAGATATTTCGATATTCAGTGAAGTATTGAATACATTGTTGCCACATTGTACTGAAAATATAAGATTTAATCAAATAAAAAGTTTCAGGTTACGATGACATCTATGCTTTCCAAGAAAATACAAATAATGAAAGAAGAACGTTGACATTATTTGATCTACTAATCCAGCGGGTGTTTTGATTATTGTTAATTCATATTTCATGGTATTCTCAAACCGATAATGTAATATTGAAGTATATCGATTATTAAATATCGTTTATTCGCTCCCCCCGTTATCAACGACGTACTCAATTTAGTACCAGGAGACGGAGACGCTTTTTCGAAACAAAATAACCTCGATAGATGGCGTAATGTCGCCGCGTGCGTGTATTACGAAAGATTGTTCGAGGTTACCAACTGTAAAAATCAAAATTCCTGGTACGAGTAAGGCTGACGTGACGCGATACCAGTGTTATAAGCTTACACTGGCCGACATAGAAATCGGATAGTTTTTTTTACCTAGAACCCTAAACGATCTCACCGCGTACGTCGAGAGAGCGGGAGAGAAAAGAACGAAACAAGAGAATAACGACGACGACGACGATAATAGAAAAAGAACGGTCCTAGTTACGGTGAAACTGACGGTCTCTCGTAACCATAGTGTGGTGAGAGGAATTGGAAGCGTTGGTTGTTGCACAGTCGAGATCCGCGCATTTTATATAAGAGCGCGCGCTTTCTATTTGGCTTGTTTATTATTTTCTCTGGCGTTTTACCTTGTCGGTACGTTGCGTGTACCACTTTACCAACGCAGATATTCGGACCCGTTATTTTGGTTGGGGCGCCGCTACCGCGCCGACTGGCTGACTGACGTCCGTTCTATGACGCTCCGTTTTGATTTCGTGATCTCAATTTTTGAAACAATGTATTCGATTATGGTGGATGCGCCTCATTTGAGCCGTCCCGATCTCGCTCAGGACTCGACGAAATCAAAATCGTGTTGGTTCTTTCACAAAAAGACCGAAAGCTATCTAAAGCTCAAATTTTTATCATTCCGTCTTCCGATTTCCATTTTTGGAATAAATTCTTTCATTATGGTGGATACGCCTTGTTTGAGTGGCCTCAAATCGCACTCAGGACACTTACCGAAGTAAAAATCGTTTATATTCCTTCGAACAACACTGCGAACTATTTGAACCCTTATGATTCTCCGCTTTGATCTCAATTTTTGAAATAATGTATTCGATTATGGTGAATGCGCCCTGTTTGAATCGCCTCAATGGCACTCCGGGCACCTGACGAACTCAATGTCGTGTTTGTACTTTCGGAAAACACTGTAAACTATCTAAAGCTCGAGCCCATAACAGGGATCTTACAGAAACTTCTGAAATATCGTTGTTTTTTTTTTAAATAAAATGATTATATCTCTGCCTCCGCAATTTTTCCCAAAAGCCACACACAGACCGTTTCAGGAAGTGAAAGTCGTCCCACCGAGGTTCTCTAAGAAAAATATCTCGTCTCTGGCGTGGCTTTTTTGTCTAAAAATCCCTAGATATATAAAAATGGGGTAAAATTTGTTAGTGTATGCTGTAACTATTTTTTATTTTCTTTTGTTTCCCTTTTTCTGTTTGTAAGTTTGTCCTTCCTCTTGTCTTCTCTTTGTTCTTCGTTATTTAACGACACGTTTCTCTAATCTAGTTAGCATAAAACTATTCTTGAAATAAACCATCACTACTAAAGACCTGTGCTGTTTTCAATAACAATAGTATCAGTAACATTATCAAATATTACTATTATTACTAGTACTTCACAAAATATTTGTAATTTTTACTGACTATTGGTCATCATTCCTCTGAAATTAAGACATAAATATTAATTATTCGTTATTTGAACTTATTTCTGTTATGTTTCTTTTAAAACCTTTATTATTAGTGTTAGTTAGTTCTAGCTTTTTCTTAGTTGGTTTATCTTGTAAGCAGTTTTTATTTTATTTTATTTTATTTGTTACTCTTTTTCTACACCTGCGGCTGCTTCCTTTCGGATCCTCTTTGTTTTTCATTATTTGCCAACCTTTTCCTCTATTAAGCATGAAACTATTCTTCATCCTATCCTATTAGTTTCAATAACATTATCAAATATTATTATTAGTACATCACAAAATATTTGTGATTTTTACTAATTATTGATCAATTCGTCTCTAATTAAACACACATTCCTCTAAAATTAGACATAGATATTAATTAATTACTCAGCAGGCGTTGAATTCTATTCTCAATCAATATTCCGCCTTGTTTGGAGTCAGACACGTAAAAATACTTTCCGGAGAAGACCAAAGGATAACAAAATTTTAACATTATCTGAATTAGTATTAACATTCAGTGTAACGGGATTATTCTTCGTTTACCGCTTAAATAAAACGACGGACAAGTCGATTTCGAAACCGAAATAAATCCCTCCGTTGTCCTCGTGTCCACGACGGGCCGTAAACGGGAAACGGGAGCAATAGGAACGAGCGTTACGCAATCCGCAACGACCCATATAAAGACGAAAAGTTTTTACGGTCCTTCGAACCCAAACAAAGTGAAACAAAGGGGTTTGTCGGCGACGACGACAATGTCTACGACCATAACTGTCATGCCGAAGCACCTGTATCGAAAAATCGCACACACATACACACTGGCACGCGCGCCCAAGGACGTTGGGGCAGGTCCAGGGAGTAGTAAGTATTGTTCGACGTCGCCGAAACCACTTGCCATGCCAAACTAATTACGGGCGCCTATTTACGGTGATATTAAGCGGCCAATAATTCGAACTTTTAGTGGAAGTCACTTGATTTCGCTTTTATTGAAATCCGGTCGATGTTTGACGACTTCTGACAGTTTTATATCGTTCATGAGGCCTATATAAAAAGATTCGAGGCGATTTCCTTAACAGGTGTAAAATTATATATATAAATTCAGCTTCAATTGATATTTTAATGTTTAATATACGTGTAGTTTTTTTTTAATATTTCAGAAGTATGCATAAATAAATAAATAAATAATCCTTCAAAACATTAGTGCAATGAATAGGTTATAAACTGACAAATGTTGTTTTAGTGCTCTGCTTGCTTAGACAAAAAAACATTAAAAATCGCTGCTTAATATTTGATTACCCTGGTTGAAAATGAAGAATTGATAACTGAAGAATAGGAAGACGATCAGTAAATGAAGAGAATATAACAATAATCAGATTACGAAATATCAACTTAGGAAGAGAACGAAACATTGCAAATAATGTATTCAGAGAAGTAGATCGGTTGGAGTTGACATGATGACAGGCAATGGAGATAAGGAGGCATAGACAAAACCTGTGCTAATTATCTATTTATATTTTGAGCTTAATCGTGAAAAAACAGTAATTTTTAACAAAAATCGCCTAGAAATGTTATTAAGATATCTTGTGTAAAATTATGTGTATTACCAAGGCACAAAATATAAATAGCAAAAAACCTACTAACTAATAATTTACAAGAGCAAAGGCAATGTCAGCGATAAAAGTAATAATAGTGCTAGATAATTATAAATAAAAAAAAGTATGGAGAAAGCAACAGAAACTGATACAGATAAAAATAGAAGAGAACTAATAAACACAACAGAATAATAATTATAATGAGATAAACAAAAAGAAGCCACAGTTAAATAGAAAAAATCCATAGATCCGAAGAAAAATATTCCAATTCTTTACGATGAACTCTTGAATTAAATCGGTTAAAATTCATTTACGACCCTGACACCTGTTTAACAGTAATAATTTCTATAGACATGGTTAATCTTTGCATCTAAATAGATCAAATAACAACCAATCAAAAGGAAAATCAACAGGTACAACAACAAAAACGATGATCACATATTTCAAATCAGAATCATGTCATTCAATCAATCAATATAATTCAAAATAGTTAGAAATAAAGTTAGAAATTCAACAACCATCAGTTAAGTTTTTAACAAAACTATAATATTCGTTTGAAAACATATTTTAAATCAGCATCATATAATTCAAAATATTTACAAATTACAAATTAATAGTTACAAGGAAAGTTAGAAAATCAACAAGAATCACATGAATCAACATCAAAATTACGATATTGGTTTAAAAACAGCTACAAAAAAGCAATTACCCGGTAATGAATTAAATGGCTTAAAATTAATTCACGATCGTTATATTACATTTTTATATTCATAGACACGGTTGATCTTTGCATCTAAATACGGCAAAGTAACAATGTCTCCGTATTTCTTCTACCTAGGACCGAGTCGACTCAAACAAATTCGAAAAAAAACAACCCCCGGCCGATAGGGACGGAGGACCCACCCTAGAAAATAAAAATGTGCCGCGCAAAGGTCCGGAACCCTTATTCTTCGTCGGATAAGGGTCGGCTACCTGGGCTCTTTTGAAACGGAGGGACGCGCAGATGCCGTCGATTTCGAAGGAAACACTAGGCAAATGCCCCAGGTAGCGAGGCGTCTCGACCGTTTGCCGTCGGGGTTTTCGAAAAGCCCGCCGGTTCGTTCTTCCGAAAACCGATTGCCTTCACACATTAATTTACCAATAAATATAGAAAAATAACCTTATTGGTGAAGTTGTTGATGACTATAGCCAAATAATGTTTCACAATTTCAAAATATGAATGGATGTACGTTCATATTTTTCAAAAACAAGTGTTTCACATAATTTAGAACATCTGTAACTGTGATCCTAAACAAGTCACAACTGGTAGTTAAAAGAGAGCCATTATGATTAGATTTAATATAAAAATAATATAAAAACAAATGTCATTATACCATAATATAAATATGAGCCTAATAAAAATCGAAAATCAATATCTGAGAATGAGGTTTATAGTAAACTATATGTATATGTATGATTGTGATCTCAAACAAATCACTGATGATCAAAAGAAAACCCTCATGATACTTGATTGAATATATATTTTTTTGTTCTTCTACTATAACAATAGTTAAAATTTATTTTGAAAAAATAAATTATTATTTAATTTCTAATTGGTGTTTTTCTGGTGCCATCCTATCATGAAGAAAAATCAGCTTACAATCAATGGAATTATAAAAGAATTATCAATATCGTTCAAAACATTGCAGTTAGAAAACAAACAAGAATCAATTTAAACCTTCTAAAAAACTAAGATATTTGTTTGAAAACCTCTACAAAAACAATCTGAAACTATAGACATGAAAAGCAACTAGTAAATGTTTCTTTTTATATCGACAAAATTGTTGTCTTTAAAAAAACGAAAGGTTACACCACCACCACAGCTATATCGTCATACCAACTGATATACATCATGGAGAAACCCGTGATTCAGAGACGGTATACGTAATCGATAGAAACATTGCCTGGCGGAATCCATTTGAAAAATAATCCGTAGTGTTTTTTCGATGAAGTCTTGAATTAAATCCGTTAAAATTAATTCACGGTCATTACATTTATTAACAGTAACAATTTTTATATTCATAGACAATTTGACGCAATTAATTTTTGCATATATACAGATCGAATAACATCCGATCAAAAAGAAAAATCAATCTGTACAATAACTACAACGGTGTACTTTAAACCAGCATTATATTAACCAATCAATATAATTCAAAATAGTTAGTCACAAAGAAAGCTGGAAAGTCAACAAGAATCAGTTGAATCAACAAAACTAAGAAATTTGTTTAAAAACATTTTTTAAACCAGAATTATATCAATGAAATCAAAATAGTTAGTCACAAAGAAAGCTGGAAAGTCAACAAGAATCAGTTGATTCAACAAAACTAAGAAATTTGTTTAAAAACATTTTTTAAACCAGAATTATATCAATGAAATCAAATGAATATCAATGAATAATTCAAAATAGTTAGTTAAAGAAAGTTATAAAATCAAGAAGGATCAATTGAATCTTTAACAAAATAAGATATGTGTTTGAAAACATACTTTAAATTAATATGATTCAAAATAGTTAGGAAGAAAGTTAAAAAACCTGCCATTGTCGTGCTCTGTACTATCTAAGTGATCTAAGTGATACAACACCATATTCCTCTAGAAACCATAAGAAGTATAATTCAACAAGTTTGTGTTAAGTACTTTAGTACTGTTAGTGCACCCCAATGTGCGCACTCGCTCATTAGCTAAATGTACGACGTGATAGTAACGTGTGGAATAGGGTTAACAATATTTTATACAGAAGATCACTTAATGGAGTGATTTTCTACATGTCATATATATATATATATTTTTTTTTTGGTTCTACTAGTTTCATTCGACTGATTTTTAACGTTCTGGCTCTGTCGTCCTATCCGCGACCTTGACAAAAATGTACCTAATTTATGCCATAGATTTATATGTAATATATATAGTTTTTGAAAACTGCTCCAAGCTATTTATCTCCGTCCTTTCCTCTCTCACAATTTATACAGGAAAGGGTTCGTACATCTTTGTCTGATATCACGAATTAAACAAAACAGTCGAACCGTGTATTTGACTGAAAACAGTAATTACTTTTTTCAGTCGCTAGTTTTTTGACTATCGATTGTTTCGCCTGTTTTCAGTCGATAGTTCCCAACGCTAGTTAATATCAAGAACTATCAAGAATAAATGATACCAAAAAAATACACATCATCAGTTCAGTTCATCGCCTGAATTATTATGTGTTCAGTACAACTGAGTCAGTATAAATATTGGCAGAATTTCGGTTCTTCCCTGCGGCTCTTTCTCATTCGCGCTCGCCAAAATCCGAACCCCTTCATTCTATTTCCAGCGAAAGAGCGCACGAAGAACTGTAGAGGGGGCGGCGAGGAGGGTGACAGACCAAAGGCTGGGAATAAGGGGAGGGGACGCAGGCCTACGAATTTAACCGGCGTTTTTACCGACAAGGACGGCTACCCTCGGCTGTGCGTGAGGGGGAAAAGGACGGCGGAGCGCGCGCGCGTGTGTGTATGTGTGTGTGTATGTGCGGGGCGACATCGACAGGGGGATGAGGGATCGGACTGGCCCAGATGGTCCTTCTATCGCGTTTGTCGTTGTCAGCGTCGAATGAGGGCCCAGGCAGGGGTGTTTGGAAATGAGGGTAGGTTTTTTTTTCGAAAAACGAGGAGGGGAAGGGGAGTTTTGAATATAATGGCTTTTTGAGGAATATCAGGCCGGAATTTATAGGAGAGATTGTCCCGAATATTTCCCGTCTTTTATTATTTGTTATAACTTTTCTCGAAAGTAAGAACAAATGTTAAAAGTATCGAACGGCGGGGGCAGGGCAAGGACCTCCAGTAGAGCAACAGTCGTTTCCTGGCGATACGGCTCGATACGGTCCGGTCCTGCCCAAGAACGGCGAGGCCGGGATTAGTGATACCAACGCCGAGAGGGGCCCCACCGTCGTCAGCAGGGTGAAACCCCTATTCCGAGGGAACTACCCGTCAGCCCTTCGCTCTGTCTATTCGACCAGGAATTTATAGCTGTCGCCGACTACTACTTTTAGAACGGTTTAGGTATATAGATATCGTTTTCAAACTACAGGATGGGACATCTGATTTTTCCTTGTTCAAACATCGCTATTCCAAAGACCAATCGGTCTCAAATTAATTAGTAGAATCATAGGCTCTTTAGTAAAAACGTCAATTGCAGGTTTTACCTCAGTCATCATAATAATCCATACAAACATTTCTCCATGTGTTTTTTTTTTAATTTAGACTAACCGGATAACTGAGAGTTTGATACCTAATCCAACGGTTTAAAATATGCAACCATCACCATCAATGGGACATAAGCTTGATGAGGTTTCAGATTTTACTAATCAAAACGTCCTGGGAAAGTTTGACTTGTAATTAGTGACTGAAAATTCAATATTATTACTGTAAAGCAATGAAAATGTTTTTCACATATTATCATCTGCTGATTTCAGTGAAGTGACCTTTTATATACTCTACCACTTGTGAGATATTTTTATATATTGATATTTTTAGTAAACCTGATAATTGTCCAAATCTAGAGGACCACGGGGATATGAACAAGATGTATTTCATGATTGGTTCGTTATGGGCATGCGCATTACTTGCTAATTCTATGGTTATGTTTGATAAAAAATACGAGTTTTTTATTGCTTATCGAAGAAATGAACAAATTACGGTAAAGCTTAAGAGGTTATAACACTAACCTATTAACTATTGTCGCTGTATAATTAACTGCAGTTTTTAGATGTACTCTAATGTAATTTGATAACATTTTTTGTTCAATTTTGTATAGTATATGTATATATAAATATTATATATATGCATATATATATTATAATAAAAATTTAATCTGACAATATCAACAATATTACGAGGATCAGTGTTATTTCCGCCGGATTGGTTGGTGCAATGGTAAAGGCGACAGGACGGTCCACCTATTTTTGCGATAGTTCGGGTTCGAATTCTGCTGGGACATGGTCGTAAATTTAGCCGGCGACTATTTCCTGTTCTTAGATCTCAAAAGAATGCTCGCTGGGAAGAAATATTTGTCGAAGGAAGAGCTGATCGCCGAAACTGAGGCCTATTTCGAAGCCAAGGACAAATCGTACTACAAAAATGGTATTGAAAAGTTGGAGGGTCGCTATAATCACCCTTGAAGAGAATTATGTTGTCGATGAATTATTAAGTCTTGTTTACTTCCCCGTGATCTGTTTGAAGTATTTGATTAAGAAAACATAATTAGCAGGAATTAACTCAGGAACAGGAGGAAACATTCTTTTTTATGTTGGACAGTACAATATTCGTAACGATAACCATCATCAGTGATCACGGCGTCATATAATAACGAAACGGAGCTGTAAAGGGTTACGATTCAAAGACCCCGCGGTAAGAGACAACACACGGGGGGAAGCCAGGGGTGGGGGGAGTACTCGGAACAGTTTGTTTTGTACGCGGAAAAAAATATATATCGGTACGCCTAAAATCGTCTCTTTAAAATTTCCCTTTTCGTTGTCGTCTCCGTCGAAGCCGGCGAACTGGGGGGAGGGGGAGCCGCGAGGGGGACGTTTCCTCATTAATTTCATCGCGCCAGAACGACGACGCCGGCGGGGAAAGGACGGGGAGGCGGCTACGGGGGCATCCAGAACAAGTTTTTCCGAAGGGGGATGGGCGGGCGACGGGGGCTAGGCGCTGGAGAGAGGCACACGCAAAAATATATTCTGTTATTCGGCGTTCCGTATTATTCCTCCCGTTTGGAGACGGTCGCCGAAGATGATTCGAACGTGGGCAGGGAGGGGGTCGACGAAATGAAGGGGAGGACGGCGGGGGTTCCGTGCCGCCTTTGATTAACGCGACCGGGGAGATGATATCTCTCGGACGGGTTGGTTCTCGGTGCCGCGTATTCGCCCGATTGGATATCGGGTGATGATTTTTCGTAATTTCGTCGGAATCCGTGTTTATTGGGTCACAACGCGGGTATAAATGGTGGAGTACGACACTTCTCGTGTTTCTACAACTTTTTAATGATCAAATTACGATAACAAAATGTCATAACGGGATAAAAAAGAAAAGCCTTACAACATGGTACTAATCTCATCAGATTTTATGATTTTTACATTGATATTAAAATTTAAAAGAACAAAGGTACGGCAGATTATTAAGTTACATATTAAGAGTTATAAAATCCAAACAGCATCAATCTTGTTAGTTAGAATGTTGGCTGTCATTTCTTTTTCTATAACAACACATTCTCAACGACATCGAATAAGAATTAACATATGCCAAAATTTCACCCTGGAGAATACACATTTTATTGCAATTAACCATTTGGGGCTGTATAATGTATGTAAGAAATGCAAATATATTTCAGTATTGTTTCTGTATAAATATGGTGTTTTTATATAAATCGAATATCTGGTAAAACTCAGTTTTTATTTCAAAATTTGCAATAAAATTTTCTAATAAAATATGCCTTATTATTTCAAATATTTTCCAAATTTTGTTTGCTTAGTTAAACACAATTACAAGATTTGTAATTATTAAAATGTACATATAATTCAACAGTTAAATATCGATTTTTTTTTCTAGAATGTCTCCTTTCTACCAACTGGGGTTATCTGTACTGTGGGCTCCGAACCACGGTCCTCGGCATTAAGCCTACCGACTGGCGAATAACCAACTTAGGTCTTGCCCAAGCCTGGTTACTGACGTGATTGGGATCATTTTCCTTGTCGAATTCTGCTCTCTTGTCTTTCACAAACCAGCAGTATTCGAACCCGTGACTACGCAACGGTAGGAGGACTACCTTTAATAGTCTTTAAAAGGAGTTCTACGATTACTATTACCGTTGGCAATAGTAATATATGTTTGACTATAGCTTTTTAATTTCATGGGACTAAGGTTCTCCAATAGCGAGCGACATACAAAAAAAAATATACTCAAAATTTCGACATCAGTTACAAAATTAAATGTACGCCCCTGCACAGAACTTGACAGGACAGTGCTTGTTCTCTAAGAGTTTACATAAATAAAATTGCGCATGTCTTAAACCGAATCATTCCTTCTAGATAGTGTACGCTCATATTGGCCCGATTTGACGACGCGTGATTACAATCCCGGCGTTCCTCTTCGATATTCGCGGGTACGCGACCGAAAAATAGCAAGACTATGGTCCCGGAGTCGCTTTTTTCGTCCGGAATAAAAGCCAGAAAAGGGAGAGGGTTCCGGAATTTCTTTCTACCCGCTCTGGCGGCGGGACGACGACAACAAAAACCGACGACGCCGCTAAAAACAACCCCTGCGAGCTAAAAGGAGAAAATGCCGGCGTCGTACCGAATTAAAACGCGACCCTGGCGCCTACGGACGCCGCGTCCGTTTTTTCGACGGAGTGGGGGCGACGCCGAATAGGTCGTATGGCGTAGCCGGTTGCCACGGGCGACGACCAATAGCGAGCGTTAACCCCCCTTCGCCGCAACCGCGCGCCGCCACCGTTCGATCCGGACGGAGGCGGCGGGAGACGGAGGGGGGATTGCACGACGATAAGGGGATTTTCGACGTGGTACGGCAGAAAAAAAGAGAGAAGAAAACGGGCAAAAAACGGGCGACTGGTGGAGGGTTTCGTAGAATTCGCTTCGAGCGCGATATACTCCGACCGAAGTTGGAAATTTCATCCCCCCGCGACTTTTCATGACGGGATCGGGTCTCAAAAATAAATTTAGAGTATCCCATCGGTTTGGATATAAGAAAATTACCAGAGTGGATATTTTTTTCCAGAACTACCAACGAAGACGAAAGTAAAACTGCCAGATTTTTTTTCGGGGGAGAGAAAGTGTCCAGGAACCCCGCAACGGACTTTTTCCCGATCGTATAACAACAATATTCGGGGGAGAGATGGGGTGACGTTGCGCTACACACGCCGAATTAAATTTTCAAGCGGCTATTTCGAAATAGCGCGACCCGTCGACCCACCCCACCCGCACGGCTCCGCCCGCCACGCGCAAACTCCGGTAGGCGTAGCTAGAACTCCCCTCAAAATATCGATATCGATACGGAGGCGGCGGCGGTCCCCCCCCCCGTCTCCCTCCGGGGAACCGGGGAAGAAAAAAAACACGTGGCATCGCCGCCGCGTCAGCAGCAGTAACAGCCCTAACGCAATTATCCGTTATTTTGTTCGTTCGAAAACCGAGCGGGCGGCGGGGGGTTGGAGGGTAGAGACGATGATGACGACGACGACGACGACGAAAAAGAGGGAGAGAGAGAAAGACGGGGTCGGTATTATTCGCGGGAGATTGCCCCAGGAGACTTCGGGGGAGCGTTCCTGATAGCGGGCGCGCGTGTGTGTATATGAGCGTTTTTTTTCTCGGGTTGGTTGTTCTTGTACTCGAAGATACCGGGGGTCGAGGAGTACCTAGACGATACTGGAAAAATATCCATATTTTTTGAAAAAAAATCGATAGATAGATCGATCTTTCAGCTTATATTTAAAATATCGATGTTAAAAACCTATGGTTTATCGAACCTAAGTAGTGTCCAATTTTTAAATTTCTCGTTTGAGATTCCTAAACATCAGGAACTTTTTCCGCGAAAAGTAGGTCTGCAGTGAAAAAGGTTCGATACGGAAACTTAGGGTTTTCGAAGGAGCGTATCGAACTTTTGCTGTGAGACTTCTCCCACCAATGACCAAACACTTTTTTCGTGAAAACTAGGAGTGAAGAGATATCGATACTGTTTAAAAAACTATCGATATTTTCTTCGGAGTTCGCCGCTATCCCTAACATAATATATCCCGACGCGATATTCGTTGCTAGTCGAACGACCTTCTTTAGCCCGGCCTCCGCTACTTCGTCGTATATAGCCGAACCAACCGGCTAACTAGCAGTCACGAAATCCGTACGGAATATCACACACAGCGTTGCCGTGCTTCGCATGATGATTCAAATCAAACACAATACAAGTTTGAAAACGTATCTAGTCGTTAACGTTACTGGATATCAAAAATTACCTAATTTACGATATAGTTCTGTCGTCCAGGTCGTCAGAATGAAGCCTCCAAGTCCAGGAAAAGCATCCTCACCTGAAACCAAAAAAAAAATTAATTACCATTAATCCCATCCCATTTAGTTGCATAAACTCGTCGAAATCGAATTCGTACGATATCTGATCAAGACCCGCAAATAAGATTTGTTATTTATGATATTTTATTTAATTAAATTAGAAATATCTCATCCTGTGATGATTCCTCCCTCTACAAGAACCAGAAAAGTTATTAGCGCGCCCGTGATACGAAACGCGCGTGATACTACCGCTATTAATTCGAAAAATATTTGTCGTTGTAATACTTTTGGGTTATCCAAACAAAGACCCCGAAAAAACGTTGATTATTGTTCGTCGCGCAACGGCGAGGAGGCGGCAACGTTGCGGCGAGAGGCCCCGGCTGGGTTCGACGCAGAGAGAGAGAGAAAGAGAGCGAACGAGAGATTGGCGCGGGAATCGGCACTTTTTTCCGAACCACTTGTTTACCGCGTTGTCGCGATGGGCGGCTAGATGGCGCTGCCCGGCTCGACGCCGTGGAACAGCCAACGTTATTCGACGGAACGCTGAAAATAAAACGAAGCGTCGCTGAGATCATAACCTAAAATAGACGTGCGAGGACGGACGACGGAGCGAGAGGCGGTTTTTTTGGATTACGACTCGAAATTGGGACCCCATGCTTGTGTCGGGTCGGTATGCGATGCGTCGCATTTTACTCGACGCTCGATGAAAATAATCATCCCGTCACGGAGTTATGTCATGATTCCTCATCGGCATCAGTCAGAAATTCGAGTTACACCGCCTCCTAGATCTTAGAATGATTTAAAAGGGGTTATGTTCATTGAAAAAAAACCCCGTCCATCTTTTGTTGTCATTTTAGTAAATGTTGGCAACAATATTTTTAGTATACAACATAAATACGCAAGATTATTAACACATACCGTGTGCCATGAAAGGAAATAAATCAGAAAATATCAGCGAGGTCAGACCAATATAGTATTATTAAAATATCGATACTTCTTTGACAATATCGATTATTTATTTGCACATTCCTAATATTCGGGGCAATTTTTTTAAATACCAGGAAAAAAAGAATGAGAATCCTGAAAAAAAGTTCGATTGTTCTCTAGGACGGAACTGAAGTTTTTGGTACGAGAGATTCATTAAAAATAAATATCGATATCGTTTAAAATATTTCAAAAATATCGATATTTTTTCGCCCCGATCCCGATCCTAGTTTTTCACGAAAAACTATTTTAAGGGCGTAAGAGAGAATTATGTAAAAGTTCGAAGTTCGACTCGAAAATGTTCATCAAAATCATCAAAAAGGTTTTAAATATCGACATTTTCTTCAAAACAAAATTACAACAAGAAGGAGAAATGCGAAGCTCGATACTCAATTTTAAAACTATCGATAATAATAATAATAATCGATAGTTTTTGACATCCCTGGTATCAAGTTCAGTTTAGCTTGAGCACAAATTTACTTTGAATATTACTAATAACATATCAACATTTCAAACATATTTCTCGCATTCAGTCCGTAAACTATTGGGCTTGGAATCGGGACATCGTGATTCCTCATCGATATCAATCAAGATTAACGGCGAACTAGCGATGTCTCGTCGCCTAGACCCAGGAAAGCCGCCGGTTAATAAAAGATGCAATCCTATCGCGTGTCCTTGTCCCGAAAGCAACAGGATCGGCGAGATATACGGGCTGCGGGGGGGCGGTATGACAAACTTAAAGGGTTAGGCGCATTGAGGAAAATGTATTGCGGGCGATGAATGAACCTAGTAACTATGTGGGTCGGATTCGAACATATAGGACGGCACAAAATGTATCTGCGGCTGATATTTGGCGCGGTAGGAATTCGAAATATCCGGTATACCTGTAAAAACATCCGATAATAATCTGTACACGTCTATATCAAGATTTTCAGCGCATTACTGCATACGAACGGTATCGTGTTTTATTATATTTTGCGTCTTGGGACATCGATGATTCAAATCAATCGCCTATTCATCCCGTAAGAGGCCGTTTGATCTCCGAGAGAGCCAGAGCATTAGTATTTATGCACATCGTCGGCGATACAATCGAACGCGGGCGCGGAAAAACGGCACGACGCGTGCCGGCAACTCACACACACACATAAATACAAGAGAGAATTGTGTGTATACGTCTGGTGTGCAATAAAAAAGGGGGCGGGCCGCCGGTAGCTTGCCTATTTATTGGAAGTGCGACATACCTGTCGCCGGGAGTCGGGTCAGTGTCGTCGCAGAGGGCCGTGGTGATTGATGATCCGTTGTTTTTGCGCGATTTGGTCGCGACGAGGTCATGGCCGTCGGCTCGTTCAATTGTTTCCGTTTTGTTTTAATGGTCGCCGTCATCGCCGCCGCCTCGAATTGTTTATTTTACGAACAGGTGTCGACGGATGTGGAGCACTACGGAACGCGGTGGAACGAGCGAATAAACGATTGGAATCCCTCGAAATGTTCAAGGAAAACAAATAAATATGCATTCGGGTTTTTTATCGACAGATATCAACGGTTTATTAATGATGGTGAAGTGAGGACAATATTTTGTACTCATTTTTATGTTATTCTCCACTCATCATCACCATCCCTCTGATAAATAATATATGTCTTTCATGTTTCTGTTATTTAACTCATATTGTCATCTCGATCATATACACAAAATTAATGACCAGTTCTTCGTAGGATTCAAACTATCACCCCAATATTAGATGTAATATCGAAAACAACATCAACATTGTTGACAACAACAACAACAACGACGTTGATTCGAAGTAGAATTTTCATTGTTGAGTTTATGAATATAATATAAATAGTTTTTTATACCTCACTATTGGGATCACAAGTTTTTTGTGTAAAAAACTGAAAATTTATTATGACAGAAAAACACGTTTCTTTATATTTGTTTTCACATCTTTCAGATGCCTGAAGTTTGAGTGCCTTCTAAACAATCCATGGTTCATCGCTAGAAACAAACAATCAAGGGTCAATGTCGGGTAAACAAGTCCGACCCCGGTTTTCTATTTAACATAAAATATACGCGTTTTCATTTGTCCCCTTTTTTGAAACCAAACTAATTTGTACTCCCAGTCACTGAAATATCAGCGCATACAGTCCTCCGCTCCTTCTGAAGATTGTCACTTTAATCTTATATACGAAAAACGCAGAATATTATATGGTTATTGTAAAATATCACCTGAATCATATACAAACTTGTCCGAAGGACCACGACTAGATTTCCGTATTAGAAGAAGTTTATTTGATGACGTAAGAGTGTCGGCAACATTTTCGGATCTTTTGAGTGCCGCCCAAATAATCAATGCGCCATCAATACAAACAACTAATAATTTGAAAGGTCAATGTCTGGTAAACAAGCCCCACCCCGGATTTTCATTCAATGTAAAATATCATGGATTTTCAAGGACGTTTATGACTTATCCCCCTTTTCGGACTAAACTCATTTATACTCCCGATATATGAAACGTTAGTACATGCAACCGTCCGCTTTTCTGAAAATTGTCATTTTAATCATATGCACGAAAAACCTGCCATATACGGCATATGACATAATTATCGTAAAATATCATCTGGATCATATACACACTAGTTTGAAGAACCACTTCTAGTTATCCAGTAAAGGGAATATTAGTACATATAATCGATCATATACACATTAGTTCGAAGGACAACTTCTCGTTTTCCAGTATATGGAACATTAGTACATATAATCCTTCGCAACTTCTCAAGATTATCACCTTAATCATATTCACGAAAAACGCAGAACGTGGCTTCATTATCGTAAAATATCATCTCGATCATATACACACTAGTTTGAAAGATCACTTCTCGTTTTCCAGTATATGAAATATTAGTACACATAATCCTCCGCATCTTCTCAGAATTATCACCTTAATCATATTCACGAAATACGCAGAATGTGACTTGATTATCGTAAAATATCATCTCGATCATATACAGACTAGCTCGAAAAAACACTGGCCATTTTGCAGTAGACTTCCGTCTCTTTTGACGATTGTCACCTTAATTATATTCACGTGAAACTCTGAACGTGATACGATGAACGCAAAATATCATCTCGATCATATACAGACTAGCTGGAAGGACAACTACCCGTTTTCCAACTATCTCGGTTGGCCCGTCGTATTTACATCGTTCATTCGACGACGGAGCGGTGACGACATCTTCGGATTCATTTTCACTCTTTATATCCTCACCGTCACCACCCCCGGCGCCTCGCGACCCCGAAAAAAAACCCAGAAATAAAAAAAAGGTCGGGATCAATGCCGTCGCCTCGACGTACCCTTCGGTCCCTTTATCCGGGCGGCCCGAGGGGGGAGGGTTTAGAAAGGGACAATTTCGTCGGCCACACATACACACACGCTCTCAGTCGATTCACATATGCATCTCGTGGCGCTGACGTGAGTCGATTTAGGTCAGGGACCTTCTGCCGTCACGGTAAAAGTTGGCGGCACACACACGCGTTATTAGGGAGGCGGTAACCGCCGCCGTCGTCGTCGTCGCCGCCGTCCCCTCCGCCCCCGCACTCCCACTTTCTTGCGAAACGTCGGAAATTTACTACGAATTATGTTGGAAAGTTGTGAGGGGATCCTTGACGGTCTTATATCTTGTCGGCGACGCCCAAGGCCAGTAAGTCAGCGTCGTTACGGAATTATTACGGCTGTGGAAGTTTATGATCGACATGACAGTTTAGGACGGCGGTCGGTGACTTTTTCGCGACGACTTTCGATTCCGAACGGGAAAAATCGTAACGATAATAAGGTCAAGGTAGCCGGGGCGAGATGAAGACAAGCGAAAGAGTAACAGAAAGGATGAAAAAAAAACAAGCAGAAACGAGAGAAACGGAGGAAACGCCTATGGGCGAAGAGAGTAAAAGGAATGGCGTTTTAATAGGCAATTTGAGTTGGTGAATGGGCCGAATAAGGAGCCAGCCAGTTAGCCGGCCCTTCCCCCACGGCATCGGTCGTGTGCCCGTCGACAATAACGGGTCCGACTTGTTGATGAGATAAATTATACGCCTAATTGGATTACGTAAACATTCCGTCCGTCTGGTTGGGCCTTTCTCAATTTTGCATTCAATGGCCCATTTAAAGTTTACACACGCGGACCGATTGAGGTCGCGTCGCACGGCCCCGCTTTCTTTCCCCCCTTTTTTCATCGATTTCCACGGTTTAGAACATCGATATATTTTATCACATCTTTCTCCGCCGATTTGTATTATTATATCTAGCAATTATCTTAGAATGAACATATTTCCCTATTGTACATTTCCCCCTATTTTAAAATATTAATATATATTATCATAATTTCCTCTACTGATTTTAACGATTATTTTAATTATCACGGAGAATCATATACAACTATCAAAGGAGCAATTTAAAAAATACATATACCTATTATTTTCGAATATAAGAATTATCATCTAGAATCATATAGTTGTATATTAAAAAACCACTAAAAACACACATCTATTATATTTCAGATTATCAATATATATCTTTACATAATTTTCTATACCGATTTTGACGGATATTTTAAATTGTCACCTTGGATCATATACAACATATTGATCATAATGTTCAAAGCTATTAAAAAACTACAGGCACATCCCTTTTTACACGTACCATATATTTTTTATTATCATATTTTTCTAGGCCAATTTTGGTGATTATTTTAAATTATTATTTGGAATCGTATACAACCACTAAAAAATACACATAACCCATTTATATGTAATGAATACTACTACTTGTATTTATCTCTGCCGATTTTGATAATTATGTTAAATTAACACCTTGAATCATATACAAGAATAAAGCTTAAAGGTTCTTAAAATTTGCAATAAAAAACGGTTAGATTTTCTAGCTCGAAGATCTTTAGAAGTTGCAATTAAAAAATTACCAAATTCGTAGGAATATGGTATATATGAGCATCAGGAGAATTTATCATTATATATAATATTAGCTCATTAACGTAAAGCGGTATCATTCGATGATGTTTTCATACGTTGGCGACAATCGATATTCACGTCAATATTACCAGTTAAAATGATTAAAATCAACAATTGATATCAATGTTTTGGCAAAATTATTAACTTATTATAAAAATTATATATATTGAGACCGAAAGATCAACTGTGAATATAAAATATTCGATCGTTTGTACTAATCCGTAAGTTACTATATACCTTTACTGATATTTGTATCAAATTGTCACCTAAATCATATACATATAGTAGAAACTTTTTAAAATAATGATGGAATCTCGTATTCCTTACAACATCTTTTAATGTAAAATATATAACAAAACATGTTTTAACAGAAATATCATTGAACAGTCATATATTTCGCGATTATTTAAAAGTTATTTGAATTGTCACTTAAATCATATACAAGAATAAAAGCCAGAAGGTTTTTTTAGGATCATCTGTGAATATTATATACATTGTTTGGATCTATATACATTTTCTGATATTTGTTTCAGATTGTCACCTAAATCATATACAAGAATAAAAGCTAGGTTTCTAAAATTTGCAATAAAAAACGATTTTCTCAGCTCGAAACCTTTAGAAGTTGCAATTAAAAAAATTATTAAATTCACAGGGATATGATATATATGAGCATCAGGAGAATTTATCATTATATGTAAAATTAACTCATTAAATCGTAAAATGGTCGTAAAGTGGTATCGTTCGATGACGTTTTTATATGCCGGTGAGAATCGATATTCCCAGTCGTACAAATACACGCACACATCGCGATGTATGTCAACATCGGATACGGTAGTGTCTCGGTGGTGTTGACGGAAGCGACCTCGGCGTATGCAAACCACGCCATCGCCTCAATCGAATCATGGCCCCCATCGAGTTCGTGACTGATAGACGGGACGAGATTCGGAATGCACCGCATCATCGCAAAAGGAAGCGGCCGTCGCCGCCACCGCCCCCTCTCTAC
This sequence comes from Rhynchophorus ferrugineus, assembly GCF_030347505.1. Taxonomy (NCBI): domain Eukaryota; kingdom Metazoa; phylum Arthropoda; class Insecta; order Coleoptera; family Curculionidae; genus Rhynchophorus; species Rhynchophorus ferrugineus. The sequence goes on from NW_027472587.1 coordinate 16,563,716, forward strand.
GCCCGCACCCTCGCCACAACCGCCGCCGCCGCCTTCTTCGACATGAATGGAATTCACTCTCGATTTCGCGCGTCAATATTTATGGTGCTCGCATTACCGGCGGCTGTTTCACATAAAAAGCGAGCTCGTTTGCGAGCGACCGACCTATCGGCGTTCGGAGCCAGCGTCCTATTTGTTTATGTTTTGATTTTTCCAATTCCGCCCCTGGGCCCCTCGGGGGACGGGGGACCGTACGGGCGGCGTCGGCCGCAGCCGACGGTTGTTTTTGGACGCGTCCGCCGGTTCGGAAGTAGATTTCTGTGTCAGTCAATCGGATTTCCGATTCGGATATATCGATTCCGATATTGTTTCATACAAATGACCCTGGACGTTTCTTCAGGCTTAATGTCATCAGACGTACCTTCGGTTTTATCCATATTTTTAAATTCAGGATGCCGAAGAGTTTCTGACAATGAGAGCTGAACTACAATGGTAAAATACATGATACGATGGTTACTATTTATATTTCGGGAATTGGCAACACTGTTGTCATGTGAGTTCATCTGAAGGTTCCATCGTAAAGTTTGACATTTTTGACGATATACGTACTCAGAACATTTTGTCGTACGGACGCTATATTTTTATTTTAAATTTAGTTGAAAGTTTCGTCTCGACAAAAAATTAGTTGAATCGCGAACATTTTCGTGCGATGATTTTTTGCGAACTGATTATCATCACAGCAAGAGTGTATCAATCGACTTAATTTGACTTTTGGCGATGGAGCTCCATCAAAAACCACCGAGTATCGCTGGTTTAGCGAATTCAATCGTGGTCGTAGTTGGCTGTCCGACGAGTTTCGTGAAGGTCGTCCAAAATCGGCTGTTGTGCCAGAAAACATCGATGCTGTGTACGAAATCATTAAGCAAGATCGTCATATCACCTACTGTGAGATTGAGGCATCCCTAAGCATTAGTTCCACTAGCATATATGCGATTTTACATGAACAATTTAGCTCCTCGAACATTCCTACACTACATCAAGTGCATCTTTAGATTAAGGCTATACACATCATACCTCAGTAGTCCCAGCGGTTTGATAGAAGATATAACATAACTAAATTACATTCAAGCCCAATGTAGGTACTCTAAAATACAACATTCGATATCACAACACACGATCGATAGAGCCGAACATATCTGTCGTTAATGAACGCAATAATTAACAAAATACTTAATAAAAAACGAACGCAGTTTTCAAGTTCACAAAACTGTCCCAAAACAACAAACAACGCCAGGGGTATGGAAATATTTACGAAGTTGAACTGACTGAAAAAAGAAGACCGAAAAAGTTCCGATATAAATCAGACGGGTCGATGGATTGCCATCTTAATAGTCGGGCGCCTCGCAGGAAAACCATTAAAAACAGGTCAGGAATTCCCCCGGCTTTCGTTCGTGTCGGTGTTAGACGAGAGGGATTCCAATAGGCAGGGAGGGGGTCGTCGACCTGAGGACGGCCGTTGTTATTATTTCGAGGTGATGGTGCCGCTCCCGTTCCGAGACGTTACGATCATCCGTTCACCACCACCTGCGCCAAAACGGCCATCCGGTGATTTATGGACCCAGTGCGTGGTATTAGCGAGTGGGCCAATTACTGCTTCGTGACGTTGGCGATGGTGTAAAAGTCGAACGCGCCGTGTAAGATCGGACGTGGGCTTTTATTTAGGTTAATGGGGCTGGTGAGGATTTACGCGACGGCCGAAGGTCGTGCGGAAGGCAACACCTGACGCATAACTTCTGACGGGACAGCGTTAAGTGACAATTTACCGAAGCGTATTCGAATAAAAACCTGCGACAAATGTCTCAACAAAAATCATCCGCTCTATTTATATGTTATTATGTTACAGTTAATAACAGTAATTTTTCAAGTCTTATAGAATACTCTGTTGTATTTGATTCAAAATTATCCACAGAATAACAGATAATTCCATACTTTTTCCAACAGAACCCCAAAAATAATATTTAAACATTTTTGTTAGAATAAATTAAATAATAAAAGGTATTAAATAAAAAAGTATGATAGCGGAGCCTATGTGTTACTCAATTCTTCTAAATACCTGTATTACTTAAACGATCGTATCAAATTTATCATCTCGATCATATATATCTCGATAAAACAACAGAACATCATAAATAATAAATTAAGACCACTGATCGATAATTAATCCCACTATGATGAATATAATGATATTTGCATGCTATTTCCCACAAATGTATCACCTTGCTCATATACATGTATATTAGCTCGATAAAACAAAAAACGAACAGATAAAACCGAAATACCACTAAAATATAATAAAATCTATGTTTTATTCCGTTATTATGAACATTTATTTTATTCCTACCAGTTATACCAAATGTATCATTTTGATCATATATATTCCCATCAAACAATATATTATATACTCTAAGACGATTATAATATTGTTCATAATAAACATAATATGAACATAATAAAATATCTATGAAAATTTCTCACAAATTATCACTTCAATCATATATAGATTAAATTAGCTCAATGAAACTGGAAATTAATAGTTAAAACCAAAATTCAATCAAAATATGATGATATTTATCCAATAAATTAATGGTTAGCAAAGGCTAAGACACCTAGATCATATATATATATATATATATATATATATATATATATATATATATATATATATATATATATATATATACATATCTATTAAGCAATATAATTCAATAAATAATAAATTAAAATGATCATCAGTTTGTTCATGTATAACATATAGGTATCTGTAATGTCCGTTATTTCTCACAAATTTATTAAATTATCACTTAAATCATATACAGATATGTTAGCACTAAGAAACAAAAAAATGGAAAAAAATTAATAAAAAATGAGTCAATAAAGAGTATTCATTATTTTTCAAGCTTATTACATTATCACCTAGATCATATATATCTCAAATAAGTAATAGAAATACAATAAATAATAAAACAAAACGTATATAGACACAAGCATTATAATGAATATAAAGTTTCGATAATATTTGTCACAAATTTATCAAATAATCACTTCAATCATATACAGATATATTAGGTATATGAGGCAAAAACCGTATAGTTAAAACCGAAATTCCATTAGAATATGGTGATTTTCATCAAATGAATGAATGTTTAATAAAGAGTATATACTATTTTTGAAAATATATCCAATTATCACCTAGATCATATCTGTATTAGCTGGATGAAACGACAGAACAAAACGATCATAGTCTTATAATTTGGGCCTGAACCTTCACTTCAAGTCATATAAATTGGTTCGAAGAACAACATATGATATATTGAATATTTAATATGAAATAGATAATATTTTTTTATTCAATCGACTAAATCATATAGGACTAAACAAAATCGATTAACCTTTAAAAAATCGAAATAATTCCCGTTTGTTTATTAATTTCCGAGCGTATGCCAGCCCCACCCGCCAAGAAATATCGGAGATCGCATAAATCACCTTAAAACGTAAACTATTAACCGGTGAAATGTAATTAAATGGCGCCAAACGGTCTCGTCGAGCAGAACGCACCGGCGCAACAGCCATTGTCTCGACGAATTTTTTATATTTATTATATATATACATAAACAAATACATATCGGAGCCTATTACGTGATTTATGACGGAATCGTAAAATTCATCATATCGGCCATTCATAAAAATGCGAGCGGCCGGCCCGGCGGCCCGAATTTGCATCGGGGCGGTACGTGTACGTACGTAAGGCGCGCGTGAACTTATTGACGGACGACGTTATCCGAAGAACAATCGGTAGAAAAAAAGGAAGATCGACATCTATCGACCGGCGCACGTCTGATTGCCTTGAGGCAGGTCGGAAAACGCGCCAATTATTAATTATAGTGATAGTATTTTTATGTTAATGTTGTACGGACGATGTCGGCCGAGATTAACGCGGGCGCCATTGTCTATAATTGGCCTGTCGATTACATAATGATGTATTTTTTCCGTCGCCGCTGCTATTATTATTATTATTATCGTCGTTGGCGATGAAACGTTGTTTTTACTGCTGTCAATCGGGTGTTTACGTTTTTTTCTCTCTCTTTTCGTTACGATTTAGTTTAGGGGAATCGTCATTTGATTATCGTGGTTTTGTAGGCGGCGACTTGATTTTTACGACTGTTACAACGTGCAATGTCTTTTGTTTCCAAACTACGACTGATAATTGTTTCTTTTAACCACATTTTCGGGTCCATCGGTTCTAGAGTGATCATAGTTTGACATTTGGCAGACATGGGGAACAGCAACAGCATTTAGATGAATCGTCGGAGTTTTGTAGGCGGCGACTTGATTTTTACGACTGTTACAACGTGCAATGTCTTTTGTTTCCAAACTACGACTGATAATTGTTTCTTTTAACCATTTTCGGGTTCATCGGTTCTAGGGTGATCATAGTTTGACATTTGGCAGACATGGGGAACAGCAACAGCATTTAGATGAATCGTCGGAGTTTTGTACGCGGCGACTTGATTTTTACGACTGTTACAACGTGCGATGTCTTTTGTCTCCAAACTACGACTGATAATTGCTTATTTAATTAACCATTTTCGGGTTCGCAGTTTTAGAGTGATAATAGTTTCAGTAGGTCTAACTGTCATTTGACAGACAGCAGCATTTAGTTGTTAAATGTTTCCTTTAAACATTCTCACGTGTATCCTTCCTAAAGTGATCTTAGTAGTAAGTAAGTTCTAGAGGAAATGTTTATGTTAAATATTATGGTTTATATACAAAACAGCTACAATTTATAAGTTGCCCTAAGAAATGTCACGATTTCTTTAAAAACAAAGGGGAATCAACAAAATAAAAATATAATATTTAGAACAAAATATACAATCGCAGTTATATAATCTGACTTTTAGTTACCCAGATTCACCCGTAAACATCTATTTAGGAAAGAGCTTGTATAAACCGTGATGATAGCAGGTTGGGCGACCTGTCTAACCCAAACAAAGACGCGATACAAGTGGTTCTTTTTCAATAGCTCCCCCTCAATTGAATGTCTCATTCATTACTTGACACGTCGCTTCCATCTAGTACACAAAACCATTAAATTGCCGCAAGCGCATTCACAGGTAGCAATAGACTCATGACTTACTGACACAGTTTGATGGGTAATATTTGATTTAACGTCTGTCACTACCTGTCATCGGTCGATAATGGTTTATTGACCCTGGGACAAAGAAACTAGTATTAATCTGGTTAGAGTGTATTAACTGAAGAACATTGACACTTCTCTGGGAGGGATTTTAGTGATTTGATCACCAAAAAATGATATATGGACTTAATTTGGGAAGAATAAACTGTAACAGAAACATAGATGCTGAGTCTCAACGGATGTAACACATAGACTGGAAAGTCCCGGGCCTAACACATAGATAACCTAGTTTTATTGCATTCGCCGCTTTTTCAGTTAGTACTAACCTTCAAAAGAACGTTGTTAAAGTTTCATGATATTCTACTCGCGAGTTATGCTAAGGGTGATAAAACGATAAAACAAAAACTGAACAGTTAAAACCAAAACTCCATTGAAATATAGTAAGATGAATGTTTTATTCCATTGTTATGAACATTTGTTAAACAATATATTATAAGACGATTATAATATTGTTCATATATACAAGTTACCTTATTTTATTCTATTATGATGAACATAATAAAATATCTATGTAACTTCTCACAAATTATCACTTCAAATCATATATAGATGAATGAACCTAGAAATTAATGCAAATGAAAACCAAAAATCAATCAAAATATGATGATATTTGTCCAATAAATGAATATTTAACAAAGGCTAAGACACCTAGATCATATATATCTCTATTAAGCAATATAATTCAATAAATAATAAATTAAAATGACCATCAGTTTGTTCATGTACAATATAGGTATCGGTCATTTATTCCACTATGATGAACGTAATAGTGTCTCCACGTTATTTCTCACAAATTTATTAACTTATCACTTAAATCATATACAGATATATTAGCCCTAAGAAACAAAAAATAGAAAGAAAATGAACGGAAAATAAATCAATAAGGAGGATTCATTATTTTTCAGTTAGTACTAACCTTCAAAAGAACGTTGTTTCATGATATTCTACTCATAAGTGTGTGAGTTATTGTGCTAAGAGTAACACTACTTTTGTTATTTCGTGTTTTAATTTTACACTGCTTCTTGATATATAACGTTGAGAACAAAAGTGGTATTGAAATATTAGAACGACGCTGGAATGATGGTGTGGCTCTTGATGGAGATTACGTTGATGAATAGCCAATTAAAAAAAACGCGTTTTCTTTGTTACGCTTAGGACTTTTCGGGCCATATCTTAGTTCTCGAACTGTTTTGTGATACATTTTATAGTCCGGATCTTATCCCCAGTGACTATTCGCTCTTTGCAAGTATCAAGTATCAAGTATTTAGTAAAACAAGCTTTACTAAATATTACTGAGACAATGCCCTGTATGGTAAAACTGATACGTCATTAATACACTCGAAAATTGATAGATCTTCAAGACGCGTTTGTTTTCTGAATATTTCCCACCAACTGCATTGATGACGAATGTGAGAGGCAAAAAATCTCTCTCTCCCACTCGCAGAGCCCGTAACCCTCATTCATAATAAATCGGATCTCGATTACGTCACGGATAATGGCGCGTCTTTGATATCGGTCGCTAAATAAGAACGATCCGGATCCTTATTTATATCTCACGTGGACTATCGAGGTCAGTGACGGCGATTCTGGCCCTGTCGATAATTAATTAGCCCGTTCCGCACGACGAATGCTGTTAAAATGAATGAAAAAGCCCGCGGATCATCGGCCTACCGCGACGTGATCATCTCGGACGAGGGAAACGACGAAAAATAAAAAGCGCGCGCCTCTGCATTGCATGTAAAACAACGACAGCCGACGTGATGTTGGATTGGGGCTGGAACGGGTCGGGGGGAGAGACGCGGAGGATGGTGGACCGTAATTAGGCGCCGTATTTACGACATTCGGCCGTTTTGTCGTCGTTGTCCGTCAAAACAAACAACGAGCGCGTCTTAAATCGCGTCCAGGTAGGCGAGATGGAGATTCCGACAGGTGTGCGGAGGAGGGGGGGTCGTGATTTATTGCGTACGGATCATTTACGTTGACAGATCGGGTACAGGGAGCGATGATGGTCTTAATTAAGAGTCTCGTCGCTCGGTGAACCGTAATGTTTGTAAACAGAGTTTATTGGTGGTTTTACGCCTTTTAGATGTCCGGATGGTTTTGCGGGTGTCAAAAGTTTTAATTCGTCCTTTTACCGCGTGAGTTTTGTGGTAATTTTCCTTTAATCGTAATGGAAAAACTCTTAAGAGATTCGACAACAAGTTGGTTTTGATCGAATGGCCATAATAACTGCTATAATGATAACAAAAGATAGAGAGATTCTAAATAATATTTATTTTTAAATTACAAGCATGATTACTGTGATTTTGGTAGAAATAATAGCAAGAAACCTCATGTTAAGAAGCATTAACAAACATTGACATCACTTAATCGTCATTTCCGCATTCTCTCATTTATATACTTCTGAACATTCTGACGAGTTTGGATTTTATTTGTATTATTTGTCTTATATTCCATAGTTCCACAATGTGTTGTGCTAGGAACAGTATAACAAAAAAAACTAAAAAATTGAAGGGACATTCATCAAGACAAATAATGACGATTCAAGACGGTTCGTCGATGGTAAGTGTGTCTAGATAGTAACGAACAGTACCCGTAATATAATGACGGCAAACCTAGTATGATAATCTTGAGATGGTTTAATTTTACATAGCCAAGAGTAAAATACAACAAAAAAAGTTTAAATTATATATTCTAACAACTCTGTGGAAAAAAGTCTATCCGGTATTGTACACTCTAAATTGTAATTGTATTGTAAAAATAAAGAAAATACAACTAGGGTTTACAACTAAACAAGCGTTTGGATATCAATGGTAATTAGATTTTCATAAATATTTACTTAATTCCAATTACCAATGTATTTTGATTGCTCCGATATTCTCCATCAAAGATCTAAATTCGTACAAGCGAATAAATTTTAATGATTTTAGAAGAAAAAACGTTTGGGTCAACTGAAAATGTTTCAAAAATATTTAAACGTTCCACTAACTGTTATATTTTGTTTTTTTTTGTATTTATGTACACTTGTCGATGAATGTAAAGCCCTAAATGTAGCATATATCATAACTAGATCTTCCCATACACTATCTATTCAACGCATGGATTAAAAACAAAGAAAAATAAAGGAAAATTGGTATTGACACTGTAGCAGGTGACATTGAAAGTGTTTAAGGGTACAGGGTATATTTAGACATTATTGGTGGAGTAAAAATACAAATACAAAGGAAATACGTCAATAATACATAAAAATATTCGATATTATTACTTAGAATTTGAAATATATTACTTTTGACATCAATTTTTTTCATTTCATTTCTTTCTACCCTGCTGATCACGATGACCTTCTCAATTACCACCACTGAATTTAAATGAAAATAATGTACATTTGATAAGAATATATAAGTAATGTATGGGCTCTGATACTGTAAGTATTTAATATAAACAAAGTGCTAGATCAAAAATTTTAAATTCAACAGAATACAACAGAATTCAAATTTGTAGGGTATAATTAGAAAATATTGATGTAATTCAGTGTGAAAAAAATGGATAAATATCCCAATAAGGAAGAAAAACAAAGGAAAATACCGACGATTCTTACAAACGCCTACCCGGATCATCCAGAACGTCGTTAACGTTTCGATCTCTAGACGCGGCCCGCTCCGAATTCGGAACTTTTACTTTCCGGCGATTTTATTCTCGCAATGACCTTCGCACAGTTAATCCAATTTCACATATTTCTCTTGAGCCGTCTGGCGCGCCGATCGCGTCGCCAAGATGGAAACGACGACAATAGCGCTACGGGTGAAAAAAAAAACCGCGACCAAATAGGAACAGGCGGGACTTTCTTACGCGGCTCGGCGAACGAGACCATCATCCAAAACGGCAATACAACATCGCGGGCCCGTTTAGGGAACGACTCTTTCGGGTTTTCCTTTCCATTTCCCCGTCGCGGAAAGTAAAAGTACTCCTGCTGGTACATCCGCCGGATTTCGATGCTTTCAGGGCCCTCTCGATTCCCGACGTTTTGAAACGATCACGATATTAATTCGGCTCCTTGACATTTCAAGGCCTTCTCGGTTTCTGCTAAGTTGAAACGGACGAAATACTCCCGAAGTTTCACGGCCTTCTCGTCAATATGAACAAATTGTTTCTATCGGCGTGTCGTGGCCTTCTCGACTGTAACCGTGCTAAAATTCGCAATCTTCGAAATTTCGCGGCCTACTCGACCGGGTATTCCTGGACGATATTTAAAATCAGGAAAGCTCCATGTCTTAACATCAGTAATTCTACCAAATTAAGATGAACTGCCCTTCTTGTTCAAAATACGAATATTATAAGTAGTTTCATGGCACACTGAGTTTTTATCGCAACAAATTAAATATTGAAAAAAGTTGAATGTTTTGAAGTGATACTTCCCTCCCATATCCTTGAAGTTCAAGACCTTCTTCATTTTTACCAAATTAAAATGTTCAAAATTCGAATGTTAAGAAGTCGCGTAAAGCCTTCTAGATTTTTAGCTAGATTCAAACGAGATACATAATTTATCATGCTGGTTTAAGTTTCATGGCATACTGAACCTTTATAGTAACAAATTCAAATTTCAAAAAAAGTGTTGCGGTATTCATGATTCTTTCAGGTTACTTTGTGGCCTAGACAATTCTTTCTACACATTTAAAATAAATACGAATAGCTTTAATGGCCTCTACTCGATTTTTATTCCAAGTTGAATGAACGGAACTCTTAAGCTCCCTAAAAAATGTATCTGTGAATTCTTCGGAAAGGAAATAGTCACCGAAAATATCGTATAACAATCGAGAAACGAGTTTAGAACTTGGCGTCGAAGCCGCCGCGGCGTTCAGATTCGACCGGCGAATAACGGCGTACCGGTACCCTCCGTATCGTCCGGATTTACCATCGCCTGGCCGCCGAGGTTTCCTCGTCGGAATCGTACGTACGTTCTCGATTGTAACAATGTTGTTTATCGATTCGAGCAGGAATAACGCAGCAGCGCGATTCCTGCTTCGCGTTGGTGGGTATCCATGGCAACGGTGGGCGTAACACACGGTATAACCTGTTTTGGAGGGTCGCTGGTCCGAATTCAGCGCTGGGACATCGGAACGGAGCGCCGGCACGGAGCCCCGGTACTTAATGATGAAGGTAACTGAGCGTCGACGTGTGATTCCTCCGTGAAAATGTATGATTTTTTGCGGAAAATCGCGACGGGGGGCCAGGATTTCCCGCCGAAAGTCCCGCGGACGATTTTCGGAAAGATGTAAATAATCGCGGTGGCGCCAACCCCCTCCCCCGACCCGTCTTTGAAGTATAAAGAGTAAAATCCAGCTGGTCAGACGAGCGGTGACGTACGCAGCCGACCTCGGCCGGCGCGCCGTCCGTCCACGACTCGCCTGGCCGACTGTATACAAAACCATTTCAAGGCACACCGAGATCCGTCCGTTTTCAAAACAAAACCACATGCCGAGATAACATAGGTAACTAGATCGAAGGTTCGCGGGGGAATCTCGCGATTTTCTGAATGAGAACGGCGGAAGACGTGGATGACAACCCTCCAGGGGGGCAGACGGGGGCATTTCTCGCCGAATAAAAAAATAACAAATTCAAAAACTCACCTGAGTCTCAAACCACATCGTTAGTAAGATCCGGTGAGCGGCATCCCTGCCCACGGAAGCATTTCGACGTAGAGAGAAGAACAACAAGGGGAACGAACGAGGTAAACACGCGCGCACAGAAACCAGATCCCGAATTCGCAGAGTTCGGATATAGCGCGGGGCGAGCTGTACGTACGAGCGAACTGCCAGCTAGAGCACCGACTGAATGCCGTCTGCCTACTGCGAACGACCGAACGAAAATACACTAAGTTACACGGAGACCGGTCCGAGGCGGTCGGATGGGTTCGGAAACGTTCGGCCCACCTGCATAACGTGCCCAATGCAAAAGGTTAGGTTGAAAAATACGCTCTCGCAGGCTAGCGGGAGAAACCGCATCTTTCGAAACTTTTCGTCGTCCGTTGCCCAACGCTCGAAAAACTGGAAAGAAAAAATGCCGTGTGTGGTCAGGAAGAATGGAAAAAATCGTGTGAATCGACGCGAGGTTTTAATAAACCCAGAACAATGCTCGATTTTTTATTTAAAAATTTTATTCAGTTTAACTTTATTCCTTAGAGCATTTCTCTATTTTTCAAACACTTCTTCATAGTGCGATTTATCATGACCGGTAAAGAAATTCATTTATCAATTTTACCAATACTTTTCCTCAACTTACCAGATGCAAAATTTGTCTCGTTATAACTTCAATCAGCATCCAGATAGTTCACAAAATGTAGCACCCTCGGAGTGTTTATTTAATATTACATACTGACAAAATTCATTCTTAATTAATACCATATTTATTCCATGGAAAAGAATGTTTACATGATTGATTTGAGCAAATTTATTAAAAAAATCATTATAACATTTTATGGTTCATTTCAGCGAACTTACTGACCAACCCAGGCATCAAATGTTCATTACTGAGATTTCCATCCAAGAAAATCGTCGCATATTAAAAGACACCAAAATGTTAATCATAAACGCCGCTAATTTGATTAATTAATTTGGATTATTCGTTATTAACCATCAATTTTCAGGAAGTCTCGGAAAAATTAAAAAGAGTTTTGTTAGTTCTGAGGTCAGGAATGTTCTTTCAATGGTATCTTAATGATTAAAATTGGGAATATCTGTATACATACTAATTATTAACTATTAGAGGCTTTATGAAGGGTTTATTGAAGGTGCTACGCTATCTTTTATCGGTAATTGGACCTGTTGATGGGTCAACCTTGGAAGGGTATATAAAAGTTACTAGTATACGCTATAATTGTGAATTCTCTTTGATGCGTTATCAGTTATCTGCAAAATTCTTTAATACACTGCTGACAATAATCAAAGAATGTAAACGGGTAAACCAATATTCAGAAACAACAAAGTTGATGCCGCAACGTTGGACATGCTGACGTCATACATTTTGATGACGTGCGTTGATTGTTTTACGCGACGGGATATTCACGTGTTGTTTCATCGCATTTACTAAAAGAAACGAACAAATTATTTATCCATAAAGAAACAAACATTCCCTAAGTCTGGAAAACCGAATGGTTTTGACAAAGTATTGGAAATGAACGGACCGAATATTATGGTACCATTTAAGGCAGGTAGATTTCCTTCTCCGAAAATACCCTCAGAACATGGTTTATACCATTTCACTCTCCGGGCCTATGTAATATTAGAAGTATTCAATACACATTTTTTTACTGCCTCCCTAATGATATAATTTATTTTTAAGGTAATATTACTATTTATATACGGAAATCTATTCCTTTATATTTAAAAATAAAAAGTAAATGTCGTTTAAAATAATGCTGTCTTGAACATTATCAGGTATGAATATCATAAGAACAAAATTCGTATAAACCTTTAATATAGTTTTCGCCCTTTCACGTAAAGTTTGGCTAATTTACTAACTCTTATTTTATTGTACAGTGTGCTCACAAATAATGCTTCAAAAAAATTAATATTTTTGAAATTGTTTATTGGATATTTCATGTAATTTTTCATTTTCAAACTAATATTTTACTATACTATTTTATAGTAAGTAATTGTAGTATAAATAAGGAAACTGTACAATAGCTCAAGGTATCCAAAATTATCCTTACAGGTATGGTATCCCCAAAAGCAATGTTTAGTTGCCTGATATTGAATCAAAAAATAAATACTACTCAAAAAATAATATGGCATCATTAGGTTGGTGCTTTAGATTTCTGAATAATAGCATAACTGTCTATTATCTTTGCGAAGTGTTTGAGGAAACCCCTGATTAAAGGAGTTGTATGGTTTGTATATCTTTAGTTTTGAATGGTTTTTAATTAGGTGTACAAAAATGATTCCGTCCTATGTTTTTTAGGCAATTTAGGCCTACAAAGATGGAAATGCTCATATTTTAACTTAGGTTTGTGATTGTTTCTATGATCGTATATAAAATAAGAGTATGAAATACGAGAAGGAAAACCATATGCAGTAATTGGTCTCTAAATTGGTCACTCGTCAATCGATAAACTTAATATCAAGAAGTTGAGGTACATCCTAATTGATAAAAACTAAGAGTAAAAAATAACAAGAAAAAACTACCAACTATAAAGAAATTCGAAGTCACATTTATATATCTAATACTGTTAGTATGATCTCCATTTTATCTTATTTTTTCCATAGTTTATACGAAGCAGCAGTGACCTCAGGTCATCAAGATGTATAATGTATTGCCTATTGAAATTTGTAAAAACGTTTTAAAATCTGACAATATATTCCTTCTCGTTTTATTATAGTTAAAAAGAGACACAATGCTGTTTGATTAGTTCGAACACGTAAACGATTGAGCCTGTCAAAGTCGTCCAGTGGTCAGACGTTTGCAAAATTCTTGAAAGCAATAGTGAGGTTATAACTCTAACCTATAAACTACTGTGGCTGTATAATTAACTGTTGTTTTTAAATGTACTATATTAAAATAAATTATATTTGATATAACATTTTTGTTCAATTATTTCATTTAGATTAGAATTTTATTGTATATCAACTGAACTAATACGCAGATTTGATGCGGCAACATTGTGACGTTTTGACGTCACAAATTTAGATGACTTATGTACAAATTAACTTTGAATAGACTATATATTTGCTTTCTTAAAACTCTTTTTACAAATAATTTTCTGCATTTCCGTGAATTTACACAACCCAGTAAAAGTGAAGTGATTATTTCTCTAAATATAATAGCTCCGAAACGAGCGTTTGAACTGAACTGTAATTTTCTTTGTCTAAAAATCAAGTCGCTTGATATCAGGAGCATATTTAGGTTATGTGCCTGTTCGTCCTACGCTACTGTATCAACAGTATAGGCAGTGGAACGGTTCGTTACGTAGTCATCGTCCCTCTCCCTCGGTTCCGACACGTTAAAACAAAGACGGATATATCGGTCCCAAAAGAGACCGGCGATTCGATAAGGCAGTGGCGTATCAGCCCCGTCGATCTTAATAACTCCAATAATAATAATGAGAAGTTAAATCCGTTTAAAGTGCTATTTGTTATCGACAAACAAGAGCTCGCTTATCAACGTACGTATTTTGTTTTCGACAGAAATTCGTTTTTCGGAAAGGAAACAACAAAACGTTCAGTTCACGAAGCGACGGGATGATCGGAGAGGGCGCTTACGTCGTCGTATTTTAATTTGACAGTTCTGCAAATTCAGGGGAGGTTCGGAATTTTAAAGATTTTTTGTTCTTCATTTTTTTATATTTTAAAGTCTCCTTTTTATCAACGAGGGTTTATCTGGACTGGACCTACAGTTTAACGTAGGCTTCGAACTACGGTCTTCGGCATTAAGCCTACCGACTGGCGAGTGACCAACTTAGAAATCAACTCAAAAGACATCTGATCTTACTCAGCCTGGTTACTGGCGTGACTGGGAATATTTTTCTTGTTGGATTTTGCACTCTTGCCTAGAACAATCACAAAGATTAAATAATAGATGTATAGATTTATAGATGTTAGATGTTTCAGTGCAACCTCATATTTGCACCCCATAAGTCAAAATAGGTTTTATGACTGACTGAACAAACAATCCCCTTGATTTTAGGTCAAGTTGATATTATCTTCCGACTAACCAGTATAGTTGCTTGACCTTCAGTCTAATCCACTCTGTTTTTTGTCTGATTTGATGTTCCCAATTTAACTTTTCCATCGAGATATATTCCGAGGTATTTAGCTGATTCTGCTTGAGGAATCGGGCATCCGTCTAGTGATATAATTAACTTATTGTCATTTCGCCGCAGCGCGAAATTGAACATGGACCGATTTGGAGCTGTATCTTTCAGTCCCTTGTCCATTTGTAGATCTTGCTGACTGATCTACTTGTACTTTTTCTATAGCCTTCGATAGAGATACATCTTTTGCCATTATAACTGTGTCATAAAATGTCAGCAAATGTTACAAGTACTGTTTCTTCTGAAAAGGGAAAATAACAATATTTAATCAATACAAAATATTATTTTTTTATTTATGGAGTTCAATTCGGTAGTAAAATTAAATTGTAAAAAACTACCGCAGTAAAATTAAATTGTTGATTAAATATGCTTAAAACAATTCTAATTTACAAATTAATTTCTTACTATTGTTCTGTTATATTCGAAACAAAACAAACAATACAGACCAAAGTGATACTTACACACAATTCCAGTTTGTGTGGTTTGGTTCGCTTCCATCTTCTGATTTTCTGCATGTTGTCCAAGTATCAGTACAGTACTTTCATTTTGAGTCCAATCTGTGCTGTCTTTTGTCTAATATGGTGCTTCAAATTTGAGTGAAGAAGCAAAATTGGAAGTTCAAACCCAAGGGAACCACCATGTGAGGGCGCTTTCGCGTTTACCATTAAAATAAACAACAATTTTCTTAATAGAAACACGGCTACGATCAAATTCCGGTAATATAATCACAATAACAGGTCAATTGAAAAGTCCCCGGCCTATTAGCCATTACTTAAATTAAATTTTAGTTAGCCCTAACCCTCAAAAGATGCGTGCATAAATTTGACAACTGTCAAATTAGTTTGTGAATTATCGTATTTTTAGTGAAGCAACTATTGTTATTGTGAAAAAATGGATTAAAGGAACTTCACGTGTTGATAAAATATTGCTTTTTGATGGAAAAAATACAGTTGAAGCAAAAACTTGTCTTGATGCCGAATTTCCTGCATGGGTAGTCCCAGGAAAATCAACCATCAAGGATTGGTATGCTAAGTTTAGACGTGGTGAAATGAGCACCGAAAACGGTGAACGCAGTGGACGCCTAAAAGAGGTTGTTACCGACGAAAACACTTTAAAAATCCACAAAATGATTTTGAATGACCGTAAATTGAAATTGAATGAAATAGCAGACACTCTAAAGATATCAACTGAACGTGTACATCATATCATTCACTAATATTTGGGTATGAGGAAGCTCTGTACAAAGTGAGTGCCGGGCGAGCTCACTTTTGACCAAAAACAACGACGAATTGATGATTCGGAGCAGTGTTTGAAGATCAAGCGTAATAAACCCGAGTTTTTGCGTCGATATGTGACAATGGATGAAACATGGCTCCAGCACTTTACTCCGAAGTCTGATCGACAGTCATTCGAGTGGACTGCACACGATGAACCCGCTCGAAAGCGTGAGAAAACGCAACGTTAGGTTATGGCGTCTGTATTTTGGAATGCGCATGGAATAATTTTCATTGATTACCTTGAAAAGGAAGGACCATCAACAGCGACTATTACATAGCGTTATTAGATCGTTTGAGGGACGAAATCGCCGAAAAACGGCCGCATTTGAAGAAAAAGAAAGTGCTCCTTCACCAAGACAATGCACCATGTCACAAGTCGGCGAAAACAAAATCCATGAATTGGGCTTCGAATTGCTTCCTCATCCACCGTATTCTCCAGATCTGGCCCCCAGCCACTATTTCTTGTTCTCAGATCTCGAAAGAATGTTCACTGAGAAGAAATTTTCGTCGAATGAAGGACAAATCGTACTACAAAAATGGTATCAAAAGTTGGAGGGTCGCTATAATCAGTGTATCACCCTTGAAAGGAATTATGTTGAATAAAAAAAACTAATTTTGCCAAAAAAAATGTGTTTTACTATGGTAGGCCGGTGACTTTTCAATTGACCTGTTAGACGTGTTTGCTATATATGTGCGCTATTTATTTAACATATTACTCAGCTTGGATAATTGTTATTTACGACTACTGATCGCTGTTGTTTGCTCCAAGCCAAACCGCAAAAAGTGAATTAAAAAAACTTTATGTGATACAAACTAATAAGGTTATAGTGTAGTCAAATACGAACGATATCTCGCTATTCCTATCAAAAAGTTTCCTAAAACTTTATTCTCCGTTACTTTAGCAACCGTTTATCTAATCTGTCTTATCTATCACACTTAAGCACACATAACCAATGTGTGAAAATTTTAAAAACGTCGAATCAAGCGTAGAAAAACGTTTATAGCCTTTAACAAAACAATATGAGTCCTATAAATGAAGTTAATATTGGCGGATGTCTCTGACGACATCTGTCCAACAGTATAATTAACGAAATATTACAGATAATATTTTTAAATACTGTTATATCGAAAGAATTGGTTGAATAAAGATAATATTTGAAAGAACTTATGGTTGATGTTGAGTTAAAAAGCTTGAGAAACATCGGAAGAATTAAAAGTTCAAACTGAAGGGAACCACCATGTGTGGGCGCTTTCGAGTTCACCATTAAAATAACCACTTTCTTAATAGAAACAGATTTAGAGGCTTTGCAACACGATTCTTAACATGTGGAAATGCGTAAATAAGTTTCCCACCATTTCTGTCAAATGTTCAATCAATAAGTTTCAATAAATAATCAATTATTTGATTACAAAATCGATCTCTCAGTAAATGAATTTTCGAATTCCCATCACACATCAACATCAAAAGGTAGACAAACGCAGAGCAGATCAGACTCAAAATAAAAAACCGCACCGGTTAGTTGGAAGATACTCAAAACTTGGCCTAAGATTGGTTTATCAGTTAATTATGCTATATGGGGTTGCCTTAAAATATCAAACCCACTATTAGTTCAACGCCACCAAAACAGAGTTTTTTGGTTAATTACCGATCGTCACATAACCAACGAAGAATTGTACGATGATATCTAAATCAAATGGATATTTGATCCAAGATTCAAGATCTAGCCTTAAAATATAAAATAAGGCTACTAAATCACAAAAACGTGGATGCTTCTGGACAATACGTAGGAAATCAGAAGATTGAAGCGAACCAAACTATATGAACTCATATAGCGTATAAGTGTTACAATTAACTTTAGTTTAAGCCATAGAGAAATAGAGATTTAACTTCATACGAAATTTTGGCGAAATGTTTCGCGACGTCCAACATGTAGATGTCGCTACTTTTAACATATTACTTGTTTCATTCGCTATGCTAAGAGCCGCGATGGGACCTGATTAGTTCATTTCGTTCTATGGTTTGGTTATTTTCACGCCATTTTCAATGTTCCCTATATAGAGAACAATGTGGTTAGCTTTTTATAACGTTTATACATTAAATTATTATTTTATTTTATTAGTATATACAAGTCGGTAGTTGAAATGCATTCCCGATCCAGGAAGTGTTGCGTGCATCGATAGGGAGGAAATGCATCATCGTTTTCCGTTAAAAAAGCGATCTTAAAGATATGAATAGAAAACATTTAAAATCCTAAACTGGTTGGGTTAAACATGAAACAGATTTATGATCGTTACCATGTGAGACATTTTTGTGATTTTGACATTTAAACTTTCCTTTAAGTACTTATGAACAATTTAGTGATGGTGTAAATAATACCATAAGCCCAGAATATGTATAAATTGAAGTGGATCAAAATCAAAATTATATAGAAGGTAAATTGTTACCATTAATTTCTAAACTGTCTTACTATATTTGTAGTGCCTATTTCCATCGTTCCAGGCCCACAACCAGGGTGCTCGAAGCAAGTATCATCGACATTTGAACAAACTCCAGAAGGTAAATGGTAAAGTATATTCATTCAGCCAGTATCCCCTTTTCTGCTCATTTTTACTGTTAATTACTTAACTCTATAACTTCAATCCAGATGTTCGTATAAGAGCAAACAAAATTTTATGTTGTACCGTAGTGTACATCTCAAGTTATCTAGTAAAAATTTTTAAAAAAGAAATTAAGTGGGATTTTTGTTTACATACAATTATGAATAAATCAGTAGACCCACAAATTGAGACTGATTTTATAGAGGCAAGACAATATCTCGTGCCCCAGACTCTAACAAAATTGTTTTATTATTTTATTCAGCGATTTTGCCACGTCGATAATATAACAAAATTTTTGTCAAATGTTTAAAAAAAAGTCAATTTAAAACCCTTCAATTATACATTCCATAATGATCTTTCGGATAAAATATTAAAAGTACTAACGGAGAGAGGGAAGATATAATTTTGATTTGCAATGCACCAAAGTTTTTTACTTATGGTTATATATATATATATATATATATATATATATATATATATATATATATATATATATATATATATATATATATATATATGTATATAATATTTATATTTTATAGATATATCTATTTTTATATTTATATTTTGTAGATAAATTTACATTATAAATTTATATCTATTTATTTTTACAGATTATATTTATATGCATATTTAGTTGAATTTTATTTAATAAATTTATTTCGGAAATAAAATGTTTTTTATTTAAGTTTCATTGGCCGATTTAACATGACGTCAAGGCTGTCACGTGCCAAACATTACTTATGAGCCAATCAAATGTCTTCACAGTAAAATATTTTTTAGTAAATATTCTTGTTACAGGTTAATCAAATTACTTGAATGGCCTATTATGGCTTCCTCTGGATCTTGGGCAAAGCAAAACTTTGCGCCAGAGTCCCCTATTGAGCTACATCTGTGTTACTCTATGGTTTAGGCCGTCTAATTTTAATAAGAGAAACATATACAGCTTCAACAATCATCTGGGTGTATAGAATCATATAATTTAAACATAATAATTAATTCTTTCGAATATAATTTTGTGTACTACTTTCAATACACCTAGTAGAATGATAAACTGTTTTTATAATCCTTAGTATTTCAATATTTTTCTGCTCAGATAACATAACAGACAATATAATAACGGGTATTTCTAAAATAAACCAATAGAAGTCCCACCCTATACACACACACACACAGTACAGGGAGCATTATATTGAGATTGGGGCACTAATATTGTTGTTCTGTTCTAGACATGGCAATATAACGATATTAATACTGTGGTATTAATAGAGTGGCTTCAGAGAGACTTCAGAGATACAAATCATATGTATTTTAGGTGCTTTAATATCAGTTCTTTATATCACAACCAATTCTTTTCACTGTAAAGTGGTCAACAATAATATTCAATGAATATCCATTTTATGATTATCTCTTGTCCTCTCTAACGGGTCAATTGAAAAGTCCCCGGCCTGACACATAGATGGAGCTACTAGAATCAAATCCATATGTTTTTTAGTTAGCCCTAACCCTCAAAAGATGCCTGTATCAATTTGACAGCTGTTGGATCATTAGTTTGTGAGTTATAGCATTTTGAGTGAAGCCACTTTTGTTATTGTGAAAAAAATGGATAGAAAGGAATTTCGCTTGTTAATAAAATATTGATTTTTGAAAGGAAAAAACACAGTTGAAGCAAAAACTTGGCTTGATGCCGAGTTTCCGGATCCAGCCCCAGGAAGCATGTATGCTAAGTTTAGACGTGGTAAAATGAACACCGAAGACGGTGAACGCAGTGGACGCCTAAAAAAGGTTGTTACCGATGAAAACACTTTAAAAATCCACAAAATGATTTTGAATGACCGTAAATTAAAATTGAATGAAATAGCAGACACTCTAAAGATATCAACTGAACGTGTACATCAAATCATTCACGAATATTTGGGTATGAGGCAGCTCTGTGCAAAGTGGGTGCGGCGCGAGCTCACTTTTGACCAAAAGCAACGATGGGTTGATGATTCGGAGCAGTGTTTGAAGATGATCAAGCGTAATAAACCCGAGTTTTTGCGTCGATATGTGACAATGGATGAAACATGGCTCCAGCATTTCATTCCGAAGTCCGATCGACAGTCAATCGAGTGGACTCCACACGATGAACCCGCTCCAAAGCGTGGGAAAACTCAACACTCGGCTGGCAAGGTTATAGCGCCTGTATTTTGGGATGCGCATGGAATAATTTTCATTGACTACCTTGAAAAAGGAAGGACCATCAACAGCGACTATTACATAGCGTTATTGGACCGTTTTAAGGACGAAATCGCCGAAAAACGGTCGCTCTTGAAGAAAAAGAAAGTGCTGCTTCACAAAGACAATGCACCGTGTCACAAGTCAATGAAAACGATAATAAAAATCCATTCGAATTGGGCTTCGAATTGCTTCCTCATCCACCGTATTCTCCAAATTTGGTCCCCAGCGACTATTTTCTGTCCTCGGATCTCAAAAGAATGCTCGTTGGGAAGAAATGTTCATCGAATGAAGAGGTGATCGACGAAACTGAGGCCTATTTTGATGCAAAAGACAAATCGTACTACAAAAATGATATCGAAAAGTTGGCGGGTCGCTATAATCAGAGTATCACCCTTAAAGGGAATTATGTTGAATAAAAAAAAGCTAATTTTGTCAAGAAAATTTGTTTTACTATAGTAGGCCAGGGACTTTTCAATTGACCTGTTATATTTATTTATTCTAATCTAACGTTAAAATTCAACGACGATTTTTCAAAATATCTTTCTGGTGATTGTTGATGAAAATCCGAACCGATACTAATCCGAAATATTTTGCGAAGAGAAGAACCATGATAGATGCCGTCCATGGTGACATCCGGAGAGCCTAGCGATCTGCAGGTTAGTAATCTCAAATAAATAAGATGGATGCGGACCCGGAAGTGTCGAGTACAGTCAGCGTGAAAGAACAGACAATCTTAAAGTGCTATAAAAGCGATATACCGGCCAAAAATATCGATATTTTTTTCTGAAAATATCGATATTTTCCCTGCATCCCTAAAATATAGCGTTATATAATTCTAGAACTGACTGTTATCAGTGTGACCTGATCTGTAAGAAGTGACTGAAAAATTAGAAGCTAAAAAATTAATGACCTTCCTTGTTTGTTGTTTTATATTGTAAATTTTTTCAAAAACAGCAAAAATACCTAGTACTGTATAGTAGTTTGAAGAGTAATAACTTAGATAACACTGCCCAACAATAAAAATGTGATGATGATCCTGATCCTGTCAACTCTAAAATACAAATAAATTAGCTGATTGATGGTTGTAACAAATGATTTTCATAATATCTTGACGAAAATGGTCTAAAACATGTTGTTTTGGAATGTTTTAAATATTAACATATGTTATATCAGCATGTTAAGTAACTGTGTAAATACAACTAACAATTTTAATTATATTTATGGTGATATTTACTCAGCTAAATCCATTTTGAGACCCCCCCTGAAGATTGAAGATACTAACAAACATATAGGTTGCAATTCATTCATGGTTTACCAATAGTTTAATGAGAGTCTGCAAATCATATGACTTTTGAACATGGAACAATGATATACCCGATGTTTATATCTTATATTCGATTTAAAGTACAGATGCTTAAAAATACTAATTAAGACTAAGGTATTTTTCCAGTTAAATTAAAAAAATATTTATTACGGTTTAAAGAATACAGAAAGAACAAGTGAAAAAAAAAATCTGAAATAAAAAATAGAAACTAAAAAATAAACTTTAGAGACGTGCTGTACAAGGTAAAAAAAAGTCAAACAAAATTTCACCAAATTACGAAAAACGACACATTTTTTTACCATTTTTTTTGACATTTCCCTTTCCAAATTATTTAAGAATTATAAAAATCCAAATGGTGTTAAAGTTTTAACAATAATGTTTTATTAATAAGAATGTATAGAGAAGGCTCACGCCAAATTTCATATAAATCCGTTCAGTAGGACTTGAGATATCATTCAAAAAGTCTCGAAGAAGAACGCGTTTAGTGCCGATTCCTAAAATAGCTCCAAAAATAATGCAAATTTTGAAAATTATCTCAAGATCATGTTCTTAAAAGGGTTAAGCTTCGAAAATAAGAAAAAATATGTTTTTCTAGAGTGGAATACCCTTAGAAAAATTGTTGTAAGTGTCGTTAAAATACACAGTTGTGACATAACACACGAACCGCAAAATAAACATCGTACCCGAAGAGTATTGACCTACAAATAATATTTTAATCCTATTTCCGCAAATAACCGCGTTTCAATTAAGCATGTAGTCGAAGGAAACGTCATAGACCATTAATCTAAAATAGATCGCCGACTTTTAAGCGATCCAAGACCCGCGAGATTCAACAGGTGATTTTTAATCGCGAGAAAAATCGATAGGTACACATGTCCGTGAATTGTGCGGAACCTTCGCCATCTCTTGTCCGTCAAAAAAATATATAGAAAATGACTTTTAGGTGAGAACGCCCGATATCTGCTGGCGAAAAATGCAAACGGCGCCGAAGAATCAGCGGACGTGCGTCCACCGAGATCGAAAACCTATCAATCACGCGATCATAAGTCTGCGGAAATAATAGTTTCGTTATTGACCGTTACAAAAATCCAGGTGGTATTAAATAAAATCGTTCTGATTCGGGGAATCCTTGACCCAATATCTATTTTTTATCTCGCTGAGCCCAAAACTATTTTTAAATTCCATAAACAAAAACGAATATCCAACAAAATTTATCTTAGGACAGAATGGAATAAAAAAACTTTTTGTGTTGTTATTGAAACAATACCTGTAATATAATTTTAAATAGATTATTATTATTTGAGAGTAATGTTGATACGAAACAAGCTCGGGCAGAAGTATGTTTTGATCTGTCAGCTGATCATTCATCAGTAACAATAACAGTCCTTTCAAAAATGATCATTCTCCTTTGTATGATAATAAAACTGATTGGTCGCTATCAAGATATTCTAAAAATGTCCTAGAGACTGGAAAGTACAGCTTAATAACTACAAATATATCCCTGCCAATTTTGTGTTGCGTCGAAATGATTAAAACACTTTAGACAAGACAAATCAGACTCGAAATCGAAGAAATGTACTGGTTAGTCGAAAGATACTCCCAACTGAAATCGAAGAGATTGATTTATAAGCCTATTATAAAAGATATTTGGACTTGAGATTCAAATACTAATGGGGTTGCACTAAAACATCAAACCATCTAGTAATTCAACTATGCCAAAACAAAGATCTTGGAAAATCTAGTGATTTTACAAACGTATCCAAAGTTTCATCTTAAGAGACGAAATAAGGTTACTAAAGAGCAGCATTGTAGAAACAATTCAGCTACCGGACAACACGCAGGAAATCAAAAGATTGAAGAGCACCAAAGCACATTAATTTTCTATTCTAATTTAATTTTAATTTAGGAAATATATATCTAGATGTATATTATATATCTATATACATAGTAACAGTAATAATCACATACAATTTAGCAAAAGATAGCTAGATAGCGGAAAAATGAAAAGAATTCAGGAAACAAAAGAAATTTAATAAAACAATTTAAAACAAGTTATTTTCTAAATGTAATGTATACGATAGTTATCATAAGAAACACTTATGTTAAACTAGCAAAGGTAATAATATTTAAAAGAAAATTGTTTAAGATTCTTGATTTTGTTGTTCAATCAAAATTGATCCAAATATAAATAGTACGGGAGAGAATGTAAAGCATAAAAATATAGAACCGGTTATCTTCCAAGCATTTTTTAAAAAATCGCAGAGCAATGGTCTAAAAATCAAGCAAAGTCTAAATCATGTTTCGACTATTCTGAGGAGCTTCCTGTTTGAAATCGCTTTATTCAGTTACTGCTAGTGCAGGTCTGAATCTGTGACTTGATGAAATTATAGTACAAGGTAGATCCCTCCATCCCAATCTCAATAGGTAATTCTTAAATATTTTACTGTTGTTTATTATAACACAGCATATCATTACACCATTCTGTTTTTATTTTTTATCAAAGGAAAATTAACATACAACTAAATTAATAGAGTAGAATGGAAGTAAAAATAGGTGATAAGTTATAGGGTGAGCCATTAATTAATATATACTATTAACCTGTAAAATAAATTTAAATATAAATTTAAAATAAAATTTAAATTTAAATAAAATAAATATGGCTGTTTTGCCAAGTTTAAACTAAACCTTTTCATTATTTTTGAGTATATTAATTATCCAATAAATCGATTTAAGTTTTCTAGAAGTTATGGAGGTGCAAAAACATGTTAAGGATTCTTTAAATTAAAGAAATTGAGTTAAAGAATCTGAGCGTTGGTGGGTATTTCCATGTTGTCAAGGCCGATGAACAGTTTTTCTTCAATACGTATTTCAGTTGCAATATTTAGTTAACTAGAAAGTTCCTCAAGCATAAGGAAGGTAAAACACCTCAAGTATTCTACGTCCGATTCTTTTTTTATCTAAATGTATTATATTCGCCAAGTTTCCAATTTTCAGCAACGCTTTTCAATGATTTAAATGAGAAAAAAGAAACATCCTGCTAATGTCAAAATTCCTCAAAATAAATTAAAAAGTATTACCTGATATCTTTCACCCAAATTAAACCAATAAACTTATGAACATCATAAAACAACCATAAACTTAAACCAATAACTTTATAAAAAAAATAACGTTATAAAATATAATTTATTTTAACATTAAAGTACATCTAATGCCTGTCTATTGGAGGATTTAAACAGCTGCAATAGTCTATAGGTTAGATTTGTTTTAATATATTTATATTATTTTTAGATACCGTTGTCCACCACTAGCAAGACTAATCGAATTTCATTGGCCGATTCTGTTATATGTTCGGGCACATCAGACTTCATTCTGTCTCTTTTTAATTAAAGTAATGCCAATTAGTAAAATGAGAAAGAAAAATGCTCCGAGTTTAAAGGGGATTTTGACGTTGACGACGTGCATTGGCTGTTTTATTAGAGACTACTATAAATGTATTATATTCACCATAAGTTTTCAACTTTCATTGATTTAAGTAAGAAAAAAGAAACATTTTGCTAAAGTCAGAATTCCTCAAAATGAATTCTCTATTACTACATTCCCTATACAGATATTATTTGACATCATTAACTCAAATTAAATCAACAGTTTCATAATCAACATAAAACAACCATAAACGTATAATTAAACAATAACAATAACTAATAAATTATTAAATGAACACTATTAATAACCCATCAATAAATGAAATTATTAAAAACAAAAGAGAATCCAAGTGACGTAGCGAATTTTATCTAGAAAAAAATCGCCCTAAATCACTCGTTTTAATTTCTTTTGTTTTTTTTTATCGAAACCCAAAACAAACCCATCCCATTCAACTAACCCAGGCCAGATCAATATTTATGAACTTCCCTTAAAATTAATGTAAACACAATAAATATCCGCGTCAAAACATACGAATCCGATCGGCTTACTTGATTGATAATATTAGTGCACGAAAAACCGGCGTTCGTCGCCGATATTCCATTGTTTTCGGAATCAATTTATTCTTAATAGTTTTATGAATGATCCCAACGAATGAAAAAGATCCACGGAGGCTGGACGATTAGTACTTACGGTTTTGTTATTCTAGATAAGATTTTCAACCATATTGTGCGAAACCTACTTTATAATATATCGGGATTTTTTGTAATGCATTCTATCAAGGCCTTCTTCGACTAGTATTAGATAATATCCCGAAAACATATATGGTCCGCGATTTTTTTGTTTTAAGAAGGTCGCTCGATCGAAAACGTATTAATAAAACTTTTGACAGATACTTATAAAAACAAATGATACACGCGTAAAAAAAGGCGCCAAAAGTGGGAAAGGAATTATCAACGGCGTTGTTTTATATAATTAGTAACCGGGCAGGCGCCTTTAATACATCGCTGTGGGATTTTAGAGCAGATCGAACGGTGATTTTGATCGACTGTAGCGTGCCTCCGGACCGGTAGCGACGTTCGATTGTTTTTCCGGTATAATTTATTCATAATTCGGTTGCCGACCGTTCACTAGCCGTTGTGATGGATGCGATGGTGACTTTGGTTCGACGGTTCGATTATTTGTTGATGTCTTCATCAGACTTAATGAAAAATTCATAAAATTTTCGTAAAAAATTACAATTAGCATAAAAATAGATGAGGGAGAAATAGAAATAGAAAATTCTAGATACATCTGTTATGTGTTCTAAAAAAACAGACAATACATATCTGCAGTTTTGATCGATGACCGTTAATGGACAGTTAATAACATTGTTGTTTTTCTTCATATTCCGGTCACTTTCGCGCAGTTTTCGGCTCAGAAGCGTCAATTGTAATCGGTAGCGAACCCCACTGATGGTTTCACACGTGACGAAATATCACATAAAGACTCAGTGATGCTTCAACATGAAATAAGTTACAATGTACCCGATGCCGTTAATACACAGGAACACCATATGTTGTAAATCCTTTAAAATTAATTAATAAATTTTAAAAAATATAAATAAACTGTTCAAATAGTATTTTAAAAAATATTAAATTTTGTCTCGATTTATGAACATACCGAACCACTGCCTGCCTGTAAAGTTTGAAATTATTTTATTCCTATTATAAATGGAAATATGCGATTTTTGAATACTTGTTATTTATTATGATCTGTGAGTGTGTGTGAAAATTAATTAGTTTTTATTGACTCGCTTTCATTCAATACGTTTATGAATGAATGAACGTTGAAATTCGAGACCATTTGTGATATCGTTAATTTTATTTATTTACTACGGATCAACACGACATTTTTTTACTAGCGTTCCATTAAAGTTTAACCACTTAATTACCTGCAAATAAATATTGTTTTAAAAACGGTTTGCCGGTACGGTACTGTCCATAAATCACTTGAGGAAACAGATTTATTGTCTATTCGAACGGATCGGTAACAACTGGGTGTATTTACGTCTTCATTCGACAGAAAAAATAATCTCTTCGATTAATCCGACTTTCGTTTACTATTTGCCGCGGTCCTTCGTTCGGTTTTCATTCAGAAACGGTCGTAATTATGATCGTCGGCGTTTTTGCCCGAAGATCACGAACGTGACCCGTCGTGTCCGGACCACTGTGGTGATTTATTTTATTGAATTTTACAGAAAATCGTCGGTCTACTGTTTGTTTTTTTTACAGCCGATTATTAGGTGATTAAACACGACTTGCTATGAGTTATTTGAAAACTAACCGATCCATCATAACTCTAAAATGTCAGATATAATAGTTGCTCGAAAACAACAAACTTGAACCACTGTATGAATTACTTCATAGATTTTTCGGCGAAAATTTGGTTTTACTTAATGTTTTTGGTTGTTAATTATTACGTGGTTAACCAAGGGGTATGAGGAATCATCTTTTAAAAAGATAGAAGCTCTTTTTCCGTCTGATCGTTACTTTTGAAAAAAAAAACTCATGAATTATTATCGGACCACTGTATGTATGTGTGCTTACGGTATTTGTCGCATTATAATGCACCCTGTGATCTAATGATTTACGATGGGTCGGATTATCACGGGTTGGTGGTCCTATCCGAAAACGGTGTAAACTTAAACCACTGTGCGATCACCAGGACTACTGCAATGACTGTTTTATTGAATTTTTAATGAAAATCACTAGCTTGCTGTATGTTTTAGTAGTCGATTACTAAGTGGTGATGAATCCTCATTATAATAATTACGCCTTATTGCGGTTGATAGTTGTTGATACCATTGAAACTCCATGTATAATGGACATGATAACTGTATCTAATCACCACCGATATAGTGTTTTATAATAATGATACAGCATACAGATCACTTGTTTTTATTATTTTCTTGAAATAATTTTCACCAAATCATTTGGTAAACATTTCACCATATCTGGGGTAGTATTAGCTTTTTACAGTTTCACAATGATAGAGCTTGGCTGACACTTATTTCAAGTAATATCCTTCTTTGTTTCTTGAAAACATACCACAAAACCATCACCTCATTTTACAACAATTTAGTTTCAACTTTTAAGAGATTATAACTCTAACCTATAAACTATTGTGGCTGCATAATTATTTGTAGTTTTAGATGTACTATAATGTTAAAATTAATTATATTTGATAATATTTTTGTTGAATTATTTTATTTAGATTAAAATTTTGTTGTTTGTCAAAGCCAAACTGAACTAAAACTCAGAGATGATGCGGCAACATTGCGACGTTTTTATGTTGTGACATTTAAATAACGTATGTACAATATAACTTTGAAGAGACTACAGAACTGTAACATTTTTTCATTGATACGATTATAAGCAACTGTATTTATTGCATCTTACATTAAATATGCTACCTTAATTTATAAAATTAATTTATTATTATTGTTCTGTGAATAACACGTATGGGTAATGTGTTAAATTAATTCAAAATTAATTTCTCAAATTAAAGATATTATATATACACAAGATATATACACTGTAGAAGTTTATGTGGTTTGTTTCGCTTCAATCTTCTGATTTCCTACGTATTGTCCAATAGCTGTATTACTTTTTTGTTGCTTTACATAGCAATGTTTTAGGACGAAATCTTGATTAACTTCGAAAATTCAATTAAATTCAAAGTAATGGTGTTATTGTTACATAGCGATAAGCAATAGTAATTAATCGAAGAACTTTGTTTTGGCAGTGTTGGATTACTAGTTGGTTTGATGTTTTAGTGCAACCCCATATCTGTACCCCATAAAACCAGAAGCTTTATTAAGTGATAATCTGGTCTCTTTGATTTTAGGTCAGTTTGGGAGTATTATTTGATGATGACTACCATGTGTCCTGCCTTTTTTCTAACGTGATGTTTACAATTTAATATACTATCGAAATCGATGCCGAGTTCTGATTTCCGTCCCAACGTATTATTGACATATCTTATTTGGAGCTAAGTTGTATATTCTAGTACCTATTCCATTTGCCAATTTTGTTGACTGCCACTTGAACTTGTTCTGCAGCTCTAGGCACGTATATATCTTGTACTACATTACATTGAGGAGCTTAAAATATATAAAGTAATAAAATAATCAGGACAAACTTGTAAACAGACAAATTACAAAATGTTTACTAAAACATAACATCACATCCGTTTTGGTATTTTGGCGGAAACTAAAAACCGTTCAACAATTTTTCCTTCAAAATATTCGCTTTTTAAAAATAGATTTGTTTAGAATAAAGAAATTTCGTAAAAACATCGTTCGGTAGTTTTTCAAAATTGATCATGATGCCCACATTGTTGAACCACTGTGTGCGCGTTTTTATGATAATTATCATATTATAATGTAAACTGAAATTCAATAAATTCCAATCAGTTCGATAATCGATTAGTGTTTTTATTCGAAAACGATAAACTTAGCCCACTGCACGGGGACCATTGCAGTGATTAATTTTATTGAACGTTTAAGGAAAACCGTTTGTTTACTGTTTGTTTTTGGTTGCCGATTGTTAGATAATTAATTGGGGATTGCGATGAACTATCATTACAAAAAATACAGGTTATACTTACCGGCTTTACCTTTAAAATGCGGTGCATAATTGTCGGACCGCTGTGTGTGTGCTTATGGTAATTAGCACATTATAATGTATTCTGAGATGGATGATTTACGATGGGTGTGATTTATTACTTAATAATTATTTAATAGTTTCATTCCACTTTACAATTATAGCCAGAGTTTGTTCTTAATTGTCGGGGGTAATTAATTTAGTTACAATTTTGTAAATTCGATGATATAGAGCGGTATTTTTTCTTTATAATTTTAATTAACAACTGCATATTTTCTGGTAGGTTTTACATTAAAAATTCAATTACTTAATAGTTATTTCATTAGTTTCGGTCTTCTTTACAATTATATCCAGAGTTTGTTTCTTAATTGTTAACTGTAAGAAATTTATTTACTTTTTTTTTAAATTTGATGATATAGAGCTGTGCTTTTCTTTAGATTTTTTTTTTAACAACTGTATATTTTTTCTTGTAGATTTTGCCTTAAAAATTCAATTACTTAATAATTATTTAATAGTTTCATTCACCTTGTAATTATAGCTAAAGTTTGTTTCTTAATTGTTAACTGTATTTAATTTAGTTACAATTTTATAAATTCGATGATATAGAGCTGGGTTTTTCTGTAGATTTTTTCTTAATGACTGTATATTATCTGGTAGATGTTACCTTAAAAATTCAATACTTAATTGTTGAACCACTGTGTGCTCACGATATTTGTTTTATCTCCACACTGCTCCAGATATGATTTATAATGTATGTAGAAGGGTATGATTTACCACTGGTTTGATTTAACACATCTTCTTGTGGAACTCCACCATTATAGTTCTATTAAACTTTAAATTAAATCGCATTTAATTAAATATTATTTGTTGTAACATTTTGTAACACATTTTAAAAGAATTGGAGATTTTTTAAACCACTACTTGAAGCGTCATTAAAATTTATTTAAATTCAATTCAATTGTTGGAATATTTGTTGTAGCATCTTGTACTCGTCTATGTCTCCAGCAAAAGCTATGTTGATTCAACAGTTCCAAAATAAAATTTAATTCCAAAATTCATCAAGATACTCTTATTAAGCTTCAATATTCAATTATACTCACTGAGGACTAGCTCAGCTCTATACAACATATGGCAAATATGGCCTACTAGGTTAGGTTTAGGTTGGTTAGAAGATGAACTCATCTATATGTCACGTTTACAACTTATTAAGTGTTATATAACTAATTTGAAATATGCTTGAGTACCTTCCCATTTTTTCTAATAGGCTAATATATATTTCTAAATTTAATATTTAATTTTATGGGTTTGAGTACGTCAGCTCTGTATTTAAGTTAATGAATGAATGGATATTGTCCTTTCTAAAGGAGTGTTTTATTCTTTGTATTGGATAAGTCTTTGTTTTAATTGCAGACATCCATTAACTTTTTCTATCCAACTATTTTTTTATCCTGTGGGCATCTACAGTGCTTCCAGTACACTGCCTTATCACGGTCTCCAACAGGAAACAATTTATTTGTGCTTGAATGATACATATTTTATGGTTGTTGACTCAACAATCATAAAATATGTATTCACATAATGTGTAATGAATATATACTATTATCGAAAATATATTTAAAAATTTAGAATGTCGTTTCTTTTGGTTCTGTGCCTTGCTATTCTGTACCACTGCGCGCCGGTGATATACGATTTATTTCTAGGATAATTAATTCGCGATAAAAATGGTTATGAACACTTTACAATGCCCTATTGTAATGTAATATGTGTGTTTATTGGTTTCGTGTTAATCATCATGCATTAAAAAAAAGAGTTGGGCTATTAAAAGACACTTTGGGAAATGTTTTGGAACGTTTTCGGTTTTCAAATTTAAATAAAGTGTTTATTGATGTTTTTTAATAAATTTAGTTAAGAAATATTAAAACTTTGGAATTAGTTGATCTAGGTTAACAAGTTTAGTTTGATTTTTCCTTATATCTGTAAAAATTCATAAAACACAGACTGAATCGGGATTATTGTTGGTATTACCTAAATTTGACATAAAACGGTTCCATGTCCCTTTGCCCACTTTGATGTTTAGTTTAACTCCCGCAGATAATATTTTGTTTAATGTGGTTTCAGTTTCAATCTATTTCAAGTCCTCATTTGTTTCTTATATTTAATGAGAGCTAGTGAACAGTTAACTGTAATAAGCTGACGTAAAAAAGCGCTATCACAGGACGCTTTTACTCTTTCGCACTCGATAATTTGACAGTTTTGGCTATAAAATAATTTAGAGAAATTACTTTTTGAATATTAAATAAAGGTATTTTCATTTTTATGATGTATCAAGACAGCGAACGTAATCAGGGTAGGCCTCGATAATGCCGGAATTTGACGTACACTAATATACTCGTTCAAGAAACTTCACAAGCTTTGACGTAATACATTCATCCATTTGGTACTCATTATTTATGAATCGTTAAAATATTAAGGAGTTTTAAGTTAATCTCTTGATTTAGTCGAATTCAGTCAGCCTGTTTGCAAGTCCCAATTTGGGGTAAGAAAGTAACGATTCCTCGTGTCTAATTAATTTAATTTTCGACACTATTTTAACCTTTTCGTAATTGGCAATTTTTTATTTGACAGCTATAGGTATGAAACAGTTTTCGTCTTCTTATACAAAATCATTCCACATTGACAAGCGTGCTGAATATTGATGTTCACATAATACGTGTGAAAAGATACAATGGATGTTGTTGGACCTTATTATTAACACTTTCAGGTACTTAATTAAATGTTTGATAGATATAGATACAAAAAAAATATTTTGGCCTTTAAATTTACAATTGTTATGATGCTTCAGTTTTCTTTTTTTCAATACCTATTTTAAAAAGTGGGGTTAATCAGAATTAGCTTTGATAATACCTGTAAAAAAATTAATAATGTTTGAAATCTACGGACATAATATAGTTTTGATGTAACTAAAATCTGTCTAATAAGGTAAAAATTTACTTTAAATGTTGATAATGTGAATTTTTGATGTTTACGTACTAAACAATTCGACGTTTAACAGTTCTAGATATAAAATAGTGTTCAGAGGAAACATTTCTTAGTTAATTTCGTTTATTTATTTCATGAACTCTAACAATGGCCGCTTGCTTATAATGGGTAAATTTGACATTCTTAACAATTTGTTATTTAATTGTTATAGATATGAAAAAATTGTGAATTTATTAAAATTTGTTTTCATATTTTTATGGTTAATTGGGGTTAAAAATGGCAGTAGGAGTTGATAGTATGTATTTTTGACACTATTTTGACAGAGATAAAAAAATATTTATCAATCAATATCGTTTATTTTTTCTTCATCAACCTTAACAATGCGTATATTTGACATATTTAATATTTGACAGTCATAGATATGAAATAGTTTTTAGGTAATTAAAATATCTCCATAACTTATCGATTATTTAAGGTAACATTACTTTTTACTTTGACGTTTAACATTTATAGCCTTAAAAAAGAGTTTTGGGAGAGAACATTAAATATTTATCAGTTGGTTTCATTTATTATCCCGCATCAACTCAAACAGTGCGTAAATTTGACATAGTTGACAATTGGATGTTTGACAGTTATGGACCTGAGATAGTTTTGAAGTAATTAAAATGTACATTTTTATCTTTATGATTAATTAAGGTAAAAAATTATTTTGAACATTAATAGTATGTATTTTTGACACTATTTTGACGTTTATGTACTAAATAGATCAACTTTTGACACTAAAACATTAGAGAACATTACAAATGTATCAATTGTATGCGTGTATTTCTCGTCATCGACTCTAACAATGCGTATATACAAAATACATGAAAATTAGTTTGATAAATGTTTAACAGTTGTGGAAATGAAATAGTTTTGAAGTTATTACAATTTATCTTCATATTTTTACGATTCGGTGAGGTAAAAAATCACTGTCATTGTTGATATGTTATATTTTTGACATTATTTTGACGTTTGCTTGCTAATTACTTTGATTTTTGACAATTACAGATATTATACAGCCCTCAGAGGGGGTATTAAACTAATTGCGTTTATTTTCCTTCATCAACTCGTTAACAAAATTTTATATTAATCCTCTTCGGCTCCAATTACGGTAATAAATCGGAGTGGGTGTTGATATTGCGTGTTTTTGACAGAACTTTTACGTTCACGACCTTGACAATTTGACGTTTGACAGTTACTGAGGTAAAATGATTTGGAGATGACGAAAGTTAATGTGCGAAGCCGTTGATTCGCTAGTTGTCGAGTCGTTAATTATCAATGACGGAGGCGTCACGTCTCGGGCGTCGTACGTGTGTGCGTTTGGCCCGTTGACAAACGCCGATCTCCGTGACAATTGCCTAATAGAAAACAATATCGCGAACGCGCCGACCGCGATCCGAGACAAGAAAAAACGCGACGCCCGCGAGAAGATGAAGAGGAAAACGGCAAACGGTACCGGCGTCGATAATTGGTACGTCCGTCCGAAAAACACCGCGACGATGCCATCCAGCGTCCGCGGCAGGACCGACGAAGAAGCGGCGGTTTTCTGCCCGCTTTTCAGTCCAATTCAGTTTTCGTCCTAATAGCAAAGAGCAATGCCTAAGTTATTATCAATTACTGTGACTCAGCCGTTTGCCGGCCCGTCCACAACTCACAGCCATGCATAAAACATCGTCCGTCTCCGTCTATTCCGGCATTCGGATCGATCGTTGAACGGGCCGGGGTCTGGTTAGGTTGGGTCGTTCGTTCTCCCTACTCTAATAAGTTTCTTGCCGCGGCGCTCTCCGTCCGGCCCGCACCGAGGCCGTTCGGTCGTCTCTCTCGCGCCGCTGACGTCACGCGGCCGCGGCGCACTGCTAGGCTACACTGTGCTGCTTTCACGGAAAGCCACGGCACGGTCGACCCTCCAGTCTATTTCTCTCTACAGTCGCCCATGCCGTTAGTGGCGTCGACCGTCTGCCGTCCGCCACGCGTCAGGTCCGCTGTTTTGGTGGCCTGCTTCGCTAGTTACATATAACCGTGGTAGAATGGATAATTTCGAAACTTCAACTCGGCGTTTCGAACGTAATAATGGAAACGAGATAATCGGCGGGGAAAAAATGATGATCTCTGGCCATCGACTGGTACCCGGGGGAAGACGTAGGGTTCGGGAACTCGCATCCCCGCACGGCGAGATGCGGGTTTTTTAAGGGACGCCGCGTGGTCCCTTGCAAAATTTCGGGTTCCGCCAGCGCGGATCGTCGTAGCGTCGACGGGCCGTTTTCCCCTAACGTTATCTGTATTTTTTTTATGGGCTCGCGTTACGTAGCCCGCGTTCTCGTACGAAAATAACTCAGATTAACATGCCGTTGCGAAATCTCCATTCTTTACCGCATAAAATATTTCTTATTTTAATTGTCTCTTGAAAATCGCATCCCATAGTCCGTCCGTACGGATCCCAAAGTCCTTTCCAACATAGATAGAACCGCATGATTTATCCATTATACATTTATTAAGTTATTTTTGATTATAATTAATTAAGTAACTAATCTACAGATTATATAGCCAAGTATACAAACTATTATAACATTGTTTCAGTCTCAATAAGTCCAATTATTCAAAAATAATAAAGCTTCATAGATTAGAACTTGTTGTTATTTGACATCGACAACACCACCGCGTTTGATATTGACAGATGTCACGATTCATGATGCAATTCAATCCTGCTGAGTTAATTTTCATTGTAATTAATTAATCTAACCAACAGATTATATAGCCAACTATATAAACTATTATAACATTATTTGAGTCTCAATAAGTCCAAGTTTATAAAAATTATAAAGCCTAATAGGTTGGGACTTGTTATTCGACATCGACAGCAACACCGCGTTTGACATAGACAGATGTCACTATTGACGGATCGATCAACGTTATAATGAAGTTTATGCTCGAACAACATATTTAAATGTCATTAATAAATCATATTTTCGAAAGAATCCAGTTTTTATCTTTCAAGTTACATAAATAAACTAAACTGTTGAATCACTGATGTCCTGAAAAAGTAACTCCGGGTGTCGATCAACTTTAATGACTAAAAAAACATAATCAATATCTATTAATCAAATATCAGCAGCAAGTATGTTACTAAAATCTGAAAGGTAACTCAATCTTGGTGATTTTACATCTCTAGCGTAGTTTTATTAAAGATCAGTCACGAACATGGGCAATTACAAGATTTAATCAATAAATACAGACATCTAGAGTGAATTTCAACATAAAACCATCTTAAAAACATCTTAATTGTTGATTTTTGTTAAATTCGTCATATATTCATATTATCTTCCAATTTTCTAATGATTTTGATTATTAGTTTAGTTTCATTAAATCTCGGAAGGTCTAGTGAGGTCAAATGTAGAATATTCAGTAGTTCAAAACTGTCAAATAAAAGTCAAATGTCAAAAAAAATATTAAGGTAATGATGCAACCGTAAGGATCAAGTGTCAAATTTCTTTAAAATACTACAGTATCCTTTATTAATAATTATTAATCAAAAAAAATACTGAATGAATAATTAATATTAAATAAAATAATATAACAATATTGCGTTACTAGCACAAGCATCTTAAATTTGAAAACACGTCCTCTATGCGCGCGTCAAAACATCTAGTAGGCTACCCGTATCTGACGTCCAACGTCAACGACATCTGACAATTGGAAAAAACAACCACACAATTTAATAATCCCATATAAAATATTTCATCTGTTCGTGTGTTTAACGGTGTTTTAAAAATACAAAACAAGACAATAATAATTTAATATTAATATTAAACACCGAAAACTTGCTGAAATATCTAGGTAACATTTTAATCGCGTATATAGTAAGCTGACAACCAACGCCAACTATTTTGAACGATAGAACACTAATTATTAGAATGATTTCTGTAGGTTTA
Organism: Rhynchophorus ferrugineus; assembly: GCF_030347505.1. Lineage (NCBI taxonomy): Eukaryota > Metazoa > Arthropoda > Insecta > Coleoptera > Curculionidae > Rhynchophorus > Rhynchophorus ferrugineus. Next base: position 16,601,189 of record NW_027472587.1, read on the forward strand.
ATGTTATTAAAATCAGATTTATTTATTGAAAAAGAAATGGTTACAGACTAATTTATCGAAAATATGATAAAAAGATGAAAATGACTTAATAAGAAAAATATTGACTGAGAAATTATGTTAAAAAATATAGGATGACGTCTCTATTGACAATTGGCGATGTGTAAAGTGGCAGTTAACCATAGATAGGCAAAAAACAGACTAAAAGATTCATTTATAGTCAATTTTATAGCGTATGTCATGCCGTATGACACATCCAACGTGCATTCCAAATCTGACAGTCATATTCGTTTGTTTTAAACGGTATTGCGCGTTTCGTATTATTGTCAGCCGCGAACTGTGATATTTTAAACGCGATGATTCAGCGCGAGTCATCCTGTAGTTTTCAGAACTGTTTTTCTACAGCGCTCCAACGGCCAATATAATCCGTAGGAATAGTGGATATACCGGCGGCAGCTCGGAGAACGTCAGAGTTTTGTAAAGCTTCGTACAGGGTGAGTCGAGCAGTGACCTAGACTGTGGAATTTTTGTTTAAACTGAGAGCGGTTTTATATATCTAATCAGTGTTTATTATAAGCCGTGCCGTGTGTGGAATTTCGACATAGGAAATTTTGCACTGTTGATAAGGACGTCGCGTGTTTTATTAAGATGTTACGAATCTTTCGAAAAAAAAAACAGAAAACAAGCGCCCAAAAAAGGAGGTTCTCATGCAGCGTCATATTTTGTTGAATTATGAGACGGTTTCTGAGGCAACGGCGTTGAGGTTATGTAAGTTTCGAGGGACAGACAACTTCACACAATAGAAAGTACACGAAACGTCATCGGCATTAATTAGTTTGACAGACGCGGGCAATTGTTTCGATGGTATTTCGATTTTTGTATTTTTAACCTTACGTAAAGCGTACGTGAGGTTTTGGGAAAAGGTTTTTCGGGTTTACTTCAGGATTCACGTGTGTTACGTGAACTATTCAGACTGTGAAATATACACTAATTGATGAAAGTGATATATTGGGAATATGTAATAAATTTGATTCAACAATTGGCGTAAAATTAAATGATTTATATTTTGAAGTCGGTTCAAAATATTTTATTTTTCTCTTTTTAGTGTTAGATTAGATTTACTCAATAAATTACGCAGTTAGTTTAATGTATTAAGTATTATAATGGGTAGACTAGATAAAGGTGCATGAGTGTATGAGGAAAAATAGGAATAAAGAAACAATGATTGAAAACAAGGGACGAAAACATTGAAAACAACTACATATCCTAGGTGATTTGACAAATGTTCTAACCAGGCTAGAACAACAACAAAAGTTGTTGCCCTCGCCGGTAATCGAACCCTCGACCTTCGCATGTGAGTTGAACGCTATAACCACTACACCATAGGAACAGTTTCCTGCAATATCTCTACGGCTTCTCATATGATATGATTAGTGTTTAAAAAGCACACCGAACGACTTCCGCTCTTCCGTTACATCAGTTCGGCAATAACATTATACAAAAATATTTGAAGTCGGTTAAAAAATATCGATATACCTGTATGCTAGTTTTAACAGAGCCTGGTTGCTAGAACTTAGTAGTAATTTTGGAAGAGACAATGCGATTAAAGTTAAGACCAAATTGATTATAAATAGATTTGAATTTATCTGATATATATGTAATATAATATGTACAACTGTGAAGCAAGTCAACATGTTTTTCGTACGACAATGCACCACTTTTTGTTTGAAGAGCAGTTAATAATACGTTGAAGGCGCCCCCCTAATATGCCCTACATCCTCTGACATATTTTCCAGACCTCCCTCCTTCTGATTGGTTTGCCTAAACCTAAAAAGTGGTAAAATGAGTTCAAAATTGCAAAGTTTGCAAAGCAAAATTTTAATACAATGAAATCAAGATTTAAATTAAAATTATTTACACTAAAACTACGTTTTATGTAGTATTCTGCACAATAAATTTAATAAAATAAATTGTGGATTAAATTAAAATTAAATTTGATTTAATGTAATCCAGGAATAATATATATTTTACTGAAGAATTAGGTAAAATCAAAACGTGACATGAATATTTATTAATTATTTTTCAGTAACCTGCTGTAGATAATAAGTTAAAATGGAGATTAAGTTAAATTCATCTACAAAATAGATGTTCTATAATATATAACTTATATTATGAGGTAATCTACATACATATGTTGAATATTTATCAATAAATTCAAAGTTCAGATTAACCAACTTCAGATTATAAAATGAAATGGCTGTTAAAATTAAATTAAGTTGAATTTAATTTACCTGTTATACAATAATACATATTTCATTATAATTAAATTATAGTTTATATATTTGTTTGTAGAAATGCAAGCTTCAGATAATTAAATTAAATTAAGATTAAATTAAATGTAATATAATATATATTTTAAAAATTATAAAGTATATTAGGCATATATGTTGAATAGTTATCAATAATTTTACAGTTTAACCAACTTCAGATTATAAAGTTAAATAGTTAAATTAAAATATATTTTGTTTATATAATAGAGATTAATATATATTTTATTATAATTTAAAGAACACTAAATATATATATTCAGGAGATTAAATTTAATTAAATTAAAGTTACATTTTTCGCGATTCTATCTATCCATTTAAAATTCTTCTATATAAAATAAATTATTATAATTTAAGGTAGATTTCATATATATTTCGAATTTCTATCAGTTTCTTAAGATTAAATTTAATTAAATTTTATAGGCTTGTATGTAGTCTGATCTGTATAAGGTAGTTTAATAATTATTTTTTAAGCAGTTTAACTCTACCTTAATATAATAAAGTTAAATTAAGATTAAATTAAATTAGACTGTTTTTTCTTACATTTGTGGTGATTATGATGCTAGGGATAATAAGGTTAAATTGAGATTAAATTAAATTCAAAATTTAATTATTATTTAATTATTTAATTAAATAAACTGTAATATATATTTTATGGCCTATAAAGAAGTTTAGACATATACTTTGATTATTTATCAATAATTTGATAGTTTAACCAACTTCAGATAATGAAATTAAATAGTTGTTAAATTAAATTCAAATATTTTTTATATTATACAATAACATATATTTTATTATGATATAAAGTATAATTGGCGTACCTCTGGCTAATAAAGTTAAATTAATCGGGATATAATCTGTTCCATAAAAGTTTCTATAAGGTAAAAAAGTTAAATTAAGTTTAAATTTATTTCAAAATTTAATTATAATTTAATCATTTAATTAAATAAACTGTCATATATTTTTTACGAACTATAAGGTGGATTAGGCATATACTTTGATTATTTATCAATAATTTTGCAGTTTAACCAACTTCAGATAATGGAATTAAATAATTGTTAAATTAAATTGTAATAATTTTTTATATTATATAATAATATATATTTTATTATGATATAAAGGATATTTGACGTACTTCTGGATAATAAAGTTAAATTGAGATAAAATTATATTAAATTAACATTAAATTGCTGGTGATATAATCTGTATAAAATACTTTTCTAGCAGTTTAACTTGACCTTAAGAATAAACTGGATCAAATTTCAATTTTTACATTGTTGATAGCGATAGTAAAGTTAAATTGATGTTAAATTTTTATTAATTTATTACATTCGTTTATATTTTATCGTACTAGGGTTGTTAAAATTGATTTTGCTCGGTGTTTCCTGCATGTGCATGTAACAAACGTACTGCAGTGCTAGAACCGTTCGAATAAAATCGTCTTTTTACGTTGAGCAGTATAGTTATCGTAGGAACGTTTTTTCCGACAGCAGCATTTCTGAAACTGCGACTATTTTTCGACGATCTCCCCCGTTAGAAACGAGCAGAAGGAGAGACCGAGGAAAAAAACGTCGTACCCGATAACGGAAACGCTCAGGCAGTAACTGTAAGTCAGATTTCGATTTCTGCGATCCGTGGTGCCGTCCACGGATGGAATCGACGGAGAGATACCGTCGCAGGACTCGGTTAACTATCTAAATAATCAAAGAAACGAGCCGTCCCCGAAAATTACGTTCCTGGAGTTGGCGTTGGCGAAACAAAAGGGAGGGAAATTCGAAAAAACGGGGTTAAAACCGAAGCGGTGGCGGGCGCCGTCGAGTTTGAAGCGGCCGCCGATCGATGCCCGCGTATTTTTAGAGCGACGAAGACGGAGAGTACGGGCCCCGGCGCGCGGGACAAGGAGGGAACGACCGCGGCAGATCGTCGACGGACGTACTCGGTTGATCGTAAACTTGTTTGGATTTTTTTTCGAAAAGTACAGTCATTAAAATATTAGATAGATAGTTTGTGGCGAGCTCTTTCCTCGACGGTGAAAATTTCACTTAATTAACGTACCGGGAGATGGGAAAAGGATTTTCTTTGATGGCCGTGGGTTGCCGCTCGCGACTAGATGGGAGGTTTGCGATAATGCGCCCTCTGACATGAAGTCTCGGAAGTTTTCTGGCTGGGCATTTCGAATAATTTCGACGTCGGCCTTTCTATGAGCGTTCGGGCCTTCTTTCTTCGGAGGTTAGGTAACTGTTCGTACGTGATTGACGCGCTCTTGCTACCAGTTCTGATTTGGGCGGCTAGTCCAATGAAGACGTATGAAACGAGATTAAATCAATCCATTAGCCGTTTTATACTTCAATGATTTTCAGAATATATTAATATTTGCTTACTACAGAGTAATTTGTGATCAAATGTTAACGTAAAAAAGGTATTTATTGAGAAAATTCGCCACAATAAGCATCGCTATCAACTACAATGAAGCGTTTGAGCGAAGCAATGGTATTCTTCAGCATGATAACGCTCGACCACATGTTGCAAAACCGGTGAAAACACTTGGAAACGTTAAAATGAGAAGTGCTACCCCATTCGTCGTATTATCCAGATTTTGCTCCTTCTGATGACTACTTGTGCCGGCGTCTCATCGTGACCTGCCTGAGCAATAGCGTGTTCTTGTGTTGTTCACAATTAAGCTCCAACAAAATAAAAACCCTTTAAAACTAATTTATAGGCTTAATATATTGATTCAAACTCCCATTTCCTTCGCAACTCGTGCTACCTGTGGCCAAGAGTAGTATGTTTCGCAATAAATTTAATTCAAACATAAATTGCCTCCGCGAAATATTGTTAAAATGCCAACAAAATTAAATTTTAACAGTTAACACTATATTTTAAGATTGATGTAACACGTCACGTAAATATTTACTATTATTTCACAGTAAAGCAGCAGGTAGTAAAGTTAGAATGGAGATTAAACTAAAAGCAATTGAAGCTAAATTTTATGGTATGTCATCGGTGTTATACAAAATATATATGCTGTAATATATAATGAATATATTATAAGATCATTTATACATATAACAGGTTAATTGAAAAGCCCCGGCCTGACACATAGATGGCGCTATATGTTTTTTAGTTAGCCCTAACCCTCAAAAGATGCGTGTATAAATTGGACAGCTGTCGGATCATTACTTTGTGAATTATAGCATTTTGAGTGAAGTAACTTTTGTTATTGTGAAAAATGGATAAAAAGGAATTTCGCATGTTGATAAAATATTGCTTTTTGAACGGAAAAAAAATACGGTTGAAGCAAACACTTGCCTTGATGCCGAGTTTCTGGATACTGCCCCAGGAAAATCAACCATCAAAGATTGGTATGCTAGGTTTAGACGATAAAGCGTAATAAACCCGAGTGTTTGCGTCGATATGTGACAGTGGATGAAACATGACTCCATAATTTCTTCTGAAGTCCAATCGACAGTCATCCGAGTGGTCTGCACATGATGAACCCGCTCCAAAGCGTGGGAAAACTCAACACCCGGCTGGCAAGGTTATGGCGCCTGTATTTTGCGATGCGCATGGAATAATTTCCAATGACTACCTTTAAGAAAGAAGGACCATCAACAACGACTATTACATAGTGTCATTGGACCGCTTGAAGGACGACATAGCCGAAAAATAGCCGCATTTGAAGTGAAAGAAAGTGGTGCTTCACCAAGACATAAATTGGGTTTCGAGTTGCTTCCTCATCCACCGTATTCTCCAGATCTAGCACCAACGACTATTTCCTGTTCTCAGACCTCAAAAGAATGCTGGCTGGTAAGAAATTTTCGTCGAATGATGAGGTGATCGCCGAAATTGAGGCATATTTTGAAGCAAAGGACAAATCGTGCTACAAAAATGGTATCGAAAAGTTGGAGGGTAGCTATAATCAGTGTATCACCCTTGAAGGAATTTATGTTGAATAAAAAAAAACTGATTTTGTCAAAAAAATGTTTTTTCAATTGACTAGTTATATAATAACAGTCCTTTATAGTTAGAACGTTTATAGTTATAAAAAAACCAGCTAAAACAAACATCTATATATATTTTCAATAATCGTCTGACTACTGCATGTCCAGTCCAGAAAATAGACCGTAAATAAATAATTACAGTGGCAGAGTCACTCTTCAATACATGTTAGATGATCCATATTCATTACCTATGGAGACCATTTCATTATACTATTGTCCTAAAAAAAAAGCAAATACTTAAAAGAACAGATTATTTATTTTTATAAATTTATGTCGTCTATTTCGAATATTTTTTACTAAAACAGTCAATTTAAGTCCAATGGAGCTAAATTAGGCGAATATGGTAGTTGTGGAATAATGTAAGTTCAATTATTGATTTAAAAACACATTCAATGCTACGTGGGAACAGTTTTGGGTCAATCATTATGACCTCTTCATACGAATTTCTTCACTCAAATAACCTATAAAAGCAAGTATAAAGCTTCAAATAATTGAAGGTTATGTTGTTGACAGATGCCATCTTCTTCTGAACTTTGTAGTGACATTTATACATCTAATAATAGTATGATATACCAAAGACATTGTTTTTGTTAAGAATATTAAATTCACACAATTCATAAGCTTTAAAATAAGATGAAGACTGATTGTACAAGCAATTTATTAACAACCAAATAAACAATAAAACAAAAAAGTTCGTCAATATTTTAAAGAATCTTGAAACATTACGATTATTGGTAAGGGCAGCACATCCGTACAGTTTAATTAATTATAAATCCACCTGTCTTAGCCAAGCGTACACATAAAGGGAACCTGGTGCATAAGCATCACGTGTCTTGTTGCACGGGTTGTTGGTTTTATGTGATATTCTTTTATTGCGATTTTAGAACTGTTTTAAGGACTTGTTGATAAATAAAACCGTTTAAGAAAGAAATAATAAAATGTATTACCATGATATTTATTATATGTGAATGGGTTTGCCACAACTTTTTTTATATTTTATTTTAATAAGCTTATTTACCGGTTACCGTGAAGTTCCTCGTTGTTTATGTGGTGATAAGATTGATATATATTTTTGTAAATATTTTAAAGTCTCCTTTTTACCAACGAGGGTTTGACTGGTTGATGAGTTAGTACTTTATACTTGCACCCCATAAGTCCAAATAGATCAGTTCATGGTTTAATTAAACAGAATCATCAAAAGTGGTTTAAAAGGAAGAATTATAGAACGTGCTTGTTGAAGTATCCAGCCAAACACTCCAAAAATAATTTTCCAAGTTCCTAAAAATTGACAAAGCAGGCAGGAAATTGATTTCGTTAAGAAATTGTCACTTATAACAGTCCAGAATAACAAATACATTTTGAACTTGGATATGTCAAATGAACAAATAATGTTAGTGCACTTCAATCTACTTAAATCATCAGATCTTTTTAATTACGAATTGATATAGTGTTCCATATTGGTACAATGAGTAACATCACTATGGTACTAGAGTCGAAATAAGATTCCTGTCACGAAAAGTACGGTTTACTTTGCCCACTAGCCTCGCAGCTTGATTGATTGACGAGTGCTTGGCTCCAAATCCCAACTGTTCGTCTTGGATGATGTTTTTCACTGTCGCAGCTTTAACGAAAGTGTTGATTATTATTCACTCGACGATTTTCGATAGTTTTGACGATTTTAGATAGATATGAGTTCAAGAGACTGGTTGGAGGGTAGTTGAAAGGTACTGATGTGTCTCCATTTTCCGGAATAATAGCAATAGGGGCGTGTTTCCAAATAGGTGGATGTTTTTGTTAACTTAGCTCTGTAAGCCAGTGATATGTGTAGGCTAAAACGTTTGTTACCAGCCGATATAATTAATAGACATATATAGACTATAGAGTAAGATTTAGAATAAGATATTTTACACATCATTTTCTGAAGAGATCTTCTAGGTATCATGTAAATAACAATTAACATAAAAAATAACAATTAAAATACTTATTTTGCCTCATTTTCGTTCTTCTACAAGCTGATAGACACCTTTTACTGCACATTCAACAATTGTTTCAGTTGATATCTTTAGATATCAACTGAACGTGTATATCATATTATTCACGAATATTTGGATATGAGAAAGCCCTGTGCAAAGTGGGTGCCGCGCGAGCTCACTTTTAACCAAAAACAACGACGAGTGGATGATTCGGAGCAGTGTTTGAAGATGATCAAGCAAAATAAACCCGAGTTTTGCGTCGATATGTGACAATGGATGAAACATGGCTCCATCGTTTCACTCCGAAGTCTAATCGACAGTCATCCGAGTGGACTGCACACGATGAACTCTCTCCAAAGCGTGGGAAAACGCGACAGTCGGCTGGGAAGGTTATGGCGTTTGTATTTTAGGATGCGCGAGGAATAATTTTCATTGACTACCTTGAAGAAGGAAGGACCATCTACAGCGACTATTACATAGCGTTATTGGACCGTTCGAAGGTCGAAATCGCCGAAAACGGTCGCATTTAAAGAAAAAGAAAGTGCTGCTTCATCAAGACGATGCACCGTGTTCCAAGTCAGTGAAAACAATGGCAAAAATTCACCCATCCACCGTATTCTCCAGATCTGGCCTCCAGCGACTATTTCCTGTTCTCAGATCTCAAAAGAATGCTCGCTGGGAAGAAATGTTCGTCGAATGAAGAGGTGATCGCCGAAACTGAGGCCTATTTTGAAGCAAAGGACAAATCGTACTACAAAAAGGGTATCAAAAAGTTGAAGGGTCGCTATAATCCGTGTATCACCCTTGAAGGGAATTGTTTGAATAAAAGAAACTAATTTTAAAAAAAAATTATTTTACTATAGTAGGCCGGGGACTTTTCAATTAACCTCTTAACTACATTAGAGAGAAAAGTAAATATATGTCTCGAAAACATGAATAAAATAGGAAAGATGAAGATGGTGTATTCACCCAAAGAAGAAGTAGAGCTAGTAAACTATTTATTCAACATAAAGAATCCTTGAAGGGAATTGTGGTGAATTAAAAAACCAATTTTGCCAAAAAATTTGTTTTACTATGGTAGGTCGGGGCTGGGTAGGAATTGACATGTTATTGTTGCTGATTCTACTTGAGAAATCGCGCATCCATCAAGTGACATAATTAAGTTTTTGTCATTTCGCCGCAACGCGAAATTAACATGGACAGATTCGAAGCTATTAAGCTGTATTATCCGAACTAATATAACATTTCTGGCCTTGTTTTCATTCGTCTTCAACCTGGTGGAGACCCTTTAGCGGTATATTCAACAATTGTTTCAGATATATTCACATCGTGGGGTCGCTCAAGCGCCCGCAAATTTACGATCCCAATATCAACAAGGGCCAGTTCGACCGATCGATTATAGAGGGCCTCAGCGTCGACCCGCGATCCGCGATAGGTAAAGAACCGGCCGGATTTCATTGTTCCAACGTTGGTCGTCAGAAATCCGAGACCAAGGCCGGCCGTATTTTCCACCAGGGGAAAACCGATTTCTGGGCGACGGCGACTGTGGCGTAAAGTATTTTTAAAGCGTCGCCAGAACGCCACACCATCTATACACCGAAGGATAAACGTCGGAGCCGACCGAAGTAGTCGAAAATAAAACGCCATTCTTGGTTCGTTGATTCGGCTGAGAAGAGAGCGCGGAGAACAAAACGGCTTCGAAGGGGCCGCCGAGACCCTCTCCCGACCCCGCGCAAACGACGTCGACGGCCCACTAGAGCGGCGCCAGGCCGGAACGCTCGCGTCCGCAGAAGAAAGACAGCCGCGCTATCGCATGTCGTTCGAACGGCGTAACCTTGAGATAACAGAGATGGAAAGACAACATGCACGAGCCGGAATGATTCCGACACAACGTACGTATCTTCGAGCGCGAATTAAAATCGAAAATACGAATTTATATTGTCAGGAAACATTCAAAATAGTTTTGTTTGTGCATAAGACGATATTAGTGTGTGGAGAACGTCACGTTTTTTATATTTGAGTCTGTTTTTGTTGTTATTAGTTCAACAATCATCATCTGAAATCTGTTTGATAACGTTTTGTGAATCTCTTATTAGAAGCACAAAGATTATAGATAACTCCACACCTATATTATTGTCATTACGAAGAAAAGAGACAATCTGAGCTCTGAGCTGAAGACTCTTCTGAGGCTCCTTATCGAAAATTGGTTGAACACCACCGAAAGCGGGAGCAGTATGGATTTGGAGCCAAACACTCGTCAATACATCAAGCTGCGAGGCTAGCGGGCGAAGTAATTCTACTTTTCATGAGACCCTAACCCTATTCCCTCCCCTACCCCCTAGACCCTATAGACTATAGGAACACGATGAATGTCTGCAGTAATTATCTCAAACAAAACAATCTGTCTCTGTGCATCTATAATTATGATTATTTCGAGTGTAAAATCGTATGCATTTTTCGAGAGAAAGCATTGAGTAACTCGATAAAGGTACTTGGCACCGATCAAAAAAGTCAGAAGTGGCTAGATTTGCGATATGCGGGTGTGATAGAAACTTCCAATTCTCTAAATCGTTTCATCGGTACATTTCATGAGAAGAATCTCATGGAGGCAGTGGTCTTGGTGGCCTTCGACTAAGTTTGGCATTCTACGTCAAAATCGGTGATTATTTTTCGACTAGGAGCTTCATCCAGTCTAGTGTCCCCACTACCTTGCTACTATATTATGTTATATTATTATATACATCTACATGGATGGTATCCCTAAAGTTGAAAAAGTAAACTCCGCGTTCTCTGCGGATGACACTTAAACTTCCAAACATATACGCCTCAAACTTCGACAGCAGCTAAACATATTAATCAAATGCCTCAAATTTTGGAAGTTGCAATATTAAACCACAAGAAAAGGAAAAAAGTTCCCATTCTGTAATTACAAAAGTTTCCCATATTAAAGTTTTATTAGATGAAGTACCAGTCTCTACCAGATCTCTACCAGTAGTAGATTAAAATCCTTATATATCAGGTTATGGTACGTTAATCCTCGTAACCTTCAAAGTAGAGGTGTGAAACTTTCATGACAACGTAGAGTATAGTATAAAAGTAATTTTAATGAAACAGAATTTACCTTCTATGACCAATCAAAAACTATTTAGAAACTTACCTAGTATAACAACACCCGTTACTTTCGTTCATACAATGAAAAAATACCAAACTTTTTTTTGGATATCGTTAATAAGGTGTCTGAAAAATGGGATAAAGTTATAGTTTCCAATAAAATACTTTGAATAATAAAAGTAAAGGCATAATTTTAACCAAAAAAACAGTAACAACATTTACACACATTCAATAAAAGTAGTAATTATATAAGTAAAGTTGAACATGAACAAAAATAAAAGGAAAAAAGAGCCATAGGCAACACCGCATAACAAGTATTTAAAACAATATTATTAAGAATGTTTTGTACCAATAATAACAGAAATAATAACTTTATTTCAATCAAATAGGCGTTCTAGAAAAACACCTTTCAACTTCATTATGACTCTAAGATTTAATTCATTTTACTTCAATAGATACACTGTTAAATCATAGTTGTATGGCTAGAATGTCAATACATTTTTTAAATGTAATATTTTCTTGATTTTTATTAAATTTACGTCTAAAACATATATAAATTTAATGCGTTTTCTCGTACTCGTTGACTATTTAATGTGGTGGTCATCTTTTAATGAAATTCGTGACTTTTGAACGATTTATAATAGATGTCGCATCACTATATGATAGAAACTGAATTTGTGAAGTCTGTAAATGAGGAATATAATATTTTTTATATTTAAATATGTAAATATCCAATTTTGGATTGTGTTCATGTCCTTTGTTCTCTGTATTACAATCATCATGTCGAAATCATTCTTATTTCTATATTTAACATATAAATATTAACACACTTAAAAACTATACTAACATCAAGTAGGTTTTAGAATATACAATGACATATTCTCTTATATTTACTAACAGACAGAAAGCGAGTCTAATCGTATATTTCTATTTCTAGAGTTTTGTGATAATATTTTCAATTTTGAGTTCCCTTAATTGTCGACATAATTCGGATAATAACAAACAATATCAAATCGAAACAAAAGACACCGGCACGAAAACCCGGCCGGGGTGGTCATAGTAGGCCGCTCGTAGGGAGATGGCCACGTTGAATACGAAATGGAGATTGGTGCGGTCGTATACAGGCGCTCGGGTAGGTAGAAGAAAACGACATATGGTGGTACCGTGAGAGAAAGGAAGAGGCCCATCGAAGAGCTTCAGAAATACTGGTGACGAGAGGCCGGAAACGACAGACAACGGCGCTATTTCGAAAAAAACCCACTGTTTTTCTGGGTTTCTGCGTCCGAAGGTGTCGAGCGCAACGACAGCACGATCACGGAAGAAACGAAAAAGAAAAGTCTCGCCGCGAAATGACAGAAAACAATTTAATTCGTTCCTATTAAAGACATACATCGCTGGAATCGTTCATGTATAAAATAACGCTCTCATCCCACATATTACTTAAACAAATTTTAGTTCGAAACTGCCCTTAATTACATTTTAGAAAATATATTAATAACGTGGAAAGAAAAAAAAGAAACTTGGGCAACACCGCTTAACAACTATTTAAAACAATATTATTAAGAACGTATTGTACCAAAGTAAAACAAAATAAATAAAATAATTTTATTTTTATCAAGTAGGCGATCTAGGAAAATACCTGTCAACTTCATTATGCCAGTAAAGTATTTAACTCGTTTTACTTGGATAAATACACCGTACAAAACATTTCTGTATGAAATATCACTCTTATCTCATATAGGTTCAAATAATTTTGACTCACAATAGGAATCTGTCGCGTCTAATTTTAAATTTTGCTCTTATAGGAAAAAAGAAATATAGGCAACATCGATATAACAAATATTTGAAACATTGCTGAACGTAGTGTACCGATATAAAATAAAATAAATTATTTTATTTCTATGAAGTCGACTTCACTGACATTGACTTAGACATATACAAAGAATAATTTGACTTTAGTGGTTGATTTTGGTGATATTTGGTCGCAACTTTTTTAAATTTATAGTGACATTCGTTTGATAGACGCTAAATTTTCCCCCTATGTGCGTTGAACCAATGTCTTTGTGATATTTTATCTTTATTAAGAAGGATAGATAGTAGGGCATTGTTAAATATAGTAGAATAAATAAGTCTCATGTCTTCAAATAAAATAGCTAATGATAAGTATTGATCCATATTTTTTATTTATAGTAAGACGTCAAATATGTATCTAACCAGCTGATTACAATCTTGTCACACGGGTTACCGATTTATTTTTAGGTTATGCTTTTAAATTGAACACATACCACAATGTCAAATGTAATTAGTTTTTTTTATTAATAAGGGAGTTGACACTCATCAACAATGACATTTAATTTGACACTCAAAAAAAACTACTAGATATCCCTCAAATATAATTTTGGTATTCTCATATTTTGATTATATTTATATTGTTGGATTATATTAAGGGCAAATAAAATGTGCACTTGGTCTTTGTTTTTGACGTAATTCAATAACATAGCGTTATGAATCATTGTATATTTAGGTTATGCTTTTTAATAAAACAGTATTGTTTCTATTATTCAAATTATGTTAAAGCAAATTGATGATAAAGAGCTTGTTTTTATTACTCCCAGTATGATATTTTAATCGACACATTAGATATGACTGATTTTTTTGGGAGGTTGATGTGTTAAAATGACTGACGTTTCGTTTGACAAACTCAGTAAATGTTATTTTAATTGGGATATTGCTACTAGTAGTTCAGTTTAAATGTTAAGGTAAATAAAACTCAATACTCATTTTTGTAGTGAAATAAGGAAGAAAATAACGAGAAAGAAAAAACAGAGATAAACATCCAATCTGATATTTTATTCTACTATGGTATAATTATGTATAATAAAAATATCTTACGTGCTAGCGTCGAACAAAAATAAAATCATTTGTTAAATAGATCAGCTATGTACAGTTAACAATAAATATATTTGCGATTTTCTCAATTGTCCTGCTCCCTCAAATCTCAAGAGAAAACGGTGACATGTTTTTATGTACATTATAAAGAATTTCGACGACTAAAGTATGTTAAACGCACAGTTCGATCTTTCGCATGCGTCTTTTTTTTTCGAAATTATTTTTAAAAAACTATCTAAATTAAGAAACCTGGCGGAAGACGAGCGTGTGATTTTCGATGGATTTGGCAACGCCGCCCCGATGTCTTCCACTGGATTTTCCACGGGTCCTAGATATACGAGAATTACAGCGGCGAAACGAGGGAGAGGGATACGAAACGAACGACTAGTAGTGGGTTATTGTTGTCGCGGACTACTAGTCTTTGATGCTCTGTTTGAACTTTTGTCACGCACATGCCATCTCTTGTTTTGCAGATTTCAGTGCTGAAAATAAAAAACAAATACTAAGATAAATACAACCGATAATTGGGACGTTGCTGAACGCGATTTTTAACAGTAACACGGGACAGACATCGTTAACCAACGAAAATTACTAAATATAAATTGAGCAACAATGTAATCGATGTAGCCATGGAAAAATATATGTCAGAAAAAATAATATAAAAAATAATATTTTTGTATTCGCATATACTTTCCCCTTGGCTTGTTTCGGCGTTCCCATTCTAGATCGGGCTTCAACCAGAATTAGAACCGAGCCAGCGAGAGGACGTTGCCACATCTACCGAATTCCCTAGGAATGTAGAAACCGTTTCTACGTCGCGAGAGCGTCTCTCTTTAATTCCGGGTTTTTTTAGGTGTAGCATGATTTGATTTTCATTCTCACGATGCAAGTTTTATTTGTAAAAATTATACACATGTTTTAATACAGTTACCCGTTAACGAAATGATTATTGGGTAGCGCTGTGACCCTAAACAACGTAAAATTATTCGAATTTTTCGTTATGAACGAGGATAATCAAAGCGGTGCCGAAAACATCGAACCAACAGGTCGATTCCTTTGTCGCGTTCGATTTTTGTCGTGTTTTATTCGGACGGCAACGTCGCCCCGAGGTCCGGTTCGATTCGTGACGCCAGTTCTCACTCACCTTCTCTCTCCTTCCGCCTGATCTTCTTTCTCCGTCGCTCGACGATCGCCAGCTCGGCCTTCACGTCCGCGTACGTTTTCCTCAGCTCCGTTAGCTTTTGCTGTATGATGGCTATCCTCTGGGCGCTGTCCAAGCTGGGATCTGGAAGGAACGAGAAGAGAAACGAACGGATGACGATCGATCGGGAGGGCGGCCGAGGCCGAGGGATGGACTTACCGAACTCCACGAAAAAGTTGTACTTCGACGGTCGCGGAGATTTGGCGGTACGGTCGTAGCTCGATCCGGTGGTCATGCCAGGCGTGTGTGCGTTGTTTCCCGGAGCGGAGTTCTCCGAGGCATCGTCGCTATCGCTGTCCCGTCGCTGACGGTTGGCGAGGGGTTTGCGGCCCCTCTTGGCAGGTACTTGAGGTGCTGTCGCGGCTTCTTCGGGCGTACGAAGCGACCGTCTTCGTTTCCGGCAGGAAGCGGGCGGCGCGCAAGAGTCCCCGCCCGCTTTCTGGTTGAACTGGAGGTCGGCACCGATCTGGGTGTCTGAAATAAATCGCCGGGTCAGGAGCGGACCTCGGGGAACGGACGTAGACTCACCTTCCTCGCTGTACGTTGATACTTTTATTGCACTATTCCTACGTTCAGTTCTGTACTCGTTCTCTGCATCGTTCGATTTGCTGCTATCGTTTGAGTTGGGCGAGATGTTGTCGTTATCTCTATAAAGGGAAGAATAATTTTACAAAATCCTATCTTTGATAGCTGACGTTCTGGTCAATCGATCAATACACGATCATAATTAATTGTACCTCGTGGCATGATCGGAAATCACTCGAAGGTTTTGAATAACTTGATTAATTTAAATCAAAAAACCACATTGTATCCGAGAACCCATGGTTGATTGTGATATTAAGATCTTGGGCGTTGAACTTAAATGAAAAAACGATGATAATCAAGAAGGTCTTGGGTGTTTATATAATATTCATCAAACAACAAAAAAATGTTCATTGATCACGGTAATTTTGACAGAAAACATAGAACACCCAGTAATTTATTACAACTTTCCATAGCTCTCAAAAATCAAAAATGATAATGGATTACTGAAGCTTTGCTGAAACATACCACCTAAAATGAACTAATGACTGACAATGATTAATATTTAACAAAGTTAAAACAAAAAAATTAATTGAAAATAACCATAACGTTCCACATTTTTGAAAAATTGTAATAAGCTATCGAAGCTTCTCTAAAAAATTTTTGTATCTAAAAAATGGCTTTGACATTTGACAATGAGTGGACCATTTTTCTATTTTTTTTATCAACTGAAATAATACTAACTAATACAGAAATAATAGGAAAATATATGAAAGTCAATAAAAGAAAGGAAATCAAACAACTTAATAAGAAGATAATGCACAGTGTTTTTAATGTCTTACAGAATAATTGGAAATCACTTACTTAAAGGTTTTGAATAATTTGATGATTAATTGATTGATTTTAAAAGAAAAAATCAATCATATATAATTTTATATAGAAAAATTTCGATTGACTATGGTGATTTTAATAAAAAAATCACAAAACACCCAGTAATTTACTACAGCCTTCCATACATTTCCTGAATCAAAAATGATAATAGGTTACTGAAATTTAGAAGCTGACAACGAATAGAACTTAATTGAGTCAGAATGACAAAAAACGTAATTGAAAATAATTATTAAGTTTAATTTCTGTCTAGAAAGTGAAAACTTCTACTTCCATATAATTTTTTTCGTCAATTAAAATTTGAAAATATTAATAAGCTGTAAGAAAAATAATGATAATATAGAAATGTTCACAACCGTTTATACAGGTATTTTAAAACGTGGCGCCATCTAACCGACTACGGGCAAAGATCACTTACCCTCTGGGAGACAGGTTGCTTCTCGTACTCTCCGGCGTTGTCGGGGGGATATTTTCGATAACAGCTTGCGCATCAGATCTATTGTTTCTCTCTCCGGGAATCACAACGGCCGCCGGTAACACTTTCTTTTGTTCCAATAGCATTTTCGAGTTGCTACTGCCTGGGGCGCTGGCGAACGGCATTTCGTGGATCTGCGAAACGACGATAAACGAAAAACACTTATATTTACTGTTCACAGCCAACTCACGGTATTCGCAGCACTGGGTATGTCGGACGAATTGGGCTGTTCCGGTGCCGGAGCCGGACTCCTGGGGAGCTCCTCCTCGCAGAGCAACAGCGAGTGCAGGTTGGGATCCTGATCGTCCTTGATCTCCTCCTCCTTGGATTCTATTTCGATCTCGATCTCGGCCTCCTTGACGGGCGGCTCGGGATCTTCCTTGGCGACGCTCTCTTTGGGTTCTTCGAAGGTCTCCTTCTTCAACTTGATCTCGTCGAAGTTAAAGCTGCGTTTCTCCTGCTCGGGCTGGGACTCGTCCGTGGTGATGGTTTTCTGCAGGGACAGGTTGCTGTCGGTGTTTTCCTTGCAATCGATCAGAGGCTTGTTGTCGGATGAATCGGTACGCGTCTCTTCGTCGTCCGACCTAGCTATCACCAAGTTATCACAGTCGCTGCTATCCGTATCAGAGTCGTCGATGTACTGCTTGCTAATCACCCGTCGCCTCCTCTTGACGTCGGGCGATTCGACTTTGGGAGATTCCTCTTTGGGCTTGAGGTCGAGCGGTTTCCCTTTGGTCTCCCCGACCTCGACGTCCTCCCTGGGCTTGACGATGTCCGGCAAACTGATTGCCATATCCAAGCTGAATTTCGGCTTGCTCTCCACTATGACACCCGTCTCCGGATCGTCCGTCGTGACGACGACGACCTCGGGTTTCTCTAAGTCGGACTCCACCACCATCGCGTCCTCCGCCTCCAGCATTGCGGACGACTCGCCCTTGACGACCTTCGTCTCGAAACTATTCTTGATAGAGTTGAATTTCTGCAGGATGGAATCGGCTATCCGCGTCCTAGTCTTCACGGCCAGCTCCTTGCCTGTATCGTCCAGTTTCGGATTGAGTATCAGCGGCGGCTTCGACACTATCGACTCCAACAGCGAGCTGTCGGTTTCCTGAAGCGCCGGATCGATTGGCTTCTTCGGAGATGACGGCTTCGTCTCAGGCGGAGATTCCGCTCTTATTGTTTCCGGTTCTTTCTTCTCGATCACGACCGGTAACTCCATGACGACCTTCGCCGGTGTCTTGGGCCTGATAACCGGCTCCTTGGGGGAAACCGACGTCGCGGGAATGCCCAGGATGGTAAGGGGCTTCTTGCTATCCTCGGCTTGGATCGAGGGAACGGGCGCGACCTCGATGTTAAGCATCTCGTCGTTGCTGTCGTCGTCGGACAGGGAATTTTGCTCTATCACCCGGTGTATCTGGGCCTGGATCTCGTCGTCGCTGTTGCTGCCCTTGCATTCGGTCGTCTTGCTGTTGGGGAACTCCAGGTCCGAGGTGTTGCTCTCGGACGATTCGAAGAACTCGACGCCCAGCGTCAGGGTTGCGGCGGCCTGCGGGTTCCCGCTCAGTCGTAGGTCCGGTTCTTTCGAGCCAGCCTCGATGTTTGACGTCGATACGTCTCTGGAGTCGTCCGAAGTCTCCGTGGTTTCGTACTTCCGCCGTGATGTGAAGAATCGCCGGCTTAAAACCTGAAAGTGGTACAAAACATGAATATACATTGCACAATTGTATTTCGTTAAAATAAGTTTATATCAATCCGACTCGAAGCTTGACAAGCAAGACACCTTGTCATGCCTTATGGAATATCAGAGCGTTCAATTGTATCAATTGTTATTGGTAACGTTTCCTGATGATTGTTTCGACAGAGTGGACTATCAGTTATTTAAAATTCCATTCATTCCATCAACGCTCCCCACAAATTGTGTTTTGTTGATATTACGATTGACCTCCATAATTCAAAATACTAATTTTTAAAGAGAAATGAATGACGCTTGAAAAAGAATATACTTAGAAGATGGCCAGCCAGTTACAATGTCTGCAGCAAGAAGAAAAAAAAACAACTTTAAACCATATTGTACTGTTATAAAACTTAAATCAGAAAAAGACAAGTTGATTTTTCCAATTGCTTAAAACAACAAATTGTTAAATTGCTTTTAATTTTATAAGTGGCCATAATTATCTTAGCAGCATCATCAGGGAATCTTGGAATAGCAGGAAACTTTGATAGACGTGTCAGCGCGAGGAAAAATGTGTTTTTTAAATTATATTTTGTATTGTTATCAACGACTGTCTAAATTTTTGGGGAATGAGCGGTTCAATTACAAGGTCCAAACCAAGATTGATAATTTCCTCGCATCGCCATAACGCATTACTTACTGGATCTTCTTCTATGGGTTTTTCGGGACTGGTTTTTACAATATTGAAACTGGGCGACTCGATAAGTTTATCGAACGGATCCTCCTTCTTGACCTCGAGTGTCGCCGGCTCCTCCTCCATGGCTTCCTCATTCAGGTCATCCTCTTCGTCGTCAGAGATCCGCACCGGCTTCGGTATCCTCGAGTAGGTCTTGGGTTCAGGATGGTCGAGCTTGCTATCCATTTTCTCTACAAAAAGAACGGAAGTTAATAGCTGAACGTTAGAAACGATCGATGTTAAAAAATACCGCAGGATAGGGGCGATTTTCCACCGCGTTTCCTCGGGCTCTTCTCCAGGTCCTGGAATATGCGCAACCGTTTCTTGCTGTTCTTTTCGTCGCCCAACTTGGACCTGCTTTCGAACTCGAATGGTTCCGGCTCTTTGAACTCGTAGATATCCTCGGAACTCGAAGATTTCTCCAGTTTCGGCGATGGTAGATGCGGCGATTTCGCTTTCGCGGATTCCTCCGTCTTTATCTCCTCCTTCTCCTCTTTGATGACGATGTTCGTGTTGGACGACGAATCGTCCGAAGACGAAACGCTGTCCTTGTCCATCTCCACCTGGGGAATCTTTATGGCTTTCGAGAATCCCTTCAGTTCCGATCTTATCTGATTCAAATCGAAGTCCCTGCCTTTCGGATGACTGGCGCTGTCCTCGTCGCTCTCGTCCGCCGACCTCTCGGACGTCCTCTTCACTTTCTTGATCTTGCGCTCCTTGATGGTCTTCTCGAGTTCGTCCTCCCGCTCGGTATCCTCGTCCTGTCCCTTCTCCTTTCGTTTCTCGCCTTTAAACGAGCCGGGCTGCAATCGAACATTCAGTTGGGTTAGTGCGACCAATGGGAGGCCAACAGACCGAAAGCTCCTTACCGTCGACGGTGGTTTCGACACCTTCTTCTTGTACACTTTGATCTCCGGTTCCTCGGTCTTCAGACTGCCGCTCCGCGTTCTTGGCATTTCGCTGTCGCTGCTAGATGATTCGCTGTCCGAATCGGAATGAGCCGATGCGTCCGTCTGAGCAGATATCCGTCGGTTCTTGGAAGACTCTATGCGGAAGGGAGTTTTATTAGCATGAGCCTAATAGTAACAGACCTCCAGTACCGAGATCCGATACAGGTAGGCGGTTCCGTTTTTTTATGGTAGTGCCTAAAGTCGATGACAATAAAAGATATGGATTCATAAAGGGCAAGGCTATAAATACCAATAACTTTCTATTTGATTGAAAATTTCTCAAAAATATTGGAAAAGGAACTGCCTGACGGTGGATTCTAAGAAGCCGCCATAGCCCGTTATGGATTTACAACCCCAATAAATCCTATATCAATACCTTATAACTATTATAAAATCAATCAACAACATCAAGAAAAGAAGTAGTTCCTCCTAAATCAAACGACCTCGTGTTGTCATTGGTTTTCAGATAAAAAAATTGACGATACTCAAAAAAAAAGTAAAAGTTCCCTACCGTTTATTTGTTTTATTTAAAAACACAAAAAATTACACTATATATAATAAAATTATTTGTACCTTTTTAGGGAAAAAAATATAACAGGTACAAGAAATTTATCAAAGAGTTGAAATAGTTTTTTAATTCAAAAACCGAAACATATACGTAGGGAAGTAAATATAGTTGACGTAATTTCAAATGCGGTGTTTAAAATCTTTATTTCAGATGTTTTGCTTAACAAAAAAAAAGCTCGCATTCTTTTAGGATACAGCCTTTCTGTTTCTATATATAGTCTGGTTACTGGAAACCGAACCTAAAGTTTAATACGAAATACCGAAGAACGATATCGAATATTATTAATATTCGAGCCTCATTTAATATCATACCTTACGATTCTGGCCAAGCTCCTATTATGACCTTCATATTCTCCTCAAACTCAAAAGAGAGTCTCTTCTTGTCCCTGCCAGATGATTTCGACCCAATCCCGAAATCTGCATAAAAAATCTGAATATACATATGCAACCACGTCTTCCATAAATTACTTGACAGGACCCATTCTTTTCTTTTTTTTGTAGTTTTTAAATCCATTATAACCGCACAATTATTCACATAGTAATCCCAAAATTTAGAGCACAAGATACCGCACTGATATGGTTGAAATAATTGTGAAAAAACATCAAAACGTTATAATAAAGAAGACAGAGTCAAGACAGTCGATGTCGTAGGAGCTTGTCAATTGTTTATCGTCTCAAACAATAAAAATACACTAAAAATAGATACAGTACCTTGTCGTGCTGCTAATCTGCTAGCCCTGGTGGCAGGGGTGGCGGGACTCTTGGTTCTACTGCTATTCGAGGTGATACTCGATGGTGTCGTCGATCTAGGCGGCTTTTCCTCAGATGGCGCCTTACTCGACACGGACATTAGTCTATTTCTCTTCGCGCCCGATTGTTTCGAACCCGTAGCGGATAGCCCGCTATTGGAAGATGCTGATTTAACGTTCACGGCGACCGGTATTTTTGTCCTTTTCAACCTAACGCCGGAACTGAGATTCTCTGCGATACGAGTACCCGGAATCCACTCATCGTATCTGTGAAAAAAGAAAAGAAAAAACAAATGACTTAATTTTGACCGCTGTCGATAGATGGCGGTACGGTATATTCGTATTTTATGACGTTTTAATACAATTGCCATATTAAATTTATGTCATTTTTATTAACAAGAAATTACTAGTTAAGAGGTAAGTTTTTTCCAAAATCTCACCTAGTATTCCAACCGGTATAATGTACCAAATACATTATTTCAGATTGTTCTCGGTCAATATCTACGACTTTAGCTTCATAAGTGACTTTTGATTCATTCGTTGGGCCATAATATATGATGACTTTATGGCCAATATTCGCTGAAATTATTTGATTATCAGAACTATTACTACTGCTGCTGCTGCTGGAACTACTGCTGCTCGTGCTCCCCGTCTCTACATGTACTTTATCTAAATCATTGGGTGGTTTTTTCCTTTGTTTCGGTTTCTTGTCTTTCTCCTGAAAGAAACGATATTATCACAACGTGCTTCGCGATTTACCAGTAAAATTATATTATACTTCTTCCTCCTTGGTTGTAGGTTTTTTAATCGGTTTCGATGGAGCTTTAACCGGTGTAATTGGATCTTTAGTTTGTCGACTGCTGCTGGCCGGTTCTTTGGGAGACTCCTTGACTTTAACGGGTGGCGTGGATTTCGACCTCGTGTTCTGTATCTAGAATAAACCGTTTTTGATACCGAGCTTATTTTAACGGAAGTGAACTAACCTTGTCGTCCTTTTTGGTTACATCTTCAACCTTTTCCGAGACCGCAACTTTAGCTTTCTCGCCCTGTTGTTGTTTGGGGGTTTTCTCTTTCGTCTGCTTGGATTCGTTACGTTTCGGTCTGACGCCGGACGTACCAGCTACTTCGGAAATATCGCTGCCCGCGTCGCTCATCTCTCCCAGCTTCGATTTCCGACCGCTGTCCTCTTTCTCCTTCGACTCCGTCTTTCTCTTGATCTTGGTTTCAGTCTTTTCTGTCGGGGGTGTTTCTTTCTTATGAATTTGCTTGTCGACGGAGTCCTCTTCTCTTTCCGGTCTGGGACTACTTACTAAAACGAAAAAATGTGGGGTATATTGGTCGGTTTTTGCTTATTCACGCGGACTTACTAGGCGTTCGATCTTTGTCCCGTATCAAGCTTCGGCCTTTGCTTTTCTTGGACCTCGTGGGATTGAACATGGTAACTCCGAGCGTTCTATGAAACGATTCATAGCTGAGGAGACACTTTTTGTACACCGACTTGACTTGATTGGATATATTTTGATTCACGACCAGGCGCATCTTGCCCGTTACCGATTTCCATTTACTTTGGTTGGTCACCCGGTTGTAACCACCCAGTTTATGCACAACTCTAAATAGCCTATGGAGATCAATGTCTTTATTGGAGATCGCAGGTGTTTTATTTAGTGGAGTACCCGAATCGTCCATGAATTTGTACAATTGAGCAACAAATCGGTCCTTTTCTTCACTTTGCTCTTCCTCTGAGCTCTACAAGATTATTGACGTGTGTCGTACCGTGTATTATATTGGTAATATGCATCATCACAACTCACCTCACTCGCATTATCATAACTATCACTATTCACAGATAAATTAAACAAAGAACTTTTTTCCCAATGCAGAGGTAACTCGTTGTTGTCCAAAAACTTAATGGCTTTCTGAATGGCTTCCTGCAAACCTGCACTATCAACCTTTTCAGCCTGTTCCCTGTTGAACTCATTCACCTCCTTTTTAGGCACCGTATAACTGCAAATAATATGATTCATTGCTAAAACTAACATACACAAATGATTGAAACTCACTATCTGTCATCTCTGAAGGATCTAATCAGAAACTCATCTTTCACATTGATTTTGACAGTAGGTTGTGCTGATGGTATTACAATGAGACCAGGAAACCACTTCTCTTTACCCCGTTTGTTCTCTACTGTCTCAATGCTCACTACCCTGCCTATGTCTTGAGTGTAACCTTCTAGGTCAGGTTCATTTTCTTCTTCAATATCTTCATCACTGCTTTCATCTCTGCATATATTAAAAGTTTTAGTTATCTTATCCAAATCAACAGATAGGTGCTACTCACTTCAGTTGTCTGTTTCTTCTGCCTCTCCTACCTCCAACAACAGGATTGCCAAAATGTTCCGGATGAGTTAATGGCAATTGGTCTAATGTTTCACTTTCATTAAAGTGTCTTCCACTTTTCAGACAAAGAGCTGTTCTTCTAAGGGTTGTAATATCTCCATCATCAAATACTTAAAGAAGAACTTAAAGAATTAATTATACTAATATTAAAAAAATTATATCTATTTACCAACTGTGTACTGACTGCAGTCTTGTATCTTTGTTATTGTGGCCTCAACCATATCCCTACGATCTGGATGTTTTACTTGAACCTGTTGTCCAATTCTAAGAGTACCTTTGATGTCATTATCAGTTACAGTGGCTGTTCCTAAACCCATTCTGAATGTTACCTATATTAAAAACCAAAATGTACACTGGTGCTTGTACAAAAAAAGATGTTTATAGCTAACCTTGCATTTCACAACCCTATCAACTTTACTAACTTTTGCTTCACAAAATGCCCCTTTATATTTCGCACTAACAGCTGTACCGACAGACAAGTAAGGGGGGTCGTCCACTTGCTGGAAATTACGTCGTTTCAGTGATGAATTGGAACAAAAGGTTTCACTCACCATTTTCTCAGTATAATTTGATGTTAAACCATAGACCTAAATATAGTAGCTGAAACACGTGCCACCACAAAATTGACTACGGCAAAATTGTATTAAACAGATGCAAAAACCTTTTTCTTAATTTAGATAGTTTTTTTGTTGTTCACTTTTTAAACCTGCACAGTATTTTCAAAAAAAAAGACAACCTATACGTAAATATCATCACAAAATCAGGACAATTACATCTCAAACCATTTCAGAATAAAATATCTGGTAAAAAGGTAGAAAAAAGGAAAAAAATTAGGCGGGTGTTTATACGATTTAGCTTGAGATTTTTTTCCATAACTCAACAACTCTACAGGTTTGTCAGATTTCTCTTTTAGAAAGTATTGCAACATCGATTAATTCAGTAACTACAGAATACGATCATCTGTACCAGTACTTTAAAGGTCTAAATTATTAAAAGAAGAGGATACGTTCTTTAACCTATGTTTTTAACTTATTTTTAAATTGTTATGTATGTGTTGAAATTATTTAAAAAGTTTTAATTGTCAGTAAGGCTTACACTAATACAAGTTAAATATTATGGGAAAGAAATTGAAATATAAAGATGTGGTTAAAAGAGGCCCGCCAGTTTCAAACAAAAAGCCCAAAAAGGGACAATTTAATAAAAGGAAAACTTACAGTATTTACAAAACGCAAAATTCCTTTAAAAGGAAATCAAACAATGATGATAATTCCTATACATCTAAAAGACATAAATTGGAGAAACCTGAAGAACCTGAAATCCAACAAAAAGTAGTAGAGGAATCTTCTGAAAGTGAAGAGGAAATTTTTGAAGATCCTTTGAAACAATTACGAGATACTTTTACACGGAGTGTAAATGACTCTATTATTAGTGAAAGTGATTCAGATGATGTGAGTGAAGGTAATGATACGAATGATGATAATATTAAGGACACTCCTGAGATATCTGATGATGAAGTCAGTAATGAGGATAGTGACTTGGACAACTCTACAGATGAAAATAATGAATGTGCAGAGGATTCAGATGTTGAAAAGGGGCATGAAGATAATGTAGATAATGTTAAGGATCCTTTTGTAAATCATATAAGTTATGAATTACATCCAAACCTTTTGGAGGTGTTGGAATCTGATACAAATTCAGTTAACACTACCATGAAAGTATGGCCGGTGTTAGGAAATGTTATATTTCAAGTTCCAAAATGTGAAATAAATGAACCTGTTATAAAATCCAAACTGGACACTACTGTGTATGCCACGCCAGGTGAAATTCCTAAAAAAATTAGTAAAAATAGTTCATCAGATGATTTATTTATTAAGAAACAAATTTCAAAGAATATTAGAAGTGCTAACAAAAGCTTAAGGACAGGAGAAAATATGTTTACACCTTTGCAGCAGGAATTATTTTCATTAATGAATAATTATCAGGATGTGTATTACCCAAATAGAACTTTTGACAATGCCGAAGAAATAGTATATACATATTGTTTACATGCAATTAATCATGTATTAAAAACCAGAATTAAGGTTTTGCACCATAATTCGAAAATATCAAAAAAAGATGATGTTCCTGATGAATTTAGAGATCAGGGTTTGGTTAGACCAAAGGTAATATACACAATTTTAATTTCAAAAGGTTTTCTGGTAACAAGGCTTTTTCTAGGTCTTAATTTTGGCTCCATTCAAGAGTTCTGCATATAAAATTGTAAATACAATAATTGACATTATGTTCGAGGAAGATAAAGGAAATATCATTAAGAAAAACAGGTTTGTTGAGGACTATACTGGAAATGAGTTAAGGTTTCCTAAAAGAAACCCCAAGCCAGAGGATTATGAAAGGGTATTTTGTGGAAATACTGGAGATGATTTTAAAATGGGAATTTCAGTCACAAAAAAAAGCTTAAAGGTATTTTATTTATTAACATATTCCTTCTTTATAAACATATGTTTATTTATCACTTGTTTTAGCTATATTCTGACTTCTATTCTTCTGATATCCTAGTTGCATCACCGCTTGGTTTGAGAACAATCATTGGTGCAGAAGGAGAAGTTGATAGGGACTTTGATTTTCTCACGTCAATAGAACTATTAATCTTGGACCAAACAGATATATTTTTTATGCAGAATTGGGATCATGTTATTCACCTTTTTAATCATATGCACCTGAAACCCAAGGATTTACATGGAACTGACGTATCAAGGGTGAGGCAATGGTGCCTTAATCTATGGGCCAAGTACTACAGGCAAACTTTGATATTCTCATCGGTCACACTACCTGAAATCAATGCAATTTTCAACAAGAAGTGCTTTAACTATGCAGGAAAAGCCAAAGTGTCTAATCCTGTAGAATTAGGCTGCATTAATCAGGTTTTTGTACAGCTGCCTCATGTTTTTCAAAGGTTTGAAGCTTCATCTCCAGCTGAAGCCATTGAAGCAAGATTCAATTTCTTCATTAACAAGATCCTGCCTCAGCAGAGGGATAGCTTGATGAAACAGACGCTAATCTATGTACCGAGTTACTATGATTATGTCCGGGTGAGGAACTACTTTAAAAAGGAAGATGTTAGTTTCGTACAAATATGTGAATATTCTAAGGTAAGACTTGCTGGAGGAAATTGAATTTTGGTGATAAGTTTGCGTCATCGTCTTTTAGGAAGGGAAAATTGCCAGAGCTAGGGATATGTTTTACCATGGAGATGCCCATTTCTTGTTGTACACTGAAAGGTATCACTTCTACAATAGGATCAGGGTTAAGGGGATAAGGCACTTGGTTTTTTATCAGCCTCCTAACATACCAGGTTTTTATCACGAAATGTCGAATTTAATGCAGGTATGTATCATATTTTTAATTTGGTCTCGATTTGGATCGATTGACACTGATTTTGTTTAGGAAATAAATATGAACAAAAAAATCGGCAGCATGGCTAACATGACTGTGACTGTGATATATTCAAAGTATGATATACTGCAAGTAGCCGCCATAGTCGGTTCAGAGAGAGCATCAAAAATGTGCCAGTCGGATAGGAAAGTTCACATGTTGGTAACAGGCTCTGATTAAATAAAAAGCAGTTATATTTTGTATATATTTTAATAATAAAACATATAACAACATACCTTACCTTCTATTATTTAAAAAACTGATGGTAATATCAAATTCCCTATAATGTATTTATTTCGTATTTTTAGTCAATATGAATAATTTACAAGATAAATGTTTCACATTATTTCTAAATTAAGGGGTTACCCGGGTTTATACGTTTTAAAACATTGTAATCTAGACAGGTAGGGTTTTTACGTTAACTTTATGTTACGTTTGATTTGAGATTTGTCATGGGAAGACTCGGATGCTTTTGGGAGTATGGGTACCTTAGCCCCCCTTCACCTCTTGAATCTGCTATGTTCAGGCAGGTTCTACTAGAACAACTCACCTTAAGAGGTGGTAAATGTTAAAAAAAACGTCTGAAAAACTAAAGAAATATATATAGACATTAAGCTTGTTGATTGGCTGTTGAGCTAAGCTGTGGTTAAAATATATGGTGAAAAGTATGGTCATAATAAAAATGATAAAGTTATTGTTGATGCTGAAAAGATGGCAACGAGGGAGAGGGTTTTCCACTCTTGTTTTGATTTTTAGTTAGGATTACTTGTATCTTCGTAAATTTATGCAGCAGACGGACTTGGATGACTGGCTTTAGATAAACAGAACACCATTATAGAGGTGATGAGTGAAGAGGTAAATTTGTATCATTTTCAAGGAATATAAACTGTATGAAATTGACATTCAAAATCTTCAGCAAAATATGTCTAAAATATATTTTCAAAACTCTAAATTTTAAATAATCGTCAAAGTTTGAGAGAAAAGGGGAGTTGTTGGAAATTCCTCTGAACCTAGACAGGTTAGGTTTTTTCTAAAAGCAGTGTTTTGCATCGTACTAAGATCTTATTGAATAGAGATTAGTAATTGAATGCTCCAGATAGTGTAAATATTTTGAAATCCATGTAACCCCTTAATACATTATCACAATAATTCTAAGTTTAGTTACCGTATGATCCAGTTTTTCATTACATAGCCTACTTGGATAATAAAGATGCGACGGGACAATGTTAGTTCCACGGTTCTATTCGCTGATTTGGTAGTCTTAAAGCTAGAAGGAGGAGTTTCGGATAATGTCGGGGGAGAGCTAGGACAGTTCGTTGTAAGGATAATCGTTCAGGAGTTTCTTCAGGAAGCTGCTGTCCTGGATGTCGTCGAAGCTGCCGAAATCCTCGTCAGACCAGGTCGTGGTGGTTTCCGGCGGCGTGGTGGTCGGCGGTTCCGTGGTCTGCACGCGGATCGGCGGTAGGTTCTGCGTCTGCAGTAGACGTATCTGACGTTGCATCTCTAAAAATAACACTGTTTTGACGTCGGTCTGGCTTACGGGCACGATTACGTTTACTTGACGGCTTTACCTTCGAGAATATTATCACATTTGCTGTTGTATTGTGCCTGACGGCTGGCCAATCGCGCCGCGACTTTCTGATCCCCGTTCCATAGGAAGATATAGTACAGCGATAGCATTATCGCGGCCAGTGAGACGAAGAACACGTACGCGACGACGGTCAGCACGCGGACGGCTTTCTTCTTGTGCTTGGGCTCGTAGAGTCGGTCTTTGGCCTCCTCGCCGGCGAACTTGACGGACGCCGCGTCCAGCACCACCGAGCTCGTCTTCCACTGTTGCGAGTCGCATTTGGACAGCTTGATACCGTTCGATTTGCACGACATTATCGCTCGCAGGTACGGGACGAGGCCGTGCAAGGCCCTTCTTCACGGGTTCGACGAGTGAATGCGGCGATGGCAGCGGCGGACATCGTTTACCTGATCGATCATCGCGGCGAATGTGTGTTAGTTGGTTAATCG
This sequence comes from Rhynchophorus ferrugineus, assembly GCF_030347505.1. Taxonomy (NCBI): domain Eukaryota; kingdom Metazoa; phylum Arthropoda; class Insecta; order Coleoptera; family Curculionidae; genus Rhynchophorus; species Rhynchophorus ferrugineus. Next base: position 16,631,094 of record NW_027472587.1, read on the forward strand.
GTGCGGAATTGGGGCCAGATTGTTGTGATTTGGACGCGGCCGGGACTAGGTTCAGTGGCCGGCGACGGGCCATCGATTGGGAGGGCCGTATTTGCGCGAACGTTTCGGCGGGAAGTTTCAAATTGCGCCAGACAGGGTCTCTGATCGTCACGGACAGCTATAACAACTATTGTTGTTGAGATGATTGTTGCGACTAAATTATATTTAAGAAAATTGTTTAATTTTAAGTTTACGAAAATTATAATGTTTTTCCTGTTGTATAGTTTAGTGGTCTAATTTATTGGATCATTTAACTGTTTTTCACTACTTGTAACATGGGAAAATAATTATGACTTGAGACAATATGAAATAGTAGTTGCTATCATAGAACAGTGATGGCTTCTGATAAAATGTTAAGGTGTTCTACAATTTTTGCAGAAAAAACTTATCTATTTTTTATAAATCAAGTCCACCCTACGTTGTTTTCTGTTGGTCTATTTAGGAGATTAACTGTTTTTCAATAGATAGCATGGAAAGAGCTGTTAAACGATTATCGGCCACTGAATATCTAAGAAATGTTTTGATCGGCTTTAGTGTTGAGAAACACCTTTCGGTACCTGATGTCACGGGAGTTGTTATCACGATTTTTAATAATTGTCTAGTCTTCTTCAACGTGTCTGCTAGATTGTTTGTTATTAAACATTTTAGAAGAGGTGGTGCACCACTTAATGTTCTGCAATCATTTCTTGAATAAATTACTGACAGTTCAGTTCGTAATCGTTCTTTATCAACTGTGGGATAAAAGGAACATACGGAAGTGGGTTTATCCTCAGGACATTTACCGCAGTATTCTCCAAAGTATTCCGACAGGTGATGCAACTACTATATGTTCTTTAAAATGAAATCGATCTCTTGCACAATTTATTATAACATCACACACATCTAAAGCAGCAATTCGGTGATCAAATTTATTGTTGCCTGGACGGTTGCGTTTATTTTCTGGTAGCTCATGACTTATTATATCTGATGCTTCACTAATGATGTTATCAATATTATTTCAAACTTATAATATATAATATTGCGTTCAAGATTATCGATAGAGTCCCTTATACCAGTAGGTTCGATTTTTCTTTGCAGCAGCTTGTTAAGAAGAATATTTACGTTTGGTATCATCACATTACGGAAAAACGTTAGCCAACAATTGAAGATCGGATCATAGAATGTACGGTGAATAGAGGCTGCTGCACTACAGACTCTGTTGCTGGGGAATTATCTTCTATTTCATCCATATATTCAATGAGATTGATTTATATTTTCGTACACGACATTAATAGTCCGCATATTAAAGTTCCAATGGGTTGGAGAGTCGTGGGGGATCCTTCTGTTCACAATTTTGTTTAACACTTCTATTCGTTAGAGCGAATTATTAAAAAAACCAGGAATGTCTTGTAGATTGCCAAAAAATACACGTACTTGCTTATTTGTCGAAGCAGCTTTAGACATAATCAAATTTAATTGGTGCGCATAACAGTGTACCTAGTGAGCAAATGGATACTTTTTTTAAATTGAAACTTGAACGCCCTCATGTCGCCCGCTCATAACCTCTGCTCCATCATAGCTTTGTGCGATCAGTTTGTTGTGAGTCAGTTATTCTTCAAATATATGTATAATTTTCAACAGCTGGCAACGTTGCAAATTCAAATCCTTGTGCGCATGAAAGATCCTCTAAAACTAGACTCTTGTCTGTTTTATGCTCCTTCTTCCTTTCAAAATTAAATATGTTTATAAAATATTCTTCATATTACATTTATTATATTATAGAAGTTGAAAAATGTACTAATAATCTTAGCAAGACTTTTTTAAGGGAACTTTTAAGTGAATTCAAGATATCATATTCCTCAGATATACGTATGTATAATTTACAAGAACTGGCAACGTCATAAATTCAAATTCTTGTACGCATGTGGGGAGCTTCTGAGTTTAGCAATATTTCCCATAGTAACATAGTCCATTCAATTTTGAAACCTCCCTACAAGCGAACTTTCGTTTCGAATGCACTGACTATGCAACGTGATTTCCAGTCGAATTATCTTGTTATCTCAATGAGCACGTTTATACGGCTTCACTATCTGACGAATTAGAGTCATTACGAGATAAAACCGAAGATTATCGACGCCCATTCAATCGTAACAGAAAACGTGACGGAAACATATTAATTAATATCCGATCGCGGGGACAATCGAACCGACCCCCGGGGGCTTCGGACGTCCTCCAGGTCCGGTAACGACGCTCTTATTGTTTTCTTGCTGTCTTGCGTTGACACCGTCCACTCTCGCTTGACCCAATTACTCAGGAACATTGTTCGGTTCACCGTCAATCAGTATAACAAGATATACCTCCCTTGCCCCTCGCCCCTCACGCCGACGATCGATAACGTGACACGCCACGTGCTTACGCAAACCGCCGCCTGTATCCCATTTCTAATTATTTTAATTGGATTTGGATACCGCGCACGTTGAGTATCCTAGCTATAATCCGTATATTACGTAAACATTCGGCGAAGGGACGTAGCCTAGACCACCACCGTTCACTTTTTTAAAGTCAAGAAAGCTTTTGTATCATTTAGTTTCAATAAGTCGAAAATTTAACAAAAATAATCCTAAATATTATTAGGAACTAACAATAGAACAGGTGTAGTATATCATATGTTAAATTAAACCCAGCAAGCCATGTATAAACATTGGATAAACGAGCTGTCAATTAAAATATTTTGTTCTGTTTTTGCTATACGGAAAAATAAATTAATAGGAATATCCTATTTTACCTTGATATATTGTAATCGGGTTCCGTTGAATTTATCATGATAAAGAAGTTCTCGGTGATATTGTTGTCTATTTGTTGATTCAAATAGGGCTCCTTCTTTAGCTGTGGATGTTCTTCAAGTTGAATAAGTCTGCTGTAACGTATAATATATTAGAGTGTCATAACACTTTAACACATGATTGTCAAATATTTCAAAACTATTGTCAAAAAGTTTGACATTTATCTTTATATATAGTTACCTTGCGCTTATATAGTTACTCTGATTGTCCGAAAGGCCCATTGCATCGCCCGCGAAGGCTCCCAGGTGGGGCCTGCCTTGCCACATGAATATATAGTAGATTGAAAGTAGGATAGCGGCCATCGAGACGCTTAGAACATAAGCCAGTACCGTCAAGACACGGATGGCTTTGGGCTTACCCTTTGGGGTGTCGGAAGTCTTGTTGATGTCTCCCTCTGACGACATGTTCGGAACTACTGGCGGTTACATCTTCTGGAAACTGTTTTTAGGTGACGAAAAACTGTTGAACTATGTTAAAGGCGAGATTGCTCATAAACCAAAGAAAATAAATCTCCCTTTTACGATGTCGGGTTTTTACTACAAGTCGTAAAATATAAATTTACATCTTCGTCTATATTTTAATGAATAAATGAAGAATTATTGTTAAAAAAATACTTTTAAAGCTATTTTACTAATATGAATTTTTAGAGAATCAACAAAATAATAATCCATACAATAATTTTTTTACCAATATTCGTAAACATTATTGATATATAACAAAAATTATGTTTTTTTGTTACTAAAATTTAGTGCATATTATATGTTATATAGGTTTAGTTCATGTTTAACTGGAAAATATAGAAAACAATTTGTAACTTCTCTAACTCAATCAACGAATGTAGGCAACCAGTTACACGAGCGCCAAATATCAGGCACTATTGGCGAAATATATTAATTAAAGAAACAAAAGAATACTTACCAAATACGGTGTATTGTTAGTTTTTCTCGTGTATCACTTCGATTGACGTGTTCATTATTTTTCACGCGGATGAAAGAAAAATCAGTCTGAAACGACCGAAACCTAGGGGGGTTTAACCCGCTTTGTCGGTGCGCCGACTTAGCCCTGCACAAACAAACATTTTTCCCAAAGGTCGCTTCTGTTTTTATGTTCACTTCTTACACATGCGCTGGATCGGCGGGCGAAATTTAATTTATTAGCTGGTAGGCCGTGCGGTATTCAGTTTTTGCAACAGATTGTCGGGCGTTCATTAGCCGATCTGGCGGAACAATGTGCGTTTGCGTATTTCGCCGACACGGTCGAGATATGCTTTCAACGTGTCGACCTGTCGTTTCCTGGATTTAGAACGGTTTATTATTAGATCGTGACGTTTCTGGATAAATCTGGAATCTGAATTTTTCGTACGGTTAAATCGACAGTGTCAATGTCAAAACCGTTACGCCATCTACTATTATTTATGAAACACAGACAATAATCAAATGACCGTTCTTACAGTAACAGTGAGAAACTAGAATTTAGAATGAATATTATTGGGATACATAATTCATGATATAATACAAAAGGCATATTACAGATATATTTTTATTGAAAAAAAGGTGCTTCTTGTAGCCACATAATGTTAATTAAGACAATTAAATATACAGAATTAGAGAAATTAAATTTTATTTTCAACATCTTCTTTTTCCGCTTGATACTTGTAATGCAAATCTAGACAGTCATTATTATCAATGTGCACCCATCCTGTGGGCTTCATATGGTATACCCTCACAATACCACCTAAAAATCACAAAATATAACACAATTCTTATATTATACTATCCGAATATACCTGAATATGCATCACGATGTGTTGCATGATAAATTGATCTGCGTCCAAGGTCATATGCTTCTTCATCAGTCAAATCCCATTTATAACCAGAGTCTAGGACACCAAAGGCATAGATTGAGCCTGACCCAACACTGAACACTTTACCAGGAGTGCGAGTACCTTCTGAGTCAATATAATAGAGCTGTGGACCCTGAATAGAAAATAAAAAGTTACTACTATAACTTTAATGACGCATTTCTGAACATACCCTTTTATCATAACCAGCAAGCATCATTCCCATGCTCAATCCCATTCCTTTATAATTATAAACCATGTTGGACATTAGTTTTGAAGCAGCCGCCACGGAAATACGTTCTCTGTTTCTGAGTTCATACATTCTGCACTGTTTGGCGAGAACACGGTCCCAATAAACACAGTCAGCTGCACCACCAGCCAGAGTACCTAAAATTTTATTGATTACGCAGAAAGTAATGTTAAAACATTAAATTAGCAAACAAACCAAGTAAGAAGTCATTTATTTCTACTATTTTCTTCATGGTTTGGGAACCAATAAATTGACCACCAGTCGCACGAGAGTCCACAGCCAGAATCACTCCTCCTTGATACATAAAACCTAAGGTGGTCGTACCATGATCAAATTTGATTTTGATATCACGACCAAAATCGTCCTTTGCTAAATTGGCTAAATCCGTAGCAGGCTGTGAAAAACTGAATAAGCACAAAATTGAGCTAAAGGAATGAAACTCACGTTTTGAAATGGTGGAACTCCAAGTTGGATATGGGAAGAAAAATTGCCGCAGAAATTTGTTATATCGTCGTTAAGATTATTACTGAATTTGAAAGCCCCCGTGTCTTCCATGCCACATAACTCAGCCAAACTCATATTTGTTATTAAAAGTATAAGACTTTAAACAAGAAAACAATTTAATCAGAATGAGTTTACAAAAACTATGACAACACCGAATAGCTAGGTTAGAATGAGATAGAATAAGGTCTTCTTTAATCAAATATCTAGCCTTTACTATATACCGTAATAATAATTCTTGCTTAGTGATATAAATTTTTATTCAACAATTTTAAAAATAAAAAAAAACAAGTTCCAAAAATTAGTGCGATACGCTTTACTTTTTCTGTTGTGTGGGTAGAATTTTCTGATTCCGTTGTTTAATCTCATTGAGCTTATCACCCTGACTGGAGTTAATGAGTTTTTGATGATGGGACTGAGGTTGTGGGGTGGTACGATGTGGATCCATATTTTTCTTGGAGTTCTTCTTAATGACTCTTTTAGTGATGAATTCCGGGTCGACACAATTAATGCACTTATCTGATTTAGACGGTTTTCTGACTTTCACCTCAGAAAGAAGATCTCTTGACCGTTTAGTACAGTGTACAGGGGATAATAATTTGCACACGCTTTTGAAGTTGTCCCCTGAGGATTTTAAATTTTTCGCGTCATTAATAAGTTTATCTACGCTGAAAGCTTTACTCTTCTGTTTCATCTTTTAACCGGAAAATAATTAAGGAAAGAACATATTATTACTTTACGAGGAAAATATATTAACCTGTACGATATTGTCCGATTGCATCTTGTTCAGTTGTTGCTGTATATTCCGCCTTGATTCTTTAATGAGTTTCTCCCTCTCGGCGGGCCAAATATTGCTGTATATTCCATACTTATGGCGCGGTATCTTGTCACCTTCACCATAATGTTGCAATCTGTAGTTCAAATTTTTACCGATAGATGCCAATCAGAGAAACATGTTTGTACCTGTATTGACTTCCAGTTCTCCATAGCCAGCTCTGTATTTTCTCTAGCCATATTTGCTGCTGGCCGATAACACATCCCGGTCTGCATATACGAAGCCATGCTATGGCTTCTCTAGCGGTCATTCGATAATGTTTCACTAGATATGCTCCAATCAGTGATCCAGTCCTTCCCAGTCCTGCCTGTTATTTGTAGAGTGACGGTCTGTCATAAATTTTTGACATATGTTTAAGACATATATTTTTGTATACCTTACAGTGAACTGCGATGGCAGCAGGGGAAGTTTCCGATATGTATAAAAATCTGATAAGTACTTCTTTTGGCGGTGTGGTACCATCCGGGAATATTAAGTCGTAGTGTTGTATGCCTACCTGCAAGAATCTAAGACAATAATAAATTATGAAAATATAAAAGTTAGGGATTGTTTGACTGGCCTACTAGGGTTGTTTCTTTTTGACACTGGAAAGATACTTACGTATACGAATCGTATAAAACATTGTTAAGACGTACAACTGTCTTTACGTCGTTTTTTAAGAAATATTTTATATAAAACTCTGGTGCGTGAGACGTTCTGTTGTCGGTAGGTCCGATAAAAGCCAGGAACTTTCTGGGAACGAGCCAATTGAGATCGCCAAATTCAAGTTTGTCATACAGATCGTATTCGGAACAGTTGAAGTCCTCGAAATTGAAGAAATTAAATGCCACCGCCTTCGCTATTGCATTAAGGCAGTCGAAAAGCTTCAAGGTGAATTGACAGGGAAGCTGTGAGGCGTCAAGAAAAGGCCTTAAATATAACTTGCGATCATTGGATGGGCGATTTTTTAAATCTGATTTGATACCTGAAAGGACCTACGGTTTGTAATAATTTCATAACTTCTTTAGGTTGCATGGTCAGGTATATTATACAATAACACCCTATGAGGAAAGCGGCGTTGGCTTTTTTATCCGGATGATTGCTAGTATAATGAACCACGCTCTTCATTCCCTTCACATATTGAAGATATTTGTTCAGCTTCATGCAATATTTATACAGACATGATATATTTAATGGGCCAAAATCGTAATAATAATTTTGGTAGGTCAATTCTTCGTCTATCGTGAAGAAAAAGAAATCTGCATTGGTTTTCAGTCGACGCTTCGGGCTGCACGCCTTGACCACGGTAAAATATAACGTCTGGGGCACGATCTCCACGATATTTTCAATTTCGGCCTCAGTTTCCCTCTTGGCGTGAGTCATATCGAATCCTTAAATGAACAGGTACGAGGACTTGAGCGACTCCTTGTAGAAGACGGCGTAGATAAGGAATTGTAAACTGTAATTTACCAAAACTGCCAGGACTATTTCGATTGCCTTTTGAGCAAGTTCATTCATATTTGGAATTTGGAAAATTTAGGTGACATCTTGACAGCGGTGAGAGAAAAATGACATTAATCAAAAAATATATATTTGTCTTTCAGTCAGGGTTACTGTGATGCAATTGACAAAACTTATCTATAATCTAACATTGTTGTATATTATATGGTGTATAACTTACATAAATTCTATACATGCTAATATAAATATGTCTTTAATTAAAAAAAATATACATAACAGTTTATGTGCTAAAATTTATATCACAGATACTTATATACACAGTAATCATTCCAGTAAATATATTTAACAAGAATAACTTTTATTAAACATAAACATCTTATAATATTTATTTCTTAATACCATTCTGCTCTCTGTTCAGTGAAATTATTGATGGTTCATTTGGCATAATTAGTCTAGAGTTAGTAGGTGATGTACCATTAACAATAACTATTACAGTATTGTTATTTGGTGGAGTTTGTATTGGTTGTATTGGTATGAGTTGTGGTACAGATTTGATAGCAATCGGTTGGTATTTTTTTCTTGCATTATCTGAATTAGTGTTCTTTGGAAGGTCAATTAGCCTGTCATATGTTACAGATGTGGGATTAATTTGCCCATTGATATTCGATATTGAAAGTGATGAGTCAAGCTCTAAAAAAACACATTTACATATAGTCAAAGACAAAACTGAACAAGGTCTTACGTTTTAGTCTATCTTCCAAAAATTTTATTCTCTCCTTTAACACCCGATTTGTTTGTATTAATTGTTTATTCTCAACTTTCAAATGTACATTTTCCATCTTCATTTCATGCATTTGTTTTTGTTTTTTCTTCCTACATCTGTTCGCAGATGCTCTATTCCTTTCCCTCCTGTGTAAAACTATGGGTGTCACTTCTTTTGTGGCATTTTTCTGGGGTTCCTTTAGTTTGTTTAATGGTACAGGTGCAATGAGGCCGTTAGCTTTTTTTATCAGTGCTGTTTTGATCTTGTCTTTCATGGATTCACTGCTTTTGTTTGGATCTTTTCCGGTATCTTCTTCAGAATCCAAAACTATCACTAAATCATTTTCAATATCGTCATTGTCTGTTGACATTACATTGTTTAATGAATATACTTCTGCGGTATTGTTGATGTTACTGCTGTCTTCTAGATTGGGGTATATTTGAGGTGTATGAAGAGTGTCGTCTGAACATGTAACAGGTACTTGTGATGATGCTGATGGATTTTCGACGGCATGTTTAAAAATTTCATCAAATGGATTGACAATTTGAAGATCCTGAAAGAGTCCCACTTCCTCGCAATTGCGGATTAACCGTGTGGGGGTTGGCGTTTCATCTACGGCAACACAATTAGAAATTTTCAAAGTAATGTAATACAATAGGCAAAATATTACCTGTGGCAGGGTTTTTAGAAAACTCTAAGTTCAACAACATATCGTGTCTCTTTTGTGTATCCTCTATATCACAGACGGCCATATTACACGACGAATTATCATCAGGACCTGTTTTACAACTATATTTTTCAAACATTTTCTACATCCAAAATTACAACCTGTTTACTACTGCCACAGAATCACAATTGAATTTTATTATATTGAGGTTAGGACTGCTTCTTGTATATGAAATAAACACTAAAGAAAAAACTAAGAACCTTCTTTGACCAGCGGTGATGATGGATTTTTTCCCTCTTTTGATGACGTTTATGTACACACATTATTTCATTGCCTTGTTAGCGATAACAAACAGAACAAGAAGGATGACATAATCATATCTTAACCTCACAATTTCATTATTTTGAATTCAGGGAAATATGTCTCAGACCTATACGCACGTACAAAGGGTACGAGTTTTATATAAGTTAATTTTAAGGCTTCATCGAGGATTGCCTGATGAACTACAAGTCATAGGAACAAATTACGCGAGAGACGAGTTTAAAAGACATAAGAAATGTGCACCCCAGGAAGCTGTTATTTTCATGAACGAATGGACGGTTAGTTTGCGCGATTTATTTGTTTATATGAATTATGTAACGTTATTTTTTCAGAATTATGCAATATCATTAGCAAAACAATTAGGGATGAAGGGAGACACAGCAAATATAGGTTCTGGGTTGTCTAGTGATTTCCTAGAGAGTTTGAGTGATGAACAGGTTGTTCAGTTATATGAATTAATGAAAGCTTCAACTGCTCCTCCTTCAGAAACATGTGATAAATAAAATTAAAGAGTAAGTACTACTTATTTTTATTTAAACTATCTTGATTATGTATATAATAAAAATATAGTTTGCATTGTAACTATAATATCACCAAGAGTTTTAATTTAAGCTAAATTAACATATGTAGGACTGGTCATAACACCACAGTTGTTTTTCTCTGAGGACATAAGTACATAACCATCATTGCCCCAATAGTTAGACCAACTGTTCTTTACTAGCCAGTAGTTCTTTCCACCAATTGTTCCATAACCAACAGCCAAGACTGCGTGGTCTAGAGAATCTTCAGTGTTGCCACTACAAAAAATAAAAGTAATGTTAGGAAATCTTTGAATAAAATCTTTTAGTAATTAAAGTTACCAGTTTTCATCGTAATAAACTCCATTGGAATAGAAACTGAAGGTTTTTTGACTTGCATCGATGGCCACACTCACAGGTCCATGTTTGAAAATAGCTAACCTGAGCGCCTTCTCATCATTTTGAGTTACATTGACCCAATCAGAGATCTTGGCAACTTTTGTTACTTTATCCGCGTGGCAGTATCCGTCCTGTGAAACAAAGTGAATTGTTATTAATTTGTCTCTTTACTGGGGACCCACAGCATTACCTGTCCCAGGTACGGACCATACTCTTCTTCAGTTGGGATTCCACCATGTTTCAACATCCACTGGTAAGCTCTGAAATCTTCTCCACCATCACAACCATTGTTTCCATATCTGCACAAAGTCACAACATCATAAAACAGACATTAAATTGTTTTACCCATTACTTACCCCCACGAACAATCAATCAAAGCCTGTTGGGATAAACGGACAAGTTTGCCTTTATTTTTCAAGAAGTATGCTCCTTCGATTGTACCGACAGTACCAAAGGACCAGCATGATCCACAGATTGATTGATCTAAAAGGAATTCTCAGTAATTAAGGTCCACCCTTGACTGAAGGAGAACTAGAATTTACCTTTAACAGGTGTTACGGCACCGTATAATCTCCAGTCCCATTGATCGGGAAGGTCTTCTTGATCATCTGTGGTGTACGGGAATGGCTTTCCGCCGTTGTATTCGCCAGAATAAATTTTTCCCCTCAAAGCGTTGCGTTCAGCTTCGGTTTTGTCGGCCAAGTGGTTTACAGCGAGGGAATATCCTTGAGAAGAATATTTTATCTATATAGGTCCTATGGGATTGTCGTTTTAATACATACCAACGTTTTTGCGGTTATGGGAATGAATGAATCTGATGTTTTGTTTAAAGATTTCCTTCCTGAGGGTGGCTTCTTTTACGTCAGTGTATGTCTTGCCGTGTTTACGTGTGAATTTACTGAACTCAAAGTCGACGTGGCCCTGACGCTCGGGCTTGATGAATTCAGCCATGGGGTTGAAAGTGTAAATGTGTTTGTCACCAGGACCAGGGAATGAAGTACACGTCATATCTGCGAATGTTAAAATAAAGACGTTCCCCTTTCCACCTTAGAATCAATACTCACTGGTTGGAATTTCGAATATTTCCTCTGATATCGGGCTGACATCAAATTCATTATACTGTACATAATAGTGGTCATAATGACTGCCCAAAAGTACATTATAGCCTCTCATTTCAAATCTCACAGGTATCGATACTTGAACCCCTTCTATTGCCTTTTGTCTCACCCATAACATATAATTATTTTTCTTCTCACCTATAACAGTGGTTAAGTTCCATTTCTGGGTGGTGATACCTTCAATTATCTCATCACCTATAAAAAAATTTTGGCTTACAAAAAGATCTGTTGATCATTTTTTATGGCGTTAAATACCCAAATATTCAAATCCAGTGAGATCAGGTAATACGGTTTGAGAATTAATTCTCTCCTCGCTAGTTCCATTGACTTGAAGGCATGTGATGGAGTTGGTGACGTCTTCGGTTGTCACTGGGGCTATTTTCAAACTGGTACCGTATCCTTCTTTACCTAGTTGGTATGTCTTGACCATATCTCCATAATAATCAATTCTTGATTGATTGTTGGGGCCATCATACCTGATGATAATAAATAGTCAATGCAGCTTGAATTATTTTTTTGAGACACTGTGTTGTTAAATATGTAAATATATAATTTATTTTATAACAAGTTTGATATTGGTATTACAAGTGAATATTAAACAAGTTCCACATTAAGTGCCTGATAAGCAAAATAAGTCTTACTTTCTCAACATTAAGAAAATAAATACAGACACATTTTTGAAGTGCCACTTTGTGATAATTTTAGTTAACAGGACATTTATTGATATCAGATTAATGAGTATAGATTTTTTGTATAAGTACTTTGATAAATTTTACTTTACTTTTACGTAGTTAAATAAAAAAAACTGCCTAAAAGTGGTTTAAAGCTCTTGAGACTGCAGAAAATACTAATTGGATTTGAAGTTTGTTTTGAAAAAAAAAAATGAAGTTTAAAAAAACCTAGTCATGCTACACTTACCAAGCAGAAAATGGCTCAATTATTTCAGCATAGGGGATGACGATCACAGCTTTTACAGAATAAACGTCATTCCATACAGGCAGATCCACTGCATTAGCTACAAATAATCTAGTTAGTTATGGACATTTGTTTGATAACATTAGGATCAATATAACTTTTGACCTAACGTAATATCTTGATACTGCTTTAAATTATGAAAATAGTATACTACATATATCTTCTTAAAATTAAATTATAATTAATTTTAATGCAATCAAATTTAATTTAAATATATAAATTAATTATATTGTAGGTACTTACCAGCGAAGAAAGCTGACGTAAATAATAACCCAAACACCAACATAATTATGTGGCTTATCCGGGGTCACACTTCTAAATGATTTCAATTTCACTGAATGTCGAGTTTTAAATTTGTTTCTATTTTCGCAAAGGCTTTGTTTACTTATCGCATGACATGAGAGTCTATTCAGTGACCCGGCACAGCTGATTGGTGTTAATCGATAGAGGAAAGAAGTTTTGATGATAACATCGTCTCTTTGGCAGTCTGCCACAGAGTAGGATTATTTGTTCTGCGTATATCAGTATTTATAGTTCTAAGGGCAATTATTATCAAAAATAACAATAATTGTTGTGGATGGAGTCTATTCAAACGAGTTTAATTATTTGTGTTGTACGTGCGATATGAAGACAAAAACAAACATATAACAATCATATAAATTAATTTATTTTGTTTATTATAATACATTTATCCATTAAATACTATTATCGTACATAAGTCAATTTTATACAATGTCTTTCAATAGTCGGTTTCCTCGAACTTAAATCGAAACAAATAACAATATTTTCTTTATACAAACACGCGATCGATGACGGTTAACCCCATCTAGTTTCACGTAGAAGAACCAAAATCCATAGCATTCTCGAATCGCTAAGTTAATGAATATTTATTTCGTACTTATCATAGGCCTTAAGACTGTTCTACGTGTTTGTTCGTCGGATTTCTTTTTGGCTTTGTACAAAAAGCTTACAGATTAAAATCCCGGAAAATGTTACTGCAAATACATAATTTTTACATTAGTAAGCACTGAGATCATTGTCCTCTTCGCAATTGTCCTAAGTCGTACTATATATATTTATGAAACGGAAAAAAAAGGAATCACACTAGTATGATGAAATATCAGCTGGAAGATTGAGGGTATTTCGTCGGTTTGACAGACGTTTGCGGTTCAGTCTTTAAAAGTAAAGTAGGCCTCTTGATAGGCGTTGAAGAACGGCGAAAGGAAAAAGTTTCGTTAGGTCGACAACATTTTGACAACGGATTCAGTTGTTTTTGACAGTTTATCTTTTACTATGATTTAAAACTCTTTTTTGTTTTCGATCATAGTAGGAACATGAAAATGTTATTAAACAATGACATTAAGTGTAATTTTTGACTAATATGTTGTCAACCTAATAATAAATTTAGTACATACATGATTTTAAAAGTTTACAAATAACACATGTCACACTTTCCTATATGTACATAGTTTCTTTTTTTTCGATTTGACCTGGTAGAACGTATAATTATTTTTTGTTTGTAGGGCTAAAGCGTCTATAGATTTTCTTGTTTTAGTTTTCAGTTTCTCTAGACACAACTCTCGGGACCTGGTATGGTGTCGGTGATTATATGTTCCCGTCTCATAGTAGCGAAGGAACTGTAAGACATGTCTCTGGGCCTTGTCCTTGGTCTGCCCAGCGTGTTGGTGATGTCGTAGTTCGAAGTTGACTGAAAATAAATCGTAAAATTTTTTTAATATATAGTATTTTGCTTGAAAACGAATGACTTATTTTTTCCTTCCCATTCTCACCAGAACTAGCACATATAACATTTTTTATACTATGATCTGTTATATTTAAATACATTCGTAATTAGATATATATCATCAGTATAAATAGGATCATGTACGCCCTCTATCCGGTGGCCGTCGAAATTCTGGTTTCGAACGATGTTGGATCGATAAAAACGTCAACTGTAACACCCCAGTTCTGTCTTGTTTGTTACATTTTAACGAGGCCGATTTGTTTATTATGTATACTGAATGGACCTTAAAACTTAAAGCCTTTATTTCAGATTGAATGCGTATTAAAAAAATGTTACAACCCCATTTATATAAAGTAGAGTCGTGTGCTTCAATATAGCCGTTCTGTACGACATATAAAGTGGTGTAATTATATGGAATCCCCTTTAGCGTAAATGGCTTTATCGCTATTTCAATCTCGACAATAAAAAATCCATTATTGTCCTACATTACCGGAGTGATTGCTTTTTGTTTTTTTTATCGACATTTTAACTATTTTTCAGAAAATAACTTTATGAAATAAATAAAAACGGACGTTTTATCCGGCAAATTGGCTAATGACAGGGAAAATATTATGTGTGGTACTTAATCATAAAGATGGCATAACAAATGCCCAGTAATGTTCTGGTGCGTATAATCGGTGTGAGGTTATAGTGTCTGGTATTAAGAAGACATAAGGTTTTATTACCTTGAATTTTTTATATTTAACCAAGGTAACATCTGTGTGAGGCCTTACTTTTATAATTTCATCAAAAAGTACAGTTTGTTAAAACGGTTTAAATATTAATTGAAATTAAAATATTAAGTTTTTCGCACTTTGTGAAATCGGTATACATAGGCTATTCAAATCTTTACCGTAACATTGTTACAATATTTGAACTTACCGCTATTATTTCTATTCTCGCCAATGATGAATCACTGCGAAAGAAAGCAAGTTCTCCGTGGAGAACAAAACATGTAGGAGAATTATATTCAGTCAATTGTCAGTTGAAGAAATTCCACAGTTTCGAAGATGCAGGTCATTTGTCAGCAGTCAAGAGAACATATAATGGTGTGATCAAAGTAGGCTAAACGATTTTCGAGTTTTTGAGGTGAAATTAAATTATTTATTGGTATATTGGTTTTATCTGACTACTTACAAGGTGTCACAGGAAATATTTTTTGGTATTCATTTCTTGGGGTTTGACGCTAGCGATAAAGGGGCAAAATATATGTTAATATACAAATTCCAAATTTGATTGATGGTACGTAGACAATTTTTGAGATCAGATGGATGGCAAAATATCTCTTGGAATGTGTAATGCTTCACTATATGTCCAGGATAATCCAGAAAAAGCTGCGCAAACATGCTGCTTATTCCATTAGGCTTATACATTTGTTTTAAAGGATTTAAAAAAAATTGAAAGTATTATCCATGAATAGCGCTAGTTTTCCTCATCTTTGAGGTAATTTACGGATTTCATCTCGAAAGAAGGATTTAATTTTTTAAGGACATTCACGAATAGACCCATTTTTTGGTATCTTTGTTATAAGTGAAGCGTTGAACATCTGACCATCTGACCATAATGATCCAACCATCTGTTGTAAATCTTTTAAAATTAATTTATACACCTGATATAATATAATGTATATAATATTATATATAAAAAATTAAATTGAATACCAAATATTATATTCAGATCCATAAACCAGGAATAGTTCGAATAATTAAAAATATTAGTGTCTAATCTCCAACATTAAATACTAGTTTTAGAGGTTAACAGTTCAGTTTAGTGACAGTTGACACGCACTGGTTTTGTTTTATGGCCTACTAGTGCTGGTCGTACTTACTTGCAGATCTGGGAACGTTGTTGGGGACGCTATACTAATCTGGTTCATAGTCGGAGAGAATAGGTCGTTCGGCCTTGGCAGTTCTGGTGGCGTTGTGTTCGGATGATCCTCACCTATTTCAAGTTTCGTTACTAATGGCAAAACAGCATTACTAGTACTCCATGTATTTTACTAGTTTCTAAATCAAAGTATATCTTGTTGTGTTTATTAGGAGTATAACCACGTATACATTTACGTGCTATTAGTGCATGGACTACGATGATAATGATGATGATGATGACCAAGTACAAAAATCCCCAGCTATTTTCTATTTTATCTACAATCTGGGTTATTGAAACATTCGAAAGAAAAACTAAAAAAAGTAATTAAATAACCACTATGAAACAAGGAAGTAAATAAATAAGAAACACAATATAGTAAAAATATATTTATTTAATACAAAGTAAAATACTACAACTTAATCATAAACATTAAAAAAAAAATTAAAAACATGATCTAGGTATGGCAAGACTGTTTCGTACTGTTTCTTGTACGACATGGAAGTTTATTACTACAGAGTATTGACTAATGCTAGTGCATTTATAAATATTTGTGCAATATGTTTAATGACTAGGTTCAAATAATATTTACGACCTGTTAGACGAAAGGAACTATAATGGATATGCTGTTATTTAAATGTTTGTAATATGACGACTAGTTTTGTTACGAACTATAATATTTCATAATACAAAGGGAATTAAGAACCAGTTTTTAAACCGATTCATATAGAAATTATGATCGGTAGGCAACTATGTATACAACAAAATGAAACTACCAAAGTTGCTTATTATTAAAACAAAGGAAAATATACAATTATTTTAATATTGACAGTTTTTATTAGGAGAAAACTTGCAATTTTTGTTAGTTATTTTTAGTAGATTTATGAAGACAACCGAACAATAAATTAAAAAATATCATAAATAATGTTATAGGCAATTCTATATACACCAATATCTAAAATAGGCAACCAAAGCTATATTTTTTAAAAATGTCAAACACTCACGCTAAATATATAAATAATTTAAACTTTTGATTGTTTCTCTATATATCATCATATACATTTATATGATTACGCTAAGCACTATAGGACGGAAGTTATTTTACATTATTTGTGTTGTGTTTCTCGTTTGTTTATTCTAATTTACATTTTATACACGATTGGTTTCAAATATGACGTTTGATGACTAGATCATTGCGCGTTATGTAGCGATGGGTTTATAGCGTTTTTCTATCTAGACGTTGTCGAAGTGTTTGAAAGTGGAAAAGTGTCTGTTATGATTACGACAATGGCCGCTATGGTGTTGGCCGAGATGGCAACGACATAGACACTCACCTCGGGGGGTGTTCAGGATGTCCGGCTGCCTCTTGGAGTCCGAGGCGCCGGTGAGATTGTCTTGCGATTGGTAAGATGGGGAGCAGTCGGCCGCGGGTTTTAACGTGTATGCTACTACGTAGCGATTGTCACCTGTTATAGTTAAATTAATGAAGGATAACTTGTTATGGATAGGTGGAGTTTTCGTACTAACCGGTATTTATTTCTAACATGGATCCTTGTCTCGATTTTGAGTTGGTTTTTGAGACATCCAGGGTGATGTGGTGGGGACAGTGGTTGGCGCCGTCGCAGTGACGTTTCCTCCTCACGGCTATCACCACAATTACCAGGACGGCAATTCCCAACGTCAATAAGGAACCTGTTAGGAGTCCCGCCAGAGGTACTATGCTTATGTTGCTGTTGCCATCTGTAAATTGGTAACAGTTAGAGACCTCAAGATCTGGAAATAAACGTGTGGTAGTACCAGTTCGCTTCTCCGCGTCGTTCAGCATTATGTCATCCAGCACCAGCTTGTCGCTTTTGCCTTTTGCGTTTACCGCATAAACCACGATCCTCAACGAGGGAGGTGAGGGGAGTAGTTCCCCCAGGTCGAGATGGAACAGCGGATTCTCAGTTTCACCAACTGGAAAAGGTAATTTTCTCATATATAAGCTTCAGAATAAATGGCAAAGCGGACGATAGGTACGTACTGGTTTGATTGATCCTTAATCTCATCGTGTGGACATCGAAAGCCTCCAACACGAACTTTTGAGGGAGTCCGCCATCATAACCCGCCTTGCACTCCACCTCCACGATCTCGATGGTATGATTATTGACGCTTTTCAACGTGCAGTTCGTCAATGGTGATGGTTTGGAGGCCGGTACCACCTGAAAATTATATTTTGTCATTTACGGACTATCCTATATACTTTTATGTGCAGTTGTTCGATATTTACCTGAAATATACATGGCTCGACTTGTTTGCCTATGGAGTTCGATCCCCAACAAGTCAGGGTGCCGTAGTCCCTCTGAGACTTTGGCGTGTAGGTTAGTTCGCTAACGTTGCCGCTAGAGGTCGCGAAACGCGGCGGATGTACGTCAAAACTTTCGCCGCTGTTGTTGAACTGCCACAGGAACGTTATATCGGTAGGATCAGCGGAAACTTGACAGCGGACTTTGAGGATTTCGTCCAAGGAAGCCCCGATTATGGTAACCTCAGCGTCTTTATTACAAACAGGGGCGACTAGAAAAAATAGAGAAACTTATAGAGCTCTCTCTGTTTTAACAACTTTTAAACCGTCTAAAAGTTGACGAAAAACATATATTATATAAGAAATTGTAATCATATCATTAATTAATACAAAGTTCATGGAATGATATACGCAACTAAATAAACTATTTACACAGTATGATCACACTGTGTTAGATAACTCTGGATATATAATGAAATGGATAGTTAAACAAACACCCAATAGTTAGGAAATATTTAAATTACACTAAAGGAGAACAATATTGATAAAGTATACTTGATAAGTAACATCAACAAAAAATTTTGAAATTGGAAAATTCATGCCTATGTTTTAAGAAGTTTATATTAGATTTTAAAGTTTTCAGAGTTGTCTATAGGCAACTAAATATATGTATTTTATATTACGAGTAATCTCTCTCCGTGTGTCAACTCTCTCGATATGTTAACAATGAGTTTCAAACTCTAATTATAACATGGTACAGGTAACTAAAGAACTAGTTCAATTATAACAGTTAGACAATACGAGCAAATTATGTACATCTGAAAACAGGCAACTTAAACAAAGACAGTTTACAATGTCAGTTAAAATTTAGATAATATTAAAAGGAAAAAGGTATGGTTCACCGTTATACTACTTGATGAAAACGAAAATAATAATTTATATTGGAAAAGTTATGACCATGTTATAAATGAGATTGGAAGTCTATAGTTGATTTTAAAGTTTATAAAGCGATATATAGGCAAATGTATTTTATAATATGAGTAAAAATTAAATCAATATCCTTTAAATTTTATGATTAAAGTATATTTATTATATAAGGAATAATATTTATTTTAAAATCCATAGCATGATACAAGTAACTAAAGAAATCAGTAAAAAATATTGTGTAATAGGCAACTAAGTAAACATAGATTACAATATCAGTTAACATTTATATATTAATGAATGGACGGTAATATATAGTAATACGGTGCATTATTATACTATTCAACGGGATAACTAAAAGAAAAATGTATAGTGGAAGTAAGTGTCTTAGATAGTATTACGGCACAATTTCATATCAACACTTAACTTATAATAGGCAACTTTATAAACATCTGTATATAGGCAACTAAATTTACATCACTTTGAAATATAGGCTAACGATAAATAATATAAATATTTGTTCGGTTGTTTTGAAATAAACGATTAAAATTTAATATTTATCCAGCGTACCACCGTTGAACTTTGTCGGAAACGTATATTTCGCGTATGTTATTTTATTATATCCGGAATTTATCGCCGATCCTCAACCGAATCCGTCCATTCGTTACAATATTTAAGTCTCTTTCGTAATATATTAATTTATTAGGACGGTCGCTACACCCAAATATATATAACGAAAACGCTCGCCGCCAGGGGACGTCCCGAATATTTCAACTGATTATTTCGATCCCTTTGAGATAAACCACTAGTCGTCCCGTCAACCCGCAATACCCCCCCCCGTCTTGTCTACCCTCCCACGTATCTCACACGTTTATTGTTTACCCTCCGGTCTGTATAAAATAACAGGTAGCGCAAAGTTTGCCGGATCCGAATCAATGGCGTGTTAAATCAGAAGAAGGCCGAGAAAAATTAACTGAAAACTTTCGGTGGAATTCAAAGGGTTGGCACGGGAATGGTAGTGGGATTCACGGATGAACGCTGCAATTGTTTTCTCGGTAAAGGGATGGTACGTGTACGATTCTGTTAGTTTGTTGTTTTTCGCGTTTGGATTGAACTGTTAGAAGCTGAAGTGTGGCAAGTTTTCTTGAATTTGGCCTGTACAAATTTGGGACCTATTGTTACGTATCAGAGACAATAATGTTACGTTACTTTCTTATTGTGCATAATTACACTAACATCAATAATGAAATAAGTGTTAGTTTTAAATTTTATGAAGTATGGGGTTGCGAAGTTATTCTAAAGGATGTTCTTTTACAATTTTACGTCCTGCGTTAATCGATACTGATGTATCAAAAGCAATTATTTCCATATACCTGATCAGATATAGTAAAACAACCAATGCACGCCATCAAATTTATAATGCAACGTTGCCGCATCAAGTTGTCGTTTCTTTTGACTCCGACAATAAAATACTAATAAAATAACGTTAGAAAATATAATTTATTTTAACATTATAGTATATGTAACTCATGTTTATTGAAGGATTTAAACTACAGTTATAGTTTATATGTTGTTTTATTATAGTTACTTTGATATGTGACAACAGTGTCGACTAGTATTAGTCCACATTTAGTTAGATGTTCAGACACATCAGCCTTCGTTCTGTCTTTTTTTAACTAGAATAATGCTAGTGAGTAAAATGACAAAAAATGCTCTGAGTTTAAAAGGTATAGTTTGTTCAAAGTTATTTTATACATTTGTCGTTTAAATTTGTGAAATAAAAACGTTGCAATGTTGCCGAATCAACTCCGAGTTTTAGTTCAGTTTGGCTTTGGCATACAACAAAATTCTAATCTAAATAAAATAATTGAACAAAAATGTTATCAAATATATTTTACTTTAACATTATAGTACATCTGAAAACTACAGTTAATTATCGAGCCGCAACAGTTTATAGGTTAGAGTTATAACCTCTCATCACTATTTTTTTCAAGAATTTTGCATACGTCTGACAACCGGACGACTTTGACAGACTCATTCGTTTACGTGTTCGAAATAATCAGGCAGCATTGTGTCTCTTTTTAACTAGAATAAAATGAGAAGGAAAATACTGTCTGATTCTGAAACGAATTTACAAATTACGGAAAGCACTACATTAAATATCCTGATGACGTATGTACAAAAAAACTTTGAATAGACTATATTTTACGTTTTTATAAACTGAATTTGGCAATATGTTCGACGGTGTTGATGACGCGCATTTGCTGTTTTATTGGAAGGATTATAAGTTCCTTAGACGAAATAATTGGATAATTATAATAATAACTGGACTTCGAAAAGAGCACAAACATTACTAGACAATGGAATTCAACAATATGGTGGCAAGAAAATTGTTACAGTCGCATTTATTTATCTCAAAAACGCTTTTCCAATTTACTGATAGTCAAAGAATGATAAGGAATATTGTGACGTAGAAGGGAAAGTGGTGAGCTTATTTAGATCATAAATGGGTAAGAAACAATAAGTAAAACTGAGTCGGAGAATGCCAGGGAACGAACTTATAGAATACCACTGGGTTTGGGATTGGGCCCTTGCTTTTTGTATTGTGCATATTGTACAAGCAAAAATAAAAGAGTCAGCAATAAATTCAATAAATCAAAGTGACTACTGACTATTGACTAGTTCGACTGTTTTGCGACTATCGACTGTTTCGACTATTATCAGTCGATAGTTCCCAACGCTAGTTTCGACAATGAAATATGATACATGATTTTTGATATTTTTGATTTGATCGATTGATATTTGGTATATAAATCCATCAGAGTATCCTGTCTTGAGTATTGTAGCTTTGTGATAGCTAGTGATAAATATTGCGGACGAAGATAGAAAAATTGTAGAAAGAGCAAATGGAATTATTCGCAATATAAATAAGTATACATAATATAGGGGAATATAATGTAGTAGTTTTTGAGTCTAAGTCACCTAGACGAAATGATAGCAAGATGTAAAAAGTTAAGGAGGAAACCGAAAGCCTTTTAAAAATGTCTGATCAATTTAGGATCAAAAGTATATAATGGGTTGCCCATAATTTTTATATATATATATATATATATATATATATATACCTATATATATATATAAATACCAGCAATCAAGAGTTATCGAAGCAAAATTATATAACGCGATATAAACTCGCAAAACAACGAAGAAAATTGATACGAAAGACACTGGATAAACACTGGCTATCAAAAACGCTGAAAAAAGCACGGCAAACTAACTGAAAATGTTAGGTTATGCTTGGCGAGCGTCGAGCTGGAAAATATGGGGTCCACAGACAGTCTCTTTGGTCCATCTTACGGACGTCCTCCGGCTGCTGAAGCCGGAAAATTCGATTGTCGGACGTTATGCCGCTCCAATAGTGTCAGCAAATTTTCGTTTTCCTTCTGTATCGACAGTCAACGTTAAATTAGGTTTGTTAGGTTTTAACGTATTGGGTTGTATACTAAATATCTGCAATTCTTCTTTGATAGAATTTCATGTCCATTATTTTTCGGTTACATATAGTTATTTTGTACATACATTATCCATCTATAGTCACGTCAAAACGTCACAATATTGCTGCATCAACTCTGAGTTTTAGTTCAGTTGGGCTTTGATATACAACAAAATTCTAATCTAAATATATTAACTGAACAAAAATGTTATCAAATATCATTTTTCTAACATTATAGTACATCTAAAACTACATTATACAGCCACAATAGTTTGTAGGTTAGAGATATTACCTCTTATCACTATTGCTTCCAAGAATTTTGCATACGTCTAACAACCGAACGATTTTGACAGAGTTTATGTGTTCGAACTAATTAGACAGCATTGTGTCTCTTTTTAACTAGAATAAAATAAAGCAGGAACATTTTGTATGATTATGAAACGAATTTACAAATTGCGACAGGCAATACATTAAACATCTTGATGACGTATGTACAAAAAACTTTGAATAGACTATATATCTCCGTCCAATTTATAGCATGGTTGAAGAAAAAATTAGTAAGGACATATTGGAACGAAATAGAAATAAACCAATTAACAGGTCAATTGAAAAGTCCCCGGTCTACCATAGTAAAACAATTTTTTTTTGGCAAAATTAATTTTTTTATTCAACATAATTCCCTTCAAGGGTGATACACTGATTATAGCGACCCTCCAACTTTTCTTTAGTACGATTTTTGTAGTACGATTTGTCCATTGCTTCAAAATAGGCTTCACTTTCGTCGATCACCTCTTCATTAGAAGAAAATTTATTCCCAGCGAGCAGTCTTTTGGGATCTGAGAACAGGAAATAGTCGCTGGGGGCCAGATCGGGAGAAAACGGTGGATGACGAAGCAATTTGAAGCCCAATTCATGGATTTTTGACACGGCGCATTGCCTTGGTGAAGCAGCACTTTCTTTTTCCTCAAATGTGGCTGTTTTTCGGCGATTTTGTCCTTCAAACGGTTCAATAACGCTATGAAATAGTCACTGTTGATGGACCTTCCTTTTTCAAGGTAGTCAATGAAAATTATTCCATGCGCATCCCAACATACAGACGCCATAACCTTGCCAGCCGACTGTTGCGTTTCCCATGCTTTGGAGCCGGCTCATCGTGTGCAGTCCACTCGGGTGACTGTCGATTGAACTTTGGAGTAAAATGATAGAGCCATGTTTCATCCATTGACACATATCGACGCAAAAACTCGGGTTTATTGATCATCTTCAAATACTGCCCCCGTCGTTGTTTTTGGCCAAAAGTGAGTTTGCGAGGCACCCAGTTTGCACAGGGCTTTCTCATATCCAAATATGCGTGAATGATATGAGGTACACGTTCAGTTGATATCTTTAGAGTGTCTGCTATTTTATTCATCTATTGCATTCACCGCCTTCGGTGCTCATTTTACCATGTCTAAACTTAGCATACCAATCTTTGTTGGTTGATTTTCCTGGGACAGTGTCCGGAAACTAGGCATCAAGCCAAGTTTTTGCTTCGACTGTATTTTTTCCCTTCAAAAAGCAATATTTTATCAACACGCGAAATCCTTTTTATCCATTTTGTTTTCACAATAACAATAGTTGCTTCACTCAAAATGCTATAATTCACAAACTAATGATCCGACAGCTGTCAAATTTATACAAGCATCGTTTAGTAGCGTAGTCTATGTGTCAGGCCGGGGACTTTTCAAATGACCTATTACTTTTATTGTATTATATCATTGATTCTTCCCGAATATTAAAATACTATAAAATATATTTGAGATTATTATTCCATTCCTTTTTCCACACTTGGCAATTAAACATAATTTAATACAAACTGATCTATATTGTATCGTAATATACTGCGGTGAAGAATTCGTACATCTCCGTCTGTTACCATTTACCATACCACTATTTTTAGTCGCTAGTTTTTATTACTATCGACTAGTTCTACTGTTTTGCGACTATCGAGTATTTGAACTGTTTTCAGTCGATAGTCTCCGGTGCTAATAAAAAGGATACATAAAGAAATTAAACAAATTCAACAGAAGTGGTTGCGTCGCAACTTTAATCCTATAACCTTGCCCGATCGTGTGGCGAATTACATCTCGGCGAA
Organism: Rhynchophorus ferrugineus; assembly: GCF_030347505.1. NCBI lineage: Eukaryota > Metazoa > Arthropoda > Insecta > Coleoptera > Curculionidae > Rhynchophorus > Rhynchophorus ferrugineus. The sequence continues at coordinate 16,656,066 of NW_027472587.1, forward strand.
TAGCTGGCCTTTAAACAAATTCATTACGTCGACGCCAACTATGGCATTTACTAAACGGTGCGCTTGTGCGAATGCCTCACCCGGCCATTATAGTGTACACGTACGCGGACACATATTCCGGCCCCTGGATACGTGGAAGGCAACGGTAATTAGATGCATGCCCTCTGGAGATGCATTTAAGTGGCAGAATTGCATTTGATGACGACCGCACACCTGTTTTCCTTTCCATCACGGCTCCGAGAGCTCGGAGGTGGGGTGTGCGGTGACACGTTATAAAGTGACACGTACGCGCGATGGTGTTGCTACGTCGATTCCGACTCTCTGTGTGCAGTTCGCTTGTAATCTACGCTAATTGTATGGAAATTTTACGTTACGTCGTTGTAAGAAGCATAGATTTAAAATTCCTACATTTGTATTCCGCTAAAATGTATCTCCGGTCCGTGCTTTTCGGGTATAAGCATTTCTTTGTTTAAATTTACCTGTGCTTTTTAGCGCAAAAATACCGTACACAGATTTCCTGGAACTTTTCACGTATAACTATAAAATTCGATAATTATAGTTGTGTTTCTATTACTCATCATCACCGAAGTTACCAGATGTACCGGATAGTCATTGCCGGTTCTTCTAAAAGATGTGGTTAGGCTCAAAGAGTAAAATTTTATTGATTTTACTGACGGATTTTTAGTGACTGAACCTATAGCTTAACGTGGGCTCTGAACTACGGTCCTCGGCATTAAGCCTACCGACTGGCGAGTAACCAACTTTAGAAATCATCCCAGAAAACATCCGGTCTTACCCAGCCTGGTTACTGGCGTGACTGGGATCATTTTCGTTGTCGGATTTTACACTCTTGTCTAGAACAATCACAAACATAACTTTTACGATTTTTTAATATATATTTATTTATTTTTTATATTCTATTAATTTTTGGATTACTATTTGATGAATTTTGGTGCAAATCGAGAGTGAATAGTGCAATATTTTAGTGTCCAACTAAAACAAAAAAAAAGTTACTGTGAGGGGCTTTTTTTTCTTAAAAAAGATCTTTTAATAAGTATCCGAATAAATAGGTCATGGCTAGTTAATCAAGACAGTCTGGATATATTTTTCGGATATATTAAAAAGCTTCTCGGAAGAAATTGTGAAGATGAAATTGCGGGCGTTTTAGGTACTTCCTTTTACAAATATATTACTTTACGAAGAGGGAATGTGTTATCAGGAGTTGAGAAATTGCAACTGGACTCTATACTTCCAGTTCCACATATTCCAATATGAACAAACAAAATAGATTAATTGTAATTTTTGTTTGCATTCAAAAAACTTCAGTGAGATTGGCTGGGAGGTGTTTATCTATCTACCCTATAACCCAGATATTGCCCTATCTGACTACTATTTGTTCCATTAAAGCTTTTAAATGGTTCAGTTTCTCGCCCAAAAATCTTGAAAACTACCAGAAAAACGCCAAAAGATTGACGATGATGAGATATAGAAACAAATATGACAAATATTTTAAATTTTTTACATATATACGTAAAAAGTGCGAGGAAATCTAGAAAATAAATTAAAATGTTTGCTTTGCTATGCGTTGGGAATTTCATCAATTCTGGAGAGCCCTTTTCCCATTAGATGGCAATTTGGTCGATGCCCGAATATTTGCATAATATTTGAAATATTCGCGGATGCACAGAGAGGAGCGAAATGCTTATCTGGAGCCTCAGGGCTCTTAAAATTTTCTGCGGCTCTCCCACCCTCGACCTCCTCACACACCCACCATCCCCTCTCAGCTGTTTAATGTATGAAACGAACCTGACTTCGGTGTCACTAGAAAGTCACTGTGGATTTTAATAGTTAAACTGTAGTATCTAAATATGTACGCGTAATATAACAATATATTCTATCATGCCTAAACGTTAAAAATTCTTGAGTTAAAACGCCTATTTATTATCCTTTGACATCATAGCATCAGATAATCATCAAAACATCAATAAATTGTAGCTAAATTCAAGTAAATACTCACATCTAACTTTTAAATTAACAGGCTGGCTTATAGTCTCTCCACGTTGGTTACCAGCAAGACATGTGTACGCGCCGCTATGCCATCTGTTGACGCTTTGAAGTACCAGGCTATTACTGCTGATGATGACTCCAGATGAGACGTTCTGGCTCACCAATGCTCTCTGTAATTTAAACAATTATGATTAATATTATATAGTAGTAAGAGTAAAATAAAATAAATTAAATTAAAAGTAGTACCGTAGAGTAGTTGTGTATTTCAAGTTATAAAATGGGGTAGGTTTTTAACCACAAAAACTATTAATTTACTTGAAAAACTGTTTTATTTTATGGAAAGAAGGTTACCAAAATTATGGCGATGGGACAGGCAGAAGACGTAGATACCCAAATTCAAAAAGTAAAGACATAATAATTAAATTCATTTAAATATTTGGGAATTAAAATTAAAATTAATGCAAGATAGTATAAAGAAATGAGTGTCATGATTGGAAATATTATGAATATATATTTCGCTTTGAACAATAGATTTAAACTCATTTGGTAACAAGACATATTAAAAGAGTTTAGAAAGCAAAAATGAAAAACTTCAGATCAAGACAGGAATAAGACAAGGTGTCAATTTAAGCATTTGTTCAAACTGCATTTAGAATATACTAATGTGAAAAAAAGAAATGTTGGAAGGAGCTTTTGATATGACTAATAGTTCAGACCGTCTATAAAAGATCTTAAACAGATGAAACATGGAATTATACTGAATACAAGGAAGTCAAAAATTATGGTGATGGAAGAATCAGAAGGCATAGTTACCCAAACTCAAAAAGTAGAAAGAATTGAAATTGAAATTAATGTAAGGTATTACGATGAAATGGGTATCATAATTGGAAATATTATGAATATATATTTCGCTATGCATAATAAACTTAAACTCATTTGGTAACAAGACAGGTTAAGAGTGTAGGAAGTAAGAAGGGAAACGAAAAGTTTTATATAACATGAAAATGGACTTCGTCGCTAAACTTAGCATATATATCTAAATCTGAAGATGGTTTTAGATCGATTAAAAATAATGTTACTGTGTTAATAATAAATAGAGCAATTAGAGTTTAATACCAAACGAGAGGATAATTGGAGAAAGGGCTTCAGTTTTAAGTCGCCTCAGACCCGCTAAACGAAAACAAGGAGAAAAAACACAGCACCGAAAAAAAACGTGAAAAACTCGAGAAACTGCCAATTTATTTACCACTTTCTGGATTTATATTTTCTACGAGGCACCGGGCGACCGGAAGAATGGAAAAAATTAATCCTCCACTCCATTAAAAGCGCCTTACCAGTTGTCCAAATTTCGTAATCTTCTTACCAGTTTCGGTTTTAAAAATATTCGCCTCCGTATTGGAAAACGAGCGTTTCTAATTTTTCGAACTTGTTCTTTTCTTTACTCTCCTACAGGCAGTGAGGAGGTTTTCTTCCTGAACTAAGGATAACATTAATATTGATCGATGCTTTTTATTTTCGAAAGTATCTTGAATAAGTTTTCGCTATTTTTTATATAACTTTCAATTAAAAATAATCGTTAAAAACATATAATTAAAAATATTCTACATATGCAATATGTGAATAAATGCAACTCTAGGGTTGCTATATAACTGCTTATCAACATGTCTTAACTTTTTATTATGTAACTAATACACAGCAAAAGATGTTGAAAATGAAGTTTAGTTGCTTTTTCCAATGATTCCAGACTGTTTGAATGTACTTTTTACAAAGAGAATGTTGCTTTCCTAGTATTTGAGGTAGTTGTGCTTTATTTTTCAGGTTCAATTCGTATAATATTCAATATTCTTGCTCAAATGCTTTTAAATCGTTCTCCGATCAACGCTGTGTCCATATGAAGTGAGTCAATTTTTCTATATAATTTATTTTATATAACTGTGACTTTTTTCAATAAATTGCAATTGTAATAACTAATAATCTTTCATGATGGTCCCAGTTGGTTCATACAGCCAAACCTATTTAATCCCACCAGATACAATATGGCTGTGATAGTACATTATTCTTTACACTTAGGGTTATTATTCCAGGTAGTGTGTCAATTTTATTTACCACTATTTACAATAAGATGAAGAAATGTTTTTTTTGTTGTTTAAGCGGCTTTTTATGCTCCTGAGCTTTCTCAACTCGTAGTACATTACACATAACTAAAATTGTTATTTTAGAGACTTCTAAATAAATCAAGAACCAAAAAACAAGAATTCAGTGATATCTAGTTACAGACTTTTTACAAATAATCTTTATTAAATGAAAACTGTTATAATTTTTAAAGGGACATTTTGGGTTAGATACATATATTATGAATTTTCAGAAAAGATATAAACTAGAGAAAGAGGATAATATATTGAAGGTTGGTATAAAGCTTCAAGAATTTCAAGGATTTGAGATGAATATTTCATATAATTTATTGGCAGTCGTTTTACAAAATTGATCTTGGTATTTTTTGAAAGGTTAGCCAATAATAATCAGTTGATATCGTTTTTACGTGTGTTATTTACTTTATCAAAGCATGTGGTAACTAAGCAACATATATGTTTAGCTGAAGCAAATCGAAATTTTGTAGTAATTTATGGTAATAATGCTACCATTGATAAATTATGTAGGAAATGATCTTAATGTTTCAAAATGACGATTTTACCGTCGAAGAAAAGCCTTAGGAATCGCAAGTATTATGATGACGTTGCTGGTAATTAAAAAAAAATCCGTACGACGAACTTCTTCGTTCAAGAGGTGATGAACAAATGTTATCACTTCTTGTATATTATAATATTTTGTTATAATATATTGTATTATACATTTTTGTTTATATTGAAATGCAACTGAATCGGTTATATGATTTTTTACCACTTATGTCTTGAAATAAAAGCTTTCAGCCATAAAAATATCGCATTATTCCGCGGACACCATAAAGTTCACCTTTTTCAACTAGTTTTAGTGTACTTATTTAATATAATTCAGATTTCAAGCAATCTGAAAATAGAGGCATTGTATTTTGGTGGTTTAACAATTAATGTACCTGCACGTTGTAATAGTTTCATTGTAATTATCCTCTTGCTATCGGGAAAACAACGCCACTAGGAACTCGATATTGCCTTCGACGTTATAATCGTCTCGAACGTCCAGCATCGACATCCCCCTCATTCTGGTAATACCGAGCTTATCTCTTCCCTGTAAGTCCATCGGCATCCAAATATCGGATGACACGGTCTCCACTATCGGTTCAATTACCAAGACAGCCCCCGAAACTTCTCCAGATATCGACTGAGGCCGATAATGGGCGAGAGGGAGAGAGGAAGAGAGAGGAAACGCCGAAGGAAATGGGCAAACAAATGATGGATGTCGCAGTCCCGATAGCTGGTTCGCGTCCAGCCTCGATCCATCCCTTCGCAACTAATGCACTTGGAAGTTTAGATGACGTGTTTAATTTAGAATTTGATGCGCTACAAACAATAAGTTTTCGTTTCTATAGATTGATTGATTGTTAAACCAAACCTCAGTCTATCACTATATTTATATTATTATATAGTATATCGCAGTGTAATTTTGCTATAATAATAAAACAATTTGAAATATTTTAATGTGACGTGAACTTTTTAAAAAATGGTGAATGCGCGATGGTACATAATAAAGTTAGATAAATTTAATTTAGATTAAATAAGATAAGATTTAATTAGATAAACTTAAATGACCCTATGTTTATACAAATTATATTAGTTATATTTTAGGAATTTTCATAACGTACATAATCCTTTTAAAAGCAAAATAAAAAGCTCTGAAGAATAAGCGCTGGTATATAATGTTGTTTTGTTCTTATATTTATATTAATATAAATATCTTTCTGAGCAATAAAGTGGTATACAAATTATAGAATATCAGTTTCATTTTGACTAGGAGTGCAAGTAAATGTTTTGAAATAAGATAGAGGAAAATGGTGAATGCGCTTTGGTACATGAAAAATTTAGAGTGATTTGAATATAAGCGAAATAATACATTTGCCTAATTTTATTATACGTTTTATTGTAAATTGCTAGTATTGGGTTCCTGAAAATATCCATATAAACATTTTAAAATGAGAGGCTAACTTATAAATTGTCCATCAAAAATCTAAATGTAGATGCCTGTTAATATTGTATTCAGATTTTAAACATTCTTGTTCATGATTATGTCAGAAATATTTCCTTATAGGCTTTTTACATAGAAATCGTACGTAATAATTTGAGCATAGGGAAGGGGCAGTGGTACATTATAAATTTAGATGAACTTGAATAAGTTATTGTATGTTTATACAAATTACATTATATTAGTTCCATTTTTATTAGGTTTGCTCTTAAAAAGGTATATAGAAAAGTTTTAAAATTTTAAAAGATGTATCCAACATCTAGTCCCAGCGGTAATATTACATTATATAATAGTAATATATTTAGAGCAACATACTTATACTGTTGGGAAGGATAAAAATATGATCCTTATAAAGTAATTATACAAATAAAACAGATTAGTGATATTATTTCTGGTACACGTCAACTTTAAAATAATATTGAGTGAAATGGTGAATGCGCCGAGGTACATAAGATATTTTGATCGACCTAAATATAAACGAAATAATGCATTCCATTAACATTATCCTATAAATTATAATAGCTTTAGGGTCATATATAAACAAAAACACCTTAAATTCCTTTTTTAATAAAATTTTTGAAATTGCACTAAATGGTGAATGCTCTTTGGTACATCAAAAACTTAGAGGACATACTGGAGAAGGATAAAAATATGAAAAAGGTGAAGAAGAGAAATATACAGATGAGATATATATCTACTATTAATTAAAATCAATATATTACTCAATCCAATTCAATTTAATTATTTGTTAACTTTTGATCATATGAAGGTGACCTGAGAAGTGACCTTTTTTAGAAAATATTTAATATATTTTAATTGTGGTATCTTAAAATATACGGGGATTGAAAATCCTCGTACCCTTTCCATTCCCAAAGACATTATTTAAACCAGCTGTTAACGGAGTCACAAAAAAACCAACACTCCCGAATATCAAACAATCCTAAACGAATAGAGTGCGCCGTCATGAATTCAAGCCTGTCGTTTATTGTACTTTTAAATACGATCGGGATTTCCTCTAGGAAAAAGTAATAAATCCACACGACCCAACTCCCACCACGTCTGAGCGCGCCCTCTACGGCAATCGGAGTAAATTATACGACTGCGAGCCGTGGCCGTAGCGCGGCAGTGAAAGGGGCTGGGGGGGGGGGGTTTGGTTGGTATAAGCGCCCATTTCCGATAAACACTTTCCGTTCCTTTTTCTTCGTCCATTCGATGGCTTTTAGTAAACGTTGTTCAAACTTTATTGGTTCATTATATTGATATTTGGTTTGTTTTGTTCAGTCTACGGCCGTTATTAAAATATTCGTGAAGGTTTATTCGGTTCTAATATGTTTTTGATATGGCGTCTGTACCAGACAGCGTTATAATAGGCAAAAACTTTTAATTGATTTTCATTTTTATTATATTTGTTGCTCTAGATGAAAATGGTGAATGCGCCGTGGTACATGTAAAATTTGTATGATACGTGGTACATGTTTGTTTGTTTAAAATTAAGAAAAACAAACAAAAAATATCAACTATTTAAACTAAGAAGACATCAAATCTGTTTTGTTAATGGTCCAAAACTGTTTTATAGGCGATGTTTAATTACTAATCGATTTCGAGAGATGTTTAAAGAATCTCATAGACTATTTCATCATTGACTGAATTTAATCTTTAAGATCAAAATTTTTCGATGAACTTGTCATGTCAAAGCATAATAATTTTTACTGAGTAAATTAATGACTGTAACTGTATCCAGGGTATTCTATAAACATCTTATATTACCTTCCAAACTGGAGGTAAGCAACTATAAAATTATCTATTTTAGTTAATAAATAGTTAGAACACAACAAAGTTACAGAATATAGCATAATATAGTTGTTTATAAGAAACATAAAACTAATAAATCAAAGTAGAAAACAATAAATATCGTCCCTAACTTATTAATTTCAGTTTGCAAATCAAAAACCGTACGTAAATAGAAACAAATAATATCACGGCCGCCTTGATTCCGACGCTATGCGGTCATGGATTCGGCGTTATGACGTACCGAAATTATTTACAATCTGAAATTATACGTATGTTTATTTTATGATGTGATAAAGGTCGTCATTGCAAATATTTAACGAGGATACGTTTGCATTTTTAAGCGGTGGACAGGAGAATTCAGTCGGATACTGTTCCCTCTTGCTTGGTATGTCGGTTTTAATCAATTCAAATTGAATGTTTATATAATTTAAATGTGTACCTAAACCTTTTAATATATGGTGAGGGGAAATGGTGAATGCGCAATGGTATATCATAAATTTAGATTGAGTTGAATATATTATTGCGAAGCACCAAGGAAATGATTACTGCAAAATGTTTATTATTGTAAAATTTTTAAATGGTGAATGCGTCTTGGTACATTAAAATTTTAGAACCATGTCCAGTAGGCTGAAATAATCCATTTAATTTAAGCAACTAATCAAATGAATATATCAGTTTAAATATGTATTAATACGTAAACGTACATAAGCTTTTCAAATAAGTTTTACGTTAAATGGTGAATGCGCATTAGTATAATTTTGTAAATAATTTAAAGTAAGTTGAAAATTATATTAGAAAAAAAAAATAAAGCAGATAAATGGGAAATGCAGGTGGATATATTCCTTATTTCATTCCCTTTAACGGTAAACTCGGAGCATTTACACTTTTATGGTTTAAAACCAATTCGATCGCTGTGTATCCAATATCTCGTTTAATCTCCGACCGATTGGCCAAATAAAAGACGCTCGTGAAGGAGAAAAACCGACAGAGCAGATTCGGTAATGCTGGCGGTATAACAATCGTTCCGTTGTCTCCGTCTTACCCGTTATCATGACCTCCTCCGTCGCGCTCGAGTTCGCCACAGCACCGGGCGAGACGGGGATGCTTCTCGAACCTACCCGGAAACTGTGGAAGCGTCAATCGGAAATGGTCGGACATTTCCCTAATAAGAACGATGCAGCCTTCGGCGACTAGAAAGCGAATCGGTTGTTTCCGTGTAGTTCCGGATAGTTCGGGTTTGGGTATGGTAGTTCAGGTTATGTTATCATAATTGTCATTGTTGCCATTTCATATTCATGACTGGAAGTTAATATTGAGAGAGAACTATTGGAAATCTAAAACTAAAAGTAATATTAAAATCATGGGTAAACCTTGGAAATTGTCTTTCACATTTTTTTTCTTGCGTCATATAACTTTGAAGAGCTTATATAATTATGTCACTATCTTTATTTTCTTTCACTGAGTCGACACTGATAAATGTGCTTAACAAATATAAAAGAATAATTGAAGAAGACAGAAGATTAAAGAATATAGAAGATAGAAGAATATATTTCATATTTAGAAGCTGATAATACGAATAGATGGAATATACTCCTATATACCACGGTCTTCTGTGTGTTTGAAATAAACTGTTAAGTAATGTAAAAGGGTGTTTTCATTCATCAAACATCAAAGTGTTAGTGCAAAGTTCTTCGAAAAACTGTTAGTGCATCCCAATGTACTCGCCAAACAGTTCAATGTACACCATGACAATGAAGTGTGTACACTCAAACGCATATTATCATTCGAACTGATTAATAGACACACAGAGTGAGATATAATAATCTCTAAAATAAGTTTTAGATAAGTTTTTACAGTAAATACTTACTGGAAGTGATCTTGTATATATCAGTATAGTTATATTCTATAACGGAAATCATTAAAAATATTTATCGCCTACGGGTAGATTGTTGAAGTTCTATGAGATGAATAAAAAAAATCTTAAATGAATCCATATGTCCATTTGCAGAGAATTTCAAATTTATATACACGAATCTAACATTTTAGAAATTTTTTTAGTGCCTAATAAATTGTAACATATTTATATTTATTTATCAATTAATTTTACAAATTTTAAAATTCCAAATAAAAATCTGCTTTGTTATATTTATATATTATACTTTTTCTATAAATCAGAAATATGAGTAACAGAGTCCTTCAGCTATTATATTTCACTGAATTTGAACTGTCGAAAGTTTTCCTTATTTTCTTTCACATTTTTTTTCAAATTTGCGTCATATATCCTTCAAGAGTTTATATAATCTCATAATATCTATTACTAACACATTCTTTAGAGTTACATAGTCTACACTGATAACTTCACATAGTAAACGAAGAAAGAAGAAGGGAACAAGAAAAAGAAGAAGATATTTGATCTTTGAAAACTGGAGGAGCACTAACAAGGAAATACTAATAGTAGTATCGCGCCTATATACATCTTCAACGTCTTCTTTTTGAAATAAAATATTTTAAGTGAAGTAAAAGCATGTTTTCATTCTTACATAAATCAAAATGTATATACAGTCACGTCACAAATATCCATGACGCATTACTAAAAAAAACTTTGAATAATAGACATATATATATATATATATATATATATATATATATATATATATATATATATATATATATATATATATATATATATATTCATTATATGATGTAATAAAAGTCCTTCAGCTTTGTGTCTTCGGGTTTTCTCGTAAATTTTAGCGAGTACCTTCCCAAAGGGGACCGTATACAGCCACTTTACGTGTATAATTCCTTTATTATAGTAACAAGAGGACGACTTACATCGTGATACCAGGTAATCTTTTGTAGCTTCGGGTTCGCCTTGACGTTACACTCGAAATAGACGTCATCTCCTTCTTTGATGTCTTCCGGATTCAGCGTGCTACCTAAATGAAGCGTCACCTGAGGCGGATCTGGAACAATACGATATAAATACATTGGGTGAAGCCTGCTATGTCAGAAGGTCGTCAAGAAGCGGGACTTTTTCGAGTTTGGTCTCGTTACTTCATATTTTTACGAAATCGAACAGTTAAAATTATATGAAGTAAGGAACAGTTTAGTGCATATAAATAAAATATGTTAATATTTATTAAACATTATTTATATTTATATATTGGACAGTTTTTTGATCAACTAGCATTAATTTAATTTGGATCTACAGAAATGTATTTATGCTATAGCAGACTTAGATATTATTCATTTAACTTAATGTATGAGAAATGTTTTCGATATTTATTATTTATTAACTTCACTAAATTCTTTCTTTCTACTGTAGCTCTTTCGAAAAAAGTCTAGTATTATAAGTTAGAATCAGTTTAGGACTCATTTTCATATAAATTTGTAAGAATTGATAATCTGGTATTAGTTACAGTGCACCAAGTAAGTAATTCATTCGTCCTTGTATCTTTAATTGTTCAACATTTTGTTAGTTTATTTCTGATACAAATTTTAACCTTAACAAAAAACTTTTATAATACAATGCCTTGAAGAAACGATGTTATTAGTTATGAAATTTGTTACCAGAAATACACATAAAAACCTAAAAGTGACTACATAAAAGTATATTTTACGATAAAAAACCACTACGGATTTCAGCTCTATTTTTGGTGAATGTTTACTCGACCCCAATTACAATATTTATTACATTTGACATATGTCATTATTGTCTACTTGATTTCCGTGTTATCGAATTGACGTATCTATCAAAAAATACCTGCATTTGTATGAAATATAAATTGTGCTGAAATATCGGCCAGTGTCGAGAAATTATCATCGATGTTTAATACGTTATATATTCTAATGGCGAATAGTTTCGAATTCAATCATAAATATTTGACAACCAATGGAAATGACGATTCTTCATGATAACGAAACTATTAATGACACTGATAGAGATATTAGGTATGGGAAAACAAAATCGTTACTTTTTCTACTTTCTTCGCAATTTCTTTATATGTTCTTATAGTATAAACCTTTTCCGGACTTCCACAAGTATTTCAATATCAAAATTGGCCAATTTGGTCCAGCCGTTTTCATGTTTTAGCGAGACTAACGAACAGCAATTCATTTATATATTTTTCAAATGAGTGTATTGTTATTTTAATGATTTTTAACCGTGGTTTTTAAAACATTTGGTATCACTCTGTACAATAACTCTCAGGCAGTTAATTATAAAGGCTATTACGACCGTACAATCTCTTTTTTTCTCATTTCAGCTTAAATTCCCGATTCCTCTCTACCCTTTTTCCAATTTATACAAACCCACTAACCTCCCTTCTCACCGAGGACCCTCCGCGGTCCCCTTCGGTTTCGCGCGAGCTTTAAAAAGTGTTTTCGCTGTACCGCTTCCCACCAGTATCAAGCTGACGACACCGCGACAGAGATACTCTTTTTTTCAGCCTCGTCTCGTCCCCGTGTAACATCGGCTTCGTCAAGCCGCTTCGACCAAAAGAAATTTCAGGAAACAAATTACCTGTCTGGATGAAAGCATTTTCGCCGCCCATTATTGGGACCTCAGGAAAATTTAAACCATTTAACTCTTCTTCGTTCCCTTTATGTTTAATAAAAACATTCATAAATCATTTCTTTTCAAGGCGCGCCGGGTCGGTCTCCAGAATTTCGGGGATCCGGGTTCTTTGGCTGGATGTTCTTCGTTCCCTTTTATTTTTTTGCGGGCATTGTTTATCGCGGCCGGGCTGATGGGACGGCGTTCGATTCGAATATTTTTGGGAATCGTCGGTTCTATTCCCGTTAGTTTGATTTTATGACACCATTTTTTACTATTTTTCTTTTCATTTCCTTAACAGAACATGGTTTTTAAGTAAAATTATATTTTGTCGAGTCCAGTTATACATAAATAATACAAACATATTTATATATTTATCAAAATATTCATTATAGGATATAATATTTCATCCCGTCTTATTAAAAATTGTATACGAATCTGTTAAAACAAGGTTCAATAAAATGGTGAATGCGCTTTGATACATCATATATTTAGGTGAATTTCAATTAGCACTGTGGGATGGTCGAAATAATAATTTAATTAATTAATATTCAATTAGTGTTAATGTGTATTCAGAAATATTAGTTTGGTTTTTATTAAAAATTGTTTAAATGAGGTTGAATTTAATGGTGAATGCGTCTTGTTCCATTTTTGAACCACCTTGAGTTGGCTTAAATAAGCCATCTATCCATTTTGAAAAATAAAATCTGTTTAAATAGAACATAGAACAGGTTAAATCGCAGTAGAGAAATATATCTAATAGCCATACTTTAGTGGACATACCGTATCTCCAGTCTAAATTACATTTCAGTTATACATAGAATAAAAATAATTCTAGCAATCAAAATAATTAATTAATTTAATAATGTTCATTGATTATATTTGTTTGATAATCTCGAAAAAACTTCAATATTCGTCTACTGCAGCGTTTTGTATTAGCTATCCTAATGCAGATTGTGTATTTAAAGAAAAGGTGTATCATATGCATAGAAAATGTGTACATTAAAATTAATAAATTAAGGAGTTTAATTAATTTTCATTGATTCAAATAAGCACTATGCCTTCCTTCTATATACTTTTTTTTTCTATAAGACAATTTTTGGTCCGCTAATTTCTACCAATCATATATCTTAACTAATAAATATATATTGACATGGTTACCCATGGAATCCAGATTAATACTATATATTTATCCTGTACTAGTGTTGCTTGTATTGTATTGATGCAAGAACAAGTAGGTTGTACTAAGCATACCATAGAGATGTAATAGAAAAATTCATCAAAGCAGAATAATTCTACAAATGAAGGTTTACTACAGTTGTCACTTCAAAAAATACTCTCTAATTTGTTAGTTACGATTGATGATAATAAATCAAAGTTCTGAATCAAAAACAAATAAAAAACAAGGTTGTTTTCAAATAAATTCAATCCCACTCAATCGCAATCGCGGAATAAAATTGAATCAATGAAAAAAAAAACGTAGGGTTACGGTATATAGCTCCAAGGTAAAATCATGATTAGCCGAAATCTCTTTATTCCGAGCGCCAGCCAACGTTCTTTCTCCGTCTGTGGGTTTTTTTGTCGGTTTTTTTATTTATCAGCCCCAAACTGGACTGAAACGTGTTTTCCATGTAGCTGGCGCGCGTTATACGACGACGCTTTCGATGTCACGTTCGTTTGGCGTTCGTCCAGATGAAATTGAAATGTCCGATGGCAACGTTGCCGTTCGATTGTTCTTTGAAAGAGGCGACTGTTGCGCGACTCTAATGCAACGCTTGATATGGCTTTGTTGTCGTTATTTATCGTGACGCATTGTAATCACGGCCGTGTTGCTTCGGGTCCTATTTGTAAAGTTAATTTTGTGAATTGACTAGTTGACCGTTATGCTAGGTGACAACATAGCGTTCTTAATTAACGAAGAATCCGACTGTTATTGCGTTAGCGGCTTTGTATCGGACGCGAAGCGCTCAATCGATGAGCTATACTATTTCGGAGTATTTTCTCCAATTCGCCGTTGGCTTAAATGATGTAGAAAATATTTCAGAATGACATTCAGGAGCTAATTTGGGAAAAAATTTGATAAACAGTTCTTATCGCTCGTTATCTGAGAAATTTTTGAGCTCTTAAGATGGATTGTTAAGTTGTAGTCTGTGATAATGCTGTAAATATTATAATATGCTACGTGGTGCTTTAAATAGGTTAGTTTTTTAGTAATTTTCACACTACTATAAAACATACCATTAAAAAAAGCAATATATAGTCGACACCTATCAATCAGAGTAGAATTTTTAGTTAAAAGCCTAGCACATGCAACAGCTTTGTAAGTGAGTGACACCAGAGACATTTTGAGAAACATTTGAGAAAAAAATGGTGCTGTTTTGGACGTATCTAAAATTTTCTAGATTAACTAATAATTATGCTTACGTTAAACAATTTAAGGTCTATCTTCTATCCTAAAGTGATAAATCAGCTGCCAATTTACGAATTTCCAAATATACAACAAAACAAAGTACTTTCATAGTCCATAGAATGAATTTTTCCTTCTTGTTCCATATAGTGTACAAAATTCGCAATATTGATTTTAATTTGCTAGTATCAAGACATCATTCTGCATTTTAGCTTTGTATATAAATATTTCTGTAGTCGAGGATATGTATACTTAAAATAATTATGGTAGCGTGTTAAATTATGTTCCATTGGAATACAATTTTGTGTTCTAGTCATGGTTACCTAATTTGGTAAAAATTTAATTTTGAAAAGGCTTATGACGTGTCACAATAAAATGTGGGTTACTTTTTCACACACTTAATATATTGAACAATTACTTAGATCTTATAGCTGCTTTCCTTGCTCGTCGCTTATGTCGCGCAAATTTTGTGGGAATAAATCAAGATGTGAATGTAGAAAATATATTTTGAGAGATGCCCGTGTTCCAACCTTGTGACAATTCTTCAACAAATTGTCGATTACTTGCCTGTAATACGGTAATTTGTGAATACTGAGAAAGTTATGAACAGCACTTGCATAGCATGAAACGATGACCATGCTACTGCAATAACATTTGAAATTAAATGTTTTTCTTCAATCATTAATCATTTCTCGTAATCGCCAAAGGCATTTTTGTACTTGTACTTGGACAAATTGGCAATAAATCACTGTCCATGTGGAACTGTTTTCGACACTGATAATACGTCAGGATATTTAGACTGCGCTATTTTTTGAATTTATAAGGCATTCATAGATCAAAAATAACAATAATCTACATGATTTCTATGTTCTATCCATAACGTTCGAACAGAACACTAAAAGTATTAATTTTTACCAAGTGGCTACTTGTAAAGCTTTGGTCTGCATGCGCTACAAAATAATTTCGATACCCATGACTTGTCAGCCTTTATTACGATAAAATTAACGGACTAAGAATACAAATTCTTGGTACATTTTTCATGATTTTTCGAGTTTATCGAACATACATCATCCATAAACGTAACAAAAACACTTTGAGTCGATTTTGAAATATTGCCGCTGGATTATCATATCAGTCAGCTGACAGTAGCTATGACAGCGTAATTCTACCACTCTGCGCGGAAGACTTCAGTTCAGGGCATCAAATAACGTTAAGAGTAATTCTCATCTGCTTGGGTGCAAAAGTTGACTCGAATTTGTAAACTTGTGCTATTGTTTAGTTGTTGATATTTGGTATCGAAAATGGTTTATATACCAACAGATTGTTGATGTAGTAACTCAAAATGACTCTGAGATGAACAAGAATTCTTTTATTAATCAGATATAGCTCCTTTCGATTTTCACTTATTTCAATTAACGCCAGTTTGTCTAGAATTCTAAAATACTGTTAGAAATGTGCCGGATAGTGATAGATCGGCCAAACCTAATTATATATAATAAAAATATGCTTTAAGTTAGTTATAATTTCCGTTGATAAAATTCTGAAACGGCAGTCACTGTCAAAAGCTAACTTTAATCTTAATAAAGTGACGATTTACGAGGTATATTGGATTATATATTTTAAATGCTTTACGAGCGGCCGCCCACTACCGAGGAACGAACCCAGCCAAGCTTAAATCAGTCCAAACCGCATTATTGAAAGTATCCCATGGCGTCCTCGCCTTTTTCTTCAGCTCAATAACGACCGATCGTAAATCTCTCCCGAATATCTCTTATCGCCGACGTGCTGTTTTATTAACTCTTGGCGTGAAACTATTAACGGTCACCAGACCACCCTCCGTCACTTCGGCCACTCTCCTCATCAATAATTAATCTTAACGTTAATTTTATCGAAATCGCTTTTATGACGGTCCGCACAGGACCGTCGATTAATCGAACGAAATAAAACACGAGAGGGAGATGTAATAAAATCGAGGACAGAAGAAGAAATAAAGTTGAAAATACCGTACTTTAGTAATATAAGATAAGAACATAAAACATAAAGGTGAATCATATTCTCTGTAATTATGTATAATAGATATGTGCATATAATATTTAAAATGGAAAGGTGAACTCTAAGTAAGCAACTCAATGTAGATGAACAGTGTATTTTACATATACTTGTTTTTATCTATATATAGAAATAAATTGCTATTCGTTAGTCTCACTGAATCTTGGGTTTGAAATATTTGTACAGGTTCAGGGATGGTTTCTGTAGTGAGAAAGTATGAAAAAATTGTGAGGAATATAATAAAAAGAATTTTGTTTATCCATACAATATCATTGTCATTGTCATCAATCGTTTTACTGTGAAAAAGGATTTTGTGCTTGCAAAATATTTTTTGTTTTGCGAATATTAATTACTGATTTTATCTATCTGCCCCTATTGTCCAACCGCGATTAGAATACGTAATATATTAAACATTAAGTAGTTTGGTAATCTTGAAAATCTCATGTTTTCTGAAACTTTGCTGTGAAATTTTTGGGTTCATTCTTTAAATGGGCTTCGATGCTGATGATTGGACTCTTTAGTCTACATTTCCTTCAATATTCCTTTAGTCCTGGGTTGACCCTATGACAAGATGCAATCATCTGCTAATTACACAGATGACCAGCGAGAGACAGAAAATTATATTCAACAGTGAAGCGACTATTCTCAAAACTACAAGCTTTTTTTACTCAGAACAACGACTTGCCATCTTGCCATTGATGACGATATGACGGCTATCCATATATCGTATATCCATATATCGTCATCAATCCTGACAAAACACATACAGGTTAGCACGGGAGGATGTTTAATTCGCCAACAAATGGCGTAGGGGCTATTTATTGCCGATGAAAATTTGTAAGATAGATTTAATGATATATAGGACATCGGGTCATCTAGTTATATTACAAGTATCATCTGGATTATATAAACAAAATAAATAAATAAACAAAATAAATATTAAAACAAGAACGTTGAAATCTGCTACTATGTATATAACGTATTAACAAAAGTTTCTACATGCTGATATAAGAAAAGAGAAAATTTTAAAAATAATTTAAATTACAATGTATATATTTTGCAAAAATTAACTTTTTACAATCAAACATTGTACCCAAATTAGAAGACACATTTATGGATAAAGGTGATCTTTTGATAATTAGACTGTTCTATACCAAAGAAAGCGAATTCTATAAACATTAACTAAACTGATCAACTAATACTGAAGAAAAAACATAGTACTGTACAACAGACTATCAAACTCTGAATGATAAACAGGCTTCGTGGCTGAACAATAATACACCGCCAACAACTACGCTGTATCCTCGAGGCGTGTATGGTAAACACAGAATGGCCGCCATCACCGGTTGCTTCTCCATGTAGCCCGCCGTCCGCCAGTATAAATAATTGCTCACATTTCGGCCTTTAATGGCCATATAGAATTTTAAACAGATCCTTCTTTTTTCCGACGGATTTCTGTTAAAGCGACTTGCGGAGGTAACAGATAATGTTTATTTTATTCTAGCCGCGTGAATATGTATATAATAAACATTAGTACATTTGAGAATTAATATTTATCAAATGGAAATTGTCGAAATTAGTAGACCTAAGAGAGCGGCGAAGTTTAAACTTTATTCATCAAAATTCTGTATCAGAAGTAGACGGGGCAAAAACACTAAGCACATGTACTATAAAAAATCTCTTTTAATAATAACAAGGTAAGTACCATTAAATAAATTAAATGTTCAAAAAAGATGAATCGTGTACTGAAAAATAATATATTGAATACCATATATATAAAATTATGAATTAAATATGTGGAAATATAATAATAAAGTATTAAACAAAGAAAAGTGAATCGTGAACAACTAAGTTATGATAAAAGAAACAAATATTTATAAAACGGCCTTATATTTTTTAGATATTACATGGAATAATAAAGAATACGGAAGAAATGTGAATCGTAAATTTTCAAATTATGAAAAATTAAATTTTTACAGGAGGTCAATTTCATTTTTCTATGAAACTATGATACAACGTTATATGAAAATGAGTATTTTCTGATTGGAATTAATAATCTTGAACGAAAAGTATAAAAGAATGGCGAACCATCAGAAAATAAATTAAATGTTAAATAAAGATTAATTTTATATTAAAAATGATGTACTGAATATAATATATAACAACATATTAGTCAACTAAATAGAAATATAATACGAAATGTTATATGAAGAAAGGATAATGGTGAACAATTAAATTATGATACACGAAACAAATATTTCTATAGGAGTTGAATTATATTCTTAGATAATACATGTTATGATAAAGAATACAAAAGAAAAGAAAATCGTATATCTTTAAATTATGAAAAATAAAGTTTTTTGCAGTAGTGTCAATATTGTTTTATGAAACTTCATATAGTTTGAATATTTAAGCGTTTAGTGATCTTTGAAATGCTGCTTATAAGCGAAGATTCCTATATGTAGCTCCTAAACATTTCATGTATTATTTAAAATATTAAGCTCCATAAAAGTTTTGAATAAATTTCTAATAAGTAGATATATACTACAAACACAATTGTTATACAAAGGAAAGTGAATCGTGAACAGTTAAATTATGATAAGAGAAAGAGATATTAATACAGGAGCTGAATTATATTCTTAGATAATACTTTTAATAATAAATATTACAAATTATAAAACTTACATTTTTAACAGGAGGTTTATCCTGCTTTTATGAAACTATGAATAAACGTTACATGTAAAGTATTTTCTCTTTGAAAGGAAGTATGTATCATGAACATTTAATAAATTAGAGATGTTTAAAATGACTTTTTAACTATTACTATTTTTAATGACATGCCTGCTTATGAGCAAAGATTCCTATGCATAGTTACTAAACAATTCATGTATTATTTAATATAGTAAGTTCCATAACAGTTTTGAATAAATCTCTAATAAGTAGATATATACTACAAACACAATTATTATACAAAGAAAAGTGAATCGTGAACAGTTAAATTATGATAAGAGAAAGAGATATTAATACAGGAGCTGAATTATATTTTTAGATAATACTTTTAATAATAAATATTACAAATTATAAAACTTACATTTTTAACAGGAGGTTTATCCTGCTTTTATGAAACTATGAATAAACGTTACATGTAAAGTATTTTCTCTTTGAAAGGAAGTATGTATCATGAACATTTAATAAATTAGAGATGTTTAAAATGACTTTTTAACTATTACTATTTTTAATGACATGCCTGCTTATGAGCAAAGATTCCTATGCATAATTACTAAACAATTCATGTATTATTTAATATAGTAAGTTCCAGGAAAGTTTAGAATAAATCCTCCAGGCCTAGTCAACAAATTCGGTGGTATTACCATGAAGCTCTCACCCCCGGTACACCGCCGACTTCGCCCCCCTCGACTCCCGGTTGCCGTCAACACTTTGCCATCCCCACCGCCGCTCTCCTTTTAGGACGAATAAATTGGGGTTTGTATAAACGCTAAATAAACACCTCAATAAATAACCAGGTTTATGTTACGGTTCATTAGCGAGGGGGACCTCTCCCGCCCCGTGGAATAGACGGTGGAACGGCGAGGGACGAGGGGAGGCGCGCGGGGGAATTTTAGCGCGTTCACCGACAATTACGGCTTCCCGGATCTCGTCCCGCGCCGCCCCCCTCCGCGCGCCTCCTCCGAAATATTTTATTTCGTTTCTCCTTCCTTCGAATGAAATTATTTTGTCTGTAAATCAGCGAACGGATCATTTGTTCTTATTAATTTGACGGTTTTGAAGAAAAGTGGCGTTCAAAAGTACGGGAGACAGCGAGGAGGCGGGGAGGAAGGGCAGGCAGAAGAGTGAATGAACGGTCTGCCGGAGGGGGATGAATGTTTTACGGCCGTTGATGTAGGATGTAATCGCATTAGAGGGTTACGAAAAATACTTAATATTTTAATTTTTATTAATTAATTGTTTTCAATAAATAAATAATTAGATTGTTAATCTTGTAAGTCTTTTTTGACAATAAAAATAGTCACTTGTTGTGTAACTGCTTTGTGGTATTTTTGTCTTTTTCTCCTTTTTAACCAACTAGGGTTTATCTGGACTGGACCTACAGTTTAACAACGGTCCTCGGTATTAAGCTTACTGAGTGGTCAATGACCAACTGCGTAGACTTATCCGGCCTGGCTATTGGCGTGATTGGGATGGTTGGTCCGAGTCGGGTTCTCTACTGCTGCCTACAATGGCGTTTACAATTACAATCCCCGATATAATGTACATCCATGCCACAGCAGGATTCAAACCCGTGACTATAGCTACAATAGGAGGAACGTCATGCTGTCTTGACCATTACGCCAACCAAGCCCCACCAGGTGTTTTGTCAGGTCTGATGATGATATTATGACGGTCGGATGGTGATGGTTCTCCGATCCAATGCTATTTTGAAAATATTGGATAATTCGTTGTTCTGATGAAAAAAAGTTTTCTGAAAATAGTTCATTTCACTGTTGAATTATGACCACAATGCAATAAATTACAGCATCAGTATTGCCCTAAAATAGATTTAACAGATGGATTTAAGTTATTGTAAACTTATTTCTGATAAAAATTTGAATGTTACCAAAAAACTTTCATCATATTATCTTGAAAGTGGAGATGAAATTGTCTTAGATAATATGCGTGTGCTAAATCACGACATTTGAACTATTATATTTTTGAACGTTGGTCAAGAAGTGGTTAGAATCATTTCCTATCCCAGTAACCCAATGGAACTCGTAGTGGGACTAAGTGTGGCAATTTTACTTTTCCACTGGTACAATATAATCAATTTATAACCGAATCACATGAGCACTGCGCATGTGCACGAACTCGTTACTAACCTACCCCTTTCAATTCTTATCACTATTGAACGCAATTGTGACATACTAATACGGCTATTAACATTTCTTATTTTTTCTTCATAAAAACCTTCCCTGGATATTCCCAAATATTTAAGAATAAAATATAGCGAGATCGGTCCAGCAATTCTCGACTTTTAGCGAAATTAACGAACAGCAATTCTTTTTTTATAGTTATAACGAATAAATGACGAATAACTAATGAAACTAAAGCTAAAAGTGAAAGAAAATTGAAAGGATATATACAAATGCTGTGTGAACTAAAATAAAATTTGAACAAAACCGAATATTCAGTAATTAATCGTTATGTTATGGAATGTTTAATAAATACCGTTGGGTGTCATTATTTCTGTTCGTGTTTATTGAATTTGTCATGGTGTTGACGGACATTGTTGGTACAAATTCCGTTTAACGACAATAAAATTTTAATTAATTACCATGTGTGTCGGATTTTAAAACAGGCGGTTTAAACTAATGCTTTAATTTAATTAATTCACCGGACATATTGTTCATTCCTCAAATATATTATATGAGGTTTGGTATAAATGACCAATGAAATGAAAATTGGAAAATAATGATGATTGAGAATTTATTTAATTTAATATTTGGTTATAGAAAAGTGTTGTTGCTAGTAATTGATAACACTAACATGTGGGATTTAGAATGAGGTAAAAATGACATGAGGTCTAAAATGAACTAAAACTCAAGGTTGATGCGGCTACATGGCGATGTTTTAACGTCTTCAATGTAGATCACCTGAGTTCACTGTATTATTGAACGGGTCATAGTTGTAGTTAATAAATACCTGTAATATGTAATATTTGATGTTCCTTTTATAGAGTGTTAAGGAGTAACCTTTGCATTTTCAAACATAATAGGTTTTTATCTTCTAAGTTGTTGAAAGGTTCTATTTCCTTTAGAACGTGCCCCGTATTAAACCAGCTCCCCTGTCGTATATTAAACCGAATTTTTCGCAACCGAAACAAGTGAGAAATTTACTCGACAAGAACCGGAATTAATTGACACAATTAATTAATTATAAATGAACAAGGGGTCGAATTAGTCGGACCCGAAGCCGGCGTCCCATTAGCGCAGTTTTTGTCCCGTTTTTTACCGATTGCGACCACGAAAAATTCGGACGATTTTTTCCGAATTTATTCGTCCGGACCTTGGATCTTTTTGCGCCTGTGCGCGATGCAAATTTATAAAATAACGTTAAACCCCACACACGGAACTCGGGGAATTAAAAGCGGAGCCTACCGTTGGGTACGGCTCGATTAGGGGGAACACCCCCTTCCTTTTTTGTTCGATTTTACAATCAAATTACGGTTTAGAGTGAATTGTTTTGTCCGAATTTTAATCTTATATTTTGCAATTAGCTAATTTTATTAAAATATTCTTTTTGTCGGGGATATTCTTAGTACAATTTAAATTTACATATTAATTTATTACTACTGTTCTGTGGCATTTGCATTAATTCAAAAGCAAGGCGAGTACGGGATTAATACTTCAGTATTTATTGTCAAAATTAAAATAAAACTAAACTACTTATACAATAAACAAGTTCGTGTGGTTTGATTCGCTTCAATCTTCTGATTTCCTGCGCGTTGATCGGTAGCTGTATTGCTTCCACGTTGCTGTAATTTAGCTACCATTTGATTTCGAGGTCGTCGGGTAGTCCTTCTTTGATTATATAGACTAATAAACCCCAATAAAATAATCCATCCATTAAAATTGACCTGGGCAAGGAATAATAAAGATAAAGCGGAAGTTTTCTCGAAACACTTAAAAACACTATTTAATTTGTACCCGTCTGAAATATTCGCAACAGAAGAAAATCACATACTTGACTTTCTTAACACTCCGTTTTAAATGGACCTGCCACATGGGTAGTTTACTGCTAAGGAAGTAAAACAAACTATACTTAAAGAAATCAATGCTCAAAGCTCCTGGTTTTAACATAATTACTGGAAGAATCTTAATAAAGCTCCCAGGAAAGTGTATCAAATTAATAACATTCAAATGTAACGCCATGCTAAGACTTAATTACTTTCCTAGCACTTGGAAAGTGGCTTAAATCATTATGATTCTTAAACCTTTGTAAAAATCAGAAGAAGTCTCCTCTCATCGTCCTATAAGTCTGTTACCTATGATCTTTAAACTTTTTGAAAAACTATACATTAAGAGACTCAGAATAATCACAGAGGAGAGAAATATTATTCCAGACAATCAATTTGGCTTCCGTAATAAACACGAAACAACAGAACAAATACATAAATTAGTCAACTAAATTAACAAAAACTTAAAAGATAAGAAATATTGCCCCGCTGCATTTCTCCATATTTCTCAAGCATTCGACAAGCTTTTGCGCCATACGCACTTTCAACTGCTGAAACCATACCCCACAGACATACATTTTATTGTCAAACAGGGTGACGAAAACACTCACCTACACCCAATGATACAGCGGCTTTATCATCACGAGGATCCAATATCAGCCACAAGAAATCTCCAACTTCACCTTAACAAAGATCGTGATTCTAATTGTGATTGAAAACGTCGCGTATCAAAGCAAATGAGAAAAAATCTACCCATGCGACATTCGCCCTTTTTAGAAGAACATGTCCCTCAGCAAAATTGAATAATTATGAACTTCCGCAAGCAGACAACTTTACATATCTGGGAATGCATATGGAAAAAATATATAGTGACAAAACAGCTTGGGCTTAAACTAAACCAAATGTATTGGCTGATCTAAATTATCATTAGGTAACAAGGTTCTGCTGTATGTGTCAATACTTAGACCCACTTGAACCTATGGTATTTAACTGTGGGGCACTACTAGCAAATCTAACATAGATATCCTCTAAATGTTCCAGAATAAAGTGTTGTGAGTCATCGTCGATCCCCATATTACGTGTCCAACAAACTGATTCAGCGCGATATCACCTTAGATCCCATAAAGAGGGTGATTCGAAGTGTTAGTGTGAAGTATTCTGAAAGACTATTAGTGCATTCTAATACACTCGCTAAACAGTTAAATATGTGTGATGACAGTGTAGTGTATAGGCGTAAAGGCAAACTAGCATACAAACTGATTAATAGGCACTTGTACTTTTTCTGCACCCCCAGGCAGATATATTGTGACAAAATATATGAAAATGAATTAATGATGACAAATAAATAAATTGTATATATCAGTAAATGAAGAATGAAACAGAATAGATCCTTATGGATCCTTCATCCAAAATATAGAATAAAAGGTATCTTAAAATATCTACTGACTTTCTGCTATAACTGGGCGTTCAATATATGTAACTTATCGGTCATAAAAAGTAAATATAATTACTACTATATGACCAGAAAAAATGTTTCAGTCATGATGTGGTTCCCGATAAGAAATAACAACCGAGAAAGACGAATATACACTAAATTCTGTCACACAAATTCATCATCATTAATCATTGTCACGGTTTCTTTCCTACTGTAAAATTACAACCACCCAACGTACGATACCTCGTTTTCCCCGCCCACATGCCCCTCACCCAAAACTGGAGGATCGCCTTCGCCATAACGTCGTAACGCCGCAAGGCCGGTATTTTTCTCCGCGGCATAATATTACAGCCGCCATTTTTCATCTTAACCTAGAATTATATTGCTCGGCAAACCCTTCACCCCACCGCACTCGGAAAATGGATGCTAAATCGCGGTTTCGGTGCATTTCTAATGTAGAAGGTGGAAATCCGAAAGTAGGCTTTGGAAAAAAATGTGACGATAATTTATATCGCCTTATATTTATCATATATATATATATATATATATATATATATATATATATATATATATATATTTATATATATTATTTATAAATATAATCAATAATATATACCATAATTAATTAATCTTAATGCTTTGGTGGTAACAGTGCAGAAAAGTAAATAAAATAGCTAATCATTTTAAGAAACAGATTTGGTTAACTTGTGGTCATTATAAAGATGGTAGAAATGTTCGATTTTGTATAAACTGATAATTATTTTGAATCATACTGTCTATCATACAATAAAAAATTAACTAATACAATAATTAACTTATAATAAAAATATCTAAAGAATTACTTACACACAACGTTGAGTTTGAAGGAATCTTCTTTACCCACATCGGGTAATTTCGGATTTTCTCCTACGCATTTCAAAATAGTACCGTCATCTTCTGGTACTGGAGAGAACGAGACTGAATTCAGCACCAGCGTGTCGTTGGTACCTTCTTCCAGGAACTGAAATTATTATTACGGTCTGTTTAAGAGTTGTTCTATTATGTATAGAGCAGGTTTTGGTACCTTTCCTCGTAAAAATGGGCGATTTTCTCGCATCCAGTGGATCATCGCCTTAGGTCTTGATCCAGACACCTCACAATGTATGGTAATTTCTTCATTAGCTATGAGTTGTCGAGGTTTCATCGGTATTACAACACTTAAAGGACGTACTGTAAAAAATTATTTAAATATTAGGCATGCTATAGGTTTCAATATTATTAAAATTTTATCCAGTGTAATAAAAAGCAAACGTATAAACATTGACGACAATACTTTGAAAATAAATATTAAAATGAAACAGCGGTTTTCATTATTTTTCACAAAAAGAAACCAATTTAAATTTTAAACGAAAACAAGCCGTGTGATTATAAGGACATAAACAACAAGATGGCAAAAATCAATTATAAAATCTAAACAGTAAGATAAATAAAAACAATACGTCTGGAATTTTTTGTACAAAAAATGCTGTTGTAAGAAAAAGGGCGAGTCAAAACAGTTTTAGATTTTTATTTTTTTAAATAAATAAATAGACAGTGATATTGAAATGGGGGAATTATGGTGATTAAATATCTATTGGGGGAACTATTGGTGATAAAATATTTATACCATACAGCTCATATTATTCTTTTCGCAGAAAATATTTTACATAATATTTTTGGTCAAAAATTGAATAAACTCAAGCGTCGAGCTGCTACTCAGCGATGGACTCCACTTCAGCCAATAAGGCAAAAGCGACGCAAGACTGGTACCAAGCCCATTTTCCGAAATTCATCAAGTGTATCATAAGAAGATCCATTATGTTATAGTTATTCATTGTTGTTTTGCTAAATATATCTGATTTAATAAAATTACCATTTAAAATGTTTCATGCCTTTTTTTGGGACTTTAATTTAACTATATACAATAGCCCTTAAAATATATACTATTGTTTAGCAGCTTTAAGAAACACAGATAGAAAGAAAAGAGACAGATAGGGACAGTGAGAGAGAGAAAGAGAGAGAGAGAGGGAGAGCAAGAAAAAGAAAACACCCGAAGACAGGCAACGACGAAATCAAAAACGGCAATTTAAATTCAACGCCGGACATCTTCGAAATTATAATTAAAAAAGGATGTAACGTATTTGGAAAAGCTCCCGGTAATTTTCTTTCAATTTATTTTTTCCTCTCGGCCTCCTTCTTCTCGCCCATTCTCTTCGTCTTCTTCTTTTTAGCTCTCGACGGCGACTCGAGAAGCGGCTCCCTTTTTCTCTCGTTCTTTTGCCCGCCGTCCTCTTCAGTAAACAACTTCCGCACCTTCTTTTATAAGTCCACAGCCGGCGAAGTGAGACCGACCAGTGCTAAAGGAGCGAACGAGATACCGAGAGGGTGTACGAGGGAGAGAGAAAGAAAGAGCGTGGAAGAACGGGGTGTTTTCATTGTTTTTTCGATGATTAAATTTCCAAGTTTAATTTACCATAAAACAATCTTCTTTCCGTTGCGTTTTGTTCCTGCTCCGATCGGCCCCAGACGTTCAAAGGGCGTTTTTCGTTATTCCGCACAAATTCTGGATAAACGATTATCAAATAATCCTACAGAAATATCGAGGGGTAGGCTGATATTGCTTACAGTTTATGGGCCCTTTATGCGTGTAATAAGAACGAATAAATAAGGTTTCAATTTTTTAAAATCACGAAAAATAAAATATATTTTTACTGCAGGTTAATATTCGTTACTATTTTTCAGATGTTACCTACATTTCACACTACAAATAACTTTCATTATTTCATCTGTTGAAATATTAACTCAAGTTTTCATGGGGAAATTGTGTATACAACAATCAATAAATAGCTGAAGCATTGCCGATCATTTAGAACAAATCTTTAAACTATTAAAAATTGAGTTTGAATTTCCCATTAGATTTGTGACACTAAAAGAAACCTCCAAAGTTATAATAAAGGAAGTCAATTTACAGAAAACATCAGGCTATGACTCAATAATCAGTGCTGAAAAAGAGAGGCAATTATAAAACTCACCAATTCGATTAATGAAGTATTCTGAGCATATCCCGGATGCTTGAAAAATGGCTGAAATTTTTAGGATTCCGAAAACTGGAAAACGACCAAATGAAGTAAAACCTTATCGACAATTTTCATTGATACCAGAATTTGAAAAAATCCTGTTAAAAAGGCTAAAACCAATCATGAAAAAGTCTACGAAGAGGAAAAACTTTGCTTAGCTATATTCTTGGACGTAGCGTAAGCCTTTGATAAAGTCTGGCATAAGAGTTTGATGTATAAAGTTTATTAAATTTTATCAATTTTATTAAGCAATAGGTCGGACTCTTAATGTTCTGTTTTTTTTAACTACTCTGTATATGGCATATACCATAAGTAGAGAATATTACTGTAGCTATATTTGCTGATACTTGTTCTTGGAAACAATAGCGAAGAAACAACCAGAACACTGCAATATGCCAGTAATATTATAAATAAGTGGACTAAGAGGTGGAGAATAAAAATCAAAGCGAGTAAATCAGTGTATTTAGAACACATCTACAAACTGTTCAATGCTACAGTAATATTCCTAAGTACCTTAGTAATAATAAAATCCTGAAACCTATTGTGGATTCGTCCAGATACTATAGGAACTATTACTTACACCGGATTCCAATTCTATAGAGGAAGTTAAGAAATTCGCAACCAGACATGGCGAAAGATTGCACTCCTATGTAAGCACTAAAGTGCTGAAACTTTTGTATAACACTGAAGTAAGTCTAATTTTGTGTAATTGAGTAGTGAAGTATACTAATTGGAAAAAATACTATTAAAAGTGCTATTAATTTTTATTTTATTAGATGCTAGGTAAGCCACTTTAGAGTGATTATTATATAAGGTATTACAAAAAATTATCGAATGTCAATATTCAATCCTGTATAAAATTCACAAAGAAGTATGAAGAAAATAAATTGAACTTTTGAAATCATGTTCCCTGTTATAAATTAAGCAGTAAACGCAGGCGTACATCATGTATTTTAAAATTGTTTTTTAAAACATGAAACGTAAAAGAAAATTGAATCGCATTTATTAAAATTATGATTTTAAAATAAAAAGGCCATTATATATAAACGTTTAAAAGAAAGCGAATATATGGTAAAAAATACGCATTGAAAATGAATGTTTTTTTATGAATTTATATTCTAAGAAGAAAGGTCAATCGTATGTCATAAAATTATGCATACTAATAAAATTTGAAAATTTATATTTTAGATTATACTATAATTATAAATTGTACAGGACTCGTTGTTTGTTGTCTTTGATATAAACTACTTTAAAATACAAAATTGAAGCCTTTTTATCGAACCAATAATTTTCTCTAAATTCTTGCGACATATTACTCAACAGTTTCACGACTGCCACTTAGTTCGATATTACAACAAATAGTAAAACAAGCCCCCTTATATTTGTGGACTCTATCGTTCTCTAGGCTAATTTACTTGAGAGCCGAAGAACTCTCGAGGTTATAGGCGGAGAAATTGCCCCTTCGGGGAGAAATCTCCTCTCCTCTTGTCGCTTTATTTATCTGGAAGCTCGGCTCGCAGCTACGACACCCCTGCTGATTGAATATAAACGAAGATGTCGGGAAAAAATCTATTTTTGACCGGGGGTTCCATCACGAACCGACGAAAAAACCGGGCCGACGCTGGAGGTTGTGCGATTGGACAGATATGTGGATTGATGGAGGAAATGCTGAACATATATTATAATAAGCTGTCAGGTCGACTGAGCAGAACAAATGAATAACGTTCGGCGGATAAATAAATCGCTGCGGAGGTCAATGTTAGGGTAGAAAGGATGGAAAAAAATTCATGTTCAGTCTGGGTCTCGTTCTCTCTGTCCTTCGTGTTATTGTACATGTATATGTAATGACGGTGAACTAATATAGGAAGACTATTTTTTAATGATTTAGTTTTGTAGTATCTGGAATTCTGGAAACAGAAATTGTTTTATTCTTGATGCATATCGAAACTGTTTGGATATGTGGAAAGAAGCATTGTCTACAACAACATATTTAATTTGGATGAACTTCTTTGGACACACCGAAGAAGAAATTGATAAATGGTGGATTGTGAATATGTGTCATAAAAAATTGAATGGAAACTCATGGTGATTGAATGAAGCCAAAAGTAGAAATAACGTGAGTACACAATGAATATCCGGTAAAAATCATATTGTAGAATGTGAAAGGCTTATACTTGGATGGATATATGTGTAATTGTTCAGAATGTACATGAGTATTTGGTTAGAACGCATGAGGAGAGAATGAATACTTACTATTTTACAGATGTTGCATATGCATTAGGGAGAATGCGGTGATTACAACTAATTTTATCAAGAAAACTGTACACAGGTCGAAACAAAAGAAGCTATGGAGAAATACAATGATATCAAAGAAATTTGATGAAGGAAAAACCAACTAATGAAAGTAAAATAATAAAACAACTTTAACTAACTAAACCAAACAATAATTAACTGTAGGTTTAATTCTTTCGAGAGTATGTGCATTAGATGTAGTATAAGGTTAAAGTAAATTATATGTGATACCATCATTTTTGCTTAATTATTTCATTTACATTAGAATATGCTGTGACATCATAAATATTGATGACGCGAGTTAAGTGTTATTTTGGACAGATTATACAATAATTTTTTCAGTTCATTGTGTTGCTATCGGTCTAGCAATTGAACCTAGCAAAATATTATGAGCAAAAGTTCAAATGTAATTGACCCAAGAAAAGTAGTTCAGATAAAAATAGTTATATCATAAAAATATTCTATCAAAATCTATCAATTTCCGGGTCTGTTTTACTAATAAGTATGTTTTCATCATACAAGTTTACAAGACAATGTAACAAGAATAAAGAAAAGACGGCGGATTCCATTAATATCGTGCAGACAAAAAGAAAGAACGTGGCGTGGGTGAGACATTGCCGACACTTACGGAGTAATTCCAAACGGACGGTCTTCTCCGAGGGCATCATTAGTTTCGTATTGCTGGCCTGGCACTTAAAAGTGGAGTTCAATTTGTCTCGCGTCACTCCTTTGACTTCCAGCCGATTGACCATAACATGATTGCCGATGGCCTCGATGTGGCCTTCCACGATACGATCGTTTACAAACCAGGTGACGGTCGGGCTGGGTTTTCCTGTAAATAAAATTGTTCAGATTAGAGCCGCAAATATTTGTTATATCTTGAGTAACTATATTTTAAAAAATCATAAAAGGTTGTAATATAATAAATAGTATTTTTGAAATGAATGTAGCATTTATTTCAGCAGGTTGAATATATATGCAATGAAAATTGGGCTATACATGGAGAACTTGATTCATAAATAGATATTTCTGGCATTTTAAAAGTAGTAGTTTTGACAGTAGTGGCAAAGAATGCGGATAAAGGTCAGTAAAGTTCTACAACAGGCACTTTAAATCATCTCAAGATCAAGGAATTGTGTAAAAATAAGAAATTGAGCTGCCGCCCAAAGATAAAATAGTAATAAATGAAAACAAGTTTAACGATGA
This sequence comes from Rhynchophorus ferrugineus, assembly GCF_030347505.1. Lineage (NCBI taxonomy): Eukaryota > Metazoa > Arthropoda > Insecta > Coleoptera > Curculionidae > Rhynchophorus > Rhynchophorus ferrugineus. The sequence goes on from NW_027472587.1 coordinate 16,687,809, forward strand.
ATTGAATATTTATGACAATATGGTGAGATCTGCTTGTTTGGTCTCAAAATCGGAGGCAGTTCTGCCGGCTAGCAACGGACAATTTTGATATACTAATCTCACTGGATAAAGTTTGAATATTGAAAAAATCCAACAATTTTATGAACCTTATTTAAGTAAGGAAAAATAAAATACTGCAATCTATATGCACAGAAAATTATAAACATACATCAAATGTGATATGTTGCATTTTTACAACGATAGGGTGTTAATTTTCTGCAAGGTTTTATTGTAAGAAATTATGTCCTATCAAGAATTTTTGAAGTTTATTTTAAAATGTTTTACAGAAATGCACATGACAATCATGAATTGAAAATATGATATACTTTTCCAGAGCCTTTCAAAAGTGTTAAAATCAGTACTCGGGTAGTTTTATACATTATGTTCACTTAAATATTTTTAATGGCACTCAACAGCTAACTACGTTTTTCTCTCGTTTAAATGGGAATCAGTTTCATCAGTTTAAATGGAAAATCATTATCGGCTTTAAGAAAATTCCTCAAAATAAAAAATAAAGTTTGAGAGAGCGTTGACTGGAATATGGTTCTGTAAGACCTCCATTGTAAATCCCTCAATATTAACGTATAGTCTTAGTAATAATGTTGAATAGTTAGAGAATTTCACAGTTGAAATGTGTAGCAGTTATTTTAAGTAGTTAGATATTGATGAAATGGGAATTCGGCTATAAATGGGAACATGTTTTGTGAATAAAAAATGTTTAAGTTAAAAGAGAAAAATTTAAAAGTAGTGGCAAGGGTCGCTGAAAAAAACCAGTAAAGTTTTGAAATACTAAATTTTGGTAGTTATTCAACACGCGATTTCAAACTGTCTCAAGTCCAGTGGTATAGTGTAAAAACAGGAAGTTAGAATTCGTATGAGCTACTGACGCACATTTATTTATTTTTTATTAATCTCTTAGAATTTCAACAATCGGCCCGTGAGCAATAAGTATTATTATACATACGATTTCCGTTATATAATATAATTGTCCTGACTTGAAGAAGATCGCTTCAGTAGGCGATCTGCTGTACAACTTATAATCTAAATCTTTTCTAGATACATTTAACTGTTTGGCGAGTGCATTGGGAGTCATTAATAGTCTTTCAGAGTACTTTGCACTAACACTTCAAATCACACTCGTTATGGGTTCTAAGGGGATATTGCGCTGAATCAGTTTGTTGGAGACGTAATATGGGGCATCGACGATGACTCGCAACACTTCTGAAAAACATTCCCTCCCAAAACAACTCCCAAAAGAGATTTTAACGGAATATGCTACTTCCAATTACTATCTGATGCACTCGCTTGGTTCAATTCTTGTTTAGCTTCAAAATATCACTAATTTCGCTAGATAAAGCTTCAATATTAAAAAAACAGAACCTGCATAAACCCTATATAAGTAAAATTAAATTAAATAACTAAAAACTAAAGCCAAGAGAAATCGGCAAGTCGGTCTTCGCGACAACTCCCCGCTGCTAATCAACTCCATTTCCCTGTTTGCGATAAAATTAATGACACTTCGTCGAATTCCGCCAACCGACAGCCGGCGAACAGTCCAATATTATAATGTGGAATTTAATTTGTCAGATTCGACAACGCAAACGAGAAAATAACGGGCGAAGCGAAAAGTCTGAGCCGGAGTTACCGCATCGGCGATGGCAATTTGTCTAGGTGCCGTTTGCCGTAATGATTTTATTCGCCCCATCCTCCTCCTCCTCGCGCCGCAACTCCGGTCGTGCCTCCCGCCCCCACCCGTTCCCCCGGCGGCTCTCGACGCCATCGCTTTATCAGCGACTAATTTGTTATAGGACCAATCAGGATGGATTAGTATCGAAAGAACAGTTTTGGTTTTATTGGTCGCGAGATGGCTTTACCTAAACCATAATCGGGAGGCTGGTGGAGAAGCTCTCTCGGAGTAATTAAGATATTTTTTGATGTCACTCAAGGGGGAGAAACGATATAATTTCAGTTAGAGACTGACGAGTGGAGACCGGGATGAATTCGTATTATGACGTATTTTTATGACCTAGGGGAATACATTCTAAAATGGTAGCACAACTGCACTTTTTAATGTTACGATGGGCCCTACAAGCATCAAATGTCTTTTTAATCGATAATTCAATATTTATTATGGAAGACTGTGTAAAACAAGGCGATGAACCTACCGAATTACATCCAATGTATACAGGAGTTTCGCAAGGTAGTGTATATTATATCTTCTATATACAGCCGATCTACCCACCACAAAAATAACTACTGTCGCAACATACGCAGACGACACAGCAATATTAGCATCTCGTGAAGATCCAATCACAGCATCAATGAACCTACAAACCCACCTGGAGCAAATACAACTGTGGTTGAAGACATGGCGCATTAAAGCCAATGCACTCCCCCAAGCACAGGATGTTAAATATCTTGGTATGCATTTAGTTCGACGTCTAACCTAGAAGAAGCACATACTTTCTAAACGGAAACAACTTGGACTTAAATTATATCAAATTTATTGGCTCATCGAGCGCTATTTGGTCATATAGAATTCAACTATGGGGTACCGCTAGCAAATTTAATATATCCATCATTCAACGGTTCCAAAATAAAGTGTCGCATGCCATTGTTAATGTTCTGTACTATCAAGTGAAGTGATAATTTGATGTGTGATGTGATAACAACGTGTTTGTGTGAAGAACTTAGAAAGAACGGGACCCTATGTTATTTTTTTAATTACGTAACGCTAGATTGCAATACTACAATGTAAATTTTCTGGATAAAAAGTCATATCATGTTCAAGAACATTTTAAAATAGAGATATTATGTTTATATATAATTAGGTAAAACAATTAGTTACTTAGATACACTGGACTTAGATACTTAGGGAGGGTGCAAATGGAACTGATTATAAGTATTGTATCGGAGTCGTATATTGTGTTTTAGTCCAAAGATGTTAACGAAATGAAAGAGTTTGAACATATTTCTTAGGTATATCATGAGAAAAATTGAATTCAGCTCTTAATGTTGTCAAAAACTGTGTATGGAGTGCCATAGCCCTAGACATGGGTGGGCGGATCTCCCCTGACAATATATGAACGTTACTAGCAGGATCTGGATTTGAAGATGATAATAGAGGAGAGAAACTCATATTTTATTGCTCAAAATTTAATGCTATCTTTAACTAGGTCCCAGACCAGCTGGGTCAAACTATTAAGCTTAATTATCAGTAGAAGGGAATAGTACAGTATTATGTGTTAGCATTATGGAGATGCCATCCAAGATCAACCATTTTATTTCCCTTGATTTCCTTGTGGTTGGTGATCCAGGCAAGTGAAATATTTCTATTTGGTGTAGAGTACTGAGAGTATTTACAATTATGTTATTACCGTGATATTGTAATTTAATAGCACTTAACGCACTGGAAGAGTGCTTGCCATTGAGAAAGTGTTCAAGCGATATTCACAAGGCAATCAGTTCAGTAGTCGAGATTGAACGTCTTTGAACCACCTGTATATAGGATACGCGACAAGAGATATTTTGATTGGAGGTCATTAAAATTGGCACTGAAGAAGTCCCATTTATGTTATGGTAGTAGTGAATGAAAGATGCGGTGTCCACAAAGGAAATTTTATATCAGGAATATGTTGAAAGAATAAGGTCTTTATTATCAGCTATTCTCAATTATGAGCTACTGCTATATCCGAAGAATGTTTTATATTCTGGGGATATACAGGAATGAATTAAATTTTTAGTATCTTCATCAACCAGTTACTATGTTTATGTAGTTTGATAGCTGAATTGGACTTTCTTATTGGAGACCAGATTTTCATCATCAGTACTGAGATGAGTATCAGGAAGTTAGAGCATCTTTTCAAACAAAAACTTCTTTGTAATTAATAGAAGTTATTAATAGTCATTAATTAGTAGAACCTATTGTAGATAGGATTAAAATTTTATTATCCTAACCAACTCAGACTTTGGCTTTCAGTATCTTCATGTCGATTCTTACATATTTTAGATGAGATATGATAACCCGTTATTATATTTATGTAGTTTGATATCTGGATTGGACTATTTTATTGAAAACTAGATTTACATCATCAGTATTGAGTTGAAGCTCATGAGTTTTGTTGAATCTTTTCATACAATAATCCCCCTTGCAATCAATAGACTTTCTCCTGCTGTGGTTATCATTAGAATTCTTAACCAACTTTAAAATATAATTTTTCACTTTCTATTCACCGATTTCCTGAATACTGGCTCATGCTTGCTTTCTGGCTGATATTTTGATACAACCAGTAATTGCGTTTACGGTGTGCTTCCTTCTTACATTTCGAACTAATCTAAATATAACGTTTAATTTATTTCGTATTGAAAGAATTTTTCACGAGCTCTCGCTGCTGCGCGTTCACTCACACACGCGCGCACGCACCCCTTCCTACCCGTAATCCTACTAAATTAAATTTCGCGTCGCGAGAACACCTAGAAATGGCGGGGAACAGCTCGCGGGGCCAACCGCTGTACGAGACGTTAGATTTCGACGATGTTGTCGTCACCGTTCCTATTAAGTTTACACTCTTTGATCTTTAATTAATTAAGAAGCGCCACGCTTCCTTTATATGGTTGTTGAGCTGACGAGGCGCCGGTTGAGCGGAGCGGCGGAGGGGCGACGGTGTTTTTTTCGGTCCCATCATCGGCGTAACCGTTCAATCAAAGTAGCGACAAATAACTGGGAAATTAAATGTCGAGACGAGGGACTGTTTTTATTGAAAGCTCTCGGATCGTTCAACGGTTCGGTCTATGGTAAGGAGTTTTGAATGAGGCTCCTTGCTTTATTTTGTTCCTTCATCATTCGCTTTATTAATCGTCTTAAAATTGACTGAGTTTTGTACTAATAATTTCGTGAAACGTCTCATCAATTTCTTGCTTTTAATTAAATTTTATTAATATATTGCCAAAATATATAAAGTAATATTAGAGCAATTTTGTAGGTATTCATAGTTTTTGGACATATGATTTCCCTGTTTTATGTTGCAGAAAAGTTATAGTGTTTTCTCTTCTATAACGTTCATACAACTTTTTATGTGTCACTGTACTAGCGACTATAGCGCATGGCAGGATTTCCTATTCAAAAATTTTCAGAGGTTCTCATAATTTTTGGACATATGATTGACCCTTCATATATTGCGGAACCACTGTAAAATATCTTGTCCTCTTGTATAACGTTCATTTTTGTTTCTACGTTTTATTGTATTATCAACTATAGTGCATGGCAGGCATATAGGCATTTCCTATTCAATTTGTTTAAAATAAATTTTCATAATTTTTGGATATGTGATTGCCCTTTCTTATATTTCAGAAATATTGTAGCGTTTTAGTTAGAGTTATAGTTTTTAGTTATAGTTTTATGATATTATAACAGATATAAAAAATATATATATTTTTGATTTCTTCAAGTTGAATATAGATTATGAGGAAGGAAGTGTTCTGAAGTACGGAAGTTCTGAAGAGTTTTGTACTAATAATTTCGTGAAACGTCTCATCAATTTCTTGCTTTTAATTAAATTTTATTAATATATTGCCAAAATATATAAAGTAATATTAGAGCAATTTTGTAGGTATTCATAATTTTTGGACATATGATTTCCCTGTTTTATGTTGCAGAAAAGTTATAGTGTTTTCTCTTCTATAACGTTCATACAACTTTTTATGTGTCACTCTACTAGCGACTATAGCGCATGGCAGGATTTCCTATTCAAAAATTTTCAGAGGTTCTCATAATTTTTGGACATATGATTGACCCTTCATTTATTGCGGAACCACTGTAAAATATCTTGTCCTCTTGTATAACGTTCATTTTTGTTTCTACGTGTTATTGTATTATCAACTATAGTGCATGGCAGGCATATAGGCATTTCCTATTCAATTTGTTTAAAATAAATTTTCACAATTTTTGGATATATGATTGCCCTTTCTTATATTTCAGAAATATTGTAGCGTTTTAGTTAGAGTTATAGTTTTTAGTTATAGTTTTATGATATTATAACAGATATAAAAAATATATATATTTTTGATTTCTTCAAGTTGAATATAGATTATGAGGAAGGAAGTGTTCTGAAGTAGGTTTCTGTAAGTTTCACATTATGATGATACTTTTTCCTAAAGACTTTTTTGTTTTTGCAATTGCAACTTCTTTTTTGTTTTTCGAAGATGAATTCTTATTCAAATGCAACTCAAAGGAACTTACTATTAATTATCACACCAAATATATTCGATTGTTATTATAGCTGTAACGATTTCTGTACTGGTTTTAATGTATTCTTTTCATTAACGTGGTCGATTCTGTCCCTGCAGCATAATCCCCGACCATCCTTGCCGCATACCGATTCAACGAAGCAGTACAGGTGCTGCCGGTAATTCCTGCTCGGTAAATTTTAATTAAGAATGGCGGTTCGCGAATCTCTGTCGTCTCCTTAATACACCCCGAGATTGTACGACTTCTTTTCCTGCCCGTTTCCACCGGATTTTTTCTTATTCCGTTCGCAGACAGTCCTGGTTGTAGATTCTCTTTTTGTTTGTCGGGATAGAGGATAGAGAGCGACGGGACGGGAGGGCGAGACGGGAGGAAATCTCGGACAAACGCAGGTTCGCTTTCGTTTGTTTCGGTTTCATTAAGGATGAACAATATTATTGTCTCTTTGTTTTTTTTTCAACGAGCATTTACTTTCTTTAATTAAGCATATATATAGGTTTGAAGGCTACAGTTCAGGAGATATAGAAATAGGAAAACATATATTTAAGAGTTATGTGCACAGATGTATGTGTTATTGTTCAAAATATATATGAGCATTAGGTTAAAATATGCGAGGAGAGAGAACACAAATGCATTAGGAAGAATGCAGTGAATTAAATCTAACTTTATCACGAAAATTGTATACAGGTAGTAACACAATAAACTAAAGGGAAATACAATGCTATCAAAATGATTTTGCATGGGCTCTTCAATGACTATAAATATTTAATATTTTCGAGGAAATTTGGCCGAAAACGGCAATACACGGCGACGTTAGCTCACACATAATGCCGCGTTAAATTAACGTCGTATTTTTATTTTTTTTTCAAGCGGCCGTGACGTAGAAGAGACAAAAACAGACATCGGTTCGAACCTAAACAATAAATTACGAAGGGGTCATAACGACCTATTACGGCCAAGTGTTCGCACTTTTATTGTCGCCTTCATTACATCGCCATTTTTCCCCTCAACCTGCTATTAATTTTTTTTCATAAAGGCGAGACCGGGACGCCAGGAACTTTCCAGAAAAATGTAAATTTCTCGGTTGACTAGAGAGACCGTCGAGGAGGAAGGGGACGAAACGCGAGGGCGTGCAGGTTGCGCCGCGACCGAGAGACCGACTTTCTGGATATTTATTTGGAGGTAGGAGGATTTTTCAAAAGCGGAGGATTGCGACATGACGACTAAATCATTATTTATTGCCGGTGTTTTTTTTCTTTAATAAAAACTTTCTAAAATATGTACACGTAATTTTTTCTGGGACCGTCGTGTAAGCCCGGTGACTTTTCAAAACAGCCAGCTCTGCCGGGATCAATTTGGCTTAACGTCAAAGGTTTGTTACTGGAAATATTGACGGGAATTTAAAATATATCGTTAATTCGCTTCCTTAGAATAAAATTTCCTGAAGCATTTTATACAAAAATTATTAAAACAGATAGTACCGCTTATAAACAGAGAAAACGTTTTTGAGTAAGACTCTGGAGAGGTTTAAAATGGTATTATAATGAAAAAATGAAGCTCTTTAAAGATTAACCCTGTATGAATAAGTCCTATAGAGTATTAGCCGTTCTAGTGTTGCATCATATAAACCGTCTCGGCTAAAATGGAACGAATAGTAGACGATAGGGGACAGGTCTTCCGCCTACCCGTGATCATGTTCGCTCGTAAAACCTTCCGTATCTTTTCTCCAAAAAATGTCTTCAGTCAATCCATAAAATGGAGCACCTTTATTTTAAACGTATTGGGAAAATTTCTTTTATCCTTTTTTTGTTTCATAAAAATCATATTCGAAGATAGAATAGGTACGGCATGTCAAAGGGAACTAAGTCTGACGGGTAAGCTGGCTGTTGAAATAGTTTCTCTCTTTTAGTGTGTGGGCAGACTACGTCTAATTGCTATAACAAGTTAAAGTCTTTATTTTCTACCAGTTTGGAATTAACATACAAAACTCTATATGCATTCCGAAACACTGATTGAAAACTAACACTTCTGTCGAAATAAATCGGTTATTATTGACTTGGTTGTGCCAGAAATGGCTGTTTTGACGAAGTTAAAATGGTTAAAGATGACAACCCGCTTTTGTGTTTGTTTTAATGTCGTAGTTTCACGATGCCTTGCTGTTCTAGTCGTCGAATTCGAATCGCCGTTTCCAAAATATTTTTATCAATAATTACAGGTTATCCCATATGTTTCAAAAGCATCTTGTCTTGTTAAAATAAATCTAGAATTCTTTTGAAATAATGTCTTCATCTATCAGTTACCATCATAAGCATTTTTGTTTAAGAAACTATATAGGCTTATGTATCTTATATTTAGGCTTTTCGTCCAAATACCTTAAAAGTGTAAGACAGCGAAAATGTTACTCTTTCAAATAATTTTACTAACCTATAAACATCTGTTATAATGTAAAAATTAAATATCCCATTTAATATAATTTAAAAAACCCAACAGAATTTAGTTAAGAATTTGGTATTCAATTTATGAAAAAAAAAAAAACAAAAATAACGTCGCAGTTTGCTAAATGATTTATTATACGATTTTTGGAGCAACCGACGGAAATGTAAAAGAGGTATAGGTGGTATTTTAAATAAATATTTAAAATTATACGGGAAATTTGGCCGAAAATGGTCAATATATCGCTCGACTGACTGTATATAATAACTAGTCGGCGTTTTGTTTCCATAAAACATTGTTATTTTGGTTAATAAAATGGGAAACTTTACATCGTAGATAGTTATTAAAAAAGACCACTTTATTTATTTCTATATAGGTATTTGGTAACATTTAGCATGATGTATGTATTTCTATAATTAACAGTATATAATATTAATACACGTACAAATGTACATGTATTAATATGTATTTGTTTAACACATACAAAGTCAAACATACATAATATTAATACATGGTGATATTATATTAAAATTTTCGTATATATAAATTTTTATTTATCCAATTATTGTAACCCAAACCACTAAATATTTTTGATGACTTTCAGGAGGTTTTCTACGATTTATTGAGTATTCTGATTTAGACTCTTGATTTTTAAAAGCTCCTAATTTAGCACCCTCTGATCATAATTTATATTGAAATTTCTTAGAGTACTACCACTGTGTCATTCCTTATCTATGACCTAAAGTGACGTTTTTGGCTGATACAATTTTAAATATTTCGAGGTATCTATCGCGTTTAATGAATGTTTTCTTGAATAAAATTCAGGAAAACATTTTAGATACTTCAGAGGGCCATGTTTTTCGTATAAACATATTATACAAAATACTAATGTTGGTTAAGTAATTCGAGTTATTGACGTCACTGAGTTCTATTTTAGATTGTTTGGTGTACTATGTTATTTTAAAGCTAGTTGTTTTGTTTCAAAGATCTTTGCTAGTAATTGTCCACTGCTATTGTACTGCTCTTCATTGGCGTGACCCCACTTTTGCCTTTTGGACTATCATAATTGTAAATAATCACAAACATACATTTACGACTATGCCCCATTAGGATTCGAACCCAGGAATATCACAACAGTAAGAGTCCCATCACATAACCTTAACTACTGCGCCAATCGGCCAACCGGCATCTTTGTTAGAATATGTATGTTGCCCTAATTATCAGCAAGAATTCCGTACTTAAATAAGTACTTAAATATCTTGAAAGTTTTAAAGTATGGATCAATAAATGTTTACTACAATTTTACCAATAATGCTACGAAGCAAGAGGAAAAGTATTTCTTCGGTCCCACGACTTTAATAGCATCCTGACGAATCTTGTTGTCAAGTAAACCAAGCGAATGAACGAACAGCCGTAAGCTCAACAAGTCGATCGATAGCCTCCACGTAAATATGCTTCCATCTAAATACATTCCTGACCTTACATCCGATTTTCTCCATTATTTCATCCCCCTCGTCTATACAATATGAGAAATACCTCCTCGGAAAATGGAAAACCGTTTCATACGGACGACTTGATGCGGAATTCCAGATATTATATTAGCAAAATAAGCGCTTATGTCCTTTCCGAGGGAAAATGGGGTAGTTTTATTCGTTTTATTTCGGAATCCCATGTAAAATTTGAATTTTTTTCATAAAGAACTCAAGTAACGAGTTTTCGTGGAATATTTTCTTTTTGTTTAATGGCAAGTGGATGATATTTTTCCATTCTCGTTGTTTTTAAATGTTTATTGTTAATAGGAGGGTCATACAGAAGAAGATTTATGTAATGCAGATTTATATTTTCAGTTCATTATTGCAATATCAAAAAACTGTCAGAAATAATCGCATTTATCGAGATCCAGCTCTAACTTAGAAAGCGCGAGAAAAGCATTTTGTATGTTTAAAGTAAGCATGTAAATGTGAAGAAAGAAAAGAATATAAAGAAAGCATTTCAGTTAGCACATTAGTAATCAGGTAAAAAAGGATGTAAACCAAAAGAAAACTGAAACAAACAGTGTAATAGTATAGGATTCAGAGATAGCTGATAAAGCTGAAGGAAAATTATTTATTCTAGAGGAGATTTCAAGAGGACCTTAGAAAGGATGGATAGTTCATACAATGCAATAATCGTAAAATACAGAGTGGCAAATGACAATTAAAAAAGAATGCTTGATTTCTATACTAAACATAACACACCCATACACTTAGTGGTATAAAAAGTGAATATATAATACACAATAGATCAATTGAAAAGTCCCCGGCCTAACACATAGATGGCGCTACTAGAATTAAATCCATATGTATTTTAGTTAGCCCTAACCCTCAAAAGATGCGCGTATAAATTTGAGAGCTGTCGGATTGTTAGTTTGTGAATCATAGCGTTTTGAGTGAAGCAAATTCTGTTATTGTGAAAAAACTGGATAAAAAGGTAATTCGCGTGTTGATAAAATATTGCTTTTTGAAGAGAAAAAATACAGTTGAAGCAAAAAATTTGGCTTGATGTTGAGTTTACGGACACTGCCCCAGGAAAATCAACCATCAAGGACTGGTATGCTAAGTTTAGACGTGGTGAAATGAGCACCGAAGACGGTGAACGCAGTGGACGCCCAAAATGATTTTGAATGACCGTAAATTGAAACTGAATGAAATAGAAGACACTCTAAAGATATCAACTGAACGTGTACATCATATCATTCATGAATATTTGGGTATGAGAAATATCTGTGCAAAGAGCCGCCCGAGATCACTTTTGACCAAAAACAATGACGTGTTGATAATTCGGAGCAGTGTTTGAAGATGATCAAGTGTAATAAATCCGAGTTTTTGCGTCGATATGTGACAACGGATGAAATATGGCTCCATTATTTCACTTCGAAGTCCAATCTACAATCATGCAAGTGAACTGCACACGATGAACCCGCTCCAAAGCGTGGGAAAACGTAACAGTCGGCTGGCAAGGTTATGCCGTCTGTATTTTGGGATGCGCATGGAATAATTTTCATTGACTAACTCGAAAAAGGAACGACCATCACCAGCGACTATTAAATAGCGTTATTGGGACGGAGGACGAAATCGCTGAAAACATGGCATTTGAAGAAAAAGAAAGTTCTGCTTCACCAAGACAATGTACCGTGTCAAAAATCCTTCCATGAGTTAGGCCTCGAATTGCTTCCTTATCCACCGTATTCTCCAGATCTAACCGCCAGCGACTATTTCCTGTTCTCAGATCTTAAAAGAAATTTTCGTCAAATGAAGAGGTGATCGACGAAACTCAGGCCTATTTTGAAGCAAAAGACAAACTGTATTACAAAAATAGTACCCTCGAAGGGAATTATGTTTAATAAAAAAAACAAATTTTGCCAAAAAAATTTGTTTTACTATGGTAGAGCGGGGATTTTTTAGTTGACCGGTTAAATATAGGGCATATAATTAAATGGGTAATATTAATAACATATAATAAAACTAGTAATGATTGATGTCAAATTCGTTAAAATTTTTCTATAAACCAATAATAATAATAATAGAATAATAATTTTCAATAATAAAGAACTGAAAACTTACCTCCTCTGACTTCGCAGGTCAATATAAGGTCGGAGCCTTCTTGTAGAGGACCGACCACGTTCGAGACGTCCCTGCCCGAGTTGTCGTACAGAATTAACTGATGAGGAGGAACTGGAACAGAAAAAAAAACAAAGAAAAATCGTCGTTATAAATCAGTCGCGGCCCCCCAGTCTCGATCGTTAGTTAAATGGAAAGAATACTGCGATATTTCAAGAAGGAATTCGGGCATTATCGGGGATTATCTTCCAGAGGAAAGTTTTTTTAAAGGTTTAAAGTCGTAAAGTTGCCCCGATGCCCGGCGGCGACGCCAACTTCGCGCCCCCAAGCCGATGGAACTCGGGGAATTTTTTCTTTTCTTTCTTTATTATGCATACAAATATTTATGTAGGTGGGTTGTGGTAACACCCTGTGGGGTCTTAATATTTGGCAATTCGTGAATTTTTTTTATTATTTAATTATTACTTTATTACTAATCGTTTACGACTAACCTACAATTTGTCTTTATGATAACTTAGGTATATAACCAGGAGGACCCATCGGCCCTATCTCAGTCTCTGGTGAAATAATGTTTATACATATTACTGCTGTATTTTTTATTATATGCACCTCAGCACAAAACACTACACAAGATCAGATGGTTTGATTCTTTTGAACCTCTGTCCTGTTCTGGTGGTATCCAAAAGCAATATTTCAATATTCGCATAAGTCATTCTTGACTGACTATGGAAATCTGAAAGTCTCGATGTAGGTAATCAGTCCTATAGTATTTGGGTGAGTCTACAATACCTCTCAGGACTTTGTTCTGAATTCTTTGCAGAACATCTCCATAATTGAACTCCGTATGTCCATATAGATTTCAGAATTTACTTATATAATAGCAATTTATTATGTACAGATAATTGGAATTTTCTTCTTTGTTTTCTTTAGTTCTTTCCAGCAAAGTTTTGCATGAAGTTTCATTCCGAGATATTTAGCGTTGTTCCTATATCGAATAATAGTATTATATAAAGTTGTTGGTGCTTGTACGGTCTGATTGTAGGTGAACTGCACATTTACTTTCATTAATTTTTATTCTCCAAGTGTCCAATTATTTATATTGTCACTTGCCTGTTGTAATTTTCGTGAAGCTTCTTCACTATGTCTCAGACAGCTATAATCGCAGTATCATCAGCAAATGTAGCCATTGTAATATTCTCCATTTATGGTATATCACAAGTGTAGAGTAGATAAAGCATTGGCCCCAGTACACTTCCTTGTGGTATATCTGATTTAGTTTCTTTTATTGTAGAGTAAGCTTATTCTTGTCTGACCATTCTGGTTGTCATATACATTCATGAAGCTTAATCGCTGCCAAGTAACGGTAATTTCAAATGACATATAATTTCAGAAAAGGCGAGGCTATAGTGAAAAGTTCTCGGTCTGACAATAAAATACTAGGAAAATTTTTGTCATAACCCCCTTTGACTTTGTACAAAATAGTTTACGTACCTAATATATTAGTGTGTTTGGATTTTATTTATATATGAGTGAATTTTATACGAAAAGATAATTCTTTTCTTCTTCAAGCCAGGCACCTTTTCATAAATTTTGGGATTCAGCTGGTCAAGAAGACTGAAGTAATATTTGCTTGTAATGTATTGCATGTAACTGCTTGTTTCTTTCAAGATAATCATTTAACAGATTAATTTTCGCACCTCAAACCTCACAAGTAGATATAATCGACTTTGTTTTCTTTCACAAGTGGATAAACAAAATCGATTAACTCCCTATTGAATTGGTTGAAAATTTGGTGAGAATAATTTGTGGGTATTTGCTCTTGATCGACACTCAGCTGTATTTGATTAACAAACACATTGTAGTGCGACTTTAAACATCTTTTCTGTATTGTTTCCTTACTACAAATGCACTAATTTGACCAACTTCCTGCTTATAAGTTAGATTTAGTTCATTTTAATTTTCAGTTTTCCCTATATTTAAAAATTAAATTAAAATACTTAAAAAGTAACGTTAAATAAATTGGAATAAATAAATAATTCATTTATTGAACAGTCCAGTATAAAAGGTTTAATGATATTGTAGGAAAATAGAGAAAATAATTATATATGAATGTAGATACAAGAAATCAGTAACTCACTCAGTTGGCTCATAAACAGGATTAACAAAAAAAAACACTGGGTAAAGTTTTCGCTTAATCCGCTTAAACTTAGATGATTGGTGAGTAAAACCTGACAAGAACTGAAGATATTGCCATATTTGTTGATGCTTAATATTCTAACAGCTACACTGAATATTAGTACGGGCGCTGTGAATAAAATATCTCACCAAATAAAAATAATACATCAAACAGAAAGCATCTGCATACGAAACGGTTGACTAATCAATATCACCTTGAAGTTAGCCCTATTCGAGATCGAATACTTATAAACTTATAAATAGTGAGTAGTTTTTTCGATATAAACATAATTCACACGACCATTCACTAGAAAAATAGCTTACCCTATATCAACAGTAAAAAATCGTCGAAGACATCTTACTCTTAAAGTCAGGAAACTTGATTTCTAATAATGCCCTAGTTGAGAAGTAATATGATGATGATAATGATGAACATTCATTTAAAAAATACCCTATATTAACAGTAAGAACTTATAAAATTCGTCGAAGACATCTTACTCTTAAAGTCAGGAAACGTTCTTATTATTCAACGCCCGGAAACTGACGGTAGCCGTTCAGCGAGGCGCGCTAAAGAAGTGTCCGCCATCCGACTAAAGAGACAGAGAGAGATCCGTCCATCGGTATCGTCCTAATTTGGAATTAATTACCGCCGTCCTCATTAGGGAAACAGCGGCGCCATAAAAGAAATTATCAAACCTAGCGGAGAACGTAAAAACCATTCCCCAAGTCGACGTGGCGTCGGGCATAAAGCCCTGGCGGTGCATACTACGAATTTCCGAAACCCTTTCGCGGAAATTTATGATTATTACTTGGGGTTTTCTTGCTCGCGCCCGAATTAAATTTTTAATTCCATCTCGGAAGTTTTCTCGTTCCAGTTCGGACGGTGGCGGGCGGCATTAAACGGAGATAGTTTCACGTTGCTAATCCAATGACAATTCCGAATCGGGGAATCGTTTTTAAAAGTTCGAAACGGATGTTCGGTCTTTTACTTCATTACTTAACCATTCTTTAGCGTTCGTACTTAGATGGGTGGTCTTCTTTTCTTCGGGGATGTCTTGTTTTGTTAATAGTTTCTCGATATAGGATACAAGGGTCAGTCTATAGCTACTTGGGACATAAACATAAAGGTGAGAAAACCCATACTAGCGGTACGAAAAGAAAAAAGAGTTTGAGTTTTATACAGTTGCTTATTTTATGTTCGTTATTTTATGTTCGTTTATGTTCGTTAATAATAATTCGGTAATAAATCGTTGATGTTCGGTGTTTTACTTCATTACTTAACCATTCTTTAGCGTTCGTACTTAGATGGGTGATCTTCTTTTCTTCGGGGATGTCTTGTTTTGTTAATAGTTTCTCGATATAGGATACAAGGGTCAGTCTATAGCTACTTAGGACATAAACATAAAGGTGAGAAAACCCATACTAGCGGTACGAAATGAAGAAAGAGTTTGAGTTTTATACAGTTGCTTATTTTATGTTCGTTATTTTATGTTCGTTTATGTTCGTTAATAATAATTCGGTAATAAATCGTTGATGTTCGGTCTTTTACTTCATTACTTAACCATTCTTTAGCGTTCGTACTTAGATGGGTGATCTTCTTTTCTTCGGGGCTGTCTTGTTTTGTTTAAAGTTTCTCGATATAGGATACAAGGGTCAGTCTATAGCTACTTAGGACATAAACATAAAGGTGAGAAAACCCATTCTAGCAGTACGAAATGAAGAAAGAGTTTGAGTTTTATACAGTTGCTTATTTTATGTTCGTTATTTTATGTTCGTTTATGTTCGTTAATAATAATTCGGTAATAAATCGTTGATGTTCGGTCTTTTACTTCATTACTTAACCATTCTTTAGCGTTCGTACTTAGATAGGTGGTCTTCTTTTCTTCGGGGCTGTCTTGTTTTGTTAATAGTTTCTCGATATAGGATACAAGGGTCAGTCTATAGCTACTTAGGACATAAACATAAAGGTGAGAAAACCCATACTAGCGGTACGAAATGAAGAAAGAGTTTGAGTTTTATACAGTTGCTTATTTTATGTTCGTTATTTTATGTTCGTTTATGTTCGTTAATAATAATTCGGTAATAAATCGTTGATGTTCGGTCTTTTACTTCATTACTTAACCATTCTTTAGCGTTCGTACTTAGATGGGTGATCTTCTTTTCTTCGGGGATGTCTTGTTTTGTTAATCGTTTCTCGATATAGGATACAAGGGTCAGTCTATAGCTACTTGGGACATAAACATAAAGGTGAGAAAACCCATACTAGCGGTACGAAATGAAGAAAGAGTTTGAGTTTTATACAGTTGCTTATTTTATGTTCGTTTATGTTCGTTAATAATAATTCGGTAATAAATCGTTGATGTTCGGTGTTTTACTTCATTACTTAACCATTCTTTAGCGTTCGTACTTAGATGGGTGGTCTTCTTTTCTTCGGGGCTGTCTTGTTTTGTTAATAGTTTCTCGATATAGGATACAAGGGTCAGTCTATAGCTACTTGGGACATAAACATAAAGGTGAGAAAACCCATACTAGCGGTACGAAATGAAGAAAGAGTTTGAGTTTTATACAGTTGCTTATTTTATGTTCGTTATTTTATGTTCGTTTATGTTCGTTAATAATAATTCGGTAATAAATCGTTGATGTTCGGTCTTTTACTTCATTACTTAACCATTCTTTAGCGTTCGTACTTAGATAGGTGGTCTTCTTTTCTTCGGGGCTGCCTTGTTTTGTTTAAAGTTTCTCGATATAGGATACAAGGGTCAGTCTATAGCTACTTAGGACATAAACATAAAGGTGAGAAAACCCATTCTAGCGGTATGAAATGAAGAAAGAGTTTGAGTTTTATACAGTTGCTTATTTTAGACACACAGGCTCCGAATTGGCACCGTGTTTATTGACTAGGACTAGCCACGATCATGAGCATTAAACTAAGAGAACACATTGAGAAGGTGTTAAAATTTATAACCATACCATCCTGTGTGTATATCAACTCAGGACACTTGACTATCAGAGCTCGCTTAAATAGAGTATCAGACTATTATCTAAAAGCTAAGAAAGATATTTGCATATTTTTTATACACCGGACTTGGTAATATGATACTTTTGTTTAGCTCTTTATTACTATCCTTATTCCAATTTATTCTTTTTCATTAATATTTATTTCTTTAATATTATAGAAACTATTTTCATTTCATTTTAATTCATATTCCTTAATTTTCTTTTGATTCATTGACAAAATATTATTATTTTCTTTATTAGTATTCTCATTTTTTGTTATAATTTTTATCTCGGTTAATTTTAAATAATTTTTGTCATTTTCTTTAATCTTATTTTATCTATTTATATTTTTATAAGCGAACTGACACACTATAAGTGAATCAAATTATTTATTAGAATAATTTCCACTATGTATGGGTTCTGACTAGCTCAAAACTAAATGGAATAATCGCCGATTATATTTATAGTACAACACAGTTTACAGTTCAAAGATGCAGTAGAATTTGGTAGGTGCTCCGAGTACTCCTCTTCTGTTTTTCTCCAATTTTCATGACTAACTGATCAAGAATATCATAAAATTATCATATTTGTGAAGTGCCCCATGTATTTAGCTATACATCCAACGTGATTTTGGAAATATTTTCCACAATCACGATAATTTGTCAACTTTTACTGAAAAAAAAAACGCTAGTGTCTAATGGTTTAAACAATATGGTAGTTAGTTGTTTACTATGAACATTACGAGTAGGTATAGCGTTGGTAAATTAAAACGAATGTTTTTTTTTGTGTAATAAAATATAATTTGAAAAAAAAGAAACAGCGAACATAAATATTTGACATGTTTTGAAATTTAATTTATTACGTATAAACAAGATACATTATCTCCATATTCAATTGATACCGTATCCGTGACAAACGAGAAAAATCAATGGACACTAAATCAGGTCGATCGAGCGAAAATCCCCGTGTAACGATGTAAACGCTCGCGAAATAATCATAAATAAATCGTGCGTGGACGCGGGGTGGTGAACGCACGTACACCCCGCCCCCGCGACCCCCCTGCCCACCTACGCCAATCGATATATAGGGGTTTTTAATAAGGGCGGGTATATGTTGAAATGGAATGGAACGAGCTGTGGGTGAGGTATTAGCGAAATTCTTTTTTTATTTAAAAGGCCCGTGCAGGCTATTATGTATGAATGAAATATAACATAATTTAAATGTATTCCGGAGCTTTTTTGCCGTAAAATAAGATCAATTATTTTGTGATTTGATTTTGTGTCATGGTCTAGGTTAGTCTAGGAAAATAATATGGCATTTGGGACTAATTTACAAGATGAGTAAATTATCTTAAGTTTCTGTAAAGGAAATGTAGAGTCTCACATGAAGGGGCATTCTTAACATTTAAAAACCTATTTCGGATGGAGTTGTCCGAGGGAAGTGTCTTGGGGCCGTATCTTCGCATTCCTGTATCTGCTCTACACTTCTGATATTCCACCAACAAAAGAAAAATACTTGGAACATTTGCAGGCTACACAGTTATTATGACAAAATATATATTTCTGCCTAAGGCTGTAGAAAAAGTACAAGTGGGCGTTAACAAGAACTAGAAATATAATAGATTGGAAAATGTAGCTTAATGGCTCTAAATCTGTCCATAACAATATTACGTTGCGGCGAAATGACAAAACTTAATTATATTACTTAACGGATATTCCCCCGATTCCTCAAGCAGACTCATCAGACTCAAAATTAAGCATCTGTGAGAGCTAGTTGAAAGAAACTCTCATTATGATCTAAAAATCACAGAGGGTCTATGGGATACAAATATGGGGTTGCACTAACCAATGAAGAACTGCACGTTGACCTCAAAATTAAATACTCTTAAGTGTTACTCTTAAATTTGGCTTAAGTAATTTAAATTTAAAAATTTTGAGAAATTATTAAATTTTGGGAAATACCAGTTCATTTAAAGGTCCCCGGCCTGACACATAGATAGCGCTACTGGAATTAAATATATATGTTTCTTAGTTAGCCCTAACACTCAAAAGGTGCGTGTAAAAATTTGACAGCTGTCGGATCATTATTTTTTGAATTATGACATTTTGAGTGAAGTAACTTTTGTTATTGTGAAAAATGGATAAGAAGGAATTTCGCGTGTTGGTAAAATATTGATTTTTGAAGAGAAAAAATACAGTTGAAGCAAAAATTCGACGCCGAGTTTCTGGATACTGCCACAGAAAAATTAACCATCAAGGATTGGTATGCTAAGTTTAGACGTGGTGAAATGAGCACCGAAGACGGTGAACGCAGTGGAGGCCCAAAAGAGGTTTTTATCCACGAAAACATTTAAAAAATCCACAAAATGATTTTGAATAACCATAAATTGAAACTGAATAAAATCGCAGACACTCTAAAGATATCAGCTGAACGTGTACATCATATCATTCACAAATATTAGGGTTTGAGAGGGCTCTGTGCAAAGTGGGTGCCGCGCGAGCTCACTTTTGACCAAAAACAACGACGAGTTGATGATTTGGAGCTGTGTTTCAAGATGATCAAGTGTAATAAACCCGAATTTTTGTATCGATATGTGACAATGGATGAAACATGGCTGCATGATTTCATTCCGAAGTCCAATTGACAATCATCTGAGTGAACTGCACACAATGAACCCGCTCCAACGTGGGAAAACGTCGGCTGGTAAGGTTATGGCGTCTGAATTTTGAAATGCGCATGGAATAATTTTCATTTATTACCTTGAAAAAAGAAGAACCACCAACAGCGACTATTACATAGCGTTATTGAACCTTTTGAAGGAGGAAATCGCTGAAAAACGTGCTGCTTCACCAAGACAATGCATCGTGTCTAAAATCCATGAATTGGGCTTCGAATTGCTTCTTCATCTACCGTGTTCTCCAGATGTGGCCCTCAGGGACTATTTCCTGTTCTCAGATCTCAAAAGAATGCTCGCTGGGAAGACATTTTTGTCGAATGAAGAGGTAATCAACGAAACTGAGGCCTCTTTTGAAGCAAACGACAAATCGTACTACAAAAATGGTATTGAAAAGTTGGAGGGTCGCTATAATCAGTATATCACCCTTGAAGGGTATTATGTTGAATAAAAAAAGTAGTTTTTTTGCCAAAAAATTTGTTTTACTATGGTAGGCCGAGGACTTTTCAATTGCCCTGTTGCATACTGATGTATTAATCCCGTAATAGCCTTGATTTTGTAATAATACAAGTAAAACAAAAAAATGGTAATAAATTAGTTTGTAATAAGATTGTCCAAAAAAATCTTTTTTTATTTTTAAGTTCCAGGTTTGAGCCTCTCGCCATGGTACGGGACTTAATAACTCGGTGGTTCGTCGATTCGCCATAATCGTCAAACCCTATACGTATGCGAAAGGGATACATTTGAAATTTCTCTGTTGGTCAGCCTGCCGCGGCCTTATTCGGTTACGTTTCGTGTTGGCAGCCCGGAACACGCGAGGTCGAACAGAAGAACGCTTCCTACGCCCGCCGAGATTATGTGTATTTTAAAGTAACGGGAGTACGTAGTTTATTAATGCACTTTTATTCAGATTTTTTCGTGGAAAGGGCGTACCGACACGCGATCGCGAAATTGTATAAATATTGACGTACGGCTCCTTCTCTATCTCTCTCTTTCTCCCTCTGCCTCTCTCTCTCTCTCGCTTTCTGTCTCTCGTTCTCTCTCGATCTTCGTGGCTCGGGTTTGTTTTTTTCTCGACGCCTATGGTGGGGATGCGGTCTCGTGCTTTTAATATTATGTTAGTAAATTGGGAATGAGCGGTAATGGTTTGCAATTTTCTTGATTGCAGATTGAAACGTCGAAAATGCTAAACGCTGGATCGTGCACGATTTTTTTTTAATTAAGATTTTTTTTCTTAATTAACCTCATATCAGCGTTTTCTGCTAGATATAGGAACTGAAGCAGAATTAATGTTTTCAGTGGTTGCGTTCTTAGTAGGTTGTTCAATGAGTTCGAGGAGAATATTTGTTCTTCATTTATTATCATAATATTGAAAATATCTCAATGTTTTCAGTGGTTGCATTCTTAGTAGGTTGTTCAATGAGTTCGAGGAGAATATTTGTTCCTCATCTATTATCAGAATATTGAAAATATCTCAATGTTTTCAGTGGTTGCATTCTTAGTAGGTTATTCAATGAGTTCGAGGAAAATATTTGTTCTTCATTTATTATCATAATATTGAAAATATCTCAATGTTTTCAGTGGTTGCATTCTTAGTAGGTTGTTCAATGAGTTCGAGGAGAATATTTGTTCTTCATCTATTATCAGAATATTGAAAATATCTCAATGTTTTCAGTGGTTGCATTCTTAGTAGGAAGTTCAATGATTTCGGGGAGAATATTTGTTCTTCATCTATGATCAGAATATTGAAAATATCTCAATGTTTTCAGTGGTTGCATTCTTAGTAGGTTGTTCAATGAGTTCGAGGAGAATATTTGTTCTTCATCTATTATCAGAATATTGAAAATATCTCAATGTTTTCAGTAGTTGCATTCTTAGTAGGTTGTTCAATGAGTTCGAGGAGAATATTTGTTCTTCATCTATTATCAGAATATTAAAAATATCTCAATGTTTTCAGTGGTTGCATTCTTAGTAGGAAGTTCAATGATTTCGGGGAGAATATTTGTTCTTCATCTATGATCAGAATATTGAAAATAACTCTATGTTTTCAGTGGTTGCATTCTTAGTAGGTTGTTCAATGAGTTCGAGGAGAATATTTGTTCTTCATCTATTATCAGAATATTGAAAATATCTCAATGTTTTCAGTGGTTGCATTCTTAGTAGGAAGTTCAATGATTTCGGGGAGAATATTTGTTCTTCATCTATGATCAGAATATTGAAAATAATTCAATGTTTTCAGTGGTTGCATTCTTAGTAGGTTGTTCAATGAGTTCGAGGAGAATATTTGTTCTTCATCTATTATCAGAATATTGAAAATATCTCAATGTTTTCAGTGGTTGCATTCTTAGTAGGTTATTCAATGAGTTCGAGGAAAATATTTGTTCTTCATTTATTATCATAATATTGAAAATATCTAAATGTTTTCAGTGGTTGCATTCTTAGTAGGTTGTTCAATGAGTTCGAGGAGAATATTTGTTCTTCATCTATTATCAGAATATTGAAAATATCTCAATGTTTTCAGTGGTTGCATTCTTAGTAGGAAGTTCAATGATTTCGGGGAGAATATTTGTTCTTCATCTATGATCAGAATATTGAAAATATCTCAATGTTTTCAGTGGTTGCATTCTTAGTAGGAAGTTCAATGATTTCGGGGAGAATATTTGTTCTTCATCTATGATCAGAATATTGAAAATAACTCTATGTTTTCAGTGGTTGCATTCTTAGTAGGTTGTTCAATGAGTTCGAGGAGAATATTTGTTCTTCATCTATTATCAGAATATTGAAAATATCTCAATGTTTTCAGTGGTTGCATTCTTAGTAGGAAGTTCAATGATTTCGGGGAGAATATTTGTTCTTCATCTATGATCAGAATATTGAAAATAACTCTAGGTTTTCAGTGGTTGCATTCTTAGTAGGTTGTTCAATGAGTTCGAGGAGAATATTTGTTCTTCATCTATGATCAGAATATTGAAAATAATTCAATGTTTTCAGTGGTTGCATTCTTAGTAGGTTGTTCAATGAGTTCGAGGAGAATATTTGTTCTTCATCTATTATCAGAATATTGAAAATATCTCAATGTTTTCAGTAGTTGCATTCTTAGTAGGTTGTTCAATGAGTTCGAGGAGAATATTTGTTCTTCATCTATTATCAGAATATTAAAAATATCTCAATGTTTTCAGTGGTTGCATTCTTAGTAGGAAGTTCAATGATTTCGGGGAGAATATTTGTTCTTCATCTATGATCAGAATATTGAAAATAATTCAATGTTTTCAGTGGTTGCATTCTTAGTAGGTTGTTCAATGAGTTCGAGGAGAATATTTGTTCTTCATCTATTATCAGAATATTGAAAATATCTCAATGTTTTCAGTGGTTGCATTCTTAGTAGGAAGTTCAATGATTTCGGGGAGAATATTTGTTCTTCATCTATGATCAGAATATTGAAAATAATTCAATGTTTTCAGTGGTTGCATTCTTAGTAGGTTGTTCAATGAGTTCGAGGAAAATATTTGTTCTTCATCTATTATCAGAATATTGAAAATATCTCAATGTTTTCAGTAGTTGCATTCTTAGTAGGTTGTTCAATGAGTTCGAGGAGAATATTTGTTCTTCATCTATTATCAGAATATTGAAAATATCTCAGAATTAATACGTTGTGTTCAGTAGGTTGATGATATTCATTATATTCATTCTTTAACATTTATTACGTAAGAATATAAAGGAAATAAAATACAGGTTTGGTTTGAGGAGAACTATCTAGACGCGTTCAAACATGGGTTATGAAAGTGCTTGCTTAAGTTTTTTTTTGATATACCAAAGAAACTGTTCATGGATTGTCTCCAAGCTTGTAAAATAATTATCTCCTGTATAAGTTTTGGAGTAAAAATTGTTTTTTATAATCTTTGATGTTTTATTTTTAAGTGGATTTTTCAAAATTTTAGTTATTCTCGGGGTTACATTTACTAAGTTCTCTGGTAATTTAGAAATTCAAATAACATTAAAATAAAATCACATACTGTTGGTTTTCAAAGTGGTGATTCAGATACAGACGATAAAGAAAGTCATAGAAATAAAAAAGTTAGAATATGAGGCTCTGGAAGTCTAAACCGAACGGTCTCATCATCGGTGATAGCGATTAGCTAAAAGACCTTTACATGTGGACATATCCACCAGACCTTTTCTCATTTGACTATGATTTATATATATAAAATAAGAAAGATTCTTTGATTGTTTCAGAGGATGTGTTGTTTGAGAGAAAAAATTAATTTAAATAGAAAATAATAATGAATGACGTGTAGAAGCTTGAAGTATTTCAAATTATATGAGTAAGGAAACATATGGGATAAACTTAAAATGTTATTCTATTAGGATACGACAATTAGTGCACAGCGTAAGAACAAATCCAAAGACGTATATTACGAATCTTGGATATGTCTTTTAAATGAAAGGTATTCTGGAAAGCTTATATGGTGAAATCGACCTATGTAATGGAAAATGCAACAGGAAAGTCCCAAAATAGTATCGGAGACTGTATTTGGTCGAACATTTCAATGTTTTCTTGCATTGTTTATATTAGAAGAGGAGGCGCTTTGCTAGCTTAATTTATAATTAGTAACAACGAAACTATAACGGATCATTTCAATACTTTCCACAGCACGCTTTGATCCAGACATATTACTTTAATGTTCTACGTAATCCCGATAATTGTGACCGTGGCAACTTAATATACCGAATAGACTAACTACTAATGACCGTAGATCAGCGGGGACTGTTTGTATGGCTCAATCCGTCATATTAATCGCATAGAGCGAATAATTCAATACTGTTTCGATTAGTCTGATAATGGCAAGCAGAGACCTGGTCGCGAACGCAGAGGCGTCCATACATTTTTAAGGTAATTAGTTTTCGAACACGGACAGGCCAATTCGTTATAATTGGTCATATTAATAGAATGTTTGATACGTATTAATCGATACCTAGTGGCCTGGTCGGATTTTGTTCTGCCATGATCACGTGATATTAATTTATAACTAAAATTAATAATACTACAATATTACGAGGTCAAATATAATTAAAATCCTTTTGCATTGTTATCAATTTTTAATTAAAATATTTTTTTAAATATCCGTTGTATGTTACGAATGAAATACCATTTAGAAATCTTTCTTTTTGCTGCCTAGTCCACTTAAGTCCACACCAGTTAAGATAAGTTATCATTTTATATACTTTAGTAGTAAATATACACACAGAGAGGTACATAAAGACAATAGAATAATAATTTTACTAATTTTGAATTTACTATTACACCTAATACTTATTGGATCTACTCCTCAATATGAGGAATGAATGACAAAAGAAAATTAATGAAATTCAATGAAAATCACCAAGATCACGAAGAACTTTACGCCGAATCGAACGGTAGTATACAAATTTATATAGAACCTTTAGTTTTCAAGATATAATAGGTCAATTGAAAAGTCCCCGGCCTACCATAGTGAAACACATTTCTTGGCAAAATTAGTTTTGTTTATTCAACATAATTCCTTTCAAGGGTGATACACTGATTATAATGACCCTCCAACTTTGCGATAACATTTTTGTAGTATTAGTTGTCCTTTGCTTCGAAATAGGCCTCAGTTACGGCGATCACCTCTTCATTTGACGAAAATTTCTTCCCAGCGAGCATTCTTTTGAGATCTGAGAACGGGAAATAACCGCTGGGGCCAGATATGGAGAATACGGTGGATGAGGAAGCAATTCGAAGCCTAACTCATGTATTTTTGCCATCGTTTTCACTGACTTGTGACACGGTGCATTGTCTTGGTGAAGCAGCACTTTGTTTTTCTTCAAAAAGCGGCCATTTTTCGGAGATTTTGTCCTTCAAACGGGCCAATATGACTATGTAATAATCGCTGTTGATGGTCTAAAATACAGACGCCATAACCTTGCCATCCGACTGTTGCCTTTTCTATGTGCAGTTCACTCGGGTGACTGTCGATAGGACTTCGGAGTGAAATGATGGAGCCACGTTTCATCTATTGCCACATATTGATAGCTGTCAAATTTATACACGAATCTTTTGAGGGTTAAGGCTAACATAAAAAATTAAACAATAACTATAAAAGCTAATAATAAAAGTTAATTCTAGTAGCGCCATCTATGTGTCAGGCTGGGGACTTTTCAATTGATATGTTATAAAGGAATGTGCATATTCAACAATGGCCTTTTGTGTCTTCACATCATACCTCTTAGAAATATAAGATAGAATGCAATTTAACATGAATTTCATTTTCTTTACTCTCAAAATACTTCTCTGATTTTTTTGCCATCATAAATTTAGGCATTATAAAGAATTTCATGCAGGATTTGGTGGTAGGATAATAACTTTTGTGCAAATTTTAGTTTCCAAGATATATAACGAAAAGTTTGTTTTTTAGAATATATTTGATTGATAATTTGTCACTTTATGTCATTTTAAAAAATATAGCGCTACCTAACATGAATTTACAATACCTTCACTACAAAAAATAGTTTTACTTATATTTAAAGATTTTGTCTTTATCCCATTGATAAAATATTTTATCAATGAGATAAATGATATTATCCATACGTAATAATGACAATTTATGATTTTATAAGAAAAGTTATAAAAAATAATGCTGATTCTTTTTGCCTTGTATAGTCCAGTTATTAGTCATATATATATATATATATATATATATATATATATATATATATCATCTTCAGTCATTTAAAATTCATCAATAACGTCACCATATCATATACAAATATCTAACAATAGTTTATTATTACCATTATATATAAGCTTAATCTGAATCCTTTCAGTCCAGTTTTACCTAGTTTCTTCTGTTTAATATCTTTGCTCATACCACAATATTTAAGAGCCTGTATATATAACAGAATATTCAAAATTGTTGTTAAAACTGTGTGAAATCAAATTTATGAAATATATATAGACTTACCTATGACGGTTAAGTTAATAGCAAAGTTCCTCGTGGGGGATGTCTTAAAATCCACCCTACATCTGTAAATGCCTTGATCGTCTAGCTGTACCCCTTCAAGAGTGAGTGCAGCAGGTTTTGACACAAAAACGAAATAAGCTCGAGGGCCAAACACTTCCTTGTCTGACCAACGGAGGGCTTTGTTCACTGGTCTACCTCGCACATCGACACTGAAAATAAAAGAAAAACATAATTAAGATGTCTCGCATAATATCAAAGTTTGAGAGAAAAAGAATTACTTTCTATTGCTTTTTTTTATCTACTTCATCTTTCGCTGAATAGGTGAATTATCTTATATTACTATTGAAACTTCCGATGATTGAAAAATCGAAATTTCTTTATTTGTTCAGTTATTTAATATACAAGCGATTACGTAGCAATAAGCAGTGGTAATTAATTGTACAACTTTATTTTCGGTGCGTTGAATTATTAGTTCATTTGATGTTTTAGCGTAACTCTATATTTGTAACCCATACGTACAAATTGGCTTTATGATTGACTGATATTAACAATATTGGCGTACAATAGATGAAACATGTCAATAGATGTCAAGCCCATGTAGCGATTTACGATTTTACGTCATATAAAAAATATTCGAAATCCCGTTCTAGTTTCAGTTCGCAGTAGCCGAAACAAAGACATATTTCATATTTTACCGCGATGTTTACGCCGGCTCCCCCGCTGCTCATCAGAAAAATCGGGCCGGCTAACGGTTCTCACACTGTTGCCGCACGTAAATCTGCTATTAAATCGAGTCGCAGCCTCTCCTGCGCCCATCTAACGACCGACCACCCGTCATAAAACGGCGCATTTGCATTTTATATTTTCAATTTGGACCGGGCGGGCCCGGCTGACTGGCGAAACAAACCGGAAAAAGATTTGAATAAAACGCCACGACCAGGGCCGCCACCCGAACACGCGGAACTCTTCGTTTGCGACGGCCTGCGAGTTTTATGACGTCGCCGATTATGGACTTACTTAAGCTTTTTATTCGTATTTTTAATTAAAAATGTTTTTATATTCAACGATGTATCGCCGTCTATTATATTATTTTGATGTATAATAATGAAAATACTGCTCTAAAAATAATTTGGTGAAGTTTTGGTTTGATGATATAATGATAAAGATAACAAAAAAAAAAACAAAATTCAGATTAATATAAATTATGGAGTAGAATATAGCTAAACTAGCGACCCGCCCCGGCTTCGCACGGGTGCAATGCTGATACTAAATTAAATACACTACAGAAAAAATATGAACGTTGTATATAAAAACATAGCGGCCCGCTCCGACTTTGCACGGGCATAAAATATATATGCCTATGTCACTCAATGAAAACATGATTAAAATCGATCCAGTATTTTTGGTTCATTCATTACTGCCCTTGGCCTGCACGCATTAAATTTGGAGTAAAACAATTCCTCTTCCCCTATACTTACTATGAAGATTTCCTGCTGGAATATCTAAATTCATACAATTTTTATTACATTACACATTTTAAACGCAAATTTTAAATTTGTAATATCTCCGAAAATATTTGTTTAATTTACATGCTGTAAGGAACCATATTGATCTATATTAATTGCACACTGTATTTAAGGTACTTAATTCGATAAGGATTAATGCCGTATTGCTTAAAATAGCTTCGTAAATAAGCCATTTTCTCACGTAAAAAGTAAACAATAAAAATGGTTAATGTGGGTTATCCCTAAAAGATAAACATATACCATCGCGGACTTTTTTGTAGACCTTTTTATGGTGTACAATACTGTAGTACATTAATTTGATCTAACTCGTAGGGTTAGGCAGCGTTTTTGCTAATTGCTAAATAAGCCTAAAAAAATAGGTTAATTTACGACATCACGTTAGAAACCTCTAAAATTAGCAATGTTGCCTTAGTATATTATGCATGTATTATACATATAAACCTTCCTCTTGAATCACTCTGTCTATTGAAAAAAACCGCATCAAAATCCGTTGCGTAGTTTTAAAGATTTAAGCGCACATAGGGATATAGGGACAGAAAAGGCGACTTTGTTTTATACTATGTAGTGATGTGCATAAAACAAAATACCCTGCGTTGATTTAGAACATAATCGCTTAAGGTATGACACTGATTTCTTTTTGCCTCAATGGAAAATTATCGCGATCATCAATTGATACTAATGGGGTAATAGGGATATTTACAAATATGCAAAATATTACTTACGCTATGAATTTAAAGATATTTCACGGTATTGTACAAAAATACATTGAAATTTATGTTCGTGTGTATTTGTTTGTTAAAAAATTAAATCATTCGCTTTGGACACTTAGTGTCATATTTCAAGAGCATGAAACACTTAGCTATAATACGAATATAATAACGAAAATATTGCGCAAAAAATAATTCGGCGAAGGAATCCCAATTTTAGATTAGTGATATTGGAAATAAAAAATAATTCAGATTGATATAACTTATGAAAAACAAAATACATAAATATATGGAAGAATAAAGTTAAATGTGCATAAACGTAAAATGCCTCCCATTGCTTTGAAACATAATCGCTGCGGTATGATACTCATTTCTTTTTGCCTTTATGGAAAGTCATGCACGATACATTATTTGTTTTCTGGGGGATTGAAAAGCTGTAAATATCGATATCATTCTTTTTTTCACTAAAATATTTAGTTACGAGCATACCAGTAGGTATTTTAATATATTCCTTTAGATACTTGAATCTGTCATCGAATTTCTCAACAATAATTTAGTTAGGTCTAATTTAATTAAGAATAATATTTATTAATCTGTGTGTATTTTTGAATATTTGCTAATTGTGAGAATTAATTTATTATCAACGTGTTTATTAGAATTGCTGTTATCAAAATAATTACATAAAGGCCAAGTAACAGACTCTGGACTGTAATATTTGCTGTTCGTTAGTTGTCGACCGATTTTCTTAGTTATGATTTTGGAAATATATATGGAGGCCCAAGAAAGGATCGTTTAACATATTAGCACTTTTTGGACAGGACTTTTAGCACATTTTATACCCATTTTATAACGTGGAAATCGAGTGAAAAATAACTGAATGAAAATTGCGGTCGACAACAGTAAATTGCTCTATTATTTGAGTACTACAAAATGTCTCTTCATCAAAATGAACAACGATTTAGTCAAAATGTTCAAGACATCGTTAGATCGAATATTATCTGAACAGATAAAATACACACAACACAGGGGTCTGAAAAAATTGGAAGGGTAGATATAAATGATTCGAAGTTAACCTAGTAGCTTTTATAAGTTCCAATTTCAGTTGAAAATAATATCATAAAGTATCACAAATGACTTCTTGTGATTTAAAATAGATAATAATTAAATTGAAAGAATAAGAGACCTATAAATTTAGTCAAATTCAACACATATTTCCTTTTTGTTCTCTGTAGTTCACAAAAGTTTTGATATTTAAAGAAACACCACACTCTATTAATAGCCTCCCTTCCCCCTTTTCCGTCTAATAATGTCACTTCCGAAATAAAACTTAGAAACAAATAAACCCATAATGAGTTGCGACGCCATGTAGCAACAAAAACATTTAAATATTCCAGTCCCCGACCTACACAATCGCCGAATAAAAACGCGGCTTTTTTTAGACCTCCTTGTTCGTTTACGTTTGTGCGATCGATTGGCGGTGGTCTTTTTAGTATTCTGCCAGTGTCATTGTCTCGACTTTACGACAACGACAACGACCAATCGAAAAAACACCCTGGAAAACTGTTTGGTATGGTCGGAGTCGGGAGGAGAACGTTAAAGTTAACGGAACGAAAAAAGTCCAAATCAACCAGCTAACGTTCTAAAAGATTTTCTTTGATTTTTTCCAGAGATTTTGTCGTAAAATGGGGTTAGCCGCAATTGGCATGATGACTACTTCTGACAATTCTACTTATTTATTATACTTTACCCGGAATAATATAGTTATTCATGCAAAAGAAATTAATTAGATATAAAAGAACAAATTTGGAACAGTATAATTTGCGTTCTAAAACAACCGAAATCTATGCGTGACGTAGTTGTTTTGGTCGCACTGGACGGTTTGTTAGGATACAAGACTTATTTATACATTATTTTAATATTATTGTGTTATATTGGGATTTTCTAATATGTATCGATGGTGTGATGTTGGTTAATATAATTATAGATCGGTAATAACTTCAAATATGTTTTTGTTTTAGTACAGAAAAATGTTGAAATCTGGTTAAATAATACCCGTCTAGCTTGAACATGGGTAATTTATTCATTTGATGACCATTCTGATGCAAGGATTTACTATTTTAACTACCTCTAATGCCAGCTTCGTTGGCGCAGTGGTCAAGGCAACAGAACAATCCTTCTCCTGTTGCGTCGTTTAGTCGCTAGTTAGAGTCCTGCTGGGGCATGGATGTATTTTATGTTCGTGATTGTAATTATACATATCTTTTTAGGTAATAGTGGAAAATTCGACAAGGAATAACCATCCCAGTCACGCCAGTAACCGGATGTCTTCTGGCATGGTCTCTGAGTCGGTCACTGGCCAGTCGATAGGTTTAATGCTGAGAACTGTGGTTCGGAATCCACGTTAAAGAGTAGGTTTAGTCCAGATAAATCCTCCTTGGTAAAAAGGAGACTTTAAAATATATTTAAAAAGCTGCCTTTAATTAAGAAGATGGACTTCCAACCAAGCATTCGTTGAATTATTAAAATAAAAAGAAAAATATTGATTAAATACAGTACAAAATTTGATAGAATCCCATAATCCCTAATATCAAATACTTCTTTTTTTTGTACAACAAATAGTTCACCAGACTAAGGGTAACTGATACATATGTGAGTGAACAATGTGTTTCTATCAAATTTTAGAACCTGGTATGTGTACGGCAGATCGAATTTCGAAACTTTTCGAATAATATATATGTACAGACGATGTATGAATTCAAATATTGTCATTGAAGTTAAGTAAAGTAAAAAAAATAAGCAAAGATTATAGTTTAAGAAATTATAGGACAATTTAATTTGTTAAAGCATGTCTATACATAGATTTTGTGAGGTACCTGATAACGTATTGCAGTTGCATGTGCCCTTATTGGTTTCTAAGTAACTTAGTGAAAAACATGTATTTTAAAAATAAATCTTTTTTCGAATCTGTCATATATTATTATTGTAAATAAATATTTTTGTGATTATTTATTGAGTCATTATATTTATTGTCTAAGTTCTTTTTGGCAAAATTAGTTTTTTTATTCATTATGTTTTATTATCCTTTCAAAGCTAATACACTGATTATAGCGATTACCCTCCAACTTTTCAATACCATTTTTGTAGTACGATTTATCGTTTGCTTCAAAATAGGTCTCAGTTGTGGCGATCTACTCTTCATTCTACGAAAATTTCCTCCCAGTGAGCATTTTTTTGAGATCTGAGAACAGGAAATAGTCGCTGGGGTAAGATCTAGCGAATACGGTCGATAAGGAAGCAATTCGAAGCCCAATTCATGGATTTTTGCCATCGTTTTCACTGAATTGCGATACGGTGCATTGTCTTGGTGAAGCAACACTTTCTATTTCTTTTTCACTACTGATCCGACAGCTGTCAAATTTATATACGCATCTTTTGAGGGTTAGGGCTAACTAAAAACTATATGGATTTAATTCTAGTAGCGCCATCTATGTGTCAGGCCGGGGCCTTTTCGATTCACCTGTTATTAACTATACTCTTTAATAGTTGAGACAAAATAGTAACGGACAAATATAACAATGTACCAAGATCAAAATAGTTGCGTTGACAAGTTTCTCGAACAACATGTCGAAAAGGAACATCATTGTGAAAATTATTAACTAGTTGTTTTTCTTGAGATACAGTAATTTAAAAAAAAGTATAAAGTATCAATTAAATTACAGTTTACAATTGGAAGAAGCTGCTTAAAACAATAAATAAATATCAAGGCTGGAAAAGCACTCAAAATGATACACATTCCCTCGAGAGCAATAATAATTTGGATAAAATACTTAGGCTTAACACTAACTACGAGATGGAAACTTGAGATAACCAATGATTGTGATTACTCAGTCCTTGTTTATGACGACTACGGCTTTCTATTCATACAAATAATATGGATAGTGTCACGAAATCGAGTCTAAAAATAGAAAAAATATGATTATTCCATAACTGTAATAATTTTGATATGATCCTTTCGCAAATTAATTTCCCGACCAAATGGTAGTAGCTCGCGTTCGTGCTGACCATCCCTCGTTGTTTCGGATGACCGCCCACCAATCTGTCAACGTCGCCTCGTCAAAATTTACGTCAAGCGTCACATGACAACAGGCTCATCGCCACTAACTATCATAAAAGTAATTAGAAAGTTCCGGGTCCGGAAAGCACCGCGCCAGACGATTTGTTTTCGGTTGGCGTGACGTGTAAGTTGGTAAATTTCGAGAGGATTTCAAGAAGTTCCGAAAGAAAATCATTCAGGCGGTTGCAGCTTTCCACTTGCAAGAACAAATATATTCAATTAAATATAATTTGGTGGATGAGCCTGGATCTTAAAAAATTATCAATCAAAAGTGAATCCATTTGAAAATTAGAAGTATAAAAATAAATATAAAAATAGATATATTCTTGTAATAGTTTTTATTATTAGAGAAAACTAGTTTAGTTTTTCTGTGTTCCATAATAATGCGTTACTAAAAATAAATGACTTTGCGAGTTGAAACACGGAAAAAAATTAACTATTCTGCTCCCTGATCTATCTAATTGATCAATACAACTAGCTATATTTAGGTATTTATCTACAAAAAGTGTTCGATGTTAATATACATAGCCCGCTTCTATAATTAATGAAAAACAAGGCTATCAACCGACAATATTTTTTACAATAATAATGGACACTAAAAAAACAAAATTCATATTCATATAAATTATGAAAAACAAAATGAAAAAATATATGGAGCAGAAGGCAGCTAAAAAAGTACATAAAAGCAAAACACGTCTCTCGTTGCTTTGGTACACAATCGCTCACAGTATGACACTCATTTGTTTTTGCTTTTACGGAAAATTATGCAGGATCCATTATTTGTTTTCAGGGATATGGAAAAGTTGTAAAACATCGATTTTCTTCTTTGATTTTTATTAAAATATTGAGTTATGAGCATACAGTTTCTAGTTTCCAGTTTTAATATATTTTTCTGTAATATCTTTGCATGTTGTTAAACAAATAGTGGACTGCTTAATGTTTTAATTTAATTAAAATAAAATTAAGTTAATTAATTGAATTTTTATACAGACTTAAGCACACATTTGTTAAGCCTCCTTTGGGATAGTTATCGACACTATTAATTGATGGAATGAAAGTAAATTAAAGGAAATTGCATTACGGAAACATAATAATACCTTTGAGTAAATATAACAATTTTAGGGTCACTTATTGAACTTATATTGGACAGATTATTTTAAAGATATACATATACAAAAAATCATTATTATAAAAATAGATAAAATTACTTCATAAGAAGTATATTTCTTTAATTTTTAAATTATTTCGTCTGTCTTTTTGATCGATTTAACTGTCCTTTATATTTCGCTGTATTACTGGATCCTCCAATATCCCTATCTGATTTGATTGACACTGGCCGCATTTAACCTTTTTTGTAGCCATTGTATCCTGTCGAAAGTTAACCAATATCCCTCAGGAATCCATTAGGTCTGCATTATGGCGAACGACGGACAGTTTTGAGGAAATGTATCAGGTTCAGATTGATTGATTCCAGTAAACGGTCTCGGCTTGTATTTATTTCCAGGGGTCTTTGTTTAAAAGGGTATCGTATCGATAGCAATATATTGTTTCGTATACGGTTTTATCTTAACGTTGTATTATAGACGACACTATAAAATATTATCGTCTTTTACTGTTATAGCCATTGTCCTGTATCTTTTATGGGTATTTTTCGGTTTCATCGAGATCATATCTAATACAATATTTTATATGTCGTTGAGGTAGCTTCTCTATTGATTGATATTTATGGTAATATATAAGTATTACTATTGTGTATTATTATTGTAAATTGCTGCTAAAAACATTATTACTATGACAGAAAATAATAAGCGTTTTGATACCAATTTAAAAAAATTCCAACATATCTAAATCGGGTGAATAGCGAAATCGTAATATACTTGTACAGCTACCAGATGTTTTGTCAGACCTGATGACGATATTATGATTGTTAGATGTTATC
This sequence comes from Rhynchophorus ferrugineus, assembly GCF_030347505.1. Lineage (NCBI taxonomy): Eukaryota > Metazoa > Arthropoda > Insecta > Coleoptera > Curculionidae > Rhynchophorus > Rhynchophorus ferrugineus. The sequence continues at coordinate 16,723,236 of NW_027472587.1, forward strand.
CTACCCAATGCTACTTTGAATGTCTTTACGAAGTCGTTGAAATGTTGACGAATCTGATGAAGGAACCTTTGTAGTTTTTTGATTTGACATGAATGCCGTTATTTTTCACTTGATCCTTACGTTACTGAATCAATATAAATATAAAAAACATTCGCATGTTATAAACTGATTACCATCAATGTTTAATACATTATATATACTAATAGTGCTTTATAACAGTATTCAATATTTCTAGTCATAAGATAAATTTTCGAACTCACGCATAAATATTTGATAAGAATGTTTATCCTTTGTGACTGCGAAACAATTGATGATACGCCCTCTTTGCAAAATTGTTGTTTTTACTATTCTATTCTACATTTTTTCACCATACAAACTTTGCTTGGTCTTTGAGAATTATTTTAAAATCCAAATTATATAAATCGGCTCAGTCATTCTCGAGTTTTAGTGAGAGTAACAAAGATCAATTCATTTTTATGAGTAGAAGCTAGAAGATGACAATGACGGTAATAATGATTGAAATTTGACAGTATCCCGTTAATATGGAGGTAATAAATACCAAAATGGTTGGTAATATGATTATATTAATTGTTCTGGAGATATGGTTAAATATTTTGTTTAAAATTGTTTTTACAGCATGTTTTTGTTTTTGCAGCAGAAAACAGGATGTGGTGAAATAATCTCAATGTACTGATCTTAGATCACATTTTCTATTAAAATGACTTATAACAATAGTATCTCATATAAAGCTAGTAATAACTTTCTCCATTTTTTTGACAATGTCTCTGCTGTTTGTTCTCTGATTCAACATCACTATTACACCGTTTTTCACCGAAAAAAGCAAACCCTCATATTAAAAGCTGCCACGGAAAACAGCCCGAGTTTATATCTAGTCGGCACGATATATTCGTCACGCGACCTCCACGTTGCCATGTCCTCAATCTTTTTCCTCTAGACGCGTTGGCGAATTCTTCATTTATAATATGTAGATTCGTATATCTTTGTTTACTTTCAGTACTTTCTTTAGATTTTACTTAATTATGTTTTTTTTTTCGACGATGGGAGTTTAAACTCCTTTGTTCTTGGTCAGTTATTGTCTTCTATGACTTGAGCAAAGTTATAGGTAATCAAAGCGGTGGCGACAGTTTTGCCCCACGTTGTATATATATATATATATATATATATATATATATATATTATATATATATATATATGTATATATATATGTATAATATATATATGTCGAAGAGAATGGTTTTGTTTTGGAATGGTTTTCAATAAAACTTTTACTTGAATAAAGTTAAGACCAATGAACAAATGTAGTAACGTCCCCTGCGGTCTTTCACTGTGGAGTTTTATTGTTTCTATTTTTGATAACGCGGCTTTACTAATATTTTTTCACATTTACATATTAACTAGATAATATTCGTTGGTATTTCGGGTGAAATCCTAAACGGCGCGATATATCACTTCCCTTGATTACGCGGAACTCGACCCACGGTGAGGAGAAAAAATGGAACAGTTCCAATTGGGGTCGACAAGGCGGGAGAGGCGAATAATTTTAAACAAGGCCCGGGCTCTCACACGGATCCCATAAATCATGGATATTTTATTAAGAGTTACTGATGTAATAACTCACGGTCAAAAATGATACATTATGTTTGTACAGATAAATTAGGTTCATTAGGAGGGACGCGGAGGTTGGTACCTTTTGTTATTCTGTTTGCAGATTGGCTATTCCATCACTGAGGATATTTGAAGATTGGACGGTTCGGGACCTCGTGTTTTGTTTACAGGGGGTACGGGGGCGGAAAAATCGGAACAAGTCGACGGAGGTGAACGAACGTTATTTGCCGACTAATTCCGACGGATGGATGGAGGGAAACCCAGTTGACATAGGACCGGATGTTTCCACTCTGTTTGCATTGAAATCGAACTGCTCATTTACCACGTATATTTCTCTTACATCCTTTTTAATAATTGTTATATTTCGGGCACCATGCGTAGCTGAAAATTTACAAAAATGCACTTCCCATATACTACAATATATTTGAAGTAATAGGAGTGAAGCTCCTGGAGAGGGTGTCTTTGGGAATTTTTGCCAGATTAAGTTTATTACCCTAGTATGTGTAAACAGTTTTGGACCTGGATAACCAATAGCTCATAAGGTAAATTGGGAGGGAGGTATTTCTTTTTTTACCTATTTAAAGTCTCTTTTTTCTAACTATGGGTTTATCTGAATTGTACCTACTATCTAATGTGGGCTCCGAATCATGGTCCTCGTCACTAAGCCTACCGACTGGCGAGTAACCAACATAGAAATCATCCCAGAAGATACCCGGTCTTACCCAGCCTGGTGACAGGCGTAACTGGGATCATTTTCCTTGACGGATTTTACACTCTTGTCTAGGACAATAACAAACATAAATTTACGACCATGTCACAGTAGGATTCGAATCCGCGGCTATCGCAACAGTAGGAGACCGTCCTGTTGCCTTTACCACTGCGTCACTAAGCCAGCGGGTAAATATCTGAATCCAAATCAGTAACTTGTTTAAATCCCAAATAAATAGAGGTCGTTTATACTATTTTTCTCGCAATTATTCTAAATATGTCCAATATAAACATGTATGTACGTTAGTAGCATATATATGGATATGGTGAAATAAATAGAAAAAAGAAAAAAAATTCGGTTGAAATATCAATGGTACAACGAGGGTCCAGGTGTATATAAGTTATCCTGAATCCTTTGTAGCATATAATCAGGGCAGCTTATACCCGCTCAGAGCGTGGCAGTTCTTCTCCGGGACAATTTAGATGTCCATTAAGCAGCTGAGGCAAATTAATACCCCACCGAATGCCCCAAACGACGGACCGACAAGACGGTAACCGCGGCCGCCCTCCACCAATTTCGCTCTCTGCGAAAATACGGCCCATTCATTTCGGGTTTCGTGTCGTCACCCCTTTGAATCGGGGTGACAAGTTGGCCCTTCGGGACGCGCCAGTCGTTTTCTTCGAACGTTCGTTCCTCTAACGGTCCCTTTCACAAAATCAAACAGTGTTTTATATGTATAAGGGATTCTCGTTTTTTTTCTTCGGCTTTCTACCCATCTCCGTTCGATCATATATCGATTTTTAGAAAAAAACTTGCGTGTGTGTGGAGGGAGAATCGGAATTTAGATAATCGCTCTTTACAAGACTTTACGTTATACAAAATGCTAAAAAATATAATTTCTTTATTGTTTATTATTAGGTATTAGAACTAAGGATGTCAATCACGGGGAAAAGTGTCGACATTTTAAGAAAACATCATTATATCGATTTCTATATATTTAAAAATATCGATATGTGAAAGAACAAGAACTTCTTCACTTAATCCTGTTTTTTTCACGCAAAATTCACTTGATATCTGAGGGAGAGAAACTCCAAGATGTTTTCTAACCTTTGAGTTCTTTTCTCTGTTGGCTTTAGTCTACCAGCCCCTCCCCATTTTAATTTTAGCGACTGGAAAAGAGTTGAAAACATCATTTTTGTAAACATATACCAGTGTAATATAGAGCAGTTGACCAAATAAAATAAAAATTCCCATTATATTCAACATTGCAAGTCCCACTTAAGAAATGAGCGCAAAATGATAGTATAAAAACTCATCATCAAGACATTCTGGACATACATGTACAATATGGACAATATGTAACTATGGCACACAGCAAGCAACAACAATATTTAAATATTAGAAGGACTCGAGAACAAAGCTTTAAGAACTATGTTCAATATTCGTCAAAGCATGAGCAATAGCTTCATGTATCTAGATATCAATATGAGAATAGTAATGCAGGAAGTCAGTATAGCATACAGTGTCAGAGGAGTATCACAGAATGAAGTCCTCTCATAAAAAATGCATAAAACCAACTATTTAGAAGATGGAGAATACAGTGGCTTATTACCATGGCTCCGAATAGACAAGAAAACACAAATGTTCTTTGTACTTTTATACTAGTATCTCAAACAAAAGTTTGTTGTTATAAAAATAAGCGAAGTCGTTTAATTAAAACTATGGTAATTTTTAAATTCATCGCCAGATTGTTGCAAATTCTTGATAGTTGCAATTTCAGTAACATTACTAGGTTCATTTTAGGAAGGTTAGAGGAAGGCGGAACTTATGAAGCGTTTGTTAGATGTCCTACAACATATCTAAAATATCACTCAAATATGTATTTAACAATATCACAAGGTATATAGTCCTATCAATGTTCTGGATTTTTTAGTGAGTGGGTTTACGCTGTATATAGATTCAGATGGATTGTTTCTTGATAAGTCATGAAGCCTTATCTGGTTTAGTTACCAGGTCGAATGATATTCATATTCTATCTATATATATATATGCATGAAATATTCTTGTCGGCAAGACAAACGGGGTATGATGATGCTGTTTGTGAATTTAAAAATCCAGAGTCCAAATAAGTCATAAACGTATTGAAACAAGATTTTTAAATAATCCTTGGGGTTTCTAGTGATTTGGCATACTTTGTGGTGTCAGAACTATTCATAATCGATGAAGCTTTACTCGGTGTAGTTACTGGTATGACTGGATTTAATATAACGCTTACATTGTTGCCTATAAACAATTACAAAAAGATGTATCTAGAGTGGGGTTCGAATTCTTGGGTTTAAAATCCAGAGTCCAAATAACTCGGTAGAGCGCTATCAAGTTATAGAAATAAAATTGGAACTTAAATGGTTCGACGCACTTGTTTTTAGTGATTGTTTTAGGAGTGTACCGTTATGTGGACCTAGAATTATTTATATTTGGTAATTTTCTTTGTAAAGTTGTACTCATCCTCGTTACTAAAGACTCTGAGTATAATAGTCCGACTACATTGTAGCCTAAAGATAATTATAAAAGAATGTAACCAGAGTGGGATTCGAACTTGGAATCTTCTTGGCAGCGCGACAAATGGAGTATTATGATTATACGTACTGTGATAAAAAATGCATACTGCAACTAATTCATGAGCTTATATAAACAAGATTCTTTTAAAAATCTATTGACACATATTTTATATTATTATGTAACAAGTAAAATGTACTTGAACACCATTCAATAAGTTAAATAAGCGGAAATAGAACGGATATGGCATAAAAGTACTGATTTACACATGTATAAGGGTTAAAATCACTAAATGTAGCTTAAAAAACATCCATTAGTTTGTAGTCGGAATGATAGTCGGTGGCTGATGAATAAAACTGCGATTTTTCACCCGTTTCAAGGAAAAGTCGCGTTCCAAGGCCCGACCTCTTCACCCCGTCCGAATTAGCTTCTCCGTATACCCGTAAAATATGTTATTATGCAATCCGAAGCCGGGAGGGTGTAATTTTCAGTTTACGAGCGAATTGTTGAGAGTGGGTCCTTCCCCTTGCCCCCTCAGCGTCCCAATCCGGACCACGGGCGATACCGTACCGATTTCTCGTCGCTGAAAATTAAGTTTCAGCGGCGTGGGTGGGGTGAGGGGCGCCGTAGTCGCGGGTGCGCCTCGATATTGCCACCGGCGACGAGTGAACCAGCACCACCGCCTCCTCCTCTCGACGAAAACCATAACTCTTCATTCTTTATAGTTCCTGGTATTGTGCCGCAGATTTTATTAAACAACGCCTGCCGGAAACCTGCAAAAGGCTCACCTGCGGACGTTATAGAATGCGCGATGTAAAGTACAAGCGTTTTATTATTCAAAATTACTGTTTTTATATATAGGATTCTTCAATAAAGGTAGGACGACGTTGAGATAGAGTGAAAGAAGCTGCGTGTGAGGTATTAACGAAATTATATTGTGATTTGAAAGACCTATGTACCAAATACGATATCTATAACAGCATAGTTCCTTTAAAATCGCTCTTTAAGGACGTCGATCACAATATCCGTTCATTGATACACAGTTATTAGTTAGCTAATTAATCTAACAGTTAATACAAAAGTACCTCTCGTCGCTGAACATTAGTTTCCAGCCAATACTGGAGTCTTAGCTACCATTGAGTTCGGAAACAAATTTTTTAAGTTTGTTTATAATCTTTGGGCTTATTCAATTATGTAATTACCATTTGGCATCAGTAATGGAATAATTAGCAATAGCTTAAACAGAAAAAGGAATTTTTATTTATATTTTTTAGGCGAATTATTAACGTTGATAGTTAAACCAAGGTCACAACATTACAACAACCTTGACCTTTACAATCATACAAAAAATTAATCTTTTTTAGGGTTTCTCTTTTACACACTGTTTTTTAACTACATCAAAAATACTTTTTTCAAGCTTTTTTTTATTTATTTTAAATGATTTAAATGATATTGTATTGCAATAGAAACTAAATAACCTGTAGAGTCAATTACTATTTTTCATATAACTTATAATCTGCCCGAAACTATTATTGAAGAATTCAAAATTCAAATAATCAGTTTGTTAAGTCTTACTAGGAAGAAGTATTTTGTAGTAAAATTTCCCCTAATTTTATAAAACAGAAAGTTCATGTTTGATCTAATGCTAACCTATGAACATATATTTTTAGTAAGTTTGCTTACCCAGAAAAGTTGGGTTCTGTTTTTTGTTGTCTGTTTTTGTATATACATTATATTTTTAACTCAAATTCTCAGTACTTCAGTGCAGATGATTTTTATTTCATAATTCTATCTATGCTATTATTGTCATCGTTACTATATAATAGATAAACTAGAGAAAAACCCTTACTGACTGAATAAAGAGTTAATATTAACCAAGCACTCTTATTTCTTTTCTTGTTTATTATGCACCTGATTTTGTTTACTAATAGAGAGTACATACTGCAACACAATTTGAGTTAAAATATTCGTTTTCAATATATATTTTGTGGAAGTAGTTCGAAATGAGTCTTATTCAAAAGTGGCGATATCTGGTGAATAAAGTGGTTGTAATAATTTTTCCATATAAGCAATAACATGCAACTTATAGATTCTTTGTAGTTTATGCTTGTATAGAGACTGATTCCTTAATTGTTGGTTTAAAATCTAAACTATTGTTTAAACTATTTCGGTAAGTAATATTTACTTATAATACAGCTATCTGTAACCTTTCAAGAGCGATTAATGATTTCTAGCATCGCTTTATTCTTTCCACCTTATACCACGGAATAAAATCTTGTGTAGAAAGCGTATTACTGATTATTAATTAACGAAATTATATAAAATACAATTTAAGAGTTTTCGTATAAATATATAGTTACAGAAGCGTTACATAATCCGTTGGAAGTCATTTAATAATTACTTAAAATTACCGCTCTCTAGAGATTCTCGAATTAGTTTGAACACATACTACTTAATTAGCATTATAGTTAATATCTGCTTACGAAGTTTGTATAGTTTGTATGTATTTTTTGTATAGTGTACGGTTTTTCTCAAAAAAGGTCAATTGCATGAAATTCTGCATAAAATAGAATGCACATAGCATTATCTAAGTCATATTTTTTGATGATATAACGTCATATATTTATATATATATATATATATATATATATATATATATATACAAACTATCTTAAATTAAATTTGTTTAGTTTTCCTCGCTTAATCGCAGAAACGAAAAAGAACGAACACAACTAACTGTTGTACGCCCTTAAACGCAAAGTGGAACAATTCGAACTATTCTTCTCTCTAAATTAGTGGCGGCTTCATCAACAAGATATTTAATTAAAACTTGCGTACCATCGCCATTCGTGGAGTGTGTCTCAAGACAAAAAGCGAGCGAGATATTCGAAACATTCGAAGGATACGTTTCTATTAAGTGATTCTACGTCTCCAGATAATTAATTATCTCTAACGGTGCGATTTAGTTCGAGGGAAGAGGAGGTTCGATGTTTTTGATGGGGGATTTTCGATATATTTAGTCATAGATCAGCATTGTTTTAAATTTAAAATCTAGTAGATTATCTTATTCAGTAGCTTCGTATTTATTGTAAGACTCGAGGATTCGATTAGTGATACCGAAAGAAGTCACCAAAGTTATCACAGTAAACATCCATTCAGAGAAATAAGTGGGATATGGCATTATAGAGGGAAAATTGTTGCTAAGACAGCAAAAAGGAGAATTATTAAACTCATAAACTTGATCAATGCACCATTTCGACTGAAATATGCCCCAGATATTTAGAATATGTCTGAAATTATCATGATTTAAAAACTTATGAAGCATATTACTGAAGTTTATTAATAAATATTCAACGATTGATCAGGGTGCATATAATAACAGATGTCAATGAAAAAGTTTATGAAAAGCATGTTCAACTATATTCTCAGATGTGTAAGCCTTCTATAAGGTTTGTTATGATGGTCCTTGTTCATAAACTACAGAAGATGTTACCGAATCAACACAATGAACTATTAAATTGTTATATTATAGCCGGAATGAGTCCAACTAGTGGAGGCATATTTTATAATAAAACAGGCTAAAGTAAGCAGGGCCCAATATTTTAAAACTATTTTACACATGTTATATATTAATACATTTGCTGATTATATTATTAGTCCAACTGAACAATTTTTTATGTCTAACTGCAGTGACAGTTTTATTTAATGTACCCTTATAAAAATAGAGTAACATTTTAAATGGGAAGATTGCCAATGAAGGATTCTTAAACGAATGTTAATGTGTGCAGTAGTAAAAGAGAGACAATTGAACATGATATCACTGGATATAGGCTCGATATATGCTAAGTTAAAAAACCTAATTGTAAATATTAAAAGGTACGACAACATTCCCACCTTATTTTACAGACATTGTCCCTGTTTATTAGATATTTCGATTGAAGCTGAACAATATGTATTTAAAATAGTGCCAGAAAAATGAAATAATTTATATCGGAAACTATTAATTTTGGATTAAAAATGCCAAGAATCTATTCAAGGTCTATTCAACTATTTCTACTTGATCAATAGTATGCAGTTGCTCTACAGGAATAAGAAAATATATTCTAACCTCCCTTTTTTGTTATTAATAAAGTATTAAGGTATACCTGTTTGTTTCATACTAGAAACTTTTACTAAATCATAATACCGCTAAGTATCTCGCAATGACCCTTGACGAAAAAAAATATACTGGTTAAATGATAGAAAATCCCAATTATCACTTGGGAAATCAAGAAAACATGAGGGAATATTTTATTCTTATGTAAATACCGATATATTGAAAGTCTTGAATAAAAATCAAATATAATTTATTTTACAAGTAGCGACCCGCCCCGGCTTCGCACGGGTGCAATGCTGATACTAAATTAAATACACTACAGAAAAAATATGAACGTCGTATATAAAAACATAGCGGCCCGCTCCGACTTTGCACGGGCATAAAATATATATGCCTATGTCACTCAATGAAAACATGATTAAAATCGATCCAGTATTTTTGGTTCATTCATTACTGCCCTTGGCCTGCACGCATTAAATTTGGAGTAAAACAATTCCTCTTCCCCTATACTTACTATGAAGATTTCCTGCTATCTTTGGAATATCTAAATTCATACAATTTTTATTACATTACACATTTTTAAACGCAAATTTTAAATTTGTAATATCTCCGAAAATATTTGTTTAATTTACATGCTGTAAGGAACCATATTGATCTATATTAATTGCACACTGTATTTAAGGTACTTAATTCGATAAGGATTAATGCCGTATTGCTTAAAATAGCTTCGTAAATAAGCCATTTTCTCACGTAAAAAGTAAACAATAAAAATGGTTAATGTGGGTTATCCCTAAAAGATAAACATATACCATCGCGGACTTTTTTGTAGACCTTTTTATGGTGTACAATACTGTAGTACATTAATTTGATCTAACTCGTAGGGTTAGGCAGCGTTTTTGCTAATTGCTAAATAAGCCTAAAAAAATAGGTTAATTTACGACATCACGTTAGAAACCTCTAAAATTAGCAATGTTGCCTTAGTATATTATGCATGTATTATACATATAAACCTTCCTCTTGAATCACTCTATCTATTGAAAAAAACCGCATCAAAATCCGTTGCGTAGTTTTAAAGATTTAAGCGCACATAGGGATATAGGGACAGAAAAGGCGACTTTGTTTTATACTATGTAGTGATTATAGTACATCAAAAAACTACAGTTAATTACATAGCCACAACAGTTTATCGGTTAGAGTTATAACCACTTATCACTATTGTTTTCAAGAATTTTGCATATGTTTGATAACCGGACGACCTTAACAGGCTCATTCGTTTACGTGTTCGAACTTATCAGACAGCATTGTGTCTCTTTTTAACTAGAATAAACTCAGAAGGAAAATATTGTCTGATTATGAACGATTATGAAAACAAACTGCCACCGGCAATACATTAAACATTTTGATGACGTATGATCACACCAACTTTGGATAGAATATATATGAGATTTAAGCTATTGTAAAGAGAAATTGTAGGCTAATGGGCAACGACTAGTAACAATATAATAAATAAAAAACGTATTTGATGATTAGGCAAGTATAAGTGTTTTAATACATTGCTCATTAAGTATGTGGTACAAATAAGAAAAACTTTTTTTTTAAATTAGATGGTTCTTTTTAAAATATCTATGTATAAAGAGGAAACAGATCGTCCAGTCATTGTATAGAAAAATTCAGTGTCCATGATGAGACACACTCAATTAAACGTTACTATTATTGTGCGTCTTTCGAAAACTCTTCTGGAGTTAATTAACACGTCACGTCTAACTACTATTGGATCTGTCTCGTGCACAATCCACGCCAATTACGCGAAAATGGATGTGTACCTGCATGAGAACCAGATTACTTAACCATCTGTCAATTATTCTAGTAAATCTTCCGCAGCGATGTGAGCGTGCGAATCAACTTCAGGCGGCAGCTGTAATTTGGGGGTTTGTCTTTTAATTAGTCCAATGTGGACCGGTGAAGGATCGGGGGATAGGGATATGAAATGGAGGCGTTTAGGAAATGGTAAGTGGATTAAGTTCGGGGGTTTACTTGGGTTGACGTATTCGCGTCAGACGTGTGATTATTTCGGTTATTAGTCAACCTCGGTGGGAGGGGATATCGTTTCTTGTTAGGGTTTTAGAAAATTCTGTCGACTGTTAAGCTAGTGAAGAGATATAGGAAAATGTGGATAGTGATTAAGATATAATTTATTTTAGGGTATAACATATTTAATTAATTTTACAAATTTGATTTGAGACTTTATTTTAAGAATTTTTGTGTATTTAAGAGTCGTAGAGACAGTAAGTACTGTCCATCTTTGACCATTATTTTATAGATTTCAGTTTAGAGATTAGATGTTATAGATGTATGAGTGTCAGTTCAGTGGGATAACTCTTGATGAAGCAAAGGTCTTCTGGGTCACGATGGAGGTCACAGGCCCGTATTTCAATACCCTCCAGCACCTATATACCTAATAGGTCAATTGAAAAGTCTCCAGCCTACCATAATAAAACAATTTTTTTTGCCAAATTAGTTTTTTATTCAACATAATTCCTTTCAAGGGTGTTACACTGATTATAGCAACCCTCCAACATTTTTGAACATCTGATAACAGGAAATAGTCGCTGGGGGCCAGATTTGTTGGATTTTTGACACTGTGCATGTCTTGGTGAAGCAGCACTTTCTTTTTCTTCAAATGAGGCCGATTTCGTCCCTCAAACGGCCCAATAACGCTATGTTGATCGTGCTTCCTTTTTCAAGGTAGTCAATGAAAATTATTCCATGCGCATCCCAAAATACAAACGCCAAAACCTTGCCAGCCGACAGTGCATTTTCCCACGCTTTGGAGCGGGTTCATTGCGTGCAGTCCACTTGGATGACTGTCGATTGGACTTCGGAGTGAAATGATGGAGCCATGTTTTATCCATTGTCACATATCGATGCAAAATCTCTGGTTTATTGCGCTTGATCATTTTCAAATACTACTCCGAATGATCAACCTGTCGTTATTTTTGCACTCACTTTGCACAGAGCTTTTTCATACCCAAATATTCGTGAATGATATGTTTACTTCATTATACTGAGTGTGTTGATATCTTTAGAGTGTCTGCTATTTCATCCAATTTCAATTTACGGTCATTCAAAATCATATTATGAATTATTAAAATGTTTTCGTCGGTAACAATCCCTTTTGGGCGTTCACTGCGTTCACCGTCTTCGGTGCTCATTTCGCCACGTCTAAACTTAGCATATCAATCCTTGATGTTTGATTTTCCTCGGGCAGTGTCCGGAAACTCGGTATTAGACCAAGTTTTTGCTTCAACTGTATTTTTTCCCTTCAAAAAGCAATGTTTTATTAACAGGCAAAATTCCTTTTTATTAATTTTTTTCACAATAACAAAAGTTGTTTCTATCAAATTTATACACGCATACTGTGGCCGATATCTCTAATTTCAACGTATGACAGCTCTATATAGTTCTAGATAAAATTAACAATTTGTATTTCCAATATTTGGGTGAATTGTTCAAAACATAATATTAACCGTGGCGATAAAAAATAGTCACTCATTTAGAAGGGTATAAAAACGAGTGTTACCCTACATTACGTGCCATTCGACTACAAAAAAGCCCCATTATAACCTCGATATTCGTCAGGTATGATGTCGTGTGATTATTTTTAATATTTCGACCAGATTCGGGCAATTTCGACCTACGGCCGTCATTATTTAGTGGATCCGCGCACGCTTTTAAAGGCGTATGTTTTATATCGTCGGACGATTTAATGCCGGCCGAGCCGGATCCACTGCATAAATAATAAATATTGGCGATCGTTCAATCATTAACGCGACCGTAATGAAGGCCGATTTGCTATAATTACGTCAGTCGCGCTGTCAACGGCCCGGTGAATTATTGCTAGATTTCCTGCTACTGGAGTTTCCTGTAATTCTCCGCTATCCATCGCTCGTACTTTTCCGGCGAGAGGCTTTTTATTTTTCGGACACGATCGAAAATGAAAAGTAAATGAAACGATTCGGTCTATTCACGAAACAACTACATTAAGAGGTCGCTGATGGTTGAGTTCATCGAAGGATAATTATTGCACTTTTTAGTATCAATTAGTTTGCTTTATTTGACGCCCTGAAAACATATACAGGTTCAATTTTCAATAATAGTGTGGAAAAAGTAAAGCAACGTAATCGGTGTTACTAATTGCTTTTATTTACTTAAAAAATATCTGATTTTGGCTAAGGATGGATGTTATATAATTAGTATAGTTTTCTTATCATCTTGAGAAATATCAAGGAAATCAAACTAAATGGGATTAAATTTGACGTCAATTTCATGTATAAAAGTAATCAACAAAATTTTGTTAGTATTAATAACGTAACATAAGTGCCCAATTCTAATATGATAGAATATTCGGGAATGTTATTGGACGCATATAAAAGGTGGGGCAAAAGTCTCGCTACCATTGATATGGCATTATTCCTCTGGGTGGAAATAATGGAGCGATTATTTTCAATAAATATTAGGCGCATATTTATCCACAATTAAATTTAGACGTCTGCACAATACAATGGTTAAAGCAAAACTGAGCTAAACGTCACATAACCAAACAGTAGCGGGACTTTTGCCCCATCTTATAAATGTGAAGAAAAAGGAACTGTGTATCATATTTAGAAAAAATGTGTTGAGTATTATTTCAACTTCTAATCTATCAATATATAATACAGTTCTTTTTAATTACTTTATAAGGAAAATAACTTTTTTCAATAAATTGCCTATTGGGAAATAATTATTTCTTAGTTATAAGAAATACTGAAGTAGTTTCCTGTGTAAAATATCTTAGTCAAAAATCTATATCCATCTAGTCTAGGTATTTTACTGCTATCAGAAACATTTAACTGACTAGCAAGTCAACTGAACTGTAATACTAACACTTTTTTCCAGTACTTAATACAGTAACACTTAATAACACGCTTAAGTAATTAGCCGAACCGACCAAGGTGCAGTAGCTTTTGGTTCTCTAAGATGGTGCGTATAGAAGTAAAGAAGTATTATTATCGACTAAAAAAAGAAATTTAGTATTTTCATAAAAGACTAAAATCAGACCCTTTCAAGAGCTTGTCGTGTCAATTCAAGACTTCGAGACAGACTTTGTTACTGTTTGATTAAAGTACGGTCGAGATCCTTCAAATGCGATGTTTGAGGCGAAGTTTACATGTATCTCTCTGAAATCATATTAGAAATGAAGTCATTCGCTTGAGATGCGACCATCTCAGCCACCAGAGCACAGTTAAGAAAATACAATAGGGTATATTTAGAGGTGCAGATTACAATGATTTGGATCAAGACACACTGAACAGCTCCGTAAAAGACATGGATTAGGATCATCGAAAACTATCTGAAAAATAGGAGACTGATATTATCCGAGGCCAGAGCTGTGACCTATTGCGCACTGTGACGGAACTTTGTAAAGACTGTTGGATATCAGCACCATAATGGTTGAGAAGTAGACACTCTTCGCAGGAACCGGCTATGGATTGATGGATGATGATAATATCATAAGAAAATATATAAAATAACGAGAAATGAACAAGTTGTTACGAATCAAACCGATTCAGACTAGATCTGTCCATATAAATTTCACAACTAAAATAAATTAACTCATGAATGAATAAATTACTTTGAGATATACTCGTTATGGGTTCTGAAGGATGCAGAACTTCATTAGAAACCTAGTATGTAGCATAGACTATAGCACGTTTTTGAACCTTTGAATGATGGCTACATAAGTATCGATTTATACAAGTCAATACATTTAGTTTAGTTAAAGTCCCAGTTGTTCTTGTTCAGCAAGTATGTGCCAATATTCACTGACTAGCATTTATTCTACACAAAGTAAATTTTATTTGGGTAGTTCTTTTTCTCTGACTTTAATACGTCTTCACGTCTTTTTTGTCGTCTTCACATGTTGCTACAGTAGTGATTTTTGTAGCGGTGGGTAGATTAACAGTATTGCTTAAAACATATACAGTAATGAGTTGATATTAGGCGCATTTAAGTTGCTGAAATCTTCTATTGGAGATAGGATTAATAATCTTCTATAAAAGATCCTGTTACTATCTCTCTGATAATTTTAATTCACCGTTGATCGATATTAAACAATTACAGTGACACAACCCGAAACACACAAACACACCCTCATCGCGACTGGGTCTTATGTGATTGTAAATCGTCCCAAATCGATGATAATAAAAAAAGATTCACTCGCAATTCCCCCGAACTTCAACGCCGTCAAATCCACGCTCCAGCACTTATTCCGCAGTTCGCTTTTATTGTCCTCCCCCGCTTCCGCGCGCTCGGCTTTTTTACGAGTCCTTCACAAAAGTCCGATAAAAGTAAAAATTTAAATTAACTTCCCGACCAGTGTACCGACGCGGGCTCCAACGCCGACCTGGGTGTCGTTAAATTTTTGGTTTAATATAAGTTTCGTCGCGTCCTAATTCCTAACAAGTGTCAACGCGATCTTTCTCTTCTCGTGGGGGACGGGGGACGGGGGCGATCGCCCTCCCGACTCTCCCTCCACATTCTGCCACCGCCACCGCAAATAAAAACTCGACCTTTTACGGGATTAAAAAATTGTCTAGTGTCGGCCGTCCGAAGGAATTTTTTTAATTTAAACTTGTGTTAACGACCGCGTCTATATCTTCCGCTATAAATGGGACGTGGAGGAGGAGGGGAGGAGAAGGTTGAAGTGTGTTTTCTTTTGGATTCTTTGTTCCCAGGGACGTAGTAGTAAATTAAACCGGCTTAATTATGGGGGAAGCATTGGGGAACAGCATTTTTTTAAGCTCGAATGATGTGGTGTCATGTTGGGCGTTGTTTTTCATTGATGAGCACACGTTTAGGGTTGTGAATTAATTTTGACGGTAACTTATTTTATTTCGCACCGAGTGCTTCTGTCATTAGATGTATACTTCTTATTATTTGTCTATTTTGGTGATATTTAAATTATATTTTTAATAAGCAACTGTTCAATGTTACCAGAAATTAAAAAAAAATCGTTATGTTCTACTAATTTTACACTACCGTTGAAGTGTATATTAACACCAGTATCCTTTTCTTTTGAACTAACACTATAGTACACTAGTTTAGTTTGTATTTCCTAATGTCAGGTTCATGTTGTCAAGAAGATGGCCACAAGAAACTGTCATAAATTTTCATGGCATTTTTAATATTTTTGTCTATGCCCATTCTCAGTCTTTATGGGGATAAATATATCTGAAGAACTACGTAGTGTTGTATACTTTGTTCCGAAATCGCTAAATTAGGTCATATTCTTGGTAAAACTTCATATCCGCATGCTATATGTCAACATAGCTCAATAATTTATTTACTTAAAGGTATTTTGGGTTAAAGGAAAAAAGCTCCCTTGATACACACTAGTTTACTATAAATTAAGGTAATGAACGCAATGAACTATATGCAATATATTTATAAATCTTAATTCACACACACACTGAGCCCAGCATTGTATGTTCTATGTCGCATCAAATTAACAACAACAACCAGTGAATATATTACACCTCTTTAACTCTAACTATAATTTTGAATAATTGAGAGACCTTTTCAAACGGTACAAAGTCCAGATTATAAGGTGGGTTCATCTAAATTTCTAAGCCAGAGTCTCTTAATTTCTGACTCAACCAGTATGGTACATGACTCCAAAAATGGACATTTCGACGACTTAAATTCGTTTTGGTGCAGCAGTTTTATTGCACCATGCGACATGAAATATAATGATTTTGCATGATGTGCTTAACATCAAAAATTTCATCTTCAACATCAAAAACCCCACCAAATTTTCCATGAGTTTTCACTACATCTTTCATTATAGGGAAGTAAACCAAGAATATATATATATATATATATATATATATATATATATATACATATATATATATATATATATATATATATATATATATATATATATATATATATATATATATATATATATATATGTGAGGTTATAGAATCGCTAATTTCAGAGCATAATAACTTTTGACTGAGTAAGCCTTTACAAGACGTTACTTTTACATAAAGAATAAAAAAAAATAAAAGCAGAAAATTTTAAAGTCTTAAAAGACGTGAAATTAAAATAGTGTCTCAAGATATTATTCATTAATAAAATTTAAACATAATTAATAAACAGATTGTAAATATTAGACAATATTTTCACTATAAATGACAAGAAATTAATATAACTTCAAAATTTAAAGGAAAAAATAGTATATAGTTATAATTGTGAAATGAATACATAAAATTCATTTATTCAACTATCTCATACTTATAAAAATTGACCGAATTATTGGTTTATACCGATCGCGATATCTCTATATCGACACGCTGAAAAACACCAATTGCAATTTTAATTAATAAAGCGAGCGTTTGCAGCTGGAAAAAAACTGTCAGTTTCGAACTCGACTCAGCTCGTTTACGGTTTGAACAGTTTTAAATTAAAAAACGTATTCCGCGCTGAAAGTAAAACGAGACAAAGAATTAATCGAGGGAAGAAAATTGTTTAGTTTCGTCCGCTATATTTAACCAGAACAGGTTTTTAAAAATATCTCGGTTCCGTACATTTTGTGTTTAAATAATATAAATTTAATTTCAGCATTTTAACCAAAACAAAATTCTGGAGAAATCTAGCATTAAATTTATACACTTTTAAGCTTTTACGGAACAAATACTGTGCCATGAGAAAGTTTGAATTGGTACTAAGGTTTAGGTAGTTCACAAAATACTGCTAAAATAGTAATATATATCAATAAATTTATTATGTATTATCTACAATTAAAAAATTGGTAAAATATGATTGGTTTTATAAATATTCACAGTGCAGTAATCAATGTGATATAAACTTCTTACAAATAAAAAAGTATAATATATAAATTGGAACAAAGAAGAATTCCCCTGATAATTTATAATCATATTTTCCAGATTGAAAAGAACCTTAACGCCTGTGGGCGATTTCCAGAAAAAGCGAATTGAATTGGAACCTTTATGATGAGGTAATTTTAGCAAAAAAAAACTTACACAAAAGAACTATTTTATTATAATATATTATATGTTTTATAGACTAACAACTTGTCTTTTAATATGCTGTTTAGAAAAAATATATCGAATTGTAATTTTCGAGGTCTATATGTAATGTGAAATAATCTAGAGGGATTTTTCAGGGTTGCCAATGCCAATTTAGTAAATTCCCTAAACTGGGGACAAAAATTTGCTAACACACCACACATTCCCCTCAAAATAAAAAACTCAACAAGTCTCAACCGTTTATATAATATTTATTTTGTATTTTTTCATAGTACAAATAAATAAAGGAATAGAGCATAATGAATTTTAACGTAACATTTTTTCCTTATCTTTCTTTCAAGCATGTTACTTGATGGGTTAAACCTGACATTGTCACAAAATTTCTTAACTTATTTCCTTGTTATCATTAAAAACACCATGGAATCTGTATTTGTAGATTGCGACTGTTTTATAGTGTTTGAGGACACCAAATAACTCTACCAATTCCTTAAAAAAACGGGAATATTAGTTGAATACTTGTTTCCACAAGTCTTTTCAGCAGCGTCGTCAGGGATCACTGAAATCAAGTCGCTTGATAATGTCTGACGTTCTCATGTTCTTTTTTATTCGTTTTTTCTTTATTCTTTTTGCAAATTCTTCAGTAGTCTTCTGTCAAATACGTTTTTAATTTAAAGTACTATCGTAGCACACGGTATGTATTATGGGTTGTGGAAATATTCTGTGCGAACTAGAACTAGAACTGTTTTCCATAATGGTTGTCTGCGACCGACCTTAACATTGAAAATTATAGTGATATTATATAAATGTATTACCGATTGCCAAAATAATATGTTATTATTTTATTAAAGTACATATATAAAATTTATATAAAATGTTATAATCATGCCAAAATGAACAATAATGTTATATATTTCAAATATGATACTAAAGTATTGAAATGTATATCTTACCTGCACTTACTATTTCTCTGCACAATGACACACCGTTGAAATTGACAAGATTTGATACGGTTAGAGTTGAAAATATTCAAAATTAAATTACCATACTAGTAATTTTTAATTTATTTGAGGCTTTTAACCTTTCTATAGATCGAAACTGCTTTTTCTACCCAAGAAATCAATCGAACTTTTTTCGTTTCCTTTCTCGAGGCCTTCCATGAATACCAAGTGGCCTTGAAGCTCCATTTTCGTTCGCAATTAATTCGGAACGAACGCCGGCCGACGCAAAAACTTTCGAACCCTTTTTTTTGGGCACTGTCGTCCGGCTTTAATTAAAAATCGCTTTCCTATGCCGATCCGACGGGGATCGCGGGGAAGGAACCGGTCGCGGGATCACGTCCCGACGCGTCTCCACGTATAAAAATCAACATTCCCCGTTCCCGGGGCCCCCCGATCGGGAGCACAATGGCCGATACTGGCGCGGTCCGAATCACAATGCGCTATCTGATTCTGGCGAACATGTGTTTCGCGACCGGTTTGATATATTGCGGTCAGCGCCGCCTTTGTACGGATATCTCTCGGCGGATTCGAACAATGTTAGAAATATGGCCGCCTCCATTCTTTCTCCGCTAACGCCAAATTCAATTTCACTCCATCCACACACAATATATTTTCTCGCGCAAAGAATGTACCTCATTACGGCCGGAGAATTCTATACAGTTTATATTTGTTGGTCTTGTCGTTATACACGACCGACATATATATTCCCGGCTCTTTTCTTTTTCACAATAGAATGAATTACGGTACACCTTTTATACATAACTAATTTTCTCCGGATCAAATTATATACTAAAGCTTATAACAACTGTATTATTATTTTAATTGAATATTATTAACATGCTACGCTTATTGGTCGGTTAATAGCAGTATTATTTGGTAGTATAACCTCGATAATATGTTCTCAGAATAAATGTAGATTGCCTGTTTATATTATTGTTATACGTGACCGGCAAATACATTCCTGGAACTTTTTTGTTTTCATAATAGAATGAAGTATGATACCCCTTTTAATATACTGTATGCTTATACCAACTTTACTCTTGGTTTAGTTGAATAATATTAACAGGCTATTAAATATCTTTTAGTTACCATACTTTAGGAAATGATAGAGAAACAAGTTAACAAGTATTGAGGAATATTTAAGTGCTCGAAATCGCTTATTGGTTGGGCAATAGCAGTATTTTTTGGTAGTATATCCTCGATATATGTTCACAGAATTGATGTATGTGGATGCTTGTTGGTATTATTATTATACATGACCGGAAAAATACATTTCTGGGTCGTTTTGTTTTCATAATAGAATGAGCTATGATTTACCTTTTATACATAACTAAATTTCTTCGGATCAAATCATATTTCAATGCTTTTAGAATGCGAATAGAATTAAATTTTTTGTAATTATGTCCATATATTCACTTATTACTGTTATTATATTATTATATTTTAAGATAACAGTGTTGATATTGATATTATAGGAAACTGATAATGTATATTTTAAACGCACTAGAACTGTTTATTGCAGTATAAATGTAAAAAAGGTATAGTTAAAGTTTATACAGAAAGAAACAAATAAAAAAGTCTATATGGAATCAAATTAATGCGTTAGAGTCGAGCTTTGAAAGAGAAATGGTTAAGCGGTAATGTGAGAAAGCGATTTTATAATACAATAAGGCTTGACTACTAAATTGATATTTGTTTCCTTGCTCTATAATGTCTTTGAGATACATAATTGAAAAGTTAGAGAAACATGACAAAAAGAAAAACTAATAAGGAACATATTTACCGTATATAGTAAAAAACTATACCTAATTAAATAAAAGATGTAAGTTCAGATTTTTAAAGATGCGATAAAAATGTTATGTGATATATAATTATGATATAGGTAAAGGTATGTTTGAAAATACTTTATTTATATTCAAACAATTTTTCACAACAAAAACATTTATATTTACGCCAAGAATTTTCGAACACAGCCATTTTCTCTTCATAACTTCATGATTCCTAACCCATTATTTCGAAAATCTACGTCTACGACCCCTCTAACTTGTTGCTGTTCTTTTTTCTTTCCTCCAAAACGCCCCGACAATTTTACAATTAATAATAAGCTCTACGATTGCATCGGCAGGGGAGGATTACGGTCCTAACTCCCCCTTTCCGCCTCACCCCGGACGTCTTACCTACCTGGAAACTTTTTAATTTTGAAATTAACTGGAATCATGGCCGGATTAGCTCGATCCCGAATGCTTTCCCTAAACTTTTTGTATTAAATTTGAACCCCCCGAAGAATAATTATATCCAACTTTTGTAGGCAATATTTTATTTTTCCCAGCTGAGGCATATTTCATCAGGAAAATAGCGTGACTGAAGAATAGGCATTTTGCAGATGTGATCTTTATAATGATGTTGATAACAACGGCTCTTATAATGACTATTAATTAAGTATTCTGAAACGTAAGATATTTTTAAAAGGCTGCAAAATAAAAAGAGTCCGATGATTGGGTATCACATGATTTAAGAGTGCGAAATTTTATGAACCGGGTACCTATTGTGAATAGCTGTTGAAGCGATACGAAATCGAGATATTTTTGAGAAGAACTGATAAGGTCTGGTGAAAAGTGAATTATATACGACAATAATGCGTAAAAAAATTGAAATCTAAGTATGGAGAATCATCACAAATTGTTGTAAAGTCAGTTTTGATACCAAGAAATGTGAGTCTTCCACCAAAATAACACTAGACTATCAAACATATTTTAGAGATTTGGCAAAAATCGAGATAATGAACATGAATCATCAATAATGAAAAAATAGTGAAGAAGAATAAGATAAGTAAGTTCAGCTCTCCCACTCACCGGGGGTGCTGTTAAAATATGTTCTCAATTCTTGAATTTAATAATAGGCATATATCGTATAAAACAGCAGTTTGAATAGCCACTGAAACTGTTAGCGGAAGTTATTTATCAGTTCTGTGTATTACGCTATTGACATATAAAATAAATGCTCCATATGATACTTGCCTAATTGACATAATTAACTAAAATGTGTAACTTAAACTGTCGAAGCAGGTTAAAATCATCGAAGGAAATAGAATGAACCATGTGATATGTGTGATTTATGGAATCAACAACCGAATAGATGTTTCTGTTCAGTAATTGTTATTAATATATGGTATACACAAGCAAGATTTGAGATTTCTTCGTAGCTCTAAAACTTCATTTAGATAAAATGACACGATTTATTGTACTTAAAGTATTATTCATCGTAAACCACGACACCATAGTTCTATGTTAGAGACATGCATACTTTTTTCGAATTTTGGAATGTATAAAAGGACCGACCATTTTTGGTATTTCGATCATTAGAAGTGAGATCCTTTATTAACTAAATTGTGAGTTAAAGACTAGAATAAGCTGTATTTGGAAGAAGCAGTGTCTCGTGAATATAACAGGCAGCATTTCCATGAAGATTTCCATTAATTTCCAAGGTGAGATTTAATTGTCATTATATTATTATTTATATAAATACTAATTAGTAGCTTATTGTATTAGCACTACAAAATAAATCAGCATTATATGACAAAATATCATTATTAGTGTTGAGGTACAGTGTGCAACTGTGAGTATATAAGGATATTCATATAAGAGCAAAGTTTTACAACAATACAACAACAGCAAAATGGGGAGACCTGCAAGGAATTGAGGGTATCTATAGTTAGTGAAGATTATTGCTAAAAACGTGCCAGAGTGAGAATGGATCCATCAATTGCTGATCCATCAATATTATTAATCCATAGCCACATTTTGGTGAGAGCCTTTACTTTTCTACTACGCTGTTGTTGGCGTCGAAAAACTATTTTCAGATCGATTTCTTTGGGTTTGGTTTATATGTCTTTTGGAGCTGTTCGGTGTTCCATTCAAAAGTGATGGATTTATTTACTTTCCATTTGATATACATGTCTAGACCATTGCAATCTGCGTTTCTGAATTTGTTCTTCAACTATACAATGATCTTGAACATCCTAAAGTAATAAATTTATAATTAAACACGGATAATTTACTTCAAGTCTACGGATTTCAGACTGTAATAGTGTCATACAGAAAGATTGGTAGGGAAAAAATTCGAGAGAGGCAGATATTAGGCTTGATTCTGTTTTCTACACGATCTTAGAGAAGCAAAAGCTGAAAAGCTTGGTGGATTCAATTTGTGACGTCAACAATAGACTCCACTTTCTTCGAAAGTGATATGGCTCTGTATTTCGAACTATATCATGAAGAATACTTGAAGCCTACATATTTGTATCTACTAGTATATCAATGGACATCAGATCGATCAAGGAGTTTGTAGCATCATCATTGAAGGTAATGTATGTTTTTAAAACCTTTTTGGATAATTGCGTTCACTACCATGATAAAAAGCAATGGAGGGACGACATCTGATGTGGGAACATCAGCTCGGATCTCAAAGAACTCTCACAAATCACTCCTCACTCGCGTATGGCTAATACAACTTTTTTAAGATGATTCATAGTTTTGAGATTTGAGCTCTGAAGTGCAATAATATTATTCAAACATGTGCATTGTTCGTATAAATATAAAAAATATATTGCAGATTAATTATACTACTTGCTGATACTTTTTTTGGAGTATATCTCGGGAGATTCTTGTTTATTATATACGATGCGCTATTCTCATATAGCAAATATGACGCAAAATAGTAAGAATAATAATAACGCGAACAATTAAGCGAAAATAACACAGTACAGTAAACGTTTTACGTCTTAATTAACTTTAGCCGAACGTATGTGTATGGCGTTTCCGACATCAAATGTAGTAAAAGCTCGCAGCTAAATGAGACAAAAGAAAATAAGAACGGTACGGCCGGCAGTAAAATATCCAGAACGTCGATTGGTCCGCGCTTTTCTCCTCCGTCGCCTTGAACTTAATTGTGACGTCTGTCGCCCGATGCCGCTTGCTCGTACTCGTAGACAAATAGCGTCGTGATATTTGCGAAACCTTCACAAGCGAACGGCTCGAATCCTGTTCTTTATATCGCGCAATATCGATATAATTTTCCGGGGCTGTTTGTTTGTTAAATTAAATACGGGCAATGGCGGTACGCGAACACCCCCCCGTCCCGTAAAGTTTCCTCGCCGGGGTAAATAGCGCCCCCCGTTTCCATTAAAGCTCACGGTTCGCTTAAATCGATGTTTTTTTATTTCAGATATTTTACATCCAGCGCTCTCGCAGGGCCTCCTGCTCGTCTGCGATAGTCTTTAATCTTCCACATTACCGGAATTTCTCGTGGTATTATTGGCGAGGAGAAAAAAGTGCGTTTCCATTTCAAATCTAGTTCTAGAGGACACTTTTGTTTGCTTGTTTTTGTCTGGTATCTTTACGAAGACACTAGAAAATTTCGCTTAGTTCTCTATAAACATTTCATTTATAAGATTTTAAAAATTAATTACGATGGTATAATTTTCACAATTGAATGTATTTGAACATCCGAACATTCGTTCATATCGTATAGTCACTTTAGGTGGAAAGTTTAAACCTTTTTCATGTAGTAGATATATTCTGAAATCTCTGTTATCAAAAAGGTTGATTTAAAATTCAAACTTATATTAATAAAAACATAGAAACTTTATATATTTATAAATATATTTTTCTATATATTTTCATTCGTGTAAACATTTCATTTACAGGGTTTTGAAATTTAATGACAATAGTATCGTTTTCATAATATAATGAGGTACGAAACGCCTTTTATACATAATTAATTTGTGCGTTTTTACACTGTATCAAATCATATCGACACTGAAAATATGACCATACAAGCTCTCCGAGGGGGAGTATATTCATGCTTTATTGTCTTGTTACTTTTTTATTTCCTTTAGCTGTTCGCAGATTCGCTTTTAGATCCTAGTCCTATTAGAAATTGGTAATTAATATATGTTATTAGTATATTAGAACTAGTTATTCCAGTACAAATATCAAAAAACCTCTTTGGGTTCATGGTTCACCTAAATCGATGCTCTTTCCGAATATTTTACTCTCGCAGGGTCTCCTGCTCATCTGCGATTGTCTTTAATCTTCCACATTACCAACATATTTCGCGTGGTTTTACAGGCGGATAAAAAAAAACGCGTTACCATTTCAAATCTAGCTCCTCGTTCGCGATTGAGGCCTTGGAGAAATTTAATTTTGTTTACTTGTTTTTATGCGATGTCTTCGGCGAAATACGAACGCTCTTCTATTGCTACGCTAAACCTCCGTCTCGCTTAATATTATGGATGTCTGTTGAAGGACCGTGAAAAAATAGTACTTTATATTTTCATGAAGCTACGGAATATGTTGGATACCGTATGAGACTCAAAGGATAAACGAACTCAAAAAGTGGTTACACGAATTTCTATTTAAAATATAACAAGTATATATATATATATATATATATATATATTTTTTTTTTTTAAATAATCTTGGTGTGATGGTAACATAAAGATGCTTCATTCCAACCACTTGAATATAAACTTTTAATGGAGCGTCGAACTAATTTTTAATAATACATCAGCCTTAATCTTTCAACTGTAACTTTAGAACAACCCAAGCCGTACGCGAAGAACCTTAATAAACATACTAAAGTCGAAGGAGCGTTCCTCGGAAGGTCCGGGGCCCGATACGCCACAGCAGAAATATCCGAAAAACACCGACAGCCAGAAGCCAAAAATTAATTATTTATACAAAAGTTCGGCGCGGGGATGGGGCTAGGGGGAGGGCGTGGTCGAAGCTGCCAGGATATTAAACGAATTTGAATGCGAACGGTACCGGCCGCCGACGCGTGGATTATTAAACCTTCAAGTTATTGTATTTAAAGTTTTAAATGAAGAAGTAACGATATCGCGAAGAAAAGTTTCGGATCGGAAAGGCTTAATGGCGGGAGGAGAGGGGTGGCGGCGGCTTTAGAGGGTGAGGATCTTTGAGGGCGGGGGATACGTCGTGGGGACGCAAGTTCAATTTCTCGCCGGAGGCGCGAGTGGGGACAAAGTCGATTAGGCTTAACAGGATAAGTTGCAGCTAATTGTACTGAACACAAATCATACCCTTAACTCTAATTGAAATCACTAGTCTTATTACTAGTGACGAAGGATCATAACGTGATATATTGTGGTATGGGTATAATAATTTTCAAGAATTTTATTATTGTTTCAGCTACGAAATGTTTATTCAATATCAATATTTCGATTAATATTGTTATCTACAAGATATGAGTATAAACCAAACAGAATAAAATAAACTCCTAACATTACAGAACGGCCTGTATGCTCTAAAAATCAAAATAAAATATCAATTAACATACAAAAGCTCTAAAAATGTTAATCAAGAATTATCACGGACCTATAATCATCTACTTAACTAAAATCTACTAATATATCTACTAACAACCAGTAGTCCTTATTAATAACAACGGAGTATCATAACGTGATATATTGTGGTATGGGTATATTGTCTTTCAAAAATTTTATTATTGTTTCAGCTACGAAATGTTTATTCAATATCAATATTTCGATTAATATTGATATATACAAGATATGAGTATAAACCAAACAGAAAAAAATAAACTCCTAACATTACAGAATGGCCTGTATGCTCTAAAAATCAAAATAAAATATCAATTAACATAAAAAAGCCCTAAAAAATGTCAATCAAGAATTATCACGGACCTATAATCATCTACTTAACTAAAATCTACTAATATATCTACTAATAACCAGTAGTCCTTATTAATAACAACGGAGTATCATAACGTGATATATTGTGGTATGGGTATATTGTTTTTCAAAAATTTTATTATTGTTTCAGCTACGAAATGTTTATTCAATATCAATATTTCGATTAATATTGTTATGTACAAGATATGAGTATAAACCAAACAGAAGAAAATAAACTCCTAACATTACAGAACGGTCTGTATGCTCTAAAAATCAAAATAAAATATCAATTAACATACAAAAGCCCTAAAAAATGTTAATCAAGAATTATCACGGACCTATAATCATCTACTTAACTAAAATCTACTAATATATCTACTAACAACCAGTAGTCCTTTTTAATAACAACGGAGTATCATAACGTGATATATTGTGGTATGGGTATAATGTTTTTCAAAAAAATTATTATTGTTTCAGCTACGAAATGTTTATTCAATACCAATATTTCGATTAATATTGTTATATACAAGATATGAGTATAAACCAAACAGAAGAAAATAAACTCCTAACATTACAGAACGGCCTGTATGCTCTAAAAATCAAAATAAAATATCAATTAACATACAAAAGCCCTAAAATATGTTAATCAAGAATTATCACGGACCTATAATCATCTACTTATCTAAAATCTACTAATATATCTACTAATAACCAGTAGTCCTTATTAATAACAACGGAGTATCATAACGTAATATATTGTGGTACGGGTATAATAACTGATTTTGTTGCAAAAGTACTTATATTCAATAACTTTATTATTGTTTCAGCTACCAAATATTTATTCAATATTACTAGTGTAAAAACTTACCACAAGTTCAGAAATGTGGATTACATCGCTTGTCAATATCGAAGTAATACAATTCTGGTCACCAGAATAGGACACAGGTTCAAATGAATCAAACACTTTGATCTTGTGTTAATACACAATAGTAGAATTAATACATAAACATTATTACACCAGAGACTAAGAGAGGGCCGATGGGTCCTAAATATATACCTAGATTTAATTCAATGTAAAGACTAATTCTAGGTTAGGCGGAAATGATTATTAACAATGTAATAAACCGATTTAAATAAAATGTAAATGCTTGAAGCTGGAAGTATTAAAAAGCTCTATATTAGTATCTAGGAGCTTGTTTTATGAGCTTTACACTGAATAAACAAATATTTTTCTAATGCTTCTTTCACTGTATGAAAAAAAACATGGAAGGGTGTTCCATGATTTTACCGTAGAATCAAAGATGCGTGGTTTAAACAACATATATGTAACTAATATGTACGTACTGTTATATGTCTACAGTATTAAGAATGAAAAAAAGACACTCCTTCATTTATCAATCCGTAATATATGCTTTCGGGGGCTCGTCATTAGAGACCCTCCGGGTTTTTGAAATTAGATTTGTAGTGAATTTCCTTAATGGCTTCGGACTGTTCTCTCGCAAGAAGAAAACTTGAACTTTGCTCATTTTCCCGGCATCTGTTTTCCTTTAGACACGCACGGGTCCGTATTGATCTGGAAGGACCGGGCGCTTTCGTAGCGAATGACGATAGTCGTTACGGCGTTGGGGAACGTTAAAAATTCGACGCTCTAGTTCGCTAATGAACTCAATGGGCAGGTGAGCAGCGGAGATTACGAATTTTACCTGGTACATATACAAGATGCTTTAAAAAATATACATGAAAAGCCAGAAATCTCACATAATGCAATGCAAGTGTACGTAAATAATAAATACGTAACTTTACCGAATCTTTCTGGCAACATGGTGATATTGTGTCAAAAAAATTATATTTACATCAAATACAATACTACCATATTGTTAACCATGTATTTTTACCCAAGTAGTATAATTTACAATAATCTGTCTTTGATTAAACTAGAGTTATAATGAAAAGTCTGAGAATGGCTGAAAATCGCGATTTTTTCTGAGTATATATATGGAAAAATTGTAAAAAAAGTTTAGATCTCCAAATGGGCTAAAACTTTCATTTCCGGTCAAAAATATGATGGGAAAAAATAATACGATTATTGTTTTCAGCATAGAGTGAATAGTTCTTAAGATATTGGTAAAATATGGGTTCATAAAATTTTCTTGTAAAAAGACGTTTGAGCCAAATATCTCTAAACTTTCTAATTTACATCAAATATAATGCTACCATATTGTTAACCATGTATTTTTACCCAAGTGGTATAATTTACATTAATCTGTCTTTGATTAAACTAGAGTTATAATGAAAAGTCTGAAAATGGCTAAAAATCGCAATTTTTCCTGAGTATAATAAAAAAATTAAAAAAAGTTTAGATCTGCAAATGGGCTAAAACTTTCATGTCCGGTCAAAAATATGACGGGAAAAACAATACGATTATTGTTTTCAGCATAGAGTGAATAGTTTTTGGGATATCGGTAAAATATGGGTTCATACAATTTTCTTGTAAAAAGACGTTTGAGCCAAATATCTCTAAACTTTCTAATTTACATCAAATATAATGCAACCATAATGTTAACCATGTATTTTTACCCAAGTGGTATAATTTACATTAATCTGTCTTTGATTAAACTAGAGTTATAATGAAAAGTCTGAGTCTAAACTTTCTAATTTACATCAAATATAATGCTACCATATTGTTAACCATGTATTTTTACCTAAGTAGTATAATTTACATTAATCGGCCTTTGTTTAAACTAGAGTTATAATGAAAAGTCTGAAAATGGTTAAAAATCGCGATTTTTCCTGAGTATATATATAGAAAAAATGCAAAAAAAGTTTAGATCTCCAAATGGGCTAAAACTTTCATGTCCGGTCAAAAATATGACGGGAAAAACAATACGATTATTGTTTTCAGCATAGAGTGAATAGTTTTTGGGATATCGGTAAAATATGGGTTCATACAATTTTCTTGTAAAAAGACGTTTGAGCCAAATATCTCTAAACTTTCTAATTTACATCAAATATAATGCTACCATATTGTTAACCATGTATTTTTACCTAAGTAGTATAATTTACATTAATTTGCTTTTGATTAAACTAGAGTTATAATGAAAAGTCTGAAAATGGCTAAAAATCGCGATTTTTCCTGAGTATATATATGGAAAAAATGCAAAAAAAGTTTAGATCTCCAAATGGGCTAAAACTTTCATTTCCGGTCAAAAATATGACGGCAAAAACAATACGATTATTGTTTTCAGTATAGAGTGAATAATTCTTAAGATATCCGTAAAATATGGGTTCATACAATTTTCTTATAAAAAGACGTTTGAGCCAAATATCTCTAAACTTTCTAATTTACATCAAATATAATGCTACCATATTGTTAACCATGTATTTTTACCTAAGTAGTATAATTTACATTAATCGGCCTTTGATTAAACTAGAGTTATAATGAAAAGTCTGAAAATGTGAAAAAGTCAAATATAATGCTACCATATTGTTAACCATGTATTTTTACCCAAGTGGTATAATTTACATTAATCTGCCTTTGATTAAACTAGAGTTATAATGAAAAGTCTGAAAATGGTTAAAAATCGCGATTTTTCCTGAGTATATATAAGGAAAAAATGCAAAAAAAGTTTAGATCTCCAAATGGGCTAAAACTTTCATGTCCGGTCAAAAATATGACGGGAAAAACAATACGATTATTGTTTTCAGCATAGAGTGAATAGTTTTTGGGATATCGGTAAAATATGGGTTCATACAATTTTCTTGTAAAAAGACGTTTGAGCCAAATATCTCTAAACTTTCTAATTTACATCAAATATAATGCTACCATATTGTTAACCATATATTTTTACCCAAGTGGTATAATTTACATTAATCTGTCTTTGATTAAACTAGAGTTATAATGAAAAGTCTGAGAATGACTAAAAATCGCGAATTTTCCTGAGTATATATATGGAAAAAATGTAAAAAAAGTTTAGATCTCCAAATGGTCTAAAACTTTCATTTCCGGTTAAAAATATGACGGGAAAAACAATACGATTATTGTTTTCAGCATAGAGTGAATAGTTTTTGGGATATCGGTAAAATATGGGTTCATACAATTTTCTTGTAAAAAGACGTTTGAGCCAAATATCTCTAAACTTTCTAATTTGCATCAAATATAATGCTACCATAATGTTAACCATGTATTTTTACCCAAGTGGTATAATTTACATTAATCTGTCTTTGATTAAACTAGAGTTATAATGAAAAGTCTGAAAATGGTTAAAAATCGCAATTTTTCCTGAGTATAATAAAAAAATTTAAAAAAGTTTAGATCTGCAAATGGGCTAAAACTTTCATGTCCGGTCAAAAATATGACGGGAAAAACAATACGATTATTGTTTTCAGCATAGAGTGAATAGTTTTTGGGATATCGGTAAAATATGGGTTCATACAATTTTCTTGTAAAAAGACGTTTGAGCCAAATATCTCTAAACTTTCTAATTTACATCAAATATAATGCAACCATAATGTTAACCATGTATTTTTACCCAAGTGGTATAATTTACATTAATCTGTCTTTGATTAAACTAGAGTTATAATGAAAAGTCTGAGTCTAAACTTTCTAATTTACATCAAATATAATGCTACCATATTGTTAACCATGTATTTTTACCTAAGTAGTATAATTTACATTAATCGGCCTTTGTTTAAACTAGAGTTATAATGAAAAGTCTGAAAATGGTTAAAAATCGCGATTTTTCCTGAGTATATATATAGAAAAAATGCAAAAAAAGTTTAGATCTCCAAATGGGCTAAAACTTTCATGTCCGGTCAAAAATATGACGGGAAAAACAATACGATTATTGTTTTCAGCATAGAGTGAATAGTTTTTGGGATATCGGTAAAATATGGGTTCATACAATTTTCTTGTAAAAAGACGTTTGAGCCAAATATCTCTAAACTTTCTAATTTACATCAAATATAATGCTACCATAATGTTAACCATGTATTTTTACCCAAGTGGTATAATTTACATTAATCTGTCTTTGATTAAACTAGAGTTATAATGAAAAGTCTGAGAATGGCTAAAAATCGCGATTTTTCCTGAGTATATATATGGAAAAAATGCAAAAAAAGTTTAGATCTCCAAATGGGCTAAAACTTTCATGTCCGGTCAAAAATATGACGGGAAAAACAATACGATTATTGTTTTCAGCATAGAGTGAATAGTTTTTGGGATATCGGTAGAATATGGGTTCATACAATTTTCTTGTAAAAAGACGTTTGAGCCAAATATCTCTAAACTTTCTAATTTACATCAAATATAATGCTACCATAAACCATGTATTTTTACCCAAGTGGTATAATTTACATTAATCTGTCTGTGATTAAACTAGAGTTATAATGAAAAGTCTGAGAATGGCTAAAAATCGCGATTTTTCCTGAGTATATATATGGAAAAAATGCAAAAAAAGTTTAGATCTCCAAATGGGCTAAAACTTTCATTTCCAGTTAAAAATATGACGGGAAAAACAATACGATTATTGTTTTCAGCATAGAGTGAATAGTTTTTGGGATATCGGTAAAATATGGGTTCATACAATTTTCTTGTAAAAAGACGTTTGAGCCAAATATCTCTAAACTTTCTAATTTACATCAAATATAATGCTACCATAATGTTAACCATGTATTTTTACCCAAGTGGTATAATTTACATTAATCTGTCTTTGATTAAACTAGAGTTATAATGAAAAGTCTGAGTCTAAACTTTCTAATTTACATCAAATATAATGCTACCATATTGTTAACCATGTATTTTTACCTAAGTAGTATAATTTACATTAATCGGCCTTTGTTTAAACTAGAGTTATAATGAAAAGTCTGAAAATGGTTAAAAATCGCGATTTTTCCTGAGTATAATAAAAAAATGTAAAAAAGTTTAGATCTCCAAATGGGCTAAAACTTTCATGTCCGGTCAAAAATATGACGGGAAAAACAATACGATTATTGTTTTCAGCATAGAGTGAATAGTTTTTGGGATATCGGTAAAATATGGGTTCATACAATTTTCTTGTAAAAAGACGTTTGAGCCAAATATCTCTAAACTTTCTAATTTACATCAAATATAATGCTACCATATTGTTAACCATATATTTTTACCCAAGTGGTATAATTTACATTAATCTGTCTTTGATTAAACTAGAGTTATAATGAAAAGTCTGAGAATGACTAAAAATCGCGAATTTTCCTGAGTATATATATGGAAAAAATGTAAAAAAAGTTTAGATCTCCAAATGGTCTAAAACTTTCATTTCCGGTTAAAAATATGACGGGAAAAACAATACGATTATTGTTTTCAGCATAGAGTGAATAGTTTTTGGGATATCGGTAAAATATGGGTTCATACAATTTTCTTGTAAAAAGACGTTTGAGCCAAATATCTCTAAACTTTCTAATTTGCATCAAATATAATGCTACCATAATGTTAACCATGTATTTTTACCCAAGTGGTATAATTTACATTAATCTGTCTTTGATTAAACTAGAGTTATAATGAAAAGTCTGAAAATGGTTAAAAATCGCAATTTTTCCTGAGTATAATAAAAAAATTTAAAAAAGTTTAGATCTGCAAATGGGCTAAAACTTTCATGTCCGGTCAAAAATATGACGGGAAAAACAATACGATTATTGTTTTCAGCATAGAGTGAATAGTTTTTGGGATATCGGTAAAATATGGGTTCATACAATTTTCTTGTAAAAAGACGTTTGAGCCAAATATCTCTAAACTTTCTAATTTACATCAAATATAATGCAACCATAATGTTAACCATGTATTTTTACCCAAGTGGTATAATTTACATTAATCTGTCTTTGATTAAACTAGAGTTATAATGAAAAGTCTGAGTCTAAACTTTCTAATTTACATCAAATATAATGCTACCATATTGTTAACCATGTATTTTTACCTAAGTAGTATAATTTACATTAATCGGCCTTTGTTTAAACTAGAGTTATAATGAAAAGTCTGAAAATGGTTAAAAATCGCGATTTTTCCTGAGTATATATATAGAAAAAATGCAAAAAAAGTTTAGATCTCCAAATGGGCTAAAACTTTCATGTCCGGTCAAAAATATGACGGGAAAAACAATACGATTATTGTTTTCAGCATAGAGTGAATAGTTTTTGGGATATCGGTAAAATATGGGTTCATACAATTTTCTTGTAAAAAGACGTTTGAGCCAAATATCTCTAAACTTTCTAATTTACATCAAATATAATGCTACCATAATGTTAACCATGTATTTTTACCCAAGTGGTATAATTTACATTAATCTGTCTTTGATTAAACTAGAGTTATAATGAAAAGTCTGAAAATGGCTAAAAATCGCGATTTTTCCTGAGTATATATATGGAAAAAATGTAAAAAAAGTTCAGATCTCCAAATGGGCTAAAACTTTCATGTCCGGTCAAAAATATGACGGGAAAAACAATACGATAATTGTTTTCAGCATAGAGTGAATAGTTTTTGGGATATCGGTAGAATATGGGTTCATACAATTTTCTTGTAAAAAGACGTTTGAGCCAAATATCTCTAAACTTTCTAATTTACATCAAATATAATGCTACCATAAACCATGTATTTTTACCCAAGTGGTATAATTTACATTAATCTGTCTGTGATTAAACTAGAGTTATAATGAAAAGTCTGAGAATGGCTAAAAATCGCGATTTTTCCTGAGTATATATATGGAAAAAATGCAAAAAAAGTTTAGATCTCCAAATGGGCTAAAACTTTCATTTCCAGTTAAAAATATGACGGGAAAAACAATACGATTATTGTTTTCAGCATAGAGTGAATAGTTTTTGGGATATCGGTAAAATATGGGTTCATACAATTTCCTTGTAAAAAGACGTTTGAGCCAAATATCTCTAAACTTTCTAATTTACATCAAATATAATGCTACCATATTGTTAACCATGTATTTTTACCCAAGTAGTATAATTTACATTAATCTGTCTTTGATTAAACTAGAGTTATAATGAAAAGTCTGAAAATGGCTAAAAATCGCGATTTTTCCTGAGTATAATAAAAAAATGTAAAAAAGTTTAGATCTCCAAATGGGCTAAAACTTTCATGTCCGGTCAAAAATATGACGGGAAAAACAATACGATTATTGTTTTCAGCATAGAGTGAATAGTTTTTGGGATATCGGTAAAATATGGGTTCATACAATTTTCTTGTAAAAAGACGTTTGAGCCAAATATCTCTAAACTTTCTAATTTACATCAAATATAATGCTACCATATTGTTAACCATATATTTTTACCCAAGTGGTATAATTTACATTAATCGGCCTTTGTTTAAACTAGAGTTATAATGAAAAGTCTGAAAATGGTTAAAAATCGCGATTTTTCCTGAGTATATATATAGAAAAAATGCAAAAAAAGTTTAGATCTCCAAATGGGCTAAAACTTTCATGTCCGGTCAAAAATATGACGGGAAAAACAATACGATTATTGTTTTCAGCATAGAGTGAATAGTTTTTGGGATATCGGTAAAATATGGGTTCATACAATTTTCTTGTAAAAAGACGTTTGAGCCAAATATCTCTAAACTTTCTAATTTACATCAAATATAATGCTACCATAATGTTAACCATGTATTTTTACCCAAGTGGTATAATTTACATTAATCTGTCTTTGATTAAACTAGAGTTATAATGAAAAGTCTGAGTCTAAACTTTCTAATTTACATCAAATATAATGCTACCATAAACCATGTATTTTTACCCAAGTGGTATAATTTACATTAATCTGTCTGTGATTAAACTAGAGTTATAATGAAAAGTCTGAGAATGGCTAAAAATCGCGATTTTTCCTGAGTATATATATGGAAAAAATGCAAAAAAAGTTTAGATCTCCAAATGGGCTAAAACTTTCATTTCCAGTTAAAAATATGACGGGAAAAACAATACGATTATTGTTTTCAGCATAGAGTGAATAGTTTTTGGGATATCGGTAAAATATGGGTTCATACAATTTTCTTGTAAAAAGACGTTTGAGCCAAATATCTCTAAACTTTCTAATTTACATCAAATATAATGCTACCATAATGTTAACCATGTATTTTTACCCAAGTGGTATAATTTACATTAATCTGTCTTTGATTAAACTAGAGTTATAATGAAAAGTCTGAAAATGGTTAAAAATCGCGATTTTTCCTGAGTATAATAAAAAAATGTAAAAAAGTTTAGATCTCCAAATGGGCGAAAACTTTCATGTCCGGTCAAAAATATGACGGGAAAAACAATACGATTATTGTTTTCAGCATAGAGTGAATAGTTTTTGGGATATCGGTAAAATATGGGTTCATACAATTTTCTTGTAAAAAGACGTTTGAGCCAAATATCTCTAAACTTTCTAATTTACATCAAATATAATGCTACCATATTGTTAACCATATATTTTTACCCAAGTGGTATAATTTACATTAATCTGTCTTTGATTAAACTAGAGTTATAATGAAAAGTCTGAGAATGACTAAAAATCGCGAATTTTCCTGAGTATATATATGGAAAAAATGTAAAAAAAGTTTAGATCTCCAAATGGTCTAAAACTTTCATTTCCGGTTAAAAATATGACGGGAAAAACAATACGATTATTGTTTTCAGCATAGAGTGAATAGTTTTTGGGATATCGGTAAAATATGGGTTCATACAATTTTCTTGTAAAAAGACGTTTGAGCCAAATATCTCTAAACTTTCTAATTTGCATCAAATATAATGCTACCATAATGTTAACCATGTATTTTTACCCAAGTGGTATAATTTACATTAATCTGTCTTTGATTAAACTAGAGTTATAATGAAAAGTCTGAAAATGGTTAAAAATCGCAATTTTTCCTGAGTATAATAAAAAAATTTAAAAAAGTTTAGATCTGCAAATGGGCTAAAACTTTCATGTCCGGTCAAAAATATGACGGGAAAAACAATACGATTATTGTTTTCAGCATAGAGTGAATAGTTTTTG
Source organism: Rhynchophorus ferrugineus (assembly GCF_030347505.1). Classification (NCBI taxonomy): domain Eukaryota; kingdom Metazoa; phylum Arthropoda; class Insecta; order Coleoptera; family Curculionidae; genus Rhynchophorus; species Rhynchophorus ferrugineus. The sequence goes on from NW_027472587.1 coordinate 16,760,030, forward strand.
GGATATCGGTAAAATATGGGTTCATACAATTTTCTTGTAAAAAGACGTTTGAGCCAAATATATCTAAACTTTCTAATTTACATCAAATATAATGCAACCATAATGTTAACCATGTATTTTTACCCAAGTGGTATAATTTACATTAATCTGTCTTTGATTAAACTAGAGTTATAATGAAAAGTCTGAGAATGGCTGAAAATCGCGATTTTTCCTGAGTATATATATGGAAAAAATGTAAAAAAAGTTCAGATCTCCAAATGGGCTAAAACTTTCATGTCCGGTCAAAAATATGACGGGAAAAACAATACGATTATTGTTTTCAGCATAGAGTGAATAGTTTTTGGGATATCGGTAAAATATGGGTTCATACAATTTTCTTGTAAAAAGACGTTTGAGCCAAATATCTCTAAACTTTCTAATTTACATCAAATATAATGCTACCATATTGTTAACCATGTATTTTTACCTAAGTAGTATAATTTACATTAATCGGCCTTTGATTAAACTAGAGTTATAATGAAAAGTCTGAAAATGTGAAAAAGTCAAATATAATGCTACCATATTGTTAACCATGTATTTTTACCCAAGTGGTATAATTTACATTAATCTGCCTTTGATTAAACTAGAGTTATAATGAAAAGTCTGAAAATGGTTAAAAATCGCGATTTTTCCTGAGTATATATAAGGAAAAAATGCAAAAAAAGTTTAGATCTCCAAATGGGCTAAAACTTTCATGTCCGGTCAAAAATATGACGGGAAAAACAATACGATTATTGTTTTCAGCATAGAGTGAATAGTTTTTGGGATATCGGTAAAATATGGGTTCATACAATTTTCTTGTAAAAAGACGTTTGAGCCAAATATCTCTAAACTTTCTAATTTACATCAAATATAATGCTACCATATTGTTAACCATATATTTTTACCCAAGTGGTATAATTTACATTAATCTGTCTTTGATTAAACTAGAGTTATAATGAAAAGTCTGAGAATGACTAAAAATCGCGAATTTTCCTGAGTATATATATGGAAAAAATGTAAAAAAAGTTTAGATCTCCAAATGGTCTAAAACTTTCATTTCCGGTTAAAAATATGACGGGAAAAACAATACGATTATTGTTTTCAGCATAGAGTGAATAGTTTTTGGGATATCGGTAAAATATGGGTTCATACAATTTTCTTGTAAAAAGACGTTTGAGCCAAATATCTCTAAACTTTCTAATTTGCATCAAATATAATGCTACCATAATGTTAACCATGTATTTTTACCCAAGTGGTATAATTTACATTAATCTGTCTTTGATTAAACTAGAGTTATAATGAAAAGTCTGAAAATGGTTAAAAATCGCAATTTTTCCTGAGTATAATAAAAAAATTTAAAAAAGTTTAGATCTGCAAATGGGCTAAAACTTTCATGTCCGGTCAAAAATATGACGGGAAAAACAATACGATTATTGTTTTCAGCATAGAGTGAATAGTTTTTGGGATATCGGTAAAATATGGGTTCATACAATTTTCTTGTAAAAAGACGTTTGAGCCAAATATCTCTAAACTTTCTAATTTACATCAAATATAATGCAACCATAATGTTAACCATGTATTTTTACCCAAGTGGTATAATTTACATTAATCTGTCTTTGATTAAACTAGAGTTATAATGAAAAGTCTGAGTCTAAACTTTCTAATTTACATCAAATATAATGCTACCATATTGTTAACCATGTATTTTTACCTAAGTAGTATAATTTACATTAATCGGCCTTTGTTTAAACTAGAGTTATAATGAAAAGTCTGAAAATGGTTAAAAATCGCGATTTTTCCTGAGTATATATATAGAAAAAATGCAAAAAAAGTTTAGATCTCCAAATGGGCTAAAACTTTCATGTCCGGTCAAAAATATGACGGGAAAAACAATACGATTATTGTTTTCAGCATAGAGTGAATAGTTTTTGGGATATCGGTAAAATATGGGTTCATACAATTTTCTTGTAAAAAGACGTTTGAGCCAAATATCTCTAAACTTTCTAATTTACATCAAATATAATGCTACCATATTGTTAACCATGTATTTTTACCCAAGTGGTATAATTTACATTAATCTGTCTTTGATTAAACTAGAGTTATAATGAAAAGTCTGAGAATGGCTAAAAATCGCGATTTTTCCTGAGTATATATATGGAAAAAATGTAAAAAAAGTTCAGATCTCCAAATGGGCTAAAACTTTCATGTCCGGTCAAAAATATGACGGGAAAAACAATACGATTATTGTTTTCAGCATAGAGTGAATAGTTTTTGGGATATCGGTAGAATATGGGTTCATACAATTTTCTTGTAAAAAGACGTTTGAGCCAAATATCTCTAAACTTTCTAATTTACATCAAATATAATGCTACCATAAACCATGTATTTTTACCCAAGTGGTATAATTTACATTAATCTGTCTGTGATTAAACTAGAGTTATAATGAAAAGTCTGAGTCTAAACTTTCTAATTTACATCAAATATAATGCTACCATATTGTTAACCATGTATTTTTACCTAAGTAGTATAATTTACATTAATCGGCCTTTGTTTAAACTAGAGTTATAATGAAAAGTCTGAAAATGGCTAAAAATCGCGATTTTTCCTGAGTATATATATGGAAAAACTGCAAAAAAAGTTTAGATCTCCAAATGGGCTAAAACTTTCATTTCCAGTTAAAAATATGACGGGAAAAACAATACGATTATTGTTTTCAGCATAGAGTGAATAGTTTTTGGGATATCGGTAAAATATGGGTTCATACAATTTTCTTGTAAAAAGACGTTTGAGCCAAATATCTCTAAACTTTCTAATTTACATCAAATATAATGCTACCATAATGTTAACCATGTATTTTTACCCAAGTGGTATAATTTACATTAATCTGTCTTTGATTAAACTAGAGTTATAATGAAAAGTCTGAAAATGGTTAAAAATCGCGATTTTTCCTGAGTATAATAAAAAAATGTAAAAAAGTTTAGATCTCCAAATGGGCTAAAACTTTCATGTCCGGTCAAAAATATGACGGGAAAAACAATACGATTATTGTTTTCAGCATAGAGTGAATAGTTTTTGGGATATCGGTAAAATATGGGTTCATACAATTTTCTTGTAAAAAGACGTTTGAGCCAAATATCTCTAAACTTTCTAATTTACATCAAATATAATGCTACCATAAACCATGTATTTTTACCCAAGTGGTATAATTTACATTAATCTGTCTTTGATTAAACTAGAGTTATAATGAAAAGTCTGAAAATGGCTAAAAATCGCGATTTTTCCTGAGTATATATATGGAAAAAATGTAAAAAAAGTTCAGATCTCCAAATGGGCTAAAACTTTCATTTCCAGTTAAAAATATGACGGGAAATACAATACGATTATTGTTTTCAGCATAGAGTGAATAGTTTTTGGGATATCGGTAAAATATGGGTTCATACAATTTTCTTGTAAAAAGACGTTTGAGCCAAATATCTCTAAACTTTCTAATTTACATCAAATATAATGCTACCATAATGTTAACCATGTATTTTTACCCAAGTGGTATAATTTACATTAATCTGTCTTTGATTAAACTAGAGTTATAATGAAAAGTCTGAAAATGGTTAAAAATCGCGATTTTTCCTGAGTATAATAAAAAAATGTAAAAAAGTTCAGATCTCCAAATGGGCTAAAACTTTCATGTCCGGTCAAAAATATGACGGGAAAAACAATACGATAATTGTTTTCAGCATAGAGTGAATAGTTATTAAGATATCCGTAAAATATGGGTTCATACAATTTTCTTGTAAAAAGACGTTTGAGCCAAATATCTCTAAACTTTCTAATTTACATCAAATATAATGCTACCATATTATTAACCATGTATTTTTACCCAAGTAGTATAATTTACTACTATTCTATTAACTTACTTATTAGTTTGTAACTATATTAGTTTATAACTTTTATTTACTTACTAAAAAGTTTAATTTATTTTAATAATTTAATAAAACGGCCTGAATTATCAGGTCTGAAATATGTGTAGGTTATTGAATTTTTTAGACTTATAGATGGGATATGTTTAGGTGAATTTACTCACCTACATGTCTTAATATAAATGAGTATTAATAGTTATTTATTTATTACAGTAGAGGCTACAAGTGTGTGAATGTTCATTGAAAAAAGGCTACTAAAGCTGGATTTAAGCTGATGTGAAATAACTTCTTCTATTGGAATTTGGGTAGATTGTTAGGTGTGGCGGTTCAAGATGTACTGCCACCAAAGGCGAATTTCAGTAGTTTGACTGTTTACCTGGACAAATGGAATTTGCAAACATCAAAACTCCATACCGATTATGCCATGGAAAATTTGTGTAAAATCCGTAGGTTTATAAACCTTGTTTATACTAAAAGGTTTTTGTCTAGATTAAAATAAGATTGGACTGGCAGTACTATTCATACTATCCATCAATTGAATAAATCACCAGTTTCTTACAACGGTTGAATATAAATTAAAAGGGAGTGTTTCTCTATAAATTCCGCAGCTCGAACGAATATTTCGTCTTGTTTTACGTCGTTTTTAAGTTTCTCGTTCCAAATTGCATGCAGCACCAAGTCGAGTCCTAATAAAACAACGCGGAGATTTAATACCACTACAAGCATATCGCCGCTAAACTGAAGAAAATTGCAACAATGTTTCGCCGAACCTCTAATCCAAAAATCCTCGGGCCGAGGCTAACGAAATAATTAGTGCAGCATTGGAACCGGGGGGGTGAGAGGGGATGGGTATTTACATCGGGGTACGGGAACGCTTGCATAGAGCCCCCATAAACGTCAAATTTCGATGAAAAACGTCCCGCTCGAAAGCAAAATAATTGCGGAAACTACTGTGTATAAAATGCAAATGGTCGAGGTCGTATTTTACTGGGAACACATGTCTAAGGTCAGATTCAATGCCCGATTTATAAATAATCCATTGATATTCAGCGGTACTAAGCAAATCGACAGAACTACGACAGCCCCATTACTAATAATAATGGAGTATCATAACGTAATATATTGTGGTAATGATTTTGTATTCTCTCAAAAAATGATTGTTCTGAATAACTTTATTATTATTCCATATACCAAACTATTATTTAATATTAGAACTATGATTTAGTTTCTCAAGAAACTAGACAGAACAAAATGAAATTCTAATGTTACAGAACGACTATATGCTCTCAAAAACATGATACAAATATTGTTCATTTTTTGTCGAGTAATCAGTACAGGTTTTTGTGGTGATTATGTTTTTCTATATTCATGAGATATCTTAGCATAACTTGATATATTTTTCGATTGAGTTAAACATATTTACATATATAAATTATTATATAAAATTATATATTTATATATATTTCAAATATATATTATAAAAATGGTTATTCCTTATTAACTTATTTACAATCACTTACTTATTATTATTGCAGAAAATAATAATAAGATGCACTTTAAAAGTTAGTCCCTATTTACCATCTGAAAATATCACCTCAGACTCACCATTGAGTGGAACTGGTCTCAGAAACAGCAGTTATACATCATTAATATCGTTAAAAATCACAGAATTTCGATGAAAAACGCCTCGCTAGAGATTGCCGATGATTATGTTTATCTATGAATTAGACCTGTGACTTAGGTTTACCGTGGTGATTTCAGAAGGCTGACAGGTACTTCTTTCTGCAAACCTGGTTTGCTGGAGATATTAGGTAGAGAAAGACCTACGCATGGTGGATTTCATTCCTCAGTATAGATATGTAGATATATTATATCTACATATGTACATATATGTTAGATATGTTAGTTCTCATTGTTCTCAAGGTTAAAGCAATTCTTCACCAAATATTTTATACCAAAAACCACCAGGAGGTCTGATACTATTAACTAGGACTAATAATGGGTCAATAAGTATGTAAATATTGATAGAATAATCTAGCCCATCTCCAATAATATTCAGATAAAAAACTAAGATTATTAAAAACTAATTTAAAAAATGCGTTTTACACTATTTACAGAAGATGCGATTAGTTTAATGTCAAGTATATTGAGTGTAACAACGATTTAAGCAAATAATTACTTTCAAAACTATGTTATTTAAAAATAACAGCACTAAAACTTTTTTTGCTGAATATGAAATGATATTTTAATATTAAAAAAACATAATAATAAATTTGAAGCATGTTTATTATTTCAAACTTACTTATTATTATTGCTGAACAGAATAATGACATGTTTTTTAGAAGAAGCTATCTAACAGCTGGAAATATCCTCTCACATTCAGCTCTGGTGGACGCTAGCGTCAATCAGTTGCTATAAGAAACTATAAAAATTAACTAGTTATTCTCCAATACTTGTATATATCTATATAATTCTTTTTGATGACTCTAGCATATCTGAAGATATTATAGAGGCTCTTATAATTACTCCTATAAGCATATCGTTAGGAATCATCAAATTTCGATGAAAAACATCTCGTTAGAGATAAAAATAATTGCGGAAACTACTGTGTATAAAATGCAAATGGCCGAAGCCGTATTTTACGGGCGGCACATGTCTAAGGTCAGATTTAAAGCCCGGTTTACAAATAATCCATTGATATTCAGCGGGGCTAGGCAAATCGACAAAACTGCGACAGTCTCATGCATTTTACATATCCTCCCCGGCAGCCCGTTCTTTTCCCGGATCGGTCTCCTCGTCCCCGGCGTCGTCGTCGTAGCCGTGCGGATATTACTTTTGTGGACATCAGCGGGATCCGTTGATGGTCTTCGAACACTTGTTATAACGCAAACGATGCGGGGCGCCCGCATATTTTCACTCCTTTATTCGCCGAGTTAATTTTACCGTTCCAGAACTTTAATTTCGTCTTTATGTCCGTACCGCTTTATTATATCACGCCTGTTTTATGGATAATCAGGAAACTTTGTCATAAAATCGCACAAAAGGAGGAATATAAAACCGAGACTCCTTTTATTTTTCATGAATTCAATTTATTCAGAAACGTCTTACTATTTATTTCGAATGACTATTAATTTACTAGGTATACTAATTTGTACATTTAATTTTTACAATTAATTCGTCTTTCACGACCGGAACAAAATGTAGTCAAATGGAGTCCAGTCTGGTAAATATAATGTGTGCTTTGCTGTTGAGTTGTTATAGCCCAACATTTTGTTATTAAAATATTATGTTCCTTTCGAAAAGTTTTTTGTTTTTAATACTTCTTGTTGGTGTTTCCTTTTTCCTGCTCTGTGAATTTCTTGTTTCGTTTTTTCTATTTAGTTGGTTTGTTGAGATTTCGCGTTATAGACTTTTTAAAATCGATTCTTGATATTAGAAGCCCTTTTGCTCTCATGATTTCCATTTTTTAAACTTAAATTATGATCCTGCTGGCTGCGATATATCGAAAATATTTTTACAAAGAGGAAAATAACAGAAGTTTTGACCTTATCAAAACGTTATGTTGTGGAGGTTAATATATTTTAAACTATTTCAAACTTGAGGTAGACACAATTTTTAATATAATGCACTGCTCTCGCCACTCTCGCAAATTGCTCTAATTTAACGACGTACCCAGAACCCTGACCAGATAGGAACGAAACAGTTTATCATACACTCCGGCTATTTCTTCCATCCCCTGCCCGGGTCAGCTACATCGTCGACTGCCGTACGACAAGCTCGACGCTGGCTGGTGGAAAAGCGCCCCCCGACGGCATGTAATCAAATTAATAGTGGACTGGAACGGCTTGCAGCTGTGCAGCCTTTTCGGCTTCATACTTTGCGAGATTAAACGACGGCCGGTCATTTTTACGGAAAATAGTTGGAAATCCGAAATTGCCATGTTAAGTGCTTGTAAAAAGGCTTCGGGAGAATATTCCCGGGGTACGATTGCAGGTTTCGGTCGTGTTTCTTTTTTGTTTTTTGTTTGGAGTAGCGACGTGCTCGTATCAGAGAGAGAGAGAGAGAGAGAGGCGACGAAAAGAGAGAGAGGGCTTGGAGTTGGCCCGACTGAGGTATCGTCCTATGTTAGTAAAAGTGGTAAGTACAGTTTGGTTACCGCTGGTGTTATTTATGATCCCTGTGGCGGTATTCCCCAAACTCTCACTACAAATCATATCCGAATTGTTCAAACTTGCTTAGCGCGAAACTGGAAATTTATCAATTATAATTTTCCCAAATTCGTCAGTGTTCTTTGACTAAATATATTATTTACAGGTTAAAGCAGTTTAATTCCGAATATAACGCTTTGGAATAAAGTTTCCTTAATATGCCTAAATTTAGTTTTGTAATGGAATAATATACCGTCTTTAAGAGGCTTTAAAAGACACTTATGATAAATCAAGAATGTTAAGAAAATAGATGATTAAATGATAAAATTCGTTAAAAATAAACCAAAGACTGATATTTTGTGCATGTGAGCTATTCCTGTTTGTTTTTATAGCAGGCTACGATGAAGAAAATATAAACAAAACGAAGAAACTAATGCCCTGGGTCCTAAAATTATCGATTCCTGCAAGATTTTTTAATAAAAGGCACTTTCAACAATATATTTTAACAAGAATTATAAAAATTTACTTCAGACGTTGAAAATCGTATCAAATGTATTGGATTTTCTATAACTATAGCCAAGAAGTATCTTGAATTATCAGCAAAGTTCTTCAATCTAAGAGTAGTAGAGTTGCAGGGACCATCCAAACTTAAACCAAAACTATAGACAAGCAGGTCTTCGAAAATTATTTAAAAATTAATTTCCTGTATCGCGTTTGAAGGACAAGGGTCTTAAGATATCGGGTTAGTGTTCCATCAGCTGGCCACCGGACCAAAATGTATCAAGAAGATTAATAGCCGGAGCAAACTTAGATGAACTGAAGTTGTTTGGTGTCCAACCGCAAGTGTTTGGCCTCGAACCGTTGTCAAAACCGGAAAAAATCGTTTTTTAACCAGTTTTCAATGTAAGAATTAAAGGAATTTTCAAAAAGGGTGTTTTAGAGGAGAGGAATTTTGTATATAACATGCTTAACTAAAATTATTTCAGATGACGATGTTTACTTTAATTTTTTTGGTCGCATTTTGACGCCCACAGACTCATACACTATTATGTTTTAATAATAACTTTTGATATTTTCAACTATTTGGATATAATTTTACTAAATTTATGTAATTGATTCAATGGGATTCATTGAAATTTCAGCTCTGTGCACTAAGGACACCCTATTGTTAAGGCAATTACAAATAAAATTAAAACGCTAGAAGACAAAAGCATCGAGGGAAATGAGTACTCATATTCAATAATATTTTATTCCCTTTTCTGGTACAAAAATGTAAACTCCACACTAAAGAATTCTATGGAAGTTGGTGGGAAATAAATTGTGGGAAATAAAAAGAATCTATTACCAGTGGCCAGAACTAAGAGATTTTCTAAGAAGAAAACTGTCTATATAAATTGAGAGTCGGACATTGCAGGATAGTTGATCTTTCAGTCTCTCGTGAAGAATGAACCAGTATGTACCGAGTTCAATACAACTCGCACAATTAAGCACATATTGAATGTATGCAGGAGATATGCTGAACAAAGATTAAGACGCTGTATTGGGGATAACTTAAGGACTGACTAGACATGAGAAAATTGGATCATTGGATGTCATTGCTGAGGGATAGTGTTCTTTATAAATATATATAAACACAGCAGTTACTATAAATTAATAATAAGTAAACTTTATATTTAGCTTAAGAATATGTTAGTAAGGTAGACACTTCAAACTTCATATACATACATTATCACATTTATCACATTTGTTCCTAGAATATGTAGCGTAGGTCTATTATAATATATAATTCAAAAAAATGTATTATATGTTTGTATCTACTACATTAGTTAAATACATAATAAATTAATTAATTCGCCAAATTTATTGTAAATTATACTACTGAAAGAAAAAAAAAGGCAATTTTATTATGAAGAACTAAAAATTATAACAAGTTTGGCCAAATAACAATTTTACTCAGCCATGGAACATCATATATTTTACCTATATTTTAATAATTTCAAAAGCAGAAGATTGTTTAACCAACTTTTATGAAAATAAATTATATTATATTGATTCCTATAACAGAAATATTAATGCTAGCACAATATACCTTTTTTATGCAATGAGATTGTAATTTAATTATATAGTTATCTCTTTTAAAATAAAAATGTTGACAGTATTGCAATAAACGCAAAGACTAATTTTTTGTCTGTCACCGGACGTCTTAAATTTGGATTATTTTGGACAATACTTTAAAAGTATTTTTAGGTATTGTATCATTAGTAAAAATTGCAAAAGGTTTTAAAATAAAATTAAAATATATATATTTTCATAATGAGAAACGACATGATAACCGTTTTACCTATCCTTTACGATTATTTTATCACAATGGTAATATAGCATATCAAAAATAAAATAAAATTACTCAATCTTTTATACTATTACTTAATATTTTATTAGAGAGTAAATAAGGACCAATGGGTCTTACTAGACAAGTCTTCATCTCAAAATTAGTTAGTTATTCGGCAGCGATTAGTACTGACCTATTAATAAATTAAAGAAACAACATTATTATGTAATAACATTTGGAATGAAATGTCTTGGATAATAAATATGTTTATAAGAAACCAGCAAAAAATTACTATTATCAACGTTTTAAAATACAGATACTAACTGTATATGTCCCCTAATATATTGCCCATCGAGTTCGAGTTCAATTTGCAATTACAACCAATACGACCGGCAATAATTTCAGTTTTTAATCGAGAACTCCAGCCAAACGATTTAATAAATAACATATATACACAGTGATGCCGTTTTGGTGGCTCGAATCTCTCGCTCACAGTCTGATTTGAAACGGGGGTCCTCGGAACAACCCTCGCCCCCGGTCCTTCAAAAAAGGCAAAACAAATCCATATACAGCCCCCGCCGGTCATTGTACAAATTGCGTAATTAGCAAGGAAACTAGATTTTTTCGATCCCGTCGGAATAAAAAAAAACACGCGAAATACGATTCGAAATCGCTTCACATATTTTCAATGTTGCAGGATGAACGACGCGATTGAAACCAAGTTATTTCTGCAATAATTTGGAGGGTAGTTAATTTGGATTTCATATACGTTTCGGCGTTTTTTTGACGATTTTTTGCTTTTTTGCTTTATATCGATGTGAATTTGCAACAGATCTGACAAAATACAGTATCATTATAAATAATTGGCGACTGGTCAAGTTGATTATACGTATATGTATGTATATGTATATGTATATGTATATGTATGTACATATATATATATATATATATATATATATATATATATATATATATGTAATATACAAGTATGTGTATTACATATGTATACATATATTACATTTGTATATTACATAGTATCTATTACATATGAATCCAATTATTTTTAGACTATGATATTTGAATTTTCACAAATCTGTTATGATAATTATATATAAATTATAATTGTTTATTACCATAATTTATTACTCATATGAAATAAGTCACGGATTTGACTTATAGATGACTTGCAGTGGTACCTAACAATGGTTGAAGCAGATAAACAGATAAAGTCCTAATAATAAATTTAATATAAGATATTCTCAGGGCGTGTACAATATTATTTTCAATTAATTGAGCTTTTAAAATCATCAGTGTTTGAATAGAACTCGGTATTGAGCCACGTCATATTGCACAATGAATTCCTGATATTTTAGACCGTTGCGTGTTCGCTGGCTCTGACGGTTACCGTGGCCAGAGTCGAAAAGAGAGACGTGGGTGACGCGTAGCTCGTTAATTTCATTTCCAATTAATTAATGTCAATTAGCGTTTGACGCTTACCGCTGCGAAACTAGAATATTTAGTATATGGCATCCGTTCAACCTATTTTAATAAAGACCTGCTATTACAATAAATAATTTCTTTCACAATTTTTACTTCCTAAACTGTTCAATATGTCTCATACCGCACTTTATATAGACTAACAATTAATTTTGATATTAAATGACGTTCCTGGCTAAGTGTTGTACATAATTATTTTCCTATTCTAATATTACCACATGGAGACCAGAGAAAAGTATGCAAGTATATGGGCGATCATAATATACATATACAAAATTTAAAACTTAGGCATCCTATTAATTATTCTTTTTTACTGAAGTTCGAATAAATTTACTGAAGTTATTTATGACAAAAAGGTTGAAACTTAATGAAAATTACAGGAATTATAAAGAATTATGCGCTAAATCGAATGGTAGTATGTTAATTATTAGTTATTTAATAATTTGATAATGGTATAAAGAAAAGTGTATTTTCAAAAATAGACTTGATTGCTTTTATATCCAATATCTTAAAAACCATAAGTTATATTGAATTTTAACATCAATTTTGGTTTATTTTGCCTCAAAATGCATATATTTTGAAACTTTTATGCTTATCCGAGAGATAAAATTTTGTGGCCTTTTTTCCATGTATATAGTCGTAAAAATTTGAGATTTTTTGCCATTTTCGAACTTTTATCAATCATTTTCATTAAAATAATCACAAGTTAATGAAAACTGCAGAGGTAATGAAGAATTTTGCGCTGAATCGGATGGTGGTATACTAATTTTAATTTAAATATTAGTTTCCAAGATATACAATGAAAAGTGTAGTTTCAAAAAAGGAGTTGATTACAGTTTATATCCATTATCTTAAAAACCATAAGTCATAATGAATTTTAACATAAATTTTCGTTTCTTTCACCTCAAAATGCACATATTTTGAAACTTTTATGCTTATCCGAGAGATAAAATTTTGTAGCAATTTTTCCATGTATATAGTCGTTAAATTTAGCGATTTTTTGCCATTTTCGAACTTTTATCAATCATTTTCATTAAAATAATCACAAGTTAATGAAAACTTCAGAGGAAATAAAGAATTTTGAGCCGAATCGGATGGTGGTATATTAATTTTAATTCAAATATTAGTTTCTAATATATACAATGAAAAGTGTATTTTCAAAAATAGACTTGATTGCTGTTTATATCCAATATCTTAAAAATCATAAGTCATATTGAATTTTTACATCAATTTTGGTTTATTTCGCCTCAAAATGCACATATTTTGAAACTTTTGTGCTTATCCGAGAGATAAAATTTTGTAGCAATTTTTCCATGTATATAGTCGTTAAATTTAGCGATTTTTTGCCATTTTCGAACTTTTATCAATCATTTTCATTAAAATAATCACAAGTTAATGAAAACTTCAGAGGAAATAAAGAATTTTGAGCTGAATCGGATGGTAGTATATTAATTTTAATTCAAATATTAGTTTATAATATAAACAATGAAAAGTGTATTTTCAAAAATAGACTTGATTGCTGTTTATATCCAATATCTTAAAAATCATAAGTTATATTGAATTTTAACATCAATTTTGGTTTATTTCGCCTCAAAATGCATATATTTTGAAACTTATGCTTATCCGAGAGATAAAATTTTGTGGCCTTTTTTCCATGTATATAGTCGTAAAAATTTGAGATTTTTTGCCATTTTCGAACTTTTATCAATCATTTTCATTAAAATAATCACAAGTTAATTAAAACTGCAGGGGAAATAAAGAATTTTGAGCTGAAGCGGATGGTGGTATATTAATTTTAATTCAAATATTAGTTTCCAAAATATACAATGAAAAGTGTACTTTAAAAAAAGGAGTTGATTACAGTATATATCAATTATCTTAAAAACCATAAGTCATAATGAATTTTAACATGAATATTCGTTTCTTTCACGTCAAAATGCACATATTTTGAAACTTATGCTTATCCGAGAGATAAAATTTTGTGGCCTTTTTTCCATGTATATAGTCGTAAAAATTAGCGATTTTTTTCCCATTTTCGAACTTTTATCAATCATTTTCATTAAAATAATCATAAGTTAATGAAAACTGCAGAGATAATAAAGAATTTTACGCTGAATCGAATGGTAGTATGTTAACTTTAATTCAAATATTGGTTTCCAAGATATACAATGAAAAGTGTATTTTCAAGAAAATAGTTGATTGATATCCAATATCTTAAGAACTGTAAGCCATAACGAATTTTAACATGAATTTTTGTTTCTTTCGCCTCGAAGTACATACATTTTGAGAGTTTCATGCTTATCCGAGAGATGCAATTTTGTTGCACTCTTTCAATGCATATTTCCTTTCAAATTATAACAGAGTAATTAACATTGGACATATTATAGAAATAACTTTAATTTTATTTATCTTTGTTTCTTTTTTTCTAAAATGCACATATGTATAGAGTTTTATCTAAGAGTTTAAAAATGTCGTTACTTTTTTCATGTAACTGTAATCATAAATTTAAAATAAACCTATTTTTATTCAAATATAAAACAAAATAAGGTCAGACGATATAATGTAAACCCTTAAATCTATGAAGTTAGACTGGTTATAAACTAGTCCTTGTATAAAACTTCCAAATAAGATATGTAAATTCTTTAAATGCACTAAAGAACAAGAAGAAACAAGAAAGATATCTGGCAGGCTGGCATTTGTTCCAACTTATAAAACACGAATATTTTAATCATTATTCATTCAGGAGAAACATGAGGACGACGCCGTGGGTCTTAGGTGGTGCGATGACGCCGTTAAAAGTTGCATTTTAGTAAGCAAAACCCAAAAAGCAGCCACATAATTTACCGGCTTTAATGCTCGCCAGGTCGTTTGTAGTAGGTCACGCTTTCCATGGCCTCCCCATTATTTCATATTAAGACCTCGCAGCCGATAAGATTTAAGGGCGCGGCCCGCGCTTCTCCCTTTTTGCTCCCGCGATTCGCCGCGAAACCGTGTTTTTCGTTGTTTGCATTTTAAATTTATGACGTGCCATACATACGTTCACCTCATCACACGTGGAATAGAAATTTAATGGAAAATTACGTTGCCCGAATGAAAGATGGCTGCGGAACATTAGTACGGACCTGAACGAAATATAAATTCATTCGAACGGTAATTGGAAATATTTCTTTTTCTCTCCCTTGACGTAAAGGAATCTCCCGGCGTCATTTATTTTCTCGTTCATATTATTGTTACACACTATTCTGATGAGAAACAGTAAAAAATTCGAAATAATATACAAACGATTTGTTCATTTCGTCCACTTGAAATCGACGGCCTTCTACGATTCAATTTTAAATACTGCATTTGTTTGCAAAAAACACTTATTTCGTTGTTTCACGTCAACTTGATTAATGCAATAATTGGACTAAAACATGTTTCAGATGAGTGAAAATAGCTGAAGTTATTAATATTCCGAAATTTGAAAAAGCAAAAAATTTATTAAGAAGCAATTAAAAACTTAAAACATATTCATATATCTTCATAAACTTTATATTATTCTTCAATTCGTGTTATTATGGTAATTATTCTGGAATAGACAGGGATACCAAGCTCTTTAAGGAAGACCTATCTGAAATTGTCACTCAGTAATTATAAATTAAAGTTTTTTGTGTTTTATGTAATTTACTTCTTTAAGAAACAGACCTGAAAGAATACGCTGTATATCACACCTTCGTCTCTTTCATTTGCATATTTAATCAGAATATCCAGCATATTTTATGGAAAGAAGCATTGTCTACTATAGCAACTAAGGTTTGAATAAGTTCCATCAGGCTCACAGTAGGGTAACTTGATAAATGGCAGAAACGTACACAAGTGTTTTATAAATTATAGATTAACAATTTAGTAACTGACTTCAACAATGACAGTGAGTGAATGAAACTTTCCTGATGAGGGCGTATGGCCTATTGCAGACAATTATAAACACGGAGTGATGATTGTGAGTTAAATACATTTATATAGAAACTGTCCACATGCAAATCAGATTGATTGATAGGATTTGGGTGCGTGGATATGTGTGTAGTTGGTCAGCATATACATGAGCATTTGTTTGGAATGTATGAGAGGAGAAAATATACGAATTATTTTACAGATGGTATAAAATTGCATTGAGCCAATGCAAATCAGTAAAGTTCTGTAAAAAAAGTACACATTAAGTAACAGTTAGTCGGAAGATAGCCTTAACTTATTCTAAAATCAAAGAGGTTGATTTATAAGACAATCATAAAGCCAATTTGGACCTATGGGGAGAAAATATTGAGTTGCACTAAAAATTCGAATCAATTAGTTACCCAACGCTGTCAAAAGAAGGTTTTTCGATTGATGACCAATGCCTATCGCCACGTAACCAACGAAGAACTGCACGGTGACCTGGAAATCAAGTGGATTTGCGAAGTTATCCAAGATTTCGCCTTGAAACACGAACCAAACCATACGAACTTATATAAGGTGTATACCTTTAGTGTAAACTATAGCTATAAGTTATTATAATTTTTTAATTGTGGAATACATATTGATGTATTTTCTCGTACTCCTCTTGCTTGTGAATTAATCCAAGTACAAATGGAATGTAGTAATAAACTAATTTATAATTGAGATTATACTAAGCGTGTCTAATAAATATGTAATCGACAAAAATGTAGTAACAGAAGACAATAAGGAGAAACACACTGATATTAAGATAATGTAACGAAGGAAACGAGAACTAAACGTAAAAATGTAAATAAATATGCTCTCCAATAAAAATAAAATACAACACTTGGACATAAAATTGGTAATTAGATGAACTAGGCTTCCAAAGGATACACGGGTGCTTCATAGATTCATAGGTGCCACCAAAAAGGGTTAAATGTAAACATAATGGAACAACCTCAACCTATAAACTGTTGTGGCTGTTTAATTAATTGTATTTTAAGTCCCACGATAATACATGCATCAGATGTACCACAATGTTAAAATAAAGTATATTTGATAACATTATTTTTATGATTAGAATATCGTTATATTTCAAAGCCAAAGTAAATTAAATGTCAAAGATGTTGCGGCAACATTGCGATATGGTGACGCCATAAATGGTGAGTTTACTGTTATCTTGGAAGCGCTATATATATTGCGCTCAAGTACAATATTTTGAAATAATAACAAAAAAGACCCGAAAAAAAAATTAAAACATGAAAATTTAATCATTTCCAGTAAAAAAAACGTAACGATGAAACGAGCGAATCCGCATCGACACTCACCTAACAAGTTTCCCGTGCGAGGAGGTACGAAGTAATCAGGTAGCTTCGTTAGGACGCCGTGTAGTTTTCTTTGATCGGTCTCCGGATCCCGACTCTCCCTACATAATTAATGGAGGGCCCCTCAAGAATCCGTCGGCAGTAGACGGAAAAGCGTTCCGAAATTGTTTAATCAACCGTTAAATTTCGGCAAATTCGCTTTTAAATAAGTTCTCGGTAATTCCATGGGAGAAAGGCCAGAAAATTCAACTTTGCTAATGTGTGTGAGTGCGCCGGTGTGAGTGTGTGTGTGAAGGAAACCATCAATCAGGCCAGCGCCGAAAGGAGTTTACGATTTCGACCTTTAAAATCACATACACTCTGTTCGGAGATTGCGGCGGATGTGAAAGGTTACGATAAATATGGCGAGGGAGAAGAAATCGAGGAATGGTTACTATAAAATTGATGCTGAAGAAAATAAACATTTTGACTATAAGACATATAACATATAAAGATCTATAACCATATACGTATAAACATAACCCACGAAGAGGTCCAATGGAACCTCCAGACATTGCCTTTAACATAATTAACTTTTTAAAAGCATATAATAAAAGGAGACTTGTTATTTCAATATTTGTAGAGACATAGGTATATAAAAATGGAATATTAAGCCACTCTTAGCAAGACGAATTGGCTACAATAACACCCTTCGGTTTGGATAAACTTCATCCGACATTTCTCGAAGTTACTCGAAGCATTCTTTCATATAGTTAAGTGGAGATCTGGTAGAAGTATTGCCTCATAGCCTCCTAGCCATATTTTTTCAGAATTAGGAAGCATCTGTGTTTTAAAAAGCATCTCTAGTTCGTCGGTTCCTGGCACTAGCGCAGCAATCAATCTATAAGAACACCAAAGACGAACTGAAATTGCTAATCTACTGGAATTTGGACAAAATCTTGCAATTCAAGATGTAGAGGCATCAAAGGTGGCTTGCAGTAGTTTGGTTGTGCAACCATAGGCTATAGGATTTCAGAGGTATCAAAAATTTGCAAACCATTCCATACAGAATACACTATAGACCGTTGAGTAAAAAGAACACAATCCAAGAGATTATTAAATACAAACTGACGGACAAAAATATATCAAATAATTGCACTACAACTAATTGGGTGCATTTACTGAATAGGGATATTAACGCAAAAGAGCATGAATTATTTTTAATCCCAATGACAACTCCATCGCTCCAAAAATCTCCTCCAATAACAATAAAAACTATTTGTTAACTGTCTACTACATTAACGTAGGCATATTGCAGATCTGGGATGATCGTTACCACAATCCCCTTAATGAGGGTAGTTTAAACCCGTCGCACGAACCAGAACGATACCGGGGTTTATATATTCGCAAGCAAGACTGCAGGACCAACCGGTGCGTAATTGCTCCGCTCGGAAAGATGGCTTCGCAGGAGAAGCGAACGAACGTATATTCCAGTGGAAACGGTCTATCGCGGAATTTTTCCTATTTAACTTGTCAACGGCAGAAGGTTCGCCGTGATATCTGACGACAGCGCGTAGCGGGATTGAATTTCCAGCGGTATTTTTATTGTATAATGAACCGGAGAGAGTTCCAGCTATTGTTAGGCGTTTGTAAACGTTGTGAAATGATGGATGAGAACGCAATAAAAGGGTTCAGACCTGATATACATTTTTGATATTACGAAAATTGAATATAGTTCGAAAGAGTTGGAAATCGTCAAATGAACGAGGTATAACTTAAAGTGTTTTATTGCGAATGCTATTTTGATTCATTAAGATTATGAACTATGTTTTTTAGCTTTACATATCAACAAAAAACATTGTTAGGGTGTATTAAAAGTAGCAGCTTTGGGATCAGTAACAAAATAAATACCACCAAAGTTTAAAGACGATGTATTGGAGATACTAAATGAAGAACCCTCAAACCTAGGGGGCGAGTTAACAAGCGATTTCATACTGTCTTAACTGTTCAATGTTAATAGATCCTGTATGAATCCAAACCAAGAATCTACACAAAATAGAACGATAGGTTTAACGATTTATTTAATTATAAAATAAAATGCACAAAATAAAATGAAACAATCAAATAATTATTAAAAATACAAAACAATTACAAAGTGACTATCATAACCGCTGAGATTATGAAGCACCTTGTAATATTTATTATTAAGTAAAATAACTGGGTTAGGTTCTGTATCAATTCAAACTACGAAACGTTAAATACAGTGTTTTTCCTGAACATTACTGCTCCAAAATTCAAGAAAAATCGCAAGGGTCTTGTTTTTTGAAGATGATATTATATTCAAGAAAACTTCCTATTCCCCATAGATGCATGAAAAATTAAACTACGTTTTTTTACCTGTCGTAAATTAAAAACTCATAGTCAATTCAATTTTTTTTGAAAATTTTTCATTAATATTAGTAATTGGATGATGGGCTACGTGATTGATGTGGCAGCTATACGTAAATTTCTGAAATTATAAAATTTTGAACATTTGTTTAAAAAAGACTATAATTATCAGCTTCTATATCCATCGATCTTGGCTCCATGTACATTTCTTTTTTTTTTCAAAATTTGGAAAAACCTTCAGAAGTGCTTACGACTTTTCCATAGAACGAGTGCCTTGAATAGAAGGAAATTAATAATAACTCACGAAGATTACTTGAAAAATGTTTGTTGAAGGCATTGCATGTAATATTTGTCCAGGCACATAGATATTCAACTAATGACGATATTCTTTTACTGCACGTCTATTTCCATTCTGAATACGAATGGGTTATTTATGATCGACGAGCCATCGATTAAAAATCGAAATGATCGTAGCGATATCGTTTGCGATTGCAAGGGTGGGGGAGGAGGCCTCGCGCGATAAATTAAACGTCAAAATATATTCAGTAGCGGCGTTTTAAAATGTTAATAATAGTCACGGGTCGTGATTTCCCTGAATGAATGGCCTCCCGGCGAATATATATTGTAAGCAGATGCTTTAAAGTGCACAGAACGTGCCATTATATAAATTGATGATATAAAATTGTCGCGAAATTACATGGAATACGCACGGTGCATCGGTATTGAGGTTATCTAATGAAGCGTGGCATCCAGTTCGGTTCTGGATAGATTTTTGGAAGTATATAATATACGGCTTTGGATATAAAATATGTTTAATCTTATGAGAATAATTTCGGCTTCAAAAACATAAAAAGAAACTAAATTACTTTGTCTTCAACTCAATGTATATAACAGTACATTATTATGATTGAGTTGTTAAAAGAGAAAACAGTGTTTCAAATAGAATAATATTTATTTTTTCTCTAATTTGCTTAATATGAAGAGCAGTGTAATTGGATATCTTAAATATATATTATAATATCTTTTATAATGCAATTTTGTTGTGGTAGCTTGAGAAATATCGGTTTCCATCGTATCGAATGAACAACACATTCAAATATATTATTATGTCAAAGAGACAGTGACGTTTGTAGTTTAACTCCAGTTTCTATTAATTACCGTCAATTATTCTTCGGTGCGTAAAATGATGAGAACAGCACGATCACACAGGGCTTTGGTCGATTGGAGCGAAAAAGGCAAATTGTTATCCGGGACATATATTTCTGATATTGCTGATTATGTACCCAATTCTAAAGCTGTCGTATATGCTGCCGTGGCAAAAATATTAACTAGTTATTGATTGATTTTGTTTTCGGGAGATCCATGAATTACAATAATGCTGATGGTATATATTTATCCAGCTACAGCATCCGATTTTATCTGACGTAACTTTATATGAAGAGATTTCCTTTCGACAAGTACCATTCTGGTATATATCTATTCATTAGAAAGGATTGAACAACTTTAGGATAATATTCTGGATAAGAAAATATTTTTAGTGAAGAATAGACATCTTATACCTGTGCCTGATAAGATTTTTCTAATAAATAAGATTACGCATTTTCAATTCCTTATTCCATATTTAAAACCTTTGTTTATTGATATGATTGTCCTACACGTGACGTTCCTAAATAATATTGTGGATATTATTCACGCTTAAAGCTGTATCACCCCATAATTGCAGCTGATATTCTTCCACGCCTATTGCATATTAGTGATTTTAAAAGAAAAGTATGATAACATGAATCTAATTTTAAACTTAAGCACATATAAAGAATACAACTGGAAAGTTTGTGCTGATTTAAAAGTTGTTGCTACATTACTTGGATTATAGGGAGGTTTCACAAAATATTGCTGTTTTCTCTGCCTGCGGGAGACTAGAGACACCAAAAACCACTATGAAGTTAGAGATTGGCAGAAATAACTAACTTTGTTTGTATTAAATCAAATGTTAAATATGAACCTATTATTTCATAAGAAAATGTGATTCTTTCACCTTTACATATAAAACTTGGTTTAATGAAACATTCTATAAAGGTCATGGTACAGAATTTTTGTATTTGAAAATTGTTTTCTCTAAGTGATGCTAAAATAAAAGAAGGCATTTTTGTTGGATCACAAATAATAAAATTTATTAAAACAGATAATTCGATAAAAATCTTACTGCGAAAGGTTTAGCGACTTCTAGCTGAAAATGTCAAGTTTTTAGTGGCATGTTACAAAAATTTAAAACGTTATGGTGGAGGATGTCTTTAAAATACATTTATTGTATTCCTATTTCGATTTTTTCCCTTTTAATCTTGAAAGGATGAGTGGCGAATAATTTGAACACTTTGACCAGGGTATAATACAGATAGAAGAGCATTATCAAAGAAGATGGAATACTAAAATATTAGCAGATTACTGCTGATTTACAATGAAAGAAGATTCTACTGTTCACAAGAGGAAAAGTAAATATTTTGTCATTTTCTTTAGAATATATGGCTCATTTTTATTAATCATTTAAGCCTGATATATTTCGCTATTTCATGGTCTAATTGTAAATATGCATTAATATATTTTTAATAAAATTAATAATATAAATAAATAAATGATTTAAAATTTTCATGTTTCTCTTTATTTATAGTATTTTAATTTATTATAACTGTAGAATAGTACGTGTTATCAAAAATCCCTTTAGGTTTTTGTGTTCAGCAGGTACAATTTGACAAAAAAATCATTTCATTTAATATTATAGAATAAAAAAAATTGTCACATAATGAAATTATTAAATATATAAAATGGTAATCATATCCATGGAAATTATGAAACATGTCCCGGTCGTTGCCTTCTACTATCCCTAAGTTCCTTCAACGATCATTGATTAGTTGAAACATGGTGAAAATCAACTCGTTTAACTGTGACGATCGTAGAGCACTTGACAATTAATTGAGGGATTGTGGTTACTGAGGGATTTTGCTTGATGTTGCTTGGTTGGTGAGCTTTCTTATTAAATTTGGGTTAATTTGTTGCTAATGTGTTTTATCTTATTTTCTTGCCTTTCCACTATTTTTTTCTATTATCTGATGCTTTGATCAGTAAGCTTTATCATGCGATGGAAGGTAATCTGTCGATCTTTGTATTGACTTACTTTTGAGTGTAAATTCTTCAGTAGGTTGTCAATTTTCATTTGTAATATATCTCTTTTGTTATTTATTCTTATTCACATTTTCTTAATTAAGCAGTCGTTTCAACTCAATTATAATAATTCGTATTGATTCCTTTATAGAGTCTGATACAGACTCGTATCTACTACAAAAAACTACTGATTTGTTATATGTGAAATCCTTTGCAATCACAAATAAGGTAATAACGCTACTGCAACTTTGGATAAGATCATCTTTTTAATAAAAAAACCCTGTCTATTAATTTCTCTTCAGCTCGTTAAATTCGCCTGCTTGCTTCTCCCTTTTTATTCGCAGTATTCGCAGTAATTCAACTAACTTTCCTCGTCTAGGAGAACTTTTAAATTGGGGATGGTTTTTTTCGACCACCGATGCTCCGTTAACATTTCGAGATCTAATTAATTTCATTCCATTTTTAGCTCGTTCATAGACGATTAAGGCTCGCTTCCCGACGCGATGCCGCGAGTCGTTGCCTTTTTAGTTTCCGAACTTTCCTTGATTCCGACACAGCGAACAATAGCTCATAAATATTCGCGGGGGATGAATCGACGTACAAATGGAGTTTAATGATCTTCAAGAGTGTGGTTATCATAGTCTTGATCGTAGATTTTCCAGTACTCGTGTTTGTATTTTAGCAGTACTCTAATAAAACACATTTCAATATAAGAGACAAGATAATTAAAAATATTTTCAATATAGTCTATCAAAAGCGCTAGCGTAAATATTTTTGTGATATCCACAAATGAAATGATAAAATCGTAAATTGAGATTAGTGTAATGTTTAAAATAAGCTGTATCAAAATATTCATGATAAAATAGAACTAGTAAGTGCCTATAGTATCTTCAAAATTTTTTTAGTAATTCATCATGGATACTTGTGACGTCGAAATATTGCAATGTTGCCGAATTAACTCTGAGTTTTGGTTCAGTTTGGCTTCGACATACAAAAAAAATCTAATCTAAATAAAATAATTGAACAAAAATGTTATTAAATATAATTTATTTTAACATTATAGCATATATAAAAACTACAATTAATTGTACAGCCACAGTAATTTATAGGTAAGAGCTAAAATCTCTTATCATTATTGCTTTCAAGAATTTTTCATACATCTGACAACCGGTCGCCGTCTGGTTGTCAGATGTACGCTAAATTATTCAAAATATTAGTTATAATTACTACCGGCGAACATTATTTTAGCCCTTTATTTCGATAAATTTAAGTCGCTCCCTAATATATATTACTTTATTTGAAAATGCCGAAAACAATATATATTCAGGGTCACAAATTGATTGCGGCTTTAATAGGTTATTTCGAAAAGGAACAAGATAACGGAGGCCTGCTGTTGCTGGTAATTTCCGTTAGAGAGGTAATTATGATGATATTAAATAATATAAGTCCCTACAATGTTATTTAAAATGTTTTTAGCGGGTTGGTGCCGCTCTAAATATTAATGTATGTACTGTGAATAACATCGCTTACAAAATGAAGAATAATACGTCAGATTCACCCAAAAAAAAAACCGTCTACATGCAAAGTGGATGACGAATCTTGACCATCTTGATATAAGCTCTATTCGAGACCCAATATACGAAATGTATAAGAACAGTAAGTACACAAACTATTTTATCGATATAAACATAATTTAATAAAATTATTTTTAAGAAAATTGTGTGTCTGAAAAGTATACATAAAAGAATTAGCGACATGAAGCTTTTCGAGGGATGTAAGACTCTTACACACACTCTTACAAAGCATAGAGTTTAAATAGTGTAAAGATAACCCTCGAAGAGGTTTAATAAAACTTCCAGACATTACCTTGAAAAGAATTAATTTTTTAAAAGCATAAAATAAGACCAAAACTATTGGCAAGACGATAACAAAAAAAGTGTAAAGACAACAAAAATTGATGGAAAAAGGTAAAAGTTACAATAGCATTCGATTAGGTTTGTTGATCATTATATTTATTAATAATTAATTGCAGATATATTGCTGGTCGGGAAGGATATTCCATCAAAATCTGTTTGGATATGTGGAAGGAAGCATTGTCAAACATAACACTTTGGGTTTGGATGGACTCGATTAGACATACAGAGGAAGTAATTGATAAATGGTGAAATTATGAACATACTTCAGACAGATTAGAAATTAATAGTTTAGTGATTGAATTGGACAATAAGTGGGAAAGTGAAAGTGACTGAAAGAAACTTTCAGGCCATGTGATAGTGCTGTGCAATGCTGTAAATTCCTAAGACATAGTGATGAGAGTGGAAACAACTAAAGGTATGCACCTAATTAATTGAATATAACTATAGAAAATGGTACTGTAGGGCGTGAAAGATTTGTGTCCACAGATATGATTGTAATTGTTAAAAATTAAACATGAGCATTAGGTTACAACGTATGAAGAGAGAATGAATACTAACTGTTTTGTAGATATGGTAAATGCATTAGATATAATTCAGTGATTAATGTTATGAAGAATGGTGTACACAGGCAGTAGTAGAAGAAATAAAATATACAGTGATACCAAAATGACTTGACAAGTAAACACACCATTGAGGGAAACAAGGACTAAACGAAAAAAGTAAATATGCTCTTGAATGAAAGTAAAATACCTTTCTCAGATATACAATTGTTAATTAGGTGAATTAGACCTCCAGGGGGATACCAATACATAAAAAAACGCGCCAAGAAACTCTACCTCATGGATGATGTGGATAACAGTTAAATGTAAACAAAACAAATTTTACCTACAAACTATTATAGCTGTGTCTTAATTGTAGTTTTAAGTCCTTCGATAATATAAGTATTAGATTCACTATAATGTTAAAATAAATTATATTTTATAATATTTTTGTTCAGTTATTTTTTTTAGATTACAATTTTCTTGTATGTCAAAGCCAAACTGAACGAAAACTCAGAGTTAGTTCGGCAACATTGCAATATTTCGACGTCACATATATCCATGATGCATAACTAAAGAAATTTTGAATAGACTATAGAATAATTTCTACGTATTGCCATTGCATTTTTCAGTATATATACTTTTCACAGCTTGTTTCCTGTTTAAAATTACTCAAATACGAAAGACGAGATAAAACGAACGAACAGTAAAAAAATAGACGGAAGCGGCGGAACACTGGATGTTTTACCAAATACATAACCAAGTCCGACGCCAAATTAATAGGCGCATTTTTAATTCTCGCCGAAGTCGAGTGTTGATCTAGGACGAATT
This sequence comes from Rhynchophorus ferrugineus, assembly GCF_030347505.1. NCBI lineage: Eukaryota > Metazoa > Arthropoda > Insecta > Coleoptera > Curculionidae > Rhynchophorus > Rhynchophorus ferrugineus. The sequence continues at coordinate 16,786,024 of NW_027472587.1, forward strand.
TAATTTTCGCCAAGATACTTTCGCCTCTGTTGATTTTTTAACTAGACTTTCTAAGAATTCCAGTTTAAGTTTGACTCGAGTTTGTTCTCGTCGAGTTCTTGGTTAAATTTCGTGAATGTGGAGTCGACCACCAACTGTAATTACACGCCGGGAGGCTTATTAGAGATCCAATTAAAATACTAATACTATATGGTAGAGACTAAGTTTTACCAGAACATTAATGTTAAACATAAAGATAACGCATTACGTATGGTAACGTACTCTGAAGACGGGTGGTTGTTGTGATATATTAACGAATTCATTAGGGCTATATTTAAACTACGTGTCATCTATCAACAATGATAATATATTATTTTTGAATCTTGACTGATGCTTAGTAGTTTTCTTTTAGACTGAATGTATACTGATGATACAAATAAATTGAAGACCATATACCATCTACACTTATTGTATTGGTTATCTATCAGAACTTAGAAACTAATAGATATCTTTCAATAGTTCTTTTTAGTACGATATGTAAGTAGTATAATCCTATAAATTGTAATCCTTTTGTACAATATAATGTAGGCATCTAATGTATTAATGGGAGTTTAATTATATCAGGTTCATTTATATAGGAGTGGGCATTTTTTTTAGTCCGGAACATTCTAAATACATGAATGTATATGAGTCTGTAAGATTGTGTAAGAATTAGATGTGTAACTAGGAGTATATGAGACAGAGTAAGGCACTACGGACAATGACACTAAAGACGCCAAGAACTGGAAATAATACATTTTCAATTCAATCTCTAGAAAAATATCCAAAGATGTAAATAATCATATAAATATGTAGAAGCATGTGGACTTAAGAAACCCGTGGGAAATACGAAACTAGAGTACCTATAGGCGTATGTCTTTTGCTGGGAAAGGAAATTGCTATTGGATTGGTAGTTCTTCCCTATAACTGATTATTAACCAGGCTGTGAGAAAAATAGTGAATTCAGCCTACTTAATCAATACAATGTGCCTAAGAGAGGAGCATCGGGGGGAATACGGGGAGTATCTGTTTAATTAAGAATAAATCCTCAATAATGTGCCGCTTAATCGTGTAGAAGTTTGTGGTCATTTAATTTTTGTTTCGCCAGTTCTTCTATTTACGTTCTGGAGGAAAAACACCTTATTAAAATATATTACATATATTAGAGTTTTAGTATATAACAAATAATAATTGAAATAATTTTTGTTAGTATCATCCAGCTGGCAGTGAAATAAAAGACCAAATGAATAGGCAGATATAAAACTATCATATCCAACTATTATATCATTTAAGTTGGCGACGGTTTAAGAAAATAGCATCGTCGTTTGCCCAGCGACCGTGATAAAAGAAAAAACAAATTAGTTCAAAGTTATCCCGGGCGCCGTTGGCAGCCGCGGCCTTGTTGATTTTTAAACTGCAGCACATTTGCGAATTTCTATGAGGCCTGGTGGCCACGCTCGCTGGGGTTCGAGTTAAATTTAAGTTTGTTCTTAATGTCGGAATTTCGGTCATTATTTCTCAGGGGCTTTATTAGCGATCCAATTAAAATACTGCCCCAACGCGGAAGAAATCTCATTTCCGGAAGGATGATATTGTTATGTACAAGAACTGTCGTGTACACACACATATATCACATATATCATATGTATCATATATATCATCCAAATGACAAAAATCCAATGACATAAATCTATCCAAATTACACAGTTTAAAGCAAGCCTCCTTGTATGTCCTATATATGTGATCGTTTGTAGTAATTTCTTTTGATCTCCCATAGATTATTTTCATCCAACAAATCCCAACGTAACTCGTCGAACCATTTGTACAGTTCTAACGCCTATACCAGGTCTATTTCAAAATAAAACATTCACTATAAATGATTCCTGTATCCTCCCTACGAGGTAGTCAGCACACTCATTACCCTCTATGATTGTATGAGATGGCAGTCACATAAACGGAACAGATTCGTGATTTAATGAATTAACTGTATCAATAATGACCTCGGCCAGAGGGTGTTTAGGTTGAGTGGAACTAAGGTCCTTCAGGGAGATCATGGTCGGTGGCAATTACATAAAATTTGTAGTTTTCTTCTTGAATGAATTGTAACAGAATGCCAGTCACTATGGTAGGCTAAAGTGTTGGTCCTAGGTTAAATTCGTAACAATCAGTAAATATGAAGTGATGAACCCGATATTTTTCTTCCCTTATCTGAGCAAGAAGGTCACGAATGCCATGAGAGCTGACTTCACTTTTGGGGGATATTTGCATAGATAGATTAATTTTAATATATGGTCGAGCCTATGAGAAAATGTGAAACTCTTCATGAGTTTGCGTGTCGTCCTTGTGCAGAGGCTATGTTAGTTAATCTTCCCTGTATCGTTTCAATTTTAGTATATGTACCGCCGAAGCGAGTATCGAAGTGCTGCAACTCCGACAACACTGAACTAGGACACAGATTCGAAAGAACCAAACCGTGTGTGTATCTTCTGTAATGAAATGCACTAAATGGTAAAAATACTGAAGTGATACTAACTTTCATTTTATCGTATAAAATAAGGATAAATAACACTAGAGACAAATTGTAAGTTATTTAACAACGACTAGTAAAGGTATATTAATAAATAAATAAAAAGGACGCCATAGGCCATATTTATTTCCTAAAACTCACTCACTGTTACCTCTTGTTATTTATTGTGCTCTTTTTCATATCCCCTTTACCCATACATCCCTTTCGGTTTTTGTGTTCAGCAAGTACAATTTAACAAAAAATCCAATTTATTTAATATTATAGAGTACAAAAAATGGCCACACAGTGTAATTATCAAATATTAAAAATGATTAAATGGTCATCATATCCACTGAAATTATGAAACATGTCCCAGTCTATGTGTTTCTACTAACCCTAACTTCTTTCGGCGATCACTGATTAGTTGAAACATTGTGAAAATCAATTAGTTTTGCTTTGATGATGGTATATTACTTGACAAATAATTGAGGGATAGTGGTTACTGAGAGATTTTGCTTGATGTTGCTTGGTTGGAGAGTTTTATTATGAAATGTCTGATAATTCGTTACTATTGTGATTTCTCTCATTTTCTTGCCTTTTCATTATTTCTTTTATATTATCTGGTGCTTGGATCATTAAGCTCTATTATGCAATGGATGGTGATGTGTCAATCTTTGTACTGACTTTATTCTGACTAATTCCTTCAATATATTTTCAAGTTTTATTTGTCATATATCTCTTTTTTAGTTATACTTATTCACATTTTCTCAACCAAGCAGTCGTTTTAATTCAGTTATGATATTTAGTATTGATTTCTCTACAGAGAATAGACGGACACAGACTCGTATCTACTACAAAAATCTACTTTTGTTATAATTTAAATGCCTTGAAGGCAAAAAATGAGGAAATAACGCTACTGCAACTTTGGATAAGATATTTTAATAAAAAAACCCTGTCTATTAATTTATTTTCAGCTCGTTAAAATCGCCTGCTTGTTTCTGCCTGTTCGCAGTATTCGCAGTAATTCAATTAACTCTCCTCGTCTAGAAGAACTAGTAATAGTATATTAATAATTAACTAAAAAGGACGTCATAGGTCTTATTTATTTCCTAAAACTCACTCACTGTTTCTTCCTGTTATTTATTGTGGTCATTTTTAATATCCTCTCCACCCACACATCATCTCAATAAACCGGGAAGTTTATGTATAAGTGCAAAAGGGCTGAGCCCTCATCGTTTCCATCAACTATCAAATCATCATCAGTGATATATGATAATTCAGCACTTTATCACACAAAACCATGCCCCCGCCCCTTCCAATTACCTCTACACCACCCCGGGGAATTCTTTTATCTGTTCGACCTGTCCGAATCCGTCCGAACTCTAATTAGTGGCCCGGCAATTTCCAAACACTCCTTCCTCCAAGCGCCGATTCGGTGACCGGTCCCCCACCCGCCTTTCACCCTCTCCCCCCTCTCGCCTTAGCCAGGGTGCGGACATCAATTTCGACTCAATTAAAAAAATGCGAGAAAACGGACCGGGAAGCGCGGGGGGCGGTTGATGGGCGAGAGGTGAAAACACCGTCCGGGAACGGAAGAGGAAGGCGCTGGGATTTCTCCGGGGAGGGGGAGTCGGTGGATGGATTTAGGTCAACACGCCAGTCAGACATGCAACCGCTAGTAATGTAATACGGAGTATCGTGAAAATAATAATTTTAAAATGGGATTTTAATGACGGGAGATCGAAAATGGACGCCGGATGTCGTATCTGAGCGGAAATTCTCGTTTTTTAGGATAAACGATCCGGTCTGATGTGTTTTACTGTTGTGCATTTTACACTTTCTATGAGTCACTTCAATTGTAAATCGGGGGTCCTGATGATAATGATATAAAGCTTCGATTCTTATCATTCAAGTATAGTGTCACAGTGGTGATAATCTTGTTGTCTATACTTTCGAAGGATTATATAAAAATATTCAGAACTTATTAAATTAAGACTGTAAGTAATTGTTATGAATCATTCTTAATATGAACCAAATTTGAAAGGAATGATTATGGGCGATGAAAACTGGGTATTATACGACAATAAATTGTGAAAAATATTGAGGTTAAAGTCCGAAGAAACCTCACAAACAATTTCGTAAAATTAGAAAAGAATTGGTCATCAGAACCCGCTTAAGTTTGGCCAAACCATTAGCTTAACTTCCACTATTTGAACAACAGACTCGACTGAAGCAACTGATTAAAAGAAACATTGCTGTCTTGGTTGGTTCTGTGATAAAAGTGAGTGTACGGTCCCCCCTTCTGTTTCGGTAGACGTGGGTCTGAATCCTGCTGGGATATGGTCGTAAATTTATGTATGTGATCATTCACCTCGGTAACCAGGCTAGGTAAGGCTGGATGTCTTCTGGGACGATTCCTAAGTTACTCGCCAGTCAAATTTAAAAAGAAAAAAAAGAAGCATGAATTAACCAATCAACTTTTATTACTACAATGCTAGAACTCACATATCTTTAGTGACTCAGTACACATAAATAATGAGGGAGATTGGTTAGAAAGTTTTAGTACATACGCCGTATAGCCCGGACCTTACCTCGCCCCTACTATTTGGTACAGATTATACAAATATATTTTAGTGGCGTAAAAAAGCTTATAAAAATCGGTAAATAGATTCAGTTAATTTTTTCTCGCTCCATATATACCTGTAGCTACCTATAAATAAAGTATAGCAGCAATTTCAAATTAACTTAAATAAAAAAAAAATATCATTGGCTCTTTCTTCAAAACAATTACTGCCTGTATCCACTCAAAATATGCTTTGATTATAAGTTTCTAACAGTTTTTGTTTGCAGAATATATAAATTTTTGCAGGATAGCTAACATTCTGATGTTGTAAAAATCATTTGATCTTATTTTTACTTATTTGACCACAAATTTTAATCATTTATTGAGGCTCCCTACGAACTACTTCTCCTAATACACGGTTGCCATATACGTTTGGAAGCAATAAACGCCATTTGTTAGCAAATTTATTAATATTAAAGAAGATAAATAACAGTTCTTTCCAAATAACTCATATATGGCTTAAAATTCGAGCATATTTCATGGTAATGTTGTCAACATATATATAGTCTTATTATATGATCATTCTACATTTCTAAATTAGTGGTAATTTCTTTTGCTGTGCTAAATAAGGTTATTTGTTCGTACAATTGAAAACTAGCGATTAAAAACACTAATTTTATGTTCGGCTATCTGACGAACAATCGAATAAAACGGCATCCTCAACAGTATTTCCGTTTTCCATCCATCCGTTTCCCCCACCAGCCTCCATTTCCCGCGGGTCGCAGCCATCGCATCAAGATACCCTCTCGACAAACAAAAGAACTCGAAAGAAAACGTCGCTGTGCCCTATCGGCCGCAGGCAGCGTCGTTTTTAAATAGCCCCCATCGATTCAGAGGAGGAAACGCCGTCAAGATGGACCGATAAGGACACGCGCGCCCCCTTCAGGGCAGGTGGGGCGACGCCCGAGCCGTTCGTATTAGTAGGTGAGATAATGCCTAATTTATGAGCGAGCTGCTGCGTGTCCTATCTCTTAATCTTCGGTAAACAGGTTAAAGAATTCTCTGCAGCGGCGGGCCGGGCCGGGTTGGGCTGGCTACATGACGAACCCGACTCGGGATGGGATAAGCTGGCGACGATGCGGTGATGCCGGTGAGATAAGTGGCGCAGGAAAGGGGGAAGGGGTGCCGTGATTGTACAACACCAGTTTATGTCGTCTCTAGTCGATTTCTGTTTGATTCGAGGGGAGTGCTTTATCTGTTCACGTTTTACACAATGAACTTTTAGTCTATATATTATTTATGTCACTAATGTGCCTTTATACTTTTGATGAAAATGACACTATATTGTATCCAGTATAAACTAAGGTAAAATATCGAATTTATTTAAAATTTTTGGTAAAAATAATTTCCACAAAAGTTTTAAGAAAATAGGGCAGCTTTAGTATGAAATTGTTATCAAAAAATCTCGAATTTCTATCAAATTATATTTACTAATCTGCCTTTATACTTTTGATGCAATGAACATTATGTTATATCTAGTATGAACTAAGATAAAATATCGAATTTCGTTAAAATTTTTAGTAAAAATAGTTTTCACACAATTGATAACAAAATAGTGTAGCTTAATATGAAATTATTATCAAAACATATTGAATCTGTACCAAAATATATTAAATTAACTATAATTCATAATTTCATTATTTAAAAATATCCAGTAATTAGTGAACAAGAAAATAATTATATATCAAACATAAATGTTTCACTTAAATACATGAAATTTATACTGAAAAAACGAACTAAAAACTTTCAACTTTCTTTAAAATGTTTGGTCAAATTCGAGCAAAATGGTTTCTAGAAAGTACTTTGCACAATAATATAGCTTAAGATGCCCAATAATGTTTCATTATCCAACAACATTGAATGATTTTTAACTATATTTAACAAGAAACATAATTTTATAATATATGAGGCATGTTTTTCTATTTTTAACGAAATCATGTTTACTGCAGTACATGAAGTAGATACGGGAAAAAAGAATTAAAAATGTTTAGTTTTTTCCAAAAATATTTGATCAAATTGTAACGAAGTTTCCAGAAGGTTGTTAATACAATAATGTAGCTTACTAAGAAGTTATTGTTATAAAATATCGAACCTATACCAAAATATATTAAATTAGCTATAATGTATCATTATCTAGAGGGGTTAATTGACTTTTGTCTATATTTAGCAAGAAAAATAATTTCATATGATGCACATATTATTTCCTTTTTCAACAGAATCATATTTCAAATCAAACACGAACTTGAAATTAAAGCAAGGAACTGAAAACTTTGAATAAAATCAAAGCACTTTTTGAGGACCCGTCATGATCAGCAGCATTTCGAGATGGAGTGATATATTTTATCTTACGACATAGCTGCAGAACTAAGACCAGGTTTATGAATAGTTTGGAACCTACATATAAAATTAGATACCGGAAGAAGCTCGATACTTGGGTTCTACACGAACCAACGCTGAAACATTTATTGAACTGAGTTTCCAAGGAAGATAGAATCAGTAGAAGAATTAATATTAAACAGGACATTGAGGATACTCGATAGATCCGTGTAATTATTATAATTATGAGAGCTTAAAACATAATGCACACACTTAGGGAGTGCATCTAGATCTAAAGAGTTCTAGCAAATCTTAAGTAAGTTAAGTTAAGTTGTAATTTTATATTTATCTTCATTGTTTGGAGAACTTTCATAATCTTTAATAAATTTTTTCATTTCCTACATGCTATTTTGATATGATATAATATGAATTATCGTATGACCTGTTGGTATCCAATATGTTAAATCTACATAAACTTGATTGGGTCAATTCTGATTCTCAACTCTCATGTGGTTTCGATTTTAATGAAAGTACTTTAATATTAATTTGTTTTCATACCGGAATATGGGAAATTTTTGGATTTAGTTTTGATTGCCATAGTGTTACCCATTCTCAGAAACATATTTAATTATCTAATCTATAACGAAGCTTTAAATAAACAACGTGTGTGATAATGTATTATAAACTTCAAATTGGGCAAAGTTCAAAGGAAAAAAACTACTCTCTGTCCGATAAAATACGACGACATCCAATGAAAAAAGTTCGGTGAATAAAATCGAGAACACCCTATCCGCCCTCCTCCACCCCGTACCCCGGGCTCGACCCGGGTCCCTTTTCCCCCACGTATTCGTTACAAATACACCCTTCAGCTGCTAAAGAGGATATTTTTCTTAGGCTTACCTCGGGTTTATGCCGTGCTGGATCGTTTGTTCTATCCATGTAGGTGTTTTAAATCTGAACAGGGGATTTACAGTTTTGACCAGGCAAATTCCGGGTATTTACAGTGGACATCTTTCGGAGACGATACAATTTCTTGTTGATATCGTGTTCTTTTCGTACTAAATCGAACCCCGGCCGTGTTTTTTGCTTTCTCTTGACTTTTGGCTCCAGTTTTATTCTCGTCTATCAACCAGGAGATATTTATGTTCTTTTAAGTATTTTCTTTACTGTAATATTATTAAATGTTAGGTGAATATCGAGGAATATACGCTTTTTAAAATTTATCTCGTAACAGTAACTGTGTATGTAAGAAATGTACAAGCAGAATATTAAAATTGTTGTTAGTTAAGTTTGTCGAGATTGTATAAAATTATTTTCCCACTTTTACGCTCTGATAGCTACGTGTCAAAGTTGTAAAAAATAACTACAATGTTAACTGTAACCTGTTTGGATATAAAGCTGGCGCCGTGAATTTTTATATTTTTCGCCAAGAGACCTGGTGAAACTTACCCCTCAGCAGCCAAACCAATTATTTCGTTCATAACAACCGTTACACATATTCCTAAGTTGGACAGTTAATATTTTATGATCATCTTTAGCAAAGTTTGAAATAGAAGCTGAAAAATACTAAAGAACTTGTTAAATTGTTTCCTTCGATTAACTCCTTTGAAGAAGCACAATTTACAATTTTATTGTTACTTATATATAATGTTCCTATTACAGAAAAATTAGCTAATTTATTTTTTTTATATATTTATAAATTATTGATGTAGTAATTAAATTATACTGACTCCGGTAAAAGAACAAAAGATTGATGAAAACAAGTATGTAGAACTGTTAAAAGGAAACTACTTAAGTTTTTCACATAGCAAAAGTTAATCCATATATTAAGGGTTAAATAATATATTAAGGGAAAAACACATACTTACGTTGGTGTATAATGAACAACTATTAGAAATAGGTAAAAACGTTAATACGTTACGTTAATAAATAATTAATAAAAAATATGAACTTTAAATAGACAGAACAAACTAATGAAATAGAAGCAATGAAACATATACCAAAGAGACAAGGGACAAGGATATAATATTTAAAGAGACACAAAAGGAAAAAAGAACTGATAATATTTGAAATGAACGAACAAGATATCAATTCATTGATCAAGTCCCCGGCCTACCATAGTAAATCACATTTTTTTGCAAAATTAGTTTTTTATTCAACATAATTCCCTTCAAGGGTGATGCATATTTGTTTCAAAATAGGCCTCAGTTTCGGCGATCACGATCACTTCATTCGACGAAAATTTCTTCCCAGCGAGCATTCTTTTGAGATCTGAAAATGCGACATGGTCGCTGGGGGACAGATCTAGAGAATACAGTGAATGAGGAAGCAATTCGAAGCTCAATGCATGGATTTTTGCCATCGTTTTGGCTGGCTTGTGATACGGTGCATTGTCTTGGTGAGGCAGAACTTTCTTTTTCTTCAATTTCGGCGATTTCGTCCTTCAAACGGTCCAAGAACGGATTTTTTAGGGTTTCCGTCGGTAACAACCTTTTTTGGGTGTCCACTGCGTTCATCGCCTTCGGTGCTCATTTTACCACGTCTAGACTTAGCATACCACTCCTTGATGGTTGATTTTCCTGGGGTAGTGTCCGCAAACTCGGCTTCAAGCCAAGTTTTTGCTTGAACTGTATTTTTTACCTTCAAAAAGCAATATTTTATCAACACGCGAAATTCCTTTTTATCCATTTTTTTCATAATACCAAAAGTTGCTTCACATAAAATGTTATAATTCATAAACTAATAATCCGGCAGATGTTAAATTCATACACGCATGGTTTGAGAGTTACGGCTAACTAAAAAACATATGGATTGAATTCTACCAGCGCCAGCCATATGTCAGGCTGGGGACTTTTCAATTGACCTGTTAAATAACGTACAAAGAATGGAAAACTATACTAAAATAATGATCTTGGAACTAACTAAAAATAGAAAATTTAAATAGAATATTTTTACCTGTCTATTTTCATAGTATCAGATTATAGGGTTCCGTTAATTTCACTAATCTATTCGAACCCAAATGTTCTCCAATCCCTCAGGGAAAAATTTGACCGACCTCCCGCATCTCCCTCCTCCCGAAGGACCTGCATTTTCATTTTCAAAATTACTACGGCCGCTAAAAAAGTTAATAGAGCCGAAAAAAATCCGTTCAGTTATAACACTCCAAATTCCCATCAATCTTTGAAAGTCCCAGTTTTCAATTCTGCGGGTTCCCAAGCCTGGGGACCACTCTATTCGCGCCGTCCCCTCTGCCCCTTCAACCCGACCGTTCTTTCGTCGGTTCAATATCGATTTTATTATTAGTTATTCTCCTCGTTTTTTCTCCCCGAACAGTCCTTTTTAGAGACGTAGTGTATTTCGTCCATTTTTTGGTGGAATGCGGTAGGACGGGCTGTTATAGCCGCGGGTTTAGCGAAAAAAATTCAGCCACCGTCCACCGGCCAGAGACAGGGTTAATTAAAACTTCCAGACGTTTTTGTTTCTCCTATTTGTCCGCAAAAAAATTGCCGCTGAAAGATTGATTGAGACCCGATAAGGTCCGATGATTGTTTTTTCCATGATGTATGGGGCTGGAGGTGTCCTGTTTCGATTACAATCCGTCCACAATTAATTGGATTTTAATCGATTATGTTCATAGAGGAATTATTTATAGTAAAGTATATCGGTATAAATAAAAATTCGATTTTCAATGAAGAATATCATGCATTTAATAAAGTCTCATTGTCTTATTATTTAAATTATGAAGAAAATAACTCTAGAACTTCATAATATCAGTGACTATGATTGCCGTTTTGTAGTTATTTAATATGTTTTATAATTAGTTGATTATTCTATTGCGCAAAAATACTTACGGATTTTGTGTTATTGATATTGATATTTCCAAGTACTGTGATAACATTAGGCCTATAAGATTTATTGTTAGAAGTTAGTACAATGTGTTAAAATGTTAGTAAAATGTTTTTATATCTTTCAGGCAATATATACGATCCAGGTCCCAACTCTACGATAGCTGGATCCCATAGAGCCAGAAATATTTTAGTATTTGCTTATACAGCAGTAACTTATTGCATACTGTACATTTTTTATTTGTATTGTACATATAAAGGTCCATCCTGTATTGATTCATTGATAATATTATTATTAACCTTCGTATATTTTTAATAATTTTGTCCTTTATACATCAGGCAAGGAAAAAAAAACTTGCTTGTATAACAATGTAAACCAAACTATTCATATATTGTTGGCCAAAACTATGTTAGAAACAGTTATTCTAATTAACTTCAAGTATTTTATGGACAACCACACACAAACATGGATAATACCTCCAAATCTCGATTAAGATCTATTTAAAAATAGTCACAATAATTTTGCCTAAACTGTTATTAGTAATTCAGTCCATCTCGAATACAATCCGCTATCAATAAATGATCTGAAACCGAATATATAGGTTCATGAGAAGCAAATTAGTTATCCATATGTCAGTCATCTTAGTAAATATTCCAAGCAGATTTGAAATTAAGCTCTATAGGTAATTTGTCTTTAAATTAGTCGAGTATGGATTCCTGCGGATGATGGTGGCAATTGAAAGGATATCTCCTGATTAATAAATTGATTAGATTTTGATGCTAATGTAGTTTGGTACATGTTTAGTGATATAATATAAGTTTATATCAATTAGGCATTCATTAGACTGAAACTAGCATCCTATGATTATATTTAGATGTTGTTTATATAATAAAACAAAGAAACAACAACAAGAAAACAGTTAATCATTGGGAAAATTTGAGTAAAACTATCAATATACATGTAAAATTTGATTTTCCGAAAGCTGGTACAGCTGATTCTGTTTATATGGACCATTATTTTAATATACAAAATTTTTTATCAGAAAAATATTCAGTGTTTTTTCGGTGAACCCCTTCTATATTACTTGCTTATGATTATATTAGTTCTTGACCTTGTTTTTAAAAATCTATTTACTTGTTTCTTTCTCTATTCCATTCATTGTTCGAAATTACCTAGTTTATAGTTATTGTGGTAATTAAAAGCTTTGTAGTGTGCCTATTATTTGTATATTTCCATTGTCTGTATATATGTTATTCCATTGCCTTTTATTATTACGTTAAGTAGCCAATATGAATATTGTAATAAAACTTAATAGTTTAAAGTAACTGAATATTAAGCTGAATGTAGATTTTTGTTACATACCAAACCAATAACTATATAGAAAATATTCGTTATAAAGAGAAAAATGTATAACATAAGAAATCAAGTTTAAGTTTTTGCTTGAATTTTGTTTCTGAAGAAAAGTATGATGAAAATAATGTTTTTGAATCTTCAACAAGATGAATAACTCTTGTAGGTAAAATATTTTATGAACTGTTACCTTTCACACATGTTAAAATATAGCTTTATTGACGAAATGTTATAAGATGTCTTATTGGAAAAAATATCTTATTGAAATATATAATATTTTAGGGTTAGTTATTTTGAAAAGCTGTATATATACTCGTATTTACTAAAAACATCATTACCTTTTCTCAAACTTTATTTGTTAAGATAATAAGGGAAATCATTTTGCTATAATCATTAGAGAAATCACTCCAGCTTGGATAATATAGTAAGACAATATTCATTGGCGGAATTGCTGTTATCAATTAATGACATAATACTGCAACGTATCTCTGTTAACGGTAGTGGTTAAATTGTTCGAATATGGCCTCAAATTTCACGCACATTATCGAGGTAATCGCGTCCAGCCGAACAAATAATTGTTGTGGACAGAGATCATCTACATAAGCAACTACTTCTAGGTATATAAACCGATGTCCGTAGTCGGTTAGACCAAACCTCGATATTTTACTACCAGAGTTGTTTGACGTAATCGTGTGTTGTTTGTATTATTAAATGTTCTCAAGTCTGAGGCTTAAAATTTACAGATTTATGTTTAATTTATATCAAACCATTGATTAATTAGTAATTAGTGGTGCATAATAAGATTGTGAATTAATTTTCGCGGATTTACAGTTTGTTACATCATAATACTACGTGGATTGTATTTGAACGAGAGGAACACAATTATTGTTTCTTCCATTCTGTCTAGTTTTATACCACTTGCTAATACTGATCCCACGTAGTCTAATTACTTGGTGCCTCAAAAACCCTTTTTCCGTAATAATAATTTATATACATAACAAACTCTGTATTGCTCTGTATGGTAAAGCTAGAAATCTAATTTTTATGGCGTTATAAGATACATATGGAATATTCTTAACTTAACGAGTTATAGAATCCAAGTTTATAGTCGAAAAGTTTTAGCGACGTATATGCTACAAGACTATGAATATGATTTATATTTATGTACCATTTACTGAGAATCTGAATTCACTATAAAATTTAAATAACAAGCTTATATAATGATATATATATATATTTTAGTTATATTGTCTAAAAGACTTTACGTCCATGTTAATACCGAAATGTTACAACTATTAGATAATACTGAACTAGAACCCAGGGTTAAGTGAATCAAGTCCAGCTTCTCACGTAAAAATACGAAAAACTATTTTAATTTAAAAAAATAAAATGGTAAGAAGAATGATGAAAATTATCGATTTTGGCAATCAATTCGAATCAATTTATTTTTGGGATATTCGACAAAAAATTATTAAATTTATAAAAAATTGTCCGTACTTTTTAACCTACGACAATTATTTAAAAAACGGTTGCTACAGATTACTGTAATTCATTCAATTTTACGTATGTCGTGAAATTTCCATCTATCTATCTTTGTTTAAACTTGATCTATAATAAAAAGTCTGAAAATGATAAAAAATCGCAATTTTTCTTGGGTATATATACGAAGAAATATTATATTGAGATTATTTCAACTAACCTAAATATTAGAATAATAAATAATATATTCTTCATTTGAAAAAATTTATACAAGTAATTCCAAAATATGGTCACTGCAAATAATAAGTGAGAATTTTATAATAATGACTACATTTTTTAAAATTAAGGAAGCAACACTGTCAGCTCATTAATCTTATGCAGCATTATATTTTACGTACGTTTTGTTATTTTTATAAGTATATTTTGGGTTAAAACATACTTAAAAGGACAAGTCTGAAGAAATTCCTAATAAGAGACGAGAAAATACTCCACTTCCATGTTAATAGCGAAAAGCTACAACACTTAATACAATTAATTAAAAATAATTAATATTCGATAATACTGAACTAGAACTTAGAGTCTAAGTGAACCAAATCCTTGCAGCTTATGTAGTTGTATATTGAAGTACACCAAAAGGTAAAAATACTGAGTGCTACTATATCTAATTTTATGAGATACTAAGTAGAGGCTAATGGGTGTTCTTAGATTGAAGTACCTAGGTTCAAGTAACGTATAGAGAAACATTGTAAGTTATATATATATATATATATATATATATATATATATATATATATATATATATATATATATATATATATATATATACAACAAATTTCACACATAGTAAGTAATATATTCCATCTTCATTATTAGTAAAGCGGATGATTTGGTAGAAGAATGGTACAAAAATCTCGTGAAATTATTGAAAATAATCGATAAGAAAATGATGGCATATCTTACATCATATATTTTTACTATGCTGATAAACGAATACTAGTGCTCATTGTAATATACGTGTGATACAAATCAAATGAAACTTTGCTAATACAAAGAGTTATACGACAGGACCTAATGAAACACGAAACACGGCCTTCCTGATCAGCAAGTTGCCGAATCCGCAACGAAGCTTGTAGCTGCTACTACATCAACGACAAACTTTACTGCGAAATAAAACGGGCACAGCCCTTTCAAATTAACGTCGACGGGACGAAGCCTTGAGCAGTGGAATGGGTGGCCGGGATGAGGTGGAGTACGGGATGGGGAGCGGGAGGTCGTGTGGCGCCCATTGTGTGTTAACGTAACGTTGGCCGCGTTTAGCGCAGTTCAATATTAAACAATTAATTTCTCGTAGTCTGCGCCAGCACACGGAGAAATAATTAAAACGTAACTCCCGCAACGACAGAGTTCGTTTGGCTTTCCCTTTTTCGACGGGCCGACGAACGCTCCGAGGGGCGGGGGCGCGGGGTGACGGGTCGCGAGGTGGGTCGAAAGGGTCAGAAATAGCGCGGGTTACTTGCTAATTTAATCTCGATGCGGAAGAACGCTTTATTGGCCCCCGAAGATGAATAAATTCTTCGTCTCGCGCTACTGGTTCCGGATCCCTGGTATCCAGACGGTCTTATCAAGTTTGATCAACAAGCGAGAGGCTTTTTCTCTTATTATTTGTATAAAAAGGAACAAGTTTGACCTTCGCCTATTAAACAGATCTCAAATTCAGTTATATCTCACGGGATATTAATTATCTAGGACAGTTTATGACCATAGAGGCAACGAAAACTCATCTGTCAATAAGCAGTATTATATGATGGTGATCACTGTAGTTCTCTGCCATCTCAGAAAACACAACAGCAACGATATCTTCATAATATTCTTCTTAATAGATACTAAAATCTAAAAAATAGTCTACTGAAATGTGTCCCCTTTAAAAAACAAAATTTCTAATCATTCAAGCTTGACTTGATTATATCTCTGATATTCTAAAAAGCCGACTTATCAGTTTCCCGATAGAAGCAATTCAGCCCAAGAGCATGACTAGAAATTGTTATTATTGATGAAAATGCGATATAAACATTCATAATATGCTTAAGTAAACGTATTTGGTCACGAAATAATGTTTATATAATACATAGGAATAACTCTAAATATTTAAATATCTCTTAGAAACTAGGAAATTCCAGTGAACAGCAATTTCAAAAATATGATCGATTGATAGAAAATTATTTTCGGTTATGTTTTTTAAGTAAATTGATTTAAAAACATGTAATTGAAATTACCTTTAACTCATATATATTAGTACACCAATGAAAAACTATTAAGTTGCTAAAAACGCGTTGACTGATACGATTTGTTGTTAATCTGTGTTTATATCGGAATTATAAGAGATTTATTTTTAATAATTGAGCTTGAAAGTCTATTGTATTAGGTTAACAATACATAATAATAACAATATTTGTGATAACAGAGTAATTTACACAAAATATTTTATAACATTCTATACAACATATAATTTTACATAAAATTTTATATTTCTACAAGCATATTTTTGGTTGACACACACTTAAAAGAAACAATTTCAATTAAATCAAGTCCAGTTTCTCTCGTAAACACACGAAAAACATTAATATCTCGAAATTACTTCCAAACTTCATATTTTACCTCAAAAATAGTAAGAAAAACGATGAAAATATTAATTTTTATATTGGAAAATGTCTTCTTTAGATATTCGAAAAAACTAGGTTCAAACAATTATCAACCAAAATTTATGTTCGTACTTTTTGACCTATAATATAAATCGAAAAAACAATAACACCAGCTTATTAAGCATTTAATTTTACATATTTAATGATATTTTTATCAGTGTATTATTTACCAGTGCTTAAACTTGAGCTACGATAAAAAGTATAAAATTACCAAAATTCGCAAATTTTCCTGAGTATTTATATTAGCTACTTTATCAATATTAGGGTAAGAAAAATGAATATAACATAATTTACGATATATCACAAACCACTACTGAGAAAATCATTGAAGTTATTTTCAAACAGTTTGCTACGAAAAATATACAATATTCACCTTATTCCACCTAATTCGAATACTTGAAAGATATTATATATCAGCTTTTTAAAATCTAATTCTATATAATGTCTTAAATTTTGAATATGTTATTCGTTAAAACTAACTTATATAACAAAAATTTCGAATATAGTCACTACAAATAATAATTGTGTCATAATAATTTTTCATAATTTTCAATTAAAATAACAATACTGTCGGCTTCGGGAGTATCCATGCAAAACATGAATTTAACCCTAATTCATGTAAGTATTGTGTTTGAATATAGTTTGATGAAGAATATGGACACTAAATTCTTAAAATATGACAGAAGAATATTTGAAAGCCCTCTAAGATCACCCACTTTGCTGATTAGGATCTTGGTTCGTCCAGGTTTCCAACAATTTTACACTATAATATGTAATAATATCTCTCAAAAGGTAATTTAGGTTGTTACATATGAAATTAAATCGAAAACAATAACTACACTTTAAATTAGTATTTATTTCTTTAAAACAAACTGCTAATTGGTTAAAGATTATATATGTTTTCAATAATAATGCATTATTAACCAAAAATAAAATATTATTATATTACGTCAGTTAGAAAACTAATAACAATATAATATAATTAATAGTTTGGTTTGATAATTAGTTTAATTATTTGAAACAATAATTATATAATTAAAATCGGATGATTTATTATAAATATGCACAGTTTAGTATGGCTCAATAGATTAAAAAGGGCAACTGAGATAAAAAATAGTCTAGTTAGAGTTTGTAAAAAAAGCTTTTTATGTTCGATAATATCCGGTAAAATTATTTTCAAGGATTCTCATATGGATTTCTTGATGGATTTTTGTTTATGTATCTAGGTCGGGACATGATTTATCCGATGCAATGATTTGCGGCTTTTCCCGTTGTCCCATTCTACCTGTTTTCTCCAATCCATTAGGATCGAGCCCGTAATACCGCGACCCCCCTCCCCCCTCGTCGTTCCTTACCACGCGGTCCGACCGTTACCTATTCCCAGCCGTTTCCGCCACCCGAGCTTCTACCCCACGCTTACAATACTTTATCCCCGTCTCATTGTCGGTGAGGTGAGATGAGCCATCAATCACGTATCTCATTACTTCCTTTTAACTTGATAAACGGAATCTATACAAGCACGTGCGCACGTGTTTGTGTGTGTGTGTGATGTTTTGTTACTTTTCGGGAGAGTTGGAAGCCAAATTGTTGGCTACGTTTAATGTAATTGATTTTTTATGAATATCGGTATACTCGACCTAGTGATTTCTTAATCTGTATAATATTGGAGTTCGTCAGATTGATATTAATATACATTTTAAATTAATTCAAATTGTTAAAGCATTGAGGAGTGCTGGACAAGACCAGAATAATATTAGGTCATCTTAATGGTTCTGATTAGCATTGAGAACTATCGACTGAAAATAGCAACTATTATTTCAGACAAATGCAGGCGTCTATTTTTCTATTCATGGTAACTTTTTTTCAAATTTTCTTTGGGAAACAAAAGGAAAGATGTAATACTGCAATTTCTTATCTTCAAATTAACAGTTTCGTTTTGAACGATGTAAATTGCTTTTCATATTTTTATTTATTTCACTTGATTGTAAAGAGAAATGGATGGACCACTAAATATTGCTCAATCAATCTTTATAAAATATATAACTATCGCACCCTTTTTAAATACAATAATAATTTTAGTTATTATTAATAGAGGATTTTTTAAAATTATTATTCATTGAAACATGAACGAAAGAAGTTTTAACATTCAAAAGGCTTGAACCAATTTCATGAAACTTAAAATATCGAAAAACTCAATCAAGAAAAGACAAAATAGATGCCAATATAACGCAAATGTAGATAAAACTATTTTTCTATTCCTAACCACTTTTATATTAGTATACAATACATTATTATTTACAATCATACTACAAACAAAACAAAAAACTATATAGGTATATTACATATATCTATATAAGCATACATACTACACATTATTCTCAAGATCGTGGCTTAATGGTTAGAAAATAGTAACTGGAAGTACAGTAATGAAACATTCGATAGTAAAAAGTAACAACATGAGTCAGGCCAAAAATGGAGAATGAAACAGTCGACAATAAAAGCAGTCAATTATTATTTGATATATGATGTTTCAGTCAATGGCTCCCAATGCTAGTCATTAGTGACACTGATAGCTTAACGTATGACATGACATGTTAACAAAATGCTATAGACATTTTTTAACATTTAGTAGGTTTATACTGTTAAAAATTTAATAAGGGATTCATTTAGAAATATATGTAGATTGTAATGTGTTCTAGTAATGTAGGAAACGCTATTATGACACTTCTGAAACTCTTTCACAATTTACTGTTTCATGATGCACATTTCCTTGCATTTTACATGTTATATAGATTCTATTTTGAATTTAAATATCAATTTCAGATTACCTTTACCTTTATTAGTCAAAGCTCTATTTACGTTATTGATTTTTTATGCACTAGTGAGTAAATATTGGTATTAGAATAAATTCTTAAAATAATTTTACAATGTTTTTTTTCTTAACGAAATGATTAGACGGTTGAGTGCATTTCTTGTAAATGAATAATTATCGTTTGTATATATTATTCGTGCATGGTCGATATTATTTAACTTAAGCCCTAGAAGGGCTTCAATGTTTTAGATATTAACTTAACATCGCTAGTAGCATAATGCGCCCATACCCACAGCTAAAAAGATTCAGTCAGTAACCAGTTCAATTGCCAGACAAAATATCAAAACGTTATGGTCAGTTTTAGAGTGGGGCATTAGGACTAGAAGTCAATATTCAACATTATTGAAACTCTTAGCGGATATTTTGGTACAAGAATGGGACTCTATGAATCTATTTATTAAATAAGTATATGTCATGCGTTCATACAATTTTGTTCATCCCCTGTATGTATGATAACAGCTTCTAAATATGCAATTTAGTTTTAGCTAAAATGTATCCGACATACAATGTCATTTTAAATAAAGCCGAACAAGTTCTAAACCTTTTAGCGTCAAAGCTCTCCCAGTGGCTATGGACGCTCGTTTTATTGCCGTTTAAGTCGGATTTTGTCTCACGGTTTTGTCGTTTCTAATCAAAGAAGACCCCGTCGGCCTCTTCAGTCCTCCGCCATCTGAGCGCCGCACGGGTATTATGGAATATAAAGTGATTTTAATTAAAACGAACGTCAAGAGGCGGCCGTTAAGAACCTAACATGTGTATAATGAGCGTTAATGGAGTGCAACCATTAAAGTTCTATTTCGAGATGTTTAACTTTCGAAACATCGCTGTCGGATAGTCATTTTATTCGTTTGGGCTATATAACGGAGAGGCATTTTAGAAATATGACGGAAAAAAGCACTCGTAACTTTTTAAATATTTTTATATTACGCGAGTATAACGATATTTGCTTTTATCTTCTATTAAAATACTAACGATAGATGATACGGTTGTTTGTCGTTAACGATAATTGCTTTAAACACATTCTGAGTTAACAATTTACGAAACTAAAAGGTTTTATATAAGCAAATTGAAAATTCTCAATAATTTTATGTTGTAACGGTTAATTCTGTAGATGTAGCATATTAGATTACATCAAGAATAATCAGTTATTAACATAACATTAGTGAATATTGTTAAAACGACTTCATTTATCCAAAATCAAGGACATATTTCTGAACCTAAAACGTCTATGGTGGTCGGAACATATAATAGAAGGGGTTGATGATCTGTTTTTTACTTGCATTTTTAATTTTTCTAGAGAGAAAAGTGACGGTGTTACTAAATGCTCATTAAGTGTTTTTATGTAACTATGTGTTTATTAAGGAAAAGTAATTGAGAGTTTCTTAATAATTAATAGCTTTGTTCAGTTTAAAATGTAATAATGTGCGAAACACTTTTATGAAATCTCTTAAACTTTTTCCTAATTTCATAAGTTTTATGATGCACATTTCCTTAACAAAATGTTTATATTTAGTCCAAAAATGTGGTAAAATTGCTTTGGTAATTGGTTGGGAAAAGTGGGTTACTTTAAATGTTTCACTGTTTGTTTCAAACAATTTCCGAGTTATCAATTTACAGAAAACTGAATTTATATAAGAATACTGAAGAGCCTGAATGTTTTAAGTTATTCTATAAATACAGTAGGTTCTATTACTTTACAAATATCCACTGCTTGTTAAAAGAAAAAAGAGAGGAAGAATGCTTAATAAAAAGGCTACAGATGTTTTAAAATATTTATTAGGTTTATTCTGTTAAAATTTTAATAACAAGGGCTTCACTTGATTTAGAAATTTATAAAATGTATGGATTTTGTAATTTAGTCTAATATTCAAGGAAAAACTATGAAACTTCTGAAACTTTTTGTAATTTATTGTTTAAATGATACACATTTTCTTGTATTTTAAATGTTATTGTTATTGATTTTTTTTTGCATTAGTGAGTATATATTAGTATCAGAATAACATTTCGATGTATTTGTGAAGGTTTTACTAAGCCATATTTCCACAAAGTACTTGAATATTCTAGCATGTAGCTTAACAGAGGAAAAGTCCAATTTCAATAGCTGTACTCAATATAAATAAGATGACGATATAGAACGTATACTGAGTAAATGGTACTATATATAATGCCACTGCTACGTAACCGGTTGTAAACTAGAACATATTAATTGTAACTGATCGAATATTTTTCAAACATTTTTAGCTTTTATGTCGACATTTCTACCGAACACTCCTCGGTCATTACACAGCCATGCCGCACACGATGATGGACATACAATTTCCTAGTCTGAGTCTTGTGAGCCCGTTGTTAAACGTGCATCGACAGCGCCAGTATAAATTTAATTGATTTTAAACAATTTCATTACGGCGCAAGTGTTTACGAGGGCCGACGCCGGGGGGCGTTGTAATGGCCGAAGCAATTACCGAGCGTACGAGCTCCGACGCCGTTATTATAATAACAACATTTAAAATATGTTTTGGCGGTGATTAAAACTGTTGTTTCGTTTCGGTGGCGGCGCCGCGTAATAAACGTAAAACGATTTCGTTCGGAATGCGATGTCGACGGACGTTCCAGGCGGGAAATTAATGGCGATTGTTGGAAATTAGTCGCGGTGGTAAAAGATCGTTGATGGTGGCGTAATTAGCTCTGTGGCAATCGTAGGAATAGGCACGACGTGTCTCAAGTGTCGTGGTATGGAGCGGTGATCATTAGAGATAATTATAATACATATATAGGGTGTATGTCTGTATAAATACTTCATAAATATTCAGTGTTAGCACTAGGGGTTAATATTCGGTAAATACAGCGGGTGAAGTATGGGTTTCTCATAATTGTTTTAAACACTTTATGAGATAATAATCCATAAAAAAGTGTTATATAAATAAATTGAAAACCCTGAATGGCTTTTTGTTATAATGTATTGTTCTGTAGCACATCAGATTTCGTTAAAAATCATAAGTTGCTGTAACTTAGTAGTAGAGAGTATTATTAAAACGACATGGCTTATCCAAGATTAAGGACATATATGCATCTCAACTTAAAGTGTCTATAGTAGAAGCTACAAATAATAGAAAGGGCTGAGTATATTTTCTGTATATAAAGGGAGAAAAGTAGTGTTTATGAATCTACGCGTTGATTAACACCTTTAATATATTAATATAGCAATAGGATGTTAAATAAAGCCGTTAAATAATGTTTTTAAATTAGCTCTAATATGGTGGGGAACAGTATTATAAAGCTTCTGAAACTTTTTCATAATTTATAGTTTTGTGATAGACATTTACTTGTTTGTCTTAAGCTCTTTTTAGTTACTAAATTATTTCTATACAGCTTTTAGCAGATGTTGCAATTAGAGCACTAATAATACCTGATGTAGGTAATCTTGAATTTGTTCGAGATACTCGGAGCAAATTCTGATTATTTCCTTATAATCAAAATATCACACTTTTTACTAATTCAAATGAACTTTCTTCTAATTAAAAATCACCAAAATTTACTTCTTTATTAAAGATCATTCTCACTCCTTCATTGAAGTAATCCTCCCATTGAAGTATTTGCTCAAGGAGGGCAAAGTGAGCCCTTAATGGCTTAATATGTATGTATAGTTATTCATCGTCTCTTATTTGTTTGAAACACTTATGGATTTCTGGTAGTATAAATAATAAAACCATTGTGTGTAAATCTTAAAAGTGTTAGTACGTTAGTGCGACTATAAACGAAATATTAATCAATACGAGATTTGATCAAAAGAGACAAAGAATATGTATAGCTGAGGAACAATGCCTCAGATACAGAATAAAATTATTGGATACTTCTGCTGAATGATCAACGGCAGAATTTTGGAACGATGAAGAAATATATATGTATTGAAAACATAATATTGTAATTCAAATTTCAATACTGCATTATTTAAAAAGTTATATTCCACACATTATCATAATGCCATTGTATCAGTCTTTTATGTACTAATTCTAATGCAAATATGTATATGTATTATTTCGATAAAATATATTTCATGTTCTTCATTTAAAATTTCAGTATTTAAAGAGTAATTTCAAAATCATTTTGTTTTTTAGTCTTGAAAGTCATGTATCCATTTCAGTAGTATGTATAATTGTATACAAATAGACTAGCTAATATATCTAACTCACTATATATTTGACCATCGTTGTTGCACACGTATATGCATTAATAAATCCTACCTAGTTTCGGTTAATTGTACCTTTAATCGCTTTGGGCTTATCGATTCTGTTGAATAGTCCCCCGCTGCTGGCGGACAACTATTTACAAGCCTATAAACTGAGCTGACTAATTTAATTAATAAGTACTCCTACCTGTAAATCGGCTTGCTGTGTCCGTCTCTATACCACAAAACCATGTAAACGCGGTCGTCTCTAATATTCGATTCGACGTCGCAAGGCAGAGTGGTGCTTCTGGATAGGACGGCATCCACCGAAGTCATGGCAACTGAAAAGGGACAAACTTCAGTCAGATTAAGTACATGTTCGCGTGTAAGGATACGGTAAATCAGGCGGAAAATTCACCGTTATGGCTCACGAAGTTAAGTGATTTTAAATATAGTTTCAGCTACTTTGTAATAAAGTACTTAGAATCTTTGAGCATTTCCACGCAAACTCTAGAGAAATGTTCAGTTTTGCATATTTCAAATCTATTTATATTATTAGAAAGAATTGGTAATAATAGTGATTGTTAAGGTACAGTATAGTGTTGTAAACTATATTTATATTTACTGTTCTTTCAATATTTGTAAACGCTATTAAGATACTTCACAAAGTTTTTCATAACTTATCGTTCTATGATCTACATTTCATTGTGATTTAAATAACGAATTTTTTTATTAAATTTAAATTTTATATAATTTTTTTTATATGAAATATAAAGATTAGTTGAGATAGAGTACATTTTTATAAACTACATGTTCATATTATGTTACATATAATTAGTATTTATTTATAATTTATATTCTTTTAATATCTGTAAAATTTAATGTTAGTTTATATTATATTTTACAGTATTAATTCTAAATTTAAATACATTTCCCAATAAGTTCTAGACCTATTTAGTAAAATATTTGATTTCTCTCATGTAGTTTAATATACATTTTTAATTTCCACATATAACTTTCTCTGATTGAATCAAACCTACTACTCTGAGTATCTTTTCTGGTTAAGGATGGTGAAAATAGCAGGAATCTTAGAAGTATAATATTAAACGTAGTATTAGTTATTGTACATAGTATTATTGTCAAGCCACTTTTTGAATACTAACATAATTACAATACAGCAAGGGGGTATGTATGATGGTAGTAAGTAAAGATAAGAAACAAGAATACGTGACATTGTCGAATAATTGGTATACTTAAATTAATGTATTTATATTTCTTATATGAAATGGGTTCTCGAAGTAAACATTTTTTGTTTTATCATAATTTATTGCTGTATGATGGACATTTCTTTAAAATGATATCATAGCTGGCTAGTGACTATTTTATATTGATTTTCTAGCTAGTTTATAAGTAAGATGAGCAATATATAGGATGAATATTGATTGTGATATTATGCAAAGTTATCCAGAAAGGTAGGACCCTTAAATTCTAAGATTCTTCATAATGCTTGTGAACTGTAATATGGTGACTTTTTTGAAGCATCTTATTTGCTAGTTTTAAGTTATAGTTTATTTAAAACGTTCCTATATTAATTGTGTCAATATACACACATCTTCGGCCTCAATGGGAAGCTCTAGCAATAGTTAGCTAAAATATTTTTGATTGGTTCAGTGCATATGCTGCACGTTTTGAACTTCAATGCTCTAGTATAGAAGCTTGTAGTCTACAAATATAAATAAATAGAAATTACTGACTACTGACAAATTTTAAGCTACTAAATGACTTTTGGGATATCATAGGAGTCTACTAGGAAAATATTCTACATATAGCTTTTTTTAATTTTTACATAAATATATTGTATTATATCACATATACATCGGTTTTAATTGACAATAATTAGGATTCTACAAAGTGGAGGAATATTACACGCGATATCCCTTTAAACAACTGTAGATGCAGGACAAATCGTCGTCTCTAGATGGAACGGTATCCGTAGACGTCATAGCAACTGAAAAGGGACAATCTCCAGTCAGATTAGGTACATATTTGCCGACGAATTCGACAGACGGAGTGGAAAATCCACCGCTAGGGATCGTGGAATTAAGTGTTTTTAAATATTATTCCAGTTTCCCGAGGAATTTCAATTATTGGAGTGTCTGTTTGCGTCTATAAAAGCGAGCGCTTCGGATCTGTTTGAACGTTTCGGCTGTCGAG
This sequence comes from Rhynchophorus ferrugineus, assembly GCF_030347505.1. Lineage (NCBI taxonomy): Eukaryota > Metazoa > Arthropoda > Insecta > Coleoptera > Curculionidae > Rhynchophorus > Rhynchophorus ferrugineus. Next base: position 16,812,112 of record NW_027472587.1, read on the forward strand.
AGTTTGCTTGTTCGTTGTCGTTTGTAAGCAATAATATTTTGTTTCTATTAGCGTACGGATAATTACGGTCTAGTTTAGATTTGCTACAGTACAAGTTCTTGTAGAGGCAGCGGCGCGCACCTTCATTATTACAAAGCTATGCTTCATGTTGTTTAGTTCGAAATAATTTATTAGGCGTATGCCTTAGTATTGACTCATAGAGGACATGGCGGAAAAATAATGAGTCAAAGCCAGCGAGCTGAATAATCGAAGTTAAGCTTTAGATACTTTTAAAGAAAAACACTAAAACTTTAGATAACTAAGAAATATATTTATTTCTAACTAAAATACATTTAAAAACATGTTTTCGTTGTATAAAAAAGCGCATTAAATTTAGTACCGAATATAATGTTTATTTAAAACTATATAGGCATCATATTCTGAGAAATTATGTAATTCTCTCTTGTTTAATATTTAATATAACGTAATCTTTATTTAGTGATTGATGATAATGTGTCAGAAGAATGACAACACAGTAAATACAACATCGTTATTATAATACTATTTTTAGAATTATTACTCTTAGTGAATTAGTAGACAATAAACATTTATTATTTTAAATATTACTCTAAAGTCTATATAAATTTTATAGTCTGATCGGATGGGTTTAAAGGTTTTAGTACACACTTCACTCTCACATCGTAAATTAAATCACATAAATTATTTAACACAAACATTTTAAATTACAATTGTTATGGGTTGTAGAAGGATATCGCATTGTATCACTTTATTATAGGCATAGTACCGAGTATAGGCAATGACTGAATGAACATTTCGTGTTGGACCCGTTGTATGATGCTATATTAGATTTGCTACAGTACAAGTTCTTGTAGAGGCAGCGGCGCGCACCTTCATTATTACAAAGCTATGCTTCATGTTGTTTAGTTCGAAATAATTTATTAGGCGTATGCCTTAGTATTGACTCATAGAGGGCATGGCGGAAAAATAATGAGTCAAAGCCAGCGAGCTGAATAATCGAAGTTAAGCTTTAGATACTTTTAAAGAAAAACACTAAAACTTTAGATAACTAAGAAATATATGTATTTCTAACTAAAATACATTTAGAAACATTTTTTCGTTATAAAAAAGCGCATTAAATGTAGTACCGAATATAATGTTTATCTAAAACTATATAGGCATAATATTCTGAGAAATTATGTAATTCTCTCTTGTTTAATATTTAATATAACGTAATCTTTATTTAGTGATTGATGATAATGTGTCAGAAGAATGACAACACAGTAAATACAACATCGTTATTATAATACTATTTTTAGAATTATTACTCTTAGTGAATTAGTAGACAATAAACATTTATTATTTTAAATATTACTCTAAAGTCTATATAAATTTTATAGTCCGATCGGATGGGTTTGAAGGTTTTAGTACACACTTCACTCCCACATCGTAAATTAGATCACATAAATTACTTAACACAAACATTTTAAATTACAATTGTTATGGGTTGTAGAAGGATATCGCATTGTATCACTTTATTATAGGCATAGTACCGAGCAATAACTGAATGAACATTTCGTGTTGGAACCGTTGTATGATGCTATATTAGATTTGCTAGTAGTATCCCATAGTCCCTACAATAAATAACATGCAACCAAATAAGTCTAATTGTTAATTCGTATAGAAATACATTGTCATCTAATTACAACTTGCTATTTACGTCCGATAAGCCAAAAGATTTGATTTACGCCACGTTGTTTTCGTTTAGAAGGTATGTACTTCTTCCAGTTAGGCGTCGATCTAGATGCATATCAAGATATTAAGCATCCTCCGCTTGGGGAAGTTAGCAATAATTGGTATGCACTAGTGGGAATATTCTTTTACGCAGAGTTAATGTTAAATGGGTAGATTTTGTTTCATTTGCTTTAATACGCTAATACGTCATACGTCTTCAGCCACTGTTACATTTTATCAACGTGAGTATGGAGGTTCCTAGATGCTGCTATTGAATTTTCATGAGATGCTAAGATGGTTTTTTCGTGTGTATAATAAAATTTAAAATATAATAAATACATTAATCTGAAATGAGCGCGCGGAGAATGCGTCTTGTCTATCATATACTGAGCGACTGTCCACCACTCAGACAGATCTAATCTATGTATGGGTTGCTTTAGGAATTCGTTAGCAGGAGAAAATACACATATACTACTTGAATTTATACGAGAAATCGATTATCATCATAGAGTCTAGCCTTTGCTGAAATAAGTCTCGTTGACCAAATAACTACTACCACTTGGGTGTCGCTGCTAGTGTGTGCTGTCTGGATGGAGTCTCTACTTTGTCATGGTTGTGTTCTTTAACTGGTATTTGTGTCCATGTTTAAATTGTGTTATAAATTTTATTTTATTTATTATTTTATATATACAGTTTATGTCTGTCCCTTTAAATCCACACCCTACTGTTTTATATTCGCGAAATGACGATATCCGGCAAGGCTTTAAAAAACATAGTGTCACATTCCATGTCCCAATGTCTACTTATTTCTCTAAATATTGATAACTTTTTGTATACGACTAAGTCTGTATAAGATTTGGTGCAGGCAACTACATACTGTTAAAATAGCTTGTAAACATAATAGATCCAGCAAGTAGTCACTAACAGTAGAATATTTTATGGAGATAATTAATTTTCTTGAAGATAAACAGTAGTCTGTCAGTACTGAGGCAAAAGCAAGCATATGAGAACAGATGATGCCCAAGATAAATTCTAATGTTTTTCGTGAAAAATTATAAAAATTTTACACAAATTAACATAACATGATACTGATCTCTTGTTGAATATTTTTTATATGTTGATATTATACGCTCAACAATAAATCATTTGAATGAAACAAGTGAAAAGGATATTAGGCATTAGAGTGCTACAAGACCAACACTCCCAATGGCATTATATCGCAAAACGAGTTTCTATGATGGCAATTTCGCTGCTCGAATACGTTTTCCTGTCATCTTTAACCGCTCAGCCTGGCGTCGGCTTCCTGATATCCTTTCAAATAAACATTTCGCCCGCCAAACCCTATCAGGAGACAAACGAAAAACGCAACCCGCCTACCGCGACCTAAACATTGCGAAAGCCTGAATTATGGCCGGCGAACCATTTACGTTGTATATTGTTTGGACTATAAACTACTCGTTTGTCATATTTCACATCTAACGCGAAAGGAACCCCGACCGTTGAGTGGCGCATTTGTTTTTTACGTTTGTTCTTTCTCTCCCTTTCTCTCTCGCCCCTACACTGACGTGTATGTATGTGTGTGTGTGTGTGTGTGTGCGTATACTTTTTTTCTCTCGTCGGTTCTTTTTTTTCGCATCGCATCGCCGTAAAGGAAAATTTAATTAACAGTTATTCATTTGTTTCCCCGCGACGACTTGGTTTTAATTAAACGAAAGAAGCGAGAGGGCGTCGGAATTATTTTTCCGACATCAGGATCTAATTTTGAGAATTGGGCCTTATTTATTATGTCAAGGGAATTATGAACGAATAGTGTAATGAAGCCCGGGATAAGAATTATCTTTTCCTTTTTTTGTTTCAGCTACCTTCGTTTTTTTAACCCAATATATATATATATATATATATATATATATATATATATATATATTTCTCTATGGTGGATATACAAAATAATACTCCTAACATATACGCAATATATATTTATTAATAAGGCGTTGATCCAACATTTACTTTTCAAACTTCTGCATTTTTTCGCGAAATAGCTTCGTAGAATGCCTGAAGAGTTGCTAACGGAGTGCTGATCAATCCTTGGACCAAAATATTCACTAAATGCTTCAACAACGTTGGAGAATAAAAAGTTCATCTACTGCTGGTCAGGATAGATGTTTGATGATAATTTAATAATTCTTATACCAAGTCTGAACCTTTTTGGGTATGTGTATTTACGCAATATTATCTTGGAATATAGCAGTGTTGAGTAACAATATGGTAGTCATAGTAAGAATTACATAAGTGAAGATATCAAGAAATTTATTTTCGGTAAACGAGTTAGTGATATGAATGGGAGAACAATCTGAATATCACTATACTAAATGAAGTATCATCATCCGTAGCAGCTAAATATAACGATATTGCTGCCCAAATCAGATTGGAACCTCCCCCGAGCTCTACTGCAGGAAGCAGGCTGTCTGGATCGTAGGTTTCTTTTTGGTTTTTCCAGACATAAGCTCAGCCGTTTATAGGAAACAATGTAAGCGACGATAATTTGTTGTACCCTATTCAAGTAAATAATCAAGCAATAAACAGGTAACAAGATTTGATGATCGTCGCACCATTTCTTTAGTAGCTGTATACACACAAATTTATAGGAGCTCTTATTAGGCGTTTTCGTTCCCCAAATATATAAAATGCTTTTCCTAATATTTTATGAAATTTAAGAACCAATTATGTGCCCAGATATCTGTGTAATTATTCAGAATATATATGGGTACTTAGTTAAAATTTGTGAGAGGAGAAATAATAGTAACTGTTTTACAGAAATGGTAAATGTATTACAGAGAATGCAGTAATTAAATCTCTTTGTTTAAGATGTATACAGGTAGCAACAGAACAAACTGAGCACAAATACCAAAATGACTCTACAAGAAAACACTACCAAAAGAAACAAGAACTAAATATAAAAAGGTAAATATGCTCTCTAATGTAAATATAAATATCTAATGTAAAATATAACACTTGGATATACAATTGTTAATTAGGTGCATTAGGACCAGGGGACTCCAGGGGATTCCACTATATAAAAAACACGACTAGATCTCTAACATATTGATGTGCGGAAACACTACTCTAACCTACACACTAATATAATTGTACAATTAATTGTGGTTTTAAGTCTTTCGGTAATATATATGCATTAGATGTATTATTTAATAAATTGTATTTGATAACAGTATTGTTTTGTTGAATAAACCATAGTGCGTATAATTACGGGTCATCTGACACTATATGGTATAGTTACGACAGTCGAAGACTCTACCAGAAAACACTACCAAAAGAAACAATAACTAAATATAAAAAGGTAAATATGCTCTCTAATGAAAGTAAAATATAACACTTGGATATACAATTGTTAATTACGTGCATTAGGACCAGGGGACTCCAGGGGATTCCACTATATAAAAAACACGACTAGATCTCTAACATATTGATGTGCGGAAACACTACTCTAACCTACACACTAATATAATTGTACAATTAATTGTGGTTTTAAGTCTTTCGGTAATATATATGCATTAGATGTATTATTTAATAAATTGTATTTGATAACAGTATTGTTTTGTTGAATAAACCATAGTGCGTATAAGTACGGGTTATCTGACAGTATCTGTTATGGTTACGACAGTCGAAGATTCTACCAGAAAAAACTACCAAAAGAAACAAGAACTAAACGTAATAGGTAAATATGCCCTTTAATGAAAGTAAAATATACCACTTGGATATACAATTGTTAATTTGGTGCATTAGGCCTCCAGGGGATACCACTACATGAAAAACACACGGCTAGATCTCTAACACATTGATGTGCGGAAACACTACCCTAACCTACAAACTATTATAACTGTATAATTAATTGTAGTTTTAAGTCCTTCAATAATATATGCATTAGATTTATTATTTAATAAATTGTATTTGATAACAGTATTGTTTTGTTGAACGGACCATAGTGCGTATAACTATGGGTCATCTGACAGTATCTGTTATGGTTACGACAGTCGAAGACTCTACCAGAAAAAATTACCAAAAGAAACAAGAACTAAACGTAGTAGGTAAATATGCCCTCTAATGAAAGTAAAATATACCACTTGGATATACAATTGTTAATTTGGTGCATTAGGCCTCCAGGGGATACCACTACATGAAAAACACACGGCTAGATCTCTAACACATTGATGTGCGGAAACACTACCCTAACCTACAAACTATTATAACTGTATAATTAATTGTAGTTTTAAGTCCTTCAATAATATATGCATTAGATTTATTATTTAATAAATTGTATTTGAAAACAGTATTGTTTTGTTGAACGGACCATAGTGCGTATAACTATGGGTCATCTGACAGTATCTGTTATGGTTACGACAGTCGAAGACTCTACCAGAAAAAATTACCAAAAGAAACAAGAACTAAACGTAGTAGGTAAATATGCCCTCTAATGAAAGTAAAATATACCACTTGGATATACAATTGTTAATTTGGTGCATTAGGCCTCCAGGGGATACCACTACATGAAAAACACACGGCTAGATCTCTAACACATTGATGTGCGGAAACACTACCCTAACCTACAAACTATTATAACTGTATAATTAATTGTAGTTTTAAGTCCTTCAATAATATATGCATTAGATTTATTATTTAATAAATTGTATTTGAAAACAGTATTGTTTTGTTGAACGGACCATAGTGCGTATAACTATGGGTCATCTGACAGTATCTGTTATGGTTACGACAGTCGAAGACTCTACCAGAAAAAATTACCAAAAGAAACAAGAACTAAACGTAGTAGGTAAATATGCCCTCTAATGAAAGTAAAATATACCACTTGGATATACAATTGTTAATTAGGTGCATTAGGCCTCCAGGGGATACCACTACATGAAAAAAACACGGCTAGATCTCTAACACATTGATGTGCGGAAACACTACCCTAACCTACAAACTATTATAACTGTATAATTAATTGTAGTTTTAAGTCCTTCAATAATATATGCATTAGATTTATTATTTAATAAATTGTATTTGATAACAGTATTGTTTTGTTGAATGGACCATAGTGCGTATAACTATGGGTCATCTGACAGTATCTGTTATGGTTACGACAGTCGAAGACTCTACCAGAAAAAATTACCAAAAGAAACAAGAACTAAACGTAGTAGGTAAATATGCCCTCTAATGAAAGTAAAATATACCACTTGGATATACAATTGTTAATTAGGTGCATTAGGCCTCCAGGGGATACCACTACATGAAAAAAACACGGCTAGATCTCTAACACATTGATGTGCGGAAACACTACTCTAACCTACAAACTATTATAACTGTATAATTAATTGTAGTTTTAAGTCCTTCAATAATATATGCATTAGATTTATTATTTAATAAATTGTATTTGATAACAGTATTGTTTTGTTGAATGGACCATAGTGCGTATAACTATGGGTCATCTGACAGTATCTGTTATGGTTACGACAGTCGAAGACTCTACCAGAAAAAAATTACCAAAAGAAACAAGAACTAAACGTAGTAGGTAAATATGCCCTCTAATGAAAGTAAAATATACCACTTGGATATACAATTGTTAATTAGGTGCATTAGGCCTCCAGGGGATACCACTACATGAAAAACACACGGCTAGATCTCTAACACATTGATGTGCGGAAACACTACCCTAACCTACAAACTATTATAACTGTATAATTAATTGTAGTTTTAAGTCCTTCAATAATATATGCATTAGATTTATTATTTAATAAATTGTATTTGATAACAGTATTGTTTTGTTGAATGGACCATAGTGCGTATAACTATGGGTCATCTGACAGTATCTGTTATGGTTACGACAGTCGAAGACTCTACCAGAAAAAAATTACCAAAAGAAACAAGAACTAAACGTAGTAGGTAAATATGCCCTCTAATGAAAGTAAAATATACCACTTGGATATACAATTGTTAATTTGGTGCATTAGGCCTCCAGGGGATACCACTACATGAAAAAAACACGGCTAGATCTCTAACACATTGATGTGCGGAAACACTACCCTAACCTACAAACTATTATAACTGTATAATTAATTGTAGTTTTAAGTCCTTCAATAATATATGCATTAGATTTATTATTTAATAAATTGTATTTGATAACAGTATTGTTTTGTTGAATGGACCATAGTGCGTATAACTATGGGTCATCTGACAGTATCTGTTATGGTTACGACAGTCGAAGACTCTACCAGAAAAAAATTACCAAAAGAAACAAGAACTAAACGTAGTAGGTAAATATGCCCTCTAATGAAAGTAAAATATACCACTTGGATATACAATTGTTAATTTGGTGCATTAGGCCTCCAGGGGATACCACTACATGAAAAAAACACGGCTAGATCTCTAACACATTGATGTGCGGAAACACTACCCTAACCTACAAACTATTATAACTGTATAATTAATTGTAGTTTTAAGTCCTTCAATAATATATGCATTAGATTTATTATTTAATAAATTGTATTTGATAACAGTATTGTTTTGTTGAATGGACCATAGTGCGTATAACTATGGGTCATCTGACAGTATCTGTTATGGTTACGACAGTCGAAGACTCTACCAGAAAAAAATTACCAAAAGAAACAAGAACTAAACGTAGTAGGTAAATATGCCCTCTAATGAAAGTAAAATATACCACTTGGATATACAATTGTTAATTTGGTGCATTAGGCCTCCAGGGGATACCACTACATGAAAAACACACGGCTAGATCTCTAACACATTGATGTGCGGAAACACTACCCTAACCTACAAACTATTATAACTGTATAATTAATTGTAGTTTTAAGTCCTTCAATAATATATGCATTAGATTTATTATTTAATAAATTGTATTTGATAACAGTATTGTTTTGTTGAATGGACCATAGTGCGTATAACTACGGGTCATCTGACAGTATCTGTTATGGTTACGACAGTCGAAGACTCTACCAGAAAAAATTACCAAAAGAAACAAGAACTAAACGTAGTAGGTAAATATGCCCTCTAATGAAAGTAAAATATACCACTTGGATATACAATTGTTAATTAGGTGCATTAGGCCTCCAGGGGATACCACTACATGAAAAACACACGGCTAGATCTCTAACACATTGATGTGCGGAAACACTACCCTAACCTACAAACTATTATAACTGTATAATTAATTGTAGTTTTAAGTCCTTCAATAATATATGCATTAGATTTATTATTTAATAAATTGTATTTGATAACAGTATTGTTTTGTTGAATGGACCATAGTGCGTATAACTACGGGTCATCTGACAGTATCTGTTATGGTTACGACAGTCGAAGACTCTACCAGAAAAAATTACCAAAAGAAACAAGAACTAAACGTAGTAGGTAAATATGCCCTCTAATGAAAGTAAAATATACCACTTGGATATACAATTGTTAATTAGGTGCATTAGGCCTCCAGGGGATACCACTACATGAAAAACACACGGCTAGATCTCTAACACATTGATGTGCGGAAACACTACCCTAACCTACAAACTATTATAACTGTATAATTAATTGTAGTTTTAAGTCCTTCAATAATATATGCATTAGATTTATTATTTAATAAATTGTATTTGATAACAGTATTGTTTTGTTGAATGGACCATAGTGCGTATAACTACGGGTCATCTGACAGTATCTGTTATGGTTACGACAGTCGAAGACTCTACCAGAAAAAATTACCAAAAGAAACAAGAACTAAACGTAGTAGGTAAATATGCCCTCTAATGAAAGTAAAATATACCACTTGGATATACAATTGTTAATTAGGTGCATTAGGCCTCCAGGGGATACCACTACATGAAAAACACACGGCTAGATCTCTAACACATTGATGTGCGGAAACACTACCCTAACCTACAAACTATTATAACTGTATAATTAATTGTAGTTTTAAGTCCTTCAATAATATATGCATTAGATTTATTATTTAATAAATTGTATTTGATAACAGTATTGTTTTGTTGAATGGACCATAGTGCGTATAACTACGGGTCATCTGACAGTATCTGTTATGGTTACGACAGTCGAAGACTCTACCAGAAAAAATTACCAAAAGAAACAAGAACTAAACGTAGTAGGTAAATATGCCCTCTAATGAAAGTAAAATATACCACTTGGATATACAATTGTTAATTTGGTGCATTAGGCCTCCAGGGGATACCACTACATGAAAAAAATACGGCTAGATCTCTAACACATTGATGTGCGGAAATACTACCCTAACCTACAAACTATTATAACTGTATAATTAATTGTAGTTTTAAGTCCTTCAATAATATATGCATTAGATTTATTATTTAATAAATTGTATTTGATAACAGTATTGTTTTGTTGAATGGACCATAGTGCGTATAACTACGGGTCATCTGACAGTATCTGTTATGGTTACGACAGTCGAAGACTCTACCAGAAAAAAATTACCAAAAGAAACAAGAACTAAACGTAGTAGGTAAATATGCCCTCTAATGAAAGTAAAATATACCACTTGGATATACAATTGTTAATTAGGTGCATTAGGCCTCCAGGGGATACCACTACATGAAAAACACACGGCTAGATCTCTAACACATTGATGTGCGGAAACACTACTCTAACCTACAAACTATTATAACTGTATAATTAATTGTAGTTTTAAGTCCTTCAATAATATATGCATTAGATGTATTATTTAATAAATTGTATTTGGTAACAGTATTGTTTTGTTGAATAAACCATAGTGCGTATAAGTACGGGTCATCTGACAGTATCTGTTATGGTTACGACAGTCGAAGACTCTACCAGAAAAAATTACCAAAAGAAACAAGAACTAAACGTAGTAGGTAAATATGCCCTCTAATGAAAGTAAAATATACCACTTGGATATACAATTGTTAATTAGGTGCATTAGGCCTCCAGGGGATACCACTACATGAAAAACACACGGCTAGATCTCTAACACATTGATGTGCGGAAACACTACTCTAACCTACAAACTATTATAACTGTATAATTAATTGTAGTTTTAAGTCCTTCAATAATATATGCATTAGATGTATTATTTAATAAATTGTATTTGGTAACAGTATTGTTTTGTTGAATAAACCATAGTGCGTATAAGTACGGGTCATCTGACAGTATCTGTTATGGTTACGACAGTCGAAGACTCTACCAGAAAAAATTACCAAAAGAAACAAGAACTAAACGTAGTAGGTAAATATGCCCTCTAATGAAAGTAAAATATACCACTTGGATATACAATTGTTAATTAGGTGCATTAGGCCTCCAGGGGATACCACTACATGAAAAACACACGGCTAGATCTCTAACACATTGATGTGCGGAAACACTACTCTAACCTACAAACTATTATAACTGTATAATTAATTGTAGTTTTAAGTCCTTCAATAATATATGCATTAGATGTATTATTTAATAAATTGTATTTGGTAACAGTATTGTTTTGTTGAATAAACCATAGTGCGTATAAGTACGGGTCATCTGACAGTATCTGTTATGGTTACGACAGTCGAAGACTCTACCAGAAAAAATTACCAAAAGAAACAAGAACTAAACGTAGTAGCTAAATATGCCCTCTAATGAAAGTAAAATATACCACTTGGATATACAATTGTTAATTAGGTGCATTAGGCCTCCAGGGGATACCACTACATGAAAAACACACGGCTAGATCTCTAACACATTGATGTGCGGAAACACTACTCTAACCTACAAACTATTATAACTGTATAATTAATTGTAGTTTTAAGTCCTTCAATAATATATGCATTAGATGTATTATTTAATAAATTGTATTTGGTAACAGTATTGTTTTGTTGAATAAACCATAGTGCGTATAAGTACGGGTCATCTGACAGCATCTGTTATGGTTACGACAGTCGAAGACTCTACCAGAAAAAATTACCAAAAGAAACAAGAACTAAACGTAGTAGGTAAATATGCCCTCTAATGAAAGTAAAATATACCACTTGGATATACAATTGTTAATTAGGTGCATTAGGCCTCCAGGGGATACCACTACATGAAAAACACACGGCTAGATCTCTAACACATTGATGTGCGGAAACACTACTCTAACCTACAAACTATTATAACTGTATAATTAATTGTAGTTTTAAGTCCTTCAATAATATATGCATTAGATGTATTATTTAATAAATTGTATTTGGTAACAGTATTGTTTTGTTGAATAAACCATAGTGCGTATAAGTACGGGTCATCTGACAGTATCTGTTATGGTTACGACAGTCGAAGACTCTACCAGAAAAAATTACCAAAAGAAACAAGAACTAAACGTAGTAGGTAAATATGCCCTCTAATGAAAGTAAAATATACCACTTGGATATACAATTGTTAATTAGGTGCATTAGGCCTCCAGGGGATACCACTACATGAAAAACACACGGCTAGATCTCTAACACATTGATGTGCGGAAACACTACTCTAACCTACAAACTATTATAACTGTATAATTAATTGTAGTTTTAAGTCCTTCAATAATATATGCATTAGATGTATTATTTAATAAATTGTATTTGGTAACAGTATTGTTTTGTTGAATAAACCATAGTGCGTATAAGTACGGGTCATCTGACAGTATCTGTTATGGTTACGACAGTCGAAGACTCTACCAGAAAAAATTACCAAAAGAAACAAGAACTAAACGTAGTAGGTAAATATGCCCTCTAATGAAAGTAAAATATACCACTTGGATATACAATTGTTAATTAGGTGCATTAGGCCTCCAGGGGATACCACTACATGAAAAACACACGGCTAGATCTCTAACACATTGATGTGCGGAAACACTACTCTAACCTACAAACTATTATAACTGTATAATTAATTGTAGTTTTAAGTCCTTCAATAATATATGCATTAGATGTATTATTTAATAAATTGTATTTGGTAACAGTATTGTTTTGTTGAATAAACCATAGTGCGTATAAGTACGGGTCATCTGACAGTATCTGTTATGGTTACGACAGCCGAAGATTCTACCAGAAAAAACTACCAAAAGAAACAAGAACTAAACGTAGTAGGTAAATATGCCCTCTAATGAAAGTAAAATATACCACTTGGATATACAATTGTTAATTAGGTGCATTAGGCCTCCAGGGGATACCACTACATGAAAAACACACGGCTAGATCTCTAGCACATTGATGTGCGGAAACACTACCCTAACCTACAAACTATTATAACTGTATAATTAATTGTAGTTTTAAGTCCTTCAATAATATATGCATTAGATTTATTATTTAATAAATTGTATTTGATAACAGTATTGTTTTGTTGAATGGATCATAGTGCGTATAACTACGGGTCATCTGACAGTATCTGTTATGGTTACGACAGCCGAAGATTCTACCAGAAAAAACTACCAAAAGAAACAAGAACTAAACGTAATAGGTAAATATGCCCTCTAATGAAAGTAAAATATACCACTTGGATATACAATTGTTAATTAGGTGCATTAGGCCTCCAGGGGATACCACTACATGAAAAAAACACGGCTAGATCTCTAACACATTGATGTGCGGAAACACTACCCTAACCTACAAACTATTATAACTGTATAATTAATTGTAGTTTTAAGTCCTTCAATAATATATGCATTAGATTTATTATTTAATAAATTGTATTTGATAACAGTATTGTTTTGTTGAATGGATCATAGTGCGTATAACTACGGGTCATCTGACAGTATCTGTTATGGTTACGACAGCCGAAGATTCTACCAGAAAAAACTACCAAAAGAAACAAGAACTAAACGTAATAGGTAAATATGCCCTCTAATGAAAGTAAAATATACCACTTGGATATACAATTGTTAATTAGGTGCATTAGGCCTCCAGGGGATACCACTACATGAAAAACACACGGCTAGATCTCTAACACATTGATGTGCGGAAACACTACCCTAACCTACAAACTATTATAACTGTATAATTAATTGTAGTTTTAAGTCCTTCAATAATATATGCATTAGATTTATTATTTAATAAATTGTATTTGATAACAGTATTGTTTTGTTGAATGGACCATAGTGCGTATAACTACGGGTCATCTGACAGTATCTGTTATGGTTACGACAGCCGAAGATTCTACCAGAAAAAACTACCAAAAGAAACAAGAACTAAACGTAATAGGTAAATATGCCCTCTAATGAAAGTAAAATATACCACTTGGATATACAATTGTTAATTTGGTGCATTAGGCCTCCAGGGGATACCACTACATGAAAAACACACGGCTAGATCTCTAACACATTGATGTGCGGAAACACTACCCTAACCTACAAACTATTATAACTGTATAATTAATTGTAGTTTTAAGTCCTTCAATAATATATGCATTAGATTTATTATTTAATAAATTGTATTTGATAACAGTATTGTTTTGTTGAATGGACCATAGTGCGTATAACTACGGGTCATCTGACAGTATCTGTTATGGTTACGACAGCCGAAGATTCTACCAGAAAAAACTACCAAAAGAAACAAGAACTAAACGTAATAGGTAAATATGCCCTCTAATGAAAGTAAAATATACCACTTGGATATACAATTGTTAATTTGGTGCATTAGGCCTCCAGGGGATACCACTACATGAAAAACACACGGCTAGATCTCTAACACATTGATGTGCGGAAACACTACCCTAACCTACAAACTATTATAACTGTATAATTAATTGTAGTTTTAAGTCCTTCAATAATATATGCATTAGATTTATTATTTAATAAATTGTATTTGATAACAGTATTGTTTTGTTGAATGGATCATAGTGCGTATAACTACGGGTCATCTGACAGTATCTGTTATGGTTACGACAGCCGAAGATTCTACCAGAAAAAACTACCAAAAGAAACAAGAACTAAACGTAATAGGTAAATATGCCCTCTAATGAAAGTAAAATATACCACTTGGATATACAATTGTTAATTTGGTGCATTAGGCCTCCAGGGGATACCACTACATGAAAAACACACGGCTAGATCTCTAACACATTGATGTGCGGAAACACTACCCTAACCTACAAACTATTATAACTGTATAATTAATTGTAGTTTTAAGTCCTTCAATAATATATGCATTAGATTTATTATTTAATAAATTGTATTTGATAACAGTATTGTTTTGTTGAATGGATCATAGTGCGTATAACTACGGGTCATCTGACAGTATCTGTTATGGTTACGACAGCCGAAGATTCTACCAGAAAAAACTACCAAAAGAAACAAGAACTAAACGTAATAGGTAAATATGCCCTCTAATGAAAGTAAAATATACCACTTGGATATACAATTGTTAATTTGGTGCATTAGGCCTCCAGGGGATACCACTACATGAAAAACACACGGCTAGATCTCTAACACATTGATGTGCGGAAACACTACCCTAACCTACAAACTATTATAACTGTATAATTAATTGTAGTTTTAAGTCCTTCAATAATATATGCATTAGATTTATTATTTAATAAATTGTATTTGATAACAGTATTGTTTTGTTGAATGGACCATAGTGCGTATAACTACGGGTCATCTGACAGTATCTGTTATGGTTACGACAGCCGAAGATTCTACCAGAAAAAACTACCAAAAGAAACAAGAACTAAACGTAATAGGTAAATATGCCCTCTAATGAAAGTAAAATATACCACTTGGATATACAATTGTTAATTTGGTGCATTAGGCCTCCAGGGGATACCACTACATGAAAAACACACGGCTAGATCTCTAACACATTGATGTGCGGAAACACTACCTTAACCTACAAACTATTATAACTGTATAATTAATTGTAGTTTTAAGTCCTTCAATAATATATGCATTAGATTTATTATTTAATAAATTGTATTTGATAACAGTATTGTTTTGTTGAATGGACCATAGTGCGTATAACTACGGGTCATCTGACAGTATCTGTTATGGTTACGACAGCCGAAGATTCTACCAGAAAAAATTACCAAAAGAAACAAGAACTAAACGTAATAGGTAAATATGCCCTCTAATGAAAGTAAAATATACCACTTGGATATACAATTGTTAATTTGGTGCATTAGGCCTCCAGGGGATACCACTACATGAAAAACACACGGCTAGATCTCTAACACATTGATGTGCGGAAACACTACCCTAACCTACAAACTATTATAACTGTATAATTAATTGTAGTTTTAAGTCCTTCAATAATATATGCATTAGATTTATTATTTAATAAATTGTATTTGATAACAGTATTGTTTTGTTGAATGGACCATAGTGCGTATAACTACGGGTCATCTGACAGTATCTGTTATGGTTACGACAGTCGAAGACTCTACCAGAAAAAATTACCAAAAGAAACAAGAACTAAACGTAGTAGGTAAATATGCCCTCTAATGAAAGTAAAATATACCACTTGGATATACAATTGTTAATTTGGTGCATTAGGCCTCCAGGGGATACCACTACATGAAAAAAATACGGCTAGATCTCTAACACATTGATGTGCGGAAACACTACTCTAACCTACAAACTATTATAACTGTATAATTAATTGTAGTTTTAAGTCCTTCAATAATATATGCATTAGATTTATTATTTAATAAATTGTATTTGATAACAGTATTGTTTTGTTGAATGGACCATAGTGCGTATAACTACGGGTCATCTGACAGTATCTGTTATGGTTACGACAGTCGAAGACTCTACCAGAAAAAAATTACCAAAAGAAACAAGAACTAAACGTAGTAGGTAAATATGCCCTCTAATGAAAGTAAAATATACCACTTGGATATACAATTGTTAATTAGGTGCATTAGGCCTCCAGGGGATACCACTACATGAAAAACACACGGCTAGATCTCTAACACATTGATGTGCGGAAACACTACTCTAACCTACAAACTATTATAACTGTATAATTAATTGTAGTTTTAAGTCCTTCAATAATATATGCATTAGATGTATTATTTAATAAATTGTATTTGGTAACAGTATTGTTTTGTTGAATAAACCATAGTGCGTATAAGTACGGGTCATCTGACAGTATCTGTTATGGTTACGACAGTCGAAGACTCTACCAGAAAAAATTACCAAAAGAAACAAGAACTAAACGTAGTAGGTAAATATGCCCTCTAATGAAAGTAAAATATACCACTTGGATATACAATTGTTAATTAGGTGCATTAGGCCTCCAGGGGATACCACTACATGAAAAACACACGGCTAGATCTCTAACACATTGATGTGCGGAAACACTACTCTAACCTACAAACTATTATAACTGTATAATTAATTGTAGTTTTAAGTCCTTCAATAATATATGCATTAGATGTATTATTTAATAAATTGTATTTGGTAACAGTATTGTTTTGTTGAATAAACCATAGTGCGTATAAGTACGGGTCATCTGACAGTATCTGTTATGGTTACGACAGTCGAAGACTCTACCAGAAAAAATTACCAAAAGAAACAAGAACTAAACGTAGTAGGTAAATATGCCCTCTAATGAAAGTAAAATATACCACTTGGATATACAATTGTTAATTAGGTGCATTAGGCCTCCAGGGGATACCACTACATGAAAAACACACGGCTAGATCTCTAACACATTGATGTGCGGAAACACTACTCTAACCTACAAACTATTATAACTGTATAATTAATTGTAGTTTTAAGTCCTTCAATAATATATGCATTAGATGTATTATTTAATAAATTGTATTTGGTAACAGTATTGTTTTGTTGAATAAACCATAGTGCGTATAAGTACGGGTCATCTGACAGTATCTGTTATGGTTACGACAGTCGAAGACTCTACCAGAAAAAATTACCAAAAGAAACAAGAACTAAACGTAGTAGGTAAATATGCCCTCTAATGAAAGTAAAATATACCACTTGGATATACAATTGTTAATTAGGTGCATTAGGCCTCCAGGGGATACCACTACATGAAAAACACACGGCTAGATCTCTAACACATTGATGTGCGGAAACACTACTCTAACCTACAAACTATTATAACTGTATAATTAATTGTAGTTTTAAGTCCTTCAATAATATATGCATTAGATGTATTATTTAATAAATTGTATTTGGTAACAGTATTGTTTTGTTGAATAAACCATAGTGCGTATAAGTACGGGTCATCTGACAGTATCTGTTATGGTTACGACAGTCGAAGACTCTACCAGAAAAAATTACCAAAAGAAACAAGAACTAAACGTAGTAGGTAAATATGCCCTCTAATGAAAGTAAAATATACCACTTGGATATACAATTGTTAATTAGGTGCATTAGGCCTCCAGGGGATACCACTACATGAAAAACACACGGCTAGATCTCTAGCACATTGATGTGCGGAAACACTACCCTAACCTACAAACTATTATAACTGTATAATTAATTGTAGTTTTAAGTCCTTCAATAATATATGCATTAGATTTATTATTTAATAAATTGTATTTGATAACAGTATTGTTTTGTTGAATGGACCATAGTGCGTATAACTACGGGTCATCTGACAGTATCTGTTATGGTTACGACAGTCGAAGACTCTACCAGAAAAAATTACCAAAAGAAACAAGAACTAAACGTAGTAGGTAAATATGCCCTCTAATGAAAGTAAAATATACCACTTGGATATACAATTGTTAATTAGGTGCATTAGGCCTCCAGGGGATACCACTACATGAAAAACACACGGCTAGATCTCTAACACATTGATGTGCGGAAACACTACTCTAACCTACAAACTATTATAACTGTATAATTAATTGTAGTTTTAAGTCCTTCAATAATATATGCATTAGATTTATTATTTAATAAATTGTATTTGATAACAGTATTGTTTTGTTGAATGGACCATAGTGCGTATAACTACGGGTCATCTGACAGTATCTGTTATGGTTACGACAGCCGAAGATTCTACCAGAAAAAACTACCAAAAGAAACAAGAACTAAACGTAATAGGTAAATATGCCCTCTAATGAAAGTAAAATATACCACTTGGATATACAATTGTTAATTTGGTGCATTAGGCCTCCAGGGGATACCACTACATGAAAAACACACGGCTAGATCTCTAACACATTGATGTGCGGAAACACTACTCTAACCTACAAACTATTATAACTGTATAATTAATTGTAGTTTTAAGTCCTTCAATAATATATGCATTAGATGTATTATTTAATAAATTGTATTTGGTAACAGTATTGTTTTGTTGAATGGACCATAGTGCGTATAAGTACGGGTTATCTGACAGTATCTGTTATGGTTACGACAGTCAAAGACTCTACCAGAAAAAACTACCAAAAGAAACAAGAACTAAACGTAATAGGTAAATATGCCCTCTAATGAAAGTAAAATATACCACTTGGATATACAATTGTTAATTTGGTGCATTAGGCCTCCAGGGGATACCACTACATGAAAAACACACGGCTAGATCTCTAACACATTGATGTGCGGAAACACTACTCTAACCTACAAACTATTATAACTGTATAATTAATTGTAGTTTTAAGTCCTTCAATAATATATGCATTAGATTTATTATTTAATAAATTGTATTTGATAACAGTATTGTTTTGTTGAATGGACCATAGTGCGTATAACTACGGGTCATCTGACAGTATCTGTTATGGTTACGACAGCCGAAGACTCTACCAGAAAAAACTACCAAAAGAAACAAGAACTAAACGTAATAGGTAAATATGCCCTCTAATGAAAGTAAAATATACTACTTGGATATACAATTGTTAATTTGGTGCATTAGGCCTCCAGGGGATACCACTACATGAAAAAAACACGGCTAGATCTCTAACACATTGATGTGCGGAAACACTACCCTAACCTACAAACTATTATAACTGTATAATTAATTGTAGTTTTAAGTCCTTCAATAATATATGCATTAGATTTATTATTTAATAAATTGTATTTGATAACAGTATTGTTTTGTTGAATGGACCATAGTGCGTATAACTACGGGTCATCTGACACTATATGGTATAGTTACGACAGTCGAAGACTCTACCAGAAAACACTACCAAAAGAAACAATAACTAAATATAAAAAGGTAAATATGCTCTCTAATGAAAGTAAAATATAACACTTGGATATACAATTGTTAATTACGTGCATTAGGACCAGGGGATTCCAGGGGATTCCACTATATAAAAAACACGACTAGATCTCTAACATATTGATGTGCGGAAACACTACTCTAACCTACAAACTATTATAACTGTATAATTAATTGTAGTTTTAAGTCCTTCAATAATATATGCATTAGATTTATTATTTAATAAATTGTATTTGATAACAGTATTGTTTTGTTGAATGGACCATAGTGCGTATAACTACGGGTCATCTGACAGTATCTGTTATGGTTACGACAGCCGAAGATTCTACCAGAAAAAACTACCAAAAGAAACAAGAACTAAACGTAATAGGTAAATATGCCCTCTAATGAAAGTAAAATATACCACTTGGATATACAATTGTTAATTAGGTGCATTAGGCCTCCAGGGGATACCACTACATGAAAAAAACACGGCTAGATCTCTAACACATTGATGTGCGGAAACACTACCCTAACCTACAAACTATTATAACTGTATAATTAATTGTAGTTTTAAGTCCTTCAATAATATATGCATTAGATTTATTATTTAATAAATTGTATTTGATAACAGTATTGTTTTGTTGAATGGACCATAGTGCGTATAACTACGGGTCATCTGACAGTATCTGTTATGGTTACGACAGCCGAAGATTCTACCAGAAAAAACTACCAAAAGAAACAAGAACTAAACGTAATAGGTAAATATGCCCTCTAATGAAAGTAAAATATACCACTTGGATATACAATTGTTAATTAGGTGCATTAGGCCTCCAGGGGATACCACTACATGAAAAAAACACGGCTAGATCTCTAACACATTGATGTGCGGAAACACTACCCTAACCTACAAACTATTATAACTGTATAATTAATTGTAGTTTTAAGTCCTTCAATAATATATGCATTAGATTTATTATTTAATAAATTGTATTTGATAACAGTATTGTTTTGTTGAATGGACCATAGTGCGTATAACTACGGGTCATCTGACACTATATGGTATAGTTACGACAGTCGAAGACTCTACCAGAAAACACTACCAAAAGAAACAATAACTAAATATAAAAAGGTAAATATGCTCTCTAATGAAAGTAAAATATAACACTTGGATATACAATTGTTAATTACGTGCATTAGGACCAGGGGACTCCAGGGGATTCCACTATATAAAAAACACGACTAGATCTCTAACATATTGATGTGCGGAAACACTACTCTAACCTACAAACTATTATAACTGTATAATTAATTGTAGTTTCAAGTCCTTCAATAATATATGCATTATTTAATAAATTGTATTTGATAACAGTATTGTTTTGTTGAATGGACCATAGTGCGTATAACTACGGGTCATCTGACAGTATCTGTTATGGTTACGACAGCCGAAGATTCTACCAGAAAAAACTACCAAAAGAAACAAGAACTAAACGTAATAGGTAAATATGCCCTCTAATGAAAGTAAAATATACCACTTGGATATACAATTGTTAATTAGGTGCATTAGGCCTCCAGGGGATACCACTACATGAAAAAAACACGGCTAGATCTCTAACACATTGATGTGCGGAAACACTACCCTAACCTACAAACTATTATAACTGTATAATTAATTGTAGTTTTAAGTCCTTCAATAATATATGCATTAGATTTATTATTTAATAAATTGTATTTGATAACAGTATTGTTTTGTTGAATGGATCATAGTGCGTATAACTACGGGTCATCTGACAGTATCTGTTATGGTTACGACAGCCGAAGATTCTACCAGAAAAAACTACCAAAAGAAACAAGAACTAAACGTAATAGGTAAATATGCCCTCTAATGAAAGTAAAATATACCACTTGGATATACAATTGTTAATTAGGTGCATTAGGCCTCCAGGGGATACCACTACATGAAAAAAACACGGCTAGATCTCTAACACATTGATGTGCGGAAACACTACCCTAACCTACAAACTATTATAACTGTATAATTAATTGTAGTTTTAAGTCCTTCAATAATATATGCATTAGATTTATTATTTAATAAATTGTATTTGATAACAGTATTGTTTTGTTGAATGGATCATAGTGCGTATAACTACGGGTCATCTGACAGTATCTGTTATGGTTACGACAGCCGAAGATTCTACCAGAAAAAACTACCAAAAGAAACAAGAACTAAACGTAATAGGTAAATATGCCCTCTAATGAAAGTAAAATATACCACTTGGATATACAATTGTTAATTAGGTGCATTAGGCCTCCAGGGGATACCACTACATGAAAAAAACACGGCTAGATCTCTAACACATTGATGTGCGGAAACACTACCCTAACCTACAAACTATTATAACTGTATAATTAATTGTAGTTTTAAGTCCTTCAATAATATATGCATTAGATTTATTATTTAATAAATTGTATTTGATAACAGTATTGTTTTGTTGAATGGATCATAGTGCGTATAACTACGGGTCATCTGACAGTATCTGTTATGGTTACGACAGCCGAAGATTCTACCAGAAAAAACTACCAAAAGAAACAAGAACTAAACGTAATAGGTAAATATGCCCTCTAATGAAAGTAAAATATACCACTTGGATATACAATTGTTAATTAGGTGCATTAGGCCTCCAGGGGATACCACTACATGAAAAAAACACGGCTAGATCTCTAACACATTGATGTGCGGAAACACTACCCTAACCTACAAACTATTATAACTGTATAATTAATTGTAGTTTTAAGTCCTTCAATAATATATGCATTAGATTTATTATTTAATAAATTGTATTTGATAACAGTAATGTTTTGTTGAATGGATCATAGTGCGTATAACTACGGGTCATCTGACAGTATCTGTTATGGTTACGACAGCCGAAGATTCTACCAGAAAAAACTACCAAAAGAAACAAGAACTAAACGTAGTAGGTAAATATGCCCTCTAATGAAAGTAAAATATACCACTTGGATATACAATTGTTAATTTGGTGCATTAGGCCTCCAGGGGATACCACTACATGAAAAAAACACGGCTAGATCTCTAACACATTGATGTGCGGAAACACTACCCTAACCTACAAACTATTATAACTGTATAATTAATTGTAGTTTTAAGTCCTTCAATAATATATGCATTAGATTTATTATTTAATAAATTGTATTTGATAACAGTATTGTTTTGTTGAATGGACCATAGTGCGTATAACTACGGGTCATCTGACACTATATGGTATAGTTACGACAGTCGAAGACTCTACCAGAAAACACTACCAAAAGAAACAATAACTAAATATAAAAAGGTAAATATGCTCTCTAATGAAAGTAAAATATAACACTTGGATATACAATTGTTAATTACGTGCATTAGGACCAGGGGATTCCAGGGGATTCCACTATATAAAAAACACGACTAGATCTCTAACATATTGATGTGCGGAAACACTACTCTAACCTACAAACTATTATAACTGTATAATTAATTGTAGTTTTAAGTCCTTCAATAATATATGCATTAGATTTATTATTTAATAAATTGTATTTGATAACAGTATTGTTTTGTTGAATGGACCATAGTGCGTATAACTACGGGTCATCTGACAGTATCTGTTATGGTTACGACAGCCGAAGATTCTACCAGAAAAAACTACCAAAAGAAACAAGAACTAAACGTAATAGGTAAATATGCCCTCTAATGAAAGTAAAATATACCACTTGGATATACAATTGTTAATTAGGTGCATTAGGCCTCCAGGGGATACCACTACATGAAAAAAACACGGCTAGATCTCTAACACATTGATGTGCGGAAACACTACCCTAACCTACAAACTATTATAACTGTATAATTAATTGTAGTTTTAAGTCCTTCAATAATATATGCATTAGATTTATTATTTAATAAATTGTATTTGATAACAGTATTGTTTTGTTGAATGGACCATAGTGCGTATAACTACGGGTCATCTGACAGTATCTGTTATGGTTACGACAGCCGAAGATTCTACCAGAAAAAACTACCAAAAGAAACAAGAACTAAACGTAATAGGTAAATATGCCCTCTAATGAAAGTAAAATATACCACTTGGATATACAATTGTTAATTAGGTGCATTAGGCCTCCAGGGGATACCACTACATGAAAAAAACACGGCTAGATCTCTAACACATTGATGTGCGGAAACACTACCCTAACCTACAAACTATTATAACTGTATAATTAATTGTAGTTTTAAGTCCTTCAATAATATATGCATTAGATTTATTATTTAATAAATTGTATTTGATAACAGTATTGTTTTGTTGAATGGACCATAGTGCGTATAACTACGGGTCATCTGACACTATATGGTATAGTTACGACAGTCGAAGACTACCAAAAGAAACAAGAACTAAACGTAGTAGGTAAATATGCCCTCTAATGAAAGTAAAATATACCACTTGGATATACAATTGTTAATTTGGTGCATTAGGCCTCCAGGGGATACCACTACATGAAAAAAACACGGCTAGATCTCTAACACATTGATGTGCGGAAACACTACCCTAACCTACAAACTATTATAACTGTATAATTAATTGTAGTTTTAAGTCCTTCAATAATATATGCATTAGATTTATTATTTAATAAATTGTATTTGATAACAGTATTGTTTTGTTGAATGGACCATAGTGCGTATAACTATGGGTCATCTGACAGTATCTGTTATGGTTACGACAGTCGAAGACTCTACCAGAAAAAAATTACCAAAAGAAACAAGAACTAAACGTAGTAGGTAAATATGCCCTCTAATGAAAGTAAAATATACCACTTGGATATACAATTGTTAATTTGGTGCATTAGGCCTCCAGGGGATACCACTACATGAAAAAAACACGGCTAGATCTCTAACACATTGATGTGCGGAAACACTACCCTAACCTACAAACTATTATAACTGTATAATTAATTGTAGTTTTAAGTCCTTCAATAATATATGCATTAGATTTATTATTTAATAAATTGTATTTGATAACAGTATTGTTTTGTTGAATGGACCATAGTGCGTATAACTATGGGTCATCTGACAGTATCTGTTATGGTTACGACAGTCGAAGACTCTACCAGAAAAAAATTACCAAAAGAAACAAGAACTAAACGTAGTAGGTAAATATGCCCTCTAATGAAAGTAAAATATACCACTTGGATATACAATTGTTAATTTGGTGCATTAGGCCTCCAGGGGATACCACTACATGAAAAACACACGGCTAGATCTCTAACACATTGATGTGCGGAAACACTACCCTAACCTACAAACTATTATAACTGTATAATTAATTGTAGTTTTAAGTCCTTCAATAATATATGCATTAGATTTATTATTTAATAAATTGTATTTGATAACAGTATTGTTTTGTTGAATGGACCATAGTGCGTATAACTACGGGTCATCTGACAGTATCTGTTATGGTTACGACAGTCGAAGACTCTACCAGAAAAAATTACCAAAAGAAACAAGAACTAAACGTAGTAGGTAAATATGCCCTCTAATGAAAGTAAAATATACCACTTGGATATACAATTGTTAATTAGGTGCATTAGGCCTCCAGGGGATACCACTACATGAAAAACACACGGCTAGATCTCTAACACATTGATGTGCGGAAACACTACCCTAACCTACAAACTATTATAACTGTATAATTAATTGTAGTTTTAAGTCCTTCAATAATATATGCATTAGATTTATTATTTAATAAATTGTATTTGATAACAGTATTGTTTTGTTGAATGGACCATAGTGCGTATAACTACGGGTCATCTGACAGTATCTGTTATGGTTACGACAGTCGAAGACTCTACCAGAAAAAATTACCAAAAGAAACAAGAACTAAACGTAGTAGGTAAATATGCCCTCTAATGAAAGTAAAATATACCACTTGGATATACAATTGTTAATTAGGTGCATTAGGCCTCCAGGGGATACCACTACATGAAAAACACACGGCTAGATCTCTAACACATTGATGTGCGGAAACACTACCCTAACCTACAAACTATTATAACTGTATAATTAATTGTAGTTTTAAGTCCTTCAATAATATATGCATTAGATTTATTATTTAATAAATTGTATTTGATAACAGTATTGTTTTGTTGAATGGACCATAGTGCGTATAACTACGGGTCATCTGACAGTATCTGTTATGGTTACGACAGTCGAAGACTCTACCAGAAAAAATTACCAAAAGAAACAAGAACTAAACGTAGTAGGTAAATATGCCCTCTAATGAAAGTAAAATATACCACTTGGATATACAATTGTTAATTAGGTGCATTAGGCCTCCAGGGGATACCACTACATGAAAAACACACGGCTAGATCTCTAACACATTGATGTGCGGAAACACTACCCTAACCTACAAACTATTATAACTGTATAATTAATTGTAGTTTTAAGTCCTTCAATAATATATGCATTAGATTTATTATTTAATAAATTGTATTTGATAACAGTATTGTTTTGTTGAATGGACCATAGTGCGTATAACTACGGGTCATCTGACAGTATCTGTTATGGTTACGACAGTCGAAGACTCTACCAGAAAAAATTACCAAAAGAAACAAGAACTAAACGTAGTAGGTAAATATGCCCTCTAATGAAAGTAAAATATACCACTTGGATATACAATTGTTAATTTGGTGCATTAGGCCTCCAGGGGATACCACTACATGAAAAAAATACGGCTAGATCTCTAACACATTGATGTGCGGAAATACTACCCTAACCTACAAACTATTATAACTGTATAATTAATTGTAGTTTTAAGTCCTTCAATAATATATGCATTAGATTTATTATTTAATAAATTGTATTTGATAACAGTATTGTTTTGTTGAATGGACCATAGTGCGTATAACTACGGGTCATCTGACAGTATCTGTTATGGTTACGACAGTCGAAGACTCTACCAGAAAAAAATTACCAAAAGAAACAAGAACTAAACGTAGTAGGTAAATATGCCCTCTAATGAAAGTAAAATATACCACTTGGATATACAATTGTTAATTAGGTGCATTAGGCCTCCAGGGGATACCACTACATGAAAAACACACGGCTAGATCTCTAACACATTGATGTGCGGAAACACTACTCTAACCTACAAACTATTATAACTGTATAATTAATTGTAGTTTTAAGTCCTTCAATAATATATGCATTAGATGTATTATTTAATAAATTGTATTTGGTAACAGTATTGTTTTGTTGAATAAACCATAGTGCGTATAAGTACGGGTCATCTGACAGTATCTGTTATGGTTACGACAGTCGAAGACTCTACCAGAAAAAATTACCAAAAGAAACAAGAACTAAACGTAGTAGGTAAATATGCCCTCTAATGAAAGTAAAATATACCACTTGGATATACAATTGTTAATTAGGTGCATTAGGCCTCCAGGGGATACCACTACATGAAAAACACACGGCTAGATCTCTAACACATTGATGTGCGGAAACACTACTCTAACCTACAAACTATTATAACTGTATAATTAATTGTAGTTTTAAGTCCTTCAATAATATATGCATTAGATGTATTATTTAATAAATTGTATTTGGTAACAGTATTGTTTTGTTGAATAAACCATAGTGCGTATAAGTACGGGTCATCTGACAGTATCTGTTATGGTTACGACAGTCGAAGACTCTACCAGAAAAAATTACCAAAAGAAACAAGAACTAAACGTAGTAGGTAAATATGCCCTCTAATGAAAGTAAAATATACCACTTGGATATACAATTGTTAATTAGGTGCATTAGGCCTCCAGGGGATACCACTACATGAAAAACACACGGCTAGATCTCTAACACATTGATGTGCGGAAACACTACTCTAACCTACAAACTATTATAACTGTATAATTAATTGTAGTTTTAAGTCCTTCAATAATATATGCATTAGATGTATTATTTAATAAATTGTATTTGGTAACAGTATTGTTTTGTTGAATAAACCATAGTGCGTATAAGTACGGGTCATCTGACAGTATCTGTTATGGTTACGACAGTCGAAGACTCTACCAGAAAAAATTACCAAAAGAAACAAGAACTAAACGTAGTAGGTAAATATGCCCTCTAATGAAAGTAAAATATACCACTTGGATATACAATTGTTAATTAGGTGCATTAGGCCTCCAGGGGATACCACTACATGAAAAACACACGGCTAGATCTCTAACACATTGATGTGCGGAAACACTACTCTAACCTACAAACTATTATAACTGTATAATTAATTGTAGTTTTAAGTCCTTCAATAATATATGCATTAGATGTATTATTTAATAAATTGTATTTGGTAACAGTATTGTTTTGTTGAATAAACCATAGTGCGTATAAGTACGGGTCATCTGACAGTATCTGTTATGGTTACGACAGTCGAAGACTCTACCAGAAAAAATTACCAAAAGAAACAAGAACTAAACGTAGTAGGTAAATATGCCCTCTAATGAAAGTAAAATATACCACTTGGATATACAATTGTTAATTAGGTGCATTAGGCCTCCAGGGGATACCACTACATGAAAAACACACGGCTAGATCTCTAACACATTGATGTGCGGAAACACTACTCTAACCTACAAACTATTATAACTGTATAATTAATTGTAGTTTTAAGTCCTTCAATAATATATGCATTAGATGTATTATTTAATAAATTGTATTTGGTAACAGTATTGTTTTGTTGAATAAACCATAGTGCGTATAAGTACGGGTCATCTGACAGTATCTGTTATGGTTACGACAGTCGAAGACTCTACCAGAAAAAATTACCAAAAGAAACAAGAACTAAACGTAGTAGGTAAATATGCCCTCTAATGAAAGTAAAATATACCACTTGGATATACAATTGTTAATTAGGTGCATTAGGCCTCCAGGGGATACCACTACATGAAAAACACACGGCTAGATCTCTAACACATTGATGTGCGGAAACACTACTCTAACCTACAAACTATTATAACTGTATAATTAATTGTAGTTTTAAGTCCTTCAATAATATATGCATTAGATGTATTATTTAATAAATTGTATTTGGTAACAGTATTGT
This sequence comes from Rhynchophorus ferrugineus, assembly GCF_030347505.1. Taxonomy (NCBI): domain Eukaryota; kingdom Metazoa; phylum Arthropoda; class Insecta; order Coleoptera; family Curculionidae; genus Rhynchophorus; species Rhynchophorus ferrugineus. The sequence continues at coordinate 16,841,141 of NW_027472587.1, forward strand.
TTTGTTGAATAAACCATAGTGCGTATAAGTACGGGTCATCTGACAGTATCTGTTATGGTTACGACAGTCGAAGACTCTACCAGAAAAAATTACCAAAAGAAACAAGAACTAAACGTAGTAGGTAAATATGCCCTCTAATGAAAGTAAAATATACCACTTGGATATACAATTGTTAATTAGGTGCATTAGGCCTCCAGGGGATACCACTACATGAAAAACACACGGCTAGATCTCTAACACATTGATGTGCGGAAACACTACTCTAACCTACAAACTATTATAACTGTATAATTAATTGTAGTTTTAAGTCCTTCAATAATATATGCATTAGATGTATTATTTAATAAATTGTATTTGGTAACAGTATTGTTTTGTTGAATAAACCATAGTGCGTATAAGTACGGGTCATCTGACAGTATCTGTTATGGTTACGACAGCCGAAGATTCTACCAGAAAAAACTACCAAAAGAAACAAGAACTAAACGTAGTAGGTAAATATGCCCTCTAATGAAAGTAAAATATACCACTTGGATATACAATTGTTAATTAGGTGCATTAGGCCTCCAGGGGATACCACTACATGAAAAACACACGGCTAGATCTCTAGCACATTGATGTGCGGAAACACTACCCTAACCTACAAACTATTATAACTGTATAATTAATTGTAGTTTTAAGTCCTTCAATAATATATGCATTAGATTTATTATTTAATAAATTGTATTTGATAACAGTATTGTTTTGTTGAATGGATCATAGTGCGTATAACTACGGGTCATCTGACAGTATCTGTTATGGTTACGACAGCCGAAGATTCTACCAGAAAAAACTACCAAAAGAAACAAGAACTAAACGTAATAGGTAAATATGCCCTCTAATGAAAGTAAAATATACCACTTGGATATACAATTGTTAATTAGGTGCATTAGGCCTCCAGGGGATACCACTACATGAAAAAAACACGGCTAGATCTCTAACACATTGATGTGCGGAAACACTACCCTAACCTACAAACTATTATAACTGTATAATTAATTGTAGTTTTAAGTCCTTCAATAATATATGCATTAGATTTATTATTTAATAAATTGTATTTGATAACAGTATTGTTTTGTTGAATGGATCATAGTGCGTATAACTACGGGTCATCTGACAGTATCTGTTATGGTTACGACAGCCGAAGATTCTACCAGAAAAAACTACCAAAAGAAACAAGAACTAAACGTAATAGGTAAATATGCCCTCTAATGAAAGTAAAATATACCACTTGGATATACAATTGTTAATTAGGTGCATTAGGCCTCCAGGGGATACCACTACATGAAAAACACACGGCTAGATCTCTAACACATTGATGTGCGGAAACACTACCCTAACCTACAAACTATTATAACTGTATAATTAATTGTAGTTTTAAGTCCTTCAATAATATATGCATTAGATTTATTATTTAATAAATTGTATTTGATAACAGTATTGTTTTGTTGAATGGACCATAGTGCGTATAACTACGGGTCATCTGACAGTATCTGTTATGGTTACGACAGCCGAAGATTCTACCAGAAAAAACTACCAAAAGAAACAAGAACTAAACGTAATAGGTAAATATGCCCTCTAATGAAAGTAAAATATACCACTTGGATATACAATTGTTAATTTGGTGCATTAGGCCTCCAGGGGATACCACTACATGAAAAACACACGGCTAGATCTCTAACACATTGATGTGCGGAAACACTACCCTAACCTACAAACTATTATAACTGTATAATTAATTGTAGTTTTAAGTCCTTCAATAATATATGCATTAGATTTATTATTTAATAAATTGTATTTGATAACAGTATTGTTTTGTTGAATGGACCATAGTGCGTATAACTACGGGTCATCTGACAGTATCTGTTATGGTTACGACAGCCGAAGATTCTACCAGAAAAAACTACCAAAAGAAACAAGAACTAAACGTAATAGGTAAATATGCCCTCTAATGAAAGTAAAATATACCACTTGGATATACAATTGTTAATTTGGTGCATTAGGCCTCCAGGGGATACCACTACATGAAAAACACACGGCTAGATCTCTAACACATTGATGTGCGGAAACACTACCCTAACCTACAAACTATTATAACTGTATAATTAATTGTAGTTTTAAGTCCTTCAATAATATATGCATTAGATTTATTATTTAATAAATTGTATTTGATAACAGTATTGTTTTGTTGAATGGATCATAGTGCGTATAACTACGGGTCATCTGACAGTATCTGTTATGGTTACGACAGCCGAAGATTCTACCAGAAAAAACTACCAAAAGAAACAAGAACTAAACGTAATAGGTAAATATGCCCTCTAATGAAAGTAAAATATACCACTTGGATATACAATTGTTAATTTGGTGCATTAGGCCTCCAGGGGATACCACTACATGAAAAACACACGGCTAGATCTCTAACACATTGATGTGCGGAAACACTACCCTAACCTACAAACTATTATAACTGTATAATTAATTGTAGTTTTAAGTCCTTCAATAATATATGCATTAGATTTATTATTTAATAAATTGTATTTGATAACAGTATTGTTTTGTTGAATGGATCATAGTGCGTATAACTACGGGTCATCTGACAGTATCTGTTATGGTTACGACAGCCGAAGATTCTACCAGAAAAAACTACCAAAAGAAACAAGAACTAAACGTAATAGGTAAATATGCCCTCTAATGAAAGTAAAATATACCACTTGGATATACAATTGTTAATTTGGTGCATTAGGCCTCCAGGGGATACCACTACATGAAAAACACACGGCTAGATCTCTAACACATTGATGTGCGGAAACACTACCCTAACCTACAAACTATTATAACTGTATAATTAATTGTAGTTTTAAGTCCTTCAATAATATATGCATTAGATTTATTATTTAATAAATTGTATTTGATAACAGTATTGTTTTGTTGAATGGACCATAGTGCGTATAACTACGGGTCATCTGACAGTATCTGTTATGGTTACGACAGCCGAAGATTCTACCAGAAAAAACTACCAAAAGAAACAAGAACTAAACGTAATAGGTAAATATGCCCTCTAATGAAAGTAAAATATACCACTTGGATATACAATTGTTAATTTGGTGCATTAGGCCTCCAGGGGATACCACTACATGAAAAACACACGGCTAGATCTCTAACACATTGATGTGCGGAAACACTACCCTAACCTACAAACTATTATAACTGTATAATTAATTGTAGTTTTAAGTCCTTCAATAATATATGCATTAGATTTATTATTTAATAAATTGTATTTGATAACAGTATTGTTTTGTTGAATGGACCATAGTGCGTATAACTACGGGTCATCTGACAGTATCTGTTATGGTTACGACAGCCGAAGATTCTACCAGAAAAAATTACCAAAAGAAACAAGAACTAAACGTAATAGGTAAATATGCCCTCTAATGAAAGTAAAATATACCACTTGGATATACAATTGTTAATTTGGTGCATTAGGCCTCCAGGGGATACCACTACATGAAAAACACACGGCTAGATCTCTAACACATTGATGTGCGGAAACACTACCCTAACCTACAAACTATTATAACTGTATAATTAATTGTAGTTTTAAGTCCTTCAATAATATATGCATTAGATTTATTATTTAATAAATTGTATTTGATAACAGTATTGTTTTGTTGAATGGACCATAGTGCGTATAACTACGGGTCATCTGACAGTATCTGTTATGGTTACGACAGTCGAAGACTCTACCAGAAAAAATTACCAAAAGAAACAAGAACTAAACGTAGTAGGTAAATATGCCCTCTAATGAAAGTAAAATATACCACTTGGATATACAATTGTTAATTTGGTGCATTAGGCCTCCAGGGGATACCACTACATGAAAAAAATACGGCTAGATCTCTAACACATTGATGTGCGGAAACACTACCCTAACCTACAAACTATTATAACTGTATAATTAATTGTAGTTTTAAGTCCTTCAATAATATATGCATTAGATTTATTATTTAATAAATTGTATTTGATAACAGTATTGTTTTGTTGAATGGACCATAGTGCGTATAACTACGGGTCATCTGACAGTATCTGTTATGGTTACGACAGTCGAAGACTCTACCAGAAAAAAATTACCAAAAGAAACAAGAACTAAACGTAGTAGGTAAATATGCCCTCTAATGAAAGTAAAATATACCACTTGGATATACAATTGTTAATTAGGTGCATTAGGCCTCCAGGGGATACCACTACATGAAAAACACACGGCTAGATCTCTAACACATTGATGTGCGGAAACACTACTCTAACCTACAAACTATTATAACTGTATAATTAATTGTAGTTTTAAGTCCTTCAATAATATATGCATTAGATGTATTATTTAATAAATTGTATTTGGTAACAGTATTGTTTTGTTGAATAAACCATAGTGCGTATAAGTACGGGTCATCTGACAGTATCTGTTATGGTTACGACAGTCGAAGACTCTACCAGAAAAAATTACCAAAAGAAACAAGAACTAAACGTAGTAGGTAAATATGCCCTCTAATGAAAGTAAAATATACCACTTGGATATACAATTGTTAATTAGGTGCATTAGGCCTCCAGGGGATACCACTACATGAAAAACACACGGCTAGATCTCTAACACATTGATGTGCGGAAACACTACTCTAACCTACAAACTATTATAACTGTATAATTAATTGTAGTTTTAAGTCCTTCAATAATATATGCATTAGATGTATTATTTAATAAATTGTATTTGGTAACAGTATTGTTTTGTTGAATAAACCATAGTGCGTATAAGTACGGGTCATCTGACAGTATCTGTTATGGTTACGACAGTCGAAGACTCTACCAGAAAAAATTACCAAAAGAAACAAGAACTAAACGTAGTAGGTAAATATGCCCTCTAATGAAAGTAAAATATACCACTTGGATATACAATTGTTAATTAGGTGCATTAGGCCTCCAGGGGATACCACTACATGAAAAACACACGGCTAGATCTCTAACACATTGATGTGCGGAAACACTACTCTAACCTACAAACTATTATAACTGTATAATTAATTGTAGTTTTAAGTCCTTCAATAATATATGCATTAGATGTATTATTTAATAAATTGTATTTGGTAACAGTATTGTTTTGTTGAATAAACCATAGTGCGTATAAGTACGGGTCATCTGACAGTATCTGTTATGGTTACGACAGTCGAAGACTCTACCAGAAAAAATTACCAAAAGAAACAAGAACTAAACGTAGTAGGTAAATATGCCCTCTAATGAAAGTAAAATATACCACTTGGATATACAATTGTTAATTAGGTGCATTAGGCCTCCAGGGGATACCACTACATGAAAAACACACGGCTAGATCTCTAACACATTGATGTGCGGAAACACTACTCTAACCTACAAACTATTATAACTGTATAATTAATTGTAGTTTTAAGTCCTTCAATAATATATGCATTAGATGTATTATTTAATAAATTGTATTTGGTAACAGTATTGTTTTGTTGAATAAACCATAGTGCGTATAAGTACGGGTCATCTGACAGTATCTGTTATGGTTACGACAGTCGAAGACTCTACCAGAAAAAATTACCAAAAGAAACAAGAACTAAACGTAGTAGGTAAATATGCCCTCTAATGAAAGTAAAATATACCACTTGGATATACAATTGTTAATTAGGTGCATTAGGCCTCCAGGGGATACCACTACATGAAAAACACACGGCTAGATCTCTAGCACATTGATGTGCGGAAACACTACCCTAACCTACAAACTATTATAACTGTATAATTAATTGTAGTTTTAAGTCCTTCAATAATATATGCATTAGATTTATTATTTAATAAATTGTATTTGATAACAGTATTGTTTTGTTGAATGGACCATAGTGCGTATAACTACGGGTCATCTGACAGTATCTGTTATGGTTACGACAGTCGAAGACTCTACCAGAAAAAATTACCAAAAGAAACAAGAACTAAACGTAGTAGGTAAATATGCCCTCTAATGAAAGTAAAATATACCACTTGGATATACAATTGTTAATTAGGTGCATTAGGCCTCCAGGGGATACCACTACATGAAAAAAACACGGCTAGATCTCTAACACATTGATGTGCGGAAACACTACTCTAACCTACAAACTATTATAACTGTATAATTAATTGTAGTTTTAAGTCCTTCAATAATATATGCATTAGATTTATTATTTAATAAATTGTATTTGATAACAGTATTGTTTTGTTGAATGGACCATAGTGCGTATAACTACGGGTCATCTGACAGTATCTGTTATGGTTACGACAGCCGAAGATTCTACCAGAAAAAACTACCAAAAGAAACAAGAACTAAACGTAATAGGTAAATATGCCCTCTAATGAAAGTAAAATATACCACTTGGATATACAATTGTTAATTTGGTGCATTAGGCCTCCAGGGGATACCACTACATGAAAAACACACGGCTAGATCTCTAACACATTGATGTGCGGAAACACTACTCTAACCTACAAACTATTATAACTGTATAATTAATTGTAGTTTCAAGTCCTTCAATAATATATGCATTAAATGTATTATTTAATAAATTGTATTTGATAACAGTATTGTTTTGTTGAATGGACCATAGTGCGTATAAGTACGGGTTATCTGACAGTATCTGTTATGGTTACGACAGTCAAAGACTCTACCAGAAAAAACTACCAAAAGAAACAAGAACTAAACGTAATAGGTAAATATGCCCTCTAATGAAAGTAAAATATACCACTTGGATATACAATTGTTAATTTGGTGCATTAGGCCTCCAGGGGATACCACTACATGAAAAACACACGGCTAGATCTCTAACACATTGATGTGCGGAAACACTACTCTAACCTACAAACTATTATAACTGTATAATTAATTGTAGTTTTAAGTCCTTCAATAATATATGCATTAGATTTATTATTTAATAAATTGTATTTGATAACAGTATTGTTTTGTTGAATGGACCATAGTGCGTATAACTACGGGTCATCTGACAGTATCTGTTATGGTTACGACAGCCGAAGACTCTACCAGAAAAAACTACCAAAAGAAACAAGAACTAAACGTAATAGGTAAATATGCCCTCTAATGAAAGTAAAATATACTACTTGGATATACAATTGTTAATTTGGTGCATTAGGCCTCCAGGGGATACCACTACATGAAAAAAACACGGCTAGATCTCTAACACATTGATGTGCGGAAACACTACCCTAACCTACAAACTATTATAACTGTATAATTAATTGTAGTTTTAAGTCCTTCAATAATATATGCATTAGATTTATTATTTAATAAATTGTATTTGATAACAGTATTGTTTTGTTGAATGGACCATAGTGCGTATAACTACGGGTCATCTGACACTATATGGTATAGTTACGACAGTCGAAGACTCTACCAGAAAACACTACCAAAAGAAACAATAACTAAATATAAAAAGGTAAATATGCTCTCTAATGAAAGTAAAATATAACACTTGGATATACAATTGTTAATTACGTGCATTAGGACCAGGGGATTCCAGGGGATTCCACTATATAAAAAACACGACTAGATCTCTAACATATTGATGTGCGGAAACACTACTCTAACCTACAAACTATTATAACTGTATAATTAATTGTAGTTTTAAGTCCTTCAATAATATATGCATTAGATTTATTATTTAATAAATTGTATTTGATAACAGTATTGTTTTGTTGAATGGACCATAGTGCGTATAACTACGGGTCATCTGACAGTATCTGTTATGGTTACGACAGCCGAAGATTCTACCAGAAAAAACTACCAAAAGAAACAAGAACTAAACGTAATAGGTAAATATGCCCTCTAATGAAAGTAAAATATACCACTTGGATATACAATTGTTAATTAGGTGCATTAGGCCTCCAGGGGATACCACTACATGAAAAAAACACGGCTAGATCTCTAACACATTGATGTGCGGAAACACTACCCTAACCTACAAACTATTATAACTGTATAATTAATTGTAGTTTTAAGTCCTTCAATAATATATGCATTAGATTTATTATTTAATAAATTGTATTTGATAACAGTATTGTTTTGTTGAATGGATCATAGTGCGTATAACTACGGGTCATCTGACAGTATCTGTTATGGTTACGACAGCCGAAGATTCTACCAGAAAAAACTACCAAAAGAAACAAGAACTAAACGTAATAGGTAAATATGCCCTCTAATGAAAGTAAAATATACCACTTGGATATACAATTGTTAATTAGGTGCATTAGGCCTCCAGGGGATACCACTACATGAAAAAAACACGGCTAGATCTCTAACACATTGATGTGCGGAAACACTACCCTAACCTACAAACTATTATAACTGTATAATTAATTGTAGTTTTAAGTCCTTCAATAATATATGCATTAGATTTATTATTTAATAAATTGTATTTGATAACAGTATTGTTTTGTTGAATGGATCATAGTGCGTATAACTACGGGTCATCTGACAGTATCTGTTATGGTTACGACAGCCGAAGATTCTACCAGAAAAAACTACCAAAAGAAACAAGAACTAAACGTAATAGGTAAATATGCCCTCTAATGAAAGTAAAATATACCACTTGGATATACAATTGTTAATTAGGTGCATTAGGCCTCCAGGGGATACCACTACATGAAAAAAACACGGCTAGATCTCTAACACATTGATGTGCGGAAACACTACCCTAACCTACAAACTATTATAACTGTATAATTAATTGTAGTTTTAAGTCCTTCAATAATATATGCATTAGATTTATTATTTAATAAATTGTATTTGATAACAGTATTGTTTTGTTGAATGGATCATAGTGCGTATAACTACGGGTCATCTGACAGTATCTGTTATGGTTACGACAGCCGAAGATTCTACCAGAAAAAACTACCAAAAGAAACAAGAACTAAACGTAATAGGTAAATATGCCCTCTAATGAAAGTAAAATATACCACTTGGATATACAATTGTTAATTAGGTGCATTAGGCCTCCAGGGGATACCACTACATGAAAAAAACACGGCTAGATCTCTAACACATTGATGTGCGGAAACACTACCCTAACCTACAAACTATTATAACTGTATAATTAATTGTAGTTTTAAGTCCTTCAATAATATATGCATTAGATTTATTATTTAATAAATTGTATTTGATAACAGTATTGTTTTGTTGAATGGATCATAGTGCGTATAACTACGGGTCATCTGACAGTATCTGTTATGGTTACGACAGCCGAAGATTCTACCAGAAAAAACTACCAAAAGAAACAAGAACTAAACGTAATAGGTAAATATGCCCTCTAATGAAAGTAAAATATACCACTTGGATATACAATTGTTAATTAGGTGCATTAGGCCTCCAGGGGATACCACTACATGAAAAAAACACGGCTAGATCTCTAACACATTGATGTGCGGAAACACTACCCTAACCTACAAACTATTATAACTGTATAATTAATTGTAGTTTTAAGTCCTTCAATAATATATGCATTAGATTTATTATTTAATAAATTGTATTTGATAACAGTATTGTTTTGTTGAATGGATCATAGTGCGTATAACTACGGGTCATCTGACAGTATCTGTTATGGTTACGACAGCCGAAGATTCTACCAGAAAAAACTACCAAAAGAAACAAGAACTAAACGTAATAGGTAAATATGCCCTCTAATGAAAGTAAAATATACCACTTGGATATACAATTGTTAATTAGGTGCATTAGGCCTCCAGGGGATACCACTACATGAAAAAAACACGGCTAGATCTCTAACACATTGATGTGCGGAAACACTACCCTAACCTACAAACTATTATAACTGTATAATTAATTGTAGTTTTAAGTCCTTCAATAATATATGCATTAGATTTATTATTTAATAAATTGTATTTGATAACAGTATTGTTTTGTTGAATGGATCATAGTGCGTATAACTACGGGTCATCTGACAGTATCTGTTATGGTTACGACAGCCGAAGATTCTACCAGAAAAAACTACCAAAAGAAACAAGAACTAAACGTAATAGGTAAATATGCCCTCTAATGAAAGTAAAATATACCACTTGGATATACAATTGTTAATTAGGTGCATTAGGCCTCCAGGGGATACCACTACATGAAAAAAACACGGCTAGATCTCTAACACATTGATGTGCGGAAACACTACCCTAACCTACAAACTATTATAACTGTATAATTAATTGTAGTTTTAAGTCCTTCAATAATATATGCATTAGATTTATTATTTAATAAATTGTATTTGATAACAGTATTGTTTTGTTGAATGGATCATAGTGCGTATAACTACGGGTCATCTGACAGTATCTGTTATGGTTACGACAGCCGAAGATTCTACCAGAAAAAACTACCAAAAGAAACAAGAACTAAACGTAATAGGTAAATATGCCCTCTAATGAAAGTAAAATATACCACTTGGATATACAATTGTTAATTTGGTGCATTAGGCCTCCAGGGGATACCACTACATGAAAAAAACACGGCTAGATCTCTAACACATTGATGTGCGGAAACACTACCCTAACCTACAAACTATTATAACTGTATAATTAATTGTAGTTTTAAGTCCTTCAATAATATATGCATTAGATTTATTATTTAATAAATTGTATTTGATAACAGTATTGTTTTGTTGAATGGACCATAGTGCGTATAACTACGGGTCATCTGACAGTATCTGTTATGGTTACGACAGCCGAAGATTCTACCAGAAAAAACTACCAAAAGAAACAAGAACTAAACGTAATAGGTAAATATGCCCTCTAATGAAAGTAAAATATACCACTTGGATATACAATTGTTAATTAGGTGCATTAGGCCTCCAGGGGATACCACTACATGAAAAAAACACGGCTAGATCTCTAACACATTGATGTGCGGAAACACTACCCTAACCTACAAACTATTATAACTGTATAATTAATTGTAGTTTTAAGTCCTTCAATAATATATGCATTAGATTTATTGTTTAATAAATTGTATTTGATAACAGTATTGTTTTGTTGAATGGATCATAGTGCGTATAACTACGGGTCATCTGACAGTATCTGTTATGGTTACGACAGCCGAAGATTCTACCAGAAAAAACTACCAAAAGAAACAAGAACTAAACGTAATAGGTAAATATGCCCTCTAATGAAAGTAAAATATACCACTTGGATATACAATTGTTAATTAGGTGCATTAGGCCTCCAGGGGATACCACTACATGAAAAAAACACGGCTAGATCTCTAACACATTGATGTGCGGAAACACTACCCTAACCTACAAACTATTATAACTGTATAATTAATTGTAGTTTTAAGTCCTTCAATAATATATGCATTAGATTTATTATTTAATAAATTGTATTTGATAACAGTATTGTTTTGTTGAATGGATCATAGTGCGTATAACTACGGGTCATCTGACAGTATCTGTTATGGTTACGACAGCCGAAGATTCTACCAGAAAAAACTACCAAAAGAAACAAGAACTAAACGTAATAGGTAAATATGCCCTCTAATGAAAGTAAAATATACCACTTGGATATACAATTGTTAATTAGGTGCATTAGGCCTCCAGGGGATACCACTACATGAAAAAAACACGGCTAGATCTCTAACACATTGATGTGCGGAAACACTACCCTAACCTACAAACTATTATAACTGTATAATTAATTGTAGTTTTAAGTCCTTCAATAATATATGCATTAGATTTATTATTTAATAAATTGTATTTGATAACAGTATTGTTTTGTTGAATGGACCATAGTGCGTATAACTACGGGTCATCTGACAGTATCTGTTATGGTTACGACAGCCGAAGATTCTACCAGAAAAAACTACCAAAAGAAACAAGAACTAAACGTAATAGGTAAATATGCCCTCTAATGAAAGTAAAATATACCACTTGGATATACAATTGTTAATTTGGTGCATTAGGCCTCCAGGGGATACCACTACATGAAAAACACACGGCTAGATCTCTAACACATTGATGTGCGGAAACACTACCCTAACCTACAAACTATTATAACTGTATAATTAATTGTAGTTTTAAGTCCTTCAATAATATATGCATTAGATTTATTATTTAATAAATTGTATTTGATAACAGTATTGTTTTGTTGAATGGACCATAGTGCGTATAACTACGGGTCATCTGACAGTATCTGTTATGGTTACGACAGCCGAAGATTCTACCAGAAAAAACTACCAAAAGAAACAAGAACTAAACGTAATAGGTAAATATGCCCTCTAATGAAAGTAAAATATACCACTTGGATATACAATTGTTAATTAGGTGCATTAGGCCTCCAGGGGATACCACTACATGAAAAAAACACGGCTAGATCTCTAACACATTGATGTGCGGAAACACTACCCTAACCTACAAACTATTATAACTGTATAATTAATTGTAGTTTTAAGTCCTTCAATAATATATGCATTAGATTTATTATTTAATAAATTGTATTTGATAACAGTATTGTTTTGTTGAATGGATCATAGTGCGTATAACTACGGGTCATCTGACAGTATCTGTTATGGTTACGACAGCCGAAGATTCTACCAGAAAAAACTACCAAAAGAAACAAGAACTAAACGTAATAGGTAAATATGCCCTCTAATGAAAGTAAAATATACCACTTGGATATACAATTGTTAATTAGGTGCATTAGGCCTCCAGGGGATACCACTACATGAAAAAAACACGGCTAGATCTCTAACACATTGATGTGCGGAAACACTACCCTAACCTACAAACTATTATAACTGTATAATTAATTGTAGTTTTAAGTCCTTCAATAATATATGCATTAGATTTATTATTTAATAAATTGTATTTGATAACAGTATTGTTTTGTTGAATGGATCATAGTGCGTATAACTACGGGTCATCTGACAGTATCTGTTATGGTTACGACAGCCGAAGATTCTACCAGAAAAAACTACCAAAAGAAACAAGAACTAAACGTAATAGGTAAATATGCCCTCTAATGAAAGTAAAATATACCACTTGGATATACAATTGTTAATTAGGTGCATTAGGCCTCCAGGGGATACCACTACATGAAAAAAACACGGCTAGATCTCTAACACATTGATGTGCGGAAACACTACCCTAACCTACAAACTATTATAACTGTATAATTAATTGTAGTTTTAAGTCCTTCAATAATATATGCATTAGATTTATTATTTAATAAATTGTATTTGATAACAGTATTGTTTTGTTGAATGGACCATAGTGCGTATAACTACGGGTCATCTGACAGTATCTGTTATGGTTACGACAGCCGAAGATTCTACCAGAAAAAACTACCAAAAGAAACAAGAACTAAACGTAATAGGTAAATATGCCCTCTAATGAAAGTAAAATATACCACTTGGATATACAATTGTTAATTTGGTGCATTAGGCCTCCAGGGGATATCACTACATGAAAAACACACGGCTAGATCTCTAACACATTGATGTGCGGAAACACTACCCTAACCTACAAACTATTATAACTGTATAATTAATTGTAGTTTTAAGTCCTTCAATAATATATGCATTAGATTTATTATTTAATAAATTGTATTTGATAACAGTATTGTTTTGTTGAATGGACCATAGTGCGTATAACTACGGGTCATCTGACAGTATCTGTTATGGTTACGACAGCCGAAGATTCTACCAGAAAAAACTACCAAAAGAAACAAGAACTAAACGTAATAGGTAAATATGCCCTCTAATGAAAGTAAAATATACCACTTGGATATACAATTGTTAATTTGGTGCATTAGGCCTCCAGGGGATACCACTACATGAAAAACACACGGCTAGATCTCTAACACATTGATGTGCGGAAACACTACCCTAACCTACAAACTATTATAACTGTATAATTAATTGTAGTTTTAAGTCCTTCAATAATATATGCATTAGATTTATTATTTAATAAATTGTATTTGATAACAGTATTGTTTTGTTGAATGGACCATAGTGCGTATAACTACGGGTCATCTGACAGTATCTGTTATGGTTACGACAGCCGAAGATTCTACCAGAAAAAACTACCAAAAGAAACAAGAACTAAACGTAATAGGTAAATATGCCCTCTAATGAAAGTAAAATATACCACTTGGATATACAATTGTTAATTTGGTGCATTAGGCCTCCAGGGGATACCACTACATGAAAAACACACGGCTAGATCTCTAACACATTGATGTGCGGAAACACTACCCTAACCTACAAACTATTATAACTGTATAATTAATTGTAGTTTTAAGTCCTTCAATAATATATGCATTAGATTTATTATTTAATAAATTGTATTTGATAACAGTATTGTTTTGTTGAATGGACCATAGTGCGTATAACTACGGGTCATCTGACAGTATCTGTTATGGTTACGACAGCCGAAGATTCTACCAGAAAAAACTACCAAAAGAAACAAGAACTAAACGTAATAGGTAAATATGCCCTCTAATGAAAGTAAAATATACCACTTGGATATACAATTGTTAATTTGGTGCATTAGGCCTCCAGGGGATACCACTACATGAAAAACACACGGCTAGATCTCTAACACATTGATGTGCGGAAACACTACCCTAACCTACAAACTATTATAACTGTATAATTAATTGTAGTTTTAAGTCCTTCAATAATATATGCATTAGATTTATTATTTAATAAATTGTATTTGATAACAGTATTGTTTTGTTGAATGGATCATAGTGCGTATAACTACGGGTCATCTGACAGTATCTGTTATGGTTACGACAGCCGAAGATTCTACCAGAAAAAACTACCAAAAGAAACAAGAACTAAACGTAATAGGTAAATATGCCCTCTAATGAAAGTAAAATATACCACTTGGATATACAATTGTTAATTAGGTGCATTAGGCCTCCAGGGGATACCACTACATGAAAAAAACATGGCTAGATCTCTAACACATTGATGTGCGGAAACACTACCCTAACCTACAAACTATTATAACTGTATAATTAATTGTAGTTTTAAGTCCTTCAATAATATATGCATTAGATTTATTATTTAATAAATTGTATTTGATAACAGTATTGTTTTGTTGAATGGACCATAGTGCGTATAACTACGGGTCATCTGACAGTATCTGTTATGGTTACGACAGCCGAAGATTCTACCAGAAAAAACTACCAAAAGAAACAAGAACTAAACGTAATAGGTAAATATGCCCTCTAATGAAAGTAAAATATACCACTTGGATATACAATTGTTAATTTGGTGCATTAGGCCTCCAGGGGATACCACTACATGAAAAACACACGGCTAGATCTCTAACACATTGATGTGCGGAAACACTACCCTAACCTACAAACTATTATAACTGTATAATTAATTGTAGTTTTAAGTCCTTCAATAATATATGCATTAGATTTATTATTTAATAAATTGTATTTGATAACAGTATTGTTTTGTTGAATGGATCATAGTGCGTATAACTACGGGTCATCTGACAGTATCTGTTATGGTTACGACAGCCGAAGATTCTACCAGAAAAAACTACCAAAAGAAACAAGAACTAAACGTAATAGGTAAATATGCCCTCTAATGAAAGTAAAATATACCACTTGGATATACAATTGTTAATTAGGTGCATTAGGCCTCCAGGGGATACCACTACATGAAAAAAACACGGCTAGATCTCTAACACATTGATGTGCGGAAACACTACCCTAACCTACAAACTATTATAACTGTATAATTAATTGTAGTTTTAAGTCCTTCAATAATATATGCATTAGATTTATTATTTAATAAATTGTATTTGATAACAGTATTGTTTTGTTGAATGGACCATAGTGCGTATAACTACGGGTCATCTGACAGTATCTGTTATGGTTACGACAGCCGAAGATTCTACCAGAAAAAACTACCAAAAGAAACAAGAACTAAACGTAATAGGTAAATATGCCCTCTAATGAAAGTAAAATATACCACTTGGATATACAATTGTTAATTAGGTGCATTAGGCCTCCAGGGGATACCACTACATGAAAAAAACACGGCTAGATCTCTAACACATTGATGTGCGGAAACACTACTCTAACCTACAAACTATTATAACTGTATAATTAATTGTAGTTTTAAGTCCTTCAATAATATATGCATTAGATTTATTATTTAATAAATTGTATTTGATAACAGTATTGTTTTGTTGAATGGACCATAGTGCGTATAACTACGGGTCATCTGACAGTATCTGTTATGGTTACGACAGCCGAAGATTCTACCAGAAAAAACTACCAAAAGAAACAAGAACTAAACGTAATAGGTAAATATGCCCTCTAATGAAAGTAAAATATACCACTTGGATATACAATTGTTAATTAGGTGCATTAGGCCTCCAGGGGATACCACTACATGAAAAAAACACGGCTAGATCTCTAACACATTGATGTGCGGAAACACTACCCTAACCTACAAACTATTATAACTGTATAATTAATTGTAGTTTTAAGTCCTTCAATAATATATGCATTAGATTTATTATTTAATAAATTGTATTTGATAACAGTATTGTTTTGTTGAATGGACCATAGTGCGTATAACTACGGGTCATCTGACAGTATCTGTTATGGTTACGACAGCCGAAGATTCTACCAGAAAAAACTACCAAAAGAAACAAGAACTAAACGTAATAGGTAAATATGCCCTCTAATGAAAGTAAAATATACCACTTGGATATACAATTGTTAATTAGGTGCATTAGGCCTCCAGGGGATACCACTACATGAAAAAAACACGGCTAGATCTCTAACACATTGATGTGCGGAAACACTACTCTAACCTACAAACTATTATAACTGTATAATTAATTGTAGTTTTAAGTCCTTCAATAATATATGCATTAGATTTATTATTTAATAAATTGTATTTGATAACAGTATTGTTTTGTTGAATGGATCATAGTGCGTATAACTACGGGTCATCTGACAGTATCTGTTATGGTTACGACAGCCGAAGATTCTACCAGAAAAAACTACCAAAAGAAACAAGAACTAAACGTAATAGGTAAATATGCCCTCTAATGAAAGTAAAATATACCACTTGGATATACAATTGTTAATTAGGTGCATTAGGCCTCCAGGGGATACCACTACATGAAAAAAACACGGCTAGATCTCTAACACATTGATGTGCGGAAACACTACCCTAACCTACAAACTATTATAACTGTATAATTAATTGTAGTTTTAAGTCCTTCAATAATATATGCATTAGATTTATTATTTAATAAATTGTATTTGATAACAGTATTGTTTTGTTGAATGGACCATAGTGCGTATAACTACGGGTCATCTGACAGTATCTGTTATGGTTACGACAGCCGAAGATTCTACCAGAAAAAACTACCAAAAGAAACAAGAACTAAACGTAATAGGTAAATATGCCCTCTAATGAAAGTAAAATATACCACTTGGATATACAATTGTTAATTTGGTGCATTAGGCCTCCAGGGGATACCACTACATGAAAAACACACGGCTAGATCTCTAACACATTGATGTGCGGAAACACTACCCTAACCTACAAACTATTATAACTGTATAATTAATTGTAGTTTTAAGTCCTTCAATAATATATGCATTAGATTTATTATTTAATAAATTGTATTTGATAACAGTATTGTTTTGTTGAATGGATCATAGTGCGTATAACTACGGGTCATCTGACAGTATCTGTTATGGTTACGACAGCCGAAGACTCTACCAGAAAAAACTACCAAAAGAAACAAGAACTAAACGTAGTAGGTAAATATGCCCTCTAATGAAAGTAAAATATACCACTTGGATATACAATTGTTAATTAGGTGCATTAGGCCTCCAGGGGATACCACTACATGAAAAAAACACGGCTAGATCTCTAACACATTGATGTGCGGAAACACTACCCTAACCTACAAACTATTATAACTGTATAATTAATTGTAGTTTTAAGTCCTTCAATAATATATGCATTAGATTTATTATTTAATAAATTGTATTTGATAACAGTATTGTTTTGTTGAATGGACCATAGTGCGTATAACTACGGGTCATCTGACAGTATCTGTTATGGTTACGACAGCCGAAGATTCTACCAGAAAAAACTACCAAAAGAAACAAGAACTAAACGTAATAGGTAAATATGCCCTCTAATGAAAGTAAAATATACCACTTGGATATACAATTGTTAATTTGGTGCATTAGGCCTCCAGGGGATACCACTACATGAAAAAAACACGGCTAGATCTCTAACACATTGATGTGCGGAAACACTACCCTAACCTACAAACTATTATAACTGTATAATTAATTGTAGTTTTAAGTCCTTCAATAATATATGCATTAGATGTCTTATTTAATAAATTATATTTGAAAACAGTATTGTTTTGTTGAACGGACCATAGTGCGTATAACTACGAGTCATCTAACAGTATCTATTATGGTTACGATAGTTGACCTCGATTTATTCGACGTTATGATAAACAGGAGCTTAAAAATTACGAATAAAACTTCTTTGAAAGTAACACCGTAAGCCGGTCGGTATTCGTAAGCCCCGGTGCTGTTTACACTAGAGTCGGGGATTTGTATTTCCATTCCGTTGTCTATATAAGCTGCGGCCGTATCCGCGAGCAAATCTTGTTACATTCTTATTTAGGAGAATAATGGAACGGTAAGAGCGTCGACGAAATTGCAGATGGCGCAGTCGGCGGCCGTGAGCTTTCATAAAATGGCACATTTTTCATTTTTATCGGCCGCGGCAGCGATGGTCGCCGTTCTTGAAACGGTCGGACACGGGAGGGCGCCATTTTTGCTGACAATTATTATGTTTCACATGCCGTAACGCTTTTTTAAAAACCCATTCCGCGTGAGCCAAAAAGTAGTTTTATTATGGCAGGTCATAAGGTAGGCAGTTGGTTTCAAATTTTTGTTGCTAGTATTATAGCTAGTGAAGCTAGGTGAGCGATATCATATATTAGGAACATGAAAAGCATTATAAATATTATATTAGTAATATTTATAGCAATACAGGCAGATAAACTTTAGGTTTTAAATTTGCAAGAAGTAGCCTCTCCGAAATTTTGTATTGAGTTCAATAGTCACCGATGTACCAGTTTTAATTTGATATAAAAGTAGATAAAGAAGTTCCGTGATGTATCTACGGTGCTCTGTATGAAAATGTTCATACAGATTCTATTCATTCATTCTGTTCACAAACAATTCTATTAAATGTGACGGTTCTAATGAAAGATGAATATATGATATTTTAAAGAACTTGTATTGAAATAATAATGGAAGTGTTTCCTGGGCGGACTGAAGTAAACTTTTAATTTTCATTTAGGTCTTGTAGATAAGTAATAATGTTATTCCTTACTTTTATTCTCTACTCAAGCATTGGATTATACTAGGTTGCCTGTAATATATCCACCGCTTTTTATATTTTGGATTTTCGTATAAAATGTGTTTTTATTATAATTAACAATAACTTAACTTTTAAGACATGTATTTATATGTTAATTTCAATTTGATTCAACGCCTCTTGAAGCTTTTATGCACATTTTTATCCATATTTTGTAACTAACTGCTTGAATCTGTAACCAGTGAAACTTAGAATATCACTTACTCAAACTTTACTAAAATCTAATCATCGTTTTTAATCACTACCTTTCTTTTGTCAAAAATACATTTTATAAGAAACAACGTTGGGTCCAAAAATATTAAACAATGATCTATGCGGTTTCGAAACATTCTTCGTGTATAGGAAATCATATTTAATGTAGTAACGAATGTCATTCTACCGTAAACTATGTGAGTATCATATTCTGAGAAATTATGTTGGAACTCGGTATTATGAAATCTTGGGTTCAATCTTTGTGGTTTTGCCTTGGTTTATAACTAAAACCGGACCGGCAGGTGGCGTTGCGATGAGGGCCTAGGGTCAACAAAATCACTAATTTTATGTTATTGTAATGTTATAGTATTTGTTCTATTGCCAAAATAAATTATTGCCTTCAAATAAAAAGCTAATGTGGCTGCTGTGACCGAAAGTCTATATATAAATAATCTTCATCTAAATTTATTCTCTTTCGTGTTTCTTTTCTACTTCGATTAATGCTTTAGCTATTTTATTCTACGTCTGGTTATCTATCTGTTAAAATAATTGTATTGAATTTTAATAATTATGTGTGCAACTGCGGAAATTTTCTAATAATAATTTTTTTTATTCTTCGGCTATGTGTCATATTCTTGGCATTTCATCTATGCATAATTTTATTTTGGAGAATATTTTTTATTGAAAAATGATGCTGTTATTAGTAAGAATATATACTCTTCAAATCTCAATCTCAATTATTCAAATCTCTGAAAGAATGAATAGAACATACTAGCATAATACATAAATCATATATCTATATAGAAACAGTGTCATTACGGTATCCGTAGGACGTTGAAACTGTTTAAACACATTGAGGACGAAAGATATACAAACTTTCCCGGTTTCCAGTTGCGGGTAGTTATAGTTCAGGTCCGGGGGCCAGCCCAGTCAGCCAGCAAATAGTCAGTCAGTCGGATTTACGACCGAAATATTCATCTCCCGGCGAGATACACGAATTGACTTACTGCGTGGCTTCGAGTAGTAAATTTTTCATTTAAGGTAAACCGTAACGTAAATGCTTTTATGGTGACCATTAAAAGCTCGCGTAAATTTTTAACATCTCCCGTTGGCGATTTACGGTCTCGCAACACCAAACGACCAGTATCAAGGCCCCCACCTCACCCCCCTGCCGTTCTATCAATTCTGACCTGCCCTGCCGCCCCTCCCAAGGCCCCATAGGGTCGAATTATTTTTACTGCGCTGAATTTGCCTAAAGGCGATCGAGAACATCGCAAACAGTTAAGCGGAAGCCGGGGAGGGGGATGGGTACAGAAAAAAAGAAGAGCCCGCTTATCGCCCATAAAATCGGAGGGTTTACGCGGGAGTTTTTTCCGGGGTGGCGGGAAGGCGGCCGGTAGGATAAGTAACGGAGCAACTAAAATTGATAATAAAACGGGAGAGGAAGAAAAAACCGGTTCTTCCTTGATGCACAGTGCGGGACCTGGTAAAGAGGAAGGATTTTAATGAGTAGTTAAAAAAAGTTTAACGATCTAGCAACGACGGACCCTGATTTAGCCGCTATTCCTTCGGTAATGTCGACGTCGTCTCAAGTTTATACAACGAGGCTTCATTAAGTAGACATAAGAAAAGTATTAGCTTATTTTCATAATGTTTTTGTACATACAAATCTTCTCCAAACTGATTAAATTACGCAAAATGATATATATGATATATATGATATACATGACATATATGATATACATGACATATATGATATACATGATATATATGATATAATGACATATATGATACATATGACATATATGACATGTATGACATATATGCTATATATGATATATATGATATATATATATATATATATATATATATATATATATATATATAATATATATATATATATATATATAATATATATAATATATATATATATATATATATATATATATATATATATATATATATATATATATATATAATATAATATATATATATATATAATATATATATATATATATATATATATATATATATATATATATGATATATATGATATATATGATATATATGATATATATGAATCCGATGATGGGTTCTCAAAATCTTATTTTCCATAATTCAATATATTAATGATATAGTCCATTTAATACTCTTTCTTGCTCCATCCATCCATTACTAATACATCTAAATTATCAAATTTAATAAAACATTTTACATATTTATGTATGAAAAGTATAATATCGATAAAATCTAAATATTCATGATATCAAAACTATTTTCGTCACTGTGTAAACTCGTCCTTATTTCCACACCACCGAGTCCGACCGTCTCATTTTCATAATGCACATTTTTACAGCGCTCCACGCCGCCAGTTCCTAATTTCATCTAATCGAACATCTCGACCGTATCAACGTCATCATCTTCAGGACGTCCTCGCCCACTTCTACGATTACCGACGCGAGAACGTCAACTCTTGTTTACCGAAACGCCATCGCCGCAGACCGAACCAACCGCCGGCTTCAGTTTTATTACCGACTTTAAAATTTGAATGCGAATAATGCTCATCGTCTAGCGTACGCCGTCATCTTGCGGAACTTTACCGTCATACGAGTCCGTTATGGCGCAGTTGCTTTCGGATAATGTCGAGAGCATTGCCAATCTTAAGCACGAAATTATGACGCGATAGGAATTTTTACTATAAACATAAACATAACGTTGTACTGAGCACGTATATAATTGTCGGAATAAAACTGAATTTAAATGTTAATTAATACAATTACGCGAGTTTATTATTTTCTGTAAAGCTATTATCGTTTATTTGTTATGATTATACTGAGCAATGATCATTTTCGTAAGTATTTCTTTACATTGGTTTGGCGAAAGTGTAAAACCAGATGTTATAACTGTTGTTCTCGACCATTTTCCAATATCACAAATTTCTCGTATCCCCCAGTAGCCATCTTCAATATTTTTAACTTAGTAACTAGGTTTTTTCTATTTATACATATTTTTTGAGTATAATGCAGTGGAGTAGGATGACATCGAAGTCTAGTTGTTGACATACCCTTATTGTTAGTGCTAGATAGATGGTGCTTGGGCTCGAATATGATGCCAAAATTGACTATTCGCCCTATTCACAAATCATCACCAGCAATGTAGCAAAAAAATGCAAACATTGTCCAACGTACCAAATTGAATTGGTCGGTCTTTACAGCGCATTAGGAACATTTTCACTTCCATTCCACCTCATTTCACACTATTAGCTCAAGCCACGCCTCAATCGAAATTGTTTTAGCGTAACATTCGTAAATTTAATACTTTGTTTCAAACGACACCATTCACAATGGGAATGGCAAAATAGTTGAATTAGTCGATAGTCAAAAACCACTGACTGAAAATAGTAATTACTAACATATTACAGGCGAATGTATGCTTCGACTGTTTTTCTATACGTGATAACAGACAGAGATGGACCAATTCCTTTCAGCATACATTTTGAGAGAGTGAAGACGGATATAATTGATTGATTTTCTGTATTGTGAAGATCAGTTCATTTCAAATAATTTTAAATTGGCAAATGGCAGTGTGGAAAAAAAGATTGGAATAATAATCCCAACTATATTTCATCGTATTATCGTTTCATATTATTATCTGGAAAGTGACAATGACATAATATAATGAAAGTAACTGTATTATTTCTATTTTATTCCAACATTAGATTACGAATTATTTTGGAAATAAAAGGTAAGTGATAATTGCTGGATTTTACTATTTTTAATAGAATAGTTTATTTGAATGATGTAAATTTATTATAATATTTTATATATTTGACTTCATTTTAAAAATAAATGGAATAATGACCATTAAATATTTGTGTTGTATTTTCTTAGTCAATCTTTATCAACCGTTGCACCATTTTAAATACAATCATAATTTTATCTATCACTAATTAGGAATATATTAAGAATGTTATTCGCTGAAACTATAATGAAAGAAGTATTCAAAAGGCTTGAATAAATATTGAGGAACTTATAAAATCGTAAAAGTCAATCAAAAAAAGACCTAGCTACCAAGATAACATAAATGAAGTAAACATTGTTTGATTATTTATCAATCAAAAGGTCAAAATGTTACCTTACTAATGTTTAAATATATATTATTATTTACAACTATACCACAATATATTCAGTATATATTTAAGCAGTAAATATATATTTATATATATATATATATATATATATATATATAAGAATGAGCTAATACGAGTATTCCAAACATTTCAGTTGTACAAATATATCTTGACTAAAAAACATTCAGTGATATATATGCAGACGAATTTAATATAGCGTTTTAGTAAACAGCAAAAAGAATAAAAGATATCCGCTCAAACATCGAAGGACATATCATTTCGAGATTTTTCCTTATTGTCCGGGGGGCGGGGAGGTGGTGAAGGGAGGATGACAGTAAGTCAAACAGACCCCGTCGGAGAAATAAAGAAACGCAGAAATCTCGCGAGATTTCGTAGTAGTAGCAAAAAAAAGGGACACATCTTTTCGTGCGCCCGATAGAATGGGTCGTAAGCGTCCCGAAGCCGATATATAACCAAACAAAGTAAACGCCGACAACGGAGAGAAAAAAAGTTATAAATAAAATATGAAAGAGGATCGGCAGCAAAGCCGAGGTCTCAACCTGCGATTTTCGATTAGCCGGTTAAAATATATTCAAAGAAAAAAGTCCCCATAGGAAAACGGAAGGGAGGGGAGGGGGCCTTGGATGCCCTTTTACAAAAAGTAATAATGGCCCGCCCAGCCTGATCCCGTAAACCTGGAAAATAAAGTTTCCCGGACTTTTCCTTCTCTACGTTATCGCTTATTTAAATTTTCATTTGCTTTATGCCCGTTCCGGTCTCTGAACGGCGTTTTGTAGTTCCTCGAAGGCGCAATAAAAATATTTTGATTCCTTTCGACAACGGAATCAATCTTTGCCGTTGTTTGTTCCAGTTATTTTAATGACTGTCAGTTTGTTTCGATTAAATTTATTTATTTGTATTGCTATTTTTATTTTGCTTCATTGAGCTGTATTAGTAAATTAGTAACTAAGCCCACTACTCTCACACAGTCCGTAGAACTAAGAGCTAAAAAGCTCATTTGAGTGATTTGAGATTTGCTCATAAAGAGCCATAAAATAATATGTTAACAGCATCCTTCAATGCCAGTGGTCAAACCTTATTATCAAACCCCTCCAGATCTTCATCTTCACTCAGGACTAGCGTCCTTATAGTCAATTGATTCAAGAACATGGTCACTCGCTCATCGCCGTCGAATGAACATAACTAGATAATCCACCACATTGTGCGTTTTGTTTGGCTTCGCCAATATTTGTATACTATCTTCTCAGCCAATATCCCCTTGTAATTTCAGATACGTCTAATTAAAATATTTTAGAATATAGAACCGCTCTTACTAAAAGCAATACGGAGACCCTAAATTTTGATACTTTGAGATTATTATTTTCTAAGGCATATGAAAAAATAGCTAAAACAAAATCGACTTGATATATGTTTTTATGTTCTTGAAACAATAAATATCTGCTGAAAAAAATTAGGGCCTAAAATGTTTTTCATATCATCTGATTAAGCACCTGGAATTTGTGTCTTTAAATGAAATAATTGCAATACAATACATTTTCTTTAAATCACGAGTTCAATTTAGGTCTGTTTCAAGAATGACATTTTTGTTGAGGATATGAGCTGATGATGTATTGGACTAACTACCTTCATAAGAAATATGCTTAATTTATTGAAACAACAAGAACAATGTCTGATGAATATAGTGTATGAGGTATTTTTTATGCAAATCCTTTTAAACATTGATTAAAAAATATTCATTATATAGTAGAAGGGGAAATATGCTATTTTTCATGTCAGTTAGTTTCGATTATATTTATTTATTTATATTGCTATTTTTATTTTGCTTCATTGAGCTGTATTAGTAAATTAGTAATTAAGACTACTACTCCCACACAGTCGGTAGAACTAAGAGCTAAAAAGCTCATTTGAGTGATTTGAGATTTGCTCATAAAGAGCCATAAAATAATATGTTAACAGCATCCTTCAATGCCAGTGGTCAAACCTTACTATCAAACCCCTCCAGATCAAGGCAGTTTATACATTAACCTACCTATATCTTCTCTCAGGACTAGCGTCCTTATAGTCAATTGATTCAAGAACATAGTCACTCGCTCATCGTCGTCGAATGAACATAACTAGATAATCCACCACATTGTGCGTTTTGTTTGGCTTCGCCAATATTTGTATACCATCTTCTCAGCGAATATCCCCATGTAATTTCAGATACGTCTAATTAAAATATTATAGAATATAGAACCGTTCTTACTAAAAGCAATACGAAGACCCTAAATTTTGATACTTTGAGATTATTATTTTCTAAGGCATATGAAAAAATAGCTAAAACAAAATCGACTTGATATATGTTTTTATGTTCTTGAGACAATAAATATCTGCTGAAAAAAATTAAGGCCTAAAATATTTTTTATATCATTTGATTGAGCACCTGGAATTTGTGTCTTTAAATTAAATAATTGCAACACAATACATTTTCTTTAAATCACGAGTTCAATTTAGGTCTGTTTCAAGAATGACATTTTTGTTGAAGATATGAGCTGATGATGTATTGGACTAACTACCTTCATAAGAAATATGCTTAATTTATTGAAACAACAAGAACAATGTCTGATGAATATAGTGTATGAGGTATTTTTTTATGCAAATCCTTTTAAACATTGATTAAAAAATATTCATTATATAGTAGAAGGGGAAATATGCTATTTTTCATGTCAGTTTGTTTCGATTATATTTATTTATTTATATTGCTATTTTTATTTTGCTTCATTGAGCTGTATTAGTAAATTAGTAATTAAGACTACTACTCTCACACAGTCTGTAGAACTAAGAGCTAAAAAGCTCATTTGAGTGATTTGAGATTTGCTCATAAAGAGCCATAAAATAATGTGTTAACAGCATCCTTCAATGCCAGTGGTCAAACCTTACTATCAAACCCCTCCAGATCAAGGCAGTTTATACATTAACCTACCTACATCTTCACTCAGGACTAGCGTCCTTATAGTCAATTGATTCAAGAACATGGTTACTCACTCATCGTCGTCGAATGAACATAACTAGATAATCCACCACATTGTGCGTTTTGTTTGGCTTCGCCAATATTTGTATACCATCTTCTTAGCGAATATCCCCTTGTAATTTCAGATACGTCTAATTAAAATATTATAGAATATAGAACCGCTCTTACTAAAAGCAATACGAAGACCCTAAAATTTGATACTTTGAGATTATTATTTTCTAAGGCATATGAAAAAATAGCTAAAACAAAATCGACTTGATATATGTTTTTATGTTCTTGAAACAATAAATATCTGCTGAAAACAATTAGGGCCTAAAATATTTTTCATATCATTTGATTGAGCACCTGGAATTTGTGTCTTTAAATTAAATAATTGCAATACGATGCATTTTCTTTAAACCATGAGTTCAATTTAGGTCTGTTTCAAGAATGACATTTTTGTTGAGGATATGAGATGGTGATGTATTCGACTAACTACCTTCAAAAGAAATTTGTTTAATTTATTGAAACAACAAGAACAATGTCTGATGAATATAGTGTATGAGGTATTTTTTTATGCAAATCCTTTTAAACATTGATTAAAAAATATTCATTATATAGTAGAAGGGGAAATATGCTATTTTTCATGTCAGTTTGGTTCGATTATATTTATTTATTTATATTGCTATTTTTATTTTGCTTCATTGAGCTGTATTAGTAAATTAGTAATTAAGACTACTACTCTCACACAGTCCGTAGAACTAAGAGCTAAAAAGCTCATTTGAGTGATTTGAGATTTGCTCATAAAGAGCCATAAAATAATATGTTAACAGCATCCTTCAATGCCAGTGGTCAAACCTTACTATCAAACCCCTCCAGATCAAGGCAGTTTATACATTAACCTACCTACATCTTCACTCAGGACTAGCGTCCTTATAGTCAATTGATTCAAGAACATAGTCACTCGCTCATCGTCGTCGATTGAACATAACTAGATAATCCACCACATTGTGCGTTTTGTTTGGCTTCGCCAATATTTGTATATCATCTTCTCAGCGAATATCCCCTTGTAATTTCAGATACGTCTAATTAAAATATTATAGAATATAGAACCGCTCTTACTAAAAGCAATACGAAGACCCTAAAATTTGATACTTTGAGATTATTATTTTCTAAGGCATATGAAAAAATAGCTAAAACAAAATCGACTTGATATATGTTTTTATGTTCTTGAAACAATAAATATCTGCTGAAAAAAATTAGGGCCTAAAATATTTTTCATATCATTTAATTAAGCACCTGGAATTTGTGTCTTTAAATGAAATAATTGCAATACAATACATTTTCTTTAAACCACTAGTTCAATTTAGGTCTGTCTCAAGAATGACATTTTTGTTGAGGATATGAGATGATGATGTATTCGACTAACTACCTTCATAACAAATATGCTTAATTTATTGAAACAACAAGAACAATGTCTGATGAATATAGTGTATGAGGTGTGTATTAGTGGGAGGATTGTATTTTTTATGCAAATCCTTTTAAACATTGATTAAAAAATATTCGTTATATAGTAGATGGGGAAATATGCTATTGACTCAGTAAAAATAACAATTTTATACGAATATAGTTATTATAGAGAAGGGCTACATTTAATTTAGATCATATAACGCCATAATACCCACTGTTCTGTCTATATCTATCTAATAGCATTAAATTATTAAAACATATTTTAAATTTGCTTTTAATTGTTAAGTTATTGATTGGCTATTCACCTTGATTCTTAATATCGAAATATTTAATTCACTAAGGAGAGGTTAGCATAATGCCCACACAACTAGAATACTAGATTGAGAAAAAACACATAGTGTCAGATTAACAGACCAAAAATTATCTGTCCCGATTTCTTTTATTTACAGCGACGTTTTTTTATATCCTTAGACATGTTTTTTTATTTGAATACATAGAGTTGAAAGTATATACACAAAAATATGTATCAATCAAGAAGATCCATCGCTGATATTCTACAGAGATGATAAAAGAGAGATGCCTAAAGTTAAGACCAGAGAAGTTCTCTCAGTAGTATTTCACTGAAGTTATCTTCACACCATAAAACCCAAACTGGAAGGATGATAAATATATAGATAAAAGAATATCGAAAATGGTATGATGCATGGAGATACGGTCCAGTCATAATACTAACCACTATATTTAATAAGATACAGTTAATAATTCTTGGGTACTTATTGAGAAAGCATTGTTTTTAGACTTATAAACGTTAGAAGGATATCACTAAAGACAGAGACCGTAAGACAAATTATATTTCCTGGTTCTTTTAATTATTCAATATCAATAATGGGTAAAGTATATAAAAATATAGAAACAAACGTATAAAAGAGGACAGAAACACTGTGAAATATAAATTAGTGTTATGAGAGAGTGGCAAAACTGAGGGAGGTAGATGTGGTGGAGATGTAAAAGACCTTAATTTTACAATTACGTACAAGGATTAATTTTCATAATTGGATTAGTTAGAGAGTCGTTGTCAGAGGACGCCACCATCATTGTCATCGTCAACAAATTTCCGCACCTCGACCGTCGCCCTTCGCCGACGACTTCTCTCGCTCTCTAATTACCCTCAGCTTACGGACAATTCCCGTATTTGTTTAATTAATTTAATTCCGTTTTTAACTGGCGACCAGCGAACCGAGCGTCGGTGCCACAGCCCAAGCTAATCCCCGGTAATCGTTCCGAACATACGGATTAAACGTTTACTTGCCCCAAATTGGCTACGGCACGGTTCGGTTTTGTTTATAAATTGTGCCGGAGATTCCGTATTAACGCGGACGTACGAGGTCTGATACGTCCTCCCGTGCATCCCCCCACCTTGCTTGCATGTATGCGACGCGATTTTCCACTTCGGCGGTATGTAGAAACCGTGAGCGTACTCTAACGTCGGTTCGGTCAGTTCGCGAAC
The DNA here is from genome assembly GCF_030347505.1 of Rhynchophorus ferrugineus. Classification (NCBI taxonomy): domain Eukaryota; kingdom Metazoa; phylum Arthropoda; class Insecta; order Coleoptera; family Curculionidae; genus Rhynchophorus; species Rhynchophorus ferrugineus. The sequence goes on from NW_027472587.1 coordinate 16,870,989, forward strand.
TCTAAGACTACGAACTCGTTGACCAGATAATCATATAAAAAATATTAGCGTTCAGTAAAAGACAGTATTAAGTATGATTTAGCCGCGCTGCTGTTCTCGACCGAAAAGGACAACAACATTTGGCGTCAAACGACGGGGCCATCATCATTCATCGGTTCCATCGGACGGCGTTGGAAATCAAACGCGGCGAACCGCCGAAAGGACCCATTGTTGGTGGTCGTGAGGACGAAAAGGGAAACGTCACTGCGGCCCTATTGTGTCCGGATGACGTGGGGCCTTTGTGACGCCAATTGCTCCCGTCCCAACTCCAACCTATGTAATAAAGAAAGCGAATGGACAGGACAAGATTCAATTCGACGCTCTTGAGCCAACTTCAACCGCCCCCCTCCCTCCTCGACCGGCTGCTTACCACCCCGGCCCGTTATTCTCCGCCCCCTTCCCGCCGAAGAATTGACAAGCGCTCCTTTATTGGGTTAGGCTTTTTTCCCTCGGTTTGAATCGGACGGCCTTTCATTGAATTAGAGTCATCAGAATATATTGGATTGTGAAGATGCCTCTATATTGTGCTACGGTTCTTTGCCATTTTTGCGTCGAGAGTCAGCTCTGTTTTTGTCGAATACTAATTTTTCATCGGACAATCGGCTTCTTTATCAATTTCATTGGTTGAAAGTCAAGATACTTTCTCTCGTGTTGTCGAAACTTAATATATAATGAAACTTATGATATATTCTTTGGAACATTTTCTGTTTTTCTACTTATTATTGTTATTTTTTGGTATTTGTTTATTTTTCTGTACGAAAACAAAGAGTTAGAGGAGCGCGAATATATACTAATCGATACTTAGCTCCTAATAAGTCCAACCTTTCTATTCGTAAGTAATGAAGGAGTTTAAATGTGTAGAAATCATCACTAAACCACATTTTGCACAAAACATCTACTGAATCCATTCGATATTTAATTAATTAACGACTAAAGACACCACAAGTTTATTCTTCATCATGACTACATTCGGCACGTTGAAAAATTAGTGAAAACATATTTAGAAAGATTTAAATGATGCTACCACACACGTCATATTTTCCAGACCATGCTCCTTCTGAAAACTACTTGTTTCGACATATGAGTCATTATTTGGCTGAGCATCGCTTCACTTCTCATGAAGAAACCAAAAATGGGCCTACTCCTCGATAGCCTCAAAAGATACATTGTTCTTTCTATATAGAATCCATAAATTGTCTGAAAGATGGAAAAGAGTAGCTGCTATCGAGGAATTTTTCACAATAAAGCTTGAAAATAAAAAGTAATTAAACTAAATAAACTTAAATCTAATAATAATAGGCGTAATGATACAAGTGGTAACGTACCCGAGGCCAGAACCACGTCACCCATAATGACGACGAGGATCATAATTGCTATCAGCGCTGAAGATTATTAAATTCCTCTTAAATCGCATTTAGAACGAAGCAAAGCTCGACCTAAATCCCGTTACATCCATCCATAAACGTAAATAACGATTTAACAAATCAATTCGTATAATTTTTCCAGATCCTCGATCCGAAAATCGATCAGGTAGGCATTCGATAATTTTCAATCCGCCAATGCAAACGAATCATCTGACGAAAATTGCATTAAAACGAAAACGAAATTTGTTTCCAACCCGTCGATCCTCGAACAGCCACCCTCTCTACCCCTCCGCCCGTCGTTACAACGGCTTCTCCCCGTTTCCCGTTCCATACCGCAGGCCCGTCATCGCCGTCGATAGAATTATGCAGAAACTAATTACAGTTCGAACGCTGTAGCAGCGCCATCTCTTATTCAGGGTGGAGAGCACGCGTGAGTGGCGAACGGTAATGCTTCGGGTCCGTGGAGAGACCCTCTGGGCCATGGTCTGTCGGGTTCGCTGAAAGAGACGATGTTAAAGATAGCGGAAATATTATGTGCGGTGATTGATTTTGCAGCGCCGAAAAGGGAAATTGATAATCGTTGTGTGAGTGATGCCCGTTCTGGCGTGGAGTTCGGATGCAGCGCAGGAAAAAGGCAGCTGTCGAGTGGGAGGGGTGGATAGTGACCAGTCGTATTCGTTATTACTATAATAATAACTAAAACCTTTCTTAACAAATAATTTAAATAACAGTAGCATTTACATTTACCCATTAGGACTGAGAGTCTTTGTTTTTGGACCAACATCTGATGACTGATCTGATGAACTCTTGTTCCTGATGGTGCTGATGCTTCAGAAACAAGCTTTCTCTCTTCCAATTTAATTTTTTTCAGCTCCAAAGATTTTCTCTATTATTTTTCTTTTATACTTTCTTAATTATTTTCTTCTCAGTTAATTTCTTTCATTGTATTTCAAATTTATTCATTTCTATCTTCTTTTCTTTAACTCATTTCTCTTTCTGACCATGCAGTTCTTCCAATTTTTATCCTTCTCCTTTATAATTCTTCATCATTATAAGCGTATAGATTGAGGAATACATATCGATGTATTTTCTCGCACTTGTCTTGCTTGCGAATGAATCCAAGTACAAATGAAATGTAGTAATAAACTAATTTATAATTAAGATTGTACTAAGCGTATCTTATAAAGATGTTATAAAAAAATGATATGCATATGAATCATTACTCTGATAAAACAACGTGCTCTATAAACTTCAGAATCCTTCTTGATAAAGTTAAGGCCAGATAAGTTTCCCTAGTAAACTTTCACTGAATTCATCTTCACACCATGTGGGATGTCTCAGAAATTACGTAATCCCATGAATGTATATAAGATATACTGTATGAGAAAGTGTAAATTGGGGAAGCTGGAAGGAAGATCATAGATACACAGATAAAAGATCAGTGATATTGTTTGAGATACAGATATATGGTCCAGTCATAATAGTAACCAGCGTATTCAATTAGATACAGTTTAGACCTCTTGGTTATTTATTGAGAAAACATTGTTTTGACACTTATAAATGCTAGAGCGATATTAATAAAGACAGAGACTGTAAGACAAATTCTATTTATCGATTTTTTAATTATTCAATATCAATAATGGGTAAAGTATACAAAAATAGAGAAAGAAGCCTACAAAAGAGGACAGAATCGTTGTGTTAGTGATGCCCGTTCTGGCGTGGAGTTCGGATGCAGCGCAGGAAAAAGACAGCTGGTGAGTGAGAGGGGTGGATAGTGACAAGTCGTATTCGTTATTACTATAATAATAACTAAAACCTTTCTTAACAAATAATTTAAATAACAGTAGCATTTACATTTATTTATGTTGATATATGGTTACTTTATATAGATCACTAATTCTTATTTCTCGTAAATTCCCGCGATAAAATCCGGGCAGTGTATGCGGGCCCCTGCAGCATTTCCAGTCAGCCAACAGTTATCCAGAACCGGTCCAGAGACCGGCCAATCTCTCTCCCGACCGCCTCTCTCTCTCCCTCCGCTGTCTCCCACCTAGCTCCGTCCCGCAAACACATGCACGCTCTTTCGCCGTACCGCGGCCGTCTGTTAGGGCGGCCAGCAGGAACACCTCCGACCTCCCGTGTCCTGGGGGACCCGGTGAGCATCGTCTGGAACTGGAGAGGAGCGATCGTAACTTTCGCCTGGACGCCCGTCCTGCGGAACGATTCGGCGTCCGATTGCAGTTGTCGCACGCTGCAGGAGAAACGTCGTCCTGCGAGCGTTAAACTTGTTTCGGCGGAATAAAACGTACGATTTGCGGCCTGCGGCGCGAGTTTGTCCCGGGAACGTTTTTGACACCTGGCGTCGGGCGATTTATCGAACGGGGGGTTGGGACGGCTTGCACGGATGGCGCGCGATTGGAAATGGGTCGTATTTCGTGAGCGGGTGAGCGAATGGATTCCGTTCTGTCGCGTTTTATTGGTTCGACGAAATGATCGTGTATCGGTTCGTGACGATTTATTACGAATAATAACAATAACGGATAAATAATTGTTGATGGCGGTGTCGTTTCTCGTTTTCGGAGATGGCCGAAGAATTTTTTTCATTCCAAATGTTACAGATCTAAAAAACCACCCTTATTTATCATGTAATATATTAGAATTGAATTGGAAATGAATAAACTGAGTATGTTCCAGTATGACATTTCTATTTTTAACAAAGTGTGGGTATCACGTATCGGACCATTTATTCAACATTCAAGCAACAGAACATTCAAAATATTTACTATATTTTAATCATATAAATAACATTTATATACAAAAATGAACTGCTGTTCGTTAGTCTTACCAAAACACGAGAACTGCCAATATGATTTAGCTAATTTTGGTTCTGAAATATTTACGGAAGTACAGGGAAGGAATGTTTATAATGCTGAGGAACCGTCGACTGAAAATAGACCAAACAGTTAGTAGTCGTACAACAGTCGAACTGGTCGATAGTAAAAAAACCAGCGACTGAAAATAGTCTTTATTATTTCACTCAAATGCAAACTTCCCATATTAATTTTTAAAGAGCAAAATACGGAGATAACTGTTTGATTTTCTGCGCTGTGCAGATCAGTTCTTAATTTTAAGTTAAAATAATTTTAAATTGACTATTGGTAGTGTGAAAAAAGGAATGAAATAATGATCCTAAATATATTTAATCGTATTTGCATATTCGGAAACTAGGAGTGACATAATATAATAAAAATAAATGGTTTATTTCTATTTCATTTCAACATTGAAAACTGAAAAAATCAATAAAAAAAAGATCCAATAGTTGCCGAGATAACATAAATGCCGTCAACATTTTCCATATAGCATTCAAAATATTGTTCTTTTTACCTTATTACGTTAATAAATAAACTTAAACAATAGAGTTCCAAAATGCTGTTATATTAATGTAAAATATATTGCTAATTACAAACATATTAGGAACAAAACATAAAACAATATATATTACATATAAATCTACGTAATATTAGGTAATAATAAATTCGGTAATATTATTTTTAAGGTCGCGGCTAGGGCGGCAAAGCCAGAACGTCAAAAATTAGTAACTAAAAGTACACGATTGAAACAGTCGATATTAAAGTCAGTCGGCCAAAAAAAAAAACTACTAAACAGTCGATAAACATTTTCAGTCCATAGCCTATATGGTGGGAAAATAGTTGGGAAGAAAACAACAATTTTGCTTCATATACAAGGTCTCACTGGCATCAACGATTTCATTGCCATAAAAGAACGAGATTTTTGTTGATTGTCAAATATTTATGGAGGTGATTGAAAATGTATTTTTTCACTAAAAATGGTAAACAATGTTAGAACAATGTTTGTTATAATTTAGTTACAAATTTAGTGCGCCAGAACTTTCTTTACTTTTATTATTAACTATTCAAAGTAGAAGCCGACCTCACTTAGGTCGTCGAAGTCAATTAAATGTACGACGGGTTACCTCACGTGCTAACCGCACCGATGACCAGCGAGTGGCAGAATCGTTCATCGGAGTATCACAATTGCGTTCGAGAGTGACTGGAAATGAAGTGGATAGTGGTCTGAGTTATGTTGCTAAATTCAACAGAATAAATCTAAACCTATGAGTTCAAGAACCTCTTAAGAAAAGTTGTAGCGATGTCAAATCTAACGACTTCTATAGTGAATTCATATCATCATTGTGCTATTATAAATTGAGATGACTGTGTTGAATTATTCTGCAACAGGTTGATTTCTGAACATTTTTGTTAAGTTTGTTTCGTCATACTCATCCTCTATAGGAATATATGATTAACTTGTAAATACCAATAACATCAAAACCAACCGGTTAATACTAAATCATGCTGGTAAATATTAATGTTACTGAAACCAAATTAAGTGTATCTAAATAGCTTTGAACGACAATAAACTCATGCTGAAAAAAAGCAGACGGGACGGGACATAATTGTTCTTCTCTTGTCCCCTCCAACATCAGTATACCATATCATATATAGGTTTTCGCTCGTAATTAAATAGAAATCGTACTATTAAATCTCCAAATAATACGATATTCACGACTGCGTAATTGGTGAATCAAAAACAAATTTGCCGAATCTAAAACAATTCGCCGTTTGGTCAGCGTCGAAACATAATTACACGGCATAGTGCGGCACCAGACTTCGGGAGACTGATTATGGGTATCAACAATGTGAAACGTATCGCTGACCCAGAAAGGTCCGATTGGTTGGGAGTCGCGTGACTCTCTTAATATAAAAACAAAAAAAATACCTCGTGTAAGGAGCTGCTTTATTGCAGATCAATATGGCATATATATTATATATATTCCCCTTATTGTTGGCAATGGGAAATAATTTTAAAGGATCACAATATATCGTTCATTTACATGCGAATTTTCGACAGTACGTTACGATAGCAGATATGCCTTGCTATAGAAGATAACGGACGTCTCTCGTAACTCTAAAAATGTGACTCTGGCGCGCGATAGTGTTGCAGAGTCTCCAGAAACATCAATTTGAAGACGTGGTTCTTAGTTACACATTTCTGCACGCAGCTTAAGGCGAATTTTAAAAATTGATTTGTTACTGTTACTGCTGAACGGTACCAAGACATGATTCGAAATTTTCTTGTGCCTGAAATGGAAGAGCAAGGACTTGAGGACATGTGGTTTCAGTAAGGTGGGACCACAGCACACACAGCTCGTTCAACAATTCAATAATTGAATGACGCCTTTCCACGAAGGCTAATTTCGCGAAGAGGCGATTAAGTATGGCCAGTTAGATCACCGGATTTAGCGCAGTAGACTTTTCTAATTGGGTTTCTTAAATTCAAAAGTTTATGTGAATAAGCCCCAAAGGATTCAACATTTTAAAGACAATGTTCGCCACGAAATTGACAAAATTCAGCCTCAGAAGTTGCAGGATGTCATAAAAAATGCCTTAAGCCGAAATATGCATGCAAATCGAATAACGAAAAAAATGTAAAGACCAAATAAGCTTTTTATGAAAACCAAACTTACTTATCCTTTCTTTAAGCGAAGTTATAGGCAATCAAAATGGTAGCGGGACTTCACCCCACGATGTATATATAGTTTTGATGAAGTTTAATCAACGTGTGTCGTTTTGCTTCTAAAGATATTGAATTTAAACTCATCACACTGAATACATAAAGTTGTGACATCGAAGAAATTACAAAAGAGCAAATTAAGCAATACTGTGAAATTACCTTCGATTGCAAATAGTGTGTCAATCAGAAATATGATTAAATTATTTTCTTCAGTTACCTCTTTTATGTTATCTTTCGTATTTATTATAATTTATCTCCTTGCTAGTTAATGATGATGTTAACGAAGAATATTTTAATACAGATATGAAGGATTGTACAAGAAATATCTACTAAAAATTAACTGTATAAAACTGAACTAAACCAAATAATTAAAAGAGTTAAATATTTATTTACTCCAAACCTCAATTTACTTAATTATTAAGAAAAATTTCTGACAGAACATCGGTTCAAAGTGATTAAAATATTTTTGTTGATCCTATACATCAAGTAATTTTTTAATACCGAAAATATTGCGATTTAATACACTTAACCTTTTAATCTTATCGCCAAATATCGATCGTAATCTAATTAGTGTTTAGACGCCATTAATTATAGTCTGATATGTTCGCCCTGTTGACTAAGCCCTATTTACTTTGATTAGTATTTGAATTATTACTCATTAATCTTGACGGGTTCTAGTTAAAATTATCTTGGGCTTTCTATCCACCATAATAAAACGCTATTTTTATTATCACCTAGGGGTAGTGAGGTCACAGTATTAAATAAAAACTAAAATTTGTTTACTACTCCCAAAATTTGTAAGTAGGGGAAGCAAGTGCATTGTACTATACAGTGGGATATCGGGTTAGTATCGATAAAAATTAGCCTCAATATTAAAAAGCGATAAAAAACTGGAATTTGTCAAATATGTTTTTCATAATTTAATACTGAGTAGTGTTTTAGTAATAAAGGAATTATTTGAAGTTTGTGTGATTGTAAACCCCTAACTAAACTTATGTTTTAAATAGTCAGTACTTACAATTAATGAAGTAAATGTTTGGTTACCTCTTTAAATGCAATAAGTGAGCAAGTAGATTGATTGATTGATTGCAAGATGAGTTAAACAATTATATACATTAAATTAAATACTAATTCATTTACGAAAATATAAAATTTTATATATGAAGTCTTTGTAATACTATACAGTAGTGGAGTGCTAGTTAGAGAGAAAAAATGATAAAAAAATTGAATACGTCTACTAATTTTTTAGAACTCAATTTTGATTAGTATTTAAATAATAAATGTTTAATTTGATATTTGTGTAATTGTTATACCCATTTAGTAGGCCCTAGTGGGCGAACTTTATGTTTTAAATAATTCATAGTGAGTATTTGATAAAACATTGGGAGAAATTAAGAAAACATTTATTTGGTTACCAATTTAAGTTCAAACCACTATTTCAGTGAAATGAGCGAGCAAGATGATTGATTAAATTATATACTAATTAACTCGCTACTATTAAAAATAGATACTGGCACTGAATTAAAAAACATCAACATTAAGAAAATTATTTACTGTTTGTAAAACAATAGTGGAAGCCAGTGCATTCCTATAAAGTGGTGGAAATGCTAGTTCGTGCATGAAAAAACAGCCTCCAATACTATATGAATTATTTGATGTTCGTGGTATTAACGAAAATGATTTCATTTATTTAAATTAACTAATATATAGTTAATATTTTATAAAACATTGAGATAAGTTAACGAAACAATTATTTGGTTATTAATTTCATCTTGAAAAGTCTATTTCAATGCAATACGTAAGCAGGTCGATTGGGTTATTGAATTATATATAAACAATTATATACAGGAATTGTCCTAAAGTGAAAAAATATTAAAATAAATATTTACTATTTACAAAATTAAAAAATAGGGGAAGCCGCTGTAGTACTGTACAGTAGAGAAAATACCGGTTAGAATAGGACAAAATTTGTTATAAGATTATAAAAGGAAAAGGTGATTTCCGATACAACGTAAGACGCTTATTTATTTATACATGATGCGACATTTTTGTTCCTCGACTTTCTCAGCCGTGTGTATCGCTCTATTTTCTTCCTGGCTCCACCCCCCTCATCGACTTCGGCGTCCGCGGCTCTCTCTATCTTCCTTGCCAACTACAAATTTGACTTGTTTGAAAAGTTATATTAGTTGGAAGTTTGTAAGCGGTCCCGGGCGAAATGCGGATGAAATATTTAGATGAGGCGATACAAATCTCCGATTCGGGAAATTGCCTCTTTCGTCTCGATTTATATTTTTGCCTATATCGACGGCCGTTTTCCAGAAACAAGTCTGTTTGTGCCTCTCTCTCTCTCTCTCTCTCTCTGTGTGTGTGTGTTTTGAAGGTTCGTTCTTGTTTTTTTCCTTTCTTTCGCCTTGTCGATATTCCGTTTGGTATCTCGCGTATTAAACGCGATCGCTTGGAGGAATTAACTGAAAAAATAGAGCTGGAGGTACGAGAGGATTTGGCGTCGATTCTAAAGGGGATAACGGCGATATATTTCCCTATTAGTTTTATAATCGGATATTTTTGAACGATCTAATACGAACTTTGCAGATTTTGGTACTAAATCTGTTTGTCACATTTGCTTTACTAAAATATATCCTCAGCATTAGTCATTAATGATGGTTTAAACTAGAAATGTCTACATAAATAATAGAGCTGATTTTAAAACCTCTAATAAATATTTAATTAAGACTATTGGTTTTCATATCTTAATATGTATTTACAAAGTTACTAAAACTTAACCTCATTCGAAAGAAAAATAATGAAATGTTTATATTATAGATAGAGCAAAGTTTAAATCAAGTATTGCTGTTTGTATTTTCAGCTTGATTAATATTTAAATGTTTACTCCTTAAACTTAACGGGTGCTAGTTAAAATTACCTTTTCCATTCTATTCAGGATATTAAAACGTTATATTCTCTATAACCTAGGGGATAGTGTTATCGCGGTCCATAAGACACAGGAAAAAGATATTAATACATAATACCAGATTAAAATAAAAATTAAAGTTTGTTTGCTACTGGCAAAATTTAAATGTAGGGGCAAGCAGTGCTCTACTACACAGTGGAAGTTGGAGTTAGTACAGACTAAAATTCGCTTCAATGTGTGACAATTAAGTGACTAAAACGTAACTCTGTAAACTTTAAAAGAATATTTTAGATGCAGTAGAGTTTCGTTTCATTAAATTTCTGCTATTAACAGTGGTAGATCTCAATTCTAAATATATCTACCATCCCTAGAGCATTTTAATAGTGATTGTTATTTTAAATAAATATCGTACTTATTGTTAGTTATTTCAAAATACTTTAATACTCTGTTTGTGAATTAGTTTTGGAGTAGTTATAATAGCTAGCGTTACTGAGAGTGAAAATTCTTTCTAAAAACCAAGAATTTCCAGGCACTTACATAACGAGGCAGTAATTTGTTCATAGTTGAGGATTCATCTATTCCTTCTATGTTGAAAAACATAGTTCACCCAAAATAACAGTAAAACCACGTCATCATGACGTCAAATATATTGCCTATTGCAATTTGCGAATTCGTTTTAAAAAAGACTGGATATTTTTGTCTCTTTTTTATTCTTGTTACAGAGATACAACGCTGTCTCATGCACTTGGACTAAGTGAACGTGTTAGAGAAGCGCTGAATATTAGTATGAATACTGGATACTATATTCTATATAAGGATTAGGAAGGAGAAATCGTCAACATGCGAACCCAGTGACAAATCAACTAATGTCTACAATAATTTATATCTTTTTTTAGTTGTATTTTATAGCATTTTTAGAGCTCTTTAAAACCAACGACCAACCTTGGAGATCATTCCAGAGGACATCCGGTCTTACCCAGCCTGATTACCGGCGTGACAGGGATCATTTTCTTTGTCCAATATTACACACTTGCCATTTATGGACAATCACAAACATAAATTGATGACCATACTGCATCAGTATTCAAACTCGTGACAATCACAAGAAGAAGTTGACAAATGGGCAAATTAAAAAGTGTAAGTGTATTTTTGTACCAATAAATACATGAATCAGTTCCGATTCGTTATCGCTAACTTATTGTACAATCTCGTGTGTAGAGTAACAGTGTGTTTACAGTCGCCATATATCAAAAATATTCCGTGAATCACACGAGAGGGACAAAATAATTATTCCTTGTTAAAATCCCGAACCGCTGTCCGTAATATATTTTGATTTCCCCACTGGCGGGCCCGTCCCCGCCAGTTCCATCTCAAGCGCGCCGTATCCAGACCGTCCGAGCGTCAGTGACAAATCGTTCGGTATTTTTTGCCGGCGACCAAAACAAGGAACAACGACAAGAAAATATACGTTTTTTTTTTCGTCGGTCGCCCAGCTTATTTGTGCGTAAAAGTAACGACAGTGGAATAACGACCCCGGGGGTGGGGGGCGGTGAGCATGGGGGACGCCCCAACGCCGCAGCCACTTCATGTGAAACACCGGCTCCGGGATGTTTGCTAAATGGACGGCATCAATTATGGACGAGCCGGACCAGACTGATGGGAAAGCCACTACAGTGTGTACGGTCGCCATTTTTCATCGGTAATGGTCGACGTTCCACAAATACGGCTTTTTTTCAATGGCCGGGGCTAAGCGGCCTTCTCTCGTCGGGTTCGGTTCATCGCTGCTGCATCTGAACGGTCATTATACTTTACTACGCGACGCTATTACTTTCACCGATGATTTTCTGAAGAGTCTACGCTAGAAGCACCAATAATTCATACGTCCTCCAGTTCGGAAGGACGGGAAAGGCTATATTTTTAAGTCATTTCTTGCTACTCTCGGATTTGCAGTGCTAAAGTTTCGTTAATCCATTTAATTGTATATTTTTTAAGCAATTACAATTAATTATTTTAGTGATAATATAAAATATATTGTACATGCTATATTTTATTTAATATTTTTGAGTCTCTTTTTTAACAGTCGAGGTTTACCTAGACTGGACATACTAATTAACGTGGGTTCCGAACCAGGGTAGTGATATTGATCACCATGAAGAATATCGATATTTCAATTCCGATATTCAAAAAAATATATCGATATATCCGAGAAAAAATATATCGAAATTACTACTTATTTTTACAACTAGGAAAAGTATCCATATTTATCGATATATTTATGATAAATATATTTAAAAATAAAAAAGTTTTTGAAATTTCTAAGAAATATCTTTAATTTTTTTTAAATGACGAAAAATATCCACTAACAAAAATATCGATATATCGGTCAAAAAATATCAACATTACGTTAGACAAAAAGCAAAACAAGTTAGAACCAAAATAAAACAACTATACTGGTTAGTGGGAAGATACTCTCAACTTGATCTAAAATCAAAGAGCAAGCCAATTTGGACCTACGGGGTTGCGCCAAAAATTCAAATCAACTACTCATACAACGCTGTCAAAAAAGGTTCTTCGATTGATTACCGATGCTTATCGCTACGTAACCAAGGAAGAACTGCACGATGGAGCTGGAAATCAAATGGATTTGCGAAGTTATCCAAGATTTCGCCTTGAAAGACGAAAGAAGATTACTAAATCATATTATGTGGAAGCAATGCAACTGCTGGACAGCGCGCAGGGTGTCAGGAGATTGAAGCGAACCAAACTATACGAACTTATATAAAGTGTATTTATACCTATAGTTATAAATTAGGATAACTTTATAATTGAGGAATACATTGATGTATTTTTTCGCACTCTCTTGTCTGTGAATTAATCCAAGTAGAAATGAAATGTAGTAATAAATTAATGTATAATTAAGATTGTACTAAGCGTAAGATGTTATAAAAAATATCCATCAAAAATATCGATATTGCTTAAAAAAAACAAACTTATAGATCATCCCAGAAATTGGTGAATATATTTAATTTAAATTATACGAGAGCTTTGTAAAAATATCTGAACAATCATATTTTAGATATAGACGTAGATTCAGTGTTCTGTCAAAAAAGTGATAGTAAATGAAACCAGAGCCGGCTTGGTTGGCGCAGTCGTAAAGGCGACAGGATGGTCCACCTACTGTTGAGATAGTCGCGGGTTCGATTCCTGCTGGCGCGTGGTCGTAAGTTTATATTTGTGATTGTCCTAGGCAAGAGTCCAAATCTGAGAAAAATGAATCTAGTCACGTCAGTGATCGGGCTGGGTAAAATCAGATGTCCTTTGGGATGATTTCTATGTTGGTTACTCGCTAGTCGGTAGGCTTAATGCATAGGATCATGTAGTTTGAAGTCCACGTTAAACTGTGAGTCCAGGTAAGATAAACCATTGTTGGTAAAAAGTAGACTTTAAAATATTTAAAAAAATGAAACCAGTAATTCGAAAAGTTCCCTTAAAAGTGATTTTCAAAATTAGTTTTTTTTTCGATAAGGTGGCACAACTGTTTTTTATACAAGTGCAGAGTTTGAACGTTTTTTGTCAATTCATGTGTTGATAGTGCTGAATTTCGTGATTTCATTCTAGGTTTCGTTAAGTTAATTAATTTTCAATCAATAATTAATAATAATAATAGTAGTTAATAGTCTTTTTTAAACCTTGTGTTTAAATAATGGTTACATATGTTGCTGGAAGCAGATGGTTAATAGACATGAACAAAAACATGTATATAAGAGTGAAATAGTGAATTTTAAATTTGCCGATAAGTATTTGAATATTTTAAAGAATCGTTTTCAAGCAAAATATGAAGAATATAAATAAATTATCGGGTTATTTTGCTTAAACCATATAGAACTTATGGAACAAAATCGTCGTTAAAAATTCGATTAAATTCAAAATACCGATAGAGATTTATACGAAATAGACACCAACAATATGCTAGCGCTACACACTACGCTACAAAAGTAGCAATTTTTCCAATAAATCCAATCGCCCGAGTCCCTCTAATTTCTTTTGTCGCCCGCGTTTATCTGCAATCCATTTTACGATTTACCGGCCGCTCTTTGTGCGTTCTCCGGATAGAACAAATTACATTTAAAATAGCTTTGTGCCGCGGAAATACACGATCAAGAAAATCGAGTTCATTTCGCCCCTTTGAATTGGAAATAGCAACATTAAAAGCATATTTAGCAAGTTTTTGTTTGGGGGCCCTCCTTTTACCGAGAAATTCGACGGATTTCCCCTCACCTCCTCCGGTCCCCGCTCACCGCCAATCCCGTATTTCTTCTTCTTACACCGTCGGAAATTTCCATTTAGAATTTTCCTTGTGTTGTACGGTCGCCTCTCCCTCTCCGTTCGCCACCATAGGAACAAGTACCTTATTCCGAATTCGTTCTCGGGGTCCTCGCGAACCAAACACCTTGGCGCTGCGTCAATGCGTATAAATATTAACGGGCTTTAGATGGCGCCACGTTATACTTACGTCGTAAGTAGGCTGCCAAATAAATAATGAAGCGGCAGCTACCTCAACATGCCGCCCTGTTAATCAACGTTCATAATGGAGAGAATACCCGATAGGAGAGGATTCATTATAATCTATAGGCATTAATCATGCCGTATTGTCTTACGACGAGAACGACGTAGCGGGGGCGGATGCGGCGGGGTGGGGAGCGATGCAGGGAAAGGGTGGGGGGAATGTGTGTTCCGACGGGCGGGCGAGGCGGTTACGCTGACCGTTTAATTGAAAATAAAGGAGCCGTATTGTCCCACGGGGATTGATTAATTATGCATTATTTTGGGTTATTAACATATCAAAATATACTGTCTGATGTTGTCAGGTCCGGTAATTAGTTATAAAGGTTTTTCAATCAAAACTATGTTTCGATTTTTAATCAGAAAATAAATATCATGCTGTTTAAACTCTTAATATAGAAGGTTTTAGTGTTTTGATTATTTTGGTGAGATTACTGCGTAGACAATTCCGTTTCGTTTTAAAATATATAGTTAAAATGTATTTATTTAAATTACTGACAGATTTGTTAATATATACTTTGCCCATCCCTCAGAAAATTTATGGATGCCATTCCAAGAGATTGGTTTCTTCCGTGAGCTAAACCATTCATCAAGCAGTTTTTTAACATCTTTGAAATTCTAAGTGGTGCGTTGAATTAGCGTGTGCTTCATCGATGCGAAAACGTGGTAGTCGGTTAGTGCCAGATCTTGAGTTTACGGCGAATTCAATGAAACCTCCCATAAATGTAATTTAAACATGTATTTAACTGATTTTGCTATATGAGATAGAACGTTGCCTTGCTACAAAGTCACCTTTTATAGATCTTATATAGCCAAATAAATCAAGTCAATAAGTCGTAGGTCTGGTGGATATATAGAACCAGTGTTGATAGACCCATATGAATTCTAAAAAGTACTAATTTTCAAACAATGTGCTTAAATTGTATGTCATTTCATTTATCAGGTCAGAAGTTATAGTGATTTTAATGATACAACTTTAGTTATCCGTTTATTGTGGATATTAATATCCAACATATATTATCAGGTAATATAATTAGTGGCAGTATTAATCGTAAAGCTCCCATATTACTTTTAAACTTCCAAGCATTATGTGCTTAACTTTATATTAATTTATAATAGTTTCATATACATAAAACAACTTTCATAATTAATTGTTGAGTTCATTGCTAACTACAGCTTTCATGCAGCTTTCTTCGCCAAAATATTTCGATTCCTTTCATATTTTTATGTCTTCTTACCTATAAAGACAAGGAAAAGTGGACATATGCATTATTAGCTAAAATCAGTGATCACCAATCTATTTATCAATCATTTGATTTTCAACAAATACATATCTATGTATTATATAATTTTATAAATATATCTTGCTATATTATCTCTTAAATTTAAAGCATATTGAATTGGCATTTGGTTTTTATTAGAGTTTAATGAGATATGAGACCATGAGTTCTTTTATGTAGTGTATATAGTTCACTGCCATGGTTATTAGGTATTTATCATTAGTTCCTGGCTCTTAATACTGTTACAAATTGATTTTAGTTCAGCATTTCTTTCATAGGTATTTTGTACCTCCCGCAAGTAACATTAGCGTAACTTATAAGGAACATTTTTACTTTTCTGATAAAGTATTATATACGAATAATAACATATTCAGCTATTTTACAGTTTATGTTTTATTCCTATGTCTTTCACATTAAATCAACATCATATGTAGCTTTAAAGTTAGGAAATATCCATTGTGATTTTTAGAACAAACCTAAATATGCATTATTATTTACAACTAAATAATACACACATTAAACATATATTAAAGTTTGTGATTTACATAATTTTATAGTCTATGAATCACCTTTTATAAAAACTAACCATCAGGAATAAAATAATATGGGGCTATTATTATTATACTATTGTATTAACTTTAGCGTTATTTTTTTTGCTATCAAATATATATAACCAATTCGAAAAAATAACATAGTCCATTGCTGCAAACTTATTTTATGCTGCTTGAAAAATTCTTTATTAAAAATAAACTCTTAGATTCTTCGGCTTTAACCCACTACTTATCAGCATCCCGGCGATCTATCCCCTTCTCCCCCACCTACCGCTTTAAGCTTGTGTTTTTCTGCGCAATTAATAAAAGGTGACGGTGAATGTTTCATAAATATTTACATAAAAATTACCGAGAAATTATTTTGACGCGAAAGCGACGACAGTAGAGGGTCGTTGGGGGTGCGAGGAGGAGGGGAGAGGTTTCGAGAGGACGGGGAAAAAAACTAACAAGTTCGCGCAATATTGGGTCCCTTTTCGGGCCGTTTCCCCCATCTTTCAAAGTTGGTTCATTAAAACTTAATAAATTTTCTCGAAATGTACAACCCGAGCGTAAGCCGAATATAGATTTTTTTATGTGTCTTGTTTTTCTTCTCGCGACGTTCTGTTATTTTTTTAGGTCGCGGAGAGGGGGGAGGGAGCAGGAACGGCGCTCTCGTAATTCCGATGGAGAGCTCTCGGTGGTTTGGTTTCTGTTTGAAATTCGGCTGAGAGAGTCTTTCGGATAATTACTAAATCGATTTTATGAAATAAATATGTTTTATTAAGGTAAACGTGGAGTATTCTTACTCAAATTTATAACATTAGTCTGTACATTATATTCTTCTGTACATTAGGCAACTGCATCTACATACTGCATCATTCATGCAGTAGGCAACTGCATCTACTGTGGTCAGCAATTTCTACTGGTTAAAAAAGCGAACTATCATAAGTAAGTAAATATAAGCAACTGATATTCAAATGTCGATGGATATAACATTTCTTTACATAAAAGAAAATACTTTCAGTTAGTGTTATTGAGTTATATGAGTGTATTTAGACACTAGTCTACGTTTTGTTGTTTTACTTGGAGAAATTTACTAGAGAAGAGCATCAAGCACTTTTAGAAACTTATAGTGATACTTCTCCATCATACTCATTTGCTGGTTTTAGATACAACAACTTAAAAGTAGTAATTTTGATCTTAATAATAAATAATGACCTGCAGGATTAAAAATACAGTTCTTGTAAAGTCAGTTGAATAAACTGAATAATGTCCTGCTGCAAAAGGACCAAAAAAATCTAGTTACAGACGAAAAGTCATTATCTTTGCTCGGTTCCTTATCTCATTATCCTTATCCTCTTTAGAAAGCGTCATATGTTGCAAGAGTTGTGAGCGATACACTGTTGCTGCTTGAATGTAAACTTCTGCTGCTTCCACAGTAGTCAGCATATATTGTAGTCTTATGGTTACCACTATTTTAGATAAATGTATCTACTGTGGCTTGGCTGCATATGGTTTGGAAAGACTGAAGTATTATAAAAATTAATCGATAGTTTAACAATTGAAAAGTCCCAGGCCTACTATAGTAAAACACATTTTTTGGCACAATTAGTTTTTTTCCATTTAACATAATTTCCTTGAAGGGCGATACCCTGATTATAGCGACCCTCCAACTTTTTGATACCATTCTAGTAGTACGATTTGTCCTTTGCTTCAAAATAGGCCTCAGTTTTGACCAACACCTCTTCATATGACGAACATTTCTTTTCAGCTAGCATTTTTTTGAGATCTGAGAACAGAAAATGGTCGCTGGAGGCCACATCTGGAGAATACGGTTGATGAGAAAGCAATTCGAATCCATGGATTTTTGCCATTGTTTTCACTGACTTGTGACACGGTGCATTGTTTTTGTGAAGCAGCACTTTCTTTTTCTCCAAGTGCGGTCGTTTTTCGGCGATTTCGTTCATCAAACGGTTCAATAACGCTGTGTAATAGTCGCTGTTGATGGTCTTTCCTTTTTCAAGGTAGTCAATGAAAATTATTCCATGCGCATCTCAAAGTACAGACGCCATAACCTTGCCAGCCGAGTGTTGTGTTTTCCCACGCTTTGGAGCGGGTTCATCGTGTGCAGTCCACTCGGATGACTGTCGATTGGATTTCGGAGTAAAATGATGGAGCCCTGTTTCACCCATTGTCACATATCGATGCAAAAAATAGTTGCTAAGCTGACTTCCATCTTTTGACATTATATAAGTACAATAGGGGAAAGCTTTGCAAAACAAAATGCAGAATATTTTGATTAATTTATTTTATCTTCTCAGGAACAAGTGCCTTTTTAAAGTGAAAAACTGATGATACTACATGCAAACATCTAAAAGGTAACCACGTTGGTTAATAAACAGATATTCTTGATTCCCCACAATTCTACCAATGTATTTTTCTCGTTCGCTCGCTCGATTTCACTCTTCCAGTCGACTTTAACGACCTCTATGAGCGCGGCAGTTAAATATGCTAATCAGAAGTTGTTCGGGCGGCCTTCGCTGCTGCCATATTTACATATCCGTTCAGGAAACATCGACAGAAAAATTCTATTGGTTTTGGTGTGCATTCAATTTGAATAAATACCAACATAAATCATACGAATGGGACTTAAGAGCGGCATTATTTGTTCGAAAGCGGGGCTTAGTGAATTTATTGGATTATTGCGATGTAATTTCGTTTATTTTTCCAATGGGTTTGCCGCCGCGGACGTTCGAACGCGTTCGGTATCGGTCTCCATAGAGACGCGATTAGTTCTTTCTTTTGTCTACTGGAAATACCACTGTGACCAGAAATAGTAAGACGGAAGATTAAAAACCGAATTCTGTCGTTTTGTTATGATGGTTGGGTTCCAGTTTTTATCCGTATTAAGTATCAAAACCATACCATAGTAGCTAAGGTTTATTCAAAACAGCAGTAAACTCACGTCATCAATATGCGGCTGTCAAAAGTTGTAAATTCGTTTTACAATAAGACAATAATTTTTTTATCATTTTATACAAATTAAAAAGAGTAAGAATGCTGTACAAGTGCGAACATGTAACCGAATGAGCCTGTAAAAGTTGTTCGTTCGTCAAACGTCCGCAAAATACGATAATTATAGGTTATAAACAGGCAAATGCTGTTTTAGCGCTTTGTTTTAATACATTTTAAATTTCCGCGGATTTTATTAAATATATTTTTTAGCGCTTCAGCTGCACTGAATATTCAATATAACCTTAAATTCATAGGTAATTGGTACCTATAATTAGTTTGTGATTTACATAATTTCATAGTCTATGAATCACCTTTTATAAAAACGAACCATCAGGAAGAAAATGGGACTATTATTATCATACTACTATATCAACTTTAGCGTTTTTTAGCAAAGCAAGTGACAGTGATTGAATAAAGCTTTATGAATGTTGGTTTATGATTCAATGCTGACCATTACCAATACAGGGTGATGAAAAAGGAAGCAACTAAAGTCAGTATACAATTAATATAAACTGTAATATATAACTGTAGAAAATTGTATTATTGTTCAGAATGTACATGAAAGGTTGGTTAAAATGTATGAGAACAGAAATAATACTAGCTCTTTTGCAGATATGGTAAATGCATTAAGGAAAGTGCAGTGTTTAAATGTAGTTTTATCAAGAAAGATGTATACAGGTAGTAACAGAATAAACTAATGAGAAATACAGTAATATCAAAATGGCTTTACAAGGAAACATTGTACAGAAGGAAATAAGAACTTAGCATAAATAGTAAATGTGCTGTCTAATGAATCTAAAATACATTATTTGTACATTAATTAAGCGGATTAGGCCTTCGGAGGATACCATTACATATAAAACGCGCCTAGACCTCTACCTATGCTAGTATGGTGCAAGTATAATAAAGGAACTATAACCTATAAATTATTGTGACTGTATAATTAATTGTAGTTTTAAGTTCTTCGATAATATATTTATTAGATGTACTACAATGTTAAAATACATTATATTAGATAATATATTTGTTTCATTATTTTATTTCCATTAGAATTTTGTTACATGTCAAAGTTAGTGAATATACTAAAGTACATTACCTTACCTTCATTTAAAAAACAAAATTGCAAGTAGATGTAGGACAGCGTGTTCCGGATATTAAATATTCGCCCATTGTTCAATATTAATGCATTCAATTATATCCCTCTTAAATGTTTAGCAGCCCATTTAAATTCACCGCACCAGAAAGGAAAAAAAAAGAAGAGGAGGAAAAGACTCCAGTTAAAAATGAATAAAGTCCCGGGCCATTTGTCTATTTACAGTCCAATTATCGCTTTTGATATATTATTCAGACGATTCTCTTTTAAGTGATTGAAAACCAAATACAGCCGAGAAAAGGTTGGGGACGTGAAAGATGCCTCTCGGCCGTTCTTCTTGTTTTCCCCGGACCGCCCTCCTCCCCCCACGCTCGCTGCAAGTCGGAGCCCGACGGGAGATGTTTAAATTTTTTACAAAGAGTTGCGTGTTCAACTTTCAGCAGGTGCTGAATAATTTATCGGCTATAAGTCGAAAACTTCTCTTTAATCAAAAGTTAACAAAAGGCCAGCAGGATTTTTTCTCTTCTCTCTCTCGTTTGCTGGCTCTCGCCGATTCGGTAAATGGTTTCTATTTATTTTCGGTATCTTTTGTTAATTGATTAAAATCGTCCCTTCTCAATGTTGCGGTTGAGGTTTCCAAGTAGTCGGGGGAAGTTTTTCGGGAAGGTGTGGATGAATTAAGTTTATTTTGTCTCTGTAGGAAAACAATATATTAACGGAGTATTTTCTCTTTCTATGTAGGTCTTTGTCATCCCTTGTCTTCCAGTAGTTTATCTATAATATATCATAGTGTTTTAATTTTTAGAATGTTATGTTCAATTTAGCGTTGGGAACTATTGGCTGAAAATAGTCAAATAAGTCGATAATCAAAAAGTACTAATTTGAAAATAGTAATTACAGTTTCAGCTAAATATGTAAAAAAGCTTGTGCTTTTTTCCAATCGCGATAACAGACTGGTGTTCGGATCTCTATGCTGGAGGCATTAGTCCATTAAAAAAAATATCGCCAATACCTTGTGAAAGTTAGTTGTGAAACATTTGAATTTGAATGAAAATTAAATTTATGAAAATGTTTTTACGAACCGTTTCATGATTGCGATTTCATTGTTTGTCAGACAAAAAACAATAGTTTCATGTGAAGTATTGTGGCTGCCAATGAATAGTGTAAAAAGTCATTGATTAGTCCAGGAGACAAGTGGAATAATTATGGTCAAACCGTATTTTTGCGCAAATGGTGGGATCAGCACGGTGATATTTCTTCTCGATCATGCACTTTGGCAAACCGATTCAGAACATTAAGCCAGTGTGTCATCCATCCTCTGAATTGTTTGTTTATTGTATTTTTTTTAAAGAGAGTCTAAATATATGGGCGCAGTTGCTATCCTCGAAACGAATATGTTGCTGATACTGGAGATGTCACATTTCTTGAGCCTTACATACTATTGTATAGGCGCAACGTGTGTTTGATATATGATTAAGCAAGATACTGTCATTGCAGATCTTTACTAACACCAGTTGAATAAATTAAACGGTGCGTTAATGCAAAAAAGCCAGATCGATTGAATAACAGATCTGAAATCGTTCTCTGCATTCCAAAGCTCAACAACACGTTGCAAGAGTTGCGAAGGATATGATGTTGCAGCTCGAATGCTCGTTTTGGTTTACCTTGCGTATTCACCAGACATAATACCGCCTGATTATTACGTAGTCATATTGACGCAGCATAATATATCACGCCATTGTTTATTCGAAGATGAGTCGAGGTGCTTTTATGGCAGAGTGGTGGTCGTGAGCTAGGTGGTGGAAACAGTGTTATTCAGAAGATCAACAAAGGACAGCTATTAGACGAAAGTACAAACAATACTCACAAATAATTTCATTAGAATAAGTTGTTTAGGAGAAGTGACTACAAAACAAAGTACATGTTTTTGGCCGTTTTTCAAGAGAGAGGTGTTGTTTCGCATGACTGTAACATGCCGGTATTTTTAAGTTTTGCATATTGCTATGATGAGTGAGATGTTTAGATACAAGGTTTGGTTCATATTAAAACAGACGTAAACCCTCAGTATAGTTTTGTGCTCGCCCATCAGTAGTCGACATTTCCTGCCGTGCAGATATGGTTAGCGCAGTGGTAAAGGCAACAGGACGGTCCTCCTACGGTTACGATCCTCGCGGGTTTAAATCCTGCTGCGGTCGTAAATATATGTATGTGATTGTTTCTAATTGGTAATATTTTTACACAGACAAGAGCGAAAAATCCTTGTCGGATGATCCCAGTCACGCCAGTAACCAGGCCGGTTAAGACCGGATATCTTTTGGGACGATCTCCAAGTTGCTCACTCGCCTGATGTGTAACTATGGTAAACAGTAGATCCAGTCCAGATAAACACTAGTTGGTAAAAAGTTGACTCTAAAATATTACAAACCAATTATTTCCGTAAAATAAAATAAGTTATAAGAGTAAACTACAATTTTTTGACGACGTTTTGACTTAATCTCATCTGACATATTCAGGTCCAGCTTCCTCGTAGACTAATGTGGGAATAATTTGGCTACCGAGGCTTTTTTTTCTTTATTTATGATACTTAATTAAAAGATAATTACCATCTATAATGGAAGAATTCATATAAAGCGATACACGGCGCCCGAAAAAGGAAAATGTATATCGACGGACCCTCGATACGTAATTAGCACTACATCAATCATCCGCAGAACATCGGCGCTGGCCGTTATTCGACGCTCCCTTGCTCTTTTTCCGTTTGCGATTCGGAATCCTGCCATCGATTTCCCGATTAACCGTCGCCATCGAAGACAATGCTCGAATATTTTCCCTCTTATTTAATTAGCTGTCGATTATCGAGAACCATTTCGTCGCCACAAAAGCACCTCTTGCAATTGATTGCGCCGACTTCGCCCTGCAAGCGACGTGCCAATCGTAATTTCGCGGTGCTTAGAGCCGCGGCATTTTGAAGAACCTGTTGTCCCAGAAAGGATCCGGAATAATGAGGGATTGTTTTTGTTTCGTCGTCGATGGCTTCCGGGATGACAAATTAGAATTACTCGACTATTCGGGGTCCACTTTTAACGCAAGAATAATAGCAAAAGTTTAACAATGACTAATGATGAAATAAGCCTGAGAAAATATACATGATAGATCAGACTGCTGAACGTTATAGACACATATTTTTACGTCTTCCTCTCTACAACTATTTAATATTTAATCCAATTGAGTTGATATGGGGTATTGCAATAAATTTTTACAATAGACATTCAAGGATATTCAAACCAAAACTGTCTGGACTTATGGAAAGAAGTATTGTCGACAATAACACCTTCCAGTTGAATGAGCTCGATAAGACATATTGAGAAAGAAATTAAGGAATGGTGTAATTGTGAGCAAGTTCTTGATTGGAAATAAACAGTTTAGATATTCACATGAGTAGAGATTTTGAAAGTGACAGTGATTGAATAAAACTTTATGAATATTGGTTTATGATTCAATGCTGAAAACTACCAAGACCTAACCCTGTAAAGTAGAAGATATAAAACGAAGATGGTCACTATGTCGAATGGCTTTTGTTGAAATTATGAATACCGTAAATGAGCTTGGATATCTCTTTCTCCATTTTCGCATTACGTTCGGAGCTACCGCCAAGTAGCTGATGGATAAACAAAAGAAAAAACACGTCGTACCTATCAGCGGAGTGTTCGCGAACGAAACTCGGACCGCGTTTACGACAGCGAGCGACTACGAGACTCCACCCTCCAATTTGCATAAAGGAGCCCGCATGAGCCGAAATAAAAGTTTTACTTAATTAAACCCATTTACCTGCAGCGGGAAAAGTTGGGGGCGCCGCCGTAGCGCAGATTGTCGGATATTTTGAGTGGTCCTTTGTTTTCGGATATTTTAATAGGCGACCGGCGCCTCGTCAGGGAGTCGGAGAGAGACCGCGAGCGAGAAAAGGGCAACCGGGAGAGGGGACGGGAGTAAAAAAAGAAGCGTACCGACAGTTTCCTCCGTTCCGAGGATAAACAAATTAAAAGTTCGGCTGCATAAAGTTCTTGGCCCCTAACAGCTTTGTTGTTTAGGAACAGATTCGGGAATAATCGGTAAATTATTACGCTCGTCGCGGCCCTCAGGTTCCAATTTATTGACCTGTTGTTCAGATTTGTTTTTCCGTTTCGATATTTTTACGCCATGAGATAAAAGCGTTTTTAAATTTGTATGTTGCTATACTGGTTAAAATTTAACGGGTTGGCGATAAAGTGATTTAGGATTATTAAAATATTTCTTTATTGTTAAACAGAGTGGCGAATACAATGACCTACATCCAAAATATTGGAGTGTTCCGCAGGGCAGTGTTCTTGGCCCATTGTTATACTTATTATATAGAGCTGACCTACCGACCTTAGGAAGTATTAGTGTTGAGACTTATGCTGACGATACAGCGGTTTTATCATCACACTAGGATTCAATATGAGCCAGAAGAAACTTCCAACTTCATCTTAACAAAGTCGAATTGTGGTTGAAAACGTACCGTATCAAAGCAAATGAGACGAAATATACCCATGTGACATCCCAAAGGGTGGATGAATATGTTCTTCAGTAGAATTGAATAATCATGAACTTCTGCACTTAAATATCTGGGAATGCATTTCGATAGACGTTTGATATGGGAAAAACATATAGTGAAAAAACACAAACAGCTTGGGCTTAAACTAAACCAAATTTACTGGCTGATGTTATACATGTTATGATGATGGACTGCGTGTGACATGACAGTGTATTGCATAGGCTCAAACGCAAACTACCATGCGAACTGATTAATAGACACATAGAGTGAGATTTGATAGTCTCTAGAATAAGTCAGAATAGTTTGTATATTATAAGCTAGAATAGCATCTAGAAGGATTCCTCATCCAGATTGTTGAAGTTCTAAGAGATTAATAAAAAAATATTCCTTGGGACGAATTTATACAATTTTTACTTTCTGGGCGACCAACTAAACCTCGAAGTCAGCCATTAAGGTAGTTTCTTCTATTTACAGTTATTCAAAGATGAGAATTTTGTTACTCCATCTTCTAGGTATTACTAAACTAGCTGCACATGCAATATTATCATTTCAATCTAATTTTGAAATAAAGAAAATCCTTAATTCATCACAGTCAGTCTAAACGCACCGTTTCTCCTTCGAATAGCCAGGGTCTTATTAATCGTGCTATATATAACCTCCCCCTAAGGAAATAAACATAGACATGTAGGTGGTCCTTGTCCTGTGTAGACAGCTTACAGTTGTAACAACATTGTTTTTGAGTGTCTACTTCATCCATCACTTTGCCTTCAATAGTCTTCTGAATTAAATTGTTTTTATCCCAATTTTTATGAAATAATTTGTATGGAATAGTTTTCCAAGTTTTGTTGTCTCCAAATTCAAATATTCTACGACTGAGCAACTGTAATTTCTCTTTGGTAATCGTACACTTTGAATTACAAACTTCTGTTCAAATTACAGTAGAGTAGTTTAATTTACAGCAATTTCAGCCCGGTTTAGATGGCATTACACCATGAATTGTGCCGCCTATATTGGGAATCGACAGGCTGGTAGAAAGCGTGGATGTTTCCTCATTCAAATAGGTCATGTTTCGAATACTAAAACCATCGTTTTCACCTTTTCAATAAATCTCCGGTCACCTTACAGCTACAACTGCTATTTTTTGCCTGCAATCTGATAGACTATATCAATAAATGCTTCGAAAAACAGTAGAACGATTATCAAACCAACATAAAATTGATTCTCCTGTTATTAATCTGGTCTTTTTCTTAAGAAGTAAGTTGATTCTGCCATTCGGCTATCTATTTTTCACTACCTGAGTGGTAGACGAGTGGGGCAGGTCTGTTTTTATCCCCAGTGTCGCTTTGCATCGCTGTTCAATCTTTCTAAAAAATTTGTTTTTTTGTTTGATACCCTTTGACGTTTAAGTGATATAGTTGGTAGGATCCCATGGAGATTATAAGGATGTTCTCTTTTGAATTCAGTCGTTTAAACAGAATTAAATGAATTATCAAGAAAACAAGACGTTCCGTAATTATTCAAAGTGTTTCTTATTGTAGTTACGTGGAGTTCGGACAAAAGTATCGTAGCTCAAGCTCTAAAGTAAGAAACATTCAGGCTTTTAATAACACCTCTAGAATTGAATTCCTGGTACATGCATCACAGTTCAAGGTATAAGGTCATTAAAGGGGGGCTGGAGTTTAAAATGGTACAGTCCACTGGACAGAAGCTCGCAGTCCAGATTGAACAGCCACCAAAGGTGGACTGCAGTAGGTCAGTTTCTTAGCCGTAGGCTATTGGTATATGGAGTGATCAAAATATGGAGAATCATTCCGTAGAAGGTTACATTGGACTTCGAAAATGACGGAGGAAGGTACAGTCGATGGTCAAAAGCAATTTTATAACAACCTTGAGCTGTCCATATGAAATAAGGACCACGTCCATCTTTATGAGGGAGGTGCTATGTAATCCGTCCCAGACTATCCGGTTATATGTTTTTTGACTACCTACATAGTGAACGAGGGAGACGGGTTGGTTTGTCTTTCAGTGACACTTTGTATCACCATTCAACCAGCCGCTTTACCTTTTCTTCAATACATCAGTTTTTTAAGTAAAATATTAGTTATACTTGTTTAAAACCCTTTCATAAAATATAACATATATGTACGTATATGTTTACTAATGAAACAAATTTGAATTTCGGTTATCTAAATATTTATTATAGTCGTTTGCAAATGTCCAGATTTGGAAAACAAATTAACAATGTGACAACTCCAGCGAAATTAAAACTCTTTCAGTAAATCACAGTCGGACAAATCCCCAGCCGAAGCAGAGAAAATATTTATCCGTATTGCTATACATGTACAGACACTAACAAGCGCCTAACGTGATTGTTAATATGTAGGTTCACGGTAGTTGTTGATTCCAACTTTCACAATATCTCTTCGGATGATTAGTTGCCGGTTAATTGGACACGAAGGAATAAAACACTAACCCGCACAGCTCCACTGGTTTTCGGTCATTTTTCGTTACCCTGGTATAAGCCGAGAGGACGCTGATATTAATTAATTTCGGGGTAGGGTGACTGAAAGAAGAATAATTGTAATATAATGTCGAGAAAATTCAGCTGGAACAACAGCAATTTTGCGGATTTGTTTGCGTATATTTAGGGGTCAGACAAGTTTTTTTTGGGTGTGTTTCTGGATTGCACGGAGCTTAAAATAAATTGTTTATTTTAATACTTAAAATGTGTACGCGGTATATTTTATGCTAACGTGAATATTTGTAATGGGTTTGTTTATCTTTGCAGTCTCGACAATAACAGACATGTGATTATGGATTTATTATACAAATTTATGTGACATTTTTCATGTCTTTAACTTTTTTATGATGTATAATTATGATGAAGTTTAAATAAACAATATATAACAAGCTTTGGGCGTAATGTATATAAATTAAAATTAAACTTTTCATAGTTTAACATATATACATATATATACATATATATATATATATATATATATATATATATATATATATAACATATATATATATAGAACATATATATATATAGATATATATATATATATATATATATATGTATATATATATATATGTATATATATATGTATATATATATATATATGGATATATATATATGTATATGTATATATATATATATATATATATATATATATATATATATATATATATATATATATATATATATATATATATATATATATATATATATATATATATATATGTATATATACATATATCAACATCACATCATCATCATCATCACATTCATTTTAGAAGTCCAAAGTAACCTTCTACGGAATGATTTTCCATATTTTGATCACTCCATATACCAATAGTCTACGGCTAAGAAACTGACCTATTATAGTCCACCTTTGGTGGCTGTTCCATCTGGTCTGCGAGCTTCTAACCAGTGGACTATACCCTTTAAACTCCAGCCCCCTTTTAATGACGTTATACCTTGAACTGTGAAGCATGTACCAGGAATTCAATTCTAGAGGTGTTATTCAAAGCCTGAATGTTTCTTACTTTACAGCTTGAGCTGCGATACTTTTGTCCGAACTCCACTTAACTACAATAAGAAACACTTTGAATAATTACGGAACGTCTTGTTTTCTTGATAATTAATTTAATTCTGGTTAAATGACTGAATTCAAAAGAGAACATCCTTATCCATCCCACTCGTTTACCACTCAGGTAGTGAAAAATAGATAGCCGAATGGCAGAATCAACTTACTTTTTAAGAAAAAGACCAGCTTAATAATAGGAGAATCAATTTTATGTTGGTTTGATAATCATTCTGCTGTTTTTAGAAGCATTTTTTGATATAGTCTATCAGATTGCAGGCAAAAAATGACAGTTGTAGCTGTAAGGTGACCGGAGATTAATTGAAAAGGTGAAAACGATGGTTTTAGTATTCGAAACATGACCTATTTGAATGAGGAAACATCCACGCTTTCTACCAGCCTGTCGATTCTCAATATAGGCGGCACAATTCATGGTGTAATGCCACCTAAACCAGGCTGAAATTGCTGTGAATTAAACTACTCTACTGTAATTTGAACAGAAGCTTGCAATTCGAAGTGTACGATTACCAAAGAGAAATTACAGTTGCTCAGTCGTAGAATATTTGAATTTGGAGACACCAAAACCATACAAATAATTTCATAAAAATTGGGATAAAAACAATTTAATTCAGAAGACTATTGAAGGCAAAGTGATGGATGAAGTAGACACTCAAAAAAAATGTTGCTACATCTGTAAGCTGTCTACACAGGACAAGGACCACGTACATATCTATATTTAATTCCTTAGGGGGAGGTATATATAGCACGATTAATAAGACCCTGGCTATTCGAAGGAGAAACGGTGCGTTTAAACTGACTGTGATGAATTAAGGATTTTCTTTATTTCAAAATTATATTGAAATGATAATATTGCATGTGCAGCTAGTTAAGCAATACCTAGAAGATGGAGCCACAAAATTCTCATCTTTGTATAACTGTAAATAGAAGAAACTACCATAATGGCTGACTTCGAGGTTTAGTTGGTCGCCCAGAAAGTAGAAATTGTATAAATTCGTCACACACGTTATATATATATATATATATATATATATATATATATATATATATATATATATATATATATATAAACTGTTAAATATTTAAAATCTGTTTCTAAACTATGCGACCAATATCAACAGAAATCCATTCCTGTTCTTATTAGATGTTTTTCTCGTGCCTTATCTCTTTTACCGCCAACAGAATTTAAATATTAAAGCATCGGGGAACAGCTCATTTGCATTGTGTTTCTCGCCCTGTTTCTCCCACTTTTTTATTTTTCTCCCGGAATCACTTTTAACTGGAGCCGTGTTCGCTTAATTCGTAGTCGAAATGTATACATTGTTCGAAACAAGCTTAATAGGATTAAATTATATCTTTTAGATGGCCTATTGAAAGGAGGATAATGAATTTCGAATGAGGAGTTTTGCTAATTAATATCCTTTGAAAGTTTCGTCGTTAACTCTTATCACCGTATTTTTGTAAATACGAATAAACAGACTGGAAGGATTGTTAAAAATAATGATAAATAATGTTAAAAAGATGTTATATCATTGTTTTAGAAGTTGGTAACAGTAAGACAAAAAATTTAAAATCATTTGAAATTTTCATTTTATATAAGAATCTAGTGAAAATTTCATAATAAAATTCAATTCATTCAATTCATATGCCTGATTTATGTTCATTACAATTTTTTTTTAAATTGAGAGCCCATAGAAGACATACTACAACTAGTATTACCAACAACTATCTAGTTTTTTTCATATTGTTGGTTACGACAAGGTTTAGGATGAAATATGTAAATATAATTACATAATTTAAACAAACACAGTCTTCAAAAATAACTATCTTAGTTTGAAAAGTATTTTTCTGTTTATCTTAAGAGTCCTAATTTAAAAAAGTTCATTGATATAGTACTTCGGTGTTTTTATGATTACGAAATTTTTATTGATGTTGTTTTGTAAACCTTTTAATTTCTTCACTGATCGTTGGTCCTCTTAGGTACTTATGAATGGGGCGCCAACAATCTTCGGGAGGACCTTGTCTTAGAAAGTTTGGATTATTGTTAGATTATCTTGTGAAACACGTTTTCATAATAGGGTCAAGATTTGATCGCATAATAAAAATTGGTTGTAGGGTGTTAATTCGAATTTTCTTCCAAGTAACCACTACATCTTTCATTACCATAAATATATTTATTTCATTCCATGGATTTTTTGAATAACATAGCGTTTTGAAATTAAGGCATCATTTTATGATGTACACAGAATCAGGTATTATTTCATAATACTTTACATATATATTCATTTCATTAATATTATTTCATGAGCTATCAGTTTTTTTAATGTATTTGTTACTAACTACTTACTACGACTAACTTACGATTTATCTTTACAGTAACTTAAATCTAGGTATATACAAGGTAGAGAAAATGTCCCGCTACCATTTTGATTGCCTATAACTTTGCTCAAAGAAAGATAAGTAAGTTTGGTTTTTGTAAAAAGATGATCTGGTTTCTGCATTTTTTTCGTTTTAATTGAGCAATTATATCGGCTAAATAATAACCACGATCGATATTGATAATTAATCGTTGTGGAAAAACGTCATTCAATAATTAAATTGTTGAACGAGCTGTGTGTGTGCTCTGGCCCCATCTTGCTGAAACCACATATGCTCTAGTCCTTGCGCTTCTATTTCAGACACAAGAAAAATTCGAATCATGTCTTGGCAGTAACAGCAACTGAGCTCGTTGATCAGGATTTCTCGATAAAAATTTTTGGACTAACTGAATTTTGTACGGGAACATTTTCAAGTCTCAGTTAAACTTTTCATAATTCGCCATAAACTGCGTGCAGAAATATGTAACTGGGAACTTTATCCCCAAATCGATGTTTCTGGAGACTCTACAACACTATCGCGCACCAGAGCCACATTTTCAGTGCTACGACATGCTCGTTATCTTCCAGAACGAGGCCTGTTTGCTGTCGTACCGTACTGCCGAAAATTCGCGTGTAAATGTTAAATTGTGGTTTTGTGAGGTACTGAACGATTAGGATATATTTGACGCAATTTCCGCAGAGTGGCAATAATGGAACGATTATTTTCAATAAATATTGTCACTATTTCGGCTCGTTCTTGTGGTGTATATTTATCTGTAATAAAATTTGGATGTCTATACAACACAATGGTTAAAGCGAATCTAAGCGATGTTTAGCCACCACCTAACCTAGATGGGGCGTAATAAAAATGGTATCGGAACTTCTGCCCCACCTGTTATCATCTAGGAGAACCTACCGGAACTATCTTAGTTTCTGGTGTAATAATGTCCATATATTAACAGTGCTAACTTTCTCTTAAATGCATCTCACTATACTACATTACACAAAATGAAATGGTATGATAATTTTGAGTATTTTGCTATTACTCAGGAGTTTTTTCTAATTTAATTTTCTTCAAATCAAATAATTTTCTTAAAGTTTTAATTTTCTAACTGAATTCCGTATATCCATATATGTTTGTATAAAAGCAATTTTATGTACCGATAATTGTCACTTTCTTCTAATTAACCAATCCATTTTCTTATATCTTAAAGGTATCAGTTATTTATTCAATTAAAGTCGATCTGAGATAATTGAAATAGATTCCATTTAATGTAGGTTCTAACTTTGACCAATTATTTAATAAAACAATTATAGCACCATTGTTTCCTAACGAGAAAAATTACGTGACAAATTTCAGCCACTCTGCGATTCGAGATCAAAAATTAGCCGACAAATTTAATCAAATAATGCACTTTAAACGAGACAATGAACGGGATTTCTTCTCGACTCGACTGACGGGCTCTTTCTCCGGAGAACACTGAAGATTTCCCCGACGTCCTTGCCGGCGAATCAATTCAAAAAGGGCCACTGGATTGTTCCTATTCCTGCCGCCGTCCCGGGATTACTCAGGATAGTCTTCGGAGAGCGATAGTTTGACTAACAAGACGAACGGAATTTAATGGAAAAACAGTTAGGGTTCAACTCTTTCTTCACAAATCGACTAGATAAATTGCCATAATCTTCCGACGCGCATGACTTCATTGAATATGTATTACCTACATTGAATTAGTATGCTACTTTGAAGTCATATATTATTTGTTTTGAACAGAATGGTACTAGTTTTCCGAAAACTAAAAAAAAGTAAAACTACGACGGACATATATTTATTTATATCCGCTATTATATATTCCAATTAAATTAAATGCTTATGATTATTCGAGATATTCTGAGAAAATGGACTAGAAATTAGGGAAGGACATTGAGTCGTCGGGATAATGATGATCAAAAACAAAAATGGCAGAAGCGGGGGACGAGAACATAATGCAAATGACGTCTCTTCTAAGGGTTTAATATTTAGCTTTTGTCGGCGCAGAAGAAGACAACGAAAGAACGAAACGGTTAATAAGCTGTTAAGTATTTCCCGGCAAACGGCGTTGAAGTCGATATCTGCAACGAATACAGTCCGGACGGTACGGACCTTTTGTGCTGATTAAATTCCGTATTTCAAATGGAGGTACTTAAGAAAAAAATGTATCGGACGAGCGGTATTACGTTTCCGATAACAGTCGAATTTTATGGCCATCTGCGAATCAAGCAGCTTCTTTTTATTAAAACGATAACTTTAAACGACGAGTGTCAGTTTCTTTTTCGCTGTTATAATCTTAGCTACATTAGTTTGTTTATTAATAATATTTGTGTAGATAAAGGGAATAATTCAGTTCTAAATTATGCATTTTTCATAGACTATTCAGCTTAGTACAAAAACACGGGTCTCATACTACTGTAAATTATGAATTTATGTGAAGTTATTCGATTAAATGGTTGAGGGAGACTTTAAATATAACGGTGTGGAATGACGGTTTATTAAAACTATAACTCTAAAGGGCTAGTATCAGAGTGTTTTTGTTGATTAAACTTTTATTGCATGATTTTAATAGCAATAATTGTATATAAAATGTCTATCATGCTACTTTAAATTATGAATTTATGCGAAAATATTTGTCTTAAGCTCTGTCTTGAGAACGGCGTTGGAAGACTTTAAATATAATCCTGTGGACCTTAATTTTATTAAAACTATAACTCTGAAGGGCTAGAATCAGAATATTTTGTTTATTAAAGATTTATTGGATCATTTTTTATTAGCAATATCTGTATATAAAATGGATTTCATATTGCTTTAAATAATGGATATATGCGAAAATATCTGTCTTCTTGGGAACGGCATTGGAAGACTTTAAATATAGTCCTGTAGGCCTTCTTTTTATTAAAATTATAACTCTAAATGGCTAATATCTTTTTAGACTGTTCAAGTTTAATTGCATATTTTTATCAAGAATAAGTGTGTAGAAAATATAAATCATGCTGCTGTAAAATATGGTTATATGTGAAATTATCTGTCTTAGACTCTGCCTTGGGAATGGAACTGCAGGCCTTTTAATTTAGTTCGATATAGTTTTGTTAACTGAAACTGTTGCAATTGTAACTCTACAGGGCTAGTATCAGATTTTTATTAATTGTTAAGTTATTAGTTGTTAAGTGTTTGTTACATCACTTTCTATTAATAGTAAATGTATATAATATGGATATCATGAAAGTATCAATTATGAACATGCGCGATGCTGTCTTAACGACTACCTTGAGATGGTGCCTTAAATCTAATGATTTGGAGTATATCTTGATCTTGATCTCTATCTTGGAGTATATATATATATATATATATATATATATATATATATACTCCAAGATAGAGATCAAGATCAAGATATACTCCAAATCATTCTATATATCCAAATCATATATATCTGCACTAGTACTTCTACTATTTGTAGTCTGTTATAGTAATAAAATTATACAATGGAGCTGGCAATATACAATTTAAAATACATTTATTGTCCCTGTGTAATAGCTGTCGATTTTTCGCCGGCTTGTTCAAACATTGTATAGATGCAAAACGACCCAAAAACGGTGTCCATTTTTCACAGGCGGCTTTTTTCCGCCACTGCAGGAAAGCTGGAACAATTTGGAAAAGTCCGGCGGACCGGGGCTGATAGAAAATATAGTGGTCTCGTCGGGGCGTCGGTTAATTGATCATTATTAAACAATGACGATAAATCACCGGCCACCGTATCGAATGTGGGCCCGCCCAAGGCCCTCGAATCCACTGCGAATAGTTCGCGGCGCCCTAATTGCCGGGCGATTTGTTAAACAGGTTAAAAATGTCCGCTTCTCCCTCACCAATCGATAATCGAACTGTTACAGTTGAAGGAAATAGAAACAATTCAATATTATACTGGATTCACATGATAAACTAAGTGGTAGTTCCAACTTTCTTCTGGAATTCGAAGACAGATTATTGTAAGAAGTTGAGGAGAACGTGTGATTTTGAAGGAAATAAATTTCGAAATCTCGTTTATTCAATAATAATTCATCAGATTTCATCAACAATAATTCATTCAAGCCGCCGCTTTACACCATTAAGATATTTTAGATTATAGGGTACATCAAAACCTCCCAAGTCATCTTTCTCAGTTCAACTCATGAGGGACGAATAACTAAATCGATAGTATCCAATCACGTAATCACCAATCCATTAAGCTTTGTTGGTATGTATATCTTTTATAGAGTTCTTTATGTACCAAAGCTTGTTATTCTCTTACAGTACCAGGCCAATAAGATGCACAATTTATGTGTGAATTGTTTGTATTAAGATATTTAGCGACGATATCAACCATTTCATTTCTTAGAATGTCGTCTTTATGGCTCAGAGTAATTGAGTTTGATCGAATGCGAACAAAGTGCTTAAACCATTTGATGAGGTAAGGAAAAGGTATCATCAATAATTTGAAGATATTTTTGAGAATTGAGGGTATATAAGCCAGGATTTTAAGGAAAAATAATTTTAATATCCTTTTTCTTGTAAATATCGCAGAAGACAGAATATTATAACCATATACCAGTTTGAGAAGCTTATTTTGAAACCTAAAATAAACTGTGTTATCTACACCTACAGGAGACTTTCGTATAGGGACCACCAAAACAAAAAAGTCAGAGCTCAGATTTTGCTTATAACATGAGGGAAAGTTTAAGGCAGCCTAGATATGAATTCTGATTTATAAAAGGTATATTTTTTGCGATAGCTTAGCAATAAAACTCACTTGTTCTTTCTTTGCCTTTTAGCATCTTTGCATCTATATCTCCTATCACTATACCTTACCCCTAGTATTTATGATATGATATTTTGTAAATATATCTGTCAATCTGGCGAAAAGAAACAAAATGTCATCTGCCATATATTGAACCTGCATGATTGGTATGACAAAGAGGAATATTTAATCGGTATCAACTGTTATTAGGCATGCAAAATAGATATTCATAACTCAAAATAAATTGTTAATAGTCCTTATAATATATGATAAATCAATCCTACTAAATCCTCTTCGGTTAATGAATGATCTTCCAAATTAATGAACTATATTTTGGCAATAATAATAGTAATAATATGTTTTTGTGGTTTGGATTGATTTTTGGACTTTATAGGGCTTTGTAGTGTCGGTGTTTACGTATTAATTATAATTCATCTGGATAAAACAAAATTCTGGGTAGATAGATTAGCAATTTTGACTATCACCCTTCGTCACAGATTAGAGGGCACCATTCCACCACCACAAGACATTATTTTAAAAGGACTAGATTCACCCGCACTTGGTGTTCTCACATAACACGATCTCTAATTTAGTAAAAATTTCACTTTACGAGCTTATTGCACCATCCAGAGTTTTTAGACGCTCGTTCTCATATGATATTATCTTTAATAAAACCATTAATCTAGATGATCATCAAATACATAGAAGAAGAAATTGATAAATGATCGATCGGCAATTAACAGTTTAGTTATTGACCTGAATGACCAGTTTAGTATGACCTGACCTGAAGTGGATTAGAAAGTGACAGAGACTGAATGAAACTTTCGGGATATTATATTATGATGCAATGTTGACAGTTACCAAGAAAGGTGTGCATATAAGTAACATAGGATAATTGTAGAAAATTGTATTACAGAGTGTGAAAAAATTGCCTAATACTCGGTAGTATAACACGATCTCTAATTTTGTAAAAAAACCCACTTTGCGAACGTACTGCTCCAGTGTTTTTAGACACTCGCTCTTTCAGTCGAAATTCAATATTTGTATTGTTACATTGTGAATCGTAAAAGCAAATTACACAATTCAGTTTCGATCTTCACGTAACTCGCCTATCGGTCGATAAATTTTCCCACGAAATAAATGAGGAACATTAGCCGGTTGAATACATGCCGAATGGTTCCTGGTGATGTACGAGAGGGAGAAAGATAAAACGAGACAGGGAAAGAGAGCGAGATACACGCATCACGTTTTAATTGAACTACTTTTTTCGTGGCCGTTCCAATGTCCGTCCCCCTGTCTCGACGTCTGTCTTGCCCGTGACATTTTCCACTTTGTGTTTTGTTTTTGTTATCTTTTTTTTTCGTTATCTCCTTCGCCGTTCCGGTGACAAACCCAATACATCATCTTTCCTGTTTGTGCCTGTGTGTGTTTGTGGGCGGTCGCTATCGCCAAAGGCCGACTCGGTATTTTCTTTATTATAAAAATCAAACAAGAGAAAATAGCGTTTCTTTATCGGTGAAGAGATATAAGCCTAATATGCTCTTTGGGCAAAAATATACGTTTTTTTATATTTCGTGGGTGTACGAAAACATCTATCAATATTGATGATTTTTTAAAAATATTTATTTGCAAAAAAATGTTTTTAGCATTCAAATTCATATTCTTTCTATATTTAAAGTATTAGAGCAGAGTTTAGTTCAGTTGATATATTGAGGCAGAAATCAGATTTACAACAACAAAAACATCCAAATTACACTGAAAACCTAAAAACTAATGAATTTAGTGTGGCCTCTTAGTGAAGAATAAACAAGAGTTTCAAAAACTATGTACATATATTTTCATTCAGTCTCAACGGTAAAAGTCTCTTCATATGCACTTCCTACTAGAAACTTGAAAGACTCCTATTCGTGCTTCGTGAAAAATGTGATAGAACAAATATGTCCATCCAAAATAACACTTAACGCACGTAATCTTAACGTCGAATTTATTGTCTTCTTTATTTCTTAATAAATTATTGCAGATATTTTGTCAATCATTTTGGAAACAGGAACATTTTAGTTCTGGAGCGGATATAGTATTTTCCTGTAAATCCAAGGGCCATTACCATAAAGAAATAAACCTTAATTTTTTTTGTAAAATCTGTTATTAAAGAGCCATCAAATATTGTTATAGACAATACACAATATTATAGTACACTAGTGAATAAATTTCCAACAAGTGCATCAACATTCCTGGCTATCCTGGAAGAGAACATATTACATAGTTAACTAATTTAAATTGTTATTCGGTAAATATAAATGATACGTTTAATAGGGTTTTACGTAATTTACTTTTTTAGAAATAAGCCTAAAAAAATATACACACAATCTTCCGCATCCTTCATATAGCTGCATATTCAATCCAATCTAACCCAGAAGGTTTGAAAGATCTACAAGCAAGAACTGTTTGGATATGTGGGAAGAGGCATTGTTTACAATAACGCTTTTAGTCTGGATGAACTCCAGAAAATACATAGGAGAATAAATTGACAAATTGTGGAATCGTCAACAAATATTAGTTAGATTATAAATAAACAATTGATTGATAATGATTTGAATAGTCGCTCAGAAAGTAGCAAAGCGTGAACGAAATTTTTAGGATGTGGTATTGTGATGCAATGTTGACAGTTACAAAGGAAAGGAAAACTTAATATAGGATAATTGTAAAAAATCCTATTATAGAGTATAAAAAATCTTCCAATATGAAAAATACACCACGAAAAATACAGTAATTAAACCTAATATTATCAAGAAAAATATACAATGCTAGTATTAGAAGAATCTAAAGAGATTAGTGATATTAAAATGACTTTGCAAGGAAACACAGCAACGAAGGAAACAAGCACTAAACGTAAAAAGGTAAATATACTTTCTATTGAAAGTAAAATATGTTACTTGGATAACAAAACAAGACAGTGTTTCAATAACCTGTCAAAAACTGCAATACTTTTGTTGCCAAATCTAGATGCATCTACCGTACAGACCAGACAAAGCACCATTTGACTCCGAAGAACACTCTCAGTAGAATTAAGTTACTTTTACAAGAATCGCACAAAAATAACTCGATTCAGTTATACAACCAGAATACGTGTTATGAATATTTTCCTGTGGCCATTTTTACTTGACTGGCACACTCTGAAACTTTCATACAATCCCGACATTTCTATTGCAACAAATAAAAATATAACTGTGCCCGACACAATATCTTCAATAAACGTATTTTTATTTAATAGATAGTTTTATTGAGGAATAAAGGAGCTTAACTTAAACAAGTCGACGAAGAAAAATGGAAGGAATCGAATTCCGCACAAATGCACTACGTAGTCCGGAGCATTTTTGAGCGGTCGCCTCATATCTGGAGTGGGGGCGAATATAAAGTATCGACCTGAGAGATGGGCCGTATTTTTACGGAGACGAATGGTTTCATTCGACGTAGTACGTCGTAAAACTGACACCTTACAATTTTAATTCGTCTCGCCATCAGGCTTCAGTGATATATTAGTTCTGGTGAGTTGTTTTTGGCGTTTTCCGGTTACAACGAGCGACGAGCATAATGGATTATGTGGAATTGTACATTTGAAATATTAAAAACCAGAAATACGGGCTGCGTTATCGTATTTGTTGCGCGTCATGAGTGAAGGGACATCAGTAAGAATGCCTTATTTCAGTATGGATACGAACAAATGATAAAACAAAACACGAAAGCTACTCTAAATTCACTTCTTAGTAAAAATAAAAAACATATAGTTGATGCTCTTACATCCATTTACCAACCATTATATTAGTTTTTTATACTTCCTGCAATCCTATTTGTACTCTAATCATCATTTTTAGACTTTTAGGTTGATAAAAGGATGGGAAGCTAGGATATTAGATTCACAGGTTTTTGTGTTACAGCTAGTTTAATTTTGAAAATAATGAGAGTTAAATGTTGGCTTTGAAACATAGCTAGGTTCGAAGCGAGAGTTATAAATAAACTACTAATTTTTTATAAAAAATTAAAATAGGATATTATCTAATCTTCAATGATAAATTTCTTACAATGACTAGAGTATTGATGCCAACCACGGTCGTATTCCAAGATGAATGCGCCTATACAAACAGCCGAAAAAGCTCAGTCTTGGTTTGTTCACTTCTCCTTGAATAATTGTAGTATATATTTTAATAAACAGGGTTTTAACTTAGTTACACCGAACATTTAACAATTCTTATCATGACCCGAATAATAAATATCTTTTCTGGCTGGCACAGTCGCCAGACCTCAAAATAGTTGAACCCTTATGGGGAGTTGGAGTTTTAAAGTAGAGCGTAAGTAGTAGATTTCTATATTCAATATCATTGAAGCAATTGGCGAATGTTGTTGTTCAGATTCTCTACGAATTTATACCGCAAAGGATTGGACTATTCTACAAGCATATTGTGCCTCAATACCCTTTTGTTAAATAAATAAAAGCTATGTCTTAGAAAAATTTGAATTACTTCTTCCAAAGATATCTTAATGAACCAGCTTAAGCTTTGAAAAAACGTTATAGATTTACAACGACGGAGTCATATGCCTTACGGTGAAACTTCAGAGGAACCTTCATCAGATACCGAAACCAATAGTTCCGATACGAATCGAATAATTCGAACCAAGCAACATTTTACAATTTCTAGCAGAATTTATCACGATCCGGGGACAGTTGCCGCTGTCGGAAACTGCAACGTCCCTAGGTCGTAAAAATCGGTTATTGCGTAATATGCAATCTGGCCAACGGGGTAATAAAGGTGACTCGTTCGGTTACTGGAAAAAAAGCAACGATAACTCGCCAGGAACCGAGACGGGACGAAGGAAGACCGGGGAAAGAACAGAGAGGAAAAAGGTATTTAGCGAAATCGCTGGCTCTCTTTTTTCCGTGCTAGGACGGGAGAGGTGTTGGGTGTTAGTGGTGGTAGAGGGGTGGCCAGCAGCAATCGTTCTGGTTTATTGTCGGGCCGGACATCATTTTGCTCAAGAGTTATTATTAGATTAATGCCCAGAAACTTTACAACCGGCGCTTTACGTGCCACGTTACGATGAAATAGAGCTGTTTTTATGATTCAGGAATAATTTTGGGGAATAAACGCAATTGTCCGTTTTTACTAGATCTATGGAGTTACTGCTATTGTTAGTTTTTGATCAATAAAGTAAATCTTATAATATAAACACTTGTCACTATTTGAAAATAGGAAAATATATCTAGAGGAGTAATTAAATTAACAGTTAAAATATTACATGATTTTGTTGATTTTATTTTTTCCTTTTTCCATGCCTCCCCCTTTGGTTTCTCTCGTCATCACACTTTTCACTTCTCGCCATTACCTGTTTCTTGAATACACCTAGACCATCCATTTCCATATTCCATCCTCGTCTCTCCATATGTTATCAATTTCCGCTTCTCTTTTTTCGATTTATTTCTTTTTTTTTCTTGCATTTGCTTGTGTTACTCCTCATTAATTTATACATTCTTTCTTGAAATTGAGCTAGTTTATTTTATACTTCATCACCAGTGGATTCTTTTTCATACATATTTTATCTCCAAATTTTCTGGAGTTTCATGAAAGTTAGCATGTCATTCATCAATTCGTCCTTATTTTCACATACTTCAGAGAATCCAAGAATGGCATCATCTTTTCTCTCCGTTTATATAATTCATCCTAATCGTCATTTCTATCTTCACTGCCTCATTCTAAACGTCTAGTCTTTCATTTTCTTCCCCGATCTTTTCCATGTTTTCCATCCTTATATTCCCCTTAGTTTTCCTTATTTTCTTCAAGTCCTCATCCTCTACTTAATTTCTCGTACTTGGGTTAGTTTGTTTTATTCATTGTACATCTCCAAACGCTCACAACAATTCTGCACTTAATAATAAATTATTTTATCCGAGTGTCGCAATATGTTTCTGCTGCTAATAAAAACAGGTCAAGTGAAAATGAAATGGCGTCTTTTTTCTGTGTAAGGTTACGACTAAACAAAAAAAAAACAACAAACTCATCATCGTCGCTCGCAAACCTTGTAGGAGCCCGCTCGTCTCGAAAAAGGCTATTTTCATTAATTAACGAAAAATAAGGCGCTAAAATCAACCTCCGTCGCCAGCTCGGGCTCTCTGCGCCGAGATAAACTTCGACCATTTACCGGAACAAAAAAATATCGGCCACTTTTTGTCGGCTTTTGTTCCAGGAGGAACTTTCCAACTTATCGCTGCTAAATTATTCAGCACCTGCTGGTTCGACACGAACCACTCGCAAAAAATGTAAACATCTTTCAAGAGCTGTCGGCAAATTTGATGTTATCGATGAAGAAACCGCGGTAATACAATACTGTTTCAAGGAAAATATGGTTTTTAGGAACAAAATTTATTATGTAAATATTCGGTGTCTTTAGGAAAGAAAAAACATATATATGTTTAATGAGGGTGTTAAAATAATCAATTGACTTATATAGAACATGTGTTTATATAATTTTCATTAAAATTAAACGAGTTTATTTGTAACTCCATAAATTTATATATAATGAATTGTTGTATGTAGCTGAGTTCACTTTATTTGGTTTAAGTTTAATTATTGATGATTTGCTATACCATTATTGACTTAATAAAATAAACTAATTAAATAAAAATAAATAAAATAAAAATAATACACGAAAAGTTGTCGTTACGTGTAAAGCAGCTTTCTAAAACTTTTGGAGTGATTTTTTTTAATATTTTCTTCGTCCATATTAATCACTT
This sequence comes from Rhynchophorus ferrugineus, assembly GCF_030347505.1. Lineage (NCBI taxonomy): Eukaryota > Metazoa > Arthropoda > Insecta > Coleoptera > Curculionidae > Rhynchophorus > Rhynchophorus ferrugineus. The sequence continues at coordinate 16,913,503 of NW_027472587.1, forward strand.
ACTTAATTAAACCTAGATAGCTTCTTTGTGAGATGTGATTTTGGTGATTCTTATAATTGTTTAAGGTCTGATACCCTTTTCTTTAAACAATCTATTTAGCGCTTTTTTATGATATCTTCACCGTAAATTATTGAGTGGTTGGTACACATTATAAATACCTTATTTCTTAATTTTCTTTTATCTATTTGTCTTGGTAGTATTTTTTGGGGGCATTTGCATAATAACTTAAGTTATGATACTCATTTCTTTATCATGTCTGATTTGAAATATTATAAACACTTAACTAAACCAGACCAAATTATAAATAATCTCCTTCTTAATTTTCTTTTATCTGTTTTTCTTAGTAGTAATTAAATAATCAAGATCTGGTAGCTGTAGTTGTTATATAATTCTTATTAATTATGCCGTAGTTCATTATGTATTGACTTCTGAAATAAATACTATAAAAATATGGTGTTAGTGCCTCTTAGAAACCTGTATTGTTTCTTTGTGATACTTGACGTGGTTATTTGCATAATTATTTTAAGTGTTGCTATGTGATTTGAATTTTTTTTATAAATATCTGACCAAACCAAACTAAACTATAAATCTTTTCATCCTTTCTTTTATTTTAGTATTACTTTTAGTACTAATTAATTGAATAACAAATTTTCGACGTACCCACTAAATGTATTCACTCTATAAGTGAAATGCGGTTTTATTGAAACATATTTCGATACATTAAGCGTTCCCAGCGGAACATTCCTCTTAATTTCGGCGATATTATAATTCGCGACCGCAAACGAATCAATAGCGAGGGCAGAAAAAAGTCGCAACGCTACCAAAGTAAAATACAACATTTTACATCAAATGCTAATCCAATTGAATAATCTCGAACTCAATTTCAAGCCATATTAGGCCTGAAATTTTTCGTTTAACGTCGAACGTCGAGTTTTTGCGGTCGTGGCGTCGCTCGCGTGATTGTAAAATTCGAAATTTGTAAGGAATTAGCGGTCTTTCGGAATGTCCGCATTCATCGATCGGTTCGGTTCACGATTTTGAATTGCAAATTGCCGACTTACCTTGCATTAATACAGTCGTTACGGAGTTTACCTGTTTCTTAATTTAGCTCATAATTGATACGTGGGAGTGATGAGGGGTTTATTTTTACGCCGGTTTTCTTTGTTCGCACAACTAATATGTACTTTGTAATTTTGCTACAGGGTGTTCAGGGTTACGTTTGGTTATTTATTACTTTCAGGGGTTTAACAATCTGTCCAGCGGGCAATAATTATTTCTTATGATAACTATTACAGGGATCTATAGCATGTTTGCCTAATTTTTGTTGTTTTATATCTTTTTAATTTTGCTGCAGGTTGTTCAGAGTTACAGCGTTTTGTAATTTATTACTTCCAGTAGTTTAACAATCTGTCCAGCGGGCAATAAGTATTTCTTATGATAACTATTACACGGATCTATAGCATGTTTGCCTAATTTTTGTTGTTTTTATATCTTTTTAATTTTGCTGCAGGGGGTTCAGAGTTACAGCGTTTTGTTATTTATTACTTCCAGTGGTTTAACAATCTGTCCAGCGGGCAATGAGAACTTCTTATGATAAATATTACACCATTCTACAGCATTTTTGCCTAATTTTTGTTGCTTTTATATCTAGAATAGAATACACATAAGAATTAGAACAAGATATAGTTCTGCATTTAATTTTTAATTAATTTTTTTGTTTATAAAAACATAACGAAATTCCATTTATGATTTATTTGTCTTAAAATAGACTCCAACTGTTTAAATATAAACAGTTTGACTTTTCCTGTGATGTTCAACAAAAGTTTCTTTTACTAACCTCCAAATATAATCCTTCATAATGCTTTCAGTGTACTGGCCTTGGTAACGCATATCAAATTCTATTATGTTTTAATGACAGAGTTCCCCTTGTTCTTCTGAATAAGCTCCCATGTCATCCTTAAGGGTATCTAAATAAGAATGTAATATGTGCATTTTTAGAGGCATTCCACATTTTTCGGAAATATTTTTTCTCTCTAGCTCTCTCATTTTCGATCAATGTGCATTAATATACAATGTTTTAATCACAGTTATTTCAATATTTATTTGGGTGTAGTTTCGGAAAAACGATTTTTGATAATTTTCTATTTTAATGAGTTTTTTTGAGCTCTTCTTAAATTATAATTAATTTTCTATGTTCTGTTGTTGAAGCTATAGAAGATTATGTAGAAAAGCATAATTAACTTTTAACTTATTTTGCAGTCTTTCATTGTCAACTTGAGAAATATATATATATATATATATATATATATATATATATATATATATATGTAATAAAAGTATTTCTGGCGCTTTCACTTGCTGCCACTTGTTTTATTTATACGAATTTTACGATCGAGATATTTACCATTATACCTTTTTGTTCTTTCGGTCCTGCTTTCTGCTGAGTAGTTTCCCTATTCTTCGGCCCTCCGGGTCTTAATTCCATTGCAGGAGAAATCAGAAAGGGCAGGACTAAATGACCGCCGTCACTCCCAACGGGAGCAACTATTTACCTCTAGGCTTTTTCCGAAAAGAAACACTCAACTATTCATTAGGAAAAACTTCCCAGGAGAACGTTTAGGCTACGTGGGAAGAAATTTACCGGGACTGGTGTTACTGCTAAGGGCGGTGCACTGCGTTCTTCCTGAGGGGCGGCGGGGCGTAGGAGTGAGGGGGAACGCGGGGGCAGTAACGTGTAACGGACAGGCTGATTTTTGATAGAGATAATACAGTACGTTGCCGGTTGGACTTGCGGGTGTGGCCGCAATAACACTTGTTTGTTGTTTTTTTTAATACAATGTGCCGGGCGATTATAAAACGATTCAATTTGGATTAATGCTCTAGGTTTTTAGATTATAGACACGATAATATTTAACCGGCTTTTTAAGTGCATGAGTGACAGATGATTTGTTCTTATTATATTTTTCAATAAACTCTTTTTAATGCTTGCATTTTATATAAAATAAATATGTGTATATATTGATAATTTTAGAAAAAACATGAGGATACATGAGGATATTAAATCATTCATATTCATATATTATTCAACAATTACAAGAATATTATTCCTTATTTATAATTTTCACAAACATATAACTGGATGAGGAATGAGCAGTTCCGTACAGGTTTCTGTGATGTCGATCCCTCATCGAGCACAGTTATTGGTATCAAAAAGAACTGAAGTCAAAACTGAAAAAACGATCTGAAAAATATAAGTGCACAAAAACGGAAGCTAATGATTTATACTTGTTAGAAAACATTTAGTTGTAAGTTAACTTGACCCATGATAACTCTGTATATCCAATAATAAAAAGCATAATGTGGCAAAAAAAATTCACTGTAATATCTCATAATAGACAAGTTTCAATTTCTGTTCGAGACATTTTCGACGTTAATCAAAGGCATGTCGGTTAAAAATCATTCCTGTCACTGCAGACAAATGTACGAGCAAAATCCATTGGGATATTTCATACTGATCCGGGCGCGCTTCCTGATCGGTCGACAGGAATTGGAACTATCCCGTTTTCGACCCAATTTCGTTTCATTCAAGCTATTAAGGGAGGGCTATATTTGGAAAAAATCATTATCGATTCTGACGATCTAAAATTAACTCTTCATTCAGAAATTATAGAAACATATCATTATTGATTAAAGTTGGAATTACTGATTAACGTTGCAGGAAATACAATGATTACGGTGAATTTATTAATGACTCTTGATGTTGTTAATGTCCGAATAGGAAATGGGCAACACCAATCAGCTAATAGAAACATCAATCAAAAAGCAAACAAAAAAGTTTACTATACCTATACTTCGATAAGTTTGGAGGTTCCTCAAGTAAATATAATTTAGAGGTTAGAAATATAGTAGCTCATTCTTCATTGACATTAACTTCACTGATTGAGTTTTGTAGTATGTGTAGCAGGAGGAGGAAAAGTAAAATGAAGGTTGAAAGGTTCAGCGACCTTATTTATCCATCGTTATCCAATAATACTATTTTCAGAGATAAATAAACTTGTCACTTTATTCTGTAGGTCTACTCTCATGTATAGTTCAATTAACTCATAGCCAGGTTCCTAACGACACTCACAAGAATATTTAATTTTTCCTCATACTCCGTCCAATATAACAGACAATGTACGTCATAGATGACGTGAAATATACTGCAACATTCAGTTTTTAAAAATGCCAATTCGCTTTAAATTCGGAGTGGATTTTTCGTTTTCATTTTACTAGTTAAAAAACACGTAGCCGAATCAATCTATAAAATTCGATTTGTGTTGGTATTGGAGGACCCTATTGTTAAATATCTTCATAATTCGTCAGAACGTAAGTGATAATAATTGGAAATTACAAGCCAACGTATCCAATCAATTATTTCATACAGGAACAAGATAAAGGTAAGTCAGTAAATGTAAGGTAAGTACTGATGCTATTAGTTAAGCATTCAGTTGTTGCAGTTTTGTTGAATATATGTGTGTTTCAACTGTACTTAATATTAAAATAAGTTAATCTAATAGGTTATAGGTTTTATTAAGTTACCGCTATATAAAATCGCGTCTAAAAATAACACTAACCTACAAACTATTGCTGCTGTATATTTAGCTGTAGTTTAAAACATTTTCATAATGTTTGCATTACATGTACTATACATTAATATTTTGTTATAGGTTAATACCAAAATAAAGCAGAAGTAAAATTTGATGCTGCAATATTTCGATATATTGACGTCATTCATTTTGATTACGTACATTGGATGTTTTATTGGATAAATTATGTTATTCAAATGTTAATAAATCTACAGTAAAAGGCGTAAAGTTACATAAAAGCTCATAAAAATAAATCATAAGAAAATGGCAATCATCCTCCTAAGAATTATGTTAGCAAAAAATCCCATTAGAGATTGATGATTAGAGAATGATAAAAAATTAGATAGGTGTTATCCTTTAGTTCAGCTGGTAAAATAACGCACGAACACTCCCCCCTCCCTGATAAGAACAGCGTCAGAAAATGTATTTCAGATAACGTTAAAAATATGGTTCATGTCCAGCGATATTTTCGGGAAAAGGTCAACCAAGAACACATAACGCGCCGTGCTCTCCGAAATAAAAATACCTTTTGTCGGATAATTGATTTTCTCCCAATTTTTCCGGACCCTTCTCACTAATCTGATTTTCCTCAGCTAGTGAGTGGCACATTGCTGAAAATGTATTTTTAACCTGTCTCGCTCTAATAAAGCAGATTCTTTCGGTAATCGCGCTAAAGGCACTGTCCCTTCTCTCCTCCAGTGCCCCCTTACGCGCCATCGACAAAAAATCAGACCCCTCTTACGCCCACGTCACGTTCTCTTCTGTCGCCTGTTCACTTGGCTGCTTCTCCAGGGTATACATTAAAAATCTTCAAAATTTTTGATAGTCTCAGGTATCATTTCCGCCATGTTGACTTTCTGTTTCTTCTTCGTGAGAGAACATTTAACATTGACTGAAATAACACTTTTGTTTTACTAATTGAAATATACTACTGTCTGCGGAAGGATTATATGGAACAAAATATAGATATCTTATAGTGAATGCCTGAAAAAGAATGTCTTCGAATACCAGTGGGGGCAGTAATTTTTTCTGTTAGTATATTATAAAATAAATATACCACAGACAAATAACACTTTTATTTAAGATGCTATTAAATACAATTTTAATTTTTAAATTTAGAAAAAATAACTTTGTAGCATGAGATGAATTTCAACATAGCTCTATATAAAATATATTTGTTTTTCTGGATATATTGCAGAGTTTATTTATTATCAACTAGGGTTTAGCTGGACTGGACTGATTGCTTAAAGTGTGTTCCAAGCTGTCCAAACTTAGAATTTATTCCAGAAGACATCCGGTCTTACCCAGCTTGGTTACTGGGTTGACTGAGTAGATTTTCCTTGACAGTTTTGTCTCCTAACTAAATCAAATGTATCAGATCACATATAAAAGTCTATTTCAAAGATTTCTTCATGTTAATTTATTCCCTTTCATCTCATCATTTTATTCTGAACAGAGATATTATTAGAATATAAGCGCTTATTAATCTTCGTTGGCATACTTGAAGGACACAATGTTAAAAAGACTTACTACATATATATGCCAGACATATAGATGTTTCTCTTGCACATTACCTACATCAAGGTCATACATTAACCAAATTAGTAAGTATATTGACTAGCTTGTTATTATTTACATAGTATATGTTACAACATCATTAAAATTTTCTAACACAGGAACAGACTTGAGTCTTGAAATTTTCAATAGGTCCGTCGTATAGATATGGTTGAATTTGGTCGAGAGCCTGGGATATATTAATTTTAAGGGCATCAATTTTCATGCTTTTAATATTTACGTTCTAAATGAGATATTTTTGTAAATTTTACACAAACATTTTTTTTCAAGTATATAGAGGAAAAACGTATAACAGGATCTTCAGAATAGTTTCAGTTCCGTAGTGTCGCTATTACCCATTTGCACATTCAAAGAATGCGAAAGAAAAATTGGAAATATGAAGGTATTACTTGAAAACTTAAAATATTCTCAATATATATAGAATATTTGCGTTGACATGAAAAACCTATCTATACTTAATAGATTGTAAGGAGAATATACCAAGTTCTGCCGTGTTTTTATATACAGAGTGGCTAGGTAGTAAAACGTTGACTACAAAAGGCACGCTTCACGTATGGAGTTAAAAGGGTGTATTCAGTGTCTAAATATATGTAGAGAGATGCCAAAAAATTCTGCCAATAACTTCATATAAACTCTTGAAAAACGTTGTAAAACCTATGGAAAAGTACAAGGAGTAGACTTTAATATTGAAATAAATTTTTTTCAAGTCAGTGACACGAAATTAAAAGAAGGACTTTTTGTAGGCTTGCTAATAGAAGAGGCTTATGACAGTATTTTTAATTTGGAACTGAACCGAGAAGAAATAGAGCTTGTCTATCTAAATGCATTCCTTGAACTCGCCCTTGGTGCTGTATCAGATGGGCATGGTGAAAAATATCACTAGGGTATGTTGTAAATTGGAAGATGCTACAACGGAAAAGCTTGAAAAACAATTTTTATCGAATTCTCTTGGTCTAATAACCATAAAACTCCAACTGAAAAATGAAAAGGAAAAAGAAACATCACAAAATAGCTTGAATTATAAAATGAGATAAATTTACGGACGATTTTATGGTTTACGACATAGTACTGTATACATTTTCGTAGTTGTTATTTTAAATATTTTGTCATAATTAAATATAGGATATATTTTCATGTGTGTTATTATGAACCTGTCTTCAGATAGCTACCTTTACACAACTTGCCTCAAATAATTGCAAAAGTTTTGTTAAATATATTATGGGTACAATTCATCACCCTCATTTATGGGAGCTAATGATCTTTCTGTCCGAAACTATGTGTTAAGAAGACTTCACTTGGTCATTAACTAAATAACAGGTACGACGTGTCCCCAGCCTAAATAAACACGACACTTTTTCGAAGATTTAGCGACGACGCGATGGAGAACCGACGGGGTCCGGGGGGCCGAGGGGTTGAGGGGTGTGTGAGGGAGCTCTCGTAGCGAACGAACAGAACCGTCAAGATGGAGAACGCTCGGAAAGTAAACAGGACACTCATGGGTCGATGTTGATATGGGACGTGGCGGATAATTGAGTAATTTTTCAACGCAATGTTGTCGGAGAAGGTCCCGACCGCTGCTCCGGGAGCTGGTCGGGGAATATTGTATATTTAACGTCGTTAAGAGGGGCACCGGAATGTTCTTTTTAGGTACCGAGGGTGGCAACGGCTAAATTGCTCTATATAAATTTTCATTGTTATTGTTAAGTGTTTTTCTTCATATCTATTATTAGTTATAATAGAGGGGACATCGGCGTTGTTCTCTTAAAGGCCGGACGAAATTGGTTTCGTACCGAGGCGGACGAGGATCCAATTGGTCTTAACGAAAACGAACGGTTCAGTAAATATAAATTTGGGAAGTAAATAATTCTTTCGAAGAACACGAGAAGATATAAAGACACGAGTGAAGCACAAAAAATAAGGAGAAATGGCCTTGTCTTATTTAGAAAGTTATCATCATTTTGGAAACATTTTTAAAAAGTTGTTTATTAAAAATAAAATCGAAAAATCTTGTTAATGAAAACACTTTCTATTATCAGCTGCTACAAGCTCCCATCTTGCCGACAAGAGATGATTTTCATGTCACTGTTTATATATCTAAAGTAGCAGGTCTCTCAAATAAAACCTTTTAATGTTCTTGTATTTCAATTCCTAAGTAAACCAGTTTCTTGTTCTTGTTGCTTGTCTTTTTTTTGAATTATCCTGATGGCCTACAGCCCTCTATTGGTAAATAAATGTCTTTCAAACTTCATCATTTATTAAGGTAATTTCTTGCCTTCATATTAATCAACATCATGACCTCTTCACAAAATTCATATTAAATAGCGGCTGTTTTCCTGGGAACACACTTCTCGAAGACAAATTTCTAAAAATTAATTCCGTCCCTATATATTTTTGATATTAAATTAATTAAGTTGCATGTAGAAAAATGTGCATCATGAATCTAAAAATTGTGTTTGTAACGAATTAATTCCAGTTTTTTCTGAAAGCTTTAATAGATTTAAAGTATCACATCTTTAGCAATATTTATTCTATGAAGCTATACTATGGTAATAATACAGAAAATATTCAAGATATAAAGATAGTTGGCTTTTGATCTTGTTTTGGCGTTTGAAGATGGAGTCTGCGTAAGATCATTATCGTTATGTATTGATTATTATTTGCAAAAGGCCCAAAATCAAACTATTTTTATCACGAGATTTGAAAGGTCGACAGTCCATCATCAACAACCTTATTGTGACTCATTAAAAAAAGTTTTGACACATATCTCATATAGTTAAAACCAAATACCATTTTCTCCAGCTTCTGCAAAAACCGCTTGAGTTGGTTTCAATAAAGATTTATAAGAATCAATGGATTGGCCTTCTATTTACAGAAAAATTCTGTAGTGGCAGAATGGTGGTTATACCAGAAAAGTTCCAAAGCTCATCAAATAGAACGCCATCTCCATAATTAGTTCAGTGATATGATGGTTACCAGTGAGCGAATCATCCAGATTATCATCAAATGATATCCGAGATCAATATCCTTAGGTTGTTAGGTCCACGTGCTTGTTGGTTAGTTGTCGGTGCTGGCACCACGCGAGTGTTCAACATCTGCGATAATATTTTTATGCATTTATTAGGCCGCCATTGTAAGATATAAAATTCAAGACACTTTAGCAATCGCTGCTGGCGATGGAGGTGGTAACATGACAAAGTTGATTTAATGGAGTCATGCACTATGAGTTATATTATAATTCAAAGCAGTATGATTAAAACATCTTTATATTATACCCTATTGCTTGATATTTGAATAAAACGTTTTACAGCTCGCAATTTATCACAATTTTGTTTTATATACTGCTACTACTGAATAAATGTAACTTTTATAATGTGGCGTTTTATTTGTCTTTTTTCTCCCGACCGGGGTAGGGAGGACTGGGGGGTGTTTCGTGGCGGTTTCGAAATTACAACAACGTTTGTTATAACCCGGCAATAAAAATGGATTATATCCCGAGCGAACACGTAAACCAGAGAGCTGTTTGTATTATTTTACACGCAGAAAAACTTAAATAACTAAAGTTAATGATAGCGTACACATAATATAGGTGACTCTGTTCGTTCGCGTTTTCGTATGATTATTGTGTAATGTCATGACAGAGTATAATAACGCGGCGGACGGTGGATGTGTATCACCGTTTAACCGCAGGTTAGATTTGTGCCGCTTGCCTTTTCGATCCCCTGGAGAAGTGGGAACGTCTGGCTTTAGCGTGAGTCGGGTTGCCAGCTCTTGAAATGTTTTATTTTTGTTTGTTACTTTATGTTTATCATTTTGCGGGGAGACGACTTAAAAGATAAAATTACTAAGATTTTTCAACCTATTAAATAATTGGTATCTAATAGTTGAAATCTAAAGTTTACAAATACCTGGAGAGTATTTTTGAAAGTATTTTCAATATAATTTTAAAATTTGATTTTGAGTAGCTTAAATTTAAACAATGATAAATAGATAAAAATAACACAGTCTATGTAAAAAAGATGCTCAATAAGGTGGTAATATCTATTTTATGTAATTTTCAGTAGTTTAAAACATATTGAGTAAAATGTGATTTTGAAGGAAATTTGATGAAATCCTATATTTATATATATCTTGAGAAGAGTTAAATAAACTCCGAAAATAATGGTTGTTTATAAATAATGTATTTTTAAAGCTCATTTTTAATATAATGTACAAGTTTGCTGTCATTTGGTGACCAAATAACTTTTTGCAATTTTTCCATATATATACTCAGGAAAAATTGTAATTTTTAGCCATTTTCGAAGTTGTCTTCGTAGCTTCAATTTAAACGATGTTAAATAGATTAAAATAACAGAATCTATGTAAAAAAGCATGCTCAATAAGGTGGTAATATCTATTTTATGTAATTTTCAGTAGTTTAAAAAATATTGAGTATAATGTGATTTTGGTGGAAATTTCATTAAATCCTAGCTTTATAGATTTCTTAAGAACAGTCAAATAAACTCCAAAAATAATGGTACTATGTGTTTTTAAAGCTCATTTATAATATAATGTACAAGTTTGATTTCATTTGTTAACCGAATAATTTTTTGCAATTTTTCCATATATATACTCAGGAAAAATGTAATTTTTAGCCATTTTCGAAGTTGTGTTTGTAGCTTCAATTTAAACAATGTTAAATAGATAAAAATAACAGAATCTATGTAAAAAAGGATGCTCAATAAGGTGGTAATATCTATTTTATGTAATTTTCAGTAGTTTAAAACATATTGAGTAAAATGTGATTTTGAAGGAAATTTGATTAAATCCTATATTTATATATATCTTGAGAAGAGTTAGAGAAACTCCAAAAATAATGGTACTATGTGTTTCTAAAGTTCCTTTTTAATATAATGTACAAGTTTGGTTTCATTTGGTGACCAAATAATTTTTTACAATTTTTCCATGATATATACTCAGGAAAAATTGTAATTTTTAGCCATTTTCGAAGTTGCCTCTGTAGCTTAAATTTAAACAATGTTAAATAGATAAAAATAACAGAATCTATGTAAAAAAGGATGCTCAATAGGGTGGTAATATCTATTTTATGTAATTTTAAGTAGCTTAAAACATATTGAGTAAAATGTGATTTTGAAGGAAATTTGATGAAATCCTATATTTATATATATCTTGAGAAGAGTTAAATAAACTCCAAAAATAATGGTACTATGTGTTTTTAAAAGTCATTTTTAATATAATGTTCAAGTTTGATGTCATTTGGTGACCAAATAATATTTTGCAATTTTTCCATATATATACTCAGGAAAAATTGTAATTTTTAGCCATTTTCGAAGTTGTCTTTGTAGCTTCAATTTAAACAATGTTAAATAGATAAAAATAGCAGAGTCTATATAAAAAAGGATGCTCAATAAGGTGGTAATATCTATTTTATGTAATTTTCAGTAGTTTAAAACATATTGAGTAAAATGTGATTTTGAAGGATATTTGATGAAATCCTATATTTATATATATATTGAGAAGAGTTAAATAAACTCCAAAAATAATGGTACTATGTGTTTTTAAAGGTCATTTTTAATATAGTGTTCAAGTTTGATGTCATTTGGTGACCAAATAATTTTTTGCAATTTTTCCATATATATACTCAGGAAAAATTGTAATTTTTAGCCATTTTCGAAGTTGTCTTTGTAGCTTCAATTTAAACAATGTTAAATAGATAAAAATAACAGAGTCTATATAAAAAAGGATGCTCAATAAGGTGGTAATATCTATTTTATGTAATTTTCAGTAGTTTAAAACATATTGAGTAAAATGTGATTTTGAAGGAAATTTGATGAAATCCTATATTTATATATATCTTGAGAAGAGTTAAATAAACTCCAAAAATAATGGTACTATGTATTTTTAAAGGTCATTTTTAATATAATGTTCAAGTTTGAGGTCATTTGGTGACCAAATAATTTTTTGCAATTTTTCCATATATATACTCAGGAAAAACTGTAATTTTTAGCTATTTTCGAAGTTGTCTTTGTAGCTTCAATTTAAACAATGTTAAATAGATAAAAATAACAGAGTCTATATAAAAAAGGATGCTCAATAAGGTGGTAATATCTATTTTATGTAATTTTCAGTAGTTTAAAACATATTGAGTAAAATGTGATTTTGAAGGAAATTTGATGAAATCCTATATTTATATATATCTTGAGAAGAGTTAAATAAACTCCAAAAATAATGGTACTATGTGTTTTTAAAGGTTATTTTTAATATAATGTTCAAGTTTGATGTCATTTGGTGACCAAATAATTTTTTACAATTTTTCCATATATATACTCAGGAAAAATTGTAATTTTTAGCCATTTTCGAAGTTGTCTTTGTAGCTTCAATTTAAACAATGTTAAATAGATAAAAATAACAGAGTCTATATAAAAAAGGATGCTCAATAAGGTGGTAATATCTATTTTATGTAATTTTCAGTAGTTTAAAACATATTGAGTAAAATGTGATTTTGAAGGAAATTTGATGAAATCCTATATTTATATATATCTTGAGAAGAGTTAAATAAACTCCAAAAATAATGGTACTATGTGTTTTTAAAGGTCATTTTTAATATAATGTTCAAGTTTGATGTCATTTGGTGACCAAATAAATTTTTGCAATTTTTCCATATATATACTCAGGAAAAATTGTAATTTTTAGCCGTTTTCGAAGTTGTCTTTGTAGCTTCAATTTAAACATTGTTAAATAGATAAAAATAACAGAGTCTATATAAAAAAGGATGCTCAATAAGGTGGTAATATCTATTTTATGTAATTTTCAGTAGTTTAAAACATATTGAGTAAAATGTGATTTTGAAGGAAATTTGATGAAATCCTATATTTATATATATCTTGAGAAGAGTTAAATAAACTCCAAAAATAATGGTACTATGTGTTTTTAAAGGTCATTTTTAATATAATGTTCAAGTTTGATGTCATTTGGTGACCAAATAATTTTTTGCAATTTTACCATATATATACTCAGGATAAAATGTAATTTTTAGCGATTTTCAAAGTACTAAGTAAAAAAGGATGCTCAATAAGGTTGTAATATCTATTTTACGTAATTTTCAGTAGTTAAAAGAGTAGTTATTATTTTGGGGACCAAATAATTGTTTAAAATGTATCCTTATAGAAATATTCCTGAAAATTTGTTATTTTTGAACTTTTCTCTATACCACAAATTAAAAAAATGGTCTAAATTAATAAATAAATAATATATAATAAATACATAAATATATCCTTAGTGCAGTTTTTAATACCTACTAAAACCTACCTGATCATATAAATATAGATAAATGGCTCAGTTTTAGTTCGTTTGAAAACCTACCTTTTTACAGTTTTACGTTTACATAGTCAGGAAATTTTCCCATTTTTTAACATTAACTTTTGTGTGAAGCTTATTAGCTGAAGTTTTGAATTAATGTTTAAAATAAATAATTTCTGGTTTTAATTATTTACGATGCTCGTTTATAGCAGAGCTGCATATTCTAGAGTATTTTTTATTACTTTAAAAAATTCTACAGAAATAGTTTTCTTTGGAAACTTCATATATAGTGTTTGTTTACAAAACTCATAGTCATTCCTTAGTTTCAAACTATTTGAAAATTGGTTAATGCAGAGGACATCTAAAGTGAGTTCGCTGTCTTCCTCATTAACTAGATACTCATTATGAGGCAACAAGCGCTATCTATTATATGAAACATTGCGTAGCGTTCAATTACTGCTACATCCGCTAGTATATTTAACAGATGAATGGCTAAACATTCCGGTCCAAGGTAAATAGCTGCTGTAACTCCCTATTAATAATTTGTGGTTAATTAAGTGGGGCCGTATTAATTGTCTAGTTAAAATTTCACAAGTACGTTTTCCATATTTGCACCTCGAACCAATTACCAACTAATAAAAAACTCGAGCGTCTTCGTCCGCCAATAAATCGATAGCTCGAAAAACTTTATCTCTCTCTCTCTCTCTCTCTCTCTCTCTCTCTCTATATATACATATATATATATATATATATATATATATATATATATGTATGTATGTATTGGGAGGATCCATAAAGGTAAATTAGTTTAATCTCGATATACTCGCTCGGCCAGCTAGTCAAGATCTATATGAAATGCATATGAATGTCGTTCTCGGCATTTTGTTCGATATAAAATCGTTAAAAGTTTGGTCGTTTAGTTTAATAAGTTGAAGCTTGCTCAAAATCTCATAGTTGTCTATTAATAGATAACAGTTAAGCTAGTGCCACCGTGGCAGCTTCGAGGAAGGAGGCTTTAGAATTTTATTTTTACCTTTAGACTAAGATAATGGTAGGTAATATTCTATACAATGAGTATTCTCCTACGCCAGGCTAGCTTAAGAAGATTTTTTAGCTTTCTTCAGAAGTAACAGAAAATTTGAAGTCCAACGCTATACAAAATGCAGCTATTGTGAAAGGGGGGATATCACCAGGTATCTCCCTGGCATAAAAGTGTGGAGGAGGCCAAGAAGAAGAAGAAGAAGAAGAAGAAGAAAAAGAAAAAGAAGAAGAAGATGCTGACCAGCTCCGATTACATAGATGTATCGAACTAACTACAAACTAATAAAAACTCGAACGTCTTTGTTCGCGAGGCAATCGATACCTCAAAAAACTTAATTTTATACTCTATCTCTATATATTTTGGGAGGATCCATAAAGGTAAATTATTTTAATCTCGATTTACTCGCTCGGCAAGCTAGCTAAGATCTATGCATTGCATACGAATGTCGTTCACGACTTTTCGTTCGATATAAAATCGGATTAAAACCGTTAAAAGTTTGGTCGTATAGGTGGAAGCATTTATGCGCTATAAAGAAGTGACTTGTAATTTTCCTGGAACTATAAACTTGAGTAAAATCCCGGTAGAATATTGACTATTAAAAATTAAAACAATAATATGATACTGTTCTAACCTCATTGCAATAATTATTTGTTTTGTAATTACACCGTGACTACGTAATTACAAATACTCGCATCATAGAGCAGATAACTTATCTTACTAATACACGAATATGTTAATCAGGCCCTGGGATAACATTTACTTATGGTTAGTTAAATGTTGGCCTGGTTGAGATTTTTATTATAATTAATTACTGTATTACAAATTTTGCCATTCTCCTTATAAATATATTTCAGTATTCAGAATCCACTGTCTCGCTCACTTTGCAAATATTCCCACAACTACTCTGAGCTCAATAGGCGTCGATTCTATACTTTTCTATCAAGTTTATGTCATACTAATTCGACAGAAGGGACATCTAGTGATTGTAATTGCCTATTTCGTTAATTAACAAATGTCTTGGATTCATGTTTGCCCTAGGGCCACTTTCCTCAACTTTAACAAAATTTCGGCCATGTATATACACTCCAGAAGGAATAGTATTTCGCAAAATTACTTTCAGATTGCCTCCTTCATTCATTTTTCTATCAATTTTTTGTTCGGCACACAAGAACGTGGCTATTTTATCTGGAATTTGGGTTCCATCGTCCAGCATTTTTCCATTTTTTCCAGTTTTTGCGTATGTATGCCCGTTTCTGTATATTTCTCTTATGGGGATCTGCATCTCTTTTTAGCTGTTACATTAATCTCAGGACACCAGACAGTAAACATCTCTTTACAGTTTTACAAAACGATGTTCTCCACACTTTTTCATGAATTTGGAGCTTTGGTAATATATTTTGTTTATATTTAGATCACATTGGTAATTTAAACCAATAGTTAATATGGCTCCACTTATCTATTCAAGTCTAATCTAGCAGTTCAAATCCACGTACACACAAACCAACCTCATGACAATGTGAAATAACTTTTGTAAATTCCAAACAGTCAATAAAAAGGAGCAGTCTGAAGCTATTTCAGCAAAAAACAGGGTTTATTTCCATAAAACCAGCAAATAAATGAAACATTCATCTACTACTATACATTTTAATCAAGAAGATTCCCAGTTGGACGGATAGCAGCTGATAAAATCCGTTCAATACGACTAACATTTTAAAGTCACCGTGTAAGTTCATAAAATTGTTGGGCTGGACATGGTTTTTTGTCATTAGCTATTTTGAGAAGGACAATAAAATTAATTGTGACTATTAGGTGGTACTATTGGATCTAGTGGGTACAGAAATTAAGAAACAGATCAGTCAAGTGGCAAAAAGTACTGTTTAAGTATTTAGTTGCAATTATACCATATTTTATCACCACATGAACCTTCTCTGGACTTTCACAAATACTTTAAAATGATAATTGGCTAAATCGGTGCAGTCGTTTTAGATTTTTAGCGAGACTAACGAACAACAATTAATTTCTTATATATGTTATATGGAAGATTGTTCGATTGTTAAAGTCGTCTTCTACCTAAAGTCTTTTTGAATCCAGAATTCTGTATTTATCAAAAAGCATTGAGACAAAAGAAACAAAACATTGGGTAGGAGTTAACTAATGAGAAAACCGCGAAAACTTTCGAGAAATTTCTCCGGGATCAACACAAAGATACCGACCGAGAAAAGTGTATTACGAGAAGCAGTTTGTCTATTAAAGTTATTCAAATATTTCCGACCATCATTCCCAAAGACTGCGAGGGAGAGAGAGAGAGAGAGTGAGCATCCGCGAAGGCCCGCATAAAGTAAGGAGAGCTTTTTCGTTTTATCTCAAAGTCTTAAATTCTTGTTGGCTTATCTGCGAAGGGCTATTGATGGAATCTCGCCGACGTTCGAGTTAAAAAATATCGTACGGTCTTGCAGCTCGCTCGCCCGCCTCGCCAGCTTTATGCTTCGCAGTTTGGCCTTTAAATAAAGTTAGATATACATTGGCCGTTCAATCTTGTTTATTACCGCTAAGAAAACATTTCCAACGTTGTATATCTTGGCCGGCCACAATAGATATTGGCTAGATAAATAAACCGGGTGTTTTTCGTTCCGAAATAAATCGCACGAGGTTAATTAAGAATGAGACCAGCGAAGGTTTTAAAATTTTCTCGACCGAATGACTTTTCCATGCTCCCAGATTCAGAAGGATATATAAAGAAGATTTTCACTAAATTCTAAGTAAATCTCTTAGGCATAAGTTGATATACCTGGGCAGTTTGATTTAAAAAGCGTTTCACTTCTCAACTTGATTTCCTCTTAACTCAGTCCATTTGGTCCAGAGCTTTCTCAACTTTTTTGTCCCCTCTAAATAATATGTTTTCTCAATGCCTTCAAAATAGGCGTTTATTTGTGTAATTGCCTCTTCATTTGATACAAATTTCTTACCACCTAGCCATTTATTCAGATTTAAAAACAGAAAATAGTCACACGGGCCCAAATCTTGAGAATATGCTGGATGGGGTTATATATATGGGTTTTTTGCAATGGTGACTTGCCTCTATGGAAGAAGATCTGTGTACAACTTCTAAATAATATTCGCCCATGTTTGTTTTACTTCTTTCAAGATAATATATTTATTATATTAATATTTACAAAAACTGTGGCCGATCGAGAATTAGGCCTACATTGGTTCATCCGGGGAAACCCATCAGTGCTTATGAAGGCTCCCTTCGTTTCAGTGTTTTTTTTTTGATAAAAACTGA
Source organism: Rhynchophorus ferrugineus (assembly GCF_030347505.1). Taxonomy (NCBI): domain Eukaryota; kingdom Metazoa; phylum Arthropoda; class Insecta; order Coleoptera; family Curculionidae; genus Rhynchophorus; species Rhynchophorus ferrugineus. Next base: position 16,931,327 of record NW_027472587.1, read on the forward strand.
TGCTTAATCTGCACTTGAAAAATATTCATTTCATTCATTCATTTTGTTGAAATTTGAGTTGTCTGCTATGTGAAATGGATGTGAACACACAAACACAATTATGCAGCTTGCTCAAAATCTAACAGTAGTCTATTAATAGATAATAGTTAAGAGCAGAAGTAATAAATTTAAAGTTACTGCTCGGGAAATTCAAAAAATGACTGCCTTTTTATACTGACCTCGTGCCATGTCGATTAAATTGGAAAAAGCAGCATTTAGACTGATAATGGTACTTAATATTCTATACAATGTGTTTTCTATTACATCTGGCTAGCTTAACAAGATTTTTTAGCTTTCTTCAGAAGTAGAAAAAACTTTTAAGTCTGAGTAGTCCAACGCTGTACAAAATGCAGGTGTTGTGGAAGGGGGATACTACCACGTATCTTCCTGGCATACAAGTGTGAAGGAGGGCGGTAGGAGTCAGACAGGCATGGAGGCCAAAACTTAGTTTGGGCTTAAGCGCCATGAGAAGAAGAAGAAGATGCTGACCAGCTCCGTTTATATGGATGTATTGAACTATTAATAGAAGTATTTAACCCCGAGACATCAGGATCGAAAAACCGCAATACGTTGGAATTACTGATGAAGTTATTTTTGTTATCATGTTTTACACTTTGCAGAGCAAATGTCAGCAAATTCAACTCGTTTTAATCTTTATAGCGATGTTATCTCCGGGATCTTTGTCGAAGCGACAGTCCATCAAAATGTAACGTACGAATTTGAACACCATTATAAATTAACAGACAGAAACAGCGGGAATAGAATCGAGACCGAACAAAACCCGTCATATTTTTTAATAAAGTCGAAACGTGATGGCTTCCTCATACCGCCACGTAAAAAATTCGAAGCCCCACCTCACCCCCATACCGGCAACATCGGCGGTGAAAAAATGAACGCCCCTCCCTCCTCTAGCGCGGTCCGAACAGATTTTCGTTTATCAGACACGTGTTGGCCGAACGGGCAAAGGCTTAGGACGTCGAGGATTTGGCCGGATACGGCCCGTCGGGCACGCCGTTATTTTAATATTGATACAATTAAGTCGCCCCGCGTCCATTTCTGGTTATTAAATTTCTGTCAAAGATACGGTCATGAATTTTTCATTCGGGTTATTTTTCGCGCGGCGCCTTCACCATTGCACCGTCCGCTCGCCCGTCGAAGTGTAACGTTCCCTTGTTTTTTTCCCGTCTTTCGGTTCGGTACGTGTCGGAGGGCGGGGGTGCATAAAATTAAAGCGTACCGTCGTCCGGGCGTCCGTTTTTTTTCGGTTAAATTAAGTCGGGTTTACGGATCGGCTACAAGAATTTGATTTTTGAGTAGAGAGCTCAGGTCCCGACAGATTGCGACCGTTACGAATGATCTGGGGTCATGTAATTTTAATTAAACAGGTCTAGTTCTGCTCACATTTTTTTTGCGATATTTTTATCGTCTCTTGAAACAACTTGTGTTATAGTAGATGTCTCAATGCTCTTGAAACATCTACCATACAGGGATATCATGGGTTTATTAACATTTTTCAGCTGGAATATTTTCCAGGACAGTACAAAGTTGCTCAAGTTGTAATGGTGCCCAAATCGACCAATCCAGCAATAGACCACCGGAAATGGTCTCGTATAGCCCTATGAGCCTCCTACCAGTAACTTGTGAACTAACGAAATCAAAACAAGAGTTAGGGGGATAGGAGACGCAGAAGAAGCAAGTATACAAATCGATAGGCTAAAATAGAACAAGTAAACCTATTCAAGTATCTGGGTATGGAAATCGGAAATAACGGAGGCCAGGAGATGGAAATGAATGCCAGAATTGGAAAGACCATGAATTTGTACGTACGCTGTAAATAAATAATACATTAACGAACAGGAAATATAGAGCAACATTGAAATAGAAATGTACAAAATCGACTTGATGCGTGAGTATTGTCAAAGGGAGATAAATATAAGATAATGATAAAAGTAAGATAAAACTTATAAACTGGGAAATGGTTTTAAACACAAAGACCATTAATTTATTTAAAAACTAGTTTCTTTTACGGAAAGAACAAGATATTCATTGAATAGCGATACCAAGCGAGATTGAGGGTTTTTATCTATTAGAAGACAGACTAATCCGTTCACTCCTTTTAAGGAATGGTTTTCCAAGTTTTGGTCTAAGAAACTTAACTGCTGCAATCCACATTAGGTGGCCGTACACTCCGAACTAGAGGATTTTATTCGAATTCCAGTAATGTATCTTAATTCTCAGCAACATCAGTCCGTCTTTGGGGGCCTTACACCTTGAACTGTGATGCAGGCGGACTAGCTATGTTTTTCAAAATTTGAATGTTTCTTACTCCGAATAGTATATGGTTAGCGGTCTTTGACTATCTTCAGTCCTCCTTTTAAACGAATGCCAATTGAACATTAACCTGTTTTTTTTTTGATAATTATATAACATATCTAATAATAGGTCTCTAAAACTGGTTTGAAAACATTGTACACTAACATACTTTTTACTCAATTTATTAAGATTTTATTTTTTATCATTATGAAGCCTGTACAAAAGGGGCATAATTATCTCGAATGAATTACGGACTTGTGGGAAACCACTGGATCTTGTGATCGATCAATATAATTGACTGAATGTTGACCCAACAACTAGAATAACAATTCGTCGAGCCCTCAATAGAAAATCGCTTCGAATTCATTAAATGCAGGAACCGGTAAAGCACCGGCCAGTTATCTATCGAATTATATCTTTGATGCAGCGCTCAATTTATTTTAATGAAACCCTTTCAGCGGAATTAAAACTATTGTCCGGCGGATGGATCGAATGAAACCCGGATTTTTTTCCGGGACATCGAGCGCGTGATTCACGCCCTATTTGACAGTTATTTAAATCCATTTTAAAGAGCAACAGTGCGCCGCTAACGGAAGGCAAACAGATTGCGGCACCGACGAACAATTTGTTTAATGTGGTGTTTGGTCGCCTGGCCGGCCGTACGCGGGTGCCGCGTTTAAAATTCATTCGGACAAAAAAGCACCGTCCATTGCTAGATGGGAAATTATATTTATCGAGTGTAACCTACACCTGTGTCGCGCCATGTATCATATCGAAATTTACGCGTGAAATAACGAGACTGCCGTTGTAAAACCTTTTTGTAGTTTTGCCGACATAATATACGCTTTCAAATATATAAAACATTCTCCAAATTAACTTGTAAAGGGTGTTTTTTCATTCATTCGTGCGAGTGTGAAATGACTCTCATTACTCATCCCTAACTGCTTTTCAACACAGTAGTGGATGAATAACGGGAAAAGTCTTTAAAAAGAGATATGGCGTTCAATATGATGCTAGACAATTTTTGCTACATTCACTGATAGAGACGTTGAGGTGTACAGCATTCTTCATGGTATAGTTAGCACTGAAGAACCATATAGCTTGGGAATTAATGACGAAGAGACCAAAGTATGGATAACTGACGGATAGCCAGCCAATTTAAACTTACACGGGATCCAGTTAAACAAGTGCAGGAATTTGGGACCAGTAATATAGGCGAAGAAAGTGGTATCTACCGCCGAAATAACGGATCAATTGAAAAGTCACCGGCCTACCATAGTAAAACACATTTTTTTGCCAAAATTGATTTGTTTTATTCAACATAATTCCCTTCAGCGGTGATAAACTCGGCATCAAGCTAAGTTTTTGCTTTAACTGTATTTTTTCCCTTCAAAAGGCAATATTTTATCAGCACGCGAAAGGAATTTCCGACACTAATGATTCGTCAGCTGTCAAATTTATACACGTATCTTTTGAGCGTGAGGGCTAACTAAAAACTATACTGATTTAATTCTAGTAGCGCCATCTATGTGTCAGGCTGGGGACTTTTCATTACTTTTTCATTGCATTTTCTTGCTGGAGTTATTCTAAGATAGTTCGTGCGAAAATAAGAAATATTCCAATTATGACTTTAAAGACAAAGATAAAATCTCACTCTTTAGATCGCTTATCTTGCCAATCCTGTTCTGTATGATTCCGAGACTTGAACACTGTTAGCGTTTAACATAACCAATATGATATGTTAGGGTGTAATCATTGATTGTGTTCTGGTTACTATATTTAGAATGGAAATATATCGAAAGGTCTTCCTGCAAGGTTTGATATTGATAAGGCATAATTATTTTGAATAAACTTACATAATTACGATCTTTTGTTACAAATCTTGGGGTGGTTGGGATTTTGTCAACGCCAATTTGTTTACCTGAAGTCAAGAAAAAATATATTGGATAATGGCACAATAGTCTTATGAATAGTATTCATAACTTAAACTATTAGACGATCAATATTTGGTTATATATATTTATATGTTGCGACAATTTCGATAAAATCTGCAATGATTTATACAAAAATCTAGAAATTGTTAATATAAAGCATATTTTTGAACTTATATTGCTTCGTGATGGCTGCTAAAGCTCTGCTCGATTCACAGGCTGACTCATCAGTCGACAATCTTGGTATTTGCTATAGGTTGGAACCAGCCTAGATATTCCCGGTTTTAGAATAACAATTTTAAAATTAAAACACTAAAATAAACCCACAGTTTGAATAGGTGAATTGTCCTTTGTTATGAAAAAAGAAATAAATGGTATTCGATTAAATTGAATATTTCATTAAAAACGATTTTTGGTGATATGTGGTATGAGATAAAAAGAAAAATTGGTATAGAAACCAATATATCAATGCCTCGTCTCCAAATAATTTTTTTTAACTTCAGTCTGTAGACTGAGAGAAGAAAAAAGAAAATGCGACATTTGGCAAGTAGTGATAGTTGTTGCCTATCTGCCATTGTTTTAATTTAATTGGTGGTCTAGACAAATCAATTCCAGACAAATATGGTGGTTGGTCACAATAATTAATCGGTTTCTTCCTAGGCACCATCATTTAGGAAAAAATCTCACGACACAACAAGAAACATAAATGCATCTGACACGATGATATAAGAACTAGTAATGGAGTATATATATTTACTATTTGAGGATTAGTTTATCAAAAAATTAGCATAGCCGCTCATCCAGCACATACTCTCACATAGTACGATCACTGTTGATGAGGTCTTATCTTTATAGAATGTATGTGAGTGTTTCTGTTATTTAAACTATGTATTATGTACAATTGGGAGGACCGTTTTTGTCAGATACCTTAAAAGTTCTAATTCTAAGGTAAATTTAGGGCAAGTTAAAATATACTTTTGTTTTTATCACCCAAAAATACATATATTTCGAGAAAAATATCATCCGTGAGGTGAAAAATTGTATTAGCTTCTCCATATATATGGTATTAGCATGGTAGCTCATCTAGCACAGACACATGGGTTTTTATTCTTACAGGAAAAAGTTCATTTTTAATTTTATTACGGATATGCCCTCGTGGGACATAAAATAGAAAAATCTAAAATGAAAATTCAATCTTCTCGAACAAACGACCGAAGATGTTTAAAACAACACGGTCCATCAGGAACAGATGTCGAATCGTGCTCCTGCGGCCCGTAAAATTTGTATTTATTAAAAATGCTAAGTGGGTTAGTGCTCCCGAGCGAGGAACACACACACACACACATATATATAAGAGCGTGGCATTTCATTTATCAAAAGGCACGTGAAAACAGGAACGCAGATCGGAATATCGACTGGCGAACATTTCCACGTTCAAAACCCTGGAAAATGCAAAGGGAAATGTGAGTGTAAAGGCCAGATTTGATTTAATAAAGACGAACGGGCGAAGAGAGCGGCGCGGGGGAGGCCTGTTAGGCAAGTCGACGGGAGAAAGCGAGAAGGAGAGAGCGGCCAGAGAAAAGTCCCGGCGGTAGACACGCGTTCATTTATCTCGGTTGAAACATTCGCCGCATTCGCACATAAATATAGATATAAAACTGGGAATAAATTCGGGCATAAATAAAGCTTTGTAGAGTAATTCTTGGAATAAACGATGGAATAATTTCATTTTCGTAGGTTCCGACAGGAATCGAGTGAACGGGCGGCGGAATCTGAGCGAAGATTGGAATTTATTCTCGAGAAATTTCTATTTCTTTTCCTGAGAGATAACCGAATCCGTTTTCTTGGTCGCGACGTCTTGCCAATTTTTTTATCATCTGCGGTTGACTGTTCATTTTATACGAATGCGATTCTATTGGATCCATGCTCAGGATCAAGGATATAGCTAGCTGTTTGTATACCCGCAATTGTTTGCCTTAAAATTACCTCTTATGCTTAGCTGATAAATACTGGGCCTCCGGGTCACTATACACCTCTCATCATCTCCGTGTCTGTTGAAAAGAATAAAACCCATCATAGAGAGAACACACCTAATACCAACACACGAGTTTGGGTTTATTAACAAGCAATCAACAATTGGCCAGATCCACAGAATAACAGATGTTATTAAAAAAGCCTACGAAAGTAAAAAAGTATACTCAGCTCTATTTTTAGATATAGCACAAGCCTTGGATAAGGTTTGGCATGAAGGCCTTGTTCATAAACTACAGAAAATGTTACCAAAACAACACACAGAACTATTAAAATCATACATTACAATCAGAATGTTTAGAGTCAAACAGGAAGAAGCTTACTCTACAATAAAAGAAGCTAAAGCAGGTGTACCATAAGGAAGTGTACTGGGACCAATACTTTTTTATTTGCTGATGATACTGCGATTATAGCTGTCGGAGACAATAGTGAAGAAGCCTCACGAAAATTACAACAGGCAAGTGACAATATAAATAATTGGATACAAGCTTGGAAAATAAGAATTGATAAAAGTAAATCTGTACATGTGCAGTTCACCTATAAATAGACCGTACAAACACCAATAACATTAAATAATACTATCGTTCCACATAGCAACATCGCTAAACATCTCGGAGTGAATCTCGATGCAAAACTTCGCTGGAAGGAACATATAAAGAAGAAAATAAAAGAACTTATTTACTTATACTGAAACTTATATGGACATATGGAGTTCAATAATGGGGATGATAAAATAAATATTTTTTGATAGTCTTATCTTTTGACTTTTGAAAATGAGCGGCTTCTTGCCGTTCTTAAATATTCTGCTGCAATTTTTGTTCAAATTATCACAGGTTAATGAAAACATCAAAAATCGAATGAAACTATAACAAAAGTTATACAGCCTTTAGTTATTACATTGTATAATAAAAATGGCATTTTTAAAAACTGAGAATATTTATGTTTATTTTGGATAACATTTTAATATAGATTTTCGTTTCTATCACCCGAAAATAGATGTATTTTTCGAGATTTTTATTTTTATGTGAGAGGTAAAAAAAGTTAGCCAGATTTTCCATATATATAGTCGAGAAATTTTGAGATGTTTAATTATTTCGAAAATGTTTAGTTGTTATTTACGTTCAAGCAATAATAGTTTAATGAAAACTGGAGGACTAGTATATAATTCTCCGCTGAATCGAATGGCAGAATAATAATTTTATACAACGTTCAGTTTTTACACTTTATAATATAACGTATTTAAAAATTGAGAGCATATCTGGAGTTTACCGAGATATTGGGAGTTTATGTCACGTATCATAAAAGAATACATTCTAGAGCAATTTGACATGTTTTTTCATTTCTCCTGTACCAAAACACATATATTTCAAGAGTTTTATGTCTGTCCGGAAGATAAAAAAAGTTAGAGAAAGATGTGATTGAAATCAACAGGCACTACCTTTTAAAGAATTTATGATATTGTTGAAACAAAGTCTCCCCAGTATCTACCCTACATATTTCACCCCATAATACAAAGTAACTTAGATTTTTTTTGGAGTAAATGCTCATATATTTTCCATCTCTACAATCCATGTATGGTGTGAATAATATGTAATAATGTCAAATCCCTAACACCAAACCTACGCTTGCATTAGAATTAAAATGTAGGGATATATAAATTGATGGATACAGATGGAAAATAGTTTCAATCAGTATATACTCTTAGCTGAGCTAAAGAAAGCTGAGAGTGCGTAGCTGAGATAAAGAAAAAAACCCATTCAAAGCTTAAAAATATTCTCAATCATAGTTCGATTTTGTGTTATTATTATTTTCTGCCAGTGTATTGCATTTATATTAGAGTATAATATTAATATTCTATAAACTACATTGAATTTGATATTTCATATTTATGTAGTTTATATATATATATAAATATATATATATATATATATATATATATATAAATTTTTTCCATATTCAAAGATTAAAAAATTCATAGGAATCACCACCAATGTAAAATATGCAATCCGAAACAACCTTTTACAAAATGAAATAAAAATTTTAAAAAAACCACAACGAAACGGCGTTTATTACATTTGCAATATTGCGAGTTGGTTGATTTATTTACCAACGTCAACAGAATCTCCAAATATGCTTTCCATATATAGTAATAAATTGTTTATATGAAAAAAATGCGTACTGAGCAAATAAAAAAAGCAGTAAATATTTAACATTGTTTTGTTTAGAACCAGATCTAGTAAACCACGAAAAACTTACATTTGATTGGCTATACAAACTATTTCATAGTTTAATTGTTCTAATTCATTATTTACTTTTTAGTGGCATCCATATATTACTGTGAGAGGTGGTGAAAAGTATATTATTGTGGGAAGCCTAAATGTAAAATGTCAGGCAGATATGGTGGGAAAAGGTTCTTATATTCACTTAAGTGACCTGACTGATGTACTTAAATATGTTAATAGCTTTATCAACTGAAAGTTGCAGGCTGATATTTTGTGGCAGCATTGGTATGTGACCTGAAATATGGCATAAACTCATATTTATGATTTATGACTTTAGTTCTTTGTTGTGAAAATACACATTTAACAGATTTTGCTTTATTTTAAATATAAATAAATATTAATTGTATTGCCCATTTAAAATAAACACACTAATAATTCTATTTCAGTTAGAGTTCTTAAGTGTTTATGTTTATTTTCTGATGGTTCTTCACTTTTCCTGTGGCGCTGATATTCCTCACTAAAAGCGCAGCGTCTGTTTGTTTAGTGTTTTCGGGTTGACGTCGAAAGCTTTTATCAACTTTTCCAAGCACTTGCTTGGAAATATCGGCCTGAAGCATGCTCCAGCAAAATTATTATTGGCTGTTAATTAAATTTCGACATACAACGTGACCGGATAGAAGCGGAGCTATTTTTTTATTTCGAATGGTTGAAAAACCTTTGTCAAAGCCAATCAAATCAGGTTAATAATCTGAACTCCATTTACAGCTTAATATACGTATACACTTCATTAATATCAATATACACTTCATGGATAATCACAAATAAATATACATTACATGCAAATCCTCTTAAAATTCGAATTTTTTTCAAATACATAGTTAACAAATATTGCAGTGGGAACTCTTTGACCACTGAAGATACTAAACTGGCGAATTAACATTTTTAACCCAAAATTATTGTACTTAAGCTACAGTGGAAGAAATAGTAGAAATAATAGTAGAGCGTTCTAGGAAAGAAGTAGTATTAATTATTATGTGTTAATATTTATTATCTTTTCTTGAGACTTCAGTGACTTTTGTGGTCAATAGAACTCATATCGACACTAAATGTTTGGCGACGAAGTATTTACTCCCAAACTATCAACTCTAAAAAACCTCTATGAGGATTGTTAATAGTCTGGTGAAATATAATTCACCAAACCAAGTTTTTATAATAGTTTTAAATAAAATAAATATTAATAAGAAGCCTCCATACAGCTTCTTATAAACCGATATAAGTTGCTTTTGTGATGAACATTTTCTATGAGGATTCTCACGTCACATAATTTTTCCTTGTATGAAAACCATTTCTTCTTCAATGCTGAAAATAAATGGAACATGTTTTTATTTCATTTAATATATATATATATATATATATATATATATATATATATATATATATATATATATATATATATACGTACTGGATTTTCACTAATTAATATTTTATGCATTTAAAAGGATATTCGATAAGAGAACCTATATAGAGAGGTTTAAACCTACTTATTTAAAAGTTTCTATAAATATTTTACATAATGCATAATTACATAATATATAATTACATAATTTCCTCTTGTATGGTAACCGTTTCTTCTTCAATTGTCGAGCCAAATGGATAGAGATTTATTCGACTTTATTTAGATAATTAATAATATCTTGTAACTAAATTTGTTCACCACATGTAATATTCCCAGCACAGTTTGACATTTTGAAAAATTTTCGACAGCTTTTGTATAGCTTATAGTATAGCATTTCTGGCTACATGTATGTTTGAACTTCTCAAACTTTTAGGTTTGTGGAAAGAAAAAGGGTATTTTGTGTTTTACACCAAATACGTAAATTGTAGTTTTGTAGTTTTAGTTTGATAAGAAAATATTGAAAAAGTGTGTTCAATAAAAAGAAAAATTGATCCTAGACGCGATTTAATATATTAATGACATCTTTAATGACAAGTTATCTCTGCCATTACACAGACTTACACACGCGCGTATGTGTACATCCGTTATGATATAGTATGGCGAAATATGGTTCATCAAACCATTTTGTCTGCAAGATACTATATATACAAAGACTGCTGGTAATTTGCACATGACATTGATTCTTGATTGACACTTCTTGACGTGTAATGTGTTTTAATAAATGCTTTTCTTTATTTCTTGGGAACATATGATCATCTCATAGAGTAAAAAACTTGTTTTCTTCTTCTGGTCGATATTCAAATCTTGTAGGCACATCTCTTGGCTTAAAAGTGCTCATTCCTGATGCCATTAACCTTCTGAAAATAATGCAAACAATGATGAAAAATGGTAACATTAGTTGTTACATATGACATATTTTCATCATGGCACACGAAAGGTTACCTAAAGTTCCATCAAAACGCCACGTCTTAAAAACTAATTTCGAAAGTTTACGTATTTTCCATTTTCCTTCTAACTCGAATAAAGTAAATATAAAAGCAATTCAGTTTCATTAAACCTACGTTATTATCCAGAGAAATACACCTGAACTGTTCCGTTTCTCGTTCTCCTGGCGGCGCGTCCCGTTTAATTCCCGAGCTACAATTGGCCGAGACAAAAAACGAAGAGTACGGAAAGGGGCGAGCGCTAAAAAGAAACAAAAAGGAGGGACATTTAAAAACCTAAATTTTATTGTTTAGCTTTACGGCAGACATCCGACCAGATACGTCGCACATTAAACGGTGTTAATTTAAAATTACGGGATTTCTCGCGCACTAGAGGGCGCTACGAGTTAAAAACCGAGCAAAAAATCGGCGGCGGTTAGTTTCTCGGTGTCTCTTTCTCTCAAGTTCTCTCTCTCTCGCTTGCTCTTGGTGGTTGGTTTCCAGAACTGCTGGTTTGTTAGTACGGATTAACCATAAATTTAAGGTTATTCAAGAGGCAATAACAGTAATTCATGCCAATTTTGTGTTACAAATATAATAAAATTAGAAAGTTTTACAGAAAACTATTTTATATTAATGGTAAGATGTCAGTATGTCTAAATAGCAGAACTTTGTAACTAAATTAACATCATTTATTGGAAGGGACCACTGATTATAAGCGTCCATCTCTAGATTCGAATACTTATCTGTTTTTTCCCCTGAAAATAATGACAATGTTAGTGAGGAATAGGATGAACCATCAAGATCATTTGAAGAATTTATAATATTTCTCTCCTAAGGCACAAATTTACTTAGGCTTTTTGCATCATTACCAGTGATAATTATTACTTATTTTAAACAAAATAGGTCTGTAAGTTCTCAGTATATTATCGCCAATTTATAAAATTACTAGCGGACCTAACAGATGTTGTCCTGTCCGACCATTGACTTCTCCGACCATTGAAAAGAAAATTAATATAAAAAATACTATTCATTATTTTTAGATAACCCATAATTAATTATCATCATCTGGAAAATAAATGATGGAATCTTTATTTTTTTAATTTCTTATATATACTTCAATGGATACTATGAGACCAAATTCTGTGGAGGATATATGGAGTCTTTGTACATTAACTTCCACTTCATTAATGAAGCTCCAAAAGAGAACTATAATTGAAAACATTTCTTCTTTTCTTATTACTTGCTTACTCTACATGTTACTATAAAAAATTAATCTTGTTTAAACTTTATTGCATTCGCATTTTATTCATTTATTACTCATCAAGTAGTCAAACATCCATATGGTTTACTATAATCAATTTGAAGATATTGAAATTTACGTTAATAATTTAAATATGATAATTAAACCTTTCCCGATTATCTGAAGTGAAACTATGTGAGGGTTAACTACTAAATTTACGTTAATAATTTAAATATGATAATTAAACCTTTCCCGATTATCTGAAGTGAAACTATGTGAGGGTTAACTACGAAAAGCCTTTTATCATCCATTTTCATTTCATTAATGAATGTTAATGAATGAATGTTTTAAACAAGATAAAAAATATTTTGTTTTAAATTTGTTCCCTCTGCTTTTTGTTAATGTTTTACTTATCGATCATCTGCTAACATAATTTAGTTGTCAATTGTCTTTTATATAATTTTCTTTAAGATCGAAGTTTGTGGTTATTGTAATTTACATGAGATACTTTTTAATTTAGTTATAAAAACAGTTGTAATTCTTGTTTAAAATTAAACCCATCAATACGATGAGAAAGATATTTGAGCTATTTTATATAATAACCGAAAGTGGGTTAGTGAAAAAATTATATGTGCATATACAGTTTAGAATAAATCTGAATTTTTTATTTCTGGTTGCTTAAAATGATTATAACAATCCGAGTTTATTGATTTACTTATATACACATACATTGTACATATATCTCTTAACGACTGGTCATATGAATCAGAAAATGCCTAGAGCTCCTTTTAAAACTCTCAAAAAAATAAAACAACAAACTGAGCAGCATTATCTCGTATTAAACATCTTATTAAGTTATTATGACAATACTAATAAGAGCTGTATGTATTTTATACATAAGACACACCACTCTAGGTTTATATATCAACATTAAGTTATTTTTAGCATATAATAGGACAAGATGAAAGCAAGCGTCGTGTATTTTCATATAATATTCCCGCACATAATAGGCTTAAGCTTTATGACAAGAAAACGCTACCAGGGATATACGGGCCAGGCCGGCGTATTTTTGTTTTTATTTCGGCAATTTTTAATGTATAAAACGTGTGTGCGGTACGCAGGAAAAAAACGAGCCCTGTTTATATTTCGGTACGTTTTTCGCGACTCTGGATACACACGGTAATAAAATTTTACTTATGCCCTCGTTTTGTATGTGTTTTTCGTGTTGATTTTATATTTAATCTATTGTAGGTGGCAAAAAAGTGACGCCGTTTTGGATGGTGTTTATTTTTATATAAAAAAGTGATGATATTAGAAGCTCTGGTGGGATAAAACAAATATTAATAATGTTTAAGGACTGCGAAATGTGTATGATGTATATTCTTTTCGAATTCCACACATTTCTTTTGATGTGAATTAGTGCCAAAATAATGTTGTTCATTTAATTTTTAATGTGGATTTAATATGAGGATATATATGATAATTAATGAATTTGTATATATTTTATTCTATACTCATGGATCCTTTAATCCTTTGTTCATTTAATTTTTAATGTGGATTTAATATGAGGATATATATGATAATTAATGAATTTGTATATATTTTATTCTATACTCATGGATCCTCCCACTGTTACGGTTACGAAGTTTCAATCAATTCAATTTCAATAAAAGTGCAATATTCTATAATAAAGTTAATAATATAGCACATTATCAATAAGGATGCATTTTTGTATCAAAAAACAAATATAGGTAATTATTCCTATTTAAAAGTTTCTATGAAGAATTTTACAGGTTACATAATTTCCCTTTATATGATAACCATTTCTTCTTCAATACAATAAACAGGTATTAATAAAGAATTTCTGGAATAATATATACTGTTGTAATTTCAATATAATGATATGATGCGAGCAAGAGTAACTTTTTTCCCGCATTGTTACAGATCATAAATAAAATTACACAATATTGTATGTTCAAAATAATTTAATATATGACTGAAAAAAGGTTTCGTAAATGTCGCGTTGCTAAGTTATATTAGAGTTATCTGGATTAGTTTCTCCGTTTGTAGGTTCATGTTAAAAATAATTGGTAGTTTAACAGTAAAATTACTTTTGAAAAATATTTATTATTTCTATTATACTAATTATTCTGCATAGCTGCATTGACCAACAAGGGACCGCAGACAATTAGTACAATTTATAATATCTGAGAACTGCTGCATTTAAGGTAAGACACTGTATGAGAAAAGCTAACAGTTTTTTTCCATGCTTCAAAACTTCATAATTTTATACTTTTATAATTAATTAATAAAGATTATGCTTATATAGAAAAATAAAAGTGTGTATATTTTAAAGAACTATCAATAAGAGAACCAATATAGAAAGGAGTGTATTTGAACAGATAACAATTGCACCATATTTAGTAGTTAAGTGTAAGTATAAGGACTGTAAATTACATTTGAATTTTCTCCTTCAGTTTCTTGATTTGCGGCTGCGTATGAGTAATAATTCTCTATAAATATGTTTTCGTTTTTATTGTCACATAATTGACGGAGATATTAAATATAGAAGATAATAAAATTATTCTATATGCAGATAAATGTTGATGATAATATCTATGTTCCAAATTCGATGATATTAAAACTCCGTATGACCGCGAAGACTAGCAACGAAATCTGCTTAAAGCTGTATCGATTGATATGGCCTCTACCGCTTCATCTTCCTCGCAGGCATCGGATTTTCTTCAGGTAGACGACGATTATCCGATCTCCAGATTGAAAGGGTGACGAAAGTTAAATAAGTTCATTAATTAACGATAAGCTAATCAGTTTGAGCTCCATTCGAAGACTGTTAATTCGATAATATAATTCGATGTCAACGCGCACAATTTCAGACGGGCCGCGCAATTAGCCGCCCTGTTTATACTACAGATTTATTTGCTCTTCTACGTTTTAAATTGGCCCGGGTACCAGTTAATTGCCGCCTCTTTAATCGCCCAATTAGCTGCTCGCGTCTCTTCGTGAGACGGAACGGATTTGCTGATGGGGAAGTAAAAGTAAAGCTTGGGTAATTGTTTCTCCAAATAAATATTACATCCATACCTTTATGCTTACTTGTTTATGATAAAGTTTACAATAATGAAAGCATGATAGATCCAATATATCGACTATAATATACCCTAACTACTTCACTTGAAGCAAAAAGTTCTCTAAGAAAGAATTGAGTGCTGTAACAAGAGTCTTAAATCAAAAGGTGTAAAATCTGGTGAATTAACTGGTTTGTTTGTTTGTTGATGTTTAACCATCATCATGTTTTTTTGCTCTAAAAATTTCGATAAACTTATTACATGGCATATGGTGGTCAGGAAGTGGTTTCATCTCAGAAACTGATGAGCGTAGTGGATGTAGTGTGGTGGCGATTGTGGCGAATTTTGCTTTTTCATCGGTAAAAAAGCCAATATATTCACCGCTTTATTTTAATATATTACAATATTGACAAATACACCAATATTCATGAAGGTCATCCAAAGCATACAAAATCCATCCTAGAAAAACGAATCCAAATTTCGAGGAGTGGAAGAATAATGTTTACGAAGAATAAATGCGTAATTCTAAAAATCGATTGATGTGGTATATTCTTAAAAATCCGAAGTTTTCTTCATTAACTTAACGCATACTGATTACCAGTTTTTGTGGTTAATAAATAGTGATCACGTCGAACGCAATTTCGTTCGCTACTCAACTATACCGACCAAACCGGCATCATTAACCCGAAATCGCTTTCCATCCAGATCAAAATCCGTCCGAAAAAAATTCGGTTCTATTCCGAGCCATCGCCCTTTCCGGACTGATGAACCCTTTCTCGGGATCATCAGCATCGCGATCGCGCCATAGAAAATCCTCGCCACGTTTTCCAATAGTCGTAAAAAGTGCAGTTTGTGCGTACTTTTAAAACAGGGTACGGTTAAAAATTAGCTACAATCGCGTACTGAATTAAAATTGAGTAACGGAAAAAGTCTCATTCCGATTTCATTTACTTTGAGTGCTAACGAAAAGAAAATTCTGGAAACTTAATTTCGTAAATCAAATATACCAACTTTTCCGTTTTGTTTTTAATGTATTATTTATTGTTTCATTGACTTAAATATCAGTTTATTTAGAGAAGTAAGAAAACGACAAATACTTTCATAACATTTACAGAAATATTTCTATTTTATAATTTCCACAATAACATTCAGCTTTTTTCAAAGAGAATTTAATAAAGTGCATATTATTATTGATCTACTATTGACGATTTTTTGAAACCTTAAAAAGAAATATAAGAATAGTAGTAAATCTAGTGTTTACTTTTATATTTTTTGCGCTAAAAATATTGAAAAAATACGAAAGTCATGTAAAGCCTTGAATGCTTTGATGATTTTTCCATACGCTGACAAAAACATTTGATATTTGATCACAATAAAACCTATTGTAATGCTGGTTTAAGTAACGAGACATTGTTGAAAATAATATGTTTTATAAAAAATTATATAACAATATTTATATAAAATAATAACTGTATGTAAATATTCTATAATAGTGTAGTAGATTTTCAATAAGGATGCATTTTTATCGTATTATTACAGGTATCTCTACAAATACAAATTTTTTAAAAATATTTTTACATGTTACATAATTTCCCCTTGCATGATAACCGTTTCTTCTTCAATGTTTGACTCAAATGGCTTATGTTGTATTTGATCTAGCTTGTATTTACCGTGTGAATTTTTAACTGCTTACATATATATACATATATATATATATATATATATATATATATATATATATATATATATATATTCGATATTTAACATTTATATTATTAATTTAACAAAGTGGACAAAATGATTATGGAGGGAAACAATCGCCATAAAGCCAAACGGAAATTGTTAGGAAGCTATTCCCGTCGGGATGTGGAGAGATGGGAGGCGCGAGGAGGGGTACGATTCTCCGCAACCGGAAGGACATATTAGGAGCAAACCAAGCGCGTCGCGCTCTCGCTCTCAACTTTCCGTATCCATCGGCCCGTAAACGAAATATCACTTTTTAACGCGGCACATTTAATATCGGATGGCTCCTGCGCTGCCTACTGCGATGCTAATGAAATACTTCGAACTGTTCCCGGTTTAATATCGAAATGCTTGCTGTTAACTCGACGTAACCAGACCAACTTCGGATGCTTCAGGTCTAATTTAGCGTGCAATTTGACCTCGACGGCACGATTCTGGATGGGTTAATGTTCGAATTGTTTTAATATAGTTTCGCGGAGGGCCTCTTCATGGTGGACTTAATCCACTTTGGTCTCGTTCTCTGTGAACCTTCAGACGTTACTTCTGGAGAGGCCTCATCTACGTTATTATTGTACTCCGTCTTTAATCCGTTCTTGAGGTATACTGTACGAGCAATTTTGAATAACTATAAGTCAAGTTTACATTTTTGTTAAACCCTTTGCACTTAGTTTGGTTGCATTAAGTACCAGTGCTTCTATATAATTATTACGTTATTTTATAAGGGATTTAAAAGATGTATGGAACTTAGTTTTGCTGTTTATTTTTGCAGAAATACTGTGTTCTCTGAATGCTTTAAACTATTAATTTAGTTGACCTGATATACATAACTCGTCATAGTTCTTCTGTATTATGTAACATTTTGGTGGATAGATAAAGAAATTTTATTGTATTTTTGTAGTTTTAGTAATATTTGCGTTATAAAAATAGCATTCTTCTTTACAATAAATTTAAAATATATCAGGACACAACTGATACTGCGATAAAATGCAGCGATAAGATGGAGAGGGAGAGAGCAAATTGGCACTTATAAATGACATCTAGTATGAAAAAGAAAAAAGGTAGAAGATAGAACAGTAGATTAAATACAAAGTAAAAACAGAGTTTATCAACAGGCCATATGAAAGCTTGATAAAGAATCTAATATACATTAAACCTCGGAGATGCCAAAAAGTTTTCACTGTTGTCCTCAATATTTCTACTGTTCAGTACTTGTCCTAAGACAAAAATATGATCGTATTTCTTCTGCAGCACCTGGAATATTTGGATACAGAAAATCCTGTTCGAAACACTAAACATAAAGCATTTTTTTTCTTACTAATACTCATCTTATACAAATCGCAGGATTCTTTAAAGTATATTTAAAAAAATATTATATATATAAAATATAAATATATATAATTAGAAGACATACTGATATACCATTCTTTAGTATAACATTTTTTTAGCTGTTTAACTAGATGTGGTTACTTACATTCGATCATACCACTTGTTATAAGCGCTGTTATATTCATTCAAAACCCATGAATAAATATCATTTTCCTGATTTCTTGTGATTATATCACAATAATAGATAATAGATGAATGTAGAAGAAGCAAAACATCGCCGGGCTTTTTTTGAAAGTTCTATGTTACTTGAAAGCCTATTTGTTATCAAAGCTACTTCATAATAAGTTTTCTGTAACATTTTTGATTACCGGATAATTTATGGGTCGCTAAACCTCTTTCTACAAAAACGCCGTAACAGCAATGTAATTATAGAAAATGTTACTATTTTGAGGAAAAAGCAATTTCCGGGTATATATCCAATATAATGTATATATATATATATATATATATATATATATATATATATATATATATATATATATATGTATATATATATATATATATATATATATATATATATATATATATATACATATATTACTTGTTAACTCAATAAAAAAGCTCTCAACGTATTTTCATGCATTTTATTATCATTATTATCGTCAATCCCCTAAATGCCTAGTTATCGTTTTACCATTCTAATGTATCATTTGTTGCGAATAAACCAACCACATT
Source organism: Rhynchophorus ferrugineus (assembly GCF_030347505.1). NCBI lineage: Eukaryota > Metazoa > Arthropoda > Insecta > Coleoptera > Curculionidae > Rhynchophorus > Rhynchophorus ferrugineus. The sequence continues at coordinate 16,950,375 of NW_027472587.1, forward strand.
ATTTCTCTTTTTTTTTATTGGATTTCTTAACGTTTCCCCTCGTTCTATATCCTCCCGCCCACCATCCTCCAAAAAGCACATTAGAATAGAATGGAAGTTGTTCTGGTCCCGTGATTCCCTGGGCCTTTGACAAAAAGCAACGTTTAGAGTATTCGGAGGGTCGAGGGGGCAGCAGGGGTCGAACAGAAGACGACTGATGTATCCCCGGGCGACTGCGATTTTTGTATATTTACATGTGTTTGAAAGTTTATAAAATAAGGGCCAATAAAAAGTTAGTCGCCAGAGCGAAGGGCAAGGAAACGGAAAAAGTAAACCGAATGGGATCGGGAAAAAGGAAAAAGGCGGGCGTGGGGAGGGGAAGGGCGGCGGGGGAGAGCCGGCGGTCGTGTGTTTGGCGAGGGAGTAGGCCGGATAAATACGAAAACTTTTTCCATTTGTCGTCTGCGAATTTTGGTTTAAATATGGTATTGGGCTCCATAAAAACTATTAAGGATATCGTGTTCCTGGTTTATGTCTTCGGTTTATTTTAGTTTTGGATTATGAAGGGGCCGAAAATGTATGTGTTGTGTTCCCTTTTTTTTCGGAAAAATCTGTTTCGAGTTTTTATTTAACTTCGGCGAAAGTTCGGGCGGCGGTCGTAAACTGTAAGAAAAAACGTACACGTCCAGTACATGGCAGATGTGTTTGATAAATCGAATTGATACGGCGAAATTGTGATTGTAACTGTTCAGTGCTGGACCCAATCAGTTTTGCGAATTATTGCACGAACAGAAATTGTTCAGAGAAACATACAATATCAGAAATTGTTAGAAGATAATTAAAGTTGAAGCTATTTTTTTATTTAAAATTTTAGACTGTCCTTTTTACCAACTAGGTTTTATTCGGAGTTACTGTTCAACTTGGACTCCGAACCACGTGAACCGACGTCCTCAGCTTTAAGCCTACCGACTAGCGTGTGACCTACATGGATATCCTCCCCGAAGACATCCGGTCTTACCTATTCTCATTACTGGCGTGACTAGGAACATTTTCGTTGTCGGATTTTGCACTCTTGCCTAAGAAATATCAGAAAACGACCATGCCCCAGCAGGTCTCGAACACGCGACAGTCGGAACAGCAGGAAGACCGTCATGTTGCCTTTACGACTGCGCAAGCCTAGCCAGGTAAAGCGATTATTAATTAAAGCAAAAGTGAAACTTAATTAATTATCAATCTTAGAAGGTACATTCATATGTATTTTATATGGGAAGCTGTATTAATACATATGTTCAAATTCACGATAGAAGTCGATAAAAGAGTAGTTAACAGTAGGACAGAAGCTGCAAAACCCAGAATGTGAACAGGTAAACAAATACTGGGAAAAGAATCTGGAAAGCTACTTTATATCAGAATGTGCTTATTTCTTCCGTATATGCATATAAAGAAATTAAACAAAATTATTTTTATTTTTCCCATTTTTCTCATGATATTTGGAAATAGGATAGACATTTCCTCTATAAACTTATATTTTATCTGGGGAGCTATAAAAAACGCTAAATACTGCAAAATACAGTGCCTGTTAACTGGCTAAATGAAAATTGGACAAATAGTTTAGAAAACTCCTTTAGAGCAGGATTTGTTTGTTATTGTGACATATGCATATATATATATATTTTAATTTTTCTTATAATACTTACGAATATGATGGCCATGCTGTCTATTTTAAATTTACATTACATTTTATTTGAGAAGCGATTCTGTTTACCTTGAATTATAATAAAATTATATGAAGCTACCCAAGTTTCTAGATACATATGTTCAAGTAAACTGCAAGAAAAAAAGTAAATTACAAGCCAATATAAACTTTACAAATAATCTAAAAAGCTACTTTAGATAATAATAGTTCTAATTATTTTGTTATTTTTCTTATAATATTTGGGAATATGATTGTCATTTTTTTATTTTAAACTTCCACATATATTTTATCTGAGATGCTATAGTTACACTCCAAATGAACAAATCCAAATATTGTAAACACTTGAATGTCCCAACAGTTCAAAATAATATTGCATAATAAACCTAGGAAGCTTCTTTAGACCACTAGGTGCTTGTTATTATTGTATGTCAATACAAATATAATTGTTTTATCTTTCTCATTTTTTTCTCTAACATTTGGAAATATGATGGTCTTTTTCTCTATTTTAAACTGCCAGATATATTTTATCTCAAAAGCTACTGTTATAACTATATATATTCAAGTACTCTCATGATAAAAGCCAACTATAGTATAAACCATAATGTGTCAACGGCCAAATAAAGACTGGATAAAGTATCTTGAGAGCTATTTTAGATCAGAACCTACTTTTTATATTTGTATTGGCATATAAATAAAATTCTAATTATTCTCTAACCTAATAATTTTAAATTTTATTAAACTATTTGACATATTAAATTTCTCATAGTTTTCTTTCCTTTAAGCTTCCACATATATCCGTATACCACATATACCCCCATATATCTAAATTGTGTTCAATTACACTCGAGGAACATTTAGCAGGCATTGAGTGTGCTAATTTGACAAAAATGCTTAGAGACTGTATAGTTCAAAACATTAAATGTGAAAAAAGTCCAAGTTTGGACTAAAAACAGTAATGCCCCTATTTTATTATTGTATATTCATATATATCTATTAAAATCAAATTATGATACATTGCTGTTGTATGAATAGAGTTTTGTAAGGCTATATTAAAGTTAGAGGTAGACAGGCATAAAAATCATTGACTAATGAATTAGTTCTTAACGAAATTGTCGAAAAGAAGTGGTTACTTGTGAAATTACTTTGTAGACTTCGTAATTATCTTGCAGCTAGCCACTATTATATGCCTTTTTGCTACTCTTTCAACTTTCGGCAAAGTAATCTCCGCTCTTTCTTGTTTTACTTGTCCTTCAATTTGCTCACGAAATTTCTTATTTGACGGCGGGACTTGGCAACAGACAAGAAGATTTTATTTAAACTTCCCAAGGCGGATTGATAAAAAATATGTTTTCGATTTTACCGAGAAAAAATATATGTTAAAATAAACATAAGGTTTCGTAAACAGTGTCCATTTTAATACATCAGACAAATTTTCTGAATATCCGTTTTTTTTTGGTTTAAAATCTGTTATTTTTCATCAAAATTAGATTTAACGTGGATTTACTACTGCTCATATAGCCTTTTGATGCTTTTTTGTATAAGGATATCGTTTTTTCTGCTCAGTAGAAGCAAGCAGCTTTCCATTTGTCTCATTTTTTCTCTCTCGGGCATTCTTTTGAGGTCAAAAAAGATCCAGTAGTTGTTTGGGGCAAGATCTGTGGTGGGTGAATGAGTGAATATTCGATTTAAATATTTTCTTAACAATTTGTGGCAAGGTGAATTATTTTGTTGTAACAGCGCATTTTTAATATATATTTCAGGGCGTTTTCTTACTACGGCATATACATAGTCAATGTACAAAACACCAAGCACGTCATGAAATACGGAAGTCATTTTCAGTGTATCAGTTGTTTCATTCCTCTATTGTCGGGTTTGAACAGCTCTAAGAGTAAATATTTTAAGAAACTATCTTCCGATCTTTTAAAACTATTCGTTATCTCTAGAATCTCCATTTGGTTGTGTTCTAAAGTCATCTCGTGAACTTCTGTTTGGTCGAAGATGATAAAATCGTTCGTCACTGTTCATACAGCGTTGAAACTCAGCATACAGTACACAATAACATTTTATTGACCCAGTTTAGAGTGTTCACAATACTAATGAAGTAAATGTTTAGCATAAAAAATATTTTTGTTGATTGTTTCGAAAATTATAAAGTTGTTGTCACTAAATTCACTGTAAATTCTAAGCTAATATTTGGAATTAAATAAATAAAATGTCAAAACTTATAGTTTTTAAGACTAGTACCATCTAAAAACTTACAGGTGTCTATTAACACTCTGCCATCTATATTTCAGATCTGAGATGTTTCGATTAACTTCTTATTACCACTATACCTACGTTCATCATATAATATATAAAAGAAAACACTGTATAAACAACACTATAAGTCAATATACCAACGTCGATGGAGAAAAAAAAACAAATTAAAAGTTAATTACGAATAAAAAAACGGGAATGTTAGCTTCGTATCTTAACCGAGTTATTAATGATTGAAGTTCGCGTGATATCGTTCGTTTTTCCATCCGACTTTATTTTCCAACCGATAACAGTCGACTAACAAGGCCAATACAATGAAATACATAGACACTAAGGCTGTTAAAACCAGTTGCTCGCCGAGAAAATAATCACGGAATCCCCAAATTGACTTATAAGACATCGCTCTCTCGCCTCCGGTTATCGTTAGAGATAATTTACGAAGGCTTATATTAGTTTTGGTGGATTTAATGCGTGTGAGATATAATGGGCGGGTTTTTGTTCATGTTTTTGTAAATCAAATTTATTTATTTATATACATATCACTCAAACGGTCTTTTAAAAGATTTTACACTTAAATTGAGGTTTTGGTAGTTTAACTATCAAGCCTAAGAGATGCACAGAGCTAGATTTAGATGAATTATTTTCAAGTCAATGAAGGTGTCTGTGGTGTAGCTTTGTCATGATGGATTAGAACGCCTTTCCCATTGAGCCAATATAAACTAAGTACAGTATACATAAAACACTTTGCAGATGATATTATAGTCTACAATAAGGCTCCTCCTGCCACCTGAAGGCTTCCTTTCCGGCTTCTCTGTTTCTACCCCCGCTCACTCGAAACCATTCAAAATGGTGCTCTTAGAATTGCTTGCTTGCTCATTATATTGCACAATCCCTTTACATACAAAAATACTCCCTTTTTAGTATATCTCCTAAACATAAATACCTTATCCTTCAAACATATTCTTAACATAAAATGTCTCTTCTAGATTTAATCCAGAAAATATTCCTTCTAGATAAAGCTTGTATAGTCTTCCACTATACAAACTACACAACTAGCATACCGTAAGTGGGACGTCCGGAGTAACAAATTTAATGATCTCTGATCTCAGGTAACCCGTATTCTATATAGAGATAGTTCAGAGAGAAGTCAAAGTTTTGGTGCTACGATCTTGAATGAATCAATTCTCCTAGCTTTTTGTCTTGTGGAAATCTCTTGAATGACTTCTGAGTTCATCACAGCGTCAAGTGATGTTGAACCACAAACTTACGATTATCGAATAATTAGAAATATTATCAATACTAGACACGAACTGACAACATTATATAGAGACATATCCCTTGCCCTTATCCCCAGTCGCATTTTTATCATTAAATATCATTATCATTATTAATTATTATTATTAAATTATTATCATTATCTATCATTAAATGGTTGACAGGACCAAGGACGTCATCCGAAATAGTCTCTACAATGAATATATAATAATATAGAAATACCTATTTCCTTTTTATTGAAATTAAGCTTAATTAATGGACCAATTGGTCTCGGACCTACTTGAGGATAACAATAAAGTGTGGCCAATAAAGAATGATTTTTTCTGCTCCATTTCCCTGTTCAATTCATGCCAGGTCTTTCTAAGTAGGCTCATTCTGTGACCATGCAAAGTCTCCATACACTGTGTGTCATATTCTGTTCTCGTGGAATGCCAACTTTTAGCCACATTAGGATTTGAACCAGATGCTCCTCATGAGTTAGATGATATTTTTACCTCCAGAAATCTATTTTTTTAAACTCTTTAATTTCCCTGACATCATTAAACTAACATACAATGTATAACTATATATATATATATATATATATATATATATATATATATATAGTTCATTCTGGATTTATATTTCGTTTTATCCAATTTGCATTATATACAAATTGTCTCTCCGTATTTTAACACGTTGTATATTGTAGTTTTTTTTAGAGCTTTTTTTGGTGCTCAGTTTTACGAAAACTATTCAAAAATATGTTATGGCTCATGATAAGATCTATAGTTATATCGCGAAATAAAATATTTAGGTCTACCTCGTTATGTATAAGAACTTAGTTAAAGCCATCTATTAGGAAAAATCTGAAGCTGTTATTCTCCAACCTATCCCAACTATTGCACGTAAAACCCAGTCGCATTAGAAAAATATGTTCACCATAACAATAAACGCGAAACGAACCGACCCGATTTCGAACCGCGATTAAATCATTTCACATATTTCGGTTCTCCAGCTACTCCCATCAGTTTCCCTCTTTACGATATCCGTTTATGGCCCCATTCTCTCTCTCTCGTCTCTCGTCCCGGGAAACCATTTTTCTCCGCAGTTTAAATTCTCCCAAATTCCTAATCAGATATTCCGACATAAAAGAAACCTCTTGCAGGAATATGCAAAACAAAACCTCGAATTTGTAACAATAACGCTTTTGTTGGGGAATTTCTTTATGCTGTCAGATGGTCTTTATTTCGGGCGAAGTTATTTCGACGGGAATGGGAGGGAGGTAGAGAGGGGAGGATTCGCGGGGGTGATTGGCGGGGGGAGTTCGGAAAGAGTGTCTGATTAGTGAAGTGAGGGGAGTTTGTGTGAGTGGCCCGGTGAATGGTAGGGATGACCAGACTGTGTATTGTCATCTGGACCACCTCGGGTTCCGCTATTGGGTTATTCTTTTGTTCTTCTTTCGTTTCGGTGCCTGGAGACCGAGCAGGAAAAAGGAAAATGTTTTCGTTTACGTCTCGTCGGATTCCTGACGAGACGTTTGTGGCTCGGCGTTGCTAATAGGTCGAAATTTTGATCTTGTTTTCCTTTAACAATCATTATTTTCTCTGTTTTAAAATACTGAAGTAAAACTAACACAAAATTATTTCAATATACACCGATTTTCTCATAAAAACCTTCATCTCTATATTAAGTTTGTTGCATTTGCTGTACCAGATTTTTACAAATACAAGCTAACAAAATAGGGGTGGATATTGGTTCTATTCAATCAAAAAATTTTAACGTTTATATGAGATGATATATTTATGTCAAATTTCTACGTTATGTATTCTAATTGGCCTAAAGATCAAATAACGTTAATTACCAACTTCCACTGGACCTTCCTCCAAATTTTGTTAATACATTTTATATTGCCTTGGAATTTTGTACTGGTCTAAATAACATATAACAAAGGCTAAAGACAAGCTCAGTGTTACTTAATATGGAACTAGTACTGGTATAGTACATGATATAATATATTATAAGGATACCGAGAAAAGGTGATGAAGATAAAAGAAAATAATATTGCAACAACAGGCATTTTTATGCAAATAATATATTAAGAATTAAACACATTTTAAAGAGGATTAAAATAACAATGTACAACAAATTAATAATACCGATAATGATACATGGAGTAGAGGAAATGCTAATGACAGAGGTACATGAAGACAAGTTTAAAGCCTTAGAAAGAAAAACTATTAAGAACTACACTAGCGGCAGTTAAAAAAGCACATAACTATAAAATAAGGGTGTTATTGAAAGAAAGTAGATATATCAAGAAAAATAATACAACAGAAGGAGCAAACTGGTAGAAAGAATTTACTTTACTAATAGATACCCTCCGGAAAAAAGTACCTCTATATAAAATGGTACAGGCAAAATGGAAACCGGGAAAAGAATCTAGAAAGCTTCAATAAAAGCGGAGCTGATGTGCTTGTATATAAATTGTATTTTATAATTTTTTCTGCCATAATATTTCCAAGTATGATTGAACTTTTCTTTGTAATATTTTAGCTTAAACTTTTCTAATTGCAGGCTATATACTAGGTTTCCAAGGGACATTTTGATTAATTGGCCATAATATTCTCTTCAACATTACATTATTGAAATGGTAATTTTGTTTTTGACAGTGACTTAAACGTTGTACTTAATGAATTGCTAGTGAATTTTTAAGTGGATGGTTAAAAATGTTAGGACGAATGTGCTGATATACTAAATATATATATTTATATAGATGAAATCCAGATAAAGAATCTAGAAAGCTTCGTTAGAAGGCGAGATGCTTTATGATATCTTAAGCCACCCAAAAATTAATGATCAGCATATACTTTTTATATTTTGCTTTTGCATATAAATGTAATTGTTCTCCTAAATATTATTATTTTTCTCTATTTTTTCTGTCAAAATATTTCCGAATATGATTGCCATTTTCTCTGTATTTCTTCGGATTAAACTTCTCTATTTGTCAGGCGATATACGATGGTTCCAAGGACTCGTAATTTTGTTTTATTTTACACTGGATTGAACATGTTCTCTTAATGGATTGTTAGTAGATTTCTGCGAGGATAGTCAAGAAAATAATGTAACTATCAATTCTTGATAATAAAGAATGCCTTTTAATACTGTGAGGTGCTAGTAGAATATACGTTTGGGTTAGGCAGAATATTCATTCACAACATGGCAGTACTTTAAATAAATCTCACTGTTTTATTAACATTTTTTGTTAAAAGTTCAGCCAAATATTCCTAAAATGGACTTTAGTTACCCATTTTTAATTTATGTATTTAGAATAAGGATGATTTAATGATGTTATCTACTACTTCGTAGTTTTTTTTTGGACGCTAAATTAGATGCACCCCTGAAAATAACTGGTTTGTCTAAAAATATTCTTAATTATTTAAACCATTAAAACATGCAAATAAAATATCGATTTTTAAAAAATTCTAGGTCAGAAAAAGGCGGCAGCTAGGCGCCGGGAAAAGTGAGCTAATTAAATGAGAGTTTCTCGTTCGGTCTCAAACAGAAAATTGGTCGCTGATGCCGTTTTCAATCGTTCAATCAAACTCGTTACAAGAAAATTACTTGCGAAAAATGTTTTATAAATAGAACTCTCGCGCGAAATCGATCGGACGAGGGAAGCGGGAAAATATTGTTGGTGTTTTTCTTTACAGCTTGTTCTTAATGCGACCTTATTAAAAGTTGTTTTATTGTTGTTGTGTTTTAAGGCGTGGGGGTATTTTAATATAACTTGTAACGAATTAGAACCTCGATCTAAAAATAATAAAGATATCTTGCAGGTACCGGGATCCAGCATTCTTTTATGAATTCTTCCAAGAGGAACAGAAACTCGTTGGAAATAATATGAAGTAATTCTGACTTCAAATAAATAGTTTGCAGTCATATTATTTCTGTAGCTGGTTGATTAGTAAGTTTGAATTTATTAGTAAGCTCTGGAAATCCAAGTTGAAAGTCTAAACGTATCCCAATTATTGCGGAAATATTGCATTGTAAGAGAAAACTAACAACAAAAAGAATAATAAATGCCTTTTGTCAGAAATCACCTTAGAAGAAAAAGTTAAGCAAATTGGCATCCTGACAGAAGGAGTATAATAGGAATTACTCTAAACTGTTTACAGACCAGATTCTACAAACAATTTGAGACATATATAGATAGAGACACATAGTTGTTCACGCCATATACTAGCAGAAAAAGAAGAGAAAGAAAGAATTAACAGAAATAATTGATCAAATACTATTTTTGGCTATTTGATTAATTTTGGGAAAATTGGATGCCTAAATTCAACAAAGAGATATAAATTGTTCCAATATCGAACCTATTAGCCAGACTGGACTTCCCATTTCTTCCCGTGGAAAATAAAGAAGCAATAAACATCTTTTTAATTAAATACCTTGTTATATAGTATAATAAATGACTGAAAAACTACAGGACATTTCATGTATAAATAAAACTATAGTCCGCATAAAATATTTAGATTTTAGTTTGAGACAATTTTTTACGATTTCTATTACTCTGAATGTGAAGAATTTAGCCTGCTCTGAAATAATAAGCACGAGAGCAGACACGAGAGGTCAAGTGTATACGTGGAGAAAGACCAGTGATGATGTTATCACGCTGTCGCATAAAAGAGACGGAATTGGATTAGAGAGATTCATTTTTATGACGGACGTTCGGATACCGAAAGTACGATTTTCCCATTTCGGTGGGTGATTATTTTCGCTTTTCCATCTGATCGACGTTTGCACGCACCATTCTTCCTAATTTAGGATGCTCGTGAGTTTTATTTAAGCATTTATTTCTATTGTCGTTCGGATTCTTCTATTTTTATTGTACTACTTTCGTAGAAAAAGTCTTATTACATATATGTAATGTAAATATCAGCTTTCCTTTCTCATTATTCCATTATAGCAGATATCATTTATCCGTAGCCTATGACTTGATAAACAGATTTGATAGTTACTCATAATTTTTGATACATTCGCTTAAAACCCCTTCAATAGAATACGAAAACACTGAAATGAATTTAATTTAGCAGAGTATTGTTATATAATAATACAGGGAATGTCAATGTAATTTTAAAACGACTTGTTTTATAACTACGGATTAGATATGGGGCTACCAATATTGCTCTGACTCAAACAAAAACAAGACTTCTCGAGATTTGTGGATTTTTTGAGTTTTACTTAATAAACTCAGAATGTTATTGTAACGTTTCGAACTATATTTGATGTATAAGTTGATCATAAAAGATTTGCATATACATATAGTCGTTCTCCTAATTATATGTATTGCCCTTGCATAATATGTTCGAGTATGATTGGCATATTCTCTTTATTTTTTAGCTCAAAATTAAGGAATGTTAAGAATTTTCAGGCGATATATGATGTTCCAAAGGAAGTTTTGCTGTTATGCTATCTTTTGGAGCTACCAAAATGTTTCAACCCTTTGAAATACGGTTATATAGGCGAATATTTTGACATGAGATCTGGCATGTAATGTAATTTTTGAAAGAAAATATATATATGTAGAACGAAGAAACAATAACAAATACTTCTTGTTAGAAATCTTCTTAGAAGAAAAAAATTAGTAAAGAGCCGTCCTGGCAGAAACACTATAACAGGAATCAGATTGCACAAATAATTCGCGAAAGATATAGATTGCCGTTGATGCAATATGCTAGTACTAAAGAAGGCTGCTGACTTGTATTAATAGATATTTTTGTACAAATAATTTAAACTGCAAAAAAGTTGTTTTATGTCGGATCCCGTAACATGATGAGAGAAAAACCATCTAAAATAAAACGGGTCCCGTTTATTCCTTGTCTCCTATCGGTCGATGAGAGGTTCAAATACCAATATCGGCGCGATCCTTATTGAAAAGCGAACTTTCTCGAACAATGTTTAAACCGATTTCCGACTTGCCGACCCGATCTGCCTTCGAATAATGCCCCGCCATCACGACAAATAAACATTTTTGAAGCTGTATTGTTGTCGGGGGAGTCGGCACAAAGCCTCGTTATCCTTTAAATTCGTTTTTATTCGCATAAACAGAACGGCGAGTGGCGACGACAAAGACGATTTGTATATCAGACCTGATTTCGTTCGGCTTGTTTCTGCGAAATAATGCGGACAACGTTACGTACATTTCGCCACAAATATCGGTTTGTTTGTTTTCTATTGTAAGCAGGAGCAGTTCTCCGCGATTTGTTGGTCATTGTACGATGATCGAGGAAAACTTTGTCGAATCTACAATAATTGCAGACATAAAAAGTACCAACAGTTAGTCAATAGAACATATGGGTCTATATATATGTATATATATATATATATGTATATATATATATATATATATATATATATATATATATATATATATATATATATATATATATGTATCAAATGACAATGAATTAGAGTAATTGAAGAAGGTAGCAAAATTAGTGAGAAACCCCCTTTGATTATCCTTTTAAGTGAGACTTTGACAGACTGTATATACATACCGTTCAAAAAATAGGAGTGAGTTCACGTCATCACTACATTGAATCTGTTGCCTATTGCAGTTTGTAAATTAGATTCAAAATCAGATGCATATTTCCTTCTCACTTTATTCTAGTTAAAAATAGATATAATGTCGGATGAATTTGAAAATGTAACTAAACAAGCTTATAAAATTTAATACAAATAACATATATACCATAGTAGGCAAATATCTGCAAATGTCCAGAAACTTTACATAAAAACATCATCAAAGTTCACTCAAAATAATCACAGAAATAAGAAATATTGTTCCAGATTTTTTAAAATTATATAATTATTAGATTATTACTAGCCGTTTCAGATTAACCTACAATTTGTCTTTATGAAAACTTAAATCTAGGTATATAACTAGGAGGACCAATCGATCCTACCTCGGTTTCTGGTGAAATAATGTTTATACATGTCACTGCTGTATTTTTTATTATATGCACCTCACTAAACAAGATCAGATGGTCTAATTCTTTTGAGTCTGTGTCATTCTCTGGTGGTATCTAAAAGTTGCAATACCTCAATATTCTCATGAGAATGGAGTCTTTCCTCATGTCCCCTTGCAATTCTCTTGATTTCTTGGCTGACTGTGGATATCTGAATGTCTCGATGTAGGTAGTCAGTCTTGTAGCATTTGTGTGCACTCACAATACTTCTCAGGAACTTTCTTCTGAAAAAATTGTATTTTGTTTTTGTTACTCTTTGCAGAATACCCCCATAATTGAACTCCGTATGTCCATATATGTTTCAGTATTTGCTTATATAATAGCAGTTTATTATGTACTGATAATTGTGATTTTCCTCCAATTAGCCAATACATTTTCCTATATTTCAATTCCAGCTCGTTTCTTTTCATTTTTATATTTTCCTTCCAGCGAAGTTTTGCATCAAGATTCATTTCGAGATATTTAGCGTTGTTGCTATATGGAAAAATAATATTATTTAATGTTATTGGTGTTTACACGGTTTGACTGTAGGAGAATTACACATATACAAATTAACTTTCGTTAATTGTTATTTTCCAAGCTTGTGTCCAATTATTTATTTTGTCATTTGCCTGTTGTAATTTTCGTGTCGCTTCTTCTCTATTGTCTGCGACAGTTATAATCGCAGTATCATCAGCAAATGTAGCCATGGTGGTATCTCACGTAGAGTAGATAGTGTAGTGTAGATAAAGCATTGGCCATACTACGGTCCCTTTTGGTATAGCTGCTTAAGCTTCTTTTATTGTAGAGTAAGCTTTTTTTAGTTTAACTCTAAGTACTCTGGCTGTAATGTAAGATGTTAGTAGTTTGGGGTTTTGTTTTGCGAAAAACCTTCATGCCAAACCATATCGAAAGGTTGTGCTACATATAGGAATATGGCTGAGCATACTTTGATTATTCCAGATAAATCAAATAAATAAAACTCTGATCGGCAGCATTTCTCGATATATCTCAAGCTTTTGATTAGGTGTACCATACTGGACGTCAAGTTCAAGTAAAGAAAGGTTCTGTCCATCCGCCTTTCCATCTACTAAAGCCGGGTGACGAATACACTGAAATACATCCAATATATTCAAGTATTCCGCAAGGTAATGCCATTGGTCTTTTGTTATATCTCCTATAAACAGACTTTAAACAGCACTACTGCGACAATATATGATGACGATACATGGATTTAAAAAGAGTCAATCAGAGAACACAATAAAAGAGCTTAAAACTAGTATATACCGAATAATAACAGTTCTAAATTGACACTTCATCCAATCATACATTCAAACAAATGTTAGAGAAACTAAAATAATGTAAATAAAGAATGTCGTCTTTTTTAAAAAAACCCATCCACTTGTTCTACATGTTTACTACATTTATAACTATCCCCTACAATATCATGAAAACAACTTTTGTTAATTCAGCAAAGAAACTAAATATTTCAAGCACCTTAATGTTTATTTAAAACTATAACGACGGCTAAAATAAACTCTACATGTTTGGGTATGTTTATAAATGTATGTACATAGGAAATTGAGGTTTGAAAAATTAATGTCACTTTCTGATATTTACCGCTGAAATGTTGATCCAAATATTCTTCCACTTTTAGATTGAAGCGTCGAGGATTTGTAATTTAATGGTAATGTTGTTTTTAATTTTTTGCTTCCGTCTACAAACTGGTATTAAACGGTAAAGTTCCGATATACAGTAGAAAATTTTTATATTAATTGAATAGTTTGAAGCCAGAGATTGGACATACGACATTTTTATTAATAGTTCTGGAACTCCTAAGGTTAAAATACAGTATCCGAGATGGAAATTCAAAAAGTATTGAAGAGATTATTAACTAATAAAATCGGTAATAAAAATTAATAATAAATTAAAAATAAAGTTGTTTTGGTGCCCGAGGATGTAGTGGAAGACTTATCGTTATGTAGTGCGTCGCCCGGTCGGTACTGCTCTACAATCGGTTATCAGGGCCTTCAAATGAAATTAAAATTTCTTTAACAGAGGTAATAGTTAGTAAAAATCATAAACTCAATTTGTTCAAAAAAAAGCATCTTGCCTGGATATATCTATCGAGGGAATGATGTTGGATTATGTATCACGAATATATACTATCGAATAAGGATATAATTGAATAATCAGTGCATTTCTATAATGGCTTCTTCCTCTTTTCAAATATTGGGTTGTTACTAGAAAGCCATTGTTTTGCAATACAGAACGAAATGATTTAAGAATAAACGAAGAAAATAGGATAGTAGTTACAACTAACGAATCACCCGCTGTTTATTTACAAGTGACAGAAACCCGTGAATTGACAATGAATGAAATAAATATTGTGTAACAGCAATCAGTATATAGCAAATATGTTAAGGGTCCTGCAAATATATTATAAGACGAACCCACGTCTCGTACAAATAAGAAAAAAACAAATACATCGTGGGAGAGAGAGAGATGTTCTGCCATATCGTTTCGCGTTAAAAAATAAATAAACGCGTATCAAGTTTCGAGAGGCTCGACGAGAAGGTAAATATTAAACATCAAAAGCACCGTAAATAACAAGAAGCGTGTTATTAAAATCGACACGCAGGAATCCCGAGTTTCGAAAATATTTTCGGAAATGTTTATTATCCATCTCGGCACAACCCCCCTGCCTCTCCCGGTGGCCCCCGAGACGGCAAGGGAGCCAGACAGTGGGAAAAAAATGCGAAATGAAAATATAAAATTCCTCGCGTTTCAAACGTCGCCCGTAAAAAGGAATCTTTTACATTTCCGGCCAATTCCGCCTCCTTTATGATACAACGCGATAACATCCTCCTCACCGACTTCGCGCAAATACTTGACCTCTCGCTTTTCTGCGCCTCACATAGACAGAAGGGAGAGAAAATTAAATTGAACGCCCAGAAGAGAAAAAAAAGAACACACACTCGCAGGCATGCCGAATCATTTCTGTTTCTAACATATCGCTATAAAGCATACAAGTCAGTCAAACGTTGTAATTGGTTGGGAGATACGCGTTTGGTTGTAATATGAGTGTAGCTAGTGTTTATTGGTGCCGAATATTTTTTCTTCTTTTCGTACGTAATTGGACTATAAGAAAAAGAAAGACGATGCGAAAATTATTTTCGATAGCTTACCACACTAATTAAATCAATTTTCTAATACAGGAGGTATCAAACAAAATTTACGTGGAAAATTGACTATATGTGCATATTAAGAACATTGCACTATCTATAACAAACTGGTTAATACCATCCACATTTTTTACCATCGATCCACTAATTGATCCATCTTGTACCATGATAAAAATTATTATTTATTTCAAAATATGCTATAAAATGACTATAAAATTTCAAGAAAAGGTCAATCAAAACAGAAAAAAAATATATCTAAATACTCCAATGGACAATAACCCTAATACAGTTGATTCATAAGAAGGTACGTAACACTAATTCTAAAAATTACATATATATCTCGTTATTTCAAGAAATCAATTCTGTCAACTAAAAATCGATAGGAACAACAATTGGATTAATAAAAGGGACTACAAATTTTAGAACGAATATTAAAAACTTAATCATTAATTACAAATGGTCGAATATTTGATTGGGTTCGATTCATAGAAATTTAAATAAATTCTAGTCGCAATAGGAAATACTTGATAAGAACCATAACAATAAAAAAACAAAGCGTTGGATAATATCCATGATTATTAAACTGTACATTTTAAAAAGTCATAATAGTGAAAAACGTAAAAAAAATAAGATACAGGAATACAATAATCGTATTTATTTATAAAAGTTTCATTAGTTGTCACCCGCAACAGATTTGGTCACTAAATATGGCTTGGATAAAAGAAGAATTTTTCAGAGGTTTATAAACAAAACGAAAAGGAAAAAAAACTTAAATATTTAAAATCTTTCTAATTTCCGTCTCTGATGATAAACACTTTATTCGTAATAAAACAATAATATTATCTACACTACATTACCATTTATTGGTACTGATTCTTTTATATGCCCCAATTACCTGGAAAGAATAAAACACAAGTATTAATATTCAATTAATCATATCTCCTTGTCGTTCTAAATTATTACATTAACTTAAAATATTTGCACAAGTGAAATTTGTATTTTTACTGGCTAATGTCGACGTTAAATTACTTTATGTTTTTCAATATATTCTCTACTGATATGGGTGATTGTGCGCGCCATAATGGGAAAATAATGAGGTCCCATTTTTTGCTCATAGGAATATTTGTTGTTTATACATTGTGTTGAAGAAACATTAGGTTTAATATCAAATATAACGTTAACGACAACATCGTATCATATTGTATTATAAATTGTAATCTTGTTTTTATATAATTTAAAATAGAAAAAAATTAAATGAGTTTTACCGCTTCTTAGTGGGTAGGTTTCCAGGGATGTTTGAAGGTTTAAAGGTAAAACTAAGCTCTTGAGGAGCAACTATAGTCGTGAATATATTTTATGTAAAGAAGTGTGTCAATCAGTTGATACTGGTGGACTATCGACCTATATTTTCAATATAACCTAGGGACATAGTATTCGTCATATTATACGACTATTTCACAAGTAAAAAATATTATTTATCATATTGAAATTATAATTTCTCTCTTGCGCCTAGGTTCTTCTAGAAATTTGTTTGTAGATACCGTGTCGAACAAAAGAAATCTCAATAAGTAACTCTCCGAATTGTGTAAACAAATTCTGTTTTGCAATTCTTTCAAACTAAGAGCCTTCGAACTAATATTTAAGTTTATTGCAGTTAACAAAGAAAATAGATTAAAGTTTGATAGGTTATTAATAGTTTCTTCAAAATCCCGCAATATCACATTTACTATAAAGAAAGGAGTATCATAACCTAACAAATTAGTATTATTGCTTACGTTTGTTTTAAATTTTTAACCGATTTATTAAAACGCTACAATATTTTCCTCTATTTTAACCTCACCTTACACCTCTAAGTGTTTTAGTGCATGCATATAACTGAAAACATGATCGGGCCGATTATTATACAAGTTTTAAGTTGTCTAGATATATATTTTTGTAAGCAGCTTTTTTAGTCTATGAAGTTTTTCAATGGAATTTTTAATAAATGTTAATATAAGAATATGTTTTGTTTATAGAACAAAAGCATTGAAATAAGACCAACGTCTATTTAATATTTACTATAATTACTATTCAGAAATATGTATTTTCTAAATACAGACGAGTTTATTCTACACATTCAACTCAATCATGACATATCATAAAATGAAGAGAATTATTAATATATTATTTTAGGATGAAGCAATTTTGGCGAAACTTCTCTCAGACCCCGAAAATACGCGAGGAATATGTTAATTTCGTTTGGCAAATATAGTTTCGTCGTTCGGTTTGTCGTTCTATATTAAGATTTCGACGCGACAGTCATCAAGAACGATGAGAAAACAGATTTTCCATCGCTACAATGACTGCCAGCAGACGTATTAAGAAATTACCGGCGCTTAATTCGATTTAAACTGTCTGAAAGTTTCAGACGTAACACGCGGCAACGGTCCAATAATGGGTGCCAGATGACGAAGCAACCGCTCTAAAAATGATCCAATTAGCGGGGGAACAAGTGTATTGTTAGGGAGGTTTGCGAGTGCAGCAATATCTGAATTGGTTTACCTAGCAATAAACATACAATTTATTTAGAAAGAAATAACATTTTTGATCGTGACCTATTCAAGATAAATACAAGAACTTAATATTTTACGATCATTATTTGTTATGGTTCTTCATACCATATATACCGACAAGAAATATGAATTGTGCTCAAGTCTTAAGTAGTCAGTGCCGAAGAATCGTTTAACACATTATACAATACTAGCGACCCGCCCCGGCTTCGCACGGGTGCAATGCTGATACTAAATTAAATACACTACAGAAAAAATATGAACGTTGTATATAAAAACATAGCGGCCCGCTCCGACTTTGCACGGGCATAAAATATATATGCCTATGTCACTCAATGAAAACATGATTAAAATCGATCCAGTATTTTTGGTTCATTCATTACTGCCCTTGGCCTGCACGCATTAAATTTGGAGTAAAACAATTCCTCTTCCCCTATACTTACTATGAAGATTTCCTGCTATCTTTGGAATATCTAAATTCATACAATTTTTATTACATTACACATTTTTAAACGCAAATTTTAAATTTGTAATATCTCCGAAAATATTTGTTTAATTTACATGCTGTAAGGAACCATATTGATCTATATTAATTGCACACTGTATTTAAGGTACTTAATTCGATAAGGATTAATGCCGTATTGCTTAAAATAGCTTCGTAAATAAGCCATTTTCTCACGTAAAAAGTAAACAATAAAAATGGTTAATGTGGGTTATCCCTAAAAGATAAACATATACCATCGCGGACTTTTTTGTAGACCTTTTTATGGTGTACAATACTGTAGTACATTAATTTGATCTAACTAAAAAAATAGGTTAATTTACGACATCACGTTAGAAACCTCTAAAATTAGCAATGTTGCCTTAGTATATTATGCATGTATTATACATATAAACCTTCCTCTTGAATCACTCTATCTATTGAAAAAAACCGCATCAAAATCCGTTGCGTAGTTTTAAAGATTTAAGCGCACATAGGGATATAGGGACAGAAAAGGCGACTTTGTTTTATACTATGTAGTGATACGATGTTTTTTAATAAAATAAATTTCGGTAAGTACCCATATATAAATCGAACTTTAAGTATTTATTAATGGTTTCAAAGCTCATTTATTATTGATTGAAATATATTGGAATACACTTAAAATAAAGAAACGTGCATCATACACTAAATAATTATGACTACTGTTCAGAGACATTTTACTTTTTTTTCTATGACTGTAAAAATTATTTAAAATTTCCACATCGGGCAAATAAAATAGGATAAAGGTATATATGACTATATATGTAGAATTTTAATCATGATGAACCAAAAACAGTTTAAAGAGAATTCATAAATCTTGATAAGATGTTTTGGAGTAAAAATAACAATATATCAGGTAGCTCGGAATCCTTCGTGGTAAAATCCATAGTAGGAATATTAATCATTTTTGCTCTTTTATTTTCCGATTCTAGCATACGTCATTGTCAGGACTGTGGATTAGCTTCTATGTAAATGGGACGCGATAATACGGCATCTGACAGGCTCCGAACACCGAGCGACGCCATTTCTCGATTTTTATTTTTCGCTTAGACGCTAATCCGATAGTCGCGAACGGAGAGGAAAAAATACCATCGCCGATTCCTTGCCAGTAATATCATCCGGTTGATTTAGGGATGCATCGGGAAGTGATATTTAATGTGGCAGTTGAAGATAAAGCGGCTATGGAAGTATTATCGCGCATACAATCGGTGTGCGATGCGGATTAATTATGACAAATTTGTATTTGAAATTTTAAAGTGACGGCATTCCGAGACGCCTATTTGGTTTAATGATATTCGGAAGTTTTACGAGCCTTGGGAAATATTTACTTTTGCCGGGATTATTCGGGAAACATACCGAAACGTTTTAATCCGTCATATTTTACTAAAAACTTGACAAAATCAAAGAAGAT
Source organism: Rhynchophorus ferrugineus (assembly GCF_030347505.1). Classification (NCBI taxonomy): domain Eukaryota; kingdom Metazoa; phylum Arthropoda; class Insecta; order Coleoptera; family Curculionidae; genus Rhynchophorus; species Rhynchophorus ferrugineus. The sequence goes on from NW_027472587.1 coordinate 16,970,238, forward strand.
AAATTGTACAAAATTCACAGTTATAAAATGTACCTTAACTGTGTTAATATTTGGATTTTCATAGCTCATTCATTATTAATTGAAATATCTTTCAAAATTAAAATTATCTTTAAAAAATTATGACTTGTTTAGAGACATTTTACATTTTTTAATTAATTTATTAAAATAATTTAATATATCCTCCTAATTTACCTTTAGCTTATTTTGTTTTATTCTATAACAAATATATGAAAATGGCGAAAATTATTCTACGATGACTTGTCCTGTTAAAATATAATTTTGTCATTTTAAAATAAACATGCATCATAAAATTAAAAATTGTGACTGCGCTTTTCAGCCATTTTTTATTACTTTTTTAAAATCATGTAATATTTCCACTCCCTTTAATTTTAATAAACTTTTTTGTATTCTATAAGTCTATGGTGGTTTATTGTGCTAAAAGTTAAATTTATATCATGCAGAAATCTGCGCTTTTAAAATAAAGAAGCGTGCATCATTAACTAAAAAATTATGATTGCTGTTTTTATATTTTATTTTCTATTGCTTTATTAAAGTCATTTAATATTTTCTCCTGGTTTACCTTTAGTTTGTCTTATACTATTCTACATATATATGCCAGTAACTAAGAGAATTATATGGTGGCTATTCTGCTAAAAGTTAATATTTTGTCACGCAGAAATTCTTTATATCTCTGTTTTACTTTATACTTTTATACCTTAAAAATCATCCATTCTATAATATTTTGAGCCAGACTATCAACCAGGTTAATTTTTTGAATGTTATGCGTAATTTTCATGTAACTATTCTTCTGAAATGACAAAGTTGTAGACTATAATTTCTTGGGTTTAAACGGTGAATAAAACGAGAAAAAGCAGAAAATTCATTAATTTTCATTCATCCACTATATCTTTTTGTCATCAATGCAAAATTCAAAATCCATGAAGTCTTTAAATCACATCTGATAACTTGTCTTATTTAGACTAACGTTTCTATGATCCTTTAAAAGAATATATGTATTTAATAATATAAAGAATAGCATAAGCGAAGAAATATAAGTAAAAGTCGCCAATATTAGAAGCTATGTTGCTGTTTTCTTCGAACCTATATATTTCACATAAAATTATCAAAATTAATTCGAATTTCAGTAAAAAATTATGTTTATCGAAAACATAAATAAATAACAAAACAAACCGAATAAATATGAATAATAAATAATAATTACCTAAAGAACAGGTCCCTCTTCATCCACAATTATAACCAATTAAACAGATGTCTACCGGGTTCGAGACATGGCAAGAGATCGCCCTTGCGAAAGGGATATAAATCAGATCCGAATTCGTTTCCGTTCGGCAACACCCCCTCACCCCTCCACCATCATCCGTTGGTGAAAAATGTATAAATGTAAATGGAAGACGAGATCTCAGAACGCAGCCAGTTCGAAGTGGGAATATTGAATTAATTGGTAATGTGTTTCCATAAATTGGAATGCGGAGAAGGAAATGGGCCGAAAAAGTGGAAAAGGAGAAACGGACGGCCATGATTTATGCGGATCAGCTGAACGAACGACCGGCGAGACGGAGGGACCGATGGAAAAAAAGAAAACAGGAAGAGAGTGAGGGAGGGGGGAGGTAGAGAGAAAGAGAGAGAGAGCGAAAACGGAAACAAAACAATGATGCAATAATATCTCGGTGATCGCTTTCAAGTGAAAAACGTTTCCGAGGAAAAAGAATGTTGAACGAGCGGCGATTCCTATTAAACTTTTATTGTTCTGGGCTGGCGCGTTTAATTTCTGTTTCGGGGTCGATAGCATACAGTTATTTCCGATTTATTTTCAAGGTAAATTTGCTGCAAATGGTCGAGGAAATTTCTATATTTATAGTTATATAAAAATTAGTCATACCACTTTGTAAACTTAATTGAGGTTAATCTCAATTACCATATTTTTTCTATCGGGCGCATCCGTGCTTTTTCTAAAATTAAGTTAGCAAGGGAAATCTTTCAGTTGAAATAGTCAGTTCTTCCTTCTTACACGTCATGTAGATGTCAGTTTGTCAAGTTTCCTGTGTCCCTTTTCTTTTACTTTGTCACTCACTAATTAATCTCTTTGTCTCGTCCTTCGCTTTATTTTTTGTTTTTCCTTGTTTCTGCCTCTGTTTCCTAAACATGTTCTCGTTAATATGTATTTTTTTCTTCAATTTAGCTGATTTATATTTATTTTTCAAGATCATTTGTTTATTTTTATATATTCCATATGAGTTATATAGAAAGCTTGCTCGTCATTCTTCAATTCTTCGTCATTTCACATCATATCATCATATCCAATATCATTTTACATGGGTAAGATTTCGGATAATTACTGAACTAATTAGATTTTTTCTAAAAGTTCAGTTAATTCAATAACGTGAACTTGTTTTACGTTTATTCAGATAGTCAATAATAAACAGAATTTTTCTTTGAATTCTATTTTAGTAAAATCGCATTAAAGTATTTATAAATGTAGTCGTATGTCAATAATGGAGTGACAACATAATGTTAAGGTTTATAAATATCTCTACAAATTTAAAATTTTAATTTCGAAAGTGTAGTTTTGTTTTCGAGGTTATACAACTCAAGCTTTACTAGAATAAGTTAATTATACTACTTTGTAAACTTAATTGAGGTTAATCTCAATTATCATATTTTTTCTATTGGGCGCATCCGTGCTTTTTCTAAAATTAAGTTAGCAAGGGAAATTTTTTCGTCAGTTCTTCCTTCTTACACGTCATGTAGATGTCAGTTTGTCAAGTTTCCTGTGTCCCTTTTCTTTTACTTTGTCGCCCTCATCACCACGCTGTCCCGTTTAAACTTCTCACTAATTAATCTCTTCGTCTCGTCCTTCGCTTTATTTTTTATTTTTCCTTGTATCTGCCTCTGTTTCCTAAACTTGTTCTCGTTAATATGTATTTTTTTCTTCAATTTAGCTGATTTATATTTATTTTTCAAGATCATTTGTTTATGTTTATATATTCCACATGAATTGTATAGAAAGTTTGTTTGTCATTCTTCAATTCTTCGTCATTTCACATCATATCATCATATCCAATATCATTTTACATGGGTAAGATTTCGGATAATTACTGAACTAACTAGATTTTTTCTAAAAGTTCAGTTAATTCAATAACGTGAACTTGTTTTACGTTTATTCAGATAGTCAATAATAAACAGAATATTTCTTTGAATTCTATTTTAGTAAAATCGTATTAAAGTATTTATAAATGTAGTCGTATGTCAATAATGGAGTGACAATATAATGTTAAGGTTTATAAATATCTCTACAAATTTAAAATGTTAATTTCGAAAGTTTAGTTTTGTTTTCGAGGTTATACAACTCAAGCTTTACTAGAATAAGTTAATTATACTACTTTGTAAACTTAATTGAGGTTAATCTCAATTATCATATTTTTTCTATTGGGCGCATCAGTGCTTTTTCTAAAATTAAGTTAGCAAGGGAAATTTTTTCGTCAGTTCTTCCTTCTTACACGTCATGTAGATATCAGTTTGTCAGGTTTCCTGTGTCCCTTTTCTTTTACTTTGTCGCCCTCATCACCACGCTGTCCCGTTTAAACTTCTCACTAATTAATCTCTTCGTCTCGTCCTTCGCTTTATTTTTTATCTTTCCTGTATATGTATTTTTTTCTTCAATTTAGCTGATTTATATTTATTTTTCAAGATCATTTGTTTATTTTTATATATTCCATATGAATTATATAGAAAATTTGCTTGTCATTCTTTAATTCTTCGTCATTTCACATCATATCATCATAACCAATATCATTTTCCATGGGTAAGATTTCGGATAATTACTGAACTAACTAGTTTTTTTCTAAAAGTTCAGTTAATTCAAAAAAGTGAACTTGTTTTACGTTTATTCAGGTAGTCAATAATAAACAGAATTTTTCTTTGAATTCTATTTTAGTAAAATCGCATTAAAGTATTTATAAATGTAGTCCTATGTCAATAATGGAGTGACAACATAATGTTAAGGTTTATAAATATCTCTAAAAATTTAAAATTTTAATTTCGAAAGTTTAGTTTTTTTTCGAGGTTATACAACTCAAGCTTTACTAGAATAAGTTAATTATACTACTTTGTAAACTTAATGGAGGTTAATCTCAATTACCATATTTTTTCTATCGGGCGCATCCGTGCTTTTTCTAAAATTAAGTTAGCAAGGGAAATTTTTTCGTCAGTTCTTCCTTCTTACACGTCATGTAGATGTCAGTTTGTCAAGTTTCCTGTGTCGCTTTCCTTTTACTTTGTCGCCCTCATCACCACACTGTCCCGTTTAAACTTCTCACTAATTAATCTATTTCAATCAACGATTTCCTATTTTTACAGATTTATCTCTCTTCGTCTCGTCCTTCGTTTGATTTTTTACTTTTCCTTGTATCTGCCTCTGTTTCCTAAACATGTTCTCGTTAATATGTATTTTTTTCTTCAATTTAGCTGATTTATATTTATTTTTCAAGATCATTTGTTTATTTTTATATATTCCATATGAATTATATAGAAAGTTTGCTTGTCATTCTTCAATTCATCGTCATTTCACATCATAATGGTATATCCAATATCATTTTACAGGGGTAAGATTTCGGATAATTACTGAACTAACTAAATTTTTTGTTTTGTTTTGTTGAGGTCAGCTGACACATTCATGTGCTCACTGATTAAGTAAGAATATTATACAGTGACTATGACGGATTTCATATGCTAACGAAAATGTTCATATTAAAAAGAAATTATTATTAATGTAAATCTAGTAGCTTAATCAGATGATAATATAATTTTGTTTAAAAATTTAAAAGCCTCTAAATTAGATATAGAAAGAATAACATATATATTTTTTAGAGAAGGAATTGAAACAAGTTGTATAATATACTGATGAACTATGTGTATTATTTTATTTAAAAAATTATATGCCAAAACTTACATTTTTTCACCACGTTTTTACCATAATAAAATATAATTTCTTTTTTGAAGCTATAGACAACTAAAACATTCATATAAAATAAAAAATCTAATTGAATAACGACATAATCACATAGCCTGAATGCCTTAGTCTTAAATCCATTAAGTCTTTCAGTCCATTTAGTGTGATTTAGTGACATCGAATAGAGTAGGTGACGATGCAAAATAAGAAACTTCCTCCTTCAATATCCTGTAAATTTCCTGAACAAATATAGGCCGAGATAGCTAATTACCAGTGTAATGACGTATCTAAATTACACGTGAAGGTCCCCATTAATAGGGGGGGGGGGAATAGGCGACTGGGGTAGGTCTGATTCGGGCAACAATGTAATTAAGATGGAATTACTACTGCGAGACATTAATGGATGTACTTTCACCTTCCTATTTACCTATCTGGACGATAGAGGGCTTAATGGGCGACCTACCTACCCTCCCACGTCTCAACCGCTTCGGAAAGTGTGGAGATGGTGGCGACAAAAAATATTTGTTTTGTAATTAGAGCCCGTTCATGACAGAGAAGATAATTGTAATAATAATATTTGCGATGTGTAGCGAACGATTACATCGTTTCTACGATAAATAGCTGTCATAATCGTGAACAATGGCCACTATAAAGATGAAAAATGGTAATTCACGAGGATTCTCCTGGACGGTCCGTTAGTTTGGATTATAAATGCGCGATGCTTTTCGGGTTTGTTGCTTTCGCTTAATGTATTTGCTATTATTAGTTGGTTTCGTTTTGTTGTTTGCGCCTAAATAATAAAACCAATCTGATAAAATGAAAGTGGATTACCCGGATATTGCTACTAATTTATCAATCTTACTTTTAACAGTTCTTAGGACTCTATTTGTTGTTTTTATAATCAATATTATTAAGCATGTACTTCATTATGTACATGTAACTGATCTCTTTTTCTGTTTTTTATAACTTAAAAGCGTCTTATAATCTGTTTCTATTTAAATTGTGATTTTGTGGTTACTCATATATTCAACTTTCTCAATAAATGAAACATTTCTACTCTAAAAAAGCTCTTTAAATCATAAACTCTCCATTGTTTATTCTGTGTAATAGACAGATTGTCGATTTCTATCTCTCCTGTGACATATTTCCATACAAACTTATGATAGAAATGAATGAAAATCATCATAGGGAAGAGTGATCTGCTCTTTCAGAAACTTTGTGAAAATGGACGGTTAAACCGACCTATTTAATAAAAAAACCAAATTATTTTCAAATTTAACAAAACCCGGTTTTGCTTTTGATAGAACTTATGGTCCTATTTATTGATTTTTATTACCAACATTAAATTTGTTACCCTTTTGTTTTTATAATTAATGTTGTTAAACATGTACTTCACTATGTACTTTTAACCGTTATATTTTTCTACTTTTCGTAATTTAAAAGGATCTGGGAACCTGTTTTATAATTATGTTTATATGAACACTAATATATAGTCTATCCCAGAAACAGCCAATGTTCGTCATCAATATTTATGACGTCAGTATGTGACAATATAGTAGGTTCAACTTAAGAATTTTTGTTTACAACGTCTTTTGATTGATTGACCTCAAAGCATTATTACTAATGTTTTAAAGATTTCTGGAAACGTTTCACAACAGTGTTGACTGGTACTAAAATCGAATTTTAGAGACTTATTCGGTCATATGTTCTGAAGAATTAGGCAGAATTTTATCTCTCTTTAATTAGGGTAAAATGAGAAGCAGATGTCTGATCCTAACCTGAAACTAATTTAACATTTTAAAAACTGTATTTGACAGTATATTCGATGTTATATATGACGTGTATTGAGTGTTATATTGGGAGGATTATATTCAGCTTTCTTGCTAAGTAAATTTTCTTTTCACTCTAAAATAGTTTTTGAACCAGAGGACATATCCTTCCTCAAACATATTTCCATTCGAATCTGCTTGCAAATATGCATGATCGAAATGAATATAAATGATGATATGATATGAAATTACTGTTATTTTCATTGATTAAGTGATAAGGAGTTATTCAATTGATTATATTTCAAACACTATTTTTATACTCAATCACTGTAAATTAACAATTCGTATATAAACAAAAGTAAGTATAGATATGTATAATATAATTTAAAATGTATGAAATTGCTAGTTAATTCAATAAAGTGAACTTGTTTTACGTTTATTCAGGTAGTCGATAATAAATAGAATTTTTCTTTGAATTCTATTTGAGTAAAATCGTATTAAAATATTTATAAATGTAGTAGTATGTCAATAATGGAGTAACAACATAATGTTAAAGTTTATAAATATCTCTACAAATTTATAATTTTAATTTCGAAAATTCAGTTTTGTTTTCGAGGTTATACAACTCAGGCTTTACTAGAATAAGTTAATTATGAAAGTTTATTTATTTCTATTTTAACTCTCGTGGCCTTGCCCAGTTTGACCAATATTTCTAAAAGTTGTATCCTTAATAAAATAGTTCTTTTACTATTTCTTGATAAGGTTTCAGGGCACATAGCTAAAATATAGATTATTTGTATAAAATTGATTTTTCTTTATTTCCCTACTAGAATGTATGTATATTAGAAATTTTCTGAGTCCTTAATTCCCGAAAATATCTTGCCACTGTTAGAAATTACGATTATCTTCTATATTCAGACTTTCGATTATAATTCTGATTTAAATTAAGATATTTAGTAGAACTATATATTTTTAGTAGAACCCTTTTTCATCAATACAAAGCTCTACTGTTAGAAATTAATAAAGTTACCAAAATCAATGGATACGCGAAATAACTGAAAAACCAAAGCCACAACAGTTTGCGCGCCGTGGGTGCCCCGACCAAGTTTCCCCTCCTGCATTTCGAAAGAAACTTCCAACGGGGGGTCTTCCTCCCTCTACCTCGCCCCCTCCCTCTTGCTCTCGCCTCGTTTGACGTGAATTATAAATGATGGTTTTTGGTGAACTGGTAGCTAGTATTTACCGAGTGATTAACAATTTGGCGGACTGCTACGGCTCCTTCCTGACTTTGTCTAATCGCCCTCTGATCGATTGGCTACAATGTAATTGATCTTTTGTTCATGGATGGATAAGGGATAATTGCTACTCTCCTTTTTTTCGATGTTTCCTCTCTTTCTTGTCAATAAATCAAAGGGTACACGTTCCGGGCAAAAAATCGAAGGAAACGAGGGACTTTTTGTCATAAGTTGTTAAAGGACTGCGGGCACTCAATATTGTACAGTGCGATTTTTTTCTACAATAAATCCGTAAGAGTATTTGGTTCATGAAATTCCCATTATAGACACGAAGAAAAGCCAGAAATAAACTGTGTCATATTTAGTATATTTTCACACTTTTGTTATTCTATTTGTCTGATGATATAACATTTGACTTGTTATTTGAACCTTCTCTGTTATGGACAACAATATGTATGATACAATACTTTAATTGAAAGTGAAAGCAGTACAGGAATATTATTTGTTTTTTTGAGGCTCATGGTACATGTTACAACTAGCTATATACTATCCAGTAACTTGTTCTTAATACTGTTCTTAATTTTACTTAAATCTCGACCTAATATTACCTAAAATAACTAGTATTTGATAGATTTACTTCCACTGATACACTACAGACCATCTTAAGTAGTAGTACCACTAGTAATAGTACTTTTATTTGAAAAACTGTTTAATGTATTCGCTAACCGATGGTACCCTTAGGTATTTCGTGCCAATACGTTAAAAATGCTTTCAAGAACTTCATAAGCTCTTTCGAATAATTTGAATATGATTGGAATCAGTCATATTGTTCAATATGTTTTATAATTGGGTCAATAACTTAGATGTCATAACAATATCTCCAATCATCCACTGCCGGTCTGGTTGGCACAGATGTTAAGGCGACAAGACGATCGTCTTACTGTTGGGATAGTTGCCGTTTCTAATCCTGCTGGAACGTGGTTGAAAATTTATATTTGTGACTGTCTATTATACAAGAGTGTCACGCCAGTAATCAGGCTGAATAAAACCGGCAGTCTTCTGGGATGATCTCTAAGTTGTTTACTCTGTCAGTTGGTGGACCTAATGCAGATAATCTAAACCAGATAACCGCTAGTTGGTTAAAAGAAGACTAAAAGAAATTTTCCACTGCATAGGCACATATTGCTGTCGAACTGTAACCTTGAGTACAATCAAATCAGATGTGCAAGTTTATTATGACTTTTCTCGGCAACTGTTTAAAGTACTTGCCCACATTTTGATACTGTCGTCGTCAGAATTGCTTTGGCAAATTAATGGGGATTATAACTCTATTTTCATCTTTATTTTGATTAGGTAAATTGTTATATCCGGTCGTAGAGTGAGGTTGGAATGTATCTGCTAAATACACAGAAAATAATTCCACTATGTAGCTACATATTTTTTTGTATTTGGAAGCAGCTGATATAGTTCCATATAATTCTTATATTAAGCTAAAATTATATACTTTTGGAAGACGCTCTTCATTATCTCGTTTAGTTCACAGTTGTTAGTGTTCTTGAATACGTGATGAGACCCAGGGCATCTCGATATATCGAATCGCAATACCTAATATCCGGCATTATCGAAATTTCAGCTACTTGAAGCTCCTGCGGCAACGCTAATCTCCGAGCTCTAAACATGACAAGCGCTCTAGTTAGATGGCGCTCGAAGCTGCCAGCCGCCGAACCTCCGGCATGCAGAATACCGTTAAACCTGGATTATTCTAAACTAGGTCCCTTATGCGAGGCCCGTCAACTAACCAATGAATAAAATTTCGATTTTATTTCCCAGGTCGTTTTATTTTACGATTACGCGGGGAATACGAAACGTAACGGTCGTCCATAGAGGTGATACCGCCGAAATAATAACGGTATGAGGACCCTGGTTATTGTCGTTGCGTATGCCCGGTCGGGACCAACTCGTTTCCTTTTTATTTCGAGTTTTTTTTTGGTAATTATTTTTAATCTTATTTTAGATCGTCTGCATATGTTTTAGCAGGATATAATTTTGATTTTATGTGGATTGTTTTATGATACATCCAAGTAACCTCCCAATTCTAATCCAGCCTAGTTACAAGCGTGAATAGAATGGTTCTTTCTGGTTGAATTTTGTATTTTCAAGAATAGATAGTCTCAAATAATCACTAACATAAAAAAATGCTCATGCTTTTGCTAATTCATTACGAAGCTTAATCAACAGGGTTTATTAAGAACTAGCTCAGATCGGTCGGTTAGTCTCCAATTTCAAAAAGCTACAATAAACACGTAGAGAATAACCTTAATAAGTAAAATTGGAATTAAACTTTAGTAGGCCTGAATTCAAGTTGTCCTAGCACTGTTCAAGAATTGCTTCTGATCGTTAACTGTTTATATTATCATTAGGAATAACACAATGTTATTTTTGTGGTAGGCATATTGAGATTTTGTTCTTAGGTTAGTTTTACACGATATCTAGTCTCCTTTTAGCGATGTTTTGAGATTCCATTATGTATAAGGAATTTTTTGAGGTAGTGCATTACTTGATTTATTAACTATTTAGACATCAAAATATCTAACTCTATTCCAATACCAGCTAAAGTAAGCTAAATATAGATGTTGTAGTCTGATGTGTCCTTTTGATTTCCACCTTCACTTGAAGAATTTGGTACTCAGATAAAGTCATTTTTAGGTACAATTTATTAGAAATATAGGAGGATCATTACTATTCTATGGTTTAATTTCAAAGAATTTCCCATCCCACGCTATTAGAATTGCCACAATTTGGCAAATCTCTAACGTCCTTATGAATGCTTACAATTTTTTTCTATTTTATTTCTAGATAAAGATTCTAAATTTACAAAAAACAATTGATATAGTGGGTCTATGTATAAATTTTTCTACACCAATCTAAAATGTTTGGTAGAAACTTGTTTTTTGTCCTTACTATCAGTCAAATCGAGCGAAAACTTTTAGATATTGTTAAAATCATCTAGTTTCTTTAATAAGTATATAAATACTTCCTAATACAGATTTATGAATATGTAAGGATCTGAGAGGTGCTTAATTTTTCCGAGGCCTCCTCAAAAGGATACAAATATGATTTTCTAATTAGCTGGCAGAATTGTACTGTATATTGATAATTCCACTGAAATAATAATTTAAGGCATATTTTCTCTTCAAAAATTATTCAAACATGTAAAATGTATTGCAGGTTTAAACAAAATTTGAATGCGTTTAATTTTTGTTGTTTTAGAGCAATAAATTAATTTATAGCTCTTTTATGTTGAAGTTTCTATCTCTAAAACACAATGGACTGGTTCTTTAGCAATATTACGGGTCAACAAATTTGTGTAGATTTTTTCAAAATTATAAAAGCACCATCAAAAGTCTTAAGTTGCATCCTAAGATAACGGGTACTCAATGAAAGTTCTCTGTCATTCCATGGCAGTTTAAGTTGAACAAGGAATCATTCTATTATTAAAATTCAGAAGTAAATACCATAAAAAGTTTCCTAACTTTATCGGTGACTTTTCCTTGCCATATCTTGCATACAAAATCAGTAAAGGAGTTGCGCCCTGTAAATATTACGACATTCTGTCCCATTTTTAAACTGTTTACTTGTTAATACAATAATAACGTCAAAGCAGAAGTGTCTCAATTTCAGCGTCCCTAATAATATGAATTTCAATATCCTAAATATATATCTTCAAAATTGTGTAAGTCTTCCCAGTCACGCAAGTAACCACACTAAGACCGGATGTCTTCTGGGGTGGTTTCTAAGTGGTCATTCCGTTAGTAATGTCGGATCGAAAAATGAGACTCTAAACTGAGACTGAAATATTTCATTTGTGTTTTATGGATGTACCACTAATGCTACTACTAATGTACTACAAATGGAACATTTTTAGCGTGGCACAGATTTCAAACATAATTTAGCAATACTAATTTAGCTTAATTTATTAATTAATACATAATTAATTAATTTGTCCGCCAACCATTGGGATCTTTGGGTGTTTCTAGATGCTTTCATTTCTAATATACCATGGGCTGTTAATAATAATACTCCATAGAAATTTGTCTTGGTAAGTTTGGTTCATGCTGATGTTCGATTTCCCTACGTAGCCTCATAGTTGCTTATACCTCTGGTGGCATTTGAGTAGTATACCGCCTCTTATTCATGGAAAATCACATCGACCAGTACAAGTTCTTATACTTTTGACAAAAAGAAACCAAAATTAACTGACGCATTTTAATTTAAATTAAAAGAAACTCGATGTTAAACGAAATCAGCATTTTCATCGCAGAGAGATCAACGAAACGGCGCTAGGATAAAATTACCTCGGCATTTTCTCGTCGCGAATCCTCGAATATAAATACCCCCCGACTATTCCGTCCTTCTCAATCAATATCAGAGGTATAACGCGGTAACTGCGAAACTTATCGAAACAAAATACCTCTCGCGAAGCCGCAGTTGACTTCCGGCACTGATCCACGACCCGTACCCTTCCCGGCATCATTCATCGGCTCCCATTCCCCGCATTATTTATTCATCCTCGTAAAACTTCTATCTCTCGCTCTCTCCTCTCCCGGCTTTTGCTCGGCCATAATAATTATATTAGACGGTGGTCGGATAATGCGCGGCATAAATTAGCGGGGGGAGGATCGAGGGGGAGGGCGGTCCCCTCTCTTTCAACCCGCTCAATCCGTTGTCCGGTCCCTCGCGCCCCCTCGGCAACATCCCGCGAAAAGTTATTGTTTTCGGCTTGCCATGTCGAGGCGAGAGACCCGGGCGGTGACTTATAGTCGGCGGCGACCTCTGTCGGTTTTATATTCGCAATTTCGTTTTCCTGGCGGCGCTTTTGTGTGGGGGGTGGGCGCGGGGGTGCGGCGGGGGACGCGGCAGCGGCGGTCGGCGTCTTTGTGCGAAGAGCGGTTCCTTTTGGGACGTGAAAAATTGAAACGAGAATTGTTTTCGCTCGCCGTAACGTCCCCGGGTTTATTCTGTTTGGTTATGGGACAAGTGAGCGTTATTAAATGCCCGAAATGTTGTTTGTGGCTGTGGGGGGTGCGGGGTGGCGAGGTAGGTCTCATGCAGGAAACATAAATTTAATCCGTCGACGAGCAATAATGAAAAAATTACGATTGTTTTGCTATTCCCCTTCGACAACATAATAACCAAGGAGTAGGGCTTCATTATGGCCATGAACTCCTTACTACGTTAGATGCGATTAATTTAGTGTGTGTAGGCGCTGAACTGTTTGTAGTTTTTGAACAACAGCTAATTTCATAGCTTTTTTCATGTTGAAGCCTCTATCTCTATTAACACAATGCACTGGCACACATATTAGTACAAATATTAGTACCATTAAGGTGAATGAATATTTTCATGTCTAATATAACATAGGATGTTAACAAGACTCCGGAGAACTTTGCTCAGGCAAGTTTGGATCTTATTGATGAACTGATATTATTATTAGTTACTAACGGTTTGTTTTATTCAATTGAACATTTGAAGTTAGAACATATGGTTTTATTCTAGTATTGTTATCGTTGCCTGAATATAAAGTATAAATGTTTGTTAGACATGATTAGTACAATCTCAAGTAATGTAGATCAGATAAAGAGAAATAAAAATAATTCCTGTTACGGCCCAATAATATTTGTGTTATATTCTCAATGTTGTTCCTTCTATTTAAAATTTAATTCTTATTTCATATGTTCGTCTATCCAGTACATGTTGATAATTTAAGGGCCTATTACTGATTAGGTAATAGACCCTTAAATTAATTGAAACTTCCATATTCTATCAATATTGATTATTATTTCATTTACATATGTCTGACTAGCGCAGAGTTACAAGAAAAAGTCTTAAAATGGCCAAAATTCGCGATTTTTCCTGAGCACATACATGAAAAAGGTGTAAAAATAGTTTAGATATCAGAATTAATTGAAACTTCTATATTCTATCAATATTGAGGCCACAATAATGGAAAAATAATTAATTTTAGTCTACAATTAATAGTTCTTGAAATAAAGGCACCAATTGATTTTTGATAGAATTTTGATATAAATGATTGTATGTCTATATTTTTAAAACAACTCACTTTACCATAAAATTAATCACTGCCTCTAATAAAGCATCAAATTTGAGACAAGTGAGACACTTTTCATTTACATACGTTTGTTTAAATCAGAGTTACAAGGAAAAGTCTTAAAATGGCCAAAAATCGTGATTTTTCCTGAGTATATACATGGAAAAAATGTAAAAATAGTTTAGATATCAGAATTAATTGAAACTTCCATATTCTATCAACATTGAGGCCAGAATAATGGAAAAATAATTAATTTTAGTCTACAATTAATAGTTCTTGAAATAAAGGCAATAACTGATTTTTGATGGAATTTTGATATAAATGATTATTTGTCTATAATTTTAAAACAACTCACTTTACCATAAAATTAATAACTGCCTCTAATAAAGCATCAAATTTCAGACAGGTAAGGCACTTTTCATTTATATATGTTTGATTAAATCAGAGTTACAAGGAAAAGTCTTAAAATGGCCGAAAATCGCGATTTTTCCTGAGTATATATATGGAAAAAATGTAAAAATAGTTTAGATATCAGAATTAATTGAAACTTCCATATTCTATCAATATTGAGGCCAGAATAATGGAAAAATAATTAATTTTAGTCTACAATTAATAGTTCTTGAAATAAAGGCAATAACTGATTTTTGATGGAATTTTGATATAAATGATTATTTGTCTATATTTTTAAAACAACTCACTTTACCATAAAATTAATAACTGCCTCTAATAAAGCATCAAATTTCAGACAGGTAAGGCACTTTTCATTTATATATGTTTGATTAAATCAGAGTTACAAGGAAAAGTCTTAAAATGGCCGAAAATCGCGATTTTTCCTGAGTATATATATGGAAAAAATGTAAAAATAGTTTAGATATCAGAATTAATTGAAACTTCCATATTCTATCAATATTGAGGCCAGAATAATGGAAAAATAATTAATTTTAGTCTACAATTAATAGTTCTTGAAATAAAGGCAATAACTGATTTTTGATGGAATTTTGATATAAATGATTATTTGTCTATATTTTTAAAACAACTCACTTTACCATGAAATTAATAACTGCCTCTAATAAAGCATCAAATTTCAGACAGGTAAGGCACTTTTCATTTATATATGTTTGATTAAATCAGAGTTACAAGGAAAAGTCTTAAAATGGCCGAAAATCGCGATTTTTCCTGAGTATATATATGGAAAAAATGTAAAAATAGTTTAGATATCAGAATTAATTGAAACTTCCATATTCTATCAATATTGAGGCCAGAATAATGGAAAAATAATTAATTTTAGTCTACAATTAATAGTTCTTGAAATAAAGGCAATAACTGATTTTTGATGGAATTTTGATATAAATGATTATTTGTCTATATTTTTAAAACAACTCACTTTACCATAAAATTAATAACTGCCTTTAATAAAGCATCAAATTTCAGACAGGTAAGGCACTTTTCATTTATATATGTTTGATTAAATCAGAGTTACAAGGAAAAGTCTTAAAATGGCCGAAAATCGCGATTTTTCCTGAGTATATATATGGAAAAAATGTAAAAATAGTTTAGATATCAGAATTAATTGAAACTTCCATGTTCTATCAATATTGAGGCCAGAATAATGGAAAAATAATTAATTTTAGTCTACAATTAATAGTTCTTGAAATAAAGGCAATAACTGATTTTTGATGGAATTTTGATATAAATGATTATTTGTCTATATTTTTAAAACAACTCACTTTGCCATAAAATTAATAACTGCCTCTAATAAAGCATCAGATTTGAGACAAGTGAGCCACTTTTCATTTACATATGTTTGTTTAAATCAGAGTTACAAGGAAAATTCTTAAAATGGCAAAAAATCGCGATTTTTCCTGAGTATATACATGGAAAAAGTGCAAAAATAGTTTAGATATCAGAATTAATTGAAACTTCTATATTCTATCAATATTGAGGCCAGAATAATGGAAAAATAATTAATTTTAGTTTACAATTAATAGTTCTTGAAATAAAGGCAATAATTGATTTTTGATGGAATTTTGATATAAATGATTGTTATGTCTATTTTGAAAAAAATACTTCACCACGAAAACAATAATGGTGTTTAATAAAGCATGAAATTTTATATAAATGAGGCAATTTTCATTTACATATGTTTCTTTAAAGCAGAGTTACGAGAAAAAGTTTTAAAATGGACAAAAATCACGATTTTTCCTGAGTATATATATGCAAAAGTTGCAAGAATATTTCAGATCTTAGAATTACTTCATACCACGATATATTACAAATATTGAGACCGAAATATAGGAACAAAGGAAATATCATTATTTTCAAAGTTCAGATTATACTCTTTGGGATATTCACAATTATTAATTTGGTAGAAATTTTGATGAACATAATATTATGTTTATATTTTTAGATACATAGTTCTAATTCAAACACATTAGTATTATCTAATAAAACATACAATTTTATACAAGTACTCTACATTTTATTGCTGTATATATATATATATATATATATATATATATATATATATATATGCATATATGTCTACTATACAATACTATATATTTCTAAAGAATTACATACAGCACCAATATCGAGGCCAAAATAACGTTATTGATGAATGATAGCGTAACAAACGATATATTTCTTGAAATCCTCCAAAATATTGGCATGCTGTTATCATCATGCAAAATTTCCTTCAAACAGGCTATATAGCATCTTTCTAAGCTGCAATAATGCGACAATAAAAATAAAATATAATATGTCATAGCTCTTAATGACTTTAAACTCACTCAATAATATATATCTCTAGATATTTTATTGTTATTGATCAAATGTTATTTCTTGTCAACAAGAAGGATTTGGAATTACTTACAGTTTCTTGATGATAACGAGCGAGACTAATATGAGCTTACAACCTTTATTTCGATATTTAACAATATTTGCTTTAGATGAAATCAAATTATTTGACTTGACTTCACTTTGACTTAATGAGATGACGTAACGTTTAACAATTTTTCCATGTTATTTTATCTCTACTTGTATTCTTTTAATTTAAAGAAAATGCTTATAAGAGCTGTAGTGAGTATTACCAAATGCGTAGTAATTTTCGCGTGGCAATATGAATTGAAGTTAATGTATATTGATAAATTACTTTACTTAAAGAAAGGTTTCTTGTAATATATTTGTATAGGTGATTATAATGAATACTGGCTCTAATAATTAACAGGCTATTAGCGGTTTAAGAAAGGCCTTCAAAAGGTTCAAAACAAATAACATTTATATATTTTAAAATGGACTATTTATGTAGATATAAATAAAGTTGGTAAAACATTCGCGGAATCTTGGATTATTATTAAATATCAAAAACTACGCTATATAATGCTACAGCTATAAACAAAACAACGAATAAGATGATAAATGCTATTCAAAGATATGAATAACAAAATAATTCACTCTGTTCCAACTGCCACTGCTGGCAGTATCGATTCTGCCGCTTCACTGCTTCCATTCCTGCGGTTTAATTGCAAAAACCATCTGTAATATTGAGAAGCAGTCGTCTGGAAAGGCATAAATATTTAAAGTCGTTTTCATCGCTGTGTTTTTTCACTCGTTCGTCTTTTTTTCGTCGCCGTCGAAAGAGAGGCACGGGAGAAGGGCTTTTCGTTCACGTCGCCTTGCTTCCTCCCCCCGAATTCTTGCGGCTTGCGACTCAGTGTGTCAGATTCTATTAGCGTCGTGTCAAGCCTATCGACCCTCTATCAATCATAATTTTGAGCTTGCTTATCAGAAAGTATTAAAGGACTTTATTCGAAGATTTTAATAGTTATTTAACAATATTAATTATATGTAGCAACATTGCTTCTACTGTTTTCCTATAGATATTATCTAAGTTTCATATAGTCTATCCAAAATAGCCGTGGACACACGTCATCAAGATGTATTGCCTCTTGATTTATAAGTTCATTTTAATATACAATATTCTCGTTATTTTGATCTAGCTAAAAAGAGACACAATGCTGGCAAGATGTAGCCGAATCATATAAAAATCTTCTAGTTGTGCCTGCAAAATTCGTCAAAACATTAGTAATATAAAACACAAGAGGTCATAAATCGACAAAGGTTGTTTTTGGAGCTTTGCTTGTTTTGATCAATTTCAAATCGCTGCTCAATGTCTTCGATTACTGATTGAAAATGCCAAAGCCACTTTTTAACATCATCACTTTAGATGACGTGAGTTAGCTTTTTTATTGGATAAACTATATGGTTGTTCCCTAGTGAAAATGCCAGTTCAGTAACAATAACATATTCAACTGGTATTATTTTCTGTCTCGGTGGGTTTAACAAAATTAACGCTTCAAGAACAATGATTGTTACGTTAAATAAAAGCATATAACATTAAATAATACTATCATTCCATATAGCAACAACGCTAAATATCTGGGAATGAATCTCGATGCAAAACTTCGCTGGAAGGAACATATAAAGAAGAAAAGAAAAGAACTGGAATTGAAATATAGGAAAATGTACTAGCTAATTGGAAGAAAAACACAATTATCAGTACATAATAAATTGCTATTATATAAGCAAATATTGAAACTTATATGGACATACGGAGTTCAATTATGGGGATGTTCTTCAAAAAGTAACATAAATAAAATACAAAGTTTTCAGAATAAAGTCCTGAGAGGTATTGTGGGGGCACCCAAATACCATAGGACCGATTACCTACATCGAGACGTTCAGATACCCACAGTCAGTCAAGAAATCAAGAGAATTGCAAGGGGGTATGAGGAAAGACTCCATTCTTATACGAATATTGAAATATTGCAACTTTTGGATACCACCAGAACAGGACACAGACTCAAAAGAATCAAACCATTTGATATTGTGTAGTGTTGTGTAGTGAGGTGCATATTTAAAAAAATTCAGCAATGACATGTATAAATATTATTTCACCAGAGACTGAGTTAGGGCCGATGATTCCTCCTAGTTATATACCTAGATTTAAGTTAGCGTAAAAACAAATTGTGGGTTAGACGGAAACGAATAGTAACAATGTATTAATAAAATAATAAAAAAAATAAAAGCACAGACTATTTAAATATAACTGTAAGTTCACAAAAAAAGTGCAAAAATCAAGTTATACAACAAGCATTAATATGCGTCAATCAAACTGGTGGCATTCTAACCACCAATATTCACTTAAATTAGTAGTCAATACTGGTCAGCATTTTATTTACAGGTAATCCGAAAATAACGAACACATTTACGCAAATCCATTACAATTGATGCGGTAAAACTAACGAAAGCTTGACGTGTCCCATTTCAATTTTTCAGATATTATTTCCCTCTAAATCCCCAGAGATGCCGCAGATATATTAAACCGTTCGTCGTCAATGAACTATAAAAATCCCACAGCCGGTTATACATTGCGACTTTTTGTTCTATTATTAATTGGCGAATCATATTACGGGAAATTATGAATACACTAATCGAATGTTCCGGTTGTTTTGTCGAATTTTCGTTGAAAACTGAGGTTGATTTGCTATGGATTATTTTATTATTTGTGATACTGACGAACTGTATTTTTTCTATTCATAAAAATTAATTGGTGACTGTTATTTAACTGTACTATTGTTTTTAATAATAGCGGACTGTAAAAATATTTCTGAGGACCCATTTTTGACTGTGCTGAATCACAGAATTACTTCCATTTCATCAGGACAAGACGTTCTTGACAACTTCGGTAAATAAATTAAGTGACATATTACATTAAAATAAAATGGAATATACTGGAAAAAATAATTTTATTTACAAATCAAAACAAAACTAACGATACATATTTTAACACATTTTACATATCATAACACATTCAAACTTTTTCTTTTTCACAGAGGGGCTTATCTTTAGGCAATTTTCGCTTGTGAGAAAAATGTTAAAGGCATTTCTGAGATGTTCATGTGTTTGATTTTCTGGTGAAATCATTCAACTTGTTCTTCATTCACAGCTCTGAAATTGTCTAGAAGGTAATCGAGAAGGAAGTGAAGAAAATGTGCTTTTAGAATTATTGGACATCTTAAATATTGAAATGCTTTTACTATTCTTTTGACGATACGTTTATGGTTAGTCTTTATGATAGCCTATTATGATTAGTCTCTAGGACCTTCATTATTCTTAAAAGCATGATAGTCGTAATGAATTGTGAAACTAAATTTTCAGCAAAATCACAAAATACATAGAATTTTCACAAAATAAATAGAAATCACAGGAGGATACCCAAATAGCCTTTTGTGACATTGTTTGAATCCTTATTTCTCGTCAATTTAAAATTTAATTACTAAAAATGATGTATACTGTTATTATTTATTATAGTGCGGTACTACTTTTGATGCTTTGAAACATTTTTCATTATACAGTACAATTAATTTAACAAGTTCGCTGCCAAATAACGCGCTAGCGCGTAACATTTAGCCTTCACTGGACGCCAATTACGCTCCAGCATGTTATATGTGCGGTGGTGTTTCTATGCCTCGTATTTAGCTCGGAATTAGCAGTGTGTCCCTACGGTTGTATCGGAATTACCTGAATATTATAGGTGAGTCATTTACGTGCTTGGTTTCGATTTTTCCGTTTTGATTCATTTGGATTACAGAATTGCATATAGCGGGAAATATATCGATATGTCAGGGCCTTCTCGTCCTAAGGGTGGAAAAAAATAGATATGAAACTTGCCCTAACTTTATAATAAATATTCAGGCAATCGTATTCCAATTTACGACTTTCCTTTGTCTTTCATAAAAAGGTAACTAAGCTTTCTGTTCAAATTTACTTCCAGATCAGTTATCAGAGAACATGTTTTAAAAGTACGAAAGGAGAAGAAAGCAGGAAAGGTAATGGAAAGCAATATAAAAATTGATATTTATAAAAAAAGAAGAGACACTATTTATGCGCATGTAGTGCATGACGTGGATATCGTGGTTATTGTTTAGACTGCGTAAAAATTAGTCATGAGTGTAGTAGTTAGTATGAAATGTAGTACCTTTCATGATTTATCTGAATAGAGCTTTTATTTATTGTGTCAGTTTTAGTAAAAATTTGTATTAGCTTATGGTCGTTCATTTATTTCTATTGACTTCTCAATTTACTTTAATAGATATTCGGCTTGTTTTTACTAGCATTTACTTAGGTATTATTTTCTCTTTTTTGCTGAAATTTTTTTATCTTATTTTAGCAGTTGATTCATTCCCATTATATATATATATGTATATATATATATATATATATATATATCCCATTCCCATATTATATATATATATATATATATATATATATATATATATATATATATAATGGGCTTCTAGGGTAAGTATTTGATCCCAGATCGGCAGCGAACGTGTTAAACGAGATTCGAGGTTCAAAATGACGAAAGACGTCACTGAGCACGTGAAATGTATTAAAGAATAACGCTAAAATAAAGAGAAATGGCATAGAAGAAACCAACAACAGCGTGACAAAGAAGCAGGCGAACCCGACATTCCTTCAGAATGCGAAAACTCCCAAAAGAAACACAAACTACTAAAAAAATTTTCGATTTATTCCAACACCATAAACGCGCCGATTCTCTGTTTTCACGAACGATTGCACGTACCGATGGACCATCGGCAGGAAGAGGATGCGAAGGAAAAAAAGCCGTGGCGCACCCGCCAATTCGTTTTTACAGTTTTTATCGGTTCGTATATACTCCTGGATTACGCTCGAGTTCGTTAAGGTTCCCGCTTTGATTTTGAGGTAATTTGAATTTTTCCGCGATTTACGCGAGAGTGAGAATGGCGTGAGTGGAGACGAAAGGAGAGAAGAGTTTTATAAGAAGCGGTTAATAGAGGTTTTTTTTCGGCGTAGATAAAACGAATTTCGCGTGTTGACATAATATTGCTTTTTGAAGGAAAAAATACAGTTGAAGCAAAAACTTGGATTGGTACCGAGTTTCTGGACACTGCCCGAGGAAAATCAACCATCAAGTATTGGTACGCTAAGTTTAAACATGATAAATTGAGCATCGAAGACAGTGAAAAAGAGGTTGTTATCGACAAAAACATTAAAAAATTCCACAAAATGATTTTGAACGACCGTAAATTGAAACTGAATGAAACAGCAGACATTCCAAAGATATTAACTGAACGTGTACATCATATCATTCACGAATATTTGGGTATGAGAAAACTCTGTGCAGAGTGGATACCGCGCGTGCTCACTTTTGACCAAAAAGAACGACGAGTTGATGATTCGGAGCAGTATTCGAAGATGATCAAGTGTAATCAACCCGAGATTTTGCGTAGAAATGTGACAATGGATGAAACATGGCTCCATTATTTCACTCCGAAGTCCAATCGACAGTCATCTGAGTGAACTTCACACGATGAACACGCTCCAAAGCGTGGGAAAAAGGAATAGTCGGCTGGCAAGTTTATGGCGTCTGTATTTTGGGATGCGCGTGGAACAATTCTAATTTAAAAAGGACTATCAACAGCGACTATTACATAGCGTTATTGTATCGTTTGAAGCACGAAATAGTGGAAAAACTGCCGCATTTGAAGAAAAAGAAAGTGCTGCTTCACCAAGACCATGCACCGTGCCAAAAATCCATGAAATTGGGCTTCGAATTACTTCCTCGTCCACCGTATTCTCCAGATCTGACCCCCAGCTACTATTTCCTGTTCTCTGATCCCAAAAGAATGCTCGCGAAGAAATGGACAAATCGTATTACAAAAATAATATAAAAAGTTGGAGGGTCGCTATAATCAGTGTATCACCCTTGAAGGGAATTATATTGAATAAAAAAACTAATTTTACCAAAAAATGTGTTTTATGTATGTATGGTATTTATAATGTATGGTAGGCCGGGGACTTTTCAATTGACCTGTAGTACTGTGTGATATGAGGGAAATTTGGACAGACATAAAGTGCATATATAAAATAATAAATACAATAAAATTAATAAAATAAACACTAAAAGTATTGTACATACAATTTAAATATGGACCCAAATACAAATCGAGAAACACAACCATGACAAAATAAAGATTCCATCCAGGCCTTACATAGTAGCACTCACACCAAAATGGTAATGGTTATTTGGTCAGCGCTACTTATCTCAATATAGGTGACACTCCATGAGGATAATGGATTTGTTATCGAAAACCGAATACTCGGTACAGTCGGTATTTTCTCCTGTTGATGATGGTACATGATTGACAATGTGGTGGCCAGGGGATGGTTAAATTTCTGCCCCAGGAAACATTCGAGGGTATTTCGGGAATCGGTAAGTAGTAGCCATTCTTTGAAACATGCTATTGCAATGTAGGATAAAGCTTTGAGTATAGCAAAGAGTTAAGGGGTTAATATTGAACCCTGTTCAAGGGGCTTGAAACGGAATGCCAGGTTGTCCACCACAAATGCACTGTCAAGCCTGATGCCATATTTAGAGCCATCAGTATATAAGTGTTTGCGGCAGGATAAGAGTGGATATTGGTGTAAATAGTTATTCCTACAGTATCTTGGTGTATCCACGATATATCTCAGGGCTTTGATTTGAAATATTATTATAATGATGGTATTACCTCTTGTAGAACATCCCCATGAACTGAAATCCATAGATCCATACATGTTTTAGTATCTGCTTGTATAGTAGCAACTTATTATGTACAGATAATTTAAATTTTCTTCCAAATAACCAATATATTTTTTTAGTTTTCACCCAGAGGCACTTTGCATTGGTACTTTATGGGATAGGTGTATCATTTATTGGAATATAAACTGTTTGGTAGTAGCTAGATTCATTGGTAGTGTCTGGGTTCGCGTATCGCTATTGTCTCCAATAGCTAATATTGTAGTGTTAGTAGCAAATGTAGCCGTAGTAACATTTGTTATTATGTATGTTATATGTATAGAATAATTAAATAACAGGACCCAAAATACTACCTGGCTTGCACATATGTTTTTGTTTCTTTCATTGTTAAGTATACCTGACAAAAATTATAAGGCTTCCGAAATAAAATTAGCATCTTTTTTTGTAGAGTAATATGGATAATTGATGATATGTATTAACGGGATCAATAGCATATAATATACTATAACATCCTTAAATAATTCCTATCAATAGCATGTAAACTATGGCAGAACTAATTAAAATAAAGTCGACTGAACGTTGCCTTTTGATGTGCCAGTTTGGAAATTGGCCAGCGATAAATCAAAACTTCCTGGTTTCTGATTTATAGTGGGTTTTGGTGGAAAGGCCAGAATTGCAAAAATGGTTCGGGATCGTGCTTGCGCCAGGATAAGAGTGGATATTGGTGTAAATAGTTATTCTTACGGTATCTTGGTGTATCTACGATATATCTCAGGGCTTTGATTTGAAATACTAGTATAATGATGGTATTACCTCTTATAGAACATCCCCATGAACTGAAATCCATAGATCCATATATGTTTTAGTATCTGCTTGTATAGTAGCAACTTATTATGTACAGATAATTTAAATTTTCTTCCAAATAACCAATATATTTTTTTAGTTTTCACCCAGAGGCACTTTGCATTGGTACTTTATGGGATAGGTGTATCATTTATTGGAATATAAACTGTTTGGTAGTAGCTAGATTCATTGGTAGTGTCTGGGTTCGCGTATCGCTATTGTCTCCAATAGCTAATATTGTAGTGTTAGTAGCAAATGTAGCCGTAGTAACATTTGTTATTATGTATGTTATATGTATAGAATAATTAAATAACAGGACCCAAAATACTACCTGGCTTGCACATATGTTTTTGTTTCTTTCATTGTTAAGTATACCTGACAAAAATTATAAGGCTTCCGAAATAAAATTAGCATCTTTTTTTGTAGAGTAATATGGATAATTGATGATATGTATTAACGGGATCAATAGCATATAATATACTATAACATCCTTAAATAATTCCTATCAATAGCATGTAAACTATGGCAGAACTAATTAAAATAAAGTCGACTGAACGTTGCCTTTTGATGTGCCAGTTTGGAAATTGGCCAGCGATAAATCAAAACTTCCTGGTTTCTGATTTATAGTGGGTTTTGGTGGAAAGGCCAGAATTGCAAAAATGGTTCGGGATCGTGCTTGCGCCAGGATAAGAGTGGATATTGGTGTAAATAGTTATTCTTACGGTATCTTGGTGTATCTACGATATATCTCAGGGCTTTGATTTGAAATACTAGTATAATGTTGATATTACCTCTTGCAGAACATCCCCATGAACTGAAATCCATAGATCCATACATGTTTTAGTATCTGCTTGTATAGTAGCAACTTATTATGTACAGATAATTTAAATTTTCTTCCAAATAACCAATATATTTTTTAAATTTTCACCCAGCGGTACTTTGCATTGGTGCTTTATGGGATAGGTGTATAATTTATTGGAATTTAATCGGTTTGGTAGTAGCTAGATTCATTGGCAGTGTCTGGGTTCGCTTAACGCTATTGTCTCCAATAGCTAGTATTGTAGTGTTATTAGCAAATGTAGCCGTAGTAACATTTGTTATTATGTATGTTATATGTATAGAATAATTAAATAACAGGACACAAAACACTACCTGGCTTGCACATATGTTTTTGTTTTTTTCATTGTTAAGTATACCTGATAAAAAATATAAGGCTTACCGAAATAAAATTAGCATCATTTTTGTAGAGTAATATGGATAATTGATGATATGTAATTAACGAGATTAATAGCATATGATATACTATAACATCCTTAAATAATTCCTATCAATAGCACGTAAACTATGGCAGAACTAATTAAAATAAAGTCGACTGAACGTTGCCTTTTGATGTGCCAGTTTGGAAATCGGCCAGCGATAAATCAAAACTTCCTGGTTTCTGATTTATAGTGGGTTTTGGTGGAAAGGCCAGAATTGCAAAAATGGTTCGGGATCCGTTGCATTCGCGTGTGGATGGCGAGCGAACACGCGAATTTGAATTTCCATCGGCATTGTCTGTAAGAGGAACAAATTATTGACTCAAGTGACTTTCGGAGCATCTGTCCTTAAGTATTACCATAAAACAACTCAATCGTTACGGTATGAATCATGATTTTGTTATAAGTTATAAATCATGTTGCTTGTTAACTGAAAATAATATGATCTCCATGGGATATACTGCGTCTTGTTGCATGTTGGCAGTACTGCTTCCTTATAAATAATGCGACACGTATGTATTGTTTATTGTACGCTATTTGGAGTATTGATATTTTATCATACAAAATTTTAAATATATGACCTCGGTTTTAGTAGACAATGTATTACTTCATTTATTATTACATATTTATCTATATAACATAAAAGCAAATAAATCATGTATACTGATGATATATATTGGATGTCCTGAACTAGCAACAGTTATGAAAATAATCTTACTTTTGTTACTTTTTTATAATGTTCAGTGATGTAGTAATTTAAATTTATCAAAAAATTATATAATATTGCAATATAATGGAAGTTATTACCGAAGACAGTATTGTGACCAGATAAAAAAAAACTATTTCGGAAGAAATGATATCAGAACTCAACACTTACTTGAGTAATACGATCACAAAACCTGAATACTTAAGGATTGAATGAACGAAGATGATATTCTTGTTATATTTGGAATATTGCAAACAAACAGTGAAAAGCTCCAAGATGATTATGTTCCTATATATACAGCCAAAAAGCTAAGGCCTGTATTTGAGAAGCATCAGAACTTCATCAAAATTCTTCCCTGGTCAGCACAATGTCTAGAGCTTAACATAATGAATATAATGAATGTTCATATATAATGAAACGTTATGGTGAGTTTTTCGAGTATAAAGTGAGCAGTATATTTCCATCTCCCACATCATTGGAGCAATTGGCGGATGTTTTGGTACAAGAATGGAGCAACTTTTTTTGGAAACTATTCAGATATTATCCCGCGACGAATTTCAGCTGTTTTTATAGCAAATTAGCGCTCAACAGCTTATTAAAATAAATGTTGAGTATATGTGACATGTTTGTATTATTTTATAAATACCTTGTGGATATTTTTTGTGTTTTTGAGTGTTTTTATTTAATTATTTCAGTCGTTTCAAGTGTTAAACACTTGTAAGTTAATTATGACCGAATATATTCATATTTTCCAACACAATAAGTGTATCAAAAAAATCTCCAACCTTTTCATCAATAAATCTCTCGTTGTGTTAATCCCAATAAGGAAAAACCGTAACAAGATAAATAAAAGGACCACCAAATACCTGTTCGGGAATTAAAATAAATTTAAAATTCATATTCTGCCGGGCGTCTTCCAGACAAACAGAATAAATCGCACCGAGGCAAACGGATTCTCCCCTCGCCCGATACAGGAAAAGAAGGAACAAAAGAAAAAATCCGCGCGTACATCCCGGTAGAGAGCCGCCCGATCTTGATGTTTCTCTTGATTTAGCGCGCTTTGCTGGCCACCTTGACAAAAAATATGTCACTGTCGCGACGACGAGAGCACCGCCCATTCCGACGTTAATAATTGTATTAAAAAGTTCGGTCAGTATCGTTTGAGTTTGACTTTTCGGTTGTTTGAATTGTGGAACAAAAATAAAGTATGGAGTTTCGGTTATACTTTCGTGAATGGGCACACACAGGTATGAATGAACTGAAATGTAATCAAGTTGGATCAATATTTACGAATGAATTCAATAATTAAACGCTAACTCATAATGACTGGTATTCTGACTGGTATCCAAAAAAGAAAACTAGGAAGAGATTATTATTTATAAAATTAAATTATTATATCACAAATCTGTTTTGTTAATGTGCCTGTCATCTTATTTTGGAATAAACAGAAGTTAAAGAGCATGCTGACTACTTTGTAGGAAGGATATAGAAATCATTAATGGTGAATGTTTCATTTTGGTATACGGACCTAAATTATCAATGCTCATCAACCAGTTATGTTATGTTTATATAGTGAAATAAATAAGAACAATAGTGAACTTCAATAAGTTAGATTTTTCCCATAATCATGCCCTTTCGTATCTTTTCTTCCGCTTTCGTTTTTATTTTTCCCATAAACATCAAGTTCATATACTTGATTTTATACGATTTAATCAAAGAAATTGAAAGACAAAAGCTCGAATCTACCTCGAGATATACACTACAAATTTCACCGCGATAATATTTCGTGTGAGTGCTGCAGCGTATTGCCCTGCAAAATCCCCGATCCTGCTACAAAAGAGAGGGAGCTCTCCTTAATACTGATAGTAAACCGTCGCAACTATAGAGTCGCAACTTTTCCCTGTGGATGTTCCTTGCACTATTATCTGGATTAGGGTGGCAATTATTCCGTATCTGTGGGATAAAAGTGGGGAATTGTTGCTTTGGATATCGAATAAATGGTCTCACTTTTTTACATCTTTATGTCGATGATGTGGCTTATTGTAATTAGTGAGATATGGACAAAGTTATAAATATGCTATTATATTTTTGCGAGGAATACTATGATTACTATGATATATTCTAGACAGTATCAATTATGATTAGGTTTTATGACGGATTTAGTTCGAGTGTGATTTTTATTACCATAACTTTATTCAAAGCGTATTTTCACTTGAGTACAACTTGTGCTGAATAAATTGTGTAGTTAATGTTCAAGCAGATGAAAAGAAAAAGTTTTGGAGGTCTCTCAATCAGAGTGGAAAAAATGTTACAAAGATAGGTTTAAGCGCATGCAAATATTGATCATAATGTAGAATATATCAAAGAATTACAATACAAATAGCATCCTTGATTTTTGTCACTAAGGAGAAGTTCGAAAGGATTAGACTAATCTTAAAAAAGTTGAAACCAGTCATATCAACAAATTTTCAACGCTATTATAGGATTTGCTAAAATAAAAAAATAACTTTTTACCTATATGTATCGCGCGATTGTTACTACTAAATGAATGGGAAATGGGACTACATCTCACCTTCTTTTCACAAAATAAAATAGTATTTTAAAGTAAATTAATTTCTTCTTTTTGTTTCTCTTTAATATATTTTTTTTATATTTCATAATTTAATCATGCGATTGGAATGAAAAATAATATTCAAAACATTAGGGGATGCTCACATTACTCATGAATCACATAAATAAAAGAGTTAAGATATAATTATAGTGTGAACAATTGTTTTGTATATTTGACATTGTTTCGAAAACAAATTAATTTCAAAATAAGGTAAATAAGACTTCTTATTTAAGTGAAATATTAGTAGAACTTAAAATGTATTGTGTAATATTTAAGTAAACTTGTATTTAAGTCACAATGTAGCGATAGGAAAAGCTATCATCTAGAATTATTATATTTAATTTCGAATAAAATGCT
Organism: Rhynchophorus ferrugineus; assembly: GCF_030347505.1. Lineage (NCBI taxonomy): Eukaryota > Metazoa > Arthropoda > Insecta > Coleoptera > Curculionidae > Rhynchophorus > Rhynchophorus ferrugineus. The sequence goes on from NW_027472587.1 coordinate 16,999,718, forward strand.
ATTGTCGTAGAAATCTAAAATTATTTTTTCATATTAAATGAAAGGGAACTTATTTAAATACCAATATATTTAATGTTATGAAAAATAGTAAATTAAGTAAGTTATGCTTTAAAATAATATATAAGTTATTACAGTAACTTATTATAGTAAAATTACAATTATATATGTGTCGCGTGATTGTTAAGGCACTGACCATGGACGAAGCTGTATTCAAGGAATCGGAGCCATGTATTTTATATTCATGGGTATAACTAGTCATAGGTTTGGTTTGTTTCTTATAGATAAAAACCCTCAGTAAAGTATTGTACCTTCGTTTAACTTATGACTATTCTTATGACTAAATCGCACCTTCTTTTTATAAAATAAAATAGTATTATAAAGTAAATTAACATGACATCCATGAGATTGGAATGAAAAATTGTATTTGAATCATCATGGGGTGTTTATATAGCTCATGAATCAGATAAACAAGAGTTAAGATAGAACTCCAGCATTTATTATTTATTTGGAGACTATAGAAGAGTGGATAAAAGTTTTGTATATGTGAGATTGTTTCGAAAACAAATTAATTTCAAAATAAAATAAATAAAACTTTTTATTTAAGTGAAGTATTGACAGAACTTGTATTGTATAACATTTAAGTATAGTTATATTTAAGTCACAATGTACTGATAGGAAAATAGCAATCACCTAGAATTATTAAATTTAGTTTCGAATAAAATGTTATTGTCCTAGAAATATAAAATTATTTTTTCATGTTCAATAAAAGGAAACTTATTTACATACCAATATATTTAATGGAAAGTAGAAATTTCTGTAAGTTCCCTTTTAAAATAATATATAAATTGTAAAATTACAATATATTTTCACGTATTTTCAAAATATTTACTCAAGATATTAACGATACTTATACAAAATGTATTTTAGTCATATTCGGCGATCGTCACTACCTGCAGTAGCAAAACAACTATAAACTTCATCACGATGTGTACATGACAGTTTTTACCTTCTATGTTTTGTAGACTCAAACGTTTTTTTGAATTATCTAAAACTCTAACTAGAACCAATTGGTTTTTTATTGATTTCGCTTCAGGTACAAGATAATTGAATTTGCGGGCGACAGAGACCCTGGGTTACGAGTGGGACTGTCGTATTTCGATTATCTACGGCGAGTGATGAGTGGAAAGTGTTTTCCGTGGATTTCGGCGGCAAAGGATTTGGCCAAGCCCTGAAGAATGATTCCCATTTCCCCTTAATACAGGCCTTCACGCTGTCCTTGACTTCTTTGATTATGCACTGCGCCTGGATCCAGTGTAACATGAGATCTTCTTGCTAAGCGGTTCTTGCACCTGATTAGTTATTCATTTCTCTTGGGAGGTTGAATTGAAATAGTTCAGATTGGCGCGTTTTTGTAACTTTTTCTGCGACTGAGTAGAGTGTGTAGTTTTAGAGTGAGTTTGGTAATTGCTCTGTCTCGATCGTCTGAAGATTCTTTCCTGACCCTAATTAAATTAACAATATTCACCGAAGTGCCAAAGCGAATTGACAATCCCAATGCCATCTATAATAACATATAATATTTAAATTAAATAACCTAACTTCAATAGATTAAAATCGTCGTAAGATTATGCCCTCGAATCGACATTACCGTAAATGCATTTCTCGCCCCGGGGAAAGGAAATACGACCCCCGAGGGCTGGTGCAACCGATATCGGCTCCACCCCCTCCCCAGCGATTCTTGCGCGTTTCTATTTATTTTTTTATTACGTAGGGGCCGTCGCCGCGGGGAGGGTTTTAATTCGCCTTATCTTGTCGAATAAATTTCTCCGCGCTCTTTTTTTATGGATTGTTAAAGCACCTGGGGGCTGGTTCGACGGAGCCGGAATATCAAACAGGGGACGTATTAGGTCGGAGTTGCCGCGAAGATAAGGTGTCCTTCGATGGCGAAACGAATGTTCCGGATAATTTTATTCAATTATTCAGGTGAGATTGTGAAAGTGTGTTAACTGGTGAACCCGAGGCTCGGAGGTGAGCCGGAAGGGTTGCTCCTTAACGTTTATTAGGCGGAGATCTTCGTCCTTAATCTGGGACGTTAATTTTTATTGTTTTAGAATGTTTGTTCGGTGGTCCCCTCGGTTGTATTTTAATTATATCGGGTGTCTCGATATAAATTTTATATTTAACAAAAAGGGTATCCTAAGACATTAAATTGTGAAAACAATCATTTCGATTCTTGCTATAGGATGTCGTTGAAGTCGCGTTAGAAAGGTAACAGTTCCCAGAACAAGGATATATATATATATATATATATATATATATATATATATATATATATATATATATATATATATATATATATATATATATATATATAGATATAGAGATAGTTATTAATTTATTCAATCAAACGGTATGGTCTACCGAAAATTGAGTGAAAATCGATTTTTCCTAAAGGATGATTTTAAAATCGTATATTTATAGTAATTTTGATTCGATAAAGCCATACTATACCGCGTTTGAAATATAAGAGTTCTCATAGTAGAGATAGACATTAGTTTTCTAAATCAGAAGTTTTAGTTTATTGAAAATAGACAGTCCAGAAGAATAAGTTTTATATTTAATAAAAAGGGTATCATAAAATATTAAATTATGAAAAAAGGAAAAATTCGGAGAATTGTGACGTAAACTGCAATGCTTATTGAAGGTTCCTTAATAATTTCCGCGGAGTTCGTTGGATTTGTCGTGCAATTAATTGTTTTTGAATTTTCTTGACTCTCTAGGTTTCTATTTTTCATCTCCATCAGAACTACTACTTTTAATTCGTTGAAACCAAAATCGACAGTTGGGATATGATGGAGATGGATGTTGGAATTGGCGGACTTCGGCAAACAGATTAATTTAAATTGAGGAACAACAGTAATTTTTTAAAACTGTGTACACTGAATAACTCAACAATACTAAATGCAAGACAATTATTTTACATAGACGTCAAAATGATTGAATTTGGCAACAGTTTTTTACGCTGGTATATATATATATATATATATATATATATATATATATATATATATATATATATATATATATATATATATATATATATATATATATATATATATATATAGAGAGAGAGAGAGAGAAATAGTTATTCATTTATTCAATCAAACGGTATGGTCTGCCGATAATTGAGTGTCCAGAAAATTTTATTTTAGATTTGACACAAGGAGTATCAAAAAATATATACTATGTTGAAAAAAAATTTTGATTTTTCTTAAAAGATGACTTTAAAATCGTATATTTATAGTAATTTTGATTCGATAAAGCCACACTATATCGCGTTTGAAATATATGAGTTCTCAGAGTAGCGATAGATATTAGTTTTCGAAATCACAAGTTTTAGTTTATTGAAAATAGAGAGTCTAGAAGAACAAGTTTTATATTTAATAAAAAGGGTATCATAAAAAATCAAATTATGAAAAAAGGAAAAATTTGGAGAATTGTGAACGGCAATGCTTATTGAAGTTTCCTTAATAATTTCCGCGGAGTTCGTTCGATTTGTCGTGCAATTAATTGTTTTTGAATTTTCTTGACCCTCTAGGTTTCTATTTTTCATCTTCATCAGAACCAAAATCGACAGTTGGGATATGATGGAGATGGATGTTGGAATTGACGGACTTAGGACTTGGAAACAGTAATTTTTAAAAACTGTGTACACTGAATAACTCAACAAGACTAAATGTAAGACAATTATTTTACATAGAGACGTCAGAATGATTGAATTTGGCAACAGTTTTTTACGCTGATGCATCGCATTTTTATCGGTAGATATGGCTAATCAAAATACTAGTAATAACCATATATATTTGAATCATTATTTCTTTATTATATGCGAGTAGTTATGTTTTACGATGAAATTAACATAGACAAACCATGGATACGATAAGATCAGAATGTTACCCGGAACAAAATTACGCACCACACGGAAGAATACAGTTCGTTAGTGGATCCATTCTGTGCAATATCGTCTGGTTTCATATGTGGCGTACGTATAAAACGGTAATAAACTCCTATCGGAATAATGCCCGCACAATCAAGCGGCGGTTTAATTACCAACCGAACTGGCGGGGACCTTATAAAATGTTAACAATACAGTGTACATTGCAAAACAATAATAAACCGAAACATGCCGCTAAATAAATCCGGAGCTGCATTCTTTCTGCGAAGTCGTAATTCCCGTTGGTGTAACGATCGACTGCAAATGAAATATTTCACCGGTCGGATCCGATAACGAAGCGGCGTTGTCGGGTTTCCTTTGAAATCGGAGATCGCGGGACAAACGTATCATTTAGACAAATAGTGTCGTTCTGCCGTACATAATGGCTGCAATACAAACTCTCTCTTTAACTTGCAACTTGCCATGCCGAAAAAACAATATTGGCTGGGCTTCGGTATTTCGAACCCACCTCCCAGCTAAGCTGTTTGGTAAATACTTGGCAAATAACAGGACTTTCCATTCGAGGTGCAACAGTTTATTCTTCAACTCCCTCAGCTTATGAATTAGGGTTGTCATATGAGAGGATTACTTTGCGTCTCTTACTTGTTATTACTGTTTTTTCTAGTACAAAACGAAATTCATTTTACATCGATATATATCTTCAGTAACAGTGTTATTCAGAAAATTCATTAAGCTTAGCACCCATAATGGAACAAAAGCTTAAACAGATGCTGCCAAAATAATGTTGCAACATCAACGCCACCTAGCTATATTTAAATATTAGAATCACATATATTCAGTACATTTACTATTGCCTTTGTGTTATTTGCTTCAATGATATTACTCGATTCTTAAGGTTTTGTAGACTTGTTATAATAATGTGAGCACTCTTCTATTTGCAACTGTTCAATCAATTACACCATTGCATACTATAGAACATCCTCTGTACATTCCTTGGGACATTTTGTGTGCCCTCTCAATGACTCAAACTAAAGTTACTTTAACTTTATATAAAAATCATTAAAGTTTACAACATATTGAGACATAACAGAGTGTAATTTGCAGGTCATATTTGAACTTACTAGTTAGATATTGAAAATAGAGCGAACACAAGCAATTGGCTAAGCTTAATGAGCTTAACAACAAAATATACAAATTGAAATAAAATAAACCAAAGTAAAAAGTATGCATTACCATAATATAGGAAAGAGCTACCTGCATATTTCTTGGGAACACAAAATGTTCTCTATTTTTTTTCTAAGTCAGACTGACAATAATATGAAATATAAAATGGAAATAATCGTTTATTAGATTCATTTACATATTTTTAGATCCTTTGAGAAGCTCTTTGATTTTTGACCAAAATCACTAACTTTTTTCTGCTTCAAAGACAACAGTGTAGCTATAAAAAGCTATATTTGAATTTCCTACTTGAAAAAAAAAGTTGAAGGCTTCAAAAACTACTATCAGCATCAAATTAAATCAGAATAATAAGTATGGTTTGCATAATATACAAGAGACCTATCTGAACATATCGTATAGGGCATACGTTCAAGTCACATTGCACACGATATGGTGAGAAACTTTTCTTATTCCATATAGAAAATGTATGCTTACACACCTCCTAACCTAAAACTTTAAGACCATCTTTGGAAAAATTAGGACAAAATATGTTCTATGGGTTCATTGGATTTCCAGTTTTTATTTCGTCTTCGTCATCACAATCCAAAACCAAACAAAATCTAAACAAAATTTTAAAATGGAAATGGTTTAAAAATGTTCCGCTTATAGACGAAATGCTTATCTATATATTCCTTGGGAATATTTTATATACATTTTCTAGTAACACTACGACGAAAAACTTATCTTTTTTGGACAGAGAAAATGCATGCCTACATATCCCTGAATAACTCTAGCTTTATATAATAAATTTTGCCGCATTTTTCTTCAATACAGTCCTTATTTCTTCATCACCATGGGAGTTAGGAACTGAAACAATTTTATTCTAAACGATTAGCTAGTTTTAATTTATCCAACACTTCATAATACTTTCCCTTGCGGACCTATAATTTATCACCTTATAAAAGCGGCCCCCTCTTTCGAAAATTATCCCGAAATTAAACTAATAAAGTTGTATTAAATTATCGAATCCGCGCCATCCGGGAACCCGGGTCTCGGTCCAGGCGTCGTCTATTCGCCGAGAAAAACTCGCCCTGCGATTAATATACCGGGAGTGATTACTTTATCTCGTTCCGGGCTAATTTTCGCCGCGCTTGCGCCAAATTAGATTAAGAAGCTAACCTCACTGTAGCCGGCTAGCGTCAATCATCGCCGAGCTCGGTTGACGGAACGGCACGAAGCCATTCGGGAAGGAAGACGGGCGATAATGGACTTCGGCCTTCCGGAAAAGAAGCTGTTTGTTTTTAATCAAGACAGATAATCGGGGGGCGAAGGTTTTTAAATGCGTTTCGGGCCGTGAACCCATTCCCGTCGAGCATTTTTAGCGAGTATCCCGGGATGTTAGAAAATATTGCGCCTACGGAAATTGATGACATAAAATTAATTTATTAATGGAAAGGTAGCATCAACAAATTCATTTCTCGGAAGTTCTTTAACTGTATTAATATCACTGTATTACGTTTTGTTAGTAGGCTCGGAAAGTTCTACAGCAAATTTTTCTTCCTTTCCTAAAACCTTGAAAATCTTATTAGAAAGCCATTTTGGAAACTCATTCTAAAATATCGAGAAAAGAATCAACATAAGGAATAGGGACCTCGAAATCAAAACAGGAAGCGAAATAAACCAAAAGAATTATTGCAAATATTACCTACCTGTACTTTCCTTTGGAACATTTATCCCAAGCATTAATGAGCAGCAAGGATCAGGGACCCATAGACGACTATTTTTTTATATCCCTAGAGATCTTATGAAACTCTTGCTTTAATTTTTCACCAAAATCAGTATTTTTGCGGAGCATTCATAGTATCATGGCTATAATGGCTCATCAGCAAGCCATAGTTCATCTTTATTGTTTGTTTTTGCATAATAGACAGGATACCAACTTGAATATCCCTTGGGAAAATTATATATGCCGGGTCAAGTATTGGCGAACATGATATTACTAGAAACTTGAATTAATCTACAGATAAGTCTTAGGAAACCGAGTCATTTCTTTCGTCATATTTTTCGTCAAATATGTTATACAACAATTTATAGATTCACTAGCACTACACTTATTTTTGCAGCTTAAATATCAACAAAACACAACTTTTTCCTAATTCTGTCTAAATTAAATAAAAATTATGACGAAATGTGTCAACTGAGACTGCAAAAATAAAATAAAAGAACTATAGTAAGCCAGTAGAGCTGCAGCATTTGTGGGTATAATCTGAATACATTTTTAAAGCTAATGTTTGTTATTGAAATATAAAATTTCGCTGTTATTTAATTTTGTACTCTTTGTTACTTATATTTTGTTAACTAATATGTTGTTTCAGAGCCATACTCTACGTCATGTATATTTTCCATAACTAGTCAGTCTGAAATCTATATATGTTCTATTACTTATCAACTCTTCAATTGTTTAAACTCTATTGAATTTCTCTGTTATTTAGCGCTATATATTTTACCTCGCAAAATGATTTGGTACCGAAAACAATTTTCTTAGCAAGCTTCTTGCGTTTGAGTTTGCACTCTTCTTAAAAATTCAAACATCACGTAGATTTAGTTAATCAATTGCATTGCATTGATATCAAAATTATTTCGGCTTCTAACTAAATAAAACCTCTTTATAATTTTTTTTCATAAGTACTGTATTTTTAGTACAATAGCCGCGATATTATTAGACTAAAACAATAGAGTAAAGTAACACCAGTTCACAAAAAATAATAATAGCTGCATGTCGTGATACTTCTCTTGATTAAAATCACCAATTTGAATACGTTTTACGATGGGATGTGGTCATTCAAATTGTATTGGATGTAATATAACATGTTAATGTGGTACCCCTTGAAATTATTTTGTCCTTTCTATGCATTTATAGACGACTGGAGAAAATTTTCTTAATTTTATCGCCAAAATAACAATTTCTATCATGTTTTTTGTCAAATAAGGTTTTTTAAATAATATTGGGTTCAAGGCAACTCAAACCTTCCAAGTCCAAAACAAAGAAAATATACTTCGAAAAAATATACTCAGTTTTTTGACATTTTCTGTTTTAAATTCCATAAAATGCATAATTACAAAAATTTTTCTGCACATAGCGGACCACTTTCAACTCGAAACCATGAATACCCACAGAATGATTAAATCTATAAAACGTCGGGGACCACCGAGTTCGACGCTCAATCTTCGACACAAATCAAAACTCCTCCTCATCCATTCTCGGAGCCGGGGCAATATAGTCCGCCATCGCGTCCATAATTGACATAATTTTTCTCACATTGAAACATTAGGGCCATTTCAGGCCGGTAATTTGCATTAATAAGACATTATCCCGATCCAGGCCGAGGGGGCACTTTGTACGACCGCAGCGACCTCTTTAATCGACGCCCGAAAGCGACGCCAAGTCCCGTTCGGTAGGTCGACGCTCTCTCCATTTATTTCCGCGGCGAAATGTAAACGATTTCGGGGTTTTTCTAAGGCCGGTAGTTTGTTATGATGAGGCGGTCAATTGTCGTGGTATATTAATGATATGAAATAAATGTTTGCTGGAGTTGTTAGCAGAAAATTAATCATATGATTATCAAAATTTGTTAAAGAGTCAGAAAAATCTGAAAAAGGAAAAGGAACTATAACTATTGTATATTAATATATATATATATATATATATATATATATATATATATATATATATATATATATATATATATATATATATATATATATATAAATGACTATTTTCCAAATAGATGTACTAAATAACCAATTTTGCTCAGTGTTAGATCGACCCTATATTACAGCTGGGAAAAAACTGTTCATAATAACAAAAAGTTTGTTTTCACCCAAATAACATACTCTCTAACAAATCAAAATTAATTTACTCTGCCCACGTACTACAGTGACCTCAAGATGTTACTTAACACACAACTCGTCGTAGGTTGGAAAAAATTGCTCTATTTGTAATAAATTGTTTACAGTAACAGTCTCTTATTTCATTTGGTAGGCTAGGCATACAATACAATAATCAGAACAGCATTAGGGTTGACGTTTTATTGTTAACAACTTTAGTATATCGACAACATAGTCATTCCTTGTTAACGTAGGGCCACAATCTAGTACCAAGTGTACCGGGAAGTGATTTCTGGTGTTTTAAATCATATGCAATGTTATGATCTTACCTATATATACACTTTATTCTACTGCCATTAAGCTTCAAAGTTACACCTGTTATATTTTGCGAAAGTAACAACGTCATAGATTTATACCTTTTTAAACATATAAAGTCTAATGCATGAAAATGTGCATGTATTACTTTTCTAATTTATTCAAAAGAAAAAAGCCACTGAAAGTCATCGTTTGCTGTTAGAAACTTACGGTAAGCATACTCTAACCTTAGAAACATGTGAGGCATGGTTTGAAAATTAAAATGAGGCGATTTTGATGTGCAGGACAAAGAACGAGATAAAGAGACAAAGAGTTATTAGATTAAGATACAAACCAAACCTAAAACCAATTGGCAAAAGGATATGTAGCTCAGGAAATGATTAGCGACCCATTACGAGCAATGTGCAAAATCCACAAGATGGGAAGATTGGTACCGCGTTAATTCAATGACAGGCAAATGAAAAATCGAAAAATCACCTGTGAAATGCAGCTTCAAAGGTATGATCGGAAGTAATTTCTGCATGAAATAGTAACGGGAAACTCTAAGCGCAAACAATCATGGTTATCACATGGAGAAGCCGGCCGAACGACTCCAAGGCTAAATCGCTTGGGTTTTATTTGGTATATTACCAATCACTGCAAAATCCCTTCTAAAACTCTGTGAATGGAATACTTTTCAGTTTCTTGAACATTTTTAGTCTGTAGTATAGATGTTATTTCATATTTGGTTGAAGTCAGAACTTCAGTAAGCAGTTTAGTTGTTTTAGCAAGTTTAATAGCTCTGCTATCATTTATATATTCAATCCGAAGACAGATTTCACAAGGTCTCGTATATCTACCAAGTTTTCTGCACATCGCGAAATTAAAATTGGTTCATTTTCAGCTTACCTGTTACCTTAACGAGAGTACCTATGGGAAATTTGTTTTATTACTATTTTATGAAGAATACTGCTCCATAAAATCGTCATATACTTTTGAACGTTTGTGAGGAATATGCTTCATCCAATATCGTACGTAGGTATCAGCCTTGAAACTTTAAATACCTTAGTTTTGACATGAAAAATGTTCGGATTGGCTGCAAAATTGTAAATATGAAGAATTGGAGGAACCTTCGGGATGAATATCTACGTCAAACATAATAAAAACTTGTAGAATCATTTAACTATTTGTGTACCCTAGAAAGCCATTTGAGTCAAGCAAAATAAGTAAAAATAATCAAATATAAAAATTTGGTATATTAGCTCAACGAAGTAAACGTCAACGTCAAAATTTGACGAAAGAAGTTAAATGTCCCACTTCGAATAATATTATAATATTCAACAATATAACGTTATTTATATAAAGATCTACCGAAAATTTTTGGTTCTAACCCTATATCTTAAACAGCATTCTTATATTCAGATATTCCGCAAATAAGATGGCGGAAAGAAACGGTCGGAGACCATCCGCGCGTTCTTATCTAACTCCCTCGTCGTTCTCCCCTCCCCACACCTCCTCCACGTACCGAAAAAGCGACCTAACGCCGTAGAAGGCACTTGCATGCACCACCACAGAATGGGGGTGACATATTTGTACAACATTCCCTATAGATATTGCATTGCGGCGAAGTAAAACGGCTTTTATATTACGTCCAGAATGCCGTGGAACGTTCTGAATAGTTGAAGATCGGAATTGGATCTCTGCCGGGCGCGGTGCTGTAGTCTAAGTTTTTAATAATATGCGTTTAGGATTTGTCTCGTAGTGTTCTGTTCTTGGTAAGAGCACAGGTTAATAATTCTAGATTTTGTAGGTTACTTTAGCTAGGAGTGACGTTAGTATGACCATGGTTGAGAAAGAAAAAGGGAATATTAAAGAGAAATTAAATCGTGACATAAGATTCATAATAATTAGTGGATTAGAACTACAAATAGATATGCTTATGGATGAAGTGTAATATGTCACTAAACTATGTCTATTTTTTTTAAATTATGTTTGGTAGATCTTGAAATATGTCATTTTGGATAAGTATAGTATTTTTCGAGTAATATTTAATTATTTTCAGAATTTCCTTTATTCTATACTTTAAAGAAAGATAGATGAAATTGTTACAGATATGAGCTTGTTACCACTCAAGTCAATAGTATAATAATATGCGTGATAGAATTATAATTTCATGATATAGAACGATAAGAAATGGTCATCATGTCTTATTAAATTATGAAATATGTAGTGTTCAAAATAAAAACTTGGAAAGTTTTACTTGAAAGCTACATTTCATTACACTTTTATTTTCCCCGATCTCCCCTGTATAGGACCGTGACTAAATTATGCTCTGCCACGCCAACAGAGGTCGCGCAAAATAAACCTATTTAATATGAGGGGAGATTAAAAAATAAGGATAAAATTTATTTATATTACAGGGGGAAATTAAAAAATGCAATATTAATAAAATATTTTATTTAAATATTAGTTAACAATTGTTTGAAATATTTCCTAAATACATAAAAAAACAACATGTAATATGACAACTGATAACTTATTTTTTAATGGTACATTAATTATTGTCGTAAATATTATAACAAAAAAAAGTCCAGGATAGTAGTTACATGTTACAATTTTGATTGCGAAATAATGCCAATGTACGCGAAATTTGACGCAATTTCACTCTATACGCTTGACTCTAGCTCGGTAAACCGATTTTTAACAAAATTCACGATGTTTAAGCCATCCTTCATAACAGGCTCATTTCTCCCGCCCATCCTACAGGGAAATCTGTTCCCTGTCAACGATACGAAAGGCTAACATTAAGAATTTTATCAGGTAACGCCGCGGCAATTGACGGGCACATTAAAAAACTGTCTAATATCCTCTCCGGTAAATGGCAGCCGATATTTATAAGCCTCATAAGACGCTGCCTCGTCGTACCCCCCGCCCCGGCGCTCACAGAGTCGCGCCCCCTCTCCCATACCGCCACATATGCCAGTATGACCCAGTTTTTAGTCCGCCCCCTTTTCGCTGATAAATTATATGCGGTATAGGGATATTTTTATCTCGACGAGGCGTCCGTAAATCAGTGATCAGACGGGGATGAACGCACTTTAAAGGAATGATGTTCGGATTGATAGATATACGAAATATGCCAGCTGATGGAAGAGCAAGATGGTATTTGTAACGCTCCCATATATCACGCAAATATTCTGGAATGTTTTATTTTGGTTAATGTATACAGTTTGTAGCCAAATTATTAGAGACAACATTGAAATTATTTAATTTTCTAATTTTATTGGTTTTCTGTCTCTTATATATTATTTATTTGTATCTGTAACGTACTGGGATCACAAAAAGTAAAAAAAAATACAAAACAGTTTTATAATATTCGTTTTAGTAATTTTAATTTTATTAATAATAATACAATAAATTTTAATATTTTCTGATGCCACCACTTAATGCGATAAGAGCTTCTATGCGTCGGGTCGTCTCCCAATATTTGTTCTCGCATCTTCTTGCAGTTTGGAGTTGTGATGCCGTTGTCTGACGAGAGTTTCAATAAACTGCTGCTCGGTGGTAATCAGTCCCTTTGCGATCGCCCGTTGGATGAGTTCCCACATTGGGTTTTCTATGGGATTCATGTCTGGTGAATTTCGTGGCCAAGGCAAAATAGTGTTTTTTTTTGCCAAATATGCAGAAACAATTTTAGCTTTCTAATAAATTGCCGAATCATGCATAAAAATGTAGTTGTCGACGCCAGGGAACCATTAATTAATCTGCTGTAGTAATCGGGCTTTTAGTACTCGCTTGTATTGATTTTGTTTCATTGTCCCTTTTACGATGCAGACGTCCCATGCTCATGCTCCTAGCTGAGATAATGGACCAGACTACGAAACCGCTGTTTAAACCTTTATACAAGAACATCGGCTTGGAATTGTTCAACAGGGTGCCGTCTTACAAAACAACTTTCGTCAATTAAAATTAGGAATGTTGATTTGTCACCTGCAAATTAATAGAATTAATACTAAAAAATCGTTCTTTGCTAACTCTGTTGTTCAAAAAAGTTATAACTGCTGGATTCCAGTCTGCAACAGTCATATTTTGATATTATCTAGGCCATTGGAGTCGTTTCTCTTTTATGCTGCCGATTAGTCCTGTTTTTTTGGAAGGCTGTAGTCCTACTAGATCATCTTTAACCACCTCCGCATTGTTCTCTCCGATTTCTTTACACCTTTGCCATTTATTATCGTAGTGAAATGAGCAATGCTCTTTTTACGATTTTCGAGGCAGTTTCTGATATTTCGATAGGTACGAGGTGTGGTGATTCTTCTTGTGTAACATTTGCCAATACGATTTACCTCAAGAGGTCCGTTATTAGCAATTTTAATTAATTTTTATTTTAGTTCTACAGCAATAGCTGCTAACTCCCTTTAGTAATGTATGGACCGCAGTAGCGATGTCTGTGTATCTCTGCATTTTCATCTTTTTCACTGTCATATACGTTCGAATAATTGCAGATTAATGAAAATTACAAGAATTATAAAGAATTTTTCGTTGAATCGTATGGTGGTGTAATAATTTTAGTACACCTTTTAGTTTTTTAGTTATACAGTTAGAAATGTATTCTTGGAAAATAAGTGGAGTTCTGTTAATATCATGTACAATATAATATTGATTTTAATTTCATTCATCTCAATCACGTTTCTTATCATACATATGTTTTGTGAGTTTTATCTTTATTCGAACATATAATACAACGGTCATATAGGATAATGGAAATAATAACTGGAGTTAGATAAAAATCAGAAAAATAAATGTAATTTTAGAAAAAAGGAATATAAAATAAATAAATAAATATAACAAGATTGTGATATAACAGTTAGATTAACAAATTAATTGCCAAAGGATCACACTAACAATAGAGCCTTCTGTGGCCCAAATTTGCTAATTCCACAGAGTTCTTGTTCAGTAACCAGGCGTTAGAATAGTGTGCAAAGTGGAAAATTAGAGACCTCAAAAGTGTCACAATGTGTATACGTTATACAGTATAAATAACTAAAAATATATCGATTAAAAGTAACTTATTTTCACTATAGAAAACAAATCGATATAAAAATATCTAATTAGTTTAAATATGTAATAATGAAAATATTCTAGATCAGATTAATATCTCCATACTTTTATTATAGTCATTAGTTTGTTTTAAATCAATATCAACAACCAGTTATATTAAACGAATGTGTATTGACACGCAACTGTTGATATGATTAATGATTTCATGACATGAAATCCTCGTATAAATGTATTGAAACAAATTTAACATAAATCGTACATTAGAAACTATATTAAATATTTTATACTCCAACAATTTACTAGTCCCTTAGTCTGTTAGGATTTTAGATAATAATCCATTTAAATATTGTTTCACTGCAAGAGAAAGCTGCGTTCAGAGTGGAGTTTATGTCAAAAGATGCAACATATCTTCCGGCCTTATATTATAAAGGAGAACTAGAAGGCGAAGTAAGGAGACGAAAGAAAAATAAGACAGGCAACAAGTAAAATTATTCGGTGTAAATATTTGGAAAAATTTCAAGTTCTACAAAGTATTTTTAGTTAACTAAGATGTTTCAAATATGTTATGTTTCAAATATGTAATGTTCCTTAAATATTCCAAAGGAAATTATAGGTTTGATTGCCGAAAAATATAAACCTAGAAGAAGATCAGAAGACCAGATCATCAATCCAGAAGCCTATCTGATATCTGCTTAATAGAGCCACTTAATAATTAATAAACTGGATTCATTTTGGAAAGCTAACAAACATCTTAAACAACAACTTTAGTGCTTGTTGTACCAGGAGATATTCTTAAAAGTCCCCAAAGAAAGTCCTTGGTTAATTTAAAACTTTCTGAACTTAATAGAATATGGAAGAGAAAATAGTTTAGAGGATGATTCTTCAAAGTCTCATGGGATCTGGTTAAAAGCTACTAAATAGGGTGGAGAAGAAAGAAACATTTGAATACGATGTGAAGATACAAACTTGTTCTTGATATAAAAGTTGTAATTTATCTGAATATAATGAAATATTATGTCGTATTTTGTTTCATGAACTGGAAATATCCGTGGTATTATATCAAAAATTATTGAGGGATTTCGACGTAAGTTATCCCTGTTCCCTGTTCGTCTAACTTTATGATCCCGATATGCCACGTCATAAATCTTAACTCAACCCCATCCAGAATAATTTAACGGCCTGCCGAAAAGGCAGCATATTTAATCTAAGTCTCATTATACGTTTAATTAGTTCTGAACAGGATCTGCTAGAATCAGTTGCCGATATCGTCAATCAGATACCGGTCCCCCGTCCGGAAAACGGGTCCTCGGGACCGCCGCCTTCTCCCCCTTACCCCCGTCCCTTCCTCGATCGCCTCACCCGCCCCTCCTGGGACAATCTTCACAGACTTATCGTTGGCCATTAAGAAACGCTATCCCAATCTAATTTCTTCATAATTGCCGTTAACGACAAATTGTAGTCGGAGTAGCGCGCGGGTCGGGGAGGGGTTCCCGCGGGACTCTCTCAGGTATTGGTTTTTTGGGGATTAGACCCGGATATTAATATCATCACTGATTTTGCCTGGTAAAGTTTCGGATGGAGACAGGTGGATATTTATTGAGGTTTAGACGAGGAGAGCGTTTTGATATATTTGACGGATACTTATTTCAGTGTTTGATGTTATTTTAAAACTGTTTTTATTGCAATTGCCTTGTTTTATATATAATAGGTGAGATACTTTTGAAATTACTGACTAAAAGAGCTATTGAGGATAGAAGTGATGGATACATACAGGTAATAGATGCTGGACAAGAATTTCCTTGCTAATAAGACATTTACCTGTAGATTAAATAAGGAATACACTGTTGCTCACATTGCTATTTCTCACAAACAGATATGTCTTATCAACGTTCACGTAAGCATCTAGCAATACTTTATAATATAAACTTTATAATGTGAATAATAATGTGAAATGTGATTCATTTGGAAGAACTGAAAAAAGGATCCTTAAAAAAAGGTTTTCGAACAATTGGTACTAAAATTGAAATAATGGATGGTGAGTTACGAGCAAAAATATTATAAATACTGCCAATTGGAAAACCAATAATACAATGCTTCCTATCATTGTTGTACAATCGACTGTATTTAATCAACGTTATTAGATAAACAGTTAATTTACCTTTTGATCGTACTACATAATATATTTTTATTCCGTAAATTTAATAGCTTCTAGCTAGCGTTATTAAAATGTAATATCTGATATTAAAATGTATAACGAACAATTGGCTCGTTTCTATTTAGTAAATTTATCGTGTTGTAATTATGTTGCCTACATTTCGATAAAATCGCTTAGTTTCGTTTGATGAAGTTAGTACAATCAATGAGCAGCGCGCGGTCTATATTTGCGTTTATTTTATTATTTAATTGTTTTTTGTTGTTAGTCGTTACGTTCGGACGTTAATGCGTTTTCGAAATGGCAATACAATTAAATATCCATAGATTTAGAGCTCGCTTATAAATTTAGTGATTCGTAGTTAAAGTTATTAAGTAAATTATAAATATTTAATTAACGAGGGTTGTTTTTATATTTCGGGACTATAAATTACAAACAGGTATTATCGTTATCAACTAACAGGTCAATTGAAAAGTCTCCGTAAAATTTTTTTTATTCAGCATAATTCCCTTGGTTTGTCAGATATGGAAAATACGGTAGATCAGAAGCAATTCGAAGCCCAATTCATGGATTTTTGCCATCGTTTTCACTGACATGTGACACGGTGTATTGTCTTGGTGAAGCAATACCTTCATTATCTTCAAAAGCGGCCGTTCTTCGGCGATTTCGACCTTCAAACGGTCCAATAACGCTATGTAGTAGTTGCCGTTGCTTGTCCTTCTTTTTCAAGGTAGTCAATGAAAATTATTCCTTGCGCATCCCAAAATATAGACGCCGTAACCTTACCAGCCGACTGTTGCGTTTTCCCACGCTTTGGAGTTGGGTCATCGTGTGCTGTCCATTCGGATGACTGTCGATTGGACTTCGGAGTTAAATGATCAAGCCATGTTTCATCCCTTGTCACATATCGATGCAAAAACTCTTGACTAATTACTCTTGATCAAAACACTGCTCCGAATCATTAAATCGTCGTTGCTTTTTGGCTAAAAGTGAGCTCGCGCGGCACCCACTTTGCACAGAACTTTCTCACATCCAAATGTTCGTGAATGATATGATCAACACGTTCAGTTGATATCTTTAGAGTGTCTGCTACTTCAATCAATTTCAATTTACGGTCACTCGAAATCATTTTGTGGACTTCTTTAATGTTTTCCTCGGTAACAACCTCTTTTGGGCGTCCACTGCGTTCACCGTTTTCGGTGCTCATTTCACCACGTCTGAACTTAGCATACCACTCTTTGATGGTTGATTTTCCTGGGGCAGTTTCCGAAAACGCGGCATTAAGCCAAGTTTCTGCTTCAACTGTATTTTTTCCCTTCAAAAAACAATATTTTCCGGTTATTGTTGACTTTTTAATTTTTGAATTCTTATTTTTACACGAGATAATTTATTTTTTCAGTCAATATTTGAAGGAATACAATATTATTGAGTAACATTTGTTATACTGGATCACTATTTTGTTATTAAATACAAATTTTCATGTTTATTTTGAACACAAAATATATTTAAGTAGTATTATTATCTAATAAAGAAAAAAAACCTAGAATAGGATTTCTTTCTCTTTAAAGAAAAACCAATTCCTCCAAATTGTTCTATCAGCATATTTTGAAAGTATTTACTGGAGCATTACTTTTCAATTGGATCAGTATGCCTATCGATGGCGTCATAAATTGGCACTGAAGTCTCACTATGACGGCAAACAAAGTGAATGGAGCTTAATTGAACTAAAACGTTTCGATTGTTAGCCAGCTATGTATAGTAGAATTGTGTAAGGTATCGATTTAGATATCGTTAAATAGAGACATAAAGCTGATTGGTGGACATAGACGGCCGGACGCTCAAGGATTATTAATTAAAACTAATGAGTATCCTTTGATCGATTATGAGTAGTTTGTTTTTGTCGACAGTTTAGGAGTAATACAAATATTGATGATGATTTTATGGTATTATAAGAAGATTATTAATTATTTTTTATCTTACACTTACACATCGTTTATCTTTACACTCTTATTAAGTTTGAAGGAGTAGTTGTGTCGATGATGGCGATATTTCAATCATTTATTGCCATGACTATGTTATAAAATTATACTAAAATATGTCATCTTAATGAGTTTCACATTATGATATGAATTCACCTTATGATATGTTTTGAATTTTTTGGTGAGTTCATTGTTATTATGAATAAATAGAGACAAATACGTTATAATAATAAGCTAATCGGCAACTATTACTATTAATATATTAATAACTTTCAAAAAGTGCCAGCAAAAAAGGTCCATCCGACGAAAATCTGCCCTAGTTTCTATGAAACCCCATGGACAATAATTCGTTCTCTATTAAAACGTCCTGCCTAACATGGGGTGGATACGGTGAAGCCACCGAACCCATCCCGCCGACCAAACCTTTCAATTACCGGAAATTTTCGACCTTCCACCCCTCTCCGTCCTCTCCTCCGCCGCGGTCCGTCTCCAAATCTCTCCACCCTTGCGCCCTCGGCGAGCGAGAGACGGTCGTCCTCATCCGCTCCGAACCTCCGCCAACTTCCTGTCGTTCGAGTAACTTTTAACATGTTTATAAATTTATCACCCCCCGCGGACCTAATTAAAAGGCCGCCCCCCAACGTTTGTAATTAAAACAACTTGGTCTTTATCGTTGAACAGTTGGAAAGTTTCTCGGATGATGAAGACGAACGAGATGCTGATAGCGTTTATCGGCCCGATGGCGGGTGAGGTGGAGCGGATCCATGATATCGACGTTGTGACAACATTAATGTATCCATTTTACTACGAATAGGAGTGGATAAGGATCACGGAATCACTTATATGATCGATAAAATCACTAGGAGTTCTTGTAAGAAAGTTTGTTTCTCATGATTGCCTACGCCGAGACATTTTACTTTATTAATTAGCATCAGTCTTGGTTAAGCAATTTCAGCAATGCAACAATATTTGTTTTAACCCATTCCCATTTCTTCAGCTTTGTCCCAACTATATCATTTAGCCTTCAAGCATTTGTTTTATTTAACCTTTTTTTCTATTGTGGTGGTGTATCTTAGTTCCATTTCTGTATTTATTGCCATTAATAATTTGGCTTTTGTTGAAGGATTTTTCGGGTCTTTGGAAATAACTATACCCAATTGTAAATAACAAGGGCCGGAAGCTTCGAACGGACATTCAAGTTCTACACCACATAAATACAATATACAATATACAACACACACACATAATAAGATATCATATCCTAGATGTAAATGGGATTAGATCTAAAAAGTGTTTAGAAAGCGGAAAGTAAAAAATCTATTAATATCAACCATTCGGTCAATATGACTGACGAAACAACAATTAATATAACTGTACTTTACACAGAAAGGTGAGTAATAAAAAAATAATGGTTGTGAAGAAACATTGGTGTTCCACTTCATAAATGGATGGATGTTTATAAAACCAATTTTAAGTAACAAGAACCGGAAACCTTAAACAAGCAGTCAAGTTTTATTTCTCAACACAATTATATATGATATCCTAGATATACATGGAAACCATGATCTAGATCTAAATAAAAAATGGAATATGAAACTTCCTCAAAAAATAAAACTATTTATGTCAGTTATTTAGTTAAACATTATTATTAGTATTATCAGTTAAACTAACAGATAAAATAACAATTATCATAACCTCGGACTTTACATAGATATATTAGTAATTCAAAAAACATAACATTATATGTTATATGGTTAACAGGGCAATTGAAAAGCCCCCGGTCTGACACGTGGTTGGCGCTACTAGAATTAAATCCATATGTTTTTTAGTTAGCCTTAAGCCTCAAAAGATGCGTGTTGGATCATTAATTTGTGAATTATAGCATTTTGAGTGAAGCAACTTTTGTTATTGTGAAAAAAATTGATAACAATAAATTTCGCGTGTTGATAAAATATTGCTTTTTGAAGGGAAAAATACTGTTGAAGCAAAAACTTGGCTTGATGACGAGTTTTCGGACACTGCCCCAGGAAAATCAACTATCAAGGGTTGGTATGCTAAGTTTAGACGTGATTAAATGAGCACCGAAGTCGGTGGACGCAGTGGATGCCCAAAAGAAGTTGTTATCGACGAAAACATTAAAAATCCACAAAATGATTTTGAATGACCGTAAATTGAAATTGAATGAAACAGCAAACCCTCTAAAGATATCAACTGAACGTGTACATCATATCACTCACGAATATTTGAGTATGAGAACGCGGGAGTGTAAGTAGAGTGTAAAGCGGGTGCCGCGCGAGCTAATATTTGACCTAAAACAACGACGAGTTACTCATTCTTATTACGCTTGGAGACGATCAAGCGTAATAAACCTGAGTTTTTGCATCGACAATGGATGAAATATGGCTGCATCATTTCACTCTGAAGTCCAATCGACAGTCATCCGAGTGGACTGCACACGATGAACCCACTCCAAAGCATGGAAAAACGCAACAGTCGGCTGTTAAGGTTATGGCGTCTGTATTTTGGAATGCGAATGGAATAATTTGCATTGACTGCCTCGAAAAAGAAGGACCATCAACAGAGACTATTACATAGCGTTATTGTACCGCTTGAAGGACGAAATCGCCGAAAACAGCCGCATTTGAAGGAAAAGAAAGTGCTGCTTCACCAAGACAATGCACCTCTTTGAACTTTGAACCTGTTTACTCAAACCAAGGTTGCCGTCTACTATCTGGAGATAGAAGCATTAGGGAACAACAGACGTGCAGAGGGTTTTTTAAATATTTGAAATTAAATTTGTGGGATTATTTTCGTCAGTACTGTCCACCATTTATTTCCTAGGTTTATTATGAATATTTCTTGTAGTTATCATCACTTTTCGTTAATATAAAAACAAGCTGTGGGTAACTTGCTATCCAATACGTTATAGACGACTCATATACTTCAACAAATGTTCCCATTTCACCACCTATTTTTGGCTGATCAGTTCATTATTATTTATATTACCACTATGTTAATATTTTAGGCCTTAGTTAGATTAGTTATCATGTAGTTAACAATCAATTTAGAAAGGAAATATCTTTTTTATTTTTTCTAAGGAACGTTTTTTTTTTAAACTCTCAACTATAGACTTATATACTAAATAACATTGCCTTGTTTGATGAGGTCTTAAACGTTCCCACTCCATTTTATTGATCATGTTAATTAAATACTTTATGGCAAGGCTTCCCACCAAATACTGTTCTCAATAAACCTAATTGCGTTTTCGTAATTTGTTTATATCAGATTATAGAAAATGGTTCCGGCCTTTTACCTGGCTCCGGATTAGTGATCGTCAACCGAACGAAATGAGTAAATGATTTAATAGTCCCAATTAGGAGTGAAACGACTCTGAAAGCCTTAAACGAAGGATTACGCTAATTAGAAATTTATTTTAAAGTGGTAAGTCTTCGCCGTTCGCCCGGAATAGGTCTCTCGTCGGCCGCTCCTCTAGCTCCGCGACTTCGCGGCTGCACTACATTTTATTTCGCCGACTTAGTTGGCATTCCCCGAGTAAATCTTCGAGATAAAGATGTTCTAATTTGTTTTTGTCGACGCCGCCCGTTTTATCCACCTCCCGTCTACACCCGCCTCGTCACTCCGCTCGCCCGTCGATCTTTTCTGAACTGTATTAACTTTACGGATTGAGGAGTGTTCGCGAAGTCTGTCTCGACAGTCTTAAACTTAACAGTTGTCAGAAAAATTTAATTGCGGACTATGGCACGGATTCCCGTGGTGGATGAGCTGACGTAAGGCTCGCTGGAAATTAAATTAGTGGAATAATTAAGTTATATAATGATGTATGTCCTTCTCATCCTTCCAACTTATAACCTGAAAAAATGAATGGTAAGGAAAATTCTTCCACTGTAGAACTCCACTCGATAGGCTCCCTTTGACCTTATTAAAGTCAACGTAATAATCTCAACACATCCTAAAACAGTTTTTCTTATATTTAAAACAATGCGAGTATACGTTGGGTAATAATAAGTGTTCTAGGCAACATTGACAACCTGATTCTTGCCTACGCCTGAAGTAGAAGCAATAAACACGACTATTTTGGGGAAATAAAACTATGGGGCAATTTATTTTATAAATTTAAGTCCAATTTGGAGACCTCTCAAAGGACTACTTTAATTTTTTTGAAAGATAACATTAGTAGTTTTTCCGTGCATTACGGATATATATTGTTTCTAATTCTGGAACTAATTTTTGCGTTTTTGTTCTAACATGGGGTAGATACTTTACGTATAAATACCTTCTAGTGAAGAAGAAAAAATAATATGTTACTATACTTTTTCCTTTCAAGAATGTTTAAGAGTTAATTTAGGGATATACTGTATTATATTATAAAGAATTACTGAATTTGATCGCATCTTATAAACTAGATATAGAATCTGCTATCATTCGCCATGGCAAAAAATATTTATAACGATCATTTTCAGGTCAGAGGAACCAGACAATTGTTAAAATACTACCACCGATGCTACAGCTCTTCAAAGAGTAAGGTGTAAGAAAATATATAAATTTAATTTTAATTTAAGAAAATATATAAATTCTATAAAATCAGTTATAGGCTAATAGGAAACATTTATTTTTGTACGGTGGAAAAAAAGAACAATAAGTTCTATATCAGCGTGTTTAGTAAGTTCCATATCAATGCTCTTGAAAAATTGTCTTAAAATAAAGTGAATGTGATATGAATTTAAAGGTAACTGGGAGACATCGACAACATTCGAAGAGCTCTATGAAGATTCTGAGAATAACCTTTTTCAAGCATTTCTGGTAATTATTACATAAGTTCAAAGGAAGTAAAGCACTTTGTATAATGTAACTACCATATATAGATGACAGATTTAAGACAAAAATATTTTAAGAAATAACAATATTGTTAAAAAGAGAAGGTACATAAAAATATATCCATTAAATATTAAGAACATCCTACAGTTTTAGCAATAAGTATAAGAGAAGTATTTGATAGGTATTGAGTTTAAAGCCAGATATATTCTAAGTTAACTGAAAATAACTAGGGAGTTAACTATGTCAAGGATTAAATGTTAATAGAGAGATGCAAAGAAGCTTGAAGCGGAAGTGAAGAAGCGGTCTCAAGGACAATTCCAAAGACGTATTTTCCAACGTTGCTACAGTATTTTATGTGCATGTTATTTGATACCGAGCAAGTGTCCCATCGATGATTTCAATCATTGGTTCTAACGACGGGGTAAAACACCACGGGGCTGCACGCACAAAGGGAAAAACAGGCCTCCAGGCCCTCCCGTAATTTTATACAAGACACTTTAACGCCAACCGATGAATTTTAAAGCAGTTTTGAGACAAAAGAAAACTTCCGTCTTATAAATAAATCCGAAGATTATCTTTTATGGAGAGTATTAAAACTTTTTTCTTGTGCTTAAGAATGGTGCCACGGTCGCGGTGATAGAAGGGGCGAGGTGTGCGGAGGGGTGGAGGGCGCAGGGTATTACGGAGCATCGTCACAAAGCGAAAGAATACATTGTTCTGGTTTTTATTAGGTTTTGCGCGACATCAAAAGAAGTGGAGCGATAGGGGGAGAAAGCCTAAGAAAATAAAGTAATGGTCCCGAGACCTGAAAAGATGGTAATAAATATCTAATTAATTAAATAACTTTTTAAAAAAGGTGAAGCCGCGATTGTCGCGACCTCAAAGTGTTTTAGCGGTTCTCATTTTCGCCAGACTGACGACAGGAAAATGGTGATAAAACGCGGAAAATTACCTATTATCTCGCTTTAATAGCGTCAAATAGAGTTTTTTCGGTCTCATATTGTTCTCATTTTTTCCCATAAAGGGTAAAGGAGGGTTCTTCTGCCCTCCTGATTGATGAAATGGTTATTACTTTCTTTTAATAAAAACTAGCCATGTCAACTAAAAACAATGTTAACTAGCTAAAATGTAATGAAGATACTGACAATAACTAAACAACAAAGATAGTTTATACAATGCACATTTAGAAAATCTTAAATAAAATTTAGCAAATTAATTTTTAGTATCCTCAACGCATCGATTTTTTAATACAGAATTAAACCAATACCAATGAATAACTAAAGTGACACAGAGCCTGAGGTCCCTGGTATAATATATTTGCAGATGACAATTTTATTTTAACTGGCTACCTAGCAGTAAAAAATAAATGAATTGACTGTACACAAAATAATTTTTTGCCATAGATTTTTTTTTAAATACTTTGTTTTGTTCTTCTCTCATAATACTAATAATTCTACTTAAATCGAAATATAAATATTAATTATTCGATAGGTAACAAACAAATGGAGGCTGCTATGACGAACAAATGTAATTAACGGGGCTTTAGTAAAGCTTCTTTGCTCTCTCGGAGCTTTGAGTTGTCTCTACGGTTGCGATAAAATCGCATAAAAATGCGTGCTTTAGCAGGAAACAGCTAAAGGAAGGAAATAATTCCTATCGAGCTTATAGGAATTATTTGCGGAACTGGAGATATATTTCTGTTTGTACTTTTAATACTAATAATAGTTTAAGAGGATCAACTTATTGCTAGATGTTAAAATAAATTTAAATTAATCTTAGGATCTTAAAATTCATAAAATAATAATAGGAATATATTTTAAAAATTGTTTCGAGTCAGAATCTACTAAAATTTTCCTTTTATAGAAAATGCAGCATCCAAATGAGCATAAAATTGGTAACTGGAATAAAATAAAAATATACGACAACTTTTATTAAAACATAGAAACATAATTGCAGGTACACATACGTAATAAATGTGTATAACAATTTGCATATATGATATAATTTTTATCAATACCCTTCATGGTCCGAAAAAATTTTAAAATGGACCAGAACGAAAAATTTTCATAATATATCGAAGTATGTTAAAGATATTCTAATAATTTGTGGTAATAGTCATTTTGTAGCAAATATAGATAAAACATCTAAATGACTTTAAGATTTCTCATATATAATATAATGTTCATCAAAACAACTCATGTTATGACAAATTTATACAGACAAATTTGAAAACGGACAAAAAACGAAAACGAGGTCTATAGAGTAATGTTCAAAAATAGCGAAGAAATCGCTTATTTTTCATAATTGATTGAATTACGATACCCATATTGTAATCATTATTTTTTGGCATTATATAATATTTAATATTTATTAAAATACTATCGTATTTCCAATTAAATTTAGATTATTCAGTTTTATATAGAAAAGCAGATGAATATATACATAATTAAATCAATATTAGTATGATACCATTGAGTGGTTCCACTTCCCCTCTTTTTTTTTTTCTATTTCTTTCCTATCATGGTGAAATTTTTCATCTTGCTCTTCGCTCGCAGCTTCCAAATTTGCTGGAAAGTAGTCGAGGTTGAAATGTTTTTAGCATTATTTGGACGATTTGTTGATTAGGCCCTGAGAATTGTCTTAACATTTGCCTATGACTTTCTTAAAAGCAATCTACCTTTGTTCTTGAGAATCCGCTACAACCAACATACCAATATGCCCTGGAAGACATTGTTTTCCTGGTTATCTTGCGCATCTTATATTCCGTTTCCGGCATAAGCAAATTAATGAAAACAGTTGGAAGATTGTTATTTGAGTCCTTAGTTCAAAGAAATCAAATCCGTATAAGTTTTTATTTACAATACGATTCAGTAAATCTCCCTCGACATCTCAGTCTTTAAATACGAAATATTACGGAACAAAGTGAATACATAACAAGAAAACCGACAACATTGACACTAACTGGTGTTCCAACTTTCCTGAGCGTTTTGTTTCGAATACCGAAAAGGGAAAAAATAAATCGGCCACTAAATGCCTTCGCCAGCCCTCGTTAATACCCCGCCCCCATTTCCCTGTCGCCGCCGTCCCACCCCTAATGAAAAATAAATGCAAAGGAAATTTCGCCTTCCAGATACATTAAACTTTTTTTTCTGCTTTGGAAGGCGCGAACAGAATTATTTCCGTTCCTTTTTCGCTTCCTGCCGGAGGGTAAATTTTTATGGGATTTTACACGACATCAAAAGGGTAGAGACCGTCCGGCACGGCGACGATGGGGGCTTTTTGATACTTTTCCTTGTAAGGCCGGTGCTAACAAAGATACTCTAATGAAAATACTGGGGCTTATGTAGAATCGTCGCCTTAATTAGACGGTAAAATTGTTTTTTCATCATTACTTCTTTCGATATAGCTATAGACATATTCAAATACCTTTTTAAAGCAATCTGAGATCTCACGCAATCTCACCAACACATGGTTATTCTCTATAAACCACAATATATCATCTAATATCAAACATACCAGTAAATCTCGACTTATTTTTAGATATCCAATTCCTCTTCAACTTTCAACTTATTGGATTCTGCTAATAAACATTATTTATATAGCCCGCCAATAATATATATGTTATTATTATTATTATTATTTGGTATTATTATTCGTAGGGATGTGAAAGTGAAAAAAATGTAATATAAATATATTTTGAAATGAAAAGAGAAGAGCAACAAAGGTGTTAGAAGTCATTAAAGTATAATATTACTAGTTAATACTCTTTTTGTTAAGTCTTTATACTCTGAATAAGTCAATAATAATAAAGAGAAAACTGTTATATAGTACAGAGGAATGTCAAAACTATCCAATTTAATATTTGGTTTGGGTTTGTTAACAGTACGTTACATGAATATTGATCATTTAAGTACCTAGTACATAAATATTTTTTATAAAATAC
This sequence comes from Rhynchophorus ferrugineus, assembly GCF_030347505.1. Classification (NCBI taxonomy): domain Eukaryota; kingdom Metazoa; phylum Arthropoda; class Insecta; order Coleoptera; family Curculionidae; genus Rhynchophorus; species Rhynchophorus ferrugineus. The sequence goes on from NW_027472587.1 coordinate 17,026,987, forward strand.
CAATAGCAATTAATGATATATAACAAAGTGCACCTGAGAAAGTACTATGATCAAGTTAAAATATTATAGACAAATGTTCAAAAATTACCAAAAATCGCACATTCTTCATAATTAATCAAAGTATGATAAACATATAGACATTGGAATAAATTTAGATTAGAATACTATTATAACTATTATATGTTTACAGTGTATTGCACAAAGTACAGTGACCAAGTTAAAAAACCAGAATAATAACTGGTAAAACACTGAGACAGAAAACTTAGATAATCACAACAGAAACAAGTATCCTAGAGAAAATAGTAAAGAGAACAAAATATAAAAATATATGCTACGAAAATAGAAAAAACAAGATATTTAAATGTGTGGAGGCAGAAACAGTCAGTCAAAAGAAACTCTACAAAAAGTAATGACATACTATTCCTGAAAATATTATAAATTTTCACAAGGAAACAACTAAATATTTGTGTCCATGTGATGTTAAACCTGATATTAAGTTAACTTAAAAAGATAATGTTAAAGTTAAAATTAAATTAAGTTTGGTACAAAAAAGAAATCACTAACGTTCTATGTTTGGAACTACTGATATTGAAAATGGTAGCGCTATTAGCATTGCAACACGCTATTAAATAGAAAACAATGGCAATATGTGACAAGCCAATCGACTGAATTCGGGACTTCATCATATATCGATCGATATTATCCTTCGGCATCATTCGTCTATTTAATCATGTGTAAAGTGAAACTCTGTGTAATTTTGATGTGTGTGCCAATCGGCTCCTATCTAAATTATATTAGGATTGACAGATAGAACTCAATCATTTATAAACTTGGAATGGAATACAGTCAGTCTTTTCAGCACAGCTTTCATCTCTAATCCTTTTCAACATGCCCAAAATAGAGTATGATTTTTAGATTTTACAAGGAATAACTTTAAAATAATTTCAGAACTTTCGACAAACATATAAAATATTTAATTTTTTATATCCAACACTCAAGATAGAGAATTTACTGCAAGTACAATATTATTTAAGGTACCTTAAAAGAAGGTACATATAAGGTGCCTCAACAGAATATATATGTTTAATATACTGTACACAAGTGTTTGACAATCGGTAGCCTGGCCACTAGGAATTAATAGTCTATCCAAAGATGTTTTTTGAAGATACGTCATCAGGGTGTTTGACGTGTTGCCTGTCGCAATTTGTAAATTTCTTTTAGAATCAGACAATACTTTCATTCTCGTTTTATTCTGGTTAAATAGAAACACAATGCTGTCTGATAATTTTGAACGTGTAACCGAACTAGCCTGCCAAAGTAGTCCGGTTGTCATATGTATGCAAAATTCTTCAAAACAATAGTGGTAGGAGATTATAAACCGGCCAACGTTATTTTAATGCTTTGCTTGTTTTGATAAATTTCAAATCGCTGCTTATTATTACTCTGATTGACAATTTCTAAGCCAGACAGGACAGATTGCGACTCAAATCAGTTATGTTGAATAGGAACGAGATAACGGATACCTACTCTTGAAAGTAAAATTCGTTAGAGAGATAAGCATTTTTACTGTTAAATATTATTTGCCGCGATTTTTATCGGAAATATTTTTTAGTGTATTGCAGCTGCACTCAATATTAGTATGGGCAGAGTCACTACAAGATATCTCAAAAAATGAAAAATATAATGTGGAATTCACCGAAAAAACCATCTTCATACGAATCGGGTGATGAATCAAAATCAGCTTGATGTTGGCTCTATCAGAGATTAAATATATAAAATGTATGAAAACAGTGAGTAGTTTTTCAATACAAACATAATGTAATACAATTATTTCGGGGAAACTATTAGTCTGAATGGAGCTTCCGGATATTGCTTTTAATGGAATACAGTTTTTAAAAGCATGTAATAAAATGAAGGATGATTTATTATTTCAATTTATGTATTTAGGTGAGACATGGATAATTTATAATGGGACCAATATACCCAATGGTCACTCATGGAAAAATTATAAAAAAACGATCAGGCACATTGCAGAAGAAATTCACAAATGATGAAATTGTCAATAAATGTTACATAAATGTGTGATAGATAGGAAATTAACAGTTTAGTTATTCACCTGAATAAAACTTTCTGAATATGTTGTAGGTGTGAGACAGTGGAGAAAACTAAGGGTGAGCATATGGTTATTTTATAACTGTAGAAATTCCTATTATAATATTTATGTTCTATAGATGTGTGTATCTGTTTAGAAATACATGAATATTTTAGATTATGAGAGCATGATGTAAAAATATAGGAAGAGCGAAATAATACTAACTGTTTTGCAGATAAGGTAAATACATTAGCGAGTTCACTGTTTTATTGAACGTACTATATCTCTTACTCTTTAGGCACCACAGATTTGATCAACAAAATCTTCATTGCTATACGTATTAATACCCGACTCTATAGAATTATCGACGTCGATACCAACATATATCGATTTACCAGTAAAGATTCTCCTTAAAAAACTACCAGGACTATCAAATTGTTTTTATCACGACTAGTGCCGTTTGATCGTCCCAAACTTTTCCGTTTTGGTTTCATAACCGACACAAGATTCTAATTTGATGGGATACGTGTGCGGCGGGAGCCGGGGACGTGAAGAGAGGGGTAAACGTACGAGTACGACGACATCCGTACGTGAAAGAGCGAGACCGAGACGCTGAAGGTACGGAGCGAAGTTACTGACGGAAGTTCGGATCGTGATGCTATCGGTTATCGGCTCTGGAACGGTTTATTAGACGATCTGGGGGGTCCGGGCGGTAAAGAAAGCGCCGTCTCTCGGATCAATTGTGTTTGAATTCGAAATTCTATTATAAAACGGTTATCTGCGATTCGGGGGCGCTAGTGCGGTGCGTTTTTCGATATCGTACTTTGGAGATTTACTGGAGCGCGTCTAATTTTCCAAAACGAAATAATACCGAATTCGCGGGACCGTCGGAGGGCAAGAGGGGGTTGCTGATTGAAGTGACGCGAAGTTTTTCAGCAAGATGCCTCGGGCGATATGAAGGTTATAGCTGTGCATTAATTAAGGAAACGTTACAGTTTATGGGGTTATATCTGTCTGGATTTTTCCCTTTTCTTTTGTTTATAATTCAAGTTACTTTAACATTATTTAAGGACTGATCACCATATGTCTGATGTATTGCGATATATGAAGTTACTGCATACTGGTTATGTCGGTAATTTATTTTTATTTTTAGTAATCAGAGGGAGGCAGGTATGGAAAATATGGCTGGTCTACAACATTTCCCGTCCACTTTTTAAATTTGTTTTGATGTTTGACATAGCCCTTTGTCATATTACTGTTAAAACTGTTTTTATTTAGTCTTTATACTCTAATAAATCAATAATAGTAATTAGAAAACTGCTACTTGATGCAGAGGATTGTCAAAACCATCTAATTCAATATTTGGTTTGGGTTCATTAGGAGTTCTTTGCATTGATATTGATGATATAGTTACCTAGTAAACAAATATAGGAAAATATAGAAATAGATCATATAAAAATAGAAAAATTTAAGAAATTTAAATATCCAGAGGTATCACTTTATAAAAAATATGAAATATAAAATTTTCACAATTTCAGGTTAAGGAAAATGTATGAGGAAATGTTTAAAAATCAGCAAAGTTTTCGGTTTCACAACCGAAAACTTTTCATAATTTCTATTAAAATCTATACAAAATTTGTCTATAAATTTGAAGCAAATGTATGGACAAATGTTCAAAAATGACTCAAAAATCGAGCATTTTTCATAATTAATCAAAGTATGATAAACATATTGTGTTGACAATTCTTTGTGGCATTATATGATATTTATCGCAATAAATTAATACATATTTAGATATATAAAATGTTTGATATGGTGATATAAAGAAGTTATTTTAAGCTAATAGTAAGAAAGGTGATAAGAAGTAACATATACAGAAGCCATTACATGTATTTCGTATACATGGTCCTATACCGCAATCCACACTGCAATTTTCAAACAAATAAAACTTCCAATTTTATTTATACATCACCAGTCACTGCCACAACAATAATTCATTATTGCATTTGAATTTGAAAAAAAAAATCGCAATAAAGACGATGGGAATAAAAAATTTTCGAAAAATAATCCACTAAATCATTGCCGGCGCCGCCATGATAGTGATATTTCACGGTTGTTGCTAAAATTCCGTGTATCGCACAGTAAAAACTGATCCCCTGGCCACCTACGCTGTCGAATATTAATATATCGAACAGGGCCGGGATATATCGCGCGCCATTTTTAATTAAATCGCCCGCGGTCATAAAGTACGCGATATATTTTAAATTACCTGTTAAAAAAATCTTTATTGAATTTATTGGATTTTATTTAAATACCCTGAATGGTATCGTAAAATCCGTTCGAATTTCAATTTCCTTTATTTTTTATTGTCTGAGCTTAATTAAAAAAAAAACACGTCTCCTTGTTCAAATATAGTATTAACTGAATGATGATTGTAAACAAAAAACGCAAAAATATTGTATCGGATTAAATGGAAAAAGAGATAATTTTTATTTTATTTTAATAATATCTTATAGCAGTAATATTTTATTTGAAGATATATATATATATATATATATATATATATATATATATATATATATATATATATAGAATATTTTATTTTAAGATAAATGAATAGTAAACATGATCTTTCTGTAAATAATATTCAAAGTCTTTTGTGAATATGGTTCACGGATATTCTATAAAAATGTTTCACTAGGATATCTTTATATAAATGTGGTACATGGATTTGATGTAAATATATTTCAATAAAATCTCTATATAAATCTTTTTTTTTTCGATTTTTGCAAAAAAAAATATAATATGTGCATATAATTACGCAGATATATATTACATTATATTTGGCTTTTGAACAATAGTTTTTAATTTTAAATATTCTATAAAAATTTATTCCCCTTTCATATTACTATATTAGCTAGTCTTTAAATGAGTTCCCACCACTTAAGGGACTATTAGTACTTAATTTACTATTGTAATATATGTTATAGTTTAGATTATAAAAAACTATGACATAGATTACAGCTTTTATTTTTATGGGGCTAAAATGTATATATTACATTGAATATTTTATTTTAAGATAAATGAATAGTAAACATGATCTTTCTGTAAATAATATTCAAAGTCTTTTGTGAATATGGTTCGTGGATATTCTATAAAAATGTTTCACTAGGATATCTTTATATAAATGTGGTACGTGGATTTGATGTAAATATATTTCAATAAAATCTCTATATAAATCTTTTTTTTTCCGATTTTTGCAATAAAATATTATAATATGTGCATATAATTACGCAAATAAAAATAACATTTATTCATATATATTTGGCTTTTGAACAATAGTTTTTAATTTTAAATATTCTATAAAAATTTATTCCCCTTTCATATTACTATATTAGCTAGTCTTTAAATGAGTTCCCACCACTTAAGGGACTATTAGTACTTAATTTACTACTGTAAAATATGTTATAGTTTAGATTATAAAAAACTATGACATAGATTACAGCTTTTATTTTTATGGGGCTAAAATGTATATATTACATTGAATATTTTATTTTAAGATAAATGAATAGTAAACATGATCTTTCTGTAAATAATATTCAAAGTCTTTTGTGAATATGGTTCATGGATATTCTATAAAAATGTTTCACTAGGATATCTTTATATAAATGTGGTACATGGATTTGATGTAAATATATTTCAATAAAATCTCTATATAAATCTTTTTTTTTCCGATTTTTGCAATAAAATATTATAATATGTGCATATAATTACGCAGATAAATATTACATTTATTCATATATATTTGGCTTTTGAACAATAGTTTTTAATTTTAAATATTCTATAAAAATTTATTCCCCTTTCATATTACTATATTAGCTAGTCTTTAAATGAGTTCCCACCACTTAATTTACTATTGTAATATATGTTATAGTTTAGATTATAAAAAACTATGACATAGATTACAGCTTTTATTTTTATGGGGCTAAAATGTATATATTACATTGAATATTTTATTTTAAGATAAATGAATAGTAAACATGATCTTTCTGTAAATAATATTCAAAGTCTTTTGTGAATATGGTTCACGGATATTCTATAAAAATGTTTCACTAGGATATCTTTATATAAATGTGGTACATGGATTTGATGTAAATATATTTCAATAAAATCTCTATATAAATCTTTTTTTTTCCGATTTTTGCAATAAAATATTATAATATGTGCATATAATTACGCACATAAATATTACATTTATTCATATATATTTGGCTTTTGAACAATAGTTTTTAATTTTAAATATTCTATAAAAATTTATTCCCCTTTCATATTACTATATTAGCTAGTCTTTAAATGAGTTCCCACCACTTAAGGAACTATTAGTACTTAATTTACTATCGTAATATATGTTACAGTTTAGATTATAAAAAACTATGACATAGATTACAGCTTTTATTTTTATGGGGCTAAAATTCTCCACAAAATTTCTTCAAGAATTTTCAGTTACAGAACAAAGTTTATGCATTTGCACATGATAAAACTGTTATAGTATGTGTTTAGCATGGAGCTAGAAGAGAAGGAGCATTTGTTCCCTCAGACTTTAATGAACCAAATAAATGTAAATGCATATGTGTCATACGAAAATTACATTCGGATTTCAGTATTCTATTTTTAGTTAGCCGTTTGTTGTAATTGAATCTGTAAAAATTGATATTTTGATACAACAGTCGTATAGTTTGGTGAATGTAACTTAGGTTAATTCTAAATATACAACGTAGGGCAAAAGTCCCGCTACTATTCTGGTTGCCTATGCCTTTGCTCAAAGAAAAGATAAGTAAGTTTGGGTTTCATAAAAAGTTTACATGGTCTTTATATTTTTTTCTTTGTTATTGAAAAAATTATATCGGCTAAATTGTGAGCACGATTCGTTATGTAAATTTCGGCTCATTTTAAGGCATTTTTTATGACATCCTGCAACATCTGTGGCTGAATTTTGTCAATTTCGTGACGAATATTGTCTTGAAGATATTGAATGCACACGAACTCCTTATTATAAAAAACCCCATAAGAAAATGTCTAGTGCTGCTAAATCCGGAGATCTGGCTGGTCATGCTAAATCACCACTTCGCGAAATTAGTCTTCGTATAAAAAGTCATTCAAAGCTATGTGTGCTGTGGTGCCACCTTGCTGAAACCACATGTCCTATAGTTCTTACTTTTCCATTTCAAGCACAAGAAAATTTCAGTTCATGTCTTGCTGCACTATATACATGAATACCACACTATATAGTTGTTTTGGATGAATGTAATGATGCTTCATGAATTAACTGAAGACTGTGGTCCCTAAAAACTAAAACGGCTATTCTCTTTATCGTAGCCACTGAGAAGAAAATGGGCTTCATCGCTCATTATCAATTTAGATGAATAAACTGCAATTTCACCAGACAGCTGCATTCCATATTGCATGCAGATTTTATTGCAGTACTGAACTTATTTATTAGGATATTTTGGCAGCAATTTTTGTACTAATTGAAATTTGTACGAGAACTGCCTGCACAAATGTGTACCTGGGAACCACGTCTCCGAATTGATGTTTTTGGAGACTCTGCAACACTATCGGGCACCGGAGCCACATTTTCAGCGTTACGAAACGTCCGTTGTCTTCCAGGACAAAAAAAATATGTAATGTAAAAATAAATTGTGGTTTTGTGAGGCACTGGACGATTAGGATACGTTTGATGCAATTTCCGCTGAGTGGCAATAATGAAACGATTATTTTCAATAAATATTGTCAATATCTCTGCTCGTTCTTGTGGGTTATGTTTATCCATAATGAAATTGGACATCTACACTACAAAATGGTTAAAGCTAAACTGAACTAAACGTCACATAACCAAGATGGTGCTCAGTCAAAATTGTAGCGGGACTTTTGCCCCACCTGTTATGTTTGCTTTATAATTTCCCGATTAATCGCCTACACTATATTTGTTTATCGAATAAATAGTACTCAAAATCGCCAAGTCCCGTCCTTCCCGCTCGGATAACCCCTAAACCTCATCAGCTCCGATCGGACTTTCCGGTGACGAAATTAAACCTGGTTGACCGTAACATCGACAAAAAGGTTCGTCAATTTACATGTCACAGCCCTTCTCCGTTGGCCGATAAAAAATCGAAACGTCTCTTTCCTGCTCAGAGTTAATTTTCCTGGCCGATGGCGGTCGATGCGGACACGTCCCTACGGCGTACCCGAACCCCGGTCCTCGTTCTCTTCCTATTTGCTCTCTGGGCCAGCGGTGCGGACGCGCCTCTCTTCCGTCCGCCCGTACCTGACATTTGCATGCATGCGGGGGTTTCATAAAAGGCCTTAATCAACGATCAGCCGGCGGTGGTCTGTGTGGCACCTTTTGTGTCCGGATGGCTTTTTTGTTCGCGCGATCTGATCTACTTTTATTAGGGGATATATAAATTTAATTGACTCGGTGGTACCTAAAAATGTTATAAATGTAATAGGGGCGTCATTGATTCAAATGTAATTTACCAGGTGTAGCGGAAAATTATTACCGTTTTTAATTTAGCAAATAAAATTCGAAATATAGGCCATTTCATTCTATACATCTTGCCCATCTTTCTTGGCAATTTATGAATGCCATCCCAAAAAAATAGCTTCCCAAAAACATTCATCGAACCATTTTCTACTACTTCGAAATTCGCGAAGTGTCGCGCTGCAAGAATTTTAAAAACCACGCCTCACATATTTTAAGGTTAGAGCACGCTCATCGTAAGTTTCTAGCAGAAAACGATGACTTTCAGCGGTCTCTTTTTAGATTAAGCAAGAATAATAATGCGTGCCGCAAATGCACGTTTTTAGTCACGAAACTTGATACTCTCAAAGAGGTATAAATTTATGATGGTGGTACTTTCGCAATATATAACATGTATAGTTTTGAGGCTTGGGGTCTGTAGAATAAAATTGGATAAGTGTCAAAGCATAACATTGTATACTTAAGCCTACCGATATTTGTTAGAAAAACCGGTAATGACTTTCAGGTATACAGAAAAATCAGCGTTGTTTGGGCTTCTTTAGTTTCATCTCCTTTATTTACTGTTTCCAATTGCATTTAGATTCAGAAAAATTCACTCCAAAACTTCCCAGGTTCGAAAAACAATTGAATAATGGAAAGCCTATCAAGCTTTGTTAATCTAAGTGGCACTACTATAGAAAAACAGCTCCAAAAATGTAGAAATTACTGTAGATGTTGACTTAAACCGAGGTAAATATAACATTTAGACAGCTTTTAAAAAAATCTAAATTGAGACTAACGACTTAACCTGATTTATTGATTGGTTCATATATGGTTACATTTTGCATTATTTCTATTGACACTAAACTAATGTGTCCATTTTATCAGGAGATATATTCAGCTGTAAAAGCTGTGATGTTTTAATTAATATACACAAATGTGTATTATTTCATTTAATATTCCATGTTTATGTTTATAACATAAAATTTAATAAAAACTATATATACTTATATTTATGCTCTGAATATGTTACAGTTTTGAAAGTAATCTTACTCATGATACTTTTATTATAATATTCATTGGTGTAGTAATTTAAACTTATAAATACTTTGTTAATTAATCAAACATAATGGAATATAGATTTAGTTAAAAGCCATTTAAAAAAAATGTGTTGTGTGTGTTAGTTTCTGTGATAGTTATTTTAATATGCTTAAATAGAGAAACATTTATTATTTTATGAAAATTATAAATGCAATTGACTTATAACATTAATTATGAGCTTGTAATTAATGTTAAACTGAACTAAAACTCAAAGTTGATGCGGCAATATTACGACGTTTTGACGTCACAAATTTAGATGACGTATGTACAAAATAACTTTGGATAACGTCGTCATAGTCCCCGTCGTTCGCCCCACCCCAAAACCTCCCCACCCGCCCGAAAACGAACAGGACCAAGTTTCCCAATTATAATAATTTGTCGGCCATCGACTCGGTTCCTTCGCTAAATTAAAAATTATCTCCGCTCTCGGTCCCGGCCCCATTCTCCCCGATAAACAAGGACGGCCTCGTGGCCCCGTTCGGTCCCGCAACGCGTAAATACCAATTCGCAGCTCATCATTTCAGATTTGTCAAACGGAGAGAAAGAAACTTTCCCATTTCCGGCGAAGAATCGGCGACGCGGACAGGGACGGGAGGGTAGGGGAAGCCGGCGTCGAGTGGGACGGCCCCCGGTTCCACTCCGATTCTTAACCGCGATTTATGTGCATCTCGTCCCGCGTATATCTCACGGTAATCTGGACCTCTTCGAGTGTCGTTTTTCTCAATATCGGTCTCTTTCGGGGCGGTCCTCAGCTCGCCATCAACGATATTTTCCATTAGAAATGGCCGACTAATGACCGAGATCTTCGGCGAGGATTTATGTCGGGGCTCTAACGTTACGACGCGGGACGATTACTACCGTTGTTGAGCGGACACCGAAATATCATAAAAATAGCACTTAATTTTATGGCGTCTCCTCCTTTATACACCGAATTCTACATTCACATATAGAAACCGAGTATTGTAGTAGGCCCAGTATTGCAAAACTATTACATTTGCGTGAAATCAAATAACCTTATTTTTATATTAAAGAAATGGTGAAGGCGATTTTTCCATTAACCAAAAAATATTCGCCTTCTCCTCTATACACAGAAAAGTACATTCACGTATAGTAACTAGGTATTATAATAGGCCTAGCAATAAAAATCTATAAGAATTTACATGAAACTAAATATTTTAAGTTATTTTATTTAAAAAATAGAAAATGCGCTTTTGTACGTTAACCAAACCAACATAAAAACATTGTCTGTAAATTAGAAGCTTTTATCAAAGAGTAAACTGTGGAGAAACATTAGTTTTGGCCAGATTCTCTTGAACTTTCAATTTATCGGATGAGTTGTCCCGATCAAGGCAAATGGCGCGCCTTCGCCTTGGTTTTTTAATTTTTAGAAAAAATTATCATTACTAGATTTTACGAACATATAAAAGCAGAAACTTGCAAATAATAGTAGGAAATATAAAGATGTAGAATAATTAGAAATCTTTAGAAATTAATTTCGCACATTTAGTGTGAAAATAATAGTAATATGTGTCCTAGATGCTCGAAGCTGCCAAAGCTGCAGCTCTAATACGACGAAAAATAATTTCACTAAATACCCTCTAGAGAACCAACCCCACAATATATTCCCTATTTTCTCCAAATAATATATATCGCTCCGTTTACCACCACCAAACCGGAAAGAAAATAGAGGAGAAGAGAAAAAAAAAACAAGAAGAACGAAGCGGGAGAGCCGTTGTTTTTGTTCCACACTGCTCGCGTCCAAAACCCCGCACTGATAAGTTTCCAATAAAAGTTCGAAACGTATCACCGCCAAGAGACACCATTGTTCTAGCTTAAGTGTTGACTTTCAATTTCTCGAACGCGTCGGCCCGGCTTTCGCCCAAATAACTTCGCGAGACGTGTCGGCGAGCGAATCGGGCAAAATTGCACCAGCCGAAGACGTACCGGCATCTAGCTGATGGCAGATCATTTTATCGCAATTTTATTTAAAAATGGCGAAGGCGCCTTTTATATCTGACCACAAATATTCGTAATCCGATCACAGAAGGATTTATAGAAGGATAAACTTTGAAGTAAAATCAGTTTTGTTTAAATTCTCCCGGACTGTCTATTTCTGAACTCATTATTTCGGTCGAGGCAAATGGCCGAAGGAGCTTTTTCTATTTATAGAAAAATAGACATTACAGTGACACTATAAAAGGAGAAACCGTAATTATAAAGAAATTTAAGTATAAACAGATTTCCTTACATTTTATAGCACGACTATATTAGGGCGCAAAATAATTAGTGTAAGTTCTGGTTAGTCCTATTAGTCCTAATGAAATACTTATGAGGTAGTGCACGTGTAGTAGATAACGAAAAAAAGTCAGGAATCCGTTCGTATTAGGCTCATTTGTACTGCTAGGGGATACGCACGTGTCTCCATAATATATTGTTTTATTTGAGATTGAGTTGCCAATTTACGGGACTCGGTAAAGACTTGATCTCATTGACGGAATAGTTTTTGTGGAATATCTTTTTAATATTGAAATAATTTATAATAAAATAATACACGAAATGTTTTGTTTATAAAAAATGTTATTGTTCTTTGCGGATGCGGAATAGAATAAGTACTAACATACTTCATAGTAACGAAGAAATAATATAGAAAGTAAGATTTGGAATTTGAATACATTTTTAAATCAAGAAAAGAATCCAGTAATTTATTTTTTTAAATCTGAATGATAAAATGTTGCTCTAGAAGCAAAATTCGAAAGCAGGGCTGGTTTTTTTAATATATGTTCACTTGTGTTATTAAATTTATTTGGTGTTCTATTATATAGGTGCTCAGACAAAGAAATATGTTGATTCGGGTCATGGAGACGTTCTAGTGGACATAAGCGTGAGACAGAGAGTGTTACCACCATCCATGATCAGAATATGAGTAACTTAGGTTATTGATCCACCACTACCCAATGTCAGAAATGAATTACCTTATGGTAATGTTGAAAATTCACTGATATTATTCCATATTTAAATCTAATTTCTATGTGTAAACCAGGCATAAAAGAACATTTCCGAAGATTTCTAGGTAATGATTAACACACACCATTTCAAAATAGCAACACTGTCAAGGACGATGAACCCACAGCTAAACCATCACCAAAGTTATATCCAACTAACGCCTCTTTAAAATCCAAAACTCATTAGTACTAATTTTATTTCATACCACATTAAATATGTTTGAAGTTATGGATAAGATTGGTTTGAGTGTGAATGATTATTTTAAACTCTTGCCGACACATGGAAGAAACCGGAAAAAAGTAGGAATTAAAACACTGAGAAAATAAGAACAATATACTATCGGTGAAAAATTAGACTGTAGAAATTCAAGAAACTTGACAGGATATTTAACATTGACCTATGAAGAGTCATTTAAGATTACGTACAATTTCTTGTAGGGAATAATATAGATAAGTTTTAAAAGCTTTTTTTAGCAGTGACGTTATGAACTATTGATTTAACCAGAATCATATAGATTGGTAGTTAAAAATACCTAATTGTATAACTACTAGAGACTATATTATATAATTTTTGTATGATAATTTTGAAATATTTCACTCAATTAAGTCCAATTATGCAGATTATACAAAAGTATTTTGTTAGTAATATTAATTAACGTGGAGAACTGAATAAGACTAGACATTTAGAATACAATACAATTACTTCAGAATAAAATCCTGATTGTTGTAGGAACAATTACTTACGCTATGATTGAAATTCCAACAGTTATGAAGAAAATTAAGATATTCGCAATGAGACAGAAAATCCTGCGCTCTTTCTACTGCAAATCTTGGTTAACACTGAACTAGGACGCAGATTCAGGAGAACCAAACCGTGTAATCTTAGTAGCTGTATTTTTTTTTATTAGAGTGAGTAATCGTAATTATCTGCATAAGTCCTACAAGTGTTATTTGCGGGAAGTGTTGCTTTATGCGTTTGTAATTAACAAAGAAAACTTACAACTCCAGAGTATAAAAGCATAATAGAAACGGAAGAAATATGGTGACGAATGTATTAGTGAACATGTGCCAGAAGTTATTCTGGTTGGGTTATTTCCACATAGATAAAAGAAAGAATGGCGAAGAAAAAAGGTGAAGATATTGGAGGACGCTGGATTGGACACTCATTCTTAATAAATTATTTTTTTATTAGGATTGTTAGATGCCTGATATTCAAATAAACTGCAATCTGCAAGGAGCGAACATAAATTTATTATTCGGCCTAATCGATTCGTGGAATTCCGACAAACAAATCGATTCCGACGCCTCCCTCCCCCCCAAACACCTCCGACCCCGCGCCCCGTGGTCCCTTAATGTGCTTTGTACAATGTGCGCGCCACGTAATAAGATTCAAATTGAAATAGAAACTAATTTCTTGCAATAATGGGATGTTTGATAAGACGCTATCACGTTTCCAGAAGATTGCACGTCGATCGCTTCGGCAATAGTTTCTCCTCGTCGAACCGAATTAGAGAGGGCCTCCGTTCCCGTCGAGCTATCACGTTTCTTCAATTTGATATTCAATATTCGACCTATTGGCGTCTCCTCCGTCGGCCCGATATTGTTAACGCCGATACCGTTCGCGTTTTCTTTTGTTTTCGTTTGTTTTTGTTGTTCCCGGTGATTTTCGCGGCGCTCTCCGATAATAAATTAATGTTCGAAGGTATTTTATCCGGAACGGTATCTTAATTACGTCATAAATACTATTTAGGGCCATCAAGAGTACTGGTTTAAAGGATAATTTAAATTAGGTGATATATCATGTAAAATAGAAAGGAGATAAATGCTGATGGAGATATTTTCTGATGTGTAAATGCTCTAACAGGTCAACGGAAAAGTCCCCGGTCTTCCATAGTAAAACACATTTTTTGGCAAAATTAGTTTTTCGATGCCATTTTTGTAGTACGTTTTGTCCTTTGCTTGAAAATAGGCCTCAGTTTCGGCGATTACCTCTTCATTCTACAAAAAATTTCTTCCCAGCGAGCATTCTTTTGTGATCTGAGAACTGGAAATAGTCGCTCGAGACCAGATATGGAGAATACGGTGGATGAGAAAGCAATTCGAAGCCCAATTCATGGATTTTTGCCATCGTTTTCACTGACTTGTGACACGGTGTATTGTCTTGGTAAAGCAGCATTTTCTTTTTCTTCAAATGCGGCCGTTTTCGGCGATTTTGTCCTTCAAGCGGTCCAATAACGCAATATAATAGTCGCTGTTGATGGTCTTTCCTTTTTCATGCTAGTCAATGAAAATTATTCCATGCAAATCCCAAAATACAGACGCCATAAACTTGCCAGCCGACTGTTGCGTTTTTCCATGCTTTGGAGCGGGTTCATCGTGTGCATTCCACTCGGATGACTGTCGATTGACCTTGAAGTGAAATGATGGAGCCATGCTTCATCCATTATCACATATCGATGCAAAAACTCCGGTTTCTTCATCTTTATCATCTTCAAACACTACTCTGAATCATCAACTCGTCGTTGTTTTTGATCAAAAGTGAGCTCGCGCGACACCTACTTTGCACAGATCTTTCTCATACCCAAATACGTTCAGTTGATATCTTTAGAGTGTCTGCGATTTTATTCAATTTCAATTTACGGTCATTCAAAATCGTTTTGTGGATTTTTTAATGTTTTCGACAGTAACAACCTCTTTTGAGCGTCCACTGCGTTCACCGTCTTCAGTGCTCATTTCACCGCGTCTAAACTTAGCATACCAATCTTTGATGGTTGATTTTCCTGGGGCAGTGTCCGAAAACTTCGCATCAGGCCAGGTTTCAAAAAGCACTATTTTATCAGCACGCGAAATTCGTTTAATTTTCACAATAACAAAAATTGCTTCACTCAAAATGTTTTATTTTACAAACTAATGATCCGATGGCTGTCAAATTTATATACGCATCTTGCAAGGGTTAGGGCTAACTAAAAAACATAGGTATTTAATTCTAGTAGCGCCATCTATGTGTCAGGCCTCGGGGACTTTTCAATTGACCTGTTATTGAGGTTTCAATTTAAAACACAGATTCGTGTTTACTAGTCCTGCACGTCAGATGAATTTGGCTTGCCTTGTGGACATTTTCACATGCTTAAATAAGTTGAATATGCAACTGGAACTACACTATATTGACTAAATCCAGCACCCCTCAAAAAACTCAGTGAGATCTAAAGATGAGAAGAATCTCTGAAGAGTTCCCCTGAAGAATAATTCAGCCTGTCGAGTTATCTAATTATTTAAAGGAAGATTTTATAAAATACTGTCTAAGTTTTACTTTGTTAAAATGGCTATAATCTTGAATAACACTACTTATTTATTATAAAAATAACTGATAGTTAAAAGCCAAGCAGCCCAGAAATCTACAAAGGGTGTAATCGTAAACAAGTGACACATTTGAAATTAACAATTTAGTAATTAACTGGAACAATGATTTCACTATAAGATTTGTGTAGATAGATATGTGTGTAACTGTTCCGAATATATATTAGCATTTAATTGGAATATATGAAGAAAGAATGGACACTAACTTATTTATCGATGGGAAATTCAATAAGGGAAATGGAGTGAATAAATAAGAAGATACAGAGGAGATGGGTAGAATTTTGCAAGAATAATGTAAGCAGAAAAAAACAAGAGAAATATTCTCGTATAAAAATTGCTTGATAAGGATACGTGATATAAAAATAAGGTACAGGGAGATCCCTAACCTGCAAACTATTATGGCTGTATAATTAACTGTAGCGTAAATCCTTCGATAATATAGGCCTCAGATACACTATGATGTTAACACTAATTATATTTGATAACATTATTTTTGTTTCACTATTTTAAGTACATACAGAATAAATCAAAAGTCAAAGTTGATGCGACAACATTGCGACGTTGTGACGTCATACATTTTGATGACGTGATATCACTGTTATTTTGAACGTACTGTATATTATCATAACTGTGTGTGTAAATAAAATGCACCTTCTTTCCACGGATGGAGTCCTAACATAATTTTATCGTTTAATTAATCGATTATCTACCCGATACTTGTCCCAAGAAGAATCGCAGGCCATCACAAACCACTCAGCGGAGCACAATATGTTTACTCGGGAGCCGTGGAGATTGGTTGGTTTTATCCTCGTCATCCCCTCTGTCGCCGCACCCCCCTTCCGAACGGGCGGCCGTAAAAGGTTCCCACCGACGAAAAATGACAGGAAATGGCGGGTGTCGTCAGTGCGAGCGAACGCCTCTTCGCCGGCTAATGGTGGCGTCGAGTGTTTAAAGTTGTTTTTCGGCGGGGCATTGATGGTGTCGTTATGAATCGCTCCGCGAGACGGCATTCGAAGAATGAGAACGCGCCATCGTCAACGTTTAAGGGGTTGTATCGACGTTAGATTAGAATAAAACTTGAATAATGCCGCGTTATTGTTGCAGATAACAGAGGTGTCGGTGAGTATTACGTCTGTTCGGTGGGGAAATCAAAGGAGATGGGGTTCGGCCGATCAGAATCACCCAGATATTCTTTGTTTCGCGTTTTTTTAACAGGAATCAGACTGGTAAATATGAAAAATGTATTAAAGATTTGAATCATCACCTTTAAGGCTGAGAAAACCTAGATAACTCGATGAAGAATTGCAGGTCGCTCGGCGAGACAGCATTCGGAGAATGAGAACGCGCCATCGTCAACGTTTAAGGGGTTGTATCGACGTTAGATTAGAATAAAACTTGAGTAATGCCGCGTTATTTTTGCAGATAACAGAGGTGTTGGTGAGTATTACGTCTGTTCGGTGGGAGAACTTAAAGGGGATGGGTTTCGGCTGATTAGAATCACGTTCATTCTTTGTTTCGCTTCGTTTTTTTAACAGGAATCAGACTGGTAAATATGAAACACTTATTAAAGATTTGAATCATCACCTTTAAGGCTGAGAAAACCTAGATAACTCGATGAAGAATTGCAGGCTAAAAACGAATATTGGTTGCTGCATTGTAGTAAAGCTGCAATTGGGGATCAATCGGGGAGAGAGCAATTTAAATATGTTCATTAAAACCTTAACTTTTCTGGGGATATTGTTATTTTCTTCTCTAATCACAAAAATGTGTAATCACAAATCTTAAATCTCACTTTATTTTTACAATAATAGAAAAATCACGGTCATAAATTTTAATTGAAAACGATGTCTCCCAGAAAAAATTATAAAAGAGACTTTAGAGGGCCAAAATATCCTTTGAAATAGGAACATGTCCCAGATGTTGGGAAGATGATTCAAATTATTATGATTGCAAAACCTGGAATATCATCAAGTGAAATAAAAGCCTTTAGACCTATCTCTTTGCTACCAGTAATATCTAAGGTATTTGAAAAAATCCTCTTGAAAGAATTGAAGTTAAAATGTAGGAAAATGTAATAGATAAATTATTACAATTATCAGTACAAAATAAACTGCTACTATACAAAGTGTAGAAATTTATATGGACATATCGAATTCAATTATGGGGATACTCCCCAAAAAGTAATATTAATACAATACAAGTTTTCCAGAACAAAATTTTAAGAAATATAGTAGGTGTACCCATATACAATACGACCGATTACCTTCAGAATTCGACTATGACTCAGGAAATCATAATAACTGCAAGAAGATATGAGGACAGACTCCATTCTCATGTCAATGTAAAAGTAATATAACTCTTGGATAACACCATAGCTGGACACAGACTGAAAATAATTAAACCCTTTGATATGTTGTAACATAGTGTATTGAGGTGAATTTAATAGAGAAAATGCAGTGTCAATACATAAACATTAATACACTAAAAACTAAGACAGGCTGACGATATGGCGATTCTAACATCTCAGGAGGATCCAGTATTAGCTGCAAAAAACGTCCCATTTCATCTTAACAAAATTCATTTGTGGTAGAAAACATGGCGTATCAAGACGAATGAGACAAAGTCCAATCACTTGACATTCATCTTGCATAGAAGGACTTAAAATCTTCATAATCACGAACTTCCACAAGTAGAAAATTGAACAAAACATATACTAGTAAGCTTAAAAAATTGGGCTTAAACTGAACCAGATATATTGGCTCATAGGGCGTAAATCCAAATCATCTTCGAGTTATAAGATCTTGCTCTATAAGCCAATTCTTAGACCCATACGGACGTACGATATTGAACTGTGAGGTACTACTAGCAAATTTAGGAACAACAGCCATTCTTCAAAGATTCCAAAACAAAGCTCTTCGTGCCATAGCTGACGCCCCATATTATATCAGAAACAACGTAATTCAGCGCGATATCCCTCTGGAAATTAGTACGAATGTGATCTTAAGTACCAGTGTAAAGTGCTCTGAAAGAATGTCAGTGCAGTGCAAATCTATGCACTCGCCAAACGATTAAATGTTCGCGATGTCAGATTAAAACATTTACAACAACCGTTCGACCTGATTAATAAACACATAAAATAGTTCTTAGAATAACAGAGAATATTAATGAAATTTTTACAGTTTCTCTTTCAAAAATAACAAAAACCACAATTTGCACAAGGATTTAGTAGCGTGTTTGTTGAAATATTGAAGACGTCTTTGGGATGAACCCGCATGGGTAAAGCCGCGTGAATAACAGAGCTAATAACTAAATGAACATGTTCCTGGCCTTACCGTCTTCAAGGTCTTTCGGCTCGGCCATTCAAGCCAAACAAATCGAACCGTTCGGAATGTTACAAAGATGGACCGATGGCCCGTCATCCACTAATGAATTTAGACTGGTCTGTGGGCCTCATCCATCCGCCGAGATATTAGTCTCTCCTCGCAGGGTCGGGGTTAGTGGAGCGAGGACGCGCGTCGGGAGGAAGGGGGGGCGGCGGCGTCGGACGAGGCCGTGTACCAGCTCTTCGACGTTCTCGGATCCGAACCAACGAACTATGAAATAGGCACGAGGGCCCCGGGTTGAAATATTATGTAAATCAGCTGTTGGATAACTTATTCAACGGGATAAATGGGGATTTATGTCGGCGCTGCGATCGACAGCTATTTCTCCGTTTGGGGCGATAGCGGAAAGGTCGAGGCCCATTTTTTCTTCGAGGTTATTCGTCTACGTCACGGCGGCTGACGATGTTCCATCCGATCGTATGTATAAACATTGATTTACTAACCTAGTTTATCTTATTGATCGATTTGTGTATCTATAGGGTGAGATATTTATCGGTTTCTATTCGAAGTTACACTTTAGTAAAGTTTACTGATCATTATTTTAGTCAAGAAAGTATATTTTTCAAAATAAGAGAAAATGAGTATCATGTAAAAAAATATTATGCATAAACTTTAGAAAATATCTTAAAAAAACTAATTGATAAATTATAGTCATAGAGAATTTTGGCGAAATGTTTCGCGACGTCCAACATGTAGATGTTGCTACCTTTAACATATTACTTGTTTTATTCGCTATGCTAAGATCCGCGACGGGATCTGATTGGTTCATGTCGTTCTATGGTTTGTTTAAGTTGTACGCAATTTTCAATGTGCCCTATATAGAGAACAGTCTGGTTAGATTTCTATAACGTATATATTATTAAATAATTATTATATAAAATAATTTATTAGTATATACAAGTCGGTAGTTGAAATGCATTCTCGTTCTAGTAAGTGTTGTGTCCCTGGATGCATAGATAGTGAGGAAATATATCATCGTTTTCTGTTACAAATATACCGTGTGATCTTTAAGAAATGAGTAGAAAACATTAAAAAACCTAAACTGGTTGGGTTAGCCATGAAACAGATTTATGATCCTTACAGCGTATGTCATAGACCTTTTTGTCACACATTTAAACTTTCCTTTAAGTACTTATGAACAATTTAGTGATGATGAAAATAATACCACGAGCCCAGAATATATACAAAACGAAGTGGATCACACTCAAAATGATATAGAAGGTAAATTGTCAGTCAGTCACATTTCTGTTCATAATTGATACCATTAATTTCTAAATTGTCTTATTTTATTTATAGTGCCTATTTTCATCGTTCCAGGCTTACAACTAGGGTATTCGAAGCAAGTATCATCGACATTTGAAGAAACTCCAAAAGATAATGGTAAAGTTTGTATTCATTCAGCCAGTATCCCCCTTTCTACTCATTCTTACCATTAATTACTTGCCTCTATAACTTCAGTCCAGATGTATTGTCAAGATTTTATTTGAATAACCCCTTAAAGAAAGGAGGCTACTTGAAATAATCATCATTTTAAAGGGCAATACAATTTGACATTACTGAAACCCTGATCGACTTTGCTAAAAAATATTTTTGTATCGAAATCACATTTACCTTCAAAATCATTCACATTAAACCCATAAAATATATCGCAAAGGCGATTGTAGTGCCATCTAGATATCGGACGTTGCAAAATATTTCTCCAAAATTACCTGTAAAGTTAAATCTCTTTTTGCCATGTGGAACTAATTGATTATTGAAATACTATACCAAGTGCAAAAAGTGAAATTAACCTCAATAACTACAAGAAGTGTTTGACGATATATTTCAGACCAATTTCAGTTCAACAAACCAATCACTTGATGAAATAAAGGCTCAATAAAATCCACCTTTTACTACATAACGTTACTAAATAATACATAAGCAATTTCACCGATATTAAATGAAAATAAAAAACACAATTTTCCTAAATAAAATATTACATAGCTGCCGTCGAAACAAACAAGCAACGTTTCTATGAATCGCTGTCCGAATAATAAAAATAACAGACAAAAAAAGCAAAACAATTTTCCAGCAAATACCAACCATTTCTTCATCGAGACGCTATCTAATTAAAAGTTAATTAAATATTGTACGGGTAAAAAGAAACGTTTTTTTGCTACAGTTGCAGAACAAATAATAGCAAAGCTTATTTAAAAGTTGAAGGCAACAATTCTGATAGGAAAAACTATGAGGATATTTAATTATGCCGCTCCAAAGGGATTTATTAATAGAAACAGTTTTTTTCTCTGTTGCTGTTAGTGCTTTAGATGACTGAAAAGCAATTATGTTGTCTTTTTTTTATATAACATAAAATATTGTATGGTATATATTTGTGAGAACTAACTGGATTAAATAATGGAAAATAATTTCTCGAATAAAGGGGGGAAAATAATGAAGACTATTAATTACCAGAAGACTTCATTAATTTTATTTTTTGCTCTAGTGGACTACAGAATATTATTTTCTATAGACATTTTTCAATTTTATACCATAATTTATTGATTATATTATGAGTAGTGACTTATGTCTCTTTTTACACAGACTGAAATATTGATTCTTATATGGAAAAAATATAGAATAAAGGATTCCGGTGATTGTCACGATTAAATGTTTTGACAGCTCTTGAAAGAGCAACCCATATTCAAGTCATGTACTAAATTTTATTCAAAATAATATAGAAAGTCTTAGAATTGTTAAATACTGGTCTTAATGAAAAAAAATTAGGAAAGTTCTCACAAAATAACTAATTAACTAAGCAGTCCTTTTCACGGTGCTCTTAAATTACAATTTCTCTATCTTGTATAGTAACTGTAATTAATTTTACTTAATGACTCTATAGAGACAATAATTTGTATATAGTTATTTATTCATATTATGAAAACTATAATATTATTCATTATATTAGATACAGATATAGCTGTTTTACTGTTCCCGTTACAATCAAGATTATCAATCATCAAGAGGATGGTTGTTTGTAATTGTTTATATAAAGAAGAGTAGGTTATCTGACTGTTTTTTAGTAATTCGAATTATTAAATATTAACATCAATAATTAGATAACTTTATTTTTCAGAAAATTTAGTTCGTATCAAAAATAGACAACGCTCTTAATCTTGGAAGTATTGACCATTGTTATCTGTGGTTTTTCGTCATGGCTTAGATAGCCATCTAACATACGAATGTTGTATTCTCAACTGTTTCTCTACTAATAAGACCTGGTGCATTAACTGGAACAAATGGTTATCGGATGGAGGCAAGTTTGGTGAATATATCGAATACTGGATAATATATGGTACTATAATTAGCTGAGTATATTTGGTGGGGCATTTCGGTCAAATTTTTTGTTTAAGTCGTACACTAACTGTACAGTTTTGATATCAATATTTGGGTTATTCCTCAGATAAACAGGAGACGTATCTTTAAATGGATAAAATATTTCGGCTGTGATGTACTGGGTTACCCGGGATCTACGTTACACGTCAAAAAGTATACTTTTAAGGTGACATGAATATTAACAAGTTCAAAAGCTGTATTTATATGAAGGAGACTTACGAAACTGTTAATATAATTCTACAGAGGTGTGGAAATTTAAGAATTATCTTATGTTTTTGGGTCGTCAAAAGGGATCTAGAAAGTTTACATATCTTATACTTGAGTGCGATAATAGAGAAAAGTATGGAATAGCTCATAATAAGAAAGTTTCGACATCTACCAAAGAGAATATTTTACATTAAACCTTAACAGACTCCACCTTTACCACTACACATACAGTTGGGTTTAATGAACCAAATTCTAAAAGCTTTACATAAAGATGTCAATGTTTTTATATCATCAGAATCTAGAGTCTTATATTCGTTAAATTTCAAAGAAAAATATAGGCTTGAATACAACTTAGAAAAATGTGACTAAGGTTAAAATGAGATGAAGGCTTATGGTAGATATTCAGTAATAGTAATTTAATTTCAAAGAAAAAAAGAGACTTGGACAGGAGGTTACTTCTTGCACAACTATGTTGACATTTGTCATGGAAACTTACAAGATGTAGATGAAGAACAAGGGCCACGATTTTATCAGGATAGAAAATAGATGACTTCACAGGGTACAAAGGGTATCACAGAGTAGAAAAAACTATGGTATAAATAAACTGGTTATGTGATATAAAATATAGTGTCCACTAGTGACGAAAATATTTCCATTTTTAGTGTAATTTTAAGCTCCAGGAATCCATGATAAGAAAAGTACGACAATACAACCAAACTAAACACCCGTGTCCCTGTTGGAAGTGCCGAAATCTTTCCGTAAACTCCCCTACCGGCCGACACGAACAAAAAAAGATAAAACAAGCTCGGTTTTCCTTATGAATATGTAATAAAATCCCCAGTAACAGTCAGGGCGATACGTTCCATAGCTTCCACTCCCCCTCGGCCCCCCAACCAAAAACCCCGCCGCCTCCCAAAATATTATTCAAATCTCGACCGATCGAAGTTCGACTTTACCATCGCAACACAGCCCCCTCCCCCTTACCACCGCAACCACCCACCCTTAAGCACTTAATCGCGCAAGATTACGAACGATGCAAAAATGCAAAATAGGTGTGGCGCCTCTCCGGAGGCACCGCGGAATTAGACGCGGAATTATATCGGGAGGCGTCTCCTTCTCGCCTTATCTCCCCCTCTCTCTCTCTCTCATCCTATCTATATCTGGGCCGGAAGCGAGGGATTACGCAAATTTCGCCGTGATATCCGTGGCAGCCGGCAATAAAAATAATATCGGAATGGTGGCGCTCTATCGGTTGGTGCTCGTCGTGTTGTATATATGTAGTGCAACAGATGAGCGATGTCGGCGATGAGCGAACGTACGGATCGCCGTCTAGTTGGCTTCGGATCTGACACGTTATTGACGTCGGTTTTGTTTTCCATGGCCAACTAAAACGCTGCAGCAGGCTTGCAGTATCTATCTATATATTAATCGGCTTGGCGAAAATTTTGCCTCTCTATTTGAGGAAAACGATTACACCTGGAGGCGTGAAATTTAACACGGTTAAATCTTATATCGAGGAAGAATTTTTAGGTCCAATATTGTTTTGTAATATGCGCTACAAATAAATATATTCCAATAAAACGAAAAACGTCCAAATAAAGAAATCAATGTGCACAAAATATATAAATAAATATACTAGGCTCTGGCCGACACGTTGCCAGATCCAGATAGATACGCTAGATCATTCGTGGTTTCTATTGTACGTAAATCAACTAAGAACACGTAATTTCTAAAATCAAAATCTGGCTGCCCTGTATCTCAAAATGCCTGCAGGCAATTTTGAACCAAAAGACAAAACCCTATATTTTACATTTGAGATGATATTAAAACAGAAAGTGAGTGTGTTAAAATATTACTAAACGGACTTGCTTGACTTTGTGTTACTTTCGATTATTCTTGTATTGGTGAAACTATATTTGCACAAAACATTTAAGAATAATATAATTACGTAAGTTATATTTTATATTTTTTGTAGAGAGAAAAAAGCTCTAAATTTGCGAAAATATCATCCTAATATAGATTAACAATATTCGAGAATAGTCTGTCCTCTTTACTCGATACAAGATATATCGATTTTCAAAATTAACTTTAGACATCTAAGATAAATTGTTCTTGCTTAAGGACTGTTAGTAATTGATATGGTTCTGGATACATAGTATATCATCGTACCAGATGTAATTCTAAAGGTTATTAAGATTTTTCTCTGAATTTTAGTGGGGTTAACTACTGATTTATTTCAGGTTTTCATAGCAAATTTATTTCTTTACAAAGAACTAACCGAATATTGCAGATAATAAATATTTGAACTTGCGCATCAAGAATGAAAATGTAGTTTGCAAAGAACAATTGTATTAACAATTGTATGAATCAGTTTGAAGTTCATCTTCTTTGAGATGTTTTATTGTAACTCTGCTAGATACGAAGATATGTTGATAGAAATATTACTAGTTATATAAAATCGAATGCTTGATAAGGTACTACTATTGCTCTTTCAAAATATTTTGATACTTTAAGGGAATTGGATAATATACCTTTTTCTTGGGAATCTATTAAAACTCAACATTCACTTATAATTCAAAAATTAATAGCTTTCTATAAAATATAACTAGTTTTTCGAGTCGTTTACCGTTATTTTCATAGAATGTAAACATTTTATAGAATAAAAAATTACATTATACATCGAGTACTGCACTGACGTATAATGTCTGAGGGGTAATCTATTTTGAACGGTATTACTAGTGATATATAGGAATTTATATTTCTATGATTTTTACTTGTTTTTACCCTTAATGTCGCTCTGTATCACCGTTTAACCACTCGCCTCTTCCTTCTGTTAAATAAAATAGTTCTTAAAGTAAACTAATAGATTTTTTTCCCATGATTTTTCACATTTTATAACTTGCTTATTACTTATTCCAATTTGGAACATACGCGGAAAGTTAGGAACAAAAAAAAAGATGGGCGAGGGAAAAAACAAGTCGCACAACTTTCCAACCGCCCCCTCGCCCTCTATCGCCACTTCCCGGCCCGCGAAACAAACCAGATTGGAGCTGTTTTCCATATAAATGAGAAAGCGGCAATGGAAAAGTTGGCCGTGGAACCGGGGCCAGGTTAGAAGAAGAATATCTGGCTAAAATTCTGGGTCCCATCTGCAGCGGCGTTTTAAATAAATAATGAGCAAATTATGAGATCGCGAATGGTGGCTGGTGGAAAGTCTTCTTTGACGTCGGGAATTCATTATTTAAGGTGCGTGGGCGTAGCTGATACAATTAGGGGGTTGAGGGGGGGAGGAAGCGGGCGGTAGCGCTGTTGTGGTATGAAAAGAATGTCGCCGGGACCCGTTGAGATTTCGCGATATTAACAATATTACGAGTGGATGTTCCCGTTCGGATTGGTACGTGGGTCGACGTCTTATGGGATAATTTATTCCGTCTCTTCCATTTATTCCAGAAATATTATTTATTCGGTCCGACATTGTTTCGTTGGAAACACCAATAATCTCGGTCTTCGTTTCGAAGATATTTAAATTTTGTACATACCTAGACTCTCTAGAGAGAAAAAACCTAAAACCAACACACTAGTTTAGGTTTATTAACAAGCATTTGATCAGGTCTACAGAATAACAGATGTTATTGAAAAAGCCTGCGAAAGTAAAAAAAGTATGCTCAGCTATATCCTTAGATGTAGCACAAATGTTCGACAAGGTTTGGCATGAAGGCCTTGGTCATAAACTACAGTAAATTTTACCAAAACAACACACCGAAATACTAAAATCGTACATTACAGCTAGAATGTTTAGAGTTAAACAAGAAGAAGCTTATTCTACAATAAAAGAAGCTAAAGCAGGTGTACCACAAGGAAGTGAACTGGGGCAAATGCTTTATCTATTCTACATTTGTGATATACCACAAATGGAAATATTACGATGGCTACATTTGCCGATGATACTGCGATTATAGCTGTCGGAGACAATAGTGAAGAAGTCATACGAAAATTACAACCGGCATGTGACAATATAAATAATTGGACACAAGCTTGGAGAATAAAAATTAAGTAAAGTAAAACTGTGCATGTGCAGTTCAACTACAATCAGACCGTACAAGCACCGATAACATTAAATAATACTATCATTCCATATAGCAACAACGCTAAATATCCCAGAATGAAAATGGATGCAAAACTTTGCTGGAAGGAACATATAAAGAAGAAAAGAAAAGAGCTGGTATTGAAATATAGGAAAATGTATTGGTTAACTGGAAGAAAATCACAATTATTAGTACATATTAGATTGCTATTATATGAGTAAATACTGAAACCTATATAGACATACAGAGTTCAAATATGGGGATGTTCTGCAAATAGTAACATAGACAAAATACAAATTTTTCAGAACAAAGTCCTGAGAAGTATTATGGGCGCACCCAAATACTACAGGCCTGACTGCCTATATCGAGACTTTCAGATACCCACAGCCAGCAAGAAATCAAGAGAATTGCAAGGGGGCTTGTTGAAAGACTCTCATGAGAATATTGAAGTATTGCAACTTTTGGATACCACCAGAACAGGACACAGACTTAAAAGAATCAAACCATCTGATCTTGTGTAGTGTTATGTAGTGAGGTGCAGTTAATAAAAAATTCAGCAGTGACATGTATAAACATTATTTAAATATTATTAAAATATAAATTCTGAAGTGTTAGGAAGAGAATATATAATGCTTTTTGTTAATACTGCACAGTATTTTCAGTATGTTCATCTGATTTAAGGAATTTTGAAGATTAGTATGAACATCACTGCTTATGTAAAATTAGCAGCTTAATAGGATTGTTGCAACACGTCTGATTTAAGATCAAACGTTTCTGAGTACAGCACCAGCCAAATGTGTATTGTCTTCAGAACGAAGCTTAATTAACCATTTCATTCACATCCAGTTTTCACACAAATATTAACAATGTATTGATGTATAGTATATCGTATAATGTTATTATCTTTATTATCTTTATTAGATTAGATTAGATTCATTAGATCATCAATCGGTATGCGTAGAAATTAGCGTAGAAATATAAAAATAGATATTTGTATCAAGTTCTTCGTTTGTCGTTATTATGTACACCTATAGCTTAATAAACAATAAAATTTTGTTATACACTCAAGGACTAAATTTTATATAAATTGTATTGTAGAAGTATATCAGCTGTGGCTAAATCAAAATAAAAATTGAAGTCGATATGAGGTAGTAATATATAAAGTAAATATCGAAAGTATGTTTTATGAAGACGTCTTTTCAGATCACTCAATATTATGAAAAATATGCGACAATAATATGAATCAGTAATTTTACCTAAACATATCTTGGCAATCTAGAGTCGATTTTCTTACCTGAAATAAAGAAAATAATATATTAGTTATCATTATAATACTTTCACAATAACAATCATATAAAATAACACATTTTAATAAAACATGTAATTGCTAACATGTCAATTGAAAAGTTCCCGGCCTAACATACTAAAACACATTTTTTGCCAAAATTAGTTTTTTTATTCAACGTAATTTTCTTCAAGGGTGATACACTGATTATAGCGACCCTCCAATTTTTCGATATCATTTTTGTAGAAAGATTTGTCCTTTGCTTCAAAATAGGCGTTAGTTTCGGCGGTCACCTCTTCATTCGACGATAATTTCTTACGAGCGAGCATTCTTTTGAGATCGCTGGGGGAGATCTGGAGAATAGGGTGTATGAGGTAGCAATTCGAAGCCCAATTCATGGATTTTTGCCATCGTTATCACTGACTTGGGACACGGTGTATTATCTTGGTGAAGCAGCACTTTCTTTTTTTTGAATTGCGGCTGTTTTCCGGCGATGTCGTCCTTCAAACGGTCCACTAACGCTATGTAATAGTCGCTGTTGATGGTCTTTCCTTTTTCAATTCCATGCACGTCCCAAAATACAGACGCCATCACCTTACCAGCCGACTGTTGCGTTTTCCCACGCTTTGGAGCGGGCTTGTCGTGCCCAGTTCACCCGGATGACTGTCGATTGGACTTCGTAGTGAAATGATGGAGCCACGTTTCATCCATTGTCACATATCGATGCCAAAACTCGGGTTTATTACGCTTGATCATCTTCAAACACTGCTCCGAATCATCAACTCGTCGTTATTTTTGGTCAAAAGTGAGCTCGCGCGGCACCAACTTTACACAGAGCTTTCTTATATCCAAATATGCGTGAATGTTATGATGTATAAGTGCAGTTGATATCTTTAGAGTGTCTGATATTTCATTCAATTTGAATTTACGGTCATTCAAAATCATTTTGTGGATTTTTAAAATGTTTTCGTCGATAACAACCTCTTTTGGGCGTATGCTGCGTTCACCGTCTTCACTGCTCATTTCACCACGTCTAAAGTAGTGCCCAGAAACTCGGCATCAAGCCAAGTTTTTGCTTCAACCGTATTTTTTTCCTTCAAAAAGAAATATTTTATCAACACGTGAAAATCCATTTTTTTCACAATAACAAATGTTGCTTCACTCAAAATGTTATAATTCACAAACTAATTATCCGACAACTGTCAAATTTATACATGAATCTTTTGATGGTTATGGCTAACTAAAAAACGTGTGGATTTAATTCTAGTGGCGCCATCTATGTGTCAGGCCGGGGACTTTTCAATTGACCTGTTAAATGTGTGGTTAAATCCTCTTGAAAACATTATTGCCGAACATTATATACATTAATTAGGATAACTGAAGGAATGTAGAAATTATAATTGTACATAATTCGACAAAAACTTTTAGATAGAATATGCCACATTGTCTGTGTTACTGACTTCTTGTAACTTAGCAAGAAGGGACAAATCACATTATGCAAATAATTGTGGAATTATTTAACAGCTAAAAATAACAGACGTAATGATTGACGTAAATGATAAACACCGGTCAATTCCCTTATATATAGAACGTTTTATTCTCCTCGTAGACGTCCACATCATTCCGGACGGAATAATGACTCACTGACGTGTTTAGGGCCATATTTTTATCAGGGATGTCTTTACGACCTCGTAAAAACAAGCGCTTTATTACCTGCTCGATTGTAAAAAGCAAGTTGGCACCACTGTACACGAGACGACACGACATTCGTCGCCCAGAATATATCCCCGGAGTCTTTCCGCCCAATGAGGATGATCCCAGATAAACTAATACGCATTCAAATGGCGGAGAGACAGACGCTTAAAAAGCCATTGAGGACGCGCGGTCAAAACGATACGGGGGGTTCGTTTTTTTCTAGGCGATTCGCTCGAGGTTCTCTTATTTACCAGATGGCCAGGATGATCATTCTCTTTTTAGTTTGTATTTTATCTTGATATATCCCTTTATTTTACTCTATATCTATATATTCATATATATATATATATATATATATATATATATATATATATATAAACAAAAATGTTATCAAATATAATTTACTAGCGACCCGCCCCGGCTTCGCACGGGCATAAAATATATATGCCTATGTCAGTCAATGAAAACATGATTAAAATCGATCCAGTATTTTTGGTTCATTCATTACTACAAATTTGGAGTAAAACAATTCCTCTTCCTCTATGCTTACTATGAAGATTTCCTGCTATCTTTGGAATATCTAAATTCATACAATTTTTATTACATTACACATTTTTAAACGCAAATTTTAAATTTGTAATATCTCCGAAAATATTTGTTTAATTTACATGCTATAAGGAACCATATTGATCTATATTAATTGCACACTGTATTTAAGGTACTTAACTCGATAAGGATTAATGCCGTATTGCTTAAAATAGCTTCGTAAATAAGCCATTTTCTCACGTAAAAAGTAAACAATAAAAATGGTTAATGTGGGTTATCCCTAAAAGATAAACATATACCATCGCGGACTTTTTTGTAGACCTTTTTATGGTGTACAATACTGTAGTACATTAATTTGATCTAACTCGTAGGGTTAGGCAGCGTTTTTGCTAATTGCTAAATAAGCCTAAAAAATAGGTTAATTTACGACATCACATTAGAAACCTCTAAAATTAGCAATGTTGCTTTAGTATATTATGCATGTATTATACATATAAACCTTCCTCTTGAATCACTCTATCTATTGAAAAAAACCGCATCAAAATCCGTTGCGTAGTTTTAAAGATTTAAGCGCACATAGGGATATAGGGACAGAAAAGGCGACTTTGTTTTATACTATGTAGTGATTTTAACACTATAGTACATCTAAAAACTACAGTTAATACAATACAATTATACAGCCACAATAGCTTATAGGTTATAACCTTTCAACGCTATTGCTTTCAAGAACTGTAGGATGTACTACAGTGTTAACATTTTGAATTTTATATATAAAAAAAGAAAAAATATAAAAATAAAAAAAATCAAAATATAGAATTTCGTTGGATGTCAAAGCTAAACTGAACTAAAAATAAGAGTTGTAATAACTCGTCCCACGTTGGGTAGACACCCTCCTTCAACTTCATAGATAGTTCCATCATGGGGATGGCTTCACATCGCTCTGTTTGTTCTAATAGCGCTCCGGCCCTATCCTGACTTAAATCTAACTTCAGGTGTGGGGTACACCCGTGTTTTTGTTAGTGAAACAAGAATTGGCAAGTATACAAATGAGTCTGGTTACTTTGTTTGAGAAATTGTAAGTACCACCTGTCAATTTTTAAAAATCCTTCCCAATCAAAATAGAAACACAGCCTTCCAGAAAAATGTAGCACGTTATAAAACTAAAACTTTTATTGAGATATTGAGAAAAAAAACGAATAAAATAATGCTCGATTTCTTATTAAAATTACAATTAACCAACAAATTAAATTAATCGTTGTAAATTCGTCTTACAGTCAGATAATATTTCTGCTGTTTGAGAAGTTCGAACATCTATCTGAAAGAGCCTACAACTTCAAAATATTTTAGTTATGGGTAATAAACAGACAAAGGTTGTTTTAACGCTGTTTTTTTAATGGATTTAAGTAAGTGACGAACTTTCAACGATTGATTGATCAGAGGAAGGTTAAGAGACATATCGACAGATATATCGACTAATTAAGGACCGAAAACTTTTTGTAGTTTAAGAAATAGTAGTGTGCAAGATGATGTATCAAAGCAATCATCGAACTGTAACCAATTATCCATTGCTCAATAAAAAATAAAGTCTTGTTATACACATATAATTATATCAGAGAAAATTGTTAGTCTGGAAAATATCCATAAAAAGCCAAAAGATATACAGCTATTTGCGGGATGTACAACACCACTTCATACACTGTTGGGTAATATAGGATTCAAGTGGTGTAAAGGTAACCCACGAGGGGGTTTAATGGAACTTCCAGAGATTGCTTTTAAAAGAAGACAATTTTTAGAAACGTATAACAAAATCTTGGAAGAATTATTATATCAATGTATATATTTAAATGAGACATGAATATTTTAGAATGATACATTAGATAGCTTCATGGCAAGAGGATAATAAATATAGTGTCAAGACAACAAAAGTTTATTTATTTTAATTTTTTTTTATTTTTATATTTTTTTTCTTTTTTTTATATAAAATTCAAAATTTTAACACTATAATACATCCTACAGTTCTTGAAAGCAATAGCGTTAAGAGGTTATAACCTACAAACTATTGTGGCTCTATAATTAACTGTAGTTTTTAGATGTACTATAGTGTTAAAATAAATTATATTTGATAACATTTTTGTTCATATATATATATATATATATATATATATATATATATATATATATATAGATATATATATATATATATATATATATATATATATATATATATATATATATATATTTACGAACTTTCAAGGATTGATTGATCAGAGGAAGGTTAAGAGACATATCGACAGATATATCGACTAATTAAGGACCGAAAACTTTTTGTAGTTTAAGAAATAGTAGTGTGCAAGATGATGTATCAAAGCAATCATCGAACTGTAACCAATTATCCATTGCTCAATAAAAAATAAAGTTTTGTTATACACATATAATTATATCAGAGAAAATTGTTAGTCTGGAAAATATCCATAAAAAGCCAAAATATATACAGCTATTTGAGGGATGTAGAACACCACTTCATACACTGTTGGGTATTATAGGATTCAAATGGTGTAAAGGTAACCCACGAGGGGGTTTAATGGAACTTCCAGAGATTGCTTTTAAAAGAAGACAATTTTTAGAAACGTATAACAAAATCTTGGAAGAATTATTATATCAATGTATATATTGAAATGAGAATGATACATTAGATATCTTCATGGCAACAGGATAATAAATATAGTGTCAAGACAACAAAAGTTGATCTTAAAATAAATATAATGTTAAAATGTAATAATGTATAATGTAATAATAGTGTATAATGTTAACATAAATTATAATACATAACATTTTTGTTCCACTATTATATTTAGATTAGAATTTTATTATTATGTCAGAGCCAAAATGTACTAAAATTCAAAGTTGATGAGGCAACATTGGGACGTTTTGACAGGTTACGCGTGTTACTACTGTTTTGAATATATATATATATATATATATATATATATATATATATATATATATATATATATATATATATAAACCAGAAAATATACGCGTGACTGCGTTTTATATATTTTAAAGTAATAACCGCCCTCGTTTTTCATACAGGGAAGAAAAACATTTGAGTGGGCCCTGTCCAGCCCATGTATAATAAAAAGAGCATTTGCATTTTTTTTTGGTGCTGGGGAAAATTTTTACGCCACCAGCGGAAAACTGCAAAACAGCAGGATTCGCATCCTAACCGGGCCCGGTAATAAATCCCCTTTTTATCCAGTATTTTAAAAATACCACGAATTCAAATAAGGATTCCCGGACGGGATGGGAAAAAGGGCGAAAAAACATCCGGTCCACCTGAGGTCCGGTTTATATTTCTTGAAATATCCGGACAAATGAAACTCGATTTTTTCGGAATCCTGTTTAAATTAAAGAACAGGGATCAACTGTTCTATTGTGGGAGGTTTTCCGTAAGGATGGTGATATTGGTGGTCTGTAACAGCCATGTTGTTTAACGTACAATATATAGTCTATTCAAAGTAATTTTATACACACGTCATCTAAATTTCTGACGAGAAAACGTTCCAATGTTGCCGCTTCAACTCTGAGTTTTAGTTCAGTTGGGCTTTGATATACAACAAAATTCTAATCTAAATAAAATGTCATCAAATATAATTTATTTTAACATTATAGTGCATCTAAAAACTACAGTTAATTATACAGACACAATAGTTTATAGGTTAGAGTTTTAAATTCTAATTACTATTGCTTTCAAGAATTTTGCATACGTCTGACAACCGGGCGACTTTGACAGGGTCATTCGTTTACGCGTTCGAACTAATCAGACCGCATTGTGTCTCTTTTTAACCAGAATAAAATGAGATCTTTAAAGATCTTGATGAAGTATATAGAAAAAAAGTTTGAACAGACTATATATAGATAAATTCGCTATATTCCCCTATCTCGTTTCCAATTTGTTTTAATCAAAAATTATCACTACCTAATCTGGTTAAAAGTAAGGTGTTTTTGCTGATCCGAACTAAAGTAAATCCGCGATTCGCTCAGTGTTGCTGGATCGATCCGACACCAAATCCTTTAAACAAACCAAACTCTCTACGGACACCGACAAACAAAAATTAAGCGTCTGGCAAACACCCGCAAATCCATCCGGTATCATAGGGATCGGGTACGTTTCGTAATGTTGGGCTCCCGTTTGCATTTCGACGTTTTGATTGAAGAAACGGACATGTTTACTGTTAAACGTTTAAATGCAACGACAATCTGTGAACACGAATCGTGATGTAATTATCGAAAATCGCAAAAAGTGTAGTTAATCATGCTTATTTGTAACTTGTATTAGTTTGTTGTTAGTTTCAGTTTAGTCAATGTAATTCATATAAATTTCGTTCGTTGCTAAATGATCCATGTAAACAACTGTTAAGCAACCTCACCTAACTAAAAAATTATATAGTTTTGTCATTACTTTATATCAAATAACCATTTTCCATTTAGAATTATTGAGTGCTATAGACGCTAATCATGGAACTTAAACTTGATAAACAATTTCTGCTGAAGCAAAGAATCACACATATGTGGAGATGCTGCTTCATTATATCCCAAGTGTCAGTATTGCTCTCAATGATTTAAAAGTGGTAATATTTTTGCCAGTGACAAAGAATTACTCGGAAGGTTAAAAAAGTCCGGAGACAATGAATTTTCAGACAGTTTAGGAGTAGATGAATCAGCTGATTATACTGTTATGATATATATTATCAAATTGATTATACTGGCCAGCTAATTTTGGACTAATTAGAAAAACGAATATAGTTTGGAAAGTTTTTATTTTTGTATAAAATAGCAAATTTTAATGGTATATGCTAAGAATATTTATAAGGGACTTGTTGAGTTCATCTTCTTCCACATGTCTTTCTACATTCAACTTCTTTTGGTTGATTCCATTATTGTAGTTACTCGGCAAAACAAGTAGCAAAGTAGGGCAAGAACTATTAATCATTTTATATTTTTCCAATATTCATATTGTTGTAAATATTATAAAGCAAAATATTATGTACAAACATTATCAAATTCACCGTTTGTAACCTTCATTTGGGATGTTCAGGTCTTGTTTAGTTCATCTTCTTCCACACTGTCTTTTCTACATCTAACTTCATTTGAATGATACAATCATTATAGTTACTCGACAAAACTTAGGTAGAGAAAGAGCCATTAATCATTTCTTATCTTTCCAATATTCATATTCTTTGAAATATTTTTTGAAACATAATTTGAAATATAAAGAACATTATGAAATTCACAGTTTGCAACCTTCAAAACCACCATATTATTTGCAATTTGATATAAATACATGTGGACCATATCCGAAAATGAATTCTCCACAGATCTAAAAAGGGAAATATAAGAAAGTAAATTGTATCTTTATACCTGGAACTCATCGACACTTTCGAATTCAGCAAATTCATTATAATAGCTATATTCCACTCCTTAATAGATATTTCAGGCAAAAATTTTTTATTCTTTCTAAAAATTATATATATGGATGGCTATGTTGTATGTAGGCAATAAATATATGGTTATTCAGAATGAGACATACGAGTGTAGTAAATAATATTATATTTCAAAATGTTCATGTATTAAACATGATTTCATCTAAAAAAAAGTTATAATAACATTGATATACTATACTATTTTCTGTGTCTGTGTTTTAAATATATATTTTTGTATTGTACATATATGTATAGATAATATATAGGTATGAACATATAATTCGGAGAGGATAGATTAAGACACATCTAATTCAAAAAAAATTCCAGGTAGGTCAACAGCACCTAGTGAAAACCAATCAAACCAAACCAGTCTAAAAATTGTTTTACTGAATGATGCAGAGTGTATATATGATAACACGAGAGAATAAAAATGAATTATGAGCAATGTGTTAAAAGCTTTTCATGTTGTAGACTTATTCAAGAGACTATTTTGCTGTTAGCTATTATGTTTTTCAGCTGCTGCACCATCCAGTTGGGACAGAAATTATCATTGATAAAGTAAACCTGAATAAAACAACAAACAACGATAACGCCGAGAGAATGAAGGCCGGGGTATCACGAGCAGCGCGCTAATATTAAAAAATGCATAAGGCCCATTTATCACTGTGGCTTTCCGCACTCCATCCACCTCTTCGCGCGGGAAAGAAGAAAAACCGCTCCATAAAAGCGTCATAAATGTGCCATAACGTTCCTTTGAACAGGCCGCCTCCCCGAAATTATTAGACATAAAATTGAACGTTCCGAGATAGAGGGGCAGCGGCAGCAGCAGCAGTAGCAGCATGGAGCCAACTCCAACCGCTCCCGTTCGCCCCGTCATCCCCAAACGCCGGGGTCCTTTTCCTGCTACGGGAAAAGTATAACGGATTACCGACGTTATTAACTATCGCCTCCATAAATTCCCGGTTTTGGCGCCAGATATTAACTGAACGGTCGCCATACTTCAAAGGTGACACCGTTACAGAAACGGCCGTATTTTATATCGCGCCGGCGATTTTCTTTTGTTCGGCGGCGAATGGCCGTTCGCATCGCGTTTTATGCGGAATGCGATCGCAATCCGCTTCCGACGCCTCCGCCTCCCCCAGCCGCCGGCCCCCGGGGTGCCGAAGATATTTTCCGAAAGGCTGGGCCGGCAGAAAGGCCGCATTTTTTTCCGTCCGTTGCACGGCCAAGGAGGGATGGCGTTTTCTCCTTTCTGATCCGCGTCAGATACAGGGAGGCCTTCTGCGATATAACAGTTTCCTTCCTTTCCGTTTGGGATACGGATACGTTCTTCTGTTCGAATTCGTTCAAGAATATGTGGAAGGTGAATGAACTGGACTGCCGTAAAAGTAAATTGGTTGCGCATTTATACATTTATATGTTATCGTATTATATTAGGACTAGGAATTTTAAAGGTATTATAATAAACAATATCAAAAAAATATCTGATATCATTTCGAATAAGCCAGTCTAACATCGGCTTGCTTATTTATAAAGCTAGCAGTGCTGTTCAGTCTCATACGTGGCATCTATATGAATTAGGACTCCCATTAGAATTATTCCAGCTAAAATGTTTAATAAAATCAGCTTCTAAACCCGTAATATAAACTGCACAACGTGAGACAAAAGTCTCGCTACTATTTTGATTGCCTATAACTTTGATCAAAGAAGAGATAAGTAAGTTTGGTTTTCATAAAAAGCTTAATTGTGCTTTACGTTTTTTTTAGTATGATTGAAAAATTATATCGGCTACCAATGATGTTTCCAGCATGAATACTACACCATACATTTGATTTTGGTGAATGCAATGATGTTTCATGAATTAATTTAGTATTCTTTGTTCCCCAAAATCGACTGCTCTGATTATTGACCTTCTACACTTTCTATAATACATTCATGATTATTCCTCTACACTAACTTCCACAAAATTAGCTGTCATCATTGACTTGCTGTTCTACACTTTTTAACCAGATATTTTACTGTTACTGGTACTGTTACTTATATGTTCAAACATTACTCAACTCCCAATATACGACCACAAGAAGAACATGTGAATTCTTATGATTTCTATTACTATTCGATCAATTTTGGTCTGTAATTAAAAAGGGTTTTACTAATCAACATTGACATTTAGGGTGTTAGATATGAGTTGTACCAAAGATAAAGAACAGCAAGATATAGAGGTGTATCCAAGAAGGTTTTGAGTTACAAAGAGCTTAGTGGCTGCAGTCAATAAAACAAAAATTTAGGGTTAGTATTATACGAGAGAATAATATATTTTCTCTGTTGTATAATAGGTATTGTAAAATAACAAACAGATTATCATGTATGTTGGAAACATTGATTTAATGTTGACAGATATTAAAAAAATATGAATTATTGTAGGATGGATCAAATTCGGTTTGCCATTAAGAAGGTTTTTGCAGATCAGCATTGATACTTGGCTCAATAGTAAATAGTAGAGAAAGATGTAGTTATGCATCCTAGAAGGTTCTTAGATACAAGGAGCTTGGAAACTCAAAAAAACAACAATTTTGGGTTAGTTAGCCCAAAATTGTTGCTTGTTGTTGAAGTTGCTTCACTCAAAGTTAGCATTTTGAGTGAAGCAACTTTTTTATTGTCAAAAAAATGGATAAAAAGGAATTTCGCGTGTTGATAAAATATTGCTTTTTGAATGGAAAAAATACAGTTGAAGCAAAAAATTTACTTAACGCCGAGTTTCCGGACATTGTCACAGGAAAATCAACTATCAAGGATTGGTATGCTAAGTTTAGACGTGGTGAAATGAGCACTGAAGACGGTGAACGCACTGGACGCTCAATAGAGGTTGTTAACGACGAAAACATTAAAATAATCTACAAAATGATTTTAAATGACCCTCAATTGAAATTGAATGAAAGATCAGATACTCTAAAGATATCAACTGCACTTATACATCATAACATTCACGCATATTTGGATATAAGAAAGCTCTGTGTAAAGTTGATGCCGCGCGAGCTCACTTTTGACCAAAAACAACGACGAGTTGATGATTCAGAGCAGTGTTTGAATATGATCAAGTGTAATAAACCCGAATTTTTACGTCGATATGTGACAATGGCTGAAACATGGCTCCATCACACATAATGAACCCGTTCCAAAGCGTAGGAAAACGCAACAGTCGGCTGGCAAGGTTACGGCATCTATATTTTGGGATGCGCATAGAATAATTTTCATTCACTACCTTGAAAAAGGAACAACCATCAACACCGACTATTACATAGCGTTATTTGACGGATTGAAGGTCAAAATCGCCGAAAAATGGCTGCATATGAAGAAAAAGAAAATGCTGCTTCATCAAGACAATGCACCGTGTCACAAGTCAGTGAAAACGATGGCAAAAATCCATTAATTGGGCTTCGAATTGCTTCCTCATTCACCGTATTCTCCAGACCTATCCCCCTAACTATATTCTGTTCTCAGATCTCAAAAGAATGCTCGCTCGGAAAAAAAAATTTCGTCGAATGAAGCAAATACAAATCGTACTACAAAAATGGTATCGAATAGTTGGAGTATCGCTATAATGCTGAATGCTGAATAAAAAAAATTGCTAAAAAATGTGATTTACTATGGTAGACCGCGGACTTGTCAATTGACCTGTTAATTTATTTTCATCCTTATATAGTGTGTATATGTATCATTGATTGAAACAATGATTTAATATTGTCAGCTACCAAAAAACTAATGGCCGATGCTCCGGCAGAAATCCAGGGATGAACCAAATAATCACAACCCACGAAGAATGCAGTTTACATAATTCTATTTGGCGTTTCTGATGAAGCAAGAATATCGAAGAGAAAACAGATACATCAAAATTAATTCGCCATAAAATTGACTAATTTAAATTAACGACCTAATATAAATAGTCGAAAAAAATATGTCACAACATCCAGGACATTTTTGTACAAAGGCAATCCGATAAATCAAAAACCGTTCTGACTCTAGAACCGCCCGAACGCAACACAGATATCCATCTAATTCATGCAATATGATTTATATCTCTCTCGTCTCGTCGGTGACGAGGCACTAATTCGAATGCAGCGCCAGTTTTATTTTCACATCGGCCGGTTATTTTTATTGCGATCCGATGTCGAGAATAAATTAGGGCTGACGTCGGTTGCGACTCCGTCCTGAGATGGCACAAAATAGAAAAGAAACGAACGCATAGCGGAGAGGGCACATTTTAATTTTAGAAATTTTACTCGGGTTATAAATGGTTCTGAGCATACATTAAATATCATCGTGGTCCTGCGATTCGGCTACTTTCGGAACTATATATGTGGCTTAAAGATACGTGGTTTTAAAATATATAAATGAATATAATATAACAATTTAGTATTATGCTGTATTTTTCTTTTTACCTCCTCTAAAATGTTTTGTAAATTAATGTTATGTTCTTACTGTTTTTTTTAAGTCATTCTTACTATATATACATATGTATATAGCTTAATATAGCTTAATATAAAACTTATGAACATTACCCTTTATTTTAATAACTAATACAGAATGTATTTTACGCCTCAAAGATTAACACTATGCAGATATCATAAATTTGGTTATAGATAAGACACAGCCCTACTCATGACGTCTTGAGCAATACTGAGAATATTCGTGAAACTCTTCACTGGGACACGCACGCCAGCGCAGTATAGTCAATCTACCGGACCACGATGATTTTTAATGTATCCTATGGTTCTGTGTTTGTGTGAATCATCACATAGAATTGTATGTACAGTTTTAACTTAATATACGATTGTACCCATCCTGTATCACCACAAATAGTGATAACAACAGTTGATCTGATGCCATCAACTTGTTCTGTTAATCTTCAATTATTTCTTCTAATAATTGGTTAATTAATTATTCAGTCTCTTCAGTCTCTAGATTGACCAGCTAGAACCAAATGGTCTCTTGCTGATGTCACTTCGGGTTCGGGATAGAAAAGTGTTTTGCGGGCTACAGAGACCCTGGGATTGTCGTAATTGGTTATCTACCGGGGTTTGTGGGTCGGTAGGGATTTTATCAAGTTGTTATAGTGTTCTAAAGGGCCTAGGGAGAACCTTTCACTAAGCATGTTCGTGAAACTCTTCACGACCGGGATGCCTAATTCGAGGTGATTGTTGACGTTCCTCATAAACCGTGGGGCATTGAGTAACGAGCGGAATTTTTCAGATTGAAACACTTGGAGTAGTTCAAGTTGTCCCTCAGAGACATACCTGTACCATACCTGTCCTTCGTAGAGGCAGACTGGACGGAGTACCATTGCGGGACTGGGAGACCGTCGAGTATCTCATTGAGGGTGGGAGTTGGGTGGTTTCTCTTTGAGTGTTGGGAATTCCGTGATTCTTTGTGATTGTCCTTATCGCTACTTGTTCTGATACAGGATGGATGCTCATGCACATATAACTAAAGACTTGTTTTGTGTGGCCTTAGCAATGAAAGCGCTGAGAACGTTATTACTATGCATTTGATTGGTTAGTTTAAATTATCAGTATAGACACCTGAAAAGAAAAAAATTTGTCATTCATCCATTTCATTGATTAGGGATGTTAATCGGTATCACGTGATCTACTTGCATTGGCTACTTCATTAGTATCACAAGACTAATATGCTAATATAAAGCTAATGACTGATCGCTGATCAAACTACATGCATACATTTAATGAAAAAGCGCTTGTATATTAAATTCGCATTAGGAAGAGAAAAAATACAATACATGCTTCAACAACATGTAAATAAACCATATACCATTACAGACGCCTATAAAGAAAATATTTTGTCAACAAAGCATTTCATAGTTCAGGATCTTAATTGGTATCACGTGAACTACTTGCATTATCACAGGTATCACAAGACTAACAAGTATATATTACAAATATCACAAGACTATTTGATTTACATTTTCCTGGCCAATAAAATTTAGATAAAAACCCGGGTATAATTTCTGACATAATTTACTAAATCAAAATTATATTTGTATATAATGTATGTAATGAACTGAATTATTAGCAATATATATAACGTGACACTATTTATACGGACGCAATGTTGCCAAGAAGCTCTGTATGGAATATTTCGATCA
The DNA here is from genome assembly GCF_030347505.1 of Rhynchophorus ferrugineus. Taxonomy (NCBI): domain Eukaryota; kingdom Metazoa; phylum Arthropoda; class Insecta; order Coleoptera; family Curculionidae; genus Rhynchophorus; species Rhynchophorus ferrugineus. The sequence continues at coordinate 17,069,275 of NW_027472587.1, forward strand.
TTTGCAACTATATTAAAATAAATAATCACCAGCTGAATGTTGAAGCTGAACCTGCTTTCTATGTTGAAATGTTGAAGCCAGCAGTTGATTGCCAGATAGAATGGGGCAGTGGTCAGGGCGACAGGACTGTCCGCCTACTGTTGCGATAGTCGCAGGTTCGAATCTTGCTAGGAAAGTGTTATAAATGTATGTTTTCGATTGTCCTTTATAGAGGAGTGTAAAATCTGACAAGTAGTTAAAATATTCCGGTCCCGCCAATAACCAGGCTACTACTAGGCCAATGACTAGGCAGTAGGGCAAGTCCAGATAAACCCTATCTGATAAAAAGATAACATTAAAATATAAATAATGGAGATTAATACAAAATATAAATATTTCAACAAAACAAAATATACCATCTGTAAATATAATGAAGCAATTTCGAAAAACAAAACCGTGAAACATAAAAAACACAGCACAAAACGGCCGACAGTTATTAATGGATCGAGATTTTTATAAATAACAAACATGAAGGGGCCCGCGCATATTTTAAAATAATTTTTAATTAACAGGCTCCGGTGCGGCAACGAAATTACATATGTAGATTTTAACCCCCTTCGGTGGCACGTTATTTCCACGGTGTTAAACAGTCCCAACGTGGATGTGTCGTATAATTAACAATTATTTCTTTCTTTATTATGCCGTATCTTAATTATCAATGATATACGCGTAAGAGCTGAATTAGTACCGTGTTTGTTGTTAGAGTGTTGTTGTTTATGATTACAGGAATGGAGGTATGATAATTTTTTGCCAGACGTTTTAAATGCAAAATAAAATATCAGAGTGGAGTTCTTTTGTTGAACGTATATGCTCTGATGAAGTTCGTATGTTAAAACAATTTAATTCGCATATGTTTGCGGAGATTTTCTTTCAACAAAAGCGATGGTAATTTCTCAGTGGAGTGGACACTTTTAGTAAATTTAGTCGCATTGCTTTTATGTTAATCTAGTCGGTCGGTCGGTCGGAACTACTAGTTTTGGAAGGAATTTGCACGAGAACTAAAAACACTGGTTGAAAAAATACTTGTTTATTTCGATATAAAGTGCTACATGAGGCCGACGGGAGAATTGACAGGATATTAGGTTAAGGTAAAGGAGGTACGGTAGCGATGTGGAAGTGGTACTGCTACAAGGGGATAGAAAAAAGAAAAGAGAGCGAGACGTCGTCGAGGTGGTCTTTTATAGCCGCGAGCCGCATGGTACCAATCCACCGGCGTTGCCAACCTTTGAACTTGCTGTAGGTGAATGCGTGGTGGCTAACAGGGTCGTCGCGGTCGCTACAAATACAAAGAATATAGACTCAGTTTTAAATATACTATTACCTCTTAGAATTGGTGATTACCGTGTGGTCGAAATTAGTGGGTGGGGCTGCTGAGAGAAATATCGATATATCGATTTCGATATTTTAAAAAATATCGATATATAGGTGAAAAAAGTTATTGAATTTTTTTTTGCAATATATATTGGATTTTGTAATAAACTTTTACAATTAAGTACCAAAATAGACTAGACCTTTAAAATTAAGTAAATTAAAATGTAGTTAAATTGTTTTCTTTATGTTTAATTAATATATATAATTTTTTTTGAAGAAATATCGAAAATTATCGACCGTGATATATCGAGATAGTGAATAAAATCACTAAAACTTGTTCTGACAACATTTTCAATATAAGATTAGAAAAATATATGATAGATAATATTAATTAATGTAATATATGTTTGTATGTTTAATTAGAAGAAATTATTTTAAAAGGTAGGGATTTATAACGATTGAATGATTTATTAACTTATTGATTGATGAACAGTTGATCAAAGATTAAGAGTAAAATAGCATATACAAAGAATAGCTGCATATTTCACTGTATTAATTAATATATTTCCTAAAATTCTACGATTAAGATCATAGTATTTAAGTTTATATAATTGTTCTTAGGAAATAAACGAACAAAACAATTTAAATTGATTCTACAAAATATTGCAACAACACAGAACATATATAAGGCACTGTATTTATTACAATTTAGAAATGTATATCAAAGGAATGTATTCTTTCATCATCAAGTTAACTATTGACTCTTCAAAACTAAGGCCCATAAAGAAAATAATTGAAATAATTGATACAAAGCTCCGAAAATAAAATAGATTAATCCAATATAATAGTTAAATACCTTGAAAAAAAGTACAGTTGCATATTTTGTTATTTATTAAAACTATTTTTCTATCTTTAAGCTGTAGCTGTCATATTTTAATATTATATTTCTTTCTTTCACTAAATTTAGTTATATCATATTTTTTGTTTGTCTTCTACGACTTTCTTTAATCCATTGCTTTCTACTTTTTCTTATGCCTCAGATAGGAAGTAACAACTCACCAACTAGCAGCGTATGTGAATTCTTTTATTAAACTTAGTCACATTGCTTTTATGCTGCTTTCCTCTTTCTTGGTGGAAAAACTGCTTTGTAGTAGTTTCATGACAATAAATTTCATCATCATCGTTATGCAAACCCTTGTTATGATTGATTTTAGAAAGATTTTGTCAAAATTGCTTTAGTTTTTTGCCCAGAGATCTCAGAACTTTTGTAGTGCCAGAATAATAGTGGCAAAACAGTGACAAAATTATCGACTAAAACAAACAAAAAAAAAAGAAAATATTTTCCCCAGCACAGCACCCAATTCAGTTTTTAATACTTGTCATTACCACTTAATTACCATCCAATTATAGCAATTAATGAGCCCACTTGCTATATCATACTAGTTGCCAGTCATTTTAGATTATCACCCATCATTTATTAACTAATTTCCAGTCAATTTACTACTTAATATAGCAATTATGGAAACTCCAATAAAAATATTAATTAAAAAATTATAGATTGAATTTTACTTTCATCTGATATTTATAATTCCCTGGATCAATTCGTAATCCTTCATAATCACTTTCGCCCTGAATGTCCTAAAGGAGCGATATATTTTTAAACACCAAGGCCATCTAATTGTCGCTGTTGCGTCTGGTATCTAATATTCTAATTATTAATTAACTATTGTTCCCTTTTAATCTCCAGATATATGATTTACGAAGAGAATTTTTAATAACTGATATTATTATTATTTTATTTCGTGGTTATTAATAGCGAGAACGATGGTTATAGGCAATTGGATATGGTAAGAACTTATTTATTATGAATTATTTATATCGAACTTATTAGTTTGTCCTACGTACCAGATCTGATTTGGATCGAAATCAGGTGTTATAAGAATGGTAGAAAAAATTGATGGAAACTTTGCAAAACGTTAAATTTAGTTTCCCCCAATCAGTGTCATCCAGATGCATCCACCTTGGATATACATTTTATGATATCTTTAGTAATTTGAGGTTATAAATACTGAGAATCATGACAATAGACTTCCAGGTGGGTTACGAAGAAGTTATGAGTCCCGAATACTTGATATCTACAGTAGAATTTCGTTAATATAACTAATCAGCTTGTTAGCATACCGTATTTACCAGACCAAGTGTTTCAGTGAGATCTGTCACGAATCATTGATATCCATAATAGAATTGCATAAATATAACTTCTTAACACACCCTAATTACCAGAGCTGGGTCCCAGTGAGATCTGCTTCTGAGAGCCTGATTAATAATATGAAGATTTTAAGAAACCATATTTATATTGCAGCTAAAATCTTCTGGATACTTGAAGAAATTAGCGAACTGTAATGTTGTATAATGATAATATATACTTAATTACAACAGCACCCTGCCTAACGGCAACGGAATACAAATTCCTCCATCCACGAAACTGAAACAAGACAAGAATGAACCGACAAAGTGCACGCTCTGGGATACAATTAATTAAAATTCAAATTAAATATTGAATTTTGCGAAAATCGCCCGAAGCATCAGCCGTACCTAATGCCGTACCCCGCGCGCCCTGAGGTTGTTTTTCCTCCGAAACATAACTAAATATCAAAGCCGTAAAGCTTTTAAAAAACCCATTACTCTTTTACGAAATCAATATTTTAATATCCGCAGTGGCTGTTCCTTTTTGAAGTCCGTGGAACCTCTTTTGAGTGGCTGCATCTTCGCCGAGCTTTTCAATTTAGTTTTATTTGCGTCGGATATGATCCGGTGTCAGTTTTTGTTGCGTTTTCTTGTCTCGTTGGGGCCTCAATAGCTCGTGAAGACAGAAAAAGAGGTATCAGTCGACTCTATTAATAAATATAGGGTGTGTAAGTATATATTTATTGTTATTTGACCTAATTACATTTCTCCATCTTTCAAACAACCTATATTGTGGGGCGCCAATATTCGACAATATTTCTGTCTTCCTGGAAAGGAGTCAACATTTCGGTCAAGTCATTCACTGGAACAAGTGGCCAATTTAGGCCAGTTTAAGCCAATTTAGGCCAGTCTGAACTCCACGTGTTGAACATAGAAGACTTTTTGTTACTTTTGCCTAGCCAATCTCTCTTTATCTCTCAAATTTGTCAAGTTACTAGAGATGTATGTGGCCTAGCATTGTCGTAATGTAAAACCTTCTTTACTAATGAATGGTTTTATGAATACTCTAGGTCGCTTTATAAATATTTTTTCGGTGTTACTCAAAAGTCAAGTCGATTTCAAGTATATAAACCGGGTCTATGTCTGGTAAATACGTTAGTAGGCTAGGTAGCCAATTAAGGGGCGAAAATTAATCGAGAAAATATATATATGAGTTTTTCGGATTCGGTTGTGATTTTGTTCGTGTATCCCATTCAAACGCATAGTATAATTAACTCGTATTATTACTGTAATCTATAAGACCAGTTCGAGGTAAAAATCTGGTTTTCAAAAGAAAGAAATCTATGAAGGTTATAAACCTGTTCAAAAACTATCACTAATATCAGTTAATTACTGTAGGGGCTAGTAACCAGCTTGTATGGCCCTTTCTACTTAGTAAAACGTTCTTTTGTTAAAAACAAAATTTCATTTTTATCTAAAGAGCAGTTATTATTGAAATTGGAGAAAAGTGCACTTTGGAGATAATTATAAAATTTTAATTTATGTTTGCTGCGTTAACATTCTTATTCAAATATTATTTAACCAGTATATTGTATGATTTTAAAACTTTGGGATATTTTTTAAAGGTTACAGGAAATATCAAATCTACCTGTGAGTAAATAAGAAAAATATTCAGTTATTTTTGGGATAAGGACATTTATAGAGCTATAAAATGTACAGTTTCCTTTTGTGTTTGAATATAATATGCTATACTTCAACTGTTAATAAAAGTTTCTTGAACTCAATTCAATAAATCATTCTTCTCTGTCTATTACGCCCTCATTCGGCAAAGCTATTCATTATCATATAGAAATATAAGATATCCTGATGCCATAAATAATTTAATGTTCAATAGATAATTTGAATTTTCAGAATTTACGAATTTGTCGTTTTAATGAATGTCTTGATGTTAATATTTGAAATAATGTTTTAATTTTTTTCTTGCTTTTAAACAAATATATAATATCTACGTCTACAGGAATCTAAACTACAAAAATAATCATAGTTACCACTTTTGGCAAACATATTAATTATCGTATAGAAATACAAGATACACTGATGTATTAAATAATGTAATATTCCAAGGACCATTGAAATAGTCAGAATTTTATCATAGAATATGTTCATTTTAATAAATAACGTGATGTTAATATTTCAACAAATTATAATAATTGTTTTCTTGCTTGTAATCAAATATATAAAATCTAGGTCTGCAAGAATCTAAAGTACAAGAATATTCCATGTTATTCTTGAGATAGGAACATCTATAGAGCTTCAAAATGTGGGGCCTCATTTTGCTCAACTCCTACCAAGAGTTTATTGAACTCAATCCTCCAAATTTATATTTTATTCAAGAATTTTAAAGTTCTAGAACAACGTAGGAGAAAAAACCTTAGGCCAAAATAAACATTTTAAATATCATCGGTTTCTCCACAATTTACACAACAGTAAAAAACCGTAATACAAACTCGAACTTTGAAAATCCACCCCGGTGTAAAACAATTGCCGAAATATAATTTTTGTTCCCGTTGTTTTCGCCGCGTAGCTATTAAGGAGGAATACTCTTGAGGTTGTCGGCATATCGAAATTAAATTCCTCCCGGGAATGAGGAAAATTAAATCTAAATCTTTCGATTCTGCTGGGTTAAAAAAGCTTTGCCTCTTCCCCGCAGCCCTTTCTACGCCCTTCACCGGTCCCCCGCGAGGGCCGTTATAATGAATTTCGAAGTATGGATTACCTGGTGGTGTTTGTCGAGACTTTCGTGGACATAAGTTTGAAAATAATTGTAATGTACACGGAGGAGGAGGTCGATTCTTCTTTGTCTCAGCATTTTGGATGACATATTTTAACACGCTGAAAGTACACTCAGTTCCAACCACTTACTGTTTATTCAACTGTTCGAATGATGCAAAAATTCTACGAATTATCAGCATTATTCCTTCTGTTTTGTCTACAAAAATAAAACTTTGGTCCTTTTTTCTTTATGCTTTGTGTGTAAAAGAATTATGAGCATACATTACAACCAACTATTTTACAAAAGATGGTGGCAGTAGTGTTTTTTGCTTTTAATGACAATAAACTGCAGTGGAAAATATAAAAATAGTAGAAACATATGGCAACAAATGTATTTCTGAGCTGAAAGATAAAGAATAATCAATGGAGTAATGTAGTTTCAACAAAGACAGTGCCAAATACTATTACTCACGAGATGTACCGAATGAAGTATTTAGAATTAGGGGTTTAGTTCATATTAAAATAGGATTTGCTCTGAAATATTGCCTGTACAGTCGTTCCAATAAACTTCGTCCTTTTTTCGTTAAAACATAATGTTCCAATCGATGAAAAAGAATAGTTAAATCGATTAAAACATATTTTCTTCTTCGCTGTCTCACCTTTATGCTGACTAATCCCCATGTTTCCGCACTATATTGAGTCATTATCCTTCGTCGCTTGTTTGAAAACCATCCCCCAGCATAACAGCCTTGTAGAACTAATATTATAACCGCATAGAAGCTCCCACATAACATTGAATAATTAAAACTATATCAAAAATCGACCCTCTCTCCCTAACAGCGGGAACATCTGTTTTGTTCTGCTTAAGGGGGTGAAACTCGTGTCTAATATCGGCCATACCGCGCCTAAACAGCGGTCCCATACTAAGTGGGTACGGGTGGGGCCGGATCCTCGCAGAAACGCTGTCAAAAATGTCGGATTCTTCCCGCTAAAGTCTGACTACGCGACCGGTATTTTAAATGGTTAATTAATTAGAGTGGTCCGGATGGTCCCGGTGGGTGGGGGAGGTTGAGGGTGCTTCGTGCGGTGATGTCGAGAAGGTTTCGTATTGTAACATATTGAATGTACGTCGTGGGGAATGGGATAATTAGAAATTTAAAGTTTGACCATCAAGATTTACAGCTCAAATACTAAATAGTATATCCTTCGTAATATTTTGTTTAAGTAAGGTTCAATGAATGTTTAACAATTTGAAATAGATAGAATAAATCTGTCATCAATCGAATTCAAATTCAAACTGCTATAAAAAAAGGCTCTTGAGGCAAATAGTATTGACAAATGTGACAGAAAAATATCACTACACCTCGTAGTGATCGAAAAATCCGAATCATCTGCCTCAAAAATCATAAAAACAGCGCGAAACAACGATAGTGTAAAGATTTCGGAGAGGGCAATGCGGAAGCTGTAGGTTCAAGAGATGTAATAGGATGGCAGACCTCCAAAAGAAAACACGCCTAACCGACAGCATGTAGAGATGCTGTGGTCATGTGATCTATTATCTCAGCCAAATGCATGGTACGCTTATGTATTGTAGAAGGGATAATGAAATAAGACAAATACAAGAGATTACTAGAAAGCCGGTTACTATCGCAGATCCATTTCCCTGATGATGACAATTTCATTTTTATTCATGATTCGGAATAGAGCCAGAAGTGATCCTGCATATTTGGTGAAAAAAGAACATTGTTTTGCCTTGACCGGAGTATTCACCAGACATATATATCCGATAGAACATATATGGGAACTAAGCAAAAAGGCGATTGCAAAAGAAATGAATACCACCAAGCAGCTGTTGATTGAAACTATTATAAGAGAATGGCAGCACAACTCCAACCTCCAGGAAGATGCGAAAATATCCATTGAGAGCATGCTCAGACGCACGGAAGCTCTTAATGCAGAAAAGGGTGGCATCGTTAACAAGTAAAATTAATTATATTATTTTTTAATAATAGTCAAATTACTAAAACCAAGATTATAAGACTGTTTAGTATGTTTTTATTATAGTTTTTATAATCCCAATGTATAAAAGACCCCCACAGAAGGTAATATTGTTATTGAATCGTACTGCATATATGGTAAGAGCATGCATTCCTCTGTCGAAGTTTTATATAGATGCGACTAAATTCCATCTATGCAGTTTGGAATCTGCTTCAGTCTCACATTTTTCTACTTTTAGAGCCTATCCATTAAACAAATAGGAAATATTTGGATTCATAAAATTGGTTATTTTATTAGTTTGAATTATATGTTGGGTATATATTAAATTATAAGATTACTAGGATTTTGTTAGTTCAACAAAGCCCACACGACTCAGTTCCTTATCAAGAGCTGATGACAAGAAAAGAAAACAGCATTGTTGAAAACACCGTTTAATCTGTAATAGTAATTGTTTATTACTATTACTAACTATTATTTATTCGACTAAAACGTGCCTAGGACAAAAACGTTTGGAAGATTACTGAAATTGTTATCCCAAAACCTGAACCATCACCAAAGGGAATAAAAGCCTATAGACCAGTAACATTAATACCAGTAATATCCAAGATAAGTAATAATAATAATAATGTTTCCTATGGCAAGGTAGCACTGTATTAAATTCTTTAGTTTTATTAACAGTTTTTCTTTACATTTGTAACAGTAGACCTTCTTTCTTTCAGCGATTTATGATCTTTTTGTAAACTTTTATTTCTTAGCTATAATCTGTTAAGAATCTGTTATGGAACTCGTAATATAATGAAATCCATAGCCAGAAGCTCTGTATTTTAGAGGTTTTAGATAACAAATGTTCCTGTCTTGGATGACAAACATGTTTTCGTTGATATTACAACACGAGTTGTAAAGAATTCCGATTCCAATGTATTATTATAATATTGTTATTTTATTAATATTGAAAAACTTATTTAACCATTGGGATCTATCAATATTTAGTCAGTATCTAGTCCAGGAATAGAGTTGACATTATTTTTAGAGCTAATTTCGATGTATCCCCGAGGAGCTGCTGAATGTTTTATGTAGCTGGACGAGTCACCGAGGGAAAATTATTAATTAGTGTTGTAGATAATGTTTACCATACAAATTTCCGGCTTTTGTGCTATTTTAGGCATCGAGTTAAAAGTTGTTATGCTAAAGTCGCCTATAAATCCGTATCCGGTACAGAACTAACTAATGCTAATGGAGTTATAATTAATGTTGATGAAGGTAATCGATACATTGACTGATTATATTTTTTTCAGTTTTTTTTTTCGTTGGATTAAAGAAAAAGTTTAATATTATGGGAACAACATGATAAAAGGTATTTAAAATCACAATATGAATCCAGCTGTAGATAAATTTTGCATTCTATCTAAGTTATTTTGTTCATCTAGACGTGTTACATGTGTTAAGTCAGTTTATAGTATTAGGAAGCCATTTAGTCACTGATTTACCAAATCATTTATTTTTTCATTTGGTTTATAATAATGCATTTTTAGTTTTTTCTCCAAATCGTTTCCCTTCAAATTACAGACCTAGAAAGGAGACCTCGCTATTGCCAGGTTGATATTTTCAGGTATTTCATTGATATTTCAGAAAAAGTCCCAAATATTTTTGATTTTGTTAGTAATAGACCTCAGGGAAATGAATAGTAACATATTTCAGTTTGGTTTGGTAGTGTAGGACGCTTTTATTGTTAACAAACTCGTATTTTGTTGAGAAGTAAATCTAACGATATTGTGTCTCCTTAAAAAAACATTCATCACAATATTGAACGTTATAATATTAATATTAATTTTAATATAATTAGTGGTATTAGTAGTGAAAAAATTAAGAAACTTAACTCAAAATAATATCAAACCTGTATCTATACATATTTATGTTGTTTGAATTTGGTAATAGGTTTTTCCACTTCACTAAATAACTTAAAAGACTTTAATATAAATAAAAGGGTTTGACTGAGATATTAACCAAAACGAAAGCAACAAAAGAAGGATGAAATCAAGTATGGTATATTCTAATAATTGTGTATATTCACACAATATTGATGTGTTTTCTGTGCAATTTGATTTTTCATACCATCAGTGTGATCTATATGTTCATTGTATGTATTTTTCATCTAGAAGGAAATACATGCTTTTGGACAGTACTCGTTTTACAGGTCATAGTTTTTGATAACCTCTAAGATCCATGATATTAATATTGATATATAAAAATTTAGCATACCCTATCAAACAGTGTTGAATAAGTAGTTACATTTTATAATATCTGTCATTGCGTGAGCTTCGAAATTTACTTTATATCCTGGAGGTTGATATTGTTACATCTAGAATAAATTATAATTTTTATCTATAGTTCACTTCATTGTTATTATTCATTGTTAGTTGTTAGTATACTATCAGACAGTTACTGGAATCAAGTTACTGGTTGAGTGATATATATATATATATATATATATATATATATATATATATATATATATTTCAATCAACCAGTAACTTGATTATTGTCCTCGCTATAATTGGATATATAGTTGAATTATATTAAATTTCCATAACCATATATAACAAATTGACAAGTAAGTGAAGACAACCATAGAATTAGCAAATAATAACCGCCTATGAGCAGAGCCCATCCCATACATCTTGTTCCCTTCCCTGTAATCTCTTAGTAATGAGAATTAAAATTATTTTTTCGATATATTATATACCTATATACTTAGATCGATTTAAAAAAGGTTTTTAAGTTACTTTGTTCTTAATATATATTAACATGAGAGATGATAAAAATGAAAAAATTGCGTTGACCATAGTTATCGCTATTATAAATGAACCGTTAATAAAATGTTTGCGTGTTTTAGAGATATTTTCGACAATGGTACATTGGAAAACAAATTAGTTCCAATACCATCATCCTCAACGTCCACGGGCGATATTTACTCCAAAATAACACAAGCTCGGTCCTTATTCAATTCCAGTGAGGGCGTCCGAACGGAGGATTAGGAAAAACAAACCCCGGTCCGATCCCGAAACCAAACTATTGCCCAATTAGGCGAGATATTTTAATTGTGTTTGTGACGTTTCCAATTACCAGGCAAATTTGCCTCAGGAATTCATTTAAACAGGCGTCGGCGCCCGGTCATTCGACTAAAAGGGGTCCTGCGAGAAAGGGGTCGCGCGGGCCTCAAATTAAATTTCGCAAAACGTCCACCAAGAACGACCGAAAATGGCTGCATCCCTCTAATTTCTTTATATTCAGTTATGCGGCGAATGCGGCTTGACCCACTGCACCGAAAGTATATAGTGTTTAGAGGGAATTATTCGGTTTAACGCAAGCGCACAGTTTCTGCTCTTAAAGTGAGCCCTTTTCTACCTACACTGTTTATTTTCAACGGGTTTAATTTTAAAATTTGCACTGGATCGAATAGAACAACAGAATATTTAGAATAATTAGATTTTGTGACCTCCCTTGTGTTTTAGAAAATGTTTAAGCATTAGTTCCAATTTTACAAGTATCCAATAAATTCATTATTATACTATTTAGGACCATTAGTCTCACATTTGACCCCTGTGGGTCGCTACTGCTACTCCATTAAATTTGGGGATATGGCACCTGCTAATCGGGCAGCCGTTTTTGGGCACGAGGACCCGACGAAATAACAGATAGTGAAACTAACCATTGATTCGAGAACTTGAGTTAACTCACGACTGGATACTGTCGTATGGGGGCAGAAGTTATGACTACAACGACGGATGAGGTCGTTTCAGCCTGGAAAAGCGGGAGGTTAGCGGTGACGCCAGTACTAAGCCCCAGCATGTCGACCAGCTCGCGAACAAGCGCGTTTTCAGAAGAACTTGAGCTGAGTTGTTGTTTGTCCAAGGATTGAGATATAAAGTGATTATGAGCTTATTTTGGAAAACTTGAAACCGTTTCACCTGGTTGAATGTACGGACCTAATGGTACGGACCTAATTAACATCTTGTAAAATAAGCATTCGATGGAGATAGGAAGTCTGTGAGAAGGGCAGATAAGTGAAGATGTAAAAATGCGCATGTGCTAAGCCGAAAATTACATTCTGATAACTGTACGCTACTTATTCCGGGTACTTTTGAGGTCGCGCTTCGTCCCTCAGGCTGCGACGCTGACCAGTTCCGAACTGGGGCGCGGGAGAATTATGACGGGCCGAAGCGGAGGGTTAGGGGTCTAGTTTCGACCGCCGGTCGTTGACAATTATGTCGTTTTTATTGAATGGGGCCGTTGTTTATGGGGATGGAGCACGTAAACTTCCGAACATATTGAGTCGTTTTATAAGAGACATTTGGTTTTTTCTGCTTCGGCGATGAATACGCCGGCTGTTTCTGATTTTTCACCCGATGAGGTTGCGGATTTTTGTCGGGTAGACTTTACGTTAATAAAACGTTGGAATTTCGAAGTTATTTTAGCACATAACTGATATTTTTCAATATACGAGGGCAGTTAATGGCTTATTAGAGCATTTCATGTCCCAACATAATTTTATTTTAACGCAATACATTCAATATAACATTTTAAACATTATCCACTTTTTTATTCATTCTGAGTAATAAATTTTCTTAAAGTCATCAAAGTTAGGCCTGTTTCAGTGAGGTCATTAAATATTCTAGTCGACCTGAATCTCTTACCATCCAGCCAAACGCTTCTTCGGGTTTGGAAAAAGAATGTTGTCGTAGGGTGATTGTGGTATAAAGTTACTGGTGTATACACATTATTGAACTAAACAAATATGCTTATTTTTAAGGCCTATTTAAGCGAAGTATACAATACAATAGAATTTATACAATAATAATATATAGAACAAAGCCATTCGGTTTGCGTGATTGCAGCTGACCAACACTAAGCACACCATCGAAGAGCGCCCAACCCGTATACAACTTCTTTATATCCAGATATTCACACAAAATGTCATGTACCCGTTCATTTTTAAATACTCCAATACCATTACATGGACTTTCTCGACGATCTCTTCCGTGACAGCCTCTTTCTATCAGGTATCCTGAATGCTCGTCATCAGATGTGCTGGCACGACCGCAACAGAACTGAGTAAACCACTTCTTGATTATGGAAATTAAGTGTGCCCATAGTATTTATTCTTTCCTAGCCTTTTGGTGATATATGGACAAGAAAAAATGTCCAATCACCTCAAACTCACCTTTTACATTTTTGTTGAAGTTCAGGTTGTCTGCTGGCTGTTAATTACAAACTAAATAACCCTTGCTCAGATGACAGTTAGAGGTAACTGTAACGGATTTAAAGTTGCTGCACAGGAAAATTTAAAAAATAACCGACTTGTCACACTGTTCAAACTCGGAGATATACAAGATAATTCTCATATGATGAAAGTACACGAAATGTTTTCTAAAATTAGTATAATAATCTCAAACATGTTTAACTAAAGTAACAATAATTTAAACGAATATCTGTCAGAATATTCTCAACTAAAATCTATTAGTAACTGTGAATCTCCTGACCCGTGAAGTTCTGACTCCAAGTGCATAAAATAAGCCTTCAGTCTCTTCCCAAAACCGCTGCTATTTTAAGGTTACTGGAACTACTCTTTTTCCTCAGAAAGACTCCTCTAGCTTCCTATATTATAATTTCCTGTAATCCTGAGTGTAATGGTGGTTCCTTCATAACAAATGTTAGTAACAGTATAGTTTTATATAATTCTTGGTCATAATTTAACGATGACTACCAAACCGTGTCGTTTCCAAAAATACCCGTTTTATTTTCAAACATATTCTCTTATCTTGTAGAGTCTGGAGTTCATTCTTTCTTTCTAGGTGGTCAATACTATTTTAGGACAAAATTCATGAAAACAAAAAGCTGACGCTACTGTCAGGAAGCCACCCAATACACTGTTTTAATTTCTAACAACAAATTGATCATACGCATGAAATAAAGATGAAATAAGGAGGAATAAAGCTGAAATAAACTAAAAGCAGACAAAGGACACACAGAGGTGATCGATTCCAACCAAAGTCAATTCCTAATACATTAATTTTTTCCATTTAAATCAACAGTCGTTACCGATTTCCAATTACCATCTCCTTTGTTAGAAATCCCTCAATTTGGCTGAGATTCCATCGAATACATTAATCCTGAAACGGTCTCCTGTTACAGACTGGAATATGGTTGTCAATCTTTAAGTTAAATATTATAAGATAAAAGTGAAAATACAAGTTAAACAATGTGGATTACTTTTATACGTGCTTAATATTTCATATTATATGACAATTATTTAATAAAATAAACTATTATAGCAGTCTAACATTGAATACAACTATAGTTATAGAAATATTACAAATAGCGATCAAGTGACAATAGCAAAATAAAATTGTATGTTCAATCCTTACAAACTGAAATCTGAAAATCTACACGTACTTAATTAATGCCATTCAAAAAATAATAGTTACAAATAAAACTGTCAAGACTTATAGATCGAATAATATATAGTTTCAAGTTATATTAACTGCAAACTATTAATACACAAAGAACCGATTGTAATTTAGCTGTACTGTGACATACTTGCTGTCAGATATTTCGGATAATCCAGGAATTCCTTATCCCTTTCAAGTGTCTCCACGATATATCTAATGAGACTAGGAGAGACATTTACTTTGTGCTCATTAATTAACTGCTGTTTGTCTTGTGAAGAACCTCGTAGACTCTGTTTATATACGCATATAGGTTTTTTGTGAAAATAAATTGGTGGTTCAGCGCTGTGATATTACGTCAAAACTCGGGAGTTCATGTATGTAAAGCAACATTATGTTTTACGTAGTTTGTTTCGCATAATTATTGTCATAAATTGTTCAAAGAAAACATTAATTATTATTCTATTATATAAAGGGATCATCAGTGCTCTGATTTTTGACGTTTTAACTAGCGTTGGGAACATTGGACTGAAATCGATTATTGACTGTTTAGTAATTGACTACATTTTAGTACAGACTGTTTCAGTCGCTATTTTCAGTCCGACTAATTTTGTTACTATTTACTATCGACTGTTTCACTCGTGTACTTTTAGTTACTATTTTTGGCTACTATTAGTTTCATTGGATTGATTTTTAACGTTCTGGCTCTGTCGTTCTAGCCGCGACCTTGACAAAAATATACCCAATTTATTCTTACATAGATTTATATGTAATACATAAACTTATATGATTGTTTTGATAGTTTACTTGTAAGTATCAATGTATTGTATATTAAGAAGAAATAGAAATTTTGTTTCATTATATGTGGTTGTAACTATTTACACTTTTATTTATTTAGCTATACTTAGACCCTCGTCGAATGGGCTTGCTTCTTTCGCTATTGTTTACAATATAATTTATATAAAAAAATCATTTTATATGGCTACTTTACCATATTATATCAGTTCAACTTTTATTATTTGTTATAATTTCTAAAACAGATATTCATTCAATTTTTATCATTTGTTTTAAAGTAGTAAATACAATGTGTTTCTGATTGTTGATTACTGTCATCATCCCAATTATATGCAAAACTTAACTCTAAAGGCCATAAACCTAGTAAAATAAGTGAACTAGATAAAAACAAATTAATAGAAAACGACCAAATATTTCACGTAAGAATCGTTATCCGTGAAAGGCTTCATATTGATTTTAATAAATAATTCAGCTAATTTTACGCTAAGCTTCATAAAAAATAAAAATCAATGCTCACTGGTTGTTAAATAATTGTAGGATTTATTGATTTAATATGTAGTTGTATGATACATAAGGTTTGAAGAGTTATACATAAAATTTTTAATATACAGTTTGTGTGGTTTTGAGGTTATTTGCCTGAAAATGATTTCATAAAATAATAATATGAAAACATTAGGAAAACAATCAATAAAAACAATCAAATAAATGAAAAATGTGTATTCATCACCTGTAGATAGTATATCTTTATATTTTAATGATTGCTACGTTTTCTCTATATATTACAGCAATGTTATTATGCAGTAGATTATTATTTAGATATATAAAGCTTTAGATTTTCTTTGCTAAACATCTAATATAATTATAAATATAATGGATATCACAAATATTAAATCTGTTAAAAATATCTTATTTTATTAATTACGTCTTATATTAGATATGCCTAGTACAATTATAATTAAAAATTACTTTATAATTACTGTACTCAGAATATATTTTCCAAATTTTAAAATGAGTAATGAAAAAAGTGTATCGAACACCCGTAGATTTTATTTCTCTATAGTTTAACTATTTCTCATTTTCTCTTTACATCTAATAGCAATAATATCATGCTATTAAATTTGTTTAGGCATATAATGCTATAGATTTTATTACGGCATCTGAAACAATGGAAATTACATTTCATTGTGGATTCAATTTATATTTTTCATGCATGTCACAAGTATCATTCAATGTTTTTTAGTACATATGTCATCAAGATGTTTAATGTGTTGCCGGCCACAATATGTATATTCGTTTTAGAACAATTCCCTTCTAATTTTATTCTAGTTAAAACGAGACACAATGTTGTCGAATTCGTAAACGAATGAGCCTGTCAAAATCGTCCGGTTGTCAGACGTATGCAAAATTCTTGAAAGCAATAGTGATAATAGGTTATAACTCTGACCTATGAACTATTGTGACTGCTATGTGAACTATAATTAACTGTAGTTTTTAGATGTACTATAATGTTAATATAAATTATTTTTGACAACATTTTTTTCGATTATTTTAATTGGTTTAGAATGTTGTTGTATGTTAATGCCAAACTGAACTAAAACTCGGATTTGATGCGGCAACATTGCGACGTATTGATGTCACAAATTTAAATGACGTATGTATAAAATAACTTTGAACAGACTATACATGTATCATTCTATAAGAGTATTAAAAATATTACATATCTAGCAAAGATCTCCCTTAAACTATATTAACATTAGAGATAAACTTTTTACGGTTATTGTTGTTTTATTGTTTTTTTCCTCTTAATAACATTACAGCCTTAACACTAAAAAGGAAGAAGTAAATTACGGTATTCTAGCTGAGAGAATTCTCGGGGAAGTTTTGGGTGTATATTGTTATTACTCGACGACTACTGTCTCAGATATCTCCTGCACGCGACGACCCTAAGTTTTATCCCTTTTTTTACTACTATTATCAACTTGATTTTGGGGGTTTTTTATTGGATCCGGGAGCGGAGAGAAACGCAAATGTGTTCAATGCCGTCTCTATTTTTTCGTCGGCATTATGGCTGATTTATTGTCGCAAATGATACGGTTTTTTCTCCTTCTTTCGCTTGCCGCCGAGAGATAAATGTATTTTAAATTGATAGCAACTATGTTTCGGTCTAGCACTTAAGGAAAATTGGAGGAATGTATCGTTTGGAGATAAGCAGATTTTTGTTTCGAGATGTGACGTCGACGGCGACGCTGTTGTGCGGATATAAATCACCGCAGGAGGAGGATATTGTCAAGATATCATTGATGTGTCTTTTACTATGTGTGGAAAAATAAATTCAAAGAACGCCTGGTCGTACTTATATACAAATTCACACGTAGCAAGGACTGTATGTTACTATTTTGATATGTTAATTGCTGTTAAAAATATCAAACTGTACTTGTGAAAAATACTAAAAAAACATTCAGGTGATACTTTCACTATAAATACCTTTATTATGTAGCTATTTGATAACTTTTAACGCATGATATACTAGATATCGTATGTGCCTAGGGATTGAATTTAATGGGCCTAAACAGGACATTTATTTCGAACTAATTAATTGCTGACTATCTTGATATAAACCGCATAAAAAGGCTAAAACCATTATCTAGCTTCTCTTTATTACGATAATACTTACACCTTATTATATAGACGCATTTATTTAAACCAAATCAACAATATATATTAATATATCGCAAAAAACCATTGTTATAAGATAAGCGTACACGCTCTAAATTTAATATCTATACAAAATTGAATCGTTTGATATTAAATCCGTCGGATCTGACGCTTTGTTTTCCCTATAAAATTGTTTTCCCTATTTTAATGGAAACAGGGAAAAAAGGTACAAATACGGGACCGGTAGTGGGGTATTGTTTACGGTGTATTTGCCTAACTGCAATTTTATTGAAAAAAAAAGCGATATCCATGCTTTTTAGAGGTGTTATTTTTATCACAGTTTTTATTGGCGAAATATTTATCATTTTAAATGGATTTCTATGAGTTCTCCTAATAAAAGAAAGATAGGAAAGTGGTTCAATATAATTAGCGTGCAATCAACATTACGCTATTAATTCTGATAATTAGTTTTTCACAAATCCCGAAATATAAAAAACAACACCCGTGTCCAAGTTTTTTAAAATGGAATATTTAACAATGTATAGTATAGTCATCTAGCAAGGGAAACTATTTAATGCACATAACGTAAATAAATAAATTGGAACTTAAATAGACGTAACTATACAGCATTAACCATATTCCGAATGTGTGACACCTTAGGTTATATATTTTACATATATTTTTGAAAACATTTGTGTGTTGATGCTGTTCCTTTAGAATTTAAGGTAAAAATGATTTATTTAAATATTTAAACAGAATAAAAGTACAGCCTACTTGGTGACACAGTGGTAAAGGCGACAGAACTGTCTTCCTACTTCTGTCTTCTGAGGCATGGTCCTAAATTTATATTTGTGGTTGTTTAATATTTGTGATTGTCCTAGGTAAGAGTGTAAAATCCAACAAGGAAAGTAATCCCAGTCACTCCAGTAACCAGGCTGGGTAATACCGGATGTCTTCTGTGATGATTTCTAAAGTTCGTCACTCGCCAGTCGGTAGGCTTAATGTCGAGGACCATGGTTCGGAGCTCATGTTAAACGGTAGGTCCAGTCTAGATAAAATCCTAGTTGTTAAAATGTGACTTTAACATATATTAAAAATGGACAAGAGTACCATATGTAACAAAGATGAACCTAACAAAATGACCTACATGAAGCTTCTGGATAAGAATCTTTGACCTTTGCACTTCAGACCATGATTATGGATCCAAATGTTTAAGAGTATTGTTTAAACAAGATACAATTCCGAAGAGTAATTTCAATTGTAAGAATTTCATGAAAGTCCACATTAATAACTGCATTGAAACCATAGAAAAGGAAAATACAACTACAAATTCAACATTTGAATCAACCCACATTACAGTTTTTAAAACGAATAACCACAAATATAATATTTTATTGAAAGGAACTAACTTGGTTTGGTGGTTTCAAAAGTTAAAATTACAACATAATATAATGACATTTATGCATATAGTAGCCAGAGAGTAGAACATCAAAAATACTAAGAAATAAGTGTATATGTAAGCAAGGATTATCTGTGAAGACTTTCTGTGTGAAGCAACCTCTAAATTATTTTTACTTTTTGACAAAACCACGTACAAAACCAAGTTTAACGAATTAAAAAAAAGATAACCTTGTTTACTGTTATGGAATATTTATAATTTTGTTCCCTGTGAGTTGTACTAACAATAAAATGATAGTGAAATCATATCGATTATATAATTATATGTTATCAATCAAAACAAATCATCTGGAACTATTTATTTGATATGGAACAGGGTTGTATTCGTCCCTGAAAAATATATTACTGCCTTTGCTTTGGCAATGCGTGGGTTCTTTCAACGCTAAGGTCCGAGGTTCATTGCTCATTCATGTTATGTATTTATTCCAACAGACCCTTCCTTTTAGCACAAAAGCGTTGATGTCTCGTAGTTTATAGTTGTATTATTCAGTGTATGTTTCTTACTATTGCTATTTCGACAATATAAACGGTAGGTCTTGTTAGTCGAGGTCTCATCAATCTTAGATATATATACACGATTTCGAAGTGGTACAAATTATTTGTACGCTGAGGAATATATGCATTAACTTCATATTATTAATTTTTTTTGTATCGAATTGATGGTCATAAACTAAATAGTAAAATAATAATAAATTATAAGTAAAATAAAGTAAAAGCTAAATACCTATATTTTGTGAGTTTAATTTTTATCTGAGAGGTAACATTTTTTAATAAAATTTCCATATATATAGCCATAGAAATATCTGACCTTTTTTTGATTCTTGCGTTTATTATGGTCATTTTCGTTCTAATAATCGAAGATTAATGAAAATTACATGAACTATAAATCATTTTTTTGTTGAATAAAATGCTAGTACAATAATAATGTAACATAAAAAGTATCTATTCTAAATTATTTTAGCATAGGTTTCAAATGTTTTCGCCCCAACGGACATATATTTTAAGAGTTTTTCTTTCTTTCGAAATATAAATATTTTGGCACTATTTTCATATGTATAATCATGAAAATTTGTGATATTTTGCAATTTTCAAGTTTTTTAGTGTCATCTTCGTTAAAATTATCGTAAGTTGGTAAAATTTTAACGGTTTGTAGAAAATTGATACACTTTTCCTAAAGTAACTGGTTTAGCATTTTCGTTTATTTCGCACGTAAGTACAAATATTTTTAAAGTTTTTTCTTTGTCGGACAGGTAAAAAAATTGTAAATCTTCGTATTTATCCATCATAAAAATTTGCGGTACTTTCGTTCAAATAGTCACATCAAATAAATTATTACTGAAAATTAATATAAATTTTAAATTAAGAAAAAATCATTACTCAAAAGATTTAAACAGTTGCCACTAACACCCCTTCTTAATTGTTCACTTCAAAAATAAACGAAATAAAATCAAAAACCTCTTACCTCTTACAGCGAAAAAGGGTGCCCTTTTTTTCAATAATAATCATAATAATAATAAAAAATCCTGATCGATGGAATGCCGAGAGGGAAAAATGAGCAGACGAAAACAAGGGGGTGTTCTTTGGTCGTAATGACGCTGGAAATACTCCAGTATTGAAATGGTGGGTGTTCAGAATCGCGCAGGAGAGGGGGCGGAGGGGGCAAGGACGTGCGGGGATTTTATTAAAGGATTAGGGTTGTTTGAGCTTATTTTTTTTTCGAACGGAGCGATTCAGAGAACGATATAAGTAAGGAGGGTGTGCCAAATAATGTGTAAGAATATTAGGAGGGTTTCAATTTGTTTCTACTTATTCTCCAAGAAATGTTTGTTATATGGGGTTTGATGAACAACATTTCACTAATGTATTATACTTCATAACTAATATTGTCAAATATATGGTGTCTATAATGAATAGCATGTATAGTTACTTTACCACTTTAACTTAACTGTTAGATGATTGATTGAATCACGTTATATTTTCAACCTTTTAAAGTCTAGTATAGGTGAGTGATGTTATGAAGTAGAAGCTGCAAATATATCGTATAATACTTATTGTCAGTAAATAACCTCCAAGTGCTACCAGTAATGTCAAGTATATAAAAAAAAACAAGCAGATATTTAGTTTGATTCATGTTGAGTTGATATGGTAAAAGTACTTGATGAAGCTTTGGTCCATCTAACATAAATGCCACAATATATTTTGTTTCAATTTTTGCTATTCACAGACCTGCTATATGTTCGGGAAAGAGAATCATACATGCTTTATCAGATGTATATAATTTACTATTTTATTTGTGTTGTAGTCATTAGTTATGTAAAAATACTAATATGCTATAATTATTAAATACATTTGCAACGGAATTTTAAAATTAACATCATATATTTTTTAGTAGGTTTACCATGGATAACACAGCAATCATAAAGTTAAAATAAAGAAGAGGTGACTTGTTGGAATGATTATATAGACAATACTACCAGTTCAATCATATTCTAATATAAATGAAACGCTTAGAGTGTAAACACTATAATATATAGTGTATAAGCCTATAGCGTAAACACTAGATCTTTAGGAATATCTAGTGCTGTAATGATTCATATAACCATATATATATGTCAAAATATTTATAAAGCATTATAGGATGGTTGCTATTTATAGTCTGAGCCTTAACAACACGTGATGGTATTCTGATCCATGGTATCGCTTTTCGATTTTCACTGTATTTTGATGTAGCCGCTCCCCTTGTTTGTCATTTATGTCGCTCAAGTTTTATGGGACAAAATCATGATATAAATGCAGAAATGAGAGAAATTGAGTCAATCTTATGGTAATTTTCCAACCAATTGGGGATTTTGTGCTTCTACTCTGATAATTGGTGGTAATTTGTATTATGTTGTTGCTTGATCCGACAAGTTCAAATCGCAGACAAAATCAGTCAGTTCGCTTTATAAATTTAAATATTTGAATTCTATAACGAAATCCCTTTCGAGCCGGTGATGAAAATGAAGCTCCTAAGGTATTTTTTTGCATTTGTACCATATGACAAATTGGCAATGGATCAATGTCTGATGTCATCAGTGTCTGATACTTCAGGATATGTTTATATATATATATATATATATATATATATATATATATATATATATATATATATATTGTGCTATTTTTTTGAATTTATAACGACGAAAATCATCGGGCAAAAGCTGAAACATATTTTTTCTGCTCTCTCCATAACCTTAGCACAGAAAATGAAGAGTATACATACATTTTTGCCAGTTGACCACTTTGTACTGCTTTGTTCAGCACGCGTTACAAAACAACTTAGACTTTACAATGTCGTCCCTGCATTCTCATACATTCCGAAGCACAATCGCAGTGCCAAAGCAAATTCAAAATGATGTCCAATGCAACATCCTCAATCAATCTTGACACAGATATTGAAAATCCAAGTTCATGGTATCGAATAACATTAAGAATCGTTCTGGAACCTAATTGGATCCAAACGTTGACCCGAATTTGTAAACTTGTGTCATTGGGATCGAAATATAAATAGGAGCCCTTGTGTTACTTTGTTAAGTTTAGTAACGTTACAGCACCAAACTTTTCAACGACGAAAACCCAGATAAACGCTATGGTTAAACTTATTTTATTCTTGTTATATCTCTCACTTGTCGCGTCACTAGCGTCTAGAGATCCGGACACAACTTTTAAAAACAATATAAATGAAAGAGTGCAGTCTCCGAAAACTGGAACTTATTTTGAATATCTCGGTCCGCGAAGGAGAAACGAAAAGTTCGTCGCCTAAACCGGCGGAATTAAGTGCTTCCGTCGGCTCCAGGTGAAACTTGGATAAAGTCGAAAGGCGAACGGGATTAGATACAGCGACGGTACGAAACTAATTATTTTAATGTCGTTTTTGAAAGTTTTTGAATCGAGAGCGGAGACGGCGATGTCACGGCGAATAATGAGTTCACATTAGGGAAACATTCGATGCGATACTATTCTCGTCTAACAATTAGATAAGTCAAGATTCTTTCACGAGCCATTAAAACGACTCGTTAAACAACTTGGAACGACGATTGAAAAAAAAAATAAAAAAAGTATAACTGCCTTTTTTCTCGGCAGGTATTGCTGAAATGATAAAAGTTTTTCACGGACAATATTGAATTTTATCAGATCTATATGAATTTTAAAGAAAGTCATGTTGAAGGCATTACCTATTATTTCGTCGAAGTTAGAACTACATTTTTTTCAGTGCTTTTAAAATGTCTGAATTTATGACAAATTCCATTAAATCCAATTTCCATAAAAAATCTTCACAAATTATAGCATTGTGCCAGCTATTCACAATGAAAATCTGCATAGGGTAACGCGTTCCCTGGTAAGCATTTTTCTTTGTATCTGTATTTGTTTAAGATTTTGTTACTTCTGATACAAATTAGAATGTTATTAAAAACAACTCTTATATTTTTAACTCTTGACTATGAACTGATTAGAATCATTTCATTTCCCAGAAAATAATAAGCGTAAAGGATCTGGTGGCGGGCCCAATTCTAGCAATCACCTTTCTCTTTGGAATTTATAACAATAAATGTAAAGACAGTTCTCACATACTAAATGTGTGAATTAATATTAATAAATGTGAAATACATTTACAAAGCTTGCTACATTCTAC
The DNA here is from genome assembly GCF_030347505.1 of Rhynchophorus ferrugineus. NCBI lineage: Eukaryota > Metazoa > Arthropoda > Insecta > Coleoptera > Curculionidae > Rhynchophorus > Rhynchophorus ferrugineus. Next base: position 17,093,608 of record NW_027472587.1, read on the forward strand.
TCTACAGCTTTATTCTTGATAAATGTTTACTCATCTGCCATTAAAATATGATTCGAAATTATCGTTGGCACACATATGTATGCCAAAATAAAAACAGTGGTTGCTTACATGGTGGGAACGTTATTTAATGAAGTTATAAAAGTGGAAAACACAAATAGATAAAAAAGGGCAGGCAGCGGTGTTACATGTAGATTAAGCTTGGACAGTCGTTGGTGACACGTCTGAACTGAGCGCTGGTCAGTCGTTGAATGAACAAAATTACCCTTCAATAAGCTCCTAGATAAACGTCTCGGGGTTGCCAGATATTCGTTATTATATGCTAGTTGGCGCTGCTAGTACCCCGCCTGTGTTCCATATCTTGGATTATATTTCTGGGTATTTTCGCAGACCGTTATTCCACGATGTAAAATTCGACATCCCTCAAGGTGGCTACACCAGAAACCTTTTAATCCGACTTGTTTTTGGTTGAGTATAATAAAATAAGAATAAAGTATTAACGTGATGAGCATCGTATCTCATTTTATATAATTGGTTAGTTTTAAATTAATTAAAAATTTTATATCGTTAGTAATATTTGTATTAAGAAAACTGTACAACTTACTTCTTGAATATTAACGATAAAAACCTACCGTACCGTAACTCCTCATACAAAACGGCAGAAAGTCTCCGTAAACTTTTTAAATTGATGCTATTTGATTATTTTAATCCCTTTTGCGCGAAACGAAACGAATGTAAATGATCCCTCGTCTTCGAGCCGCCTTTCTAAAACGAAAACTTTTTAATTCCGTTCCGGCGAGAAGATTGTCTACCGGCCCGTAAAAATACGCACAAAAAATAAGAGAAACAATATTATATATCGTCATAAATGTAAAACACAATATAAAAAGTCAGCAGTTCTCTCCCCGTGCCGAAAGGAAACAGCGCTGCCGCAAATTGTACCAATTCCCTCGATATGAGCGAGTGGGGAAAAAAAGCGAGACGAAAAAGCAACGTTTTTCGTGACAGTTTCAGAATTTTAGCAATAAAACGCCAGACAGTGATTTCTAAACTTTATTTCGATTGTCTTCGGTCATTATTCTCTCGCATTTCGTGTGAATCTAGCAAAAACCACCTATCCAGACAGATTGTATAAATTTAAATCAGTATATATGTTATATGGCGCGAATGACAAGGTCTTCGCTACAAAAATTGTGCGTCTCGGCTTTATTTAATGCTGTGTTTGAACCCTCAATGTCGTTTTACATCATCATTCAATAACTCTTTTGAATTCATTAAATTAACCGAAAAGAAATTAATTGTCCTGACAAGAAGACAGGCTAAGGTAGAATTGACAGTAATTTTGCAGTTTATCGAAGCTTTCTTTGGAGCGTTTGAAAAATTATGGCAATTATAAGAGAAACGCAGCAGAAGCTGTAGGTCACAAGAAATGAATTGAATATGCTCGAAGATCCCTGGTCATGAATTATCTATATTAGGAAACATCTAAGATTTTAAAAATATCAAGGAATCCTGATCCCAGTATCGCAGTTCAGGCTACTATAGGCAGATGGACTATTGGTGGTAATGCTGGTAGATAAATATATAAGATTTCTTTTCATTAGATATAAAAAAATCATCTTTTGAAAAACAGAAATAGCACTAAACAAGTAACAGCCATTAGGTTTATTACAATCATTTATTTGTAAGGCTACAGTTATTAATGTGAAACATATAGTAAACTATAATTCGATTAAGGAAAAATAAATTTCTCAATGTAGCATTCCAATAAAAAAACATCATTAATTAGTAGGCGAGTTAAAAATAACCAATAAAAATATATATAAAGGGAAGCAGCAAAACAACAAGCAATTAAAAAGAGAATTAAAAGAAAAATCTCCCTACATATTACCATGATTACTCATTATTACTGATTATTATTGACTAATAACGAAAAAGAATCAAGTTAAAACAGATACAAAATTTATTAGACAAACTTATATAAATATGTATCAAGAATTCGGCAGTTTATTAAATTATTTATATTTTAATAATAATATTTCGGAAAACAATATTAAATTCACTATGAAATATAGTTTACAGCTAGGGTTACATATGACCGCCATTAGAATTAGTGAGTAAGAAAAATAAAAAATATAACTATGCATCGAATACCTGTAGATTCCATGTTTTTATGACTAAATTAAATTTTCAAACAGACATAATTTGTCCAACATTTTTATAAACAGGAAAATAAAGATCTTAATGTAAGATTAGAATAAAAACATCATTCATTAGGGGGGTGAGTTAAAAATAGGAAATTAAAATAAAACGTATAATTAGAAGCAGCAAAACAACAAATAATTAATAAGAGAATTAAGAGAAAAATATCCCTACATATTACCATGATTACTCATTATTAATGATTATTATTGACTAATAACGAAAAAGAATCAAGTTAAAACAGATACAAAATTTATTAGAAAAACTTATATAAATATGTATGAAGAATTCGGCAGTTTATTAAATTATTTATATTTTAATAATAATATTTCTGAAAACAATATTAAATTCACTATGAAATATAGTTTACAGCTAGGGTTACATATGACCCCCATTGGAATTAGTGAGTAAGAAAAATAAAAAATACAACTATGCATCGAATACCTGTAGATTCCATGTTTTTATGACTAAATTAAATTTTCAAACAGACATAATTTGTCCAACATTTTTATAAACAAGAAAATAAAGATCTTAATGTAAGATTAGAATAAAAACATCATTCATTAGGGGGACGAGTTAAAAATACCAAATTAAAATAAAACGTATAGATAGAAGCAGCAAAACAACAAATAATTAATAAGAAAATTAAGAGGCAAATCTCCAGAAACATCGCGGTGATTAGAGGACTAATAATGAAAAAGAATCAAGTCCAAACCGAGACAAATTTAATTACGAAAACGGGACAGAGGCACATTAAAAATATACCGAAATAGGAAACAGGAAGACAGATAAATATTAAAAGTGTCTCCTAAACACTGGGCGTAATTATCGGCCTCTCATCTTTAGCTGTAAGTTTATAAATAAAGCGGACCACTCCGGCAGGAGCTGGTCGGAAAGACAGAGAGAGAAAGAGACAGTCGGAGGACATAAAAGTGGCCGGAGATGTTATGTCATAATTTCTTCTAATTTATTACGCCGAAATACGTTTTATACCTCGCCATAGTTTATTAGAATTGTTCGGAAAGGTAATCAAAATGTTTATGCTTTTGTTTATGTGGCCTGTTAACGATCTGCCACTTCGGGTAGATCGAGAGATGGCACAAAATGTTATATAATGTTGGGAAAAGCAATTTGTAGATTGGTATTGTAATACTAATTATAACCGATCGACATTATATTTCAATATAATCAATTACAGTTCTATTTACCGGCATTTGAGTAAATAAAATTATTAATATTTACCATTCAGACATGATTACGGTAAATATAATTAAAATATAATTTGAAATATTTTATCAAAGAACATTATTAGAACAAAATGATTTTGCAAAATATTTTTTATTGGACCTATGGTATGTTTTCGTAAGTGTTGCCTAATTAATCAGTATTCGAATAAATTTTAAAAAAGTACCAGTTTTCTTATCAGGTTCTTGCGTATATTTTAATCAGCGATATATGTTGGTAATTCGATCCTTTTGACATATCTCTAGATAAAATAATGGTCTCCCATTTAGAATTATGGAGTTATTAAATGTATCTAGGTGCTAATCATTACTTTTACTGATTGGTTTGAAGAAATTTGCTACCAAAGCACATCAAACAGTTTTAGAATCTTAGGGTGATGTTGCTCTGTTATATATCAATTGTCGTATTTGGTTTTGATGCCAGTTATATGCAACATTTCTTAGACGAAAACCAAGGACAAACTCTCAGAGAACTTTCAAACAGCTTAGTACTTGACGGATCAATTATTTCCGGACATTTACATGCAATGAGGAAGAACCAAAATGAGAAAATGCCATTTCAAAAGGTTTCAGCATCGCGGTTTCGTCGCTTGTCATGCAAGAAATAAGAGTTTTCTATAACTTATTGTGGCTGGAGATAAATAGAGGATATACCCCCATGACCCCAAGCTCAACAAGTTACGGGTTAAGCTATACACTTTGCTCATAAAGTCTTCTTCTTGCATGATAACGCTCGGCCACAGGTTGCAGTCTACAGTCTCTTGTTGCTGTAGCAACTCGAGTAGGAAGTTCTATGGTACCCAGCGTGCTCACCAGACATAGTTGGTTGGAAAATGGTTGTGGAAAATAATTAAAAATATTTTGATTAACATGTAATGTACCAATTTTTCTTAATAATATTCTTTTTATAAAAGCAATAATGACCGGAAGCACCTTGGTAAATTAGTTTTCTAAAAGTTATCTAAGATTTGAAATAAATTTTAAATGAAGTATCAAACTCCTTATTTTATTACTCTAATACTCTATTATTATTGATAATATAAGTTAAGATAATCTATATTGAAATCTCACAAAATGGTTAATGATTTATTGAACGTTAGTACAATATAAATTGTATATAATTAGAGATTAGTTACATTATTTATGATGATATAATTATTGAGTCATTTAGTTATTCATGAATTTAATTAGTAGTAATATTAATAACTACTAAGTTAAGTAAGTGATACAATTAACAAATTTGGATCAATCATAACGCAAATCACAAAACATAATCTATCATCGGATTTCTGTAGATCATTAATTAAGTTTCAGTTTCATAAATTAATAATGAGATTTGAAACTATATTTAAAAAATAACAAAGAGACAAAAAACAACAACAGTTTATCAACATACCGTTTCTGATCATTTCCACAATGAAAGGCATGTTTATTATCACTATTTAGAATTTCGTACTTCGCTGTCTTCACTGTAATTTTAAATTATTATTTAATAATATTAACTAAGTTACGGAAACATTTTCAAAGATAAAACATGTAATTTAATCAAACATTGTGTCTTAATTATTAAATATAGAAAACTTATACGTAACTTGGTATTAGGCACCCTATGATGATGTAAAGAATGTAGCTAAATTTGTATTGTTTATTTTGATAAACATTAACTGTTCGTAGATCAGAACTAATGCTATAACCATGAAATATATAGAATTTAAATAAATTCGTTTATACTTATTTAAATGTCTCAAATGATGCTTAAGAGAGGCTAAATGACGTCGATATTTCGTAATGCCTTTGATAGATGTTTAACAAGGCAATTTTTCAACTTTTGGGCCTTATTTGTACTAATAAGTCCATTAGTCCTAGGTTTATTTTAAAAATAAATATTTTTCTGTAATCCCTGTTACTGTCATCATGCCTCAGTTATTCTTGATTATCGAGTAGAAATATACAAGATGGCTTCCTCTATATACGAAATTCCAGTTCTTTGGCTCTGGGAAAAAGAAGTGTTGACGTCAGTGAAACCCATCAAAAAAACAAATTCTCGAAAACTGTTTAGACCCTTTAATTGAAATTGTACCTTTCGCACAAAAACTATCCATAATACCTTTGTGCTGATGATTTCTATTCCTTATTATACACAAACATTGTATTCGATCGTATTGCTAATGATTAACGTTATTTGTGAGCAATAATTCGAATGTTCTTACAAAAGGAGAACTCCATTTTACCCCAAGCGTTAATAAATGATCGTCGTCATGACAAGGCGATTTCAGCAGTGGAAAAGTCGATTTTCGTCTACTTTTTGTGTTCTGTTTTATTCCGACTAGAACAATGTTGCAGAAAAAACCCAACGCAAATCGGATAGTCACGAAGGGTTCTTCTACGTAATGCAAGATACCAATATAAATATCCAGAAAACGAAACCTTTTTGCAATATTATTTGGGAGTCGAAAGTTGTATTTCTTATTAATCATCTCTCGTTAATTTCCGAACAGTAAAATTAAATGAAAATAATAAATTTAAATAAGAAAATATCAGAGTAAAAAAAACTTTTAACAATAATGTACATTTATATGTTTGTAAATGTTTAAATGTTTAAATTATAATCACTATTTCGTAATATTGCAAATAAATAATAATTAAAGTTAATAAAACAATGCACTAATATTTTAAATAAACGTATAAATTTTTGATATAGTTATGATAAAAAATATTTAACAAATTCGTGTTTTCATTAAAGTCCTTTTTAATTTCAGTGAATACATTGGTACTTTTATGAGTATATTAACAATATAAAACAATAAATTATTAAATTAAATAAAGGATGAAAAACTGGTTACCGTTGTTTTAATGTTTTAAGTTATATTGCTTAACAATCATCCCAGTTAATTTTTATATAGAAAAAAGACCTAAAAGAAAAATTAAATTCAAACCCAGAAATACCGGACTGATAACAAACTTCTGCAAATTTTAATAATAAAACCGTTTCCTGGATTTTCCCATAACAACATGTTTTGTTACGGTTTAATATTAAAATTATGAACTCTAACCAATATTCCGTAAATTTTAAATATAAATAAATTAAAATTAATAAAATAGAGCAATTATATTTTAAATAAACGTATACATGTTTGATATAGTTACGATAAAAAATGTTTAAAAGTTTCGTGGTTCTACCAATATCTGTATTAATTTATTTAATATATTAATATAAATCAATGCTATAAAAATTAACACAATGAATGTATGGACAAATGTAGTTCTTTTACTAAATTACAGTTATATGCTAATAAACTATTATATATTTCGATGATAGTTATTTATTAATTATGTTGTATCAGGCGAACAAATAATCCAATTTTTTAACTATATTTTAGAGCTTATAGGCATTGAAACGACTAAATGAAAAGATCTCGATTAATCAAAATATTACTCAGCTTCTATATGTTTATATTAAAGGCTAATTTAACAATATGGTTAAATGAAAATGCGTTTTTGGTGATGTGGATTGGATTTATTCCTTTACGTAACTTTGAATGATACTCACTGACCAACTTAGGGACTTAGGTGTTTTGTTCTGCAACATTTTTATTCCACATGAAAAAGAACAGACTTTCACTTTTGATTCATAATATTTGTTCTGAGCAAAAATTTATATGTGTTATATATGAAAGGTTTCTTTTAGATATAAAGTATTATTTCTTCATTTCAAATGTATATATTTGGTTTATACAATATAATATTTATTACTTCACGACAAGACATATCCTATCAGTATTAGGTACAGCTTGAAATGGTTATATATATTCGGTTTTTCCGTATTGTACAACGCGGGTCCCAAAAAAGTCGTCAAAAAATTCAACAAAAGTCCCGCTACCATTGACGCAATTTCCGTGTGTATTTATCCATAATAAAATTTGGACGTCTACCATTGTGTTGCAATGGTTAAAGCGAAACTGAGCTAAACGTCGTAAAAGTGGTAGCGGGACTTTTGCCCCATCCTATATTTACTTGAATTACTTCAAAACTAGAAATAATATGTTCAAACACAGAAAGTTCAAGTTCAAGTTGAAAGAAGGAACATTTCTAATTAACATACTAATAATTAGATTTAACTCAATAATAAACTAGATACCGTTAAAGTTATCCCGTATCCTAGTCCCCTTCACGGTAACGAGATCCGCCATATCTGATTAATACTAATTACATTGAGTGCAATTTCCTTTATGCCGTTCTTTTTCTTCTGCCTCCCTTTAGCGTTATTAAACTTCCCACCGGATTGAACTTTCCCACTAAATCTCAAGTTCGGCTCTCGGTCTAGATAAAGTTCCGTCTAATAATTTTCGAAGAAACGATTTAATTTACGTCCGAAAAGTGTCGTGACGTACACAAACACGGACTGGAAACAAAAAGAAAGAAGAAAAAACAGGGAGAAGAACGTGCTAGGTCCCTAGTATTTGGTAAGGTGATTTTATCATTAATTTATATATATACTAGCGACCCGCCCCGGCTTCGCACGGGTGCAATGCTGATACTAAATTAAATACACTACAGAAAAAATATGAACGTTGTATATAAAAACATAGCGGCCCGCTCCGACTTTGCACGGGCATAAAATATATATACCTATGTCACTCAATGAAAACATGATTAAAATCGATCCAGTATTTTTGGTTCATTCATTACTGCCCTTGGCCTGCACGCATTAAATTTGGAGTAAAACAATTCCTCTTCCCCTATACTTACTATGAAGATTTCCTGCTATCTTTGGAATATCTAAATTCATACAATTTTTATTACATTACACATTTTTAAACGCAAATTTTAAATTTGTAATATCTCCGAAAATATTTGTTTAATTTACATGCTGTAAGGAACCATATTGATCTATATTAATTGCACACTGTATTTAAGGTACTTAATTCGATAAGGATTAATGCTGTATTGCTTAAAATAGCTTCGTAAATAAGCCATTTTCTCACGTAAAAAGTAAACAATAAAAATGGCTAATGTGGGTTATCCCTAAAAGATAAACATATACCATCGCGGACTTTTTTGTAGACCTTTTTATGGTGTACAATACTGTAGTACATTAATTTGATCTAACTCGTAGGGTTAGGCAGCGTTTTTGCTAATTGCTAAATAAGCCTAAAAAAATAGGTTAATTTAACATCACGTTAGAAACCTCTAAAATTAGCAATGTTGCCTTAGTATATTATGCATGTATTGTACATATAAACCTTCCTCTTGAATCACTCTATCTATTGAAAAAAACCGCATCAAAATCCGTTGCGTACTTTTAAAGATTTAAGCGCACATAGGGATATAGGGACAGAAAAGGCGACTTTGTTTTATATTATGTAGTGATATATATATATATATATATATATATATATATATATATATATATATATATACCAGGAGAACATACTGGAAATCCCTATTAGTATTCAGGTTTTAAAGAATTATTATTTACAAAATTCGTCTTCTCTGATTGGAATAGATGAAAATCCGGAGATGGGCTAATTTGACACTTTTTAAAGTGTTTCAACATAACTTTTAACCTCCTGTAAAAAATCCCTTTTGCTACATCTTTGGAGCAGTTGCTGACATTCATATGGTAGCCAATATTCCTCATTCTGAACCAATCCCAAGGAACCAAATGGTAGAAAAATGGCTTATTGGTAACCTATAATGTCTGGACAAGTTATTCTTGTGTTTGGAAACAATCGTCGTTTGACAGCTCTACCAGTTTCACGTCTTCAAACTTCATCAAACACCATATGCCTCTGTTGTCATTCTACGAGACATAGTTGTAGTTTCTTTGCAATTAAAAGCCAAAAACAACACTTGAGCTCAAAATTAGTCACCACAACTCATTTGGAATCCACTACCAATATTACTCCAAAAATTCATAATCATAGACTATATAATACAAATAATTAATAGACTCTACAGTACATTATGAAAGGATAATCAATCTATTCCTTATATCGCATAGTTCAGCAATATATATATATATATATATATATATATATATATATATATATATATATACCAGAAGAACATACTGGAAATCCCTATTAGTATTCAGGTTTTAAAGAATTATTATTTACAAAATTCGTCTTCTCTCATTGGAATAGATGAAAATCCGGAGGAGAAATGTCCGGAGGATACGGTAGATGGGGTAATTTGACACTTTTTAAAGTGTTTCAACATAACTTTTAACCTCTTGTAAAAAATCCCTTTTGCTACATCTTTGAGGCAGTTGCTGACATTCATATGGTAGTCAATATTCCTCATTCTGAACCAATCCCAAGGAACCAAATTGTAGAAAAATGGCTTATTGGTAACCTATAATGTCTGTGTTGTCATTCTACGAGACATAGTTGTAGTTTCTTTGCATTTAAAAGCCAAAAACAACACTTGAGCTCAAAATTAGTCACCACAACTCATTTGAAATCCACTACCAATATTACTCCAAAAATTCATAATCATAGACTATATACTACGAATAATTAATAGACTCTAGAGTACATTATGGAAGAATAATCAATCTATTCCTTATATCGCATAGTTCAGCAATATATATATATATATATATATATATATATATATATATATATATATATATATATATATATATATATATATTGAATGCAAAAGGTTTAATAATATTTAGAGTAACACAGATAATGAAAAAAATATGTATATATTTTTTGTTCGACGCCCTTTATACATTATTTACACGCAGAATTCTAACAAAAATCCAATTAATTCAAAATATATAAATCCCGGGCTTATACATTCTTTATTATGATCAGACACGACATAATTCCATCTGCGTGAAGACCGACGCCATTAATTTATTTGTACATAATAGATAGTTAGGATCACAGGAAAAAATATCTGAGCTAATATCAGGACAATAATTACCTCTGGGAATCTTAAAATAATGATGAATAAAAGCCCTTCATACAAAAACTAGCGGAATATAGTTGTCAATTTTTGTCGTATCAGTTGTCTGGATTATATATAAGCCTTTTATTGAACAAATAACTGCATAAATAACGAATAGTCACTACATAGTATAAAACAAAGTCGCCTTTTCTGTCCCTATATCCCTATGTGCGCTTAAATCTTTAAAACTACGCAACGGATTTTGATGCGGTTTTTTTCAATAGATAGAGTGATTCAAGAGGAAGGTTTATATGTATAATACATGCATAATATACTAAGGCAACATTGCTAATTTTAGAGGTTTCTAACGTGATGTCGTAAATTAACCTATTTTTTTAGGCTTATTTAGCAATTAGCAAAAACGCTGCCTAACCCTACGAGTTAGATCAAATTAATGTACTACAGTATTGTACACCATAAAAAAGTCTACAAAAAAGTCCGCGATGGTATATGTTTATCATTTAGGTATAACCGACATTAACCATTTTTATTGTTTACTTTTTACGTGAGAAAATGGCTTATTTACGAAGCTATTTTAAGCAATACGGCATTAATCCTTATCGAATTAAGTACCTTAAATACAGTGTGCAATTAATATAGATCAATATGGTTCCTTACAGCATGTAAATTAAACAAATATTTTCGGAGATATTACAAATTTAAAATTTGCGTTTAAAAATGTGTAATGTAATAAAAATTGTATGAATTTAGATATTCCAAAGATAGCAGGAAATCTTCATAGTAAGTATAGGGGAAGAGGAATTGTTTTACTCCAAATTTAATGCGTGCAGGCCAAGGGCAGTAATGAATGAACCAAAAATACTGGATCGATTTTAATCATGTTTTCATTGAGTGACATAGGCATATATATTTTATGCCCGTGCAAAGTCGGAGCGGGCCGCTATGTTTTTATATACAACGTTCATATTTTTTCTGTAGTGTATTTAATTTAGTATCAGCATTGCACCCGTGCGAAGCCGGGGCGGGTCGCTAGTCTTCGATAAAATGTCGTTCTTGATATAAAATATCTTAATATTGGTAGAATTAAAGACAAAAAATCGTAAATATATCAAAATTAATAGAAAGTTTCTAGTGAATAATGAATAGGAATATATTAAAAGTATGTAATTATTATATACTGCGAAGTGTATAAAATATGACAATATCTATAATTACGTGCCAATGAAATACGTTTCTTTTATATAACAAGTAGAATAAAAGAATGCTTATGGAAAAGGCGTATGGCTACGGTGAACAAGCATGCCCTTTCATGATGGAAAGAAACGAGTCAATAATTGTAAATTATTCAATAATTTACAGTACAAGGGCTCATAAAATGTAAAATTTAAACTTTAATAGGTTACTTCAATGTTTAGTTATACAAAAGCGTATTAAAATTTTAAAAAAATAACGGACACTGTCACAAACAAGAAAACAAAATTATAAAAAAAAACTGTTTTATATTTAGTTAAAAAAAAACCGAGAAAAATGTTCTATGATCTACCTTTTGTCCTTTAAAGAAGGTGTATTAGTGTGAGAGGGTGTTAGCGACAGTTTGTAGACCCCAATGTGCCAGACAAGTAGTTAAATGTACGCGATGCCAGTGAAATGTGTGGGTTAAAACGTTTACTAACCTCCGATATAATCACAACACGTAAAGAAATAAATTTTAGATGAAAATGAGCCACAACTTATAGCAGATATTACTATAAGAATATAAAAAGTTATTCTCAAAATAACGGTAATTCATACACATTACATTATATACATTATATACATACACATACAATGTCTTAAAAAAGTCCCTAATATTACAACAAAATAATTATCAAAGATCATTTAACATTATTGAACCGAAATATTGATCAGTAATCTACTAGTGATTATAATAAACATCTATATAAATTTAAATAGAGTGATTTTAAAAAGTGATTATATTTTAGTTCAATTTTACTTTGCGTTAAAAGATAAAATGTATTTTAGTTGCGAAATAATAACAAATAATAATAAAAAGTAACTTGAAAAAATCTCCAATATTGCAACAAAATAAATATCAAATATTATTTGTCATTATTGAACTAAAATATTGATTAATAATCAATTAGTATATATAATAAACATCTATAGATATTAAATAAAACGATTTTCACAGTATGATGACTATAACGTAAGTTATGACATTTTAGTGCAATTTTACTGTATATTATTCTTTGAGTTATACGATAAAATTTATTTTATTTACGAAATAATTACAAATATTAATAAAAGTGTTTGGATAAAAGTCCCTCATATTGCAACAAAATAATTATCAAATATCATTTGACATTATTGACCTAAAATATTGATTGATAATCAACTAGTATATATAATAAACATCTATAGATATTTATACGAAATTATTTGAGTACGACTTTGATTTGATATAATAAATGAGAATAGATTAGCGTAAACACAATAAATTGAGGTTAATATTCAAAAAAACCATAGAAATATAAAGAGTCTTCCATTAAATTTACATGAATTTGGTCCAGTTCGCTTGTGAGTTATAATATTTCATATATTACTAGCCGTTTTTTAATAAAATATGATTTTGGCTGGAGGAAATCAATTGATAAATGTACCTGTCTCGTCCTGGTCTTCATCCTCGCTTATCAGCGTCTGACAGCGACAACACCGGTTCCAAAAGAGAACAATCAACCAAACCACACCGACAAATCGAGAGGGCATCATCGCCGAATCCGAGTCACAGTATCGTTCCGGCACACCAACAACGGAAGTACGTCGTCGAAAAAAAATCTCACTGCTCCGGACGGCGTGTGTCTTCAGGTCGCGATCGGTACGTAACGCGAGACATCGGCCGCTGCGGACGCGCTCCACCACCCCAAACGAAGGCCGGTCTGTTACTGGCGGCGAATATTTCGCCAGGACAAGGGAGGAAACCCCCGCGACCGAGCGCGCTCGAAGACCCGCGACAGAGACCGACGAATTTCAGTCGACACTCACCTGAAATCTTGGACCGATCATCCGGAGCGGGAATGTCGGCGACGGGAAAGCGAAAACGCGATGGGGCACCGGGATTTTTCGATCTACCAGCATCCTCGCATAATTTTTATTGTCGTACCCCGAAAAACTAACCCCAAACGTCGTTTTAATGACGCAAAACTGCACTTCACCCACCCGGTCACCACGTAACCGACAATTGCAATGATAAATAAATATGCCCTGTCAATCTGGCACAGCCTACTTCTTCTCTCATTCCTAGAGCGATTATATTCAACCCACGATAATATATCGTACAACAATACAGAGAGAAACGGAAGATTGCTCTCTCTCTCTCTCATCGGAGCTGTCCGATTTGCCGGCCGTACAGTTTTTTTGGCATTTTTTTTACCGGCAATTTCAATGTCGTTACAGACCTATGCAATAGGTATCCCTGTCAAATTAACTGTTAGTAAAAGTAAGTTTTATTAATATTTTTATAATTTAAACGTATTTTATTGATTTATAATTACCTATATCCGTTTTATATAAGGTTTTAGACGATTTTTCTTCTATATATGACGTATTTTCGTTGAAATGACCATGTCGTGATTCAGGAAAATTAATTTACCACACTGTTTTGAGTTTAAATAATAATTTGTGATAAATATAATGTATTCTGAATAATATACTAGTTGTTTTATACGTTAAAAAATACTTTAGGTACTGATTTTATTGATGTTATTGGAAATAACCTTGAATATTTTCAATAACAAATATTATTCTTTACTTTGTTCATTGTAATATATCAAGAAATATCTGTGTTTACTTATAGTACATTAATTCACATCCACGTTCAACTTATGACATTAAAATTCAGTTCAAAAGTAATTTTAAAACATCTGTAATATTTCCAATAAAAAGGTTATATCGAAAATATTCAAAATAAGAAACATATTTGCCAATATTTAGTTTAATAAAAATTCATTTTAGATTATGATCTTCGTTATATTATTATAAATATTTTAAAGAATCATTTGAAGTCTATAAATTTTTATTGTATAACAAGGTTGCCTATATCTAATTGTCAATAAAATGCAGATATTTTTAGTTGACGTGTCGTTATGTTTTCTTCAATAACTGATCTAAATATATTTTATACGGCGTAACAGATTAGTTTTTTAAACTGTTGTGACTTGCAAGCTCTTTTTAAGGATATTGGTATAATCTTTGTCAATAAAAGTAGTATCTATTGTTAATTACAATTTTTTCTCATCTTTCAGGAGATATGTCGACGCCCTCTGCATGGATCCAAGATTCGAATTTCATTTGGACTTCTTCATGTGAATTTAAGTGCTGCTTGCAGGATATTTTATTTCCAATGGGGCATTCTGATGTAAGTTATTTGTTTCATTCTTATTTTTTAGAAATATTAATACGTATTTTAATTATTGCTGTATAATATGGGATTAAAAGTGATACTTTTGGTTTTATCTCAATGTATCGTTAGAAAAGTACGGAAGATAATGATGTTATTATTTATATTAAAAGCAAATAACATCACTACAAATAATTTTTTGGGATAAATAGGAATAAACGGGGATATATTAAAATTTTTATACATTTTATTTTTATATTTTTATTTTAAATATTATGACAATAATATAGCAATGGAAATACTAAAATTTATACGAACGTATAGAATAAATAAGATGAAGATACGATACTTTTTAATAAAAATGTTAAGTAATAACAAAAAATAATGACGTCACACTAGAAAAAAGAAAGATGTTATTGATCTATTATCTATCTATTGATCTATCGATTCACCATATTGGTACTGGAATATGGGTAGAATTTGAACGTATAGTTACCAAGTGCTTTTGTCTCTTTTTAACCAAGGAAATAAATAAACACTGTATGTATGTTAGAAGTTTCTCAGAAAATGTTATTTTACCCTCCCTATATATAAAACTCAGATAAATAAAGAACTGTGTGAATGCAGTGTATAAAGACGGTCAAGGATTTCTACAATTAAAATTTATTTTTCCAAAATAAAGGACGCAAACTTACAAATTAATGTTAATTGGTCCTCAAAATTTCTTGTTAATTAGGAATCGAAATTTCGATGGAAATATCGTTGAAATACTTTTTAAGTTATCACAGAGCCTAAAACGCGGAATTATTGGTATATATTATTCTTGGACTATTTTTCTTTTTTTTGTGTACCCGATATCTAGTATTCTTAACCGTCTTCAAAAAAGAAGGAATTTCTATGTTATATATCCCATTTTAGGTCAGTCAAGGCATGATCTGATGGGAGGAAGGGAGGAAATCGAGGGAAAACCTCAAATTTCAGAGGCACAAAGTTTTCACATAACTTTTTTATCTAAAATAATCAGATATTTGGGTATAATGTTATTGCTGAACAATCAGAAGTAGTTCAGCGTAAAAGCCATTAAGTTTACTTTTTAAGCACTAATCATATCATATGACAAGTCGTAGAAATAGTACAGGCAACTGATGCTATGGTGTGAGTGTTAGAACGTTATGCCCACGCGCCCAATGGGGCCAGCCAACTTTTCATTCTAGTTTGCTTGGAAAATTTGTCAAATCACCTGGACTAGGTAGCGGATTTCAGGGCCTGAAGTGTTCCTTATTCTCAATCATTGTTTCTTTATACGTATTTTTCCTCATACGGGCTGCACTTTTACTTAAAAAGAGAAAAAAAATATTTAAAAAAAATTGAATTGACTTTAAAAAATAAATAAGGAACTCACCAAAATATAAAAATAATAATCAAAATTAGATATTTAACACAAAATAAAAAGTTTTCAAATAAAATATGTACGTAATAATCGTTGTATAACTAAATAAAAATAAACAAAAAACTTATTTAACCCATCTAATGCGCGTGCTTCATATTCTACTATATACCCACATTTTAGCTTAGTACCTACCCAAACCTATTTATCTATTTACAATATTATTTTAACTACTACCAAGTGATCAGTTTGTTAATCTAATTTGTTACTTGGCACTGGCTTCAAACCGATCAGTTGGTAGTAGTTAAAATAATATTGTAAATAGACAAATTATATTTAGGTAGGTATTAAGCTAAATTGAGTGTATATAGTAGAATATCAAAATACGTGTAGTAGATAGGTCAAATGTGGTTTGGTTATTTTTATTTAGTTATTACAACGACATATTTATTTTAACCACGAAACATCAAACAATTCTCCTACCTAGGGAACATCATTCTAATTTCCCCCCTCCCTTCCTACCCGGACCGCACTCCCATGTCCCCCTGCTTGTTGGGTTACGTATGGCACTGTTTAGCGAATGGTAGATTGTATTAATTCTGGTAACTGTATGTAGACAATTAGACACAGGAGCAATTAAACATGGCGAAATAGGTCCCGGGAGGATAGTTAGGGGATTTGGACCACCTGCAAAGACGTTCTAAACACGTCAAGTAGATCGTTGTTATACGCGGCAGGATCATTTTTGACTGCGCGAAGACCCCGCTTTATAACCTGCAATTCGCTAGAGTTATTCACATTTTCGGCTACCGTAAGTTTGGCGGATAATTTTATTGGTCGCTTAACTCATTTTTTGGGTCACATTTACGTAATGTGTTAGTACTGTTAAGTTTGTTAGCTTACATATATATATATATATATATATATATATATATATATATATATATATATATATATATATATACGTTAATAAATAAATATACGTTTTTTTATCAGTTGCTTGTCTTTTTAATTTTAGCTAATATCGTATTCTAAATATTTGCAAAAATGCATAATTTTAATTGCTTGAGGAACTTTTCCCGGCATTGTACATAATTATATTGAAATATATGTTTGTGAAAAAAATGGGTTCATTCGATATGGATAATTTCTCTAAGAAGTCCCTGTAACCATAGTAATATATAATTAAGAAAAATAAAGGGCCACACTCGAATTTTGTATACAGTTCTAAACTTGAATGTTTTACTTTAGACGTATAATGATGTGAACTTGAAAATTATTGCCGATGTTTCCTATTTTTAGTTAAGTACTACAAATACGTAAGTATATAAACCCAAGTTGTGACACCATTTTTCAGGTGAAAACTACGGAGAAATGTAATTGAAGCAATTACATTGGTTCTTCATTCAAGATTTTCAGAATATATCAGGAAAAGTATCGATAATATGTTAATTCCAAGAATACATTTGATCCCGTCAGATCGCCGTTAATAAAATAAGGACTTGCTACTTCCAGTTCCAGTTACCAGAAATGTGGAAAGGAAATATCACCAATTAAGATGTTTTTTCTTAAGTACCCTTCTTCTTCCATAGTAACCAATAATAATAGCCAACAATAATAATAATAATAAGCGATCTAGATCTGTTTTTTGATGATGAGCCCATAATGTAGCTTTTTAAGTTATAACATAACGTAATTTATTTTATGTTAATGAATTGTACAATTTCGTTGGTCGAAAAACTCAAACGTTTCCTTGGACCTATAAAATTATATACCTATAAAATATTATATTTTAATTTTGCTTAACATAAATAATAAAATATACAATCAATTAACCGATTATAAATGCTTTTATAAAATTATTCACAGGTTTACTTACAAAAATTACAGGATCCGATGTACAAATACAAATACGAATACAAACATTTTATTATTTTACAAAACCTACGTTTTTAGAAAGTGTGTGCCTCAAAATAATTACTGTATTACTTAATTTTCAAGGTATAGTTACCAAGTGCTATTGTCTCTTTTTCACTAAGGAGATAAATAAACACTGTATGATAATATGTTAATTCCAAGAATACGTTTGATCCCGTCAGATCGCCGTTAATAAAATAAGGACCTGCTACTTCCAGTTCCAGTTACCAGAAAAGTGGAAAGGAAATAACACCAATTAAGATATTGGCTAATATTCTTTAATACACTTTGCACAAATATCTTTAGTACCCTTCTTCTTCCATAGTAACCAATAATAATAGCCAATAATAATAATAATAAGCGATCTAGATCTGTGTTTTGATGATGAACTCATAATGTAGCTTTTTAGGTTATAACATAACGTAATTTATTTTATGTTAATGAATTGTACAATTTCGTTGGTCGAAAAACTCAAACATTTCCCTAGACCTATAAAATTATATACCTATAAAATATTATATTTTAATTTTGCTTGACATAAATAATAAAATATACAATCAATTAACCGATTATAAATGCTTTTATAAAATTATTCACAGGTTTACTTACAAAAATTACAGGATCCGATGTACAAATACAAATACGAATACAAACATTTTATTATTTTACAAAACCTACGTTTTTAGAAAGTGTGTGCCTCAAAATAATTACTGTATTACTTAATTTTCAAGGTATAGTTACCAAGTGCTATTGTCTCTTTTTCACTAAGGAGATAAATAAACACTGTATGATAATATGTTAATTCCAAGAATACGTTTGATCCCGTCAGATCGCCGTTAATAAAATAAGGACTTGCTACTTCCAGTTCCAGTTACCAGAAAAGTGGAAAGGAAATAACACCAATTAAGATGTTGGCTAATATTCTTTAATACATTTTGCACAAATATCTTTAGTACCCTTCTTCTTCCATAGTAACCAATAATAATAGCCAATAATAATAATAATAAGCGATCTAGATCTGTGTTTTGATGATGAACTCATAATGTAGCTTTTTAGGTTATAACATAACGTAATTTATTTTATGTTAATGAATTGTACAATTTCGTTGGTCGAAAAACTCAAACATTTCCCTAGACCTATAAAATTATATACCTATAAAATATTATATTTTAATTTTGCTTAACATAAATAATAAAATATACACTCAATTAACCGATTATAAATGCTTTTATAAAATTATTCACAGGTTTACTTACAAAAATTACAGGATCCGATGTACAAATACAAATACGAATACAAACATTTTATTATTTTACAAAACCTACGTTTTTAGAAAGTATGTGCCTCAAAATAATTACTGTATTACTTAATTTTCAAGGTATAGTTACCAAGTGCTATTGTCTCTTTTTCACTAAGGAGATAAATAAACACTGTATGATAATATGTTAATTCCAAGAATACGTTTGATCCCGTCAGATCGCCGTTAATAAAATAAGGACTTGCTACTTCCAGTTCCAGTTACCAGAAAAGTGGAAAGGAAATAACACCAATTAAGATGTTGGCTAATATTCTTTAATACATTTTGCACAAATATCTTTAGTACCCTTCTTCTTCCATAGTAACCAATAATAATAGCCAATAATAATAATAATAAGCGATCTAGATCTGTGTTTTGATGATGAACTCATAATGTAGCTTTTTAGGTTATAACATAACGTAATTTATTTTATGTTAATGAATTGTACAATTTCGTTGGTCGAAAAACTCAAACATTTCCCTAGACCTATAAAATTATATACCTATAAAATATTATATTTTAATTTTGCTTAACATAAATAATAAAATATACACTCAATTAACCGATTATAAATGCTTTTATAAAATTATTCACAGGTTTACTTACAAAAATTACAGGATCCGATGTACAAATACAAATACGAATACAAACATTTTATTATTTTACAAAACCTACGTTTTTAGAAAGTGTGTGCCTCAAAATAATTTCTGTATTACTTAATTTTCAAGGTATAGTTATCAAGTGCTATTGTCTCTTTTTCACTAAGGAGATAAATAAACACTGTATGATAATATGTTAATTCCAAGAATACGTTTGATCCCGTCAGATCGCCGTTAATAAAATAAGGACCTGCTACTTCCAGTTCCAGTTACCAGAAAAGTGGAAAGGAAATAACACCAATTAAGATATTGGCTAATATTCTTTAATACACTTTGCACAAATATCTTTAGTACCCTTCTTCTTCCATAGTAACCAATAATAATAGCCAATAATAATAATAATAAGCGATCTAGATCTGTGTTTTGATGATGAACTCATAATGTAGCTTTTTAGGTTATAACATAACGTAATTTATTTTATGTTAATGAATTGTACAATTTCGTTGGTCGAAAAACTCAAACATTTCCCTAGACCTATAAAATTATATACCTATAAAATATTATATTTTAATTTTGCTTGACATAAATAATAAAATATACAATCAATTAACCGATTATAAATGCTTTTATAAAATTATTCACAGGTTTACTTACAAAAATTACAGGATCCGATGTACAAATACAAATACGAATACAAACATTTTATTATTTTACAAAACCTACGTTTTTAGAAAGTATGTGCCTCAAAATAATTACTGTATTACTTAATTTTCAAGGTATAGTTACCAAGTGCTATTGTCTCTTTTTCACTAAGGAGATAAATAAACACTGTATGATAATATGTTAATTCCAAGAATACGTTTGATCCCGTCAGATCGCCGTTAATAAAATAAGGACCTGCTACTTCCAGTTCCAGTTACCAGAAAAGTGGAAAGGAAATAACACCAATTAAGATGTTGGCTAATATTCTTTAATACATTTTGCACAAATATCTTTAGTACCCTTCTTCTTCCATAGTAACCAATAATAATAGCCAATAATAATAATAATAAGCGATCTAGATCTGTGTTTTGATGATGAACTCATAATGTAGCTTTTTAGGTTATAACATAACGTAATTTATTTTATGTTAATGAATTGTACAATTTCGTTGGTCGAAAAACTCAAACATTTCCCTAGACCTATAAAATTATATACCTATAAAATATTATATTTTAATTTTGCTTGACATAAATAATAAAATATACAATCAATTAACCGATTATAAATGCTTTTATAAAATTATTCACAGGTTTACTTACAAAAATTACAGGATCCGATGTACAAATACAAATACGAATACAAACATTTTATTATTTTACAAAACCTACGTTTTTAGAAAGTGTGTGCCTCAAAATAATTACTGTATTACTTAATTTTCAAGGTATAGTTATCAAGTGCTATTGTCTCTTTTTCACTAAGGAGATAAATAAACACTGTATGATAATATGTTAATTCCAAGAATACGTTTGATCCCGTCAGATCGCCGTTAATAAAATAAGGACCTGCTACTTCCAGTTCCAGTTACCAGAAAAGTGGAAAGGAAATAACACCAATTAAGATGTTGGCTAATATTCTTTAATACATTTTGCACAAATATCTTTAGTACCCTTCTTCTTCCATAGTAACCAATAATAATAGCCAATAATAATAATAATAAGCGATCTAGATCTGTGTTTTGATGATGAACTCATAATGTAGCTTTTTAGGTTATAACATAACGTAATTTATTTTATGTTAATGAATTGTACAATTTCGTTGGTCGAAAAACTCAAACATTTCCCTAGACCTATAAAATTATATACCTATAAAATATTATATTTTAATTTTGCTTAACATAAATAATAAAATATACAATCAATTAACCGATTATAAATGCTTTTATAAAATTATTCACAGGTTTACTTACAAAAATTACAGGATCCGATGTACAAATACAAATACGAATACAAACATTTTATTATTTTACAAAACCTACGTTTTTAGAAAGTGTGTGCCTCAAAATAATTACTGTATTACTTAATTTTCAAGGTATAGTTATCAAGTGCTATTGTCTCTTTTTCACTAAGGAGATAAATAAACACTGTATGATAATATGTTAATTCCAAGAATACGTTTGATCCCGTCAGATCGCCGTTAATAAAATAAGGACCTGCTACTTCCAGTTCCAGTTACCAGAAAAGTGGAAAGGAAATAACACCAATTAAGATGTTGGCTAATATTCTTTAATACATTTTGCACAAATATCTTTAGTACCCTTCTTCTTCCATAGTAACCAATAATAATAGCCAATAATAATAATAATAAGCGATCTAGATCTGTGTTTTGATGATGAACTCATAATGTAGCTTTTTAGGTTATAACATAACGTAATTTATTTTATGTTAATGAATTGTACAATTTCGTTGGTCGAAAAACTCAAACGTTTCCTTAGACCTATAAAATGATATACCTATAAAATATTATATTTTAATTTTGCTTGACATAAATAATAAAATATACAATCAATTAACAGATTATAAATGCTTTTATAAAATTATTCACAGGTTTACTCACAAAAATTACAGGATCCGATGTACAAATACAAATACGAATACAAACATTTTATTATTTTACAAAACCTACGTTTTTAGAAAGTGTGTGCCTCAAAATAATTACTGTATTACTTAATTTTCAAGGTATAGTTACCAAGTGCTATTGTCTCTTTTTCACTAAGGAGATAAATAAACACTGTATGATAATATGTTAATTCCAAGAATACGTTTGATCCCGTCAGATCGCCGTTAATAAAATAAGGACCTGCTACTTCCAGTTCCAGTTACCAGAAAAGTGGAAAGGAAATAACACCAATTAAGATGTTGGCTAATATTCTTTAATACACTTTGCACAAATATCTTTAGTACCCTTCTTCTTCCATAGTAACCAATAATAATAGCCAATAATAATAATAATAAGCGATCTAGATCTGTGTTTTGATGATGAGCTCATAATGTAGCTTTTTAAGTTATAACATAACGTAATTTATTTTATGTTAGTGAATTGTACAATTTCTTTGGTCGAAAAACTCAAACGTTTCCTTGGACCTATAAAATTATATACCTATAAAATATTATATTTTAATTTTGGTTGACATAAATAATAATATATACAATCAATTAGCCGATTATAAATGCTTTTATACAATTATTCACAGGTTTACTTACAAAAATTACAGGATCCGATGTACAAATACAAATACGAATACAAACATTTTATTATTTTACAAAACCTACGTTTTTAGAAAGTATGTGCCTCAAAATAATTACTGTATTACTTAATTTTCAAGGTATAGTTACCAAGTGATGTTGTCTCTTTTTCACTAAGGAGATAAATAGACACTGTATGATAATATGTTAATTCCAAGAATACGTTTGATCCTGTCAGATCGCCGTTAATAAAATAAGGACTTGCTGCTTCCAGTTCCAGTTGCCAGAAAAGTGGAAAGGAAATATCACCAATTAAGATGTTCGCTAATATTCTTTAACAAATTTTGCACAAATATCTTTAGTACCCTTCTTCTTACATAGTAACCAATAATAATAGCCAACATTAATAATAATAATAAGCGATCTAGATCTGTTTTTTGATGATGAGCCCATAATGTAGCTTTTTAAGTTATAATATAACGTAATTTATTTTATGTTAGTGAATTGTACAATTTCCTTGGTCGAAAAACTCAAACGTTTCCTTGGACCTATAAAATTATATACCTATAAAATATTATATTTTAATTTTGGTTGACATAAATAATAATATATACAATCAATTAGCCGATTATAAATGCTTTTATACAATTATTCACAGGTTTACTTACAAAAATTACAGGATCCGATGTACAAATACAAATACGAATACAAACATTTTATTATTTTACAAAACCTACGTTTTTAGAAAGTGTGTGCCTCAAAATAATTACTGTATTACTTAATTTTCAAGGTATAGTTACCAAGTGATGTTGTCTCTTTTTCACTAAGGAGATAAATAAACACTGTATGATAATATGTTAATTCCAAGAATACGTTTGATCCCGTCAGATCGCCGTTAATAAAATAAGGACCTGCTACTTCCAGTTCCAGTTACCAGAAAAGTGGAAAGGAAATAACACCAATTAAGATGTTGGCTAATATTCTTTAATACATTTTGCACAAATATCTTTAGTACCCTTCTTCTTCCATAGTAACCAATAATAATAGCCAATAATAATAATAATAATAAGCGATCTAGATCTGTTTTTTGATGATGAGCCCATAATGTAGCTTTTTAAGTTATAATATAACGTAATTTATTTTATGTTAGTGAATTGTACAATTTCCTTGGTCGAAAAACTCAAACGTTTCCTTGGACCTATAAAATTATATACCTATAAAATATTATATTTTATTTTTGCTTGACATAAATAATAAAATATACAATCAATTAACCGATTATAAATGCTTTTATAAAGTTATTCACAGGTTTACTCACAAAAATTACAGGATCCGATGTACAAATACAAATACGAATACAAACATTTTATTATTTTACAAAACCTACGTTTTTAGAAAGTATGTGCCTCAAAATAATTACTGTATTACTTAATTTTCAAGGTATAGTTACCAAGTGATGTTGTCTCTTTTTCACTAAGGAGATAAATAAACACTGTATGATAATATGTTAATTCCAAGAATACGTTTGATCCCGTCAGATCGCCGTTAATAAAATAAGGACCTGCTACTTCCAGTTCCAGTTACCAGAAAAGTGGAAAGGAAATAACACCAATTAAGATGTTGGCTAATATTCTTTAATACATTTTGCACAAATATCTTTAGTACCCTTCTTCTTCCATAGTAACCAATAATAATAGCCAATAATAATAATAATAAGCGATCTAGATCTGTGTTTTGATGATGAACTCATAATGTAGCTTTTTAGGTTATAACATAACGTAATTTATTTTATGTTAATGAATTGTACAATTTCGTTGGTCGAAAAACTCAAACATTTCCCTACACCTATAAAATTATATACCTATAAAATATTATATTTTAATTTTGCTTAACATAAATAATAAAATATACAATCAATTAACAGATTATAAATGCTTTTATAAAATTATTCACAGGTTTACTCACAAAAATTACACGATCCGATGTACAAATACAAATACGAATACTAACATTTTATTATTTTACAAAACCTACGTTTTTAGAAAGTGTGTGCCTCAAAATAATTACTGTATTACTTAATTTTCAAGGTATAGTTACCAAGTGCTGTTGTCTCTTTTTCACTAAGGAGATAAATAAACACTGTATGATAATATGTTAATTCCAAGAATACGTTTGATCCTGTCAGATCGCCGTTAATAAAATAAGGACTTGCTGCTTCCAGTTCCAGTTGCCAGAAAAGTGGAAAGGAAATATCACCAATTAAGATGTTCGCTAATATTCTTTAACAAATTTTGCACAAATATCTTTAGTACCCTTCTTCTTACATAGTAACCAATAATAATAGCCAACATTAATAATAATAATAAGCGATCTAGATCTGTGTTTTGATGATGAGCTCATAATGTAGCTTTTTAAGTTATAACATAACGTAATTTATTTTATGTTAATGAATTGTACAATTTCGTTGGTCGAAAAACTCAAATGTTTCCTTGGACCTATAAAATTATATACCTATAAAATATTATATTTTAATTTTGGTTGACATAAATAATAATATATACAATCAATTAGCCGATTATAAATGCTTTTATACAATTATTCACAGGTTTACTTACAAAAATTACAGGATCCGATGTACAAATACAAATACGAATACAAACGTTTTATTATTTTACAAAACCTACGTTTTTAGAAAGTGTGTGCCTCAAAATAATTACTGTATTACTTAATTTTCAAGGTATAGTTACCAAGTGCTATTGTCTCTTTTTCACTAAGGAGATAAATAAACACTGTATGATAATATGTTAATTCCAAGAATACGTTTGATCCTGTCAGATCGCCGTTAATAAAATAAGGACTTGCTGCTTCCAGTTCCAGTTGCCAGAAAAGTGGAAAGGAAATATCACCAATTAAGATGTTCGCTAATATTCTTTAACAAATTTTGCACAAATATCTTTAGTACCCTTCTTCTTACATAGTAACCAATAATAATAGCCAACATTAATAATAATAATAAGCGATCTAGATCTGTGTTTTGATGATGAGCTCATAATGTAGCTTTTTAAGTTACAACATAACGTAATTTATTTTATGTTAGTGAATTGTACAATTTCTTTGGTCGAAAAACTCAAACGTTCCCTTGGACCTATAAAAATCTAGGTTAAATTCAAACCAGGCCGAAGTCACAAAACAAATTAACGTCAGTACTAACTGCGTACTTTTAATCAAAGGCCGAACGTATTCACGTTGAAAGTTCACAGAGAGCAAAGAAAGCAAAAAGTGGCCGTTATTTTTTCGTTCTCCCGACCGAAAAAGTGTATATTTTACATTTTTTATTACACCTCCGCTGTTCCCCGAACATAAAAATTCATATAAACGATACCAGTTTAACGTAACAAAACAATTTATGCCTGTTGGTATTTTTGTCGTTCTTTCTCTCCTTCTCTCGACGCCTCACCACCGTCACCCCGCCTTGCTGAAAGTAGAAAGTATATTCTTTTTTATTATTTCACTTTTAAGAGGAATTGCATTGCGTATATATATAAACGCGTTCCCTCTCCGCGGGCTCCTGCCGGTTTGCAGAGACCGTTTGTCGCTGTGGAATTCCTTACGTAAGAAAAATATTCGACATTTTTATGCTTAAGACATTTTTTTTTATCTGGTATACAAGTCTTGTGTCACTCACGCTAGGTATTGATTGATGGTGATGATTTTTTTGTTGCAGTTACTTAAAGTTGTGTACTTATATAAGAAATATTGTTAACCATTACTTAGACCTTAATAAAATTAATTTTAACAATACAATTGAACCGACTTCATAATATAAATAAGAAACTCACTAAAAATTAAAAATCCCACTTGGTGGCGCAGTGGTAAAGGCAATAGGACGGTCCTCCTACTTGTTGGTCACTCGCCAGTCGGTAGGCTTAATGCCGAGGACCGTGGTTCGCAGCCCACGTTAAGTAATAGGTCCAGTCCAGATAAATCCGTAGTTGGTAAAAGGAGACTTTATAATATGTAAAACAATAATCAAACTTGGATTTTTGATACAAAAAAAAACGTTTTAAAATAAAATATGTACATAACAATCTTTCTAATAACTAAATAAAAATAAACAAAAACTTTATATAATAAATATAACCTATATAATCACAATTTAGCTTAATACCTACCTAAACCTATTTATCTATTTACAATATGATTTTAACTACTGTATGTGTATATAGTAGAATATAAAATACGTGTGGTAGATAAGTGAAATCAGGTTTTTGTTTATTTTTATTTAGTTATTACAACGGTTACTATGTACATATTTTATTTTTAAAACTTTTTTTTGTCTTAAAAATCTAAGTTTGATAATAAAATATTTAATTTAGTGTGAGTTCCTTATTTAGTTTTTGAGGTCGGTTAAATTTTTTTGTTATAAATATTTTTTTCTCTTTGTACTATTAGATATTTACTCAATATTTTACGCAGTTTAGTTTATTTAATATTACAAGGGGTAGGCCAAGTAAAGGTGTTTTTAGTATTTAGTACTCTTCACTACACAACTGCACGGTATGACACGTCCTAGTTCAGTGTCATCTAAGAGCAGCACTTTAGTGTTTACATGGGAAAACAGAACTTCCTCATGTCTCTTAATTCGAATCTCTTTATGTATTCTATAATATTTTTAACGAGGTTTTGCATAAAGATTCATCCCAGCTTACCCATTGTTACTGAATAGAATAGTAATCTTCTTTTTTCAAAAGACTGGAGGCTTGCTTAACCTATATTTTTTCTGAGTAGTTTCTTCTTTCTGATGATCAAGAGTCCTTGTACTTCTTCGGCGACAGTTCCATGTTTATTTTAATATTTACTGATACAACAGCAATTAAATATGAACGGATAATTTAAATTTTCTTCTAAATAACAGACATATGTCTTCGTAATTTAATTCGAGTTCTTTTTCTTTCTTTTCTAGTTGATATACTCTTTTTAACGAGGTTTTACATGAAGATTCATCTCAGCTTACCCATTCTTACTGAATAGAATAATAATATTCTTTTTTTCAAAAGACTGGAGGGTTGCTTAACCTATATTTTGTCTGAGTAGTTTGTTCTTTCTGGCAGTCCTTCTACTTCTTCGACGGTATTAGCATGTAAATTTTAATATTTGCTGATTCTAAATAATAATAGACACATTTCATCGTAATTTAATTGGAATTCTTTTCCTTTCTTTTATTTTTCATATACTCTTTTTAACAAGATTTTACATAAAGATTTTTCCTAATATACCTATTGTTACTGTATGGGATAATATTCTTCTTATTCTTCTTCTTTTCGAATTTCTGAAGGCTCGTTTAACCCAAATTTTGTCTAAGTAGTTTGTTCTTCTTGTGACGCTGATAATCAGCAGTCCTTCTACTTCTTCGGCAATAGCTCCATGTAGTTCTATTTCCCCTGTTATCATTTTTCCTATTCTAATTGTGAGATGGTTCCCAGTGTTCTCACATGAGTTTTATTGTCCATGTCTGGGATCTTATTTATATTATTACTTGCGTGAGGCAGTTTTATGGTTGCTTCTTTGCTGTTGTATCTAATGGCAAGTATCGTAGTATCATCAGCGAATGTAGCCATAGTAATAATCTCTATTTCTTGTATATAACATGTATAGAGTCTATATTACTACCTTTGCTGCATAACTGTTTCTTTCATTGCTGAAGAAGCTTGTTCTTATTTAACTGTAAACATATTGGCTGAGATGTGGGATTTAAGAATAAAAAAAAATTATGGTGTTTGTTCAGCCTCTTATGCCAGACTTTATCGAAGTCTTGCGCTATGTCCAAGAATCTATCTGAGCAAATTTTAAAGCAATGGCTGCCATAATTTTGTGCTGTTTTCTTCTTCTCTCATCTCACGACCGCCACCCTGCCTTTCTGAGAAGAAAGTATCTCCTTTTTATTATTTCACTTTTAAGAAGAATTGCATTGTGTATGCATATGCCTCCCCTCTCCTCGGTCTCCCGCTGTTTGCAGAGACCGTTTTTCGCTGTGGAATTCCCTTCGTAAGAAAAATATTCGGGTTTTTTTTATGCTCAAGACAGATTTTTTGGGCGGTATGCGTATAATTTCGTTGGAAGTACACGCAATGGTCTGTTATTTTTGCCGGAATAATGGACGCGACCTCGACAAGAAATACCTCGGATATTCTCGATAATTTTTCTCTGGGGGGTGGGGGGTTAGTTACACGAAAAACCGTGCTAATTCTAGGGAATTAATGAGAGCGTAAAATGATCTTGTTTCGATTTCGACAAATTTGTGTACCTTTTAGATTAATATCGTTGTTATATTTTTGTAGCATTTAATTTACAGTTGGTAAAAGAACCCGTATGAGCTTTTTTAAACGGATATTCTGGTTTATAGGCTTAACGTTTATACTTTTTTTGGTATATACTTTAATATCTCCAATTTCCCTCCTAACAAGGTTTTATCTGGTGTGGACCTGCTGTTTTATATGGGCTTCGAACCACGGTCCTTGGCATTAAGTCAGACTGGCTAGATACATACATAGAGACCATTCCAAAAGACATCCCGGTTTTACCCAGCTTGGTTACTGGCGTGATTTGGATAGTTATTCCTTGTTGTATTTTCTACTTTTCACAATTAGAATCACAAAGATAAGTTACATCCATGCCCCTGCAGGATTCTTCTTTTATTCTTTATTATAGCTCTGTAAAAATTTATCTGTTAATGCAAATATCAGGTTGTGTACCATTTTATGCTCAGCAATGCAATATAAGGTTTTACTTTGTGTAGACCTAAAACTTTTAGAAAGTAATGATAAAAATATATGATTATCTTGCAGATTTTATTAATATGTCTAAAAGTTAAAAAATAATAGTTAAAATATCCGTTAATAGTTTTGGGTAATTAATTTTGATTGTTTAGTTACTTTTTAAATACAATTTTGCTTACAACTTACAAACCATTCGTCCTGCTACAAAAATAATGTTATTTTCGATTTTCTCATCACAATGTTCATATAATATGACAGTTTCGACTCATTTGGAAGTCTAGAATTTTTTGACAATTTTTCCATATATATACTCAGGAAAAATTGCAATTTTTGTCCATTTTCAAACTTTTCCTCATATCTCTGACAAAAATAACGATACATAGTTCAAAATATCACTGCTAATGTAAAATTGGATGCCAAATATGATAGTAGCATTAGTTTTGAATAAATATGAATACTTTAGGAAATATAGCTTAAAAGTTGTTTTAGCTGAAAAAATTTTAAAATCGACCTTTGCTCGTATTTCAAAATAATTTTGATATACACCAAAAATAATAGTTTCTATGTTTTTTTTACCATTATATTTACTAAATATGAAAAATCTAGACCATTTGGGGACTTAAGATTTTTTGGGATTTATTTTCCAAAGAAATGTTAAAAGATTAAATTTCTCTCAAAATTCAGCAAAGATATCTCAGAAAAAACAAAGCTACGCCAGTAAAACTAGCTGTTTGATAGACTGATATCAAAATTATTTGTGAATTTAAAGTTTATAGAGGCTATTGATAATAAATAAGTTTAGTAATACATAGAATTGATTATATTTTTCTTATATCATTTTATAAAAGTGTCGAATAGCATAATGTAAATGAATTAAACTATCTGCATTTTTATGGAGTGTATTCTAAAATATGTTCTGCATATATCTAAAACTTTTAGAAAATAACAATTGAAATAACTATTCAGCTATAAATAGTTTTTAGTATATTTTCTATTATAATTTTTTACAACTCTGGAAATGTCTATGATATTTTTACCAGAATAACGATATTTATGTAAAATCTATTGCATATATTGTATAAATATAGTTTAGAAATATTAATATTAAGTTTTAAAATATTAGGATAAAAAAATCAGTTCAGATATTTAGAGTTTTGGGTAGATGTTTTAATTTTTTTCTATAATTCTGGAATACTCTATGCTACATCGATAGAAGTGTCAGTATTTAACTATAATTTAATGCAGTATAAGGTGGCATAGTTACATTCAGTGGGTATTTAATAGATCTAGAGTACAGTGATAAAATATCTGTTTACCTATACATTGTTTTAGACAATTTTGTTTTATTTTCAATAACAGCCCATAATTTCTAGTTGAAAATAAGAGCATTTATTCAGAATATCATACTTAGTAAGACTTATTTATCTTTTTTAATCATTCTGAAAACTCGTATTGTGCAATTATAGCTTTCACTATTTTCTATATCAACAAAGCTGAACTATTTATCTTTTTTTTGAGAATTGTTTACTAAGTATTTCTTTATTTCCTTACAGAACATGGTCATCGTAAAATATAACATAATTAATAACCAATGTAACTTTATATTACACAAATTGGGAATTAACAAGGCAAAAGAAAAACTATCAGGTCCGTATAGCATTGGTTCGAGGCCTGTATCGATTTCACGGTTAATATTGTTTCTCTATTCGTGGGAAACGCCGAACGATATATCAGAAAGACCCGTAACACCCACCTAGTCATTGGTAACATGCAACACCTTTAATATTCTGACTCACCCCCCTCCGCCGACCGCCAGATCGTGCGGGGGACCGCGAGGGGTGACTCACTGTCACCGTTCCGTTGTTTTATCCCCTTTTATTATTCCTGGTAATCATTACTCATACCAATTTGGGTGTGCATATGATGGCAAATGAAGATAACACGTCATAATGGCGGGAAAATTTCAAATCACTCGAGATTTGTACATATACAGATGTTTACATGGCCAAAAATCCTTTTTTTTTTGGCTTTTTATTGACGTTTAACAATATAATTTAATTAGTCTTTCTTGCCAAGGGTAACCTAAAGTTCCAGCTTGAAATATTTTGGTCTATACACAGATTGAAATAACAAATCTGCCTTAAATAAAAGCGATGTAGTTTTTTTTTATTCAACATAATTCCCTTCAAGGTTGATACACTGATTATAGCGACCGTTCGAAGTCCAATTCATGGATTTTTGGCATCGTTTTCACTGACTTGTGACACGGTGCATTGTCTTGGTGAAGCGGCTCTTTCTTTTTTCCCAAATGCGGCCGTTTACGGCGATTTCGTCCTTCAAGCGGTCTAATAACACTATGTAATAGTCGCTGTTGATGGTCCTTCCATTTTCAAGGTAGTCAGTGAAGATTGTTCCATGAGCATCCCAAAATATAGACGTCATAACCTTGTCAGCCAAGTATTGCGTTTTCCCAGGCTTTGGAGCGGGTTCATCGTATGCAGTCCATTCGGATGACTTTGGAGTGAAATGAGAAAGCCATGTTTCATCCATTTCCACATATCGATGCAAAAACTCGAGTTTATTACGCTTGATCATCTTCAAACACTGCTCCGAATCATCAACTCGTCGTTGTTTTTGGTCAAAAGGGAGCTCGTGCGGCACTCACTTTGCACAGAGCTATTTCATACCCAAATATTCGTGAATGATATGATGTACACGTTAAGTTGATATCTTTAGAGTGTCTAATATTTCGTTCAATTTCAACGGTTTATATAATTTTTTAAATAATTTAATTTTTAATAATTTTTACGATTATTCATTCATTCAAATCATGTTGTGGATTTTTTAAATGTTTTCGTCGGTAACAACCACTTTTGGACGTCCACTGCCTTCACTGACTTTCGGTGCTAATTTCACCACCTCTAAACTTAGCATCCCAATCCTTGATGGTTGATTTTCCTGGGACAGTATCCGGAAACTCGGCATCAAGAGAAATTTTTGTTTCAACTGTATTTTTCCCTTCAAAAAGCACTATTTTATCAGCATGCGAAATTCCTTTTTATCCATTTTTTCACATTAACAAGAGTTGCTTCACTCAAAATGCTATGATTCACAAACTAATAATCCGACAGCTGTCAAATTTATACATGCATCTTTTGAGTAGCTAATTCTAGTAGCGCCATCTATGTATCAGGCCGGGAAATTTTCAATTTACCTGTTATGCGTCAATGAGAAGCATATCCCAAAGTTTCCTATGGATACTGTCCATTCAGCAGTTATTTCTGAAATAATTGTATTAAATTATATTTATATTGAAAAACCGGTTTTATACGTTTAATAAATTTAATGTTGAATAAAACTAACATCAAGGTATATAGACATATTCTTTTAGGTTAATTTTTGCATACTGATTAGATATTTTAATGAGAATAAAATCACCAAAAAAATATTATCTATTTTTGAAACGAATTTATAAAATGCAATAGGCAATATATTATATATCTTGATGACGTGAATTCACTGTTATTTTGGACAGACTATAGAAATAACTTAAAAATGCTCAAAAATATTTTCGGTTGCAGACCTGTTCCATCAGCAAAGTATTAAAATATGTTGGAGATGTAGAAACATCACCCAAAATAAACCAACAAAATGGCCATCCCTCTTCTCGATATAAACCCAGTTAATGTTAGTTTGATATTAAACATGTCTCGTTAAATTGCGTACCCTGTAGGAACGTTTCGCGTCCACCATTAAACAACCAATAAGTATACGTTCTTGTCGCACCAGACAAACGAAAAGTGTATGTAAATATGGCGTTTATTTACATTTTTCTCCAGTTACGTCCCCATTAGCTTTGTTTGCTTCGCTACCCTCTCGCTTCTAGTCTAGTTTATTTTTAATGGCGAGCACTTCCACCGTGGAGGATTCCGTGGATTCGGCACCGTCCATTTTCTCACGCCCTACGAGCACGGGAACGTTTCCAGAAGTCTTTCGCTAAATGGATGCTGTGTATGGGGTTTTGCTAACCTACGAATCGACCCTTTGTTTTTCGATGGGCCTGTAAACTTATTTATGATCTCTATTAATTTTTTTCATCGAAAAATTACAACTAGATATTACTCAAATTGATTGTACCTCAAAAGAGCGCGAGGAGCCAGAAGTCAGAGAGAACCAAATCTGGAGAATAAGCTGGATATTGAAATACTTTATGTTTTAATTCAATTGTTTCGGCAATAGTTTTTCAGTATCTTTGAATATTACTTTTCCTGGGTTAGATGGATCTTCTTTTTGTTAAATTTGTTTTAACAGTGATGATGAGCAATATTTCGTTTGTATCCCAACAAATATTTGCCTAGTATGGATTTTCTAAATTGAATTCCTTTTGATTGAAGTATAATTCCTATTGAACTCTGTTTTATTCACGATTGTAATTTTTATGCTAACTTTCTCAATAATAGTTTGATGTTAAATTTGATACCTGAAGTTTCATCGAATAGATACCATGTTCAGTCAAAGTTTTTCTCTAATGTGTTCAAAATTAAATGATGTTTATTAAGGTGAAAGTGTTTTAATGTATTCCTTATGCAATTATTATTCATCTAACAGGCTTGGCATTTCTATGGTTAAGTTAGTGTAACATATAGTGTCCGTAGTAGAGATATACTTAATGACTATTTAATTGATTACTCTGAACTTCATATTTTACGGATACCAAGTCAACACAAATACAAATTTTTATACTACAAATTTCCATATTAATACGTAACTTCATTTGTATTTGGGACGTCATAAAGATGACATCATTATTGACAGAGCTACGTAATATCTAGTTTGTACTAATATTCTAATAATAACATAGCTATAAAAATTGTATTTTATTCCAACTGTTAACTTACTAGTTACGGTGGTTTTACTGGATTAAGGTTTTATCTCCAGACAAAAAATATCAAGAAGAATTTCCAGTGCTAGTTTGACATTGCTTTTTTCATAACAAAAATACTATGAATGTCAAATGGCCATGATAAGTACAACGGATATTGTTCAACACGAATACCAACAATTATTAACTGCTATATTTAACTGAACTAAAATAGCTTCGTATATATAACGATGATATTGAAAGCTGTGTTTTTCAAAAATCAGCAGATGGATTTTTATGGAAAACAAACAATTTTTCACAGTAATAGCACGTTTACACTTTTGCATCATAATTTGATTCTCTACGAGCAGTACTTTACAGGGCCAAAAAAGACGCTTTAATTTTAGTTAACAATCGATCAAGTAAATCGTCACTAGAGTAAGCAACAGTAAGCAATTTAAAAAAAATCGAAAAAATCTTGGAGTTTTTGTAATTAGTTTGTATATTTAATACCACAGTTATATCATAAATAATTTGTATATCCCGTTCAAAATTACACAAAAACGTGTAGCGTATAAGTTCCGTAAAAAAACATGAATGCAAAATTAAAATAGGATCATTATTAACAAAATAATCTGTAAGATGAGCAAATTGTTACCGCGTAACTATTGTCA
The DNA here is from genome assembly GCF_030347505.1 of Rhynchophorus ferrugineus. Taxonomy (NCBI): domain Eukaryota; kingdom Metazoa; phylum Arthropoda; class Insecta; order Coleoptera; family Curculionidae; genus Rhynchophorus; species Rhynchophorus ferrugineus. The sequence continues at coordinate 17,129,106 of NW_027472587.1, forward strand.
ATTGCTGGAGTCATATTTATTCGGAAGAAAATTTAGAGTATCGCACGAAATGGCGTTCTCGACATTTAAAAATATCTCGGCTGGAGTTCCACAAGGTAGCGTCTTAGGACCTCTCCTGTATCTGCTCTACATTGCTGACATTCCAACAACAAAAGAAACACTTCTTGGAACCTTTGCTGATGACACAGTTATTATGGCAAAAGATATATCTCTGCCTAGGGCAATAGAAAAAGTGCAAGTGGCAGTCAACAAAATCTACAAATGGACAAAAGATTGGAAAATTCAACTTAATAGCTCCAAATCTGTCCACGTTAATTTTGCATTAAGGAGAAATAATAAAAACTTAATTATATCATTCAATGGATGCCCGATTCCTCAAGCAGAATCAGCAAAATACCTTGGAATCCATCTTGACGGTAGATTAAATTGGAAACATCACATTAGACAAAAAGCAAAACACATTAGAACCAAAATAAAACAACTATACTGGTTAGTCGGAAGATACTCTCAACTTGATCTAAAATCAAAGAGGTTGATCTATAATATAATTATAAAGCCAATTTGGACCTATGGGGTGCAAATATGGGGTTGCACTAAAAATGCAAATCAGTTAGTCATACAGCGCTGTCAAAACAAGATTCTTCGATTGATTACCAATGCCTATCGCTATGTAACCAATGAAGAACTGCACGATGACCTGGAAATCAAATGGATTTGCGAAGTTGTGCAAGATTTCGCCTTGAAACACGAAAGAAGATTACTAAATCATTCTGGAAGAATACAACTGCTGGACAGCGCACAGGATGACAGGAGATTGAAACGAACAAAACCATACGAACTTGTGTGAACATTTAGTGTGTATTATTAGTGTAAACTATAGCTATAAGTTAATAATTAATAAATAATTATAATTTTATAATTGGAATTCATACTGATGTATTTTCTCGTACTCGTCTTGCTTGTTAGTTAATCCAAGCACATAAGAAAAGTAGTAATAAATTAATTGTAATAATAATAATAATTAAGATTGTACTAAGCGTATCTAATAAAGATGTTATAAAAAAAATTATTAACAAAAAATTTATGAAAAACTAAAATGGATTCACTTGGTTTTGCATTTAAAATAATTACAGTTCAATTTTACATTATGTAGGATTACTATTTGGGGATTTCGACGGTTAGTGTTTGTTTCAGCAGCTTATTAAATATTATATTGAAACAATATTGATATCATTGATAAATAATACGCTATATTGGAATACGATTTTTAATGTCAACGATGTATTTACTTTTACTGATTATTCATAGTATTTGTTAAACATATTAATTAAATATATGGTCACGATTTTATTATATCGAACAAACTGCCACATTTATTTGTATGGCTAAATAGATGCACGTGAATACAATTTGTTAATTAAGAATTATTTAAACTTCTGTTATTGTTTTATTAGCTATATCTGACGCGAATACTATTTCTATTAAAAAAAGGTTTGGATATGATTTTTTTTATTATTTAATTAATATATTTTTACTGTCGTTTCCGTCTAACCTACAATTTGTCTTTATGATAACTTAAATCTCGGTATATAACTAGGAGGATCCCATGTCACTGCTGAATTTTTTAATATATGCACTACACTACACAACATTACACAAGATCAGAAGGTTTGATTCTTTTGAGCCTGTCCTGTTCTGGTGGTATCCAAAAGTTGCAATATTTCAATATTCCTATGAGAATGGAGTATTTCCTCATGCCCCCTTGCAATTCTCTTGATTCCTTGACTGACTGTGGGTATCTGAAGGTCTCGATGTAGGTAATCAGTCCTATAGTATTTGGGTGTACCTATAATAGCTCTCAGGACTTTGTTCTGAAAAATTTTTATTTTATTTATGTTACTCTTTGCAGAACATCCCTATAATTAACTCTGTATGTCCGTATAGGTTTCAGTATTTGTTTATATAATAGCAATTTATTATGAACTAATAATTTTCAATTAGCCAGTACATTTTCCTATATTTTAATTCCAGTGCTTTTCTTTTCTTCTTTATATGTTACTTCCAGCGAAGTTTTGCATCGATATTCATTCCGAGATATTTAGCGTTGTTGCTATATGGAATGACAGTATTATTTGATGTTATTGGTCCTTTTACGGTCTGTTTATGGGTGAACTGCACATGTACAGATTTACTTTCATTAATTCTTATTTTCCAAGCTTGTGTCCAATTATTTATATTGTCACTTGCTTTTTGTATTTTTCGTGATGCTTCTTCACTATTGCGTCCGACAGCTATAATCGTACTATCATCAGCAAATGTAGCCATCGTAATATTTTCCATTTGTGGTATATCACAAGTGTAGAGGAGATAAAGCATTGGTCCCAGTACCCTTCCTTGTGGTATACCTGCTTTAGCTTTTTTGTTTTAGAGTAAGTTTCTTCTTGTTTGACTCTAAACATTCTGGTCGTAATATATGATTTTAATAGTTTGGTGTGTTGTGTTGGTAAAATTTTCTCTAGTTTATGAACAAGGCCTTCATGCCAAACCTTATCGAAGGCTTACGCTACATCTAAGAATACAGCTGAGCATACATTTTTACTTTCGTAGGCTTTTTCAATAACATCTGTTATTCTGTGCACCTGATCATTTGTTGAGTGTTTGTTAATAAACCCAAACTGGTGTGTAGGTATTAGGTTTTTTCTCTCTATGATCGGTTTTATTCTTTTCAATAGGAGTTTGTCAAAAACCTTATATATTACTTTCAGTAGTGATATAGGTCTATAGGCTTTTATTTCGTTTGCTGGCTTCCCAGGTTTTGGGATCATTATAATTTTTGCCATCTTCCAAATGTCTGGGACATGTTTTAATATAAATGCTGTATTGATCAAGTTGGTGAGTTTTATAATTCCCTTTCTTGGTATTTTTTGCAGTAGTTTTCCTGTTATTAAATCGTAGCCTGGTGATTTCCTGGGGTTAATGTCAGTTTTAATCACTTTGGTTAACTCTTTCGGCGTGACTCAATCTCAATCATCGAATTTTCAGTTTCTTCCGGCAAATTATATTCAATAATAGTTTCGTCTAGTTTGAAAGTTTTTTCGAGATATTCAGAAAAAGCTTCTGCTTTTTGGTGATTGTCACGTGCTCAATTCCAACATTGGTCTCTTATAAGTGGGCTTATAAGTGTACACATAAGCGCTTTAGATATTTTGTAACTATCCAGAGTGAGTAGTAAGTTTGTTTATCATCTGTTAAATTTCTCAGATAGTTATTTATGGTTTTGCTTTTAAATTCCAATATTTCGCTTTTCAGTCTTTGGGTTATATTATTTAAATAAACAATTTTTATTTTCAGGTGTTCTGTTTTGTTGCCATTTTTTCGTAATTTACGTTTTTCAGCTACAATTTGCTTCACTTCTTTTGGATAACTAATTCGTTTAGTTGTACTCTTAATTTCTGGAGTGTTACTTCAAACAGCTTGTTGAATATCTTCTACGAATTTTTTTGCTTCAAAATGTAATTGTTCAGTTGTCTTTATGGGTAGATTTAGTTAAGTTCATTTGGAGATGATTTAAACTAGACATTTTTGTTCATATACTTATTTCTTTGATAACAATCGTTACAAAATAATTTATATCTAGTAACCCCATCTTAGTCTCTGGTGTAATAATGTGTATGTGGCTACAATGCTGTTTTTCTTTAGATGTACCTCACGCCATTGCGCAAAATCAAATGGTTTGATTCTTTTGAGTCTGTATCGTGTTCTAGTGTTATGAAGGAGTTGTAATATTTCGATATTGACTTGATAATAGAGTCTATCCTCATGGCTTCTTGTGATTCTGTTGATTTTCTAGGTAACAGTCGATATATGAAGGTCTCGGTTTAAGTAATATGCACTGTAGTATGTGGGTGCATCTACAATAGTTCTCACGGCTTTGTTCTGGAACATTTGTATTGTATTCACATTAGTTTTCGGAACATTTCCATACTAGAATTCTGTATGTCTATCAGGTTTCTATTTCGATTTCCGCCCCATTTCAAAATGACTAATATAGTAGGGCAAAAATAACAATACTGTGGATGATAAATAGTAAAGCATTTATCACTATTTTTATGGCAATAATAGGTAATTTTTGTGATTGACTTTTTCGTTTGCCCTAACACTTTCGATATTTGTTCAAACCTTTTGATTGTATTTTATTTAAAAGGGGTCTGGTTTTTAGTTATGTTATGGATTAGTTTTTTATGATTAGGTATACGTTTAGTTTTATTTAATATTTATGGTTATTGCACATCTTTACTTTTTAGCTTTTGTTTAAGCTCTATTGTATTATCTATATTTATTATAGTATGTTGTTTAAAAATAGCAATTAACATATTATTAATATACGATAACATATCCGGGGGTCATTGTTCCATTACTTCGTTGTAACGTAATAGTATTGAGCGATTGTTTCTTTCCATTTCTTTTTTAAAATCCGTACGAGAAAGAAAATGTACCCCCCGTACATTTATAGTGGAAAAAATAATTACATTATAATTAAAGATAACAACCAATCACATTTATTATATTATGCCTTCATTGCTTTGAAAATATTAAAATTAAAAACGATGAAACGTATTTGGAATAATTACTCAATTCCTTTTTCATAAACTCAACAAACACTCAAATTAATGTTAATAATTTACACTGCCAATTGCCCATTTAAAATGATTCCAAATAAACTAATCCAAGCAACTAACTCCGTCCTTTCCTCTCTCATAATGTATACAGGAAAGCATTTGTACTTCTTCATCTGACATCACGAGCGGAAAAAATAGTCGAACCGTGAATTTGACTGAAAATAGTAATTACTATTTTCAGTCGCTAGTTTTTTGACTATCGACTGTTTCGACTATTTTCAGTCGATAGTTCCCAGCTCTAGTTTTAAGTTTTTGCGTTCAGCAGGTGAAACTTGACCAAAAAATATATGTTGGTGATATGAAGCTATTCATTATTTTTGTCATTTTTGCTGTTGTTTTGTGTCATGCCCATTGTTCAGAAGGAAAATTGTACGACATATACAGCATAGTAGCGAAAACTGAAAGCCAACCCATTTAAGCTTTGGGATCGATCCGGCAGAGGCCAACACATAACAATATCATCCGAATATTTCTCACGTTTTACCGACGAATTCTAATGTAAGGGAGGCCTAGAACAATCCCGAAACTTTATCAATACCGAGCGATAAATAATATCCCGCGGGACCGTGGCGGCTGGAGTGTAAAATTCCTGAAATTTGTTCCCGGCAAATGTACACTGGTTGTGTTCCAGTTGCGAGATCTTCGGGTGTTCAGCCCCTCCCCCTCCCCCTCCCTCGCCACTCATTAAGGCGTTAAAGGCGACGCGACAATTCTTGCCGAACTAAACTTGCCGAGGACCAAAGGTTTTGCCACGGGGAAAACTTTTTTACAATGGCTCTCACCTGATGGTTTCGTTGGAGGTGAGGGGATGGGGTCGGGTCGGTGCCTGGATGCCAACAGTTCAGATACGGTGATAAGGTGGTAGAAAATAATTTAGTTCAGCTGATATGGTTCACTAATCATTATCTGAGCTTCTATGTTTCGAAAGCAATAGGGTAAAAGTGAAATATCAACTTGGGTCTGCAATATATCGTTAAGGAAACATGGAGAAAAATACAAATTCCCTTATAATTGACTCCTAATATATTCTAATTAATATATATAACGATTAATCTATTACATTCTATAATATTATTTTTATTATCAACCAGATAATTTAACCATAAGAAACTATCTGTAGGAATGTTCGGTTGGTCCGAACACTTACTACTATTTTGTGAAAGGAATTTGCAGGAGAACTAAAAACACTGGTTGAATAAATACTTATATCGATTCTAATTAATACATGTGGTCGACGGGATGACGGAAAGGATATTAGCTTAGGTAAGAGAACTAGCGCTGTGGAAGTGACACTGTTACAAGGGAGTAGGAAAAGAAAAGAGAGCGAGAGGTTTTTTTTTCTTATTCCGTGATGACCAGATAGAACCAAATGCTCTTTTGCTGATGTCGCTTCGTGTTCGGGATAGTGAGTGTTTTGCGGGCGACGGAGACCCTAGGTTGCGACTGGGATTGTCATAGTTGCTTTACTACCGAGGTTTGTGGGTGGGTAGAGAGTTAATGAAGGCGTTGTCCTGTTCTAAGGCGCCTATGGAGAACCCTACACTGAGCATGTTCGTGAAATTCTTCACAGACGGGATGCCTGATTCTAGGTGAGTGTTGACGTTCCTCATAAACCATGGGTCATTGAGTAACGCGCGGACTTTTTGGGCTTGGAAAACTTGGGGTAGTTTAAGTTGTCTCTCAGTGACCATTGGAATCTGCGGTCGAACTGGAGACCGAGGGAAATCAGCCATAGAGAGGTTGAATAGGATTGGGGCTAGAGGAGCACCTTGCGGGACTCCTGCGGAAATCTGTTTACGAAAGGAGACTGCGTCTCCGATTCTCACCTGAAAGGACCCACCGTCCAAGTACGAATCGATCAGGAAGATTATGTCATTCGGTAGACCAAGTTGTTTCGCTTTGAATATTAGACCATGGTGCCATATTTGATCGAAAGCTTTGAAGACATATAAAAAGATGGCTCCAGTTTTTCCCCTTTTCTTAACGCCTGGTGGATTGTTGCTGTGTCGCGGGTAGCTTGATGAAGGCTTGAATGTTTGGCACGGAAACGGAATAGGTCGGTCAGAATTATATGGTATGCGTCTGTAAAGTTGTTTAAAGCATAATATCATTTTTTCGGCAAGTTTGGAGAGAGCATCGTGGTGGTCTTTTATAGCCGGGAACCCCATGGTACCAATCCACCAGCGTTGCAAATCTTTGAGCTTGCTATAGGTGAATGCGTGGTGGCCTAAAGGGTGTAGTGGTCGATATACATCTATGAAATAAATGGCTGTCATTCATTACCATCTTTTATGTCCATATATCTCGTTCTTCCTTCGCTTTATTTTTTATTTTCCCTATTCCTCTGAGATTCCCTCATTAATATATATTGTTTATTTCGCTTTAGCTCGTTTATTTTTATTCTTCATGACAATAAGCAACTGTATTTTTCAAAATTTCGTTTTGCATTAGAACTTTAGAAAGTTTCCCAACGAGACATGTAGTATTTAATGAAATAAAAATAATTGAGTCAAATCAGCAAACTACTTGGAATATACCGACAGAGTTATTCCCCGGCCATTTTGTGACGAGACCAAATTGACGTGAATGACAATCATCAACGAGAGCAGGCGGCGTAAGTGGGCGCCGGGGTCGATAGAGGGCGCTGCCGGCCACTTGTCCGCCGCCGCGACTGATCAACAAGTCGCTAAACAAGTGTGGCTCATCCCACGGGCTCGACGGCACTGAATTTATGAAGGCCGCTTTCTGTTTCGAATAAAATCTTATTTTCCGCCACGGATTTATCGGATTTGCTTCTCGGCCTGGTTCTATCGGTCGACCCTCGAGCTACCCTCGCACAATACTGACCCGCCGCAACCTTTCTGGCTTTAACCGACGAGATCTTCGTCGAATTTGAAACGTTTCAACGCCCATTTAATCGTTTTGCTGGGTTGAGTACAATATTACCATAAAATGTGAGAAATTCAGATCATATCCTACCAGTAATCCGTAAAAGGTGACAAAATGGCACTACTAATTTGTAGTTATTATATTGTTTGATAGCTACTACACAACATATAAAAGAGAGGCAAAACAGGTAAATTGAAAAGTCCCCGGCACATGACACACATATGGCGCTACTAGAATTAAATCCATATGTTTTTTAGTTAGCCCTAAAACTCACAAGATGGGTGTCTAAATTTGACAGCTGTCGGATCATTAGTTTGCGAATTATAGCATATTGAGTGAAGCACCTTTTGTTAATGTGAAATAAATTGACAAAAAGGAATTTCGTGTGTTGATAAAATATTGATTTTTGAAGGGAAGAAATACAGTTGAAGCAAAAACTTGGCTTGATGCCGAGTTTTCGGATACTGCCATAGGAAAATCAACCATAAAGGATTGGTATGCTAAGTCTAGACGTGGTGAAATGAGCACCGACGAGATGTTGAATGACCGTAAATTGAAACTAAATGAAATAGTAAGCACTCCAAAGATATCAAGTGAATGTGTAGATCATATTATTCACGAATATTTGGCTATGAGAAAACTCTTTGCAAAGTAGGTGCCGCGCGAGCTCATTTTTGACCAAAAACAACGACGAGTTGATGATTCAAGATGATCAAGCGTAATAAACCCGAGTTTTTGCGTCGATCTGTGACAATGGATGAAACATGGGTCCATCATTTCACTTCGAATTCCAATAGACAGTAATTCGAGTAAACTGCACACGATGAACCCGCTCCAAAGCGTTGGAAAATGCCATAGTCGTCTAGCAAGGTTATTACGTCTATATTTTGGGATTCGCATGGAATAATTTTCATTGACTACCTTGATAAATGGAGGATCATCAGTAGCGAGTATTACATAGCGTTATTGGATCATGTGAAGGACGAAATTGCCGAAAAGCGGCCGTATTTGAAGAAAAAGTAATTGCTGTTTCACTAAGACAATGCGCCATGTCAAAAATCCATAAATTGGGCGTCGAATTGCTTCCTCATCCACCGTATTCTCCAGATCTGGCCCCCAGCGACTATTTCCTGTTCCGAGATCTCAAAAGAACGCTCGCTGGGAAGAAATTTTCGTCGAATGAAGAGGTGATCGACGAAACTGAGGCCTATTTTGAAGCAAATGACAAATCGTACTACAAAAATGGTATCGAAAATCACCCTTGAAGGGAATTATGTTGAATAAGAAAAATTAATTTTGCCAAAAAATGTGTTTTATTAGGGTAGGCCAGAAGCTTTTCAATTGACCTGTTATATTCCGTTCAATTAAACCGTTAACTCACGTCATCTAAATTGATGTCGTCCAAACATCGCAATGTTACTGCTTCAACTAAAGTTTTAGTTCATTTTATATTTACATTTAGCATCATGCCACCATATCAGTTGGAGTTCCGGGCGAGCTTTTTATGTACTGGAGGCCTAATCCAGCTAACTAACAATAGTATTTAAAAGAAATATGTTTTACTTTCATTATAGGTCATATATACCTTTTAGGCTTAGTTCTAATTTCCTTCGATACCGTGTTTTCTAAACAGTTAGTATTCTTTCACTCCTCACACATTTTAACCAAATGCTCATGTGTATTCTGAACAATTACACACACATCTGTGTACATTTACAAATTTCCTACAGTTGTAATATATTTATTACATACTTACTTTTAGTTGGTTCCACATTCAGCACTCTCCCTGAGATATTGTCAGCTTTTAATCATAACCCCAAATATCAATTTTAAAATTATGTTTTTCATGTATTCCCTATTTTACTATAATAAAAATATATTACTCTTTGTATTATTCCATATTTATATTTAAAACATAAAAGTAAAACACAAACAAAATAAAATAAATAAATCATATATATTTATAGTTAACGCTATGAAGTTACTATTACAATTCGGAAAATTATCTTACTTATTATACGTTTAATTTAAATATACTTTGTTGAATAATTAAATTTAATGGAAATTATATTTCATTAAACGCTATTTAAAAAGCTTAATGATTATTAGTTTGCGTATATTTTAATATGTTTTAATATACAGATATACGTTATTTTAATTAATATTATGTATCAAATACATTTGTGTTGAAAATATTGTTAAAACAAGTTTAAGTAACTTAACATATATTTCAATTATTCACTTTACTCTATTAAGTAAAAAATATGATAAACCCAACGAATCGAGGACAAATCTAGTTTTCTTTAATAATTTTCAATAGAAAATATCTAAAAGTTATATATAATTTGTAATATAAAAATATATAAAATTATATAAAGGCGAATAATAATCAAATTCTCGTTAAAATTGTAGTTAATTAGTTATTACCAACGAACACAAAGAACAATATATGTTACGAAATCTGTTTGTTTCCTTTTTAATCTCCTAATTTGGCTTATTACATTACCATTATTACGTCCAGTCATAAACAAATTAACTCCATTTTGCCAGTCCACTCATCTGTACACTCTCCACGGCCCCAAAAAATACACCTACGCGTATTCTGGCACCGGTCGCCCGGCCACATGGCGGTCAAATGCGAGTTAATGAGCTACCAACCGACCGTCCGCGTACATTTTTAATTATAATGTGTGAAATACTCTAAATTAACTCGGCGTCATGTGGCCGCGCGCCATTTTTCTTGTTGATATAACGCCGGGTCCGTTAATTGGCTCCAGTTTTTGGTATTGTTACAATTAACTGGCGAACGTTCCGCCAAAAAAATGGTTAATTAAGGTGGGTAAATGGACAGAAAAAATGTTTGAGCGACATTGCTTTATTAAAGCGTGTAATGTGGATGATTAAAAAGGACTCTCGTCCGTAAACTCAAGGAAGGATCAATAGAAAGAGAATTGTAATAAGCCCACTCACTATTTGTTGTGATGACATTATTTTCTCGCCGTTTAACCATCTGGTTTCTTAATAATAACATTCCAATTATATTTTAGTAAGGCAGATTAATGCTATACTGGCGGTACGCACCTTCAACATCATTTAATAATTGAGTTCCTCTATATTTCGGAATCAAATATACTCAAATAAAAACGTAAGCAGGCCAACAGATATAGGAAGGGATAAAAGGAACTATTATGCTTATTGTAACAATTGTAGTGAAAATTTAATTAAAAGATAATTGAAAAATAAAGATAATCATAGAGGCTCTACAGGAGATACAAGAAGGAGCTAAGAAACTTCTTGTTAAATTATCAATTTTCGTAAATACAGATATATAACGATAAAAGAATATAAAATATCATGTATGAGATGTCTACATCTTCGGACGATCAGTGAATGTACACTGTTGCCACAACATTCAGTTCAATAAAGTCGAGGTTTTAAACTCCGTATTCCCCAGATCTTGCCCCCAGCGACTATTTCCTGTTCCTAGATCTCAAAAGAATGCTCGCTGGGAAGAAATATTCGTCGAATGAAGAGGTGATCGACGAAACTGAGGCCTATTTTGAAGCAAAGGACAAATCGTATTACAAAAATGGTATCGATAATTTGGAGGGTCGCTATAATCAGTGTATCACCCTTCAAGAGAATTATGTTGAATAAGAAAAACTAATTTTGCTAAAAAAAATGTGTTTTATTAGGGTAGGCCGGAGGCTTTTCAATTAACTAACTTTCAGTTAACTCACGTCATCTAAATTGATGTCGTGCAAACATCGCGATGTTACTGCTTCAACTGAAGTTTTAGTTCATTTTATATTTACATTTAGCATCATACCACCTATCAGTTGGAGTTCCGGGCGAGTTTTTTTATGTACTGATATGCTCTGAAAGCCTAATCCAGCTAACTAACAATAATATATAGAAGAAATATATTTTACTTTCATTACAGGTCATATATACCTTTTAAGCGTAGTTCTAATTTCCAAATGAAGACAATTTATAACGAAAATGTTTAATTTCGAATAGAATTTGGTATATTCTTGTATATGTTATCAATATCTCAATATTACGATTTCTCAGATGAGAGATATACAACGATAAAAGAATATAAAAGATCATGTATGAGATATCTACATCTTCGGATGATCACTGAATGTACACTGTTGCCACAACATTCAGTTCAATAAAGTCGAAGTTCTAAACTCCGTATTCTCCAGATCTTGCCTCCAGCGACTATTTATAAAAATTCTAAAAATATTAAGAATATATTGAAATTTTATAAACAACAATGTAACCTCAAGAAAGACAATAGCTACAACCTATCTAGCTAGTAATTGCTTTAGTATATTATTCCATTTTCTTTTTTGATAAGCTCTATATCAGTTAATCACTCACATTTATTTAAATAAGATTAGCTGACTAAGCAACCCTGAATATGCAATGTGAAACTATTGTTAACGATAATACAAGTAACTGATTTTTATCAAACTTTGTCCCGAATTAAATGTCATCCAGGAGTAAATTTAAATAGACATCTTCAAGAAAAATGAAGCAAACTCGTGATGGTTGGAGTAAAGAAAACAAAGTACAGATACATGAACATCATCGCTCAACAAGTCCCGATCCAAATTAACAAGAAAAACATTTTGAGCAAAATTCTCATGCAAGCAGCAAGCTTCTCATTAAGAAATTATCATTTAAGCGTCGAGCTTTTTGTGCATTGTATGCTTTTTAGGCTTGAATTTCAAAAAATATCCCATATGAGCCAAATCTCTTTCCGTCAATCTTTAATTAGAGATCGGTAAACAGCTAGATTCCAGTCAGATCTGGACAATATAGTAAAAAGCACTTTTCCTGTTTCCTTTTGAAGACGTCTCTTAATATCTTCACACGCTGGATTTAATAGTTTTGTCTATTTCACTATAGTAAAGGCAATCCCGGGAGTTATTAAATGATAACTGCTCCAGCAACTTGAAGAATTCAAAAATTCTTATTTATAACCTTACACTTCTTGAAAAAAAAATTGTAAAACTCTCAGCCATCACAGACTTTCCTATACCAACCCTATAGCAAATTTAAACAAATATCTATCGCACAACCAAAAATCCAAGTGTAATGTTATTGGACGAATCCAAAAAAAAAAAATATATATAAAAAACCAACAAGGAAAATAACGGGTCAGATAATTTTTCTGCTAATGTTGAACCGCCGTGACTGATCGCATGCCCAGGTCCCGTAAACTTCATTAATTTGCTTAGATTAAAAGATATATCTTGGTGGAATTCGGTTTTTATTGTCTGGAAAGAACACCGTTTGAATGGCGAAATAAAAACGAAATGTAATTAATGCTTTTTTTCTCTCTCCTTTATTTGCCTGCCCTTATTTGGGTGTTTCCTGTCGGGGCAAAATTGTTTATACAGGTAACGGTCGGATAGGTGATTGACCATTTGGTTCGATTCAATCTGCATACCTTGAAATTACAGGGTATCAGTTGAGAAAGTTTCTAATTTAAACGATTTCTGCTTTCAGTAAATATATCTAGGTCAACATTCAGCCATTATAAAGGTATTCAAGTATTTCCTATCAATGTTGACTAAATATATCCATCATCACTAACAAAGTACATTTTCATTACATTTTCATCAGACTCTCAGATATGACGCCATCTATTTCTTACAGATACGAATATAGTACGAAAAATTTCTAGAAAATTAGACATGATTCATTAACATTTAAATAACAAAATTAATACTTAGAACTAAAACGGATAAATATACCTTATCAAGATATCCTACTAGTGTCTTTATGGCTTATTTTATTTCCAAAGCCATTAACTTCTTTATACTTTTTAATGATTGATAAATACTATTAATTTAGGTGTGATGTTCAAATATTAAAGACAATATAGTCGTTCGCTCTTCGCAAAAACTTCTTCTACATATCTAGTCCTCCTTTTTTGTGGTCATATATTTTGCCTCTACAACTCACTGAATGAATTATATTTGACTGTCAGATTAATATGACAATAATCATCATATAATAATTCTTATAATATCTCTTTAGCATATATTTCATTTTGTAATCAAAATTCATCGAATTCAGTGTACAACCCAAGTCAGTACAAGTGTACGATAAACATAAATAGTACTATTACGCCATACAGTAACACTGCTAACTACCATAGCATGAATCTTGATGCAAAATTTCATTGAATATAGCCTAACCCGAATTAAAATATTAAAGGAATCCTTGTTTATTTAGAAGAAAATATAAATAACCTGTTTCAATACAAGCAGATACTAAAACCCATATGGACCTATCGAATTCACTTATGGAAGAATAAAGTACTGAGAACTATAGCAAATTTCGCCAGATACTACAGAGACAATTATATTCATCGAGATTTTCGGATTTCAACTGCCATAGAGGCAGTTAAGAGACTCACAAAAAGTTATGAGAAAAGGCTTCATTGCTATATTAACACTGAAATGTTGCTTCTCTTGGACAACACTGAACTAGAATGTAGACTCAAGAGAACCAAACTGTGTAATCTTGTGTATTTGTCTAGTGCAGCAAATGATAAAAAACACAGAAGAGAGACTCTAACTTTTATTTTATTAGACACTAAGTGAAGGCCTTCCCGTCTGGACCTAAGTATCTAGTTTAAACACAATGTAAAGATATATTGTGTTAACATTTTTTTGAAAATTGTTTCAACAAATGCCATCTTCAGCTGAAATGCTGCTTCTTAGTAATCACATTAAGTTGATATAAACAAAATAGTTTCATATAGCAACCTAACTACCGTTATCTTTCCTAATTTGTAAGCTACTCAACATTTTTATCAGGTTTTAATCAGTAATTTACCAAAATACATCGACAACAATTATTTCTCCGTCTAATTCATAACTAAAAATGTTGTTTTATAAACTTGCGCCATCAAGTTCAAGATAAATACGAATAAATAATAATTCGTAGTAAATATACATGCACCCAAAAAACTAAAATTTATTGGGTGCACAAATTAGATTCTCTTATCCTATAAAAGAAGATATCGCCACTTAATTAAGGCAGAATATCTGGTTTACAAGGTTATTTCGTAAGATTAAACTACTGTAGTAACACGTCAGAAGGTAAAAAATGTAAACAGAGAGCCAAAGGTGATAATTATTTAGACTACTAATCTGCTAATTGAAATTAATAGATTAAAGTCAAGAATAGAACATAAATTGTTGTAACAGATTCAAAAAAGCGATGAAGAGTTGTTTCAATATGAAAAGCTTCAGCCTTATCCAGCAAAATCCATGAGAATCTACAGGAAGATTGTTAAATAGAAAATATAATCCCACTAACCCTATTGACTAGACTTTGCTCATTCTGACCAGCACAAAACAATCTTAGAAGATTTATTTGTTAGAAATTACACGGAAAAAAACTAAACCAAAACATATGCGGGAAAAGGTACAAATTACATGCTTTGTAGACAAATTCCTCTTAAAATAAAATATTCACTTAGTCTCGGGATACGGGAGACGCAACCGGCCAGAAAGAGACGGTAATGGCGAACGGGGTAAAGGGCCCAGGGGGTGGTATAAGATTCAAAGACCATCCCGTTCTTATTTAATGGACACGTAGCTTTTACGATCAGGATATATAGGTCATGGAAAGGTGTATCTGGCAGGAAATGAGTGTTTTATCGCGTACCTGATGGTTGCGCCAAGATATCTCCACCAGTTTCAGTAGAAAACGACGGTTTTATACCTATTCTCGCCTTTTATGCAACAAAATTGCAATTGCCCGGCGGGAGCTTCCCGAAAACGATTGCTGTATCTAATTCTGACAAAATTCCGAGACGGGATAGGGAGGATCTCGTCTAACGCTTTAGCTAAAGCGGAAGTTATTTAATACCTTAAGAATTATTTTTTATCTTACTTTATAGTGCCTTATCTTGTCGTCTAACATAATTTTCTAATGAATTAAAAAATTCATTAGACAATGTTAGACAAGCGCAAATTATTATTTGTAGTATCACTCTGATTATGTATATGTATTAAGAAGACATACCCTGTTTCATATCATATCATTTCAATATTGACCCATTGTTATTGAAAAAACCTATATAGCGATTTCACTGTGGTAGAAAGAAACTACACACTAAATATAAATTAACTATTATATTCCACTTCCTAATAACTAGAATTACGATTCTCCAGTTTTCGTTTAAAATATAGAACTCATTACCAAAAATATAATCGCAAACATGGCAACTGAAAAACTGTATACCATTCAAAGGTTCAACAATTATTTAGTATTTTTGGGATCCAATCTTTTCCATTCTTATAAATTACAGTAATACAGTAATTTTAAATCATTTGTAAGCATATAGTGATTATTCTTATGTTAATAAATGGTTATTTCTTTATTATGCTATCAAAAAGGCATCGATTATTTTAATATTACCATTGACCAATACATAGAGATCATTGAACTTCACTACATAGTATAAAACAAAGTCGCCTTTTCTGTCCTTATATCCCTATGTGCGCTTAAATCTTTTAAACTACGCAACGGATTTTGATGCGTTTTTTTTTCAATAGATAGAGTGATTCAAGAGGAAGGTTTATATGTATAATACATGCATAATATACTAAGGCAAAATTGCTAATTTTAGAGGTTTCTAACGTGATGTCGTAAATTAACCTATTTTTTTAGGCTTATTTAGCAATTAGCAAAAACGCTGCCTAACCCTACGAGTTAGATCAAATTAATGTACTACAGTATTGTACACCATAAAAAGGTCTACAAAAAAGTCCGCGATGGTATATGTTTATCTTTTAGGGATAACCCACATTAACCATTTTTATTGTTTACTTTTTACGTGAGAAAATGGCTTATTTACGAAGCCATTTTAAGCAATACGGCATTAATCCTTATCGAATTAAGTACCTTAAATACAGTGTGCAATTAATATAGATCAATATGGTTCCTTACAGCATGTAAATTAAACAAATATTTTCGGAGATATTACAAATTTAAAATTTGCGTTTAAAAATGTGTAATGTAATAAAAATTCATAATTTTTCTGTAGTGTATTTAATTTAGTATCAGCATTGCACCCGTGCGAAGCCGGGGCGGGTCGCTAGTAGTTTATAATTTAGTATACTCTTTGAAATTTACTAACGACATATTGCAATAAAAATAGGTACTTTGCATTATTGTTATAATAAAAGAAACTTCGTAACTTATGCCAGTCATAACTATTTTGGTCATGTAACCAATAAAAGATATTTTACAAACATCCAATAGACTTAGACGAGAAGCTATAAAGATTGAAAAAAATCCGAGAAAACTTATCTTGAGAGATAATACACAACAGATGACAGTCAAAAGACTCCAGCGCGTGTATTGATTAACCAGAACTGGTCATACGAAATTATTCTAAACTAGTCTGACATATTTCTTTATTATTTTTAAGGTAATATAATAATTTGTTATTTAATATACAAAATTATCAGCAAGCATTACAAAAATAAATGTATCAATAAATAACAAATGTTATGTTTGGTTAGATCATCCAGATAAACGATAGATAAAAGTTACGGGAACCAAGCCTCAAATGCTCTTGTATTGATGGCATGTTATAAAGAACATTCAAGGTAGAAGGAAGAAAAAACTAGAACTTAGGGCGGAAATAAAATAAAAAACGAAACCAAATATATACAGCTGGTAGATTTGTACATTAGATGATCTGATTGATTTGAAAGTATTGAAAAGAATGTTGGATATTGAACGACCAAATGATAATAACTATCAAAATAGAATAAATATCAGAGCGCACAAGAAAACTCACAAGAAATAATACATAATTCATACGGTTACAGTAAACTTTCAGCACAAAATATATAGTTTATTTATATTTGTGTATGCTTCCTGCCTAGATTGCTTATTTATTTGTTTTTCCCCTTTATTGAAATACAATTTATAAAAATCAGTGTATATATTTTCAAATTATCTGCCGCTAATTTTTATATTATATAATAAGTAATTATATTATCTGAATAAAATGTTATTAACATAAAATTAACCTAAATATTACTTTTTAACAAGTCCCGTAATACTCTCGTCGTCTATACACATCACCTACCACTATCTAGAAAAAAAAAGGTAATTAAGAAATAAGACGCAAAACGCAAAACATGAGAGAATGAACCAAAAATTATTCGCAAGAGTCAACAAGACTGGATCGCATAGATGTATTGTATATCCTATCAAAATCAAACCAGGAAAATCAAAAACCTTTGATAAATTCTCCAAATACGATGGTCACGTTTTATGTGGTTACTATGATATATTTTACATCACGTTACCAATAGTTTTAGTTGGAATTTCAAAACAAAGACTGTACGAAAACATTTCACGATAAATATTCGATACAGTAAGTTAGGTCGGTAGAGATATATATATATATATATATATATATATATATATATATATATATATATATATAAAGATACAAGGTAAGTTAACGCAAAATTAATATCAACTTCTGACGTCGGCGAAATGTGTAGGAGGTGGATGCTTGAAATTTAGGAATAGCCAATTCAAATTTGATGGTAAGTCCTTAACACGAACCGTCGAAAATATCCTCATCAAAATTAATTACGCCTAAACGCTATTAAATCAAATTGAAACGATGCATATATAAAATGAACTGGGTTTTAACGGACCTAGTTACCTAATGATACAAGCGCCGTTACGTTCGCTGGAAAACAGGCCGAGGTCATTACAAAATCAAAACGATTAAAGTAAATTAGTCATGGGGCGCAGGATAGGTCCGACTAGCCGACGACCCTTACACTGACAAAACATTTCCAAGAGACAAAAAGACCTAATAGACTTCTTACTGTTCTGCATACGAGCCTCCGGGCCCATAAAAGACCTTTTTTTGCGTTTAATGACCGAGCGACCGCCATAGATAATTTAGCCGTATGAGATTCCGCTAATATTCTCGGATTTGGGACCGACCAGATAGCAGGTTCGGGCTTACAGTTGGGATTTCGTATATGCACGCCGAACGAATCGTGTAAAATTACGCGTTTTTTTTTGCTTCACAAGGCCTAAACATTAAAATGGTCTAAAATGTTTATACAGAACGGGTTCAGATTTAAAATATGTTTAAAATAACTAATAAATAGTAGAGTTATATCGTCCCCTGCAATTAACTTGTGCAGTCTTACATCCACCCCACCACTTTCTTATCGTAGGGATTTACTTTCACTGAAATTCGCTATGAGGTCGCTTGCTCTACCATCTTCCGTAAACCTAACCTCCATTTGGAGGGATCTACCGGTCTTGGACCGTCTTATCCCTAGCTACTCCACTCCTACCTCTCACATAATTGCAGATCTTCTGTCCGGATTTGGAATTGGTAGCGGACAAGGAAGGGATGCAACAACATACCCTCCTTGTCCGCTACCCCAATTTTCCCCCTTGCACTTGCACTACCCTCTTCATAAACATATCATTATATCAATTTTATAAAACAAGAACACTGTTCAAACATTATTCGGTCCAAGTTCTGTCAACTTCTCCACTCTTACGCTGGCCGGTGAGATCGCTTGCTCTACCATCTTGCGTAAACCTAACCTCCATTTGGAGTCGTCTACCGGTCCTGGACCGTCTTATCCCTAGCTACTCCACTCATACCTCTCACATAATTGCAGATCTTCTGTCCGGATTTGGAATTGGTAGCGGACAAGGAAGGGATGCAACAACATACCCTCCTTGTCCGCTACCCCAATTTTCCCCCTTGTACTTGCACTACCCTCTTCATAAACATATCATTACATCAATTTTATAAAAAAAGAACAATGTTCAAACATTATTCGGTCCAAGTTCTGTTAACTTCTCCACTCTTACGCTGGCCGGTGAGATCGCTTGCTCTACCATCTTGCGTAAACCTAACCTCCATTTGGAGTCGTCTACCGGTCCTGGACCGTCTTATCCCTAGCTACTCCACTCGTACCTCTCACATAATTGCAGATCTTCTGTCCGGATTTGGAATTGGTAGTGGACAAGGAAGGGATGCAACAACATACCGTCCTTGTCTACTACCCCAATTTTCCCCCTTGCACTTGCACTACCCTCTTCATAAACATATCATTATATCAATTTTATGAAAAAAGAACACTGTTCAAACATTATTCGGTCCAAGTTCTGTCAACTTCTCTGCTCTTACCCTGGTCGGTGAGATCGCTTGCTCTACCATCTTCCGTAAACCTAACCTCCATTTGGAGTAGTCTACCGGTCCTGGACCGTCTTATCCCTAGCTACTCCACTCGTACCTCTCACATAATTGCAGATCTTCTGTCCGGATTTGGAATTGGTAGCGGACAAGGAAGGGATGCAACAACATACCCTCCTTGTCCGCTACCCCAATTTTCCCCCTTGGACCTTCACTACCCTCTTCATAAACATATCATTATATCAATTTTATAAAAAAAGTACACTGTTCAAACATTATCCGGTCCAAGTTCTGTGAACTTCTCCATTCTTACCCTGGCCGCAAGCACATATATATCGATCGCTCCAAATATCGCAGCAGGCTTGACAGTGCGTTTGTGGTGGACAATCGGGCATAACGTTTCAACCTCCGTGAACAGAGTTCAGTATTGACCGCTGAACTCTTCGCGATATTTAAAGCATTATCCTACATCTCAACACAAAAATTCAAAAAATGGCTAATCCTGACCTACTCACGAAATGCTCTCGATTATTTCCTGGAACAGAAGTTCAACCATCCCCTGGTCACCGACTCACTGTCAATTATCCGTACTCTCTATCTGAATGGGATCAGGACAAGTTTACTATGGATCCCTTCTCTCGTAGGTATACTGGGAAATGAGCGGCCTCATCTCCCCTCCCCATCACGGATTTTTGTGTCCATAGCGACCTTTTACCATTCGTATCTTGTTTCACAAATAACGAGGTATAACGTTGGGCCGAGGAGGCCAACCACAACAGGCTGTTTGAGGTTAAAGCTGATTTTTTCTCCTCTCTTCGCGTTCCTCCGCGTCACCATGCCGTAGCTTTGAATAGACTGAGATTGGGCCACTGTTGTTTCTCACATGGTTACTCGAAATGTTAACGTCCACATTTTTGTCGTTAAAATTGCTCTTTCTGCAAGCTATTCGAAATTAATGTAATTCGTGGTTACATCGGGAATTACACAAATGAAATAATTCACTGATCGTGCGAACTACACTCAAAATGAATAATTTTGTTAGTTATTAATAATAAATTATATTCAATAATACTATTTATTAATAAATAAATAATAAATTTACTTCAGAATATATTTGATATGAGAGTTACACTGAGATAGCAGAAATGTTTAACTACAACGCTTGACGCATAAACACTAATAATAGCCGAAAACTGTAGAGGTAGTGAGAGAAGGCTTATTGTTTGAGGGAAATAGGAAACCATCTTCGTAGTCACCTCTACTCTTTGCTGTTTACTGGGTGAGAAGTAACACCCGTAGACACATGGAGGGGATAACTTACCAAGTGATAATAATTGATGTTTTCGAGGGGGATAGAAAATGTTAAAATTACTAAAATATTAATAGTCATTATAAAGCAGCAGTTGGTGATATAAAAGTGAATATTTAGGGTTTTATGTATTTTTTAATGCCACGTAATAAAAAAAATTATCCAAATTATAATAAAAATATTGGGTTGGACACCCCCTATCACGTAGGGGGTTGAAAAATAGATAGTAGCCGATTCTCAGACCTACTGAATATGCATAAAAGATTTCATAAGAATCGGTCAAGCCATTATTACATGAGAATTTTATATATAAGATATATTTATATTTATATTATAGCGATAAAATAATTAATTTTAATATCAAATCAATTTGTTTTCGGATATTAGCTCTAAGAATAAAGTTATAACGGACCAAAAAAACGAACAGTATCAAACACATAAAAAAATCTATAAAAAATTAGCTTCCAGAACAAAAGCATATTCGAATCGGCTTGTTATATATCGACACGGAAAAAACAACAGACATCTATTCTGCCACGAAGCCCGTCTAATGAAATTTTTATACACTTTATATTCCAGAAGGGCAATGAAAGTTCCCCCCCTTGGAAATAACCAAAAAAAAAAACGTAAATAATTTTTATTAAAACAGAATTTTAATCAAGACCGTCTCGGTCCCTCGACCCGACATTTCTTCAACACCTACCCCGTCTGTTTTTTCTGCTTTTTTTATGTTTGTTTTCGCGACGATCTTAGCGGTTCAATTAAAATTCCCATTCGACGATTCAGGAGGATGATAATAGAATAAATTCCATAAATTAACTCGGATTTATTAATTACCGAAATTAGATTAACTTTCATGGCTTCTGTTATGTCTGCGTTCGATAAAAATTATTTTCTACTCTAGTCAATCTTGACCGAAGTCACGGGAAGCCGGATCTGGCGAATAGAGCGAGTGGCGTAACAATTCCTTAACAAGTACTTTGATTGAATTTATAAAGGGAATTTTGTCTACGATTTCAGCTCTACGAATTTTGTATACATATTTTACTGGATTGAAATAACATTTACTATATTTTTAATAACATTTTGTCATTATATTTTAAGAGAATAACAAAACACAACATTTTATTATTAAGACCTACTTCCCAAGAGTGCAACTTGTCATGACTATTTATTTGGTGCTTGCATGTGTTTCGATCGGCGATATCTGTTATTAAAAATGTAAACTATCAATGTAAGTAACTGTTAAACAACATAACCTATATGTTAACTTCGATGGTTTAGGCTTTTTTCAAACACTAAACAAACTTTCAGGTAGTTTCAGGTAGTTTGTAAATCAACTGTTTTCTAGGGTTTAAATGCGGCTACATACAAAATATCCTAATGATCCACTGCCACAAAACCACAATTTATCATTTACATGCGAATTTTCGACAGTACGGTACCAGTGCAAACAGTTCTGGAAGACAACGGATGTCGAAAATGAACAACACTTTCTTGGTTCCCCTTTTCTGCAACCCCTTGGTCGTTCTCGAAGACAACGACCAAGGGGTTGCAGTTACTATTACTGCTGAACGGTACCAAGACATGATTCAAAATTTTCTTGTGCCTGAAATGGAAGGGCAAGGACTAGAGGACATGTGGTTTTAGCAAGATGGGATCATAGCACACACAGCTTGTTCAACAATTCAATTATTGAACGACGTTTTTCCACGAAGACTAATTTCGCGAAGTGGCCATTTATTCAGATCTCCGGATTTAACAGCATTTTTTGAAATCAAAAGTTTATGTGAATGAGCCTCAAACGATTCAACCTCTTAAGGACAATATTCGTCATGAAATTGAAGAAATTCAACCTCAGCTGTTGCATGATGTCATGAAAAATGCCTTAAAAAGCCAGTATAATTTTTCAATCATAACGAAAAAAATGTATAGACCAAATAAAATTTTTATAAAAACCATACTAACTTATCTTTTCCTTGAGTAAAGTCATAGTCATATAATTTTGAAATTAATCTCTTTACTCTAATAGGACCAAAACATGATTAACTTAATAAATTGTGGTCGAAATTCGAGTAAGTTTTAGTAGTAACTAAAACTAGTAATTAAAAATATCCAAAATTCTTAGTATTAATTTGTTCTACTGATAATTTTTAATTCACTAGGTCATTTCCAATACAGTGCTTATTACGGCTCTATGAATCATGGCAGTTTCCTTATTGTTTGACAGTTTTTTGACTCACTCGATGTGGCAGGAGGGAAAAGGGGAGGGTAGGTGTTCTCCATCGATACTGTCGAAAGAAACCAGTCGGAAAGATGAAGAAAAAAACTGGGGAAAAAAGGAAATATAATAATCCCGACAAGAGTATTAAATTTTTATTTATTCGAAATACGGTTCTTGTACGATTATAAACTTTTCGTTTTCCAATAAATTCGCCAAGTTTTACAACGTATAAAGATGCCATTCGCTTTCTTCAGTTCTCGTAAATAAAATCCGTACCGTTGCCTTTCAATAAAAGCTCTGAATATAAAAATATAATGCAATACACGTTCCTCAGGCCCTGCTCCATCTTAATTTGGTTAAATGTATTGTATTCTGACTTTTATTGCGATGGAGAAATGCCTCAATATTCGCACATATAAAGCCTCACCGTTTCTGAATAATTTTTCCCGGCTTTTTTTCCTTCTCCCATCGTTGCCCTCTCCCTTTTTATTCCGTGTAAAGGTTTTACGATTTTCCAGAACTGTTTAAGACCTTTCGAATGTTCTCCCGGTATTTTGATTTAATCTGGTTCATTGTAGTGATGAAGAACATCTTTTTTTTGTACTTAATGATGGATTTACAAGAAGATTTGCCTCGTACCAGTACTATTTTTAAACCTTAACCATTTAAGGATATACCCCTAAGATATTATTTAAAAATTTATATTATTTATAAATACATTCTAAGCTGTTTCGGTTAAAAATATATGATAGGAATATTTCGTCTACTAGCGCTTGTGTTCTTTCACAAGACATATTGTAGTCAAACAAATATTACTTACTTAACATATACAAGTGATCACCCAGTGGTCCAAATTCAGAAAATATTTATCGGGTTTGTTATGTTACTCACATAACAGAGTAAATACAATAAGTTAAATCTAACATATAGGTTACTAAGACTTGTTTTGATAATATTTTCCACATAATATCAGATCTACAATATTAATTAAAATAATATATGTCTGTACATTAAAACATATTAAAACACATGAAAATTATTTCAAAAACTAACAGTCAATAAGCTTTTTAAGTTGCCAAAGTTGTTTAAGTTTGTTAAGTGTTGTTTGAAGTCTAATTTATTTACTTTTTATGTTATTAATATAATTAACAAAATATAAAGGGAGTTATACATGTTTGTATATTAAAAGGGGGTAAACAGTAACGAACCTAATTATTTAATTTATTTTTACAATTTAGAGGGGTATGTTAAAGAAATATATTTACAATTTAAGGGACTATTGGCCATTATAGATCTTAAGTTCAGAAAGTAAATAATCAAAATAATTTTTACAAGATTCAAATCTTAGTGCATTAATTGTTTAATTGTTTAAAATGTTTATAAAATTATCGTTAATAATTATTAATTTCTTCTATTTATCCTATGTCTTCTACCTATATAGTTAGTTTCATTTTAGCTGCTATATATTTTCATTACATCATTTATGCATTCATATAATCTTTATCTTTTATCCACATTTCTCTTCTAAAACATATAGTGAATAACAAATACACCAGACTAATTAAAACAATAATTTATTTACCTAACCGAATAAAACCAATAATTGGGATATGACGGAGCTGTATTACCCTAGCTTTCCAAAACTGTTTGATGAGCATCGAGTATAGGTCCTTTTTTTTCGTTATGATTAAAAAATTATATCGGCTAAATCCACTAAAAGCACTTCGCGAAATTAGTCTTCGTGGAAAAACGTCATTCAATATTTGAATTGTTGAACGAGCTGTGTGTGCTGTGGCTCCATATTCCTGAAATCCATTTCAGACACAACAAAAATTCGAATTATGTCTTGGTACCATTCAGAGTATCAGTAACTGCAACACCTTGGTCATTTTCAAAGAAATAGGGACCAAGGATGTTTCCAGCATGAATACCACATCATACAGTTGTTTTTAGTGGATGTCACTATTACTCACTCATTATCAATTTAGACGAAAAATCTTCAATTTCACCAGGCAGCCTTAGGATTGCATTGCTGTACTCAACTCGTTGATCAAGATATTTTGGTAGCAATTCTTAGACTAATTGAATTTTGTACGGGAACATTTTCAAATCAGTTTTCAAAATTCGCCTTATACTGCGTCCACAAATGTGTAACTGAGAACCACGTCTTCGAATTGATGTTTATGGAGACTCTGCAATACTATCGTGCACCAGAGCCACATTTTCAGCGGTACGAGACGTCCGTTATCTTCCAGAACCTGGCCTGTCTATTTTCGTATCGTACTATCGAAAATTTGCATGTAAACCATAAATTGTGGTTTTGTGGGGCAGTGGACGATTAGGATATTTTCGCTGAGTGGCAATAATGGAACCATTATTTTCAATAAATATTGTCACTATTTATGCTCATTATTGTGGCGTATATTTATAAATAATAAAATTAGCACGTTTTCGTAATACAATGGTTAAAGCGAAACTGATCTAAACGTCACATAACCAAGATGGCGCGAAATCAAAATAGTAGCGAGACTTTTGCCACACCTTTTATTTAAGCAATGTATTTTTTTTTTCGAGGAACAGATGGTAGTAAGACCATTAAAATATTTTTCGACTACCAAATGGATATAATGAAAGCACTTACGAAAATCATGCCGAAAACCGTCCGAGAAAACAACGCTGCGTGAAATATCCACGCATATCTCACGGAAAAATAATGAACATACAAATTAATTAATTACTTTTGATAATTGGGTGATTTAAAATAAAGCACTCCTCGTACCCGTTGTTCGCTATATATCGCTGATTTATCAGTATGCCCGCCGACAAATTGAAAATAATCTCCTCGGCCTGGTCATTTGGAACGATGTCGGACGTGGCTTCAATTAAATTTCGGGTGGCGGACGTTCCGAAAATGGAAAAAGAAAAAATTGAATTGTATCGAATCGATCAGAATGAATTAGGAGATATTGTGTAACGGCTCTGAATTATAAATCAAACCGATGGGCGTACGGTCAAATGAGTAAAAGATCATCGGTTATATGAGGGTGAACTGAAAAACTGTTGGTGGTTGCTGGAAGGTGGTTTTGTTGACGTGAAAGTCATTTATTTATTTTTCTATGTTCTGTTTTTATACGATATTGCAACAGAAATATATACTTCTATTTTGTTTTGTCACCAGCAGCTGGTGGTTTCTAACCTAATGCTCATGTTTAATTTTGAACAATTGCAATCATATCTGTGCACACAAATCTTTCACTCCCTACTATACCATTTTCTACAGCACATTCAATTAATTATGTGCATACCTTTAGTTGTTTCCACTCTCATAACTCTGTTTCAAGAATTTCCAGCATTGCACAGCATTATCACATATCCTGAAAGTTTCGTTCAGTTACTTTCACTTTCTGACTCACTGTTCAATTTAATCATTAAACTGTTAATATCTAATCTGTCTAAAACATGTTCAGGATTCCACCATTTATCAATTACTTCCTCTGTACGTCTTATCGAGTTCATCCAACCCGAGGGTGTTATTTTCGACAGTGCTTCCTTCCACATATTCAAACAGTTTTTGATGGAATATCTTTCTCGACCAGCAATATATCTGCAATCAGTTATTAATAAATATAATGACCAACAAAACCTAATCGAATGCAATTGTAACTTTTACCTTTTTCCATCAATTCTTGTTGTCTTTACACTTTTTTGTTACTGTCTTGCCAGGAGTGCCACAATGAACCATTTTGAAATATTCAATTACTGTTCTTATACATTTCGTATATTTGGTCTCGAATACAGCCAATATCGTGATGGTCAAGATTCGTCACGCACTTTGTATGTATATGGGTTTTCTTGGGTGAGTCTGACGTATTATTCTTTATTTTGTAAGCGATATTCTTCACAGTACCCACACTAATATTTAGCGTGGCAGCAGCCCGTTAAAAACATTTTCAATAAAATTGTAGGGACTTATATTATTTAATATCATCAATAATTACCTCTATAACGGAAATTATAGGCAAAAGGGGACCTCCATTATCTTGTACATTTCCGAGATATTTTATTAAAGACGCAATTTGTGACCCTGACTATCTATTGTTTTTAATCTGCATTAGTAATAAATAATATTTGGAATAATTTTGCATACGTCTGACAAACGGACGGCGGTCGGTAATTATTTAACGCAAAATTGTTAAGAGGTTTTAACTCTTACCGATACATTATTGCGTCTGTATAATGTATACAATATACGTAGTTTTCAGATACACTATAATGTTAAAATAAATTATGTTTGATAAGATTTGGTAAATTATTTTATTTAGATTAGAATTTTCTTGTATGTCAAAGCCGAACTGAACTAAAACTCAGAGTTGATGCGCAAACATAGCAATGTATCGACGTCACAAATATCCATGACACATTACTAAAAAAAGCTTTGAATACACTATATATTGCCTGGAAGATGGAGCAAATAATGAACATTTTCCATTTTACGTTCTTTTTTGGTAATTATTATATAAGAAAAACATTTTCAGGAGACTTATTCCAGCTAAAACTGTTGTGGTCTAGTGACATATCTCTGTTTTTTTCTGTATTAGTAATTAGTATATTAATAATAAATAATATTCTCTATTTTATTCCATAACGTTTACGATATGCCAATAATGAGTAAATAATGAATGCATCTTTTTGTAATGATTATTAAACATCATATATTTCAAAACGTCGAAGTAGTGACACCAAACTGATGAATGATGGATTAATTTAATAACTATTGTCGCACCAATTGAGCTGGTCCGGTATCCGGCCAGTTCCGGACGCCAAATCGGTCAAATATGGAAAAGTCGCCGTTAATATAAAATTTGCATGGGTGTGCGCCACGTCGAATGATGCGTGAACTTTAAAACAAATGTATTTTACACGCGGTTATGAATATTTATATCGCAGCCGTTTGTTTCGGCATAAACAATAGCGCCGGCATCGGGCACACGTGTCACATATTGTCCGATTTTGGACGTTTTTATCAGAATGCGCTCTGCTTTGATGGCTTAATATAGCTCCGCGTACAACGGATAATTGAATTTGGCCCGTTGTTTTAAATAGCGGGTGATTTTTCGAAAAAGAAACGCATAAAAATGACATCGGGTTGGTCCGCTCGGGATGATATTTCGAAAAAAAAAACAGACTGCCAAAATAAAAATCTCTTTGAATATAATAAATGTCCGTTTTTTCGAGTAAAAATCATTTTATTCTATACCAGAGATGCAATCAATTTGATTTTGTTCAACGCATATTTTTCGCAATTTTAAAATATATGTAACGTCTGTTAATATAAACTAACTCAAACCTAATGTAGTGGGCATTACCTAAATGTCTATATTACTTTTCCTTCTCTATTCCGCACTATGGTAATATGTCTCAGAGCAATAAGCCACTGTCTTATCCGAATTCTAAACTCTTTGTTATATTTTTTATAATGAGAGCTTCCATCTGTGGGCTCAGCCCCTATTAATCCACCTAAATTTATTGCTAAAAACTGAGGATATCGCATCTCTTCAGTCTCTAAGTTTAGTTGAGCCCCCCCTATTTTATATCATACTGACTTTTTTTCCTACTTCACTGTTCCCATATTGAGATGTATAGTCCATTCAAAATAACAGTGATTTCTCTTATAAAATATAATTTATTTTAACATTATCTCTATTGACTGCTACTTTGGAGGGACTACATAGATACATATTACTTAGGCTTTGAATAATATTGAACATGTTTTTTAATACTTTGGTCTAGAACAGTTCTACCTTTTCCATATTGATGTTGCTTGCTGCCAACCATAGTTGAATGCCGTATGTTCAGATCCGTTTGCTTTTATTATTTATATTAGATGAGTTTGGTCATCTGCTTGCCAATGCGAAACCAAAGATATTCACATATATACTACATATTATAATAAAGTAAACAAATATTTTAACGGCGATAATCCTTTTTTCGGTAGGAGAAAGGTAATCTGCTACTCTTGTCTGCTCGATTTTTATGAACCCAACACGTTCACGAAGAACTAAAATATCTGTATATATATAAATATCTTTCAACCCAATCCATTGCTAGGTTAAAATATTGTAAAACTTGGTTATCTTTCGTTACATTTCTAACTTTCCTTTCCCTTTTCTATTTTCCTAATTATTATTCGCCTGCTTGTCATCGTTCCATATATTAATATTCAATAAGTTAATAGCATCTAAGGTTACACTACACTTCAAAGAACACCGTCAATTTGTCTGTGTTTTTTGATTAAAATTATTCCAAGCCATCTGTAAATATAAAACAGCTTCTCGTAGAGTAACTTGTTTAAAATCTTCATATATATTGTCAGAATTCTTTGGTATAACAGATGAAAGTAGATATTTTCGGTAGTATGGTTTAGAAAGACTTGGTAGTTGGGCTAATTATCGCTACAAAACGTTCTAAATGAGACTGAATTTTTTAAACGTTTCCTATTCTCATTGTATTTATTTTGTATGAGCTATTAACATTGGTACAAACCAGAAAAGTTTTTCTTTTTTTCGGTATTTTACCCGGAACAGGGTTTTCAAATGATGCAATATGTTTCTCTTAGGTAATTTTCTAGGTAATTATATAATTTTTTATGTAATAGTCTAATATAAATTGAAAAGTGGACATGCTACGGCAATCCCCAGTATGGCAATTCACGAGTTAGTTCAGGAGAACCATTCACATCAACACTAATAGTAACTCTTCTATGAGAACACTTGGATACACGGTACAAAAGTTGTAAGGGATAAATTGTTATAGCTGGCATCGATAATCCTGATTATGTACCAGTCATAATGCCTTGTGATTTTCATGATAGACCATGGATTAGCTGGTACAAGGTTTCAAAGTGCTGAAGAAGTTCCAAGATGGCTCGATGATTAGATCTATGATAAATCATCGTTATTATTTCGACACAGTATCGCCATGTTACCAGAAGACCGGAGGTTAAAGTTTCCTTTTTACCAACGAGAGTTAAATTTGTGCTGGACCTACAGTTTAACGTGGGCTCTGAAACATGGTCCTCAGCATTAAGCCTACCTACTGAGACCAACTCAGATACCATCCCAGAGACATCCGGTCATACCCAGCCCGGTTACTGGCGTGTACGTTTTTAAAAGAAGAAATATTTAAAGCCATACGTATTTCTGCAGAAATATATTGAAATTAAATTAAGAAATATGTTGTTCTAGAAGATTTTTCTTCCACATGAACACTAAAGTGTCAAAAACTAATTTAAAACCATTGAATAATTTTTATCCAAAGAAGGCTTATTTTTTATTACTTCAAGATAGTTTAACTCCCAAAAATCGATAATATATCATAATGAACTGGTTTTTTTTTAATAAATATAAACAAATATCCACACCTTATCACTTCATCCTCACACTTTCAGAACGCAGTAACCTTTCGCTTCCAGGATTTATTTTTATCGTAAATACAAAATAAAAATTCCTTAAATTAGGCTGATATATCGCAATTTCACTTTCGTAAAGTGGCGAAATTTTTATATCTCTAGACGCAAGCGGAGACTGTAATATTGAAATATTTTTTCTCCCTCGGAGGCACTTGTTCCTTTTTTTGCTGGAGAAATACACGTCCCGGGATATACATATTTCGTAGCATTTATAAGAATAAGGACAATAAGGGTCTTACATCAGGAGTCTTGTATATATATTGCTTCTATTTTGCGTCCTCAAAAGGGTTTTTGATGTTGTTTAGTTTAATATCGAGTTAGAAAGTAATATACTTCGGAATAGTTTTTTTTCGTTGTATATATTAACGTTGATGTAAAAATAAAAGTAAATAATATTAATATTCTTTAATATAATAGGAATTTCACTGTGGTTTAATAACATATTTTGTGGGAATTATTCTGCAGCTAAAGAAGAATAATTTTAAAGTTAATCTTTTCTTGTATATTTCAAGGTTGCTGCTCCTTTTTATTGTGTAATCTACTAAAGGTTTTCTGTAGATCGCCTGGACAATTAGTTGTTATCTGTTCATTTCGATTTATTCATATTATTATACTCCATGTTCCTGTAGTCTTTTCCTTAATATTTTTACATTATTTCTGGAACTTTGAAATATACAAAAGAATTCTAGTACTCCGTTATAAAGGTAGTTTTTCGTGGGTACTTACATTCTTTCGGAGATCAATTTGTTCAATTTCGACTGAGACTCATTTTTTACACTATTTTAAGGAAATAAAGGGCAAAAAATTTTAGGTCTCCAAATACAACAAAATTTTCATATCTGGTAAAAGTGATGGTGAAAAAAGCATAGAAACCATTAATTTTGGTGTATATCAAATATTTTTTGGAATACGAGTAAAATTCGAATTTCAAGAATTTTCATAAAAAAAATGTTTTTGGCAATATTTCTTAAAATATTCATATTTGCACAAAATTGATGTTACCATATTTTTTGGCATCCGATTTTACCTAAGTCGTGATATTTTCAACTGTGTATCCTTAACTATGCAGGAGATATAAGGAAAAGTTCGAAAATGGCCAAAAATCGCAATTTTTCCTGAGTATATATATGGAAAAATTGTCAAAAAAGTTTTGGCTTCCAAATGAGACGAGAATTTGATATTTTGTGAATATTATACTGAGAAAATCGAAAATAACATTATTTTTCATGTAAAATGAACAGTTTTTAAGATATATGCAAAAGTGTGTTTAATACGTGACTAGCGAAACATATATTTTACCCATAATTTTTTAATACTATAAAATATATAGTAAAGGGAATCACTGTGTCTTATTAATCTTGTAATTTTATATATGTGCAGGTAATTTTAGAGGTTTATCTGTGTTCGTTCCATTGTTATGTAGAAAAAATCTAAATTAATTACCAAAAATTATTTTAGAATCAACTGATATTTTTATTACTATTTCATAAAGCTTTTAGAAATTTACAAGATATAATTACAGCATCGTATTAAGCATCAAATTCTATCTAAATATAGTTATTTTCATTGAGTTATCATAGGCGATATATAACATATATCAAAAATTATAGTTTTAAATGAAAATATAATTAGTTAAAATTATTAAAATGAACACATATTTTTATCATTAATTTCTAAAATTGTTTTCATAAACGCCTTTTATAATTACACCATTTTGTTAGTCTTTAAATTCTACATAAGAGCCCATCTTTTTATTAAAATATTGTAGACTTCTCCAAAGTTATAAAGAGAGAAGTTACAAAAGCCTAAAACTATTTATTTATCTTCCTGTTAAGTATTAAATTATTTATAAACGTTGATATTTTCGTTAACATAGGCTTTTCTTAACTTAGAGAAAAGGACAAATTAAAAATTAGCCTACATTTTTTCTTAATATAATAATTTTTATGTCTTAAAACTTTCAAAAGTTTGAGTCGATATATTTAACCCCAGATATAAGTGAAAATACTCACAATTTCGTTATTATAACCTCACGAAAAGCCTCTGGAACAGCAAGCAGAATACTTTTTAAAAGCTTCTTTGTTTAACGCATCTGTCTGAATAAATACGAAACACCTTAAAATACAATCTGAAGAATAAACTCGTTAAACCTGGTGCCGTAACTCTTGGGCCTCCCTCATTATAACGCAATAATTATATTCGCGAAGCTTTCTCCCCCGTACAGTGGGAGAGAATAATTTTTGGACGCGAACCGAGCAAAATATATTACCTGGAGAGTCGACGGTAACCAGACGGAAAAAAAACATCAAAAATCCCTTTGAAGATGTAAATCTTTAATGGGCTTAGTATTACCGAAATGATGCTCTATATTCGAGAGTCCTTGGCGTAAAACCCTTAAAGCTCGCATACGTAGTACCTTCATATACGGCTACAAAATATATTTCATGTAGCGGTGAAAAAAAAATACAAGAACTACAAACGGAGGTAGGCGCTCTATAGCGGCGAAATATTTCTATATTATGGGCCCGGCTTTTGGATATATAAAAGTGCTTTGGGTTTATGAAAATAAAACGACGGTATATCAACTCTATTTAATGTGGAGGTATTCGAGGTTATATCTGTTGCTTTTTATGAATATGTTTAAGTGGAAATAGTACGCAAAAATAGGAACCTTTATTATTGTACATTTCTGGACATTAAATACCAAATGATAACGTATACAGGATTGCTTGGATTCTTTTAGATGATTTAAAATTTAAAATTGTTTATGGACGGAATAGACTGAAACATGGCCATTACGTAACATTAATTTTTATTTGTCTATATGAACAAGTGAGATTGAGCAAGTGAAATTGACGCCATTGATACAGCCACCAGAGCCACTATATTTGATTTCCGGAAATTGTTTGTAAATCTATTTAAACACCTATTAATGAATTGCACTATTAAAACGTCTTATATATTTATCTTATCCAATAAAGCAGTGAAATAACTTGTTAAATAATAACATTCTAAAATAAATTAAATAATGAAACAGAAAGGTTAATTAAACATAGTTTATTTTAACATTACCGTATATCTAGTGCATATATTATCGAAGGACTTAAACTATAGCGTATTACACAGCTACATTAGCTTGTAGATTAAACTTATTTTGTTATAATTACTTTGAACTCTTTTCCAAACCACCTGTGGTTTAACCTGGGGGCCTGATCTAGCTAACTAATAATTGTATATCCAAGTATATTCATCAATGTACATCCCTATGTTTTTATGTTAAGTTCTTTGCCTCGAAATACAGTAGTATTTTCTTGTGAAGCTACTCTAATATCAATCGATTTCTCTTTAGTTTCTTCTGCTACCATCTGTGTAAATTTTACTTGATAAAATTAAATTTAATCACTGAATTATCTCGAATTCATTTGCCATATCTGCAAAATAGTTAGTATTAATTTCTATCGTCAATCATTTTAAACAAATGATTATGTATATTCTGAACAATTGCACACATATCTCTGCGCATAAATCTTTCGCACTCTACAATACAATTTTCTAGTTATACTCTATTAGTTACATACTAATAATAAGTTGCTGCTTCTGTACAAGCAAATGCTAAGGTCTGTATACGAATGGTGTAAGTATATGATTTCCTACGGTTTTTGTTTGTATGTATCTTGATCATCGATATCGAAATCATCGAAAACTTCCTTAGAAACTTTTGGTGAACAAAGAACTTAGAGGATTAGAGGATGTAGAAAGTGCGAAGAGGAGAAATTGCAAGACTTATTGGACGATAACGCAGCTCAAACTCTCAAATAACTTTCGAGCAGCTTAGTAGTTGACCAATCAATTGTTTATAAGTGATGGGAAAGATTCAAAGAGTAGGGTAGGGTACGAGACATTCTTATAACTTGAACGAGATGTTCTAACGCTCTATTTACTAGACATAGCATCGTTTGATTGATCAACGTACCATGGCTTGGCTTACATACGGTTCTTAGACGCTGAAGTGGCAAATTATATAAATGATTGCATCTCCGCCAATCTAACAGTGTTCTTTCGACATAATATTGCCATGTTTATAGAAAGATGGGAAAAAGCTGTACCCAATTTATATTTACCTAAAACATAAAAAACATTGTTAAATATAAATTAAATTTCTCCCTTGTTTCGTGTATGATCCCAAATTAGCCCCGACTGACAACCGAATGAAAGACAAGAAACCCCGGTCATCCGGAGGGCGGGTGGGGGGTCATCATATCCCACCCCGTGATATGGAGTACGTCTTTTAGACGACAACCTCCCCCTCGGATCTCGATCTCCGAATAACGGGGACGCTTTACATAAAAATCGGGAAAACAACCCTCCGTCTAAAAAATACTCCCTACCTTTTCAGTCGGTCTCATATTTGCTTTGATTAAGGAGATAGAATGGCAGCGCTTCGAGGGAGGTGAACAAAAACGAACCGGTTGGCTATTATTTCGCTTCCTTGTCTTCTATACGAGATAGCTCCGAAATTAACTGACGTATTTTTTGGAGGTAGGATATATTACTTTGGAGGGGACATTATAAAGGGGGAGGGGATTATTACAGTGGAAAAATGTTTTGTTCATCATTAATATTTCATAAATGTGTATTAAAATCTTTATAATATTGTTATATTATTATTTATTCTGTAAGGAGTGTGTACCCTCTGATCAGACAGACCTTGTCTCGTTTGAGTTTTGAATATTCAATTCCAACTAGAGTAAACAATATTAGAAAATTAACATATTAACACAATATTTTTAGTTTCGTTTTCTATCTTCTGAGTGAAGATATTCACATACAATACATGTATCTGGTCAATAATTGAACGTTCGCTCATAAAACCTAACTGATGTGCATATGTTTACTACCTAACTGTTTTAAAAGTTTTAAAAATATTTTGGTTATTACTGATAATAGCTAAAATAGATAATAGTTAAACAATCTTCTCTATTCGGATCTATAGCTAGAGTAGGTCTGAAATACAAAGAACAAACCTTCGTGTACCTAAGTCTTGTACTTATTCTTAATTTCCAATCTCTACTTACACTTCCTCTCGCTGAATCTTTTTATTCATTCACTAAATTCCCATCTCTAAAGAATTTCATATTTTAATGTTGTCCTGTTAAATCCTCTTATTACATTTACAGTTTCTACTTTATCACTTCTCAACACATGTAACTACTGTTGTTTTCTTATACTTAATTCTACTTTTCATTTTATTCTTCTTAATTAATTCTTATTTTTTGATTTCATTAGTCATTTGTGTTCTGTGGTTTCATTCCCTGATTTTATCGAGTTCTTGTTTGGATTCAGTTATTTTCCATATTCTTAATTATTTATTGAACATTTTTTAGTTACTACCAAGTATGTAAGATTAACATTTTTGTCATTATTTGAAATACATTTACATCTGTATCTTCAAATTATCATAATAATGTTTGTCAGTACGTTGCCATCGATACAATTTTTATGTCTTGGCAGATGTGGTACACTTGATTTCAATAATACCATTCTCAGAGTTCCCATCTGGCGATTGTGCTATCATTGAGTACTCTTCAGACTTTAAGTGTTATACTGATAATATTTTTACTTGATTTTCTTCAATATTCTATCACATTTAATAGCTAATGTGTCTGGAATATCGACTTACTTGTAGTTTTCTTTATAAAATTGTTTCAGTAACCTCGATAAACGTAGTTAAATTTTTTCGTTTATCTTGTTTTTTTGAGTTGGCAGCATAAAACTGATTGTCCAAATATGAAATGGAAATGCGAAAATGATGGTTAGGAATTTGTACTCGTGTACTAATGGTATTTTTGTGAGTTTTAACAAAAAAATAATGCTGTGGTTTGCGATCACATCACAGCATTAGCCAAATAAAGCCCAAACGATAAAAAATACTCTAAATCCTACTTAGCAGCTGATTCTCGATTCTCGACGTTTAAGACATCGATACGGACCCCGAAATATCGCAAATCAGTTCGCGCCCGAAAAGAGAAAAGTGTATTCTCGGGCAAAGTGATCCCACCAGAAAATGATTTTTTCACAAATCGCTCCAGAAACTATAGCCGTGAGTGGGATATCGTGCTTATTCAATACCCCGGTCGCGTCATAAATTCTCGCCGGAATCGAACTGGAGACCCACCCCTCCGTTCTGCCCCCGGGCATAACACCAAACTCCTTCAGATACCACCTCTTCGCCCCCACACCCCTCAGGTCGGCGTCGGCATCGGGATTTTCCTTATATATATATATGTTCAATAGTCCCGAGGAAAATCAAGTTTTTCCGGACCATTTGCCCTATTTATAAATTTGCGTTTATCTGGATGTTGGGACGGGGGAAGATTTATGGGGACTTAAAAGTCTACAGCTAGCTGACCAAACAGGGAGCGGTGTTTGTCTGTACTTAAAGAAAGCACAGTAAAAAAGATAATTTGTTGTAAAAGCATTTGGTTAATTCTTAAGCGGGTGATATATGTTGAAATAGTTTCTTGGCGACGTTTCGCCAGAATCTTATCTGCCATTTTCCTATCATTGTAATTTTGCTTCATTGTATCCTACTTATTATTATATGTGTTTGACTGAAGCATTTATACAACATAAACAACATGGGTTAAAAGCCACAATAAACACTGTATTGGAAATTACCTAGTGAATGACAAATTATCAGTAAAACAAACTAATACTAAGAATTTTGGATATTCTTTATTACTGGTGATTAAAAACTTACTCGAATTTCGAACACACATATTAAGGTAATCATGTTTTGGTCGTATTAGAGTAAAGAGATTAATTTCAAAATTATATGTTAAGGTCGCTAAAATGTATTTTGTTAATTTTTTTAATGTTCAACGTGGGGCAAATTCCCCTCTATCATTTTGATTGCCTATAACTTTGCTCAAAGGAAAGACTAATAAGTTTGGTTTTCAAAAAAGTTTATTTGGTGTTTACATTTTTTTTCGTTATTATTGAAGAATTATATCGGCTAAATGGTAACCGCGATTCGCTATGCAATTTTCGGCTTTTTTTAAATCATGTTTTATGACATCCTCCAACATCTGAGGCAGAATTTCTTCAATTTCATGAGGAATATTGTCTTTAAGATATTGAATCGTTTGGGCCTTATTCACAGAAAATTTTAATTGCTAAATCGACACTTCGCGAAATTAGTCTTCGTGGAAAAACATCGTTCAATAATTGAATTGTTGAACGAGCTATGTGTGCTGTGGCCCTAGCTTGCTGAAACCACATGTCTTCTAGCCCTTGCTCTTCTATTTCAGACACAACAAAATTTCGTATTATGTCTTGGTACCATTCAGCAGTAACAGTAATTACAAGACCTTGGTTAATTTCAAAAAAATAGGGACCAATATGTTTCCAGCATTTATACCACATCATACAGGTGTCTTTAGTACATTCAATGATGGTTCATGAATTAATTGAGGATTCTGCAGTTCTTCGTTGGTTACGTAGCGGTAGCCATTGGTAATCAATCGAAGAACCTTGTTTTGACAGCGTTGTATGACTAGTTGATTTAAATTTTTAGTGCAACCCCATATTTGCACCCCATAGGTCAAAATTGGCTTTATAATTGTATTATAGATCAATCTCTTTGATTTTAGATCATGTTGAGAGTATCTTCTGACTAACCAGGATCTTTGTTTTATTTTGGTTCTAATGTGTTTTGCTTTTTGTCTAACGTGATGCTTCCAATTTAATCTACCGTCAAGATGGATTCCAAGGTATTTAGCTGATTCTACTTGAGGAATCGGGCGTCCATTGTGTGATATAATTAAGTTTTTATTATTTCGCCTTAATGCAAAATTAACGTGAACGGATTTGGAGCTATTAAGTTGAATTTTCCAATCTTTCGTCCATTTGTAGATTTTGTTGAATGCCACTTGCACTTTTTCTATTGCCCTAGGCAGAGATATATCTTTTGCCACAATAATTGTGTCATCAGCAATATTGACAAGTGATTGGTATTTCCCCAAATGTAACTGATTTGTTGGCATGTTTAAAGATGGTAGGACTATGCCTAAGAAGAAGCAGTGTTTTTACTGCATTTTGATTACTGTTGTGTTCGATATGCAGGAACTGGTTGCATTTTACGCCTATTATTTTCATTTCATTATCATTTTCGATGTCGCGTGATCCCCAGTTCTTGCTAGCATCTATTCATCCCCAGGACATAACAATGATCTTCTTCAGACACCACCTTTTCGCCCCCCACACCCCCGCTCGGCGTCGGCATCGGGATTTTCCTTATATATATACGATAGTCGCCAGAAAATCAAATTTTTCCGGACCATTTGCCCTATTTATAAATTTGCGTTTATCTGGGTGTTGGTGGCGGGATTTATCGGGACATAAAAGTCTACGGCGAACTAACCGAACGGAGAACGGTGTTTGTCCGCAGTAACGATGATGGAGAGAGCTAGCGGGCGACGCGCGCTCGAATCCCACTAAGTTTCGACTAGCGACGACCATAAAACTTGAGATATGGCCGATGAAAAACGTTATTAGGCTTTTATGTGATGGTGATTTCTATTTCTTTCTTCTGCCGCTGTCGATGAGCGGGCGCTGCGAGACGATTTCGGCGAGAATTATTGTGTTTTTGTGTAGATCACGCCTTATCGTTGAGAGTACATAAATCCGCCGCTGATTTATTATTTTTTTCTTTATTTTATATTGGGAGAACGGTCCTCTATCGAAAATGTAACTTAATGACTGATATCAGTTCGTTTTCCTGAATCCTAAACGTATATAATCTACTCAAAGTAGCAGTGAACTCAAGTTATCTCAATATA
This sequence comes from Rhynchophorus ferrugineus, assembly GCF_030347505.1. Lineage (NCBI taxonomy): Eukaryota > Metazoa > Arthropoda > Insecta > Coleoptera > Curculionidae > Rhynchophorus > Rhynchophorus ferrugineus. The sequence continues at coordinate 17,168,753 of NW_027472587.1, forward strand.
TGACATTAAGACGTTGCATTGTTGCATCAAACAAAATTATTATAAAATATACTATCTACAATATTTTATAGACGAGATTTATTTTGTTTCTGCAGGCTTAATCCATCTAACTAATAATTGAGTTAGAGAACTTATTTACCTTTTTATATTTAGGAAACAATAATCATCCGTTTCTCTGTTTTCTTAACATATCTCTCTGATATCGCTGAATTTCCCCTTAGTTTATTCTTTTACGCCTTCTGTACGTTTCTTGATAAAACGGATTCAATAACAGCTTTCTCCCTAATGCCATTGCCCCGGCAAAACAGTTAGTGGCCATTCTCTCCTTGTACATTTTAACATATATATATATATATATATATATATATATATATATATATATATATATATATATATATATAATATAAATATACATATTTACGATCTATAATATGACTTTTTATAGTTGTCCTATATTAACTCATAGTATTTTCATACATTACTCATACTTAGTATATAGTTACCCACCTTCAGTTGTTTCCACTCTCTTGAAGACATGGTTTTTTAGTATTGTATCATTGAATATATCCAGAAAGTTTCATTCAGTCGGTATCACCTTCTCTTCTTTATCTCACTTCCGAGGTACTATTATAGTCAATGACTAAGGTGTTAAGTTCCCATCTAAAACTATTTCTCAATTCCACTATTTGTCAATTTCTTCTTCTGTATGTCTGATCGAGTTCATCCAAACTAAATGGTGTTGCAGTATTTGCTTGTATATTTTTCTCGATCTGCACGTTTATTATAGTTATTCCCTGTCATATCCCATAACAATTCGATTTCATTGAATACGCAGTGATAGGGAGGAAAACGTTACCCACTGTTTCCATATTGTACAGACTACTGTCTATCTTTTTTCAAGTATATTAGTAACACAGTATATTACATAAAACACAATTAAACTTTTCATTTATATTCACTAAGTAACAGTTTGAAATACTTCACTTTTTACAATGTTATATTCAAAACTTAACCTATATTTTGCAGGCCACAGCCTCTTCCGATCACTTGTGATATTTTTGTTGGATTCCTGCTTCTATCCTGAAGAACAATATTTCTGCAATGGTTTATTAAAAATATTATGACTTACAAGACATAGTCAACTGTTATTATATGTTTTACCAATATCCATCAACTTTTATTGTTTTTACATTATTTTTATTAGTATTTTGTCAAGGACGATTTCATATTGTAATACCTACATATAATTTGTGTATCCCTTAATTTTATTATATGCTCTTAAAAATTGTATTGCTGAAAGACGCTATATCTGAAAGAGGCTATGATGAAAGGCCTCTTTGTGGGTTATTTTTATAATATTTAAATCGTATATTTCCGGTATGTTTACAGTGATAAACATGCTTCAAGTGATAACTTATATCTCTCAAAAAGCTCCATAAGTTTCCTATGAATACTAACTACACTAACTACTATACTAACATTCTAACAGTTATCTGTGAAATAATTGTATTAAATTATGTTTATTTTGAAAATACAAGTCACTCTTTTTAAACGTTTCATAAATTTAATCTTGAATAGAATTTCTTTTCGTTGAATTTGATATTTACCGCTAACTGCTTGAGTTTTTGTGTATATTTCTTGGACCTCGACTGCTGCTAACTGAGTTAAGAACATATTGTTACTCTTGCTGAATTAGGTGTTTGATTTTAGGTTAGCATCTCATATTATTTCCTTCTGTATGGTTTCTTTTTTCAATAGTAGCTGCACTCTTTTTATTTAATTTTTGGTGAATTCTGTATTCAATACAGAGAAGACAGACTCGCAAATTGAAACTAATACCTTCTGAATCGAGCAGTGAACACACACTGTAGTTATGGAAGTAAATTTGTCACCAATAAGGTGTCATATCATTGAAAATCCATGAAAATCTACATGGGTTCAAGAAAAACTTATTACAAAGCACGTGAATAGTTAACTTGAATAAATTCTATATACTTTCTCTTTTTAAGTGTCATTGTAAGCATCATGCTGACTTAATTCAAGCTAGTTTTCGAGTTTCACTACAAACACTTTCAAAATAAAAATAATTTTGAGTTCAATGCAGGGAAGACCTACTTGAAAATTGAAATTAGAGGTTTTAGAAACGGGAATTGACTGTCTTTATGAAAGTAAATATGTCCTAAAGAAGATGTTATATCGTTAAAAATCCATTAAAATCTACAAGGGTTGAAGAAAAACTTGATACAAAGCACGGGGATGGTTAATTAGAAGAAATATCAAGTGGAGTAGTGACGGAGAACGACGACACATCCGTTCGGGCGGCAGCCGGTTAACGCAAATTCCCCACCCGCATCGACGAAACGACCTCCGGTAGATGGCGCTGCACCGGCGACGGCATAACCTCAATTTAGCCAACGTTCCCCCGACGTCGGTCCGCTTTTAGCGATGCATCCGAATTTATTAAGGCCGACGGGACCCCGGCAAGTTGTTCCCGTCGCTGACCGCACGTTTCTCAGCACTTAACTTGTAATTAGCGGCGCAGCGGATACGCGACGCCTAGGCCACCTTGATGTGTGCGGTCGCCAACTACCTTAAAAGGGCCATTTTGTGTGCTTACACGGGTCCGTGAATCATTGCGACTTAGGACCGTTCGGACGGGACCCTCGGCTCCCGGACCGGATGGAGCCGGAACCTTATGGGAAAACAAGTTCTTAGAACGGCGTGGGGGAGGGGCGAGGCGGGCGAAGGGGCGGCGGTCTTAAACAGACTGCGGCCCGAAGACCGGGGCAACTTAATCAACGTCGAGGGCGTACTTCGGGGGTAGTTTTCAGGTTTTGTAATTGGATATTTGAGGGCGACGTTTGATGTTTTCAAACTATTCCCAAGAATAATTCGGTTTAATCCATATTTCTAATTGGAAACTCCGCTGTTGTGGAATGGGGTAGCCGGTGGCCGGTCGAATAGTTTTCCTTCGGGGACGGATACGCACAAGTGAAATGGCATTTCGGAATGATGGATATCATGTTGTCGGACACAGTTGACATGTTTCTGAAATTAAATCATTCCTATCTCTCTATAACTCTCTATATCTTTCTCCCTTCCATTGATATTATATTAATTTAATCTTAGTGTTTAAAAATTAGTGGTTGTTTGAATGTCCCCGACGTGTGAATAAACAACTGATCTGATCCAAAAATGCATCACTGGTGCTATATGCTCTTTTTATTGAACCCATTTAGATATTAATGGATTTTAAATGATGTGACATCTTGTCGATGACATATTTACTTCTATAGTGACGGCTTGTAGTTAATGCTCGATTTTGAAGGTTTTAATTTCAGTTTTCGGTCTGCCTTGCTTTATAGCCAATAATAACAATAATAATAATGATATATATATATATATATATATATATATATATATATATATATATATATATATATATATATTATTGTTATTATTAGTCTGGGTAAAACATGGGTACATTAGGACAAGTCTAAATAAACCGTAGTTGGTAAAACATAGACTTTAACATATAAGAAAATATTGAAATATATTGATATTAAAGGTAATGTTTGTAAGTCAAATATTTTCTGTATTTGTTTTTTCTATTTGTTCTCTCATTATTTATAGTTCATATGGTCCTTATTCATCTTCATCTGATGATTCAAATAAAGAAGTACAAAATAATTTGTAAGTTATTATTAGTGTTTAATACAAGAAAAAATATTTTGATCGTTTTGAAATAAATTGATAACTATTTATTTTGAGCTATGTAATGTATTTTCTTTTAATTCAAGTATCATGAAATAGTCGATTCTGACAGTGGCATGATTTTGCCACTCTTCAAAGCGTAATAACACACATGCTGAATTATTTATTCATTTTAATGGTTAATATATATTTTAAATTAGCAAACAAGGATGCCAAACGTTAAAGTCCATCATTATGTTATATCACATTAAAGTTGTAGGAATAATAGGAAACAAAACCATGAATAGTTTTACATTCCTCAAAACTGCGATGATTTCATATATATATTCCTTGATAATATCGAGATCTAAACAATAATCCATTGACCTACATAAGCGCAGCCCTAAATCCCGGTTTCTGATATGCGAAAATTGGAATTTTTCCTCGTAAAAAAACCCGGAAAAACTTTCCTCGTTCATCGATGGGCGGGAGATTTGTTTTTATCGCGAATATGTAAAGGGAAAAAAGAGGACGTCGAATGCAAGTGGAAAAAGTTATTGTCGAAAATTTACGTTGACAAACATTTCTTTCCGTAGCCCGGCGAGACGAGTCGAAAAATAATAAAAAATACATCATTTTCGACGTAATGGATATTTCGAATTTCGCGATGACAAAACTTTCTGTCCCTTCTTTCTCTCCTCTCCATCTCACGTTGTTGGCGCACGTATATATGTGTGTGCGTCTTTTTAATGGAAAATAACGATAAAGCTATTTTGAGAAAGAAGAAAGCGTACCTGCAGAAAAATATGGGGAGAATGAATAAGAAATATAGGTTTTCAAACTGTTTAAAATACTTTATAGCTATATTGTTGAAGGCATAAGTACCAAATCAATTACTTTCTTGTCTCTGCAACCTCCGGGTGGGTCTATAATTGTCGAGCAGTTGTAGTACTTGGACATTTTTATGTTCACACAATCTCACTTTATTATCTTTAACTTCTTTTATAATCTTTTAAATGTCCTTACTTTACTATACTATATTATAACGTTGCCATGAAATATTTTGCTTTGAGAGATTGGCATTCATATGTATACTGGATTTCTTTGTGCAACTTCGTAATTGCACACCTTAGGTCTACAAGATTCAAAGGTTCGTTTCTTTAAGCATCTAGTGTAATTCAATTGATCTGGAACCGGTTACCAACAGCAAATAATTTATTCTAGAGACTTATTCTAACTCCCTAGAGGTATAATTTACATTGGTCAAAAAGGTTCTTTGCTTGGTCAAAAATGCCTTCGATGTAAGTATGCTTTCAAATAATTGTATGGCAATAATTCACGAAAATATGGTAGAATATTGCCACATTTTTTTTTCAATATTTACTCATTATCATATATCATTAGTAATAATAATTAGTTATAATTAGTAATAAAGACATTGAATATAAGAAATAATAAATAATATTTTTAAGTATATTTTAATTATCAACGAAACAACAATTCTTTTGTTTTAATGCGTAGTTAATATACATAGAAATTGAACGAAATTTTGCCATTTTTGCCAGGATTTTACAAAAAATGCATTCATGTAGCAGCAGAAGAAAATCAGAACAAATACAGTGACATTAAAATGAGTTAACAAGGAAATGCAGGACGGGAACTGAGTAAATAAAGAAAATGAACCTATTAAATATCAAAAAATATTTGTTTTATTGTCGACAAGTTTGGCATCGCGGTCAAAGCAACAGGATGGTCCTCCCACCATTGCGATGGTCATGGGTTCAAAACTTGCTAAGGCATATTTGTGATTTTTTACGGTTACTATGATAGAAAATGCAAGAGCTGCACATTAAGCAGTTGGTCCAGACAATATAAACTCTAGTTGGTATAAGGGAAATTTTAAAATATAAAAATAATCATACTATAAATATTTAATAGCATTTTTAATACATAAGCCCGGAGCAGTTTTTATCATACGTACATTTATGAAAATCATCAAAACATTTTTCCACTTAATTGAATTAATTTTATTAAACATTCGAATTTAATAAAAAAAACATTTTCGTTATTCAATTACGTTTAAAAACGAATATTTCAATATTTTAGAGAAATTTAGCGATAATTTCGGATCGGTTTTGTTAGTTTTTTGCCGTTTCGTGAACTCAATAATGAAAAATTGATATATTAAAAACGTTTTGGTAGTTTGTTTTTGTGCAATATTTAGACGATAGCGATAACTGTCGGGCAAGTTATTTATTTAGATCTTTTAATATACATTTTTCACGAAGGGGAACTTTATACTTGGACGTAATCCAAGATAAGCAGCTGGAACATTATTTGAATTATGGAGTTAGCGATTGGCAACTTGTTAGATTTTGAATTAAAGCAGAACAGTTCTGGTGGGGAATTTGTAAATTTTTTCTGTGCAATTGTTGTATACTAATATAATAGGAACATATAAGACATATCCTGGGAACATGAAACGTGAGGTTAAAAAATTATATCATGCCTTATTTTAGGATATGAGTGTTGAAGATTATTGAAATAATTATTGAGATAAGAATCAGAGACCAGCTTCGTACCATATATTCCATTTTCTGAGCATTATTTAAAGAAGAACGGCATATCATGAGCAAACAAATTATGAAAAATAATAAAATCAAATCACGACTTACTTTATTATAGAACCAGTATAAAATATTTAAATGAAGTCACACAACAGAAGAAAAACTTCTATAGAACGGGGACCTATATGTGCCATTTATTAAAGGAAGAACGGAATATCATGAACGCACAAATTATGAAAAATCGAAAATCAAACCGCGTCTTATTTTCTTATACAACTAATGTTAGAATGATAACAAGGGTACAAAGTAGGTGAAACAAATATTACAGACTTATCAGGGACCTATATTGAGCCACTTATTCCATTTTATGAGTGCTATTAAAAGAAGAACGTATATCATGAACTTGTGAATTATGAGAATAAAAACAAGATCTATTTAGTTCTACTAACCTAAAATATTAGAGCAAAGGCGCAAAATTAATTATTAAAATTTACTGAAAAAACTATAGTCGAATCAAAGACCTATTTTTTACGAAGGGGAGCTTTATACTTGGACGTAATCCAAGATAAGCAGCTTTAACATTATTTGAACTATGGACTTAGCGAGTGGCAACTTGTTAGATTTTGAATTAAAGCAGAACAGTTGTGGTGGTGAATTTGTAAATTTTTTCTGTGCAATTGTTGTATATTATTTTCTTGTCTTTGTATTTTATAATCTAGTTTTACTGTTCAAATTTTTTCTAAGAGTTGTAATACGCTCCTCATGTCTCATTGCGACTATATTCCTTTTCAAATTGACAGTAAGTATCTGAAAGTTTCGGTGGAAATATAATTCCTATAATATATGGGTGCATCCATAATATCTTACAGGGCTTTGATTTACAAAATGTGTATTTTAGTTATTTGTATATTCAATAAGTTCATATCCGTCTCTTAATTTAATTATACAACGGTTATTTAACAGATATGGATATTGGAGGTTTTTCTCCCATTAATAAATAGATATTTTCTTACTTGAACTTTTTTTTTTCGGTTTCTGCTCTACACCCTTTTTAACGAAATTTTGTATCGAAGCCCAGCCTAAGATATTTATCGTTATTGCTATATTAAATTGCTATTCATTCTTATTGGTCTACGTGCGGTTTGATTATAAGTATTACAATGTGCACTGAGTTATAATACATATCTTGCAATATAATATTTTTGTTATAGTTCCTGTAAGTGCAATAAAAATTCATAGGATATTTTTTATATAAGTATTTAGGTATATTTTAACCCTAAGTATGCAAAACATATTATTACAATTAAAATATTAAATAGAGGCAATATAAAAGCATTTAAATAAGATAAATATCATAAATATTTAGTTCCTGTAATATGGGTTGTAAAAACACTTATAATTAGGCACACACTATCAAGGCTTACATAAAGTTAGTTCTAAAAGGTAACAAAAAAGTCGAAGTTTAGCTAAATAAATATAATATAAAAGACCCAATAAATATTTTGGACACAATAGTTACTGTGTGTGCTATTACTGAAAGCTACCAAACCCAGTCGTATTCTACTCTGTGTATCCACTAAACATTAATTCTCGCTGGAATTTTAGCTGGAATAACAAATCCATAACTGGAATAAGATTTTATGAAGATTTTCGAAAAATAAGATATTACACGCTCACATAAGGTTAGCATTGTGTTCTATAAGTTTACGTCTCATTCCTGTATACTAAATACATGAAAATATTTCTATTTTAAATATAATTTTAAACAAATTTTATGTGCCAACCAGACAATATTATATCTGAACAAAGAATTACTGCAAAATATAATAAAGACAATATAACTATTGCTTATCCTGCATATATCCAAAGAGCCGTTTAATCATGTTTTCGTCATCGATTGTCGTGGCGGGACAGAAATATCGGAACGGCAATTTAGCCAAATCCACTCTATTTCCGACAGGCGTTGCGTAATTGGCATGGGGGGTCGACGGTGTTAAGGCACCAACGAAAAGCGGCATTAGGACGAGACGGCCGGTGACGGGGCATCGGGGCCAACTTTAATCGCGTCCAGATCTGTCCAATCATTAAATCTAACCCGACTTGGAAGCGTTAGGGTTGATTCCGACGTCGAGGCGCTTGTCTCCGGGCGTTCCGACAACTGTCGTTGGTCTTTTGCCGAACAACCGGTTCTGCGAGATTTGCACATTTCGTCTCGTTAGGGCGCAAACGAGGATTTGTGTCCTTATTATTAGGTGCAGCTTTGTTGTGTCTTTCTCTATATATTAGGTGTCCGAAAATTAGTGTTTGACATTGTAAGTTATGTAAAACTGGTTGATTTTAAACGTTATGTATTAAGTTTAGGCATATATCATCAATAGCATGCATACAACTATAATCATCTTCTGAATTTCATTTGAATAATGGCGTAAATAAGCAATTAGTAAACAGTTTCTAAAAATAAGGTATATTACATGTTGTCTCACAGTGTTATAACTTGATGTATAATGCGCTATAACAAATTAATATGTTATAGCGCATTATATCAATGTTCTTAGAATGAAAGTTTGTTCTACAAAAATTAATAGGGTTTTCATATATTAATTAATAAATATTTGCCGACAAATAGAGCAATTACCTGATATACTAATAAAATAAGAACATATAAGACATATCCTGGAAACATAAAATGTGGGGTTGAAAAATTATATCATGCCTTATTTTAGAATATGGGTGGTGAAAATTATTGAAATAATTATTGAGATAAGAATCAGAGACCAGCTTCGTACCATATATTCCATTTTCTGAGCATTACTTAAAGAAGAACGGCATATCATGAGCAAACAAATTATGAAAAATAATAAAATCAAATCACGTCTTACTTTATTATAGAACCAGTATAAAATATTAAAATGAAGTCACACAACAGAAGAAAAACTTCTATAGAGCGGGGACCTATATGTGCCATCCATTCCATTATGCTATCAGTTTTATTAAGGAAGAACGGAATATCATGAACGCACAAATTATGAAAAATCGAAAATCAAACCACGTCTTATTTTCTTATACAACTAGTGTTAGAATTGTAACAAGGGTACAAATTAGGTGAAACAAATATTACAGACTAGTCAGGGACCTATATTGAGCTACTTATTCCATTTTATGAGTGCTATTAAAAGTGAACTTGTGAATTATGAAAATGAAAACAAGATCTATTTAGTTCTACTAGCCTAAAGTATTACAGCAAAGGCACAAAATTAATTATTAAAATCTACTGAAAAAACTATGGTCCAATCAAAGGCCTATTTTGTACCATATATTCAATTTTGTGAATATTATTGAGAAAGGAACACCATATCATGAATACATATCATGCAACTTATATATCATTTTATAAGTGCTATTGAAAGAAAAACGGCATATCATGGCCGCATACATTATGAATAAAGAAAAATAACTTAACCCATATCTCATTTTATTGTATGAGTAATATAATATGTTTAAACAAATATACGAAACGGATGAAAAAAAAATTATATACCACGCCAATAAAATGTAGAATAAATGAACCCAACGTTCGAAAAATATTATGGACGTTTGAAGACCTATTTTGTAGGATATGTTCCATTTTATCAATGCACCCCTTTCCCGATAATTGACATCGAACAATAATCCGTCAAGACAGAGCCTCGCATCTAGCCCCCGGCTTGTTTCTCCATCTCCCCGCATTTTTTTTTGTTCGAAACCGAAGAAGCTCGTTCGGAGTAGTTCATCTAAGTGTCAGAAAGGACCGCCATCACTCTATCACAGTCAACGTTGATGGATGGTTCGGTCAGTCTCGGGGATCGGGCAATGACGCGCTCGCCCGCTTCATTGTCACGTATAATAACGTTGTCACAGGCCGTATAAAAGCGGTATAAATGAGATGACGACGCCACCTGCCGACTGGGCATGGGAATTGGGTCAAGTAAGTTGTGCTTAGTTGGAGTGTGTTGCTTTGTTTTCTTTTTCGCCGTCTTCCTTTGAAATTTTTAGGCTTATATAAGTGGCACGTGCTACATACTCACAAACATATATATATATATATATATATATATATATATATATATATATATATATATATACATATATATATATATATATATATATATATATATATATATATATATATATATATATATATGCGTAAAAATAGATTTGTTTTCTTGATACATACATGCTCAGAAAACTTATGAAAAACTGCTCCTAAGATTATAATGGTTTGGGCCCTTTTAATAAAAATATAGGTAAAAAGACACGAATATACCTGACGCTATTACAGTTACAATTATCATGTGTATGAGTATAAGAAAAATTAGTTATATCGAATCTTAAAACTACTTTAATTAACAATATACGTTCAATCTTAATACCAAAAGGAATCAAAATATTATAAATCATAAATTAACTACTTATTATTATTATTAATACTTATTGCAAGCGCCAGGTGAATTGGAAATTCTAAGCGATTAAATGGAATAGGTGAGTCTGAAGGGATCATTGGGATCCCTGGTAGGTAGAAGAACAACTTTATCCTGACATATGCTATGTGCTATGATAGTAGCTTCAATAGCATTATTTTAGTGCATTTATATTTGGAGGCAAAATTATTGTTGAACCAATCCTCTATGGCAAATTATGTTGTGGCATTCCGGGTATATCCATTGAATTCAAGATAAAAAAAGAACAGAATCGACAACAGCGCCGATAGATTTGAATTATATTCGATTTTCAAACAATAGCTGTTTAAATGTTTTTTGTTCGTCTTCGAAGATATGTCATTTAGTTTTAAGAAATACATAATAGAAAACATACATATAAATAACCCCTTAAGTGCGATATACGACTCTAAATTATCACATACTGTATACTGTGAAATTCCTAAGTCACCAAATATCAGCGAGTTAGTGGATGAGTGCATTAATGTTATGAGAAATAAATACAGTTCAAATTGATTTGTCGAAGACAGCACGTTTTTCTGTTAACATTACAAATAATTCATCAATATAGAATAATATTTAATTTTCTTCCCTTTTAACATTATTCCAAGAGTGGTTATTGTGTCGATTACCATATAAATGTCATTCCAATAGATATTTAGACAGTTTTAATTAACAATATTTTAAAAATTCTTGGAACTTTATTATAATTTTATATAGGCCATAAATAAACAAAAAATGTAAATTTATACATTTTATTAAACAAACAGAACGTGTAAAATGTCGGAAAATTCAATTTTTTCGGCCGTCATATAAAAATCGAATTATTTGCATGGAAAATCCGGCGATAATAAAATCAAGCTACTACAACTTATTCGACTAAAAAACTACTGATTTTAATATTGAAAAATTAATGTTTTTGTCGCTCTTTGCGAGAAATTTCTATCACCGTCGCCCGGTTTGTTTTCGACACGAAAAATATGGGAAAATCCAATAGATAAATTATCCGTTTATTTGCTGCAATTGATGTATTTAACTTTTTTTCCCTATCGCTTTTTGTATTTTACGTTTGAAATTGTTATCTAGTTGAACGGTGATAATTACCGTTCGTTTTAACAGTCGTGTTTGTTCTTTGCAGGGATTTCGTTTTTATTTTACCAGCTAAGTGAATAAAATGGTTCGATAAGGTCAAACACAATATTAATCAACAATATGTTCAAGCAATTTTATTAAATTTTCTCATTCATGTCATATATATATTGGGTAAATACGTACACAATGTTACAAATAATATAATGAAATCTATTATCTGGTAAATTTAGCTGAATTTTTATTTCCATTTCCAGCAAATGCTCATCCAACAGTGCTTGCTATTCCAAACTTACACTGAAAACAGTGAAGTATTCAAAAGATATTCAGAATAGATTACATAACATATAACGTAGTTATCGTAAATTATCTTCTTTAATTACTATAATAGAAAATAATTCTATGGTTTATGACCAGGCATGGTTTAACTTTGTTAACGTAATATATATTTTTATACTTTATTTTATCATTACGATGGTGTTTTTTAGGTAAAACATTGTTTGATATTATTCTTTTTAATTGATTAATACTAGAAAATATCACTTTTTCGCCATTCACTCTAAAACAAAGCTTGTTTTTTTTATTGTTCATAACTAATGTGGTTATGATATGCCGTTCCTCTTTTATTGGCATAACAATATATACCACCCTAGTACTTATTAGTGAGTAATTACCAATTATTGTATGAATGAAAAATTGAAGAAAGTTTCCGCTTTTTTCGTGATTTTTAATAAATATTAAAAGATCGTCCAAAATATCCTCAAACATTTAATGACTGCATAAAACCGACAAACCTGGAAAAACCACTTAAAGTTCGCGAAGCGTATCGGGACCTGGAAACTCATCTCGCCCGATCTTATTTTGTCTTATATCAAAAACTAATAGCTGGCCGGAGTTTATTAAAAAAATTGCACGGAAACTTTTCGTTCCAATTTGGGACCGCTTACGTGACTAGGAAAATCCCGTCCGGTATCGGGGCGGACGTTTTTCTCTTTTAAAAACCCGAATTGCCAGAATTGTTTTCGTCGCCCGGTCCCGACCGGCCCCCCTCCCTCCGTGACCCCGGATATCTGCCGCGTTCCTAGCTCGCGTCACAAAAAGTTTAATGGACTTTGGAAGTTAATTTATAGCCCGGCGAGTAATTACCGAACGTGCTTTTTTAATTTTTAATAACGGTTCGACCGTTTTTCTACGCCCATCATGTTGTCCATCTTCTTTAACAGTTATTTTCGAGCTGATCCCGAATCTATCCTTGTCTGAAGTACTGATAAAGTTACATGGTGCAAGGTCTGGTGAATATGATAGATGCTCTATCTTTGAATGCAATCTGACATTAATTAATCTGATGATACTACATTTTTGTTATGTAAAATCCAATATACGTTAATAATATTATATACGTTACGTTATACGTTATTAAATAGTTATATACATCAAAATAATAATGCTCGCAGTTTGGTAAACACGACTAAGATACCTTTTAACTTATAGTTAATCCTTTCAATGAAATGATTGATGTTTGGTTTCCACTGTGTTTCTTTCTTGCCAAGCAAGAAACTTAATTTTAAGTCCCAAATTTGACTACATCTTGTGCCGATAATAGGCCAGTTATTGTTTTACTGGCGGTTTAGTGATTAAATGAATACATTTGGATGAATTTTATTTTTAATTATAGTCTACATAATTATCATCGTAACTATCATATGCTTAAATCTGTGTAGATTAAATGAGTTTTATGTATCTACTATTAAGTAATTACTAATATTCAATAATTATTAAGTATAAGTCTCATAATGTTGCTAAAATTAAGAATGCAATAAATATAGTAGAAATGCATGTAGATTTTATTTACAAGAAAATATTTTAAAGATATATTCTACTCCATAGAGCGCTCAATAAGTTAAAGATTTATGTAATATACCGAATCCAGTGATAGTAAAGCCGATTTATGTTGCTTTTTATAATGATTATCTGATTTGTTAATGTGAAAAAGTGGAACAACTATTGTGTATTGGTCTAGAATATCATATTCAGCTGGTCATATGAAATATAACTTATTTAGCCTTCTAATAACTATATGTAACACATACCTATTTTTTGAAACTACATAGTGGTACCATCTTGAAAACATGAAAGAGCACGAAGTTGTCCTTTTTTCACTTTACATAATAATTAAATTTAAAGCAGCGACGTTTCGCTTTTACATCTACTCTGATATATTCTGTTTACGAAACCAACCGACCGAATTCACAAAACTGCTTATTTTCATAAGTACTTGTTTGTATAGAGATCCTGTTTCTATAGCAAAACCTTTTTAATTGTTTTGTCCTTAAAACTTGCAATGTAAATCTAATTATATATAGTAAATACAAAAAAAACATCTTATTTATAGTTACACTGTTGACCAAACATATTGTATTCGGGATGTTACGAAACAACTTAGTATAGAGCAACTCGGCTGAGCATATCCCAGCAAAGAAATATAATTACGGATAATACTCGACTCATTTTTCATCATAGAAGATTTATGTTAAAAAGAAACGAATTGGCTTCGAAAGAATACGGACGTTAATAAAACTAAAGCGACTTAAAGAGGAAACCGTCCGACATCGCCGACTTCATTTAATTAAAAAGAAAACGGCATCGCGGACAAGCAAGTGGTGGGGAGCGGGCGCGGGCAAAAAGGAAACAAAGCAGAAAAATAAGAGGAAACGATGAAGTTATCTGGATTCGTCGGATGTATGTCGTTCACTCGTAGTGGGGCGGCGGCAACCAGCGTCTTTGAAGCTTTCGCGTATTTCCACGGTCATTCTCCGACTCGAAACAATAGTTGCTGAAGAAGTATACTGCGGTAAGGGCACTGGAAGAGATATTTGGGGAAAAAGCCTTAGGAGCGCGTCCTAAGGCTTTTTTCATAATTAATAATTAATAATTTTCATAAATAATAATTTTTAATTTTCATAATTCAGTTGTATATGATACGCCGTTTTCCTTTAGTACATCGGAAATTATGTCTACTTACTAATAAGCAATTATTAACTAATATATTTTAGTTCATCTATGACTATTTAAACCCTGAGCCATTCTCTTTAGGTCTGTTAACGACTAGTATCTACTACTAAATTTAAATTTTTCATAATTTATGTGTCTACGATAACCCGATCATATTCTAATACACCAGAAATCAACTCTACATATACATAAGTGATTATTAATTACTATATTTCATTTAACTATACCTGTTTTAATTGTGGACCATTTTTTGAGATCTGCAAATAACCAGTTTTCACGGCGGGTCAGATCTGGACAATAATTATGGTTATATAGTTATAATTATCTTTGGAATTAGCAAAAGCTGCTTCACTGTAACCAATGTACTTATGGCCACTTATATTATGTTTAGGAAGAATCCTATGATATAAAGTTTTAATTACCTGACTGCTGGCATCTTCTTTTATTCAGCATAATATTTCAAAATTTTGATTCGTATACCGATTATATAAATAAATGATTAATTTTAAGAACATAATATATTCAGAAATCAGTTGACAATTAGAATATGTTGTTAATAAAACCATTATGTCCTCTCCCATAATTCAATTGTTGAAGAGTCTAGTAGTTTCTGATAGATCTAGGCAAATTAATATGATAAGTAAGGGCTTTACCCTATCTGGATATATGAGGAGATAGTACGAAACAAAGATGAGTAGGATGTAATTCTATGTAAACTGATATAATAATAACTAATAAGAGTAAATAACTCGAAATGGTATCCATAATAAAGTATTTCAAAATAAAGCTTGACTACTGATTGTTATTCAATTTTATATTTACGTTGTTGTTTAATATGAGCTTCCTTTGTTACATATAATTATGTGACGACTTGTTTTCTGTACAAAAACACAAAAAAGTGCTATAAGAGTAGATGTAGTTGTAGTCTGATAGTCGGAACAAATAGGTATATAAGAATCGTCATTTAATTCCAAATCTATCGTCTACGAAAGAAAAGTTCGAAGTTTGAACTTCAAAATATTGTATTTTACAGATACACTCATAAAGTTATAAATTATATAGTTTTTTATAATTTTCTTAAATCCTGCTAAGAAAACAGATGGGATAAAAGTGCCTTCTGCGGATGGTGCAGTAAACGACGGCGAGACCCATCCGCAGCGATCTTCGCGCCATAATTTTTCCTATTAGATTGTCGGAAACCGAGAACGGCATCAGGTATTTAGTACAAAGAAAGATAAACAGCGCGCCGAGCGAGCGTATGACACTTAATGAGACGTCAGCTGCACCCGCTAGTTGTTCTGGCGCAAGCCGCAGCCCTTTGACTTTGATAATGGAAGCCGGAATGCGCATCTAAGACAGTCGAAGCCAGATCGGATGAGCGCTTTTGTCCACGATAATGGAAAAACGGTCGCCGACCGAGACTGAAGCTCGGTTTTGCATGTTTCTGCTATTTGCTTCCAATTTACCCTTCTTTTTGGCCTTTTAAAATACATTAGTAACGCAGACAAAAATTGATTGTGTTTTTTAATGTCATTGGAGCCAGATATATAAACAACCTCCTATATAACGGAAGACGCTTGCATGTATTGTGATAATTTTTTACTTTAAAATAGCATTTACTAAAAAAATTTGTTACAATATATATTAATCACATTTTTTTCATTATTTTCTATCATTTTTTTGCTTTATAGATGGTGTTGTTATGTTGACAGTGACCCAATCATCAATCCTCTTTGGCACTTCTTCATTATTTATAGACCATGCACTAGCTAAGCTGAACTGCATCAGTCTTAACAAGTGGTAATCAGAAAGCACTATATTTAATAACCGTATCCTTTACGTGTGCCCAATTGTTCCCATACAAGAGGATTACCTTGGCGTCTGTTACTGGCTATTATCGGTCTTTTTGCAACAATACATTGTTCTGTTTAGTCAATTGGCTTTGGTAGATTTCTGCAGTGACATTTTGGTTCAGTTTTAACTGCTCGTAATTCAGTACACAACACTGATCCAACCAAACAGACTCACCAAGATTTTTGGTCATCAATATATCACCTCAAGTTCAGAATCAATATATTAGTTTTGCTAGTTGCAAGTTTTGCATATTTTTGCCTTCGGCTTACTATCCTTTTAAATGCTTTAATAATGAATAAAATAATATTTGTTTAAATTTCACTTGAACGGAAATTGCAATTCCTTATATTCTAGGAAGCATATTCAAGACCTATATTTTTAATTCTTTTCTATTTTCTCAGAATTTTTCCGGAATTTAGCTATGTAAACTTTTCTATATTTCATTTATTGTTTTGACAGAAATTTGTTTAGGATTTTGCAACTTATTTAGTATTTATTTTTCCCGAGTGTTTTTCATTAGCCTCCTTCTAACTGTTCATTGAAAATTACACCACCGACACTGTTTTACATTATTTTCTATCTGCTCTATCTTGGTGTTTTCGCTATGTTTGTACGCGTTCTATCTCTCCTATAATAGATATGTCATCTCTATAGGCTGCCTCTTATTTCTTTAGATTTTGATACATGTATCAGAACTATGGTAGAGCTTGAAATTATTTTCTTCATCAACATATCGTTCTGGTTTTATAGATATGTAGATGTTTCTCTATTTTAACTCTTCATTTGGATAATTGCAGATGTTTCTTCATGAATGAAGAAAAAGTAGTTCCTGCTTATGACATTTCGGAGTCTTCTGGACGAAAAAGTGATTTTCACCAACTCATTTTGAATTCAACTTCATATTTTTAAAAGTTTTGAACATTTATTTCTGTATTTATCAGAGCTATTGCGATCAAAGTTCGATAATGGCCATTTATCTGCCTGTAGTAGTGTAGTTTTGAAGAAAAACTAGCTTTTATGAAATTGCGTAACCTTCTGGCGATCGCAGAATCGAAAAATAAACCAACCAAAGAATAAAACGACAAGACCTAAAAAGCCAATATATATATATATATATATATATATATATATATATATATATATATATATATATATATATATATATATATATATATATATATGCGTCGTTACCAAAAGAAAAACTATCTAAAACACAAACTTGGTAGTAACTTTAATCACAAAACCTCCTGTCCGTTCTCAATTCTCAACCGGCGACTACCTCCGTATGCCCTAAATGTACCGAGCCCTTCCCCGCCACCACCTCGGCCGCCCCGGACCGCTTCCGCCCAAGCCGAAACACATTCCCATAATTGAAACGCGAGGCGGGAAATCTTGCCGCTTCCGGATCGTTCGATGTTCCGCCCGCGAATTCCCCTCGGTGCCGCTTAAATAGGAAACCAATTAGGATATAAACAGATGAAATTCCTGGGCAATATTTGATTTAGACGTTCGGGGCCGATGTTTGGACCACGGCCGTGATAGTGGCATAGTAGGTCCGTTGAAATGTTGGTCGATATTTTCTAAAATGCTGCTTTTGTTGCAAAATTAGGTACACTGGTTAATTCTTATTGACGTTGGTGTTATTGGTAACGATAAGTTGTGTTTTATTCTGATTTTTAAGCGTGTGACAAATAAATCTTTGGTAGCGTGAAGCTCTCTAAAAATTAAGAATTTTCCTAGCAGAAGACTTCCAGTGAATTCCATGAATTACTATAGGGCAGCACGTGAGTATCATCAAAAATATAATTGTTGAATTTCAAAATAACATATACTGATTAAATAAAATATACAAGGTATAAGCAACCAACCTCTACTACTCCTTTGTCTAACAGCATCCTGTGACTATTTAAATGGAAATAACAACAAAACAATATAAAATGCCGAAAACATATATTTGCACGATTGGAAAACGAAGTATGTTACCTTTTGAAAAAGAATAACACTCTCAAAATATATGTTTTTTGGAGGGAAAGAACAAGACAACCATGTTAAATTATTACAAAATGTGTACTTCTTAAAATATGAGACATAGAAATCTACTTATTTTTATTGGAAATAAGATTTAATTAAGTACTTTTTCAAAAAAGTTTAGTAAGTATTAGTTCTTGAGATAGTTTCAATATACAGACACTTGTTACTCTAGTCAATGATATATATTAAGTATAGTTCTAATTTTATATTGAAAATATTGTCAAAAGAAGTTTTAGTAATAGTAATATATAATTTTGAACTTATTCTTTTAGTATATTAAGAGAGAAAAATTATTAAATATATATATTGTTGTCGAATTTCGACAGCAGGATAACAACTAATATTATTATATACTAGAAATATTATAATACAATTATTTAAGTCCTTTCTTCTAAGTTCACGCTGTTTTTTACAATATAAGGTATCCAATATTTATTTCTTGTTTTTCTTCTATCAAATGTACAGACTAGTAGAATTTCAAGCATATATTTTGTATATTTGTCAGCCAGAATTTGCGAACTATTTCCAATTAACTAATTCCTTATTAAGTACTGTGATTTATATATTACTTTAACTATAGATTAGGTCGTATAAGTCGATAGTTTATAGCTCTAGTGGATGCACATAGAGCATTTTCAAATTTACTGTTCGATATAAATGGTTAGGGACCAATGCATCACTGGAATGCCGAAACAAAGACCAATTTTTTAACCTAACTCCTGACCTAAAAACAAAACAACACCCTCCGCCCCACCTCCCGCGTTTCCACCCGCGTACACCTTCCAAATCCCGTCTAATTAGAGGTATGACGGTTCCGAAGGCAAACATTTTACGATCTTCGCTTTTAAGGTGAAATTACGGAAGTTCGTGGCGGAGTTTACGTGTCTGGACGATGATTACCGCTCGCCGACGGCGCTATAGTTTTTCAATGTGTTCACATTTTACCCCGTACGGACGTACGGGCCGGACAAAGAGCGAAGACGTCGGCTCGAACGTGACGTCGTGTGTCGACCGGCGCTCGAAACAAGACCGTTTAAGTTTTAAGTTTTCGTCAGTTGGCGGGGTGTGGGGAGCGGGTTAGGTCGTCGTAAAATCGTGGAGCTGATTTCGTCCGGGGCGTCAGAGTTCGCGCGAATTTATTCGAAAAAAGGACCAAATCGGACGGCCGAGTTCCAAACTTCATTACTTTATATCTACCTGGGTTATTTGAGTTTCCTTTAATATAACCGAATAAAAGGAAGTTGATTGATTAATTCTTATATTATTTATGAATACATATATCGTTTAATTGACAGTTCCGATACCAGCAGCAATTTGCAGCAACTCTCTAAGACTCGAGTAGTCCTACACAACAATCTATTAATTGCAAGCAATTTATATTTAAATTGCTAAATAATTTATGCTTTTTCAGTTTCGTGACATAAACAGAAATCCACTCATTTATTTTGAAAATACAAGCTAAATGATTTTGGTGCGATCCACGATCTTAAAATTTTATTTTATTTATTTTTATTTTCAAGTATCCAAAATACATGTTTTTCAGTTAGTAAGCTTATCTTTGTAACATTTTCATATTCTCACTATGTAACAATTTCTGTTGTTACAACTAGGATTAGTACATAGCATAACATACATTACATAACAAGGTTTTGCTTTATAAATTAACACTTAGGCTCATTTGGGCCTGTGGTATTTAACTGTGGGGTACTACAAGCAAAGCTAACGTAAATATCCTCCAGAGGTTCCAGAGTAAAGTCGTACGAGTCATCTTCGAAGCCCCATATTACTTCTCTAACAAACTAATTCAACGCGACATCCCCTTAGAACCCATAACGAGTGTAATTCGAAGTCTTAGTGCAAAGTACTCTGAAAGACTGTCAGTGCATCTCAATGTACTTGCCATACAGATAAATGTGCGTGATGGCAGTATAGTGCATAGGCTCAAACGTAAACTATCATACGAACTGATTAATAAACCCATACAGTGAGATTTAGTAATCTCTAGAATAAGTTGGAATAGTCTTTAGAATAAGTTAGGATATACATAAGTTGAAATAATATGTAGAATAAAAATTAGATTATAAGTTGTAGAGCAGATCACTTACTTCTTCTTCATGTAGCGATCTTCTACATGTCAGGATAGTTATATTATATAACGGAAATTATATAATAATACGTATTGCCCACAGGCATATTGTTGAAGTTCTAAGAGATTCATAAAAGAATTATTATTGGTTAGTATTTATTCGGTCCTTCTTTCAATATATATTGATTGTATGGGAATGGTATCTGTATGAATATTCTTTACTATTGCATCGGGAGACCTTGCCATATCGATATAACTTACACGTGACATTGTATGTGATAAAAACTAAACTAAACTAAAAATAGCTGTATGAAAATTATTATACTACCATTTTATTAAACGTAAAATTCTCCATAACCCACGTAATTTTTATTAACCTTTAAATTATTCTTATTTACATTTTTCGAAATTTTCATGAATATTTTACATATTGCAATAGTACTAAAATACTCTTCTTGGATAAGGATAAAACTATTAGAATATTGTTTCATATTTAGTTAACGAATTAATATGTTATTTAGTTGACCTTTAGAATGCCAGAAAGCATTGAAAGCAGTCCTAGACATCTGCTGCGAATCATTTTACTAATGAGCCATTTATTGAGTTTAAAAGTCACATCATAAACACCATCTTCATCATCATCATCAATTGATAGTCGACGCTCGAGAAGAATGCCTCGAAAATTAAGAATCTTTCTCCAGTCTTCCTTCGGAGCTTTTCAAAATAATTTACAAGTACTGTGAACTAAAAATGTTACTTATCTTTTACAAGATATTATAGTGTGAATATTTCTGGTTCTTTTATTTCTTTACACTTCTTCTGTTAGTTAATCCTATTGGTATTTTGTTTTACGAATATAGCAAGCTTGTCGCAACATTCACAAGCTGCCTCTGATTATAATGATGTTAGTCTCTTGCTGTCTTCAACACCATTGTTTCTGCAAAGCTTTCGTTCCATGTCTGAAATTTCTGGAAACTTTGTCCTTTTATCTTGTAGCTTTATCATTTTATTTCAGCAAAGGACCTTCCTCAATTTTATTTACTGTTAACTCTTCTGCAAATGCTTTATGTTTTTCTATTTAACTCACATATCGTTCATTTTTGCTCGAAGAGCCTAGTTGTTTGAATGCTGGAGTATAGGAGTTAGGGAAGTTTCAGATTATGGTAAAATTATGTAACTTTTTCTCTTAAGATTTTTCTGTTTCTCTTTATTGATTAGGAACATTCGAGATTGAGAAATTCATACGATAACTGATATTTTCTTTTCATGTATGGCACTGTTCATATTAATCTTACCTACATCGTTGCTGCCCTGGTATTACGAAGAATATTTCACCACTCATGATCCGTCAACTATCAACAGTGATTTTCAGATTTCAATAATTTTTTGTGATCTTATTGTAACACTATCAGGTACAAGTTTGTAGACTCTCTAAAACTCGAGATTAACTTAGTATGTATGTGTGTATTGGTCAAATATAAAGTTACATAGGTAATCTATAAAAGTGGTAAGTGGACCTTCTTTATGCAGACTATGTTAGATAATATTTCATTAATTTAGGTTCAATGGTATTTTTATTCATTAAAATGATGTTTAATGAAGACATGAATACCCAGTGTTCAAAATAATAAAAGTTGTTAAATTTCGCAGTTTTAAATCCAACGGTGGGTATATCGTTGCAACTTATAAGTTTGTTAAGTATCCGTACAAATGACGAACAACACGCTCTCGCATAGGTATATTAAAACGGTAAATTCCCGGTCTCTGTTTAATAGGCGGAAAAAAGCACGTTAGCCAATTAGTCCGGCCAAGTGGTCCGTACCGTAAAAGAATGGTTTACAAGTCACAGTTAAAACTATTAGCCTGCATTTAGGCCGAGATTATAAATGATTTCGGTGCATGCAATTTGTAATGCTGCCATGTCGTGGCTCTTGTTGAATGTAATCTATTCTAATAGGATTTCTACTTGGGCGCGCACAGTAGTGCAACACTGTCTGAAACTCTAAACAAATGAATACGCTTATAATTACGTGAATGTCTACCATTGAACTTTGCAAATCTAGTTGTCGAATTAATTTGTTCGCTGAAAGTTACGAATTAACGAAGTTTGGAAAAAAATTATGTTTTAATATATAATATTTTATTCTTGTTTTTGTCATGTTTAATATTATTATGCCTTTGAACTCATTTTTAATGTTTTCAGCATCCAATTACCGTTTTATTAATATTCTTTATTGTGAAGTGACTGTTATGTCGAGTTACTCTCCGATACTCCTCTGTGGAATCGCTAGAATTATTTTAATATTCGAACACGTTACGGTATTGGAGAAGTTTAATAATCTCTTAATTGCTTCGCACCATCCCTGTTATATTCAATTTTTTGAGTAAACGTACAGTTCTCAAGTACAAAGAACTTTCGACCTACTTACACAGATAAAGTAAAGGGAAAAGTTCCTTTTTAAATACATGCAACAGAAACACTCTTTTGTGACGTTTGGAGATATAAAAGTAGCTTTTACGGCGATTCACGTGCCGAACAAAAGATCGGTGCTGCCATCTAACCCCTCGTAAGGTAAGGGCGCCGTTCCGGATCACTCGAAACTTTCGGGACATCACCGAAAATATGTGGATAGTTTTCATGACGTAAATGAAAAGTGCTAGAGCCAGTTTTGCTTATATAACAAATTTTTTGCCATTTTTGGTATTCCAACTTGATTTAAAGGGTCATAATAAAACTGAAAATACCAATAAATCTTCTGAACTACTGAAACAAAGTGGCAAAAATGTAACTATAAATGTATGATATCAAAAATGAAACATTCGTTCGGTAGCTATTACATCATAAATGAAGAATTTTTCTGTGAAGCACGATACCCTAGTCATCGAGATTTCTACCAAACATTACTTTGCCACGTTGCCAGATGACGTAAATTGTAAGCAGATTTCAAGAATATAATTTGTCACACTTTAACCTAAAAATATTCAGGATATCTCCGAAAATTTGTTAATAGAAGTGCAACCAGTTTTGCTTATATAAAAAACTGTTAGATATAGCGTTAAAATAGTTTTAATAATTCCACACAATAAAGTAAAAATATAACTAGATAGCAATTTTTTGTGTTCTCCGTCATTTTTTTAATCTAAAAATTGATCTAAGTAGGGAAATAAATCTGAAAATATTGTAAACTAATATTATGGGCAATATTTGGCCATTTGTTAAGTAGAGCTATGATATCATCGGTAAGTACTTTTTCTTCTATCGCTCATAACAAGACTCTACCCTTCCGGAAATCTACCAAATATTTTTCCGCGTTGCCAATTTTTGTAAATTGTATACACCATTCATTTTCATGTTGCACTTGTATTTTAATATATTGTTTAAATTATATTTCACTTATTTTAGTTTTATACTACCTGGATGATCAGCATATATGTTAAAAGTTCCCTGTAGTTATAAACACTTCTTACCCTTGGATGTACTCTTATAAATATCAGAATTTGATCGGTCTTAGTTGGCTGATGGGGACTATTGTTTTTTAATCCTATATATTTCTTTATACATGCCTAAATCGAGAATGGAGCTAAACGTATCAAAACTATTAACACCAGCGATTAAAATATGGGTAAATTCAAAACTCGACTCATAATTATTCTAAACCGACATTCCGATATTACATTGAAATATGTTCATATGGTATGCTTATGCAGAACTATGAAAAGCTCTACATAATAAGCATGGATTAACTTTTCTCCCAGCTATTTCAATATAATCTGCTCGTTTTACTGCTATCCGCCAGATATCCAGCTTTTTAGTATACATTCTCATAATTGTTACTGCGATGCAATAACATTAGTGCTTATTAATTATATACATAGTTTGTTGTTTAATTTCAGGGCCTCTTATGAAGGATTTTCCGAAAGGTTTTGAGCATGAAATAACTCAACCGAAGCGAGATTTAATACGTACTATGTTTAAAAATAAATCTTGTTCAGGTTTTATTTTATTTTTCCGCCAACCGAAGTTCTTGATTTCGTATTATTTCAATAACAAGTTTTGTGCTTGATAAAAATGGTGTTATTGCATGCATTCTTAAGTAAGGAAGTGTTCCACCAGACAATCAGTTGAAAAATCGTAGTGAAAATAAAGTTACAATTTTAGGAACCCTCCTACTTTCCGTATTCAGTCCCTTCTGAAAATTATAAAAAAATGTTTTGCATAAATGTCTTGGATATTGACGTGTAGTCGGAACATTATTTCTCCTTTTGTTTGTTTACTGTGCTCTATTTTGTCGTCTAATTATACTATTGCAATAAAAACACACTTTACTGGTAATTAGGAAAGTGGAACCAATAAAAGCCTATTTTAAAATGTATAAGCTAGTGAGTTAGTTATATAAGTTATTTGCCAATTAATGCTGGCTTTATTCTAACGTATTTTGCTTCTATTGTTGACTGGTTCATATTGTATTCTTAGTTATATTGTTCGTGATTTTGTCGAATAATTTCTCTTAGTTGTTAAACTAAATTAAACATAAAGCTCATTTGGAAGTCCTAAATATCTTATATAGAAGAGAACAGATATTTCTTGTTATTCTTGACTTTTTTAAATATATGTTCGGATAAAATATTCATAATTGTCGTGCGGACACATTTCTTAGATTTGCATATTGTAACTCCATTTCATATTGTTTTAACACACTCACTTTTCGTTTTAATATCATTTCAAATTAAAAATTTAGGGATTTATCATTTCATTCAAAATTGCCAGCCGACATTTTGCGGTACGATGTTCCCAGAAAATGATTTTAAAAATCTGTATTAAAAGTCCGTAGTTAATTTACACGAAAGACGTGACAAATAATCTACCGTATAAGAGGTGAAGCTGTCAGCGCGTCGGCCAAAGCCTAAAATATTTATTTATATATTTTTTCTCGCCGATCTGATGTCTATTTCTGGACATATTTAATTTTATTGGAATATATTAATTTTTAGCGAATATTAAACAAATATTTTAGGTTTAACCATTCTTTCCCGATATGAGTTTTAATCGTACCAAATTTCACTATGTAATGAGTCCACCAAAAAGGGGGATACTATTTTGGTGAAGCCCGTTTAACATTGAGAGAAGATATAATCAATAAACTACTGTTCTTACAAATATTCTGTTGAATAATGTGGCGGTTAAGAGTGGTGAGTTATTTCAGACTGAGTTAATACTAGTACTGGGAACTATCGACTGAAAACAGTCGAAACAGTCGATAGTCAAAAAACTAGCTAGTCAAATGCACGGTTCGACTGTTTTTTTAAATTCGCGATGTCAGACGAGGATGTACGAATCCTTTCCTGTATAAATTGTGAGAGACGAAAAGACGCAGGTAATTTCTTAGGGCAGTTAATTTTATATGTGCTTATATTTTCCAACGGCACAATAAGCGAGACAGAGATGTAAACACTCCTTCACGTACTAACTTTACCGAAGAAAAGGAAAACTATTAGTACTAAAATACTATTAACATGCAAATAATAATTTAATTATAAAGGAAATAGAATTGCTTTTATATTTGCATATTCTCTGGACCTGTAAAAAGGAATGGAATTTTTCTATGGAATAGAATAATATTCCATAAATGTTTTATCCTATTTTGATATGTTGATTGCTAATTTTAAATAATATACTATAATAAATACAGAAAATACTATAGAACTTAAACAAACCTAAAAACTAAAGATGTACAATAACCATAAATACTAAACAAAAATTAAATATATACCTGAGCATGGATAAAAACTAATCCATGACATAATTAAATATGATTGCACAATAACTACTACAGCTTTTTTTAAATAAAATAAATGCTTGATTTATTATTGAACAAAAATATTTTTTAACAAAAAATATTACTTATTATTGCTATAAAAACGGTCAAAAGTATTTTACTATTTATCATTCACAATTTTAATCTTTTTGTCCATTTTTGTTCATTAATAACCTAGAAAAATGTCGTTCCAAAATGCTGCTATATTAAGATACAATATATTGTTATTTACAAGCAAACTACCACAAATATCATAAAACTATATTGGGTACACTGTCGTTAAGGTCGCGGCCAGAACAACAGAGCCAGAACGTTAAAAATCAGTCCAATGAAATTAGTAGAACCAAAAACAGTAGCTATAATTACACGACAGAAACAGTAAAAAGGTAAAAAGTATTAAAATCAGTCGAACCAAAAATAGCGACTGAAACAGTCGATAGTAAAAACTAGTTAATTATTAAACAGTTGATAGTCGGTTTCAGTCGATAGTTCCCAATACTAGTTAATACCCCAAAAATATACATTACATAATTAATCTCGTTATGATACTCACTTGTTGGTATTTTAAAACGGTTAAATCTGCTATGCAAAGAAAACTACACGTAACACGGAAGAAAAACGACCCGTTGCAATTTTTCCTGAACAGAACCAGGATGTTTCGTATAACTTACCTGCTGGTATGCAGGCCATTATATTACATACGTAACTATCAGCACGTTCGTTCTACATACTTTGCATTCCCCACGGGCATATTATAGAGCATTATGAAGCGTTTCGACTGGTCGACGAGAATCATTTCCATTCCGATGGAAAAATCTGCTTTAATTTCCTTTTTATCCCGGCGAAATTAGCCGGATTCCCGTCATAGTTCCAGTCTTCCGGCGGGGCCGGTTATTAAATCAAACCCGCTATGCGTTTAGGAACCATAAATGCGGAATTAAATTCGTTCTTCGACTGGTTTAGTTCGGTTTTCACGTGTATTTACTAGTGTTTTCATTTTGTATTAGGTTGTTCAATGAATATGTGAAACACTATATATAGGTCAATAGTAAAATTCCAACTCTAAATCCAGACAATTGTAAATACATAAGGGGACGCATTAGTTGCATAAGATATATGTGTTAAAAGTACTTTATAAATAAATTTACATAATCTTTTATCATGATAACGCACCATTTCATACTTTAAAAACCGTCGTTAAAACTACTGATCTTTAGTATGAATTATTTCAACGTTCAGCTAATTCTCCAGATTTAGTTGCCTCTGACTTCAAATTTTTCTCGTACTTCATACATTTGTTTCATGAATATTGAATTTTGTCAAATGATGAAATAATAGGTGAAATAAGAGTGTATTTTACATGCCTTGAACACCAAGTGGCTCCAAAAAATAAATAGTCTTAATTAAAACTCTTTATTCTACCATTGATTTTTAGGCAAACATAAAACATGGATTTAAGAGACGCTCATCTCTAGTAGAACTTCGTTTGACTCAAATTGTTGCCTGCCAATTGACTTTTTCATATTCGGAAATAAAAAATGTCGTACTGGAGACTAAATCTGGAGCGGGGCCGAGTTCAAGCCTGAACTCGGCGTCGTATCGGCCCAATAAATCTGCATGGTACAGTTCGGTGACAGTTTTTCCCTTCTCTAGGTAGTCGATGCAGATCAAACCTTGTGAATCCCAGGAAACGGTGGCCATCAGCTTCCCTGTCGATCTTTCGGACAGGCTTCGCTTTCTTCGGAAGACGTTCTTTAGATGACGTCCACTGTTTTCACTGTGCTTTGGTCTCTGGTATGTACCAGTGAATCCACGTTTCGACGACGGTCCCGAATTGACGCAGAACCTCTTTCGGATTGCCCTGCTCAAGCATCAAGCACTGCTCTCATGTGGTCTCACAATTACTCTTGTTGATCGAAATGGCCAAACGCGACATCCAACGCGCCAACAGCTTTCGCATGCCCAAAATGTCACGCAGGATATGACCCATGCACTCTTTTGAGATGCATACAGACTCAGCCAAATCGCGTATCTTCAATCGGTGATTTGCTAATTCGAGATTATGAATTTTTATCATATTCTCCGTGGTAACCATTTTCGGCTTACCTGGGCATGTCTCATATAACAATATTGTTCGAAGAAATAACAAGAGAGCCCTATGAAGCTTGACATAAAGCCGCAGAATCTGAATTGACGACTAAATGCTAACTGTTTGGTGGTTTTGGAAGAAATTATATACCTGAAGTAATACCCGATCATGTCGATATATCACTAGTAGAATTTGTTCAATCAAGTCACACAACAGCGTATATGGAATTTAATGGACCATAGAAGATTCTAGATATAACAGTAGCCAAACCAAAACAAAAAAAAACAAAAAAAAAATTGGTGAAAAATTGGATCATCTTAGTTTCCATTTGTGGATCGTTAGTGAAACAAAATTAAATCGAACCAAAATAAAGCCAATGATAAAAGGAAAGTGTATCTCATATAATAAAAATGTGTGAGGATATGATGGTGAAAGCGTGGTGAGACTGGATATAAAGTTACAGAGCTTGAACTGACAACAAATATGCTAAGTATTTGATGGTATTGGAAGATATTGTTCACCTTAAACTTTGTATTAAGTTTTATTTTTAATTTTTTTTTATAACCTTGTATGTTGCCTCAAAAAATTTATTATCGGCAACATTCCCAGTGCTACCTGAACAATTTCGCCTTTCGCCGCACCATCTCGTTTTCCACATGCGCTGTCTGATGATTGAACAAGAGACCATCGAAGCCGACGCCTAATTTTAAACAAAGCTCCCCAAAGCAGCGCGGTCCAGTTCACATTAATTGGCTTGCTAACGTACCGAATTTGCCAGATAACTAATAACATCACTTGTCTGGCCTGCGAAGACAATAACGCATATTGCTTCACCTGTTTTAGCCCGGCCTGCATCCAGTCGATGACGGCAAACACGTCTGCATCGCGTGTAAGGATCAAGTAGGTTAGTTGGCTATTGAAATGTGAAGGTAGATTGGGCCGTAGGATGTTGCCACGTTTCTATTTACGTGTTCTGAAATCATATTAGAGTTACGGCTGTACTGGGTTTCATCGATATTTGATTCCAGTTCGGATATTCTCTTATATAACTGTTATTTTATCGAATGCCAATTTACAAGATATATTCCTGTTAAGTAAATTAACAAAATTCCATTTATTTACATTACAAGAAAAGTTTTATGTAATCTCTAGGAATAGTTCTTGATTGTCTTTCAACGCAACTTATAATGTGCTGACTAAGTAGAAATCGTATGGTGTTAGATCAGTTTAATATAGTGTTTTATGCACCATAGAAAATTTGACAGTTAATCAAAAAGTGAGGATAAGTCAAGCACCATGACATTTTTTACCAATATTCTTGGATTCTAGTTTTAATGAAAATTACAACCAATATTTTCAAAATTTAGAAAACTTTAAAATACAGTTCTTCGTTGAGTGAACATTCGGGTTTAGAGGAATACAATTTACCTTTTTTTGATAGTATTTAAAAATTTTAAATCACTTATGGTAGCAAATCACGACTTGGAAGAACATACTAGGCAAGATTTGTTTAAAAAAATTTCCAACAATAACCACCTGTACATGCTCGATAGAGGAATTGATTGAAAAATGTTTCGAACTATATCAACATGGCACTTTAATTGATGTCAAGCAAAGAGCAAAGTGATTTCTATGGCGCGTTGTGATTGGCGATGGAAAGTATTTATACTACGACAATCTCAAGCGCCAATAATCATGGGTTCGTGAAGAAGGGTATGGGCCACATGGACACCGAACTGAAATGTTGATGGCTCTATATATGATGGGATCAGATCATCAAGACTTATTGTATTACGAGATGCTAAATTCGAATTAAACTCTTGCCGAAGATGTGTACTGACGTCAGTTGGGTAGAATGAAGTTCTTATTGTTTCAAGAAATGTCAGCAATAACTCTTGTATTACCACGATCTGTCATAGGTTAGAAGAGTTGTGATAGATATACAGTTGTATTCTGAAAGCAAAGTTTTGTCTCATCTTTATTCACCAGACATAGAGTGTTATGATTTTCACTTTTTTAGGTCGTTTCGGCATAGGTTGGCTGGCATACGGTTTCAAAATATTGAAGTAGTACGATAATAGCTTGATAATTAGTTCGCTGCAAGACCAACATTGCTATTTTAACACGTTATCACTATATTTGCTTAAAATATGGGGAAAAGACCTGGAGATAGATGAAAATTATTACAATTGATACTTATTACTCCTACTTTTCTTGGACGGATCTATTAAATACAACAAGCAAATTAGCAGATATAAAACTGCTATTGAATAAACGGTTTTCATCAGCTCATTCAAAAGCTTTTACTTAACCACCATGCACCAACCTAGGACCTTTCCCGTTGTAATATTGTTCGCATTCGATTCGCACATTGATCTCGACTGTTTACAGATAGGTGGGCGCCAGTGACGCCCAGTTTACACTTCTTCTTAGTGCATTGGCGCGCCAATATTTGGTCGAGGCAAACGGGTTTGCAGCGTTGTATGTATATATGTTTGTCTTCGTGGTTGTCACAAGATTTCATACTATTACGACATACACTGTGCGATTGCTAAGCAGGGAAGTTATTGTATGTACTTAATTGATTGAAAATTATAAAACACCTTGTCATCTTATATACGTTAAATAAATTTTGAATAGCACACAATAAAATAACATATTTGTGTAAACGATAAATTCTTAGTTATCATTAAATTCACCAAAATGTCAATAAATAAAATAAAATGTATAAACTGGTCAACGCTTTATTCTAAACTGAAAATACAAAATAGTATACCGCCCGAATGTATTCCACCCATGACGGCGATAGTCAAAGCATCAAAACAAAACTATATATTAAGCCTATATCTAGTTGCTGAATTCGCATAACATGGTCCAGAAACAGAGAACCATTCAGAGCGTAACCTTGAAATCAGGTGTATTTCCTTAGATTTGCTTTGACGCAATTCACGATCTCTAAACATTACATACCAATACTTGATAGTTGATTTTCCTGGAGCAATGTCCGGAAATTCGGCATCAAGCCTAGTTTTTGCTTCAATTGTAATTTTTCCTTCAAAAAGCAATATTTTATCAACAATTATACAATTTTTTTTCACATTAACAAAAGGTGCTTCACTCAAAGTTGTATAATTTACAAACTAATGATCCGACAGCTGTAAAATTTATACACGCATCTTTTGAGGATTAGGGCTATCTAAAAAACATATGGATTTAATTCTAGTATCGCCCTCTATGTGTCAGGCCGGGTACTTTTCTATTGACCTGTTATAACATTGCTGTGAAACTATAGCTATTCATTGAACAACGATATACGCTATTTACTCTATCTATTAATACAATACCAATAGTAATTTTTTCTTCGATTACACGTTGATTATCATCACGATTCATTCTTTGTACCCGTACAAAAAGCAATAAACTATCGGCGATCCTGAAAAACTAGCAGTCAATAACGTAGATTGCTTTTGATTTTACGGGTTCTGTTTTGGTCCGACGTATCAATCAAAAACGCCAGATAGCAGGTATACGTCTGGCCGTGTGTAAAAATTCCCGAACGGTAGTGTCGACGGTATTGCCGGTGAGTGACGAGAGAGAGACAGATTGCGTCGTCGCCGCTCTGTTTTCCAGCAGAAGTGGGTAAAAATCCCCTTTTGTTATTGGATCAGTTCAATGGAGAACAGCAGTCGATCAGGATTTTGATTTATGTTGTTGTTTTTATCGAACAAACTCATTTGATGCGGCGAATTCAAAAAGAATATTATACTCGAGGGCAATCATGATAGAACGGTTGTAATTGGTTCAAACGAAGAGAGTTTTCTGTGTTCAATTACTTTAATTGCTATTGTTTTCGTTTTTTATTTATTGTATTCTGTGTTATCTGAACTAATATCTAGACCATTTTACTTATATACTAGCTAATATCTGTCCGCTTCTCTTAGCACTGGCAAAATAAAAGTTTATTATAGAATTGGCCGGTAAAATTGAACAAAATCCTTAATCATAAAACAATAGGGATAGATTTAAAATTGAACCTGCTAATTGCGTACATTAATCGTTTAGTCCCAACAGCATTTGGCAAATTCCTTCTATATTTTTTTGCTCTTGATTGTATATATTAGTTTATCGTTTTCAACTAACTAAAAAACGTCAATCTGTCAATATTTTGTCAACAATTCCTAAGCTTTTTCAATTTTTTGTGTATTAACCTTGTTCTGATAACAAGCAATGCACTAAAATTCTAGTCAGAAGAAGAAGCCCGCACATAACATATATTTCTGCGATTCATTTTTATTTATTCGAATTAATGCAAAACCACGGCCTCTATATAATTGGTGTGCACTAATCTGATAATTTTTGCAGTTGAAAAATAAATATATTGAAAAACATTGGCACAATATTTGCACTTCCTCGGTATTTCAAAACCGTAAGCCAGCTAAGCCATGCTGCAATGACCTGAATAAGTGACAGTCAAAAGGAGACATGTCAGATGAGTAGGCTGGGAGTGGCAGAACTTTCTATTCGAGCCGCAACAATGATTTTTCAAAACCCTTGCAACCTGTGGGCAAGCATTGTCACGCAAGATGATGAGTTTGTTTGCCTTACTCCTTATTGCTGTTCTCTTTAGGCATAATTCGTCGTTAAATTTCCTAAATGTCATTAGATATCGGCACTTACAGTTGTATTTGATTTTAGCTGCTCATAATATAATACAACCGCTAGATCACATCATATGGAGTTTAAGGTCATTTTGGCATCTATATAGATGGCTCTCCAGAGCTAGCCCATAACCTTTTGCGCTTAATATCGTTACAGTAGATCCACTTTTCATCACTAGTGATAGTACGCTACAACTTTTTTTCATTTTATACTCGGGAAGTAATGAAATCGCAATGTTCAAACAAATCTGAATAATAGTTTCAATCAGTAAATATAGTACCCATTTTCGTACCTTTTTGATCTTCTCGATAACATGCTATCCTTTAGATACCGTTGATTCATCTGCTGTGCAAAAACTTTTTGAAAGCTTCAGCTGGGTCCTACAAGTCGTTCTTTTCCATTAACATCAAAAACACCGCTCTTAAATAGCTGATACCAAAATCTACAATTGATCTACAGTGACATGACCGAACAGCATCATTATGAATTTCTAGAAGCGTTTGATGGGCCTCAGCAGCAGACTAATTGATGGAATAGTATTAAAAGACGTAATTTTCGGTAATTTCATGGCTAGAGTCTATATACGCTAGTAGAATATATTTTTGTAAAGTAATTTGATAATTATAAAGTTTTTCCATTTGAACGAATTACTCAGTCGCGTAACTTTCCACAGAACTTTTTCAATCAATTAAAAAAAAACAAACATCCATCGCATACACGATCTATTATTTAAAAACGGTTTTACGCATGACAACAATATCGAATCGACCGATAAAATTTTAATTTCTCTCACTCGGAAATTATTTCAAATAATTATTCCAATTATTTTACGTGCAAAATTTATTAGTTAATTTGTCAAACCGGGGCAATATTTCAAGCGTCGAAAGGGTCAAAAGAATAACAAATGTAATAATTACAGTTTAATTAACAAAGTGCGCGAGAGCGTATGTTGTTAGTGCTAGTTAATACGGTTCGGTTTTATTGACGACTACATCAATAAATTGTCGATAATTGCCGAAAAAACGGACGATATATTATTGGATAAATCTGGCATAAAGTCTGATGAATATTTTATTATTTATATTTTTATCGACAGTGACAAATACTGAAATAGTCTAATGCTAGGTCAGCAGTATTCAATATTTTAATCCCTTATCTACTTAAAAGCATAGTTACAATATGAACTAATACCGTACACAACAAGTTTAATCATCAATACAGAAAACTAAGCCTGATACTTTACTTTATATCGAAGAACTACTCGAGAAATAAATATAATTCCCCTCTAAACCTTCACAACCTTCTTGCAATAAAATCTTACCGATTCAAGAAATAGTCATCCAACTCACTGTTAATCATCATTTTGTCAAGTACGGCGAAGTACGGTACTATATATTACTATTACTACCAGAATGACCTATTT
This sequence comes from Rhynchophorus ferrugineus, assembly GCF_030347505.1. NCBI lineage: Eukaryota > Metazoa > Arthropoda > Insecta > Coleoptera > Curculionidae > Rhynchophorus > Rhynchophorus ferrugineus. Next base: position 17,203,547 of record NW_027472587.1, read on the forward strand.
CTTAACAATATAATATATTTCAAGTGTTTTTTGACATATAAACCGACGGTTATGAAAATTAATTTATTATGGAAAACACGAAAAAAACGGAAATACTTTTTTCTTAATTTGATACAACATAAAATGTCAAAAAAAACTATAAAATTAGAGATCCATGATCAATAATTACTGTAAGTTGTCAACTAGGGTCTTGAATATATTCCTATAATATAGTGGGTATCATACTTTATTGAATTGTGCAATGCAATTAAAAACATCTACACCTCTAAATATTTATTTCAATAGCTGCTCATTATATTTTATGTAGTAGGACACTATATGGGTTAGTATTGTAGACAGAATGTCTCATTTATTAACAAAATATTTAATTTCGAGTGCTTTTTGTTTCAATTTAAAAATAACATTCGTTACGTTCTTCCGACAATCCAATGACAAAGATCAAGTTAAATAACAACCTAAACATGTTGCATATAAACACAAAGAGAGTTGTTTTTAATAGCATTGATTGCTCTTTGAAGTTTACGTGAATTAACTTGTTTTGGAAAACATAAAAACGGTATGACTTTTTCTTCCACCTGATATAATTTTTAAAAAATTAAAAGATATTATAAAATATAAAGAAATATGTATGGCACTGAGTCCAATAATCACGAGTATTCAATTTGGTCCTTGAATATAAAGTGGTTATCATACTTCCAGGAATTGTGTAAAAGAATTAAATACACCTATATATTGAAATATTTATTTTTATAGCTGCTCATTACATTTTATGTAGTACGACGCAATATATATTACTATTGCCGTCAGAACGACCCACTTCGAAAGGCCTCAACATCTTTATTTATTTCACAATGACTTTTTCTAATATCTCCTCGACCGAACTAAAAGTAAATTTATTTGAAAAATTGCGAAACGTTATGCAAACAACCCTGGCCCGAATATAAGGGTAAATTTTGTTTCGCGATACCATCTCGGCCGCAATACTTTAAAAGTACCCTATCGTGAATTTCAGCCTTTTATCGTTAGCAACCATCGTTCCTTAGATAGCGACATAATAGCCAACAAAGAATAATGTAAAAGTGTGTAATGTGACCGAGCTAGAATATTGTCGAGTTATATAGGGTGAGCCAACTGTTGATCTATTTTCAATAAAAGCAATCAACAGCTGTAAAAAAATCAAGATAACTATTGTCTTGTTGTTTGAGGTTTTGCGGTACAGTGAATGAAAGGTATAAAACAGTGACAGCTACATGATCTAAGATCATATTTCTTGGAAGTTTTGTAGGGCGCTATTAGAAGATGTAAAATACAACATGTCTCAAGGTCGCTACAATAGCATTGTTTCTCTTTAAGCATTATTATTTTCACTTCTGTTTCACGCATACCTCTTTTTAACAAATGTAACGGTTAGCTGAAAGTTTAACACTACATACAAAAAATCAGTCAGTATGTCCCTGTGGTCACTATCATCATATAGTTATCATTTCCATTTGTAAATGTTTCTAGATACACTGATGTATATTATATATATAATTGTGCTCAAGTAGTTTAATTAAAACTTATCTCGTATCGCTAAAATGGAATAACCTACCCCAGCTACCGTATTCTCCAGACGCTGTACTTTCGGATTTTCACAACATTTTATACTACATACTTTTGATTGAATCGTTCTTCTGAAAATAACAAAATTTTGAACAAATAAAGCTCTAACACTTAAAAAATAACAGGACAACATAAAACATAAAAAATAATATTTTATTTATACATTTTTTTCTAGAGCTCATTAACGTCGACGAACGTCGTACGAGTACAAGGAAACGGAAACGCAGATACGACAACATAAAAGATAAAAGCGAAGCAATAACGAGAATAAAACATGAGTGAATATAATGTTTATAGGAACCTCAGTCCAATTTATCTAATAGCCAATATTAGCGCATAAATATAGTCGCAGCCTAGGGACGATATTTGCCGATGTTTCCGGCAAACTACCGATATAATTTTCGAGAAATCACTCGGCCTCCCCCCGAAGAAAAATTCGATCCCATTCCGCCAGAGCAAACGAACACTCGTAAAACCTAAAAGGTGGACGGGAAAAATAAAAATAAAACGATCGTCGGAGCTACGCTCCGCAGACGACGCCAATCATAAAGATACGCATTTATGGACCGACTTAGAAGCCAAAGTTTTTCCATGCCATCGGCAATCAGGCATCGTCACACATAAACGGTCATAATTCTTCGCTGTCGATGTCGGGGCGCGCGCCTCTCGCCCCCCGACGACCGTCGTGCATCGGAAACGTCGGTCCTTCTCGGTCCGGTCAGAAGACGCGGAGGCGCCCGGACGGCAGTTTGAGGGTTCCGGTCGGATCCGGTCAAACATCGACGAACTTTCAGGTAAAACTTCGAGAAATGGTTGATATATAATGCATGAGGGACCTGGAAAGGTTCTTCTCTGTAAAATTAGAACGAACTGAAGCTATTTAAAAAATGTTTGACACTTTTTTGGGTTTAATTTCAGTTGTTTGATTATATATATTGGAATAAGTGTTTGTTTTAGTACAGTTTGGGCTTTTGTTTGGAACGAAAACACGGGATTTTCATACCCAAATATTAAACAATCTTTAAAAAGTCTATTGTAGGCTGCGGTATAAATTGGGAACAGTGCCCAGCAAAAAGTAATAAAAACAAATAATATATTTAGAAATATAATAAAATATATTAACAGAACAGCACCGTGGTTGCACCAAAACGTTTTCTACTGGTTGAAATTCTATGAACGACTATCTAAAAAACTACTTGGAACGGCCCAGAGAGATATTATTCTTAAAACATTTAACAGTACTCTTTTGTACCGACTTATAAACGACTCGGTATAAATTCAGTTTTTTATAAACCAGTGGGACAATACCCAGTATATAAACCATACGGTCCACGGCAATATACCGAATTACCTACATTATGGACTCTATAATATAGTTAGTTCGCCTTGACCAAGCTTATTAATATTATCATAACTTTCTCTTATACACATAACCAACCCTAAATCTAGCCTTAAGAGCCACCATCTTTATATCAAGACTTCAATACGCAAGTTATAATATAAATAAGTGGATACAGCCTAGGCGGATAAATGCTAACCCGTGAGACTCTGTGTATATTGAATTCACTTATAACCAAATTATTAATATACTAGTAAATATGAATAATACTATCTACATACACTATCTTATGATCTCATATCACAACAGTGCTTGGGATCAGTGCTAAGTACCTTGGGATCAACGTTGATGCCAAACAAAAATATATTTGTTATTTGGCACAAAAATTTTTTTTCGGTAATCGGTATCGGTACCCAAATAGTTGCCTTGTACAAGCTGATAATAAAACCCATATAAACGTGCGGAATTCAGTTATAGATATTTTTTGCGAGAGGTAATAGAAGAACAAAGAGAATAGATGTATAAATAGAAGTATGTTAAGATAATACAAGCATTTCAGAAAAAAATCCTGGGAAATATTGTGAAGGCACCCTAATATCCAACTATAGATTCCAACTAACATAGAAAATAAGAAATTAGAGATACGCAAAAAAGACACCATTATCATTCAACCATCGAAATGCTATCGACTTTATGACTTTTAACTAAATAATCAAATGAAAATAAACAAGTGAGGAATATTGCAAAACCCAAAACAGCAATCGGTATTATCCAGACCTTGCTCCCTATGAGTTGGTATCAGAAATTGTACTGGTATACTGGTATACACCAAAGAGTTCCGGTAAAGTCCACAAAATGTACGTTTTTAATTGGATCTCTGGGCCGACGCGAAGCTTTTCAAAGCTCTTGATTCTCCGTCCCGAAAAAGTAACGTGATACCATCGAATTTTAATAACGTTAACACGAAAAAGGACCTGATTAAAGAACCAATTCCCGGAAAATAAAAAGGAAACGAACGGAAAAAGAAAAAGAGATTCTAACAATCTATCAAATATTTTCAATTTGTGTATATCTCTCGTTTCCCCGCGTGTTTGTGTGTGTGTGTATACCCCCGGCCGAGCGTCAGACGGAGACGGGAAACGTGTCGGAGCGAGAGGAGGACCGGGAGAGATGTTCCTAATTTCGAAAACGTTCACTTTGATCGGTCGCGGATTCAAAGGAGAGTGGAGAGAAAGGAGCTCGCGCCGCCGACACGACGACGGAGGGTGGGGGTGAGGGCGGTAGGACTGGAAAAGCAAGCAGTTTTAAATAACCCGGGATCGGAGAGAGGAAGGGCTTCAAAGAAAATTTTGTTTTCGCAGCGATCGGAATTATCTTAAGAAGATTCCGGAGTGATGGTAATTAACATGGAGATGGAAAAGGCGGTCGGTATCGATGAAATGGACCGTACTAAAGAATGGTTCCTTTTATTTTAGGCATTTTAATGATAAAAGGGAGTTTGCCATATTAAATCGATGAAGTAAAGTATTATTAATTTTCTTCTTGTGTCGGGTGTTGTGAGATTCCAAAGTTCACATCCTCTAGGCGAGGCCGTGGAGGTTCAAATATTGATTCTCATGAGAGGTAACAAGAAATTATTTCATTACTATATGACTGTTCCTATTTGAGACAATACGAGGGTCACTATTTATATTTCCAGAATTAAAAAAAACAAATAGTTAAGCTGCGAATATATTTTTATTGTTTTTCAACGTACTCGCCACTATGATTGATACACTTTTGCATACCCTTAAACCAATTTTCAAAGCATTTATTCCGTTCCGAATGAGGTATCTTCAAAACATGATTTCTGAACGCTTCAATAGCTTCTTCGGGCGATGAACATCGTTGACCACGCAGTTTATTCTTCAGGGACGGGAACAAAAATAAGTCATTGGTTGCCAAGTCAGGGCTGTACTGCGGATGATCCATCAATTCGATGTTTTCAGTGTTCAAATAGTCTGTTGTTAGGGAGCTTGCATTGTCATGATGAAGAACAACTCGGCGTCTCTTGTTTGTTTTCCTCATTTCACCGAAGACTTCTGGCAAACAAATGTTTGTGTACCAATCAGAATTTACTGTTCTACGAACCTCTAGAGGCACTATTCCTATTGCAATAAGACCAGTTTTCCCGAAGAAACAGGCCACCATTTTCTTTGAAGTGCTTCGCGCATCCGTACAGTCGACTGCATATCCATGATTCGTTACCTGTCACAAGAAAATTATACACTTATGATAAACCTTTTCCATGAAACACCCCGTATCGTTGTAAAATCCTCATACAAGTTCTTTAGTGGTCAAACTTGGTCTAAGGCTTATTGTATGTCTGTTGTATTTAATATATGCCAAAATACATCAAAACGGATTTCAAGAAATCTCAATATTTATGATGTTGCTATATTACGACCAAATACACGATTATATAGCTCCAGTCTTTGTCGGTTACTTTCATAACCAAACAACGCCGCTTTACGAAACTCGGACAAATAAGCTCGACCAATCACCGGCTCAGCCTGACCCACTTCGTATGGAAATCATTCACCTGTATAAATAAAAATCCGGCCAAACTTTTTCACCACTTTTCTCTCGGCAAAGCCCGCCAACAACGGCGGGCAGAACGCTGAAAATTCAGCAACTCTTTTATGGGAAAACTTGACTTTTCCCGGCGAATCGATGCCGGCGGAAAAACCTCTCCTCCCCCACATCCTCCTGCCCCGCTCCACCCCAACGGTCGGCCGGCGAAAAAAAAACATATTTTTCCCCGTCGGTTGTTTTGCGGATTTCGGACCGGGAACTTTGTCTGTTACTGCTCGCCGAGAAGAACTTTAGTTCGGATTAGTTGACCCGTGTATTTTTATCGTTGCCGAAGCTGGGTCCGTGCCGTCGACTGGGAACTGCGAAGGGGTGGAGCGACGGGGAAGAGGTAGGGAGACGGCTAAAGTTCACTGACGCCTGATGTCGCGAGATGCAGGTAGTATAATAAAGTGGGACCCGCCGAGTGTGTCACTGGAATTGTTTCGAAAGCTTTTAACGAAGTTTTATCGACTGGGAATGCCATTAGAAAAATTACGGTGGCGTCCGTCGGGTTCCCGTTGTTTTGACGACGATCGCGGACGGATACCGGAGCAATACCGTTAAAATATCCGCGTTATTAGATTTAGAACGGCGATAAGGGGAAGCGGGAAGGGGTTCGCCGTAAATACGCTTTTCCCTCGAACTGGGGAATCATTTGTTTACTTTTCCATCTCGATCTGCTTCTCCTCCACTCCGTCGAGCTGCTCGTTTCGTATAATCAACAAGAAACGTCCCTCATACCTTGTCATGTTATTATATCCAACCAAAAATAATTGGATTTTTTAAACTTAAGGGACATCTTAGGCCTATTGTAGATTTATTTCATAATTTTGTTGCTCCGACAATATTCAATTTTAGTTTAGTAGCTTATTTTAATACTTATCTGTAGATGTAATATAGAATTGTTTTTCCTTTGTCTCTCTGAAACTCGAGAACAGCTGGACCGATTGGTCTGATTTTAGTTTTAAAATATTTGTGAAAGTCCAGGAGAGGATTGTATGGTGAAATAATTGTGAGAAACCCGGTAGAAATAACAATTATGATTTCTTTTAGAATGTACCCCTGTCTCTTTGTGGCTCAATATCGTTCAAATATTCTCTACAGATAAAACTACCGTCAAATATTATCAGACAGCGATTAGAATATATAGTTCGTTCAATAAAATAGTGAAATCGCGTTATTTCTATTGGTGACATCAAATCGTTGCAATGTAACCTCATCAACTGTGATTTTTAGTTCGTTTTGGCTTTGACATAGAACAAAATTATAATCTAAATAACTACATTTAAATCTTATAATATGGAAGGGCTTAAATTAGTTTGTAGGTTAAGATTATGTTATATTTACGTTTAACCCTTCCATATCACCTATGAGTTAGAGACCTAACCTAATCAATTAACAATTGTATATCTAAGTAATATATTTTGCTTTCATTAAAGAGTATATTTACCTTATAGGTTTAGTTCTTGTGTTCTTCGGTGAGGTGCTCTCTTGCAAAGTAAAGCAATTTTGTGCTATTACTACCTTTCCAATATTTCTAACACTTGTTCACGATTCCATCTTTTCTCAATTTCTTCTTCAACGTGGCTAATAAAATTCGTCCAAACCAATAATGTTATTAACCATTCCTATATCCAGCATGAATAATTCTATATATGCAATGAATTACTAATAAAGGTTAGAACTAATAAAACCTAATCAATTGTTTTTTGAAAGTTTACCTTTTTTCATTACTTCAATTTTGTTGTATTAACACTATCTTATTATTATATTGCCATCAGTCTTCCATGTCTCTTTCAAACAAATAAATAGAAATAATAAGCCTTCCTTGATTTTATTATATGCTTTTAAAAAAGTACTTTTTTATACAAACATAGTGTTTTTACTACCCTAAATTGTTTTTGACGAAGAAATGTTTAAATACTCTATGAAACATTCAGCCTTTAATAACTCTGAAAAATACCGTTTGATGTTTTCTTTGCAAAAATTTCAATATATATTACAAATAATTAATTAATTTCGCAGTTTGGAAAACGTTTTCGGGAACTTTTAAAATTCTTTCGGCAATTTCTAACATCCCCCGACAGCCCGAACCAATTAATTATAAAGTTTCGCTTATTTCTCAGCCGAGAAAAAATCTAATAATTCAAAATTTTATTCGGAAAAGTATTTTATATCGAGTAATCCTTAAAATATGAGCGGTAGGGTATTACTGCTTCTTTAATACCATAGTATGTTCTGCTTAATTCTTTTAATTAGTTAATTAAAATAGCAGTAGATGCTTGAAACTGTCTCAAATGCTAGATGAGTTTGAAAAGTTACACGAAGTTTACCAATTTTTTATGATTTAGTAACATTTTTTTTAATTTTAATTATCAATTTTGTTATTATGAGTTATAGCTGAACATTTGATTCATTTATATTTATTTGCCATTAAGAAACGGAACGACATGGCATTTAAACAACATTTAGTAAAATTGTCTTCATAAAGTTGTTAAAATCCAACCTTGGTGTTTAACAAAAGTTCAATGCTTGTTAAAATCCCCACATTACAAAGTAAACCGTGATCAAACAAAGAAAATACAAATTTCTGAATATTTCTGAACCTATGTTACCAAAAACATTGAGACAATATTGAAGAAATATCATCCGAATATAATGCAAACAGTTCCAATATTTTATTTGGTTCCCTGAGTAAATTATGAAGTCTTTTTTTTGGAAGCTAACCAAAGTGCGGCTAATCACTAGACAGAAAACAAATGTATTTCGTTATACCTCCCTGTTGTCCAAGCAATATAGCAACAACTTTTAAACCAGCACAAACTTTCCAGTTCTGTTCTTGGCATTTGATGAAGTCTAAAATTACTTTCATGGTATTTAACGTGTTAGACAATCATATCAATAGACAATGTTTTTAACAATTGAACAAGGAATTCAAAATGCTTAATCCTATTTACGTTAGAACAATTATGTCACACAGTGTTATCAGACTCACGTAACCCTTTAATTAGCTGATGCGGTACGCCACTGAACTCCCCGTTGACGTAGCGTAATTTGGACCAACCGCCGGCCCAATTCGAAGTCCGTCCACGGAGCAAACACTCAAGACCGCCATAATTAATCCTTCATAATGGCGGCGTCGACCCCTGTCGATACCTATTAATAGAAAAAGGTGTCTACGGATGAAACTGTCGGTTTGTTTTGCCGGGTCCCAGGCCGCAAAATTAACTTATGCAACTCGGTCGGCACTGTCAAGTGCAGGCTAATTGCCTGAAGGTCTGCACGGCCGTGGATCGACCGTAAATTTCGAGGATTTCGCCTGTCGGAAAATTGTATAAGCAAACGGTACGGTTTCAATTTTCCACTATCGGAATTGCCCTGTCGATTTACGCTGCAAACACCGAATAAATAAGATACATTTCGACAAATTGAAACCGTATAAATGTTAGGGACAACGTACGTTGGCTCTTCCGATAAAAAGGCCCGAATTTGTGATATTTTATTTAAGAGAGATCAGTTATACCGACGAAAATATCCGATATTACGTCCGTATGTTAAATACGAGATTTTTTAAAAATTTGTCTCTCTGGAATGTATACATAAAAGAATTAGGGACATGCAGCTTTCTGAGGGATGTAAGACCATCCTTTCATATACTCTTACAGGGCATAGGGTTTAAATGATATATAGATAACCCTCAGAGAGTTTTAATGGAACTTCCAGACATTACTTTAAAAATAATTCAATTAAAGTCATAAAATAATATAAGAAACTTGAATGTTTCAAAATGGTTCATTGTGGCACTCTTGGCAGGACAGTAATAAAAAAAGTGTAAAGACAATAAAAATTGAAGGAAAATGTTACAATACAAAAACTGTTTGGATATGTGGAAGGAAGCATTATCAATCATAACACTTTCGGTTTGGATGAACTCGATAAAACATACATGAGAAGTAATTGATAAATGGTGGAATCGTGAACATGTTTTAGACAGATTAGACATTAACAGTTTAGTGATTGAATTGGACAGTGAGTCGTAAAGTGAAAGTGACTGAAGAAAACTTTCAGACAGAGTGATGAAAGTGGAAACAACAAAAGGTATGCACATAATTAATTGAATATAACTGTAGAAAATGGTATTGTAGGATGTGAAAGATTTGTGTGCACAGATATGATTGTAATTGTTCAAAATTAAACATAAGCATTAGGTTAGAACAGGCAAGAAAGAATGAAATAATAACTGTTATGTAGTTATGGTGAAGGCATTAGGCAGAATTCAGCGATTAATTTTATGAAGAATAATGTACACAGGTAGTAGCAAGAAAACACATCATCAGAGAAAACAAGAACTAAACGTAAAAAGCAAATATGCTCTCGAACGAAAGTAAAATTGTTTTATCAGATATACAAGTGTTAATTAGGTGGACTATTATACCTGTGTTCTTAATTGTAGTTTTAGGTCCTTCGATAATATATGTATTATATGTACTATAATGTTGAAATAAATTATATTTGATAACATTTTTGTTCAATTATTTTATTTATATTAGAATTTTTTTGTCTAAAAAAACTTTGAGTAGACTATATTAGTGCAAATGCAAAGTATACTGTTGGGTATATGACCATATTAGTATCTATATGTCTATAGAGTGTGGAAGTTTTCAGTTTTGAATATTGAAGAAATAATTCACCATATTATTCAACGATCAGTTAAAAATTCAAATATATCAATATATAAGATATTATTTAAAAAAGAAAATTATTGTGAGAACATTTTTTTGTTTAATATATCATTTGATGACACACAATGAGACAGCTGTTTTGTTATTTCAGCTCAGATGTTTGCGTCCCGACATTTTGCTTTATACGTTAAATTTTCCAGGAGATTCTTCGCTGAAAAACAACATCGCGAAATAAAAGTTTTCACTTGGAATTTTTGCCTGCTAGAAGAGCCTCATCCGACAACATTGACCCAAATGTGTCTCGATAAACTTCCAGCTTAAAGGAACTCTGCTCCCTAATGACATTGCCAGTGTAAAATAATAATATTAAGTAATTACAACGAACTTGCTTTAGACAGGCTCTAATCTTGTTTCGTTCACTTGCTATCCTAACTCGGAAACTTATATCTTATGAGATAGTCCAGATTTTCGTTGTCACAATACTATTAGGTAACTGAGGGAGTTTTTACAGATTACCGTATGTTGGCATCTCGAACGTTTCGCGCTAATGGCGGCGGATCTTTGATAATAGACATCGAAACTAAATATTTTAGAGAGTCTCCCGTGTAACAATTTTATAGCATTTAAGGACAATGATTTCTTGATGACATTGTTTTTACATACAAACCTATAACCATAACTAAGATATTTTCCACTGAATCAGTTAGTATTCAGACATTACTAGGATCAGGTGGTTTTTGTCTCTTTGATACGTCTAATGACATTAAGCAAGAATCCTTGACGCTTCTGTATTGACGTGGCTCCATAGTCTACCTAGATGGGAATCGCCTGTAGATAATTCCCTTTATCCCCTTTGATTGTCGTTCAAAATTGCTTAATGAGCTCTTCTTTCAATTATAATTTTTACTTATATTTAATTATTTATTTATTTAACTCAGCACTCTGTCAGTCTGTTTACCTTTTCTCCTAATTTCTTCTTACAAATTCATATTTTCTCCACAAGTTTATAAGTAAGTTGATTTCGGTTATTTCAATTAATTTAAAGAACAGGGTCACGATTTCCTCCAAATTTTACCGAATATGGCAGTTATGCAACATTAAACAATGTTGGAAAGATTGTATAGAACATTTTATTGATAGAGTGTTATTTTAATACAAACGAAACCCGCCGCTGGACACATAATTTTCTTCGAACCATCTACTATAGATATATCTGTTTTTGTATTGGGCCACATATATTGTCAAAATAGAATTTATATATTAAATTGTATTAAATATATTATCATATAAACTCACCCTGTATATTCCAATATTCTCAACGTTTCTATAATATATGCTACCTAGTAGGTTATTCAATAAATCAAAGAATAAGAGGAAATAATTTTAATCTACCACTCGGTCCACTAATTTCAGTGATCCTCCAATCTTTTAAATTGGCTCACTAGGGTTTATCAATAGTATATACAATAGTATATTAAGGTAAAATACCTTAATATACTATTGTTTGTTTCTGTTACTTGTTTGAAGTCAAAAGAAGCTAAATCTGTCGAATCAGCTGGTTTTGCAAAAGCCATATATAACTTGCTGCCTTAGGATTTCTTACATTCATTTCTAGCGCACATTTTGCTTCCTCTTTAACATTTTTTATTTAAAACCATGAAATGTTTATATTTTATAGAATTTAGTATCAAGAAACAACAATTTTTGGACTACTCTAAGAATATTTTTAATTAATTTTAGCTTATTAATCAATGTTGAAATAATATCAATTTCAAAAATTAATCAACACGTGGCACTGTCTATAAAACAAATATAACAATATTTCGAGCTAGAGCTTCCCCGTAAATATAGAGGGGACTATGATTTTATTAGCCTGCCAACTGCTAGAAATTATGCTGATGATAATATAGAGGTAACAACTTAATCTTTTGCCAGTGTTCGAATATTAATCAAGTTGGATCGGCGTACGCTGTACAGCTTTGACGTTTATGGCCTGACACGAATATCTATTAGAAAACAGTTGCGAATTATTACTAATATACTTTCTACGCTATATATCCGAACGTTTTAGATATTGATATTCCAATATTCTCCACTTAATTACTTGGTCGTTCGTCACTCGGAGCCTAGCACACGTCTCATGTGCAATTTAACTTATTCCATCAATAATATTTATTGATAATTATGGAAACTACCAACGTAAATCATTGAGAAAAATTAAACATAGTGCGGATAAATGGAAAATGCAAGATACGTTCGTGTATTTCATGTTTAAATGGTTCTGTTGAAATTACAATATTAGGTAAATATTTGTTGTTCTGAAGTGTTAACAATTCAAATTAAGACAGTCGGTTATATAAACAAGAACAATGAAGTTAAATTACCTAGTGAATTACATAATAATTTCATGCGCTGGTCCATTATATGCTAAGACAGTGAATGTAATAATTTTGCTGTTAAGTTCGTTTATAATAAGTACATTTTCATAAATATGATGTTCAAGTAAAATACTCGATCTATTAAAACACTGTAACAAAGTCTTAACTATATTTTTTCCTGTTTCAGGAATTAAAAAACAAAATTCGAAGAAATCGACCTTTGGGAATATCATTTCTTCATTCATCGTTTTGATTTTTTCTCCTTTTATTTAATCTTAATTTTTTAAATACCGTTGTACCTACAATGTTTTATGGACGATCGCCTTTCAAGTACATTATAGCATGGCTTTTATTGGGAAATACAAAATTACTTTTAGATACCGTCCTAACATTTAAGTCTAACATTAAAAAAGATCTTCCAGTTATTTTAAAACGAAAGCGCTTAACGCGTTATCTGCTATCCCAAATTGTGTTGCAATTCTCTAATATTCCGAAAAGAAAGCAATGAAACTTCTTGTTTTCTTTTAAAATAAATCGTTATTGTGCATAATTTACGATAGTATGATAGACCTTTAATCACAAGTCCAGCGATATAATAGATATAATGTGATACGGATATTTGGGATTAACTTTCTTGAACTATATGGTTCGAACTATTATTACGAACTTGACTGATCTTGCTTTTGTTTCTATTTAGTGTTGTCAGCGTCAACACCTAAGATACCAGTAGTTAGCATTGACTGTCCATTTCTTAGAAATCTTTTCTGACTAGGCTTACTTTCTGAGTAGGCTAAAACGTTTACTTCGGGCCTGATTAACATTAAGTTCCAACCGAAAAGTTTGTGCAGGAGATTACTGATTACTAAAGCAACGTTCTACATGTTATTATACGATGTAAATCTTATAATATATAGTCTGTCCTAGGAAATAGTGAACATACATCATCTCAATTTTTGACGCCAAAACGTCGCAATGTTGCCGCATCAACTGTGAGTTTAAATGTATGTTTGCTTTAACAGCAAAATTCTAATCTAAATAAAGTAATGAAACAAAAATGTTATCAAATATAATTTATTTTAACATTATGGCACATCTAATACATATATTATGGAATATTTTAAACTACAGTTAATTATACAGCCGCAATACTTGGCTGAGGGTGAGATTGTTTTATTATACTTACATTGTATTCTTCATCACAACCCATGAAGTAGAATTCTAAGCCTTTTTATGTAGTGGTATCCGCTGGAGGCCTAATTCACCGTATGTCCAAATAATGTATTTTACTTTAATTAGAATGTATATTTACCTTTTTACATATAGTTCTTTTTTCCTTCGATGGTGTATTTTCTTGTCAAGTCATTTTAATATTTCTGCATTTTTTCTATGTATTCTTGTGTTTCTACGTGAGTACAGCATTCTTGATAAAATTTATCACTGATTTCTCCCTATTGCATTTACTTTATATACAAAACAATTAGTATTCATCCTCTTCTCATACACTTTAACCTAATACTAATGAATAATTCTGAACATTTACACACATATATATGAACATAAGTTGTTTACACTCTACAATTCAACTTTCTACAGATATCGCATATTATTTCTCACTCACATTTATTTATTTCCACTCTCATCACCCAGTCTTGGAAATAGTCAACGTTGAATCGTAATTCCACATTCAAAAAGCTTAACATAATGAATAACTAAGCTGTTAACTTCCAATCTGTCTAACATTTATTCATGATTTCTGAATCGAGTTCATCCAAACCAAAGTTGTTAATGATAATTTCAACTCAACAACTCTAAGAACAAGAAAAATATATCTGCAATGATTTATTGATAAATGACATGACCAAGAATACCTAACCAATTGTTATTCCAACATTTTTCGTAAATTTTTATTGTCTTAATAATTTTTGTTATCATCTTGTCATCAGTGACCCAGTGTATCGGACACCATTGTATTTATTTTTAACAGGAACAAAAATGGAATGGAAAATATTGTCTAATTCTAAAAGGAATTCACAAACTGGGGTAAGTAATACATTAATCATCTTAATGACGTATTTTCACTACTTCTTTGGATAGGCTATACGCATTGTCCATTAGGCCAGTGTTGTCTGTTGAATGAGTTGTTAATTGCTCCCATTATAATGATGTTCAAATAATATAAGTGTAATTTTAAACCGATCTCTTAATAACGTGTATACATCATTGAATCGTAATCGTATCGGAAAAGTTGAGCGTTCGTGCCGAATCTAAACGCCAGCAACTATTGGGCGGCCTGTCCAACGATCGCACGCCCTATTAATATTCGAACACCGGCTGAAGATTGAGTCGTTCCCCTTACACCATCAAGTTAATTTCTGCCAGTCGGCAAACGTCCATTACGCCGGAATCGCTCCGACGTTTAGGCACAAATTAAACGAAATTGCCGATGAGCTTGTAAATTAGTCCGTCGCTTTCTACGAATTAGTCGGCTAGTGAGATGTAAGAATTTCGCGTCGCCAATCCAATTAAAACTGGTAACTAACTATTGTTTTCGAAATTCCGTTCGGTCGAGATTTAGGGTTCGGGCCCGTCGCAATGGCGTCGCCTTCTCGGCTAAACAACTTCCGTTCTTAATCGAATTCGAAATGGTTTAAATGCAGAAACGATTCCGTATACGGAATAGTATACAAACTTGGAATAGGGGATGCCCGCCTTGGACGCTCTCCTTTTAAGCTGAGATAATTTTTTTGAATGTTACATTCAAATATTAGAATGATCTGTTTTAAAAGAGTAAGAGAGCTTGGTCTATTTTAGAGTAAATAAGAATGCCATTCAACCAGTTGCCTCTTCTTCGCGTAAAAGAATACACTAACAGGTCAACTGAAAACTCCCCGGCCTGACACATAGATGGCGCTACTAGAATTAAATCCATGTGTAGTTAGCTTTAACCCTCAAAAGATGCGTGTGTAATTTTGACAGCCGTGGGATCATTAGTTTGTGAATTATAGCAAAAAAGAATTTCGCGTGTTGATAAAATATCGCTTTTTGAAGGGAAAGAATACAGTTGAAGCAAAAACTTGACTTGATGCCGAGTTTTCGGACACTGCTCCAGGAAAATCAACCATCGAGGATTAGTATGCTAAGTTTAGACTTGGCGAACTGAACACCGAAGACGGTGAACGCAGTGGACGCACAAAAGAGGTTGTTACTGACGAAAATATTTAAAAAATTTACAAAATGATTTTGAATTGTCATAACTTGAAATCGAATGAAATAGCAGACAATATAAAGATATCAACTGAACGTGTTTGATGTACACGAATATCATTCGCGAATATTTGGGCATGAGAAAGTTCTATGCAAAGTGGGTGCCGCGCGAGCTCACTTTTGACCAAAAGCAACGACTAGTTGATGATTCCGAGCAGTTCTTGCGTCGATATGTGTCAATGGATGAAACATGGCTCCATCATTTCACTCCGAAGTCCAATCGACAGTCATCCGAGTGGACTGCACCCGATGAACCCGCTCCAAAGCGTGGGAAAACGCAACAGTAGGCTGGCAATGTTATAGCGTCTGTATTTTGGGACGCGCATGGAATGTTTTTCATTTACTACCTTAAAAAAGGAAGGGTTTGAAGAAAAATAATGTGCTGCTTCACCAACATAATGCACCGTATCAAAAATCCATAAATTGGGCTTCGAATTACTCCCTCATCCACCGTATTCTCCAGATTTGGTCCCCAGCGTATATTTCCTGTTCTAACATCCCAAAAAAATGCTCGCTGGAAAGAAATGTCGATTTAAGAGGTCACGAAAGTTGTATTGGAGCTTCAGAAAATATTCCTAATCCTTGAATTCCCGGACTGCAATAGCTCAGTCCGTAGACTATTGGAATCTGGAGTCACGTAAATATGGAAATCCATTCCCTATAGGAGTGCGATGGAGATTTGTATAGAACCAGTGATATTTTGAAGATATTCAGTGGCAAACTGTCGGACAAAGATATAATTGTTACTCAAAAACAAATTTTATGAAAAATATAAGCTCTCCAGGTGATTTTGCAGCACGATAACGCACCATCTCATATACTGGTAAGTGTTTATTATGTGTTGAGAAGTTTTATCGCAATCACTATACGCCCCAGACCTGGCTACATTCGAACACCACATCTTCGCATCGATAGATCACGCCAATCCATTTTAAAAAGTTAAGAAATGGCTGAATTAATGGATTGACTCAAAAGAGACGATGTTTTTTTCGAAAGGCCTCAATTACTTGATAAATGGGCAAATTGAATAAAATGTAAAGGCCATTATTTCATTAAATAAATTTTAATTATCTATTTTAAATAATGTATTTTTTAACGAAAAGAGAACTAGAAATAAATTACCGACACACCTGATAATTTTTTGGCATTGAAAATGCATATTTCAATTTTAAAGTTATGAGAAGCACCGAAAATACTTTTTTGTATTTCGTAAATCCGTTACGGCGTAAGTGAATGGAACATTTTGCCGTAATCCTACACGGGCAACACTTATTTCCCATGCCTTATTCTTCCACAGAGAAGCGCGAGACAGAGGGGACGCAAAAAAAGGAATTGCTACTCTCAGGTGTGACTAAATTTGTTAATAATGAAGAGAACGCTCGTCCCCACTCGCTCGGCAAAGCGTAAAAGAAACCCGACTTCTGTTTCACTTTCACGAATCCCGAATCCGCGACGACGACAGGTTATCCGATTTAGAAATTCCGAACCGTTTTCGGAGTAAAAACCTCGAAATTCCACGTGAACTTTTTTTCCTGCCGTCGGCGGCACTCTCGCATTCCTTCAACGTTTGCCGCTCCCCGTGTTTCATCCGTTTAAACACCGAAATTGTGTTCGTTCGTACCGTTATGACGAAAGAATCGAACTTTAAAAATAACGACAAAGAGCGGTGGAGTGGCTCGTCAGTCATATATATTACTCGTTTTAAATTCGGCTTGCAAATTGCGAGGGATTGGTTCGAAAATCTGGTTATTTTGGTTGAATTGTTTGAATAAGGTTTTAACCTTATTAATACTATGTATAAAGTGTGGTGAAATTATTATTGGATAAATTGTTTTTGTCGTTAAGTTGGCACAACTATTCTCAGTTCAACCCCCCTATTTTATTACTCACACAAAGCAGCATCTGAGAAGGGTAATGTTGTGAATTAATTCTTGACCAAAGGCTAAACAAAATCGTTGAACCATCGCTGCATTTACCTGATATGCCTCCGTCGAAGTTACTGGACAATTCCAGTTTCTATTTTCGACTAATAACTGATAGTTTCCGGAATATTATGGTGGAAAGTTCGAGTTGTATTCGAGATCTATATTTATTTATCTTTTCACTCTTTATGTGAACACTATTTTAATGCATTCTTTGGTTATAACACAATATTGCACGATTCTCTACAATTTATAATAGTTTTTAAAAATCTAGATATGATATTTTAATTTCGTGCTCAAACTAACAACTTGCCTAGTAATTCATCTATAACAGTTAATGGCTACGGACGATGGGAATTAAAGATTTTATGTAACTGTTGGCACATGTCTAAAAGCCTTCGCAACGATCATAAATGAAGATATGAGAGATACTATGAGATAATATTAGTCAATTTAATTTCTTTATATGTCGCTTATATGCGAATCTCGATTTGTTTATATGAGAGTTATGCTCCATCGTAATAAGAACGAGAACGTAATATATCTCATAGTCATAGGTAAAGTACATCTAACTATCAACATCAATTTCAGATTTGTAGTATAATCTATGGAGCTTATCGGAAGGAGCAATGTTTGGTAAATACGACGTCTGATCTAGGGCTACTACAAACAACTTATAATGTTCAGAGTTTTATAAACGAATTTGAAAGCTAACTTCCATAACGGTCTCTTAGACTTCTTCTGTATGTTGGACAACTTTTTTAAGAAATAAAGTATTTTTCAGTGGTCGAAAGCAATAAATTTAAAGTGATAGTGAAGGTCTCTGGTATAAAGAAAGTTATTATTTCAATTTTTGATACTTTTTAGCCTCCTTAGAAAGAGATAGTTTTGTTTGTAGTTGTATTTAATCGAGAGTGGGTTAAAAAAAGATGGGGTGGCATTAATTTCAGAATATTTACTGCAATTCTCCAAACAAAAGCTATGACACAACTAAAAAACCGATATTGTGCATAATTTTCGATAGAATGATACGCCTTTCATTATAAATCCAACTGTAAAGTCTATGTGCGGTTTTTTGCATTTACTTTTTGGTGACTTATGTCGTACTGTATGGATGTCTTAACGCTTAACTTATTTGAAATGATATCGAATTGGAATATGAAATCTTGAAAAAAAGTCAGGCAAAAATGTATGAATTATTTTACAAAAATGTGATGAAACCATTAGACTATTCTGAAATAAAATTTATCCTTTCATAATTTACAATAATATAATGTACCCTTGAGTTCAGGAAACCAGTGATTAAGTTTAATGTGTGCGTTTATTTTATGGTAGCTCTTGGCCTACTATATTTTTATTTATAAATATTACTTACATTACATTAGTAATAGATAGTACACGTAGCAATGTACGTAGTAGGTACGACATAGCAATGTGTCTCAATAGAATATGCCACTGTGTTGTATAACATCTAAATTGTTGGTTTGTTGGATGAATATGTTGCTGAGAATGACTTATTTACTGCTACACTGATATCGATATCCAAATATACTTACGTGTTGTTCATATTTTAAGAAATATTGAGAATCTTCCTGAAATCTTCGCTCAGAAATCTCTCTAGTATTTCGGTATTATGGTTACTTATTGTGCCCCGTAGTTTGATATCGAGTTATTTACCCTTCGTCCAGATGTGCTCCTGTCATGTTAATCTACGATCTAAGTAAAGGCCCAAGTATTTTGTATGTTTATTCTTCTTATGGGATGTTAAATAATTTTATCGATGGACAAATTTTTCTTCTCACTGTGTAACTTACATGAGTGGACTTGCTTTGGCATTGATTTTTGACTTCAATACTATCTATTTATCAATGCTTTAATTGTCAGATATTGCCTAGAGGACAATAGGGTTCATAATTTATAGTAGCATGATATACCTTTAAGTTAGAAATCCAGCGATCAAGTTTATTTTATAGTAAGATATTTTTAAAACTGGCAAAATTACCTCTATAGATCTCCAATGAGCAAACCAGGACTATTACGACATAGTATTATACAAAACAGTTTGGTTTCTCCTTGTATTCTTGGATTTCGTCAGCATTGTAACGCTTATATATCAGCCGCCACTGTCCCTTAATAAGAACGATATCAAAATATATTTAATGGAAATTATTGACTTCTTTCATCGCCGCCCGACCAAAATAATATAAATTCAACCCGTTGACAATCTCTTCTCGGTATTTAAATATTTCCCAAGACAGATTCCCGGCAGCCGCGCGGCTTCGAACCGACGCCTAATTCACTTACGTCGCCGTTTCAATTCATTCTCCGAAATCGCGTTATTCGATCGAACTGAGTTATGCAATCATTTTATTATTTAGATCTGCAAATGTGGATCAGAGTCGGCGTCGTCGCCCCTCTTTCGTATTCCGGCAGTGTTTCAGCGGAATCTCGCTCTTTTGTTCGATCTCACGCCTTGATAGAAAGCTGTCAAGTGAAATATATTCCAATTGTTGCTAATATATCGACGATGTTTGTGCATTAGTTGGCGTCGCTGAGCTGGAGATCGTCAACGTTCGGTTTTTGTTCGTTTTTTCGTTTAGGTTTCGTTGGATTTTGTATAGATGGAGCTACCTCCTATATATGCTAATGTTATATCCAAATTACAATTATTTAAGCACCATATTTTTCAATAAGCGACAGTTGTAGATAATATTCTGGGTTACAATATTCAAAAGGATATATATACATTCGTTGGAAAGACCGATTATTATTCGAATACTCCAACATATTATTTAATTTTACTTCACACACTTAGCCATAGTTTAAAAACGTCACTCTTTACAATCAATTCTGAATTAATTTAATTGGAAATACTCGATTCATCTGCGAGTAATACAGTGCATTGAGATTTTTGCTTCTTTATCTCATATATTAGGCGATTTCCCTTAATTATTAAGTTCTTTTATGTTACTTTCAATTTTTTTAAAATTAAAATTACTCAAGCTTTTATTAGCAGATTAATATATTCCCATTTCTGTTCTTATGACTATATATAAACAAATTTTGTAAATTGCATGGAATTAGCCATCTATCTAATTATGTCTTGCTGATATATTTATTTGAAATATATTCTGTAGGCATGCTATGTATCGCTCTGAATGGGTATATGCACTTCTGAATTGTTTATAATGATCTATTTTATAAATAATTAATGAAATCTGATGTTTATATATAAAAAATACTATTAATAATATAAAATTTCGTCTAAATAACCACCACAAGTTTTTATCGGTATTAGTTCTTTCTTCAGCATTTTATTTGGAATTTAATTTTTCATTTCTTCCTGGGTCTGAGTCTTTCAAGACAACACTTCGTATTTTATTAACCCAATTTTCTCCATCTTACCTTAGTAATGAAAAAATAACAGTTTATTTCAGGATGATCAGACATTTTGCGGGGAGAAAGTTTTTTCTAACCGAAAACCAAATTAAAAAATTATGAGAAAGTTTTCCCAGAAGATTACAGATAAATTATGTAGGGTATGGAACTAGTTAACTGATTAATTTGAAAATCTTTCGATATTATACCCAGTCGATATATTATTGGTGGATTGGTTGGCGTAGTAGGCAAGGTGACAGGACGGTCCTGCTACTATTGCGATAGTCGCAAAAGGCAAGAGTGTAAAACCGGACAAGGGAAATGACTCAAGTCACGTCAGTAATCTGGCTGGGTAAGACCGGATATCTCATGTGACCATCTCCAAGTTAGTCACTTGCAAGTAGGTAATGTTAATGGTGAGGAACGTGGTTTCTAGCCCACGTTAAGAAATTGGTTCAGTCCATATAAACTTTTGTTGGTAAAAAGGAAACTAAGATATAACAATATATATATTATAATGAAATTTATATAATTTGTTATTCAAAAACATATTTCCCTCTCCTGGCCTTTCATTTTTTACTTAAGGGTTCATACGCTAGCACTGGCGTTAGATAACTTTGATTTTGTGTTTATATACTCACTGTTCCTCAGTATATTCAGTGCTGCTAGTGATTGCTTTGAGAATCATCCAAAATTAAATGTTTACTCGCCCTATATCTGACAGAAATATAACTAAACTGTTATTTTATATAGATAAACATGTTCCTGTGAACTATGGACTATATTATGGATGCGACTAAAACAATAGGTTGGTATTATATATTACTAGCGACCCGCCCCGGCTTCGCACGGGTGCAATGCTGATACTAAATTAAATACACTACAGAAAAAATATGAACGTTGTAAATAAAAACATAACGGCCCGCTCCGACTTTGCACGGGCATAAAATATATATGCCTATGTCACTCAATGAAAACATGATTAAAATCGATCCAGTATTTTTGGTTCATTCATTACTGCCCTTGGCCTGCACGCATTAAATTTGGAGTAAAACAATTCCTCTTCCCCTATACTTACTATGAAGATTTCCTGCTATCTTTGGAATATCTAAATTCATACAATTTTTATTACATTACACATTTTTAAACGCAAATTTTAAATTTGTAATATCTCCGAAAATATTTGTTTAATTTACATGCTGTAAGGAACCATATTGATCTATATTAATTGCACACTGTATTTAAGGTACTTAATTCGATAAGGATTAATGTCGTATTGCTTAAAATAGCTTCGTAAATAAGCCATTTTCTCACGTAAAAAGTAAACAATAAAAATGGTTAATGTGGGTTATCCCTAAAAGATAAACATATACCACCGCGGACTTTTTTGTAGACCTTTTTATGGTGTACAATACTGTAGTACATTAATTTGATCTAACTCGTAGGGTTAGGCAGCGTTTTTGCTAATTGCTAAATAAGCCTAAAAAAATAGGTTAATTTACGACATCACGTTAGAAACCTCTAAAATTAGCAATGTTGCTTTAGCATATTATGCATGTATTATACATATAAACCTTCCTCTTGAATCACTCTATCTATTGAAAAAAACCGCATCAAAATCCGTTGCGTAGTTTTAAAGATTTAAGCGCACATAGGGATATAGGGACAGAAAAGGCGACTTTGTTTTATACTATGTAGTGATATTGAGTACAATTTTCTCCAAAACTATTATATTTTGTTTAAATTTAATCCGTTTTGAGAAAAGTGAGTGAAAAGTGAAATAAGGGGTTTATTTTCCAAAGTCTATCATCATGTCCATTCTTTTGTTTGTGTGTGTCTCTTTTTTAACCTGTATTTTTATGAGTCTTTGTTGATCTATTATTGCTTTTTCGTTACAGAAACGTGATTTTTTGATAACCTTTATTTTCCTCAAAAATAATATATTTTTAGGAGATAGTGAACTCCGAATTAGAACACCGGTTCATTCTACTTATTACTCACGGCTGACATAGAACAAACCGAGGAAGAAGATGCGCAGATAATTAAAAAGGCATCAGATTCGAACGAAAATAGAAAAAGGTTATGAATGGTGGCGGACTTTCCCTCTGTGACACTGGAAACTATATTTTTAACGGCGCGAACACAAATCAAGCGGGCGCCTAACACCCCCTCACGTGTCACCACTATCTCCCTCCCTTACCTCCCGTCCTTCTGTACCGGAACGGGAATCGACGTTGCCACATAATTTATGTCACGCCGCCTGCGTCATAACCGCTCCGAGTTTCATATAATTCCAGCCGCCAAAACAATAGATCAATCCGCCGAGATGGTTTTATTATTATTTTATCTCGTAGGTGTTTTCAGGAATAGGACAATTTATTCCAGAGGGGGTCGGTGGGTGGTGATGGAGGTCATATATCCGTTTGTTTTCCGTAGCGCGCGAGCGAACCGACAAAAATTGCCGATACACCGGGTTTTTTCCGCGTTCGGTCGGGATCCACTTACGCTTATTGCTAGCAGGAACGACTTGTCAAATCGTTTGGCCGGTCGCCCGGCTCCGGAACGCTCTAATGGGCTTTCAATGTCATTATTTCGAGCACATAAATTGCGCGCTCCTTTTTTGTTTGCCACTCGCGTCCATACGGTAGCGCTTGTTCATAAAACGAACGTTTTCAACGATGACATCGCTGCCGATTGGTTTTTCTTTTGTTTGAGTAGGAGGGCAAAAGAAAATTTTGTTACGTGGTGGAACCCCGGGTTTTAAGATTGAAGGTAGACGGTAAAGAAGCTGTTAGTATTATGATGCGATACGTGATTGATGGTGTCATTGCACCAGACGTCGCGAAAAATGTCTGTGAGTAATCCATAACTGTTTTCCATTTAATATTATTGAGTTTTTCCATGTATACGGAAGCTAACAATAGCATTATTCAACTAAATTTTTAATACTCATTAGTTTTGTTGTTTGTTTTGGAAAAATGAAGTTCGTCAGCCCTAACACGACCAAAAACTCTGCAAAAATGCTGATATTGCTTCGTCATAACGACAATAGACTGCAAGACTTATTGGACGAAAACCTGCTCAAGGTCTCAAAGAACTATCAGACGGTTTAGCAGTTGATGTGTCAATGTTTTATAGATATTTATATGATAGATAGGTTACACGCAACGGTGAAAAGGCCGAAATAATTTGCAGAACATTTAGCTAACGCATTCTTAACGAACGATATAGAATTTATAATAAATATTAACCTGGATTTTGGAGCTATCATGAAAAGCAATAATCATATTGACATATATATTCAATGCCTGTATGAGACTGAAATATACAACAAGTTGGATCTTACAAGCCTATTTCGCTGGTACCTGCGATATCAAAATTATTTGAGAAGCTGCTGTTAAAACATATTAAACCATCTATAGAAACAGATTTCATTTTTTTTAGATTTCAAAATCACCACTTAACAATCGATCAAGTGCCCAAAGTAAGAGAAAAATCAAATGGAACTGTTACTAGCTAATGTGAAATGTTCTGTCATACTCGGCGTACTCACCAAACATAATGCCTTGTGAATACCACTTGTTGAGATCGATGTAGCATGGCTTGACTGGCACACAGTTTTCAAATGCTGAAGAAGTTTAAAAATATATCTAGGTTCATTACCAAACCAACCGTGTTCTTTCGTCCTATAAAGACCCGAAAAAGTTGAAAACAATGGCGAAACACCAGGTTTTCTCAATAAATTCTTTTTTAAAGGAAAGTCTGTATATACCAAATAATGTATATTAATATAGTTGCCTAATTAATTTGACTGCGATGTGATTAAATTTATACGAGATGGTATATGTATATATTGATATTTGCTCATGCGTTGTTCTATTTGCGAGAGGAATGAAATATAAAAGAGCTTGTGGTACATGTAAAACAAAATAATATTTATACACTCTTTACCTATGTATTGGGTGCTTGTTACAATGTGGCATCAGAATAGAAATTAGTTCTAGAATAATGCACTAAAATGATTAGTTTCTTTAAAAAAATCATTAATAAGATTCCTACTTGATTATTTATACCAAACTTAATTCCAGTTTTTGATACTGTATATGATTTCAAACCTATAAAAACGATAATTTTCTTGATTTGTTCAAAGATAAAACACCAACTACTAAACGAGCTTACTTATTTCAATTTAACAACAGAAATTCAGTAGACTAAAACAAACTATATTAAACTCGACAAATTGGATTACTAAGGAAAACTAAATTCGCTTTTTAATACTCAGTTTGTGTAAATTAATCGATTTAGGATTATTATGATAACATGTTTGTAATAAAACAGGATTAGATGGCATAGTGGTCAAGGCGACACGACGGTCCTCCTACAGTTACGATAGTGGCGTAGATATGATTATTAATAATTATGATCTACGGTAACCCAAGAATGCAAAGTGCGATGAGTAAAATCATCATAAACTCCTCAGTAACCAGGCTGGGTAAGACCGGATGTCTTCTGGAATGATATATAAGTTAGTCTCTCGACAGTCGGTAGGCTTAATGCCGATAACCGTGGTTCGAGCTCACGTATATCCTAGTCGGTAAAAGATACTATAAAACTTACTGGGTTATTAACCGAATTTACCAAAAATTAGCTTCATGTATCCTACAAATTAAAGTACTATATATACCAATTCTTTTGAACACTAATTCCATATATATTCTTAAGTAACGAACAGCAGGATTCATAAATTAAAAACTATATTGATGTTATAAAACTTGATGATCGACATTCTTAACAAGACTAAACGATCTAATGCAGATGGCCATTTTCCATGAACAAACCGAGGCTGAAGTTTCAGAACGTGTCAATTAGTAATGAACGGTCAGATTAAGATCTGGACTGACCCTTTTAATTGATTTATATTTCGGTTATCCGGACACATCCGGAACTGTGTGACTTTCTGGAAGTCCGACCCGTCCCGGATCTTCCTCCTCGAACTTGCCCTCATTACAGTCCGTGGTTGAATTGATTTCGATTTTAATTATACAGCTGCTCGCTTAGTTCATTTGGTTTTGTCCATAAGTTGCTCTAAGTCTCTAAAGACTTTGAATTAATTATTTTTGTATTTAATAGATCAATTGAAAAGTGTCCGACCTAACACATAGATAGCGCTACTAGAATGAAATTAATATGTTTTTAGTTAGCCCTAACCCTTAAAAGATGTGTGTATAAATTTGAGAGCTGTCGGATAATTAGTTTGTGAATTATAGCATTTTGAGTGAAGCAACTTTTGTTATTGAGAAAAAAAATGGATAAAAAGGAATATCGCGTGTTGATAAAATATTGCTTTTTAGAGGGAAAAAACACAGTTGAAGCAAGAACTTGGCTTGATGTCGAGTTTCCAGATACTGCCCCAGGAAAATCAACAACGAAGGGTTGGTATACTAAGTTTAGATGTGGTGAAATGAACACCGAAGACGGCGAACGCAGTGGCCAAAAGAGGTTATTACCGACGAAAACATCAACAAAAATCTACAAAATGATTTTGAATGACCGTAAATTGAAACTGAAACTAACTGTTCATAGCCCAATTCGACCAATTTAGGCGTAACGAGTGCCGAGGAGTGAGTCGGTACGTTGCCATGGTGGAAGAGCCCTTTTTATTTGCCAAATGATGCCGCTTTTTCTGTGGGAGGCAGCCCTGTGACCGGTTTGCCCTTCTCCAGGTAGTCGGTACATATCACATATATTGAATCCCAGAAAACAATGGCCTTCAGCTTTCCAGTCGATAGGATAGTCTTCGCCTTCTTTGGAACACTTCGGAGCCGGATGAAGTTCAATGTTTCAATCGAGTTATAGTGATATGTTCACTTAATATGGTTAATTTAAATTGGCAAGGGACAGTATATTTTGGATTTGTAGCTTTATAGCTTTTTATTACATTATGTTTGTAGCTATTTACTACATTTACATTTATTTCGGAGCTGATTTGCTGTTTTTGAGCATTTAGAAGCACTGGTACTATACAAATGAGGGTTGTCTCGTACACGAATTGTATTTTCTCTACCGCATTTTGAGTGGTAATAAAAGCTACTGGTGATAAACTAGGACAATGCCAAGTTCAATAACTTATAAGTTATTCCACATGATCCCTGCCGACGTCACTTTAGCAAACGTAACTATATAGTGTTAAAAAAAACCAGCAAGCAGCAAAGACCAAGTCATATTCTTGTTTGAGATCGCTAGGCCATTGCAAGATCTCTGTTGCAGCTCGAATGGGAATTTCTGCCGTGTCCAGGGTACTGATCAGGCGATATCTACTGATTACCGCTTAGTCAGAGAGAAGTAACATGGCTTGACTGGCACACAATTTAAAAATTCCCGTCAAGCACGAAAAAAAATCGATGACAGGATTACTATCAATTATATATTGTTCTTCCGACATGGTATTGCCACGTTGCCAGGAAATTGTAATATATTTTCTCAAGAAATGAGCGAAAATGAAAAAAATAACCGGAGTACTTCGAAAAATCTATCGGTTCAAATCTAAAACAACAATTTTATCGATATCCTTCGACATTAATCCCGAACATGTAATAAGTTGGTCGTACACAAACACGGACGTCTGTAAATAACCAAAAAGAGAGAAGAACGACGTGCATCATCATCAAAGAGAAAATCAAGTGCAATAAAATCGCAGATGCGAGATCGGCACGAAGGGCGAGCGGGGGCGTCGTATGCCGGGCGTTAGTTCGGTGGTGGGTGGGCCGAGAAGGGCGCGGGAGGTAGTTGAAAAGCGCACAGCGTCGGAATATACACATGTTCTATCGCCCGCATGTCGACTCTTTTATTTTTCGATTTACGTTCTATTGAACACCGGAGAAAAAACAGTCCGGAATGGAAATTGCGAAAGAGATAACGTCACGCGACAGAAATACCGCCAGATGACGCTGGTCTCAATCGGTCCTCTCTCTCGGTTGGTTTTTGTTCCGCTTGATTCGCGATTTTTGACGAATAGTTTTGTTCGAATTATCACGTAATTTCTGAAGGAGTGACGAACGAGGCCGGCCAGTTCCTACGAACTAATGGGAGGATATTACTGAGTCTGAATCGGTTTATATTAAGGGTTGATTATAGCTCATTAATCCAAATCACGACATAAATACTGTAGTATATTTAATATTTAAATTTTATAATGTCAACTATGAGTTTAACATTCGTCTAAGCCGTCAGTAAATATTAGGTAATTGTTTTTCATCAATAATACTTTATAGAGAAGAAAAAACTTAATACCAACACACTTGTTTGGGTTAATTGACAAGTTATAAGAAGACATTTCCTCTTATATATATAATGGCCTCTTATCCGTGATCTCTAAATTTTTTAGAAGAGGTAAATGTTATTCAAGGCCATCAATTTTTTTTCCATAATAAACACGGAACAACAGAACAAATACACAGATTAGTTAAGAAAATTAATAAAAACATAATGATAAAAAATATTGCTCCGTTGCATTTCTCGATATATCTCAAGCCTTTGAAAAGGTGTGGCACACTGGACTGCATGTTAAATTAAAAAAGCCTTTTCCCCATACGCACTTTCAACTATTCAAATCCTACCTAGCAGGCAGACATTTTATTGACAGTTATTTCTATTCTAGACAGCTGACATATCGACCCCAAAAAATACTACCGTTGCAAAATATGCTGACGATACAACGGTTTTATCATCACTCAAGTATCCAATATCGGCCACAAGAAACCTCCGACTTCATCTTAACAAAGTCGAATTGTGGTTGAAACCATTGCGTATCAGAGCAAATATGGCAAAATCTACCCATGTGGCATTCACCTTTTGTAGAAGAACTTGTCCGTCAGTAAAAATAAATAATTATAAAGTACCGCAAGCAAGCAGACAGCGTTAAATATCTGGGAATACATTTTGATCGGCGTTTAACATGGAAAAACATATAGTGACAAAACGCAAGAAGTTTGGGATTAAACTAAATCAAATGTATTGGCTGATAAGGCATATTGAAATTATCTTTAAATAACAAGGTTTTGCTGTATAAATAAATACTTGGATCCATTTGGACCAATAGTATTGAACTGTGGGGTACTACTAGCAAATCTAACATGGATATCCTCCAGAGGTTCCAGAATAAAGTGTTACGAGTCATTGTCGATGTCCCATATTACATTTCCAATAAACTAATTCAGCATGATATCCCCTTAGAACCCATAACGAGTGTAATTCAAAGTGTTAGTGCAAAGTACTCTGAAGGACTGTTCGTGCATCCCAATGCACTCGCCACACAGTCAAATGTGGGCGATGAGAGTGAAGTGCGTAGGCTCAAACGTAAACTACCATACGAACTGATTAACAGACACATAGAGTGAGATTTAATAATCTCTAGAATAAGCTAGAATAGTTTTTAGAATAAGTTAGGATAGATTTTAAAATAAGTTAGAATAGTTAAAATTTAGATTATAAGTTAATACAGCAGATAACTTACTTAAGCTATCGTCTACATGTCAGTAGTGTTATATTATATATCGAAAATTGATAATACTTATTGCCCACGGGCAGATTGTTGAAGTTCTAAGCCATTAATAAAAAAAAACAAAAAAAATTACTTTTCTTATTCAATCGAAAAAAAAATATTCCGCTGAAATCATCTTTTGCTGGTAGAAAATGGCGCCCATGCCCTAGCTTTGGAAACATGTGAGGCTTGGTTTCGAACTTTCAAATGCGATGATTTTAATGTGGAATATAAAGAAAGTTCTGGTGGACCAAAAAAGTTTGAAGATGCAAAACTGCAAGAGTTAGTAGACGAGAAGCCATGCGAAATTCAAAAACAATTGATTGATAGAGATAGAGATGTTAAGTGTGGCCCAAGAAACGATTAGTGACCGATTACAAGCAATGACGAAAACATCCAAATTCAAAAGTGGGAACCAGGGTGCCACATCAAGTAAATGACAGACAAATGGAAAATAGGAAAGCTTTCGGTGAAACGCAGCATCAAAGATGTGGTCCGATGTCATTTCTGAATCGAATAGTGACGTGCGATGTAAAGTGGAGTTATTTTGAAAACCTATACAATTGGTACTTAGCGTTTATGAAATTCGTCCTCGTTCTTCGACTTCTCAATCAATATTTGAAAAACTTCAAGGTACCTCCTTTTCTATTCATCCATATAATCAAACTATAATTAAACTCTATTTTAATTGTTTATTATGTTAATTCCCTGATGTTATCCAGGCCTCTCCTATATTTCGTTCTTGTTGTACCTCCGCCTTCGAAGACTTGATGGTATTATTGCAATATAAACCTGTATAAATCTATAAAGGTTAAAGATTACATCGAAGATATAATACACATATTCGAGATATGTGCTTAATAATAAATAAGGCGAGCATTGTTTGATTTTCAGTACGTGTACAAGTACGGGGACGCCCACCGTGGGTAAACTAGGAGCGGGCGACGACAAAGGCGGCCGTTTTTTCTCTTCGCGCATATCGACGTCTGTCTTTACGTATTCAGGCGCTCGTATTTACATCGCTCAGAACTCAATTTGATATCTGTCAAATTTAATAAATGCTTTTAGTGTACCGGCGTACGAAGCGTGGCGTCCGCAAGGCTCCGAATCTTCAACGCAATATTTGTGAGGAATTGATTTTTCGTCGACAATGTCAGAAGTAATTCCCTTTATTGGCAGCGCTTCTTTCGTGACAATGATGAGACTAAATTGTTTCACTCCGGTCTAGACATTAGCCACATTATTTTATGTTATGTCGTGCTTTATGTCCGAGAATTTCATCCTTTTTAATCACGTAACTAAAATTGTATATAATTTTTAATAAGTTGGGTTTTATGCTAAAATTGGAAACAGAAATTTCATGCCCTGACGACACTTGACGACACATAAATCTTTCTTTTATCATATAGATGACCATTTGAATAATACACCGCATATTCTAGATTTGGTACCCGGTAACCACTGGCTATCTTCAAGCCTTGAAAGAATGCTTTAGGCCAAGAGTTGGTTTAAATGATAAACAGATCTATTCTGACAAAGACAAACAAAGGCAAATATTTTTATGAAAATGGTCTGAAAAAGTAGGGAAGCGCCATATTACTATCTTTTAAGATTGCCGTATTACTCTTGAGGAAGTGTTACTGAGAAATTGGACAGACAAATTGAAAAATGTAAACAAAATACTAGATACGTATACCAATATCTTTAATTAAACTGAAATTGTTTAGTTAAGTTTTGTGTTAAGATATCGCTTTCAAATAAATCAAATAAGTCATATCTTCTCCCAATAAGCAAACATAACTCTAAATAGCGTAAGTTTCTCACAGTGGAAACATAGAGACTTGGTCCATGAGAAAGGAATAAGCAAATTGTCTGTTCCCAATCAGCAATCTACTGAGCTTTGTTTCTATATATTCCAATTTTTTAAGAGTTAGCAAGAAGTAAAGTTAGAAGACGTTGATTTAATACAGGGTTTAAAATATTTGTTTTAAAAAAATATATAATATGGTTAAAGTCTTACACTTTTTATAATATAGATATTAATTAAACAAAACCCTTCAAACACCATTACTTTCATTAAATATTTTATGCTTTTGTTAAGAATAATAATATAAGAATCTTGACTTTTCTATTTTTATAATGACTTACTCATTTCACTCATTGTCTGAAAATCATTTATCAGACCCATAAGATATTTTGACCAACCAGTTCATTATTTACACGAATATTATTCGTTATTTATTAATAGCATATAATACTACCCTCTGACTTGGTAACACTTTTAGGTATTATGCATGCTAGTGATGTCCTTGGCGTGATGTTTCATTACAATGAAGTGATAATTTGTGTAGATAAATAACAAATAAAAAAAGATGAAAGTAAAATTACTAGAAAGGTGTAAAGGTACAGAGAGTGGATATTGAAGCCAAAATAAAATATTTGTACAGAATTCAAATGATTTGAAGACTATTTTGAAATTGAGAGTATGGTATATATTTTTTGAGAAATGGATATACTAAATGGGTTTCTATAATATTAGCAAATAGAGATACACAAACAATTGAATAGCAATATGAGAGCCTAATGAAGAGATTGGATGGATTGTCAATATAGAACCAGAGATCTGTATACGCAATTTACATAAAGTGGAAACTTTACTAATAAAGGGAACTGGTTGATATCTTTCCTCATATTTTTATCGTGTTTTAACACATTTAGCGCAATTTTTTATATTAAATTGGTGCCTCAGTGATATTACTGAAAATTATATTCTGAACAATTATATATTCAACCAGTAATATGAACAATTCTCTTCTTTTGCATCATCACTTCAATACACCATCTCAAAAATCTTGGTCCTCTTGACCGCATCAACATTGACATGATGAAATATTCTTAATTAATTCTAATCTAAATTATTATATCTACTTAGTATGTCTACTTCTTGGTATATAAGTCTACGAACGCAGTTTCGGATCCTCGATCATTCACAGATTTATTACGATATATAGGTATTATTTATTCGGCCAGATTTAGTCTCATTCAGGATTACTCTTTTTGTTTGGTTCAATTTTACTGACAGTTGCAATTTCCTGAATGCTTCCTCGTGTTTTTTTCCAGCTCAAAAACCTTGTTCTCTTGATTGCCCCAACGCTGGCATGGTGAAGAAGTTTTGCTTAATGACTTTGAATTTTTTCTTGTCAATGTTTCCTATAGTCTTTCCTAAATATCTTGCTGTGTTGATAGGGATGTTGTGATTTCTCTAATATGAAGAATTGACGTAGACGTAGACAAATTTCGTCTCATTCAGGATTACTCTTTTTGTTTGGTTCAATTTTTCTGATAGTTGCAATTTCCTGAATGCTTCCTCGTGTTTTTTTCCAGCTCAAAAACCTTGTTCTCTTGATTGCCCCAACACTGGCATGGTGAAGAAGTTTTGCTTAATGACTTTGAATTTTTTCTTGTCAATGTTTCCTGTAGTCTTTCCTAAATATCTTGCTGTGTTGATAGGGATGTTTTGATTTCTCTAATATGAAGAATTTACGTAGACGTAGACAGATTTCGTCTCATTCAAACTGATTTCATTCACCAATGCTTGCTCCAATTGTTCATTATGTTTACTGATGTTTGCAATTTCATTGCTGCTTCCTCGTAATCTTTAGACACCATCTGTTTAATTACTGCAATGAAAGCAAATGAAAGCTAAAATGTGTTATGGGTTTTTTTTTCTGGATTTGTGGTTTTTCTGAATTTTTTTCAACAATATCCGTATACTACACAAAACTGCTTGCCCATTCCTATAGCTGCTTGTTACATTAGCAAGCCAACTGTGAAATGTTTCTTACACGAACAGCAACTTAATATATTACACCGAAAACATATCTATATATGTACGGAAACTTTCGAAAATTCCCTGTACCAGTGCGTCAAAGTTTTATTGTTTTCCGTAGCTGTCGATGGTGCCTCGGCGAAATTCTCCTCCTTTTTCCTCTACCGACGATCCGACTTGCAAAAGGGCCATATTTCAAGCGAGCGCAAACAAATCCATCATATTTTGTTTGTATTCGTCTAACCGTATTAAGTGACGTGTAAAAGTTTGATAAATTGACATTTGTTTCGCCTTTCGTCAGTCCCGATCGATTTATTTCTTGTTCTGGTGCCGCTGCCGCTGCTACCGCCGCTTTTTTCGCCGATTTTTTCCTCCCGAACTGGCGCTGGCGGTGGAACGAGTGGGGCGGAGGGTGTTCGATTCCGATACGTAACAAATAACTATCTTTGAAACGTATATTATTTTCTATGATCTCTTTGTTTGCGATAACAAATGATGGCTCCCTTTTTTCGACTTTCTTTCACGGTTCGAGTTCACATCGGCATTTTATTTTATTCACTGTAAAACAGAACTTTTTGTCAAAGGTCGCTGTTTCCAACAAAATGCTTATATTCGGTCACAAAGGTGCTAGGAATTTTTGAATAAAAGAGAAGAAACTTTTCTAATTTGGAGTATTCAATTACATGTATGGCAGCGTTTGCTACAGTGTCATTTTTAGTGTATATTTTTTAGTGTAATAATATATGCATTAGATCTAATGTATTGTTAAAATAAATTATATTTTATAACATTATTTTTGTCTGATTATTTTATTTGGTTAGATAAAATTTAATTCACAGTAAATAAACATCATAAATTTGGTGCGGCCTCGTTGAATTATAAATTTTGATGACGTAGATTGACTGTTTCATTGGAAGGTCTATAAATTATTTAATTGTTATATATATTAGAATGTTATATGTTATCTTATATATTAGATATACTATGCCAATCGACATTAACGAGTTATAGCCGCAAGAAAGCGACGCCTGGTGAATATAACTGATGAGTATAAGCATCCCAGTAAGATATAAAAGTAGTAGATAAGAAAGTTAAGTATAGTATAAGGTAGAATTGCCTTATCATACATCTTGGCATAGTCAGAATATTTTAAAACTAGATTTAATTTATTTAAATGCAGTCAATACAATGTAGTAATTAGTGTTTCAAAATATTCAACCTTTTTACTACAGTATAATATTAGAACTGTACGGCTTTAAAGCCATTTCTATCAGTTTCAAAACACGTCTTCATACTCATAAAATCATAAAATAGAAACATTTAATAATATAACAACGTTGAACATATTTTCTTTATTTATGATTACACAAATATAAAATAAAAATCCATATTAATACTATAATTGATTATTAGCTTGTTAATTAATGTTGCTGTTATAAATCCACCAGCTCAAAAACAATTGAAATTTAATATTTAATGGGTTTCGGTTTGAAAATAGACTGTTATATTAATATATTGAAACCGATAATTAAATGCAATTTATAAACAATATATATATATATATATATATATATATATATATATATATATATATATATATATATAATGATCACTTTCACACCAGTCGGTAGGCTTAATGCCGAGGACCGTGGTTGGGAGCCCACGTTAAACTGTAGGTCCAGTCACTAAAAAATCAAAGAGGTTGGCGTGTATGAAATTAATAGAACTTGGTGAAACTTGGAACATAGTTTATTGGAATGTCTTATAATCCGAAATTTATGGAATCAGCTCTATGAAACCCTATTTGAGATAGAAACACTGATGTCATTTAGTCGATAATGTTTTTGTGGATTTTCATATAAGAATTTGAATAGTGATATATAATTTTTTAAATTTACTGGTATTTATAACTTTCAACTATTTATCCTCCGAATTGTTCATTATTTATAAACCCCAATGTTCGTAAATTCTTTCTCAATTTCCCTTTCAAATGTTATCTCTGAAATACAACAAATGAAACTGCTATATCTTATTATTTATCGACTTTGTCTTTAGGTTTTATCATACTATTACTACATCTTCAATGTCTCTAGTTAACCTGAAGAATATACATACACCAAAACCACTCTAAACGATAAACGATATTGAGATTCAGAAAATTCACATGGCACTGTTTGCAGATAATTCTTCCAGAAGCAGAGTGTCCACAAATTTTTAGTGTACAAACCTTTATTTATACCTAAGTGTGTACTACAACGAGACGTTTTTTGGTCTTTTACTATCTTTTAAATCTACACTCAGCCATCTTCATATTGAAAATGCATTGCTAAATAAACGATATACGGACATACTTATGTAAAATGGTCCTGAAAAACAGCTCACGACTGCCAGAAGAGTCATAGAAATTATCCGCAAAATGTGTCATTCCATACATATAATTTAATTAAACATAATAATAATTAATAATATGTTATTGTTGTGTGAATTTTGAACAATCCTGTTTACATTAATAAACAAACATAACATTATATTGATAAAATATATAATGATAAAAGAGTACTTTTGGTTTTATGAAAATTCTCTTTAGGATCAAGGATGAGAAAATTCGGAAGTTTTAATTGAAAATGAATGATGAATTTATAACATTCTTTAAGTTCGGCTAATGCCTCAAGCTCTGGCGATTTTAATTTGCTAGCAGCAGCCTCACGATCGTGATAAATAACCGGAAAGTACAATATTTTCAATAGCGAAGAGTTTCTATTTAAAATGGCTAAAAATAATCTAGATAAACCATAAGTTGTTTTTTAAGAAAATCAACGATTTATTTTGTGACACTTCAGATATTGCAATGCGTTGCTAAACTTTTTCAGGCCATTGGGATGGATATTTTTGTGTTTGTAAGTATAATCATAAGTTTATTTCTTTCAGTTCCTGTCTCAAAACATTCAGTTACAATATACTTGTATTACTGTACAAATATTTTTATTTGGGTTTGGGTTTAATCATTTATGTTTTTACTTGCCCGATATAATTTTCATGTGGCTGCTTTGCTATTTTCTATCAGCTTTGCTATCATCAGCAATAGTAGGCATCCTCTTGTTTGACTCTAAATATTCTGGCTGTAATCTAAGATCTAATAATTCGGTGGGTTACTTTGATAACATTTTCTGTAGCTTATAAACAAGACCAACATGTCTTGTATCATATCAAAGGCTTGTGCTACATCTAAGAACATAACTGAACATAACTTTTACCTTCATAGGTTTCATCAATTAATTCTGTTATTCTGTGCACCTAGCCAATTTTTGAATACTTGTTATCAAACACATATTGATGTGTTGGTATTAGGTTATTTCTCTCTATAATTTTAGATTTTATTCTTTTAAACAGGTGTATTTCAAACACTATATGTCCCTATAGGTTTCAATATTTTCTCGTATAAGATTTCTCGAATTTCTTCCAATTAGCTAAAACATATTCCTATGTTTTATCACCAGTTCTTTCCTTTTGTTTTTTACA
The DNA here is from genome assembly GCF_030347505.1 of Rhynchophorus ferrugineus. Classification (NCBI taxonomy): domain Eukaryota; kingdom Metazoa; phylum Arthropoda; class Insecta; order Coleoptera; family Curculionidae; genus Rhynchophorus; species Rhynchophorus ferrugineus. The sequence continues at coordinate 17,240,612 of NW_027472587.1, forward strand.
TGTTCCTTCCTGCGAAGTTTTGCATCAAGATAAATTATGTTAATAAAGCTTTAAAGTTATCAAAAACAACTTGAAGATTCTTACGGTAACCTTATTATATTACGGCCTTACAAGCAACTATTGCTAGTGCCGAATACATATTCAGTTTCCTTTTTTATGGGACGACACAATGTTGCCAATATATCACTGGCAGGCCGAGCAGCCTGGTCGACCGTCCGCTTCTGTTCAAAGACGAGCTAACGAAGCGTACCACGGTAAAAAATTGCCAATTCGCCATTTGACAGCAGCCGAGATAACGTTTGGACCTTAAGGTATTTATAAATTTTATCGAAGCCTCTGGAATAGGCTTATTTAGAGCGGGAGCGTCCCGATAGCGGGAATGGCGGAAAGATAAGATTCGGCGACATATTTGCGGTTATCTCTTTGTTAACATTCGACGACGTTTCCGACCGAGTAACCGTCATCCAGTATAAATAAAATGTTAATTTGATTTATGATCGAAATTTGTCACAATTCCTGCACTGTTTTTCGCCAGCATTTGGTTTTGTTAGCGTTATTTAATTAACGCCTGTAACTTTGACGATTTTTTTCTATTAATTATGAATGGGGGTTGTGCGTTTGAGGAGCGAAAAATATGTTCTCAATCGATACGTAATGGTGTAGAGAAATATGAAATGATTGGCAAAGACTTACTAGACCATGTAACTGGTTAGGCTACTCTGACGAAAATCGTGAGTTGATTATTATGTCATAGTATTATGACTGTTCCTTTACAATTAACTATTATGTTTCCGTTCTTGACTTTTTCTTTTTTCTCAATGCTGATGCATGTTTCTGTTCTGATCTTAATCAATTCTTGTTCTGTTTCTCACACTTGGCGGTTTCATAATTTATGTTCTTCGACCATTCATGACTCTCGCTTTCGACACTGACTCTTCACTGTGGATAGTGACTGAGAAGGTTGATTCAAGAAACCCTGTTACGATTAATCCAATTTAGTCAAAAGATGTTTAAACCTTATTTTCGGTTTTATATTAAAAACTGTTAACAATTGTTCAAAACTGATGTTTCCGTCGACTTTTACATCACTATATTGACTAAATCAGAACATTTTAGCTCAATCCAAGACCAAATTAATGGTTTCTGGCACATTTTCCATATTCAGGAAAAATAGCGGTTTTTGGCCATTTTCAGTCTTCTCTTCCTAAGTTTGGTTTAACAATAGATATATTACTAAAAATATCAAATCCTATGTAAAAATTGGCGCTAAATAATATGGTGTTACTATTTTACGACGATAAGTAGTTTTTATACTTGATTTTAACTTGTATATTGAAAATTGTTAGCAATTTCCAAAAACTGATGTTGCAATAGTTTTTATGTTACTTTATTGACTAAATGAGACAATATCAGATCAATCTAAGACCAAATAATTTTTTGCATATTTTCCATATATATACTCAGGAATAGTAGCGATTTTTGCTAATTTTCAGATATTCCTTCGTAAGTTTTGTTTAGTAGCGGATATGTTACTAAAAATATGAAGTCTTAGAAAAAGAAAACTGATGCTAAATAACATGATGTCATTGTTTTCCATGATATGTGGTAGTTTCAAAAATAATGAATACGAGTTTAATTTGATTTTAGTCAAAATATTTTTAAACACTATTTTCAAGTTTTTATTAAAATCTGTTTACAATTATCGAAAACTAATATCTCCATCTTTTTTAACAGTGTCAATTAAATGAGAAAATGTCAGCTTAATCCTAGACCAAATATTTTTAGGCCTATTTTCCATACTCAGGAAAAATAACGGTTTTTTGGCAATTTTCACACTTTTCTTCGTAACATTGGTTTAACAACACATATATTACTAAAAATATCAAGTCTTATGTAAAAATTGATGCTTAATACGATGGTGTCATTGTTTTTTCACGGTAAGTAGTAGTTTAAAAAATAATTGATATAATGTGATTTTAGTAAAAAAAATTATGTACTTTACTTAACTTCTATGTTTAAAGCTATTAACATTTGAAAATTGACGTTTCCATTGTTTTTTATGTTACTTTATTGACTGAATGAGAAATTTTCGTTTTAGTCTAAGACCAAATAATTTTTGCAGACTTTCTCTATCAGGAATAATAGCGATTTTTGGTCATTTTCAGAATTTTCTTTGTAAGTTTCATTTGATAATTAACATGTTGCTAAAAATATTAAGTTTTACGTAAAAATTGAGTCCAAACAAGATGGTGTTATTGTTTTTCTACAAGTAGATATTTTTCAAAAATTTTAAAAATAATATCACTTTTATCCTAATAACTGTTATCCAAAAGTGACGCTTTTATCGTTTTTTACGTTACCTTATTGGCATAATAAGAATATTTCAGAATATTCATTTAGGTATTAGTTTAAAACTTGGTTATAATGGTTATAATGTAATTGTATTCAAAAATTGATTAAATGTTCATTTTCATATTAAAGACAATTACAATTTAGAAAAATAATGCTTTTATCGTCTTGTAGGCTACCTTATTCACAACGTGAGAACATTTCAGTTTTAGCCAGAACACTATTTGGATTATTTTTCGCCTATTTTCTATATACTTACTTAGGAAATATTTAATACTGATACTACATTAAATACAAAATTCTGATACTATATTAAAATTATGATGAACAGAAAATTTTAATAAAATTGCAATCGCTAACAAATGTACAGCAAGATAATATATTAAGTATCTTAAAATTATAAATAAGTAAAAAATTTAGAAATATATAGAATTTTTAACAGAAGAAAACCGAGACGTAGTGTTTGATTATGTAAGAAGGGAGAAGATGAAAAGACGAGAGACAACAATAGGATAATATGCTCAAGTACCATTGTGTATATATTATGTACACTAAAATAGAATCTTTGAAACACAGTTGTCTACGCATCCACCGGAAACAATGGAGGATTTTTATAACAAACAATAAAAGCTAATCCCCAATAATATAGCACGAAAGGTTATAAAAAAAACTTTTATATATTTAGCGAGAAACATAAAAAAGAGGCTCGCAATCTCTCGCATGACAACAAAAGGCCTTAAAGGCCTTATGAATCAACAAGAGCCCTAAAGCTTTATAAAAAGGGGACCTTTTATTTAACGGAAAACTTCTGAAAAGAGGCGAACAATAAAAGGAAGACGTCGGAAGCTGCATCCTGGTCCCGGGGAAAGAATGGTCCGTGATCCACCGCGCCCCATGTCCGAATCGCACTGTCGCCGCGTCGCCACCCTCCCCCCACCATCTCTTTCCCTCCCGCCCGACTGCTTAAAAAGCCAAATTACTTTCCAAACTTTCGCCTACTTAAAATTTAGATTAGGTTAAATCAAATGAAGTTCCAGCTGCAACTTCTTTTTAGAGGTGCTCCGGGGACTAATGAAATGGCGTCGGAGACGCTGTGTTGAAAGAGACCGTGATATTTTTATATTTCCCTATTTGTAATAATAAGGTACTGAAAACCGTTTGCCTCGGCCGAAAATCTCGGTTATCACATGCTTCTAAATGAACTCTCAGAAATTTAGTATACTCTCTTTATGTCAATATTCAAAGCTACTAACTTACACATTAAGAACATTTTAGTTAATGTTGGTACATATGAGCTCCATGTAATATAATGTGTCATATATGTTATAGGTTATATATAAGTCACTATAAATCATAGGTATGACCAAAATACAAATTGCTTAACTTATAAGAAGGGCTATCATATCACGCCATGTTATGAGTGGACATTTATTTGATAGGAATATATCTGCCCCTAAATATCGCTATTATTATCATTATATTTGTAATTTATATGTTGCTTCTATGAAATAACTTACGAGTAGATAAATTATACATTTAATATATGTCATACATTTAATATAATAAAGCAGTAAAGAGCTTACTAACATGTATAACAAAATATTGATATAGATAAGTCACTATGAAAAAACACCAGATCAAAATACAAATTTCTTATAAGTAATATAAGAAATGGGTTTCATACCACACTATGTTATGAGTGATGTCAAGTGACAATTTATTTGACATGATTTTATTTGGCCTTTTTTCATAAAATGATTTTAAAAAATAAATTTGTCACAATTCCTGCACTGTTTTTCGCCAGCATTTGGTTTTGTTAGCGTTATTTAATTAACGCCTGTAACATGTATATAACATATAACATACCTAACATGTATAACAAAATATTGATATAGATAAGTCACTATGAAAAAACAACACATCAAACTACAAATTTCTTATAAGTAATGTAAGAAATGGGTTTCATACTACACTATGTTATGAGTGATGTCAAGTGACAATTTATTTGACATGATTTTATTTGGCCTTTTTTCATAAAATGATTTACGGGAAAATAAAAAATAAAACACATTTGTTACTTTTCCAAAGTATAATGTGTACAAATATATTTTACATATGACCTCCATCTCATATATTGTGTCATATATATAGAGTAATAGAGATGCAACTCATTAGGGGACTCTGGCGCAAAGTTTTGCTTTGCCCAACATCCAGAGGGAGCCATAATGGGCCATTCAACTAATTTGATTGTCAATTTAAATGTCCATTATAGACACCTGTAAGAAAAATATTTTACTGTGAAGACATTTGATTGGCTCATTAGTAATGTTTGGCACGTAACAGCCTTGACGGCATGTTTATTTGACCGATTAAATTTAAATAAAATCATTTCATTTCTGAAATAAATTTATTAAATTAAATTCAATTAAATATACATATAAATATAATATTTAAAAGTAAATAAATATAAATATAATATATAACAATAAATATAAATTTATAATGTCAATTTATCTACAAAATATAAATATAATATGAAAATAAATATATATATCTATATATATAAAATAAAAATATTATATACATATATATAAAACCATAACCAAAAACCTTTGATGAATAGCAAATCAAAATTATCTCTTCCCTTTCTCCGTCAGTACTTTTAATATTTTATCCGAAAAATCATTATGGAATGTACAATTGAAGAACATTATGAGATAAGTCTGAGTATTGCTACTCAACTAATACTATTCATGTATTCAAAACAAGATTCCAGTTCGGAATATATGGTAAAAGGAAACAAAACCTAGCCGTTTTTAAAATGAATGTTAAAAACATTTAAAAATATATTTCACGTCTGTCTACACAAAAAAGTAATTTGTTAAATATATCGATCCGATTCAGTTAACAATCGAAGCATATTTAGAGCCGTTCAGGTACGAAAATCGTGTCTGACCAATCATGATGGCTCCCGCCGACACCCGACCCGTTTTATTCAGACCCATTTTGAATGATTTATCTTCCGCGGTTAATTGAAATATCCAAAAACGGCGGTGAGAGAGTAAATTAGATCGCGGCACACAAAAAAAGGAACAGACCGCGAAAAAAGGTAAACAAATCTTGATTAATTGAGACTTTAACACGGTCCCGTTTGCCATAGCATTATCAATAAATAAGCAGTAAATTGTATTAATTTTGCCGAAAACAAATACAGAGCCGGTGATTTGCATTTTATGATTAAAAACAATTTGATGAATGGTGGCGGTACGTCTCTCGCGTTAGAATTTTCGGGTGAAAAATGGATATAAGCGATCAAATCAAAAACGATCAAGAAGTGGCTGTCCAAATATAATGTTTTCGGAGTGGGTTCATTGAACCTATTGAGGTATATTGGGAAAACGCCTACAGGAAATCGTCAGGTGTTCAATTAATATTTGTAAATGATATAGACAGTTTAAGTTTAGTTTGTCTTTATATTATTATTTTATTGCTGAGCTCTGAGCTGAAGTAAAACATATTTAAACAGTATAGCTCACAAATAAACATTGTCTAAAATATGTATAGAAATATTTAGTAAGAACTCTCATAAGTTACCTTGCATAAGATAAATACGCAATGTAATTTCCTTCAAAGAGAAGTTTATCATATTGCATTATATTATGAGTACAAAGCCGTTTAACGTGCGATGAGGTGTCTTAATTAAGAAGTGATGTCAAGTGCCAAACATTATTATAGAATTTTGTTAAAAAATAGTTAAAAAATATTTGGTATAAATAGTGACTGTATATAAAATCAAAATGCTTCAAATAATAACAAAGACTCATCATTCTAAGATACATTATTAATGCTAAACCAATTTTCATGCAAGAACGTCTCTCATTTAAGAAGTGGTTCAATTTTCAATAATTATATGGCGGCATATATTGAATCATTTTTTTGTAATAATGTTTCATCTTTAATAATGCCAATTGGAGAGCTATAGGTTATAGCTATATATAAGTCACTATACATCATAGCTAGGACTAAAATACAAATTACTCAAAATTATAAGAAAGGTGTACAATATCAAGCCATATTATGAATGGAAATTAATTTCAGAGGAACACATTTGCCGCCAAATATCGTTATTATTATCATTAGATTTGTGATTTATGACTTACTTCTATAAAATAACTTACGAGTAGAGAAATTATAAATATACATTTAATATAATATTGAATAAAATATTTTATACAGAAAAGTCACTATAAAAAAAAGATCAAAATGCAAATTGCTTATACGTATAATAAATTAGTAACATACCACACTATGTTATAAGAGATGTCAAATGACAATGTATTTGACATGTTTGTATTTGGCCTTAAATACTGTTATTATATTAACATTAGGCAAATTAAAAATATTAATAAATCTAAAAAAACTACGAGAAGTTAAAAAATAAAAGTTCATTTGTTATTTTTCCAAACTATAATGGGTATGGAAATATTTCAAAATATTTATAAGAATAAATCACCGTAAATAATAGGTAGTATCAAAATACGAATTGCTTAAAATTATAAGAAAGGTGTATCACATCATGCCATATTATGAGCGGCAATTTATTTGAGAGGATAGTTTTGACCTTAAATATCGTTATAATTATCATTAGACATGGGAATTATGACATAATTCTATAGAATAACTCAGGAGTAGTATTTATTATTATAAAATAATGCAATGTTTCGTAGAGTAACTTAAAAGTAGATTAGCAATATTATAAAGTAATACAGCGTTTATTAAATATTATACTAAATTATTTGATAATGCAAGTCACTCTAAATAAAAGCTATCATCAAAACACAAAATGCTTAAAATTATAATAAAGATGTATCATTTCACGCAATATTATGAGCGATATCAAGCCTTGATATCAATACTTATGCCACTAAGTAATATTTAACTTGGGATACTGTCCATTTTATCATTTAATGTATCCCTTTATATAGTTTTTGAACCTGATCATTGTCAATTGCAATGATTGTGGGGTTTTGTTCGTATGGTCTTCGATTAGTGCTTCCAATAATCATGCTGGCAGTACAAAGTCGCACACCTGTCAACCATGGTCTTCATATTTTAATTTTGAAAGACCCATTTCCAAGTTCTCCTAAGTTTCAAATAGGTGTACGGAATGATATACAGGAATGAAGCATAGAAACTGCCACTGTGAAGCAGAATTGTATCAAATCTTTATTTTGATGAATATATGAAAATACGTCATTGTGCTGCTATTGTTAAATGCTGATGGCCGGCTTAGTTCACGCAATGATCAAGATGACGGGACAGTCCTCCTACTATTGCAATATGGATTGGAATCCTGCTGGGGGAAGGATGTTATTTATATTTCATTGTAATCGTAGATATTTTTAAGGGTACTAGTGGAAAACCCGTCAAGGAATAACAATACCAGTCTGGGTAAAACCGGGTGTCTTCTGGGATGGTTCTAAGTTGGTAACTGGCCAGTCGCTAAGTTTAATGCCGAGGACCATGGTTTTGAGCCCACGTAAAACAGTAGGTCCAGTCTAGATACACCTTCGTTGGTAAAGAGTAAACTTAAATATAACAATAAAAGTGATGTCTTGAATTTCTTTTTTCTAAATTTGGTTTTCAGCGTACCAAAATACATAAAAATCGGTTCAATTGAAACAGCTTTTTTGTTGAAGGCCTGTGTAATCGTTATTTAGAATTTAGATTAAATAATTTTATATATAACATATATTGGGTAAAATATATGGTATTGTTTCAAATCTTGTAGATTTTATAACTTACTTACACCAAATACATTGTAATAGATTGCTTTGTTTCGACTGTTTCAGATAACAAAACGTCATACGTTGAACGTACAAAGTAATGAGCGGAAAAACCCATTAAAATTGAACTTCATGAACGGTCGACGTTGTAAACTCCACCCGGATCTTCGCCGCCGCCTTCCGCTTGCTCCCCGCCGTTCCTTTTTCCGGTCGGCCCGTTTTTTCTAACCCGTTTCCGACGGCAATCTCATAAAACAGCTCGCCCCCGCCGCCGGTGTCCATCAGATAATTCGCGCAGAAGCCGAAGCCGAAAAAAGACGATCCAAAAACCGTGTAAAACAACTACATTATTAATGGTGGCCCCCGAGGTAAAGTAGGTTTAAATATTTACAGAGTGTGACCGCGCTTACTGAGCCTCGCTAAACTGCTATCCAATAATTCATACTCAAATTTATTTAGCAAATGTAATCCCCTTTTAAACTCCCACCGCATTATGGTAAATTTAAATCTTTAAGAGGGATAAGGCCGTTTAATAACCAGCTGGGCGTAACTGGGTCGGGATATTGGTCGGTGGATCGTCCTCGGCGGGTTGTCGGCATCGATTGTTGGCATCCGCTCGTCGATAGGGTTCGCTGTATGTCCGGATTATATGCACAAGCGATAATTGCTTGGATTTAAATAACTATTATGTTAAATAACAAATTATAATTGAGATCAAACATAGCCCTTCATTTTTGCTGTAACAAAAATTGTTTCTAAGGAATAAAAACAAAGCAATTTAACAACATATACCGAAAGATTAATTGAAGCCACAATTACTTAAATAAGACATTAAATAAAGATTTAATCGTGAAGTTTTTGAAGTTGAAATAGTCCAACAATTAAATATATAATCAATCGAAATGTGGCAGTGAACTCACCTCATCTCAATTTATGATGTGCATATCATAGAAAAAATAGAAATTTCACGGTACAGGCGACCTTGGGGAAATGTTTTGTTTAGTTCAATCAACTGTAGCGTTGCGATCGCAAATTGTGATTGGCTAGTTTAAATTCCTGGTGCCGCCACTAACATGAAATGTGATTGGTCGATCAAATTGTGTGAAATCAGCATTTTCTATGGGCGTCCATTTTTATGTTTGTTGTTTGTAGGTTATGGTTTTTGTTTTGATCACGAAATTTTCGTTTTATGTTGTGCGTATTTTCTGTTTTACATTAATTTTTATGGAGTAATAATATAAAAATTGATGACAATGCGTCAGTGTAGTAAAAGATGTAGTGTACCGGGGTAAAATTCTGCTACGGAAATTAGACATCGTTTCCCAAAGAATGATCTCGCTCCTTTCCAAAAATGGGTTGATCAAGTAAATAGTAGTAAATTACCTGGATAAACCACAATGCAAATATATCAACGTCATGGTGTTTGTTATGGACATTTTAGTGAAAAATTTAGAATTATCCTTCCTTCACGAACAGGTATTTGGGTAAATGCATATCCATCATTGGTTTTATCAGGTACATATAAAATTATCTATCTACTACATGTCTGTTTATATATTGTTTGTTTACAGAAATTCAAAAACTTATATATATATATATATATATATATATATATATATATATATAATATATATATCAATTAATCTACCAAGTTGTTCGTATGCTGTCAGTGTGATGTCTCTACATAAAGAAGTCTTACAAGAAGGTAACAATTAATATAACTGGATAATTAGTAGTAATAAATACTACTTTTAATTGTAAAATATCCCTAAAATATTTGCAATACTTTAACTTTTCAAGAACAATCAGTGTTCAATCATTTTATAGTAGAGGAATTATATATTTAAATTTGATTGCCTTGTTAAGAAAATATTTGTTATGGTGCCATCAATTAAAAATTTAATTGCTACTTTTAGGGGATTTATTACCTTAAAGAAATCTATTTTGTCTAAATTTACAAATAACTACATTTGTTTAACAAATCTTAACCAAGATTGCTTAAAGAATTTTGTTGGATCTATTAGAGGTCATGGAGGTAGAAACAGCATCCTTCCCCTAGTATGTTCGAGAAATTTTTAAAAGGGCTCATCATTTCAGTTTTTTCACATCATTCCCTCGGAGAAAATTGTGAAGAAGATGAACATGTTAGATAACTTATATTCTTTTTTAACGGGAGATCTAGTGCCACTTGAGGTTGTTAAATCACCAGTTGAGTCTATATTTTCAGTTCCAGAGAATTTTGCTCTGAGGAAAACAAGAGTCTAATATTGTATTTTAGTCTTATTTCAGGCTATTTAACAAAACTTCTGAAAAAGAGACAACATGCAATATTTGTCTATATTCTATATTAAGTAGTTCCACAGATTAAATACTCTAAAATCTAAATATTTTTAAAAAACACATACATTTTTAGTGTTTCGACTGTCCAATCCATAATGATTTTCAAGACCAAATTTTAAGTTATTCTGAGGTGTGATTGTATTTTTGGTTTAATGAAGTTAATGCAATATCAACAGGGAAGGATTTAAAGTTTACCTTCAATATATCAAGATAAGTTAGAACTCTAATAGATCCCATAAAATAGATGGCACTAAACATATATGGGAAGACGTTATAGAAGAATTATAGATATCTTAATATTGCCTAGAATAGAGTTCATAATTGTTTTTTTTTGCTTTTTGTTTATATATATTTATATTATTTACACTTATGTATATTTGTATAGGATTTTATTTTAATAAATTAATTTTAAAATTTAAATTTGATTTTTATTTAAATACTATTGGCCAATAAATGTGACGTCACAAAATAATCAGGCGAAATGGCAGACCAATTAAAGCAAAGTATTTTCCTTACAGGTTTCTACATAACTATTTTAAACTAACCAATCAAATTCGCGTTGTCAGCGCCGCCAATGATTGGACTAAGCGAAACTTTACCCCACTACTTACCATTACAGTTGCACACCCCTGGTGCATATATCGTAATGTTGTCACATTTGACTTTGACATTTTAGTTTACTTTAACTCTGACATATAACAACATTCCAATATAACTAAAACAATGAAACAAATGTTATAGAATTTGATTTGTTTTAACATTATAGTACGAGGGTGGTTCAAATATGTTGGAGACAAACGCTATAGATGGCGCACATGTATCTGAGCACATGTGGCTTGAGTATGTGATAGCTGGGTCCCGTACGAACAGTGTGGCACTGTTTTCGTCGGGAGCGCATATTGCATGCGCGTACTACGTCCATGAGTGAACGTCAAGTGCTGAACGCCGTAGAGCAACATATTGCCATTCGATTTTTAGTGTGGAAAGGCGTTAAAATGATTTAAATATTTCTGCGTTTGCGAAATCAGTTCAGTAGTGAGTGCCTGAGTAGATCTGCCGTTTTTAGATGGGCCAAATCATTCAAGTATGGCCGCGAAACCGTCGAGAGTGAGCCGCATGATCGTTGACCGCGAAACAGCATCATACCAGACAACATTCACAGCGTAGTAGAACAGCTCATTTTGGAGGACCGTAGGATGAATGTTAGAGACATTCCGGCTGAACTCGGCATCAGTATTGGTAGTGTAGATATCGTTTTCTGCATCACTTTCTCTAATTTTTAAACCTAATCGTTGAATCTTCTATATAAGTGGTAGAAATAGTCACAGGAGGAAGAATAATAAGAACATAAGGAGTCCATTATGCTTTTTTAGGCGTATCTTTTGGTCTTTCAATATACTTTTCTGGAAATGATTGTCCCACACAGAAAAATATTCTTTTGGGATTGTCACAGATTTATGAACTAAACTTTTCATTTATACATTATCCTATTTATCTATTTATGCATTATTATTTATTATCATTAGTTACAGTCTAATGTAAATTATGTCCTTTTAGCTTTGAGTCAAATACTCGGAAGTGATATATATATATATATATATATATATACATATATATGTATATATTCTAAATTACAATTAAAAATAATACCATCTGTACCGCAACTACCAAAGATTGTGGTGTTTTATTCGGATGGCCTTTGTTTAGTCCCTCCAATTACAAAAACACAGTACCATTTTTAAATCTTTATTTATAAACTATATTACTAAAATTGAGCATTAAACAAAATTGAAACAGTTCATATAATGCTTATCTAGTATGAGATCAGATAACTTTGGCAAGTGTGAGAAATTAGTTATTTTACTTACAAAAATCACATATCCATGTGTGAAATTCTAGTCCTTAACAGTGATGTATGTTTCCTGAAAAAATATTGCTGGCAGAACATACCATGTGTATCTATAGAGTTAGGGGCTTCTTTGACTATTATGACAGACCTGGACACCCGGTTCAGTGTCTGAATCAAATTCTTCTTCAGCTTCTTTGTCTATCACTTCATTGTGGTTTTTTGTTTTATTATATCTAGACTTTTTTTCTCTTCATTCCCTTTATATTCCTCATCACCTTCATGGTCTATCACTTCATTATAGTTTTGTTTCCTTATTTTTTGGCTTTTTCTGTTTATTTTTCTATATTTTATCTTATTATTATCTATCGATCTTATTATCTATCTATATTATTATATTATTATATTAGTATATATATTTTTCGTATATCTCGTTCAAAAGTTGTCAACGTTTTCTTTGTTAAACTCAAATGCTTTTACATGTGGCTGTTGAAATGACGAATGGTATTCGGTAAACCGACGACTTGCTTGTTCCAGTCTCATACTCATACCAGGGCTACTTTTCTCATGGAGATTTATCGAAATTCGCTTCTTGATAATTTTGCGGTTAGCAAAAGTGTTGGCTGTGCACTTTTTACCTCTTCGTGGACTCATCAAAACAATCGATGGTGCGAGAAATAGTGGTCTGCCTAAAATTAAGCAAACGAACAATTACAGATAGGCGTTTGCCTTAGCGTAACAGCTCCAAAACGGCACTACGAACTCCTAAAAATACAAGTTGAGTTAGCACATAGTCGAAACTCAACACAACGGCACATAAACATATGAAAAATTAGTTTATTACGGTATGGCGCTTTCGTCTTAGGATAATTTAAACTTTCAAGCAGTTTCTTGGGACATCGTGTAAAAATTCCGTTAAAAATATCTGGATTTATTAATATCGGTAAGACCTTCTACTGCTAACGGAGCTAACGACTAACTTCGCTAGTCTTAGATGTCTTAAACATCGTTCCCGAGCTAGTGGTATTACAGATTACGCAGATTTCCCACAAGTATTAGTCCAACGACTTCGGAATCAATGCAATCCTATTACTGTCATCGTATAAATCATTTCCGGCAGATGGCAAACGCCAACGGTCCTCCTCTCCTCCGCCCCCTCACGTCTCCCCTCCCGCCGTCCGTCCAACATTCAATATTTAAAGTTGTCGGTCGGGCGACCGATCCGGGGGGGATATCGTATAATTCAAGGCCGCGGGGTGTTCGCCAAAACGAAGGATCGACAAGAGCGGCGAAGATGACTGGAGAGAGGACGCGGGAGAGGGATTTGTTGACGGCGGCTGCGGCTGCAGATTGACGTAAATAGGCGCGGAGCTCGAGAAGACACGCGAAATTTCAATAAGAATCGTAATTGACAGAAATAATGGATTCGCCGGTAATGAATCATTTAGGCGGAGGCATCGAGATGATGCGGTCGTTGGCTATGCGCCTTCTACTTATGTCGGGTGATAAATCACGGAGTTCATTAGTGTAATTTCTATTTCGCGCTGATTTTAATAACTGGGGGCGCGTCGTTTGTCTTCTCGCGACGTCTGTGTCGGTATCCCGTTCTTTCGTGTTCGACTGGTTCGATTCTCGAGCCATATATGGTTTTCGTTCCAGTTTTTCTTTCGGAGTGGAGAAAATGTGCTCGTTATTTCGAATTATGTCTTCGGAAATGTTAAAATTGACTAGCATTTAACAGGTCAATTGAAAAGTCCCCGGCCTACCATAGTAGAACACAATTTTTTTGACAAAATTAGTTTTTTTTTATTCAACATAATTCCGTTCAAGGGCGATACACTGAGTATAGTGACCCTCCAACATTTCCATACTATTGTTGTAGTGCAATTTGTCCTTTTCTTCAAAATGGGCATCAGTTTCGTCGATTAGCTCTTCATTCGACGAAAATTTCTTCCCAGCGAGCATTCTTTTGAGATCTGAGAACAGAAAATAGTCGCTGGGAGCCAGATCTGGAGAATACGGTGGATGACGAAGCAATTCGGAGCCCAATTCACGGATTTTTGACACGGTGCATTGTCTTGGTGAAGCAGCACTTTTTTCTTCAAATGCAGCCGTTTCTCGTCGATTTCGTCCTTCAAACGGTCCAATAAAGCTATGTAATAGTCGCTGCTGGTGGTCCCCCCTTTTTCAAGGTAATCAACGAAAATTATTCCATGCGCATCCCAAAATACACACGCCATATACTTACCAGCCGACTGTTGCGCTTTCCCTCGCTTTGGAGCGGGTTCATCGTGTGCAGTCCACTCGGATGTCACATTGTCACATATCGATACAAGAACTCGGGTTTATTACACTTGATCATCTTCAAACACTGCTCCGAATCATCAACTTGTCGTTGTTTTTGGTCAAAAACGAACTCGCGCGGCACCCACTTCGCACAGAGCTTTCTCATACCCAAATATTCGTAAAAAATATGATGTACACTTTCAGCTGACATCTTTAGTGTGTCTGCTATTTCATTCACTTTCAATTTACGGTCACTAAAAATCATTTTGTGGATTTTTTTAATGTCTTCATCTGTAACAAGCTCTTTTGGACGTCCACTGCGTTCACCGTCGTCGGTGCTCATTTCACCATGTCTAAATTTAGTATACCTACCGTTGATGGTAGATTTTCCTGGGGCAGTATCCAGAAACTCGGCATCAAACCAATTTTTTGCTTCAACTGTATGTCTTCCGTTCAAAAATAATATTTTAACAACATGCGGAATTCCTTTTTATCCATTTATTTCACAATAACAAAAGTTGCTGCATTCAAAATGCTATAATTCACAAACTAATAATCCGACAACTGTCAAGTTTATACACGCATCTTTTGAGAGCTAGGGCCAACTAAAAAACATATAGATTAACATATATAAAAACATATATAAAAAACATATAAATTCTAGTAGTGCCATCTATGTGTCAGGCCGGGGACCTTTCAATTAATCTATTATATATTACCAGCTGACCCGACAAATGTTGTCCTATCTGAGCTATGAATTATCAATTCGAACTGGGATTTTGAATATAGGTCTGATTATTGGGTGCGAATTTACACAGAAAATTCAAAATGAAAATGACCAGAACTGAATTCAGCAAACAAATTGAGCTAAACAAGCTTTAAAATCGGTTCAAAGCTGTACTGCGCATGCACTTCACTTAGTTCTAATGTTTGCCGAATGGACGCTCCTCCTTCTGTTGCTATTGTCGCGGATTCGTATCCTATTGGGGCATGGGTTTTCTTATTTTCCGGAATATTTATTGAAATTATTGATTAATATGATAACAACAATTGCATTTTCAATTGCAGCATTGAGTTAAATATGATATCTCTAAATTATAAAACTAGTGATTGTATTGTATACATATTCAATCCATATGTTCATTATCCATAACCCATAGTATCACTCAATCTCAGCGTTTATAAAACTAATGATTGTATTGTATACATATTCAATCCATATGTTGAATTTTATTTGGATTTATTCATTTTCCAGATTTGGTTATGTTATTTAAAATGGTACTATCCAGGAATTTTCAATTATTTCGTATTATTTGGGGATAATATAAGCATTAATTTTAGCATTATTTAAATTGTTTAGAAACGATAATTGAGGTAGTTTCTAAACTATAATCGTTTGTTGTTTGTTTGTTTCTTCGTATACACCATTATACACCGAACAACATCAGTTCGAACGCGACTCTAACAACAGGAAAAAATGTACAACTTTTACACGGCTATCGAAATTGAGATATTCTGGATTCGGTTTGTTGCCGGTGGAAACTTTCCCGACCGACTGTCAGAAATAACGAGCTTTTTCTCGGGCCCAAAAAGAGGAGAAAAAAAATGATAAGAACAAGTCCTAACGAAATCATGGCGAGTGCTTTAAAAAAAAGCGGCGCCTTTCCCCGTTTTTATTCGCCGTGGCGCAGAAATGAAAAGCGAAATAAATTTTAACGAAGTTCAAAAGTAGTCTCTCATCCCCTCCGCCGAACCCCCCCCCCCCCCACTTGCTTCCTCCTCCTCCACCTCGTCGTTTTTTTTTTCGCGAAGCGTGAAATGATTTTTTATGGCTCTTTAATAATTTGAAACAACAATTATATTTTACAACTTCAAGCTTATATTACATATATATATATAATATATATATATATATATATATATATATATAAAATAATAAAATTTACTTACTACAGACTCACTGGTTCCCCATTCAGGTAGTTTAGAAGCAGATGCATAGTCAGGGCCGTATTACATAACACCTCCCTCCTATAGAAGTGGCTACAATAATCTACGTCATCGTTATTCCATCTGGATAGCTTACAATTTTTATAAAAATTGTTTTTCATCATTGATTATAACCTTAGTCTTTAGAATGTCTTTGAAAATTTTCGAAATATCTCTGTTTCTATTCAAATTTCCATTGCGTATTGGTTTTTTCATATTTTGGTTATTATAATAATCTACGTCTATGAAAGAGAGTTGCCACAATCAGCTTTGGTGGCCGTTCACCCTGAACTGTGATGCATGTGCTGATAATCCACGGATTATGGGTGTTTTTTAAAGTTTGTGTGTTTATGTGTACCAGAAACGGCATATGGTTGGGCACCTTCAATTCATCTTTGGTGACCTTAAAGCTTCAACTGCGATATTATTGCGATTGCCAATTCACTGACAAGCTGACTTATTTTCTTGATAATTAATTTGATTCCGATTAATTGATTGAATTCAAAAGAGAAAATTTTATAATCTTTTGGGATTCCTATCGACTGCACCAGTTATAAAATAAAAACTGTTATATATTACGGCAACAAGACGTTTTATATTAGTCACAAAACTTCTGATCTAATCAGATTCTAACATAAATAAAAATGTTACAAAATAAACACATCGTCACACATCTTACCCGGTGTACATTACAATAATCGTGCTGTATAACATCTGAAGCCTCTGAATCAATTAATTAATGAAAGAAGGACGTACATTGTCCCTTTCAGCTTTCTTTCCTTCGTTAGTGAGTTTGACGTTCATGGTTTTTTGAATTCCACTTTTTTTCATTTAATCAAATATGCACGATTTAGCCCGCTGGGCAATTGTATGATTGTGATCTGCCTTTAGGGATCATAGAACTTGAACCTCTATCCAATTTATAGTAGACTATATTAGTTCATAGCAACTTCAGTCCACCTTTGATATCTCCAATATAGTTTCAACTGAGGTACTGCCAGAACTCCATTTAATTATAAATTATTTAAACTAGGCGGATATGGGTCAAAGCACCCCAGCAAATACCTTTCTGTTGCCAAGTAATTATATTTATCTGTATATAAGAAAATTGTTACTGTTAAGTTTAATATTTGTGACATGGGAAAAGAAGTGTCCTAATTATGTTTGACTAGGCTTGGTAATCGTAGGAAAGGTACCGCGGAACACAAAACCACATGTCTAACAAAAGGCATGTCGCATCGGCTCGTTGTCGATTTCTTTGTATAATGGGGATGCAGATGGAAAATGCCTTATTATGAATATAAGCATAAAATTGCAAAAGGGTCGATATCAGGAATACCCGAGCCTTCTAAAGAGTGCACGTATTCCATCCGCATGAGAAGAGTCTTCCCCGCTCCGATAATTTGAATGAATCAAGATACAGGAAAAAGTTTCTCGAAGAAATCTTCTCAGTTGCCACCAAGAACCCGAAGGCATTAAAATACGATGCATCCGCAGTGAACAACAACATTTACCCAAAATATTTACGCAGAACAAATAGTGAAAGATATCTAAAGAGAACAGAGAGTCAGAAGAAGATTCATGAAGAACAGAGTCAAGACTAAGAATCAGAAACAAGCAAGTGGAAGGCAAAAATCAAGAACATTCAAGAAGTACGAAAAATAAGAACAGTCAGAATAGTCAAGCGTTAAGAGTAGAAAGAAAAGAATCAGCAGAGCAGAGCGGAACTCTAATATGTCTTGTGTATTATAACCATCAGGTAACGGAAGCAGTTTTAGCCAAACCAATATATTTTTTTTGATATTTATAGTGATAGAGACAACAGTATTCCTATTTATCAATGAGTCAAACGTAATTTCAAAGGAATAAATAGATAAAATACCCTAAACACAAAGCAAATACAATATTTTTATCATTTTCCTCACTGTATTATCATAAAAATAATTACCATACCGTCTTACATCAAATAAACAAACATAGCACGAACCACCATCAAATTAAACGAAATTACAGTTTCGTAAACTGTCGCTCATTGTCTAAATAATTCACATGATTACACTATAATCGCCTTCCTGTTGTCCACTCGACCCGTCTTATAATTATTTCCTTTCAAGTTTGTCCATCAAAATATCCGATGCATGAAAAAAAAAAATCGGAAATAATTAAAAAGTGACCGAAATAGTTATATGATTTAATAATTAGGAACAGGACCGCTGATGCATCAGTTTGGCGTATAAACAATGGTTAGCAAATCGGCCTGATGTTCGTTAATGTGATATTAATTAGTACGCACCTTTTAATTGACTTGAGTGCAACGTGAATTACCGGATTTCAAAATACTGTGATCCTTAGATGAAATTTGTCAAGCAGGTTCACGAATATTCATTCGAAAGACATCAGCATGAGATGGTTTTTTGTTTTGATATTCATGTTGGGTAACGAGTTTGTGCATCTACATCCAGATGAGAATTTATCATTGGTAAGTTGATCTACACGATGTCATGTATTGTCTTATTATTGCTTTGATACAATTGCTTTGATTTATAACAAACCCCCTTTCCATATCCTAAAATTGTTTCCTCATTTCGTAAGCAACATAAATCGTCATTGATATATTGGCAGCAGTAAAGAATATTTCTAACATCATTCGATGCAGATATGTTTCTGAAGATACTGGGTTAAATAACTTAATTTTTAACTACTTAATTAAGATATAAACTTGTATGAAATAGTATATAAACTAATTTGAATGTAAATAGAATGGGAAAAAATGGTGAATATTTTATGTATAGTAATATTCCAACTTAAGAATATGAATATTACAAGTACTCTTCCTGTTAGTACAGAGATTACGCTTTCTTGTAAGTTTCATGGTAAGAATTTACCTCTTCTTTCAAATTTATGATTCAAAGTGTTTTGATATTAATGCATTAATACAGCTAAGATTTATGACAAGTATATTCTTGTTTTTGGTTTACTTTGTATATGATTCTTGGTCTCGATACCTAGCTGACCGATCCGGGTGGAAAGAAGCCTTTACCCAACCGAAACTGGTGGTCTCATCCACGGTTAGTTACTTCCTTACGAACTGGGCAGTTTTTCCAAGTATTTTGAAAGTTCTCTGCTGCTTCTACAGGTTCCTACAGGTTGTACCAAAACCCAATCAGGTCTCTGGTTCTCTACAGATTCTCAACAGACAGACACATCTAATTGCTCAGCATCAGGCAGTTCTCTTTTTAATTCATTCAATTAACCATAACCACTGGCTAAATATTAATCAAGACCAGGAGAAACTTATCAAGAAATCAATACATGTTGACGTTGGGCTGGCAATTCTTACATAATTATTCAAAACATTTATTAACATAGTTTACTATATTTGTGGCGATATAATCGCACTTCAAGTTCTAAGATCGCCAAAGGTACATAGAGTTTACTCCAAGTCCTTTAGTTAAGACTTGTTAGAATTAGAAAACATCAAGGCTTTGAAGAGCATTTCTAGTCCATGGATTTCTGGCACAAACATTGCCGTTCGGGATATCAACCAAAGGCAGACTGAAGTTACCGAAAACTTACCTAGAATACTCGAATTTGAGCAGTTTTAGCAAATTCAGTAAAATTTCAGAAAATCGTTGAAGAAGTTTAAGGGGTTAGCCACTCAAGAACTACAAACTGCTACAATAATAATGCGACCAAACAAAGATAAAGAAATTCAATTTTTTTGGCTCAATGTCTCTACACAATTTTTTAATTACTTCACTATCAGTAGAGTTTTAAAAATAAACAAATTAACAACAACTTCAGGATTAACGACGTTAGACGTGTTACTTGTCTTATTAAGCAAAGCTTGTTCGACGTTAAAGGGACGTGCAGATCTATACAAATGAGATTTGTAAATTCAAACGTATTAATGCAAATCTGTGAACTGTTTATCAATTATATGTATAGTTTATTATATAGAATAGAATTTATAAATATTTAAAATCATTTCTTTGAATTTATTCAGTAAAAATGTAGAAACGATTTAATTAATTCGTTATTATAATGTTATGTCGGAGATAAATCAACATAACTAAACAGAAACCTATAAAACTAACGATTATTATCAACCTTGCGTAATATCAAATATGCAAAATGCATATATATTTGATAATTATATAAACAGTTTTAATATCATCGTATCCCCACTTGATAATTATATGGTTTCGAAACAAATGTATAAATATTTCTACTGAGGTTATTTTTTATAACGAGATAGCAGTATGAATATCCACATTTTCTTTATACCTTTGCTTTTCAAGTGTATTTATAACTTTGAAGATGATTATATAGTTAGTAAATATGTACGAATTTTTTATCTTTAATGATACTTGTATTTACAGATTCAAGTTATCAAGAAGTATAATTATCCTGTCGAAGAACACGTGATTGAGACCGCGGACGGGTATCTGTTAAAAGCCCAGAGGATTCCCCATGGTCTAAGAAACAGTAAACCCAAGGAGGTAGCGCTGCTGGCCCACGGGATGGGGGGCAGCGCCGAGAATTGGATACTTTTGGGGCCGCCCGACTCCCTGGCGTATTTAATGGCGGACAGGGGCTATGACGTGTGGCTTTTTAATTCCAGGGGTACGCTACACTCCCGGAAACACAAAACCCTGGATCCCAACCGTAACAGGAAGCAGTTCTGGAACTTCAGGTGATTTTTTCCTGTTTTTGTCGTAGGCTTTCGTACCCGGTTGTTTTTGTAGTTGGCACGAGATTGCTGTTTACGACTTGGTGGATACCGTCAATTATATACTGAATGTTACCAAGAAGGAGGCGTTGTTTTATGTAGGTCATTCGCAAGGCACGACTATTTCTTTTGTGATGCAGTCGGAGATTCCTGAAATGAACGACAAGATCAAAGCTACAGCGCTGTTAGCGCCGTCAGCCTTCTTACAGTATACACCGAGTGCCATTGTGACATTGGGAGCGCGTTTAAAAGGCCTTGGAGAGGTAAGGTTTTCTTTATGAAGTCATAGAAGCAGATTAGGTTCTTGCATGTACCCGATGTGTTGGTAATTTCCTTCTGGCTTCCTCGCTAAGAATATATATTATTTACGGTGGATAGTTAAAAGATATTTATTCAAGATACTAGTCATTTTGGGCTGTCTATCAGACGACTTATAGATGCCATTCCAAAATTACAGCTTATACCTTGAGCTAAACCATCCTTTCTGATATTATTTAACTTCTTTCATGAAAAAGAACGACCTGGATGGTCCACGATTGCCAAATTTTGAATAATTTGAGAAGTGTGATAGTGAATCGATTATTGTATCAGTGGCAACCAGATATCGTTCATTTTTCGATGATATTGTAGAAAATATATTGACTAATATATATTCTACCAATTTCTCTCAAAAAGTGCCTTTGCACGATGAAAAACTGATCATAATACATGCAAATACCTAATAATTTTAATAATTCTAATTATTCACTGACTAGTTTAATATTGTAAAAGCAACAAGATATGTTAATTAATATTTCTAGGCCATAACTAACATGTTAAATTGGTACGAGTTACCTACAGCTAATAATGCTGTAGTAAACCGATTTTTGAAGATATTATGCAATAGATCTAGCCTGAAGGATGTGTGTATGGATATCATTTACCTTATAGGTGGAGCTAACACAGGTTTAGTTAATAAAGTAAGATACACATTTTTTTCCTTTACTTTTATGTATTTAAAAAAAAATAGTAATTTTTTAAAGAAATGTGAATTGTTATCGAAAGGTTTTTCACTCGAGTCGAAAAAGGATAAGTTGCATTACAATTAACAGTAATAATCAATAGTGATCAGAGATGATGATTTTGGTTGAAATTGACTTCCGCTTATTCAGCAAGTCTTTATTTATTATCAAAATCATCGCCTGTAGAAAATTTAAGCCACATTTTTCTTCGAATTTAACAAGAAAAGCATAATTTTCTGATGATGGTGTACTACTTGATATTTATAGATTTTTTACAGGGCTTAATATTATGTTTAAACTAGAAACATCTTCACGGTCTGAAGCTATCGGATCTAAGATTTGAAGACAAGAATATGTGAATGACCTGAGTGGGCATAAATAGCACATTTTCTAATAATTACATTATTACATCGAAATTAATTTATAGAATTTTGGTGAAAATATCGTTTTTTACTAAAAATGTAGTTTAAATTACAAACCTTTTAAAGATATGATAGATTATCTTAAAAGTCTATAGATACTTGTGTTTTAATCAAACGCGACCATTCCATCATATAGAAATCTAAGTTTCACTGATCATTCGGCAACAAACAAGAACTTTTTGCAGAAAATTTTGAAACAGATCGTCTATTTAAAAAAGGATTTTGCTGTATTGTTCGTAATTTATTACGATCTCCTGGTCAAACTACAAACTAAAGAACTAAAAGCCTTTTGCAAGGCAAGAAAACTTGCACTTATATTAATACATGACAATCCTTAGCCAAATATTGTTTAAAAAACCTAACAAGTTCATTAATACAGTTACAATTAACAATACAACTATTAAGACATATACCTAATATTATTATAAGTATTATAGCCGGAACATTTGTTAATCTTAAGAAAAATCAATAACTATATTTTTTTAGACTGTCTTACCATTTATCATACAGTATACCCCGTCCTCGATGTCTACGAAGCAGGTGTGGCACTATGGACAAGTGGTGGAAACAGGTACCCCCTCCCATCACCCGAACACCCAGTCGAATCCATTAACCGTAGGATTTACGAGTTTTAGGCGAGTTTAAAAAATACGATTACGGAAAGAAAACAA
Organism: Rhynchophorus ferrugineus; assembly: GCF_030347505.1. Lineage (NCBI taxonomy): Eukaryota > Metazoa > Arthropoda > Insecta > Coleoptera > Curculionidae > Rhynchophorus > Rhynchophorus ferrugineus. The sequence continues at coordinate 17,264,031 of NW_027472587.1, forward strand.
ATTTGAAACGATACAACAGTACAAAACCGCCTTTTTATGATTTTTCGAAAGTTAAAGCTCCGATGGGGATATTTTATGGCGATAGCGATCCGTTTGCGACCCCCAGGGTAAATATAAATACGTTATTTCGGCTGAAATCAGCAGTAAATAAAATAACAGCGAAATTACGACTATTTGTTTCGACGATACGTAGTCGGTTCTTCTCTTTTTTTTTAAATATCGAATTTCCAACGCAATTTATCAAACGCACGTGTACAGTTTGAAATCGTACAATAATAAAAATTGATATTCGATATTTAATATTTAATAATCGCGCCTAATGGAGCTTCGAATAGTTTGGATATAGTCGAGATTATTTCCAGATGGCCGAGGAATTCGTGAAAGTTGTACCTAATCTTGTACTGAACTACCAAGTCCCCATAAGAGGATTTAATCACCTTGATTTCCTGCTTGCTCATAATATCAAGGAGTTAGTTTATGATAAAATATGCGAATTATTTAGTAATTATACGAGTTAATAGATATGTATAGGGTTGTCTGTTTTGTATATATTTTTTAATAAAATATAAAGCTCTAATTTTATTTCATAAAAACTTCACAGCCCATCTCGCACAATTTTTGATGGTATTCAATCTAAACTGAGATACATTGAAAGTAATAGCACAAAAAGATGTTTGATATGTATAATGTGTATTCTTGTGCTGAGGTACAAATTCGTCATAAGAAAATTTAATCACCTTGGTTCCCTGCTAACTCATGATGTTAAAGAGTTTGTTTACTTTAATATACAAATTATTTAGTAATTATTCGAGTTAGTACACTTGTTTAGGATTGCTTATTTGGTATATATTTTTTAATAAAGTCCGTAATTTTATTTCATCAACACTTCTAACAAATATCTAGCTAAGAATTATTAACATTAGTACAAAAGCTTCTTAATGATTGAAAATTTTTAAATTGTATAAATTAACCTCGAAAGATACCGTAAATTATTGAAAATTTAGATACATTTATATGTATGAATAATATAGTATTTAATTAAATTAAACAATGTGACTTTCGTTTAAAATAGAATTCTATGCTGAAGGCAACTGTTACCTACCAAACCAATCATCTGTATTACTTTTTTTATTTTTCTTTCTTTATATGCAGTGCAAGTCCAATTAAGTTTGAGGATATAAAATACATTTTTAATTTAAACTAGTTCAATATTTTCTTTGAATGATTATTTGGACAAATAAATTTGTATGAATACATTATATTAATTATATATTATAGTACCATTACCCTAAAGGAATTTTGTAGAGATGGTCGTGCATCTATCTAATAATATTTAAAGGAATAAAAGAGACAGTTCATTGTGTTCGTAAGAAGAAGCAACCGATTAAAATTATAAAATACACAAGAGCGGTACAAGAGGTAGACAGGGTTGATAGAGACACATCGTAAGTTAGATAGCAGTTCAAAAAATAATCAGGAAAAAGAGCATGTTGTAATGAAGATCATAAAGCTGATAAATAACTAAATTTTATAAATGTAGGAAATATCCGGAAACAGACTTGTAATTATTAAAATTATACAGTGAAGCAAAAATAAATAAATATATATATATAAGGTTCTAACAATTTATTTCATACGGAATCGAGGGATGAGGAAAAAAAGAGAAAAAGAAAGAGACGTCCACTAATCAGGATGGGCCCGAGCCTCTCGATTCTCGACGGGCTTTTTTCCACTTTCGATAAGCATTGGCCGATTACGCAATTTTCTCAAATTGCTTTATCAAGTTTTCCTTTGGCGGCTATTTATCAAGTTAACGACAGACAATGGTACAAAAACAACTAACCGAGGGGCCTTATCAGTAGGTTACTCGAGGGACAGGCCGGCCGATCGTCTTCGGGGTCGCGCCAAAGAAGTCTATATCGACGACAAAAGAGTCCGCAAGTATGTCATTTGCGGCCCCGATAAGAATTAGATTGGACCGATGCGGTACTTTCTTTCTCGGAGGTGTATCGTTCGTTCTTTCGGGACGACGATGTCGTAGCGGGCGAAGATTGCTTTCGTCGGGGCCGCGCTTTGAGCCGGACCGTTTTGTTGGGCCCGTGTCCAATTTGCATATTTTTCGTTCGGCCAGAACCGGTCAAAGGCGAGAAACCCAAACCGAATCTAAGTTGATCGGAAATAAATTGACTAAAGTTTCTTATTATTATTTAAATTTGGTTTGCATTTGTTGTATTATTTTTAATATACGTAAGTATTAATTTATCTGAGAACTACTTTATTTTAACGAGAAGAAGTAACGACTTTCAATCGATGAATCTTTTTATTTAATATTGTTATTGACATCTACATCTAAGACTTCAGACCCAGACTTACTTAGCATGTCCTAGCGATAGTTAGCGTACTATCTACATAACCTTAAGAAACGGCATAATTTTCTCACATGGCCGAACTATACTAAATCAACGGGTTTTTGTCTCTGCTGCATTTTCGCAAACCATATAATTTTTGTGATGGTCGTTATTATTTATGTGTGTCTCTGTTTTTAGTACACAATGGTGTGTTAACAAAACTGCGAAGAACTTTGTTTAATATTGATTTTGACTTCTCGGTGCTGGCTTAAACATTTGTTTATAGAATAATAATTTATTGTGTAGTGGTAACTCGAATTATCCTACAATTATCCTGTCATGACTTCGTAGCATTTAATTTTTGATATTTCGCCATATTAACCCACTCAGTAATCTTACTAATAGCTGCTTGCAGTATATTTACAGTGGCAAAATGAAATACTATCCAAAATATTAACCTAACGTTACCCCTTCATATTTAAGTAAATCATTGGTTCAATGTACCTATTATAGAGGTCCAAGATTACTACCATGTAGTACACCTGCACAGATGGTTTTCAAATATGAATATTCGTCTCAGTATTTTATTCTGACGTGACGATTCTATATTTCTAGGATTTTAGAATTCTACACGTCTAAGTGTAGCTGAACAAATGTTGATTTTTTCAAAAGGTTATTCTGTTACACCTACAATTACCACATGAATTGTCGAGTGTTTCGGTTTCTAAATCCAGCTTCATAAGCTAGGATGAGTTGTTTTTCATCAATAATTTAGAATAATTGGTACTACTAATATTGATCAATGATAAAGTAAACAAATCTTGAACACACCAAAATTTTAGCTAATCTCCTGCATTTGGATTTTCTTGATCAACTAGTGGCATAGCACTGTGGTGATGTAACATAATACCTCCCTCCTGAGGCGAGTTGTAATAAAAATATTTGCAATTATTGTTTACTCGTAGTTTCTCTCATAGTATATAGATTGAATTAGTTTAAAAGGGTACAGTTTAATTATTATAATTCCAATATCAATGTGAAAGGTTTTATTTTACCATCCAGTTTCATGTAAATAGTTCCATGTTTAGTTCTTTAGCAATCTCAGGAGGTGAAACTACTTGATCAACCGAAGAACTTCATCAATATTTTCTATAACTGGATATCAGGGTGCAGTTCAACATTAATATTGATATTTTTGGAAGAAAACGGAAACCAATTCTAGAGCAAGACATTCTCTTGGCAAGCAGATAATCTCAATACCAGCAGGAGTGCCACAACAAAGGAATGAGTGGAAGCTCCATCAACACATCTATGTTGAGGTTCTCGAGCTCTCACTGAATAATGACGCTACTTTATAACATTTTCTTAAATATAACATTTTCTTCCACTCGAGTCAATATATTTACTACTTCTTCCACATAATTACATATAGGTGCATTAAAATCTTCGCTAAAGCCTCAATTAACCGATACCATTTCGTGTTTCAACTCTCATATTGTTCGCCTGGCCGCAAACAAACTGTCGGGATATTGTGTTGTTGTTTGATGTTGCGGAAGCGTGTCTCCACACCGAGATAACAACCCCTACCCCGTGACCACCCCGGCCCATCCCCCTGCGGCGTCTGATGTGTCGTAGCCGCTTTACGCCGCCACGTAAGTGAATATCCGATAACGATGCTGCAGTTCATTATTCAAATCAGGACGGCGCAGCATCCGCGCGTTGTTCTTTGAGCGGCTTAGCGTCGTCTTCGTCGCTCCGAAAAACACCGAACGGGACAAATCAAAGCCGTCGTGTAAACTATACCGTCCCGGATTATAGCCCACCATCGGAAACGAATATTTAAGGCCTCATCGGTGTACGTTTGGCGCCGTGTTCGTCTATACGAGCGAAGAGAATACCCAGGGAGGGTATGTGGACGAGAAAGGGGGGATGAGACGGGAGAGGAGAGAACGAGAGTGGTTAAATATGTGTGTCCCTGTCGAGCGTGCGACTGTGTGTAACCAGTTTTAGTTTCACACACAGGCCCGATATTGCATGACGCCAGGATTCTTGTTTGTCTGATATCGCAATCTACGAAATACCCTTCCGGGCTTAATTACATCCAGTTTAATGATAGACTGTTAACGTTTCGTCGCAACAAGCGCAAACAAGTCGGCTTGATTACCGTCTTACCTTATATTTCGTACGGCGTCGTTACTTCCCTGATATTAATTGGGTATATTTTGTTTCTAGGGTTGAGGAATTTCAAAATTTATATATGGCTAACTAAATATTCATCTTCCTGAACTAGTATTCTTTATAGCCACAATTAATTAAAGTTTCTTTAGAAAAAAATCATAACTACTTTTTGGGAGAGGCACATAGAGTAATATATTACCGAATTTTTAATTTTATTTGTGGTATTTGGTGGGTTTTTCAATGTAACTTTTTTTGGAATAAATAACCTCACTTAAACTCAGTTCAATATCATCACAATTTGATCCATTATGTCCAATATATCAGTCATAATGTTACTCTGGATCCTTGATTTTGTATGTCTTAATAGTGCTTGAACAAAAATAAGTACCTGCTTTGAATTGGTCATAAAATGTTTAAATTTATTCTAATCTAAAATATGTTCCAGCCAAATAGTATGAAAATACTAGTTAAAATGCTAATCAAGTCGAAAATATAATAACGCTAATAGATTACTGAAAAATGAATCTGACAATAGTGCACGCACACTATTGGTTACTATATGAATGAAATTAAAGGGTTATTGAAGGTTGAAAAGCATTTATGTTTCTATTTTAAATAGTCAGACATATCCTGAAAGTATTAACTATATGATTTAATTTTTACGAATTTTATCTAGCTTGTAGCAGAAACACTTTCGCGATAGTTTACTGTTTTAGAATGATTATACGCGATGTTTCAGAACACTTACGACAAGTTGACGTGGGAGTCCCAAAGGCAATCACTAGTATATCAACGCTAATGTATAACTTCACTTAAAAGTCATCTACTTTACCATCAATAAATAAATAAAATGGTTGACCAATAGTACTCAGAAATATGTAAACTGTATTGGTGTATCAGAGCATTTTATTGAAAATTTCTTTAGAGATACTGAAGTCTCCTATATTTCATATATCTCCCTGTGATGTCTATTCTTGTATTTTTGGAGCTGTTGTGTTTTTTATTCATACCCATCCATCAGCGCACACTAAACCTATATATGACTAACTAAATATTCATCTTCCTGAACTAGTATTCTTTATAGCCACAATTAATTAAAGTTTCTTTAGAAAAAAATCATAATTACTTTTTGGGAGAGGCACATGGAGTAATATATTACCGAATTTTTAATTTTATTTGTGGTATTTGGTGGGTTTTTCAATGTAACTTTTTTTGGAATAACTAACCTCACTTAAACTCAGTTCAATATCATCACAATTTGATCCATTATGTCCAATATATCAGTCATAATGTTACTCTGGATCCTTGATTTTGTATGTCTTAATAGTGCTTGAACAAAAATAAGTACCTGCTTTGAATTGGTCAGAAAATGTTTAAATTTATTTTAATCTAAAATATGTTAAAGCCAAACAGTCTGAAAATACTAGTTAAAATGCTAATCAAGTCGAAAATATAATAACGCTAATAGATTACTGAAAAATGAATCTGACAATAGTGCACGCACACTATCGGTTACTCTATGAATGAAATGAAAGGGTTATTGAAGGTTGAAAAGCATTTATGTTTCTATTTTAAATAATCAGACCTATCCTGAAAGTATTATCTATATAATTTAATTTTTACGAATTTTATCTAGCTTGTAGCAGAAACACTTTCGCGATAGTTTATTGTTTTGGAATGATTATACGCGATGTCTCAGAACACTTACGACAAGTTGACGTGGAAGTTCCAAAGGCAATCACTAGTATATCGACGCCAATGTATAACTTCACTTAAAAGTCATCTACTTTACCATCAATAAATAAATAAAATGGTTGACCAATAGTACTCAGAAATATGTAAACTGTATTGGTGTATCAGAGCATTTTATTGAATATTTCTTTAGAGATACTGAAGTCTCCTATATTTCATATATCTCCCTGTGATGTCTATTCTTGTATTTTTGGAGCTGTTGTGTTTTTTATTCAAACCCATCCATCAGCGCACACTAAACCTATATATGACTAACTAAATATTCATCTTCCTGAACTAGTATTCTTTATAGCCACAATTAATTAAAGTTTCTTTAGAAAAAAATCATAACTACTTTTTGGGAGAGGCACATTGAGTAATATATTACCGAATTTTTAATTTTATTTGTGGTATTTGGTGGGTTTTTCAATGTAACTTTTTTTGGAATAAATAACCTCACTTAAACTCAGTTCAATATAATCACAATTTGATCCATTATGTCCAATATATCAGTCATAATGTTACTCTGGATTCTTGATTTTGTATGTCTTACAAGTGCTTGTACAAAAATAAGTACCTGCTTTGAGTTGGTCATAAAATATTTAAATTTATTCTAATCTAAAATATGTTCCGTCCAAACAGTATGAAAATAATAGTTAAAATGCTAATCAAGTCGAAAATATAATAACGCTAATAGCTTATTCAAAAATTAATCTGACAATATTGCACGCACACTATTGGTTACTATATCATTGAAATTAAAGGATTATTGAAGGTTGAAAAGCATTTATGTTTCTATTTTAAATAATCAGACATATCTTGAAAGTATTATCTATATAATTTAATTTTTACGAATTTTATCTAGCTTATAGCAGAAACACTTTCGCGATAATTTATTGTTTTTGAATGATTATACGCGATGTCTCAGACTTACGACAAGTTGACGTGGAAGTTCCAAAGGCAATCACTAGTATATCGACGCCAATGTATAATTTCACTTAAAAGTCATCTACTTTACCATCAACAAATAAGTAAAATGGTTGGCCAATAGTACTCAGAAATATGTAAACTGTATTGGTGTATCAGAGCGTTTTATTGCATATTGCTTTAGTGATACTACTGAGTGTGATGTCTACTCGTGTATTTTTGGAGCTGTTGTGTTTTTCATTCAAACCCATCCATCAGCTCACACTAAACTGGTCAAGGATGGGCACTATGACTTTTTAGATACTTTTGGCATAACTCGGTCCACCAAAAATTGGTAAGTCGTAACAGAAATAATGATGAATAACTATAACAGCATAACATATCTTATGTGTTCTGATTTATGAATATAGTTTTTTGGTGTAACAACATTTTTTAAGGGATAAATGTGCCTTTTTTAAAATGTGCCTTATTATACAAATAATTATAAAAACCTATATCGTATTAAATATCTTATTTGTCGTGAGTTATGAATTGTTTGGTATAACAAAAATATATTAAATTAATAAAGGATGTGGTCAACCGTGCTTCTATTTAAATACATTTTTCGAGAGATATCACCTTGGCAAACCTAATTCAGTACATACATTAATTCCACGAATTGTTTCGCACTGGTAGACCACTAATGAAATCGAAGAATATCTGAAGAAGTTTAATCTTTTAAAAATTTAGAAAATGTTCAGCTTCCAAAGCTTGACCAAATTGAGACCCAGTTTATACACTCTTACTAGCTTTCTAGATTCGCCATTTCAAATGGATTTACCGCACGAGAAATTAACGGTCAAAAAAGTTAAACATACAATAATGAGAGAGATTAATATTAAAAAAGCTCCTGGTTATGACTTAATTACTGGCAAAATTTTAAAAGAACTATCAGAAAAGGCTATAAAACTATTAACATATATATTTAATGCTATGCTACGAATTAATTACTTCCCTAGTATCTGGAAAGTAGCTAAAATATTAATGATACTTAAACCAGGAAAAATACCAGAAGATGTGACCTCCTACCGACCTATAAGTTTATTACCAGTAATCTCGTAAGTTTTCGAGAAATTATACATAAAAAAACTAAACTATATAATAGAAAAAAGAAAAATTATTCCAGAACATCAGTTTGGCTTTCGCAATAAGCATGGGACTATAGAACAAGTGCATAGACTTGTAAACCAAATAAACGCCGACCTAAATGCCAAAAGATATTGTTCGGCTGCTTTCCTAGACATATCTCAGGCTTTTGACAAAGTATGGCATACGGGCTTGCAGGTTAAACTAAAGAAACTTCTCCCTCATCCGGACTATCAGCTACTAAAATCGTATCTCACTGACAGACATTTTATTGTAAATCAAGGCGATGAACATACCGAATTAAATCCCATATATTCAGGAGTTCCGCAAGGTAGTGTACTGGGTCCAGTACTGTATCTTCTGTATACGGCTGATCTGCCCACCACAAAAATAACTACTGTGGCAACATATGCAGACGATACAGCAATCTTAGCATCCCATGAAGATCCAGTCACAGCATCAATAAACCTACAAACCCACCTGGAGCAAATACAATTATCTTTGCAGACATGGCGCATTAAAGCCAATGAATCAAAATCCACGCATATAACGTTTACCCTGCGTAGAAGAACATGTCCACCAGTAAATATCAATCATCGTCAACTCCCCCAAGCAGAGCATGTTAAATATCTTGGTATGCATTTAGATCGACGCCTAACCTGGAAGAAGCACATACTCTCTAAACGGAAACAACTAGGACTAAATTATATCAAATGTATTGGCTCATTGGGCGTAAATCCAAGTTATCATTAGATAACAAGGTATTGGTGTATGAGTCTATACTCAAGTCCATTTGGACATATGGAATTCAACTATGGGGTACCGCTAGCAAATCTAATATATCCATCATTCAACGGTTCCAAAATAAGGTGTTGCGTGCCATTGTTGATGCTCCGTACTCTATTTCAAATAAAGTGATACAACGCGATATTCCTCTAGAACCTATAATGAGTGTAATCCAACGTGTTCGTGTGAAGTACTTCGAAAGAGTGTCAGTGCATCCCAATGTACTCGCTAATCAGCTAAATATGCGACGTGATAGTGAAGTGCGTAGACTAAAACGTTTAACACCAACTGATCTGATTACTGGACATATGTAGAGTTTAGAATAAGCATTAGAATAAGACTAATTAATTAAGATAATATTTTATACAGAAGATTGCTTAATGAGGTGATTTTCTACATGCCATGTATATATAATATAGACATAAGAAATACTTATTGCCAATAGGGCAGATTGTGGACTCACGAAGAGTAATAAAAAAAAAGTTTATACACTCGAAGGTAGAAAGAATATAAATGAAACTACAATCACATCCAATATTTTGAATAGGAAAAGATTCGCAATATTTTGATCTAAGTAAACATTTGCATACGCATAGTATAAGAGTATATTCTTAATGAAATATGTTTGAGATTATATTGATATCATAAAATGTCCTCAAAATATCCACTAAATTATAATCTCTGAAATCGAGGGAATATTGTTTGAAAACGGCAATGATATTTTAATGCTTATTACAACATGATGCGGTCGACAAAAACAAAAAGACAAAAAAATATCCTCAATTAAAAAACGATTCCAATGTTTTGGCGTAGCCCGACAAAGCTCCTTTTATCGCCATCCAATCTACCAAAAATTCGCCATCAAAAAACATTTTTCCGGTCCCTCCGTTCGTTGTCGCGCTCCTAGGCCCCATGAAGAGGAAGGAGAAGGAAAAACATGTTCCGGTATCTGTAGAATGTAACGAGATCCGCCCGCACACATTATGTAAAATATATTTAATTTATAATACCTCGGAGCCGACGAAGAAGGGTTGTAGATAGTGGATAAAATTAAATTGACTCTTATCCCATTCTAAAAACGTTTTGGGACCGCAGCGATAGCGCAATTATTTTCAGCTAAGCGTGCATCCATTTTAAAGTCGAAGAGAAGATGAAGGCGGCGTGACTGGGGGCTAGGATGGAGGGAGGACGAACACTGAACCCGTATCGGGAGGAAGAGCCCCGAGAAAATTCTCCTTGTTGTTGAGTAGTGCAACATGTGCTTACGGCGTTTCAGAACTATTTGACAAAACGACGTCTTTAATGAATTCTCTGAAATAATTGTCCCAGAAATTGGTAAAGATGGATTTAAATTATTGGATAATTTAAACCTGCCAGTTTATTGTTTATTTATGAGCTAGTTCTAAACTATTTCCAAAATTCCAGTTGTGTCCATTTAGGAGTCATTTTCCATTAAAATTTGCAAGAAAAATATTGTAATTCATCATTTGAAGTTTTTTTTGTCTAATTTTATTGTGTCCCATCTTATTTAAGTGTAAAATTATTGATAGTGTGGCGACCGCCACGACCTTTAGGCCACCAGGCATTCAGCTACAATAAGTTCAAAGGTTGGTAACACTGGTGGATTGGTACCATGCAGTTCTAGGCTATAAAAGACCATCACGACGACGTCTCTCTCTCTCTCTCTTCTCTTTTCTTTTTACCAACCCATTGTAGCAGTACCACTTCCACAGCGCTACCATACTTCCTCTACCTAACCTAATATCCTGTCCATTCTCCCGTCGACCACATGTATCAGTTTAAGTAGAAAACAAGTATTTCTTCAACCAGTGTTTTTAGTTCTCGTGCAAATTCCTTCCAAAAATCGTGGTGAATGTTCGGACAAACAATCGCATCGATAGCCACACATTTTGACCGACCGACCGACCTGACGAACATTCCTACAATTGCTGACCCCGACGTGATCAAAGTGCCTAATCGGTAAATCAGCTCAACATAAGCTACTCAACAGGTGCTTGACCCGTGCATGGAAGGACAGCACGAGGAATGGAGCCCATCAACATCACATGGTCGACGACATCCCACGAGACTAGCCTGATGGACGAAAACCACAGAAGCTCATCATGTATAACATCAACACATGATCACCCTTGCATCACGAAACGGGACACGTAAGGCTCCACATTTATAGGTATCAAACAAATCAAAACACCCCAAGACGAACGACGACCTGTTACAACTTCGATGACAGCTGTTCCCGTAAAACTCCTTGCTCAGGTTGGGAGCCCCATCTCATCAGCAGTCCCTAGGCGTTTGTTTGCGTGATTGCGAGTGCACTTCGGAACCTGCAACACATACAGGTACGCTCCACGGCAATTATGTGGCGACCGCCACGACCCTTTAGGCCACCACGCATTTACCTAAAACAAGTTCAAATATTTGATACCATGCAAATCCAGGCTATAAAAGACCATCACGCCGACGTCTCGCTCTCTTCTCTTGTCTATTCTCCACCCCCTTGTATCAGTAACACTTCCAAAGCGCTACCGTACTTCCTCTACCTAACACGTATCAGTTTAAATAGAAATAAACAAGTATTTCTTCAACCAGCGTTTTTAGTTATCGTGTAAATTCCTTCCAAAAATAGTAGTGAATTTATGAAATATAAAATGGGCAAAACTCTGTATATAAATAAACTCCATCGCTACATATAGCAATTTATACACTTTCTGATTTTGTCAAAAGTAACGAGTGATACTACAAAAGGTAATGAAAACCTATATCAGTATAAAATATCTTTGTTCCTCTAATATAATTATACTATTACATAATATAACAAGAACGTATTATTTTAGTAAAGGATATGCAACTTTAAGAATAAGACAACAAGCCCAAAGACAATATTCTTTCATCTCATTTTTTTAACGCACTAAGTCTCGCGTACGTCTACTTATCACCTACGTCTATAATACAAAATTTCTCCGACAATAACAACAGCTTCGTCATCGATTGGCAGTGAATTAAGTCCCCTTACCAGAACATTTATTACCAGCAACGCAATTGTGTTATATTAATACACCTGTTATCATTAGTTATCATGTTAGTATCATTAATAAAAGTAAAGAAAGTTTGCGCACACTAAGTTTGTCTCAAATAGAAATTACCATTAGCGCATAGTTATATATTATTTGACAAACAAATGTGTGATATATAATTCATGGTAAAGTATTAAACGACCAGTTCCAAGAAGGTTTGTCTAATATTTTATACACTATATATTTCAAAGGCGGTTTTTTTAACCGTGGCCAGTAGTTTTATTCAGTGTTCATCATATTTGGTCACAAGACTTGGACAACCACAAAAATCTCGATCCTTTGTTGTGACAACGAAACCATTGATGATGTTGACAATGACACCTATGACAAAACAAAATTTTGGATTTTACTCTATTAGTCGCAGTTATTCCGTATTTGTTCACCTATTCATATAAACCTATCGTGGATTTCTGCAAATACTCCGAAGCCAAAATTATCCAATTGGTTCTAGCTGTTTTCGAGTTTTAGAGTATCTCTAATGAACAGCAAATATTTCCTTAAAGCCTGCATTAATTAAACTGATCAGCGACGAAAAACAATATTTTCAATAAGAAAACGAGCATTATAACCTAAAAAATTGTGTTATCTAATGTTAGTATCCAACATTTTAAAATTTCTGCTGTTACAATAAACTTTTTTATTAGGCTAGTACACCCAACGGACCCCACTTATACAATAGACATAAGGACATGCCTATCATAAACCAACAAATTATGATATCTAATATTAGTAAACAATATCTCAGCTTTTTGTTGTTACAATTAGTCTTAGTGGGGATTTTTAATATAAATATAAACAAATTGTTAATAAAACTGTTGAAACTATTGCAGATTTAGTATCTGATCTCCCAAGGGACACCACGAATATACAAAAGATAAGGAAGTGCGAATAACAACTTGCAAAATTATGATATCTAATATTTGTAACCAATATCTGTCTGATGTTACAATTAACTTTTACGGATACCACTCATATACCGGAAATAAGGAAATACGTACCATAACTGGACATATTATGATATCCAATATTAATACCCTAGATCTTAAATTAGTGCTGTTAGTATTTATGTACGATATAAAAGGTTAATAAACACTTAAAAATTATTGATACGATCACATGTAATATATTTTATCCAATATCTTATCTTGCCAGCTTTTTTTGAAATTATTAGATTATTAATAAAGTGTTCCGGCGTTTCTTTCATGTTGTTTTTTTATAATGAATAAAAAAGGCGTTCGTATCACACGTTCGACGGAGGCGAAATCCAAAGCTTCCCCGTAGGCAGGCGAGCTAGGCCCCTAATACCGCGTCCCGAACGTAATATCGCCGTCGGCGTTTGTTCAAGCAAAAATCGAGTTCTCCGAGGTCTAAATCCGTATTGATTAAATTGGCTGTTTCGTCGAACGGAATTAAGGAAAGCTGGATTTAGCTTGTTTAAAATGGACTAGGAGGATTTTCGGGAGACGCCGGCTTCCGCTTGTTCTTATTAGCATGCCGGGGTCTTGTGAGCGGCCGTGAATCCTCCGCGGGTCAGGTAATTTAATTGTTTTAGTTTTAGAAAAGTTCGTAGCGTTCTTAAAATACTTCAACCATATTTTTTATAGTGTGCAAATATATGTATTAAAATAAAATAGGCTTCATTTTTATTAAGACTTTCGTGGTTTCTGATGAGAGAACCAGATAAAATAGTTTAAAATGAAATTATATTCATAAACATAGACGTTCGTCAGTTCATTATTTTAAATGCAAATAACTTTTCCACAATTGCATCAATTTCAATGCTTTTATATTTAGTGTGTAACTTGTCATTGTCAATTTACCAACAAACGTCAGGTTTTCAGAACTGCATACCTTGTGTTCTACTTCTCATTACCGTTCAGGTAGTGAAAAATCCCATTTTAAGTACCAAACCAAAATATATAATTAAAAATCAATTGTATACTACTTAGTGGTGTATATAAGTGTAAGTATCTCGTTTTCAATCTATAAATTCCTTCAATTTTTGTATCTGTATCTGTTCTGTTCAGGTGAGAATTTTTGCTCTCTTCTGAAATATTTCTCTGATACATACATCTCAAGTTCAATTAGGTCGCCCTGTAATTTTTTTCAGGCTTTGCTTCCCATATGTATTTCTTAAGTTTTGCATGCGCTGTAGTATCCCCACCGATTGAGTATTCTCCTTTCTATGTTGTTTCTTCCTTTTTCCCCGATACAATATTGACGCATCTTCTTATCATCCTGTTCGTCTTTGTTACAAGTTTGATGTCTATTTCTAACATGTTATACTTCCCCTGGATAATACTTGGATAATTTCTCGCAACGGAAAATATGAGTTGGGCTACTGATTAACTGATTTTATGTTTTAAACGTTTGCTTTTTTATTGACATAGGCGTACACTGAAATTTATTATAAACTTCAAGACTAAATCAAATCTAAAACATTATTAATATTTACTTTTGATTAACAAGTGTTTCTATTTGATTTATGAGGCCTCAAACCTAAAACATTTCTGCTGGTAAGCATGCGAAATGAACTACAGTAATGTTGTTTGAAAAGTGACTTCATTTTTTTTACAATAACTGTTCAATACGAAATAGAGAGCCAATACATTGGAGTATAATATGCATCAAAGAAGGGTCCATTCCCACTAGACCAATATTAAAAAACAACTGGGGAGCTTCGTAAAGCATCCTGGAGAAAAACTCGAACCCGAACGGCTTTTTTGCGGTATTTTTTCGCCGCGGTTCGAATCGTTCTTTTTCTATATATATTTTTATAAATAAAACGAAATCGTTCGGGCGGAAGTACCGACCAGAGTTGCCGATTTTCGATTCCGGTGCCAATAATCGAACTTTTTTAATTGACGCTGCTCTTTGGCGTCCATCCGAGCGGCAAATTCCTCCCCAGTATTTTGTTTAAACTCCTCCCGACAAAAGAGTTGAACGGGCGACTTTGTGTTCGGGACCGAGCGCCGGGTCGCCTTTGATGTTTTCCTATTAATTTCAGCGTTTTTTCGCCACGCCTGTTTATTGGCCGGGAAACGCTTTTTCACCCGGTTCTTTCAATTTATTTTTTCCCCCGTCGGTCTCATTATCTGTATCGTTAATGGAGTTTTATAAAAGTCATTAGCCGTGGCCCCTTTTCGAGATTAGTCGGTTGCTTTTATTTATTTTTTTTTATCGTGCAGTCACGAGAACAGTTTGTAGTTATGAGCGCTTATGATTTTAAAGCCCACCTCCTCCGATACCATACATTAGACGTAAGCGATATTTTATTACAGCGGACTCGGTTGTTTTAAAGTTCAGCTTATGTAACCAGAAATAGAGAAAAAATATGTCAGACCTGAGAATTCCGCCGAGACATTGTCAAGACATTAAAAACCCTTTTAAGAGTCAATCGCTCAGTAGAGCGCGCAGCACTGCTGGCGTATAGCGAGCCTATGACTACCAGTAAAACCAGTAAAAAAAAGAGGAAAATATAAGTTTACATTACCATTATATTTATCACAATCATATATTATTATAAGGGATTTTTATTCATTGCCGAATATGGATGATTTGTAATTATAAAATTGCAATGGCTGAGAAATTAAAACTGTATCCTTTAAGTGTTATACAGAAACTAAAAATCAATAAATATGAAGACGAGATTCCTACAAGGAACAAAATAGAAATTGTTAAATAAAAAGTTCAAAATTCCCACCATCGAATTGGCCACAATTCTATTAACTAAAAAAATTTCGAAAAAATTTAAGTAAAACAGTAAATATTGGACAGTGAAATATTCAAGTGCCGTGAATACTCGGACGTGGACGAATGTTTTGAAATAATTAAAAGAGTTCTGAGCTGAGGTAAAAATGTGATATTCGGAGGCACTATTAGTCAGGAGAAATTCCAAATTTGTTATCAACGAATGAGTTCATAGTTAAAAAGAAAAATAAAATTGCACAAGTGAATGAAGAAGTATGTGATGAGAAGGAAGACAAACTGAGGAATAAAATGCCGAAGAGATCCTTAGCGTCCAGGAAACAGGACTTTTCACATAACATGTAACTTTCATCGCGCACATTTAACTATTTGGCACTAATAGTCTTTCGGAGAACCTCGCACTAGCACTTCGAGTCACACTCGTTATGGGTTTTAAGGGAATATAGCTCTGAATCAGTTTGTTGGAGACGTAATATGGGGCATCCATGATGACTTGCAACACTTTTTTCTGAACCTCTGGAGGATAGCTATCTTAGATTTGCTAGTTGTATCTTACAGTTCAATACCATAGGTCCAAATGGGCCTAAGTATCGGACTCATACATCAAAATCTTAATATCTAATGATAATTTAGATTTACGCCCTATCATCCAATACATTTGGTTTAGTTTAAGCCCAAGCCATTTGCGCTTTATCACTACATATTTTTTCCATGTCAAACGTCGATCAACATTCATTTCATATTTAGCGTTGTATGCTTACTGAAGTTCATGATTATTCAGTTTTACTGAGTGACATGTTCGTCTACAAAGGGTGAATCACATTGGTAGATTTTGTCTCATTTGCTTTAATACGCCACGTTTTCGACCACAATTAGACTTTGTTAAGATGAAGTTGGCGGTTTTTTGTGGCTGATATTGGTTCCTCGTGTGATGATAAAGCCGCTGTATCTTCAGCATATGTTACAACAATAGTGTTTCTTGAGGTCGGTAGGTCAGCTGCATACAGTAGATATATCAATGGGATAAGAACATTGCCCTGCGGAACTCCCGAATATGCTGGATGTGTATTCGTCACCCTGTTTGGTAGTAAGATATCTGGTTCTGAGCGTATGATTTCAGTAGTTGAAAGTGTATATAGGCAAGTTTTTGTTAATTTGGTTGACTAATCTATGTATTTGTTCTGTTGTTAAGTGTTTATTACGGAAATAAAATTGATGATTTGGAATAATATTTCCTACTCTGCAATTATTTTGAGTCTCTTAATGTGTAGTATTTCGAAAAGTTTAAATATCACCCATAAGGAGCTTATAGGACGATAAGAGGAGACGTCTTCTGATTTTTTCCCGGGTTTAAGACTCAACTGATTTTAAGGAGGAAAAAATCTCAAAAGAGTGATATCAATGGGGGAAATATCACAAGATGAAATGTCAAAAATTGTTAAAGGGATGTACAAGAGACCGAACACAGAGCAACAGAAAAATCACGGACACTACACAAAGCGGTGATTTAACTCTTTTGTCGCGAACAGTTTAAACAAAATAAACCGTGGGGGATTCGTCGGTCCGCTTGACGCCAAACGGCGTCAATTAAAAAAGTTCCAATTGAAACTGCTCAATGGCGATACGACCGAACCCCTTTTTATTATTACCTTTCGGGGGGCAATTTGTATTTTGATCCAGAGCTTAATTAAAAGGTTTCGGTCGACCTGACGTTATATGACACTATACGCAAACACGATTGTTTCAGATGCCCTTTATATTTTAATGATGGCTTAATGTGGAAATATTTATAGAATGTACAAATAAGTTTTGATGATTTTTTTGTGTTCTATATTTGAATCATTATCCAGATAGTCACCCAAAACTTTTTTTGGTGAAAATTAATTATCCCCGATACCATAAATTAATAGGAAAACTACTGACCCTAACTGAAAGGCTGCTAAATCTTTTACAACGCGTCTAGGAATAGAAGCATAAAATACAAGGAAAAGAAAATTCTGAAATTAATTTTTAGTTTTATAGTATTTTATTTTTATTTCGTTCTGTATATGCATCCTTTTTTTGTGAAGGCATATAGTTTATTGATCTAATTTATGGTCCAATAAGATAATATTAATAAAGTTTAAACATTTTTTCCACTATACACATATATTTTCATTAAGATTCCACCATTTCTTATATTTAAATATCAAATCAAAATTTAATTAATAAAGTCATTAAATTTAAGAAAGGAAAACCTTCAAAATTCCAGTAACCATCTAATCTTATAGAACAGCGAGTATTTTAAGGGAGTTTTTTTGACAAAAATCAGCAAAAAATAGTGTGAAACAATTGTATGTCTCCAAGTGGACTGTAAATTTCATATCCTATGGAAAACGTTATCACTAAAACCTAGAAACTGTCTTTTTTTGCCTAAAGTGTGTAGTTTTTGAGACACGAAAAAAAGTTAATTTTAAATTATTTTTTTACGAAAAACATAATTTAGGTATAATTTCGAAACCCTTAAATATACACGAAAACTAATACTTCTATAACATTAAGCAGCTGATTCTACATAAGTAAGGATGTATTTGTCCTAAAAGCGCGAATTTTCGTGAGTATATATATGGAAAAAACCTCAAAAAAATGTATGTCACCGAATGGACTGTAACTTTCACATTTTATGAATATTTCGTTAAAAAAAACCGAAAAAATGATTTTTTTTGATGTGGGGTGAATAGTTTTCGAGATATACATAAAAGCTGATTTTTAAAATTTTTCAATGAAAAATATATTTTAACTAATTTTCTTGAAACTACTAAATATTTTGAAATAGTACTAACACTGTCATATTGAGCAGCATTTTACCATAAGTAGCAGCATTTATATCACAGTATATTGATATCAAAGGAAATTATAACAAGAATTGTCAAAGGGCATGGTCTAAATTATTTATAAATAAAAAGACATTTTAATCGTTATTTACAAAACGTGCAAATATACAACAAAAATAATTCTATAATACTATTAAGCATTTCATTTTACATGGTTCTAATAAATCGGAGTTACTACGAAAAAACTTATCCGGCTTATTAGGGGAAATGAACTAGAACATATTTTCAAGTCAAAGTAAAATAAAGTATTTATATCTAGACGGTCGGTTAAAATCATCAAGAAGTCACTAAGCAGAATCTCGGAAATTTCCATCCATCAAATACACCTTTCTGTTTCTGTAACTTAATGCTATATTCCCATTTATGTAAAGTTTATAACTGTAATTTCAGTTATTTATAAATAAACGTTTTCAAACCAAACACGCTTTGGAGTATTAATGCGCACAAAGAAGACATAAATATACTTTCATTTATCAATTTAACTATTCAACAGCATCCGAAAAGCAAAGCTTCCCACAGGACTATGATAAAAGGAGCAAAACCAAGGAAAGTGTTATCACGCCAACTTGACCTATATGATTAACACAAAAACATTCGTAATTTTTATTCGACAAAATATTCTAACATTCAAACTAACCAAATTATTTTAAAAATATTGTATTTCAAAACAATGTTGTTTTTTTTTCACGTTTTCTACAAAACAAGTATTACGAATTTTAATTAAATCGCTTTATATTCGCCCAAATCATATGTGACCCGAATAACAATAGGGGTTGTTTCGGCAAAGACCTGTGTAAAAAAAACCACAAGGCTTATCCATTTCGACGGTGGAGATCAATTCTATTCAACAGCATCCGAAAAGCAAAGCTTCCCACAGGACTATGACAAATGAAGCAAAACTAAGGAAAATGTTATCACGCCAACTTGACCTATATGATTAACACAAAAACATTCTTAATTTTTATTCGACAAAATATTCTAACATTCAAATTAACCAAATTATCTTAAAAATATTGTATAATACAAAAATTATACACGTATTTCAAAACAATGTTGTGTTTTTTTTCGCGTTTTCTACAAAACAAGTATTACGAATTTTAATTAAATCGATTTATATTCGCCCAAATCATCTGTGACCCGAATAACAATAGGGGTTGTTTCGGCAAAGACCTGTAAAAAAAAACCACAAGGCTTATCCATTTCGACGGTGGAGATCAATTCTATTCAACAGCATCCGAAAAGCAAAGCTTCCCACAGGACTATGACAAATGAAGCAAAACTAAGGAAAATGTTATCACGCCAACTTGACCTATATGATTAACACAAAAACATTCTTAATTTTTATTCGACAAAATATTCTAACATTCAAATTAACCAAATTATCTTAAAAATATTGTATAATACAAAAATTATACACGTATTTCAAAACAATGTTGTGTTTTTTTTCACGTTTTCTACAAAACAAGTATTACGAATTTTAATTAAATCGATTTATATTCGCCCAAATCATCTGTGACCCGAATAACAATAGGGGTTGTTTCGGCAAAGACCTGTAAAAAAAAACCACAAGGCTTATCCATTTCGACGGTGGAGATCAATTCTATTCAACAGCATCCGAAAAGCAAAGCTTCCCACAGGACTATGACAAATGGAGCAAAACCAAGGAAAATGTTATCACGCCAACTTGACATATATGATTAACACAAAAAGATTCTTAATTTTTATTCGACAAAATATTCTAACATTCAAACTAACCAAATTATTTTAAAAATATTGTATAATACAAAAATTATACACGTATTTCAAAACAATGTTGTTTATTTTCGCGTTTTCTACAAAACAAGTATTACGAATTTTAATTAAATCGATTTATATTCGCCCAAATCATCTGTGACCCGAATAATAATAGGGGTTGTTTCGGCAAAGACCTATGGAAACAAAACCACAAGGCTTATCCATTTCGACGGTGGAGATCAATTCTATTCAACAGCATCCAAAAAGCAAAGCTTCCCACAGGACTATGACAAATGGAGCAAAACCAAGGAAAATGTTATCACGCCAACTTGACATATATGATTAACACAAAAAGATTCTTAATTTTTATTCGACAAAATATTCTAACATTCAAACTAACCAAATAATTTTAAAAATATTGTATAATACAAAAATTATACACGTATTTCAAAACAATGTTGTTTATTTTCGCGTTTTCTACAAAACAAGTATTACGAATTTTAATTAAATCGATTTATATTCGCCCAAATCATCTCTGACCCGAATAACAATGGGGGTTGTTTCGGCAAAGACCTATGGAAACAAAACCACAAGGCTTATCCATTTCGACGGTGGAGATCAATTCTATTCAACAGCATCCAAAAAGCAAAGCTTCCCACAGGACTATGACAAATGGAGCAAAACCAAGGAAAATGTTATCACGCCAACTTGACATATATGATTAACACAAAAAGATTCTTAATTTTTATTCGACAAAATATTCTAACATTCAAACTAACCAAATTATTTTAAAAATATTGTATAATACAAAAATTATACACGTATTTCAAAACAATGTTGTTTATTTTCGCGTTTTCTACAAAACAAGTATTACGAATTTTAATTAAATCGATTTATATTCGCCCAAATCATCTCTGACCCGAATAACAATGGGGGTTGTTTCGGCAAAGACCTATGGAAACAAAACCACAAGGCTTATCCATTTCGACGGTGGAGATCAATTCTATTCAACAGCATCCAAAAAGCAAAGCTTCCCACAGGACTATGACAAATGGAGCAAAACCAAGGAAAATGTTATCACGCCAACTTGACATATATGATTAACACAAAAAGATTCTTAATTTTTATTCGACAAAATATTTTAACATTCAAACTAACCAAATTATTTTAAAAATATTGTATAATACAAAAATTATACACGTATTTCAAAACAATGTTGTTTATTTTCGCGTTTTCTACAAAACAAGTATTACGAATTTTAATTAAATCGATTTATATTCGCCCAAATCATGTGTGACCCGAATAACAATAGGGGTTGTTTCGGCAAAAACCTGTGGAAAAAAAACCACAAGGCTTATCCATTTCGACGGCGGAGATCAATTCTATTCAACAGCATCCGAAAAGCAAAGCTTCCCACAGGACTACGACAAATGGAGCAAAACCAAGGAAAATGTTATCACGCCAACTTGACCTATATGATTAACACAAAAACATTCTTAATTTTTATTCGACAAAATATTCTAACATTCAAACTAACCAAATTATTTTTAAAATATTGTATAATACAAAAATTATACACCTATTTCAAAACAATGTTGTTTATTTTCGCGTTTTCTACAAAACAAGTATTACGAATTTTAATTAAATCGATTTATATTCGCCCAAATCATGTGTGACCCGAATAACAATAGGGGTTGTTTCGGCAAAAACCTGTGGAAAAAAAACCACAAGGCTTATCCATTTCGACGGCGGAGATCAATTCTATTCAACAGCATCCGAAAAGCAAAGCTTCCCACAGGACTATGGCAAATGGAGCAAAACCAAGGAAAATGTTATCACGCCAACTTGACCTATATGATTAACACAAAAACATTCTTAATTTTTATTCGACAAAATATTCTAACATTCAAATTAACCAAATTATCTTGAAAGTATTGTATAATACAAAAATTATACACGTATTTCAAAACAATGTTGTTTATTTTCGCGTTTTCTACAAAACAAGTATTACGAATTTTAATTAAATCGATTTATATTCGCCCAAATCATGTGTGACCCGAATAACAATAGGGGTTGTTTCGGCAAAGACCTGTGTAAAAAAAATCCACAAGGCTTATCCATTTCGACGGCGGAGATCAATTCTATTCAACAGCATCCGAAAAGCAAAGCTTCCCACAGGACTATGGCAAATGAAGCAAAACCAAGGAAAATGTTATCACGCCAACTTGACCTATATGATTAACACAAAAACATTCTTAATTTTTATTCGACAAAATATTCTAACATTCAAATTAACCAAATTATCTTAAAAATATTGTATAATACAAAAATTATACACGTATTTCAAAACAATGTTGTTTATTTTCGCGTTTTCTACAAAACAAGTATTACGAATTTTAATTAAATCGATTTATATTCGCCCAAATCATATGTGACCCGAATAACAATAGGGGTTGTTTCGGCAAAGACCTGTGTAAAAAAACCACAAGGCTTATCCATTTCGACGGCGGAGATCAATTGTATTCAACAGCATCCGAAAAGCAAAGCTTCCCACAGGACTATGGCAAATGGAGCAAAACTAAGGAAAATGTTATCACGCCAACTTGACCTATATGATTAACACAAAAACATTCTTAATTTTTATTCGACAAAATATTCTAACATTCAAATTAACCAAATTATTTTAAAAATATTGTATAATACAAAAATCATACACGTATTTCAAAACAATGTTGTTTATTTTCGCGTTTTCTACAAAACAAGTATTACGAATTTAATTAAATCGATTTATATTCGCCCAAATCATATGTGACCCGAATAACAATAGGGGTTGTTTCGGCAAAGACCTGTGTAAAAAAAACCACAAGGCTTATCCATTTCGACGGCGGAGATCAATTCTATTCAACAGCATCCGAAAAGCAAAGCTTCCCACAGGACTATGACAAATGGAGCAAAACCAAGGAAAATGTTATCACGCCAACTTGACATATATGATTAACACAAAAAGATTCTTAATTTTTATTCGACAAAATATTCTAACATTCAAACTAACCAAATTATTTTAAAAATATTGTATAATACAAAAATTATACACGTATTTCAAAACAATGTTGTTTATTTTCGCGTTTTCTACAAAACAAGTATTACGAATTTTAATTAAATCGATTTATATTCGCCCAAATCATATGTGACCCGAATAACAATAGGGGTTGTTTCGGCAAAGACCTGTGTAAAAAAACCACAAGGCTTATCCATTTCGACGGCGGAGATCAATTCTATTCAACAGCATCCGAAAAGCAAAGCTTCCCACAGGACTATGACAAATGGAGCAAAACCAAGGAAAATGTTATCACGCCAACTTGACATATATGATTAACACAAAAACATTCTTAATTTTTATTCGACAAAATATTCTAACATTCAAATTAACCAAATTATCTTGAAAATATTGTATAATACAAAAATTATACACGTATTTCAAAACAATGTTGTTTATTTTCGCGTTTTCTACAAAACAAGTATTACGAATTTTAATTAAATCGATTTATATTCGCCCAAATCATATGTGACCCGAATAACAATAGGGGTTGTTTCGGCAAAGACCTGTGTAAAAAAACCACAAGGCTTATCCATTTCGACGGCGGAGATCAATTCTATTCAACAGCATCCGAAAAGCATAGCTTCCCACAGGACTATGACAAATGGAGCAAAACCAAGGAAAATGTTATCACGCCAACTTGACCTATATGATTAACACAAAAACATTCTTAATTTTTATTCGACAAAATATTCTAACATTCAAATTAACCAAATTATCTTGAAAATATTGTATAATACAAAAATTATACACGTATTTCAAAACAATGTAGTTTATTTTCGCGTTTTCTACAAAACAAGTATTACGAATTTAATTAAATCGATTTATATTCGCCCAAATCATATGTGACCCGAATAACAATAGGGGTTGTTTCGGCAAAGACCTGTGTAAAAAAAACCACAAGGCTTATCCATTTCGACGGCGGAGATCAATTCTATTCAACAGCATCCGAAAAGCAAAGCTTCCCACAGGACTATGACAAATGGAGCAAAACCAAGGAAAATGTTATCACGCCAACTTGACATATATGATTAACACAAAAAGATTCTTAATTTTTATTCGACAAAATATTCTAACATTCAAACTAACCAAATTATTTTAAAAATATTGTATAATACAAAAATTATACACGTATTTCAAAACAATGTTGTTTATTTTCGCGTTTTCTACAAAACAAGTATTACGAATTTAATTAAATCGATTTATATTCGCCCAAATCATATGTGACCCGAATAACAATAGGGGTTGTTTCGGCAAAGACCTGTGTAAAAAAGACCACAAGGCTTATCCATTTCGACGGCGGAGATCAATTCTATTCAACAGCATCCGAAAAGCAAAGCTTCCCACAGGACTATGACAAATGGAGCAAAACCAAGGAAAATGTTATCATGCCTACTTGACCTATATGATTAACACAAAAACATTCTTAATTTTTATTCGACAAAATATTCTAACATTCAAATTAACCAAATTATCTTGAAAATATTGTATAATACAAAAATTATACACGTATTTCAAAACAATGTTGTTTATTTTCGCGTTTTCTACAAAACAAGTATTACGAATTTAATTAAATCGATTTATATTCGCCCAAATCATATGTGACCCGAATAACAATAGGGGTTGTTTCGGCAAAGACCTGTGTAAAAAAAACCACAAGGCTTATCCATTTCGACGGCGGAGATCAATTCTATTCAACAGCATCCGAAAAGCAAAGCTTCCCACAGGACTATGGCAAATGGAGCAAAACCAAGGAAAATGTTATCACGCCAACTTGACCTATATGATTAACACAAAAACATTCTTAATTTTTATTCGACAAAATATTCTAACATTCAAATTAACCAAATTATCTTGAAAATATTGTATAATACAAAAATTATACACGTATTTCAAAACAATGTTGTTTATTTTCGCGTTTTCTACAAAACAAGTATTACGAATTTAATTAAATCGATTTATATTCGCCCAAATCATATGTGACCCGAATAACAATAGGGGTTGTTTCGGCAAAGACCTGTGTAAAAAAAACCACAAGGCTTATCCATTTCGACGGCGGAGATCAATTCTATTCAACAGCATCCGAAAAGCAAAGCTTCCCACAGGACTATGGCAAATAGAGCAAAACCAAGGAAAATGTTATCACGCCAACTTGACCTATATGATTAACACAAAAACATTCTTAATTTTTATTCGACAAAATATTCTAACATTCAAATTAACCAAATTATCTTGAAAATATTGTATAATACAAAAATTATACACGTATTTCAAAACAATGTTGTTTATTTTCGCGTTTTCTACAAAACAAGTATTACGAATTTAATTAAATCGATTTATATTCGCCCAAATCATATGTGACCCGAATAACAATAGGGGTTGTTTCGGCAAAGACCTGTGTAAAAAAAACCACAAGGCTTATCCATTTCGACGGCGGAGATCAATTCTATTCAACAGCATCCGAAAAGCAAAGCTTCCCACAGGACTATGGCAAATGGAGCAAAACCAAGGAAAATGTTATCACGCCAACTTGACCTATATGATTAACACAAAAACATTCTTAATTTTTATTCGACAAAATATTCTAACATTCAAATTAACCAAATTATCTTGAAAATATTGTATAATACAAAAATTATACACGTATTTCAAAACAATGTTGTTTATTTTCGCGTTTTCTACAAAACAAGTATTACGAATTTAATTAAATCGATTTATATTCGCCCAAATCATATGTGACCCGAATAACAATAGGGGTTGTTTCGGCAAAGACCTGTGTAAAAAAACCACAAGGCTTATCCATTTCGACGGCGGAGATCAATTCTATTCAACAGCATCCGAAAAGCAAAGCTTCCCACAGGACTATGGCAAATGGAGCAAAACCAAGGAAAATGTTATCACGCCAACTTGACCTATATGATTAACACAAAAACATTCTTAATTTTTATTCGACAAAATATTCTAACATTCAAATTAACCAAATTATCTTGAAAATATTGTATAATACAAAAATTATACACGTATTTCAAAACAATGTTGTTTATTTTCGCGTTTTCTACAAAACAAGTATTACGAATTTAATTAAATCGATTTATATTCGCCCAAATCATATGTGACCCGAATAACAATAGGGGTTGTTTCGGCAAAGACCTGTGTAAAAAAAACCACAAGGCTTATCCATTTCGACGGCGGAGATCAATTCTATTCAACAGCATCCGAAAAGCAAAGCTTCCCACAGGACTATGGCAAATGGAGCAAAACCAAGGAAAATGTTATCACGCCAACTTGACCTATATGATTAACACAAAAACATTCTTAATTTTTATTCGACAAAATATTCTAACATTCAAATTAACCAAATTATCTTGAAAATATTGTATAATACAAAAATTATACACGTATTTCAAAACAATGTTGTTTATTTTCGCGTTTTCTACAAAACAAGTATTACGAATTTTAATTAAATCGATTTATATTCGCCCAAATCATGTGTGACCCGAATAACAATAGGGGTTGTTTCGGCAAAGACCTGTGTAAAAAAAAACCACAAGGCTTATCCATTTCGACGGCGGAGATCAATTCTATTCAACAGCATCCGAAAAGCAAAGCTTCCCACAGGACTATGGCAAATGGAGCAAAACCAAGGAAAATGTTATCACGCCAACTTGACCTATATGATTAACACAAAAACATTCTTAATTTTTATTCGACAAAATATTCTAACATTCAAATTAACCAAATTATCTTGAAAATATTGTATAATACAAAAATTATACACGTATTTCAAAACAATGTTGTTTATTTTCGCGTTTTCTACAAAACAAGTATTACGAATTTTAATTAAATCGATTTATATTCGCCCAAATCATATGTGACCCGAATAACAATAGGGGTTGTTTCGGCAAAGACCTATGGAAACAAAACCACAAGGCTTATCCATTTCGACGGTGGAGATCAATTCTATTCAACAGCATCCGAAAAGCAAAGCTTCCCACAGGACTATGGCAAATGGAGCAAAACCAAGGAAAATGTTATCACGCCAACTTGACCTATATGATTAACACAAAAACATTCTTAATTTTTATTCGACAAAATATTCTAACATTCAAATTAACCAAATTATCTTGAAAATATTGTATAATACAAAAATTATACACGTATTTCAAAACAATGTTGTTTATTTTCGCGTTTTCTACAAAACAAGTATTACGAATTTTAATTAAATCGATTTATATTCGCCCAAATCATCTCTGACCCGAATAACAATAGGGGTTGTTTCGGCAAAGACCTATGGAAACAAAACCACAAGGCTTATCCATTTCGACGGTGGAGATCAATTCTATTCAACAGCATCCGAAAAGCAAAGCTTCCCACAGGACTATGACAAATGAAGTAAAACTAAGGAAAATGTTATCACGCCAACTTGACCTATATGATTAACACAAAAACATTCTTAATTTTTATTCGACAAAATATTCTAACATTCAAATTAACCAAATTATCTTAAAAATATTGTATAATACAAAAATTATACACGTATTTCAAAACAATGTTGTGTTTTTTTTCACGTTTTCTACAAAACAAGTATTACGAATTTTAATTAAATCGATTTATATTCGCCCAAATCATCTGTGACCCGAATAACAATAGGGGTTGTTTCGGCAAAGACCTGTAAAAAAAAACCACAAGGCTTATCCATTTCGACGGTGGAGATCAATTCTATTCAACAGCATCCAAAAAGCAAAGCTTCATACAGGACTATGACAAATGGAGCAAAACCAAGGAAAATGTTATCACGCCAACTTGACATATATGATTAACACAAAAAGATTCTTAATTTTTATTCGACAAAATATTCTAACATTCAAACTAACCAAATTATTTTAAAAATATTGTATAATACAAAAATTATACACGTATTTCAAAACAATGTTGTTTATTTTCGCGTTTTCTACAAAACAAGTATTACGAATTTTAATTAAATCGATTTGTATTCGCCCAAATCATCTGTGACCCGAATAACAATAGGGGTTGTTTCGGCAAAGACCTGTGTAAAAAAAACCACAAGGCTTATCCATTTCGACGGCGGAGATCAATTCTATTCAACAGCATCCGAAAAGCAAAGCTTCCCACAGGACTATGGCAAATGGAGCAAAACCAAGGAAAATGTTATCACGCCAACTTGACCTATATGATTAACACAAAAACATTCTTAATTTTTATTCGACAAAATATTCTAACATTCAAATTAACCAAATTATCTTGAAAGTATTGTATAATACAAAAATTATACACGTATTTCAAAACAATGTTGTTTATTTTCGCGTTTTCTACAAAACAAGTATTACGAATTTTAATTAAATCGATTTATATTCGCCCAAATCATGTGTGACCCGAATAACAATAGGGGTTGTTTCGGCAAAGACCTGTGTAAAAAAAAACCACAAGGCTTATCCATTTCGACGGCGGAGATCAATTCTATTCAACAGCATCCGAAAAGCAAAGCTTCCCACAGGACTATGGCAAATGGAGCAAAACCAAGGAAAATGTTATCACGCCAACTTGACCTATATGATTAACACAAAAACATTCTTAATTTTTATTCGACAAAATATTCTAACATTCAAATTAACCAAATTATCTTGAAAGTATTGTATAATACAAAAATTATACACGTATTTCAAAACAATGTTGTTTATTTTCGCGTTTTCTACAAAACAAGTATTACGAATTTTAATTAAATCGATTTGTATTCGCCCAAATCATCTGTGACCCGAATAATAATAGGGGTTGTTTCGGCAAAGACCTATGGAAACAAAACCACAAGGCTTATCCATTTCGACGGTGGAGATCAATTCTATTCAACAGCATCCAAAAAGCAAAGCTTCCCACAGGACTATGACAAATGGAGCAAAACCAAGGAAAATGTTATCACGCCAACTTGACATATATGATTAACACAAAAAGATTCTTAATTTTTATTCGACAAAATATTCTAACATTCAAACTAACCAAATTATTTTAAAAATATTGTATAATACAAAAATTATACACGTATTTCAAAACAATGTTGTTTATTTTCGCGTTTTCTACAAAACAAGTATTACGAATTTTAATTAAATCGATTTATATTCGCCCAAATCATATGTGACCCGAATAACAATAGGGGTTGTTTCGGCAAAAACCTGTGGAAAAAAAACCACAAGGCTTATCCATTTCGACGGTGGAGATCAATTCTATTCAACAGCATCCGAAAAGCAAAGCTTCCCACAGGACTATGGCAAATGAAGCAAAACCAAGGAAAATGTTATCACGCCAACTTGACCTATATGATTAACACAAAAACATTCTTAATTTTTATTCGACAAAATATTCTAACATTCAAATTAACCAAATTTTCTTAAAAATATTGTATAATACAAAAATTATACACGTATTTCAAAACAATGTTGTTTTTTTTTCACGTTTTCTACAAAACAAGTATTACGAATTTTAATTAAATCGATTTATATTCGCCCAAATCATGTGTGACCCGAATAACAATAGGGGTTGTTTCGGCAAAGACCTGTGTAAAAAAAACCGCAAGGCTTATCCATTTCGACGGTGGAGATCAATTCTATTCAACAGCATCCGAAAAGCAAAGCTTCCCACAGGACTATGGCAAATGAAGCAAAACCAAGGAAAATGTTATCACGCCAACTTGACCTATATGATTAACACAAAAACATTCTTAATTTTTATTCGACAAAATATTCTAACATTCAAATTAACCAAATTTTCTTAAAAATATTGTATAATACAAAAATTATACACGTATTTCAAAACAATGTTGTTTTTTTTTCACGTTTTCTACAAAACAAGTATTACGAATTTTAATTAAATCGATTTATATTCGCCCAAATCATATGTGACCCGAATAACAATAGGGGTTGTTTCGGCAAAAACCTGTGGAAAAAAAACCACAAGGCTTATCCATTTCGACGGTGGAGATCAATTCTATTCAACAGCATCCGAAAAGCAAAGCTTCCCACAGGACTATGGCAAATGGAGCAAAACCAAGGAAAATGTTATCACGCCAACTTGACCTATATGATTAACACAAAAACATTCTTAATTTTTATTCGACAAAATATTCTAACATTCAAATTAACCAAATTATCTTGAAAATATTGTATAATACAAAAATTATACACGTATTTCAAAACAATGTTGTTTATTTTCGCGTTTTCTACAAAACAAGTATTACGAGTTTAATTAAATCGATTTATATTCGCCCAAATCATATGTGACCCGAATAACAATAGGGGTTGTTTCGGCAAAGACCTGTGTAAAAAAACCACAAGGCTTATCCATTTCGACGGCGGAGATCAATTCTATTCAACAGCATCCGAAAAGCAAAGCTTCCCACAGGACTATGGCAAATGGAGCAAAACCAAGGAAAATGTTATCACGCCAACTTGACCTATATGATTAACACAAAAACATTCTTAATTTTTATTCGACAAAATATTCTAACATTCAAATTAACCAAATTATCTTGAAAATATTGTATAATACAAAAATTATACACGTATTTCAAAACAATGTTGTTTATTTTCGCGTTTTCTACAAAACAAGTATTACGAGTTTAATTAAATCGATTTATATTCGCCCAAATCATATGTGACCCGAATAACAATAGGGGTTGTTTCGGCAAAGACCTGTGTAAAAAAACCACAAGGCTTATCCATTTCGACGGCGGAGATCAATTCTATTCAACAGCATCCGAAAAGCAAAGCTTCCCACAGGACTATGGCAAATGGAGCAAAACCAAGGAAAATGTTATCACGCCAACTTGACCTATATGATTAACACAAAAACATTCTTAATTTTTATTCGACAAAATATTCTAACATTCAAATTAACCAAATTATCTTGAAAATATTGTATAATACAAAAATTATACACGTATTTCAAAACAATGTTGTTTATTTTCGCGTTTTCTACAAAACAAGTATTACGAATTTTAATTAAATCGATTTATATTCGCCCAAATCATATGTGACCCGAATAACAATAGGGGTTGTTTCGGCAAAAACCTGTGGAAAAAAAACCACAAGGCTTATCCATTTCGACGGTGGAGATCAATTCTATTCAACAGCATCCGAAAAGCAAAGCTTCCCACAGGACTATGGCAAATGGAGCAAAACCAAGGAAAATGTTATCACGCCAACTTGACCTATATGATTAACACAAAAACATTCTTAATTTTTATTCGACAAAATATTCTAACATTCAAATTAACCAAATTATCTTGAAAATATTGTATAATACAAAAATTATACACGTATTTCAAAACAATGTTGTTTATTTTCGCGTTTTCTACAAAACAAGTATTACGAGTTTAATTAAATCGATTTATATTCGCCCAAATCATATGTGACCCGAATAACAATAGGGGTTGTTTCGGCAAAGACCTGTGTAAAAAAACCACAAGGCTTATCCATTTCGACGGCGGAGATCAATTCTATTCAACAGCATCCGAAAAGCAAAGCTTCCCACAGGACTATGGCAAATGGAGCAAAACCAAGGAAAATGTTATCACGCCAACTTGACCTATATGATTAACACAAAAACATTCTTAATTTTTATTCGACAAAATATTCTAACATTCAAATTAACCAAATTATCTTGAAAATATTGTATAATACAAAAATTATACACGTATTTCAAAACAATGTTGTTTATTTTCGCGTTTTCTACAAAACAAGTATTACGAATTTTAATTAAATCGATTTATATTCGCCCAAATCATATGTGACCCGAATAACAATAGGGGTTGTTTCGGCAAAAACCTGTGGAAAAAAAACCACAAGGCTTATCCATTTCGACGGTGGAGATCAATTCTATTCAACAGCATCCGAAAAGCAAAGCTTCCCACAGGACTATGGCAAATGGAGCAAAACCAAGGAAAATGTTATCACGCCAACTTGACCTATATGATTAACACAAAAACATTCTTAATTTTTATTCGACAAAATATTCTAACATTCAAATTAACCAAATTATCTTGAAAATATTGTATAATACAAAAATTATACACGTATTTCAAAACAATGTTGTTTATTTTCGCGTTTTCTACAAAACAAGTATTACGAATTTTAATTAAATCGATTTATATTCGCCCAAATCATATGTGACCCGAATAACAATAGGGGTTGTTTCGGCAAAAACCTGTGGAAAAAAAACCACAAGGCTTATCCATTTCGACGGTGGAGATCAATTCTATTCAACAGCATCCGAAAAGCAAAGCTTCCCACAGGACTATGGCAAATGGAGCAAAACCAAGGAAAATGTTATCACGCCAACTTGACCTATATGATTAACACAAAAACATTCTTAATTTTTATTCGACAAAATATTCTAACATTCAAATTAACCAAATTATCTTGAAAATATTGTATAATACAAAAATTATACACGTATTTCAAAACAATGTTGTTTATTTTCGCGTTTTCTACAAAACAAGTATTACGAGTTTAATTAAATCGATTTATATTCGCCCAAATCATATGTGACCCGAATAACAATAGGGGTTGTTTCGGCAAAGACCTGTGGAAAAAAAACCACAAGGCTTATCCATTTCGACGGCGGAGATTTGGGGGGCCTTAAAAACGAAACGAGAATTACGGCAACGGCCAAGTGAGTTATCTCATTAAAACTTTATGGAAACTATTAATCGAGTGTTCGAGAATTTGTCCCGCTACGATTTGCTGCAACGGACGTAGCGAAGGGACGGTCCAAGTTCCAAACTAATTAGTCAAATTTAGCGAAACAACACGTCCGTATCGAAGGCCCATTTATTGATATAGTGCTTCGGGCATTTAGAGCAGTTATCGGATTGTAATTATGGTTTAGACGTTTCGTCGGGATTCCCAGAAAAAACATAGTACGCGTTTGTAAAATATAGTATTTTATTAGGGTTACAAAGTCACTTATTATATCGTAAAACTCCAACTGAGTATGACGTGTTTAAATTCAAACTGAAACATACTAAATTCCAAGCATTTTAGGTTAGATTTCATAATTATTTGTTCTATGATTAGCCTTTCGTTTGAAAAATCGATCGGCATTAAGCCTACCGACTGGTGAGTGACCAGCTTTAGAAATCATCCCAGAAAACATCCGGTCTTACCCAGCCTGGTTATTGGCGTGACTGGGATCATTATCCTTGTCGGATTTTACACTCTTGCCTAAAACATTCACTAATTTTTAAACAATCACAAACATACATTTAGGACCATGCCCCAGCAGGATTCGAACCCGCGGTTATCGCAACAGTTGGAGGACCGTCCTATCGCCTTTACCTCTGCGCCACCAAGCCGGCTTAAATCATTGTTGTCATCCCAATAGTTTCACTGATGTTTCATCCGGCTTAGCATAAAGATGATGCCCGTCTAAATCTTCTTAAACCTAAACTAGTAATATTTTATTATGAGTTTAGATTATTAAATATCCACTTTATGACGATGTGGTGGTGGTCACAAGTTGCAATGAATTTAATAAAACATCATAATTGATATTGAAAACAATATATAGGAATGATCTTGTTTGTATATTCTGTAAAAACCAAACTATTAAATATAATAATTAAAGTGCAACAAATATAATTAAAAACTAATAACTACAAAAAAAAGTTTATAATAAAAATATACAAATCGGCACTCAGGGTAAAAACAGATCTATCTTTCTACTAGTACCCCATTCACTTAGTTAAAGAAAACAGATAGCCGGATATATACACTAACGATATAAAAGGTAGCAAATAGTCTGTATGTTTAAATATATATGAATCCATTTTTTGTTTAGCCTTTTTCATAAATATATATTTTAAAAATTACCTTGTATTCGAAACTGAGAAGGGTTTTCATATTTATATTCATGATCTCACATGAGCTATTTATAGGGTACTTATCCAAGAGCAAATATTGCTTTGGCAATGAAATATATTGATGCATTTATATATTTTTTATAGTGGGGAGTATCTGACAAGCAGCCTTATTATTTTTGTTGAAATGTACGAGTATTTATGTTCATTCTTGTAACTGTTAGATATTATCTTAGTAATCTAATTTGCTTATGTTTCCATCAATTTTGTTAACCGGAATATATATTTTTTCCATTTATTCTAAAAGACATTTTCGGATATATACATGTCCATTTTTCTCCATATGGATTTTTCCCATTGCATATACAAGCATAGAAACAATTAATTCATCAACTACTGACGAGCTAGAAAGCTCCTTGGAGAATTTGATTAGAGTAATTATCCACTAAGTCCTGTAATTCACCGCCTTCGAACATTTGTCCTTCAATAAGGGTGGTCCCTATTTTGTGGCGAACTTTAAATCGTTAACATCAAAACTTTCAATTGGGACGTGATGGAACAACATCACTGAAATATTCTAAAAATGTTTCATGATGAATAATGAACGAGATACACCGAATAACTCACTGATACTTAATGAAAAATTGCTAATTTTAGTTAATTTTATTTCAATGTTAAGAAAGAATAAAATAGTACATTACTAAATATTTATAAAAACCATATTTTCATTTTATTATTATTCTTCCAGTCGAAAATAATACAGATATTTTAATGATTATCATATACAGTGATCTTCATAAAAATACCGAAAGCGTCCATATAAGTAAAAACTCAGAAATCAAAATAAACCAAAAAACTTCAATATTCTAATGCTATCGATACTACGGATATAACGACGTGCATTTCCAAATACGACCAGTGCATGCCACTAGCAGATATTCTGACAACTTCCGGGCATCAGCCCGCGAATTTTTATTTCCCAACGGATGAATTATGGATTTGTTTACGTATGGTCCACGGAGAGGGAGAAAACAATAAGAAATTACCTGAACGCATCGAAGTATCCGTAAGACGATGATTTATTACCGGCTTTGCGACGATTTATCTCGCGTTCGATCTTCCCGGTCGCCCTCGCCGACATCCCGAACGCTAACAATAAATAAAAGGTTAAAAACGTCGTCGGGCGCGCCTCTCTCGCTCCCTACCGACGACAACCTCATCCGACGCGTCGAACTTAGTATCCCGTCAACGTAGCCCCGGCGCGAAATCTCGCCAGTATTCAGGATATCACGCAGGTGTCGGAGTTCAAAACCGACGTCTTGCCTGCGACCAGCAATATATAACCTCCAACAAACAAGATACCGTAACAAAATAATAGTGTACCTGAGGATAATGATTAAATCTCGTCTTCGGGGGGAGTAGGGGGACGGGCGGGGTATCGACGACGAAGACAAAGGGCGGAAGGTGGTCGACGAGGGTTCTGGTCGGTGTGGTCGGGCGAGAAGCGCGCTCTCTCTCACACACACACACCAAGAAAAAAACCAATCCGATACGTGACTTGAACGTGGCGACGGTCGATAGTAGAACTTGTATTGATGGGTTATTTTCATGTCACAGGCCGGCTACGTGACTCTGGATAAAAGCGGAGCGAAATAATTTCGGGCTTTTTTCCTAAACATGTCCGGGAAGATCGAGGAAATGAGATCAGTGGAGCGCCGGATCGAAAATAGGTGAGAGAAAGGGTCCCGGCGAAATATGTGCATGTCTTGTTTAATGTATATTCTACGCCGCTTTCGTCCGATATTTTCTCTACATTACGAGCTTTCTTTATATTCATGAAGATCTAGAGATTATACTTGCCATATATGCCATACGTCGATAGATCGGGTTTAATTTAAATATTGATGCGAACTCCGCTAGCAAACAAAATATAAAAAATGTTTGGACATATATTCCTTAATAGAAAAACACAATTTTCAAACAAAATTATATATAAATATATATAGTTTTTAATATAAGTTTATAATAAACGTGTTTTTCTATTCAAAGTTAGCTCTATTCGTCAACGTAATCTCCTTCAAGATCTACATAATAATTGCAGCGCCACTCTAACATTTCAATACCACTACCCATCGTAGAGAGAGTGGATGGTGGTCGTAGAGATACCACCATCGGTATCTCTACGACCACGTTTGCAGTCAGCAAACCGACTTTTCATTGCTTAGCTTGAACGGTATTTTTTTTCATCAAAAAAAAGTAAAATACAAACACGAAATTGTTTTAAAAAAACGAGAAATAACCAGAGGCAGAAAATGATAATAATCTTATTAGTGTATCACAACTGCCTTTAAGGGTGAAAGTTTTGCAGTACGCAGTACTCCGGTGATCCAGCAACGAACAGTAGTCCAACAATCCTCAAATGGATAACCGATTACAACTATGGAAATGAGAATCTCAAGGTCTTTTATAAATGTGTTGGAATTAACAGTTTTGCTAGAATATTAATGCGAATATATTTCATAGATACCCTTTATATTTGATATAAATATGCATTAATCAAGTGAAAATGGTCGGCTTGGTGGCGCAGTGGTAAAGGCGATGGGGCGGTCCTCCTATTCCTGCTATAGCTGCGGGTTCGAATCCCGCTGGGGCATGGTCGTAAATTTATATTTGTAATTGTTTAAAATTTATGAATGTTTTAGGCAAGAGTGTAAAATCCGACAAGGAAAATGATCCCAGTCACGCCAGTAACCAGGCTGGGTAAGACCAGATGTTTTCTGGAATGATTTCTAAAGTTGGTCGCTCGCCAGTCGGTAGGCTTAATGCTGAGGACCGTGGTTCGGAGCCCACATTAAACTTTAGGCCCACTCCAGATAAACCCTTAGTAGGTAAAAGGAGACTTTAAAATATATATATAAAAAAAAATCAAGTGAAAATATACATTTTTAAAAATTTTCATTCAATCATTTCCCAAAATAATTAAATTGAAGAAAGAAAAACCACCATCCATCTCCACCATTCAAGCAAACCTCTAGTCTTATATAAATACTGATAAAACCATGAGGATATGTTGGCCTAAAAAAGCAGCCTAAGAAGCCTTCAATATAAAATTCATCAGCCTAACAAACTGTGAAAAAAATAAAGTCTCCTATTGGTCTGGAAATTTCATGTCTTATGAAAAATACAGTGAGAACAACGTAGAAACTGTTTTTTTCGTGTAAAGTACGTAGTTTTTGAGATATGCACAAAAATTTATTAAAAATATTTTTTTGAAAAAATCACAATTTTGACATAATTTTGAAACTTTTGAATTTAGACGAAAAATAGTTGTATTATCTTATTAAGCAGCTCATTTTATATAAGCAAGGATGTTTTCATCAATATATATTCGTTTAAATTAAAACTACAATGAAAAGTCTGAAAATGGGCAAAAATCGCGAATTTTCCTGAGTATATACATGGAGAAATATCCAAAAAAAAATTAGTCACTAAATTGACTGTAACTTTGACTTTTAATTGAAAATAATAAGAGAAATTCAAAAAAATGTTTACTTTTTATCTAGGGAGAATAGATTTCGAGCTATGACTAAAAGTCGAATATTAAAGTAAAACTTGTTTTAGTTAATTTTCCTCAAACTTCAAAATACTTTGAAATAGTAATATTATTATCACATTGAAGACTTAATTTTACTAAGTAAGGTTGTTCTTATCTATGCATCTTCATTTCAAACAAAACTATAACAAACAATTTCAAAGAACATGATCAAAACAACTCATATATAACAATTTTTTTTCTTTAGTTTCAAAACTTGTCTTTATGTAACACAAATAATTTTAGAGCATTATTAAGCATTTAATTGTACATAGTTTGAGGTATCTTTGATGATCTTTAATAGCTTTAGCCAAGTCAAAATATCGATATAAAAACCAATAACTATCGTATAATGTCATATAAAAATTGTTTAAACTAGATTTCAAAATAAATCCAATATAACTACATTATCTCATTAAGCACTCAATTATATATAAATACTGACATTGTTTATCGATATATGTTTATTTGAATTACAGTTGGGAAGAAAAATATAAAAAGAAACAACAAATTTCATTACTGTTTTAAAAAGATTTCCATGCTCTATATTAATGTGTTTAATATGTTAACTAGCCCACATATTTTGGAGAAGATACTTAAATTATTTTCAAATAAGTATTTGTTGGATCTACGTAATACTTTAAATATGACAACAAATATATTGATAACACCTCCACATTGTTATAATAAACAAACGAAAATAGCCCTCCATTTCCCTGTAATCTCAGCACAACTAAACCAACAAAAGAAAAACAACCATCCCCAATCAGATTTCACTACAGACAGCGCCGAGAAATATTTTGATCGATTTGCCCGTTCCATTCTTTTGCGAACTGATGCTGATTAAGAGAAAGGCTTGGAGCTCGCCTAATTCGATGAAAACGACGATGATGCCGATGATGATCGGCCAGCAGCCGACCGAGATGAAAAGGTACGAATCGGCCGTAAGCTAAATGAGGCAAAGGGAAGTTTATTTCAACGAATTTAATAGCGCATCGATCGGGCTGGGCTTATTATCGGATTAAATGCAATTTTCTGGAGAGTAATTGCTGTTTGAATGGATTATAGTGGAGGCGGGGGTGGCGCTGCGAGAACCGCATCGAGAATTCTCCAATGGATTCATGGCAAAACTGACTGGAAAACCTTTTGAAAATTATTTTATTAGTTTTATTTCGTCTAGATTTAAATGAGCTATCAGCTAGCTCTGAGTTAATTGTATTATAACTATATTATTAAAATTATTATTAGTGAATATATACTCCGATAGTAAAAATTAGTTCTTTTTCCTATTCAAAAACATCGATTTGTTCAAAGATACTAGACTACTAGTATATGAACATAGATATTTGGGAGCAATAACCATATGACAATGTTTAACGCTGTCTAAATTAATTTTTAATCGCAATAGACACTAATATATTTTATTAAAAGAAAATGTCAATGACAAACAAAATTCCCTACTTCGACGGTGAAAATGTCTTCATACTGGATGGATTTTAACAACAAAGAAACACTAGATAATATAATGACAAGCTTTCAGTATGAAGAAACAAAAAGATAGCAGCTTTAATACATCTTATTTAAATTGATAGCACTAAAGAAATTTTGATTATATTGTCCAGCAGGTATGTTGTGTTCTCAATTAAGTTGCTGCTTTTTATACTTACATTTAATTATTGTTTATTTAATTATTTTATGGTTAATTTTGATGAAACAAAAGCAGTGGTTAATGTAATGATAATTATAAATTACAGAAGATCATAAGATAAGTACAATCATCCAAGCAGCATTTTTTATATATTTTTGAAAGTCTCCTATTTTACTAGCGAGCCTTTATCTGGACTGGATTTACTATTTAACATGGGCACCGAACCACGGTCCTCGGCATTAAGGCTACCGACTAACCAGTGACCAACTTAGAGACCATCCTAGAAGACATCTGCCCTTACCTAGCCTGGGTTCTGGCGTGACTAGTATGCCTATTCCTTGTCAGATTTTTCACTGTTGCCTATAAAAATATTTACAATTCAATCACAAATATGAAATACATCCTAACAGTTGGAGGACCGTCCTGTTGCCTTGACTACTGCACCAATCAATCTGAGAGAAGAGATTTCCAAGGACTAAAACGCAATATCTCATATTTATATAGAATAAAAAATATATTAAATTAATAGTTAACTTAAATGCGTAAATCATAAGTATGTTTGAACGTATCGGTTCAATATTAATACTTCAGATTATCTATAGTCTATACCACTCACTTAGTACCCCATTTATTTCGCAAGTTTTCCACCTTTTTGGTTGTGATCTCGTTAAAAGCGGTAAACTCTATACATCTGCCGAATCGTCACCCTCTTCACTCGATAGGATCTATCCGCAAAGGAGGGGAAACTTGGTCGTAAAAGAACGAATAGGCTGAAGTACATGTTCTCTCGATGATGTTTATTTTCTACGTAAAAGTTACTACAACTATTGTTAAATATAATAATGATTATTAAATGTATATAAATTGAGCTGAATCTTGAAAAATAATATATTAAGGTAGAATATTTTAAAATATTTTGTTTCGAATAGTGTAACCAGGCTCTCAGAAGACTTGACATCTAACGAAGACAGGAATGTGGTAAAAAACAGTTAATTTAAGAGTAATAAAACTGACTAATTCTTCCACTTTAAGAGTCATTGGTAGCTAATTTTCTGTAAAAATATCTCTTTATCATATTTTTAAGTTGTTTTTATGGCATGTACCTTTTGTACTCATGCTGGAAATGACAAGAATTATCACAAACGTCAATATTCCCGAAAATTCTGTTTAAACTTATTGGGAATTCTGCTATACCATTGGGAGACCCTGACATAATTCTGAAGAAGTTTCCGTACTGTGTTATTGACCTTATGGGTTTACCTTTTTCTGTAACACTTCAAGATCTCAAAAGAGATCGCTCAATTTCTATTAGCACAATGTATTTGGCTGACCATCTCCTTGTTGAGTTCTTCTTCATCCACAGTCTTCATTTTCTAGTTCCCATTCATAAATGTTAGGAGATTACGTACTGGAAAACTGTTCAACTATGAAGTATTATACAGCTGGATCATTTGTGTTTTGATGGTTAACAGGTGATACCAACATCGAGTAACGAATATCTCACAAAATAAAAATGTAAAATACAAAAACTCTAAAGTGTCACTTGAATCTGCACAAGAGGCAATACCTTTATTGAGATATTTAAATTAATTGTTTGTAATGGAAATATGAGAGAATAAATATGAGAAAACACTCTAATAATGCTTTTCTTTGTTTTGGGAAAAAGAATGGGGGTTTTTGGAGCAATGGCGTTGATAGTTTTAGTAAATATTTGTTCCAACGGCAGAGTAATTAATAAAAAAAACTCTCTCCATTCCAAATATCTTGATAAACTTTTTTTATATATAAATAATTTTATAAGAAAAGGTGTATCACGTTAGGACTAATTATGCGAAAACCATTATGTTAAAAAAATCGTAAATTAAGTTTCTTCCGACTGGTACTATTAAATTCTTTATAGGATTCTCAGTAACGGAGTTCGTTCCGAGATAAATTCTCGGTCCGTCTATCCCGACGCATTTCACTGACGGAACCCGAGAGCAATAATTTTTCGGAGACGGCACTTCTTTCAGAGATAATAAAGAGAATTTTCTGCGTCTTTTCGGGCTGGCTGGTTGGCTGACTGTATCGAGCCGCTCTAATTCCTCACTTTACATCATCCGCGATGGCCACGTCTCCACTTTTATCGATACGGATATTAAATTTTTGATAGGTTCGCGATTTGATCCGTTGTTATTGAAAAGACGAAAGATCGGCGCATCGATCCCCTATTTCAGATACCTCGTCATAAATTAATAGACCGTTTCTAGATATCTATTTTCGGTTAAGAGATTTGAATGGAATGGAAATAAAGGAGGGTTTAAGGCTGTGTTGATAGACGTGATTTTATATTAACGTTTTATTTATAGGAAATGCTTTTTTTTTAACTTAAACCGGTTTGATATTATTGATCTTGATGTTTGATGAACAGTTAAATATTGTTGTTCGATCTTCTGCTCATAAGATTGGATCAAAAACCGGATACCAAAGCAGGGCCACGGGTTTCTCTCGCATTTGTCTATATTTGCCTAAAATAAACAGTTAAGTCAAGATATTTTACCTTTTTTAGTACTTTATATTAATGTAAGATCCTCTAGCATTTAATCTTTCATGAATATGTTTAAAAGATTTTATGTTTCTCAAAAAATTGTGGTTGTTGAAATTTAAAGAATCGCAATACTTTTCCCCCATCCATATTTCATGACTTATTATTCTTCCGAAATAATAGTGAATTCATTGCCTGAAGACGCCCAATATATTATCTATTGAAACTTGTAAATTCATTTTAAAAAATCAAATAATATTTTCCTTCGCATTTTATTCTATTTAAAAAAAGATACAGTGCTGTCTGATTCATCTGAATATGTAACAGATGCAATACAAAAACTAAAATTCGACTGATTGACCAATGTCCGCAAAATTCTTCAAAATATTAGTGACAATAACTAGAGGTTACTGACCGGCAAACGTTTTGGCGTTTCGTTTGTTTTAATAAAATTTCAAATAGCTGCTTATTATTTTCGATTATTTGGATTAAAAATGCCGAAGCCAGTAAATAGTGAGAGCCAAACACATGCTACCTCTCTAGAAGCTTACTTCTAACAAAATCGGTACAATGGGCCTGTATTTGCCAGTACAATGCGCTGTAAATAGGAAATAAATATTGATTCTATTAAATGTAAAATTGCTGTAGTCTTATTGGAAATAGTTTGGCTTATTGCAGCTCCACTGAATATGAATATAGATACGGTGAAGTACAATATACTGTTAGGTTCACAGAAGCCGTACATATACTGTCAAATTGATATGGAGGTATAGCAGAGAATTATTATAATGGTCATATTGGTTAAGAAGGATATACAATGAAGAGCTCTTTGGACTTGTTTATAATACCACCTTCCAATTGGATCAACTCCTTCAGATACAAAGAAGAAATTTACAGATGATGGAATCTTAAACAAGGTGTGATAGAATAGAAATTAATAGATTTAATTGACTTCAACTTTGATTATAAGACAGAAAGTGGCAGGAATTGTAAGATCTTGCATAAATATAGGTGTAAATTTTTAAAATATACACGAGCATTTGGTTGGAATACATGAGGAGCTAATAGGTCTTAACACTTTTACTATAATACAGCAAATATACTAGGAGGAATTTGGTAAGACAAATGTATAAAAGTTGTAAGAAAAAAAATTAGAGGTAATAAACAAGAACTAAAACTAAAAAGGATGGATACTTACATATAAAATTGTTAGGTGGATTAGGCCTCCATAGGACAGCACTACATAAAATATCGCGCCTAGAATTCTACTTCTTGGATGGTGTGGAAAACAGTTCAATATAAATATATCGGTAGTTTAAATACGTCGATAATATAGGCATTAGATGTACTATATCTTTAAAATAAAGATTATTAATAACATTATTTTTGATTCTAAACTAAAACTCAAAGTTAACACGACCATATTCCAAAGTTGGGACGACATAAATTTTGATAACGTCAGCTTACAGTTATTTTAGAAGGACTATAGTTAACAATCAAGCATAACTTTTATCACAAAGTGATCGTAATATTGCTACAAAAACTAAAAACCACGCTAATTAATACGTTTTATCTATGCAACGGAACATAACTAATGTCCAATAACAATAATCCGAAAGACTATGGTAATTAAAAGTTTCCCGAAAATCCAGCGTCAGCTAGACGAACAATCCTGACTCAGGCTTGTGGGCAGAAGGGCAGAATTCGCCCGTAAAAGTTTCGCGTGCAGAAAACAATACCCTTCACTTTCGGTTGGAAAAATCGGGCGGCGCCGTTTTGTTTTTACATCCACGTATGCAGATTGGATGTTTGGTAAATCGTGTCGGCTTTTTACAAGTTCGGGCGTGACGAGGGACGGCTGGAAACGGGCCGGATGTCAGCCGGTTGCTGAATAAACGCTGGAAAATCGACTTTTTCCACTCCGAACGTAACCGGGACTATTGTTGCAGGACGCCCTGGTTCTTG
Source organism: Rhynchophorus ferrugineus (assembly GCF_030347505.1). NCBI lineage: Eukaryota > Metazoa > Arthropoda > Insecta > Coleoptera > Curculionidae > Rhynchophorus > Rhynchophorus ferrugineus. The sequence continues at coordinate 17,308,229 of NW_027472587.1, forward strand.
TAATAGTGTAATTTAGTTTTAGTCGCTGTTGCTTCGGTCATCAGAATTTTATCGTCATTTGGTTCTTATACTTATTGATAATTTGATACAATTTATGAATTATACACATAAATCAACTGCTATTTGTAAGTCTTATAAAAACTCGAAAACAGCTGTGGCAATTTCGCTAATTTGGTTTTATATTTATATATATATATATATATATATATATATATATATATATATATATATATATATATATAGAAGAAACAAGAACTAAAACTAAAAAGGATGGATACTTACATATAAAATTGTTAGGTGGATTAGGCCTCCATAGGACAGCACTACATAAAATATCGCGCCTAGAATTCTACTTCTTGGATGGTGTGGAAAACAGTTCAATATAAATATATCGGTAGTTTAAATACGTCGATAATATAGGCATTAGATGTACTATATCTTTAAAATAAAGATTATTAATAACATTATTTTTGATTCTAAACTAAAACTCAAAGTTAACACGACCATATTCCAAAGTTGAGACGACATAAATTTTGATAACGTCAGCTTACAGTTATTTTAGAAGGACTATAGTTAACAATCAAGCATAGCTTTTATCACAAAGTCATCGTAATATTGTTACAAAAACTAAAAACCACGCTAATTAATACGTTTTATCTATGCAACGGAACATAACTAATGTCCAATAACAATAATCCGAAAAACTATGGTAATTAAAAGTTTCCCGAAAATCCAGCGTCAGCTAGACGAACAATCCTGACTCAGGCTGGTGGGCAGAAGGGCAGAATTCGCCCGTAAAAGTTTCGCGTGCAGAGAACAATACCCTTCACTTTCGGTTGGAAAAATCGGGCGGCGCCGTTTTGTTTTTACATCCACGTATGCAGATTGGATGTTTGGTAAATCGTGTCGGCTTTTTACAAGTTCGGGCGTGACGAGGGACGGCTGGAAACGGGCCGGATGTCAGCCGGTTGCTGAATAAACGCTGGAAAATCGACTTTTTCCACTCCGAACGTAACCGGGACTATTGTTGCAGGACGACCTGGTTCTTGTAATAGTGTAATTTAGTTTTAGTCGCTGTTGCTTCGGTCATCAGAATTTTATCGTCATTTGGTTCTTATACTTATTGATAATGTGATACAATTTATATACACATTATACACATAAATCAACTGCTATTTGTTAGTCTCGTAAAAACTCGAAAACAGCTCTGCCAATTTCGCTAATTTGGTTTTATATATATATATATATATATATATATATTATAATTGGAATAAACTGTTGAATAACTGTTAGGAATACTGTAAATATAATTGTGTTTTCGCTTGAAAGATGTCACTATCACTCTCATTATTAATTTCACTGTCACAGTGCAAAAAATATTGAATACTGTTTAAACCAGCCATTATAGTAAAACCGTGATTAGAATATATAATGTATTCAATCCAATATTGATCTTTCAGAGAAAGATAAAATTCTCAATACATATGTATTTTAGGGTAAAACAAACGTTAAAATGCTTTACAATTTATGCTTTTGAAGGTGTGTGTTATTAACAGAAATGAACTCATTTACTGAAAATACGTATTTCATTGCGTAACTTAAAAATTGAAGATTGCATAAAATATATTATACCACCATTGAATTCGATGTAAAATTCTTTGCAATTCTTGAGGTTGCCTTTAACCTGCGATTATTTTAACGAAAATAATAGAACAATATTTAAAATTAAAATTAAATGCAAAATTTCAGAATTATATATATAAAATTATTTCTTTATTCAACATAATTCCCTTCAAGGGTGACACACTAATTATAGCAACCCTCCAACGTTCTCTAACACATTCAGTTGATAACTTTAGAGTGTCTGATACTTCATTCAATTTCAATTTACGGTTATTCAAAATCAATTTGTGGATTTTTTAATGTTTTCTTCAGTAACAACCTATTTTGAGCGTCCACTGTGTTCACCACGTCTAAACTTAGCATACCAATCCTTGACGGCTGATTTTTCTGGGGCAGTGTCCGGAAACTCGGCATCAAGCCAAGTTTTTGTTTCAACTGTATTTGTTCCCTTCAAAAAGCAATATTTTATCAACACGCGAAATTCCTTTTTATCCATTTTTTCCACAATAACAAATGTTGCTTCACTCAAGATGCTATACTTCACAAACTAATGATCCGACAGCTGTCAAATTTATACACGCATCTTTTGAGGGTTAGGGCTACCTAAAAAACATATCGACTTAATTCTAGTAGCGCCACCTAAGTGTCAGGCCGTGGACTTTTCAATTGACCTGTTATGTTTTGATTCCATATACTCGATCCTACAGCAATGGATAAACCTTATTTTCAACGTAATTTATAATCTAGTATCAGTAGAGTATAATAGAGCCTATTACTATTCTCGTTGTGTTATCCTTGTTTTTCGTGTTAATATTATTGTTGCACATGCCGGTTCAACTATTTCGTAAAATACAGCGGCAAAATCGCTCGTGCCTAACAACTTAATTTTACATTAGTTCCACGAAACCTATAATACAAGAGTTTGTGATACTATACAATGAGGGTGTTACTCTGCGATTATCCCTATCCAAATCTCATTTTTTTTAACACACCTTCTGACAGTTTCAAGTAAAGAATACTCTGTAGAAAGCACATTGTTCTAATGATTAAGACGTTATATTAGAGAAATACATTATCCAGAAATACAGAACTACAGAATACTACGAAATACAAGAGCTCGAATATCTACACATATATGTATCAAAATGAATTAACGTTGGTTATTCTCAGTAAAACTCGAGAATGATTAGACCGATTTGACTAATTCTAATTTAGAAATATTTGTAGATGTATAGAGAAGGTTCATAAGGAGAGAATATATGGAATTTTTGCGAACAGGAGGAAGACAGATATGTGTTATAATAAATAAAACCGACTTTTAACGTAATTTGGAATAGGGTATCATAAAGCTAATTTCTATTCCCGTTCTGTTATCATTATTTTCGTTTTAATTTTGTTGTTGCACTACTTTATACCGGTTCAACAATTCCGTAAAACGCAGCGGCAAAATCGCTCGTGCTTAACAACCTAATTATATATTAATTCCGCGGAACCTATAATATTTTTAATGGCCCACGGTACAAAAACAAACAGTTTTAACGGTCAGTCGGCTAACCGTACATAAAATGTACGGAATTAGCGGTCCGGAAAACGGCAGATTAATAATTTTCGAAACGGTAGGCCGGCGGAGGATGAGCGTTTCGCGAGAACGAATTTAATATTGCCGCCATCGAACGCGCATAAACAAAAGTCGCCCGAGTATTAAACAAATGAGCGAAATTCGGGACGGCATGCAACTATAACTAATTGGGTTTTTGCCGATGTTTTCCGAAACGCGACGGAATAAAAGCGCGCGCTCCCTTAGGTCGTCGTAATTTTATCGAAATAGGTGGGTTCGTTAAAAGTTTGTCTATTTGTATTGTCGCCTTGTATTTACGTTGAACGCCAACTGAGTATTCATATTTTTAAATGGCAGAGTATTTAAAATATACCTGGTATATATCGATATTCATTGCTATTTACAAAGGGGGTGTTACTATATGTCATCATGTTACACCTATCTTACTATATCTTATTATTATCTTTTATCCAAGCAACATAACTTGTGAAATATTCAAGCAAGGAATACTCTCTAGAAAGCACATTGAGCACAAAAATGCATGAATACGAATATCTATTTATAATAAAATGTTAATTAGTCTTGTTAAGATTTGGGACTGACTGAATCGATTTAGCTATTCTGGCTTTAAATTATTCGTAAATGTCCAGGGAAGTTTTTGTGCGGTGAGAAAATATGAAATAATTGCGATGAAAAGAATAACTCTGGGATTGTGCTATAAAGAACAACGTACAAGAGATTCAGCAGTTCCAAAATAAAATGCCAGTGATGTGTCCTGGTACTGCCCAAATAGAAATATATATCAGAACCTTCAAACGGATGCTCTGATCCTCCAACAAAGTTTGTCTGTTGCTTTTGTAACCCTCTATCTACGTTCAATGTCTGCTGGCTGCATTTGCATTTTTAATTGATATAGTATTTAAAATATACCAGATATATAACGAGAACCATTGTTAATTATATAGAGGGTGTTATTATGGAGGTAAAATTATCTCTTATCCAAATATTTTTTCACATAACTTCTGAAGTATTCAAGCAATTAATAGTCTCCAGAAAGCATTTTGGTCTGGCGATAATAGCTGGCTTGAAGATATACATTACAAATATCTGTTTATATTAAAATGTTTATTATTCTTGCTAAAACTCGAGAATTCTTAACCGATTTGGGTATTTTGGGTCTATGAATGGTTTATAATCAGAGAAATTATAGAATAATTGCGAGGAAAACAACGGCTCTGGGTTTATGCCAGCAATAGCAATGTTCAAGACATTTAGCATTATCAGAATAATGGGCTAAGGATCACCATAAATATACATCGGTACTGTCAAAACAAAGAAAAACTTTAGGACCTTCAAGAGGATGCTGTTGACTAAACCATCCCAAAATTTACCAGTAGCCACGAACAAAGGTACCATGCGAATATCCAGGCTTCATGAGTTAGTTCAGTTACTAAAATACTGATACAGAATACGTCTTAATTTACATTGAAACAAGAATTGATCATTGATTTATAAGAAAGGTCAGATTGTAATAACAATAAGACACCTATAGTGGTTAAAGTTAACGATAAAAGATATATAATATCACACAACATTCGCTGCTTTATTACACCCGATTTTCCAACGGTTCAGTTACTCATTAACTCGGTTATTCCCGCATTTCTAAAGTTAATCATTCCCAGTTCGATCAAATCCTCAACACGATTTGCTTTCAGCTATATCTGTCACTTTAAGTTCGAACGTCAAGCACGAGTCCGAGTGGCTTCGTTTCAATTTCCGAACAAGCCAAATCCCAGTTCCTAACGGTCTAAATTCCCAACTATCCGCCAAAAGAACACAAAATATCATTTAAAAATTGAAACCCTTTCGGAAACTGTTACGGATTAAGCTATCAAACCGCAGTAAAAATAAATATTTCAGTCGGTAAACGAGTCTATCTTCACTATGATCGTTAGAATTAAGCAATCCTCTATTATTTTAATAGCGCTTATTCCGGAAACGATCTGAAACTTTTAGGAGTTTTCAGTTAGTATCTGTAGGGTAATTAGCTGTAATTAACTTACGTCCTGAGATAGCTGCGAAATTGAACGATTATTTTATGTTTGTTCCCCTGTCGTTTCTGTAGTTTATCATATATCGTTAAAGTTATGTTTTTAATTCTTATCTTAATTGTTACATTAACTAGTTTCAACGCTGTGATCAAACATTAGATCAAACAAATCATGGACTTATTCGTTATAAATTTCTTGTATCATACCAAACTGTTAACAATTATTGTTGCTATAAAATGTACTTTTCATTATATACTACTTTGAGATGAGTCTATTCACCTGATTTAGTTTCGTTAAGTTTTTATCTCTTTAACTCAAGAAACTGCCATAAGGCATAATTTTGAGTAAGTTATTAAAATATACAAAACCATACTTCGGATTTTATATCAATAGTTTATTTTTTATAAGCATACTTTACAATCTATCAGAAACAGTATTTACTGTATGAAGTTTGCTTCATTATAACATATATAACATTGTATATCATGTTAAAATCAATTGTATTTGAAAATTGGAATACCTAGATTAACACTATAGGCCATATGTAACAATTATACAATCAACAATCACTGAAATTCATTGAAATTAAATTAACTAATGATAACGTACATTGTTGTTTACACTTTCTAAAGTGACATAAGAAAAAATTATAGAAAATTGTTATTATGGTCTTAAGAATTATGAAAAATAGCATAAATGTAAAATGTTTTAAATGCATCCAATAATAAATTCACCACTAACTATTAATATAATTCTGTAAAATGAAATAAAATAAGCTGATAGTGTAGCTTTTAGTTTGCAGTTTTTAATGTGGCAATTAAATAACTTAATTTATACAATATGTCAATCATAATCACAAAAATTATGGAAAGCATTATTTTTGAAAGCTTTACTTATTTACAATTATATTTACAATTGTTAAAGATTGCCAACTAGATTTTTTCTTTATATCCTTTTAACATGCTTTCAGTGGTATTGTCTTCATCGCCTAGGATTAGTGTTAACATTCCTTATTTAGTACATACTTGAACATAATTCGTCGATATTTTCTGACCCCTGCAGTTGTCTACTATCGTGATAAATAACATTTTTCATGTTTTCGAATGATAAATATTTTCATATATCTTTACCGCCACTGAAGACGATTTCACTCAGAATTTTTTTATCAGTTCTATCGACGATAAAAGCAAAAATATTTCCGACAGTCCTCTATGCCACGGTCTTTTTTGAGACCTGGATACCGCCGGTCTTCCCTTGTAAAAACGTCCGTATTTTTTCGCCGTAAATACGTCCCTTTACCGTGCCATCCTGAGTGATATACACCAGCCAGAAGGCATAAATAAACAAATATTATTGCATCGGCTAGAAATCCACTTGTGCCCGTTCCATCTCGTTCGAATTCGCGCTAACCGAACGGCACCAGACCGTTCCCAAAAGGGATAAAAGGCAACGTCGTCATGTGATGTATCTTCGACGTATATTCGACTTAATGGAACTCTTACGGCGCTACGGCAGCTGAGTCGGCTTTCTCATCTTTCTTTGCGGGCGCCTATTGCCGTAACGGCTTAGCTCAGAACGCCGCTGTTAAAATGCGGCAAGAACTGTTCAATTTTTAATATGCCTCGACATTGTACCATTATCAGGGTAACATACATTGAGCTCAGCCAAACCTCTTAACAATATTACAAAACACTTAAAGCACCCTACCTTATTTGCAAATATTTTTCATGTTCAGCTATAAAAAGTAATTAAAAATCATGGTTGAAGTTAGGAGAAGCTTCACCAGTTACGCAGCTCACATTAACACCATTGTCAGATTATGATGCTGAGGGTTTTTCTGGAATAGGGAAGATATCGTTCGTCATGTGTTACTCAAACACGACCAAACCATGTTATCAACTCTACTTAATAAGAACAAATTAAATGAAATAGGAATATTAAAATTACTTGGTTCGGTTTTTATATTTTTTTACATTTTTTTGAACTCATCTGTTCTATATTCCGTAATGTGTAGTCTAATAATGTTTGTATGCTAATACTGCTGTTATTTTGGTTAAGAACACTTCACTACAATTTACTTCCTTGTAATATATCTGCTCTAGCCTCTTTAATTACAAAATCCTTTTGTTTGTTTGACCCTAAACCATCAATTTTATGTAGATTATGAATGAATGAATGAATCCTTCAAAACCAAACCTTACAAATGCCTTATGCTACGTCTGGGAATATGACTTTTAACATCACAGATTCTTCTATCGGCCACATCAGTTGTTCTATACGTCACACCAATTTATGAATATTAATAAACTCAAATTATTTCTCTTTATAAGCAGTTCTCTCTATAAACAGTTCTATACTTTCCTACAGGAGCTTTTCCAGTAACTAAGTTCATAGATTTCCACTTCATTTTGTAGTTTTCCAAGATATGATATCATAATAACTTCTCATCCAGCGTCTGGAACTTACTTCTGTTGTAGAGATTTTGCAGAAATTGACTTACCTTTAAATCATAGCCGCTGGATCAATTAAATAGTTTTCCATCAAGTTATATTTACTTTTGTTTGGCTTGAAGGCTTATTCCAAATAGTTAGTGAAGGCTTGCGATTTTTGGTGATATTTGTGTGCCTTTTAGAAATTATATAATGTCGGGAAAATATATAAAGGTTATGTGAATACATTCGCTTCAAAAAATATGAAAGCAAAAAAACTATTTTTTTGACACAATCCATTATTTATACAAAAATTGATAAGCATATGCTCAGCATATCAGCAAACCGACTTTTTGTCGAAATACGACAAAGACCGTCATTCCTTTGAAAATAAACAAAAACATATCAGCCAACCGTTCATCAGGTCGGCCATAGTTGGTAGTTATCAAGCGAATGCACCGACGTGCGATATTATAATGGTAATTTTCGCCTTTGTTATTAAATTATCTGGCAACTTTTCGTTCGCAAAGTTCTCTTTATCTACGTTTTCCAGTTGACTGAAGCGAGGGACCTCAAACGGCAAGCCGCCGCTCTATCGCCCGCCGCCCCCCTACCAAAACCCCAACCCAACCCCCGGCTTCCCCGGCAGTGTCATCATCGACCATCGAACAGGTTACGATCATGGCGTCGCCACCAAGTGATCTGCGGATTTTCAACCAGGTACTCGATACCGATTATAGGGACGATAACTTAAAATTTTAATTAATGCCGAAAGGGGGGAGAGACCCCGTTATGGCCTTTATTATTATTTTTAACGGCCGTAACTTTTATTAATCTTTTGGAGGTATTGAAGTATTTTGCATATTTTATTAGGATATTAAATTTGTTGGATTTAGTATGATTTACGACTGAAGTATAATGACTGCTTAATATTTTCGGGGTGGTCTTATTTGTGTTATTTTACGTTGTTCTTTAATTAAAATCAATTACTTACAAATCAGCAAGATAAAATAGAAATATTAATAAATATTTATGGTAGTAATCTGCTTTTATGTTTAATATAGTATATTTCATGCTGCTATTCCTTATTTCATTCAATTTCTGATGAAATCTAGTGTTTGCTTAAACCTCATGGCATAATAAATATTGCTTTGATAATAGAGAAACTTATTGGAGCCATATTCTTCAATGCATCGAATAGCTTCAATAGAAAAATAATATGTATAATGCTATATACGCTTGAGTTTCGTCTATTGACCCTTATATAACGAATTAGCGCCCTCGAAGAATTCCTCCAACTAATATACAAGGCTAAAGAATTAAGTACATTCAAGTAATCAATTATTATTAAATTGCGAACCGACAATACGGAAAACTATTAAGAATTGGTAATTTATCAGACTATATTAATAAGCTGAAAAATTAAAAATTAAAAAGCTTAAAAAATGGTGCAAAATACATACTTGATTTTAGTAAGAAACTAAAAAGTAGGTGTAACTGACCTCATAGTACCTCAATAGTTTCATAAACAAAGTAATATATTTTAAAAGCAGAAGAAAATATTCAAAGCTTTAGGAATTATTTTCAATATGATACTTCCAGAATTATCTAACCAAAGCTATATATTTTAAACTCAAGGGAATATAAGCAGAGATTTCAATAACAACTCACTTCTGTTTGCCATCTCCGCGCCAATATCAAAAACAATAATGCTGACAGAGTCGATAAGATTACGTAATAACAAGAGCTAATTTAATAGTTATAACACTAATAATAAATAATAATACTGATATTAAATTGTGAACAAATAATAACGTAAATTAATAACTATCGACCCTTTATTGCTAATTCATTAGCCTAAAAAAAAACAAAAAAAAACTGACCAGTTTTAATTTAGGAATAAAAAATGGATGCAAAATAACTATTATAATTTAATAAGAAACTAAGAAGTAGGGGCTCCATAGTACAGGAAGAAAGAGACAAAGATTTACCAGTTTATTGCAGCATGATACTTCCATAATTACGTAAATAAGGCAATATATTTTAAAATCAAATAAATACCAGCAAAGATTTCATATAAAAGGTAACTACCGTTTCCCATCTCCTCACCAATATCAGACAATGCTGACAGAGTCGATAAGATTATGTAAGAACAAGAGCAAATTTAATAGTAATAACATGTGTATCATATCCTATTAAATTGTGAACAAATAATAAAGTAAATTAATAAGTATGGACCATTTATTTGCTAATTCATTAGCCTAAAAAAACAAACAAAATAACTGACCAGTTTTAATTTAGGAATAAAAAAAGGGTGCAAAATACCTATTATAATTTAATAAGAAACTAAGAAGTAGGGGCTCCATAGTACAGGAAGAAAGAGACAAAGATTTACCAGTTTATTGCAGCATGATACTTCCATAATTACGTAAATAAGGCAATATATTTTAAAATCAAATAAATACCAGCAAAGATTTCATATAAAAGGTCACTTCCGTTTCCCATCTCCTCACCAATATCAGACAATGCTGACAGAGTCGATAAGATTATGTAAGAACAAGAGTTAATTTAATAGTTATAACACTAATAATAAATAATAATACTGATATTAAATTGTGAACAAATAATAACGTAAATTAATAACTATCGACCCTTTATTTGCTAATTCATTAGCCTAAAAAAAACAAAAAAAAAACTGACCAGTTTTAATTTAGAAATAAAAAAGAGTGCAAAATACCTATTATAATTTAATAAGAAACTAAGAAGTAGGGGTAATTGTCTCCATGGTACAGGAAGAAAGAGACAAAGATTTACCAGTTTATAGCAGCATGATACTTCCATAATTACGTAAATAAGGCAATATATTTTAAAATCAAATAAATACCAGCAAAGATTTCATATAAAAGGTCACTTCCGTTTCCCATCTACTCACCAATATCAGACAATGCTGACAGAGTCGATAAGATTATGTAAGAACAAGAGCAAATTTAATAGTAATAACATGTGTATCATATCCTATTAAATTATGAACAAATAAAGTAAATTAATAAGTATGGACCATTCATTTGCTAATTCATTAGCCTGAAAAGACAAAAAAACTGACCAGTTTTAATTTAGGAATAAAAAAAGGGTGCAAAATACCTATTATAATTTAATAAGAAACTAAAGTAGGGGCAATTCTCTCCATGGTACAGGAAAAAAGAGACAAAGATTTACGAGTTTATTACAGCATGATACTTCCATAATTACGTAAATAAGGCAATATATTTTAAAATCAAAGAAATACCAGCAAAGATTTCATATAAAAGGTCACTTTCGTTTCCCATCTCCTCACCAATATCAGACAATGCTGACAGAGTCGATAAGATTATGTAAGAATAAGAGCGAGTTTAATAGTAATAACATGTGTATCAGATCCTATTAAATTGTGAACAAATAATAAAGTAAATTAATAAGTATGGACCATTTACTTGCTAATTCATTAGCCTAAAAAACAAAAAAAAACTGACCAATTTTAATTTATGAATAAAAAAAGGGTTCAAAATACCTATTATAATTTAATAAGAAACTAAGAAGTAGGGGCAATTATCTCCATGGTACAGGAAGAAAGAGACAATGATTTACGAGTTTATTGCAGCATGATACTTCCATAATTACATAAATAAGGCAATATATTTTAAAATCAAAGAAATACCAGCAAAGATTTCATATAAAAGGTAACTACCGTTTCCCATCTCCTCACCAATATCAGACAATGCTGACAGAGTCGATAAGATTATGTAAGAACAAGAGCGACGTTAATAATAATAACACGTATATCATACCCTATTAAATTGTGGAGAAATAATAAGGAAACTTAATAAGAATCGACCATTTATCTATTATTTTATTAGTCTGGAACAGCAAGAAAGGCCAGTTTTGCTTTAAAAATGTATAAAATATTACAAAATATATACTTGACTTTAGTGAGAATACGAGAAATACAAAATACGAGTAAGTAGTAGTTACTGGATTTGTGGACCATAATTTCACAATCAAACCAATATACTTCAAAAGCAGAGGAAGACAATTGAAGATTTTAATGAAAACTCACTTACGTGTCCCTTTCCTTTTTATATTAACACCGTAGAGTTTTATAGTCAGTAAAAGACGATATTCGCGAGAGAAAAAAATCTCGGGTCGAATAATAAAGCTTACAAATCCTGCAGGTCAGTTTAATCGTAATATTAGCCGGTAAACGTAATGACGGTATTTCCCCCACCGATGCAATCAAGATCCAGAACCCGGATACTAATCGACTATAAAGAACCCGCCGGTTTGTTGACCCAAATAAACCGAATTCATTATTCATACGGCGACGTTCCTCGTGCTGGAACTTCCACATCCTTATGACAACCGCCGCCGCCGCCTTTATTAATTTATAAGCCTGTTGCATGTCGACTTTAAAAGTATAATGGCACGGCTTTTAATTAGATCGCCCAACGGAATGGAACAAACGCAATAACGAACTTGGGCTTTTTTCCATTTTTCTTTTAGCAACGTCGCCGCTGCTTTCTCCTCGAAAAAAAAACAACGGCGACCCCTAAAATGACCTACAGCTTACAAAGACTCGCATAATTTACCCTTTGCCACCCTACGAGAATGATGACGGTATTATTCTTTTTATTGTTATCAGTTTATTTCTTTTATATTTAGATACATATCTGGTTTTGAAACTCATTCAACCGACGAACCTACATATTGGTCAACAGATTCAAGTAAGATCTGTTGGATTTTTACATAATTAGAAACAGTGCATCCAAATTACAGAAAATCGAACACTAAATACAGACCACCGATTAATTTATTAACTTTAGAATCTATAATAATTTAATATTCTCTTGAGTTGATGCTGCAGGAAGCAGAATTATTCTGTTTCCATGCTGACCTGTATACCATTTGCATTTACTTCAACAATAGGGCATTATGAACCAAACATTCGATACTAAACAATTCGTGCAGTATCTTCGGCCCGAACTAACAACATCCTTGGCATTCCCGTTACGTGCTTCGCGAAAAATCTCCGTCCTCCCTCGCTCCCGCCCCCTCCTCGTTCTCTTTGTGACGAAACAATTCCTGCTGCACCGTTTCCATTTCCATGTTTCGTTTGCAGGAATTTCGTGCACAATCAGTAATATCAAGAGGGCGGGCGCTTTTTGCCGGGGACATGTTCTAGTCGGAGAGCAGCCAACGCCGCGGAATATTCGAAAAGGAGACGGTCCCGGACCCGTAGGATGGCGGCGTGGGGTGGAGGGGCGAGATCGGCAGTTCGACGGTGCGACAAGTTTTGTTTGTGTGCGCTGGGCAGAAACGAGGAGCACGACTGAAAAAGTGTTGAGATAGTCAGCAGTTTTATTCTTGGGGAATCCTTTATGTTCCAATGAGAACTTCTAACCAATTTCTTAGTTTGAAAGGTTTGATAATTTTTGAAAGTTTTTAATATTTCTAAAAATAGGATTTTTCCTGTCATCGATTTAAAATATATATATTTGCACTGCTAATTATAAGTTAATTATACACTGGCTGAGTCCGTAGCAATAAACAACATGATCTGCTGAAATAGTATATGCTCTTTTCTAACTGGTGGAAAACAAAATAATTTGCTACACAGTTTATGTTCCGACGAAAATTTGTAACCTATTTTTTAATTAAAAAATTTGATATTTAAAAAATAATTTTAAATAATACTAAAGATAGGGTTTACTCTGTTCTAGATTTTATTTAGAAATATTTTCTCAGTCATATAACCTGTCAAAAGAACTTGTTTTTGCGATACCGTCTACGTCCGTAGCAATAAACTATATGTTCAGCTAAAATAGATAAAAAATAGTAAATCTATTTCTAACCTGTGAAGTGTTATCAAGTTTCCTTAGACATCATCCAGCACTCCTTTTGTTAACCCTATACCTAACTTTATTCCTGGTAAAATTTAGGATTGAAACGTTCAATAAATCGAAACTATGCAAAATTAAATGAATGAAGTAAGCTAATAATACTAAGACATGGGTTAGATTAGCTCAAATTTCGTGTTATAGGGTATCACAATTTTAAACTTGTTCAATAATGTCCCTATATGCTATATAAGAGTAATAATATTATGCACTAAAGCAATATAATTGTATAAGCAGAAAACTACACTAAAAGGACTCAGGATATTCAGTAACCAGTGGGCCTTAACCGTAGATTATTGGTATATGAAGGCACCAAAATAGAAAGAGTGCCATTTCTAAGATCTTTAAAGACAAACTAGAGGACGATTGTAAAATTGTGGCACAAAAAACAACTACAATCTGTCCAGACCATATATAGTAGCTCACATCAAGCACAATAACACTGACAAAATCGATAAAATTCCGTCAAAAGGAGCATAATAGAAATGATAAGAACCGTGTCTCATACCCTATTAAATTGCGAACAAATAATAAAGAAATATTTATAAGAAATCGTCTATATCTGGGATTCCCTTTACGTTAAATTTAAATACTCTCGAGCTGAAGTATGTAGGTAGCAAGGTTTCAATTGCAGACGGATATCGATGGCTTACAAATGCAATATATATTCATTTAGTTCCCGAATCTATCGATCTACTATTCTACTCCGTGAGGTTTAGCGAAGATTTGTGATTGCGTCCCGATCAAAAGATTCCATCATATTATGTCAGAGTAGGAATAGGATCAATAAGTATACCGATGGAAATCTTTATAGGAACAATGAGGAGCGACATTTTTGAAATACGCCATCATTTACTGGTGTTATAGTCTGATAAATCAAAAGGATTTCAGATCCTAATAACACTCAAACAGCAAGTACATAAAATATATTAACTTAGTTCGAGAAAATGTAAAGGCTTCTCGGAAAGTTTATATCAAAATATAAAATTATTATCAATAATTATAGTATTATATTATTATATAATATATGGAAATCTTACAGAAATCCACCCACTTCTTGAGAATTCATTTACTCTGGTATAATTTAAAAAGTAAAGGTTCTATAAAAATTATTTTCAATCATCAAATTAAGTCTATTACTCTTTAAAATTTCTATACTTTATAATTACTTGTGATTGAAAATGCTAAAAAAAGAAAATTTTCCGGACTATACATGTGGAAAAAGTGATATATTTGTTTACCCTTTAGATAAAAATAAAACTGTCGAAATATGTGATACTTAGCGCAATAGAAACGGAAATCGACGCTAAAGATATGTGACATAAATAGATATCCATTAATTTTTTTGTAAATACAATTTCTATTGTTTAGTCTAAATACGAAATTTTGTATGTAAATAATTCCACACACATTAAATTTATATAGTTCCTGCAATTTTCATTAACCTTCTTTTAAGTTTTCTTTAAATCACACTTTCCATCATATAACTTAAAAAATAAATATTGCATGATCATTGTTATACTACTAAATCATTCAGCGTAAAATTCTTTATAAGTTGTATAGTTTTCATTACCTTGGTATAATTTGAAACCAAATGGGAGCAAAGAAACTTGAAAATTACAAATAATCTCAAATATTGACGTGCAACACGTTGAAATATTCTTTAAACAACAAAAGCATATTTTGCAAAACATTCGACAGTTTGGCTCTCTACTATTAAGGTTTAATATGATTGAAGCAATGCTACCCATTGTACCATCTGACCACATTACTGTTAAACACTCTTATTAGTAAAATGGAGCTTGAGCTTTTTAAAATATATTTTCCATCATATAAATTAAAAAATAAATATTGTAGGATCATTATTATACCAATACATTCAACGTAAAAGTATTTATAAGTTGTATAGTTTTCATTAACTCTCTCTAATTTCAAACCAAATGGGAGTACATAAGCTTGACAATAACAAATAATCTCAAATATTCACATGCAATACGTTGAGATGTTTTTTAAACAACAAAAGAACATGTCTACTATTAAGATCTAATGGGATTGAAGTAAGGCTACATCCCATTGTACCATCTGATAAACATTACTGTTAAACAGTGTCAATAGCAAAATAGAGCTTGAAGATATTGTTTTCCTCAATTTGTCGCCCATTAATTTGATATTGTGAAAATTTCACCAGAAAACTAGAGAAATTCACTAACATTGAAACATATGTTAGAATAAAAAAGTACTTCTTTCCCTCACCCATCATAAAAAAGTATTTATCCATCCGATTATAAACTCAGTAATAGTTTTTCCAGGATATAATGAATAAATTCGGGGGCAACTGCAGGAAACTCCTGGTAATTATTTATGTGTTGAAGTTATATCGGATTTGTCGAAATGTGCAGCCGAAATTTAATAACAAGTGTCAAAATGTTTATATAAAATATCTTGAAAGTTCCCAGGCACTGCAGTACGTACGTTGCGGACCGAAATTTAATTAGTTCGCAGAGTTTGTAGCCGAATTGGCCTCAGACTAAACTGCAGCGCTATAATGGCGAATATTTGTATAATATATAGGCGCCGTTCACTTTTATTCCCAACCCCTCCCCACCAGAATCAACTTCCAGGTGTTTGTCTGTAGTTGGACGTCTGTGCGGTTGATTTTTTACCGTCATCGATTCCACGAATAAAACAAATTTGTAACATCTACATTATACGGCTAAAGACTACTAGTCAAGGTATTCATGTAAACATTGCAGAGAGACCAGCTATTGTATGCTTATAGGTGCGAAAGTAACATGATAAAATGTATGTTAATATTTTACAAGTTTTTTATCATAATTCTTAAAAGAAAATTTATTTGTAGTTTCCATATTCTACAATTAAAAGGTCAGTCAAGATATTCCTTTGATCATTATAAAGCCACATCTATTGTTTATTTGTAAGTGCCAAAACGACACAACAAAACTTTAGCACACCACAGGTTTTTCATCATAATTTTAATACAAAATTTATTTGTAGTTTCCAAATTTTATGTTTAAAGGCAGTCAGTCAAGGTATTCATTTAGTCATTATAAAGCCACCTCTATTGTTTATTTATATGTATAAAAAGGCTGCGACAGAACTTTAACACGTTACACATTTATTATTACAACTAAACAAAAAATAAATTGTAGGTTCTAAAATCTACGGCCAAAGATGACTTATCAAGGTATTCATGTAAACATTACAGAGAGACCCTCTATTGTTTACTCATAGGCGTCAAAACGATAAGACAAAACTTTAGCACACCACAGGTTTTTCATCATAATTTTAATACAAAATTTATTTGTAGTTTCCAAATTCTATGTTTAAAGGCAGTCAGTCAAGGTATTCATTTAGTCATTATAAAGCCACCTCTATTGTTTATTTATATGTATAAAAAGGCTGCGATAGAACTTTAACACGTTACACATTTATTATTACAACTAAACAAAAAATAAATTGTAGGTTCTAAAATCTACTACCAAAGATAACTTATCAAGGTATTCATGTAAACATTACAGAGAGACCCGCTATTGTTTACTCATAGGCGTCAAAACGATAAGACAAAACTTTAGCACACCACAGGTTTTTCATCATAATTTTAATACAAAATTTATTTGTAGTTTTCAAGTTCTACAATTAAAGGCAGTCAGTCAAGGTATTCATTTAGTCATTATAAAGCGAACTCTATTGTTTATATTATATGTGTAAAAACACTGCGACAAAATTATTAACAAAAAATATTGTAGCTTCCAAAATCTACGACCAATGACGACTGGTTAACCTATTCATATAAACATTACAAAAAGACCAGCTGCTGTTTACTTATTGCTGTAAAAACCGCAGGACAAAACTTTAGCATCCTACAGTTTTTTCATTATAATTCTTAATAACAATAAATTTTGGAGTTTTCAAATTCTAGAAGTAAAGTCAGTGATATACTACATTATATGATTACAAACGACTGGTCAAGATATTTATGTAAACATTACAAAAAGGCCAGCTATTGTTTACTTGCAAGTGTGACAATGTCGCGACACATTTTTATTACAAATTTCCATAAAAATAAATGTGTAGGTTTCAGATACTACAATTAAAGAAGTGTAATTAACTTCCAGATGTTGGTTCGCAGTTGGGTGTGTGTGCGGTTGATTATTTTTACCGTCGTCGATGGGACGCCCGCCCGTCCCCACTACACCCCCTTCCCCTACGCTTCGCCGCCGCATCGTCGTAGCTTTAAAAGTTTGCAATTTCCGACAAATTTAATTTTGCCGGCGAATGCAAAACGGGCCCGACACAACGCGGCAGATGCGAGTAGTTTCGCGGCGATTCGGTTCGCTTTTTATTCCGTCTAGGTTTTCCATCGAGCGAAACTGATTAGGCGGGGGAAATTCCGACGCGTATTTGCCGGCGGTAAACTATGAAATCGGAGATATTACATTTTGTTTTCCTCTTTCTCCCCGCGCAGTTTCCGTTTTAGGTTTCATCATTCGCCGATAGTCAGTTTAAACCTCCGGAAAATACGCCCTCGCGGTAGAACTTTAGCGCACTACACCTATTTTTCATTACAAATTTAAATAAAATTCAATTTTTAGCCCTTAGAATCTACGACTAAGGACGACTACTCGAAATATTCATGTAAACATGATGAAGAGACCAGCTATTGTTTACTTATAAATCTAATAGGAATAAAAGCTAAATGACAAAACTTTAGCACTCTACACTTTTTTGGTTATATCTCTTCATAAGTACAGAGCTGTAGTTTCTAGATTTTACGATTAAAGACAATCAATTGAGATATTTATATAACCATTATAGATAGACCGTTATACGTATTGTTATTACCGTTATTATACGTATCAAAATTACGCGATAAACTAAACGTTAGCACACTAGATCTCTTTATGTATACGCTTAATAAAATTAAACTTGCAACTTCTGGCCCTATTTTTGAAGCTAATGTTTACTGATAGGTTCCGCACAAAATAATCCCAAAGCAGTTACAAATCTGTAGCACACGTGTTATGTGAAGTTATCCAGCAAACAATTGATACGTTTTGTTTTTGTTTTCTGCACTACATATGTATTTTAAGATATTGCGAGATAAATATCAGGTTATATTTTGATCATACCTCACCTCATCAGGTTTTTGGTCATCGAGAATTTTAATGTCTTTATTTTATTTTATTTTATTTTCATGTGCTTATTGAAAGAAATCAACTTAGTTACAGAATTTCAGTTTAAGGTAAGAAAAAAGACATATTTGTTTATTATTATATTTATTATAATATTTTTATCTATATTTATTATTATTTTTATTGCGTTACAAAGAGTTGGTTCTTTTTCAATATCTTTGAAAAAATTAAAGTACTTCTCAGACAAGCCATATGGCAAGTATCTTGATGGAAATAATCAGTAATAATAAATAGCATTGGCAGATTATTAAAAACTGCTTTGCATAACTTCTATATGTATGATACTCATTTCTTCAATGATCATTCCTGTTATACCAAAAATAATGAAAGGCTTTTTTAATACTAATATTGAATGCTGAAATAGATTTTCCCCAAAAAAATTTTAATGCAAATACTGAACTCTCTGAATATCTATAAACGTACAAGATAATATTTTTAATACCAACTTTTGCATTAGAGAGACGACGCTTTTAGTATAATTGAAATATTTTTAAGACTTTTATTCTCATTGTAGATCCCTAATGCGCTTATAGAAAAAAATCGGTGAAATATCGACTACCTCCAGCATCCAACTAATTATCCATCGCTCTCAGCGCAAAAACCAACCTAACGAAAAATAATCAGACGATCTCGCGCAGCGCCGCGGACAGCCCACCAACGAACCGTCCAAATCTCCCTAATGCCTCAGCAAAGTTAAATTAACCGAACAATCCTCCAGAGGTATTTTATGATGTGTTTTTTGCCGTCTCGAACTCCCGAAGATGCAGAAAGTTGCTGATGCCACAATTAAAATCAACTAATTAGACCGACCACCGAATTCGGCCTTCCTACATTTCCCACAAATAATTTCCGTGATATCAGCGAAAATTCGCTCCGCGCTCAAATTTATATTTATTTGGATTAAATTAAGGTGAGGGGGAGGTGGAGCAGGACGAGGAGGAGAGGGCGGCGGTCGTGGTGGGGACGGGCAGAAACCTAAAATATTAATTAAAGTTTGTTAGTTGTCCCGAGGTATCAGATAAGAACGAGTGGAAATAATTTATGCCCAAGAGATGGGGTGAACTGGCGATGCTGAGGAATATTTAAATACAGGGTAACCTTTATGGTATCAACTTAGTGATAAAATTTCTATTTTAGGTTGGAGAAACGACTAATTTTTTATAGGATAATGATAGATGGTAAATAGTCCTTCAAAATTTCGAAATCTTTCAGAAAATTAAAGTCCTTTTCACACATACTATATGGTATCAATATCAGCAAAAGCTTCGATGTAAATATTCACAAATAACAAATAGCGTTGTTAAATTAACATAATCACATTGCATAATTTCGGGTTGTATGATAACCATTTCTTTTTAAACTATAATAATTGTTCTTATGTTGAATGTAATAAAAGTTTTTTAATAAGAATGCTGAAAGATAAATATTATTTATATATAGGGTAGCATTTACGTCATCAACTAAATTTGATGACTTTTTAGTGTTTCTGGACCGAAATACGAAATATGCCATAGTACTATAAGGTTTGCAATATGAATTTTGCGTTCCACCATCTATATGACCTGGTGCAAAATACCGTAATGATGAACAGTCAAATTCAAATCTTATTTTGTGTTTTTGAACCCAATTAATAATATGTGTTGTACTATATATATATATAAATATATATATATATATATATATATATATATATATATATATATATATATATATAATTCGGTGCAAAAGTCCATTTTAATGAATCAAAAGATTCATTATCATTTTAAGTCCTTAAGATAAGCTATAAAAATGTTTGTACTGCAAGGGATCTTCCAAATCAATATCATAATAAAAAATTCTTCTTAAACTATAATTATTTTGTGTTGAAAATGTTTAAATATCGCTATCGATGGATTAGTAAATATTATTATAATAATATTTGAGACACTATTGAATACCAATTTTACTTCAAGACTTGAAATTCTGAATAAACTAAAAGTATGGTAATTTAATTTTAATTAGATACCTATATAATATTAAGGAAACAATTTTGAAAACATTCTAGTCACCCCAAAACTAATAATAATTTAACCATCACGATCCCATCAGTAAAAATGCTCCGTCTAGAGTACATGTCGACGTAATATCCTGTTTATTTAACGCTATCCCCTAATGTAACCTCCACAGTTACAAGACACGAGCAACATAGTTAGTCAGAACACAATATACCCCATCAGTCTAATTAGAATTGATTAGCTGATCCCAAATGATGTTTGACAAGGTTTAACGAAGGCATGCAACACGAGACAAACCCCCCGCTAAATGGGAAAAGTGTCTTGGAGGGGTGAGCGTTAACGAAAGGGTTCGAATGAGACGCTGCTGCATAATAAGCAAGTCGTTTTCGTCGACGAAGTTATCTGTTGATAGTCGACGTTTAGGATTTCACTTTTTATGACTTGTGTTAGTAGGTCTTGTCTTTTAAATTACATATTTTGTGCGGTATACATGTTCTTGTTTAGAAGCACAATTTTTATTAATTTTTTCGAGCGTAGCATATAATATTACGACCCATTATCTCCTAAAATGAATATTAGTTCAATAGATCGTAGACATTGTTCATAGACGATAATTGTTCGTTGTCATTGATAAAATGAAGTCTTTCTCAGACAGGTCATATGCCATCAATTTTAAAAAGAGATTCGATGTAGATATTCTCGTGTATCAAATAGCATTGCCAGTTAAGAAAACTATATGCACAATTTTTGCTAATATGATAACCATTTCTTTTTAAACGATACTCATTTTTTATATCATATACTGCATTGAAATGAATAATAACATACATAGTAACGTTCCATTCTTTAATAAAGGAGCTTTAACGTCTTCTGAAGCTTTAGTAGCTCATATTTTCAACCATATTATTCAATTATATATTATTACAAACACTTGCTTAAAAATTTACAATTTTTTGTCTATTTCAATATTGTTTTAGTATATATATATGCTTTGGTACAAAAATCCTTATATCTAATTTAAATATCATATTTTTCTTTCATTTCTGAATCAAATTATGATATAGTGCTAATAGATTTGTAAATCAATTGTGTTTCCTGCATATATATATATATATATATATATATATATATATATATATATATATATATATATATATATATATATATAAATATTGATGAATCTAAAAATGCATTATTGTTCTTAGGCCAATTATTAAATTTCAGCATTAGTACTCTTATACTGCTAGAGAATTTGCAGTATACATACCGTATAAATATGATTTGGTGTAAAAGTTCATATTAGTGAATCCAAATATTCATAGTGTTTTCTGGTATGTATAAAATATCGTAAAAAAAGCTCAGCTAGGTAATTTTCTAAATTGATAGATAATTTGCAATAACAATAGTGTGTGTTATGTATATTATTTATGTATTATGTAAACATCCATTGTTAATTATTGTTTCTTAGCTTAGGTGTAAAATTTGCCATAGTATTAGATAACTTACAATATCAGTAGTTTATATTTCAGCATGTATAAAAATGTTTTGCTAATGTCCAATTATTTTTTGAAAAAATAAACATGAAACACGATATGTTTTACAAAATAACTTTCCATTAATTTCAGAGTAATAAATGAAGTTGTATTTAAAAAAAAATGTTTTCGTCGTGAGACCAGAAACTTTTAGAATGACCGGTAAATAAAATAGTACAAACTATAGCTCGTTTAGAATTCTAATCGTTAAAACATGATACGAAACCAGTAGCTACGGTTTGATTGATTGGGCCTGATATATCAAATTGATTGAAACACTCTCAGTTCGCCGATCGCTTCCCCCTTCTTCTCAATAAAATAGTCTGGTCGCATATAAGCTCATACAACGGTGGAGACCATCTGGATGGCGCAACAGTTGGCTTATACGTTGTACGACGTCTTTTTCCGTGGTTGCTTATATGACTGCGAGATAATCAAGCGATGGAGCCAAATGAGCTGCTCGGCAATAAGCAATTTGTTTTGTTGCATTGTGATAACAGTCGATTCTTCTCCGTGCCGTTATGGCTTTTGGCTTGAGTGCGCTTAAGGAATGACGTGATTTATTCCTTGTTTGTGGTATATAGAAGGCATATTATTAATCATTATGCAAATAGGCATACTGAGTATGAAAATTTAAAGAAATTAACAATTTGTTTACTAATTTACAATCTTCTGTATATTATATATACTCGGCTTAGGATTAATGTTATATATCAAACACATTATTGATATTGTATTGAACAGATTATCCAAAGAAGTTTTAGTAACTTATATTTTTACAGTTATTCCCTTTACTCTGTTTTATAAGGCTAACTTAATAAATTGTGGTCGAATTTCGATCACAAGGCGATCATTAGTTCTATTTATCGATTATAAACAACATATAAAAATAAATGGGTATAATAAATAATAGACGTATGTTATAATGCGCGAATTGTAATATTTTAATATTGTTATATGTTATATTGTAATTTAAAGACCAATTTGTATTAGGGAAAGAATGCCATTGTTGAACGGAGAGCATAAAAAGATGAGGATTTAGATCCATACTAATATAAACTAGATCCCTATGCCTAGATGTCACACTCATCCTATCACTAAGTAAAGTACGAACACACGTATCATGCTCTCCGTTCAACAATGACATTTTATCCCTAATATAAATTGGTCTTTAAATTACAATAAAGGTTTTTGTTGTTTTAGACCTTTCACATTTCACAACTTCATAAAAGAATATAAGTTGACGTTGGCTTGGCAATCGTTCCTCAATTACTCGAAGCTTTTCTTGATGTAGTTAAGTAGAATTCGGGCAAAAATGCCGCAGCTGAAGCTGAAAGGTCACAAGGGTTTTCTGAAGATACTCAAAACCACTAACCATAAATTAGTACAATTAGAAAACATACATGCATTGAAGAATATTCAAGATGTAAGGCTACTAGGGATGGAAAGAAATGGGTGTAAACTAGCAGTTTATTGGAATGTATACAGAAGCTCAGAAGTTCAGAACGAACAGTCACCAAAGGTGGATTGCAGTATTTCTGCTTTTCATTACTCGTAGGCTATTGGAATTTGGGGTTGCTAAACTTGGGAAACCATTCGATACAGGATCTACCATGGATATTTTGGTAGAAATAGTGCCATTTCGAATATCATCAAAGGCAAACTATATGCCGTCCAAACGGTACAACCACAGCCTTCACTCCTTTAGTCAATTTTGTAGGAGGGAGATATTATGTTATGCTTTGTTTCACTTTCCAGTACTTTATATACAATATCCAATTTCTAAACAATTTTAATGAACATAACCATAATATAAATAGTTTCTCAACATACTAAACTATCGCATTTGAATAAAAGGGAAATTGGCTAAGAAAAGTTTGATTATTTTTCCACTAACCTAAAAAACGCCGTTTCATTTTTTTATTTTGTCTGCAAATAAACTGTATACGGAGAGAAAAAGACATTGCAACGTAGGAATGATGAGCGACGACTCATCATCAGGCATGTCAGCATTTATTTGCCTAATACCCTCGCAGATCCTGTGGGAAATCACGGAGCGGTCGGGAAGTAAGGGCCGTTTTCATTTTCGGCCAATTAAATTTTCCCGGGCCGACAAAATTTCGACCCGATTATCCTGTCGGCAACAGTCGATGAAATCCGAATTACTGCCGATTAGTTAATTGCCGCGTGAAAGATTATTACGGTTACTAAATATTGTAAGGAGTACCTTGGCGAATTCAAGCCTCTAGTCCAATATAGGTTGTACGTCTTAGAAGGCTATGCATTATTAAGACTTATTCCTTGGAGAAACTATCTAAACTAGTTTAAAAATTGTTTCAGAATTCATTAAATAATAAAGTTTGTGTTGACATTTCAAATTTTATAAACTTTAGCGATATATTTTACAAGTCATAGCATATAATATCAACAATATAGCACCATAAGTTGTCTAGGGAGCACTAATCACCATAAAGTACTAAATAGCGATATTGTGAACCAAAACAATGCTCTTGTACAGTCTTTTTAGTATTTATGAAGTAAATTTTTATATTTTAGTTATATTAAAATGTACTTTCTGCTTCTGAGAGCTAATTTAATAAAAATTATTTTATTAGAATGTGCTTTTATCAGTTTGGCTTACAAACACTGAACATTCACTCAACTATAGACCGGATAGATAAGGATATAATTAGAAGATCATATGAAGAAAGAACCTATTATTCTGCCGTTTATCTAGATGTGGTGCAGGCTTTTGATAAGGGAGGGGGTTATATAAAAAAGATCTTACCCAGACAAAGAATGTATTGGTTGTTTCACAGAAACTATACCTTGTCAGAGTGTAATAGACTGCTTAAATCCCTAAACTTGTAAACACGTATGTCTTTCAGATATTGGGTTGTGCCAAGAAGAACAATCTGGACATAATTTACTGGTCTCAAAAAAAAATCAGTGAGGAATTTTATTGATGCTACTATATTCTGACTTAGAAACTAGTACAAACATGAAAGCAAAGAAATAAATATTAGTTTAGTCAAAAATATATAAACTGTCACGAAAAAGTAAGTCGTACATACTACTTTATATAAGGTGGGGAAAAAGCCCCGCTACCATTTTGATTTGACACTAAGGTGGAACAAAAGTCCCGCTACCATTTTGATTGTGCACCATCTTGGTTATGTGATGTTTAATTCAGTTTCGCTTTAACTATTGTATTGTGTAGACATCGAAATTTTATTATGGATAAATATACACCACAAGAATGAGCAGAAATAGTGATAATATGTATTGAAAATAATCGTTCTATTATTGCAACGTTAATGGTAGCGGGGCTTTTGCCCCACGTTGTACTTATATATTTTCTAATTGGCATTTTTATTTTTAATTAATTCATTTTATTTTTAATTTGTATCTCTGATCACAGCTATACAATTTTCAAGAGAATTGTCAATATCAATCAGCGGTTTCAAAATAGTACTAATTATTGCTGCTAATTCCCAGTAATATCTATAGTGATTTGGATATTTGGCATAACATTAACCAAGCTATTAAAAAAAATGACCCAGAGTCACGAATTTCTTCACCAGGTCAATATTGAGCCAGACAGACTTGTCTGAATATACTAATAGTTCATTTGTAGTAATTTAAAAGTACATGATTTTATTAATTGAATAAGTTTTACTTAAGTTGTTATTCTATATATCCCGTATTATTTATATAAGGTTTTCAATGAAATAGTGAAACAGGCTTTAGATAATAAGTTTTTAACCATTTCTTCTAATTATAAAAGCACATATATATCATTATGATCATTTGGCACTTTAGCATTGCGTTTTCCTTGGCCTTTTTCTCATATAGAAGACCTAACAAGAACCTAACTGAATCAAGTCCCACGATTATGCAGATTACCTTTATGATAAATCACATAATATAGCATAATATGTCCATGCCATTCAATGAAGCCAAAAGAAACAGTTAAAAACATTAAAAAGCTTTGGCATAAACCAAGAGTTAAAACATAATTGACCTACAACTATAAAAGAATGATGAGAAAAGAATTAAGTATATTTTTAATGAAATTGTGTCGAAGTAGTATATCCCGATTATTAATTATTATCTCTCTAATATTTATTCTCCGGACCCCTCCCATTCCTTTTACTTTTGTTAAGGAACCTAACCAAACAAACTCAACGAAAAATTACAGCGCTCGCCCGTAGTACAATGGAGAAGCGGGGCAAAAATACTGTCTGTAAAACCAAACAAATCCGGGTGGCGATTTTCCGGTAAACATAGCCGCGCATTTTGTCAGTTTTCCACCTGAGACTGGAGATTTCTACCTAACAGTATAAAATTGCGTTTCCGTCAACAACTTCAGACGGCCGATGACGACAGAAAGGGCCGGAGAAAACAAATACCGGTCAGAACAATGCGATGAACAGGCAGGGATTTGAAGCCATTAATCGATAAGGGGATATCGTCCTTTTGGCGTAACGATAAACGGTAACGTAATCATTATTTGTTTAAAATTCGTTTTTGACGAAATTGAAAATATTGATTCAGCCAGACCAACCACCTACTGATGATGTACACAAAGACGTTAATATCCAACTATAGTGTAATCAAAATAACTGTGAATTTACATCATCAATATGTTTAATGTATTGCCTAACGCAGTTTCCAAATTCATTTTAGCATCAGGCCATATTTTCCTACTTATTTCTTTCTAGTTAAAAAAAAGGCACAATGCTGTTTGATACGTTCGAACATGTAACAAAATGCCAAATGTACACAAAATTCTTCAATACATTAATGATAATAGGTTATAAGTTGTCAAATGTTGTTTTAACGCTTTGCTTGTTTTGCTAATTTACAAATCGCTGCTTACTATTACTCCTGCTGAAAATTCCGAAGCCAGACAGAACAGATTGCGTCGCTAATGTTACTTCGAACACGTACGAGATAATAGAGGTCCCCTTCTGCCGGTAAAATATGTTAATAACAATTGATTAGGTTTTATTAGTCATAACATTTATTAATATTTGATTTCAGATATATTGTTGATGATTCTGGAAACAAGAATGTTTAATAATACTGTAAATAAGAATGTTTAATAATACCGGTTCGGTTTGGATTAGACAGATTGAATAAGAAATTTACCATTCTAATGAATTAGATCCCAAAACAATATTAAAAAATAGATTATAATTTTAGTACGCTTAAATCTAAACAATTTTCTTAAGTATAAATAAACGTAATTACGTCGCAACAGTACTTATGAAACGTAGTTTAGTTCTTTAACAGAACAAACGTTTCGTATATAACCATAAAAGCTCAGGTGGTCTTTGTGCCGTACATACACACACAATAGATTTTCCAACTCAAAATTAAGCCCCGCAAAACCGGCGGCAACTTCGTGTGTCCGAAAATTTGGGATCTATCGTAAAATAATCCCGCCGTCCCCGACCTCCCCTACCCCCAAATTGTCTATGGAGGATTTACTTAATTTCCTAGTACATTGCTGGGTCATCGGCGTAGAACAAAAAGATACCCTTCATGTTTGCTCATTTAACATTCGGACGGCCATAGTTTTAAGAGGACACCGTCTGGGATAAAGCGGGAGATGGGGGCCGTATAGTAAGTAAAATAAAGGGGTTGGATTTTAGGGGCCGTACGTTTTGATATGTCCGGTTTGGAGACAGTTTTTTACTTTAAAAGTAAGGTTTTCCTTTCGGGATATAAATGAAGACCTATTATATTTTAGACTGTGTTACTTTAGCTATTATAACTCACTATTTAAGAACTGGCGTTAATAAACTAAATCGTTTCTTATCGTAAAGGTATTCCATTTTAATATTTAATTACCTGATATAAAGATATAGGTGAAAATAGCTTTTATCTCTTAAACATCTGTCAATCGTAAAAAAAAACAATTTCACCAACTTATTTAGCGTCAATATTTATAAAAAAAACTCGAAGTTGTTAATAATATATCAGATATTAAACCACACCTACCAGAAATTGTCTAAAAATGGCTAAAATTCTAAATGTTTCCGGAATATTTATATATGGAATATATGTGAAAAGTTATTCGATCTTAGACTGAACTTCTCAGTATGTCACTCTCTCAATTTGTCAAAAAAAATTACGTAAAAACGGTGATAGAATTAATTTTTGTATATTGTTTACGCTTCTTACAAATTCGATATTAAAATATTTAAAACTTTTCTTTTACTTATATCACATCATTCATATTTCATATAATATTTGTTCAGCCCCTTCGAATTAGAAATCGAAAGGGCTGAATGTACTTACCTTGAGCCATTTTTCTGAGATGTAGCTGCTAGATGGTTTGCTGAACCCTATTAATCGCTCAAATAAGATTAAACATGCAAATCAGAGTTGTGTTATGTTAAGTATGTATGAGTACGTTAATTGGCTTTTATTATCCAATAATTATGCAGTAGTTGCATGATGCTCTATATATATATATATATATATATATATATATATATATATATATATATATATATATATATATATAAGAAGACGAATATATCATATGGAAGTATGAATGAAAAAAGCGCATAGTTTGGCAACGAAGTTTCAGTCTAAAAAGTGGACCGTAATGCTCTCCGATATTTGCATAATACCGGTTTCGCCTAAAGTGGAGACTCGTGTAAAAACGACCACATTTTCTACCATCCACCGTTTCCCCTTTCTTCGCCGTATTATATACGTCGGACGGAAGCCGTCCTTAAAAAATTATTTTGCATAGTAAAGAATAGAGCGGATCTGGATTGTATTAAAATGCAATTATTAAAATTTTCGTTGAATAGGGCCAGTGTGGAGTGAGGGGAGAGGAGAAGTATGCGCCCCATAAAGGGGGGAATGGCCTGAAGATGACTGTAAGAAGATATTATGACATATAATAAATGGTAGTTTCATACCACATTATCGTTAAATGAAAAAGTTTCAGTTCAATCTGAAACCTCATCATTTTTCGCTTAGATATACTCAAGTATAATTACGATTTTCGGCTACTTTGGTATTGTTGGACTTTCTTGAAAATTGACGCTTCACAAGTTGGTAAAATGAATATCCACAATCTGCAGAAGTTTTAGATATAACTGATATAATGTCATTTTAATCAAAAATAGTTTAAACTTTATTTAAACTTGTATCTTAAAGTGTTAACGTGTTAAAATGTTAACAATATGCAAAAACTGATCCTATTACAGGTTTTTACTCTGTTTGCTTGATGAACTTTGCTTAAGAACATTTTAATGAAATCCCAGAGCAAATATTTTTTCACATATTTTCCAAATATATACCCAGGAAAAATTGAGATTTTTGACCATTTTATCACTTTTCTTCATAATTTTGGTTTAACATCAGATATGTTATCGAGTCTTGTGTAAAAATTTACGCCAAATAATTCAATGAAATTGTTTTTTGACAATAGGTAGTAGTTTCAAAGTTAGCTAATATAATGTGATTTTAGACAAAACATTTTTAAACTTTTTTTCACTTGAACCTTAAAAGCAGTTAACCATATGCAAAATCTGTCTTTTTATCCTTTTCCACGCCATTTTACAGATCAAAATCATAAAGTAGAACCTGCTTCTGACATACAAATGACTAGGTCGCACGATAACTTAACTATAGTAAATTTTATCTTCAAACGACACGCGGCAAGATCTCCTAATGTCTGGCTGAATCATATATATATATATATATATATATATATATATATATATATATATATATATATATATATAGAGAGAGAGAGAGAGAGAGAGAGAAATAGTGAGAAAGAGAATAGCGATAGTTATTCAACTGCAGCTTAATCACTAAGTACAAGAAAATCGGTGTTTCATATATATCATTAAATTATGTCCAATATAATTTTACAAAAAATGTTTCTGTTTTATATATATATATATATATATATATATATATATATATAGAGAGAGAGAGAGAGAGAGAGAAATAGTGAGAAAGAGAATAGCGATAGTTATTCAACTGCAGCTTAATCACTAAGTACAAGAAAATCGGTGTTTCATATATCATTAAATTATGTCCAATACAATTTTACAAAAAATGTTTCTGTTTTATATATATATATATATATATATATATATATATAATTATTTCTGTCCAGCTATATGGAATCAACCTTTTTTGCAACATCATTATTTTTTTGTCGTGATGTTAAAAAAATTTAAATTCATCTAATATGTACAAGAAAATTCATAGAAACATCAATCAACGAATATAAGAGACCTAATTACAATTTAAAATGATATCGGCGTTCTATTTATCCGAGTTAATGCCGCGAAATCTATGCAAAACCTCCCCCTCAGTGGGAGACGCGGAAGAACGAATGGAACTGGAAAAAATCTATCAAGGCCCTTTTTAACATAACTTCCTTCCCGTGAAAGCTTGAAGCTCAGTAAATTTCCAGCAAAGTAACGTCTTCGCGCCACAGAAAGACTTACAAACAGTCCTGCAGGCATTCAGCCGGCAAATTTATTACGTTAGGTGGTGACAAGGGCTAAAGTACGGCGAAAGACGTATCGCGATAACGAAAAATAAAATGACCGTCTAGCATTATACCGAGGAAAATATATATGGCGGCAGGTCTATTTACGTAGAATAGATTTTTCCGCGCCATCACTTCCCCAGAATTTGTTCTGTTTTAGTATAACGGCGTTTCAGAGGGTGTACTTCACTCTAAGAATTTAAATATTAGGTTTTTTGGTTGTTCCCTTGTTCTTCTTTCATTTCTTCTGGAAAATACTGGAACTGCATACATAGTAATAGTCTAATAGTACCCAAGGAAAATATATTTATTTTTATACTTATGGGGAGATTGATAATTGATTTAAGAAAATAAAATTATTATGTAAAGTGATGTAAATAACGTTTTATTTCGTCTGAATTTTTTTCGCTAGACTTTATTTTAGATAATAATGCAAAATTATTACGATATTACTAAATATATTTTAGAAGTGATTCCTTAATTATCTTTTAAAAGTGATACATTCATTATAAAACCCTTATAATTCTTTCATACCTTTAGTATAGAAAACGATATGTTTTTCGCATCAGAGGAGGCTTGAAATACACAAAATTCTTTTGTTATTCATGCAAAATCGCTGATTATTATTACACTGATTAAAAATTTTGGAGTAGAGGCTCCCTCTTGCCAGTAAAATGTGTTAGAATGGTAAACATTTTTATTGTTAATATTAAGTTGCGTTTTTGATTAAAAATATCATTCACATGTTACAACTGCATAGAATATTCGTATGGACATCGTCACTAAAAGATATGAAAATATGAAAGCGGGTGACGACTCAAGATCAACTTAATGTTGTCCCTATCTGAGATCAAACATATGAAATGTATGAACATTATGAATGTTTTATTCAATATAAATATAATTTAATAAATTATTTTAGCAGAAACCGTTAGTCTGGAAAGTATCCGCAGAAAACTTAGGGATATTAATTAAACTCAGGCAGGCCTTTGAGGAATGTAAACAATATAAATGGTATAAATTTAACCCACGAAGAGATCCAATATAAATTCGAGACATATATTCCTGCAATAAAAAAGCATATAGTAAAATCAAGGAGGTCTTATTATTTCCTCTTCTGTATTAAGATAAGACATGGATATTTCAGAATGGGCCACTAAGTCGCTCATGGCAATATGATAATAAAAAGGGTGTTAAGATAAGAAACGTTGATGGGAAAAGGTAAATAAAAAAGAATACTAACTGTTTTGCAGATCTGGCGAATGCATTATGGAAAATGCAGTAATTAAATATAATTTTGTCAACAAACATTTATGCAGGTAGTAACAGAACAAATTAAGCAGAAATACAGGGACATCCAACTAACTTTACAAGGAAACAATGTAGCAAAGGAAACAATAACTAAGCGTTAAACATAAATATGCTCTCTAATGAAGAGAAAATATATTATCTGAATATAAAATTGTTAGTTTTGTAGAGTACGATTCCAGAAGATAATAATACCTCATACGTTGTGTGGAAAAGATATCTATGTAAATATAATGGAACGGAACCCTAACCTATAAAGCAATTATGAGTGTATGATTAATTTTAGTTTAAGTTTTTCGATAATATTGGCATTAGATTCACTATAAAGTTAAGAAGAATTTGTTTAATAACATTTTTAGTTCATTGTTTTATATAGATTAGAATTTTGTTATGTCAGAGTCAAAACGAACTAAAACACGGAGTTAAGTTTAGATGACGTAAGTTCACTGTTTTATTGAACGAACTGTAACCTATTAATGTCAATCTGTAAATACATCAGCCAACTATGCATGAACGGCTGCGAAGAATGCGATCCCGCTAGTTCTATTACCCGCCCCATCCACGCCACTGCCTCTCTAAGAGCTGCCAGCTACGGGAGGATGTTCCTCTGACTTGGCCGAACATATTCAGATTAAGAATTTCCGGTTCTTATGCGCGACAAAGGCGTCGCCTAACAATCCGGGCACAATGAAAGGCGCCGACGACGCTGTCGTCTCGACGGCGTACGCCGGTGACGTGAAAGGAAGCTGGCGTCGCGCTACCTTAATGACAAATGGGAACCAAGAAACAATAGACTGTCTTAGGGTTGCTTAACGAAAATGAATTGCTGGGAGCGAGAGGAAAAACGACGCCGGCAGGGCGACGGAGGAAGACGGAGAAAAAAAGGAACGTCGCATAGACGACTAGATTCCGAAGGGCGATCGATGGCCCGACAGATTAATTTGGGGAAACGCTTTTTATGATGTTTTCTTTTGTTTCTTTTTGCCCTCGGTCGCGGACAGATCGATTATGGCTTTCGTGTTACGTCTTTTGTATCTTCGGTTACACGAAAATGTAGTTATTTTTGCCTTATAACAAGATATGTTTCAAAAATAGTTCTGCCATAAAACAACGGCGCTAGTAATTGTGCTAGTATTGTTTAGTGTTGGGAACTATCGACTGAAATCGACTATCGACTATCGTTTAGTAATTGACTACTTTGTACTATCGACTGTTTCAGTCGCTATTTTTTGTTCGACTGATTTTACTTTACTTGTAACTGTTTCAGTCAACTGTTTCCCGTCGCCTATTTTCGGCCCGACTGATTTTGCTGCTATTTACTACTGACCGTTCCACTCGTGTACTTTTAGTTAATTATTTTTGGTTCTACTAGTTTCATTCGACTGATTTTTTTCTACTCACCTTGACAAAAATGTACCCAATTTATGCTTACATAGATTTATATATAATATATGTAGTTTTATGATATTTTTGGTAGTTTGCTTGTAAATATTAATATATTATATATTAATATTAAAGCATTTTGGTACGATATTTTTCAATATTCTTAACATAATAGGGTAAAAAATTAAAATTAGGAATGATATATACTAAATTATTTTGACTGTTTTTATAGCAATAATAGGTAATATTTTGATTACTCTCTCGATTTTTTTTTAAATATTTCCTTTCAATAATAAATAAAGCGTTTATATTATTTCATTAAGATCATTTTTAATTATGTCATATGATTAGGTACATGTTTTATTTTTATAGAGTATTCATGGTTATTGTACATCTTTAGTTTTTAGGTTTAGTTTAATTTCTATTGTATTGTCTATATTTATTATAGTATATTATTTACAAATATCAATTAACACATAAAAATACAATAAAAACTTGCAACTCCTTTTTCCAATTCCTTTTTCTTCAGAACATTCAAATATTAAAGTAATTCTACTTTATCTAAACGCAGTATTCCTTATGTCAGCCATACTGGAAAATGGCGTTCAAAATATATAAACACTAAAACGTACCATAGAAACGAAGTGAGCCAATCAGATCCCAAGTAATAAGTTAAAAGTAGCGAAATCTAACTATTGAACGTCGCGAAATATTTCCCCAAAATTTTCTATAAAGTAAATCTCTATTTCTCTAGGATTATAATTTCATTATTTTTAACCGACTTTTGTGTCTATAAAAATCAAAGGATAAGTACTGTTCCGTACAATTATACTTCTGCTATGTTTTGTCTATGAAATTACATTATATTAAATGTTCGACACATTTACCTGGAATTTTTAACTTAACAGGAAAGGAAAGGTGTCAGAAGCCTTTCTTTTAGTCTCCAAATTGAAAATGTAGAGTGATACAAACGTTGCTAGTTCACTCCATATACACCCAAAGAGAAATAGCAGCTGTTGCTGAAGTTTCACGAACTCCAGTCGTCATTCGAACTAAAATTAAAATTGATAATTAAAAGCCTCAATAGCCAAATCGTCCCAATCATATTAGCAAATGTGGTAGAGAAAGAATCACCACAATTCGAACCGATTGAAAAATTAGAGTCATCTGCCTCGAAAATCGTAAGAAAAGCATTTTTCATTTGACTACGACAACTAACGACGAATGTATAAGCATTTCGAGTACTGGAAACCCCGTTACTACTCAAGATCGCGGAACTTCTTGCAGCAAATGGTGACATCACTAAATAATGAAATTTCTTCTATTATTTTTAATAATACTTCAATTACTAAAGCAAAGTTTATATATTCTTTAAGGTCTCTATGATTCTGTTTTTTACATTTTTCTATGATTCCAGTAGATTACAGATACAAATAAAAAATGTATCGGAGGCCCCAGCTGATTATTTATTACAGAAATCCAATTAAACTAGAATATTAAATAACCCCAATTTTGTCCCTAACAATTTGACTACCGACTGTATAGTAAGGACTGATAACTATAATACACGACACGGTTACACGATAATGGAGCCTTTTATATAGAGAATATTTTTGCTTCATAACAAGATATGTTTCAAAAATAGTTCTACCATAAAACAACGGCTCTAGCAATCAAACCAGTAATTTTCTCCGTTTCATTACTTACTCTACCGGATAGGATTACCGAGGAAGATGCGTGGAATAATGGATGCAACGAAAGTTCGACAGCGTTATCGACGCCCCCTGGAGGCGAGAATCAAACCCGCGCGATTCCGTATTTGTTTTTAATTAAATCAAATAGATTGGAAATGATACGGTCGTAGATTTGTTTGTGGATAATTTACAGATCGTGCAAGAGAACCAACAGCAAATGTTATGATAGTGTCGATATAATAAATTCAATCAATTGTTATAAAAATATATCTACCATTTTCTCTAGTAATGAAATCATAGAGAAAAATAAACAGTGAGAAATCACGAAGAGAACTATATCCGTTGCCGTCTAACCACAATCCCGCCCGTCAGTCTTATCTTAGTCTCTACTGTAATAATATTTGTGAATTAATACTGTTTTTTTCTAAGAAATGCACCTCACTATACAATACTACACTACACAGGTCCTATTCTTGTGTTAACCAAGAGTTTTAGTGCTTCGATAATGACATGAGAATGGTGTTTCTCCTTATGTCTCCTTGCAATTCTCTTGATTTCCTGAGTGACAGTCGGTATCTGAAGGTCTCAATGTAAGTAATTAGTCCTGTAGTATCTAGGTGCTTCTACAACACTTCTCAGCACTTTGTTCTGGAAAACTATTAATTAAGTTACTTACAGCAAAATTTGGAACAAGATACACTTCGAGATACTGACCGTTGCTTCTAAATTGAATGCTAGTGTTATTTCTAGTTATTGGTGCTTATGTAATCTGATTATTATTGGTGAACAATACATACGTAGTACGAAGAAGTTGGTTCTTCCTAATAAATCATGTATTTCTACTGATATTTGTTTAGTGAAGCCATACTATTGCTCGCTTGACTCGTATCAGTCACATTTATGTAATGTTCATTACGTAAATGTGTAATTTTTGGATTTTTCAAAAACGAAAGAGCCAATAATGAGCGATTTGTGGTCATATTTCAAATTCGTTGTACTACCACAATCCCACTTCTGCTTCTGTACGTATATCATTAAGATAAAAATGGGTTTCAAATCATTTGAAATCTGCTAACACATTCACTTGTTTGGTTTACAAAGTTCGGGAGCTTTAATTCTTGCCCCTGTTTGTAGATGTGCAAATGTATATAAATGCACCTTTGTCTTGTGTAAAATGATCGCACTAACATCGCTAGAGAGTCAACTTTCAATCAAATGCAATGTAAGAGAAACAGCCCACGTCTTAGATATCCTTCTATTTTTCTTCCTTATGCAAATATCCATTTTATCGAGAGTCATGCATCTGTAGTTTCAATATTCAACTCAGTTCGTTGTAGTGCTTCAGTGATAATTAAAAATTAAAAAAGAAAATTAAGAATAAAATCGATAGACTCAGAGTGTCAAGACTAAATGGTGTAATGTTATGTTTAACGTCTGTTCTTTCTTGCTTCATATATAACTCTTGCCCACAGTACATAAAAATTTAATCAGATGGAAAATGAAACGGAGAGAATGCAAAACAATAACAAATAAAAACCAAGCGGAAGTCATGGTGATGGAAGAGGCAAAATTCATAAATACCCAAATTATGGATGTAATCAAGGAACTCAGTAATATATTTAAATATCTGGGTATAGAAATCGAAAGATATGGAAGCCAGGATATGTATATGGATACCAGAATTGGAAAAACCACCAAATCTTAAATAAAATTGTACCAGTCATTTTATAGAGCAACCATTGGGTTGCGAGAAGTAGGTATTTTTAGAATAGTAGGAGGTATAAAAAATATAAGCAGAATGAGAAGTGAATAAATACGTAATGCCCTTAATATTGAGCCAGTGAAATTGTATGTGCAAAGAGTTAGATAAAACATATTACAGAAGAGAGGAAAACCCATGACGGTAACAAGAAGACTGACAACAAAGAGCAAAATAATTGACGGAATTGGTACATGGAGCAAGCGAGAATAGACTTAGTGTTAAAACCCGATAGCTCTTAAAATATTCGCAGATTTTACTAGAACCTAGAAAGACTAAAGAACTGAATGAGATGAATTTGGCAGTTCGAGAGAGAGGCTTGAATGGAATTTTTGATGAGAAGCCATTAAGAAATTTTAAGTTACTTGTCTGAAAATATAAGATCTTGAAACGGATAGTTACGCATTTAAATCAATGTACTTAAATAATAATCCTTGTTGATAATTTGGCTCAGTAAAATGAATATGTAAAGAACAAATACATTATTTTTAGATCTTACTCTATTTACTCGCAGTAGTACATAATTTGATTAGTACATGCTGTAAAAGGAGAGAAATAATAATAAAAAAGCAAACCAATAGCATACAGAAACCCGTGCTAATTCATTAAGTGAACCCTCGTTATCACAACAAGGACACTAAACGTTCCATAGGTTTTGAGAACAGACGAGAAAAGAGGGCCCATATAGTATTTCAACAAGACGAAGAATAAGAGCAAAGTATGAGATAATTGAAAAATAGCCCCCTAAATTCCGGACACTCTCGGACACCGGCAACCAACTCTCATTCTATTTAAGAGTCCCCCCACAAGTGATTAGGACAATCCGTTTCATTTTACCGACTAATATTTACCAATTTGGCGGACGCAGACGGAAGAGGCAACGGCAGCGGAAAAATAAAACGCATATATATCCATCCGGGGACATTTATCACCTTCCGGTTACGTCCTCGAGTACTTAAAGAGCCAGAGAAAAGAACGTACAACATGCATTAGGCGAGACGTTGGCCAAGAGGGATCATTAGAAAATATAGCTTTGTTTATAGAGATTAATGTTGCGTCGAGACGGAGGACGTATCTCGAACTCTGGCGGCTTGAAATTTTTTCTATGTACCGTGAAAGGGGCAGACGGTACGGCGTGGAAGGGATGGCCGGGAATCGTCGTCCCTCCGAGGGACGACATTATCCCGGTTGAGAGGAGAGTTCTTTATCGTCTGACCTTTTCGAGTAGCGAGTTGCTGAAGTATTCTGACGCCCGAGGCGAGCCGGGGGACTTGTTCGCTTTGCGTGGCGACAAACGTATTTGTTTATAGATTTATTAATATTAGGATCGTATGGAATGGAGCGTCCTCAGTAGGGAAATAGTAGAAATATTTATGCTTTCACTTTCTGTTACACCTAACAGTGTGTATATTTTGTCGACGATGTTGTTTTCAATTTTTATCAATCAAAATTTACAGAAAAACTAAAATTTATCGCAATTTATCGCAATCTCCAAATCTGTCCATGTTAATTTTGTGGTGCGGCAAAATAACAAAGACCTAATTAGATCACTTAATGGATGATTACATCACTCGGAATATATTTCGGTTGTATGTTCAATTAGAAACATAATGCTAAACAAAAAGCAGAGCAGATTAGACTGAAAGTCAAGAAACTGTACCGGTTAGTCAGAGGATACTCTGAACTTGACCTAAAATCAAAAAGATTCGTTAATCATTCAATCATAACGCTTATTTGGACCAATGGGTTGCAATTAATAATCCAGTGTATCCAGAACAAGATTTTACAATTCAAATTTTACAAGTCAAATGAATATACGAAGCGATTCAAGATTTCACCTTAAAATATTAAATAAGGTTGCCAAATCACAGCAATGTGGAACACAACAGCTACAGGACAACACGCAAGATATCAGAAGATTGAAGTGAACCAAAGCACTCGAACTTGTTTAGTGTGTAAGCGTATTCTTAATACAGCTTAGATAGTTTAAATTTATTTTAATTTGGCAAATATATACTGATTTATTAATCCCGTACTTGCCTTGCTTATGTATGAATGCACGAAGTGTAACAGAACAGTAATAATATGTTTGTTTTCTCGTGTCTTTTGCGTATACAAGACCATCTCTGGGAAGCGTATGACATGATAGAAACTGAAGTACATACCAAACCAAATCATATACTTAAAATATTCTTTTGAAGGCAGACTGCTTACTTTTTTTAAAGACAATCCGTTATTCCAATACTCCTGAACATATCTCCGAATAACATATGCTAACTTGAAAAACTAATACATTATGTCTTTTTATATGTTTGCCAATAAGAATCCTCTATACACTGGGCAGACATAAAAACAAATTTAGATACGCCTGCATAAATAATAATAAAGAATCTTACCCACATCCGTGCCATCGAATGAACAGCCGAAAAGAACTCGACCTACACATAAACAAATTTACGTTTCCAATTTTCTAATCCAAATATCTCTACGGTCCGCATCCCATTTGATCCTGCACAAAACCGTGCCCCCTCCGCCCCGTGTCGGACTTGCTCGCATCGGCTCGTCATTGAAAATAGACTTTCTACCTGAGATCAGTTCAATTGGTAAACATCAATTACTTCGTGCACACGTCAATGGAAAAGGAACCGATTTTTCGCCGGTCCTCGTTCCTTCCCAAACAGCCAGGCAATATATTTAGGCAAGCTATATTGAAATTCGCCAATAGAGGACGCGCTGTGTTACGCTTGGCGAGGTGTAAAAAGGTAGTAACATGTCTAAAAATAGTTGGCGTTGATAGGGCGCAGTCGTGTTTGTCAAGAATTTAGTTTAAAGGATATATATATATATATATATATATATATATATATATATATATATATATAAGTTCCTCGTCCTCTATTTTCATTTTAATTTTCAGGACAATCCTATTGGTCTATTTTCTGAGCCAACTGCCCTTTAACCAACTTTATCACATACCTACAAATCATCGTGACTAATATGAACTAGTAAACTATCATGTTTAGCATTAAACTCTACCTAAATACCGCTTGTTTCTTTAATAAATCATAACTTTTTCCAGAATTATAGGAAGGAATGGAAGAAAACTTGTCCAAAATCATTTATAGATGAACAGATATTTTAATCCTTGCACATTTTATATATAGACACAATGTAATTGTACTGTTTCAGAGTTTTAGGGAAAAATAAAAGATACATTTAATCAACATTACTTTCTAGACCTTTCAAATTTACAAAAATTTTTTATAGTACTCTATCAAATATAAATCTTTCTAAAAACCGGTGATTATCAGGAAAAGTTTCAAGTTGGTCAAAAATTGCAATTTTTCCTGAGTATATATATGGGAAAATCGTTAAAAATTTCAAGTCAATCTTTGGCTTTCAAACGAGCTAAAACATTAACATTTTATGAATATTGTGATGACAAAACCGAAAATAGTAATATTTTTGATGTAATGCAAATAGTTTTGAGAATATAAACAAAATTGTGTTTAATAAGAAACTAGCGAAAAATAAAAATCATTTGCAATTCTTTAGAGCTAGCAAGCATACTGCAAAAATAACCATGGTAACTTATTAAGCTATTAATTTTACATAAGTACTGGTAAATTTAGGGACCCTACCTTGTTCAGTTTCATATATATAAATAAAGAATAAAAATTTATTTTCCAGAACAATTGATGGACGAGAAAATATATTTATTCCTATTATATAGAACGGTAAAATATACACATAATTTAGTAAAAATATCATATAGAACATTAAATTGTACACGAACCCTGATGTTATCAGTAATATATCGTAAACATATCCAGAATTTTAAAAATCAATAGATGAAAAATAGCCGAAATTATTTATAACTGAACTGTAACATACAGTATAATTATTTCCTAAAACTTTTAGATATATACAGAACATAATTACATTCTTATTAAGCATTAAATTCTACCTAAATACTATCATGTTCACTAATATAACACAGCCTGTGTCATATAAAGATGGTGAAATGAATAACTGGCCATAGCCATTTTTAGCTGAACAGATATTTTGTATTATTATTTTCTAAAACATTTAGATATAGACAAAACATAATTACATATTCTTGTTCATTTTCACTAATATATCATAGACATTTTCGTGGATAATAATATTATTAAAAGAAAAGTTTTCCGAAACTACTTCAGGATGCATAGATATTTTTATAATAATATTGTAAAAGTTTTAGATACAAACAGAATTAAATTATCTCGTTTTGTTAACAAATAAATTCTATATAATTTAATATAATTTAATATAATTTTCACTAATATAACAGGTCAATTGGAAAGTCTCCGGCTTGACACATAGATTGCGCTACTAGAATTGTATCCATGTGCTTTTTACCATCAAAAGATGCGTGTATAAATTTGACAGCTGTCAGATCATTAGTTTGTGAATTATAGAATTTTGAGTGAAGCAACATTTAAAATTTTTAACTTTTACAAAATGATTTTGAATGGCCGTAAATTGAAACTGAATTAAATATCAGACACTCTAAAGATATCAAGTGAACGTGTAACTGAACGTATCATCATTCATTGGGTATGAGAAAGCCCTGTGCAAAGTGGGTGCCGCGCGAACTCACTCTTGACTAAAAACAACGACGAGTTGATGATTCGGAGCAGTGTTTGAAGATGATCAAGCATAATAATCTCGTGTTTTTACCGATATGTGACAATGGATGAAAAATGGCTCCATCATTTCCACACAAATCCAATTGACAGTCACCCGAGTGGCGTTTGTATTTTGGGATGCGCATGGAATAATTTTCATTGGCTACCTTGAAAAAGGACGGATCATCAACAGCGACTATTACATAGCGTTATTTCACCTTTTGAAGGAAGAAATCACCGAAAAATGGCCGCATTTGAAGAAAGAGAAAATGCTGCTTCACCAAGACAATGCACCATGTCACAAGTCAGTGAAAACGATGGCAAAAATCCATGAATTGGGT
Organism: Rhynchophorus ferrugineus; assembly: GCF_030347505.1. Taxonomy (NCBI): domain Eukaryota; kingdom Metazoa; phylum Arthropoda; class Insecta; order Coleoptera; family Curculionidae; genus Rhynchophorus; species Rhynchophorus ferrugineus. The sequence continues at coordinate 17,350,253 of NW_027472587.1, forward strand.
TTCGAATAACTTCCTCATCCACCGTATTCTCCAGATCTGCCCCCCAGCGACTATTTCCTGCTCTCAGATATCTATAGAATGCTCGCTGGGAAGAAATGTTTTTCAAATGAAGAGGTGATCGCCGAAACTGAGGTCTATTTTGAAGCAAATGGCAACTCGTACCACAAAAATGATATCGAAAAGTTGGAGGATCGCTATAATCAGTGTATCACTCTTGAAGGGAATTATGTTGAATAAAAAAAACTAATTTTGCAAAAAAAATATGTTTTACGATGGTAGGCCGGGGACTTTTCAATTGACCTGTTTTTATATACTTTTTTCAGTTATGAAGATGAAAGATGAAAAATTATCAAAAACTATTTAAAGATGCACACATATTTTTATCATTACAGCTCCTAGTTAAGCATTAAATTATACGTAAACGCTATTGTTTTTAGTAGTATGTCATATAGTTTACCGGATATATAAAGATTACCTAAAAATTGCCAAGACCATTTTATCTGAACAGGAAACAGAAACAAACAGATCGGATATTTTCCCAAATATCCGGCGAATTCCGTTCACAACAATACAATCGGGTCCGCCCGCTCGCCATACATCATCTCCTGGCTAATTTCATTCCCTCAACGGTAGATCTCCGCGCAGATTTGGTCTGCGAGCTGGGACGACCGCGATAATAAGTCGCGATATTGCGCTAGAGCCGGTATCGCCTTGCAGTGCCGCCACCTATGGACCCAGATATATATTACAGTTATTGCGCTTAATAATATTATCTAAATGGCGAACTGCTATCATCTGGTAGTACAATGCTGCCAGATTGTCAATTAGGCGGGCGTTGTGTTAGCCATTGTGGTTACTAATTGATAAAGTCGTAGCTGGATGTGATTTATGACGGGGGACTAATAAAACTCATTTTTACGTCATTTATTTTCCGCTCGGTTAGCGTAGCTGGAATATCATTAAAAATTAAGGACGCTGGAGACGGCTATATCTGAAATAAAAGCCATCTTACTGTTAATAATCATCTAAAAATTAATAAATATATATGAAAATAAGCTCGATGATTGGGATAAATTAACAGTGACAGACTGTGATACTGACAGAAATGAAATCGAGTCAATTTAAAAAGGAATGGTTACAGGAGATGAAGATATGTAAATCATATACGATAACATTGTGAAAAAAATCGTGCTCGAAGCCAGAGCAACCTTCATAAACTTTGTTGTTTACGAAGTATTATTAGGTTAATTTTATGTTTACAGATGTATGTTGAGGTTATTTAATAGATTTATTATTTAACAGGGAATATTAGCAGTCGACAATACGAAAATATGTGTATGTTATAGCGTTCAGGCCAAATTTGAAATAAAATATTAGAATAAAACACACAATGTAAATGTCATTCTAATTTGTGAGAATCGTTACAAAACACTATATTGTGAATTATGTAAGACTTGTGTCCATAGGTACGCCTGCAGCTGTCCAGAGTAGACTATAAAGAATATGCTATGTAAGCATGTGCATTTAGTATATATGCTCGAGGGGAAAATGGGCAAATACTCTAGGTAAGAATAAAATGATCAAATCAGGAGAAAAAGAGGAAACTAAAAGACTATTTCAAGAAAAACCTAAACAGGTAGTAGCCGAAGAATCAAATAAGGAGAAGGTAATTGGTAAAGGAATCGACAATATATATAAAGTTTCTAGATCAATCGATCAAGAACCTCAAATCAAGAAGGTCAAAAACATGGAGGTAATGCTACAGAGATTCCAACTACAGTGATTCGAAAGGAAAACGTAAGATGGAAACATGGCAAAACTTTCCAACAACCAAATGTAGGAAGGTAAATATGTTTTAACAAAAGCGCCAAAAAATATTACCTCATTATTTTTCCGACTTTTAGGGGTAAACAACAGCCAAGGCAATTAATGAAAACTTACAAAAAGTGCGCATAGAACTCATAGATGGTGTGGCGAAGATTTAATTGTAAATATAATAAAAATGTATAATACAACATAAACCCGACCACTTGCTGTTGATCAATATTTGTCTATAGTTGTCTCCTACTCCTATTTATACTTTTTTTTAAATATTTTATTTTAGTTGTTTGTGTGTATGTGTCTTATTGGTTCTTTTTTACCAACAAGGGTTTATCTGGACTATACCTACAGTTTAACGTGGGCTCCCAACCATGGTCCTCGGCGTTAAGCCCACCGATTACCGAGTTACTAACTAATAAATTATATCAGAAGATATCCGGTCTTACCCAGCCTGGTTAATGGCGTGTCTGAGATCATTTTCCTTGTCGGATTTTGCGCTATTGCCTAAGGACAATTAGAAATGTTAAACAATCCCAAGCATGAATTTATGACCATGCCCCACTAAGATTCGAACCCGCGACCATCGCAACAGTGGGAGGACCGTCCGTAGGAAAGCCACTAAAAAATTATATAAGACTTTACTAGAACTGGATTTAAAATATTTTTAACATCAGAAATATATTTGATATATTATATTATTTAAAGTAATATATATTCGTATATTAAAACATATCAAAATATATGCAAAGTACCTCAAACATTAATGGTCACTAACCTTTCAAATTGCCTTTAATTAAATTAAATTTTCCATTAAGTTTTGGTATTCAATAAAGTATTAATAAATTTAAATTATTACACCGCTGAACATTATAACAAGAGTATCAAGAAAAAAGATATCTTTCTGAACGGTAATAACAATTTCAGAGCATTAAATATATACATATATGATCTTTCTTCACATTTATGTTATAAATATAAATATCGAGTAATAAATGAAGTATACGTTTGCATATTAAGACAGAGGATATATGAATAAAACAAACAATAGGGAATAATGAAAGGTAAGAGAAAATCTTAAAAAACACTGCCAAGTTCAGGTACAATGAAACCAGAGCCTATAGTATTTTATACATTTCGTGTGGCCAATCTGAGAGCTATTCCTGGTTGCTTGATTTGGGCGTACTTCGTTTTATTGGAGTTTACTAATTTGTAAAGGTTATTTCACAAAAATTGTAGGTCTAAGAAATCTTCCTATATATGATCTTTCATCGTGCCTATTTCACACCTACGGATGCCCCTGTTTTCCTAAAAAAAACAGCAAATATTGTTGCTAAGCCGAATAACATATAGACAGTATTAACAGGTAGTTTAGACGAACAGAACTTGGCTACAACTTTATATCCAAGATATCACATTCTGTGTCTGCCTTTTCTATGATCCTAACCATATACATCTTCCTTCGTAGTCAACCAATAATACACAAGAGTTTTTTGACGGAGTCTTAAAACTAGAACTGGAACAAACGTCAACCTGATTTTTTTCCGCTTCTTTCGGTCGGGATCTCCGAACGCCGTACGCCAGAAGCTCCGGAAGGGCACGGAAAAAACCTTCGATTAGGGAAATGAATCATTCCCGGACCGGTGATGGTCCCGCTGCAAAAACACCGACTGCCAAAATAAAGAATAAGCAAGTCAGCATCAGATAAATGGGGGAGACCAGCCGAACGTTCGTTATTTTGATGGGGTTGACAGTTTACAGGTAAAAACAGATAATGAATCATGGGCTCAGCGGATCGGTTAGGTCGGCGACCTTTGCAGCGTGACTTCAGCAGTTTTACAGCGAGAACGTAGAGAAAAAAATGAAAAATTATCTAGAAGAAAATATAGCGTGGAGATTGTCTTCCCGAGCTACCCTAGACAAGCTAGTCTGACGCTCAAGAATATATTTCGCGTTTAAAGAAGAAACAATTAGGTCGTGATGACAATTAAATTCCACGTTCAAATGGTAATTCGAATCGAAAATGTTAAACTATTTTTTTTCTTTGTTATTTAAAATGTTTAAGCAATTTTTATTTAGTAATACTTCAACTTATATACAAAAAAATAAAAATTACCACAATGTATATTTCTATTGAGCGAGATGATGTGATATGTTGCGTCAGTAGTTATATTTATAAATATTTTATTATTATACTATTACTACTAGTTTCCTACCAAGTTTTGTCTCCACGGTAACTTAAAACTACTTATTTATCCAGCCCCTTAATTAGTATGCAACAAAATAAAATAAAATAAAATTTTTAGTATTTTTCAGTTTTGTTATCATTTAACACATTTCACTACACAACTACACGAGGTCACACGGTTTGGTTCTCTCGTGTTCAATGTTAATAGGAGTTGCAGCTCTTCGTTGATAACATGGAAGGGGATTCTTATTTCTTCATGACTTGATACGAATCTCTTAATTTCCTGTACAAGTGTTGGAAATCGAAGGGCTCGGTTTAAGTACAATACTTATCAACACTTTGTTCTGAAATATTTGTATTATGTTGTCATTAAGGTTTATGAGTTCCATAGGTCCATGTAGTTGTTGTGCTTGCTTCTCCAGGAGCAACTTACTATTTATGGATAATTTAGATTTGCTTCCAAATAACTAATATATGCTTTTCTATTAGAATTCGAGTTCTTATCTTTTTTTTAAATATCCTTACGCCAACAAAGTTTTGCATCAATATTCATTCCAAAGTACTTAGCCTTGTTGCTGTACGAAATAATAGTGTTATTTATATTTACTTTACAAAACAAATCATTTTTATAACTTCGGAATCTTGCAGCCATAATTGGTTCTAATATTCCTACCAAGAGTTTTTTAAATCTTTGAATATTTCTGGTAGCAATAAACTAGTCTATAATATTTCACTTTACTGGATATTTTTTGAGGTTTTTTAATCATAATAATTAGCTATTTCTAAATATTCGGGACATTTTTAATCGGAATTCTGTGTTAATCAAGTTTGTGAATTTTATAATTACTTTCCTGTATGTCCTGTAGTGTATTGCTCAGTACTTGTCCGAGTATTAAGTCAGAGCCTGATGCTGTCTCTAGATTGACGTCACTTTTTATAACTTTGAAATCTTGTTTTTGTTAAAAAAATTATTTGGAAAATTTTCGCTGCCTGATCGGTAGATTAAATTCAAATTCAGTTTCAGTTAGTTCGAAAGTTTATTCTACATAATCAGCGAATACTCAGCCTTCTGGCCAATTTCATCGTATGTTTTAGTGGACTGGGGGTATTTTATAAATGAATAAAAACTTATATCAACATAACATAAATATCTCAATTTATTTTAATTTGATTTAACCTGAATCATGAACTGAATCTTCCCAAATCTATATTTATCCACGTAATGCAATTGTATATTTTTTGTACATCGAAATACCTATAACCTTTAAATTTAATACAGTATGACTACCAAATTCGTTTAACAAATATTACATCCTACTCCATCAAGTAGATACATCGGTAAATTAAGAACCAACATGATTGCAGTTTCCTGTAATATAGGCCAAAAACTAAAATCCATAATTTATTGAAGCAAAATTAGACTTGAATATAAATCTAAAATGACTCACGATCAATAACTGACTTTTTAAAGAAACCTGTAATAGGTTACGTTACACGCCCTAGAGATGTCGCGACGATACCAAAATTTCTATTATCTGCAATTTTTCTGGGAATATTTGGAATATTTTTAATGAAAAATCGAGCACAATTTTTAACGTAACAATTTCGTTTCTTATATTTAAGTTAGTAACGCTGCAACCCATAAACTCAGATAAACATTAAAAAAGTAATCCCGAAACACTTTTCCTTTTCGTAATTAAATCTTGCTGCATTTAGAACCTGTTAGTGGGGAAATATGAAGTGGATAAAATGCAATAAAGAATGTTCGCTGTGAAGTTATCAACATGGAGCATTAAGCTGAAAGTAGTAATGGAGAGAAAGGTTTAATATTATAGCTGGAAGTTCCGTAACTACTTTCGTATATAATTTATATTTAAGTGCAGATAATCAACTATATTGTTAATGTGTATTAGAAATAACTGTAATAAATTTATGTTAAAATATTGACTTTTTTCTATAGTAAGATGCATGGATTACTTTGTTAATATAATAAATTTTTTGCGTGTTATAAACAGTTTAGTATCTCTGTTTATACATGAATTCTGCAAAATAGAACTCATCCAATAAAACAGCCAATGCACGAGCAAAATTTGTGACATCAGCACGTCGTAATATTGACGCATTAAATTTAATTATTGATGTAAAACGTATGCCGGTTTATAACCTGTAATTATTATTAATAATATATTGTTTTCTTTTAATATTTGATACCATAACCCATCAAGTATAAACTCAAATAAAATTTTAACGATTGGTTCATTTACATCTTCCGATGCACCAGATGGCATTCTACCTTTTTAGCTAGGATAGAATGAGAAGGAGAAGTGCAATGAGTTTGAGACGGAGTTTACATATTTACAGAAAAAAATGGCATAATATTCGATAACATCTATTACGTACATTGACTGTTTTATTTGACGGGTATATACTCGTGCTAATGCACAAGAATTCGTATTCAATAATCACCGCTTAGATACTTCCGTTTTTACATTTTCAAAATTGCTCTTCATCTTATGTCGCTATAAATCACTAGATTTGTTTCTAAAAAGAAATCATGTAACTCTTTTTTAGACTTCTTCAAATTAATGAAACAGTAGATTCAAAAATAATACATATATCATCCAAATAACATCCCTATTTTAATTCACATTTTAGTTCACATTTCAATCCTAAATGGGAAGTCCTACATCACTCGTTATATTGATCCATCATTGATCGTTCTAGTTAGAAGTTGTTCCGATTAACATCACATGTTCTGACTAAGTACTCCCAGCTTAACAACCCAATGAATTAACTGCTGTTGGCTAGTCTCAGAAGATGAAATTCAACTATGAAACATAAATAATTGTAAACGATTGTATAACACCAAATTTTGCTTGATAAAAAAATCGAATGAAACAAATTTTATTAAAAAACGTTAACGTTATCATAGAAAATAATGATTTAAAAAGCTTTAAATTTATCTATGCTCATCTATGTGCCCAGAAAATTCTAGAAACACACTCTTCATACTTGCTGAATACAATATGTATTTTATGTTTGTTTAAAGTATCATTTTATATTAGTGTGTTAATCGATAGACTCTTGAAAGGACCACAATTCATATGAACTTGTCAAGTTGTACTGTTTAGAACACATCATTCAAGTATTTTTTGGACATATTTATTGCTAGCCATATTTGACAATAAATAAAAAATTTCAAAAATAACGCGCAATATTTTTGTGTCGTCGAAAAATCATATTCGAAAATCAGTCACTGCGTTTCATCCATTCTATCAGTACATCCAACAAGAACAGGAGGGACAAAACGGGCCATCTTGGTCGCTCTTTCACGCGCTTCTGCCACATCAACACCGTCCTTTCAGAGAGGCGCACGTCGTCGCAATCACTTACTCCAACCACGTCAGTTCACCGATCAGTTTCCTGTTCAGCGTTAAATAATATCAAATTATTTTTGGTGATTGACCAGTGACTTTATCTGTAGTGTTATCAGCCAAAACAGGGAAAGAAACGAGCTGGAGGAAGCCGAAATCTTTAGTTAGAACTTCGAGAAACTAATGGTAACTCTTTTTAAAATTAATATTATATTTTTGTTGATTATTCTTAATATAATTTGCAATATATTAAACCTAGTAGGCTCTAGGAAATATACAATAATAATAAAAAAATATTTACATCAAAAATAACATTTCTTTCAGTAAAAATAACATTTTTTTCAGTATCAATAACTTATTAGAGATTATTAAACAATAGTCTATACACAAAATTTATAGGTTTTGCAGTATACATTTTATAATTACAATTATAGTTATTATAAAATTTTGTTAAAATGCGCATTAACTGTGAAACATATTTTAAAATACTTACTAAGTTCAAAATAATAACCACATTTGATGTAATTTTATCAATAACATTATATACATTGCTTTCAGTCTTAATAGTATAAAAATTATTTACATTCTACATTTTATTTTTCTAAAATTAATAATTTATTTATTTTTTGTTGTATATTGATTGTTTCATAATTTAACGCTTCATGGTTCACCTTTCTTACGGAAAAACATTGGTTGGATAAAATTGATCTTTATTATGGTATTCTTTTAAATTTCACTTATTACTTCATTTGTTTCCCTATGTAATTATATTTCATGTTACAGCATTAAAACATTGATCAAAAGACCGGTGCAATCGATCGAATTCGTATTACATTAATGTCTTTAAATTTGCAGTACGATTGCTATTCGTTTTTTGTAAACAATATTTTATACAAAATATTAGGTTTATGCAATTAACAGCTTGAAGCTTAATTTATTTAAGCTTACTGAAAGCAGTCTGTCATATATAGAATAAAAAAAAATTGAAATATTTTATCAAAGTTGAGAACTTATTCTTATATACACATATATGTATATTGATATATGTATATAAATATATCTATACAGTATATGCATATATATATATAAATATATATATATATATATATATATATATATATATATGTATATATATATATATATATATATATATATATATATATATATTCCAATATTATATTTTATTACAATATTATATTTCATAGTTGAATTTCATCTTCTGTATTGGGTTGTTAAGTTGGGAGTACTTAATCAGAAAATCACATGTTAATAGAAACAACTTCTAACTAGAATGAGCAATGTTGGGTCAATATTACGAGCGATGTAGGACTTCCCATTTAGGATTAAAATGTGAACTAAAATGTCAATTAAAATAGGGATGTTATTTAGAAGATATATATATTATTTTTGAATCTATTGTTTCATTAATTTGAAGAAGTCTACAAAAGAGTTACATGATCTCTTTTTAGAAACAAATCTACTGTTTTATAGTGCCATAAGATGAAGAGCGATGTTGAAAATGTAAAAACGGAAGTATCTAAGCCAGAAGGTGATTATTGAATACGGATTCTTGTATAGAAGTACGAGTATATGCCCGTCAAATAAAACAGTCAATGTACGTAATAGATGTTATCGAATATAATGCCAATTGTTTCTGTAAATATGTAAACTCTGTTTCAAACTCATTCCACTTCTCCCTCTCATTTTATGCTAGCTGAAAAGGTAGAATGCTATCTGGTGCATCGGAAGATGTAAATGAACCAATCATTAAAATTTTATTTGAGTCGATACTTGATGGGCTATGGTGTCAAATATTAAAAAAAAATTATTAATAATAATTGGAGGTTATAAACCGGCACACGTTTTAAATCAATAGTTAAATTTAATGCGTCAATATTACGACGTGCTGATGTCACAAATTTGGCTCGTGCATTAGCTGTTTTATTGGATGAGCTCTATCTTGCAGAATTCATGTATAAACGGAGATACTTAACTGTTTATAATACGCTGAAAATGTATTATATTAGCAAATTAATCCATGTCTCTTACTATAGAATAAAGTCAATTTTTAACATAAACTTATTATAGTTATTTCTAATACACATTAACAGTATAGTTGATCATCTGCACTTAAATATACATTATATATGAAAGTAGTATATATATATATATATATATATATATATATATATATATATATATATAAATGATCATTTGTGGTCGTCAGATTCATAATTTCTTCACCCGGTATAATAGGATACATCTTAAAATCGAAACAGTTAGCTGATTCGGTCCATTATAGAATGAAAACTCCCGATGAGGGTTCGCCCAGCGCCGTATCAAGCCTAATCAATCATCGAATGCTCGTCTGGATGGAGTAATTATATTTGCGAGGACCATGTCGCACGTGTACGACAATATCCCTCTGAAACCCTTCAAAAATGAGAAGACAGTCGCCGAACAACAACAGGGCTCCGCGACGACAAAAATCAAAACGATCCAAAACAATTTGGCGCAGGAAGAACGGAAGCGAAAAGGATCGGAGGATGTGGCGAGAAGTTGTAGTTTGAAAATGCACAAAAAACCGAAATCAACTAGAAGCCTTTCGGACGTTTTTTTCAAAGGTAGGAATCTTTATTAAATTTTTAATGGAAACATATTGGTATTTATTTAAACAAATATATATTTATAATTTAAGTTAAATAATATCCTATCTTTCATTCAAATATATGTGTAAAACATTTCATTATCATTCACAATCTGCCTTGTGTATATTTATTTATTTTAAACATAATTTTATCTATCTAACACTTCCTCCTTTTTTGTTAGAATTATTACAAAAGGTAATAGTCGTAAACATTAAACCATAAAGCAATTAACATAATATGCAGTAACAAGGATGCTTATGTATCAACCAAAATTGAAAAGCAATTTTAATGCTTTAAGTCAACTTCAATACTAGTTCATCTAAAGTTGTATTGCCATTCATTGATTCATTACCAGCATAGCCAAATTAGAAGAACTGAAGCTACTGTAACATAACGACATAATAAAACATAAACAAATTTATGCAATGTCCGTAGATTTAACCGTTTATGTTAGATTCATTAGTACATAATTTTATTGAATTTCATAATTTCAAAAGTTATGATTCACCGATGGTTGCTAGTATACCAGAAACGTATTCTTGTAATATTAATATTAAGTATTAATACGTCAATGCATAGTGTTAAGGGCACATATAGTAAAACATTAGAGATTAGTTAGCTTGATTGTTAAAATTTCTAGTTTAAGCCTTGTCAAGTCGAAAAACCAAAGCTTTTAGAAAAATTCCCTAGTATATTGTAGCTTTAGTGATGGATACCTGATATCAAGACATCAAGAAATAATATACTATATGTAAATAATAAAAAAAGAGTAAAAGATAAACAATATTTTGTAATACTCAAAAAAATACCATTTTTGGTGGAAAGATTAAAATTCGTTTATGTTTTATTCAACTTCATCATTTCAAAATTGATTGTAACGGATAAAAATATAATTTTTCTCAAGATTTTGTGTAACTAATATATTCTTGAATTAATTAGTTTTGAGTATTAATAAATAAACAGTACATATTGTTAAGCAATAGATTATAATAGATAGATATAGAGCGTTTCTATTATTGACCTGGTCAAATAGAGAAAAGTGCATTTTTTAACAAAATTTTTTACTCCATTGTAGTATTTTAATAATCTACTATATATAAAGCATAACAGCAGCATATAAGACAAGCTACACTTTGTAATGCCCAAAATATTAATCGTTTTTGAGACTGATTATAATTGGTAGATGTTTTTATTACATTTCATAATTTCGAAAGGTATGATATTTGTTGCTTGAAAACAATCAGGAATATTTTATTATTTTTATCAGCATTGAATTTAAATAACAAGTCTTTTCGCAAAATTAATACATTATTAATAACAGTAGTATTACATTAAAAGCAGATGATAAAAAAATATATTAGGTTTTTTGGTCTTTGTACAATATTTTCATATATTTTAGCCGATATTTTAAATTTTAATATCAAAGTGGTTATTTAATAATTTAGTATTATAATTAATTAAATTTATTACTGACTAAACTTGCAAATAAAAGTCATATTAAATTCCTTTTAAATAAATATATTCAGAATATACAAAAAATGCTAAGCAGTCCAAAATCTTTTAGAGCTACTGTTCCTTATTGATCCATAGTTTAAAACCAAATCAAAAATTAAAAAACTCAAGCTACAAGAACCATCTGACGCGAAAACACACTTCAATATTAAAAAATGTTAATTTTTACTTGATGCCTTAATGCTCGAGGGCCATTTTGTTTCGAGTTTTAAACACACCGTATTGAACAGTGCATGTTTATAAACTGACTTGCACTTAACCTGCATAGCTTTGATTACCAATTGGTACTGTTCGCCAAATCAAAGGAAAAGGATTTGGTTGTCTTGGTCTCAAATATGATCTTCTATAATAAAGTAGTTAAATAATAATGTATTTAACTGACTGATTGTAGAATTTTTTTAAATATTTTATATGTTTAATATGAAGTATAATTTTTGATTAACAAAACTTTATTTGAAAATATACACTCTATCTACACTAACTCGATTTTTTAATATAAAGTATAGTGGTCCATTATTATCCCGTGATAATCCCGCCATAAATTTTTAATGTATCGGAAGGAAACCTTTATGGCCCATCAACCCCATCATCAGTATACTGGGGATGAAGCTCTAACTGAATATTTGGAGGTTAATTTAATTTTTTTTACTTAAATTAGTCCTGTTTTATTAAAGGTCAAAATGGCGTTTCAGCAGAGCGTTTCGGAAGCAGCGAGACGATTCCTGCGGAAAAAAGCGAGGAGGACTTGAAAAAGGTCACCACTATTCACTCAACGCCTACTTCGACGCTGGACGATGGATACGAATCCTCAAACAGTACACCTCTAGTTTCTGGTGAGTTTTTCAATGATTTGTTATTAATGATTTTACAATAATACAATTACAACATAATAATTTTTCAATATCAAATATAAATTACCAAATAAAAATATTTTTTAATACCTGTTATTTCACGCAGTTTCTGTGTTTCTTTAGTGTGGTATAATTTGTAAAAGAATTAAGCGTTACTTAATAGATGCTAGAATGGTGATATTTTTTCGATATTGTTTAAATATCCGTTCGGTAACTATTGCCAAATTATCGTCGAGCAAATGGTTCCACAACAAAGTATTTTATATATAATTAAAATTTATTTATACATGCATATAACGATATAAATGAAAATAGGCATTCAGTAGTTATATGTTAAATACAGTATGTTGACCAAAGATGTATAAACTCTTCATTATTTTATTTCTGTAAAAATAAACCTGTTTTCACCACTACAATAAATGGTGAGTGTTTTACAGGGCATTTTCAAGATAACCATAATATCAACCTATCGAGATCTAATAATTAATTTTGAAAAAGGTACCTTAATTGATGATGTCTCAGAATCTGCTAATTTTTTGGATGAAGGTACTATTGTATCAGATCATATTGTGTAGCAGTCATCATAAATGACCATTTTTATGCATATATACTCTAGCTATTCAGAAATAAAATTGTAAACAAAAATAGTAATTTAGAGACATAAATATTGTATCTTCACTAAAATAGTTCTTATATTTCGACAATATTATACATTTTTAAATTGTATATTGAAAACTTTGTATGTGCTCATAGTATATGAACGATTCTTACTTTAATTTCTTTAGATTTACTTACAACATCATTCTATAATCTCCTGAAGGCAATGAAACTTATTTTCAGGATACTTAAAATCCCAGATTTTTAAATACTAATACAGATAATCAGATCTATAACAAAATATCTGTATTGTTAAGAATGAGTGTTTTCAATGTTCTGGATTAATTTGCTAATTAACGAAAGTATTCTAATTATGAAAATATTATTAGAAATTAACAAAAATGTGAAGCCAAGCGATTTTTACTTTGGGTTTTAAAAAATTTACCAAACTATTCGAAATTAATAAATGACAACAATCTTCGCTATTCGAATTAACCGGAAACCCATTCGATCTACAACCAATGCTGGCAATTTTCGAAATTATGTAAAACGGCGAAAACTAATGAAAAATTTTCCAATACTTTCGATGCGATAACAGGCCGCCGATAAACACGATATTGGTCCAGAAACACTATCGGCATTTAAACTAGATCGGCCGCATTGGATCGGAATTGGACGGAATTAAATATTGATGAAGCCGAAATCACTTAATGCGATCAGAGTCAGATATCAGTCACTTTTTTGAGGCCACATTTTCAACAATATATCGGACTAATGCCGACCATGATGAAAATCTAATCTCTAACTATTTGGTGGACGAAAATTAATTAGAATCAATCGCCGATTTTTAAAATGAATACGCGGATTATTTCAAAAGTAGCCTCGACTGCTATAGAAGGGACATCAACATATAGATATTTTACGTTGTTGTACATAGGTTTATAATATATTTATTTTAATGCTACTAGTCATTGCCAACTAAACTACATTTTCTCTTTACAAGAACTTAAACTTACACAACACCAAACATGATCAAATGGTTTGCTTCTCTAGAATTTGTGTCCTATTCTGGTGTTATACAAGAGTTACATTACATCTACGTTGACATCAGAGGGAAATCTGTCCTCATGAATCCTTGTTCTTCTCTTGAATTCCGAAGTGGCAGTTGGTATCTGAAGTTCTCGATGTAATCAGTTCTGTAATATCTCGGTGCACTTAAAATACTTCTTCTTCTTCTTACGACTTTGTCCTAGAGAACTTGTATTCTACTTATATTAGTATTCGCGGAACATCCCCACTATTCAATTCCGTATGTCCATATAGGATTCAATATTTGCTTCTACGTAGCAATTTCTTATATACTGGTAATTCTGATGTTCCAATTAACCAATACATTTTCCTATATATCCATCACTTCTTTTCCCATGTAGGAGGAGTATTCTACAACTAAATCCGATATTTTTTCTTATATTAATAGTCATCATAGTCAATAGTAAACACCCATGATAGCTTATTCCATTTATTAATAACTAAATATGTCAAAATCATCATATTTATACATCGGAGTGTATCCAACAAGTAATTATAATTTCACAACTCGAATTATTTAGAACTGAGAAAATCCTTTTTTACTATTCATATCTTATCTTCTGCAAAATGCCCCCATAATAAAAAACGATGCTTTGTTAATATGCCTGCAGAAGTGTCCGCTTGATTATATCAAATGTTACATCATATATCGTAAAGCCACTTAAACATAATTAGTAATTTGAGCATTTATATTTAACTAAAATGCAGTTGTGTCTGCATAATTTTCTGCTATACGATACAAACTCTTGTTTTATTTCTCTATTCCAATATTTTATAAACGGTTATTATATATAGCTGAATTTGTTTTATAGTCATCTGGCTTCAGTCATCAAGTAGCTGAAGCAAGAATGCGATAATATATTTTCCAATTGACATGATAATAACATGTTTGACACTATCCTTTGTTGCACGTATGAGTTAATGGATTTTTTCTTTGATAAATCTGTTGATGCCTCCAAAGTTCAAATGAAATTATAATTTAGTTTAATAAAACTGACAGTAAATATAATAGTGTAAAGACTAAATATATGTAATGAAAATTCGCAATATCTAGTCGCCTGTATAATATCTTGTAAGTGAACAATATTAAGAATTAAGAAATAAAATATAAACATGTTTGGAATCGCCGTTAAAGTCTTTATTTTAGTTTCATTGTCCTCAATAGCCTCAAAGCAATAATATCAATACAGTTTCTTGAGACTAAAGATTAAAAAAATGTCTGATGAAGGCATATTGGACGAAAGCGACGGCTCCGACAAGATATGAGCCCAGTTTTTGCCAAAAAATTATCTTCATGCAAACTTCTTCACTAAACTCACTTTCTACACGATTATATTTTACAAAATAGAGGGTAGTGCCTTAGTGTTTGGCTCTGCTAATAAGCAGTTAAATCAACATCTGTTAAATTGTTATCTTATTGGATCAGTGACCGTACTTTTGCAAAATACAGAGAAATATAGCCGTCAGGAACTATTTTTGGATATGTGACCCCTGGAAAGAAATTTTATTTGAGTAGAAAAATATATAAAAAAGTATTATAAAAACAGTGAATATCGAAAACGGGCAATATAACTGCACATATGACCCCCGTATACATTTCGCGATGGTTATCAGATGATAAAGTCAATTAAAAATTTACGGACCAATAAAAATCGACCGAATTCCGGAACGCATAGCGAAAAAACGCAACCTAATTTCTGTCGGTGAGATTTCAATTTTAATCCTCGTCCATAAAAAAAACAAAAAATAATCTCAGTCCAACTTCAAATAGGCGAATATATCGAGGAATCCGTATACCAGGGACTCAACTGGTTTCCGGCTACGGAGATTATTGAATCAAACAGTGGGGTATAATTGTTTATAGCCCCTCCAGGTATCATTAGCTGGTAGTTACTTAATTTTAACGAAGGCATTAAGGCTGTGATTGCAAACCGAAAGAAGGGGACTGGGTAGTGGAAGTGAGGACGCGAAAATAGTTTTGAATAATTTTTGACGCTTTTCCTGATATTCTAAATGAAATAATAATAATAATAATACAAGTGTTGCATTCTATATTTCGAGATTAAACCAGATTATAAAAAACTGAGCTGTTTTTTTTTGACAAGACGTTTTTTTTTATTTCAAACCAAAGTCATATTTAACCAAAATAAGTATCAGACTGTAAAAACGAAACGACTGAATCAATTTATCGATAACTGAAAGTTAAGGATTTAATATTATCCGATTTTGTGTAGAATCGTCGACGGTGAGAGGGTCCTTTAAATCCAATCAGGTTCGGTTTTTATCGGATGAGTTGCAGATCTTACACCACTAATTGATAATGTAGCGGCTTAAAATTGCAACGCTAATTGTAACTGTGAGATGCTCAGGTTAAATTGGAATTTCATAAACAAGCTAAAGCACCTTTAACAGAGACGAAGATATCGATTGACCTAACGAACCAATTTGTACGTCCGTTGTTAAAAATTAATTATCATAACTGTTTTATATATATATATATATATATATATATATATATATATATATATATATATATATATATTCTCTTTTATTTCCTCTTTCCCGTCTTTGTTTAATTGTCTTTGTTTGTTAATACTTATTTCATGGTAAGTTTCTAATTGTATTTATTAGTAATCTGAGAACTATCTTTTTTTTATGTTTTTATGTTTCTTTTTATCTACTACTTCAACTCATTTTAACTCATCATTATAATTATTGCATAAACGAAGAAAATAACGAATTGATCTTAATATTTATGTTAGTGTATTGATCAACACCTTATTCTTATATCTTGCAGATGATATGAAATAAAGAATTAATAAAGATGAACAATATTTAATAACGTGGCGAAGACAATCAAAGCTATTAAAATTTTACATATAATATCGGTTAGAAATTGTTGCCGTAACAGGCCATTTCAATGTATTTTATCTTCAGCTATTACCCTATCAATAATAGAAGCCCATTACGTAGGTTTGTAAATAAGACATTTAAGAGCTGTTTAGATTTCGTGACATAATCTTTTGGTACCCATCCGAAAATGATTTCCTTGTTTTGAATTATTACGCTAAAATAACATATTTATTACATTAACAATAATACAAATTTTTTACTTAATGTAAGTTTATTAGCACACATTAAATAATATTTTTGTCAGTGGACTCCTTGTACATTTGCGCTTACCAAAATAAACTCGAAAATTTCTCTGGAGCGTCCAATGATAGTCATTCGGTCGCTCAACTTTCATTGGTATCTTTTTCCACCACTGCTCTGGAGGAACTATTCACGTTGGTCTTCACTGACATTTCCTGAATATTTAGTAAAGTATTCGAGGTGGTAGTTGAGATTTCAGACCATTTGTTATGCACATATACACAAAAATCAAGGTAATGTTACTTCTCTCCGACACTAAGAATCAAATAATATAACAGAGAAGCAGGAGCTCAAATAAAACGGACATTAAATTAGTAAAACAAATAATAAGGAAGCAAACAGAAAAATAATTACTCGGATTCTGATTATTAAGTAAGTGTAATTAAGTCATTGTGTACAGAATACAATTTAATTAACGAGATTTCTATTATTATTAAAATCGTACACAAAACGAATTATGTAACATGAGATTACGTAAAAAAGAAAAGCATTTGATAAGATGGGAATGTCAAAATTATTGCTAACAAGACGTATTTATTTCATTTTCGATCACTTATTTCATTAATATTTAGAAATCCCGCACTATTTGTCAGATATGTGATATATTCATCTGTCCTCTGACTATTCTCATACCTCAAAATGTGATTTAGAGTTTCTTCAGTGGTTATATCCACAAATAAAAATAGTTTGTGGAGGACACAGTGTTCAGGAAAGTTCATCATATCACATCATCATTGTCAGTTAACTAACACTATATATAGCCGTCAGGAACTATTTTTGGATATGTGACCCCTGGAAAGAAATTTTATTTGAGTAGAAAAATATATAAAAAAGTATTATAAAAACAGTGAATATCGAAAACGGGCAATATAACTGCACATATGACCCCCGTATACATTTCGCGATGGTTATCAGATGATAAAGTCAATTAAAAATTTACGGACCAATAAAAATCGACCGAATTCCGGAACGCATAGCGAAAAAACGCAACCTAATTTCTGTCGGTGAGATTTCAATTTTAATCCTCGTCCATAAAAAAAACAAAAAATAATCTCAGTCCAACTTCAAATAGGCGAATATATCGAGGAATCCGTATACCAGGGACTCAACTGGTTTCCGGCTACGGAGATTATTGAATCAAACAGTGGGGTATAATTGTTTACAGCCCCTCCAGGTATCATTAGCTGGTAGTTACTTAATTTTAACGAAGGCATTAAGGCTGTGATTGCAAACCGAAAGAAGGGGACTGGGTAGTGGAAGTGAGGACGCGAAAATAGTTTTGAATAATTTTTGACGCTTTTCCTGATATTCTAAATGAAATAATAATAATAATAATACAAGTGTTGCATTCTATATTTCGAGATTAAACCAGATTATAAAAAACTGAGCTGTTTTTTTTTTGACAAGACGTTTTTTTTTTATTTCAAATCAAAGTCATATTTAACCAAAATAAGTATCAGACTGTAAAAACGAAACGACTGAATCAATTTATCGATAACTGAAAGTTAAGGATTTAATATTATCCGATTTTGTGTAGAATCGTCGACGGTGAGAGGGTCCTTTAAATCCAATCAGGTTCGGTTTTTATCGGATGAGTTGCAGATCTTACACCACTAATTGATAATGTAGCGGCTTAAAATTGCAACGCTAATTGTAACTGTGAGATGCTCAGGTTAAATTGGAATTTCATAAACAAGCTGAAGCACCTTTAACAGAGACGAAGATATCGATTGACCTAACGAACCAATTTGTACGTCCGTTGTTAAAAATTAATTATCATAACTGTTTTATATATATATATATATATATATATATATATATATATATATATATATATATATATTCTCTTTTATTTCCTCTTTCCCGTCTTTGTTTAATTGTCTTTATTTGTTAATACTTATTTCATTGTGAGTTTCTAATTGTATTTATTAGTAATCTGAGAACTATCTTTTTTTTATGTTTTTATGTTTCTTTTTATCTACTACTTCAACTCATTTTAACTCATCATTATAATTATTGCATAAACGAAGAAAATAACGAATTGATCTTAATATTTATGTTAGTGTATTGATCAACACCTTATTCTTATATCTTGCAGATGATATGAAATAAAGAATTAATAAAGATGAACAATATTTAATAACGTGGCGAAGACAATTAAAGCTATTAAAATTTTACATATAATATCGGTTAGAAATTGTTGCCGTAACAGGCCATTTCAATGTATTTTATCTTCAACTATTGCCCTATCAATAATAGAAGCCCATTACGTAGGTTTGTAAATAAGACATTTAAGAGCTGTTTAGATTTCGTGACATAATCTTTTGGTACCCATCCGAAAATGATTTCCTTGTTTTGAATTATTACGCTAAAATAACATATTTATTACATTAACAATAATACAAATTTTTTACTTAATGTAAGTTTATTAGCACACATTAAATAATATTTTTGTCAGTGGACTCCTTGTACATTTGCGCTTACCAAAATAAACTCGAAAATTTCTCTGGAGCGTCCAATGATAGTCATTCGGTCGCTCAACTTTCATTGGTATCTTTTTCCACCACTGCTCTGGAGGAACTATTCACGTTGGTCTTCACTGACATTTCCTGAATATTTAGTAAAGTATTCGAGGTGGTAGTTGAGATTTCAGACCATTTGTTATGCACATATACACAAAAATCAAGGTAATGTTACTTCTATCCGACACTAAGAATCAAATAATATAACAGAGAAGCAGGAGCTCAAATAAAACGGACATTAAATTAGTAAAACAAATAATAAGGAAGCAAACAGAAAAATAATTACTCGGATTCTGATTATTAAGTAAGTGTAATTAAGTCATTGTGTACAGAATACAATTTAATTAACGAGATTTCTATTATTATTAAAATCGTACACAAAACGAATTATGTAACATGAGATTACGTAAAAAAGAAAAGCATTTGATAAGATGGGAATGTCAAAATTATTGCTAACAAGACGTATTTATTTCATTTTCGATCACTTATTTCATTAATATTTAGAAATCCCGCACTATTTGTCAGATATGTGATATATTCATCTGTCCTCTGACTATTCTCATACCTCAAAATGTGATTTAGAGTTTCTTCAGTGGTTATATCCACAAATAAAGATAGTGTGTGGAGGACACGGTGTTCAGGAAAGTTCATCATATCACATAATCATTGTCAGTTAACTAACACTCATTTCATGAACATAGATAGACATGAACATTATTACATTTTTCAACCTATCTATAACAACTTATCAGCATACGTTTCCGCCTAATAGCAATTAAATTTAACTACAGTTTAACATATTATAAAATACTATAGATACTACACTATAGACAGGCTACTAGACTTCATCAGTGAAATAATTTATACTAAGAAAATTTAATACTTTTTGATATTATTTATTGACCTACAGTGCCTAGTTTCAGATTTGGCTTAGTATTTGCTATGTTGATGCATGCAGTGAGACTTGGTAAGACTGATATAAACTCTTGATGCCGACTATTAACTTCTAACTGTCCATTATGAGATATAGGATGCGAAAGTGATTTACCCAAATAATGTATCCCGTTTATTGTATTTGTTTGTTTTATATGCTTTAAGCTAGATAATTTTCATAATATTTTAGATTTTTACTTATATTTTATATTTATATAATTTATTATTTACCTTTATATAGGTTTTATTTTTATATACATATTTACTTACAATTAACTGTTTATACTGCTTTACTTTCTATTTTGTATTTTAATTGTTCAGTATTTTAATCAGACACATACGTTCATGTTATTATATTAATAATATACCATATATACTTATAATACTTTAATAATATACCATACCCACGATACTTACAGTAAACTAATCAAAGATATTGTAATACTTTATATACATTATTTTCAGTCACTAAATAACACAATAGTGTCGAAAGTAAGGTTAAATTGAACGAAGTCAGGTTTCGATTTCTATTGTCACCCATCGTATAGTCCAGATCTCATCCCCTGGGACTACGAACGAACTGGTTACGAACCTCAAGGGGTTGTTCCTAGGAAAGACCCATGTTTAATAGAGTATAAAGGTATAAAGAAATTAGAGCAGCGCTGGTCCGAATGTGTTAACCTTGATGAGAAATATCTCGATTAATGTTATTTGAAAAATTAATAATTATAAATATTTGGTAACATTCTTCAACTAATATGTTGAAAGTGAAACGGAAAAACCGAATGTACCGTTTCAATTAATAATTTCGCTGTCCCAGATATAAATCAATCGGCCTTCTAATTTCTTTTTAATTTTCTGTATAATTAACCGGCACGAAGGGTGGCGGCGCGGCGGCCGGAGGGACGAGGGGCTACCGGCCTCTCCACCGACGAGACAATTATAGGTAGTGGCGGCATTCCACACCGTTTCTGAAGTCAAGCAGGCTGCACATTACCGCATTCCTCAACTTCAATATAGCCACGGAGTTATGCCCTACGCCTGGGCCCGTCTTCTGGTCCCTTCGACGCCGGATACCTCTCCGGTTTTTGCCTTATTTTTCTCGCAGTTCTGCCGGTTGATATCGATATTATTGCGTGAACTTAAAACCGATATTTTTTTACACCACGGTGGTCTGGAAACTTCCCAGAATCTTTCCCTGTTCTCGTAAAACACCTACAACATATATAGTGTATTTTATTGGTGCTAATTACTATACAATTTAATAATTGATATTTATTTATTTTTACCAACTAAACTCTTAAAATATTGGCCATAAAATAGTTTTTACGTTTTCTTTTTAACCGGTACAACATTTTTTATTCAATTTATAGTCCGTCAACAGCAACTACATTTTCATATATTTCAATCAATTTACGGATTCCATTTTTTTGGGGTAGTACGTCGGAGGAAGTAGTAATAATAAACATGGCCTCGAGAATAAGACAGGTGGGGTAGCAATTCCTATTTTTATATCTCCAAGTATATTTTAACCCATTTTGCAGCATGTGGTCGAGCGTTATCATGCTTAAGAATCACATTGTTATATGTTTGATCGTATTCTGGCTGAAAGGCATCATTTATAGTCGATAATGATCCCCATTGATGATTTCATTAGTTTTTAGCAATTCATAGTATACCGCACCAAGCTGACTCCACCAAATACAAAGCATTAACTTAGAGCCATGGATATTCGTCTTTGTCGTTGATATTGATAAATGGCGAGGTGATCCCGAAGCTTTTTTTCACTTCAACGCTTTTCAATGTCTCAATGATCAAACGCTTTTCAATGTCTCTTGGATTCTAACTCTAACTTCTTGTAATTCTAACTCCCAAGAGTTATACATATTCTTCATGCGTTTAACGCGGATCCAAATACTCATTTTTAATTTATTTTAGCTGGCTAGAACACTCTTTATCTTTGGTATCAAAATTACCCCTTTTAAACATCGAAACTGGTATTAACATATTAAAATCTATGGAGTTTGGTTGACATAAGCTTCACACCGCACTCCTTCCAAAGCTTTCAGCTGCCTTTTTCTTCAAGTTAAACTAAAGAGGTAAACGTTGCCTCAAAGTCGATTCACTCAGTACATATTCGAACATTTTCAACGTACTGAACACATTTTTTCAGTATTTTTCATCGTCGTGGCGGTCGCTGAAAGTTAGTGGTGGTAAAACAGAAATTTTATATGAACATAAACATCACCAAAACAAAATGTACACTGATTCAAAACTAACACGAAAATCGCTGTAAAATTAATTAAATTAATTTCGCGCATTCTTCGCTGTTTGTTGGTTTGCCAAATTGTTTGAAAATCGAGGGCATCCCGAAACGTTAAAAAACGGGACCCCTCGAAAGTTGCTGTGTGAATTGTTTGCGATTAAATTTTATCTTAATTACGTGGAATTTCTGAATTGTTCACGGTGTTTACCATCCGCTGACCTAACAAAGGTACTTCTTTCGGAGTTTAAATGTTTCTTTTGGCTCATGATATTATTAGGGATATAAACCTTTATAGGTCAATGATGTTAGTTCAAAAAAAAGGTAGCTGAGATATTGATAATTTTCATAATATTTTTATTTCAAGATATCTCTAATCCTCTTGTTTATCCTTTTTCTTTAAATTTTACAGTTAATTGTAACACAGCTTTGAACCACTTTTACTGGATAACAAAGGTAGCGGGATATTTGGGTTCCACGTCAATTAACTTTTAAAAATGTAATGAACCGAGTTATCATATTTAACTCGCCATTAGAACAAATGAATACAGTAGTTTTTGATACAAATGACTAAAAGCTATCAAAAATGAATCACTTTGACAATAAATTGTTAAACTTGAGCTGCTCTCTGCTATTGATAACTAACGAATGAAATGCCGGCCACAAAAACATTAAGGCTGAGAAATTTGAATATATCCTCTATAATCCCGTTCCACTATCATTGGCTCTGGTGTCTGCAGAGCTCTCTTAAAAGTATAATGATGTATAGGAAATGTATTTTATTATTATATTCAATATTTTTATATAACAGCAAACTACTAATACCAATATTACATATTCGTATCGTTCGTTCAATATTATAACAAAAAATATAGTAAATTCGAGTGTTAACCATAAGTAGAAGTAGATAATACCTTTCATTTATTTAAATGACAAATATTCAATCGAATTTACCATTTTATTATACCGAATTAACTGGATTGGTTTTGAGAGACACTTTTATACCTTTTGTATTTGATTAAGTATCTCTTAATTAAGAAAACTAATTTCAATTTACTGAAGAATAAACAAATATATTATAACAAAAGATATCATACTCCATTGTCTATAATTACCACAGCATTACACATTCAAATTATTCGTTATTCCAATCGACGTCGCGGGATCTGACCTATCGTAACCAGAACTCTACATTTTATGGAGAGATGCGAAAATTGCCAACTTCTTAGACAATTAGAGTATAGACGGTAGTAAAAATATTAGTAAACACAGAAAAATACAATGGAGAATAATAATAAATTGTAATAATAAATACAATTAATATACAATAATTATACAATAGTTACTAATTTTAATGTTAATTGATTTTTAACTAAATATTTCTGTTACTTTTTCTTAAAATCAGAAAAAATATTCATATAGTTTCCAAGCTTGATACGAGTATATGGCAAAATATGATTTTAGAAGTATATAGACGTCATATTTACTGTCTCCTGAAAATCACACTTTCTTATTTTAAACATAGAATTTAATCGACGATTCCCGACAGGTGCCGCTATTGGAAATACCTGAGCAGAAGTGGAAATTTATTCATTTACATGTAATTGCAATGCCCCTTCGCCTCTGCCTCACAATAAAAAGCTCCAAGGTTTCCGAGCCGCATCTCTCCTTCGCACGAGAATGAATTTCCGACGTGGCTGTTTAAAAGGAAAATTAAATCACTAAATCTCAACCATAAATTATATTTCGTTTAATATTCGCGCCGTTCGTTCAATATTATAACAAATAATACAGTGAATTCGAGTGTTGGTCATAGCTGATTAATATCTTAATACAATCTTAAGGCTATAGTTCTTTTCTACATACTTAATGAATTATTTTTAAAAATTTTGCTCTATTTCGAAGCCTTACTGTTTACGCTTGAGATTAACTAACTCTAACTTATTAAGTAATTAAAAAAATGCATTTTCTATATAAATGATTCGTGAGTAAATAGATTATTAATAATTATTTTTGTTAAAAAATAATGAATCCTACCTAATAAGTTTTGTACTAATGCCTGTAAAACTCGAATGCATTCAAATTCTGTCATAACTTGTTTTTTGTTTCATTTTTGCTTTTATAGTCTTCCTTTTTATCATTATCCAGATATTTTTTCCACTGTAAATAATTTTACAATACACTTTATGAATTACTTTGTTTATTTTGCCCCATTTAGAAGGATCAATAGTTTACATTTGACATTTATTTTTTACTCTAAGTGCTACAACCTATATTATTAATAACAATTATTATGAAATTGTATATCATAAATATTATTTCTGTACTAATGCCGTTAAAAATCGAATGCATTCGAATTATATCATAATTCGCGCTATTATGATAACCCTTTTGTTAACGGAGTTCTCATTTTCGTTACAGATAGTTTTATAACCACTTTCCATATACTTAAAGAATGCTTTTGTCTATTCTCACTCTATTATACTGAAAGCTTAACAGTTGTCATTTGATTTAAATTACTCACAAATCGTTAAGAAATTGATTCACATTTTTAAGTGCTGCAAACTATATATAAAATATTACATATTTTCTCATAATTCAAGTTTTTGTGATGACCCTTTTGTTATATGACTTCTAATTTCCACTGTAGATAATTTTACGATCTTTTGCACGCACTCAATGATTTATTAATTACCTATTTTGCTCTATTTCGAGAACTTGACTCCAATTCCAATTGATATCAATAAACCATAAATTATTATTAATAAACAAGTGATGAAAACTATATTATCAATAGTAGTTATTATTAAATTATATATCTTGCTATATAATTTCACTGAACTAGATCAAATGGTTTTAGTTATTTGATTTTTGGACTAGGCCATCATTGTTTAGAAGAAGAAACTATCTAGACAGTAGGAGCTTAACATTGATGTGCCCTTATTCAGATTTACATGATGAAAAGGCCATGGAGCATCAATAATACCTCGCAGTATCTTCTTATCAAAATATTTGCGAAATGACTCCATTGCTCTGGCTGGTACAATCCTAAAATTGAACACCATAAATTAACACTGGTTAAAGAACTTGTTGGTTCCGGACTGACAGTACTGAATATCTACCCAATAACTAGTATATCTTCTGTATTTCAGCTCGAGTTATTGAGATTTTGTCTTAATATGTCGCTTCCACTTGAGCTTAATATCAAGGCCTATGCCAATATTTTGGCACTATTTCTATACAACTTGACCATTTTGCTTTAATCTGAATTTTTGCTTGATTTAACGTCATCCACTACATAAGGTTGAAATATACCCTCGAGGTGGTCTGCAAATCTTATATCATTCTCCTGATTATTTTTGGGGCAACTCCAATCCTCATTTTTTATTAGAGCTGTTTGCATGATAGGTTTCTTATAGCGCTCTACAGAGAATACTTCAGCCTTGGCATTATTAGCAAGTTCACACAGAATTTCGGTGATAGTGAAGTATTGAATAACCTTGATCAACTTCAACAGTTCCTCTTGAGATTTTATCTGGTTTCCGAAAACTATTTTTCTTCTATCCTTAAAAAAACTACATCTATAAAAGTGCATCCGGTTATCTAAGGATAACTAGTCTAGTATCTCTACATGCACTAAGTTATCAATATACAAAATATCTTAGTATAATTTTGCAACTGTTAGCTTTACGAGCTCACTAAACTAGTTTTTATAAACTTACAATTTAATCAAATTTGTGATAAAAAATAATTACAAAAAATATTTTCACGAACTAATTAAATTAAACGAAGCATGTTTAAAACAAACCGAGGACAAACTCTGGATGGCTTGCAAACATTTTTCCGACCACAGCGAGACAAAAGGTCCAAATAAAAAGGCAAGCGCCATCCAGAGATCTGGAAAGGGGTCAGTCTCGTTTTAATAACCAGGTGCGGGGATCGTTCGATTAAATCGTCTCCAACTTTAAAGGAGCTTTCGGAAAGAAGCTTGACGTAATTAACGGCATTAAGCGTGGATCGCGCCGGCGAAAAGTTTCTGCGAAAATAATGCCGGGCCAGAAAACAAAAACCGCTTGATACGCCGAACTATGTGCTAATGTGACTTTAATTGAATTCTTTTCTTATTGTAGGTAAAGGTAAATCCAAAATGAACAATGCTTCAGCTAGTATGGTGATCACATGTACATTGAGGAAAAGTAAGCGCTTCTATTTCACAAGGTAAATATTTTCCTAACTTTTTTTTTGATATCCAGAAGATCTACACGTACAACTAGAGGAGGATGAGCGAGAATCGTTCGTACTTTCACCAACATCAAGTCAGGCAGGTGAAGTCGACCCAGACTCATTCACGGCGGATGATAATAGGGAGACTTGGGGCTCTAACACTGATTTCTTGTTGTCCATCATTGGATTTGCGGTGGATCTGGCCAATATATGGCGGTTTCCGTATTTATGTTATCGAAATGGAGGAGGTAATGTAAATTCCAATTCATATTTTTATATCTCAGATTATATATCCGGAAAAATAATATTTTTTTGTGAACGGGATACTTTTAATTCATTAATAATTATTAGTATTAAATAATATACATTTCTATATATTTATTTTGTACTAATAATGTTAACATTGGAGTGCAGTCAGATTGTGTCATACATGTTCCTATGATTTCATTAATATTTCTTCAGCATCTCCACTAGAGATAATTTTATAACCTTCTTTATACATGCTTAATGAATTATGTTGCCAATTTTTGTTGTCTTTAGAAAGCTTGACATTTTCCACTTGAAATCAATTAACCATAAATTATTAAGCAATAAAAAATGATAAGTATTTTCGTTCTAACACCTTTAAAACTTAATTTCACATATTTAATGAAATAGTTTGCCTATTTTACTCTATATGGAGATATTGACAATTTGAACATGATATTATTTAACCATAAATTATTAACTAGTAACAGAAACGTATTCCTACTGCTACAATATATGCTATTAATAAAAACTATTTTTAAATGATGCTTTCTAAATAAAATATTTGTGCTAATACAGCTAAACTTCAAATTTATTCAGATTTTATCATAATTGATGTTTCTATGATACCCCTTTTCTTATAATTTCTTCCGCACAACTAATGAACTATTTATTGACTTATTTTGATCTAATTCGAAAACGTCACTCCAATTCGACTTAATACGAATTAAACACAAATGATTAGCAATTAAAAAGAACTTATTCTAAATAAGAAACTAAAGTATCGAAAAGTATATTATTATTAATAATAATGATTCTTAAATAATATATCTTCCTATATATAAGTTTTGTGCTAATACTGTTAAAATTTGAATGAATTCAGATTCTGTCATAATTCATGCTTTTATGATGGCGCTTTTGTTATCTTACTCCTCATTTCCACAAGAGATAATTTTAGAACCTTCTTTATACATGCTTAATGAATTATATTGCCAATTTTTGTTCTTTTTAAAAAGCTTGATAGTTTCCACTTGAAATCGATTAACCATAAATTATTAAGCAATAAAAAATGATAAGTATTTTCGTTCTAACACCTTTAAAACTTAATTTCACATATCTAATGAAATAGTTTGCTTATTTTACTCTATATGGAGATATTGACAGTTTGAACATGATATTATTTAACCATAAATTATTAACCAGTAACAGAAACGTATTCCTACTACTACAAAGCTTGCTATTAATAAAAACTATTTTTAAATGATGTATTCTAAATAAAATATTTGCGCTAATACAGATAAACTTCGAATGCATTCAGATTTTGTCATAATTGATGTTTCTATGATGCCCCTTTTCTTATAATTTTTTCCGCACAACTAATAAACTATTTATTTACTTATTTTGATCTAATTCGAAAACGTGACTCCAATTCGACTTAATACGAATTAAAGACAAAAGATTAGCAATAAAAAAGAACTTATTCTAAATAAAAAATTAAAGCACCGAAAAGTATGTTATGAGTAATAATGATTCTTAAATGATATATCTTCCTATATATAAGTTTTGTGCTAATACTGTTAAAATTTGAATGAATTCAGATTCTGTCATAATTCATGCTTTTATGATGGCGCTTTTGTTATCTTACTCCTCATTTCCACTAGAGATAATTTTACGACCTTTTTTCTACACTACTTAATGAATGATTTTGTCTATTTTTGCTCTATTTCCACTTAAGACAAAAGCTTCCTTTTTAAGACCTTTTTTTCTTGCAGGGGCGTTTTTAATACCGTATACTCTTATGTTAGTATTCGGAGCTGTACCTCTCTTTTATATGGAACTAATTTTAGGGCAATTTAATAGACAAGGACCTATCAGTATTTGGAGGATATGTCCGTTATTTAAAGGTAACTCATCTGCAAAAATTATTATACATGTTTAATAAGATGGAATTTTAGGAGTGGGATTCTGTGCTGTATTGGTAGCATTTTATGTTTCCTTTTACTACAACGTTATATTAGGTAAATTTACTCAAGCCGCTTGATAAACAGAATTATCCGATAACAATATGTTATTCCACCAAAATTTTAGCATGGGCTCTATATTATTTGGGATCAAGTATCTCGGAGGAATTACCGTGGATGCACTGCAACAACTCCTGGAACACCGAGCTCTGTTGGGAAACAAGAGACGTCAGTGATTCGAACAAGACTTACTCGATTTTCGTAAACGAAACGAACAAAATGACTAAACATACACCAGCTTTCGAGTTCTTTCAGTAAGTGTGATCTAGATTTATACATTATTTTAGTATGCTCAGAGCCATGCTAGTTCATTATTATGATTGGGTAATATTTATAATACTTGACTTTATTTTTTGTAGTCGAGCTGTACTGGAGATGCAATGGAGCGATGGTTTACATGAAATTGGTTACCCCAAATGGCAGTTAGTCGTTTGTTTGATAATGATCTATTGTCTGCTTTATGTTTCCTTATTTAAAGGTGTTAAATCATCAGGTAATATGTAACAATTTTTATTTTGATGAATTGAATGAAACATTCGCATATTTTTGGTGGTAAATTATAGAAGTTTATACTACAGCATTAATACTCTTACAGGAAAAGTGGTATGGGTAACTGCAACCATGCCCTACGTCGTCCTGAGCATCCTGCTGGTAAGAGGTCTCATGCTACCAGGATCACTGACTGGGATCTCCTATTATCTCAAACCGGAGCTCTCGAAGCTCAAGGAAACTCAAGTAAGACATCGCCCGACATGATCCGTCCTCATTTATACCTCCACCGTTCGATTTCGTAAAAATTAAAATGACTCATCTCGTCTAATAATATACACGCATTCGATGCGATGTCGTCTGAAAAACCCCCTTCCGCACTCGATATCTGTAAATCGTTTCCATATCAAGAACGACGGTGTATTTTTATTGATTCCGCGTCTCCTATTTCTCTTAAATTTCTGGATTTGCAATTTGAATTTGATTTTACTCTGGGAGGACGCGAATGTGCGAACGGGCGTTGGAAAAAGCGCCAGCGGTAACTTTGTTTTTACTTCTCACATTTCTTGTAGCGGAATTCGAAATTCGTTTTGAATCAGTGCCTTATATAATTGATATGATTTTTTCTGTCTCATAGGTGTGGGTGGATGCTGCCGTTCAGATATTTTATTCGGTGGGTGCCGGATTTGGGGTACACCTTTCTTATGCTAGCTACAATACCTTCCACAACAACTGTTACAGGTATATAGTTTTCAAAAATTTTTATCATAAAAATAATATGTTTTCAAATTAAGGTGATTGAACTTTGATTGAAATTAACCACTATATTATAGTTATTATTGTAACAATTACCATGCTTGCTATGTTGTGTAAAATCAGCAGTATTTCGCCTAATTTTGTTCTTTAAATAATATGCAGGAATATATGAGTTGCTCTAAAACCTTACTCTACATTTTTGGTACTACTGAGCAGAATGATAACTGAGAATGAATAATAGGTATAGTAGATAAACAATAGTGACAAAATTGTCCAATTTTTGAATATATAATAATTAACACAAGGCAAATTGATTGAGAGGACATTAAAAACCATTATCGATTTTTTTTTGAAGTCCAATAAGACATTCCTGCTTGCTATGCAAAGTCTAAAATCAGGATCAAACGGTTCCACAAAACGATGTACAGTTAGGAATTTATAGAAATACTTTAGAGTAACACAATTCTTCATACATAAGTAAGATTACGTGTTTTGAATATCTTATTTCATTATTAAAAGCATTTTCCATTGATATGGTGATCTAACAATGTCAAAAAACCGACTTTGTTTTTGGTAAATGGTAAAAAAACGTTAAATACGAAGGTCTTAATCGAAAATAAAATGTGATTATTTAATATTTTGTCATTTTCTTTCAGAATATATGACTAATTTTTTTTCTATTGCCTACTGAAATTTGAGCTATTTTGATTCATTGTATATTTGTAAAAATATATTTTATAAAATAATCATACTAATAAATAAATATAATTTAAAAATTTCATACTGTCTTTATTTATAGTACTTTAATTTATAACAACTTCAATAAAAATTGTTACTATTGCTGCTTATTCTTGTGGCGTATATTTATCCATAATAAAATTTTCGACTGAATATTTGAAATGGTAGCGGGACTTTTGCTCCACTTTATATTCAATGTTATATTTTCAGAGATTGCATCATAACGACCATCGTAAATTGCTTCACCAGCTTCTTCTCCGGATTTGTGATATTCACCTATTTAGGGTACATGTCCCATAAGCAAGGGGTTGATATTAAGTATGTTGCGACCGAAGGTAACGGTACTTCGAGAACTCTAATTCCCCATATACGATCACGAAATTCATTTCAGGTCCAGGCCTAGTATTCCAGGTCTATCCGGAGGCAGTAGCAACTTTGCCCGGCTCTCATCTTTGGTCTGTTTTGTTCTTCTTCATGCTGATAATGCTTGGTGTGGATTCGGCGGTATTTTATCTTAAAAACAATGAACTTATCGACTGATTCAATGCATTTTCAGATGGGTGGACTCGAGTGTGTCATAACCGGATTGATGGATGAATTTACGGTATTCTTCAGGGATCGGAAGTACGCCAGGGAAATATTCACCATGTTCGTGATAATCACGTCATTCTCAGTAGCTTTGATTAATGTAACTCCGGTAAGTCAGCATATACACTGAAACAAATATTTGGATATTTTGTCGTTTTAATTTCCAGGGTGGTATTTATATGTTCCATTTATTTGACACTTACTCAGCTGGTATATCTCTCCTATGCTCAGCGTTGTTCGAAGCCATCGCTGTATCATGGTTTTATGGTAAATAGATGTACTGTATCGACGAGTATATACTCCCTGATATTATTCTAGGCCTGGATAGATTGACGCAAGATGTAGAAGCTATGCTGGGTATGAAGCCTGGTATTTATTGGAGGGTTTGTTGGAAATTTATCAGTCCATCTTTTATAGTGGTATGTCTCGAAAAACATCACCAGACGCTTTATTTATTGCACGTGTTTTAGTGTGTGGTAATGTTTGGGTTGCTATACCATCAACCTCTGGTGTACAACGACTACTTTTATCCAACATGGGCAGAATGGGTAGGATGGACTCTGGCTCTTTCATCTATAATGATGATACCCATTGGAGCTATCGTAAAATTATGTAAAACACCAGGAACGTTCAAAGAGGTATGTATATTGATTTTAGTTTGGTTTATACCATAATGTTTTTCTTTAGTATTTTTGTTTGCTGAAAGAGTATTTGAGGTAACTTTTTTCACTCATATTTTTTCTACAATATGACACTGATTATGTCTCAAAAATGGACATTTGATATATAAAAATAAAAATATCTCATATTTCCTCTTGTGTTTCACACGCAACGACTATTTTTTAAGAAAAAATTAAGAAACAGAAGTAAGGTTTTAAGTTGCTTTAATTAACAGGTCAATTGAAAAGTCCACGGTCTATCATAGTAAAACAGATTTTTTTGGCAAAATTACTTTTTTAGTCAACATAATTCCCTTCAAGAGTGATACACCGATTATAGCGACACTCCAAATTTTCGATACTATTTTCGTAATACGATTTGTCCTTTGCTTCAAAATAGGCTCCAGTTTCGGCGATCACCTTTTCTTTCGACGAAAATTCCTTCCCAGAGAGCATTCTTTTCAGATCTGAGAAGAGGAAATGGTCGCTGGGAGCCAGATCTGAAGAATACGGTGGATGGGGAAGCAATTCGAAGTCCAATTCATAGATTTTTTCTATCGCTTTCATTGGCTTGGGCACGGTACATTGTCTTGGTGAATCAGCACTTTCTTTTTGCTGTTTTTCGACGATTTTGTCCTTCAAATGGTCCAATAACGCTATGTAATAGTCGCTGTGGATGGTCCTTCCTTTTTCAAGGTATTCAATGGCAATCATTCCATGGTCATCCCGAAATACAGACGTCATAATCTTGCCGGCCGACTGTTGCGTTTTCTTACGCTTTGAACCAGGTTCATCGTGTGTAGTCCACACAGATAACTGTCGATTGGACTTCAGAGTGAAATGATGGAGACATGTCATCCATTGTCACATATCCACGCAAAAACTCGGGTTTATTACATTTAATCATCTTCAAACACTTCTCCGAATCATCAACTCGTCGTTGTTTTTGGTCAAAAGTGAGCTCACGCTGCACCCACTTTGCACAGAGCTTTCTCATACACAAATACTCGTGAATGATATGATGTACACGTTCAGTTGATATCTTTAAAGTGTCTGCTATTTCATTCAATTTCAATTAGCGGTCATTCAAAATCATTTTGTGGATTTTTTAAATGTTTTCGTCGGTAACAACGTCCTTTGGGCATCCACTGCATTCACCGTCCTCGGTGCTCATTTCACCATGTCTGCACATAGCATACCAACCCTTGATGGTTGATTTTCCTAGAACAGCAATGGCAAAAGCAATATTTTATCTACACGCGAAATTCCTTTTTATCAATTTTTTCACAATAAAAAACCTGCTTCACTCAAAATGCTATAATTCACAAAATAATGATCCTACAGGTGTCAAATTTATACACGCATCTTTTGAGCCTTAGAGCTAACTAAGAAAATATATGGATATAATTCTAGTAGCGCCATCTATGTGTCAGGCTGGGGACTTTTAATTGACCTGTTATTATGATTAAACTTGAGCATCGAACTGTCCACTATAAATATATAATTAGAGCCATCCTTATATGATATTCAAGCCCTATTTCCAACTTGCAAATTCAAGAAATATTTTCTTCTAAGTGTTTTCCTTGAAGTCTATATATATGTCACAAATCTTGTAAAATCATTAAAAACGTCTAAAAGGGTTCTTGCAGTTTATTCAATAACTGTTAAAAATTTTAAATACTCTCTATTTTCAAGATTCATTTTTTTATTTATAATTTTTTAATTTAGAAATCAGATAAAACTAGCCTAATGTAAGCTTATTTATGGTTATTTTCAGTCAAGAGAAAGTACAGTTAAGATGGATCTTGTAGAATGTAATGACACATACCATAACTGAAAAAATTAATACGTTTTTTAAAAATTAATAATTTGGTAGGTGGAATTTGATTTCCCATTTAAGAGCCTTATTTCAACATGTGCTCATAAATATAATCATTGATTAGTATTATAAAAATTATATCCATCTGTTATCTATTATATAAAATATCGTTATTATAAAAATGCTCTATCACATAACTTTCACGCGAACCTAATATCTCATAATATTAGAATTGATTTCATTTCCTAACTATAAATACAGGTAATGAAAAACAGTTTTTTATTTATTAACACCGTAACTATAAAATAATTAATTGAAGTGCTTATATCTGTTTTAGAGAGTGGCTTTATCTATTTCACCTGAAGAAGAACATGACGACATCAGACGCAGCAAACTGATACGGAGATTTAAAGCCAAACATTGGCTGTACGTGTAAAAAAACGAAGAACGATAAAGATGGAGAGAGAATACTTGTAGGAAATTGTTTACGCTTAAAGAAATTTACGCTGGCCGTAAGAAACAACGTTCTTTTAATTTGTTGGTGACTTTATATTCTACGAATGTACAGGAAACGGTCGAGGATCACTTCGCCGTACGTTTTAAAATGATACTATATGCCCAAATCGATGTAAACCTGCTTTCTAGAGGTAATTGTACAAAAAAAAAAACAACGAGACAAACCCTATCGTCTCTGGATCTAGTAAAATTACTTAATTGCTCAGATATAAGTCGTAGCATGTAGACATCGTAATCATAAACTTTTATAATGGACACCACCACCATCCATAGTGAGGATGGAGTTTCGATTGACCTGTATATAGCAGAAAAATGGAGTTGTCGAAATATTTAACAAGATGCCTTCGGTGTTAACTATTTCGATCTCTGGGAAAGCATATTTTTAGATAGGAATCATCCGACCTTCAACACAAGAGAGCTGGCCATTTGAATATTAACAATAAAAAAAGCTAAAACCTGATATTGTGCCTTAATTATATATAATTTTTTATTATTTGCCTTATATTGGTCCTTTGGTTTTTCCTAAAATCCTTTAAAAACATTTTGCCTACGAAGAAACGCGAAATTTTTTGTAGTTAAAGTTTATATATAGAGAAAAAACGCAGAACACTAAAATGTATACGTAGAAACTACTTGACAGGCGCCTTCGCCATTTTTTGAAATACTCTTTTTCTTGCCTTTTTGGACCTGTTAGCTGCATCTTTCACTCAAAAGCCATTTTCTCGCCATTTTCCCACGAAAGTCTGTGCAGGGTTCGTTCCGTTGTAGTATGAGTCTCTGAATTATTTCCTCAACTGTGCACTGATTGTCGCATCTTCAAAATAATTTGTAATAGGATCTCCGAGAGAGACATGAAGAGAACATGAACATGAGGCACCTAATTTGAAAGACCTGAAGGCTACAGGTGTCATACTGTAACAATGTCAGTAAAAATAAAATAAGCGCTCGAAAAATATCTATTTTAGTATTGATTGTTACATTTCCTTCCTGTTAAAAAAAAATTTCTTCCTGCCATCTTAAAGAAGCAAATCCTCTTGCAGTTTGGCCCATTCGGCTTAGAACATTAGCAGTATATGCCACTTTATTTTCATGTATTACAATCCCAAATAATAGAACACCTTCAGTTGCTCTAATTTGATCCTGTTGAGATTTACAATAGCGTAACAACTGACTAATTTGACCTTTTCTACAAACATCCCCAAAACCATGCATGCTTGCTCTGCAATGCGAACTATATTATGAAAAATGCAGGAAGCTTTAACATCTGTAACAGCTAGTATAGCGCTATCGTTTATTAATATAGATTAATGGTTCAAAAAGTTATTGCTTTTTACTATTTAAGAGGTTAAACTTAAGAATATTTCAATATTTATGATTTATATGTATTCAGATACCCGTAATGTTATAAAAACATTTATTTTTTGAAGAAATATTTTGATAACATTGTCAACACATGTGGTTATCTGAGCACACGGGGAAGCTCCCATATATAATCAAACTTTATCAACTTATTTTGACTGGGTATCGGTAGGAGAGTTTCATTTTATATGCACGTAAACCAAACTAAGCTAACACTAATTTAAAATTATTGAAAGCATTTTTTTGTATAAAGCAACCTTAATTCGTGGAACTTAAATTTACTTAAAATAGTGACATGCAAAAATTAAACAATGAAACAAAAAGACATTACAATATAGTTACAATAATGATTATAATGATATTGTGCCTATTTCTATGATTACGAATCATACTCGGATCTATTACTATGCTCCTAAAGCAAAACTATAAGGTTTTGAGTGGCTTAAACCCAACTATTCGCAACGTAAACAAGCTCGTGATCAAAAATTGGAAAATAAGGCGCCAATTTACAAAAGAAGTAGTATTTCAATAAAAAAAATGAAAACGAAAGAAAACAAATATAAAATAAATATCTTTCAGAGACATTAGTTTCAGAAATATGTTATTTAGATAAAATCGTGGAAAAAAGCGAGACACATAAAATTTGATTCAAGTTATCCGAAATAAAATATATTAGTTTCTTTTCATTTTATTAAAAAATGTTGACATACATTTCATCTACGACTACATCAGTTACATTCAACATTTTAACGGTTATTCATTGATATATAAACGACCTGACTTGAAAACTAAAACCTAGTATTGTTCGTCCACTTATAACAAACCAAGTCGAATTCTTCATCCAGTTGAGATCCAACACGTAAACGTTCATACATAAACAAGAATAACAAGGAGCCATTTCGATCTGACTAATTAGATTTGGATCAAGTAGGACTCAATCAAAGTCTAGTTAGTCGAGACGAGCGTAACCTCAATAGATATATCACAAAAATCAGTCTAAAAGAACAACGAAGAAGGAAATAGATTTTTTTTCGCACACCCTGTTAAGAAACCACATATTCTTAGTATCTTAAATCTAACACCATTCCTCTTTCAGGTTTCAGAGAACAACCAACGTTGAGCACTTTTAAGCTTTTTTATTATTTTGTGTTATAAAAAACTCTGCAGACTTTCTCGTTTAAATATCCGAAAATTTAATACGACCACAAGAGAAATTAAGACATATATAGTTACAATAAGTAGCTGTCATCCCATTGTAGAAGTAAAAGAGACTATTTTGTAATTTTATTTGATTATTGTTATTAAATAACTTATTTGTACCAGTCAGTATAAAATTAATTTTTAAAAAATCTAACTCCACATAGCATAATACCAAGACTGTATGATAAGTACTTAAAATAGTACAACTTTTGTGATTTTACAGGTTTATGGAAACTCTGAATCTTCATCGATAAGGCTTAAATAATATAGAGCCAAATAAAGAGGTAATACAAGAAGTTCCGATGACCAGATTGTTCAAAAGTAAAACAAAATAAATAAAATAATAGGTGTAAAATGTGGGTGGTAAAACTGTGGTAATTTCAATTAAATGGATACGGAGAATTTTAATAATTACAGCTTTTCATCAATTTTTGTTGATACTCAATATGGAATTACATAGGTTGCCGGTTCAACAAAAAATATCAGAGTTCAATATCAATATTTGCAGTGAATTATTTAACCTAGTAATTGTTTAGACTTAGTATCATCGCATGACCTATAAATCAGATATAAATAATTGACTTAATACAATATTTAACACTGAAAAATATCAGATACATATCAAAGGACCCTCGTAGGTATTGAAAATTAATATTAATACGGAAATTAAGGCAATATATTAACATACACCATGTGGACAATCATTTGTAATAAGAAAACAAGAAGTTTACGTATGTTTATCCTTTAAACTATCACCTATAACCGACAGTTAACAAGTTAACCCGAAGGAAAACAAAAATGTATCCGCAAAAAGGCTCGTTCTTTTTATTAATTTGTATTAGGCCTAGAATGAAATCTGTTTTTATCAAATGCTACTAGTAGAAAAGTAAAGCACAAGTAAAAAACGACAAAATTCACCTTTTTTTTTTTGGTCACCATCTTAAAAAGTCTATTGTTGTCTATAAAAAACGTTATCACAAAAAAACACCTATTTCGATCCATGGTGATAACCAGTCTTGAATCATTGTTTGTTTATATGAAGCTAATGTTAATCGACAGCTTAACACTTTAAGTGCTTGAATATTATACCCAAAATATAATTCAATTTACTGAAGAGGAAAACAGTTATTAAGAAGGGTCACTTCGATCAATTTACTTGATTAATAGACAGATCTTTAAACAGAAATCGCCGTCACCAAGCTGTCGACCACATCGGCAAACTCAATCTTATCACAATTAGTTTAAATTATTTCGAATGTCTTCGTTCGCTTTTACAGAACGGAACTGATATCTTCCGTCTCCTTCTCGCGCTCTTTTTCCTTATCTTTCCTGTCCTCCTTCTCTTTTTTCTTCGACTTCTTTCGGCGCTTCGAATCCCGGGTCTTGGGTGACCGTTCCAATAGGAAGAGCGCCTCGTGGAAATCGTCCGAACTCAGATTCGATTCTTGCACATGCAGTACTGAGCTTAGAGCGCCATCTGTTGACGATTTCGGAAATCTGAAAAAAAAAGAAAAAATCTAAACAATAATTTTTTCTGTTAAGTTTATCGCATTAGATATCTTAGTATTAGTATTATTCTACATTAGTATTATTCTACACCAATTCCGCTTGCTGACCATCTCAATATGAACATAGTGAAGAAAGTCTTTGTTTATATTTGTGGGCAAGTTTTTTGTGGCCTAGTTAATGGTATCGGATTCCAATTCACTATTTAAATTAACAAGGAGAATTAACAGGGCTCCCCAATACTTTGTTCTAAAAACGATGAATTATGACCAGGCTGGACCAGACCTCTTCTTGGCACAACCCCATATCTAGAGGCTACATGTCCATTTGAGTTTGCTTGCACAGCAATACTTTATCGTTGACAGTTCAGAGTTTCTGCAAAACAATCAATAAATTCCTCTAAATTTAATCCAATTCTTCTTTCTTTTTCAGCGCAGCCGGACATCCAGTGTCATTATTCAATATTTTGCTGTGTTAGAATTTGACACTTGGATGTTTTTATTCTGTTAGAGATATGTTGATGCCTCGTACGTTTCAAATTGACATTGACATATTTAGTTTAATTCAAACTGATTCTCTATTAATTGGCCCAATTATTGACTTTGTTTAATGACTTAAAATTTCATTGCTGCCTCCTCATGGTCTTTACCTACATCCATTATGGCAGTATCGTTAGCAAAATTAGGTAATGTACCATGTTACAATTTATTAGAAATATCAGTAAATTATAATGATAATGTCATTAACATGTGTAAAGCTGAATCAGGCTCTGATTTGTCATCTGATCACTTAGCAGTGAGCTTAGTAATTTCAATATTATCAACATAACTAAACCGCCTTCCCCGCATAATAAGAAAACTAACTAGATATCATTTTGCAAAAAAAAGGACAATTCAATATTACTAAACCTGTCCCTTTAAGTCCTGTCCCTTGAGATAGATACAGAAACAGCAGCACTATAACGTAACTATAACTAATAAATAGTTTTTGCTTCAACTGTACGTTTTCCTTCAAAAAGCAATATTTTATCAACACGAAAAATTCCTTTTTATCCATTTTTTTTCACAATAACAAAAGTTGCTTCACTCAAAATGCTATAATTCACAAACTAATGATCCGACAGCTGTCAAATTTATACACGCATCTTTTGAGGGTTAGGGCTAACTATATATATATATATATATATATATATATATATATATATATATATATATATATATATATATATATATATATATATATATATCACTACATAGTATAAAACAAAGTCGCCATTTCTGTCCCTATATCCCTATGTGCGCTTAAATCTTTAAAACTACGCAACGGATTTTGATGCGGTTTTTCAATAGATAGAGTGATTCAAGAGGAAGGTTTGTATGTATAATACATGCATAATATGCTAAGGCAACATTGCTAATTTTAGAGGTTTCTAACGTGATGTCGTAAATTAACCTATTTTTTAGGCTTATTTAGCAATTAGCAAAAACGCTGCCTAACCCTACGAGTTAGATCAAATTAATGTACTACAGTATTGTACACCATAAAAAGGTCTACAAAAAAGTCCGCGATGATATATGTTTATCTTTTAGGGATAACCCACATTAACCATTTTTATTGTTTACTTTTTACATGAGAAAATGGCTTATTTACGAAGCTATTTTAAGCAATACGGCATTAATCCTTATCGAATTGAGTACCTTAAATACAGTGTGCAATTAATATAGATCAATATGGTTCCTTATAGCATGTAAATTAAACAAATATTTTCGGAGATATTACAAATTTAAAATTTGCGTTTAAAAATGTGTAATGTAATAAAAATTGTATGAATTTAGATATTCCAAAGATAGTAGAAATCTTCATAGTAAGTATAGGGGAAGAGGAATTGTTTTACTCCAAATTTAATACGTGCAGGCCAAGGGCAGTAATGAATGAACCAAAAATACTGGATCGATTTTAATCATGTTTTCATTGAGTGACATAGGCATATATATTTTATGCCCGTGCAAAGTCGGAGCGGGCCGCTATGTTTTTATATACAACGTTCATATTATTTTGCTATTAATCAATCGAAATTCTGTACTTTTTACCCTATTACATTAATAAATAATTTTGAAAAATAGATTTCCAAAATGCTGCTCTATTAATGTACAATATTTTGTTTTTGACAATCATACTACAAATAAAAGGTAAAGCTACATATATTATATATAAATCTGTGTTAGCATTAATTCTGCACATTATTTTGAAGGTCGCGGCTAATACGGCAAAACCACAACGAAAATAGTAACTGAAAGTAGTCGACTGAAACAGTCGATAATAAAAGGTAGTCAATTACTAAATAGTCGATAGTTGTTTTCAGTCGACAGTTTATAACGCTACAATGAACCCAATAAATACTTGAGTTTACAAAAAAAATAAGGTCCTACCTAAACATTTCTCGTTCCCTTTCAGGTTCGCTGGCACTTTTCGATTTACCATTTTCCTTCCCCGACCTGAGGGGACTACCATGCGGCGTAGTTACGTTGGATCTGGATGAAGCGGGCGTTGTGGATCGTACCAGGGATGGCGTGAAAGGCTCCGAAGGCAATGAGTTATTGTTCAAACTATTACTGGATATACTCAAAGAACAGGAACTCAACGGGGCTGGTACGCTGAGGCTGGACGACCTGGACTGTCTCCCGGAACTGCTTTGGATCAGGCTGATTCCTGGAATCGATTAGGAGGGTAGATAAGGTCGTTGCGGTATGCGGATGTCTGGTACCTGGGGATTTGGGCTCCGGAGTTCGCGATATTGACACTCCGGAGATGAAGAGGGTTGGTGATTTCGGTATTCCCGTCTCGCTTTCGTACTCGTTCGAACTGTCGGTTTCCAGAGTGGTTTTCTGGGGACTCTTGCAAATCTTTATACGTAAATGTGATGAGAAACCTGAAAAAACACGTCATTTTAATATAAGCGTAGATAAAACCAAGAAAACCGTACTTTTTCC
Source organism: Rhynchophorus ferrugineus (assembly GCF_030347505.1). Classification (NCBI taxonomy): domain Eukaryota; kingdom Metazoa; phylum Arthropoda; class Insecta; order Coleoptera; family Curculionidae; genus Rhynchophorus; species Rhynchophorus ferrugineus. The sequence goes on from NW_027472587.1 coordinate 17,392,312, forward strand.
GGATTTTTTCTGATGATCAACGAGAAACCCTGTCGATTTTGATACGTTGCTCTCCGAGGGACATTGCCTCTTCTTCGGACTGTGCTTCTCGCTTTTCGATTCTCCCAAGTTCGACTTTCTGCTAAATATAGAGCCGGATGACTCCTCGGATCTACCGGCGTGGTCGCAACATTTCTTTGATTTTGATTCGTTACTAATTAATCCTGGAATTGAGCCGAGAGCAACACGAATCACCAAACGACTACGTTTCCAACTCACCTATGCTTTTATTTACAGCTATCTTGCTTAGGTAACTAGATTTTGGCAAATGGGCTGAACACAATTTTGCTTTAAGACTAGCAAATGGATTATGAAGAGGTTTCTTATAATCGATTTCTTTGGCTACGGGATCAGTCTTCTTAGTTTCGTCATCATAGATTTTATTACCTGCGGGCAAAAGACTCCTGATGACGAGCTCGGATGCGGGGCGGTTCGAAACGGTACCTAAGTCCTCATCCGTGATGGAATTTAAGATTCCGCAGACCTCTATGTCGGCGTTGATCGAGTCCGATGTGGTGGTGTCCTCCATGGAGCTCTGGCCCTGGCAAAATTCTTCCTCGGGGTGTGCGTGCTGTAGCAACAGGAATTGTCTCGTTCGGATAGATGTAGATGGCAGTGCTAGGTATCTTCAAAAAGGACAGAATATCATTAGTATAATCACTTACTGATGATACAGATATCTACACGTATGAGACCCTATCAAGGAGAATTTCAAATCGTACTACCAAAGGAGGTTGTTGGACAGTACCGAGATACCAAGACCTACAAATATGGATCTTCAAAATGAAGTGATATAATTGCATCCGGACTAGTTTATATACTAATATATGCGAAACAAAGTGATGGAGGGATTTCGTGTTTCATTCAGCTCTACAATTATGACCCATTTTGGATGAACAACAACTTCTCTAACTATCAACGCTTCAGTATCTCTACAGCCTGAAGGCACACTAACAATAGACGAATTGTGAATCACAATAAAGTGATTTAAAGTATAGTGAGACCTCTAAAGATCTCATTTGACCTCTTCAGGTTATGTTTATGTCAAAATGGCGATTGGAGAAAGTCCCATGGGCATCACTGAAAAATCTAGTAGTCAAAATTATAAAAATTACCAGGGAATAGCAGTCGTATTAAATGTTGGAAAAATATCTACAAAAATTACAAAAAAGATATTTCAAACAAGTCTTGAAAGGACTAGCCCAGAAAAATATGCAAGATTTAAACTGTATTATGTAGGTTGGACGATGTTAGCTACTTTTTGACCGAATACGCTGATAAAATTGTTCAGAGAATTCAAACAATTTTCCTGATGTATCAGTTCACATTGCTAAATCACAATCTAAAAATAATAGCAGAAAAAACCAAAATTATTGATAATTGACGATAATTGATTCAGATACTTAGCCTCTATACTAAGCTATTCATTCGAATCAATCAACATGGTGTGTGTGGAAAACATAAACTATTACAATCCGAAACCAAATTATGACTCTTCATATGTTAATGCTCAGTTTCGATTAATATATGACAACCAGTGCAAAATATAGGAAAAAAATCAGGTAGTGATGATATCGACATGTTTGTTGAATGAAATGTCAGAGTTCATTTAAACTCCTCTCATTTTACATCAGCGTTCCCAAAAAATACATGGACCAAAATCATACGTCGCTTATTGGTAGAAATATTCCACATGGATCTCCATTTATTGGTTAACGATAATAATATATCTGAAAGAGATGTCTAATGAAAGATATTATGAGATATTTATGACAATAAGGGGCATGCCATTACATTAAAATATACGTGAGCCTTAGTGGGTTAAATGACTGAAAAATTTTAAAAAGTGTATCTTATTTTATACTATTCCCAAAACGAGGATGAGAACTCATGCATACTCATAGCCTAAAAACTGACTCTAAGATCCGAAAAGAAAGAATTCAAGTCAGACAAGAACAAAAGGATGCTCTAGATATTGCAGTAGTAGACTGCGAGTAGAGTTTTCACGAAATTCTACATGAGTCAACATGATATCTCAAAAAGTTATGAACCGAACTTATTGGAGTTTTGGACATTAATTCAAAATAAAATTATATAGTGCTTGAATTAATTAATGTTTATCGAAACTTATTTTATGAGCCAATACGTGGTGGAAATTTGACCAAAAAATTGACTTTTTGTTCACATCTTCTCTAAAAATCCTAATTTATTTTGTTATTCTTAACCTGAGTTACCCTAACCATACCGAGAGAGGTCACGAGAACCGAAATTTTCAACAAAAAAAATGCAAACATTTTCACGAAGCATTTGCTAATGTGACTTACTAAATTGTTTCATTCTGTATACTAAAAAAATAGTAAAAATACGGTTTTTAGTCTTTCAGACCCTCCGAACCAAAAACATAAACAAAAACAAAAATTCACTTAAAACAATAATGTTGATTTTTAATACCTTCTGACCATATCTTCAGGTTTTTCATCATGTTGACTACTGTGATCTGAATCCAAATGATATCTCGGCTCTTCAGTACCATTCATTCGCATCAGAGGTCCTCTTCTTGTACGCCGTGTACACAGATCTCCAGTGGAATGACATCGCTTCAAGCCACAGTTGTCGTCATACTCGTCATCTCCAAATGGAAAACCTAAAACATCCAAAGTCATAACCACCATTGATCTAGTGAAATAACACGTCCATATCCACCTTTTTCGTGGATATCTGATATTTTAAATCGCCCATCCTCGTTGCCCTTGCAAGGTCGAAAGACGATGTCTCGGTCGGGGTCCAGACGGTCCAGACTCTTGAGGTCGATCTTGTGGTGCGCCAGGGACTTCAGAAAGTAATCCACGGTCAGATCCGCGTTGCTCTTCTGATAACCGTTTTGTCGCTCGAATGCTTCACGATCCATCTGTCGACCAAGTTTGGCGGTGGACTCTTGGAGCGACAGATGAATGGCCAGTTTCAGTTGATCGTCGGTGCTTTCATTACTGTTGGTCGATATACTCGAGCTGGGATCAGGAGTAATGGGAACGGCACTCGGATGGCACGCCTGCGCCTGTTTGATTCGGTCTTCGATCATCTGAAGTCGAGACATTTCCAGAGCTATAATTAACTCGACGTTGTAATCTGGTCCTGGGGAAATTCATGAAATACAACGTGGATTAATTGTTTCCTGACGGTGGTAATATACGTACGTGTTCCACAACCTTGGCTGTTGCATAACAAGCCACATTCATGCTCTCTCACTGGGGATCTGATCATCTTCTTCAACGTAACACTGAGATCAGTCTCTTCGTCCGTGTCATAGTCGCCGCCCGACCAATCGCACTCCTTAATCCAGGAGGACGACTCGCTTATATCATTCTAATAACGTAAAACGTACGTTGTCTCTGATGCTGGTCAACCATTATACGATACTTACAATTTTCCGTTTTCTTTTACGCAGTGTTGGAGGTGTTTCTGGTGGGATCAGACCTTGAGCCACGGCCCTGACGAACTCGTGCCTTTTCCTTCGAGTTAGAGCGGACGTTTGGATGATCACCGCCTTTGGAGTGCGTAGATAAGGACGAGCAATCATCTCGCTTAGTTTTTCGGTAGTTTCCTCCAGCTCATTCTAATCAAAACGTATTTTAAACAATCCCAAGAATACCAGGCCCCTAAGAGTTACCTGCATAAACTCAAAAATATGTTTGTTATGCCCATCATCCTCCAGATAGTACCCGTACGCGTAAGAACCGCAAAGAACTCTTCTGGCCTTCAGTAGTTCTCGCACTCCATCTTCGATGAACTTGGTGCTCTTTTCGATAGTTTCTGTAACAGTATAAAGGCAATTATTCAAAATCTTTTTGTCATAAAACAGTGATATTGACAACCTTCTCTTCTGATCCCCAAGCTGCTAGCCAGTACCTCCATTTTTCTCTTAACACTGAACAGCAACGGTTCTTCCATCTTCTGGCTGTTTTCGTGGTTCTTAAATCTGGTGTAGTAGTGAACGAATTTCGATACTTGTTGTACCTCACTGCTTTTTTCCAGAGCTTCGTTTAATAAATTACCCTGAAGCAGACAAATATACATATACTGTCGACGGAAGAACGAACTAATTTACCTGTTTCTCGTCAGCTTTTCGTACAGCTTCGAAACGGTTGCATCTGAAATAGCCACCTGTCGCCGAGCTGTGTTTCTTCCAGGATTCTTGACAAACCCAGCAAAAGTCAAACTTGCACTACAACCGGTCACAAGATGACGTTACGGTAAACTATAATTACGAGATCGTACCTTTGAGCATTTCATGTGATTACATCCTTCGTTTTTCTGGATGGGGCTTTTACAATTCGGACAAGGTTTCGAGTTGGTTACGAGCCACAGACAGTTGGCAGCTTCCTCAGAGCCAGCGCAAGCAGTGTTAAGTTCTTCAGGTTTGACCTCCGCAATTTTTCTTTGCCATTCTTGCCACTGTTCACAGCCACAGGGAGCATGTGCTTGTCCTGTTAAAAGTGTGACTTTTAAGGTGCTAATATGAGAATAATAATATGATATGCTTTTAAATAACTACAATTGGAAGAAAACTTATTAAGGTCCAAAAATATTTAATAATTTAGTCTCTATGTAAAAAATATTTAAATATACTCATTTGTTTGGTGCCTTTTTACATTGTATTACTACAACCTAAAAGGATATCAACATAATAATCGACAATATTGTCTAAATTTTAATTGTTTTACATCATTATGGTATAAATAGCACTAATGTAACAAGATATAAGGTTCGAATTAATTTGTTAATGCATAACATTCAATTATATAGCCCCTTAATGAGAATATTTAAGCTCTAAATATTTTACGAACCAAAAATATAAATTACTGGTTCCAAAGGGGCAGCTTCTATTTAATTAAGCTTTTATTCGTTTTTAATGTTCTTATCAAAACACTATAAACAGAGCTTAATATCGTTATATTATCTATGACGTAATATAGCAAACAAATTCTGGACTCATTAGTATTATATATAATTACCAAAACACAGCTCTATTTATGGCTGAATATTGACTAAACCTAGTACTATTAAAAAACTTTAATATTATGCAAACAAATGTAATTTTTACATTTATCAAAGCTTGTATTATATGGCAACATTGTGCTTAGACCCTAGAAAGAAATTTGATGAAAATGGTTGAATGCAGTGTTACTAAAAGCATAGCATTGTCAACTTTTATATTTTTGATCCTGTTAAAAATATTTTAAATTTGAAAATTGAAACTTAAGTGAATTCAAGAAACAAATTTGCTATAAATTGCTTGTAGTATAGGAGAAGTTTGTTATAGCTTCACTTAGTGTTTACTTTACCTAAATGTGTAATTAGTTATACAAAAACTTAATGACACACTTAAATGACACAGTTAAGATTGATAAATTAAGGTATATCCATAATTACTTTCTGATTTTTGTAACAGGTTTCATGAGCCATAAGTATTAAGCCATATTAACGTTAATCTCAAAACTATACAAGATATAATTCGCCAAAATAACTGATAAAAGTAAACATCAATAATATAGCTAACACCATTAAGACACTTTAGTGACAACACCATGCCCTATGTCGTATGTTAAAACTATTGAAACCTGCAAAAACAATTAATACTTCTGATTTTAAAAATGGCTCGATGAATGATTCTAAGGAGAAAAATATTCTTTCGGAATGGTATCCGCAAGTTGTCTGAGATACAGACAAAATCCAATGTGAATAACGTGTTTTTAGCGAGAAAATTGAAAAAGAATTACCGACACAGCTGGTATTCCATATACGTGTTTAGAAATAAGCTTTAACATATCATTCTACTGACCTAAACATTCCCAGCAGAAAAAGTGAGCATTCCCGCAATCAACAGCATGAGAAGTAATCGGAACCTTGTTCCTAGAGCTTTTTCCCGGTGTCTGTTCGGCTTCAGGTAACCTCACCGCCCTTCCACATCCTGCTATAGGGCACCATTTTATAGTTTTGTTGCTTTCAACGAAAGCCTAATAAACACATCTTAGTTAAACCGTCCGTATTCCCTATTTTCTTATACATTACCTCGATGTCGAACTGCAGGTACCTCCTGGCCATCTCCGGACTCACCAGTTTCTCTATAAATTCCACCGGAACCAATATATGACACTGGTACGCCGGACAGAGGATGTGGTGGGCGTCGCCATCCTGGATCTTCATGTTCAGGTAGCTCTGCCAGCACGATTTACAAAACACGTGTTTGCAGGACATCTTCAGCGGCTGATTCCAGTCGGATGATATAGTTGATAGACATATTTCACACTGCACAAGAAGAAATTGTGATTTTCTGATGAAAATATCGGGAACAGAACTCACCATGCACTCAGGCTTATCCGATCCGGTGTCAGTGGAGATACTGGAGTCGATAGAACCAGCGTGAGTCAATGCCGAAGCGGGGGCTTGCACTCCAGCCAACTGACAACATTTCACCGGGTCCCTCATCCATTTTTCTAAGAGAACCTCTCGAGACCACTCTAAGAACAGTAAGAAGTCATGCAATGACGTCAATATATTAACAATATTTTTAGTATCTAATGATAGTAATACTAACTAATACCAAAATATAATTTTAAAAAATGGTTTTGCTATATATTTTAAAGCTGTTCCAATTGATAGCAATAGTATAGTGCTCTCGAAGATTCACTGTTAAAGTTAATGAAAGAAGATAACTACAAATTACAAGAATATATATATGAACACTACAATTAAAATAAGTCATAAATATCATAACTTTTGGGATAGTTATTTAGAGTTAGAAGACATTTACTATTTAGAATTAGAGGACTAATCATTTTGGTAAGTACAATGATATAATTCTTAGTCATATTACGTATTTAAACGTATTTATACTTAATTTAATTTAAATAATTAATTCCAAATAGGTTTGTGCCCAATTAATGAAGACGTAGTTACCATTATCACGTAGTAAAGCTTCCGCTGTAAACAACGGTATCTTCAACATATCTGAAGTATCCACCAGGAGTTGATCTTTGGCTTCCTGCAAGTCCTGGCTACGTAAGCCGCTGTATACTTCCTCCTGCTCGTTGATTATATCGTCATCTTCATTAACCATGTCCGCATTATCAGCCTTGTGAGACATACATACAAATAATGAGTCCGAATTGAAATTTATATCGATGACTTACAAACACCATTTTACTCTCCAGCAGTCGGGCCACCTCGTCGTGTCCAGCCCTCATCGCCAGGTCGCATGGTGTCAGTTTATCATTGTTTTCCAGGAAAATTGGGGCACCGTTGTTCACCAAGAGTTCGACGCATTTTCTCAATCCGGACTGGGCAGCCAGGTGAAGAGGTGTATTTCCAAACTGTATAAAATAGAAACTTGGTCAGTAATTATCTATCTCAGTCTATAATTAGGATTGATTATAAAAAGTTTAGTTTTGTCTTTGGAAGAAGAAACAACATGATTCCATAGATTAATCTATACCACAAATACAATTTCTTATCTAGTATAATATTCCTAAACTTTAACAGGCTTGTTCCAATGATATTCGATTTTATGGGCTACATTTTTTAAGTGACATGATCACATTCACCGCTTACAAGGAGCTAAATGTAGCGAATAAGGTGGATTTTGCAACAATTCGACCTTTAAATCATTGTTTTCCTTCATGCTATATTGAGCTAATTGTGGTTAGTAAGATAATGCCTTACATTAGTAAAACCATTAAGGTAAACCAAATAGTGTATCACTAATTTTATATATCAACTTAAACCAAAAGTTTTGTACCATACTCTTCTGTTTTAGCCTTTCTTCCAGGACCTGGAAAATAAATCAAGAATGACAAACAATAAAATACAATATATTAGTATGAATACGATTGTTTACCATTTATATATAAATAAATTAGAATTCGTGTCAATTATGTACAAGAACTATAGCGCAATTTAAAGAAATTAAATATATTCAACAATTTGCCTACGACAACATTGCCAACTGAACTAAATTTTTTGGTACAAATAATAATATACTCCGTCCTGATATCAGCATAAATAATTCACAATTATAAAAGGAACTATTATAAAAGGAACTAGTGTTAAATATGTATTGTAATGTATCTTGGAAGAACATTTAATCCAAGCCTTTCTCAACACTTTCGTCTGCCGATTCTACCTAGTACACTGCAAGGCTTTATGGTCATGAGCATTCCGCTTCGGTGTCAATTTATATGACTCTCCTGCGCATACCTATGATGCTCTGCGCTTGATATTTACGTTGTTGGTTCATTTTTCAGGATCAACCACTCTAAGCCACAGAAAACTCTTTTATATTACGCTAAAATCAATGAAACCGCTTTATTCAAATAACTCAAAATGGTATATTCAATCAAATCGTGAGGTAGTTATATTCCCTTCCCTTAAAAGATCTATCCATTGAATGGAAACATCTGAAAACAACTGACTCATCAACTCCAGAGCTGACTGAAAATCATTTGAGTGTTTGAGCTAGATTCTCGTCTAACAAGACTTGTAAGTAATTGTCTTAGAACTTTTTTGACCCTCCAAATTCTTCATTATAAAAAATTTAACTCCAAATTTAGTTATACAAGCAAGTACAGCTTCTATTCGCTCCGAAAACATTACCGAATAAGGATTTAGAAGTGCTTTTTTGAACAATGAATTAATCTGCGCTCTTATTAGAGAAGCTCTAAAAAATCTTTCTACTTAAAATTCACACTACTTCTTAAGTTTCTTTGAAGATTAACAGGTAAATTGAAAAGTCCCCGGCCTACCAGACTAAAACACATTTTTTTGGCAAAACTAAGGGTGATACACCGATTATAGCGACGCTCCAACTTTTCGATACCATTTTTGCAGTACGATTTGTCCTTTGCTTCAAAATTGGCCTCAATTTTGGCGATCACCTGTTCATTCGACGAAAATTTCTACCCAAAGAGCATTCTTTTGAGATCTGAGAACAGGAAATATTAGCTGGGGGTCAGATCTGGAGAATACAGTGGATGAGGAAGCAATTTGAAGCTCAATTTATGGATTTTTGACACGGTGCACTGTCTTGGTGAAGCAGCACTTTCTTTTTCTTCAAATGCGGCCGTTTTTCTGCGATTTTGTCTTTCAAACAGTCCAATAACGCTATGTAATAGTCGCTGTTGATGATCCTTTCTGTTTCAAGGTAGTCAATGAAAATTATTCCATGCGCATTCCAGAATACAGACACCATATACTTGCCAACCGACTGTAGGAAAACGTTCCCATGCTTTGGAGCGGGTTCATCGTGTGCAGTCCACTCGGATGACTGTCGATTGGACTTCGGAGTGAAACGATGCAGCCATGTTTCATCCATTGTCTCATATCGACACAAAAACTCTGGTTAATTAGGCTTGATGATCTTCAAACACTGGTTCGAATCATCAACTCGTCGTTGATTTTGGTCAAAAGCGAGCTCTCTCGGCACCCACTTTGCACAGAGTTTTCTCATACCCAAATATTCGTGAATGATATGATGTACACGTTCAATTGATATCTTTGGAGTATCTGCCATTTCATTCAGTTTCAATTTACGATCATTCAAATTTGGGCGTCCACTGCGTTCACCGTCTTCAGTGCTTATTTCACCACGTTTAAACTTAGCATACCAATCATTGACGGTTGATATTCTTGGAGCAGTGTCGGTAAACTCGGCATCAAGCCAAGTTTTTGCTTCAACTTTATCTTTTCCCTACAAAAAGCAATATTTTATCACCACGCGAAATTCCTTTTTATCCATTTTTTTCACAATAACAAAAGTTGCTTCACTCAAAACAGTATAATTCCTAAAATAGTAATACGAGAGCTGTCAAAATTATACACGCATCTTTTGAGGGTTAGGGCTAACTAAAAAACGTACGTATTTAATTCTAGTAGCGCCATCTATGTGTCAGGAAGGGGACTTTTCAATTGACCTGTTATAACAATATTTATAAGTCCCATTTTACTATTTCTTTCTTCCATTATTAGCAATACATCATCAATTGTGCATATAATTTTTAAGCCCAAATTTTTAACCAAAATCTATCGGAAAATATATTTGACATATTGTAATTCCCAAAACAACAGAACTAAATTTAAACCGTCTAAACCATATAAATGTCACCACTTACACAACCCTTCAAACCCGTCTATTCAAACGCGTACACCCTTCTGGAATTGAACGCATTGAATAAAGTTTAATTTTCTGCCTCAATTTAAAGGTGTTTCCACGGAACAATCCTCTTCCCGCCACCGACCGCGACCAGAACCTATTCCCGAAACAAAAGTCGTGTCGTTGACCGCAGCTAATTCTCCAATCTCCTCCGGTTCGAGCTAAGGTCGCCTCGGCCCGACTTAACAGGTCTTTGTATATGCATATTAAATAATTACTGTTCGGCTTTGTATCAAGTACGATACAGGTTTTCGTAAATAAAGCTGTGTTTTTCCTTAGTTTCCGACAGAGTGATGATTAACGAGTTGAAAACGGTTCCCTATGTTCCCTATATTAAATATTTGTTTGTGTTACATAGCGGCATGTGTATATAAAACAGCGAGGAACTTGTTATACAATAAGCTATATAAAACCCAATTTAATTTAGGAATTTACGGAATACCAATCGATAAAATGTGGAGGTGTTTCATAAAGCCATTTTTTGTGTGGTTCGATCTATTTTTACAGACATGGTCATGCCAAGGGCGAGGTAATATTGTATGCGAATATTCTATGGTACTAATGGCAACAAATCATAATCACCAATTTGATAAATTACGTTACGTATAAAAATAGATACAAAATATATAACAAATCACGATAATTGATTGAACTGATTCCTCGCAACTTTTTCATTAAAAATTAAACCCATATCGTTCAGTAGCCAAACTAAATTCAAATTTCTACAGTTATTTGAAAAGGCCTTTTATTGGAAAGAGGTTTCGAAGAGGACAAAACACATTTGGAAATAATCCATTTTCCTTCTATTACTATAGTCTCGCTAATTTTTGATAATAATAGTATATAAGATAATAAGTAATGATAATAGTGTAACATATAACATAGCTCATAATATATATTTAGATATCTATATTCAAATATTTATGAATGAAGAAAAGAATAATATGAATATGACTACCAACGTTAAACAAACAAGGTATTTCAAAAGAAAGTTCTAAGCAGCATTCGGATTTCGGACCTTTGAAATCCAACTGTCACTAGCCATAAAGGAGATTAAGAGATTCCCAAGAAGATATGAGGAAAGGCTTCAATCCCACTGAAGTGTTACAACATTTGGACAACATTGAACTAAGCCTCAGACTCCAGAAGAGAATCAAACCGTGTGATATTGTTTAGTGAAGTGGTAAAAACATTGAAAATTGCTGCTAACTTTTATTTTACTAGAGACTAAGTAAGGGCCAAGAGGTTTTCCTAGATAAGTATCCAGTTTAAGGTTAGTGTAGAGACCAAAGTTGTGCAACAACAGCAACAAAAAGGGGGCAACGACTAGTAATATTAATTTAATAATTTTCTAGAAAAATTCTATTATCGAAAATGATTTTAATAATAATAATAATAATGATTAGGAAAACTAACTATAAAAATTGGGTATTTCTAATGAAATGATGTATATCTGGCTTGGTGGCGCAGTGGTAAAGGCGATAACGAGTTGAAAACGGTTTCCTATGTTCCCTATATTAAATATTTGTTTCTGTTACATAGCGGCATGTGTATATAAAACAGCGAGGAACTTGTTATACAATAAGCTATATAAAACCCAATTTAATTTAGGAATTTACGGAATACCAATCGATAAAATGTGGAGGTGTTTCATAAAGCGATTTTTTGTGTGGCTCGATCTATTTTTACAGACATGGTCATGCCAAGGGCGAGGTAATATTGTATGCGAATATTCGATGGTACTAATGGCAACAAATCATAATCACCAATTTGATAAATTACGTTACGTATAAAAATAGATACAAAAAATATAACAAATCACGATAATTGATTGAACTGATTCCTCGCAACTTTTTCATTAAAAATTAAACCCATATCGTTCAGTAGCCAAACTAAATTCAAATTTCTACAGTTATTTGAAAAGGCCTTTTATTGGAAAGAGGTTTCGAAGAGGACAAAACACATTTAGAAATAATCCATTTTCCTTCTATTACTATAATCTCGCTAATTTTTGATAATAATATTATATAAGGTAATAAGTAATGATAATAGTGTAATATATAGCATATCTCATAATATATTTTTAGATATCTATATTCAAGTATTTATAAATGAAGAAAAGAATAATATGAATATGACTACCAATGTTAAACAAACAAGGTATTTCAAAATAAAGCTCTAAGAAACATTCGGATTTCGGACTTTCGGATTCCAACCGTCACTATTCATAAAGGAGATTAAGAGATTCCCAAGAAGATATGAGGAAAGGCTTCAACCCCACTGAAATATTACAACATTTGGACAACATTGAACTAGGCCTCAGACTCCAGAAGAGAATCAAACCGTGTGATATTGTTTAGTGAAGTGGTAAAAACATTGAAAATTGCTGCTAACTTTTATTTTACTAGAGACTAAGTAAGGGCCAAGAGGTTTTCCTAGATAAGTATCCAGTTTAAGGTTAGTGTAGAGACCAAAGTGGTGCAACAACAGCAACAAAAAGGGGGCAACGACTAGTAATATTAATTTAATAATTTTTTAGAAAAATGCTATTATAGAAAATGTTTTTTACTACTTAAATATCCAAAATATATATATTATTTGTTTCCAAGAACACAATATTAATATCTATCAGTTAAACCAAGTAAAAATTATTTTTTTTACTAACAATCTACAATTAGAAAAACTAACTGTAAAAATTCGTATAATATAAAAGTTCGTATCCTGCTGGGGCATGGTCGTAAAAATATGTTTGTGATTGTTTAAAAATTGTGATTGTCCTAGGCAACAGTGTAAAATCCGACAAGAAAAATGATCCCAGTCACGCCAGTAACCAGGCTGGGTAAGACCGGATGTCTTCTGGAATGATTTCTAAAGTTGGTCATTCGCCAGTCGGTAGGCTTAATGCTGTGGACCGTCGTTCGAAGTCCACGTTAAACTGTAGATCCAGTCCTGATAAACCCCTATTTGGTAAATGGAGACTTTATAATATATTTTTAAAAAAATTGTATAAAATCTCTAAAATTTGTTGGTTCTGAAATTTGTTCTAAAAACTGTTGGTTATGATTGTTTTTATAAATCCTAAATTTGCTCTTTTTCTTATTATATTGAAGGTTTCTTTGCAAAAATACTATGAACCATTAAACTAATATTAAAATAACTGTAAACGCATTTCAAGTCTCAAGAAATCACAGAACAAAATTTCCATGTATATTGACACACTTTATTCAGAGTTAATAACTTGTTCTAGATTGGTTGGGTTCTACCTATGGTAAACCCCCTAAAATAAATTCGTATATCTAATACAGAGAAAAATAGACTCTAACAACTCAACCTAAACTCTCACAATAATATTCCATTACTATTTGTTTACTTATTGGATCATCTTTTTCATAAATAATACTGTAGATTTTAGTTGAAAACAAAATAATAAATTACATAATTTTCTATCGCTAGATTAATCCATTAGCGAACTTGTACCCCTCAATTTTTATTATTTAATAAAACCGAATTGGCGAAATAAATACCCATCAAACTTTAGCGATTGGAGTCTTGGTAATTAATCTACGACTAACTATAAACATAAATATTTTACTATCGAGCAGTCAAACTCCGAGATGTTAGCCATAAGCACGAATAGCTTTTTCCCGTATTGCTTAATTATTTTTTGATGTGATTGCATTATATTGCGTAAGGAATATTAACGAAATTATGTACCTGATCTTGCGCCGCTAGATCAACTTTTTCTCTGCACCCGTCGCTCATCTTGGCACCTCTCCAATGTACCAGGAGTTGAGCGCATGCCGCCCTACGGTCCTGGGCGCTGTAATTCGTATTTTGTACGATATGACAGGCACAGTGCAGAACAGTCTCGTTGAAAATGTTCTTCTTATTCGGGTTGCCTCCTAGGTCATTGAGAAACGCTCTCAGTAAGTGCTTCATTCCTGCCAAAATATTATTTTATGAATGGGAAACCAACCAAAATATTTATGATCACTTTACCATGTTTAGCCGCGTAATGAAGAGCAGTGTTATGATGGTGGTTCTCGCCGTAGCTCAGGTTGGGGTTGAAGTACTTCCTGAGCTCCGGCGTGTTCTGGTAGATCTTCATGGCGGCGTACTCGTCCCCATGCTGGAGGTTCTTCTTGAACTTGGAGGACGTGCTTCCCATTATCTATGCGACGTTCCGCCTGGGTCAAGAGGAAGTGCGGGGGTATCGGGGGCGGGGACGTCTAAATCGGCGGCTGATAGATGCGGATATGTCCAGATATCTGTAACTGTCAGGAAATCCAGTTCTTTTGGAAGAAACTACATTTCCTGATCTGAAACAAACAGTTCATTAAACTCAGAAGTCTCAAAATAAAACTCTATATATGTCTAGATAATTGTGGGTTAAAATGGGTTAAAAACTGCAAGAACCAAAATCTAAGCTGGCAACGTGGTCGAAACTCCAATGATCTAAAGTCATCAGCCTGTGTCTAATGATAATTGAATTGTAAGGTTTATCAACGTTTTTTCTTAGATGAAGATGATTTTTTTAGCTTAATAGCCATATATATATATATATATATATATATATATATATATATATATATATATATATATATATATATGGCTGAATGGTTTTTTCTTTTTTGGTTTTTCCGTGAACTGAACTAGTTTTCTAAGAAAAGAAAAGTTTTTATTATTTAATATGCTAAGCTATTACTATGAAGAATAACAAAATATTGTAACTAATTAAAATATTTGCACTAAATAAATAGTTAAAATATAATTAATTAATTTTCTACATATGTAACAAAGGATTTGGACTAAAAAAGATGAATGGCCATAGAAATATTATAAAGATAACTCTAACATTAAGAACATATTAAACATATTATGCTAGTGATTGATTTTTAAGTATCCAGTCAATTTTAAAAGGTTTTGAATAATGAACCTAATACCTAATTATAGTTGTTCCTCTAGTATTTAAAAATAAACATCAATTGAACATATTGTATAACATAATCCATTGAGTTAAATTATATGGAATATATTTTTTTCATTAATAAATTTTTGGTTTATCTTTAATTTAAATAAATTGATTAATCTTAACAACTAAATTAAGACGGTATATTAAAACACACGTTCAGATATAGCAATTTTAAATAACACAGTATAAAACATATACAAATACCAATACCATACATATATATGAAGAAAGAAACGACAACAGTATAAGCTACACAAACCAACACATCACTAACCATATATCTAACGGATATGGGTTTACCGAATATTGCACACTACTTCTAATAGCCCTCCATTTCAAAATCATCACGTGATCAAAATATATAAATAATATTAAATGAACACAGACCAGAATCATTCTGAATAGTTACTGAGTGTGTATCATCAATTTATGATTATCCACACCCATTGTTTAAAATTGCTATATATATATATATATATATATATATATATATATATATATATATATATATATATATATGCTACTTGGTTAAATTTTTATATAAAACATTTTAACTAGGTTCTTTGCATTCATTGAAATGATAAAATAATATACAAGATACGAAGGAAAATAGTCGTCATGTTTTTAAGATAAACTTGTGGATTTTCGAAATATTTCAGCGTTGCATTTCCCGAACTAGGACTCGTCAGAACGATATTTTCTTAGCGTTAACCGCCGGCAGGAATATGGAAACCAAAAACACAAAGCAAACAGGCGGCGAGGTTCACATACGGCGACCAGCCGGCCGCCCTCTTTCACCCGCCGCCCCTCGCCGCCTAATATAAACGCGGATTTCGTCCGACTAACACACGTGGTCGCGAGATAAATCGTTTAGAACTCACCCATGTTGCGGCCGCTTTGTTATCTCGCATTTTTCGAAGGAATTTCAACACTTTCCTGACGTGAAACTGTCATTTTCGAGTCGGATAATGTCGAACTGGAAAAGGCCGGACGATCGATGACGTTGCGCGGGCGCACGCGATGCTGGCGAAAAGCGCGAACTTGAAGATGCGGAAAGGTGGTTGTGTTTAGATTTGTTAAAATTCGTGCGGCTTCGTTAAATATTTATCGGAACCTTTGTCCTCTACAAATCACTGGAGAAAAAGACGTTGGGAACTAATGAAAATGGTTAAAAAATAATTGGTTTATCTACCTGACCAGAAATCATCTAAATTACACTCCACATAATTATATTGTTGTTTGAACAGAATACGCTAGGCCTTCGTTTTGTTTAAACATGCATTTTGCCAAAGATTATGACGGTATTGAGCCCGCTGAAAGCTGCACATTCACCTTTCTGTAAAAAACAGCGTATCCGAACAATCATCAGGCTTAATTTCACTGCTTTAGAGCTTTAGGGATGATCAACAGTCTCTTTAGTTTCCACAACTGTTTTCGACATTCCACGTACTCAAATATCAAATTTATTGACGCTTTCTATAACACGTTGATGCCTATTATTAAATAACAGGTCTTCTTTTTATTTTTGCTTTTCATTATTATTAAAAATTACAATATAAGGAATACTTGTTCAATGAGTAATATTATACAGTTCTAAATTACTATAAAAATGCTCAATTTCAAGTATCCAAGCAAGTTTTTTCAATTGTCCTCTTAATGAGGTCCATTTTTCCTACTGAGATATTCATTTTGTCTGTTAAAAAGGTTATAATTATTGGGGTAGAGTATTTTCTTTTCCAATTTCATTTTTACGATGCCTACTGGTACTGTTGCGGCATGAAGATAGAAGACAAAAAGAGGAATAGTGGACGAAGCACAAAGTTAACTGATAGAGACTAAGAATTTGGATTGTGATCAAACCACATTAAAATACCAAGGCCAAAATGGCAGCAAAACTCAACAATCACTTGAAAATATCACTCAAATTTTTTTAAAACTGCCAAGTGTATACCAAAGCTAACAATGTTATCCTATTACGATTTAATATTATATACATACAGATAGTTTTAGAGACACGTCTAGTGTGGGGAACAATCCATATAAGAGAAATTGCAATATACAAGATCTTATGAAACATCAATTGATTTTTTGTAGTTTGAAATTCCTGATTATTTCACCATTAGCTTGGACTATATATACTATTTAAAAGCGATAATTACGCTTTAATTGACATCAGTATATGCGATTAATATTTGTTGTTTTATTTAAAACAAAAACCTTATTATTTTAGTAGTCAAAAATCTAATAAATAATTATTTGGTCATATATATTTGTTCTCATATTTCCAGATTTAAACAAATCATGGATTATATCATTTACATATCGTTAACTCCTACATATTCTAGCTTCATCAGTACCCAATTAATAGCAACTAATATGATTTAATGTCAACTCGAAGCTTTAATTAGTTAAGAATGATCTGAGACAGAAAACTGACTTTTTAACACAAACGATACTTATTTTCAATTGAACTAATATATACAAAAAATAATTAAAAATTATTTCAAAACAATCAATTTAAAAAAAGAACAAAGGACGATATAAAATAGAATTATGTTCAAGATAATATTAATTTTTAAAATAAAGGAGAGGTTTCTAGAGGGCGAAAATACTGAGCTAGGTTGTGAATTCAAAGATACTTTTCAAATAAATAAATAAAGAACTGGGACCGCAGTACACAAACCGAAAGCATAAAGAAGATTATATAAGACGCGGTTGTGTATTAGATAAAACTAAATTTTAAAGTAATTCAGGATTTTTCTAAAAGAACAACTCCAAATTAACTTCTATAGAATTGTTAATCATTTCTAGATCTTCAGCAATATTTTCTTCTACAAAGATATTTAATATAGTTATTTCTAATATCTTGCTTCATTATAAAAGTCTTCAATTTCATAGTCCGGATCTTGTTAAAATACAAATCGTATATTACAATATATGTTTTAACTAATTATAAAAAGTAACTTCTGAATCACTATGCAATACAATAAATTGTTATTCTTGACGTTTCTGTTAAAATATAAAATGTTGTGATTTCATTACAATAAACTTTACTAATAAATTTCTAAAGTTAATGTTGTTCAACATCAACAGAAAATACTTCTAAAACATCGCAAAATATGATTTTTATTGTTTTAACAGACTCTGAAGGAATAAAAGCTTGGGCTTGCTAAAACATTATTTCATATAACAAGTAAAAAGAATGACGTTAAGCCACTCCAAATATAATATGATTTGTTGTTTTGGTACGATAAATAAAGTAGTTTCATATCAGTGCATTCGATTCCGAGGATAATCAATAAACACGACATGTATCAGCGTAGGATCTATATATAGTAACCTATATATACCCCATTCTAAATATCAATTTTCTTTATCAGCTTCAATCAGTTTAACGAATAATATTATATATTAATACCGATGGTAGTCTGAGGATTTACAGTAACCCAAATATTTTTATGACATTTTGTTATCTATATAGGTCTCCGTGTTTTAATATAACGTAAAACTAGATACACAAATTAAACTTCAGAACATTAGTTCAATTAAATAAATCATAAATAATAGCATCTACCTTCTGATTTTCCCAAATATAATCTAGTTAAATGGTTTTTGTTCGTTTTAAAAGAAGAAGAAACGTATTAAAAAAATAGTTACACTAGACTATAAGCATCGCAGTTTAAAGAGAATATCTTGATGAACAAAGTTGAAATTTTGTCTAAAAGTTGTTTTATTTAATAGACTAACTTATTGAGTGATATATATTAAGTACCATTGTTGTTTAATGAAGTTTGTTGACTAAACCTGACAGAATGAAATGTTATGATATGTTATGATATGTTATATGTTATGATATGTTATGATATTTTATGATATGTCCTGATATGCTATGATACATTATGATATGTTATGATATGTTATATGCTATTATATGATATGATATGTTATGATATGTAATGATATATTATGATATGTTATGATATGTTATGATATGTTATGATATGTTATGATATGTTATGATATGTTATGATATGTTATGATATGTTATGATATGTTATGATATGTTATGATATGTTATGATATGTCGTGATATGTTGTGATTGTTTTAATATAATAGATTTCCATATTTTATATTTTTACTGCTAATAATATAGAATTAATGAGTTATAATTTAAAAACACGTGACACTGTTGAGGCACTTTCTTTGTTCTTTTTATTATTTTCATTCAGCCATGAATAGAGTCATTGAAAATTAGAACATTTATGCCACCGTTAGAAATTTGCTCTTATTGAAAAACCTACGTATCAACTACTATGGTTGGGGTGTACTTATCATACTTAGTCTTATAAGAGCACTTCTATTACCATTGGTTCCTTAATCATGAAAACTAAAATTGTTTAAACAAAAATACGGTTTTGTTAGCTTATAATTCGGTATGAACGAAGATATAGACATTTAAGAAACAAGAAAGATATAAAAGGCTGTGATGGTGCTGGTAATCTCCTTTTGGTTTTGTAACAGACGACAGAAAGTTGTCGATAAGATAACGTAACTGAAAATATCAGCAGGTCCTTCTTAACTACCGCTCTTGATGGTCCTCCTACTGGCCAAGAACTTTCCTCCACCCCTAATCAGTTCCCGTCCATTTTATGACTCAATACTTAATCAACCGTCTGATGGACTTCCCTGAAAGGACACGTTTACGACTCATTCTGCAGCAAGAGCGTTCTTAGAAAGGATCGCGGTGCGCCAGCGCCATCCTTCTGTCGTGTCACGCATCGGACGATACGCTATTTTCAGTTTCATGCGGTTCGGAGACCTGATAAGACCTAGTGACGCGTCCACCGCCCGATATTTCCGCGAAAATCCGTATTTTCACGCACGCAACGCCGTCCCATTTCCAGATGTAACGGAGGACGGCGAGGGTACGCGTTTCCGCATGTTTTCCTTGGATTTTCCGTTGGTTCTTCCGACTTGGCACCTTGTTCGGGATTGTTTGGCTCCACGCACAAACTGACGATGTGATATCAAGCCGGTCTCGTGCAACATAAACGTTAAAAACGAAGTATTACGAAGTTTTTGAAATTAAGCGATCTTCCACGTGCAGGAACGATGAAGGAAAACAATTTATTGTTGTACAAACTGGGTGAGAACTTGTTTTGGAAATAAAGCCTTTTTGACTGAGTCACTGGAACTTTCCTTTGAACTTTTCTAAAGTTAAAGCTATAACGAAAATAGAAATACAGAATATCAAATGAAAAATTGACATTAGTATTAAAAATTTAAAAATTCATGCCAACAATATCAACTCAACAACATTTACAACTAATTCTGATTTTCACTATCTAAAACTGTACATATTTAATTAAAACACTATATGTGGTATACCTAGTGTCAATACGTATTCTTGTAAAAACGTTTTCACAAAATAATTATTAACGCGTTTAAACTTAATTTAATTCAAAAAATCTATGATGCGCGCTCTATTTAATACACTACAAATACATCAATTTAAGTTTTGGTGACACAACGATGTCACAAAAATGTTCGGTGTATGACATTTGTTGTGTTTTTGGTTTTGAAATTGTTTATAATTATTCTATGCAATGGTGCCTTATGCCTAAATCGCTTCTCCGCTGAGCTGTGTCTTTTTATTGGTGAATCTGAATCAGAATTGATAATTGCCAAACAAATATCTTCTTCACTGCTATAGAAACTTTCAAACAAATTATAGAGTCAAAACTATGAACAAAATTAAAACCCATAAGATCAAATAAATATTGAAATTCATAAAAAAGTGATAAAACTATTAAAAATTGTATTATTTCTATGAACATTGTCATCTCAACAACTCATGTTTATTAAAATTATATGAAAGTTTTGTGTGGTGTTTCGCACATTATCATTACGTACGTTATCTTCTTCAAATTGCACATTGTTTCACTAAACTAGGACATTTTTTAAAGATTTTTCTTCTTCTGACTTTTTCATCACTTATAAAACGAAATGACATTAATAATTTCTAAACAAAAATTGAAGGCTTTAATAGGATCGAACAAAAAAAAACAAAGGACGTATCATACATCACTAATTATGAATATATTATTTAATAATATCTTCGAATCAACATAATGTAGAGTAAATTATTTTTGAGTGATAATGTTTGAAACTGCGTGAAGGTAAACTACAAGGTTTTCTTATTAAAAAATATTTTTTAACATAAACACAAAATTAGTTTTAATTTTAAATGGCGAATACAATAGAATACGACGCCAGTTATAACTGGTTCTAAAAGAATTCAAGTAGAAAGATCATATTAAAGAAAACGAGCAGATTTTTTATCTGGTTCAAATTAATGTGCTGTTGATGATTGAACGACAATCTAAATTAATTATCCTCAATAAACTGCAATTATGCAAACAAACCTTGAAGTCAGTATACAATTATGGGGATTTACAAAGAAATCTAATATTAATATGACTTAAATTTACAAAAACAAAGTTCTCCATCGTGTTGTTAACGCTAATGATACATTAAACAGTGGAAGATCCACAAAAATCTAAGTATATCATCGATCAGGGAAGAAATTGAATGGTTTAAGTACTATTAAATGTCGAAGTACAAGTGCCCCAACACGCAGTGGGCTTCCCCGAAGCTTAAAGAGACAAAAACCATTTGAAATAATATAGTTATGCGTAAAAATTGTGGCGTGTTTTAAAACTCATCAAATATAAATTCAGTTTTAAGTCTTAGATCTGGACAATATAAAGGAAAAATTACTAGCTAGTATTGGTTAATAACTAGTTGTAATATGTGCATCATATGCTTTCAAATTAAGAAATATTAATTGGCAATCAAGACAGCTATGAAGAGACACAGGAATTATAATGTCACAGCAAGAATTACTACTAGTTAGAGACAAAATATACAAAAAATTTTAACTATCCCCAATAAAAAACGAATAAGAAAACAGATGTACATAAACAGAACTAGGGACATTCATGCGAAGTCGATTATTTAAGGGTTCTAAAGTCTGAAGACTTCGGGCTTTAACATTTTTTAAAGCTCCTCAAACTAACCATAATTTTCTGAATATTTTATGGACCAAAATATCTAATATCAAATTGATGTTATTTTAAAACGTAGTTTAAGAAATGTTGGTATCCTATAGCTTTATTCGTACTTTATAGCCCCGACAAAAGCATTTCCGCAAAATTATTTTATTAATTATATTTCGACCGGCTCCAATTAATGTTCGTTCCCTCGCTCGATCTGAAACCTGGTTACGACAGTAATCGTAAATTCTGCAGTCCCGTAACTGTCGTGACGAATTAAATTCATTTACGGTTAATCGTCCCTTGTTTTGGTCCAGTATAGAACGCTGTAACATCGCACAGCTCGAAATAGCGAATTTACTGTCTCTAATTGAAGGAAGCGATAATTCAGTCATGACCGGCGAAATTGTGAAAAAGAATTCGTCGCGTAATTATAAACTTTACCGACACGGCATATTTCAATTAAAAGCTTTTTTGCGAACAATTATACCTAAATTCGAGCGAAATTAAATTTCTATTGAATGTAAGGGTTCGTATAACAAAAAAGAATATAATTCTCATTTAATTTTATAACATTTTCTACCGTTTCTACCAGGTGTACCCGAGAGTCATTACCGGTTTCTTTTTCAGAAAAAAAAATATGTATAATTTTCAAGAAAATGGAAAATTGTATTTATGTAAAATATTAACCATTTAATTCTATATAATCTTGTCCCTTCTCGGGCAATTTATGGATGACATCACTAAAAAAAACTGTTTGACCTTTGAGCAAAATCATTCATCGAACCATTTTCCATCTTTTTCCAAATTGACGAACGGGGAAAGATCTGGAAAGTATGGTTGCTACAATAATATGTCCAATCCGAATGCTTTCAATGCTCTCTTGGCCGGTTTTACTATATGAGACGGCGAGTTATCGTGTTATAAAATAACTTTACCGTGTCTTCGGGACCATGCTAAATGTTTTCGGTCAACTCTTGGATCAAATTTATCATTATTAACTACAAGATACCCTTCCAGTCCCTTCAACCAAATACGAAACGAAAACAAAAACGAAAAATTTTACTAATAAAGTCTTCAAATTAAAAAAAAACTCATTAAAAGATACCAGCTGATTGTAAACAAGACACAATACAATAGTAAAACGGACCTTCCGAGGTGATGGCATGGTTACTACATCAACTATAACAAGCTCCGGCTGCTGTTTGATGATGAAACCGAAAAAACTTTGAAAATGTATATAAAGCGTCAGTAATCAAAAGGACCAATATACAAAAAAGAATTTTAAACAAAGGACAATACACTTCCAAGTTATTTCGCTGACGTTATTTCAAAACGTAATTTAATAAAAAAAAACCTTTACAGCTCTCTCCTTTAACCACATTTTATACCTCCAACAAAAACACTGCCGTAAAATTGTTCTAATAGTGTTATTTCATCCAGTTCACTTTAATGTTCACTTTTTCTACCTGGAACCCGGTTACATTGCTTACCGCAAATTATAAAGGTCTACAACTATCGCAATAAATTGAATATATTTTCAGTGAATCCACTCTTGTTTTGTTTCCTACTTGAATTGTTTAAACTAAACGAGATATAATAACTGAGTGAAAGGTGTATCATAACAGGCCAAATTATGAAAAAGAATTCTTCATGTTTCCTGCTTCTGCCATGCGTAAGGTATCAGTTAAAACCTTTTTTGTGATTACAGTTATATAAATTCAGGCGGAATTATATTTGTATTGAATTTATAGGTTTCCATAACTAAAATATAATTTTAATCTAATTTAATTTTATAGAATTTCAGGGATATAAATAAAACTATTTTTGCAAAAATAAATTTTGTATTTTTTCTCTATTCTGCGCCATGGCAATTTGTCTCAAAACAATATTCCACAGTATTGTCCATCATCTAAAGAGTTGGCGTCCAATACACAACATGGTGCTTGCTGACTATAAACAAATGATGTCGTCCAAAATTCTTATTTGGGGAAGTACTATAATTTTATGAATATAAGTAAAAACTACCTATATATCCTTAACGAACGTGCTTCAAGATTTTTTAATTATGATAACATGTGAAGCGAAAGACCCGCTACCATTTTGATTGTGCGCCATCTTGGTTATTGTGACGTTTAGCTCAGTTTCGCTTTAACAATTGTGTTGTGTAGGCGTCCAAATTTTATTATGGATAAATTTACGCCACTAGAAGGAGCAGAAATAGTAACAATATATATTGAAAATAATCGTTCCATTATTGCCACTCAGCAGAAATTGCATTAAGAATATCCTAATAGTCCAGTGCCTCACAAAACCACAATTTATCGTTTACATGCGAATTTTCGACAGTACGGTACGACAGCAGATAAGCCCCGTTCTGGAAGACAACGGAAGTCTCTTAAAAATGTGGCTCTAGTGCGCGATAGTGTTATTACAATATAGTTAGTTCAATATTGAATTGGATGCCATTTTTCCACAAATACCAATTTCGCGAAGTGGCGATTTAGCATGGCCAGCCAGATCTCCAGATTTAACAGCACAAGACTTCTTCTTATGGGGTTTTTGAAACTCAGAACTTTATAAGAATAAGCCACAAATGACTCAATATATTAAAGACAATATTCGTCATGAAATTGAAGAAACTGAGCATCAGATGTTGCAGTATGTCATGAAAAATGCCTTAAAAATAGTAGGGTTGTTACATAACGAATCACGGTCACCATTTAACCCTACATAATTTTTCAATCATAACTTAAAAAAAATGTAAAGATCAAATAAACTCTTTATGAAAACCAAACTTACTTATCTTTTATTTGAGCGAAGTTATAGGGATTCAAAATGGTGCCTATAAAATGGATGCTAATGAATCCTAGAAATTCCAATAAACAACACTCCTTAATAAAATATACAGGTTCGTAGTAAACAAGACACCAAAAATAAAAAATGAAACAAAGACATCACGAGATATTTTTATGTATGTGACATGGTTAACTACACCAATCATAAAAAGTCCCGAGAGCCGTTCGACGGTAAAACTGACAGAAACTTTCGGAGCGTACATAAAGAGAACCGTCAATTATCAAGAGAAACAACGCACGAAGAGAAAAAGTTAATCAAAAGACGGCGAAAGGACGTGGCGTATTTTTCGACGCCGTGACACTATAGACGCCTTAATACAATACATTATATTTCATACCTACTACATAAATGTCACCGCTTCCGGAACACTTATAATATACGGTTTACGAAGGATCTTATTTCTTGTAAAAGGCGCCACTTCAACTGTGCCATTGCCGGGGAACTTAAGCCGAACCATATTAATTATATTCCCAGACAATTGTTTGAGAAGCAGAACACAAAATATGTTGTACATCAATTAATTAGTTTTAAATGAATGCTGGATCCATTATAACAAATGTTAAATGTGAAAAGTCAAGAGAGAACCTTTCAACAAAGTCGTGCCTAAAGATTATAATAAATTTATTGTGCTACTGTTTTAGTTCTTCACATTTTCACTATTGCTAAAGTAACTTATAATTTTTTATTATAACCTCTTTATTAGATACGCTTAGTACAATCTTAATTTACAATTAATTTATTACTACTTTTCCTATGTACTTGGCTTAATTAACAAGCAAGACGAGTGCGAGAAAATACATCAATATATATTCCTCAATTATAAAATTATAAAAGTATAACTGTAGTTTACACTAAATGTATACACTTTATATAAGTTCGCATGGTTTTGTTCGCTTCAATCTCCTGACATCCTACACGCTGTCCAGCAGTTGTATTGCTTCCACGTAAATAACTTTTAAAACATAACAATTTTTTTATTATTATATAATTAATACATTGTTACTAATCGTTTCCGTCTAACCTACAATTTGTCTTGATGCTAACTTAAATATAGGTATATAACCAGGAGGGCCCATCGGCCCTAACTCAGTCTCTGATGAAATAATGTTTATACATGTCACTGCTGAATTTTTTAATATATGCACCTCACTACACAACACTACATGATGGTTTGATTCTTTTGAGTCTGTGTCGTGTTCTGGTGGTATCCAAATGTTGCAATATTTCAATATTTGTATGAGAACGGAGTCTTTCCTCATGCCCCCTTGCAATTCTCTTGATTTCTTGACTGACTGTGGGTATCTGAAGGTCCCGACGTAGGTAATCAATCCAATAGTATTTGGGTGCACCCACAATACCTCTCAGGACTTTGTTCTGAGAAATTTGTATTTTGTTTATGTTAGTCTTTGCAGAACATCCCCATCATTGAATTCCGTCCGTCCATATAGGTTTCAATATTTACTTATATAATAGTAATTTATTATGTACTGATAATAGTGATTTTCTTCCAATTAGCCAATATATTTTCCTATATTTCAATTCCAGTTCCTTTCTTTTCTTCTTTATATGTTCCTTCCAGCGAAGTTTTGCATCGAGATTCATTCCAAAATATTTAGCGTTGTTGCTATATGGAATGATAGTGTTATTTAATGTTATTGGTGCTTGTACGGTCTGTTTATAGGTGAACTGCACATGTACAGATTTACTTTCATTAATTCTTATTTTCCAAACTTGTGTCCAATTATTTATATTGTCACTTGCCTGTTGTAATTTTCTTGAGGCTTCTTCACTATTGTCTCATACAGCTATAACCGCAGTATCATCAGCAAATGTAGCTATCGTGATACTTTCTAGTTGTGGTATATCACAAGTGTAGATTAGATTAAGCATTGGTCCCAGTACACTTCCTTGTGGTACACCTGCTTTAGCTTCTTTTACTGCAGAGTAAGCTTCTTCCTGTTTGACTCTAAACATTCTGGTTGTAATATATGATCATAATAGTTTGCTGTCTTATTTTGGTAGCATTTTATGTAGTTTATGAACAAGGCCTTCATGCCAAACCTTTTTGAAGGCTTGTGCTACATCTAAAAATATAGCTGAGCATACTTTTTGACTTTTGTAGGCTTTTTTAATAACATATGTTATTCTGTGGACCTGGTCAATTATTGAGTGCTTGTTAATAAACCCAAACTGATGTGTTGGTATTAGGTTTTTTCTCTCTACGAATAAATATATTGAATGTATCTCTTTAAGTTAACGCCTGGTAATATTGGATTAAACGAAATAAATATTTCTATAGTTGTTCTGGTGGTTGCTACCTTTCTACCAGGTCAATAGATGTACAAAGAAGTAGTTGATGGTTCATGAGGTTACTATGTTTTTGCTTTTTACCTCTAAGTAACTTCTGTAGTATCTGAACGAGGACTTTGTATACTTGGAGACACTGTTTTCTCTGCTTCTATAACAAATCAAGATCTTCAATGAAATAGTTTAACTCAAATGGGCGCTTATATAACCAGCTGATACTTATTTCTTCAAAATCAGTGTTACACATGGGCTCGTTGAGTTCTTCGTCCTTCATATTGTCGTCATTTATTGCTCTTTAGTTAAATTTATCTTCCTTTTCTTTATCGGAAATCTTGGCTTAATAGCAATATACCAAGCAGAAATGGTAGCAGGTAGACAGAAATAATATCTAACGTTTGGTATCTATGGTTTGAATACTTCCTCTAAACCACAGCCTCATCAAGAGCTAATTTAACAAATCAAGTTCTTCAATAAAATCGTTCAGCTCAGATGGGCTCTTGCGTATGAAACTGAGACTAATTTCTCCAAAGTCAGGACTATAGATTGACTTGTTCTTCGTCCATCGCATTGTCTTCAATTATTCTTTCTTACTTCAAATTGTCTTCCCTTTATTTATTGGAAATCCTGGTTTAACAACAATAAGCCAAGCAGAAATGGTAGTGCCCAGAAAAACTATCTATATGATTTGCAAACTCTTACTAAACCACAACCACTTTAAGAGCCTCTAGAACGTATTTACTCTCTCTAGAGTAGATACGTTCTATTCTAATAGATCAGAGTTAGATGTAACATTATACATAACAAACAATATACTTCAAAATTCGACAAAAAATTCATTTTACGAATATATTTTTATAAAATTCAATGTAGTGTGAAAATTTCATGTTAATCCATTTACTGTATTCACAATCCCTTGGCCACAAACATATGGAATCTGAAATGTTTACCCAAAAAACACTGTATATGTAATTCATGCAGTTTCGAAAACATATTTCAATAAATCCTTATTTAAAAACAATTCCCTTTATTGGTTTACCTATTTCAGCCGTTATTTGTATGAAAAATAAATATCAACGAATAAAATATATACCCTTACCATATTGTAGCGTAAAAAGCCAAACAAAACGAGGTCGGGCGCGGTTATTGAGTTGTAAAAATTCCGACGCTTTGTCGCGAAAGTCGATGGCAAAGGAGAAACGACCCTGAAAAGACGCGTCCCATTATTGTGGGAAGACGGCAGTCGACAGATATGTTTTGCGTTTATTTTTCCCTGAGTCGCCGTCAATGTAGTTGAAAAGGAAACGTCCCCCGGGACTTTTGTACTCCCATCTCGCAAATTACATTCTTAACATTACGCATATTTTCTATTTTCTTTGTGCGTCAGTCATAACCAGTTGGTTTCTGATGCCGGCTGATCAAACACAGAACAAATAAGGAATTTTTTTTTAGTTTTTCTCTACATCAATTCAGATAAACTTCAACTAATCGAATGTACAAAAATATTATCTAATATAATTTACTTTAACATTATAGTACATCTAAAGGCTACAGTTAACAATACAGCCACAACAGTTTATAGGTTACAGTTATAAGTATTGCTTTCACGAATTTAGCATACATGACAACCGGACGGTATTGACAGTATCGTTTACGTGTTCGAACTAATCAGACAGCATTGTGTATTTTAAACTAGATTATAATGAAAAGGAAATTATTGTCTGATTCTAAAACGAATTTACAAATTGCGGCAGGCAATACATTAAACATCTTGATGACGTATGTACAAAAAAACTTTGAATAGACTCTATAGTGATAGAGTAATAAAGAAAATAATCAACAGGAGTCACTGGAAAAATGTTTCGCTACCTCCATTATCTAGATGGAGGTATATTCCGTCACTTACTTGGTCAGTTTAAATCATCATACAGGCACCTGTAAAGAAAACAGTTTGCTATGAAGACACAGAAGAACCCGTGGTGCATAGTAAATACAATTAAAAGTTATAAAAATAACAGTTGACATTCAAGTTAGATCTATTCAGAACATATAAAAACTACTGTGTAATCTGACAGTTATTATGTTTAAAAAATATGAAAAATTATTTTGAGAACGTTTGTCTTTTATCATATACAACAAACAACACAATTGTTATATCTCTTATTATATTTTCTTGTTGGGATGGACAAGCCAATTAATTACATGCCGGCTTAGTTTGCGCAGTGGTAAAGACGACAGAACAGTCCTAATACTCTTGCAATAGTCACGGGTTCAGATCCTGCTAGTACATGATCGTAAATGTCCGTCATCGTTTAACATTTGTGATTGTTGTTAGGCAAGAGTGAAAATCCGACAAGGAAAATTATCCCAGTCACGCCTATAACCAGGCTGGGTAAGACCGTAAATTAATGTCTGTGATCGTTTAACATTTGTGGTTGTTCTTAGGCAGGAGTGAAAAATCCGACAAGGAAAATAATCCCAGTCACGCCTATAACCAGACTGGGTAAGACCGGATGTCTTCTGGGATGATTTCTAAGTTTGTCGCTCGCCAGTCGGTAGGCTTAATACCGAGGACCGTAGTTCTGAGCCCTCGTTAAAACTCTAGATCCAGTCCAGATAAACCCTTGTTGGTAAAAGGAAACTTTAAAAGATACAAAAAATAATTAGTTATATTTGAAAATGCTGACATATCCTGACATAAAACATTATAGAGCATTTTAGATAAATTAGGCGTTGAACACACTATTGGAAATTAATTAAAAAACCAAGATAATTCAATAATATAAATTAAAAATTAAATAAAATGAAAATGCGTATAACAATTCTTGCTTGCAATTGTAATAATGTAGATATACTTAGTTCTTGGTCCTTTTGGTATACTACTGAAGTTGGAGGCACAGGTTTGGATTTTTCAAAAGAATCTATGGAGGAACACCTAGCGTAATTTTCGGTTTTAAGACTCAATTTACTTCTTTTGAAAACAATATTATATTTGTACTATCTCTAATTATTTTTGAGATTCTATTATAGTGGATTATACAACTTCTGCTAATTGATCCAATATTGAATGTGTAGTAATATGTTCTATTAGTTAGGTTGAGATAAAGATTCTATATTATGTATTATGTTATAAATTTAGTTTATTACATTGCTTCAAAAAACATTTCGGACTAAAGCAGGATCCTTTGGAAAAGAATGCGCCATCTTTCAACCTTTAAATTGTAGAACACGTTTGTTTCACTTCTAGATCTAGACTAATCACATTCAATATAAAAATGACGTCGTTAGAACAAATTTCCTCAAAACTATACCCGAAATAATTGATAGAATATCTTTAAAATAAAGAAAACCTTATTCCAAAGTTAATTTACACCAATTTTATTTAGCATAGTGTTACTAAAACTAATTAAAATAGTATTTTAATATTCAGCAAAAACTGATGATTGAAATTTTCTGTTTCAGTGGTGATGAAAGGACAAGCTCTATAACGGAAGGGTTGCGTTCTGCCCTTGCCCGACTGCGACAGAGAACAACCCCTGGAAATCAAACATCCCCATTGCACCAACCTCAATCCAACGTAAGTCGAATCTCCTTTTAATCGGCCTAGATCGAATCAGTGGATACGGAGCCGACAAATTATTATCGGAGACGGCCGTGGCCTCATGCCGACGAGTTCGTTCACTTGTCAACCGTTTTCTTGTATTTGTAGGGAGGGGGTGTGTGCTAAGGCGGGCGGGGGTCGTGCATTGCTCCCCCGTCCGATTCCCCGTGATGTTTACAACCTTTTTAGGTGTTTACGAGATCGCAGATAGCTACGCATATTTTTCACTTTGGTTTTATTTGTCTTACGATGTAAACAAGTGACTTACGGCTGCACCATTAGTCTTTATACGAACACAGCATACGAATTTTATTATTTACCAGCAATATCAAGACAGTGAATTAATTATGAAGGTTTCTTGTGACTCAAGGCTTTATTAGGTTGACAGTATCATATACTATATTTATGTTATCATAATTTTAAACAAATTGTTTAAAACTAACCATTACCTCTACATTTTTTTTTGGTGTCATTTTAATTCCCTTTATATCATAAACATACTATCAATACTGACTGAATATTAACATAGAATGCTATATATAAATTATAGGCAGAAATATTGATTTCATTACTTATACCAGAAAATATCGTCCTTTTGCTGTCTTGCTAATAAAATCTTGTTGATTAACCAATCAAAATGAAATATTGTCCTAGAAGCGATTTTACAAGTCCGATGGTGCTAAATCAGGTGAATAGAGCGGTTGTTAAACAATATGCCAGGTGTACCGGAACATTTTATTTTCTGACATCAAACTTCAAAGCTATACATGTTATATTTTGCGAATTTAATACCGTCCTAGATTTATACCTCTTCGAAAATGTCAAGTTTCGTACTTACACACGTGCATTAGAGGCACACATTACCAAGATCGATTAGCAACCAATTACGAGCAATGGAGAAAATCCAAAAGATGGGGATATGGGAGCTACATCAATTGAATGACATTGGAAAATTTAAAATCGAAAAATCGTCTGTGAAATTCTGCTTCAAAGATATGATAGAAAGTCATTTCTACATCGAATAGTAACGGGCGATGGAAAGTACATTTATTTTAAAAAACCTAAGAGCAAAAAATCATAGTTATCATCTGACGACGCCGGCTGATCGACTACAAGACCAAATCGTTTTGATCGAAAGACAGTGATCTATATTTGATGGGACCAGAGTGGAGTGGTGTATTACGAACTGTGAAAATCTGGTGAAACAGTTAATAGCAATCGCTACCAATATCAAATTATCAATTCTAACCATACATTGAACGAAAAACACCCTGAATGGACCCGAAGACGGTAAATTATTTTACAGCATGATAACGTCGAGCGCCATCTCAAAAAGCAAAACCGGTCAAGGCAGCGTTGAAAGCATCGAATGTACTCTCCAGACCTTGCCCCGTTCGACTATCAACTTCTCGCATCAATAGGACACGCGCTTGCTGAACCGCAGTTCACCAATTTCGCCAAGTTAGAAAATAGTTCGATGAATGGTTTTGTTCAAAGGACAAACAGTTTTTTTGGGATGGCATCCATAAATTGTACGAAATACGGGCCATATATAGAATAAAATGGCCAATACTTTGAATAAATAAATTTGGCCTTGAAAATTATGTATTTTTTTCTGCAAATATCGGCAGAGACTTCCACCTAGTAAATTTAATTAAAATTTTTAATAATGTTATTTAGTATTACACCCAGAGATAGGCACTTATAATGGACAATATATTCGGACTTATGGCTATATATTATAAATATTGTCTATATATTGCTCTAC
The DNA here is from genome assembly GCF_030347505.1 of Rhynchophorus ferrugineus. Classification (NCBI taxonomy): domain Eukaryota; kingdom Metazoa; phylum Arthropoda; class Insecta; order Coleoptera; family Curculionidae; genus Rhynchophorus; species Rhynchophorus ferrugineus. The sequence goes on from NW_027472587.1 coordinate 17,425,115, forward strand.
TAAATTTATGATCACAGTAATATACATTTTAGTCCACCTGCTAAAGAATTATGAAGACATTATGACAATAATAAAGTCCACAAACTCCAACAGGCCGGTATATCCCTATTTATTTTTAAACACGCTCACAGCCGAAGCATTTTCATTATTGCGGCTGACATTTCTTCGCTGGAAATTAATATCTGTCAAATAAATCATACGAAAAAAATGGCGAACGTCCCTCGAAGGACCTGGATCGCTATATTTACGATTATCCAGAGACGTTGTTGTTTATTCCGTTATTCCATACGAAACCCGATCGAACTCGGGGCCAAGGAACATAAAAGCGGACGGATGAAATATTCCGCAGGTTTCTTCTTTGATACCGCCACTAACACCTTCTTAGGCGGCTTATGGCGCTCCTAAAAGGTTTCTTTGTTATCGCAATCCAATCGATTAGGAGTAAATAATATTGCCAGACGACGTAGGTGTGTGAAAAACAAGAAAAACGCTAACAAACTCTAGTACACAACATACATCACCACGACATTATTACACAACAACAACAAATATATGGTAAATTAAGGTTTCTCTTGAAAATTATTACTGTGGTAAAGGAATATTAGCTCAGGGTTCGGGTTTCCATGTTTGCCAATACGACGTTTCGACTTTGGGCAAAAAAACTGAACTGATTTTTACAAGCATCTATTAAAGCCAGCTTTACATCAATAAGAGAGTTTTGTAAAGACTCCAATAAATAGCTGTTAGACGGTGTAAGATCCGGGTTACACGGTGGGTACGTCAGAATATCCCCGTCTTTGTCGATATGAAAGACAACTCCTTTCCTATTAATCAATTCTGCCCATTTATTTTTAAATCGCATTCATTTGTTGACAATAAAATCTATACCTGGTTTTATGATTTGTGCAAGTTTGCAAAAGTTAGAAAGAAACTATTCTTCGTCTAGAATATTCTTTTTCAAATTATTCTTATATTAAAATATTCTTAGTGATGTTTCATGTAATCAGCCTGGGCAATTTATATTTTCAAAACACAATAACGTTAGAATGACACTAATTTTATACAGAGGATGGAGAGAAACATATGAACACCTGATACATGCACAGTAGTTATTCCTTAAAGGTAAGTATTGACCCTCTAGTTTCTTTTGAATCAAAACAGCTGCAATTCGATACGGAATAAATGTTGAGAACGTACTATTATTGTACCAATATATCCGTCAATTGATCCGATAATGTTGAAGATGGAAATCAGTCCCTAGGTTCCTTCATCAATTAAGTTAAGCAATTGAACTGGACAGGGAAGAGGTTTGATTATATTTCGGTCGTCTTCAAACCAAAACTGAACCATTTGGCTGTGTGTATGGATGCATTATCATCTTAGAATATGGCAGTATTTGGAATCAATATGCTACTCATAACAGTAATAACTTCACCATTGATGATGTCGGGCTATTTATTAGCAGTAATTCAGACACAGAAATGAATAGAACCACAATATTATTATTCAAATCATAGCGGAACCTCCACTATGCTTGACTGTAGGAAGCAGTCAGCGCAGGCTGAAGGCTTCTTTGAGGCCTCTCCATACATAAACCCGATCGTTGCACCACAAACCTGCAAATAATTATTCATTCGAACCATACCACATTTTTCTTCATTAGTGCTTAGCTTTGTGGAACTTCCATCGTACTGTTTTTGTCAAAATAATATGACTCAAGTGAGTATTGAGTTCTGCCGTCACTTTTGCCGCGATTATTTTGTATTGCCTGGCCACAATCCTGTCACTTAACTTTGGGTTTCGCCCTAGATTGCTCTTGATGGTGCTGATGATGTTCTACCATGTTTTGTATAAACAACATTGCGGTGAATACTGTCGCTCATGAGATCTCTCACAAATTTGGCTGTTTTCACATATTTCACATTTTGCTTACTTTAGCTGCCATAGCCAAATGTATAATGTACTGAAATATAACTTACAAAACTTGGCAAGGAAACTAAGTTATACGAAGCACTACTCACACCGTAAAAGTCTTGCCAACATCAAGCCAATATCAATGTACAATATCGTATGCTGCTCATGTTATTTTCTCCATCCCCTGTATCTATAAGCTGTTACTTACCAAATCTACTATGTTATGCCTTCACTAAAGGAATGTTAGTGCATATTTGCGATTATACTAACGTTACCCAACTTATTAAATATATATTAAAATTTCTTCAAAACTATATTCAAAATAATTTTATATAAAACCGTTAATAATTCCCTACCGAGTAAAAATAACTTCACAGACACTGACAAGAAGACAAAGATAATAAAACAAATTATTGACAACGTTCTTTACAGTCGAAAAAAAATGGTTGTCTCCTTCTCCCTAAAGTTCGAACACGGCGAAACTTTATAAAGTATTCTGGTCGTCCGCGTCTACACAAAACCCATTCAAGCCCATCCAGATTAGCTAGATAACCATCCAGATGACGACCTGCCCGAGAGAGATTGTTTTCTGAGGCTGTATTTCCAGGGGAATGCCAATTAAGCACAGTCTAAGCGATTCTAACGCGATCTGCATCTAAATTAAGTCTCCGGTAGAGTTGATTTAACTCTCGACGAGAATCCGTAAGAAATATCGTCCGTATTACTTAGTTTGAAAAGTCATCGGTTGACAAGCAACCAGTATAAATAAACAAAAACATATTTTATGTAGATGTGTTCATTTTGCTACGTATAGCGAACAATTATTATTGGTTAGTATTAGTGAAGCCAGCATTTATTTCTTAAGATAATATAGTTTGAAAGTAAACACACAAGATTCCTTTTATTTATAAAGAGGACATTAGTTTGTCGTCCGAAGGGGTTTCTGATTCTTACTTTTCAGATTAATTACACTGCAGTAGCGATAGCTCTTGTAAAAGTGCTCATTTACCCACTTTACTTCTACTAACTGACTATCTACGACTATAGCAATTATTCAGCAATCAACAAGTATTAGCAAGAAATGCAGTTTAATTATGATCTATAAATAGATTGATTAACACTCCACATATTTCTACCGTTCTTTATAACCTGGAATTTAAATTTTCCGCTGCTTACTCCACTCTTGAAGCCTTTTAAATAATTTGTCAATAAAACAAATGCCAGTGTATTGTTAAAGTAACATAAGCATCGAATATACAACTTACAATCAGCAATTTTAAAAAACGCTTTTGACAAACACTCCAGGGTGACTCAATCCTCAAGAGGCACACTACCGGTTGACTTAATTCGTGGAAAATTATGAGTTCAATAAGCAATTGTTAACATCATAATATTTTTGTCACTATTGAAAAATAATGTTTTACTATTTTACTATAATATAAACAAAACTGACAACATTCTTTGTCGCCTTTATGTCTACAACGATGCATTTAGAAATATAATCCTCATTTCCGATATAGACCCTATTTTATTTCTATTTATGTATTTCCGTAATAAAAATAATACGAAAATAATAGAGCATCGTAAAAGACAATCGATTTTACTCCTTATTGATACAACTAATGGATCAATAAAGTTATAATGGTAACGAAAAATATGCCGTGTTTAACGTAACAAGTGCTGCTGTATCATTGTCGATAAAATATGCGGTATTAAATGTACTTTCTAATATTATCTGGACACAAAAGTGTACATTAGTATATCGCTTCGTGTGTAATGACATAAACCACTATCATAGACATTCGGTTAATTTGAGAGTCAACAAAATACTTAAAAGAAATCCGATTTGGAGATATTAAACAACAATATTATCTTATATATAATACCATATGGCTATATAGAGAGATATTAATAAAGCCGTTATGTATAATTTTATTGAATGACTACAAAAATAAGATCGTAGCTTTTATACTAATAATAAATATTCCAAAAACATATATTATAGAGAAGTTGCTATATGAAATCTACAAGAACAAAAGAAAAAGAACAATTATCAATTCCTCGTAAAATACTACGCTATGAATAATTCACTTGAACTTCGCTATATTCTTAATAAAGTTTATTAACCAACCAAACCAAACCAAACAAAACCTATTGGTTTAAAGTATAGTTAAATATCAAATTAAATATTAAATTTCGAAAACAAAAACAAGAAAATTAATTATGTCACTGACATTTACTTACTTACTGTGGCTATTATGATGCTACTACTATATCTGGAATATCCCATAGACCGTTACCTTTCAAACTCGCTATAATATTGTTTCATTCAATAATGAGTAACAGAAATATTCGATATTAAAACCATCTGTTAGCAAAACCCAAATTATTTTTTCCCTGACGTTATATATACCTGACCTGTATATCTGGAATATTCTATGGAACGTTACATTTCAAACTCGCTGTAGTATGGCTTGATTCAATAACGATTACTAAAGATATTCGACTTTAAATCCATCTGGAAAATACCGAAATTACTTTTTCCCTGAACTTATATATACGTGACATTTTTTCCATTCTTCAGACTATATTTTCAACAATCGTGCTCGTCCTCTCGATTCGGACTCAATCGATTCCTTATTAGTCGAATCGGGAGGGAAGCAACCAAAAGGAATCCCCTTCGGGAACAAAAAAATGAAGCGATAAAAGCAGCGAGATAAAAATTCAATTTGGATCATTTCATCTTGCGAATTTGCCAGTTTTCTTCGCATTATTGTTATTGAAGTTTAAAGGACACGAGAGCCTACAGTTACTGATATGGGCTTGTCGATGAAAATTGCGAGACAAGAGGAACGATTCTCGTGTATGATTTTATTATGGATTGTGACATGAAATCCTATCGATAATTTGTTCTCCTCTTATTCGTTTTATTTAGCTTTGTTTTGAGTGAAGATGTCGATACTAAAAGAACAATTACTTTTCTGATATCAGATATTTATTGCGTTACAAATTATTTACATTAAAAGACAAAAAGACCCCAATAATTTTAATAAAACATGTTAGTATGGGAATAGATATACTGCATTATGATACTAGAACTCCCAAAATTCACAACATAATCCAGCATATATAACTATTCATAAAGAACATACATTTAGAAAAGATGAATCATACTTCCTTAAATTATGAATACATAAATATTTCTCGTTTCTAGACGTAAATATTTTTAACAATTTTATGAATTTTTTAACCATTACCAGACAAGGAATCAAAATTTCGTGATCAAAAAACTAGCAATCACTGTTAATTGAACAGACGAATGACGCTATCTCAATAATGTTCTGTTAATCTGTATTTTCCAATCTCTAGTCCATTTGCCGAACTTGTTGATTGCCACTTGTACTTTTTCAATCACTAATTTTAACAAAACAGGTTAGTACGGGAATAGAGGTACTGCATAATGATACTAAACCTCCTAAAATTCACAACATAATCCAGCATATATAACTATTCATAAAAAACATACATTTAGAAAAGATGAATCATACTTCCTTAAATTATGAATACATAAATATTTCTGGTTTCTAGACGAAAATATTTTTAACAATTTTATGAATTTTTTAACCATTACCAGACAAGGAATCAAAATTTCGTGATCAAAAAACTAGCAATCACTGTTAATTGAACAGACGAATGACGCTATCTCAATAATATTCTGTTAATCTGTAGTGTTTTGTGTCAAGATGTCGATACTAAAAGAACAATTAAGTTTCTGATATCAGATATGTATTGCGTTACAAATTATTTACATTAAAAGACAAAAAGACCCCACTAATTTTAATTAAATATGTCAGTATGGGAATAGATGATATACTGCATTATGATACTAAAACTTCCAAAATTCACAACATAATCCAGCATATACAACTATCCATAAAAAGCATTTATTTAGAAAAGATGAATCATACTTCCTTAAATTATGAATACGTAAATATTTCTGGTTTCTAGACGTAAATATTTTTAACAATTTTATGAATTTTTTAACCATTACCAGACCAGGAATTAAAATTTCGTGATCAAAATACTAGCAATCACTGTTAATTGAACAGACGAATGACGCTATCTCAATAATATTCTGTTAATCTGTAGTGTTTTGAGTCAAGATGTCGATACTAAAAGAACAATTAAGTTTCTGATATCAGATATGTATTGCGTTACAAATTATTTACATTAAAAGACAAAAAGACCCCACTAATTTTAATTAAATATGTCAGTATGGGAATAGATGATATACTGCATTATGATACTAAAACTTCCAAAATTCACAACATAATCCAGCATATACAACTATCCATAAAAAGCATTTATTTAGAAAAGATGAATCATACTTCCTTAAATTATGAATACGTAAATATTTCTGGTTTCTAGACGTAAATATTTTTAACAATTTTATGAATTTTTTAACCATTACCAGACCAGGAATTAAAATTTCGTGATCAAAATACTAGCAATCACTGTTAATTGAACAGACGAATGACGCTATCTCAATAATATTCTGTTAATCTGTAGTGTTTTGAGTCAAGATGTCGATACTAAAAGAACAATTAAGTTTCTGATATCAGATATGTATTGCGTTACAAATTATTTACATTAAAAGACAAAAAGACCCCACTAATTTTTATTAAATATGTCAGTTTGGGAATAGATGATATACTGCATTATGATACTAAAACTCCCAAAATTCACAACATAATCCAGCATATATAATTATTCATAAAACACATCCATTTAGAAAAGATGAATCATACTTCCTTAAATTATGAATACGTAAATATTTCTGGTTAAATATTTTTTAAAATTTCATGAACTTTTTCAACCATTATCATGCCACGAATCAAAATTTCAGGAAAAAGAAACGAGCAATCACCATTAATTGAGCCGATGAATGACGTTGTCATAATAATATTCTCTTAAGCTGTATTTTCCAATCTCTAATCCATTTGCAGACCTTTTTGACCGCCATTTGTACTTTTTCAACAGCCTTAGGCATACATAATGGCTTCATTAAATAAGACTTAAATAAATAATAAAACATGTTAATCAACAAACACATAAGCCGACATATATAATTATATTTTTAAAAAAATTGGCAAAAGGGTATCATACCTCTTTTAATTATGAGTACGTATAAAAAGTATTTCCGGCAATTTCACTCTTCTTACAATTTCAACTGTAATTTGCATTATATCTCAGAAACGATTCGTTCAATTACAATTTACGGAATTAATCGAAACGCTACCGTTGTAAATAACTTGCCGGAGCGAATTTCCCGGAGATGAATTGAGCCGAATCAAATTTCCCACTCCACTTCTTTCACGACGCTTCTTTGGATCGAACGAATGCCCTCTCGTAGTTCTTTTCCATCTTACCAATCAGTAATCGATACAGTGAAAACGCGAACGGGCCGAGAAAATGGACCGAACGGATAAATAAGTTCTACCCCTCTCCACTAATTCAAACATAAATTTCTTTAATTGCTTTCATTTGTTAGATTAATGCTGATTGTATCAGTGTCCGATATAACATAATGCGTTACATTATTATAATTATGATGAGGATATCATTTATATTGTGTTTCTGGATAGTTCTGATTTTAGATAAACTTTTTTTTACAAAATTTTAGATAAACAATGACTTCTTGACGGATTCCCATACTAGTTGCATCATGACGCTCTTAGTATTCGGATGATGCTCACAGATACTCAGTGCTTGACAATAAAGCAATTGATCGATGTTTTGGTTCAAGATTAGGATGATACTCTGTTGGAAACTATTCAAACTCTCTACGAACACCTCATTAATAAATAAACATTGTGTATATGACAGGTATTCTAGACATGAGAGGTATGTATAAGACATTGTTTCCAGTAGCTGATATAAAAGGAAATCACTGGAAGGTTCCCTGGAGGGCAATCCCGAAGAATGAGTCTTTTGTAGATTGTAAGAAGCTCGCACATCAGAATATTTACCAGCAAATATTGATGTATTTAATAATGATTACAAAATTAACAAAATCTTTATTTCCAAATAAAAATATTAGATTGATATGATTAAGTAAAGATAGTTATCTATAATATCTCATCAACAGGGACAATCGTCAAAACGAAAACCATTCTAGGATGATTTAACGATCTGCTTAGAAATTAAAAAAAGTTAAATGAGAATAAAACGAAATCAGATCCACCCTACCAATCAAAACTAATTCATTCCTTCTGCTTTTTTTATCGTAATTAAAAATCTTTATGAGCTTCGAATAATAAAATTTGTTAAAAGTCGTTCGGATTATATTTGATAGACGTAAAGCTCCATGTTATCAGCACGTTTTAAGATGGTAGTTACGATCAGAGTAATATACAATTCTTGGATTGCCCGCATAAAACAAAGAGGAAAATAAAGATAGTACGAGACGGTGTAAGAAGTTGCAATTCCACCGCTGAACTAAGACGGTGGATTTTGGAAAAGTTTTCAATTTCTATTGGATTGACGTATTGGGGAATTTTTGTTACTGGAAAGTTTATGGCTGAAGCGAAGTTGGAAAGTTTCTTGTCTAGTCAGCGATAGATGGAATTCTTGCCGGGTATTCTTTATCTTGTTCCGAGTTACTTCGTAAAATTAATTCTATTTCGCTCCGTCAGACAGCTCGTGTTTTGGCAGAGAAACACTCGGTTATGGCGTATTTGTGATCTGTATTTATATATAAATGAATTTCTGTTGGTTAGTCTCGTTAAAACTCGAGAACTACTGGACCGATTTGACTAGTTTTGATTTTATAATATTTGTAGAAGTTTAGGGAAGGTTTATATAGTGAGAACATATCAAAAAATTGCGACAAAAGTAGCAAAAACGATAATTCTGTATACAAAGTGTCGCTGTCACTGTCATCAATAGTTTCACTATTCCAAAAAATCTAAATATCTGTTAGTGATCAAATATTTATGGGAGCGTTCGGAAATATATTTTATCTAGCCATTTTATACTTTATATTCTTGGTATTCTTGATAGGTACATCGAGTATATTGATATATATGCATGAAATGTAACATAGCTATTTGCTAACGGTAATTTTGATTAGCATTCTAATTGCAGTCAAGAAAATATTTACAAGTTTTTGGTTTGGGCAATAATTCTAATCAATTCTTGGCCAAAATAATTAAAATATAATAGTTGTTTTCAAGTGAAGTCGCTTGACGCAAAGCAAATTTTACAGGACAATTTCGCACTCACTTTCCAATAATAGTACCATACCATACGAGTTTTTCGGTATGATAGTTACGGCGGAAAATTTAAAAACGTTTAGCGGGAATTTTAAAAATTTGAGCGTAAAATTTATAAATGTATAGTAAAAAATTTTAGCGGGAAATTAAATAAATTCTTTTAATTTTAATGGGGAAAATAAAAAAATAAATATATTCAAATATATTTTATTGATATATTACAAATACATTAATTTTCCTTTACCATAAAGACATTAACGTAATCACAGAGATATCTCCACTATATAAAACACCACTACACTACACTACCACTACATATAAATTTGAAGTTAGGATCTCCATTCTCTAATAATAAACATAAGTTTTTTATTATATAGTTACTTCTAGGTCTTTTTGGGGTAGAAGAATCTCCTATATATCTATCAGCCTCAAAAAACTTATGTGATTGTAATATTGCCATTGGGGGCATATTTTCCTTGTCCTGTAGCAAAGGTAAATAATCTCAATAAATATTGCTTTAATTATTTCAATGCAATAAATCATTACTATTTAACGGAGTACTTACTATTTAAATCACAAGTAGGAATTACATCTTGTTTCAGCCATGGCTTTCCACATTTTGGACCTACATAGGAGATCATAAGAGATCCCCTTAAGGTTTTCTTTTTATTACACTAATAAATTAAAATACTCAGAATAATCTAAAGTAATTGTTAAATATATATAAAAAGACATACCGAAAAACTTGTCGTAAATAAACAACACAAATGATATCACCTAAAAATGGCCGTTAACTGCTTAGGTTAGAATTATTAATACCGAAGCAGAACGAGAGAGAAACACACATATAGCTGTTGCATGTTTCAATTACATTGGGCCGCGTCACTGGGATACCGAAAAGCTTAAACATAGGACCCGATTTTTCCATATAACTTTTTATTCTAAATATCTTTATTATATGGTTTTATTGATCAATAATCGATGAAGTGGCTATTTTGCAGGAAATTTTCAGGATATATGTACATGATACGAAATTCACCGCATCATCTAGTGCTAGTAAAATTAAGTCTTCAAGAAGTTTTGAAACGTTACTTTATATATCACTGTAACATTTCCAGCTATTATTAGCAAATTAACACTCATGGTTGATGAATATTGCTTAGTACCAAACCATCCCTCCCTATTAACTGGTATTAAAGGGTTCCCACATAATTCATATTTAAAATACGAATTTTAACAATGAACATTTTATTTCGATTTATAGTAAGTAGAGCTTTTTTTATTTTAAGCTATATTTATCATAACAGTATATCGGTTAAAATAAAGCCCTTTAAATACAAAGCAAATATTTTCATCGATTGAGGGTTAAAAAGGATTTCTTCCTGAAAATCCTCGGAAACTCTCATCAGATTTCCATCGAGGAAAAATCGACGGAAACTAGATTTTTTCCGACGCCCTATCGTCTCAATTTTTTTTAGCGCAAAATCAATTATGAACACACTTTCATTTGTAAACAAGATTTTTAGAGGAAAAATAATATGTCGCAGAAGAAGTAATTTTGTTTTGTTCATGGGTCTCAAATGCTGAATTTCGAACACTAATCAGTGACATGTTTATAGCTATGAAATACACACACTTCTTAAAATAAGCAAAACATGATTAAAATTGCCTTCTGGAATTATTTTCAAGGGTTAATCACTTTTTATTTAATAAACGAATGACTAACACAACCTTTATATCTTGAATATTCGATGGATTGTTTTCTTTCAACTGCGCTATAGTATCGGGATTTTAGTATCTATGGGATTTTAAAGTTATTTATTACGAAACATCTTTCCCTATGAAGACGTTCTTTACCACTACTACAATGTTATTTCTCCAAGAATGGTTACCTGTCAAAATAAAACTAACTGCAATTGTAAAAAGTAAGTTTTGTACTAACTAGATTATTTTTTGCGAAATATAACGAAGCATTTTTCGGACCGAACACGAAAATTAAAAACAAAACCATTTGCCGCCTTGCTGCTTATAATTGCACGCCTTTGGATCTTAAAATATTATTTAGACCTTATTTTTGATTAAAGAAAATAGCACAGCTTGATTATATGAATTATTAAGTTGAATAAAACGCCAAACATTTTGGGATGGGGTGTTCCTAAACATCGATAATAAAAAAATAATGACTAGCAATCCAATAAAAAAAACTTTATGTGTCAAGGAGACGAAATATCAACTTTATTATTAAAATATTTTAAATTATTCCATATATATGGTGAATGCGCCAGGACTTATATAAATAAACGATATTATTTTATATTCAATTATATCTAGAGTAGGGCCATTTTTTCAAAATATTCCTCCACACTGTCAATCTCTCTTTCTCCGGCACCGCCCTGTATTCTAATTCCTTATCGATATTCAACAATTTCATATTATTCTCATCGGTAATCGGATGCCAAACTATCGACATATACTCTTTGGGCGTGGGTCGTCCGAACTTGGCGAAATTCGTCCACAATTTCACGAAGTTCTTCATGGCTCTCTCCTCGATACTATTCGGTCTTATCTCCGGACTCACCAAGCTATGAAACAAGTACCCTAAGTCATCTCCATGAGAACAGCCTTGAAAAACATCGGGTTAAAGGACAAATTATTATGGTTGGATACGTTTACCTGGTTCTCGTAGGATATTCATGATACGTTTCACGTAATTAAGGTCGGTGTTAATCGATATTCTGTAAAGATAAATCGGGTGGTCCCTGGTTTTCAGATGAAGTCTGATCCCTTCAAAAATACCGGCCAGGAAGTCAGCGTCAGTGTATTCCTGATTTGGTTTAGTCTTATTAAGTATAGTGTCTCGTAACTATGTATGTGTGTGAATCAAATCCATGAAAATTGTATTAATAACAACACCCAGTAACGCTCAACAATCTGCTTCATATGCTGATTTCAAATTTCATCATGTAAAGATCTTTCCTACACTTTCAGCAATTAACAGGTCAATTGAGAAGTCCCCGGCCTACCATAGTAAAACATATTTTTTATCAAAATTAGTTTTCTTTATTCAACATAATTCCCTTCAAGGGTGATGCACTGATTATAGCGACCCTCCAACTTTTCGATACCATTTTTATAGTACGATTTGTCCTTTGCTTCAGAATAGGCCTCAGTTTCGGCCATCACCTCTTCATTCGACGAAAATTTCGTCCCAGCGAGCATTCTCTTGAGATCTGAGAACAGGAAATAGTCGCCGGGGGCCAGATCTGGAGATGAGCATACGGTGGATGAATTAGAAACCCAATTCATGGATTTTTGCCATCGTTTTCACTGATTTGTAACACGGTGCATTGTCTTGGTGAAGTAGCACTTTCTTCTTCTTCAAATGTGGTCGTTGTTCGGCGATTTCGTCCTTCAAACGATCCAATAACTCTATGTAATAGTCGCTGTTGATGGTCCATCCTTTTTCAAGGTAGTCAATGAAAATTATTCCATGAGCATCCCAAAATACAGCTCTATAACCTTGCCAGCCGACTTTTTTGTGTTTACCCACGTTCTGGAGAGGGTTCATCGTCTGCAGTCCACTCGAATGACCGTCGATTAGACTTCGGAGTGAAATGATAGGGCCATGTTTCATCCATTGTCACATAGCGATTCAAAAACTCGGATTTATTACGCTTCATCATCTTCAAACACTGCTCCGAATCATCAGCCCATCTTTGTTTTTGGTCAAAAGTGAGCTCGCGCAGCCCCACTTTGCACAGAGCTTTCTCATACCCAAATAGTCGTGAATGATATCATGTACACGTTCAGTTGATATCTTTAGAGTATGTGCTATTTCATTCAATTTCAATTGACGATCATTCATTTTGTGGATTTTTTAAATATTTTCGTCGGTTATAACCTCTTTTGGGCGTCCACTATGTTCACCGTCTTCGGTGCCCATTTCACCACGTCTAAACTTAGCATACCAATCCTTGACGGTTGATTTTCCTGGGGCAGTGTCCGGAAACTCGGCATCAAGCCAAGCTTTTGCTTCAACTGTATTTTTTTTCCTTTAAAAATCAATATTTTATCAGCACGCGAAATTCCTTTTTATCCATTTTTTCACAATAACAAAAGTTGCTTCACTCAAAATGCTATAATTCACAAGCTAATGATCCGACAGCTATCAAATTTATACACGCATCTTTTGAGGGTTAGGGACCAGCCGGGGACTTTTCAATTGACCTTAGAAAAAAACGTTAACGTTCTAAGTTTACAATTCAAGCATCTGACGTGTGTTTTTCAAAAATTTAGAATCTAAATAACATAGAAAAGGACACTCATGCCTTAAATATTATTGGGTATTTAAATAAAAATTTAGATTACAAAAAACATGGACTATGTTTTCACGCGCCTACTAATATAATTATAACATACATCGTGATGTCGAATATTTGATGTGGCCACGTATAACGCCCGAAATTGGTCAACAATTTCCTGGACGTCCTCTGCTTTGTTCACATTCAGCTCGTAAGGTATCAGTTTTCTGATGTCATATCTTGGAAATTCCGCTCCCAACTTCTTGGAAACAAACATGTCGTAGTCGTTGAGGTATCCTTCCGTGTCCGTGTAACCAATGATGACCGGCACGTGATTATAATTACCACTCTTGATTATGTCCACTGGATTCTCAGAGAAGAACGCATGGGGATTAGGTGCTTCTACCACCGCGGAGAATGGTCTCCGTACCATTGGAAACAACGACTAAAATAAACGACTCTGATGAGTATCAGGCAACAGAATTGAAAATGCTATTTCTCAACACCTATTTCAGCATTATATCACAGTACTTTAAAACTATAATAAAAAAATATTCAATAACAGTATCAATATTGTCATCCTACTTAGTTTGAAGAGACACTGAGGAGGTTTTCCATCATATCAACCAGAACAAGATCACGTTTATCAACCAAGCAGAAACCTGCACGTAAAATATTTTTAACAAAAACATTGAACCGACTTCAAAAAATATATCTGACAACTTCAAACTGATCAGCTGGTGATAGTTAAAATAATATTGAATAATAGTGTATTGAGCTAAATTGTGTGTATATAGTAGAATATAAAATAGGTGTAGTAGATAGCTTAAATAAGTTTTTTGTTTATTTTTATTTAGTTATTACTACGATAGTTATGTGCGTATTTTATTTTAAGGCGTTTTTTTTGTGTTAAGAAACTGGGTTTGATTATTTGTTAACTTTTAGTGAGTTCGAAGTCGGTTCAATTTTTATGTTAATTTTTTTATTTTTCCCTTTTTAGTGCTAGATTTTTACTCAATAAATTACGTAGTTATTTTATTAGGAATTACAATGGATATCCCCATTAAAACTCCATCTCGTATGAGGAAAAATAGCAACAAAAAACGATAATTAAACATAAAGAACACTTCAGGATCCGGGGTCCGCTAGGTGATCAATGACAAATTTTCCAACCAAACTAAGGGAGTAAAAAATAATTGCTGCTCCCGTTGGGACCAGAAGCTGCGACCTCCGCTTATGAGCATGAAGCTTTAATCGGTACACCGAACAAACGGTTACCTAGTTTGTTTCTGCTACGTCTCATATCATAAGGTTTCTGCTTAAAAAGCAAACAAAATGGTTTTTTGTACTAAATTACTTCAGATTTTTTGTCACATCAGCTTAGTAATAACATTATAAACGATTATTTTAGATAAAAAATATGCGAACATTCTGTACGTGCCTTTGAAATTTTAACATTTCTCTCGATTTCCCCCTTTCCCCACAACTGATCCTGATTTGGTTCCAAGGGGTCCACATCGGAAGTGCACTATATATATATATATATAGAACAAGCAACAAGCCCAACATAGAACCTCCTCCTCTTTCTCCTCTTTCGTTCAAACGTTTCGATTTCGAACTCCTTTTTCGGTCGATTAAAAATAAGAATGACTGTACGAATTTTTCAGCATCTATTTGATTTTGGAACTTTACCTTTTCGTTACCTTAGATTCTTTTTACACCTCACAAAAGTCCTGGAAAACGATTTTCATTTAACAGGGAAGTAATATCTATTGCTCAATTTCCTTCTCAACAACAACTTTACAACTCTGTAAGAATATTTATATTCAATATTTGTTACATTGATGAATTACTTTCGGAAATATTTTTACTATATTAAGTGCTCAGGTACATTAACACTATTTGTACAATAACAATACAAAATTGATACTTCTCACAAACTTCTCTTAGCACTGCGTGAGTTGATGATTTCGAGAATATTTCTCAAATACCAAATCAGTCTTGAAGAAATAACGAGAGAAACTTGTCTTCTAATATTGAGATTGAGAAAAAATTCAACACGTAAAAATAGATGTAGTTTAAAAGTAATATCAAAATGTGATAAATCATTACCTCAGGTATTTTATCTTGTGCGTTCAGAATATCAATCGCTGGGACAGCCCGAAGAATCTTCACAGCTTCCGCTTCGGTCTGGACTTGAATTCCCATGGCTTTAACTACCTCTCTGGCGTTATTCTTTGAACCCCAAAACCACGAGTTCAAGCAACAGCCGCTCTGCATTATAGCCTTGTGGAACAGACCCTTAGACATGGGTGATAGAATATGAGCGTGTACTGAAGAAGACCCAGCGCTTTGGCCGAAAAGTGTCACATTTTCTGAGTCCCCATTGAAGTGACTGATGTTTCTTTGTACCCAACGCAAGGCCAAAGATTGGTCTTTCAATCCCGCATTGCCTGTAGCGTTCGCTGATGGATCATCGACACTGAGGAAACCTGAACATATGTATTAAAAACTATCTTATTATTACTTTAAAGCATCTTATAGAACACTTCCAGAAAATATTGCCCATACTACCGTTACAAGAACGCGTCACTACCACGAGTTTAAAATGGCCCTACTACTGAAAATAGTTAATAGAATAACTAATTAGTATATCCACAACCGCAGTGTTGTAAAGATGATCTGGAAGGATTGCAGGACAATGAAATTTGTAGGAATAGTGTTGTAGCGACCGCTACAACCCTTTAAGCCACCACGCATTCACCTACAGCAAGTTCAAAGGTTGGCGACGCCGGTAGATTGGTACCATGCAATTCCCGTTTATAAAAGACCACGACGACGATGTCTTGCTCTCTTTTCTTTTCTCTACCCCCTTGTAACAGTACAACTTCCACAACGCTACCCTACTTTCTTTACCTTAACCTAATATTCTATCCATTCTCCAGTCGACCATACGTATCATTTACTATCGCAATAAACAAGTTTTTACTCAAGCAGTGTTTTCTGTTTCCGTGCAAATTCCTTCCACAAAAATAGTAGTGAGTGTTCGGACAAACAATCGCATCGACAGCCACATATTCCGACCGACCGACAGACGAACATTCCTACACTGTATCATTTATTCAATAAGAACATCCTCTTCTACGTCCCTCAATGTTAAGTCATTTAGTTAATATCCGAAGATGAAAATAATTTCTCATAATTTAATTTTAATACACATACTATTCAATAGCAGTCTTTTTAAGAATATCTCTATCATATATTCCTTATTTCTTTATTCCTGCCATCACGCCCGATATAGAACCCACTTATTGCTCTCATATCACAAATTGTAAACTAAATTGCAATTGTTAACTAATTACGTAACCTGAACACCCGACAATTACCTCGTGTATGACGTTAAACTTACCCAATACGCCTAGACGGTAATTAAGTGTTACCAAAACAATGTCCTCCAGCAGGAGAAATTCTGGGCCGTACACGTCGCGCCTCGAGGAACCTACGGTCAAACCGCCGCCATGTATAAACACCATGACGGGTCTCCGATCGATTCTATTGTCGGGCAACTGGAATAGTTGAGAATTTGTTAGGACACGACGACAATTATCCGAATTATGTACAAAATATCCTACATTTCGAGTATAAACGTTTAAAGTTAGGCAATCTTCGGATCCCGCGTGTTCGAAACTTATCTCATCCGTGGATAGGGATATCTGACCGGGTCTTGTGGCATCTTTGATTCCGATCCAAGGTTCTGCAGGTACTGGAGGCTGAAATAGACGTTTTAAAAGACGGAAAAACAACGGAAAATTCATTTTAACAACTTGTCCAGTATATGAATTACCATACCTGCATAGTAACGTTCTTTCATAAACTCTACACTGGTCGATTAGACTACTGAATATTGCTTGGAATTTACATAACTCCTAATTTACATATAAATAAATTAAAATAAATAAACAAAAACGAAATTACTTTTTCCCCAACATATTATTAAAAATGTTCTATTATAATAACGCCGGGCTGTAGACTCCTCTGACAAACCGTTAAAAACTAAGGGGGTTTAGTTGGGAACTTTTAATGCATCCCCTGTATAGTACAGATCTAATGCCCTGTAAGTATCACTTGTTCCAATATCTGAAGAACACCTTGAACGTCGATGTGATATGGCTTAATGATATAACAAAAATAAGTTGATAACGGAATTAACAAGGCCCCTGAAATTTATTTTTAACCGAAAACTTTAACCAGAAGCTTTTTTCTCCAATAGTTTCCCAACCATTTCAAACGTATAACAATAATTTAGTATATTTTAATAATTTAATATATTAGTATACCAAATATGCCAATTTTTTTAATATAAAAGCCGAAGACATAATTGTATTACTAACATTACTAAGTGGAGATGTGTTTTTAATAGTTATTATTTAATAGTTAAATTAATTAAAATGTATACAAACTTATAATCCAGCAGAAAATAAATTGATACAAAAACTAGGATCAAAGTTATAACGCCCCAAATTCTTAATTAAAAGTAAATAAATACCTGGAATCTAAGTTCCTTTGTGGGGGGCTTGGCGTACGGTATACCCAGGAACTCGTAAATAGTCTGACCAGAGTAATTTTTCCCTATTTTCCCACGTAATTTCCCCTCTTGCGTATCCACAACCAGGTCAGTCATTTCAAGGTATCAACGGTATCACTGTTTAAGTTAACACTGACCTTCTATCGACGCGATACTTTATAAATAATCTCACTAACGACATAAACCACATTACTTTGAAAATGTTCGACGATATCATGGTAGATTGTGATGTATATTAAGCAAAATATAGGTAATAAGTTATTAGTAAATAGAAACAGAATTGACAGTGATTTAACAGATGATACCGGGTATTTTTCGAATATTGCGGTTACATCGACCAAGGTTATCAAGGCTATTTATGTTATTCAGTTGCAAGTGCATAACGAACCAACCACAATTCCAATATTACCATAATTATTTTCTGTGTCGGTTATATATAACGAGTTTAGCACATTTTTCTGTTGCTGTTGCATTTGTATTGACAATAAATGGGTATGTTGAACTGATAAAAATGAAATACAATATTTTCGGTAAACAAATAAATATAAATTTTCGATCTCAAAAGATCTTGTTGCTGTAAATAACATTTCATTCAAGGATAATTAAGATCGAACTAATCTAATAATGTATTATCACCACATTCAATCTACTTCCAACATTTCTTTTATAATGTTAAAATATTAAAATTAAATAGAAAACATATGGTATTGAATTTTAGATTGTTACCAGCATAAGATAACAATGTGAATAAAAAATTAAAATGTAGTAATTTGACTTTTTGATCTTTTTATATTTTAAAATTATTTCGTATTGTTAAACTATTTTTATCTAAGCTTTAGAAAGCTCTTCCATGTTTAGATATGTCATAAAATGTTCAAATAGTTCTTTCAAGCGCTTTCCCAGTTTTGGAAATACAAATATACGTAAGTAAATAATTACAAAACGAATTTTATTTCAAAACATCCTTTTATAGAGAATTATTTCTATAACATGTTGATTCCATTTCTGCCAAACACACAAAAGCATCGCTTTTGACTTTCCATTCGTTTTTACAAAGTCTTTAGTAGATACAAAAATATCCTTGCTTCTCCGACGCTTACTTGTAACTCAATGAAAATGTAATGTACTTGTAAATTGTTCTTGTGATTACAAATTACATATTTTATTTTCTTTTGACATTACTGTTTGATATTACCTTATATATTACTATTATCATTCTCTCACTAAATCACTTTTATAGTAAGGAGAACTTTTTCGTGTATTACGTCGAAACTGGTAAACCACCAAATAGATCCAAATATTATTGAATATAACTCTTAATATCTGAAGATTTTTCTTATTTTAAAAAATAAATAATATCTCCACAATTTCTGTTGTATATTTTTTTTTATTTTGGCCATTCATTTTCAATAATTCATTTCACAATAGTAAAAAAACATAATACAGTCTTATAAAAATACTTTTTTGTCCTCAGTTTACTGATAATGGAATATGGTTATGAAGTCCAAGGTTCCTTGTGGTATTTTTTTAGAGAGACAAACCTAATTACTGGAATATTTAATGATATTTCACACGTGGCCATTTTTCCATTATTTTCCTCCAAGCTTCAAACCTTTCCTTCTCGGGGACTCTCTTGAATTCGAGCTCTCTGTCAATGTTCAGTACTTTCAGATCATCTACGTCATCAACCGGATGCCAAACGACAGACAAACTTTCATCCGGCGTTGGGTGACCGCATTTGGCAAAATTCGTCCATAAAGTGACGAAATTTCTCATGGATCGTTCTTCCACACTTCCTGGCTCGATAACAGGACTTAACTCGGTACGGAATAGATAGCCCAAGTCATCAGCATGGGAACAACCTAAAAAATATCGAGAAATTTTAAAAGCAGAGCTTCATTAGAGCTATGACGTACCTGGTTCATTAAGATTCTTCATGATTCTTTTCAAGAAATTTAACTCGGTGGAGATAGAGATTCTGTAGAGGAACAAAGGAACCGTCGCGGTCAGTTTATGAAGCCTAGCCGCCTCGAGGATGCCCACCAAGAAGTTAGCATCAGTAAATTCCTAAAAACACAAGAAATTAATCTATATCGGAAATCGATGAATGAGCATCATACATCATGATGACGACTATTTGGGTCTGGAGAATACAATGGTTGAAGTTGACTGGTTATTTCAAGGATATCTTCCTCTTTATTGACATCTGACTCGAAAGGAATAAGAAACTTTAGGGCAAACTTAGGTATGATAACATCGAATTGATTGAGAACCGACATATCAAAGTCATTGAGCATTCCTTCTTTGTCCGTATAGCCCATGATAATGGGAACGTGATTGTAAGTCCCCTTTTTAATGATATCCGCCGGATTTTCCGACAAAAACGCATCAGGATTCGGTACTTCGATCACTGCCGAAAAGGGTCTTCGTTGTTGAGGAAATAGAGCCTAAAACAAATTAAATTCTGATGACACCCACCGAAACACCAGTCCAATAGAGCTTTACATCGGGTATTTTGTTTTGTGCTTTGAATATATCCAACACAGGAGCAGTGCGGAGAATGTTCACCGCTTCCGTCTCGGTTGCTGCTTCGAGTCCCATTGCTTCAACAACCTCCCTGGCGTTGTTCTTTAATCCCCAGAACCACGAGTTCAGACAACAACCGCTTTGCAGGATGGCTTTGTGGAACAGGCCCTTAGACATGGGAGAAAGGATGTGGGCATGAACCGATGCAGAACCAGCGCTCTCTCCGAAAAGGGTGACGTTATTCGGATCCCCGTTAAAGTACTTTATGTTTCTTTGTACCCAACGCAGTGCCATGCTTTGATCTTTCAATCCGGCATTGCCAGTGGCACCCAGAGATGGTTCATCGACACTGAGGAAACCTAAATACAAGGGAAAAAATATTATCTAATGCGTTTGAATTGGTTGATCTATAAAAATGAATTTACTTTCATATTTAAGCCGAGATTGGTGATGTATTTTATATAATTAGAAAATATAGCAATGCGCCATGATAAGTTGACATAAATCAGAGCGAATTATGTCAGTGTTTAGTGCTCTAGGGATGTTAGAAAAGGCAAAAATGTTAATTTACAACCCAACTACACATAAATTCCTTGATATGGAAAATATATCGTTTTTGATTCCTTTTCTCTGCGCGAACTTCTACATATTCAGTTTATTTTATTGTTTTATCGTTTTATTTCCATCTGTGTATGACCAAATACTGTTTATACACTTTATAATTGATAATTGATTGATTATAATTACAATTCAAATTGATTTCGAATTAAAATAGAAAATAGCATTTTTTTCTTGAAATAATATTTTTTTCATTCGTTCTACTGACTGAAATGTGTACCTAGACACAGTAATTTGACTTTTGGAAAAAGAAAAAAAGCGAAAAAAGGAACTATAAGTCTTTTGAGCTTTTGGTCAGAAATTCGGTCACAGTAGCAGCCTGGTGAAACGATCTGATAGCGTAAAGCAAAATCGAACAATTTTCTATGAACAAATCGAGCTTATTCCTACGAATTTGTTAGCAGACACACTGGTACGACTAGGGTGAGACAAATCTATCAATCATTCATAGATAGTCTGTATACGACCAAATACTGTCTATGCATTTTATGTTAGTTATGCAAAATGGTTTTTTTTTCTAATTTATAATTTAAAATTAATATTGAATTTTAAAATATATGTTCTTACTGTTTTTTTAAAGTCATTTTTACTATATATACATATGTATGGTATATATAGCTTAATATAAAACTTATAGACATTGCCCTTTATTTTAATAACTAACACACAGTATATTTTACGCCTTGAAGACTAACACTATGTCGATATCAGAAGTTTGGTTTGGTTGAACACTGGGGACACTCACGCCAGCGCGGTATAGTCAGTCTACCGGACCACGATGATTTTTAATGTATCCTATTAAACTTACCCAAAATCCCCAACCGGTAATTTAACGTTACCAAAACAATATCCTCCAATAATAGGAGTTCTGGACCGTAGGACTCCCGTCTGGAGGATCCCAAAACTAGCCCACCGCCATGAATGAAGACCATAACAGGTTTTTTCTCAGTACTTTCGCTGGGTAACTAAAAGAAACTCATGTGAATATAATTAATTAATAAGTTAAACAGGATATTTACACGTCTGGTGTATACATTCAAAGAAAGACAATCTTCAGATCCTATTATGTCTCGAGTGATATAATCGCGAGATACAGATGGACTACCTGATTTCGTGGCATCTTTGACGCCCTCCCAAGCCTCCACTGGTACAGGTGGCTAGAAAAGTTAATTTTTATTATAGAAAATTTTATCAAAACAAATAAATACCCTGAATCTCAGCTCGTTAAGAGGAGGTTTGGCGTAAGGTATACCGTGGAACTCATAAATAGTTTCACCAGCGTGGTTTTTCTCTGTTGTACCTCGAAGTATACCTTCCTCGATGAACACCTGCACGTCAGACATCTCAAAAACGTTTATTTATACTAAACTAAACCAACGTATAACCGCCGAACGTCGAGAACCACTGAGTCAACTGCAAGCTATATAATTACGGAGAATTCGCAGCCGATCGCTGCTGTACGGTAGGTCAAGTCAACCAAGGCGACGACTCGATAGTAAAAGCGATCACGGTTGGCATTGGTCCGCCCGGTTGTAGCGGTTGTTATTCAATTTCATATTTCGAAGATAACCTTCACTTTTATTTTTGTTATGTGGATGTGTAAATTGATACAGCAATAATATCGAGAAATCACCGTCTTTATTTCAAATAAATAATATTTTCAATTGATAAGAATAAATGACAATATTTAATATTGTAGGATTATTGTTGAATTGTTTTAAAAATGATATTTTATAAAACAATATAAGTATAACATCTTAAATAAATAGAAATAGAGATCAAAATAATTGATATAACAACTACTTATACAATTAGATCTTGATGTCGAAATGGTCGGGTAATACCTATAAAAACATAATGAAAACGTACCTGAGCAACCAATTTTCGATGACAAGGATGAAATTAAAAATATGCTTGAAATATATATAAGAAAATATAGAACGGCATTGTTGAGGAACTACGTAGAGGGCACCTGATTACTCATTCGCTAATCGAGCCAGACGTGGCATCGGGACCGGGCGATGAGAATGCTGAGCTGTACACTTTTGGATATTAAGGAAGGATTCCCAAATACAGCACGCCATTTGCAAAGGAAATGGCGTGTACAGCCTACTATTTCCACTACTCTGCAGAAAAAGCAACAAGCAACGACACTGTATAAAATACTAGTCCGTCCAATCTGCTATCCGTGCAATATACAGGTATATATCGAAGAGAACTTGAATGGTTAATGAGGAACGTCAATACACATCTCGAATTAGGCATCCCGTTTGTGAAAAATTTCATAAAGATGCTCGGTGTGAGGTTCTCCATAGGAACCTTAGAACACGACAACTCCTTGATAAAATCCCTACCCATCCACAAACCGCGGTAGTAAACAAACTACGACAGTCCCAGTCGTAACACAGGGCCCCTGTCGCCCGCAAAAATAACATACCCCGAACCTGAGGCGATATCAGCCGAAGACCATTTGGTTCTAGCTGGTCAATCTGGTAAAAGAGAAAAAAATAGAAAGGATATAGTTTCTCAGAGTCTCTCTCATTTGTGTTTTATTTACTAAGAAATAAAAGTTTTTCTTACATATAACAGCAATCGGTAATAGACAGATACCTTTAATGCCAGTTAATATTGAAATATAACGTCACTGACAGTTAAAATACTAGAAGCTAAATGTACAGGTAATTAATTATGCTGACGGCTCATAACACTGATAAATAATGGTATCGATAAATAAGTGTATGTACTGATAATGGATGGCATTGATAGGGAACGTTACACAGAACGTACCAGCTTATATCCTAACATTGTTACAATAATGGATATGCAATGAGATCAAGCGAAGCAAACACTCCAGAGATGTACCATGTTATTAGTGTTAGTACTACTTGCTTGGGCAAACCTAATATATTTAATATATAAATAAGTATATCAATGTTCATAAATAAATAAATAAATACGTAACGCTGTTGGAATTGTGCACTCACTTCTCCAAAATCCAGCTATGATGAAAATGCAATGCATAGAAGGGTTTTCCCCAGCCAGAGCCAGAGATAAACACGCTAGATCTGCTGTGACCACGAGCCGGTAGGAATCACCTTAGGTGGCATTTATGTATGCTTCACTTTGTCGATAAACCATAATTACAACATATAACCAACAAACAACATAAGAAGGGAATGTAACGCACGACCTACCAGCTTATGTCCTAACACTAACACTAACACACGCCTCGCTAGGATTAAGCCTAAAGCTCAGATAAATAAATAAGCCATACTCTGTTGCTATTGTGCACTCACTTCTCTAGCTCTAACTATGATGAACGTGCCATGCATACAAAGCAGAAAACCAAAGGCCACGCGCTAGATACGCTGCCACCAAAAGCCAGCACAAACCACTTTCGGTGACGTTTATGTGTGGTTCAAGTTATCCATAAATCATAACTACACATAAGACTACACAAAATAGTTATAATTTATATTTATAGTTGCATAAAAATATTAAAATGTTATCTATTGTTTATCATAATTTAAGAAATATGGGGAATTCAGGTAGATGCGAAGAAATGGTAAAATAAAGTAGAATCAAATAGATAACAATAAATGGATAAACAAGTAAATAAGTAGAGCATGAAGAATAGAGGATAATAAATAGAAAATAATAAATAGAATATAATGAATGAAGTTTTTTAGTTTCTCATTGTTATATCAATTTTCTCAGAAAATATAAATGCTATTAATACGTTTCAAATAACCGATGGGGGTTCCAAATGTCATCGAACCACATTTGTTTTTTTTTTTAGTTCTAAAATACTATGCTAAAATAATTCATTTTTATATTCCTTCCTATCAATTCTTTGCATAGTTTACTTTAAATATTTACAATTCCTGAGAAATTAAAGTTTTAATACTACAGTTGAAAAGGTATTCAGCATTATTCAAAATTCATTAAGCTAATAATGTTAATAATATTTTGTTTTGTAGTAATAATCTCAGCATATTTTGAATTTCTTCCATCACGTCCGAGACGTCTGTACCAATTAATTATGAAATTGTATTATTTACTTTAAATATTTGCAATGCCTAGCAAATTAACATTTTAATAGAATAGAAACGCAATTAAAAATATTCGCGGCGTTTATTTTTTGATAAAATTGTTCGCCAGTTTTATAATATATTTTTAAAATTAATGATCTATAATTACCGTTAAAACTTAATAAAACTGCTTAATATGAATAATCTCAAATGATGATTTTTTCAATACTAAATTTTGACTTCTTGACACACTTAATTTTGATATCAATAAAATTTTAATTGTCATAAATCGCCAAAAATCAAGAGCTTCTTAAACAAAATTTAAATTATTAATTTAATAATAAATTGCCCTCACTTTTTCACATTACCTCAACTAATAGTATTTCATTTTAACACGAGCCATTAGGAAACAAGCCATTACTCATTTTCAAAATGATAATTTTATATTTTTTTATATATTTTCATCTAAACGAAAGTGTTTATGTTGTGAATTAATGTTTGTGATTATTCATAACAACAGTGTAAAATCATCCCAGTTACGCCAGTAACCAATCTGGGTAAAACCGGATGTCTTCTGGTATGTCCTCTAAGTTGGACAGCAGTTCGGAACCCACGTTAAGGAATACGTCTAATACAGATAAACACTAGTTGGCAACTAAGAGGATTTTTTAAAGATTTAAATTAAAATATTTCTTAATTTTATAGAATTTTAAAAAATATATAAAAATATAGTTTCAACATCGTTGTTAACACATGTATTTAGTATCTTTTTTCATATAAAAAAATTATTATATAAATCTAAAAAATAGAGCATTTAAGGAAGCACTTTTTCCCTTTTAGTTGGATAAGATTTTATCCCAACTTTCTCCCCTTTTAGTTGGATACTTGACAGCACCCTTGTCTCAGCTATGAAGTGGTGGACCCATGTTTAATCTATTACTTGGAATCGATTGGAATATTCATCTCTATTAAACTGAAACGTACTGATACTGTCTTGTATGGTGAGAAAATTAATTAAGTAACTAACTAGGCTAGAACCATTCAGATTCAAATATTATATTGCATAATAACGGTCTTTTATATATGGCTGTTGAAACTAAACAATGCAGTCATATAACAAAGAACGTATAACAATAAACACTTTATGTATGCTATAATCTCTAAGATATTGTTAAGAATCAGTGATGCCGTTCTCGTTAAGTTTGTTATACTCGGTTTATTCATATAGGTATTATATTATTAAGTTGTTATCACACTTATATATGTAAATATACTACATTGTTTCTTTAGACTGATATACAAATATTTACTGATTAAGTCGTGAATGTTTAATGATATTTCACGTGTGGCCATTTTTCGAGTATTGTCCTCCAAACTGCAAACCTTTTCCTTTCGGGAATTTCTTTGAACTCCAATTCTGCGTCGATATTTAACAATTTTAAATTGTCCGCATCATCGACCGGATGCCATATGATCGACAATCGGTCGTCGGGTGTTGGATTACCAAATCTGGCGAAATTCGTCCATAACGTGACGAAATTCCTCATCGCGCGTTCTTCTAAACTATCTGGCGCGATAACAGGAGCCTTCTCTCGTCCGAAGAGATAACCCAGTTCATCAGCATGAGCGCATCCTTTAAGAACAATTAATAAAAGTGAAATGAGAATATCGTAGAGGCAACCTCCTACCTGGCTCATGAAGATTCTTCATCATACGTTTGAGAAAATTTAACTCGGTGGAAATGGAAACTCTGTAGATGTATATTGGAGTTGTTGTTGTGATTTTATGAAGCCTGGCTGACTCCAGAATGCCTATCATAAAGTTGCTATCAGTATACTCCTGCAAGGAAATTATGAAGTTATGAGCTCTGTGGGAAATCAACGATAAACGAACTTACATCGTGATGTCGACTGTTTGAACCTGATAAATATAAAGGTTGAAGTTGGCGAGTTATTTCAAGGATATCGGCCTCATTAGTCACGTCTGATTCAAATGGAATGAGCCATTTCAGGTCAAATTGTGCCGAATCGACAGCTTGCCGAACTAACACCCCAAAGTCATTGATCATACCCTCTTTGTCATTATATCCAATGATAATAGGTACATGATTGTAGGTTCCTTTTTTAATAATATCCACCGGATTTTCCGACAAAAACGCTTCAGGATTGGGTGCTTCCACCACAGCAGAGAACGGCCTTCGTTCCAGAGGAATCAAACAATCAAACAAAATCTGTTAAAATGCAGAGTAATAAAATTAACGTGAGAATTTAAACCCTCATACTCACGTCACGAATTTTTTGTTGCGCCATGAATATATCATCCACTTGGGCAGCTCGGAGAATACTCACGGCCTCCGATTCGGTTTTCGCCTGAAGCCCCATCGCTTCAACGATCTCCCTGGCGTTGTTCTTTCTTCCCCAGAACCACGAGTTCAGACAACACCCGCTTTGCAGGATGGCTTTGTGGAACAAGCCCTTGGACATGGGGGAAAGGATGTGGGCGTGAACCGACCCAGAACCAGAGCTCTCCCCGAAGATGGTGACGTTATTCGGATCTCCGTTGAAGTACTTAATGTTCCTCTGTATCCAACGTAGTGCCATGCTTTGGTCTTTCAGTCCGGCGTTGCCAGTGGCACCCAGCGATGGATCATCAACACTGAAGAAACCTTAGTGTATAGAAAAAATTACTGTATAATACAACACAACTCACACCTGCTAAGCACGACATTAAACTCACCTAAAAGGCCCAGTCGATAATTTAGTGTTACCAAAACAATGTCCTCCAACAATAAATATTCTGGACCATATGACTTACGGCTTGAAGATCCCAAAACTAAACCACCACCATGAATATAAGCCATAACAGGTTTTTTCTCAGTACTCTCACCAGGTAACTAAAA
Source organism: Rhynchophorus ferrugineus (assembly GCF_030347505.1). Taxonomy (NCBI): domain Eukaryota; kingdom Metazoa; phylum Arthropoda; class Insecta; order Coleoptera; family Curculionidae; genus Rhynchophorus; species Rhynchophorus ferrugineus. The sequence continues at coordinate 17,453,263 of NW_027472587.1, forward strand.
CATATTCAACTATAATATATAAGGTATTAAAATAATCTCATCAGCATCACATTTTTAGTATAGACATTTAAAACTAGACAATCTTCTGATCCTTCCTGTGCGAAAGTAACTATGTTCGGCGATACAGATGCAATTCCGGGTTCAGTAGCATCTTTGGTGCCCTCCCAAGGGTCCACTGGTACCGGGGGCTAAACCAGATGTACGAGCAGTAATATAAAATAAAAACTCAAAAAATATGAACTAAATACCCTGAATCTCAACTCATTTACTGGCGGTTTTGCATAAGGTATACCATGAAACTCATAAATAGGCTCACCAGCATGATTTTGCCCTGTTGTTCCACGAAGTTTTCCCTCCTTAATGGTCACAAAAACGCTAGACATTTTAAAACAGCTACAAGTTAACAGAAACTCACTAGAACCAACCTATGGTCGCGAATATAATATAACACTGAATTCGTGGCAAACAAAATGATCAAAGATAACTTAAAACGTACACCTTTTGTATGATGGATCAAATTTATCAAGGCAAAATCTTGATAGTAAGGTCATCACGGTTGGCATTGGCTTAACAGCTTATGGCTGTTACTTTTCAGTTCTGCTGTAGCTTGTTATTTAGTTAATTTAGCGCATGACGCAGCAAAAGTCCCGAAATATTATTGTGATTATTAAAAAAATTGAAACAAGATAACTCGAAGATTTGTGATATAATTGCAGTAATAAACATATAGGTCTTTCAGTTCCTCATTTTTTTGAAAATAAAAGATGTTCAAGTTATATGTGATCATATCAATATATCAACGATATCTAGTGGTGAAAATCACATATATTATAGAGAATTTTACCCTGAATTTGGGTTTTGGTATAACAAGTTTTGTTCAACGTTTGGTTTTTAAGTTATACAACGAAGTATCTATTTTGAAAAAGGGATTAGGTTACAGTTTATCTTATCTTAAAATTGCGGATTCTAGAGCAGTTTAAAATGAATTTTTATTTGTTTGGCATCAAAATACATATATTTTACAAGTTTTATGGTTATCCGAGCGACAAAAAAATATAGCACTTTTCCCATGTATGTTATATAATCATAATAATTGTGTATTTTTTGCTAAGTTCAAGTTTTTTTATTGTCATTATCGTTCAAATAATCACAGAGTAGTAAAAATTATATGTGTTATAAGGAATTTTAACCTGAATCGATAGTGTAATTATTTTTATACGGCATTTAGTTTTATTATATTTTTTTCAACATTTTATCTCACATATCTCAAAAGTTACAATTTCACTGCAAAACACACATGCATTAAAGTTTTATCATTACTCGGGAGGTGAAAAAATGTGACACATTTTCCATATCATATCTTTGCTCATGATTCATATCCATGGTTTTACCTGTATCTCAAAGATTACAAATTCTAGGCCAATTTAACATTAAATTTCCTTTTGTCTAGTTTAAAATGATCATCATTACCACCATAGGTTTCAACTTTATTTTGTTGTCTAAAACTTGTTAAAGTGTTTTGATCTCCAACATCGTTGAAGCAATTGGTTGATGTTTTGGTACAAGAATAGTTGGAAACTCTTCAGACACTCTACGAAAGTATTCCGCGAAAAAGTGCAGCTACTTTAAAACTTAAAAGCAAATAGTGACCCAGCATCATATTATTAGTTAATATTATATTATATAATAATTGGAATAATTATTGATTAAATAAAACAACACGATTTTATAAAATAACAATATACTGGATGATTTGTTGCATAAAAAAACAATTAAAATTGAAAACAATTCGAAAATACAAATAACATTTTAGGGTAAAATGAATACAATAATTAATGATATTTCACAAGTGGCCATTTTTCCAATATTTTCCTCCACACTGTAAACCTTTCCTTTTCGGGAACCTCCCTATACTCCAATATTCTATCGATATTCAGTAGTTTTAAATTGTCCGCATCATCGACCGGATGCCATATGATCGACAATCGTTCGTCAGGTGTCGGGTCACCAAACCTGGCGAAATTCGTCCACAACGTAACGAAATTCTTCATCGATTGTTCTTCTAAACTATTTGGTTCGATAACTGGACTCAGTTCTGTACGAAATAGATAACCCAATTCGTCACCGTGTCCACAGCCTGGGAAAAAACAAGTAAAATAAAACGAGAGTCTTTTAAAGATGAATTCCGACCTGGTTCGTCGATTTTGTTCATCATACGCTTCAAAAAATTCAACTCGGTGGAGATGGAACCTCTGTAGAGGTATATTGGAGCTGTCGTTGTCAGTTTGTGAAGCCTGGTCGACTCCAGAATGCCTATCATGAAGTTACCATCAGTATACTCCTGTAACACAAAACACAAACAAAAAACTCCAGGGATAATCAACGATAAGGGTACTTACATCGTATTGTCGACTGTTTGAATCTGATGAATATATCGGTTGAAGTTGGCGAGTTATTTGAAGAATATCTTCATCATTATCCACATCCGATTCAAATGGAATAAGACATTTCAGATCAAGTTTACGTGCCGCTGAATCAATATTATTCCTAGCAAGCACTTCAAGCTCTATGAGCAAGCCTTCTTTGTCGTTATAGCCAAAAATAATAGGTACATGATTGTAGGTTCCTTTTTTAATAATATCTACCGGATTTTCCGACAAAAACGCTTCGGGATTCGGTACCTCAATGACAGCAGAGAACGGTCTTCGTTCCAGGGGAACCAAACACTCAAAAAGGACCTGTTAAGACATGCGGTAATTAAACTAATGCAGAAAATTGGACCTTCATTCTTACATCACGAAATTTGTTCTGTGCCTTGAATATATCATTTACTGGAGCATTTCGGAGAATCCTCACGGCTTCCGCTTCGGTTTCCGCTTGAAGCCCCATCGCTTCAACGATCTCCCTAGCGTTGTTCTTTCTTCCCCAGAACCAAGAGTTCAGACAACATCCGCTTTGCAGGATGGCTTTGTGGAACAAGCCCTTGGACATGGGGGAAAGGATATGGGCGTGAACCGAGCCAGACCCAGCGCTTTCCCCGAAAAGGGTAACGTTATTCGGATCCCCGTTGAAGTACTTGATGTTCCTCTGTACCCAACGCAGTGCCATGCTTTGGTCTTTCAGTCCGGCGTTGCCCGTGGCACCCAGAGATGGATCATCAACACTGAGGAAGCCTGAACGTATTCACGTCATTCCGTCAAAACTTATCTTCAATTATTTGTTAGACTCACCCAAAAGACCCAACCGGTAGTTAAGTGTTACCAAAACAACGTCCTCCAATAACAATAGTTCCGGACCATAAGACTGTCGCCTGGATGAGCCCACAACTAATGCACCACCATGAATAAAAACCATAACAGGTTTTTTCTCACTCCCTTCACCGGGTAACTAGAACACATTAAACTACATAAGTATTCTAAGGCCCTCACAACTACGGCATCCTCACGTTTTTAGTATAGACGTTTAAAGAGAGACAATCTTCCGATCCTATCTGTTCGAGCGTGATTAGATCCAGAGCTACAGAGGGTTCACCAGGTTTTGTAGCATCTTTGATGCCTTCCCAAGGCTCCGCGAGGACGGGAGGCTGAGAAAGGGAATATCAGTACCACGATTCAAGGAAAATAATCAAAAAATATCAAACTACAAAATAAATACCCTGAATCTTAGCTCATTAACGGGAGGTTTGGCATAAGGTATACCATGAAACTCGTAAATAGTTTCTCCAACGTGGTTTTTCCCCGTGATACCTCGAAGTTTTCCTTCCTCGATGTTCACCAACACGTCGGACATCTTAAAAGAGATAACACATTAACGTAAATAAGCCTCTTGTCTCCGCGAGCTCGCAAATACTACTGCGTGAACGATAGGTAACTATTTCGTAATTATAAGCAAGCCGAAACCTCTCGTTATTTTATCATAACAGTGTAATATGACAAAATTAAAAACGATTATACTTGGCATTGATATGTTTGAAAATAATTCAGTTTGGGTTGGAAGATAACCTTCTGATACACAGTACAACAAAAATATCGAAATAGTATGGCCAAATAAAAGTCAGACGACATTTAATAGTAGCAATACAATCTTACGTATATTCAGCTTTTTTTTAACTAAGAATTATTTGTTTATTAACGTACTATTTTCGTGGAAATATGCCGTTTTTTCAGGGATTCACTGAAAAAAAAAACAGATTTATTGTGATAAATCGGTACAACGTATTTTATTCATAGTATTATTCATCGATAATCGCTTTTTCCCAACTTTAAGGCAATTTAAGTATTCCACATCGCAACAGTGATGTCTATTTTGAGGACTGGAAGCGCTACTCATACAGGTCATGACTCATATGTCGGAACCAATAGTAATAAGAAGGAGCAAGGTCTGGAAAAATGCAAGGGGTGGTGTATATCTTCCCATTTTAATGTTTTCAAGTACGTTTATGAACTGATAAAAGCTGAGAAACGATACTATACACTGACACACCTTAATTTAAAACTACCGATCGATGTGAGATAAGATGGAAGCCCAAGTTGATTTTTAAAATCTATTAATCTTATCCAAATAATAAACAACGATAAAAGACAAAAAGGATTTCCATCATTCTCCATACATTCTCTGACTTCTTTAAACATGCTTTAGCAAAAAATACACCTATTTGGTTTAATATTTAATACTTTATCAATCGATAATTAATATAATCAAAATCAGTGTCATATACTGCCATCTTGAAATATAGGAAAATGTACTGGCTAATTGGAAGAAAATCGCAATTATCAGTACATACTAAATTGCTATTGTATAAGGAAATTTTGAAACCTATATGGACATACGGAGTTCAATTATGGGGATGTTCTGCAAAGAGCAACATAAATAAAATACAAATTTTTCAGAACAAAGCCCTGAGAGGTATTGTAGGCGCACCCAAATACTGTAGGACTGATTTCCTACATCGAGAACTTCAGATACCCCAGTCAGTCAAGAAATCAAAAGAATTGCAATGGGATATGAGGAAAGAGTCCATTCTCATGAGAATATTGAAATATTGCAGCTTTTGGATACCACCAGATCAGGACACAGACTCAAAAGAATCAAACCATCTGATCTTGTGTAGTGTTGTGTAGTGAGGTACAAATAATAAAAAATACAGCAGTGACCTATATAAATATTAATTCATCAGAGACTGAGATAGGACTGATGGGTCCTCCTAATTTGATACCTAGATTTAAGTTATCATAAAGACAAATTGTAGGTTAAAGGGAAACGAACAGTAACAATGTAATAATTAAATAATAAAAAAAATACTGCCAGGTATTAAGTCGTAACATGATACAATAGTCACTTAAGCTATTGACACTGACATAATGACTTTAGGTAAAAGCCACGAGGAAACTGCAATAAATTTGCAAACATTAACAACAAATAAAATATTCTTCACCATATCAATGCTGAGGTAGTTTAATTTCTTTGCGACACGAATCGGACAAGACGACTCAAGAGGACTAAACCTTTTGATTGGGGTGAAAAAGCAGAGTACAGTGCTAGTCTACACTTTAATGTTAATGCAAACAAGTTGACGGAACCTAGAAAAAACCTTTAAATACGAAAATCTTTAGTTTTTAGTAATATAAAATTACATAATATTACTCATTGGAAAAGTATTGTTCAGATTAAAATTTTTATAATATAATAATTTTTATAAATGTTTTTTTATCATGCTAAATATTGAAGAACTCACTTTCTTTGCTGCACGATTGAATTATCCCATTTTACTACTGATATTGTAATATTAAAATTTGATATAGATGGTAATTAAGGTTCCACCAACATAATAAACATAACTTACTAACAAACTATAACAACTATAACATATCTAAATGTATATTCACAGTAGCAAAGTTCAAATACTACCAGAAAATGTGACGATAATTAGTAGCTAGAGATGAAAAATACTTTGAAAATTAATTATAAATATATTTTTATAACGAAACCTTGACAGGTCAAAATTAATTTACAGTCTATTTCGAAAGAGTATCATTTGATCCTCGTTTGACGTCTTCATTCAGGTTGAACTTTGAGAAAAAAGCGAAAAGGGGAAAGGTGTATGATAAAATTACTTGCAAATGAATGTTCGGTTCATTTATCCATAATAAACCGAGCGATGACGTTGGTGCAACGCCGGTTCAAATTCAATATCGCTCTGCTTTGATCCAGATGACTACAGAAGCATAAAACGTCCACGTAATCACCCCTTTGTGTAAATTATCCAACGAAAATGGGTCGCAAATTAGAATTTCCCCCTTTTCGCACCAACAAAGTCAATTTCGACGCGTTATAAGCTACCTCTGCCGTCTTTTTTAGACAACTCTTGGTGGATTTTCACGGTAGCGTAGCAACGATTATAAATATTGACCGCATAAAGCGACACGTGGCCGTGGAAAACCGAAATCTTAGAATAACCGATATTTGGCGATTTGCAGAGGATATTTGAGTTTTCGTTGAATTTTCTTGTGATGTCTGTATGACGCACAACAAAAATGTACTTGATATTGATCAACAAAACATAAAAGATTTATAATAAGGTATTTTCAGGTATTTTGATCAACGATATCTATTGGTTAAAAACTAGACATAACAATTAAATTCGGTGGTCTTAACATTTATCTACAGAAAATTCTAGTTTTCCATTTAGTTTTATTGAGTCATTCAAATATGTAGAAGTATATAGATGGAACTCATTCCACATTCATTCCTTTGTTGTTTGACTTGAAGAAATCTGCTACCGAAGCTAGTAAAACCCTTTTACCCAGCTTAACAGTTCATAAATTAACGGTTTACGATAATCTCTTACTATAATCTCTCTTATATAATAATATTCTATAATCTCTCTTACTATAATAACTCGTACGATAATCCCAAGCACAAAAAGTAACCAGTATGTTAAGTCCAGGAAAGTCTGCAAGGGTTGTGAAGACTAAACTGTTATCACCCAAATAGAAAGTTTTGCTACACCCAGCGTATTCGCCAGACATAGTACCTTCTTCCTTTTATTTATAAATACATAATTACCAGTTATTGCTGACTAACTTACAATTTGTCTCTACAGTAACGTAAAACTAGGCACTTATCTAGGAAGACTATTTAGTCCTTACTCAATACTGAATACTCCTAATAAAATAAAAGTTTTGCATCCGAAGGTCTCGATTAAAGTAGTCGTTCCTTTAAGTAACTATCTGGGTGCATCCAAATTACTTCCAAATACGTGGATTCCGAACCATGGTCCTCGACATTAAGTCTGAAGACATCTAATCTTATCCTAACTGGAATTACAGAGGTCTTTATCCTTGTCGGATTTTACACTCTTGCCTAAGGAGAATCAAAAATGTTTAATAATCTCTTATCTCTTCTTGATCTACAGAATTAGCCATAAAAAATTATGAACAAAAATCTCACTTTATTTGATTGTTTAATATAATTGTTGAGGCACGGCAATTCTCCAAATTACTCAGAAAATAGTACCAAAAATAAAAGCCAAATGCGACTCAGTAATGAAGTGAACAAATCAAACGTCTTTGCGGCTTTTAGCACATTATTTTCTCTATTTTAGCTGTGCTTGTAGGTCCGAAGACCGTCCTCCTGTGTGTCTGTCGTTCTATTTCCGCAACTATCGATTATTTAATGGTAATTATTCCTCATTTAACAGTCCCGACGGGCAAACATCCTTTGAAATAAAAGCGGGCGGAAAATTTCAAAGTCCGACTCGAAACAATGGTGCCCGCTTCCTCTAAAACAATAAAGGCGCAAACTAAACCAACAAATCTTATTCCGCTGATTGCGCCCGAAATGGAAAACGAAACAACTGTTCAAGTTTGCGCCCGAATAAGCCATTAAGACTCTCCCCGCTCGCCAACTACAACTCACGATTAAACGCTATTTATACGACTCTGGCGGTCTTTTTCCATCTTGGGCGCGCTAATTTCACGAAATAACCGTTCTGTTGGGCTTTTTCTCCCCCCTCGTATTCCCCATTCGGATCGTTCTCATCAGACCCAGGGTTACTGGGTCATCATCTTTATATCTTACGTATTTTCGTTTCAATCTATCATTTATCTCTCTCACTCTCTCTTATCTCTTTCTCTGTTATATTTTATAGTGTAAAAGTGTTGGTTGTACACCTAATTCAATGGGGTCACAAGAATGTCACATCAAACAACCAAGATCAACCAAGATATAATATTAACACACCGTCAGGAAAATGGTTCTCAGTTTAATTAGAAATATGGCGAAGGCGTAAACATTATAACAAAAATTAATATGAAAATAATAGAAATCACGAGTTCCAACACAATTTATTCAAAAAATAGGCCCAATTGTGCATTAGTTTGATGCTTTCAATTGATTCATCATAAACTAATAAGTTAAAATAATATATTTTTCTATTAACTTAATCAGCCTTGTTAGTTGTTCATTAATATTAATAAAATGAATAAGATCATTTCAAGTTCTCTGCTTTAATCGCAAACATCTACATCGAGCTGATCTGCGAATAATTGAAAATTTAATTAGGAATATGGTGAATGCGCCAAAAATTAACAAATATTACGGATCACTAGAACTAACTCCAAATTAAAAATTCTAGTATTGTTAAGCCCCTATTTTATACTTTAGATTCATCACAAATTAGTTAAAATGCCGCAAAGAAATGAAAACCATTTTTTCACTGATCTTAATCAGTGTTATTAATTGTTCATTAATACGTTAAAAATTAATCAGTCCTATTCAATGGAACCTCTTTAATCGTAAAATCAACTGACAACAAAATAATTCGGCGATATGCGAATTGAATTACGAATATGGTGAATGCGCCGAAATATATTCAACAACTATTACAGAATCAGTAGAGATCACAATAAACGATTACTAATTGAACGTCCTGGTTCAAAACTGGACAAAAACTGATCAAAAACCTACTACCACTTCGAGATAATGGTTTTCAGTCTACAGAGAATAATAACAATACTGTTTTGAAAGCAATATAATCATTTTTAGTAAATATCAGGTGCTTACACGTATTCTGATTATTTTCTCATACTCACTAGGTAAATTAAAAGGAGAAACAGTTGTGAAAGGGTTAAAAAATTAACATATATAGCTAATTATTTCTATTGTGGTTTCAGGTCGACGACGAAGGCATCGCCGGCGGCAGCACCCCCCCTTTGACCTCCTCCAACAATCATTACCCCTCCAGCCCGCGCTCCAAGATGACAGTTAATTCGCAGTCGGGCCCACCTAAGTCTCCCCGACCTCCTGACGACCTCATCGCTACCGCCGCTTCCGCCTTGCGACGTCTTCACTTCAAAACAGGACGAAATGCCACCAAGACAGCTTCAAAACAACAACAGCAAGTAACGGTACGTCCTTCAAACTAACTAATTCGAACTTATGGTCATTCTAAACAAACAATTAGGGTGTCCTAACGTCAATCACGATCTCCAATATCAACCGAGAGACTTAACAAATAATCAATCTACGAATAATTCATAATTTAATTAGAAATATGGCGAATGCGCCTAAATAATTTCAACAAATATTACGGAGCCAATATAAATAATTAAAAATAACTTAGTTTGGTCAACATATAAGCACTCTAGTGGTTTAATCGCATACTTTAATCTAGGCTTAATAATAACAAAGTCGTAAAAACATATTTTTTTTCAATATTTTTAATTAGCGTTGTAACGTTCATTAATACGTTTAAGATTAATGAATCCCATTCAAAGTCACCCCTTTAATCGCCAAAATAAATCAAAGCACTATTGCTAAGTACTCAGTTTAAAACCGGACGAAATTCAAACGAAACAGCTTCAAAACCCCTTCATTGCTTCATACTAACCAATTCACGTTTATGATTATTCTGAAAAAGCGATTTGATCAATTAACACATACCCTTAAAGACAAACTAACCTCTCTTATTCGCTCAAAATTGACTCTATCTCTTCGGTAGAGTCATTGAAAATTTAACAATTCGGGTCCGTGTTAGCGTGAACCTATTATATTTTCCAATAAAAAATATACTTCGACAATAACACATACAGAGCTTGTTTAGTTCCATTTCTACATCGATGCGTCTTTATAGAAAAACCTACGTAGTTTTAAGAAATCTATTTTTCTGTATAATACTTTAATACTATATGGCATTTAACATCAGGTAGATCCAAAGTTTTAACTTGTTTACATAGCCAAAGTTTGTTTTTGTACATGTATTCATTTTACTAAAAAATAGAAAATAACAGCAGCGTTCACAATAGATTGAAACCATTTAACATCAGAATAGTTCAATATAAAAACCAAAAAAATATTCTATACATATATATATATATATATATATATATATATATATATATAAGCCTAGGATTAATGGTTATCCAATTCTAGACAATTTTACACTAATTTATTCTAAATAAACACGACGGAAATTTTTGGAGCGGAAAACAGGTTGGCGAAAATCTGCCATACTCCATAACATAATTATACACTTAAGATAAACCAGAGACCATTTATCTATTTATCGTTAACGGCATAGCGCTCAGACGTTTAAAATTAATCATAACATCTGTAACACGCAGCTTCAGTCGTAAACATAAATCATATATCCAACCTTGATAAAAAGTAATCATTTGCCGGCTTAATGCATAACAGACGTTACGTTATTTTATATATTTTCAATAAAATATAATAACAGACTTCCTGTTATATTATTTTTAATAATTTAGTTAAAAATATAGTGAAGGTGCAAATATAAATATTACGGTATTCAAATTTTGATGGGACCAGCTTAAAAATCCCGAACTGTTTAAAATTCGATACTTATAAATAACTTTTTCAGAGACAAGAACAACGTGAAACAACTATTATCAAATAACCTAATTTATTAATAAATATTACAAAATGTGATGCAATATTTCAGATTATTAAAAGTATTGCACAATTAATCAATAATCTTAAAAATATCTGAACAGCTTAGAACAATAGAAAAGCGATAATAGAAAATCCACTAAGAGTATAAATTCTCACAGTATCATTGTTTATCACACTTTAAGATTAATCAATCTGTTACGAGATGTCCGCTTAATCATATACGAACCGATGGAACAAATATTAAATTAATTTAATATAGGCATATGGCGGAGACCCTAAAATATTTTGAACAAATATTTCGAACTCTGTGTATCATTAAAACTAGCTTCGTTTATTTATAATTGCTCCATTGCACTAGCAAATACAAATCCCAGAAAAAAAATATTTCAATGAACTAAATAAGTATAGTTACTGATTAGTGTTTTAAAATTAAACAATCTACTTCAGGTTCAGTGCTTTGATCAGAAATATCAATATACAAACTAAATAATTAGTTTTTATCCCAATATTTTACAATTTAATTAGGAATATGGTGAAGGTGTCGTGTCTTTTTAACTAAGGATAAAAGGATCACTAGAACTAATTCAATCTTCTCAAAATCTCAGCACGATATCCCACGTTTTATACACACCTTCCACGTGTTCGCTCTAAACTAATACAAACAAATTTCAAAATGAAAAACTTGTATTTTTAATCAACTTAAGCAGCATTGTTAGTTCTTCGTAAGGATATTTCAAATTAGTAAATCTATTGTAAACCCACCACTTTAATCGCAAAATATTTATGGAGATAATAAACAAAAAGTCGGTCGGCGAACAATTCCTATTTTAATTTGGAATATGGTGAATGCGCCGATATATTTTATCAAGTACTACAAATAAGTAGATACAAGTCGAACTAACTCTGTTTCGTTAAATTATAGATACTATTGGGTATTTGTTTCACATTTTCAATAAATCCTTCTTAAATTAATAACGACAAGTGACAAAAAGCGAAAACATATTTTTTAATAAACCTAGCATCTTTAGTTATGATTAGGATATTTAAAATTAACAAATCCTCTCCTTTAAACTCACCGCTCTAATCGCAAATATCAACCGGGAGGCTACACAAACAGTCTAACTGTGAATTATTCACAACTTAATTAGGAATATGGCGAAGACGACAAACATTTTCCAACAAACATTACAGAATCTATAAAGATTACTAAAACTAACTCAGTCTGTACTGTACTATTGGGCTTTAAATATGTAGTTACAAAATATTAGAGATAAACGAATAATAAATCCCGAAAAGGTGAAAATATATTTTTAATAAACTTAATTAGCAATGTAGGTTGTTGATTAATACATCTAAAATTAACAAATCCGCTTTAAACTCACCGTTCTAATCGCGAATATCAACCGGAAGGCTACACAAACAGTCTAACTGTGAATTATTCAGAACTTAATTAGGAATATGGCGAACGTGCCAAACATTTTTCAACAAACATTACAGAATCCATAAAGATTACTAAAACTAACTCAGTTTGTACTGTACTATTGGGCTTTAAATATGTAGTTACAAAGTGTTAGTGATAAACTAATAATAAATCCCGAAAAGGTAAAAATATCTTTTTTAATAAACTTATTTAGCAATTTAGGTTGTTGATTAATACATCTAAAATTAAGAAATCCACTTTAAACTCACCGTTCTAATCGCAAATATCAATCGGGTGGCGACACACACAGTCTAACTGTGAATTATTCACAACTTAATTAGGAATATGGCGAAGGCGAAAAATATTTTTCAACAAACATTACAGAAACCATAAAGATTACTAAAACTAACTCAGTTTGTACTGTACTATTGGGCTTTAAATATGTAGTTACAAAGTGTTAGTAATAAACCAATAATAAATCCCGAAAAGATAAAAATATCTTTTTTAATAAACTTATTTAGCAATGTAGGTTGTTCATTAATACATCTAAAATTAACAAATCCGCTTTAAACTCACCGTTCTAATCGCAAATATCAACCGGGAGGCTACACAAACAGTCTAACTGTGAATTATTCAGAACTTAATTAGGAATATGGCGAAGGCGGCAAACATTACAGAATCCATAAAGATTACTAAAACTAACTCAGTTTGTACTGTACTATTGGGCTTTAAATATGTAGTTACAAAGTGTTAGTGATAAACCAATAATAAATCCCGAAAAGGTAAAAATATCTTTTTTAATAAACTTAGTTAGCAATGCAGGTTGTTGATTTATACATCTAAAATTAAGAAATCCACTTTAAACTCACCGTTCTAATCGCAAATATCAATCGGGTGGCGACACACACAGTCTAACTGTGAATTATTCACAACTTAATTAGGAATATGGCGAAGGCGCCAAACGTTGTTCAACAAACATTACAGAATCCATAAAGATTATTAAAACTAACTCAGCTTGTACTGTACTATTGGGCTTTAAATATGTAGTTACAAAGTGTTAGTGATAAACCAATAATAAATCCCGAAAAGGTAAAAACATATTTTTAATAAACTTAATTAGCAATGTAGGTTGTTGATAAATACATTTAAAATTAACAAATCCGCTTCAACCTCACCGTTCTAATCGCAAATATCAACCGGGAGGCTACGCAAACAGTCTAACTGTGAATTATTCAGAACTTAATTAGGAATATGGCGAAGGCGCCAAATATTTTTCAACAAACATTACAGAATCCATAAAGATTACTAAAACTAACTCAGCTTGTACTGTACTATTGGGCTTTAAATATGTAGTTACAAAGTGTTAGTGATAAACCAATAATAAATCCCGAAAAGGTAAAAATATCTTTTTTAATAAACTTAATTAGCAATGCAGGTTGTTGATTTATACATCTAAAATTAAGAAATCCACTTTAAACTCACCGTTCTAATCGCAAATATCAATCGGGTGGCGACACACACAGTCTAACTGTGAATTATTCACAACTTAATTAGGAATATGGCGAAGGCGCCAAATATTTTTCAATAACCATTAGAGGATCAATAAATATTACTAGCACTAACTCAGTTTGTACTATAATATTGGTCTATAAATATGTAGTTACAAAATATTAGAGATAAACCGATAATAAATCCCGAAAAGGTAAAAATATATTTTTTAATAAACTTAATTAACAATGTGGGTTGTTGATAAATACATTTAAAATTAACAAATCCGCTTCAAACTCGCCGTTTTAATCGCACCAGGAGAGAAAACAAATAGTCGAACTGCGAATAATTCACAATTTAATTAGGAATGTGGTGAATGCGCCAAAATATCTTCAACAAATATTAGGGTGTCAGACCCTCACCAGAACCAGCTGGAGTATCTCGGGCTGTTGATTAAAGTACGAGAGGTGGTGCACGATAATTCCGCGCTTGTCATCCATTAATCTTCCTAGGAAGATTTTCATATTTCTGCTCGCGAATAACGCAGAGTTGGAAATTAATCTGATACATCTCGCAAAATTATCGATTATGCGGCGGACTACATAAATAATGGTCTCGGCCTGTCAAAGCGCCAGTTATCCCGAACGGATGTGTCCGCGTCGGAAAACCCGACGCAATTTCGACGTAACGAACTCCGCCACCGCCGCCGACTTTGCCCCGTTTTTATCCGGCATTTTTTTAAACGCTGTTTACGGATCAATCATTGTTCTCGAATGATTAATGGCCATATTTTTAAACTGTTCTGGACGTTTCCCACGGGAACTTATTCGTCGTAAAACATTAACCTGTTACGGAAGCTGATTTAATGAAAAACACCAATTTTTTTCGTGGTTCCCGTCATTAAAAAGTCATCAAAAATGTTGTTGTAAATATTTTTTGATAATCTTGAGCTGGTATAGGAACTTCTACCACCGTTCAATCATTCTGTTACTTATAAAAATTAATTAATGGATGTACAGCTTTCCAACTACTGCTTTTTTTGAAATTCGAAGTTCTAGTGTATAATATTTAGCCATATGCAATTTTCATTAATAAACTGCTACACTGTCTTAAAATTTTTTGATAATTTGGAGGGGTTTTCATCAAATAAGTCTAACCTTTCATTGCCTTCGATCATATTTGGTCATTTTCGACAAAGTCATCATGTTCAAATCATAAAAAACCATATCAATAATTGGGATATGAAGGAGAACTGAGAATCTGGTTGGCCTTGACAGAAAATATTTCTTAAACAACAAAAAAGTTTATGTTAACACTTCCAACAACTTAGAACAACAAGAAGACGAGAAAAACATTCCATTAACATCAGAAAAATCAGCGTTGTTAAGTGTTGATTAGAACGTCTAAACTTAACCACTATACCTTAATATCACTAATTTTATCATAAACTTCAATTGATATACTAATGAAATAGTCGATATGTGCATAATTCACAATTTAATTAAAAATGTGTATATGGATGTGAAATATCATATAGATTATATATATATTCATCGCAAAAAGTATGATTTGTTAGACAGCACCAAAATTTTTCGGCAGATTTGGGTTCTTCTGACTATTCCTGAGACTGATAAAAATAAATGAATATACGTACAGCAAAACTTATCGAACAAACTCGTACATTGCATTTAACAATCAACAAAGACGTATTACGGTTGAAATGGAGATAAAGCCGAATCGAATTACCCAAGAACAATTTGCATAGGGAGCTTCCATTAAGCTCTGCTTCATTATCGCCAGTATCTATGTTTCAGTTATTAAACCCACATGCATTTGCATACCGCCCGTTAAATTCCCTGCCTGTTAATCTGCCTCCAGTGCAATTATTGACCGAAACAATCGGCGACGTCGTGAATATTGCCGATAAAATGCAACACGTCGAACGGTCGCATAACAAACAACATTCGTGTAAACCTGCGTCGCTTGTTCGTTAGGTGGGCGTTCGTTCTCCGCAGGAGAGAAAATCCAGGGCTATTCCTGAAGCGGTTCTTCGTACCGTCCGTGCTATACTCCGTGGTTTATGTAGTTTTTTACGCTGCCGCTTAAAATAGTCGCGAATTATAAAGACGAGATTCCAAGAATGCACGTAAATAAGTGGTCGTTGGAATTCTTCGGGAATAATTTTAGTGTTTATCTGAAATGCGGCAAACAAAAGCAGGGTCTAGCTTGTTTTGATTTTTTTTCAGGTGAAGATGCTTGCAAATTATCTTTATTGTCTCTGTTTTGTATTTGTTGTATGTTTTTATTATTTAATTATTACATTGTTACTAGTCGTTTCTGTCTAACCTACCATTTTGTCTTTATGATAACTTAAATCTAGGTATATAACTAGGAGAGCCCATCGGCCCTATCTCAGTCTCTGGTGAAGTAATGTTTATACATGTCACTGCTGAATTTTTAATTATATGCACCTCACTACTCAACGCTACACAAGATCAGATGGCTTGATCCTTTTGAGTCTGTGCCCTGTTCTGGTGGTATCCAAAAGCTGCAATGCTTCAATATTCTCGTTAGAATGTATTCTTTTCTAATGCCTTCTTGCATTTCTCTTGTTTTTTTGACTGACTGTGGGTATCTGAAGGTCTCGATGTAGGTAATCAGTCCTATAGTACTTGAGTGCGCCCACAATACCTCCCAGGACTTTGTTCTGAAAAATTTGTATTTTATTTATGTTACTATTTGCAGGACATCCCCATAATTGAACTCCGTATGTCCATATAGGTTTATGTATTTGCTTATATAATAACAATTTATTATGTACTGATAATTATGATTTTATTCCAATTAGCCAGTACAATTTCCTATATTTCAATTCCACTTATCTTCTTTTCTTCTTTATATGTTCCTTCCAGCGAAGTGTTGCATCAAAATTCATTCCGAGATATCTAGCGTTCTTGCTATATGGAATGATAGTATTATTTAATGTTATTGGCGCTTGTACGATCTGTTTATGCTGTGAACTGCACATGCACAAATTTACTTTCATTAATTAATTGACTTTCATTAAGTTTGTGTCCAATATTCTTCTTCACTATTTTCTATAACAGCAATAATCACAGTATCATCAGCAAATGTAGCCATCGTAATATTCTCCATTTGTGGTATATCACAAGTGTAGAGTAGATAAAGCATTGGTCCCAGTACACTTCCCTGTGATACACCTGCTTTAGCTTCTTTTATTGTAGATTAAGCTTATTCTTGTTTGGCTCTAAAAATTCTGATTGTAATGTACGATTTTAATAGTTCACTGTGTTGTTTTGGTAGCATTTACTGTAGTTTATGAACAAGGCCTTCATGCCAAACCTTATCAAAGGCTTGTGATACATCTAAGAATATAGCTGAGCATACTTTTTTACTTTCGTAGGCTTTTTCAATAACATCTTTTATTCTGTGGACCTGGTCGATTGTTGAATGCTTGTTAATAAACCCAAACTGGTGTATTGGTATTAGGTTTTTTCTCTCTGTGATCATAAGATTTGCTTGTTGTTTTTCGGGACGGTATCCATAAATTGTCTGGAAGAAAAAAACGGGTAATGACCTTCTGAATGAACACAAATCAATTCTGATCAATCAAATCTGATGTGGAAGCACATAAAACGGTTTTAGAAACCAATGATAATGGTATTCTGTCATATTTCCCTTGTCAGTTTTCATTTCAACTATTTAAAAGGCTGATCTTAATGTCAGTAACAAGAAGAACCAAAAAAGTTTGAGGACAATTAATCCCAAAGCCATTTTAGGCAGTGTGATAGTTGATGAATGAACCGTTTCATAACATTTATAAGCGACTAAAAAAGACTCAAATGGAGTAAAAATGGCTACCGCAAGGTGATTGACTATGTTATTTATCTCGAATTATTTCCACATCGCCTATTCATTGCTTGCCAAGTGAAGAATAAAGAGTTTTCGATGGCACACTGGAACAGTAAATGAAATGTTGATCCACCACGATAATTATTAATGCCAAAAATTCATCCATATCGCCACCGAAACAAAATATTCACACAAACTTATTGTAACAAAGTCTTGTAGTGTATATGGTGCAATCAGCAAGATATAATATATTACGAGGTGCTTGAACCAAATTAATCCATCTGCAGATGTTTATCAACTGTAATTGAACAAAATGAAGGGCAATCATCCTCAAACATGATCACGTTCGGTCATAAGTTGCCAAAGTTATGAGTTGTGGATTTCTACCGCACCTACTCTGGTATTTCCCAGACATATCGCTTTCTGATGACCACTTGTTCATATCAATTGAGCATGGCTTGGCCAGTACACGGCTTCGAAATGGTGAAAAGATACGAAAACGAATAAATCGTTGCCAGATAAGCATCATTATTCCAACACGGTAAATCCATGTCGAAGACAGATATTTCGATTAAAATATATTACACCAATTTTTCTTACTTTTACCATAATACTAACACTAATTAACAACTGATCGATACTTTTAATCAATTATTCATTCTTAGAACAAGTTTTCTACCGAACCATTACCTAGTAACAAAAAACCTGATTAAATAGGGTACATAATTCGATATCTTTGTGCCTATAACGAAATACGTGCGGCCTATTGCGTGAATTCATCCTTTGTTTCGACAAAGCTTTACCAAATATTGCTCTATGAAGCTATTTGCAGTTTTTCCGATAGCCAATTTGATTAAAAGGCCCCCTAATAGAGGGTGGGATGCCATTAAGGTAGTGCTAACAGAACCATTAACATGCAAATATCATTATATAAGCTCGCAGACTAAAATGGGAATCTAATCGTAACGTTACGCCATAGATAGGTCTATAAAAAATTAGTAATAGCTGATTTTGCAACGATATAATGGATTATTCTAAGATTTTCTAACCAACAAACAGATATACAGTGCCACAGTATTAAAATAAAACATTGTTAAATATTAATAATGAAATATTTTATTAAAGTAAAATATAATATATAATATTATAAAACTCCGACGAGAATTCAATGTCGCAGCTATTAAAAGGAAAGCGGTCAGGCCCCTGGGATTGACAGGATATCTGTTTTGTCGACATGTCAAGGTTATTGCTGGTTTATGACTTCAGAGTACTTTATTTCAATTGTCTTGCAGACACACTGAAGGTATAGTTCTAGACTGCAATAATGACTGCTGAAATTGGAGATATGGGAGCAAGTTTCATTCAACTTATTGGGTAAACTGTCATGTGTCAGTCACTGGATATCAGGAAACTTAGCTTCTCGTTATAATGAACAAAAATATTAAGTGGTTGGATTGCTATTGTGCTAGATGATTTAGAAATTGACTAGCAAATAGTATAAATATAAATACAATAAATTATCTTGAATTACATACGATATTTTACATATTTTATCTCCTATAATATAATATGCAACATAAATAACTCTATAACCTAAAATCTCACTTGAACTTCAATTTTTTTAACTAAATCGAACTAAGTTTACTTTTTATTATTTCAAGTTTATATTATGTATCAATTATTTAATCTTCTATAAACATATTTAATCTTAAAAGGAAAAAAGTAAAATAATGCAATACGTAAAGTAAGAAATATAAAGTTTTTATCAATATATAAAAATATAAGTACCCATTTATCTTTAAAAATGTATAACATATTTTGCAGGGCACTAAAAATACCTTCATTGCCTAGCAATCAATCATTGCAAATTACCTTCAAATTCATATGAATGAAATATGCGTGTAGAATCTACACATATATAATCATAGTTATATTCTTTTAACATTTCACATTGTCCTTCATTCGTTATGATTAACATAATATATTCTTTCTTTAAAGTATGGTAGATATCTAAAAACTAAGATTGTGGCTTATATAATAACACACATGCTGTATTAATTGCTTCAACACTTGTAGCGTCACTTTAATGCTTTGTATCAGTCCAACTTTTATTCTTGCTACACAATCTATTTGCATTCTGAATATTATATAAAACTTTATGAGTCAATAAATCTAATATTTCCAAATTGTCACTGCTTAATTTATATCGGGTTCTAATTCATAGATTTCAATAGCTCTTACGTCCGATCCTTTGATAAATTCATGAATTTCTGATCGATTTTATACAAATTTAGAAGTGGCCGGTAAAAATATACTGAAATTGGAACCCCCAACCTTAAAAAATGAGGATTTAGTTGATTTTTCACAATAATCTTTCCAAAATCTTCAAAAGAGCCAAACTTCAATGCTTCTTATTCAATTCTAATGTTGTGGAATACCTCCGCTGTGATTTTGATGATGCTTACATGACAGACTGAGTGTCACAGAATGTCTAAAACATAATGCATTTGGTGTAGAATTGAGGAAGGAATTAGTACAGGATAGAATATTCTCAAATGTATGTTCAGATTAAAAGTGTTATTATAACTTTCTTGACAATATTGAAAAATCGACTATTTTTCCTTTCCTGTCTACTAGTTATAATTAAATTATGAACAGTAAGAAAACAAATAAACTACAAACAACAAAATCCTTAACCTTACCAAACACCATTGTCAGTACCAGAATCAAACACAATATGACCGCTGTAATTTGTTGAATTCTACAAAAAAGGAGCCACTACTTAACAATATTGAACAATTAAAAAATACTATCAAAAAAGCTGAACGAAAGAAGCTAGATCAAGATTATGTGAAAAACCTATATGAAATGTTGTCGAAGAGAGCGATATTTTAAACTAACTGTGCTATAGTTTTGTCACCTCGTTCGAAAGGTAAGGTTTTACGCAGAACTATGCTGAAAACTGAAACAATAGCTGCACTTTTGTAATGTTTCCCTGAAGATCATAACTGACCGTTTTTAGTCGTATAAGATAATTGTTAAAGGTTTATTTTTATTTATATTTGCAAAAAAATATATGTGAGGTGCTAGGAAGACATGAAAAACATTGGATAAATTGGTCAACGACACCTGCTTCTCAAATTTGCAATCAATTCGCGGATGATTGATCCCAGTGCATGATGGGGTTGATGGGGTGCTACCGAATTAAAGCTTTTCAGGTAGCTAATCAACTCAAAAGCGATAAGCAGAACCAAGAGGGTCATATAAACTGATTCAATTACCACCATTATATTAAATCTAGCTGTATCTTATATTTAATCAAAACCTTACGTTTTTTAGACACGCTGCAGATGAAAAAACTAAACCTCGACTTTCTCCTTCACAGAACCAATCCGTACCAAAGGTAATCATAATGGGATCTAGTACAGCGTCCGAAACGACCATCAACACATCAACCGATAGCTCAAACACCATCGTCACCACCGTCACGGCTACCGACGGCGAACTCACCGAAGGTAGTCTGGACAACGCTGAACAAATAGACTACTTCTCATCGGAGAACATCATGGACGCCCGTTGTAATTCCATCCTGCAACCCATACCGGTAACGCCCAAGACTCCTGCCACAGCCAAGCAACAAACGCCGCCAACTTGCAAACACGAGACCAAGTTCACGTTCGATCTAGGTTCGTCTAAAGGTTAGTGCAAAATTTACCTTGAACATTATGTTAATATTGATGACATAATTCCTATTCACGTAGATGAGGGAACACCAAAAGCCGTTGTGATGAAGCAGGAGACCAAATTCACCTTCGACAACATACCCATTCCCATGGAGGTGGAGCCACTACTACCTCCCGAAGAGAAAACCGTAGAGAAACTAATGGAGGAACAGCTGGAACAGCTACAGAGCGACGCCAAGCGGCGGGACAGCTATAAACAGGCGGCACAGAACTGTGATCATTTGGATATAGAGAGCGACAGTAAGCTGTACAGCAAACCGAAGCCGGCTGATGCTGGAGGAGTTATGAGCGACAGCAAATTGCACAATCAAAGGCAGAGAGAGCATCGGAGGAGCTTCAGGAGGAAACTGGACGTCAAAGAGGAACGACAGGAGAGGACGTCGCCGAAGAGACGGGCGGAAAGGGGTCCCAACTCGTCCCCAGAGAATGAGAGCGAGTCTCCCAAGCCAAAACAAAGGTAAGCTTGTTCATATCACCCCCCTCCGTCTAAAAATAATTAAGTGTGTTTAATTTTGTTTTTAAATGTATTTATTACAAAACTGGTCTCCTAGTCAGAACAATCTATAGTTCCGTTCTCACATCTTACACTTCTTCACTCACGCAGTTCCCAGAGCTTAGTTATCATCAGTCTGTGATTCTGCTGTTACTGTTACTTACTGGCGACACTGACTAGCCATTGACTGGCGACAATACCTAGCACTCCAACAATAATGGGAAAAACTGTTTAAGAATTATTTTTTCCTTGAAAACGCTATGACAGAAGCCAAAGAAAAGTTTGATAAATACCATGGGAACTCGTAATACTATGGAAACAAATAATGCCGAATGATCAAATAAAAAAAAGGTCGTCAAACCAAGAAATTGTCGGCACATTCTATGGGGTGATATTTGACGATTGGATAATTGAAGATACATCAGCTGGCTGATACTGTAGGCATCTAAATTGAATGGATACATCACATTTTACTTGAATATCTCCACCGTCTAGAAACATGGATATATTACAAGACACTAGAGACCAAAAAACAGTCCAAATAATGGGTTAGTGAGTGTCATGCATATTGTTTTTCTTGAAAATGGCAAAACGATCAACAGCGATTTTATTGAGAGCTTCTGGACAGATTTGTTATTGATTTAAAGCAAAAAGAGTCGTAAATGGGGCTATGAACTGGCATCCCATCATAATTTTTCACCATGTAGTTTCCAGATTTATCTCCCTGCGATTATTGCCTATTTCCAAACCGGAAGATCAAGAACATCAATACTGAAAGCTTTCGGGCATATTGACGAAGAAACACACGAACTGCTTCCTTATTTAGCATATTCACCAGTTTTATCTCCTTGCTATTACTGTCTATTTCCTGATCTGGAAAACAAGAGTGTCATCATTGAAACAATTTAATTATCTTGATTAATTTGGGGGTCTTAAGAATATCTATTATATCTAAGGAATAAAATAATTGGAAGAACGCTGTATCAATTGCAATGAGTTGAAAGAATTTTATGTTGTTAAATAAAACTATTTGTGGCGGAAAAATATATGTCATTCAAAAAGATACAGATTTTAAATTGTCCTCGTATATTTTGATTTGTATAGGAATGAACATATAATTAATTAGTGACATATAGTTTAAACAAAAAGTTAAAAAATTCGCGCATTTTGCGAACAAAGAATCTATTTTCTTTCCGAACTTAATAATAAATTTATCATTTGACAGTACATTCGACGCTATCTATGAACATAAAATAATGTTAAACAATTTTTTTGTTTTAAACCATGTTAAAATCTTTGAAATGCTTTAATATATTAAAGAAAGTAAAAAGAACAGTGATACTGTACTCGTACCACGATCTATTAATAAAAGTGAACGAAGAGATTTATTAGAACAGTGCTAAAATGTAATATAATAAAACCCTGACGTGGATTCAATGTCGCAGCCATTAAGAGAAATGCGGTAAGTCTCTTGGGACTGACAGGATATCTGTTTAGTTGGCAAGTCAAGGTTATTGCTGTTTTAAGACTTTAGAGTACTTTATTTCAATTGCCTTGGAGACAAACTGAAGGTGCAGTTCGAGACTGTAGTAATAACTGGTGAAATAAGATATATGGGAGCGAGTTTGATTCAATTTAAGTCAGCTGTTCATAATGAACAAGAAATTACTGTTAAAATTATATGTAAAAGATTCGATTAATTAGTTAATAATTGGTTGTTTTCAATTAGTGACTCAGTTGACTCAGTGTTAACTGATGCCATTTTGCGAACAAGGAATCTATTTTCTTTCCGAACTTAATAATAAATTTATCATTTGACAGTACATTCGACGCTATCTATGAACATAAAATAATGTTAAGCAATTTTTTTGTTTTAAACCATGTTAAAATCTTTGAAATGCTTTAATATATTAAAGAAAGTAAAAAGAACAGTGATACTGTACTCGTACCACGATCTATTAATAAAAGTGAACGAAGAGATTTATTAGAACAGTGCTAAAATGTAATATAATAAAACCCTGACGTGGATTCAATGTCGCAGCCATTAAGAGAAATGCGGTAAGTCTCTTGGGACTGACAGGATATCTGTTTAGTTGGCAAGTCAAGGTTATTGCTGTTTTAAGACTTTAGAGTACTTTATTTCAATTGCCTTGGAGACAAACTGAAGGTGCAGTTCCAGACTGTAGTAATGACTGTTGAAATAAGATATATGGGAGCGAATTTGATTCAATTTAAGTCAGCTATTCATAATGAGCAAGAAATTAATGTTAAAATTATATGTAAAAGATTCGATTAATTAGTTAATAATTGGTTGTTTTCAATTAGTGACTCAGTTGACTCAGTGTTAACTGATGCCATTTTGCGAATAAGGAATCTATTTTCTTTCCGAGTTTAACAATAAATCTATTATTTGACAGTACATTCGACGCTATCTATGAACATAAAATAATGTTAAACAATTTTTTTGTTTTAAACCATGTTAATACCTTTGAAATGCTTTAATATATTAAAGAAAGTAAAAAGAACAGTGATACTGTACTCGTACCACGATCTATTAATAAAAGTGAACGAAGAGATCTATTAGAACAGTGCTAAAATGTAATATAATAAAACCCTGACGTAAATTCAATGTCGCAGCCATTAAGAGAAAAGCGGTAAGTCTCTTGGGACTGACAGGATATCTGTTTAGTTGGCAACTCAAGGTTATTGCTGTTTTAAGACTTTAGAGTACTTTATTTCAATTGCCTTGGAGACAAACTGAAGGTGCAGTTCCAGACTGTAGTAATAACTGTTGAAATAAGATATATGGCAGCGAGTTTGATTCAATTTAAGTCAGCTGTTCATTATAATTAACAAGTAATTACTGTTAAAATTATATATAAAAGATTCGAAAAGATCAGAAAATAATGACATATTTTCCAAATGTTTGCCATTTTGCGAAGCCCTGAACCATGGCCTTATTTTTTTAGTTAATAATTGGTTGTTTTCAAGTAGTGACTCTCAAATTGAACCTGCATTTATTGACAGAAAATAGCCAACATTAAATCTTTAGGACGGAAGCTTTGACACGAAGACCTAATCAGTTTATCCTGTTTTAACAAGTGCATGTTTTGGCACTTTTCCTAGGACCTATCATCTATAGCGATAAACCAATACACTGGACCAAGCAATGGAGAATAATATTAAAAATGTTATATATAGAATAGAAACTAATAAATATCGATGACCAAACTAACGATATTATACTTTTCGTATCCCGAATATCATAAAGGACCACTCAAAGTGTATCAATCGATTACGGAACTAACGGTCGAGCTTCATTTCGCGAACTTCACAGCCATCAGCGGAAATAACCGGTCGTAAAGCGAACAAACTTTAAATGGAGATAGTTTAAGGTTGGATAGTAGTACGGGAAAGTCTCGTTGAACTGCATAATGGCGAAGCCTGATTTATTTAAATCGTGGTTATAGTTCTGTTTGAGAATAAACTGCATATGCCGTAGTAAACTATGCATGGATTTTAAAGCTGCATATATCCTGTTACGTATTTTGAAACGCTATAATAAAAATACGAAAGTTTCATTCACGTTACGTAAAATCGACAACGAAAATAAAGAGAGTTTTGAAAATATTCATATTAAGTTTTTTGTATTTCTAGGATTTACGAACGGGTCTCCATAACATGTTGAATTATGAGTATAAAATGTATGCATTTATCTAAGCAGATAACTACCGAACCACTGCACCAAATCAGATAATTATTTTTCTGTTGAATTTATTATTATCAGAACAAGGTTTGTACCAAAACCAAATTAAAAAAAATTTAAATCCTCGATAGTATCCATAAATTAACAGGTGGGGGCAAAAGTCCCGCTACCATTATGATTTCGCGCCATCTTGATTAGTTGTCACATCAATAAAAAGAACAGTCGGTTTTGGAGAACACATAATTCTCAATTAATTCATGAAACATCATTGCATCCACTAAAAACCACTATATGGTGTGGTATTCATGCTGGAAACATCATTGGTCTCAATTTTTTTGAAAACGGCCAAGGTGTTGCTGTTACTGTTGCTGCTGAACGGTACCAAGACATGATTCGAAATTTTCTTTTGTCTAAAATGGAAGAGAAAGGACCACAGCTCACACAGCTCGTTCAAAAATTTAATTATCGAATGACGTTTTTCCACGAAGACTAATTTCGCGAAGTGGCGATTTAGCATGGCCAGTCAGATCTCCGGATTTAACTGCACCAGACTTTTCTTATGGGGTTTTTTAAAATCAAAAGTTTATATGAATATGCCCCAAACGATTCAACATCTTAGAGTCAATATTCCTTACGAAATTGAAGAAATTCAGCCTCACGTGTTGCAGGATGTCGTGAAAATGCATTTAAAAGAACCGAAAGTATCTCGAATCGATAGTATCCATAAATTAACAGGTGGGGGGCAAAAGTCCCGCTACCATTATGATTGCGCACCATCTTGATTAGTGGCCACATCAATAAAGAGAACAGTCGATTTTGGTGAACACATAATTCTTAATTAATTCTTGAAACATCATTACATCCACTAAAAACCACTATATGGTGTGGTATTCATGCTGGAAACATCATTGGTCTCAATTTTTTTTGAAAATGACTAAGGTGTTGCTGCTACTGTTACTGCTGAACGGTACCAAGACATTATTCGAAATGTTCTTTTGTCTAAAATGGAAGAGCAAGGACCACAGCACACACAGCTCGTTCAACAATTCAATTATTGAATGAGGTTTTTCCACGAAGACTAATTTCGCGAAGGGGCGATTTAGCATGGCCAATCAGATCTCCGGATTTAACTGCACCAAACTTTTCTTATGGGGTTTTTTAAAATCAAAAGTTTATATGAATATGCCCCAAACGATTCAACATCTTAAAGTCAATATTCTTTACGAAATTGAAGAAATTCAGCCTCACGTGTTGAAGGATGTCGTGAAAATGCATTTAAAAGAACCGAAAGTATCTCGAATCGATAGTATCCATAAATTAACAGGTGGGGGGCAAAAATCCCGCTACCATTATGATTGCGCACCATCTTGATTAGTGGCCACATCAATAAAGAGAACAGTCGATTTTGGTGAACACATAATTCTCAATTAATTCATGAAACCACTATATGGTGTGGTATTCATGCTGGAAACATCATTGGTCTCAATTTTTTTTGAAAATGACTAAGGTGTTGCTGCTACTGTTACTGCTGAACGGTACCAAGACATTATTCGAAATGTTCTTTTGTCTAAAATGGAAGAGAAAGGACCACAGCACACACAGCTCGTTCAAAAATTTAATTATTGAATGAGGTTTTTCCACGAAGACTAATTTCGCGAAGTGGCGATTTAGCATGGCCAGTCAGATCTCCGGATTTAACTGCACCAGACTTTTCTTATGGGGTTTTTTAAAATCAAAAGTTTATATGAATATGCCCCAAACGATTCAACATCTTAGAGTCAATATTCCTTACGAAATTGAAGAAATTCAGCCTCACGTGTTGCAGGATGTCGTGAAAATGCATTTAAAAGAACCGAAAGTATCTTGAATCGATAGTATCCATAAATTAACAGGTGGGGGGCAAAAATCCCGCTACCATTATGATTGCGCACCATCTTGATTAGTGGCCACATCAATAAACAGAACAGTCGATTTTGGTGAACACATAATTCTTAATTAATTCATGAAACATCATTACATCCACTAAAAACCACTATATGGTGTGGTATTCATGCTGGAAACATCATTGGTCTCAATTTTTTTTGAAAATGACCAAGGTGTTGCTGCTACTGTTACTGCCGAACGGTACCAAGATATTATTCGAAATGTTCTTTTGTCTAAAATGGAAGAGCAAGGACCACAGCACACACAGCTCGTTCAAAAATTTAATTATCGAATGACCGGATTTAACTGCACCAGACTTTTCTTATGGGGTTTTTTACAATCAAAAGTTTACGTGAATATGACCCAAACGATTCAACATCTTCAATATTCAAGACAATATTCGTTACAAAATTGAAGAAATTCAGCCTCAGATGTTGCCGGATGTATACGAAAAATGACTTTAAAGAGCTGAAAGTTGCATAGCAAATCGCGCTCACCATTTAGCCGATATAATTTTTCCATCATAACTTTTTATAAAAAACAAACTTACTTATCTTTCCTTTGAGCAAAATTATAGGCAAATAAAATGGTAGCGGGACTTTTGCTCCACATTGTACACCTTCTTATTGCCTTGAGAATAAATTCCCCGAAAGCGTACATTATTTGCTATAGTTACGGCCACTTACGACCCACTTACAATTCGCTGAAAGAAACCCTCATCATCTAGACTCCAGAATTCCGAATGCGAAACTTACATCAACTAAAAACTATCGCAGGCACTTTATATAACTCAGCCCGCTTTTCGCAGACTTCAAGTGTTTTTGAACGTGGTTTCGTGAGTTCCGATATTAAGCGAGAGAATCTAATAATGTTTCCGCTTGGCTGAACTCAACTTAATTGTGTCGACTGAATAGCGTCAGAAAGTTGAAGATTATTACTGAATGTGGTATACATGCGAAATTTTGTTTCGGCTGTGGCACTGAATCGGTCGAATTTCCGCTTTTTGTTTATTCTACTTTAGAAGTTAGTGTTAACTTTGTTATAATTCCTAGTTAAAAAACAAATATCTTACGTGTAATTATATATATATATATATATATATATATATATATATATATGCATCATTTTTCCTTTTTAACTGAAAATTAATATTACAAGGTTTGCAGTTCATTACTTAAAAATACAAGCATAGAAAATATCGTAAGTAATATAAAATAAATCGTAAGGTACAGAAATACGTTTTGATCATTTTGTTTCTTAATTTTAGTGCATTTAGTTAAAAAAAAAGTGATAAAAAGTGAAAATGAACTTATGTGATTTTCAGGGGCTTTTATACATACATATATATATATATATATATATATATATATATATATATATATATATATATATATATATACATATATATATATATATATATATATATATATATATGCATCATTTGCATCATTTTTCCTTTTTAACTGCAGTTCATTACTTAAAAATACAAGCATAGAAAATATCGTAAGTAATATAGAATAAATCGTAAGGTACAGAAATACGTTTTGATCATTTTGTTTCTTAATTTTAGTGCATTTAGTTTAAAAAAAGTGATAAAAAGTGAAAATGAACTTATGGGATTTTCAGGGGCTTTTATACATATATATATATATATATATATATATATATATATATATATATATATATATATATATATATATATATATATATATATATACATATATATATATATATATATATATATATATCCTTTTTAACTGAAAATTAATATTACAAAGTTTGCAGTTCATTACTTAAAAATACAAGCATAGAAAATATCGTAAGTAAT
Source organism: Rhynchophorus ferrugineus (assembly GCF_030347505.1). Lineage (NCBI taxonomy): Eukaryota > Metazoa > Arthropoda > Insecta > Coleoptera > Curculionidae > Rhynchophorus > Rhynchophorus ferrugineus. Next base: position 17,482,651 of record NW_027472587.1, read on the forward strand.
ATAGAATAAATCATAAGGTACAGAAATATGTTTCTTAATTTTAGTGCATTTAGTTTAAAAAAAGTGATAAAAAGTGAAAATGAACTTATGGGATTTTCAGGGGCTTTTATACATATATATATATATATATATATATATATATATATATATATATATATATATATATATATATATATATATATACATATATATATATATATATATATATATATATCCTTTTTAACTGAAAATTAATACTACAAAGTTTGCAGTTCATTACTTAAAAATACAAGCATAGAAAATATCGTAAGTAATATAGAATAAATCATAAGGTACAGAAATATGTTTCTTAATTTTAGTGCATTTAGTTAAAAAAAACAGTGAAAAAAAGTGAAAATGAACTAATGGGATTTTCGGGGGCATTTATGTTTGTTTCGAATTATCAATTCATAACTAATAATAATATTACAATAATAAATGCAACAAGAGAACATAATTAAATTAAAAAGGGAAAACCGCAATACTCCGTGAATAAACTCACCATTTGATAGAACTCAGATTGGATGGCACAAAGGACCGTAGAATCACCAGAATAAAAATAGGTAGTGACTCAGAGCGAAGCGTTTTCACAAATGAAGTTTTAACGTCCCTCGAACATGTTAAGATATCACGTCTGGTAACAACGGCCCTTGTAAAGGGCCAAACAAATTGCTAGTCATTGCGTGGTTGTTTTCTCGCGACAAAATCGACTTGGCCTTGAAGTCAATCGGCCGGTATCACCAAGTGAATCATATTTTTTTTGCGATTAGCGAGTTGTCAAAATAAACCCGCTTTTCATCACCCGCCACTATTCGTTGTGGACATGGTTGCCAAGCGAACTGGAAAGAACATTTCACAGACGATTTTTCTGTTTTCCATTCGCCTGCCATTCAATTGATGTGGCATCCATCTTCATAGGTTTTGAATGGGTAAATTGCTCGTAAGCGAAAAACTCTTGCAGTTTCGCGTCTTCAAACTTTTTCGGTTTACCAGCACGTTCTTTGTCTTTGAAAATTTTGGAAAGCACGTCTCGCACGCTCACTGTAAGATTCTACGAGCCTGCTATAACTTCCAGCGGCTTTTTCTTCTTTCATTAAATAGTCCTTAACAGGTTCAAAAGTGTATAAATCTATGACAGAGTTATATTCACAAAATATAACATGTAGAGCTTTGAAGCTTGATGTGAGTAGAGTGAAATGTGTCAAATATATGTGTATATGCGTCAAATCATAATATAGCATACTAAAGTCTAGCGAACGGTTTATGATTTCCTTGAATGTCATGTGAAAAAAATATAGAGAAAATATAAAAAAATAAAGCTCACTTTTACACCTGTTTCTTTCAATTAATATTTGTAGTGTAACTAATAATTTTCCTTAATACAAAACGCAAACAACACAAAAAAACAACACACCGAACTACTAACTAGTTTTAAACGAAAAATCCCGATTAATCCTGCGATAGCACTGCCGCCGCCACCTGCGATTAAAAACGTACAAATTTATTTTCGAAACAGCAGACGCACGATCAACTTTATAACCTCATTAGTATGCAGTATTCTAAACCTGCTGCTGCTGTATTACGTTTAACTGCTTTGCTCAAACGCTATCAACGGGACCTTAACCGGCGTTTACCTCCCGAGGGCGTAGTACCTTTCTTCCCTCTCGTTTTATTTATATTTTTAATGATTCAACGACGAAATATATGTATGGGGGTTTTTGTTCGTGAAATTCCGTTTGGGATTCGTCGTTTTTTTGGCGTTACAGTTGTTTATGACAATCAAAATGTTCGGACTATATTTAGCGTGATATTTCTCGAAATGGAATGGCTGTAATCGTTGAGGTTCTTAACATCGGAGAATGGAATAAAAGACAGGATAAATAAACGCGTCAGTCTATATTGAATTATAATTTTTAGATCACCCACGATGTTCAGATTTCTGAAAGGTTATGAATAACATTTAAATACTTTATAAATCGGTAGACAGTCAATTCGTACGGAGGATTCATTTGTTTTTGTAGTCTTTTACTTCTAATAGTGGTCGAAATTCGGCCATATATTATTAACTTAATCTTATTTCAATCATAACAGAGTAAAGGAAATTATTTAAAAATGATATGTTACTAAAAATTGTTTTCACAGTATGTTCAATATAAGATCAGGAATATATTTGATATATAACATTTATTGATATAATGAATGTCTGTTAAATTAAAACATATACATTCCTATCTCAAGAACTAACACATCCTTTTTTAAAATAACATCTAAGTACATCTAATTTCCATTAGGTTTGAATAATCAACAAAGTATTGATATATTTAAATTACTACACCACTGAATATTATAAGTAAGTGTCTTAGGTGAGAATATTTTCAGAATTGTAACAAATTCAAAGAAATAAAATCTATTAAATATAAACAAATCAATCAATCAATCAAATATAAGTATACATGAACACTGTTTACTTTTATGTTATAAAAATAAATATGAAATAATAAATGAAGTAACACATGTTTATATACTAGAACAGAGGATATATGAATAAAATTATAATACAAGAATATTTGCTGACAAAGCTGTGTAGAGCTATAGGAAATCTACAAGTGGCACCAAACAGCATCAATAAACAACAGAGAGATTACCTAATTAAATCACTTGAAGGAACCTCATGTAATCCCAACATGATCTTTAACAATAAATTTGAAGAAAAAGGTAACTGGAGGTCATTCTATGCTATGTGAAACGTATGGGAACTATCTTCTAACATATCATTAATTACCTACCTACCAGCACCTGACGCGCATTTGTTTGTTACAGACACAAAAAGAACAGCAGACGCCAGTCTTCTTCCAGCAATCAAAAGCCTCGCAGTGGCGAGAAATTCGTTTACGACGAGAAACGTTTATCCAAATTCAGAAATAATGTGGGAACAAGTCAGGCCAGAGTCACACCACCCCTGCCTGATCTACGAATTGATTTTTTCAGGTAAGCTGATCGAAAACGAAAGGGAATATAACGTTATAGTCAATATTATACGAAAAAATCACTAATTTCCTATTACAATGGTCATTAAGCCACTTAAATTGATTCAAAGACAATAACACTCATAGTTTTTACTTTACAATGGGTTAAAGAGCAAATAATTTTGTTTTCTTGTGATATTCAAAGCAAATTTATTTATATAAATTTCAAACACCAATCAATGATTCTTGGGCAGTCTTGATTGATGCCCTTTTACTATTTTGCTGATAAAATCATAATTTGGTGACTCTAAAATTCACTGATTTTCAGAAGCCTTTTTTTATACTAACCTTATATCATTAAAATAATTTTCCTTACCAAAATTACCTTCTGCGTTATCTATTTTTGAAACACAGTAACTCTTGTCTAAATAAACGAACAACATTTAAGCCATCTATTAGAAATAATCGAAATTACTTTTTCCCCAATCTTAAATTAGCATTATACAAAGCCATGGATATATAAGCATCATGTTTCCTTTCTCTTATTTGGTACGCGGTAATTTTTCTATTCTCTTGTGTTCTCTTTTATCATATTTCTTCTTTATGCTCCCCTTTTATTATATCTTCATCACACGGCTGCCTCCATTTTCCCCCAAGGACGGCAGCCCTACACCTAAAATAAAAATAAACATAACTTTGAAGATATTTTCAAATATGTTTAATCTGTTAAATGCCGTATATATATTTGTTTCTTTTTTCAGGAAAATTATAGTTTGTCCATGTCTGTCGCTATTTCCTACTGATAATATTTAAATACTGTATGAATTTTTTAGTCGAATCTCTGCAGGTATCGAGTGCTACTTATTCCTTAGAAGTAACAGCGCATAAATCACTCGTAAACTTCACTAAAATGTAAAGGGAATGTCGGTGCTTTAAAATAGAATTCGATGCATTCCAATAGCGACAACTACCTGTTGAATAATTATCAAAACTTGGTTTGAGATTTACTAACTTTTGACTGATATCCTGAGGCCTCCAGGTCCTTATGTAAAAGCGAGTTTAAAGAATCTACTTACATCCTAATGTAAGTTTGAATAAACTGAATCAAATTCTCCAAATAACTAACCAAGAACCAGGGTAGCCTCTGGTATATAACATAATTTTATATTCTAATACAGAGAAGTTGTAAATTTTCCTTTGAGAAACCTTGTATGAGATGCTCATCTCAATCTTACTGTTGATATTTTTTGTAAAATACTTTTCCTTATGTTGAAGTATTTCTCATGTTAATACAGCTGCAGTCGTACTGTCAATTATTATGAATTACTAATGCCAGTCTGTCAGTAACAAACCATCCTGTCAGAAAATATTATTTGTTTGTATGTAGATAGTTTATGAGAAGTTCTAAATATCATATTATATAACAATAATCAGCTCTCGCATACAGCAGTGGCTCCTAGTAAATTTTCACGTCGAACCCGACATATCCACTTGCTTTAGGTCTATTAGACTTTTGCTTTCTGTTATCCTTTAAAAGTACACCGAAAACATAGTTCTAAAACGACTTATGAGACTAAAACACAACCAAAGTAAGTTTTACAAACACATTCAACAAAATTCAAGTAACTCAATAAATAATTTAATAATCAGAAAAAATATTGGCATACATTTATTGTATAAAATCGAAATTACTTTGAAGTCGTCGAAATATTTTCATTTTATGTCTCAACTCCTTGGTGTGGCAAAAAGTTACTCTAATATATTTTGATTATTGTATAATTTTAAAAATCAGGGGCTTACTGTAATCTAATAGTCATTAAACTAATCACAGAGTAATGAAAATTATATGAATTATAAATAATTTTTTGTTGTATTGGATGGTAGTACAATAATGTTTAGACAACCTTTAGTTTTTAAGTTATATAAAGAAAAGTGTAACTTAAAATTATAATTTGTAGAGCAATTTAATATAAATTTTCGTCTCTCTCACTCCAAAATACATGTATTTTTTGAATTTTAACCTTTATCCGATGGGTGAAAAAATTTACCACTTTTTCTATAAGTCATGAAATTTTACGATTTTTGGCCATTTTCAAATTTTTAACTGCCATTTTTGTTAATATCATGACAGGTTACTAAAAATTACACAATTAATAGAGAATTTGACGTTGAATCGAATGGTGGTATAACAATTTTCATATACCCTTTTGTTTTTAAGTTATATAAGGAAAAGTATATTATGATAAAATAGCTTGGTTGCGGTTTTTGTCACATATCTCAAAAAGTATCATTTGTAGAGCAATTTAATATGAATTTTCGTTTCTTTCACCCCGAAATACATGTATTTCCTGAGTTTTACCTTTATCCAATGGGTGAAAAAATTTACCACTTTTTCCATATATATAGTCATGAAAATTTGTGATTTTTGGAAATTTTCAAATTTTTAACTGCCATATTCGTTAAAATTATGACAGGATAATGGAAACTACACAAATTATAGAGAATTTGACGTTGAATCGGATGGTGGTATAACAATTTTCATATACCCTTTTGTTTTTAAGTTATATAAGGAAAAGTATATTTTGATAAAATAACTTGGTTGCGATTTATGTCACATATCTCAAAAATTATAATTTGGAGAGCAATTTAATATGAATTTTCATTTCTATCACCCCAAAATACATATATTTTCTGAGTTTTACCTTTATCCGATGTGTGAAAAAATTTACCACTTTTTCCATATATATAGTCATGAAAATTTGTGATTTTTGGCCATTTTCAAATTTTTAACTGCCATATTCGTTAAAATTATGGCGGGATAATGAAAATTATACAAATTATAGAGAATTTGAAGCTGAATCGGATGGTGGTATAACAATTTTCATATACCCTTTTGTTTTTAAGTTATTCAAAGAAAAGTATATTTTGATAAAATAGCTTGGTTGCGATTTATGTCACATATCTCAAAAATTATAATTTGGAGAGCAATTTAATATGAATTTTCATTTATATCACCCCAAAATACATATATTTTCTGAGTTTTACCTTTATCCGATGGGTGAAAAAATTTACCACTTTTTCCATATATATAGTCATGAAAATTTGTGATTTTTGGCCATTTTCAAATTTTTAACTGCCATATTCGTTAAAATTATGGCGGGATAATGAAAATTATACAAATTATAGAGAATTTGAAGTTGAATCGGATGGTGGTATAACAATTTTCATATACCCTTTTGTTTTTAAGTTATTCAAGGAAAAGTATATTTTGATAAAATAGCTTGGTTGCGATTTATGTCACATATCTCAAGAAGTATAATTTGTAGAGCAATTTAATATGAATTTTCGTTTCTTTCACCACAAAATACATGTATTTTCTGAGTTTTACTTTTATCCGATGGGTGAAAAAATTTACCACTTTTTCCATATATATAGTCATGAAAATTTGTGATTTTTGGCCATTTTCAAATTTATTACTGCCATATTCGTTAAAATTATGACGGGATAATGGAAACTACACAAATTATAGAGAATTTAACGTTGAATCGGATGGTGGTATAACAATTTTCATATACCCTTTTTTTTAAGTTATATAAGGAAAAACATATTTTGATAAAATGGCTTGGTTGCGGTTTAGGTCACATACCTCAAAAAGTATAATTCGTAGAGCAATTTAATATGAATTTTCGTTTCTATCACCCCAAAATACATATATTTTCTGAGTTTTACCTTTATCCGATGTGTGAAAAAATTTACCACTTTTTCCATATATATAGTCATGAAAATTTGTGTTTTTTGGCCATTTTCAAATTTTTAACTGCCATATTCGTTAAAATTGTGGCGGGATAATGAAAATTATACAAATTATAGAGAATTTGAAGTTGAATCGGATGGTGGTATAACAATTTTCATATACCCTTTTGTTTTTAAGTTATTCAAGGAAAAGTATATTTTGATAAAATAGCTTTGTTGCGGTTTATGTCACATATCTCAAAAATTATAATTTGTAGAACCATTTAATATGAATTTTCGTTTCTATCACCCCAAAATACATATATTTTCTGAGTTTTACCTTTATCCGATGGGTGAAAAAATTTACCACTTTTTCCATATATATAGTCATGAAAATTTGTGATTTTTGGCCATTTTCAAATTTTTAACTGCCATATTCGTTAAAATTATGGCGGGATAATGAAAATTATACAAATTATAGAGAATTTGAAGTTGAATCGGATGGTGGTATAACAATTTTCATATACCCTTTTGTTTTTAAGTTATTCAAGGAAAAGTATATTTTGATAAAATAGCTTGGTTGCGATTTATGTCACATATCTCAAGAAGTATAATTTGTAGAGCAATTTAATATGAATTTTCGTTTCTTTCACCCCAAAATACATGTATTTTCTGAGTTTTACTTTTATCCGATGGGTGAAAAAATTTACCACTTTTTCCATATATATAGTCATGAAAATTTGTGATTTTTGGCCATTTTCAAATTTTTAACTGCCATATTCGTTAAAATTATGACGGGATAATGGAAACTACACAAATTATAGAGAATTTGACGTTGAATCGGATGGTGGTATAACAATTTTCATATACCCTTTTGTTTTTAAGTTATTCAAGGAAAAGTATATTTTGATAAAATAGCTTGGTTGCGATTTATGTCACATATCTCAAGAAGTATAATTTGTAGAGCAATTTAATATGTATTTTCGTTTCTATCGCCCCAATATACATATATTTTCTGAGTTTTACCTTTATCCGATGGGTGAAAAAATTTACCACTATTTCCATATATATAGCCTTGAAAATTTGTGATTTTTGGCCATTTTCAAATTTTTAACTGCCATATTCGTTAAAATTATGACGGGATAATGGAAATTACACAAATTATAGAGAATTTGACGTTGAATCGGACGGTGGTATAACAATTTTCATATACCCTTTTGTTTTTAAGTTATATAAAGAAAAGTATATTTTGATAAAATAGCTTGGTTGCGGTTTATGTCACATATCTCAAAAATTATAATTTGTAGAGCAATTTAATACTAATTTGCGTTTCTGTCACCCCAAAATACATATATTTTCTGAGTTTTACCTTTATCCGATGGGTGAAAAAATGTACCACTTTTTCCATATCAGTCATAGTCATGAAAATTTGTGATTTTTGGCCATTTTCAAATTTTTAACTGCCATATTCGTTAAAATTATGACGGGATAATGGAAACTACACAAATTATAGAGAATTTTATGTTGAATCGGATGGTGGTATAACAATTTTCATATACCCTTTTGTTTTTAAGTTATATAAGGAAAAGTATATTTTGATAAAATAGCTTGGTTGCGGTTTAGGTCACATACCTCAAAAAGTATAATTTGTAGAGCAATTTAACATGAATTTTCATTTCTATCACCCCAAAATACATATATATTCTGAGTTTTACCATTATCCGATGGGTGAAAAAATTTACCACTTTTTCCATATATATAGTCATGAAAATTTGTGATTTTTAGCCATTTTCAAATTTTTAACTGCCATATTCGTTAAAATTATGACGGGATAATGGAAACTACACAAATTATAGAGAATTTTATGTTGAATCGGATGGTGGTATAACAATTTTCATATACCCTTTTGTTTTTAAGTTATATAAGGAAAAGTATATTTTGATAAAATAGCTTGGTTGCGGTTTAGGTCACATACCTCAAAAAGTATAATTTGTAAAGCAATTTAACATGAATTTTCGTTTCTATCACCCCAAAATACCTATATATTCTGAGTTTTACCTTTATCCGATGGGTGAAAAAATTTACCACTTTTTCCATATATATAGTCATGAAAATTTGTGATTTTTAGCCATTTTCAAATTTTTAACTGCCATATTCGTTAAAATTATGACGGGATAATGGAAATTACACAAATTATAGAGAATTTGACGTTGAATCGGACGGTGGTATAACAATTTTCATATACCCTTTTGTTTTTAAGTTATATAAAGAAAAGTATATTTTGATAAAATAGCTTGGTTGCGGTTTATGTCACATATCTCAAAAATTATAATTTGTAGAGCAATTTAATACTAATTTGCGTTTCTATCACCCCAAAATACATATATTTTCTGAGTTTTACCTTTATCCGATGGGTGAAAAAATGTACCACTTTTTCCATATCAGTCATAGTCATGAAAATTTGTGATTTTTGGCCATTTTCAAATTTTTAACTGCCATATTCGTTAAAATTATGACGGGATAATGGAAACTACACAAATTATAGAGAATTTTATGTTGAATCGGATGGTGGTATAACAATTTTCATATACCCTTTTGTTTTTAAGTTATATAAGGAAAAGTATATTTTGATAAAATAGCTTGGTTGCGGTTTAGGTCACATACCTCAAAAAGTATAATTTGTAGAGCAATTTAACATGAATTTTCGTTTCTATCACCCCAAAATACATATATATTCTGAGTTTTACCTTTATCCGATGGGTGAAAAAATTTACCACTTTTTCCATATATATAGTCATGAAAATTTGTGATTTTTAGCCATTTTCAAATTTTTAACTGCCATATTCGTTAAAATTATGACGGGATAATGGAAACTACACAAATTATAGAGAATTTTATGTTGAATCGGATGGTGGTATAACAATTTTCATATACCCTTTTTTTTAAGTTATATAAGGAAAAACATATTTTGATAAAATGGCTTGGTTGCGGTTTAGGTCACATACCTCAAAAAGTATAATTTGTAGAGCAATTTAACATGAATTTTCGTTTCTATCACCCCAAAATACATATATATTCTGAGTTTTACCTTTATCCGAAGGGTGAAAAAATTTACCACTTTTTCCATATATATAGTCATGAAAATTTGTGATTTTTGGCCATTTTCAAATTTTTAACTGCCATATTCGTTAAAATTATGACGGGATAATGGAAACTACACAAATTATAGAGAATTTGACGTTGAATCGGATGGTGGTATAACAATTTTCATATACCCTTTTGTTTTTAAGTTATATAAGGAAAAGTATATTTTGATAAAATAGCTTGGTTGCGGTTTAGGTCACATACCTCAAAAAGTATAATTTGTAGAGCAATTTAGCATGAATTTTCGTTTCTATCACCCCAAAATACATATATATTCTGAGTTTTACCTTTATCCGAAGGGTGAAAAAATTTACCACTTTTTCCATATATATAGTCATGAAAATTTGTGATTTTTGGCCATTTTCAAATTTTTAACTGCCATATTCGTTAAAATTATGACAGGATAATGGAAACTACACAAATTATAGAGAATTTTATGTTGAATCGGATGGTGGTATAACAATTTTCATATACCCTTTTGTTTTTAAGTTATATAAGGAAAAGTATATTTTGATAAAATAGCTTGGTTGCGGTTTAGGTCACATACGTCAAAAAGTATAATTTGTAGAGCAATTTAACATGAATTTTCGTTTCTATCACCCCAAAATACATATATTTTCTGAGTTTTACCTTTATCCGAAGGGTGAAAAAATTTACCACTTTTTCCATATATGTAGTCATGAAAATTTGTGATTTTTGGCCATTTTCAAATTTTTAACTGCCATATTCGTTAAAATTATGACGGGATAATGGAAACTACACAAATTATAGAGAATTTGAAGTTGAATCGGATGGTGGTATAACAATTTTCATATACCCTTTTGTTTTTAAGTTATTCAAGGAAAAGTATATTTTGATAAAATAGCTTGGTTGCGGTTTAAGTCACATATCTCAAGAAGTATAATTTGTAGAGCAATTTAATATGTATTTTCGTTTCTATCGCCCCAAAATACATATATTTTCTGAGTTTTACCTTTATCCGATGGGTGAAAAAATTTACCACTATTTCCATATATATAGCCTTGAAAATTTGTGATTTTTGGCCATTTTCAAATTTTTAACTGCCATATTCGTTAAAATTATGACGGGATAATGGAAATTACACAAATTATAGAGAATTTGACGTTGAATCGGACGATGGTATAACAATTTTCATATACCCTTTTGTTTTTAAGTTATATAAAGAAAAGTATATTTTGATAAAATAGCTTGGTTGCGGTTTAGGTCACATACCTCAAAAAGTATAATTTGTAGAGCAATTTAACATGAATTTTCGTTTCTATCACCCCAAAATACATATATATTCTGAGTTTTACCTTTATCCGATGGGTGAAAAAATTTACCACTTTTTCCATTTTTCCAAAATTTGTGATTTTTGGCCATTTTCAAATTTTTAACTGCCATATTCGTTAAAATTATGACAGGATAATGGAAACTACACAAATTATAGAGAATTTTATGTTGAATCGGATGGTGGTATAACAATTTTCATATACCCTTTTGTTTTTAAGTTATATAAGGAAAAGTATATTTTGATAAAATAGCTTGGTTGCGGTTTATGTCACATATCTCAAAAATTATAATTTGTAGAGCAATTTAATACTAATTTGCGTTTCTATCACCCCAAAATACATATATTTTCTGAGTTTTACCTTTATCCGATGGGTGAAAAAATGTACCACTTTTTCCATATCAGTCATAGTCATGAAAATTTGTGATTTTTGGCCATTTTCAAATTTTTAACTGCCATATTCGTTAAAATTATGACGGGATAATTGAAACTAGACAAATTATAGAGAATTTTATGTTGAATCGGATGGTGGTATAACAATTTTCATATACCCTTTTGTTTTTAAGTTATATAAGGAAAAGTATATTTTGATAAAATAGCTTGGTTGCGGTTTAGGTCACATACCTCAAAAAGTATAATTTGTAGAGCAATTTAACCTGAATTTTCGTTTCTATCACCCCAAAATACATATATATTCTGAGTTTTACCTTTATCCGAAGGGTGAAAAAATTTACCACTTTTTCCATATATATAGTCATGAAAATTTGTGATTTTTGGCCATTTTCAAATTTTTAACTGCCATATTCGTTAAAATTATGACGGGATAATGGAAACTACACAAATTATAGAGAATTTTATGTTGAATCGGATGGTGGTATAACAATTTTCATATACCCTTTTGTTTTTAAGTTATATAAGGAAAAGTATATTTTGATAAAATAGCTTGGTTGCGGTTTAGGTCACATACCTCAAAAAGTATAATTTGTAGAGCAATTTAACATGAATTTTCGTTTCTATCACCCCAAAATACATATATATTCTGAGTTTTACCTTTATCCGAAGGGTGAAAAAATTTACCACTTTTTCCATATATATAGTCATGATAATTTGTGATTTTTGGCCATTTTCAAATTTTTAACTGCCATATTCGTTAAAATTATGACAGGATAATGGAAACTACACAAATTATAGAGAATTTTATGTTGAATCGGATGGTGGTATAACAATTTTCATATACCCTTTTGTTTTTAAGTTATATAAGGAAAAGTATATTTTGATAAAATAGCTTGGTTGCGGTTTAGGTCACATACCTCAAAAAGTATAATTTGTAGAGCAATTTAACATGAATTTTCGTTTCTATCACCCCAAAATACATATATTTTCTGAGTTTTACCTTTATCCGAAGGGTGAAAAAATTTACCACTTTTTCCATATATATAGTCATGAAAATTTGTGATTTTTGGCCATTTTCAAATTTTTAACTGCCATATTCGTTAAAATTATGACGGGATAATGGAAACTACACATATTATAGAGAATTTTATGTTGAATCGGATGGTGGTATAACAATTTTCATATACCCTTTTGTTTTTAAGTTATATAAGGAAAAGTATATTTTGATAAAATAACTTGGTTGCGGTTTATGTCACATATCTCAAGAAGTATAATTTGTAGAGCAATTTAATATGTATTTTCGTTTCTATCGCCGCAAAATACATATATTTTCTGAGTTTTACCTTTATCCGATGGGTGAAAAAATTTACCACTATTTCCATATATATAGCCTTGAAAATTTGTGATTTTTGGCCATTTTCAAATTTTTAACTGCCATATTCGTTAAAATTATGACGGGATAATGGAAATTACACAAATTATAGAGAATTTGACGTTGAATCGGACGGTGGTATAACAATTTTCATATACCCTTTTGTTTTTAAGTTATATAAAGAAAAGTATATTTTGATAAAATAGCTTGGTTGCGGTTTAGGTCACATACCTCAAAAAGTATAATTTGTAGAGCAATTTAACATGAATTTTCGTTTCTATCACCCCAAAATACATATATATTCTGAGTTTTACCTTTATCCGAAGGGTGAAAAAATTTACCACTTTTTCCATATATATAGTCATGAATATTTGTGATTTTTGGCCATTTTCAAATTTTTAACTGCCATATTCGTTAAAATTATGACAGGATAATGGAAACTACACAAATTATAGAGAATTTTATGTTGAATCGGATGGTGGTATAACAATTTTCATATACCCTTTTGTTTTTAAGTTATATAAGGAAAAGTATATTTTGATAAAATAGCTTGGTTGCGGTTTAGGTCACATACCTCAAAAAGTATAATTTGTAGAGCAATTTAACATGAATTTTCGTTTCTATCACCCCAAAATACATATATATTCTGAGTTTTACCTTTATCCGAAGGGTGAAAAAATTTACCACTTTTTCCATATATATAGTCATGAAAATTTGTGATTTTTGGCCATTTTCAAATTTTTAACTGCCATATTCGTTAAAATTATGACAGGATAATGGAAACTACACAAATTATAGAGAATTTTATGTTGAATCGGATGGTGGTATAACAATTTTCATATACCCTTTTGTTTTTAAGTTATATAAGGAAAAGTATATTTTGATAAAATAGCTTGGTTGCGGTTTAGGTCACATACCTCAAAAAGTATAATTTGTAAAGCAATTTAACATGAATTTTCGTTTCTATCACCCCAAAATACATATATTTTCTGAGTTTTACCTTTATCCGATGGGTGAAAAAATTTACCACTTTTTCCATATATATAGTCATGAAAATTTGTGATTTTTGGCCATTTTCAAATTTTTAACTGCCATATTCGTTAAAATTATGACGGGATAATGGAAACTACACAAATTATAGAGAATTTAACGTTGAATCGGATGGTGGTATAACAATTTTCATATACCCTTTTGTTTTTAAGTTATATAAGGAAAAGTATATTTTGATAAAATAGCTTGGTTGCGGTTTAGGTCACATACCTCAAAAAGTATAATTTGTAAAGCAATTTAACATGAATTTTCGTTTCTATCACCCCAAAATACATATATTTTCTGAGTTTTACCTTTATCCGATGGGTGAAAAAATTTACCACTTTTTCCATATATATAGTCATGAAAATTTGTGATTTTTGGCCATTTTCAAATTTTTAACTGCCATATTCGTTAAAATTATGACGGGATAATGGAAACTACACAAATTATAGAGAATTTAACGTTGAATCGGATGGTGGTATAACAATTTTCATATACCCTTTTTTTTAAGTTATATAAGGAAAAACATATTTTGATAAAATGGCTTGGTTGCGGTTTAGGTCACATAACTCAAGAAGTATAATTCGTAGAGCAATTTAATATGAATTTTCGTTTCTATCACCCCAAAATACATATATTTTCTGAGTTTTATCTTTATCCGATGGGTGAAAAAATTTACCACTTTTTCCATATATATAGTCATGAAAATTTGTGATTTTTGGCCATTTTCAAATTTTTAACTGCCATATTCGTTAAAATTATAACGGGATAATGGAAACTACACAAATTATAGAGAATTTTATGTTGAATCGGATGGTGGTATAACAATTTTCATATACCCTTTTGTTTTTAAGTTATATAAGGAAAAGTATATTTTGATAAAATAGCTTGGTTGCGGTTTAGGTCACATACCTCAAAAAGTATAATTTGTAAAGCAATTTAACATGAGTTTTCGTTTCTATCACCCCAAAATACATATATATTCTGAGTTTTACCTTTATCCGATGGGTGAAAAAATTTACCACTTTTTCCATATATATAGTCATGAAAATTTGTGATTTTTGGCCATTTTCAAATTTTTAACTGCCATATTCGTTAAAATTATGACGGGATAATGGAAATTACACAAATTATAGAGAATTTGACGTTGAATCGGACGGTGCTATAACAATTTTCATATACCCTTTTGTTTTTAAGTTATATAAAGAAAAGTATATTTTGATAAAATAACTTGGTTGCGGTTTAAGTCACATATCTCAAGAAGTATAATTTGTAGAGCAATTTAATATGTATTTTCGTTTCTATCGCCCCAAAATACATATATTTTCTGAGTTTTACCTTTATCCGATGGGTGAAAAAATTTACCACTATTTCCATATATATAGCCTTGAAAATTTGTGATTTTTGGCCATTTTCAAATTTTTAACTGCCATATTCGTTAAAATTATGACGGAATAATGGAAATTACACAAATTATAGAGAATTTGACGTTGAATCGGACGGTGGTATAATAATTTTCATATACCCTTTTGTTTTTAAGTTATATAAAGAAAAGTATATTTTGATAAAATAGCTTGGTTGCGGTTTATGTCACATATCTCAAAAATTATAATTTGTAGAGCAATTTAAAACTAATTTGCGTTTCTATCACCCCAAAATACATATATTTTCTGAGTTTTACCTTTATCCGATGGGTGAAAAAATTTACCACTTTTTCCATATATATAGTCATGAAAATTTGTGATTTTTGGCCATTTTCAAATTTTTAACTGCCATATTCGTTAAAATTATGACGGGATAATGGAAATTACACAAATTATAGAGAATTTGACGTTGAATCGGATGGTGGTATAACAATTCTCATATACCCTTTTGTTTTTAAGTTATTCAAGGAAAAGTATATTTTGATAAAATAGCTTGGTTGCGGTTTATGTCACATATCTCAAAAATTATAATTTGTAGAGCAATTTAATACTAATTTGCGTTTCTATCACCCCAAAATACATATATTTTCTGAGTTTTACCTTTATCCGATGGGTGAAAAAATGTACCACTTTTTCCATATCAGTCATAGTCATGAAAATTTGTGATTTTTGGCCATTTTCAAATTTTTAACTGCCATATTCGTTAAAATTATGACGGGATAATGGAAACTACACAAATTATAGAGAATTTGACGTTGAATCGGATGGTGGTATAACAATTTTCATATACCCTTTTGTTTTTAAGTTATATAAGGAAAAGTATATTTTGATAAAATAGCTTGGTTGCGGTTTAGGTCACATATCTCAAGAAGTATAATTCGTAGAGCAGTTTAATACTAATTTGCGTTTCTATCACCCCAAAATACATATATTTTCTGAGTTTTACATTTATCCGATGGGTGAAAAAATTTACCACTATTTCCATATATATAGCCTTGAAAATTTCTGATTTTTGGCCATTTTCAAATTTTTAACTGCCATATTCGTTAAAATTATGACGGGATAATGGAAATTACACAAATTAGAGAGAATTTGACGTTGAATCGGACGGTGGTATAACAATTCTCATATACCCTTTTGTTTTTAAGTTATATAAGGAAAAGTATATTTTGATAAAATAGCTTGGTTGCGGTTTAAGTCACATATCTCAAGAAGTATAATTTGTAGAGCAATTTAACATGATTTTTCATTTCTATCACCCCAAAATACATATATATTCTAAGTTTTACCTTTATCCGATGGGTGAAAAAATTTACCAGTTTTTCCATATATATAGTCATGAAAATTTGTGATTTTTGGCCATTTTCAAATTTTTAACTGCCATATTCGTTAAAATTATGACGGGATAATGGAAACTACACAAATTATAGAGAATTTTATGTTGAATCGGATGATGGTATAACAATTTTCCTATACCCTTTTGTTTTTAAGTTATATAAGGAAAAGTATATTTTGATAAAATAGCTTTGTTGCGGTTTATGTCACATATCTCAAAAAGTATAATTTGTAGAGCAATTTAATATGAATTTTCGTTTCTTTCACCCCAAAATACATGTATTTTCTAATTTTTGCCTTTATCCGATGGATGAAAAAATTTACCAGTTTTTCCATATATATAGTCATGAAAATTTGTGATTTTTGGCCATTTTCAAATTTTTAACTGCCATATTCGTTAAAATTATGACGGGATAATGGAAACTACACAAATTATAGAGAATTTTATGTTGAATCGGATGATGGTATAACAATTTTCCTATACCCTTTTGTTTTTAAGTTATATAAGGAAAAGTATATTTTGATAAAATAGCTTTGTTGCGATTTATGTCACATATCTCAAGAAGTATAATTTGTAGAGCAATTTAATATGAATTTTCGTTTCTTTCACCCCAAAATACATGTATTTTCTGAGTCTTACCTTTATCCGATGGGTGAAAAAATTTGCCACTTTTCCCATATATATAGTCATGAAAATTTGCGATTTTTGTTCATTTTCAAATTTATTACTGCCATATTCGTAAAAATTATGACGGGATAATAAAAATTACACAAATTATAGAGAATTTGAAGTTGAATCGGATGGTGGTATAACAATTTTCATATACCCTGTTGTTTTTAAGTTATATAAGGAAAAGTATATTTTGAAAAATAGCTTGGTTGCGGTGTAAGTCACATATCTCAAGAAATATAATTTGTAGAGCAATTTAATATGAATTTTCGTTTCTTTCACCCCAAAATACATGTATTTTCTGAGTTTTACCTTTATCCGATGGGTGAAAAAATTTGCCACTTTTCCCATATATATAGTCATGAAAATTTGTGATTTTTGGCCATGTTCAAATTTTTAACTGCCATATTCGTTAAAATTATGACGGGATAATGGAAACTACACAAATTATAGAGAATTTGACGTTGAATCGGACGGTGGTATAACAATTTTCATATACCCTTTTGTTTTTAAATTATATAAGGAAAAGTATATTTTGATAAAATAGCTTGGTTGCGGTGTAAGTCACATATCTCAAGAAATATAATTTGTAGAGCAATTTAATATGAATTTTCGTTTCTTTCACCCCAAAATACATGTATTTTCTGAGTTTTACCTTTATCCGATGGGTGAAAAAATTTGCCACTTTTCCCATATATATAGTCATGAAAATTTGTGATTTTTGGCCATTTTCAAATTTTTAACTGCCATATTCGTTAAAATTATGACGGGATAATGGAAACTACACAAATTATAGAGAATTTGACGTTGAATCGGACGGTGGTATAACAATTTTCATATACCCTTTTGTTTTTAAGTTATATAAGGAAAAGTATATTTTGATAAAATAGCTTGGTTGCGGTTTAAGTCACATATCTCAAGAAGTATAATTTGTAGAGCAATTTAATATGAATTTTCGTTTCTTTCACCCCAAAATACATGTATTTTCTGAGTTTTACCTTTATCCGATGGGTGAAAAAATTTACCACTTTTTCCATATATATAGTCAGGAAAATTTGTGATTTTTGGCCATTTTCAAATTTTTAACTGCCATATTCGTTAAAATTATGACGGGATAATGGAAATTACATAAATTATAGAGAATTTGAAGTTGAATCGGATGGTGGTATAACAATTTTCATATACCCTGTTGTTTTTAAGTTATATAAGGAAAAGTATATTTTGAAAAATAGCTTGGTTGCGGTGTAAGTCACATATCTCAAGAAATATAATTTGTAGAGCAATTTAATATGAATTTTCGTTTCTTTCACCCCAAAATACATGTATTTTCTGAGTTTTACCTTTATCCGATGGGTGAAAAAATTTGCCACTTTTCCCATATATATAGTCATGAAAATTTGTGATTTTTGGCCATTTTCAAATTTTTAACTGCCATATTCGTTAAAATTATAACGGGATAATGGAAACTACACAAATTATAGAGAATTTTATGTTGAATCGGATGGTGGTATAACAATTTTCATATACCCTTTTGTTTTTAAGTTATATAAGGAAAAGTATATTTTGATAAAATAGCTTGGTTGCGGTTTAGGTCACATACCTCAAAAAGTATAATTTGTAAAGCAATTTAACATGAGTTTTCGTTTCTATCACCCCAAAATACATATATATTCTGAGTTTTACCTTTATCCGATGGGTGAAAAAATTTACCACTTTTTCCATATATATAGTCATGAAAATTTGTGATTTTTGGCCATTTTCAAATTTTTAACTGCCATATTCGTTAAAATTATGACGGGATAATGGAAATTACACAAATTATAGAGAATTTGACGTTGAATCGGACGGTGGTATAACAATTTTCATATACCCTTTTGTTTTTAAGTTATATAAAGAAAAGTATATTTTGATAAAATAACTTGGTTGCGGTTTAAGTCACATATCTCAAGAAGTATAATTTGTAGAGCAATTTAATATGTATTTTCGTTTCTATCGCCCCAAAATACATATATTTTCTGAGTTTTACCTTTATCCGATGGGTGAAAAAATTTACCACTATTTCCATATATATAGCCTTGAAAATTTGTGATTTTTGGCCATTTTCAAATTTTTAACTGCCATATTCGTTAAAATTATGACGGAATAATGGAAATTACACAAATTATAGAGAATTTGACGTTGAATCGGACGGTGGTATAATAATTTTCATATACCCTTTTGTTTTTAAGTTATATAAAGAAAAGTATATTTTGATAAAATAGCTTGGTTGCGGTTTATGTCACATATCTCAAAAATTATAATTTGTAGAGCAATTTAATACTAATTTGCGTTTCTATCACCCCAAAATACATATATTTTCTGAGTTTTACCTTTATCCGATGGGTGAAAAAATTTACCACTTTTTCCATATATATAGTCATGAAAATTTGTGATTTTTGGCCATTTTCAAATTTTTAACTGCCATATTCGTTAAAATTATGACGGGATAATGGAAATTACACAAATTATAGAGAATTTGACGTTGAATCGGACGGTGGTATAACAATTCTCATATACCCTTTTGTTTTTAAGTTATTCAAGGAAAAGTATATTTTGATAAAATAGCTTGGTTGCGGTTTATGTCACATATCTCAAAAATTATAATTTGTAGAGCAATTTAATACTAATTTGCGTTTCTATCACCCCAAAATACATATATTTTCTGAGTTTTACCTTTATCCGATGGGTGAAAAAATGTACCACTTTTTCCATATCAGTCATAGTCATGAAAATTTGTGATTTTTGGCCATTTTCAAATTTTTAACTGCCATATTCGTTAAAATTATGACGGGATAATGGAAACTACACAAATTATAGAGAATTTGACGTTGAATCGGATGGTGGTATAACAATTTTCATATACCCTTTTGTTTTTAAGTTATATAAGGAAAAGTATATTTTGATAAAATAGCTTGGTTGCGGTTTAGGTCACATATCTCAAGAAGTATAATTCGTAGAGCAATTTAATACTAATTTGCGTTTCTATCACCCCAAAATACATATATTTTCTGAGTTTTACCTTTATCCGATGGGTGAAAAAATTTACCACTATTTCCATATATATAGCCTTGAAAATTTGTGATTTTTGGCCATTTTCAAATTTTTAACTGCCATATTCGTTAAAATTATGACGGGATAATGGAAATTACACAAATTAGAGAGAATTTGACGTTGAATCGGACGGTGGTATAACAATTCTCATATACCCTTTTGTTTTTAAGTTATATAAGGAAAAGTATATTTTGATAAAATAGCTTGGTTGCGGTTTAAGTCACATATCTCAAGAAGTATAATTTGTAGAGCAATTTAACATGATTTTTCGTTTCTATCACCCCAAAATACATATATATTCTAAGTTTTACCTTTATCCGATGGGTGAAAAAATTTACCAGTTTTTCCATATATATAGTCATGAAAATTTGTGATTTTTGGCCATTTTCAAATTTTTAACTGCCATATTCGTTAAAATTATGACGGGATAATGGAAACTACACAAATTATAGAGAATTTTATGTTGAATCGGATGATGGTATAACAATTTTCCTATACCCTTTTGTTTTTAAGTTATATAAGGAAAAGTATATTTTGATAAAATAGCTTTGTTGCGGTTTATGTCACATATCTCAAAAAGTATAATTTGTAGAGCAATTTAATATGAATTTTCGTTTCTTTCACCCCAAAATACATGTATTTTCTAATTTTTGCCTTTATCCGATGGATGAAAAAATTTACCAGTTTTTCCATATATATAGTCATGAAAATTTGTGATTTTTGGCCATTTTCAAATTTTTAACTGCCATATTCGTTAAAATTATGACGGGATAATGGAAACTACACAAATTATAGAGAATTTTATGTTGAATCGGATGATGGTATAACAATTTTCCTATACCCTTTTGTTTTTAAGTTATATAAGGAAAAGTATATTTTGATAAAATAGCTTTGTTGCGATTTATGTCACATATCTCAAGAAGTATAATTTGTAGAGCAATTTAATATGAATTTTCGTTTCTTTCACCCCAAAATACATGTATTTTCTGAGTCTTACCTTTATCCGATGGGTGAAAAAATTTGCCAATTTTCCCATATATATAGTCATGAAAATTTGCGATTTTTGTTCATTTTCAAATTTATTACTGCCGTATTCGTAAAAATTATGACGGGATAATAAAAATTACACAAATTATAGAGAATTTGAAGTTGAATCGGATGGTGGTATAACAATTTTCATATACCCTGTTGTTTTTAAGTTATATAAGGAAAAGTATATTTTGAAAAATAGCTTGGTTGCGGTGTAAGTCACATATCTCAAGAAATATAATTTGTAGAGCAATTTAATATGAATTTTCGTTTCTTTCACCCCAAAATACATGTATTTTCTGAGTTTTACCTTTATCCGATGGGTGAAAAAATTTGCCACTTTTCCCATATATATAGTCATGAAAATTTGTGATTTTTGGCCATGTTCAAATTTTTAACTGCCATATTCGTTAAAATTATGACGGGATAATGGAAACTACACAAATTATAGAGAATTTGACGTTGAATCGGACGGTGGTATAACAATTTTCATATACCCTTTTGTTTTTAAATTATATAAGGAAAAGTATATTTTGATAAAATAGCTTGGTTGCGGTGTAAGTCACATATCTCAAGAAATATAATTTGTAGAGCAATTTAATATGAATTTTCGTTTCTTTCACCCCAAAATACATGTATTTTCTGAGTTTTACCTTTATCCGATGGGTGAAAAAATTTGCCACTTTTCCCATATATATAGTCATGAAAATTTGTGATTTTTGGCCATTTTCAAATTTTTAACTGCCATATTCGTTAAAATTATGACGGGATAATGGAAACTACACAAATTATAGAGAATTTTATGTTGAATCGGACGGTGGTATAACAATTTTCATATACCCTTTTGTTTTTAAGTTATATAAGGAAAAGTATATTTTGATAAAATAGCTTGGTTGCGGTTTAAGTCACATATCTCAAGAAGTAAAATTTGTAGAGCAATTTAATATGAATTTTCGTTTCTTTCACCCCAAAATACATGTATTTTCTGAGTTTTACCTTTATCCGATGGGTGAAAAAATTTACCACTTTTTCCATATATATAGTCAGGAAAATTTGTGATTTTTGGCCATTTTCAAATTTTTAACTGCCATATTCGTTAAAATTATGACGGGATAATGGAAATTACATAAATTATAGAGAATTTGAAGTTGAATCGGATGGTGGTATAACAATTTTCATATACCCTGTTGTTTTTAAGTTATATAAGGAAAAGTATATTTTGAAAAATAGCTTGGTTGCGGTGTAAGTCACATATCTCAAGAAATATAATTTGTAGAGCAATTTAATATGAATTTTCGTTTCTTTCACCCCAAAATACATGTATTTTCTGAGTTTTACCTTTATCCGATGGGTGAAAAAATTTGCCACTTTTCCCATATATATAGTCATGAAAATTTGTGATTTTTGGCCATTTTCAAATTTTTAACTGCCATATTCGTTAAAATTATGACGGGATAATGGAAACTACACAAATTATAGAGAATTTGACGTTGAATCGGACGGTGGTATAACAATTTTCATATACCCTTTTGTTTTTAAGTTATTCAAGGAAAAGTATATTTTGATAAAATAGCTTGGTTGCGGTTTAAGTCACATATCTCAAGAAGTATAATTTGTAGAGCAATTTAATATGAATTTTCGTTTCTTTCACCCCAAAATACATGTATTTTCTGAGTTTTACCTTTATCCGATGGGTGAAAAAATTTGCCACTTTTCCCATATATATAGTCATGAAAATTTGTGATTTTTGGCCATTTTCAAATTTTTAACTGCCATATTCGTTAAAATTATAACGGGATAATGGAAACTACACAAATTATAGAGAATTTTATGTTGAATCGGATGGTGGTATAACAATTTTCATATACCCTTTTGTTTTTAAGTTATATAAGGAAAAGTATATTTTGATAAAATAGCTTGGTTGCGGTTTAGGTCACATACCTCAAAAAGTATAATTTGTAAAGCAATTTAACATGAGTTTTCGTTTCTATCACCCCAAAATACATATATATTCTGAGTTTTACCTTTATCCGATGGGTGAAAAAATTTACCACTTTTTCCATATATATAGTCATGAAAATTTGTGATTTTTGGCCATTTTCAAATTTTTAACTGCCATATTCGTTAAAATTATGACGGGATAATGGAAATTACACAAATTATAGAGAATTTGACGTTGAATCGGATGGTGGTATAACAATTTTCATATACCCTTTTGTTTTTAAGTTATATAAAGAAAAGTATATTTTGATAAAATAACTTGGTTGCGGTTTAAGTCACATATCTCAAGAAGTATAATTTGTAGAGCAATTTAATATGTATTTTCGTTTCTATCGCCCCAAAATACATATATTTTCTGAGTTTTACCTTTATCCGATGGGTGAAAAAATTTACCACTATTTCCATATATATAGCCTTGAAAATTTGTGATTTTTGGCCATTTTCAAATTTTTAACTGCCATATTCGTTAAAATTATGACGGAATAATGGAAATTACACAAATTATAGAGAATTTGACGTTGAATCGGACGGTGGTATAATAATTTTCATATACCCTTTTGTTTTTAAGTTATATAAAGAAAAGTATATTTTGATAAAATAGCTTGGTTGCGGTTTATGTCACATATCTCAAAAATTATAATTTGTAGAGCAATTTAATACTAATTTGCGTTTCTATCACCCCAAAATACATATATTTTCTGAGTTTTACCTTTATCCGATGGGTGAAAAAATTTACCACTTTTTCCATATATATAGTCATGAAAATTTGTGATTTTTGGCCATTTTCAAATTTTTAACTGCCATATTCGTTAAAATTATGACGGGATAATGGAAATTACACAAATTATAGAGAATTTGACGTTGAATCGGACGGTGGTATAACAATTCTCATATACCCTTTTGTTTTTAAGTTATACAAGGAAAAGTATATTTTGATAAAATAGCTTGGTTGCGGTTTATGTCACATATCTCAAAAATTATAATTTGTAGAGCAATTTAATACTAATTTGCGTTTCTATCACCCCAAAATACATATATTTTCTGAGTTTTACCTTTATCCGATGGGTGAAAAAATGTACCACTTTTTCCATATCAGTCATAGTCATGAAAATTTGTGATTTTTGGCCATTTTCAAATTTTTAACTGCCATATTCGTTAAAATTATGACGGGATAATGGAAACTACACAAATTATAGAGAATTTGACGTTGAATCGGATGGTGGTATAACAATTTTCATATACCCTTTTGTTTTTAAGTTATATAAGGAAAAGTATATTTTGATAAAATAGCTTGGTTGCGGTTTAGGTCACATATCTCAAGAAGTATAATTTGTAGAGCAATTTAATACTAATTTGCGTTTCTATCACCCCAAAATACATATATTTTCTGAGTTTTACCTTTATCCGATGGGTGAAAAAATTTACCACTATTTCCATATATATAGCCTTGAAAATTTGTGATTTTTGGCCATTTTCAAATTTTTAACTGCCATATTCGTTAAAATTATGACGGGATAATGGAAATTACACAAATTAGAGAGAATTTGACGTTGAATCGGACGGTGGTATAACAATTCTCATATACCCTTTTGTTTTTAAGTTATATAAGGAAAAGTATATTTTGATAAAATAGCTTGGTTGCGGTTTAAGTCACATATCTCAAGAAGTATAATTTGTAGAGCAATTTAACATGATTTTTCGTTTCTATCACCCCAAAATACATATATATTCTAAGTTTTACCTTTATCCGATGGGTGAAAAAATTTACCAGTTTTTCCATATATATAGTCATGAAAATTTGTGATTTTTGGCCATTTTCAAATTTTTAACTGCCATATTCGTTAAAATTATGACGGGATAATGGAAACTACACAAATTATAGAGAATTTTATGTTGAATCGGATGATGGTATAACAATTTTCCTATACCCTTTTGTTTTTAAGTTATATAAGGAAAAGTATATTTTGATAAAATAGCTTTGTTGCGGTTTATGTCACATATCTCAAAAAGTATAATTTGTAGAGCAATTTAATATGAATTTTCGTTTCTTTCACCCCAAAATACATGTATTTTCTAATTTTTGCCTTTATCCGATGGATGAAAAAATTTACCAGTTTTTCCATATATATAGTCATGAAAATTTGTGATTTTTGGCCATTTTCAAATTTTTAACTGCCATATTCGTTAAAATTATGACGGGATAATGGAAACTACACAAATTATAGAGAATTTTATGTTGAATCGGATGATGGTATAACAATTTTCCTATACCCTTTTGTTTTTAAGTTATATAAGGAAAAGTATATTTTGATAAAATAGCTTTGTTGCGATTTATGTCACATATCTCAAGAAGTATAATTTGTAGAGCAATTTAATATGAATTTTCGTTTCTTTCACCCCAAAATACATGTATTTTCTGAGTCTTACCTTTATCCGATGGGTGAAAAAATTTGCCAATTTTCCCATATATATAGTCATGAAAATTTGCGATTTTTGTTCATTTTCAAATTTATTACTGCCGTATTCGTAAAAATTATGACGGGATAATAAAAATTACACAAATTATAGAGAATTTGAAGTTGAATCGGATGGTGGTATAACAATTTTCATATACCCTGTTGTTTTTAAGTTATATAAGGAAAAGTATATTTTGAAAAATAGCTTGGTTGCGGTGTAAGTCACATATCTCAAGAAATATAATTTGTAGAGCAATTTAATATGAATTTTCGTTTCTTTCACCCCAAAATACATGTATTTTCTGAGTTTTACCTTTATCCGATGGGTGAAAAAATTTGCCACTTTTCCCATATATATAGTCATGAAAATTTGTGATTTTTGGCCATGTTCAAATTTTTAACTGCCATATTCGTTAAAATTATGACGGGATAATGGAAACTACACAAATTATAGAGAATTTGACGTTGAATCGGACGGTGGTATAACAATTTTCATATACCCTTTTGTTTTTAAATTATATAAGGAAAAGTATATTTTGATAAAATAGCTTGGTTGCGGTGTAAGTCACATATCTCAAGAAATATAATTTGTAGAGCAATTTAATATGAATTTTCGTTTCTTTCACCCCAAAATACATGTATTTTCTGAGTTTTACCTTTATCCGATGGGTGAAAAAATTTGCCACTTTTCCCATATATATAGTCATGAAAATTTGTGATTTTTGGCCATTTTCAAATTTTTAACTGCCATATTCGTTAAAATTATGACGGGATAATGGAAACTACACAAATTATAGAGAATTTTATGTTGAATCGGACGGTGGTATAACAATTTTCATATACCCTTTTGTTTTTAAGTTATATAAGGAAAAGTATATTTTGATAAAATAGCTTGGTTGCGGTTTAAGTCACATATCTCAAGAAGTAAAATTTGTAGAGCAATTTAATATGAATTTTCGTTTCTTTCACCCCAAAATACATGTATTTTCTGAGTTTTACCTTTATCCGATGGGTGAAAAAATTTACCACTTTTTCCATATATATAGTCAGGAAAATTTGTGATTTTTGGCCATTTTCAAATTTTTAACTGCCATATTCGTTAAAATTATGACGGGATAATGGAAATTACATAAATTATAGAGAATTTGAAGTTGAATCGGATGGTGGTATAACAATTTTCATATACCCTGTTGTTTTTAAGTTATATAAGGAAAAGTATATTTTGAAAAATAGCTTGGTTGCGGTGTAAGTCACATATCTCAAGAAATATAATTTGTAGAGCAATTTAATATGAATTTTCGTTTCTTTCACCCCAAAATACATGTATTTTCTGAGTTTTACCTTTATCCGATGGGTGAAAAAATTTGCCACTTTTCCCATATATATAGTCATGAAAATTTGTGATTTTTGGCCATTTTCAAATTTTTAACTGCCATATTCGTTAAAATTATGACGGGATAATGGAAACTACACAAATTATAGAGAATTTGACGTTGAATCGGATGGTGGTATAACAATTTTCATATACCCTTTTTTTTAAGTTATATAAGGAAAAACATATTTTGATAAAATAGCTTGGTTGCGGTTTAAGTCACATATCTCAAGAAGTATAATTTGTAGAGCAATTTAATATGAATTTTCGTTTCTTTCACCCCAAAATACATGTATTTTCTGAGTTTTACCTTTATCCGATGGGTGAAAAAATTTACCACTTTTTCCATATATATAGTCATGAAAATTTGTGATTTTTGGCCATTTTCAAATTTTTAACTGCCATATTCGTTAAAATTATGACGGGATAATGGAAATTACACAAATTATAGAGAATTTGAAGTTGAATCGGATGGTGGTATAACAATTTTCATATACCCTTTTGTTTTTAAGTTATTCAAGGAAAAATATATTTTGATAAAATAGCTTGGTTGCGGTTTATGTCACATATCGCAAAAATTATAATTTGTAGAGCAATTTAATATGAATTTTCGTTTCTATCACCCCAAAATACATATACTTTCTGAGTTTTACCTTTATCCGATGGATGAAAAAATGTACCACTTTTTCCATATATAAAGTCATGAAAATTTGTGATTGTTGGCCATTTTCAAATTTTTTACTACCAATTTTGTTAAAATGATGACGGACTAATGAAAATTACACAAATTATAAAGAATTTCACGTTGAATCGGATGGTGGTATAAAAAATATACACAGCCTTTAGTTTTTAAGTTATACAACAAAAAGTGTATTTGGCGATCTAATAGGAATTCTCGTTTCTTTCACCCCAAAATAATTTTATTTTGAAAGTTTAATCTTTATCCGAGAAGTCAACATTTTTCCGATTTGATGAAAAATGTTCAAATCCAGGAGCACCAACAGCAGCCTATTGGTTGATTAATAATAATCTGCAAGTTAAATTAAGTGCAATTCCAACAATTCCAACTTGAGAGGTACTTGACTAAAACTCATCAATAATTAATTGCTTGAATATTAGACAAAATACATTCACACTCTAACTAGGAAGAATGTTTTCTGATCCGAGATGAAGAGCTTTATAGGCGCGCGATTAATTTAAGGATGAATGTCGTCAAGTAGGCTTCGCACGATATGTTGTAATTAACATTGGAAACGCAGCGATACTCTAGCAAGCAAATTCGCGTTGATTGCTCTACAAACCAACTTGAGTGGAAACAATCACGGTCTTCTTGCATGGATACACACGTTCTCGCGGGACAGAAACTTAATATTTATCTTCGAAAAGTAAAAGCGTCAATATTTCGTACGCTATATATCATTAACTAATATCATATTAGCGAGTAACAAGCGTTAGAGTTGTTGGAGTTAGTTCCGAATGTTTTCTTTTCATTTCTTCGTGGAAACGCTTTCATAACAGCTTCGAAACTAATAACAATTTTGATAGCATTACGGGAACCGTGGCATCTTTTCAAAAAGCGAGGCGTGACGTTTTTTGGTTTCCCCGAAAACACGGAAAATATATATATAAAATACTCCGTAATATAGAACAGCAACTAAGCGTGTATATTTCTTTGCACAGAAACATAATTAACTACGCTATACGAAAATGACTCTATGTATTTCGAAAATAATTATTCACTGATTAGTACTAAGAACATTAATAACACACAGTTGTCTTCTATACTAAGCTAAATATGACTATATGAAGCAATCCATAATTTACTGATTTTAGTTAAAAACACCGAATTATCTAAAAGAACTTGGTATCACCTTTAAGTTGAATAAAAAAATTTTTCTTAATCTCTTAGAGGTTCAACAATGTGCCCGCGGGCAGTAAGTATTATTATACGATTTCCGTTTTATAATATAATTATTCTGACATGTGGAAGATCACTTCAGTAAGTGATCTGCTGTACAACTTATAATCTAAATTTTATTCTAGATAATATTCAACTTATTTTAAATTATATCCTAATTTATTCTAAAAACTATTCTAACTTACTCCAGAGATTATCAATCTCACTCTATG
This sequence comes from Rhynchophorus ferrugineus, assembly GCF_030347505.1. Taxonomy (NCBI): domain Eukaryota; kingdom Metazoa; phylum Arthropoda; class Insecta; order Coleoptera; family Curculionidae; genus Rhynchophorus; species Rhynchophorus ferrugineus. The sequence continues at coordinate 17,512,106 of NW_027472587.1, forward strand.
TGTCTACTAATCATTTCGTATTGTAGTTTGCCTTTAAGCCTATTCATTACACTGTCAAAGCACACATTTAACCGTTTGGCGAGTGCATTGGGATGCACTAAGAGTCTTTGAGAGTACTTTGGACTTACACTTCGAATTACACTCGTTATGGGATATCGTGCTGAATCAGTTGGACACTCACAATACTTTATTCTGGAATCTCTAGAGGATAGCTATGTTAGATTTGCTAGTAGTACCCCACAGTTCAATACATTAGGTCCAAATGGACCTAAGTATTAACTTATATAGCAAAATCTTGTTACCTAATGATAATTTAGATCTACGCCTTATCAGCCAATATATTTGAATGAAATTTAATCATGAAGTTTTCTTTATAGTCTTGTGAAAGACGATATATGTACTGGAGAATCCATTATATAATATCACGTTGGACAAATAACTGTACTGATTAGTCGGAAAATACTTCCAACCTAAGACCTAAGATCAAAAAGGTTGGTTTATCAGTCAATTATAAAACTTACTTGGACTTCGACTTCGCCTTCAAACATCAGAAATTTTTATAGTGTATAATTCTTACTTTTAACTTTAGCTTAAGTGGTTTAATTTAATTTTATATTGAGAAACACACACTGATTTATTTACTCTACATTCGCCTTGATAGATTATCTGTTAATACATGTAAGAACAGAATAATTGCAATAAATTATCTAGTAAATTAAGATTATACTTAGCATATCTAATGTAAAATGTAAGAAAATAATGAAAAAAAAACAGCTTGAGAGCTATTCGGTGGCTAATTAGAGTTTAATTGCCTAGTAACATTTCAAAAATAATTATTTTCTTTCGATTGATTCATTCAATCAGAGCGAGAGTGCTTTTGGATCTCTTATATATGAGATTTTTTTAACTATTTTAGGTCTTGGAGTATTCGAAATAATAAATGTAATTATAGAAGTTATACTAAGTTAATATTTATTTTATTAAAGAATGAAAATTTAACCCGCAACCCCTTACGTTACACTTTGTCAAAGAAATCCGTTTTTTAATTATAATATTTAAGCCTATTCATCTAAAACTTCTTTCAAAATTTTTGGATATTATCAACAAAAAAAATTATCGAACAATAAGAGGAAACATTCTTCTGATTTTTCGCATTGTCAAAACTAAGATTAATTAACTTCAATGTCCTCTAATTGAATGTAATACTTTAACATCTGAAAAATGAATTAAGGTTGCATAAACAAGAATATTCGTCTCTCCGTTTTTCTACCCTATGCAGAAACCAAATTCATCAAATTTCTCAAAATTGTAATAGGATTTCTTAATTTTGTCTGACGTGTCTGACAAATTATGATTCATATAACAAAATTGAAAAGACAGAAAATAGGCAAATATCATATTTAAATGAAATATACCCGGTTTTATATACCATTTTAATTATTATGCACATATTTCATGTTTATTAAGAGTCATTCATGTGACAAATACGAAGCTACATGAAGTCTGTAGCTTTCTAATTTAACCAGCTTTCCGAGACTGAGAAAATAGAAGCGCCGTCTGCGTTGCGCCTTCTCTGCGAATAGAAAAACGACTACAGCGTCCTCTCGTGGCATCCTACACCCTTGACTCTTAATACAATTTGTCTTGTGCTATTACGGAAACGAAGCTGCAACGACTTTTATATAAAACGAATAGGTTCCTCAGGCTTGTCAATGCACCAGCGCATTTTAACGTCAATGAGATTTTATCTGAGAAGGTGAAACGTAGTGTATAAAAGTCAGAGGGATAGACATAAACCATGATAGGATACGGGTAGCTAAGGAAAATATTACTGTCTAAATTAGAGTCCATTATTCGAAATATATATTGAACTATAGGTATTATGACAGTAATAAAAACTCATGAAAATATTTATTTATAATAATAATATAGGGTACACCTAGCGTTGGGAACTATCGACTGAAAACAGCCGAACAGTCGATAGCGACTGAAAGTAGTAATTACTATTTTCAGTCAAATGTAGGCTTCGACTTTTTTATTCAATTCATGATGTCAGACGAAGATGTACGAACGATCATAAATAAAAACCGTCAAAAGTATTTTACTATTTATCATTCACAAATTTTAATCTTTTTAACCTATTATTTTAACAATTTTGAAAAATAGAACAATCTAAGAAATTTGAACAGGAATTTATCACAGTACATAGCCCAAATTTGATATAGAAAATACTTCTAGCTTTCCCATTACCACGACTTTCGTTTTGTTTTTATTCATTATCATTTCATATTCTCTTGATATTATATTTGTATATTCCGGCCAGTTGTTATATCATTTTTTAATAATACATCATATGCAAAAGCTTCTGTCGAGATATCTACATATTATACTATTTGAATGTATAGTCTAGTGTATATATTCCTGTTTTGTCTATTTAACATGTCTTTATTTGTTATTTCATCAGTTAATAGAATGAATAGGGTTGGGCTTAAATGTCTGCCTCTCTTAGTCCTGATTAGGTTTTGAATTTTAATGATTTCATGTTTTCTTTCATGACTGCATTGTATTTATATGGTGTCCCTCTACATACTCTATGAAATGCCATTTCCAAAAATAATAGTAAGATATATCTGATTTTTCGTCTTCCTTCTGACATGACTTTCGGCAACATATTTTAGAACATTTTCTATAATTTTAACGTATATCTCCATAGCTGCGCCTACAGTAGTAATCCCTATGTAATTCCCATTATCCCTTTGATCTTCTTTCTCTTTTTATCTCTTTTTCTGTATCGGAACTATATGTGTTTAGTAGTTTAATTTATCAATTTCCACTAATAGTTCTCTATTTTTCCATCCTCTATGTAATCGTTTCTACAGTGTTTTATAGATCCAGTCTCGAAGTCCTCAGGTATCAACAAGTCTCAAAAGTATTGCAGTGATATTATTTCATATAAATTAAGGATTTTATTGTTTATTATTTAAAGGATTATATATATTTCCTATATAAATTTACCAAAGAATTTGTTAACTGCCAATTTATTGTCAACCCATCATTAGATCTCTACATCTATTCGTAATCACTTACGGTCGATTAATATCTATTGTACAACGTGGCGCAAAAGTTCAGCTACTATTTTAATTGCCTATAACTTTTCTCAAAGTAAAGATAAGTAAGTTTGTTTTTCATAAAAGCTTTATTTAGTCTTTATATTTTTTTTTCGTTATGATTAAAAAATTATATTAGCGAAAAGGTGACCCTGACTTTTAGTTTTTTTAGGCATTTTTAATGAGATCCTGCAACATCTAAGGCTGAATTTCTTCAATTTCGTGAGGAATATTGTCTTTAAGAAATTGAATCGTTTGGGGCTTATTGACATAAAGTTTTGGTTTAAAAAAAAACATAAGAAAATGTCTAGTGCTGTTAATTCCGGAGATCTGGCTGACCATGCTAAATCGCCACTTCGCGCAATTAGTCTTCGTGGAAGAACCTCATTCAATAATTGGATTATTGATCGACCAGTGTGTGCTCTAGTCATTGCTCCTCCATTTCAGGCACAAGAAAATTTCGCAAGTCTTGGTACCGTTCAATAGCAACAGTAACTACAACACCTTGGTCATTTTCAAAGAAATAGGGACCAATGATGTTTCCAGTACGAATACCACACCATACATTTGTTTCTAGTGGATGTAATGATGCTTCATGAATTAATTGCGGATTCTGTGTTCACCAAAACCGACTGTTCTGTTCATTTACGTCGCCACTGAGAAGAAAATGGGCTTCACCGCTTATTCGACATATCTTTAATTGCACCAGACAGACATTTCCAAATCAGTTTTCAAAATTAGCCTTAAACTGCGTGCAGAAATGTGTAAATGGGAACCACGTCTCCGCGTTGATGTTTCTGGAGGCTCTGCAACACTTTCGCGCACGAAATCCACATTTTCAGCGTTACAAGAGGTCCAGAACTTGTTGTTGTTGTCGCACCGTACTGTTGAAAATTCGCATACGATAAATTATGGTTTTGTAAGGCATTGGATGATTAGGATATTTTTGACGCAATTTTCGCTAAGTAATAATAATGGAACGATTATTTTCAATAAATATTGTCACTATTTCTGCATAATGGTTAAGACGAAACTGAGCTAAAGGTCACATAAGCGAGACTTTCGCCCCAGCTATTATCACTCGAATCATTAATATATCTGATTACATTAGTAAATTCTATAGTACATTACTTTAGATTATATAACTTAATTTTGATATAGAACATGTATTCATCTACACCACATTATCATAAAAGTAACCAACGAATAAACGTCTACCAAATGGAGTGGATTTATGCGATGACTGTTGCCAAAACACTCGTTTATACGATGCTTATCCCGAGAAAACCCGCTTAATAATTCTCAAACTCGCCTACCAATTAACGAAGCAAGTTATAATTAAATCTTACAAGAAAAAGGCTCGACATAAATTCCTCACCAACAGCAAATATGATGAATTTACGGGGAAAAAAAGAACGGGCCGAACCACGAAAGAATATTATTCTGGCGAAATGCCTTGGCATCATGCCAAGCAGACTGGTGGGGAATCGATCGAATATATTCCCCGCTTATGGGATATTGGGGAACTTAACCCTTTTCGGGCAGAAAGTTGAATGGGATCGGTATTATAAATTTAGGATGGTGGAAGTTCGTTCAACTGGCAGCGTGTGCTGCAGCGGGGAGTTTTGGTAAGGACTCCTCCTTGCAGGTATACTGACTTTAAAATGTCGATCAATGCATTAAATAGGTTTCTAAACATGTTTTCTCTTCGAGTGTTATGAAAAGGTAGTAGTGTAAGTTTAGTGTGTTAATAAATCTAAATTACTTAATTTATTATTAAAAATTATTATTGTTATTAAAATTTTTTATTAGTATTAAAAAGGATTTATAATATTCAAAGCACTAATAATAATAAACCAATGTTGATGAGGTCCATTGATGTATAACCTTCAACTACTTGAACTAAAATGTCGAAGACAAAGTATGGTAGAAGATATTAAAAACTCTGAGGAGAAAAAGAGTACCAAAAGGTAAACAAACATGAATTATGAAATAAGCTAAGCTAATGTCTTTACTATATAATTTACTAATAGATCATTCAAAGCTGCTACGAACATATCAACAGTATTTACCTCTTTCTTTATTAATGATTTAATTCTTTCTTATTTCTTTATTTTATATAGGACTAGTGACCCGCCCCGGCTTCGCACGGGTGCAATGCTGATACTAAATTAAATACACTACAGAAAAAATATGAACGTTGAATATAAAAACATAGCGGCCCGCTCCGACTTTGCACGGGCATAAAATATATATGCCTATGTCACTCAATGAAAACATGATTAAAATCGATCCAGTATTTTTGGTTCATTCATTACTGCCCTTGGCCTGCACGCATTAAATTTGGAGTAAAACAATTCCTCTTCCCCTATACTTACTATGAAGATTTCCTGCTATCTTTGGAATATCTAAATTCATACAATTTTTATTACATTACACATTCTTAAACGCAAATTTTAAATTTGTAATATCTCCGAAAATATTTGTTTAATTTACATACTGTAAGGAACCATATTGATCTATATTATTTGCTGTATTTAAGGTACTTAATTCGATAAGGATTAATGCCGTATTGCTTAAAATAGCTTCGTAAATAAACCATTTTCTCACGTAAAAAGTAAACAATAAAAATGGTTAATGTGGGTTATCCCTAAAAGATAAACATATACCATCGGGGACTTTTTTGTAGACCTTTTTATGGTGTACAATACTGTAGTACATTAATTTGATCTAACTCGTAGGGTTAGGCAGCGTTTTCGCTAATTGCTAAATAAGCCTAAAAAAATAGGTTAATTTACGACATCACGTTAGAAACCTCTAAAATTAGCAATGTTGCTCTTGAATCACTCTATCTATTGAAAAAAACCGCAACAAAATCCGTTGCGTAGTTTTAAAGATTTAAGCGCACATAGGGATATAGGGACAGAAAAGGCGACTTTGTTTTATACTATGTAGTGAAGACAGCAGAGCACACACCTTTATTTTCTAGAGATTTTCCAGTTACTTCTGTAATTCAATGTACTTGGTTTCTTTGTTCTATAATAGTTCGAGGCTTTTTTCAATCAATTTCTCAAAGAGTTTAGTCATCTACTTATTTCACCATATATTTATTGAAGTTTTATTAATAAATTAACGTATTTTCTGACAAAAACCTTGATCAAAATGTGTGTGCCCTTATTCCGATTGTCTGCGTCTGTGGAATGGATGAGACTCATTCGAAAATATTGAAAATGATTTTTGTTTGATCTCTCATAATGATATAAACAGAATCAGTATTATTATGAAATCAGACGCAATATCTGATCGTGAATCATGGAGATGTGAAGGTTTGTTTGCTAGATGTATCAAAACATGTACACCGCCCTAATAAATCATTTTATTTAAGACCGAAATTTCCGAGAAAATCACACCCGTTTTATTTATATATTATATACGTGTTTTAACGAAAAAAAACTACACCATTATGTGTTTCTGGGAAACCCGTCCGAATTTTTCCCGCAGCATGCGCAGCTTCGCGCGATGTCGCGAGAAAAGCGCATCCAAAAAACTGTCGAAATTACAACAAAAAAATAATAATAATAAGCGCACACCGATTCCCAATCCCCAACGGCAGATAGCGATCGACGACGTGTTTATATACATCGAAAGAAAACCGTGTTTTCGCGAGTTTATTTTCGCGTTTCCTGGCATCGCATCAAACCGAAATCACCGGCCGCCGGTTTATTTAATTAATCGACTCCGTAACGTTTTAATCGAAAAATAGAAACGGCCGTTCGAAGAACCCGTCGCCGATCGGTCAGTTTTAATTCGCGCCATCGGGAAATGGGGAAATGGGGTTTATTCCCGGTGACGTTTGCGGGAAAATCTATTCGCGGCGATGGACCACCTCTTTTCTCTTGTCGGATGACGGATACGTCCGTCTTAGCGGGTTTTTTCCCGCTAATTGGATTTCGTTTGAAACGTTCGATTGATGTCCATCGGGACCTTAATCGAATTCCAGGAACTGAGCGTCGTCCGGTCGTTATTAGGCGTTGGACTAAATTCGTAGCGTCTGCAAAGTCATTTTTTAAATATGAACTTGTTACTTGTTATTAACCGCAACTAACTATGGTCCTTCCAATATCATAGTGAGCCCATCTCAACAAAATGTAGACTTTTTTAAGCTTTAATGCTATAACATCACTCTAATATAAATAAAATAATGAAACATAAATTGTATAAAATATAATTCCTTTTAATATTATAGTACAACTAATACATGTATTATGGAAGGACTTAAAAATACAATTAATTATACAGCCACCATAGTTTATAGATTAGTTGTTTTGTTATATTTATATTGAACTCCTTTATTCGTTTTATTGTTTACTTCGTTTATGTAGTGATGTGCTCTAAACCATCTAAACAAATTTATATCCAAGTAACGTATTCTATTATTATCGAATTCTTTGCCAAATCATTTTAATATGAATAAATTTTTTCTTATTTTCTTTTGTTACTACCTGTATACACTTTTATTGCAAAAGTTTATACATTTCCTCTATATCTTCAAATTTAATTACCTAATGCATTTGTCATATTATTTGTATATGATTTACACATAATACGATTTTTTTAAATTTTCCTATATGATATCATTATATACTCATCATTAGTGGTTCCAGCTCTTATCACTCTGTCTTGGTAATCGTTAACATTGAACCCTCATCATTGAATCCCTCATCAGGAAAGTTTCATTCAATAGCCTTCAATTACTAAACTGTTAATGTCCGATCGAAGACTTGTTCATAATTCCACATTTGTCCTGGTGCCAGAGCTAATCCAAACCGAAGGTAGCATTGTAGACAATCCACGTCTAGGAATATTAAAAAAATTCAACATTTTCAACTGAACTTTCCTTTCCTTCAAAAGTTATTTAATTACATTCAAGAGTCAACATAAGAGTCATTCAAGAGTATTTATTTACCTCACCAGTAAGGAAAATCCATAAGCCATTAAACCATTAAGTGCTCTTCAATACCAGATATTTTTCGCTTCCTGATTTAGTGTCAACACATATTCACTGTCTTGTTTATTTCCTATTATTCAAGGGTATTAGTTTTCAAGGTTTGTTTCTGTATGTATCCACGTAATACCAACGATTGAAGTCTTTTCTAAATTTTTGTTTTTTACATCTTCCTATAAGAAGTTAAAAAAGTTCTCAAATTGATTTATATTAAGCTTATTTGTATTTCCAGATGATAATAATGTGTACATATATTTCATTTTCCTGAGATATTTTCTTGAATTTATGAGATTATAGAGAATTTACCTGATTGATAAAGGATTTCTTTGGAAGCAGTTCTTATTGAAGTAATTTTTAAGAAAACTGTAAATGAGGGAATGAAAGTGAATTGGACCAAATTTTGATAAAAAAAGTTTTTCACTGTTTAAAAATTAACGAATTTATCTTTATGTCTCATATCAGAAATATTATAAATACTTCTAGAGCACTTTAACATAGATTTTGTATAATTTCACCTTAAAATACATGTAGCTTGAGAATGCGTATATATATATATGTACATGATGCCATATATATATATATATATATATATATATATATATATATATATATATATATATATATATATATTATTCAATTCATTTGCTGTTATCCTTATTCAAATAATCACAGGTTAATGCAAATTACACGTATTATAAAGATTTTGATGCTAAATGGTATGGTTTTATAACAATTTTTATATAACCATTGGTATTTAAGTCATATAATGAGAAATATAAAAATGAGTTTCCGTTTATACTTTCTCGAACAGAAGAACTGTCGATAATTTTCCTTCAAAAATATTTAATCGATTACATTTTATATCAGATTATAGCTATAATTTTCGCAATCATTCTACTGAGGTATGATTCCAATCTTTTTGTACAGGAATTTTCAATTCATTATGAGAGTGAAGAATATAGATATGCTTCATGAGATGAATAATGTCCACAACTAACACTTATCAATCACAATACTCAAATAATATCACTGAATACAACCATTCTTTGTTAAAAATTACGAGGAATAACAACTAACTATACTGCAACGTGAATAAGCTACGGATGATATATCTAGCTTTAAACTCCAAATAAAATAATCCACGTGACATCGTCTGCATGAAGAAACAAAGGAGAATGGATAATAACAAAGACGGAAAGGCCGATATTATAAATTCCAAAGCGGGGGCAACACAATATTCGAGAGTCGTAAAGTGCGGGTCTCTGTGGGTGGAGAGCAGCTCCCGCAAAAGTTTTAGAGACGATTTTCACTTAAACGGTACGACTGTACGACGCCCGTCAACAGGACCGTTCTATTTCGGCGACAATTTGTGGAAAGCCTACTGCCGAATCGGGACTTTCCACCGAAAAAATATACGGCCGAGTATTTTCGCGGGTAAGGGGGCGACGGAGGGGATGGGGGCCGAGAGTTTCGGAATTAGACGTCGGGTCGATCGATTCTTCCCGAGACTGTCGAATTTTCTTCGAGGAAATCGCCGGAAAATTGGATCCAGACGACGGCTGAAAAAGAACACTTGCTTCTTGGCAAGTTAATTTTCAGTTTCGGCTTCGAGAATATGTTTGGCTTTAAAGAGAAACGTCTAGCGAGCACATTTATCATCATGTACATGGCGGGGGTTCGGAATCGATACTTGCGCCAACAGTAATAGGATTTCTAGACGTACTTATCCAAATAATAATATTTACTGGTTACTAATTATTCAGAAATTCCCCAATAAATAGAATAGACGAGAGATAAGATGGACATATAGGTAATATTTATTTGTTAATAAAATGTTAAACCATCATTTTCTTTTAAAACAGCTGCAATTATTTGCAGAATAGAATAAAGTTGCCAATGCCGATGTCCAGTTTAGAGATTTAAATCACTCTATGCCGTAAAACTCCCGTAAATGATTCAATTATGTTGAGGTCTGGCGACTGTACTGGTCAGGAAAGATGTTTGAAGCTATTTTAATACTCCTTAAACCAAGACTGAACCTTTTTGACCATTTGTATGAATACATTGTCATCTTATTGCATCTTATGTCATCTTAGGAATATATCAGTGCTTTGCAGCAATATGCTCCTCACAGTAAGAGGATGAGAATGTTCATCATCATTGAATATGTCGAGATATACTTTTGCAGTAATCAAACCAAAGACCTCAAATCATGAAACCTCTCCCATGGTGGACTTTAGGAAACCAGCTATCCGGATCATAAGCTGCTTTTGAGGTTCTCCATACATAAATCCAGCCGTTTGTAGGAAACAATGTAAACGATGGTTCATGAGACCACAAAACATACTTCCAATTACCAAGTGTTCGGGATTTATGATTGTTTCACCACTTCTTTTGCAGTTTAGCGTTAGCTTCACTTATAAAGAATATTCAAATACACGGAAACAGTGTTGCCAACATGCAAAAAGTTCTATAGACTGTTCAAAGTTATCTTCTACAAACGTCATTTAAATTTGTGACATCAAAACGTCGCTATGTTGCCGCATCAACTCAGTTTTAGTTCAGTTCGGTTTTGACATAAAACAACATTATAATATAAATAAAATAATTGAACAAAAATGCTACCAAATATAATGTATTTTAACATTATAGAATATCTAAAACTACAGTTACTTATACAGCTACAAAAGTGCTTATAGGTTAGAGTTATATCCTCTTATCACTATTGCCTTCAAGAATTTTGGATACGTCTGACAACCGGACGACTTTGACCTTTACGTGTTCGAACAGGTCAGACAGCATTGTGTTTCTGTTTAACTAGAATAAAATGAGAAGGAAAATAGTGTGTCATTCTAAAACGAACTTACAACTTGCCACAGGCGATACATTAAACATCTTGATGATGTATGTGCAAAAAAACTTTCAATAGACTATAGGATATTGCCTAGTGTTCATTATTTTGTCTATCGCTTATAAATACTTGTACATTGAATACTGGCGATATATATGTTCAAGAAAGAAATCAAATAGATTCAAGAAAAAAAGAGAGGGAAAAAAATTATGTTCAGTATTGAGAATTCATAGATTGATTGATTTTAGATCAGATGCTCTTATATATTGTACAAATTATATTTTCTCACAGCACATGAAGCTTGTAACTACTCAAATTAAATCAAAATAAATCACGCAGTTATATATCAGTCTCTTTGTTTCAAAACACGTTGTTTGAAAAATATAGCAAAAAGAACATTCTTCTCCTGAAAAGAACTCCTGAAAGATCCTTTTGACCACTTCCGTCTCTCACATTAACAGGCTCAAAAACTTGTAGTAATACTCCTACATCATACCCTAATAGACAACTTCGGTTTTAACGTTTTAAAAATGGCGATTTTGGTGTAAATAACAAAGAATAGTTTGAAGAGTCAACCGAGTTCTAAGACAAATTATCTCAAAAAAACCCGGGCGTTATTTCCAGTGGTTTACGCTCGATGGTGAAGATATAAAGGGGTGGGGGATGGCTACTACACGAATTTTCGGCCGAATCATTAATATATCTATTTTGGAGATTTATTTCAATAAATATTATTAAAAATACTGATCATTAACGATTATAACCGAGCTGCACACTAGTTCTAATAAATAAATTAATAAATAATGTCCTTTATGTCTTATATATATTTGCCATACTTCCTGCTCTAATGCATTTAGATTTGAACAAGATTTATTTTTACTGCTGTATTACTTATATTAATTACAAAAACTATTTTAAAAACCTCTGAACTCAAAAAAAAAACGAAAAAGAAGACTACATAGAAAAAAAACATCATCGACCGTTACAAGCTTTTAATAAGTCTACTAGGTTGGGTCATTCTATTTTCTCGTAATTCAGTTTTTCCAAGATTTATATATATCCGTACTACAATATGTTGTCTAATGAGTAATCTAGGAAATACTACGGATCTATTTTTACAGTTCTAACTCGCAGGTTTATTCTCAGTTTGTTGGTTATAAGTTTTTCTTTGGTATTGTCTTGTTTAAGCTTTAAATCTTTCTATTTATTTTGAGCATAGTATTGATGTTACACGGTATTTTCTCGTTCTCGGAATCGGAAATAGACAAAGGGGTCTTGAACTTGAACTTTAACAAACACCTAATTGTTTCTGTGGGTGTTTTTTTGTGTAAACGTAAGTATTTTTAACATCTATATACCATTTACATGTATCAATTTCAGACCACGTTAGTTTTCTATAAATGAGGACTGACAAATTTTTAATATTCCAAAATTAGGCACAATAAGTCAATTTAGTTCAACAAAAATATATCACAATAGATATCAGATATGAAAGATGTCAAAGAGATCACGATATTTTAATATAAAATAGATATGTATTAAAATATATAACAAATATATGTTTATAATCAATATAACCGAATATGATTGTTTTAGGTGTATGCAACCCGCAATGTAGCCTCATAATCTCATTAATATAATCGCTATTACCTATCAAAATTCAAATACACTTATTGATTTTATTAAAACAACATTCCAAACATAATAGATTTTTTATTAGAATAATAATGAAATTTCTGGTATTTTTTCTTTATAGGATACCTTAATGTATATATAACAGTTAATATCCTATAACCATTATTTTTAATATCGTTCAACACAGCGATATAAAAGCTTCATCTTGCTAGATGATTTCATAACATTTTTACTTTCAGTTAAAAGTCAAGTCGTTCCGAGTTAATTCGAACGCTTTTAATTGTAGTTTTTTAAGTCCCATATACTTTTTATTCAACTTAATTATGATCGTGCCGTTTCGAGTTAATACAAAACGTCGGCTTTTAATGCCCGTACTGCATTGTGGCCATTATTTTTCTTCAAAACCTTCGACAATGTCGAGAAGTTAGTACACCGAAATAGTATTCAAGCAACTACGGTTATTTCGGGAAAACATAGAAATTATCCGCGTTACAATGCACCTGTACGGCGGCATGCAGGCATCCCGATTCCCGAAACGATGCGCGTCCGACGTTGTCAGATCTACGGTAATTTCAGTAGATCTAACTTAATTTTATTATCTTCGAAACTTTAAGACAATATTAAACATAACATAAATAATAAATTAATTACAGTATTTACCGAAGAAATAACTAAGTTTTATTCAATTTCGGTTTTACTTATACATCTCTGGTAATGCTTGTTTGATTAAGCCATGTTTTCTATCTTTCGACCTGGCTTGCTTCGTTCCTTTGGTCAACTTAAGGAACCATTTGTAAATTTCTGGTATTTCCTATATTTTTAATACTTTTTCGATCTAATATAGATTCGCACTGCTCTTAATTCGTATTGAACTAAAACTATGAATAATGATATAAAATTTAAAAACAGTAATCTATGTATTTCATACGACTTTCTTGTAGAAAAACTGATTAAAGAAAACTAGTCTGTTGTTATAGAAGGATAATATCTACAGTCTTATCCCAAATTTTGATTCCTTATTTATGCAAAAAGTGGCACTAAGACAGCACAAATTATAACAATATTTCCAAATTCAGTTTTGTTAATTTGGTCATCTTATGGAACATCTTGTAAATGTTTGGTGTTTTCTACTTATTCCCTGTTTATATCTAAAATACGCAAAATCTGACAATACCGTTTGAACCCGGCGATGTTTGTTTTTGTCGCGAATCCTAGAAAATCCGCACTCGCTCTCGGTCACGTTTAATTTTAACGTATGTTATCTGTTTGTCTTTTTTTTTTCGCAGCGAGTCCTTAGACCGACGACGCACCAGCATCGCAGCGGCGGCGGCAGACTCATTGGCGACACCGATACCGACCGCCGCTTTCGAGAAACGGGGCAGCGTGTGCCTGAACAAATGCCTGAGGGAGGTGGGGGCCCAGCTGGACGCATCCGTAACATCTGCCACGTCTCCTATAAATGTGACGACGAACCCGTTGGAGAACTCAGTACATTTCAGTCGGAAAACGCCTCAGGCTACAATCGTGGTTAGTATTGCGGTATATGCGATCCGTTTCCGCTCTGTTCTCGGCTACCGAACCAATGACGCTCAGCTACTGTAAACTCAAACACGCGCTCACGCGACGCAAATCAAAAAAGTCCTCTTCGTCGCAGGTGCAGCAGGCGTCCGTGTCTCTGGATCACGCCAACGTGACCTCGACGATCTTGTTGAAGAACGGCAGTGACTTCGTGGGTAACGTTCACGCGACGGCCGACTCGAACGTCAGCAAACTGGCGGCGCTCAAGAGCCAGAAGGAGGAGAATATGAAGCAGCTCCTGGACGTGGCCAGTAATCTGACCCTGGAGGAGATTCATGATTTTGAAATGAGGTAAACAATCAATTAGTTGTTCAGCACTTCAGATCTCACAGGATAACAGTAGTTCTTGATTAAATTCGGTTGTTATTCATGTTATGTCTTTCATGAATACTAATTTCACATCCTACGCAATGATCCGGTATGGTTCTGACATTTCTGGACCAAAAATCTGACACTAGTGATCTCGCAATATGCAAGCAAGTGATATTCAAATGAATTAAATAATCATTTGATTCAATTTTTATATCATATTTATTTTTGATCATGTTAACACCTTTTCATCAATCTTCTTTTCTTGTCCAGCTTTTCACAAATTTATTTCAAGCACTTACACATTAAATAGTATGTATTTCGGGACACTTGGTGTGATTTATTATTCCTTAAATTACTGTCTATTTCTTAATTCCTCTCTAGCTCTCTTTCTCTTTCTTTCTTCTTTTAAAAAAAGCTCAGGTCTATTATTTCACAGCAAGTTTGTGGCTTTCATTAATTCAAATTTCACACCATTTGAATTTGAAATGAAATAAATAATCAATTGACTGTTCAATGTCTCAGTTCTTACCAGGTAACTGCAGCGTTAATTAAATTTTTTTCTTATACCATAAATAAGTACTTATTTTTTATTCAAACGTTAAATCAGTCAAACTTCTTCAAACCATCCGAACCAATCTTCTTTTTTATCCATCTTTTCACAATTTTATTTCAAACAGTATTAAACAGTGAGTATCTAAGGACATTGGGTTTGATGTTATTCTTTTACAAAAATTTTAAGGGATATTCAGTTCTCCATTATCTTTTTTACTAATTATTACTTCAAAGTCTGGCCAAAAAAAGCTTCTTTCAGTTTAGCTTTTGATATATGGGGGCGTCTTCTACATATATATTTATGAAATAATCACCAACCTGGAGCAACAGAGCTTTTACGATTTTTTTCATTAAGGCAACATTAAGGTGAAAAATTATATCAAGAGGAACAACTCACACCACAATTACAGAGATATAAACATTCTATATCGCCAGAACTAATTCGAATATTCTGAAACCTCCCTCATATCCTAACAATATTCAGCCGTAAACTCTGACTAAATACACCAATTTTAATACATTATCTTTTATGGCAAAACAAGCAAAAAAAACGCAATAAAATTAAATTTATTCATCATGAAAAATAATGGATAAAATTCATGAGAATATAAACCATCATCTCCATCGCATGCCACAAAAAAAACCTGATTGATAACTCCCCGTTTAACAACTTTCTCACGAACCCAATATAAAACATTCAGTTCCCCAGTTGTTAAATTTTACGGTTTATCTTATGACGACCGGAAAAAAGAAAAGTTTTTAATTATATCGAACGGTTTCCACGAGAAGAATCATTCGAAAATTTCATCTCGTCTATAAATAATGAAGTTGATTTAGCCAGGTCCTTCGATGAAGATTTTGAATTAATTTGCAGCTCAATTAGTATTATATTTGCAACTTTTTTATGGAATTTTATTTTCAGATATGGAAGTCCTCACCATAACAGATCGCAGTCGGTCAAAACTCCGGGTAGATCATCAGGAAGACCAAATTATTTGTGTTTGCCACAACAGAGATCTCGTGTGGCTTCGATGCCCAACACTGGCGTCGAAGAAGAATACTATCGTCTGAGGCACTTCTCCATTACTGGAAAGGGTGTGGTTAACAGGGGTGATAGTCTGAAAAGTCGGAGGTCCAGGTCAAATAACTCAGTAGCATCCAGCAATTCTAGGTAAGTTTTTATTGAGAAATCAATTGTTTAACTCGTAGCTAATCAAAGAGTACTCACATAACAAAACAGTGTCATCATAGTATAATACAAAATAAAACACAAAAAGGCGCAGTGATGGAAAACTATAAAAACTACTATAAAATAATCAATTTTTATACTTAGAGCTAATAATGTAAATGGAAATATTTAAAATGGTATTATATAAATAACAAACAAATATCTAATGAAATCATAAAAGAAATAATTCCAAGAACTATTGAATTAGACGCCGTGCATTAGACTATAAAATTGAGGAACCGCCGATTCTATTGATTCGCGAACCTGATTTAACACACAACTGGATACTTTTGTATGGGGGCAAAAGATATGACTGTATCGACGGATGAGGCCGTTTCAGCCTGGAAAAAGGGGGGGAGCTTAGCGGTGACGCGGTGCATGTCGACCAGCTCGCGAACAAGTGTTTTTTAGAAGAGCTGAGTTGTTGTTTGTGGAATGATTGAGATATGAAGTACTTGATTTCTGGAGTGTCAGTTTCCCTATGAATTTGATTATTTCTGACAAATCATGGAGCGTTTTATATTCTCCTGAGGAGCTTATTTTGAAAACTTGAAGCCGTTTGACCTGGTTGGGTGTAACAAACTTGAAGTAGATACTAGATCCATAGAGAAGTACGGACCGAATTAAAATCTTTTAAAATAAGCATTTGATGGAGATGGGAAGTCTGCTGGAAGGGCAGATCAAAGAAAATAGTAGATTTGCTATCTCCGAACCTTTTTGGATTGCTTTCTGGATTTGGCAATGCCAACCGAAACGCCGGTCGAAATGAAGACCTAGGTACGTGACGTTATCCAGCCATGGAATTATTGTGGTCTCCAGAATTTGAACCACTTGACCGCATGATCGAGCTGCTTCTGTAAACGTTCATGAATTGTAACTTCGAACCTGGCCGCCGTGAAGAAAGCAGTGTCATCAGCGAAAAACGCGACGTCAATGTGCTCTTTTCTCGACAGATCTGAAATAAAGAGGTTAAATAAGGCTGGGCCCAGAGGGGAACCTTGAGGTACGCCAGCATCGATTTGTTTACGACGGGAAAGTGGTCTCTGATCTTGACCTGGAAAGATCTGTCCGAGAAATAGGACTTGATGAGAACGGTTAGGTCTTCTGGGAGGCCTAACCGCACGCACTTTGCAATCAATCCGTCATGCCAGACCTTATCGAAGGCTTTGGTTAGATCCAGAAGAATTGCTCCAAGCTTTCTACGTTGGTCAAGAGCGTGATGGATGTGTGCGGCCAGACGTGTAGCCTGATGGATGGATGAGTGGTGAGCGTGAAAACCGAATTGTTCATCTGGAATGATGTATGGTTGCTAAATCACTGCAACGTGGAAGCAATGCCTATTAATGCAAGTACAACAGAACAGTAGTAACAAAATAATTTGTAAATTAAGTATATTTAATATAAGATGTAATTAATTTAAAATATATTCATTTCACGACATCGCTGCTCAACTAAGCATCGACCATAGAACAGTTTTATACCTTTTACGAAGACTGGATACCAAAAGAATCGAAATAACTTATTCCCCAACCCATTAAATCAATCAATTAACCACCACCACCACCAGTATATTACACGTCTAAAAACCCTTCGTGTACGTTTACGGTCACACCGACTATATGTCGGGATTTATGAGGTCTCGACGTCACCCTTTTCGCTGCAGGAAAAAGATAGAACACGCGAACAAGAAGAAAGGGACCTGCAGAAATTGGATTTCTGTGTCAAGGTTGGTGTCGGACGTTCGAACGTCTGAAAGCAATGCTAATTCTCGCGGACCATATCGCGAACCATCGATGCGCCGTTTCGAAGGGGGTGAGGTGAATGCTAATGGCCGCTGGAAATTTATATGTAAAAAGGACGGGGCATTAAGTCCATTAGATCCTTTTCCCTCAGGGGTTATTTCCTTTTTTCCTGGCTGTTTCGATCTTTGATTGAAATTTATTATATCATCGTGAAAATGTAGCGGCCCTATAAATTAGTTTTAAAGGATTTTTTTCATTTGAAGCTTTACTGTGAAAAATGAAGAATATATATATTTTTTAATATATTTTAAAGTCTTCTTTTACCAACTAAGGGTTTATCTGGACTGGTCCACGGAACCACGGTCCTCAACACTAAGCCTATCGACTGGCGAGTGACCAACATTAGAAATCATCTCCGAAGACACCCGGTCTTACCCAGCCTGGTTACTGGCGTGACTGGGATTATTTTCCTTGTTGGATTTTACATACCCACCTAGGACAATCACAAATTTTAAACAATCAGAAACATAAATTTACGACCATTCCCCAGCAGGATTTGAACCCGCGGCTATCGAAACAGTAAGAGGGCCGTCCTATGGCCTTTACCACTGCGCAACCAGGCCGGCTAATGAAGCATATTGTTCACCGATAGCCGCTACTTTTTCCTATCTTTCGGGCAATTTACGGACTCCATCTTGAACGAACTATATGTCCTTTTAGGCTATACATGAATCGAACTCAGGTACAGACATTAACTCGAAAAATAAAGGAATAATGATCAGGAACACAATGCTTAATAAATGTCTATGTAAATATTAATAATATAGGCAAAAATGATATATCAGCTACTCAGTTAGCTTATACATCAGGTCAAGTGTATCCAAAAGCAGGAAGGTCTGTGGAATACGGTAGATGGGTCAGCATTTTCCAGTTCAATGGATCCAAATATGTTTTTAAGTCCCCGTGGTACTTGGATGGTATAAAAAGCACTCAACATGAGCTATAAAAATAAAATAAGACCTACTGAATCACTATTGGTACCTATAGAGAAAAAACCATTTAATTGACGAAGACGACTCATATATCGGATCAAGTGTATCCAAAAGCAGAAATATCTGTGGAATACGGTAGATGGATATAAAAATATGTTTTCACCAGCTTTACAAGATTTGGTCGAATATTTTTGTGTTTTTGTTTGTATTCTGACCGTTTTTTACGCTCTGCTCGGCTCGAACTCATTAATTGTAGCAACCCCCTTTGATAGTTTTATCGAGTAATACCTTCATATACTCGTCATCGCAGATGCTTTTAGTCTTCGACTTCAAAAACACCACTTTTAAAACGCTGAAACTGGTATTCACTTATTGAAATTTATAGAGAATGGTTTTCACACGCTTCGCACAACATTCGATGGCCTTCAATCGTATTTCTCATCAAATTGAAGCAAAAATCACCTCCCGCAAATGCAACTAACTCGGTAGAAATTCAGACATTTTAAACCCACTGAAAACATTTTTTGTTCACACTTCGACGAAATGACACATACTGAGAAGTGAAAGTTGATTACAAATATACCCGATTTGATTTAATTCACAATAACACCATCTGTTGTAACTCCTTTAAATTTAATATTTATATCGGGATATGTGGATCTCACAAGAAGTACCGCCGACTAAGCCTTAATCAGTTACTAGCCAAGCATTGTAATATATAAAAATTGTCATAAGAATGTAAAATATGGCAAGGAATAGTCATATGTCAAACCTTAAAGATGCATGTTGAAATGTAACAAAGGGTAGACATATTAAAAGATACAAGTATATATTTATTTTCTTCTCGCAAATTACAAAATAACTACAATACAAACTATATAAAAGAAAATTGATATCAAATGTTCAAATTTCGTCCTTTTTTTCTGTCCTTACTTAGTATTCTTGCTTTGGCTGGGGTTTTTCCTCTATTCTGCAATATTTTCCTAAGTGTTCCAATCAACTAAGTTACCTTCTTTGTATGTATTCTTCCACTGATTCATTCATTGAGACATTTTCTTATTTCTTTATTTTTCATACTGTCCATCTTTGTTAGATCCTACAGACTTTTCTGAGATATTTTATTTCTACTGATTGTATTTTTCTTTTACTTTTATCCCTCCTCGGCAATATCCGCGTCTCTCAACGTTATATTTGGATCGGTCTGTATATTGCTTTATACGCTTCTCTTTTCGTTTAACTTCATATCTATTTTTTGTTAATGAATTTAATTTTTATGGTATCACTTCATTTTTAATTTACATCATTATATTTTATAGGATTTTATAACAAACATCATTTCCTGGAAAATAAAAATCTCCATATACATTTCGGAAACTTAGAGGCATCACTTCCAATTCCATTGAGGTTTTAATAGCCCAAGAATCACTCAATCGATCTCAATTTTAGTCACATGACAATGTCAGAGTATCAGGACAAATACATACTCCAACAACCACTAGAGACAAGTTTTCCCACAATCTAAGTTACAAAAATGATTATTGGAAATTGTTTCCGATGCCATTCCATTTGTAGTTGTCACAAACAAAACTACATCGTTGTTTGCAACTCAAAAACACTACCTTATGACAATCTCGAAATATAAAAGATAACCCTCTTATACATAAAGAACGCGGTATATAGTATCCATCCCGTTTTAGAACCTGTGCATCATCACAGTTACATTTAAAAGGTTAGCAACGATTCCGTTTGATGTGGCTGCGTGGGCCAGAAAAAGAGCTTTAAAAGGTCCCCCAACGTCGCGGGAGGCCGGGGTTTACATCCGGTGCCGCCCTCCCTCTCTGTCCTCCCCTCTTATCCCCCTTTTCCCGACGGTCCTCGAGCCACTTAGCCGTAATGGCACGAGGAGAGATGACAAATGGTTTAAACCGCGAAATTTAAAGGTTTTGTATCCGATGGTGACTTGTACCTTATCGCGGGGGACCGTCTGCTAATTGAATGCAGTCATTTGTCAACACGCCAATTATATATATATATATATATATATATATATATATATATATATATATATATTTCAAGATGTGAATAATCATAATTTATCATAATTAACAAACTTAAAGACACTCCTTGAATAAACTCTTTTGCATCCACAACATAATGTATTCGGATACATGGCATTTCCTTTAAAGTTCATATATCCAGTTTAAAACACTCCTAAAACTTCTTTCGTTTTCATACATCAATTGTCCCATGACAATCAATCATTATCAGTAAGTAATAAGCTTTATTTATGGATATGATTCGAAGTTTTTCCTCTCGGCTTACTTAAATTTAACCATCTAATGCCGAGCTATATTTCGGTAAAAGACCGACATAAATTTACCGACGTCCAATATTAATCTTCCTAACCGAAATATTTATAGTCTTCATTCTTTCAAACTTCCATATACCGTTAAAAATTTATATATTTATATACAAGCACGTACCAAAGAATATTACACAAGATGTAAATCATCGTCCTTTTGGATAATCTCCCTCTGTATCTCTATTCCTTTCTGTTTTTGCTTTTTCTTACTGTGCATACATATATGGATCATTTAAGGATCATTTAATAAGAATGTGAAATCTAGTCAACCATGAAACAAGCATATGTTTATGTTATTGTATATGCTCATGTTATCATTAGATGTCAATTGAGGATGAATCGCGTTTCCCCCCTTTTCTATCGTATGTAAACATCTGAAACGGTTAATTCATCTATCGTGATGCTATCTGAAGGCTCTTTGAGAGCTTGAGCTGAGTTCTTTTCGTCCACTGAGTCTTACAATTCAGTTTTCGAACTTAGTTGGTTTGCCAGACCATCACGGGCGTCATAAAGACTATTTTTAAAGCATTAAAACCCAAACCAATAATTGGGATATGACGGAGCGGCATGGCCATATGTTTCTAAAAGTATCTGATCTCTCTGACGAGGCCTGTCAGTTAATTTTTTTTAATTAACGGAAAATAGTACTGAATGTCGAAAATACAATTTGGAATGTTCGATGATTAGCGTCTATATACACTGAATAACTCAATAATTTGGAAAACCGTTATTTTATCTGGATAAAAGTGAAAACCATCCAATTTACGAGTTGGATTATGTTGTTTAACAGTTGTATATTTATACTTCGCATTTAAAATGAGATTAGCACTCAGTTGTGTACACAAAAGTGGTTAATCCTTTTGTAACCACTCTTAAATCCTCTATATGTATAAACAGTTGTATGTATGTTTATATTTCAATTTATTAAGTATCATTGACAAACAATAACAAACAATGAAAAGTAAAGTCAATTAGTTCGTACTTTTCAAGCATAACATCTCCCATACACACCACTTTTGATAATTTGTGATTTCTGGTAATTTTTACACTCCTGTCTTATATGATACTATCGAAAATCATATTTTTATAAGAGTCTTCTTCTTATATGTATAATTCTGAAAAAAATATGCGTGTGATAGTTTTCTACTATCACCTATTAGTTGGATGGAAGGTGTGGCATCCAGGCATCATATTGAAAATACATTATAATTTTGAAACAATGTTCCGGCGCTATTTATAGAATTTCTCAATAAGTTTCCAGTATAATTTTCATATAAATTAAAGTAATTTAAGTAATTTAATAGTTTTTTTGTTATATTTTCTTTCACATGTAATAACTTATTATTATTTTTTATATTGATGGTATTAATCTAAGTATTATATATTCAGTCTAATAAAACAACCAATGTACGTCATCAAAATTTATGACGTCAGTACGTGGCAATGTTGCCGCATCAAACCTTTTAAACGAACGAAATTCGAAATCACGTGTTAAATAATTTTGAGACGTTTAACAAAAGTTATATAGTTATATAGTCCGCCACATCAGACAGCATTCTACCTCTTTTTAAGTAAGGTAAATTGAGAAGGAAAAATCCACTCTTTAGTTGTTTAAAACGAATTTTACATTATTACAAATCAAATTTGACAGTATATTCGACGTAATCTACGATGCGTAGCGGCTGTTTTAGTGGAAGTTTTAAAAATATCTGTTAACATTAATATTGCATTATTCTAAAAGCTAATTTGAGTAAACGCTTCTTCTTTGCCGCATAATTTTATCCCAATTGAGTGAACGAACGAACGAATTTAGTACGATTAATTTTATTTCTGAAATATACATAGAATTTACAAGAGCTGACAACGTGACAAGATATATTTGTATTATATTACAAAAATATTATAAAAAATGAGCTAAATGAAAGTGAAGCCATCAATTACGACAATGACACAATCTCGTAAAGATACACAGTTGACATTAATAAAACAGGATTCCTCTGCGGATGCAGAAGTGTAAAGGGTCCCCCGAAGACGCCAGCGGCGAACTTTCCGCCGACAAAGCAGCAATTAGAGAGTTTTAGCAAACCCCGGCAATTGAGTTAATTTTCGGAAGGGGGAGAAATATTCCCACTAAAAATTGGCATTAAATATATAAATAACAGAAGCTGGAGACGGCAAGGGGTCATTTTTAATTTATGTTATCGTCCTGTGCTAAAGTTTGGTGAATTTAGATCTAATTTTACGTAATTTTGAAAGCATATGTCCAGTACTTAAACCAATAATTTTTTTCTAATTACTAACGAAACTTGTTATTACGAATATCTAGAGACATATTAGCTGACCTTTAAAAGTAATGATATTTTCATTTTTTCAGCCCCAATATTGCTTATATATTGAAGATTCAAACACTTTCAAATGAACACCTCAAATACTTTTACACTTTTCCATTTATCATATATTCTCAGAAAATAATCTCAATTCTTGCTCATTTTCAGACTTTCTCTTATAACTTTGGGTTAAAAGAAGGCAACCATTATTAGCAGCTGCTACTGTTGTTATATGCATGTGACTTATTTCAAAAATACAGGCAAAATATGATTTTCATAAAAAAATTCGGAGGTAATAGGTACAAATATCTGAAAGACTATTAACTAAACCGCGAAAATTATCAAATTCTTATATTCCTGGTCATAATATTGGTGGTACGTCGAAGTTTCAGCAAATCTAAGATCTGAAATATTTTCACATTATCTCGATATATACACTTAGGAAAAATTGCGTTTTTAACCATTTCGAAACTTTTTATATAATTTTGGTTTAAATGAAGACAAGCTAACGAAAATTGCAATATTTGTTCAAAATGTTACGAGGTAGTATTGTTTTTATATCCAAGTGACTTGTTTAAAAGATACAAGCAAAATATCATTTTCATAAAAAATCTTTCAATATTAATTTTTACGAATATCTGAAAAACTATTAACTGGACCATAAAAATAATTATATTTTTATTTTTTTGGCCTGAATAATGATTGTATATAAAAGTGTCAGGTAATTTTAAGATCTGAAATATTTTTACACTGTTTCCATATCGAGAAATCGCAATTTTTTGGCCATTTTCATTTGTTGGTATAAAATTTTATGCTTTATTTAGTGGTACTATTGTTTTTATGCCCAAGTGACTAATTTAGAAAATGCAAGCAAAATATGATTTTCATTAAAAATATCAATGTTGATTTTCCCGATGTTATTCTTCTTGTGCAGCATGTCCAAAGTCAACTGACCAAATAAAAGAACGCCGCCGAACTTTATTAATATCCAAACCCAAATATTATTCTAGCCTCTCGCAAAAACTTTGTTCTCTTCCCCAGTACCGGAGGGTCGACTCGATCCCGTCAATAGAGTGCGTCTTCGGCGTAAACCGACCTTCTTATTTTCAACAAGTCATCCGAGGCCGGAGGTTCGGAAACTTTCTATCGGATTTTCGTAGGCGACTGTCGCGCACGGCGCTTGTTTGCGAAAGGTCTCCGGTTATTTTGCGTCGGTAATAGGGCCATCAAGTTGGGGATGGTCCTTTCAAAGGTCCCAGATTTCCAAAATCCACTCGACGTTTTAGCGTGAATAGAGAGCGGCACAAAACGACCATTCAAAACTAGTTGACCTTGGTAATTACGTCTATACAAGACGTGAAACAAGTAGAGTAGAAAAACAAATACTGTTGAATTTTAACGATAACATATCAGGTGGCCATTTACCCGTACCTCAACACTTGTAGAAACTTTTTGATTAATTATAAAAATGGAATTCAATCAATTTGCTTGCTAAATATAGTATAAATCTTCAAATTCGTTCTTTCAATTTTTTCTTATATTTCTGGTTGGAGTTGCAACTAATTCTAAGATCTGAAATATTTTTGCAATTTTTCCATATATTGCAAGTCAGGAAAAATCGCAATTTTTGGCCAATTTCAAACTTTTTCTTATACTATTTTTTACATTTATACTATTTTATTTTTAAATATTATTACAGTACCTCAAAAACTATAAAATGAATCTTAAAAATAATGATATTTTTCTTTTTACAATATTGGGCACAATATTGGTGGTATATAAAAGTTGCAAATAATTCTATGATCCGAAATATTTTTCCAGTTTTTCCATATATATATATATATATATATATATATATATATATATATATATATATATATAGAAAACACTTAACAGACTTAGTCTGAGCACTGGAATGAGAGGGGAGAAAAGTAAAACATTATTAAGGGACATTGTGAACTATTTGAATGACTCTGGTACATTGATATATTGCTTAAAATGATATTATTTTAAATCAAAATAGATGGATCTAAAAGCAGACCCTGACTTTTACAAAACAATATTTATCTTAACTAGAAAGGAAGAAAAAGCAAGAAAAGCCTTGTAATGAGTTAAAATACGGTCTCTCGGGCATCACTGGAGATGCTGCTCATTTAAAACCGTACTAGTCAGCTGCATTTCTCCATTTTCCGAGACCCAAAAAACCTTTCGTCTTTAACGAACGCAAATTTTTGTTTAAATATTTATGAGGCCCACGTCGGTTTTGTTTAAATATGGAAAGATGGGGAATATATTACAGTCTTTTTGCGTTCGCACCACCTCTGACTATGACATTTTTATAGATATTGATAAGGATGTCGTCGTGTATAATTCTGAATTAACGCAGTCGTTGAACTTCGATGTTATTTGCATAATCGAGCGAAGATGGGACACAACCAATATTGTATTGGAGCATGTACTTGATTACTAGACTAGCAATATGAAGAATATAGGGAAGGAATGGTTGGATTTTATATTTTCACGACGTTAGCGAATATAATAATGTCCCTGTTACTGTTTCTGCAGTCACAATAATAGCAGCGTCCTGCATTATATATGTTTAGTTCTGTTTGCATTTAAAGCTGCGTCTAGTTTATATCACGATATATATTCTCGTAGATCTTTCGCGATTGCCACTTTTGATGAAATATTAAGGGGCTATAATACTACAACGATTGCTAAAAGTAAACTGTTATTATAAATCAAAGTTTTCTCTCAAAATCTTGACTTTTATGACTAGTATCCATCCAGCATTCAACCAAGGTTTTGTACGCACCATTCTCCCAGTTCCTCCTAGACATACTTAACCTTGGAATTACTGAGTATCTGAGACGTGTTCCCTATGTGATTATTGAATATAACTGTGATATTGTGTTCTCTTTAATACAGTTCTTTAAGTTTCGTAAATCTTATTGCTTATTTGTATGGTTTTAGTTGCCTAGATGAACGATATCCTAGTTAACCAAAGTTCCGGCTAGCAACTGAAACTTGGGGTTGGTCTATCAATAACTTTACATAATTTCATTTTTGTTTTGCTTGATATTTATTTTCCTAAAATAAAGAAAAGTTTTTCTTAATTTTGGTAAATTTTGTTTTCAACTAGAAATGCTCCAGGGAAAGCAATTAACTTACTATTAAATAACAAAGAAGGGAGACATAATTATTCGGCTTTATGCAAAAAAGATATAGTTACGCCTAGAGACACTGTTTTTGATCATGTTATTTAAATGTAAATCCAATAATGCAAACTAGGTCTTTTATAATCTTTTGCATTCTGTATATTTTCTGGTGTACATTAATTTTATTATTCTATTTCGTTGCTTTTAAAGTATTGTTTTTTTCATAAAATCTAAAATATGCTAAACATTCTTATTTTTTCCTATCTTTTAAAAATAAATTATTCCATCCAAACAAAAAGCCAATATTCGGACAGGACAACGTCTGTAGAGTCCTCTAGTAATCTCATATAAAATGGCTTCACTGCTTTATTACCTTCAAACAATAACAAACACAATTTATTATAACGCAACCTCGAATTTTAAATTGAATATTACAATAAAAAAGTATAATACCACAATAAAATCAATCAAATCTGGATAAACTTTTAAAAGAAGTCTTATTTCCAGAGCTCACATAACTAGATCTGTCTGGATGTTGAATGACATCCTCCTTTAAAAGAAAAACCTTCGCGCAATTCGCCATATATCAAAGTGGATTTGCGTTGCTTGCTGAGTGTTGGACAATAATAAATAAATATAGCTGAACGGCGTTTGTGTTTGCGGTAACAGGATAGATAACGACAGCATATTTGCTGACATTCAAGAAGATAAACCTGGACCGAGTTTTCCAGTTATAATAACGGAGTGTGATCGATAATCGGCCATATGTAGTTCAGTCCGGTTTGGATTTAATATAGTTACGGCTTTTGTTTGCCGAACTCACGTTGGTCGAGCAGACCTGCCATTGTCCCCTGTGAAAGGTAAGAGTATTATTTTCTCGAAAAACAATCCACAGTTGCTCTAACAATGTTTCATACATTTAGCGATAATTCAGACATGTTTTCTGGGGCAGCTCTATGGAATTAACACGATTAATATGCAAACTGTTGCGACATCTATTTGTTAACAATAGAACTAAACATTTGATGATATTTTAACATCACTTTTCATAAGAAAATATGCTATATTTTATTATTACAGTAGAGGGTGGGACTCAGTCACTAATACTAGAGGAAGAACACATTTGAATCTATTGTTTAAATAAATAACCGCTAAGTACTACCACTAAAATCCTGAGATAGTCAACAGGTAAATCTGTTAAAAAAAACTCACTAAATAATTGAAATAGTTTATCTGTCTAAACTGTCTAGTCAAACTGTCCTCTTCTCTTGATAATTATTTTTGCTGTTTGGGCAAGGGTATTAATAAAAAAAACTACTACAAAAAAAGAGGCGACTTATTAAACAGCGATATTTTTTTCATATACATTTTGAAGTCTCCTTTTACCAACTATGGGTTTATCTGGACTGGACCTACAGTTTAACGTGGGCTCCGAACCACGGTCCTCAGCATTAAGCCTACCGACTGGCGAGTGACCAACTTGAGAAATCATCACAGAAGACACGCGGTCTTACCCAGCCTGGTTACTGGCGTGACTGGGATCATTTTCCTTGTCGGATTTTACTCTTTTGTCTATAATTCAAAAATTTTAAACAATCGCAAACATAAATTTACGACCATGCCCCAGCAGGATTCGAACCCGTAGCTATCGCAACAGTAGGAGGACTGTCCCATCGCCTTTACCACTGCGCCACCGAGCCGGCTAAACAGCGATACTGAGATTTCTTTTCTATCAGAAAATAGACCAACCAAATATACATAATATAGATTCTGTTCAATACAGCAGTGAACTTACGTCATCAACTTGTGCCTGCCGAAAGTTTTAAATTCGTTTTACAGTCAGACGATATTTTGCTTCTCATTTTATTCTATTTGAAAAGAACGAGCCTACCAAAGGAGTCCGTTTGTCAACAAAATTCTTCAAAATGTTATAATTGCGGGTATTATACCATTTTGATATCAATATTGTTTTGTTATTTTCATTTTCATTTCATTCATATTTTCAATACCTCCGTTAAAAACCTGTATATTAGTCTAACTAATTTAGGAAATAAAAAAGGTATATTAGTAAAATTTAACAACATAATAAATCAGTTGATACAAATTTTATTTTAATGAGTTAATTTGTTCAACTCTAGTTTCAATTAAAATAATGAAAATTGTTGCAACAGATTGAAAATCCAATGCTTCTAAGGTTGCCTATATAATATCAGTTGGTATTATTGAAAAACCTGCTAAATAAAAGATCGTTTACAGTACGCATTCACTCGGTTAAAAATAAAAATAAAGAAAACCAAAACAAATGCTATCAGTGCTCGAAATAATATCGGTATTAATTCCCGTTTAGACTAATTAACATCGATGACGTCATTCCCCGATAATTAGTCGTTATGCCTCGGATTCGTATTGGCAAAAATGCTAATTAGGTCGCGAATCGACAACTCGATTTTCGATCGAGCTGGCCACTTGCCCGAAAAACAAATCCGATTGGTTAACCGGGCGTGATGAGAATTTTTTTATCGAGTAGGCCCTGACTTCGTGTGTTGGGGTCGGTCGCGCGGAAACGGGACAATACCGTCGATTTTTCCGTAAACCGAACGGAAAAACCTCTATTTTATTTATAATTAAAACGAGAGGTTTACCTCGACGCCGCGGGCTTAAAGGCTTGCGGTGGTTTGGTTGCGTCACCGCTGTTGCTAAATGAAAAATAATACGAGCGGACGGCCTTTATTGACGTATTTTATGACAAAGTTGATGGATATTGCTTTAGTTTTGATTTAACGTTGGGAACAATGTACTAAAAACAGTTTATAGTAAAAAAAAATAGTCGAACACAACACATAGATAACAGAAGGCCACCAGAGAGCGCGACTGTAGCCAACTATGGTGCCATCTACATGTCAGGACAGCGATTTATCATGTGACGTGTTAGATAAGCTTTTTGTCGAAGATATATTTCCTTTAATAAAAATAACTAAGTTTTAATAAGTTCAGTCAGTTCTCACACAATTCCTGACAGGCTTCCGTCATTTCCTTCATTTCTGACCGAAAGATAAACGAACCAGGGCGAGAAGTAACTCAAGAAAGTGTTAATTAGTTCTCATTATCTGGTAAAACGTCAACGTGTTGTGTCTTATCGAATTAGAGCCGAAATTTTCGCTCCCTTGACAGTATTCCTCCAACAATCCAAGACAATACGTCTTTCCTCCCATCTCCCATCAACGACGTTTACACAGCTTCTTTACAATTACTAAACCCATACTACGGAACGTCGCGTTCGGTTTAAGTGCGGCAGCACACACACCTGAAGCCACTACAAAAGCCATTCACCTGCGAATCGCTATTCAGACTTCATCCCCCCGTCGTTTCGAATCGCCCCCTCCCCCACCCCGCGACCCCCGTCCTCGACCCCACGGCGTCGGTACGGGCCACCACTTCCGGCGTGGCGCCATAAAATTTGCCTTTCAAATGCCAGATCCTGCAGTCTTCTTTGTTTCCCACTGGTTGACAACGACTGCTTTATCAATTGGGTTTCGTCGGGCGGTCCCTTTATCTTTGTTGCGCGAAATCAACAAATGTGTTTAGAGAAACACGTTAAAAGGATCGATTTGTTAGGAAAGAGCGGTCGCGTGACTATCGTAAGAAGCAGAGTTGTACTAAATCTGCCACAGTTGACTGTTAGAATATTGGTTAAACTGACGCTGTAATAGAAATGATTACAATAGTCAACAATCACAAATATATTGCATGTATCCAATGAAATAAAATTAATGGCTTTATCTTCTATCTGTTATTATATAATAGTTCAATTGAAAAGTTCCCGGCCTACCATAGTAAAACGCATTTTTTTGGTAAAATAGGGTGATACACTGATTATAGCGACCCTCCAACTTTTCGATACCATTTTTGTAGTACGATTTGTCCTTTGCTTCAAAATAGGCCTCAGTTTCGGCGAAAATTTCTTTTCGGCGAGCACTCTTTTTTGATCTGAGAACAGAAAATAGTCGCTGGTGGCCACATCTGGAGAATACGGTGGATGAGGAAGCAATTCGAAGCCCAATTCATGGATTTTTGACACGGGTCATTGTCTTGGTGAAGTGGCACTTTGTTTTTCTTCAAATGCGGCCATTTTTCGGCGATTTCGTCCTTCAATAGTCGCTGTTGATGGTCCTTCCTTTTTTAACGTAGTCAATGAAAATTATTGCATGTGCATCCCAAAATACAGAGGTCATAACCTTCTCAGCCGATTGTAGCATTTTCCTACGCTTTGGAGCGGGTTCATCTAGTGCAGTCCACTCGGATGACTGTCGATTGGATTTCGGAGTGAAATGATACAGCCGTGTTTCATCTATTGTCACATAACGATGCAAAAACTCGGGTTTATTACACTTGATCATCTTCAAACACTACTCCGAATCATCAACTCGTCGTTGTTTTTGATCAAAACTGAATTCGCGCGGCACCCACTTTACACAGAGTTTTCTCATACCCAAATATTCGTGAATGATATGATGTACACATTCAATTGATATCTTTAGAGTGTCTTCTATTTCATTCAGTTTCAATTTACGGTCATTCAAAATCGTTTTGTGAATTTTTTTAATGTTTTCGTCGGTAACAACCTCTTTTGCGCATCCACTGCGTTCACCGTCTTCGGTGCTCATTTTGCCACGTCTAAACTTAGCAAACCAATCGTTGATGGTTGACTTTCCTGTTGTCAAACCTGTTTTCCTGTTTCTTGTTGTTTTTGAGCTGTCAAATTTATGTACACGCATCTTTTGAAGGTTAGGGCTAACTAAAAAACATATGGACTTAATTCTAGTAGCGCAAAGCACTATTAACATAATCGACAGAACATAGATAAAAAAATCATACAGAAAACAAAAAGGATTATAATAAAAACTGAACTCCATCTGGACTGATCCCCATCATTGATTTCAAATCAAACTATCCTACCCACACCTTGAACTATAAAACCGCAATATTTTTCCACGGCTCGGTATTCAAAGCAAGTTTCCCAAATGGTCCGGTTTCGACGCGTTCCGAATTCTGTTTTTCTACAAATATAATTCAAACCGAATAACATTCGCCGAGCTCTTTTCTCCGAACCAAATCAGTGCGAAATTTAAATGAGGTGCTTTAGAGCTCCATTCGTCCGGATTCTAAGAGGGGGCATTGTAGCAGCGGAATATCGGCGATATGTGCCTCGAGAAAAATAAATAAAGTTTACCTCTACTGGGCTCAGGGCGCCCCCTATATTCATCTGATGAATAGCTATTTAATTTAAGGTCGCCTTTCACAAAAGATCTGGAGAAGGGATGTAGAGAGGACACGGATTTCATATATCCGGCCACCGTCTAGGTATATTTTCTAGATTTGATCTTCTAGAAACTAATTGTCCATCTCAAATCGGTCATAGCAGACGAAAAAATATGTTAAATTTTGAGTAAACTATATTGCGATGTAATTATATTCATCTGTCAAGAGTACCGGTTATTACCATATTTTATCCATCTTTCAAACAATTTATGGATACTATCCCAAAAAACTGTTTGTCCTTTAAGCAAAACCATTCGTCAAGCCATTTTCTAACGTCTCCGAAATTAACGAAGTGCTCTGCAAGCGCGTATCACATCAATGTAAAAAACACGGGGCAAGGTCTGAAGAATACGGCGGGTGTGAAAATATGTGACGTTAAAGTGCTTTCAGTGCTTCCTTAACCGGTATTGCTTTAAGAGACGGTGCGGTATCGTGCTGTAAAATCACTTTACTGTGTCTTCAGGCCCATTTTGGACGATTTTCGATCAATGCAAGGTTGGAAATGATCATTTGCTCTCAGTATTTACTACTTCACCAGGTCTTAACAGTTCGTAATACACCAGGACACTCTGATCCCACTAAACACAGAGCATTGTCTTGCGAGCAAAACGATTTGGTCTTGAACTTTCGCCAGGTGATAAACATGATATTTTGCGATTAGGATATTCAAAATAAATACACTTTTCATCGCCCGTCACTAATAGATGCACAAAAGACTTCCAATCATATCTGTGAAGCAACATTTCACAGACGATTTTTCCATTTTCCTGTTATTCAATTGATGTGATACTCCATCTTTGGATTTTCCCCATTACTCTTAATCGCTCCTTGGATCACATTTAATGCTTGTACCAATTGTCTTTGGGTTGGATCTTCATCCAATAACTCTTGCACATTCGCATCTTCAACCACGCCTCACATATTTTTAAGGTTTGACCATGTTTACCATAAGATTCTACCAACAAACAATAACTTTCAGGTTTTTTTCTTTTGATTAATAAAAAAAGTAATCATTGTCATTCAAGAGGATAATACGTCTCATTCGGTTTATTCATTTGTTGTTGGTAGACACCTAGAGTAACAGTCTCACTGAGTGTTAACAGCTTCTAATACAAAGTGGGGCAAAAGTCCCGCTGCCATTTTGATTGCCATTAACTTTGCTCAAAGAAAAGATAAATAAGTTTGGTTTTCACAAAAAGTTTATCTGGTCTTTGAAATATTATATCAGCGAAATGGTAACTGCGATTCGCTATGCAACTTTCGGCTCTTTTTAAGTCTGTTTTCATGGCATCCTGCAACATCTGAGGCTGAATTTCGTCAATTTCGTGACGAATATTGTCTTTAAGATGTTGAATAGTTTGGGACTTATTCACATAAACCTTTGATTTTTAAAAAATCCATAAGACAAGGTATGGTGCTGTGAAATCCGGAGATCTGGCTGGCCATGCTAAATCGCCACTTTGTGAATTTATTCTTCGTGGAAAAACATCATTCACTAATTGAATTGTTGAACGAACTGTCTGTGCTGTGACCCTATTTTGCTGAAACCACATATACCTCTAGTTCTTGCTCTTCCATTTCAGGCACAAGGAAATGTATAATCATGTCTTGGTACCGTTCAGCAGTAACAATAACTGCAACACATTTTAAAAAAATATGGACCAATGATGTTTCCAGCATGAAAACCACACCATAAAGTTGTTTTTAGTGGATGTAATAATGTTTTATGAATTAATTGAGGATTCTGTGTTTCCCAAAACCGACTGTTCTGTTTATTGACGTAGCCACTGAGAAGAAAATGGGCTTCATCGCTCAATTTAGACAGCCTTAGGATTGTATTACTGTACTCAACTTGTTGATCGAGATCTCTCGGTAATCATTTTTGGACTAATTGAATTTTGTACAGGAACATTTTCAAATCAGTTTTCCACATCTCCGAATTGATGTTTCTGGAGACTATGTAACACTATCGCTGTAACCCTGTCGAAAATTCGCATCTAACCGATAAATTGTGGTTTTGCGAGTCTCACAATATTGTTGCTATTTCTGCTCGTTCTTGTGGCGTATTTTTATCCAGAATAAAATTTGGACATATATACAAGACAATGGTTAAAGCGAAACTGAGCGAAAATGGTAGCGTTACTTTTGTCCCACCCTATACTTTACCTATTGCTAATCCCACTATATACACATCAGTGCCATTTAGCTATCAATAATCCGCTTCGGTATTGATGAAATATTCACGAAAATGAATAACTTATAATCAAATTCATTAATTTTTAAAATACAATGCCAACAGGAATAATTAAAAACGAATAGTATAGTATTCGTTGTAAAATAAAATAGACAAACTTCGGAGAAGCATACAAACCGTATTTACGGGCACAACAAAGGTTTTTTTTTAATTTTCCTATATCGACGCACAAAGGGATCTCTTTATGATAGTAGGGTTTGTTTTTTTTCTCTGAAAACTCGCTCGTTCGAATATCAGACCTTTACGATCCTTTTTCCGACGGAAAATATATTTCACAATAAAAAATAAACGCAGCGGTATTAGACGGCAATATGAAATCATTAAATAGCGAAGAGTAAGATTGATTTTTATTGTGTAAAAAACCAAATACGGGTATATATTTGGACGGTGAAGTGGTGACTCTGACGGAAAAAGTAAACGACGCGGTTATTTGTGGATCTTTTTCTTTGAACCGCGGAGATATCCGCTTCATGTACCATAGAGATAAGGCTAATCTCGTTTAGCCGATGCTATATATCCTTCGGTAAGTTAGTGGGGGAGGAATTTAAGGCCCTAACTATATCATCATCACACCCTGTGAAATGTTATTTAGAAAAATGAACTACCATTTTGGTTAAACTTGGTAGATGATATAACGCTATGGTAAAAAATATATGGCCTGTGAGCTAATATATAAATTGTAGGAATGTTCGTTTTGTCGATCGGAATATGTGGCTGTCGACGCGATTGTTTATTGGAACAATCACTACTATTTTTATGGAAACAATTTGGATGAGAATAGAAAACACCGACTAAGTAAAAACTTGTTTATTCCATCTTAAATAATACATGTGTTCGACTTGGAATAAAATGGTACATGGAAATATTTTTCAATTCAAAATAAAATAAATCCAGTTACTGATTCATTTAACTAATTATCAGACTTGTACCGACCCTCGATATTCTTCTTCGTTATACCTCATTAACCTTATTAAACACATATATAGTCGTTCGGCGAAACCATTCTCCTAAATAGGAGGGAATAAAATTTCGAAATGGGGGAAACAAAAGGTCATGGTCTTGCCAACGACCTTCCCTTTTTGGCCCAATGAGCGCGAATTAAAAATCTCTTTTTGTGCCGGTATGTATTTTACGGCCTCCCTTGACATTTCTTCTGGGATTACCGCGGATGTAGGCCCTTTTATTGTCTGCAGGATTTATACTACAATCTGGGATTCTGTGGAGGAATAGAGAGGGACACTTTTACAGCTCGGCTTAAGCAGGATGGTAATAAAATAGGAACTGATTTATATTTTATTGTTAGAGTTAAATAAACGAATATTTATGCATTGTTACCTCAGTTGTAGGCGAATTTATCAATTACTATATCAAGAAATGATAAGATCTTTTATGGCCACCCATTTTGGGACTATTTGTTGTTTTTACTATTTTTCTCACAATTATTTCACAGTTTCTCATCATACAAACCTTTCCTGAACTTCCGTTTCGAGCTTTAGCGTTCCAGCCGTTCTCGAGCTTTAGCGAGAGTAACGAAGAGCAATTCATTTTAATACAATTTTGTTCACTTTCCACTCATTTATTGAGAAACCATGTTTCCACATATGAGTAGTGTTATTGATTATTTTAATAGGTGAATGTATCAGTTACCACATCAAAAAATGTTGAGCTATTTACTGATCAGTAATTTTTAGACCATTCATTTTTGTGGTTTTTAGTACTTTCCTCATAATTATTGCACATTTTCTCACCATGTAAACCTTTCCTGAACTTCCACAAATATCTGAAAATCAAAATTATCCAAATCGGTCCAGACCTTCTCGAGTTTTAGCGAGACTAACGAACAGCAATTCATTTTGATACAATTCTTTTCATTTTCCGCTCATTTATTAAGCAACCGTGTATATATATGTGAGATGTGATATTGATTATTTTAATAGGTGAATGTATAAATTATCATATCAAGAAATGTTGAGCTCTTTACTGATCACTAATTTTTGGACCATTCATTTTTGTTGTTTTTAGTACTTTCCTCATAATTATTGCACATTTTCTCATCATATAAACCTTTCCTGAACTTCCACAAATATCTCAAAATCAAAATTATCCAAATCGGTCCAGCCGTTCTCGAGCTTTAGCGAGAGTAACGAAGAGCAATTCATTTTAATACAATTTTGTTCACTTTCCACTCATTTATTGAGCAACCGTGTATATACATGTGAGAAGTGATATTGATTATTTTAATAGGTGAATGTATAAGTTACCATATCAAGAAATGTTGAGTTATTTCCTGATCACTAATTTTTAGACTATTCATTTTTGTGGTTTTTAGTACTTTCCTCATAATTATTGCACATTTTCTCATCATATAAACCTTTCCTGAACTTCCACAAATATCACAAAATAAAAATTATCCAAATCGGTCCAGCTGTTGTCGAGTTTTAGCGTCGGTCCAGCCGTTCTCGAGATTTAGCGAGACTAACGAAGAGCAATTCATTTTAATACAACTCCGTTCATTTTCCACTCATTTATTGAGCAACCGTGTATCTACATATGAGTAGTGATATTGATTATTTTAATAGGTGAATGTATCAGTTACCATATCAAGAAATGTTGAGCTCTTTACTGATCACTAATTTTTGGACCATTCATTTTTGTGGATTTTAGTACTTTCCTCATAATTATTGCACATTTTCTCATCATATAAACCTTTCCTGAACTTCCACAAATATCACAAAATCAAAATTATCCAAATCGGTCCAGCCGTTCTCGAGCTTTAGCGAGACTAACGAAGAGCAATTCATTTTAATACAATTCTTTTCATTTTCCGCTCATTTATTGAGCAACCATGTATATACATGTGAGAAGTGATATTGATTATTTTAATAGGTGAATGTATAAGTTACCATATCAAGAAATGTGGAGCTCTTTACTGATCACTAATTTTTGGACCATTCATTTTTGTGGTTTTTAGTACTTTCCTCATAATTATTGCATATTTTCTCATCATATAAACCTTTTCTAAACTTCCACAAATATCTCAAAATCAAAATTATCCAAATCGGTCCAGCCGTTCTCGAGATTTAGCGAGACTAACGAAGAGCAATTCATTTTAATACAACTCCGTTCATTTTCCACTCATTTATTGAGCAACCGTGTATCTACATATGAGTAGTGATATTGATTATTTTAATAGATGAATGTATGTTATCATATCAAGAAATGTTGAGCTATATACTGATCACTAATTTTTAGACCATTCATCTTTGTTGTTTTTAGTACTTTCCTCATAATTATTGCATATTTTCTCATCATATAAACCTTTCCTGAACTTCCACAAATATCTCAAAATCAAAATTAGCGATTTGTCCAGCCCTTCTCCAGTTTTAGTGAGACTAATGAACAGCAATTCATTTCAATACAATTACGTTCTTTTAGCACTCATTTATTGAGCAACCTCGTATCTAGATATGAGTAATGATATTGGTTATTTTAATAGGTTTAAGAACACTCAAACTGTATATACAATGATATAGCAAACGACAGACGACATAAAATAGCACTCACATCAAAAACCTCTCGTGTGTACTACAAATAAAACAGGAGTGTTTTCGACATATTTCATTTCGTCGCCAGCAGAATAAAAAAATATATATGCCCGAACCCATTCGAATTCCCCGACTCCAATGTATTTTATTCAATTATTTTCGCATTCGGTTCGATACAAACTCTCGGCGAGAATAGCCATTGTTTTTGTTTCAATTAAAACTAGCAACAGCTCGGCTCGGATACTTGAAACAGTTTTAAAACGTGAAACATTCAGGGCAGGAATCATTAAGTATTTTGCGAAACATCATGGTTTGAAAATAATAATATTATTTCGTGTTGTTAGCGCAATGGTATTAAATTTTGTTTTAGTAGACTCGTTATGTGCGTGCATGTACATTGACCATTTTGTCGTAATTGATAAAAATGGGTCTATTATATACAACGTGGGGCAAAAGTCCTGCTACCATTGATGTAATTTCCGCTGAATGGCAATAATGAAACGATTAATCTCAATAAACATTGTCGCTATTTCTGTTGGTTCTTGTGGCGTATATTTATCCAAAATGAAATATGGATATCTACACAACACAATGTTCAAGGCATTTGCCCCACTCTATATCAATCAACATGTTTTCCATAGTTTTCTACAACTTGTCCAATCTAAGGTCAATCTTGTCATGCAAGAAAATAATCTTGCATCCGCTATTGGTGGTCTTTTCTGCAGGAAAGCGTCCTTCATCTTCTTCACTTTACGTCAGCAGACGTCTGCAGTAACAATTTCTTTCAGTTTTAGCAGCTCATAATACACTACCTTGATAATCCAACCACACGCACGGCGAAATTTTATAG
This sequence comes from Rhynchophorus ferrugineus, assembly GCF_030347505.1. Lineage (NCBI taxonomy): Eukaryota > Metazoa > Arthropoda > Insecta > Coleoptera > Curculionidae > Rhynchophorus > Rhynchophorus ferrugineus. The sequence goes on from NW_027472587.1 coordinate 17,550,923, forward strand.
CCGAGAATATTCTACTTCAGCAATAATGTGGATAGTTCTCCGGGACTAATCCATAATTTTTTGCATTTAAGTTTGTCGTAGTGTATCCACTTTTCATCGTCAGTCACAATAAACTGTACGAAACTCTTCTTTATCTGGTAAGCAACGAAACCACAATGTAACGTTCGAAATGGCTTTTTAATCAAATCCTGTGGTCAATCAATACTAGTACCGCTACTCTGAAAGTGTGTTTTTTGAGACCTGAGAATTGTAGCTTAGTTTTCGTCCAATAAGATCTTCAGTTCATTGTCTTCAAACTAGTTTAGTTCTCTAATACTAAATAGTAAATTGTTGATGATTAGTTAATTTTTTTAAATATAAATTTTAAAATCTCCTTTTACCAACTAGGGGTTTATCTGGACTGGATCTACAGTTTAACGTGGGCTCCGAACCAGGGCCTAAATTATTATACCTATCAAAAAGACATCCGGTCTTACCCAGCCTGGTTACTGGCGTGACTGGGATCATTTTCCTTGTCGGATTTTACACTCTTGCCTAGAACATTCACAAATATTAAACAATCACAAACATAAATTTACGACCATGCCCCTGTAGGATTCGAACCCGCGGCTAGCGCAAGAGTAGGAGGACCGTCCTGTCGCATTTACCAATTAATTATAAATCACCTAATATTTTTGCTTGGAGGAAATAACAAAAAGGTTGTAAACCCTGTATACATTTGACATATTTGTTTAAAAAAACATCATCAATAATCTCAAAATCCTTAAAGGTGTCAAATATTATTTATAATAATTTTAATCATGATTTTAGCTGAGAATGTATTAATTCACTCTCAGCTTTGATGTAATATTCGTGTTTCATTAAATTGTACAATAGTAGTTGAAAAAATGAAAGAAAGGTATAGTTAACAGTTAATAAAATCATCTATAAAGTTCTTTCAAATGGATATGTATTAATATTTCTCATTCTTCATAAATTAACATAAATAAAATAACATAATAACAATGTCCAATAATCAGAAGAACCATAATATGGAATAATATTGCAGTAACATTAATTGAAATAAATCAAAATAAAAATATATTCATTACGTATCACTCCAGGGAGTTTTAACTTTTATTCTATAATACCAAATGTTATATTTAAATATTTGACACAATTTTGATATAATATTCTAATGTTTTTTATTGGTAAAGTTGACGGGAACAGCTTTGAGCTTTTAGAATTTTTAGCCACTGTTTGGTCAAGTCAATTTGTATATCAAACCTTCGTGTCGAATATTTTTATCTTAGTGCAAATTGGTAGACCGAAATTATACTCTAATTTTGAAAATATTCATTGCCTTTTTTGTATATAATTTGGCATAAATAAAAAATACGGATGCCCGAGAGCAAACACCTTTACAGTTGTAAAAATTGAAACAATTCGTCTGAAACATTTTCAAACAAACTCTATATGGAAAAAAAAAACGTGTAATTCTATTGCAATTTTTTCCTTGCTCATCAGGGTTGTAAATTAAATTTCACTCGAAAAATACAAAATGGTAATATTTGGCCCGAATGGGCGCATAATCCAATTAGTTTTGCGATATAGCCCGGACTTTTTGTACTCGGAATATTTATACGTTCGGAATGACAATTAGGCTTCAACAAATTTTCGTTTCAACATTCATCTCTCTTATTATAATCCACTTAGTGTAGAGATAATTATACCTTCTTATTAGACGGGCAATTTTACGTGGATTTTGTTAATTTCAGTGTTTTATATTCATTTAGTCAGAAGAGAGTTTGAAAGTAACCGATTTTTTTTCAGCCTTTCATCATTATCAAAGATACTTGGTTCTATCTGGTTATCTTTAGCCTCAAATGTTAGATTCAGTTCAATACAGGCTCTATAAACAGATTCAAAACGTGAAACATTCAGAGCAGGATTAATGGTTCCTATGGTATTTTGCGAAACATTATTGTATGAAAATAATAATATTTTTTCCTGTTGTTGACGCAATCATGTGAAATTATGGTCCAGTTGCTGTAATTAATATTAAATTTTGTTTTAGAAGACTCGGCGAGATTTCGTTTTTTGATAAAAATGTGTCTATTATATATAACGTGTGGCAAAAGTCTCGCTATCATTGACGCAATTTCTGCTGAGTGGCAATAATGGGAAGGTTATTTTCAATAAATATTGTCAGTATTTCTGCTCGTTCTTGTGACGTATATTTATCCATAATAAAATTTGGGTGTCTACACAACACAATGGTTAAAGCGAAACTGAGCAAAATGGTAGGGAGACTTTTGCCCCTATCTATATTAGTCAATATGTTTTCCATAGTTTTCTACATCTTTTTCAATCTACGGTCAATCTTGTGCAACTTGAGGGTGTAATTTAAAAGTTGAATTTAAAAATTACCGTTATTTCTTTTTATTTTTAAAACAATGTTTCTTTGGCACCTGGAGCATGTTCCAGATCTTACTGCAATATGAATTAAAACTTGTTTTATGATGGCACTTACACATTTTTTAACATAGCACAAACATATTTTTAAAAAGCCACAATATTTGGCTTTATATATTTTGAATAGCTTTGAACTAAAACTTTTCATGTAGTATAATCACATTTAACTTCAATGTAATTTTGTCCTCGCCCCATTTGGACACATTTTGGGTTTAAACTTAATATTTTCATGGTTTCTTCTGTTGTACTTCTATAAAAAAAAACAATGTATATGTATGTATATGATTATATACGTACCAGGAAAAAGCTCTTTCTTACAAGGAAAACGACATCCCTTTTGTTATTCCCACACATGCACTGGATACACAACCCTATTGAGATTGTTGATGCATTATAACCAAATAGTAGTGATTACAATTAACTCAAAAAAATTTACTCTAATATCAGTCACACAAAAATGGCGTCTTAAACAAACAGAAACAAACAATCGCGTTATATATATGAGTCAATCAAATGGCTTTGTGAGGCAATTCAAACGAACCAATTAAAAGTGTGGTCTCAGTAGATATCTTGGTGGGACCATGCAAAATATATCATCGCTTTCGCATAAGAAGTTAAATATTTAAAACTAACAGAATGTCACTTTAATTAGAAGAAAGTTTCGAGTAATTAAAACTAATAGAAAGCATTTCAGTAATAGTTCGAGATATTTACTATTAAATTTAATGCCCATGAGAACTATTTATTAATAAATTCTCTCATATTATGTTCGAGAGAGGCATTCCCGTAATTTTCCCCTTAGATTGCTAAAAACCCACCTCTCCAACGCGCCACCCCCTCCTGTCGGCCGAATATTTTATGGCAAAGAATAAAATCGGATCCAAGCCGAACGGTGGGGGTTTTACGACGTCGAATACCTTCGCACTCACACAGCGGCAACGTGTGAATTAGCGTTGGGAACTATCGACTGAAAACAGTCGAAACAGTCGATAGTCAAAAAATTGGCGTATTTTACTGTCTACCAGTAAAATATTTTCACAATTTTAATCATTTTACACTATCACATTAACAATCTTGAAAAATATCGTTCCAAAATGCTGCTATATTAATATTATACAATCTATTGTTATTTACAAGCAAACTACTAAAATATCATAAAACTATGTATATTTTTGTCAAGGTCGCGGCTAGGACGACAGAGCCAGAACGTTAAAAATCAGTTGAATGAAACTAGTAGAACCAAAAATAGGAACTAAAAGTACACGACTGAAATAGTCGATATTAAATAGTAACAAAATTAGTCGGACCCAAAATGGCGACTGAAAACAGTCACTGGTAAAAAGTAGTAAAGTCAGTCGAACCAAAAATAGCGACTGAAACAGTCGATAGTAAAAAGATTTTAATTACTGAACAGTCGATAGTCGTTGTCAGTCGATAGTTCCCAACACTAGTGTGAATAAATTTGATTAAAACCAGCATTCCCTCGCCGTGGCCGTCCAATGATGCCTTCGAGATCCGAAACAGCAGGTACTGGATGGAATGATATTTTCAGGCAATTCGTCTGGCAGCCATATTTTCAATCACCTTATTTTGATTTCGTCTGCGACTCTCTGTTAAATTTAACTACATTTCACTGCAATGGGTTGAAAATCTTGCTTTTATGATGTATTTAAGATTTCCTGTTGATCACTTAGTGATAATCGGCTCCATCTTACTAGAAAAATTAGTATATGTTTCACTGCAGTCACTTCTATTTTGCCTTACACTTTTCAAATAAGTTCTTGTCATATAAGAATAGGTTTTTGATTTTAGAGTTTATGTCTGAAACTCATTATTTAAAAAAAATGGAATTTAAAATTACTTAACTTAATAAAAGAGTATAATGACGTCTAATGGGTTACTCCAAATGGTTACTATCTTTTTGATGCTTGTGTACCACTCATCACTACTACCTTCGACTTCTTCGACAATTTTGTTAGAATAAAAGTATAATCCTGTTAAAAAATCCAATGTTTTCTTAAATTTTTCAGTTACATTTATGTGCCTTCTTAAGCGCGAGTTTGGTGGTTAGGTTTATGAAGCTCTGGGTTACGCTGGTTGGTGCCTTTTTTATCATTTTTCTTCTGTACCGACATTGACTATATTGGACCATTTCTACTAAAATAAATTGAAAGCGACAAAGACATCACCAACCTCCTCAAACAGATAGAAGGACTAGGCGGCAAAGTAATTCCAATTTTTCATTAGAAAGTTAATATTTTCTGGATCTATAATGTTACTAGATTTCACAGGAGAATTTATCTAAAAAACTCTCAATTTTAACAGTGAATATCATCATATCTTATGTTGTTTATGACGGAGAATAAAATCGGATCCGATAGGGATTTTACGACGTCGAACACCTTCGCACCCACACAGTGGCACCGTGTGAATAAACTTAATTAAAACCAGAATTCCCTAGCCGTGGCCGTCCGAGGCCCTCGAGATCCGAACCGGCTGAACCGTGACGAACTATATTTATACCTCGCTAGGTCACAACTCGACCTGTCAACTTGTCTGCAAACGATCAAAAGCACACCTCCACCGAGCTGGAATAGGTGTATCGACCGGATGGCCCCTTTGAATCGAAAATAGCCGCCTTTATTTTAGCCGACCTGTGTTAATTACAGTTTACCTATTACGACTGGCAGAGACCTCTGTTAGGTTTAGTCTGAAATCTGCAGCGCCGTGGTGCAGTATGTACAACATCGTGCTACAGAAGAGCTTCCTGTCCAAGTTCGATAACGACAACAACAATTGGCGCGAGAGTTTTCCCATCGCCTGTTTGCAGAACCATCTGCTGTGGTGAGGCGCGGCATGAAACTCACTTAAAATTATCTTCGACAGTTACTAAAGCATCGTTTTTGTTATTTGCAGTACCGAGCAGCTGCCAGGGCCTACGTCGGCCGCTGGATCGGCCAGAACTAGCGCCTCTTGCAGCTTGGCTTCTTCAAGGGAGAGTTCGACATCGGCCCCAGGTCCCACCCCGTTCAGGGTCCTGATGTTAGGTGGGCCTGCCGTTGGAAAATCATCGTTGGTCTCACAGTTTATGACCAGCGAGTACCTCCATGCTTATGACACCAGTATTGGTAAGTTTCGATGAAACAATCACGCATAACCCTTTAAGAATTAATACTAGTCGAAGTAGATAACAGTTTTATTGTAGATTATTATTGTTTTTATTTAAACTTGATCTTATGATGGTTGATGATAGTACGTTTGTGAAAAATATAATGTTTCCTAAATGAATATCATCATCTGTCGGTTTATTTTAGTTTATCGTCATCTCTATCATCATTATCAAACGAGAGTATACACATTTCAACCAATACTCTGCTAGTGATACCTATTATTTCTTACCACATTTGGCGATCATCACAGTTCTGCCGTCTCAGATACTATGATATTGATTCATGTCTTTTTCTTTGCATGAATAGCTGAGTGCCTCTTCCACCCAATATATTTCATTCGACAGGCGTGTCCAAACCGTTCTAATCGGAGTCTGATTTTAAACTGTGCACTGACTGTCGCATCTTAAAGAAATTCCTCTTCACCACTAGCATTATCTTGGAGAGAAACATGTAAAATGTACCTTAAACGCCGCATTTGAGAGACCTGAAGCTTATAGATATCAGACTCTAACGGGATTGGCAAGATAAACGTACGAAAAAGTCGGATTTTAGTATTGATTGTAATATTTCCTGACTTCCATAGGAGAAGTGCAAAAACTCCTGCAGATTGGCTCATTCGGGTTGTTACTTATAGATGAGCTTTGAGATACAGATAAGCTACTTTGAAATATATAAATCACGTTTTGATCTTTTGGAATCATACGAGAGTTGAAGGGAATATCTCTGAAGGAAGCCCATGAACCATATCAATTGAAGTCATTCGAAAATACTATATGTAATAATTCTATATTTATATGATAAGAGAGAAGAGATTAAAAATTAATGAACGATAATGGCAAACAAAGGATAAGAGATCCACCAAAACGCCAAAACCTTTTTCGGTCAGGTCAGCAATGATCCACTCATTCACTGCATCGGCTTCGAAATGAGGAATTAGTCAAAAATATTAAAAAGGAATTTTGTTTACGGACCTTTTGATCTAAATGGATACAAGAATTTACGAAAAAAGTTTACAGAAGAAAAATCTACATACATAAACGAGCAGACATTTTATTCCAGACTTCAACATCACCCCCGCGTACTTTTAATTTGACCACCCCCCCCCCCTGACGTAAACAAGCGTCGACGTGCTAAGACGTCCCGACGCCGCAGAAAATGAACGGCGTCTCGCCGAAAAAGCATCGGCATCAGCAAGATCTGATTTGAATAATTGCGAAACATCCCTTGGAGAAACAGGGCGACGAGGGGAAAAATAAACAGGCGCAATTATCAGACGGGAATTTTTTCAACGGGTCCCGCTTCGGTCCCTACGTCATTAGGACGACGCGGGGGCAGTACAATGACGATAGAGCAAGTGGGATTGAAGTGTTTTGATATATTACTTCACGGGTGACGTGCGTAGATGTAAACAATCGCCCGTGGACGATCGATAGGAGTGCTAATTGCTCGCTTGATTAATGGATATAATTACCGATTACACAGGCCAATTATAAAAGATGTGTCGTCTATATGTTGGAGAAATTAATGATCCGTATGATAAATATGTGATGCACGAAGAACTGTAAGGGGTTTCTTAGAAATAAATTCGTTTTTAAAAAATTAAAATGCTCTTCCAATACTTTCTAAGGCTATTAGGTGGTACCTGCTGATCATTTTGTCATTTTAAAGATAAAGGTCGATGCAATATATATTAATCATTATATTTTTCTTTCTTTCGTACTTTGTGCATCTCTCTGGCACCATGGTGATACCGTATCGGAAGAACTATACTGGCTTAAAGTTAATCAAAGTTGCTAAGAGGAATTTGTTGAAAAAAGCCGTTTCAGTATATAATAATCAAAATATGTTTGGCTATGAAGCACTCATTTTGTGCTTCATCTTCTACACAAAAACAATTTTTTAAGAATAAAAATATAATCCTGCTTAAAAATCCGATGTTTTTCTTGAATTTTTCAGTTGCTTTTTTCTATTTCCTCAAGCTCAAGCTTGGGGGTTAGGTTTCTGAAGCTCTGGGTTGCGCTGTTTGGAGTCCATTTTTTTCTATGTAGACGTGGAAGGATGATCTAAGAATCGTTAATTTTCAGAAACATGGTTACGTGCAACGAACCAATTGTACTATAATAAATTGAAAGCAACAGAGGCATCACCAACTCCCTCGAATAAAGAGAAGCACTCTGCCGACTAAGCGACAAAGTAGTTTCAATTTTTCATTGAAAAGTAAATAATTTCAAACAAAAACTCACAATTTTAACAATAAACATCTTTCTACATCTTCTATTGATGCTTCAAATGAACACCTTATGACAAAAGTATAACTAATATTACACACCTGTGATTTTTTGTTTCCTAATCGTTTGAAAGAAATAAACATCAAAAAATATCAAACAAACATTTTTTATCTGTGATTAAGAATATTTTCTTCTCAAATCCTAATCTTTTTTCTTGAAATGTCACGTCCAATTCGCCCAAAAACTATAAAATCAATCAGAATTTATTATTTTGCCAATTTCCAAGTAATCTATTTGAAAAACCAACCAACTACGTAAACACTGATTATATAATAATTTTTTTAAAAAGTTCTAGTCACTTTCAATGATTCTGTCCCTTTGCTACCTACGGAATAATTATTCGAGAAAGTATTTGACAGTTACAGGTCATATAAAAACAAATTATTGTAAGTTCCTCGTACAAAGTTTAAAAAAGCATCTCAGAGAACGACTCACAAGCGAGGAAGCATGAAATATTATCCAATCTAAACTTCCAACATATTATATTAATGCTGTATCTTTTTTTGTCGTTGTTGGAGACCCAGCCAGCCACATGGATGGGATAAGCTCACCAAATCCTCCAGAAAAGATCGAGCCAAACTTGTATTCATGGCGTCGTTAAAACTGAAATTTACTTTTTACGATTAAAAAACTTCCGTGCCGCTTTCGAATTTCGACTAAACTCGACATCCGATTAAACTTCTGGTTTCGCAAATTAATGACGTATAATTAAAAGGAGAACGTCAACTATATGAAGGGCTTTGCTTTCGGGTATTCCGCCAGTGAGGAGCGGAAATGTCATATTGAATTCAATGATTAATTATTCTAATTCAACTAGCATCAGGTGATGTTAATCAGTGTAAGAGTAAACTGTGATAAGTCGTAAGCTTTAAGCTCATTCAGATCTGTTGTATTTGTTTCTATTAAAATGCTTTATGAGGAAATATCTATGAAGAATCTCAATTAATTTGGATGGATATATAATTATTAATTGAGAATCATGTCGAGAAAAATTATGCACATTGTTATTGTCCATAATTTTTTATTCAAGTCAAAAATGGCTTCATACTTGAAATTATTAAGGATATCTTCATAAAAATGTCTTAACGGAGATAATCCATTAGCTTTATAGATATTTTCCGAATAACTATCTCAAGTTTTATTGATCAAGATAGTAAAACAATTTGTTTTTGCTTTAAAAATAAACTTCAGTTTCTTCATTTGAGCCAAACCATATTCCCTGAGGTATCCAACAAGCCAGTAATACTTACCAATTTAACTTTCTCAAGTTTATTTACCTATGAACAAAATCTTATAGGCATTTTGTTACTTTAGATGGCTTTCACCGACTGCTATCCACTCACCTGATAATTTTTTAAATTCACGTATGTAGTAATGGATGTATACTTCATTATCAGTTACATATCACTGAAAAATATCCTTTTTGTTTAGCTTGAATAGCTCCAAAAGGTTCTGGGACATAAATGCGTTGTTCTTTTTAATTAATTATTAACAATCTATTTCACTAAAATCGATGTGCTTTCAAAATTTTAAACTAATAGCCGTATAGTAATAAAATTTTAATAAAAATTTAATTGCATTTATAAATCTTTGAATTTTTATAATTCCACTGCCAATGTTCTGAAGATTCTGCAAATCAGAAAGCTGCATTATTGTTTAAATGTTTTCGAAATTATAGAGTTGATGTATCCGAAAAGGATTTAACAATATTCTCTGCTGTATTTTATAGAGCTGATATTTTATTTCATTTAAATTAATCATACTAATTAGTTCCACTAAATCGGTTTGCGAATATACATTCGTTTGAATGAATGGCTCGAATTGTTTTAATACACGGTTGGCTAGATTTTAATACAGTTTGTTTTATGTTCTATTTATCTGGCTATGGAAATTTATATTCGCTAAAACATAGTCCACATTTATACAAATAATAAATTAACATTAAATTTATTTCTAGTAAGCTATTTTTCCTCTGTTTTTTTTTTTTAATATTCAATAACTCAATATTTATATATTACGATTCTGTAGAAGTTTTGTGTTTGTTTGCGTAACAATCAAGGCTTCTAAGTTTAGTATCCAAAAGTAAGACGAAATATAAACAACCCTCTTGATATACTTATCAAGACTCAAAGTCGCATTCAAAGTTGCTTTCCTTTCTAATTACTTTCATTTTAGATAATTCTCGCTCTTGTAAGTTCGCAATTTATGATAATATAAATTATATATCGATTTAGACTTGATGAAGTACTTTTTTATAAGTTAGTTTGGTGTCGAACAATATTTTTAAACTACTGAATATATATGATATCGGTAAATCGTAAATGTCAAGAGAATAATTATATAACACAAGAAGACTGGATTTTTGGTATCCGAACTTCAATTAAATAAAGATCAGAAGCCTAATAGCCAAGTACAGTTGAGAAATTTAATAATACAAGAAAGACAGCCTGATTTCTTAATCAATTTCTTTATTTAATTCAGAACTCTCTACATTTTCAAACACCACATGTATCAATGAAAACAATCACAGCATCAAAAGTAAAGCGTAAATAATTGCAAAGATCAGCGGGTCTATCTGTTACCATTGAGAGAAAAAAGAGAAACTGAGACCGTAAACCCTGCCGACTAAATCGACATGGTTCACCGTATCCTGTAGGATAACGAATTCATCCTGCTCCCTTCACCCCAGCCCAGCAATTCCGATCGTATCAGGGTATAAATTGGCGGGGCATTTCTTTCCAGACCCCGTAATTTATTTTTAACAATGTACCCGGTAATTTTGTAACGGAGTTTCTGTCTTAGAAGCATTAAGGGATTTGATATTCAATCATGGTAAATCGGGAAATCAAACGGTAAAGACAGAAATTATCATATAATTCATATAATTCACACATTATTAAAAAATTAAATTATAATTCATTATCAATATATTTATAAGCTTTTATACTAGTTTTCTGACTATTTTTCTTCAAAATTTATTATACTTATGTCTAAATGATCCATAACTTACGAGGTCATGACTGACATTTTTAATTTTACAACTATATATATTAATGTGATATATAGTTAAATATGGTTACTATTATAAACTATTGATGTTATAGTGGCTTTTATGTAGGTAGCTATATTCATGTTAAGGGGTTACAATACAATTTCTCTTTAAAATAAGTAATTTTTATTGAAAAAATACATAATTTGTTAGACTATGATTACCATTTTATTTAATTTTAAAACTATGAAAGATATGGAAGAAACCACTTTTTGTATTTATATTTACAGGTGTAGCAGGGATCCTATATAAAGTAACATCTATATTTACTTGTCTCTATATTTATATTAAAGGCTTATACCAATTTTTCTTTGTGAAATAATTAGTTCCTATTTTACAAGATGCATAATTTACTAGGTGATGATTAACATCTTATTTAGTTTTGAAACTACAAAGTTTGAAAAAGAAACCACTTATTTTATTGATGCTTGTAGATATTGCAGAGGTGTTTCAACTTAAATTTACTCTATCAATAATTATATCAAGGAATTTTACTGCTTCTTTGAAATTGCTTTATTCTAAATAATTTCAATAATTTAAATGAAAACTGCCACTTCGTATAAAACCAAGAATTCCGTAATTTTCAATATAACACACTAATTAACACTCCAGAAATTTCGAAATCATCAACACCATATTGCTTTTAAGCAAAAACCCGCCACTCTAAACCTTCAGACGCATAAAATATAGATTTGTAGGACTCGAGATAGAGGAACAATTAAATATTCTCATTGTAAACCATCAAGGGTCGATTAAAACGATAATCCCCTCAATTAACGAACGAGCAAATGCCTCGTCTTTTTCGTTCACCGCTCTACTTAAAATCTGACACGTTTTCTTTGTCGCTCTTCGTGTTCGGGTCCTCTTGCTTTCAACATTATTAATACGCTTCAGTCGGGCGCTGCGGATGAAGGATTCGCTCGCTGTTAACTTTTAACGAAGGAACTTTGCCGAGCAAATGACTAAATAAGATGCAAAGTATTGTAAGTGTAAAACATTGTACCATGAATGATTTATAAATGCTATTAGATCGGCTAATTCGTAGTTAACAGTGTGTTGGTAAAAATTCTAGCTTAATAAGTCATAGTCGAACATTTCTGTATCCATATTTCTGATTAAAACATTATATCTGATGTCATATTAGAACAGCTGGCGCCATCTATAGTTTATCCATAAAATGTCCATTTAAATTTAGGGCACCATTTTTTAACAATATCAATAAAAATTTATCCGAACTTTTAATGAAACTCTGATGACTGCAAAGATAACAGGAATTCGAGCCCCTCCCTCCCATCCTTCCATGGCCGCCCCCGATTGTAACAAAATATTCGATTGGCGGAATGTTTTATTAGTAAACTGGGGCACGAAATTAGAGAACAAGAATCACAAAAAACTTTTGATATATAGCGGCTGAATAAACTGGAATCATATAAAACAATATTATAAATTATTCATTAATGGCTAATGTTGAAACAAACAGGCTAAAACACATTTGAGTTAAATTTGAAGGAAAAATTCCATACAAAAATGGGCAATTTATAATTTCTGTTAAGCGTCTAAAAATATTGTGCTTATCTTATTACTTGTTTTGTTTCAGATGATGAAAGTGGAGAAAAATCAGTATCAGTGCTCTTAGCAGGAGAAGAATCAGAATTAACGTTTATAGATTTCGCTACTGCGGATTTATCGGTGAGTATAAGTAATCTACTACAAAACTGGTTCTATCATGAAGAACTGATTGTTCTAAACTATTTCGTATGTCTCTGTGTAAGTGCCAAGCAATTATTATGATAATATCTTTAATTACTTTTAAAATCTACTTTCTCAAAACAATGGATGCGAAAAGGTTGAAAAAATTTGCATTTTTATTGGAGAACCAGAGGCGAGGACCTAGAAGATAAACGAATCCCCGTTAAACTCCTTCAGAACAATACATTCATTACATTCGAGCAGCCGTCATCGACGACCCCATCACGTCAATTAACATGAGCCCTCGGTGTCGCTAACAGATCCGATGTATCGAAATAGCATCGCTGATTGTTTATCATACAAGAAATATTGATACGGGAGCTGAAATCTCACTGAATGATCACGAATGTCAATTAATAATTATATTTTCACGGTTTACATTTTCGTTTGTTACGATAAAAGTAATACCATTGGCGCAAATTTAACCGAATACATAAAACGTTGTTTCCGCCTACGGTTTCCATTTACAAACACTGTATTCCATTAAGACGTAATGGGAACTTTTATCCATAGCAAATTAACAATTGCCAGTCAACTTAAACCTATCTCCCCGCCTGCCGTTGTCCAAGACACGTTACGCGACGAGCCGGACAGGGAGTCAGACAAAGCCGAGACCACTTTTTCCGTTTCGATCGGAACGATTCTCTTTTGTTTCCGATTCGGCTGGCGCACGCGGCGGCCTCCTAAGTGCTCGATTTAATGCTGTTAGTATTTGGGAAGATCGAACGAAATCGGTATTGAGTTGACGGGAAATTGTTTTAGACGTTCGGGAGACGAGATGATCGGGAATTGGGTTTGCTTTAAAAGGGCAGATAGAAGCGGCGATTGACTGGCTCGAAAACGATATTAAAAGTTGTGTAATTTCCTGCTAATTAACTCTATGGAGTTTGTATAACGATTTTTCAACCTTCATTATAGAGGTTGCGATGTTTTGTTCAAGAATCTGCGACTCGCTACTACATCGTCTTTATAAATATTTTAATTCCCCTGTAGCAAAAATACCATATCCTAAATATTAAATCCACAGATATCATTTTTATTTTAAGAATTCTTGGATTTCCCAATTCCACAAAGTTCCATACAGTAAAAGTGTTGATGCAAGGTTTTGAAGTGACATGTCACTATTAAACTTGTCTAATTCTTATTATAATGTTATTATAAAAATAATTCACATCACGCAATACATAAGTATATTACAAAATTAAGCACTTACCAAGCAATAGTTTAATATCTGGGTACCATAAACTAACAACTAAATAACATTAACTTGAGTATGTCGATGTAGAAAACGAAATGTGAATCATAAACGGGCAAATTATGAAGAAAATTTTAAAACCAAAATTTACGTTAATTTGCACCTGTTTATGTAAACAATAATGTAAAATATCGTTTTATATATATATATATATATATATATATATATATATATATATATATATATATATATATATATATATATATATATATATATAGAGAGAGAGAGAGAGAGAGAGAACTAGAGGGAGTAGAATAAGAAGTTGGTATCATAAACTGACAAATTATGAAGGAAATTCAATAATCAAAATCTGCATTGATTTAAAGTTTTATATAAGCAGTAATATAAAATATTATAGGATATATATTATATGTATATATAGAGATATTGGTACATTGTTCAAAAAATTATTACATCATTTTGATAGTGTCCATGTAGTTTTGCTTTTTAAATAATGTGATATATAATGAGTGTGAGTATGACAAACGGATTATGAACTATAATATAATACAGAACATAATATAATAAAATATAATATAGAATACTGTACATTTTATAGATTTTAAAAATGTTCTATTTATTAAATAAAAACAAAATAAAACCAACAGCACTCACGAAACTGCATTAAAATTACTCTGCATCATCCCGGAAAAAATCCCGAAAACGCCATAATCTCTTTACGTTTTCCTCCGCGTCTTGCGATGCGGCAAAACCCGAAGGCTCTTAACGCGGCAAAAGCGTCGAATGCGAGAGAAACAGATTCCGGTAATCCGTTTATACAATTCCGGGGTAATGTAATTTCCCATCTAAAATTGCCGAATTTGCGTCGATTCGCAGCAAAAGTAAAGTGCATAGCCGAGATATTCGGCCGGTTAAAAGACAGCTGACGTAGAGGTCTTACTGTATGCTGTAAATGGATGCAAGGCTGATTGCGCTACCGTACATTTGTCTCAGTTTGATAGTTCGGCGTTTGTTAAGGCCAACGTTGAGCCCTACTACGCATCCATCTACAAACTTAATTAGTGCCGAGTGAAGTTGAGTGTAAAGGCAGAGATGGGCTTGTTATCGGCCAAATTAGTTCGAACCGCAATCTCACTCAAACATATGGAGATTAAATTAACCAATATCGATCGATGTATGGTACATTGGTCATGCTATATAAAACATGCTCTACAATTTAAACCAGTTGTTAAATAAAATTAATATATCTTTATATTGCGTAAAAGAAAATCAATAAATGAGCCACCCTATATTCAAGAATCGATACAGTATTAAAGGAAAATAAAAAAAGTTCTGCGGAGTCTCAAGATAAACTTGTTTGAAAAAAAAGTTCTACACTACAACAAGAAAGTTACATTAGGACCGATAATTTAATATTCTACGATAGATATTTTGTACTGAAAAAAATATGAAACGGGAATTAAAGAGAGATAATAAGATCCACAAAGAAATGCCAACTATAATCGATCATTCTTTTATATACGCATCAGTCGTAAGAAGATCAATTTATATTTTTATTTCTCTTTCTTATCATTAAACTACTAGTGACCTTGCATTCATACTTTCTCATTGATAGCAATATAATGATGGAAAATATTATGGATCCCCAATCCCCAAAATCTCCAGCAACTTTATTTTTCTACTACACTTATAACAAATAATCTCATTAGCATCAAACATATATTTTCTTTCCGTCTTCGATCTCTTCTAGCAGAAAACATGTTATAATAATTAATTAATTTTTGATAACCGTGATCAATGTCGTTTGAGTTCTTACATCTAATATTTTATAGTATTAAATTTTATTATGTTTTAATATCTTTTTGTTTTTTCTTATTATATTATTATAATAGACTGACAGATAAAGAGGGAGGCTGAAAAACGTTTAATGTAACATTAATTATTAATTATAATCTTTAACACCTTTCCATTGGAGGCGATCCCCTTAAGCCATTTAATCTTTTTTGCAACACTCATTTTAATATTAATGCATTTCTTTTAGCGTTAAAGGTCAATCCAAATCTGATTTAATTCGTACGTCTTTTTTCGCCTTTCAGAGCAGAGATAAAGCGACTGTTCTAATGACATTTTACGAATTTATTTTGCGTCGAGTTTCGTTATCATTGCAGATCTGATTTCCCACGCCATCTACATTTTCTTTTCGTAGGATAATCCCTTGCATATTTAACGAAACAAAAATTAAGAATGCATTATATTTTATATTTTATTGTATTTTATATTTTAGGTTATGTTATTATAACCTCAAAATATGCCATAGAGTATATTCGATTTTTCGAAGACCCTTAAATGGAAACAAGATTCAGGGGTCAAATGAAAATAAAACTCTATTAGAAATTTTGTACTCATTTTTAGAATACTTTAATGTATATAAAATTAGCTACAAAGCTAGGTAGACTAGGGCAAAAGAGATAAACCTAATTAAATTATTTAACAAGTGATTTAACACACATTTAAATGTCTCGATACGAGTATTAGTATTCGTCTAGCAATAAAATCTTGAACTTACACTTAAACACTTGCAACCTGCAGTATAAATATCATATGCAGTATATAAATTATCGCATCTGTGAAAAATGCTCACTGACAACATAAAACGTTGGTTTTTAATTATATTATTAATGAAGGCGATTAAGACAACTGGATTTGCCGTTGGTATATCTGGACATTTTTCGACGACAGTGACAAACTCGATAATTAATGAAGGACGTCGGATTAAAATGAGCAAAACTTGATGGTAAAAGAATGAAATAGTCCCCGAAGCTTGCGCCTAAAGGTAAAGAGGACCGCTTTTTTTCGCTGTAGCTGCTTCGAGCTCGACCGTAACCCTACTAATTAAAAAAAGTTTCCAAAGAACCTTTTTGATTTAGGGCATTCGGGGCATAATTAATACTGTCTCTCGTCGAAAGTTAATCTGGGTAATTGAAAATGTTGTAATTTTATATTTTTACAAAGCAATATAGATGAAAAAAATAATTAAACACTTTACTCCCAAAATATTGTAATTAAGTATACGTGTACAAAAGTTTGATAACAAAGGATAAAATATTGCATTAATATTTTAGATAAACATTATAAACTTATATATAAAGGTTTAATTCAAAATATGTATCCTAATATCATGTAGAAATTCGACGAAACAAAACATTTGTTGCTTAAAATAAATATAAAGAAGAACGGGGCATCATAAACATATCTGTTATGAGAATTTCAAACCATCTAGAATGTATTATATGTTTTTGCAGCAGTAACATTAGATACAAATAAGTTAAATTAAATTTTGAAAAATTGTGGACAACTTTGCCAAATCTCAAGTATGCTACTTAGCTTTTAAGTCACCCCCTGTGTCGTAAAACTCAATCAATTCCACTTAATGCACCCTTGACAGGGCAAACAAACCCCCAACATTAAAGTTTTAATATTCAATGTTGCCCCTCGTTGAGCTAAAATCTTAAACGAAAACTTTGCTCTTTGCCTAAAATCTAATTATTGAATTTGCTGTTAAGCCTGCAATTTATCTAGTGCCGTGAAATTCGATTAATACAAAAAATATATCTTCTTAATTTGTACAACTAAAACTAACAAACAAAAGGCATTAATCATAGTAAGCATATCTTAGTGGGACCACTACAGATCCATACTTCATTCTCCTAAACTTATAGCTATAGATTAACTACAAACATTTAACAAAATCCTGCGTCCAATTAACTTCCAGTCTCAAACTTCGGTTTTAGTTTCATATTACTTAATTTTCCTAGAAAATCTCACTTAATATCCGATATTTTGATACCGTTGTTACTAAGCAATTCTAATTCCAGTTGAACTGGAACTGGAAAAGAGCGGAGATCTAATTGCAAAAGTTTTCTGAAGAACGTCCTTCAGACGAGAGTTAGGAGAACAGTAAAATTAACAATATATCATTAATCAAGAAACATATAGCTTTAAAAGTTAATTAACAGCAATATAAATGAAGGTAGAACAAACCAACAATTTCAATTTGTAACGAGAGGGAGATATGATATATATTATAATATATGTGATAATTAATATTGTTAATTAGTTCGGATGTAATAATTGCGTTTGTCATTTTAATAAGGAACAATGAGTGAATAAATTAAATAAATATAATTTCGATATTTTACTTTGTTGAAAATAATAAAGCGGAACTTGGGAACCCAAATTTATAAAAGGCTTTATTGAATACATTGTACATTAATGGTATCCGATACACCAACAACATACGAGGGATGTAAGATAATATAACACTATTAGTTTCTAAAAAGCACTAATTTTAATTATTATAAGCAATCTCAACAATTCCGTCTGTCTGTTAAGCGTATATAGTATGATTTTATATCTTGCAGATGATTGTTCCTAATTATAATATTATTAAAATCAAAAGTTTGGGACAATATTATCAAATGGAATATAAAACATAATCAAACATGAATCTGGTGGTGATTTAACCATATATAAATAAATAAAAAAGGAGTATAATGAATATAAGAGTTAAGGTACGATTTTATAATAACAATAATATAAAAATATTGTGCAATAAATATAATTACGCAGAAAGCAGAACATGTCAAACTTTCACAACAGACTTCATTGAAGTTTAATAATGATAGCAATCGAACTATTAATACGATTGTTACGGACATATTGTCGATAATTAAAGCTTAAACATCGCCTATATTTCTCCAATAAATAGTCAATTATAAACATAATTACAACATATAATAATGCTCTTGTTTTGAGTTGCCTCGCAATTTTCGATAAGATACTTAACGATCTAATTTTCTCCAGGCCTCTTATTTAGTTTCGAAGGTGTTTTCTGATCGAAAACTTGGACCGGAGTCATTTAATGCATTCTGGGAAACCTTCAAACGCGAACTAGTTCAACCTGAAAACTTTAGTCTGTTGCCTTGGCTCTGAAACGTCTACTTTATTATGACAGGACATAGTGGTGAAATTTCCCATCGATTTTCCTTCGCTTAATAACATATTAATTAGATTTCCTTACCACTAAATATTCTCGATAAAGGGTACAGTATAAAACTTACCTTCTAAACTGTGGAGGATACGTTTTGACCTCGCTAATTGGAAAACTTTTCTGCGCCAGGCCTTTCAAGTGCCGAGAAAGTTGCAAATAATTTAGCAATTAAATTATTCCGCGAGAATAGATTGTTGGAAAAATTAATGGAGACACTGAAGAAGGTCGAGTCTTTTGTACTGTATTTTGATATCATTATAGTTGGGTTTGAACTAATGGATAATCCAATTATCGACATCAATGAAATTTAAAAAGCCCAAGATAAAGAATGATTATTCTCTTATAATAATTTGATTGTTAGTCAACTGATGAATTTTTCTTCTGATGTGTCTTACATCTAAAAATTGGCTTTGTTCAGGAGCTAGATTAGTTCAACATTCGCCTTCTTGTTGAATTATTATTCATATTTTAGTTTTGAAGTAGCATTTTTATTTATCAGCTGTATATTAGATACAAGCACCAGTGAAAGATTGGTACCAGTACTGAAGCGATTATCAGTTATTCATAAATCTATGACAAAACAAAGATTAGATGACGAGTGAAGCGCTCATGATGGTAGCACTGATGGCGAAAGCTACTGGGGTAAAGTGTTACCAATCCCAAGAACTATTGGCTTCATTAAGTTTTTCTATGCATTACTTAAACTCTAATTATTTTGAAAAAACTTAACGATAATGTTATACATAGATTTAATGTATCCCAACTAATCAAGAACAATTCAATCTCGATAAGGAAACCCGATAAAGAAAACGAAGAAAATATTAAATTTCCAATTGGCTTATCTCTAGTTTCTTGTCTTGTATTATCTTACGGTCTTAAGAGAGTTTTCTTGTATAATTTAAAAACCAAATTAAAAGGGGCAAAGACCGCTGCGACTACCGCCTTTTCCCCCACTTGATATGGAAAGAAAATTTCGAGGAGATATCACCAATCAATTTGGAATGGACACATTTTATTTTGGTATAATATAAAATTGTTTTTTCTTAAAAGTGGACAACTTGTTGGAAGGTGACTCAAAATTATTTTCCAAGTTTAAATCTATTTATATTTGCTCATGAGTATCATATGTTTCAAAAACCACACTTATCTAAAAGAAATGGATAAATTTTTCATACTAAAATGCTATTAGAATAATCCACATTTCTTCCTTATCAAGAACTCACCAAACAAAATTTAACGACAATGTCCTGTTCCTAAATCATGGGTTTTAAGTACGTAGTGATTATTGAAGTCAAAAGTGTTATTATAAAAATGTTATTTTCAAACGAAATACAAAAATTAATCAACCAATAAATAAAAAAATGTATGCAAACAGAAGATGATGATTAAATTTATTAAACTAAAATATATTTATTACTATTTCACTACATTTTCAAATTATTTAACTTTTAAATCCAAGTAAACAACTAACTGTATATAAAGACACGTTATAAGTGAAGAAATGGATTAAAAGGAATTTCGCGTGTTGATAAAATATTGCTTTTTGAAGGGAAAAATACAGTTGAAGCAAAAACTTGGCTTGATGCCGAGTTTCCGGACACCAGGAGAATCAACCATCAAGGATTGCTATACTAAGTTTAGATGTGTAGAGGATGTTACCGACGAAAACATTAAAAAAATCCACAAAATGATTTCGAATGTCCGTAAATTGAAATTGAATGAAATAGCAGACACTCTAAAGATATCAACTGAACCTGTACAGCATGTGATTCACGAATATATGAATATGAATAAGCTCTGTGCAAAGTGGGTGCCGCGCGAGCTCACTTTTCACCAAAAACAACGACGAGTCGATGATTCCGAGCAGTGTTTGAAGATTCATGAATCCGTGAATGAAAATTCATGAATTTGACTTCAAATTGCTTCCTCATCTACCGTATTCTCCAGTTCCGGCCACCATCAACTATTTGCTGTTATCAGATCTCAAAAGAATGCTCGCTGGGAGGAAATTTTCGTCGAATGAAGAGGTGATCGCCGAAACTGAGGCCTATTTTCAAGCAAAGGACAAATCGTACTACAGAAATGGTATCGAAAAGTTGGAGGGTCGCTATATTCAGTGTATTACCCTTGAAGGGAATTATGTTGAATAAAAACAAATAATTTTGCCAAAAATATATGTTTTACTGTGGTAGGTCGGGGACTTTTCAATAGACCTGTTAAAAGGGAAGACCATTTAGAAAAATATGTTGTGGTGGCAGTCATACTCCTATTATTGAGCCATATCCTGAGCCATTGAATTATCTCCTTATCCATCAGGATCTGCTCCCAGATTATTTTTATATGTACGGTTGGTAAAAATAATGCATGCTTTCAAACGATATCTCTCGGAACAAAAGAAGTAAATACTTTATATTCCAATATCTTATTTATGTTAAAACCAGCCAAACAATTTAATTTTAAATTTATGTTTATTATTACTTTCAAATGAAGGATTTTGTTCATATTTAAATCTAGATTTTACACTCAAGTTTTATTATATTCTTAGCAAAGCTGGAGGGTTATGAGCTAGTGAGATACAATAAAAACTTCCATACAAACAGAGCTAATCTCTCAAAATCACTTTACGGTTTTTGTATATTTACAATACGTTCGTAATAAATTACTGGCATATTTTATAAGGTCCTCCATTGATCCATGAATAAATTAACGTTTACTAACGAAACAAACCCCTCCTACCCATTCACCCTCGACCGTTTCAGCTTCGTTTTATCGCCTGTTTACAACCGTTGCCAATTTCCAACCGAAATCAATTATTTACAAATTAATAAAGTTGACAAGTCTATTCGGATATCGTAAAAGGTCACAAAGTACGGAATGGTGCCGAGAGGGGGGCGCAGGGGGCTTTTTGCTGAGCCCGATCGAGAGAAAAAACGCTCGACTCGTGAATATTTAAAAAGTGGGTCGTACACCGACGACAAGTCGATGGTATTCGAACAAAAGAATGGTGCCCGCGAAACTCTGGCCGGCCGATATTAATTAAAATTGTCGCTGTTTTGTTTTCCACCGGGGGTGGGGGGTCAAAAGGTGGGTCAGTCGGCGCTCTTTTGTTCGTCGAGAATAAAAAGGTAACTCGAAAATTGTTTTGGGCAATTGAAACCCTACAGTAAGCACTTTTTTTGTTTTATGTCAATAAATCTCGACCAACGAACAGGGAAAGGTGACGTATTTTACGTAATCCGTGGTAATCAAACCATTACTAATCTTGTAATTAATTATAGATACATAAGGGAATCTAATTAACTCGTTTAATAGTATATTAATTAATTCATAACCTCTGGAAGGGATAATTAGTGATTATTCTAGTCATTATTATTATAAGTAGCATGTCTAACAATGATAAATAATTGTTAATTAAAGCAATAATCCAGCTAATAATATGGTATTTCGTCAATTATGCAATTGAGGGTCATTATCATGTATTTAAGTACACTTATATTAATTATTAGGAACTTCAATTGGAAAAAAAAACATCAATCATAGTTCCTAAAGGGTTGTTAGGAGCAAAGTACATGAAAAAATTTAGAAATTATAGTTGAGTTTTTATAAGTTAATCCACATAGATCATATATATGGTGAGTATACTTAGATTTGAAAAACCATATCCTCTTTGTCTTCAATATGACGGTTTTTTATAGAAATAGGCCAGAATTTATGTTGAATGAGTATGAATATAAAAAAATGTTTATAAAAGTCCGAATTTTATTATGTATTTACTAGTCAATAATTAAAATTTATAAGCAATAAAAATAACGTTTAATAAAAAAATTGTTCAAACATGTAACAAGAACAGTTAATAAAAATACTAATGGATATATTTGACAATCAATCTTCCGTACAATATGAACAAGTAGCCCCACATTAGCATATGGTTCTATTTGTAGACTGAAAACTGTACGATAAACGGTGATATTACAAGAAAACTGAGAGAATACGCAAGATTCATGCAAATATCCATGAACAGCCCTCGCCATATTTACATATTCTTGGTTATATGTGACGCAAATGACGAAGGCCTATTCGTGATGTCGACAGACTAAATATAGCGTAGACAAATTGATTCGTGTTTACGTTCGATGCCTGAAAATAAACGTCTTCGTTTTTATCCGACAGTCATTAAATTAATATCAATGTTGTAAAGGAAATAATAACCGTAAATGAAGCGATATTGATACGTCTGTTTCAGTACTCAAGGAATCTTTACTTCTTTAGGATGCGATTTAATGGGATACACATGGTTCTGTATTATGATATTATTCATAAAATCTAACAAGATAGAAAAAAATTAAATATATTAAACCTCCAGACATACACAAGATATGTTTAATAATATTTTATAAAATTATATATATTATATATAATTCAAAAATTCAACTTTTAAATCCTGATTCTCGTTAAATATTTTGGCAGTTGGAGATCAAGACTACTTCATCTAAAGAAACAAATATTTTGTTTTAATGGAAATGGATATATACAATACTAATAGAGGCCTAAAATTTTGGACAAATATATGTAGTACTTCAATTGATATTAATATTAACACTGTTATTCTTTACAATGTGAGATAATAATTACAATCGAAGAAATCCAATTAGACGTAGGAATCAGAAAAACTAATAATACTTTGAAAATGTAACGTTTAAAACAATGTAATTAATTTGTTATTTTTATTTGTCATTAACTAAATTAAATATATCATGGTTTGTTAAGTAGAGAAATATAAAATATGAATATTAAAATATATAAAAAGTGTATCGTAGTATTACATATTATGACTAGTCCTCTATCAACATATAAAATAAAATACACTAGCGACCCGCCCCGGCTTCGCATGGGTGCAATGCTGATACTAAATTAAATACACTACAGAAAAAATATGAACGTTGTATATAAAAACATAGCGGCCCGCTCCGACTTTGCACGGGCATAAAATATATATGCCTATGTCACTCAATGAAAACATGATTAAAATCGATCCAGTATTTTTGGTTCATTCATTACTGCCCTTGGCCTGCACGCATTAAATTTGGAGTAAAACAATTCCTCTTCCCCTATACTTACTATGAAGATTTCCTGCTATCTTTGGAATATCTAAATTCATACAATTTTTATTACATTACACATTTTTAAACGCAAATTTTAAATTTGTAATATCTCCGAAAATATTTGTTTACTTTACATGCTGTAAGGAACCATATTGATCTATATTAATTGCACACTGTATTTAAGGTACTTAATTCGATAAGGATTAATGCCGTATTGCTTAAAATAGCTTCGTAAATAAGCCATTTTCTCACATAAAAAGTAAACAATTAAAATGGTTAATGTGGGTTATCCCTAAAAGATAAACGTATACCATCGCGGACTTTTTTGTAGACCTTTTTATGGTGTACAATACTGTAGTACATTAATTTGATCTAACTCGTAGGGTTAGGCAGCGTTTTTGCTAATTGTTAAATAAGCCTAAAAAAATAGGTTAATTTACGACATCACGTTAGAAACCTCTAAAATTAGCAATGTTGCCTTAGTATATTATGCATTTATTATACATATAAACCTTCCTCTTGAATCACTCTATCTATTGAAAAAAAACCGCATCAAAATCCGTTGCGTAGTTTTAAAGATTTAAGCGCACATAGGGATATAGGGACAGAAAAGGCGACTTTGTTTTATACTATGTAGTGATTAAACAATCCTAATAAGATATATAAATTACCGACCTGGTAGCTATAATAATCAACCAACATCTTGTACACAAGCCCAGAGAGTCCTATTAATAGTTTGATCAGTTATTACTTGAACAAATATATCCTCCATCAATGTTAGGAGAATGTTTACTTTTTTATAGTTTTACTGAGAATGACTTAAAATTTTGGCAAAATACTATAAAATAAATGTGTATAATAATCTTCAAAGAATTCTTTTAAAGTAGAACGTAATAGTAAGCGTTTTAAAATAAATGCGACCCAATAAAATATATTGGAGCAACGAAACGGCTTTATCTCGAAAGCAACGACGGTTTTATTTGATTTTATTGTGCGCCTTTAACCAGTAATTTAACCGAGCTGTGGCGTGAAATCGCGCTCTCCACCTCTCACGCATAAAAAACCCCAATTTCCTCTTAATCGCGCCAAAAAAACCGTTCCGATAAGAATAAATTTAAATATTTATCGTATCCGCGTTACCGTCTTTGAGCAAGATATCCTATATCGGGTCTCTTTTAGACGGAAGAGATTTTTCTAAGACACGTACCGTCGAGACGAAGGGGTCCTCCTTACCGGCGGACGACGGAGTTTTATTTAAATCTCGGTATTTGCTTTCGAACCGGATATAAATCAGGACAAATCAGTCCTCATCAAAAGACGATTTGTAAATGGGGTGTTTTCGGAAACGTTCCGAAAGAAAATTATTTCGGGTCCCTTTGATGTAGGAGGATATTGCGAAATAACGAGTGTTTCCTTATTGGTTTCGTAAATTGTTTTAGGACGAATAGCGGCGGAGAACGACAGCTGGGAAGGGGAGGTAGAGGGGACAAAGACATCTTTGCGAGAACTTACCTGAAGTTAATTTGAATTTTAAGTTTATTGAAGTGCGATTTTTCAGCGAGTTTCGACATGTATAAAGGGGCTTCTACCCGACAAAGCAGCGAGGGAACCTCGATATTAATTACTCAATAGCAGTAGAAGACATTTTAATGAACTCATTATTGATATTAGAAATATTTGATTAAAATTCTAACCAATATTAATTAGGATTTTATATTTCCGTAATATTGCAATTCTGAGAGAGTTTTTCAATAGCGAGAAATACAAATTTATTTAATTTTTATTTATTAATATATTGTTACTAGTTATTGCCATTTAACTTAGCATATATCTCCACAGTTACCTAAAAGTTGGTCTCTAATAAAATCAGATAATATAAAACATACTTCACTACACAACTATAAAAGACAAAATCACATGATTTCGTTCTCTTGTTTTCGTTCTTCGATTTTCGTTCCTGTTGAACTGCGTCCTACTTCAGCGTTATTCGAGAGTTGCAGCACTTCGGTATTAACATGAGAGTCTTTCTTCATATATTGTTGAGAATCTTTTAATTTCTTCTAGTACAGTTAGAATCCGAAGGAATTCGGTATAAGTAATTATTCGTATGGTATCTGGGTACTTTCACAATATTCCTCAGAACTTATTTTCAAATACTTGTATTATTTTCATATTACTTTTCACACCACATCCCCATAACTAAATTCCGTACGTATATATAGACATTTTTTACTGTGTAAGGTAATAGTATTATTTATATTTATTGATACATGAACAGTTTGGTTGTAAGTGAATGCAATATGCACTGATTTACTCTCGCTGACTTTTATTCTCCATGCCTGGATCCACTTATTTAAATTATTAATTGCATGTTGCAGTTTTCTGGTTACTTCTTTTATAGTATCTCTAATAGCAGACAGTTACAAATAATATAAATCCAGTTCACTTGATATTTTGCAAATGAACGATTTTGATACATCTGTGTAACGTTGCTTTAAAATTAATGTCGCCACGCCAAATATTATCATATGTGTGTTAGACACCGCATCGGTATAACAGAATAATTATAATATAAATAGTGACACATTTAGACAATATCTTCTCCAACAACGATTTAAAGTGATCAAATAGCGATGAAAATATTGCAAAATTACTTTAAGATATAAATGAATGTAAAGAGATTATACCTTCAAATATGATTATTACATTGATACAAATTTAAACAAACTTATATTGCTCCTAAAATACAATGCGAAAAAGAACAACTGTCACAAAAACATAAAACATTTTATACGCGGACTACGTCTGGGGCTCCATAAATCTCCCATCGTACAGATACATTTCGTTTAGTAGCAGGGCCACATGTGCCTGTCGTCAAATCGAACTGCTGCCAACTCTCCAATGCGCATTCAGAGGCGTCTCCATAGCACACGAAACTTATACATTGTGACTTGCTAGCTCTCTGGGTCTCATTATTGTGTTGACCTGCTCGGTAATTACCGAAGTTTTAATAAGGTCCTTCTGTCGGAAACAACTTATTAATATACGAGGATATAATTTAATTCAAAAATAAACCCAGCATTATCCGTAATCTTGTTAAGCCTGGAGTTTGTCCTACTTTCTTGGCAGGGAAGAGGGGGAAAAAGGATTTTTCATTTCCGAAAATTTAATAATTTATTATTAATTACATCTCAATATATAGCTCACAGATCATATTTATAAAAATATTTTTAATAACTCAATTAAATAAATGAAATAAAATGAAATTAATTAAGGAAAAGTGAATCATAGTATCACACATTCTGAATATTCTTCCATACATTAAAATATGATTAAGATATGTTAAGTATAACATATTCATTATGCAAATCCACTGTTTAAATATATCAAAATATATGTAAATGATTTAAAATCACTGAAAATTAAAATGTTGATAATAAAACAGAATAAAATAAGAGGTATTAAAGAAAAGTGTACAACTGTATTACATGTTATAAATAATCTTCCATAAAACAAGATATAATAAAACTATGTTAAAGCATAATTAAGCCAATTCACTTTTAAAAAATTGAAAATTATATTGAAAAAATTAAAAATCGCTGCTAATTAGCATTTAAATAAATGAGGTGATAAAAATAAATATAATAAAATGAATTAATGAAATGTATGTCATACTCTCATATATTATGAACAGTCCAACATATATCGAAATATATCAAAACCATTTTAAAGTAAAATATATTGATTAAATAATTAAATATTTCAGCCTGACACGCTTATCAACAAATATAACGATCCGCATGCCTATTGTGTGGTGTACAACTGCGCAGACCGATCCAGTTTCGACTGCGCAGAAAAGGTGCTGCAGAATCTCTGGAGTATGGATTCCATCGGAACCAAGGCCGTCATTCTCGTGTCCAACAAGGCTGATCTGGTCCGTTCTAGGATGGTTTCAACAGAAGGTAAGTCAATAAAATTGTTGAAAATGTTGTCAAAAATAATTATTATTATGATGTGAATTAAGATTGTGAATAATCAGGAAATAAAATGAATATGTAAATATAAATATAATATTTTTATACTGAATGTAAATATTTTGCAAGGCATCTCCTAAACCATGAAATGTTACTGAAACATACAACAAAAATATATGTAAGCGATCGCAGAAAACCATCCAATCCAGACACACGAGTCCCACAGAAATCCGATTGGTTTATATTGAAATACGAGCTGCCGGCTCTAATGCATTTCGGCCCGGCGAGACATACAGATCGCGAACTCCAATCACGTACCCGGTCTCAATTTAGCAAAGCCGATTATTTTTATAAAGGAAAAATTTATCTATGACGCCAATCCGGTAACTCCGAATACATTGGGCGATTTGTTCCAGTTCCTCGTCGCTTTTCATTTCCCCCAGAAGGGGTTCGAAAGTCTGGCGGATTTCTGCCGAGTGGGCGGCCTGGAAACAACCGGTTTTTATGCGATTTTTTTGAGATCCCACGCTATTAATTAATTATAAAACGCTTATTCTTATTCATTACGCCGAAATTAATTTTAGCCTGTTGACTGTTGTCGTTATTTTTTTAAAATATGTTCAAGAAAACTGGTGGATTTATTTTCCGTGATGAAAAGAGCTTTATCATCGCTGATAAGGGTTATAAATTGCTGGTCAGCATAAAAGCCCTGTCCTCTATTATCTTTAGATCTACGATGAGACATCAAGCGAACATTAAACGCTAAACAAATGACAGGTATTATCTCTTTGAGAACAAACGTGAGTCATTTATCATCACTCGTAAGCGCAGATCGATGTATTTTAAATCCAACGGGTATTTATCACGATATTGTATTTCCAGCTACATATATAAATAAATATATATATATATATATATATATATATATATATATATATATATATATATTTAGTCAATCAAATCTTATATTTAGCCTCTTTAAAGTAGACAAACATGTCGTGATAATGTTTCAGCATATTATTTAATATGAAATATTACTCGAAGCATATTTTGAAGTTAATGAATTCTAAACTGTAAATACAAATATTAAAACAATAGCAGAACAAGGAAACAATCTTTTAAAAATTATTATTTAGACAGTTATTTTATATCTTATTTAACATGTTCATCCAACAAAACAGAATACACTAGCGAAAACAACAGTTCAAGGTGTTTTTTTCTTCGCCACTCTGAGCCAAGAAAATGTGTCTTAAAACAATGCTTCACGGACAACAGTCCAACTTCTAAACTCTTTATTTGTTGTATGTTTACGAGAAGGTCTCCATCTGTGGCCTAAGCTCCCATACCTCTGCGTAAATGTTTTGCTAAAACAGGGAATATCTCCTCAACCTCGCGTGCTATTGTCATCGTCTGACTCATCTCCAGCTTCATTGTTTTCCTATTGACATTTAGATGACACGTCTTGCTGATTCTTTGTAAAATATTGAGAATATTCCTTAAGACTACTTCGAGAAATGGATTAAAGGAAGTCATATCATCCTATCACATATTATGAGTAATCTTCCATATAACAAAATATGATTAAACCATGTTCAAGAATAGTGTGATCAATAAGCAAGTCCACTTTTAAACATACCAAATTATATGCATATGATTTAATTTAATAATTGAGTTAATGAAAAGAAATATAATAAAATTATATTATATATCATGTATTATGAATACCCCCGCATATATCAAAATATTACAAAACCATGTTAAAGTGTAATATATTGATTAAATAAGTCTAGTTTTAAAAATATATTAAATTATTTGGAAACGGTTTAAAACCATTACTAACTAAAATGTTATTAATTTAGTTACAGAGGAGAAATATATTAAGTGGGTTAAAGAAAGATGAATCATTGTATCACATATTATGAAAATATTTCTAATAATTCAATAATGCTATTGGTCCATAGATCAATGCCGAATATCTATATTGACTATGTATCAACATATTACTATCATTGCTTATGTAACATATTAACCGATATCCAAATACTTTTACACTAACATCATGTTAAGAAGAATAATGACATGAAGAAAATCGCTAAAAGTAACTTACCTGTCATGCATAAAATAAATAATCATGAGATTAACAAGATATAAATAAAATAAACTATATTATTAGTAGGTATAGGATTGTAACTTCAAAGATAAACTTATATGCAACAAACATAAGTATAAACAGTCAACTCTTTTATACAGTATATAATTTAATCATATAACCGAAAACCATAAAATAATAATACACTCATTCATATTCAATACATCACATAATAAACACCTAACAGTTTCATGAAAATCAACATTGCAGGGCGAACGAAAATGGTAGGTGCTCCTACCAAAATTGATTACAAATTTTCTATGAACTTACATATAGATTTTTCTCATTTCTTATAAGTCAACGAACTGACGACTAACTCCTCCAACTCAGCGATTCAGGTGAATTGGCAAAAGTCTGAACTCTTGGATTCGTGTATTTGCCGACTGTATTGGAACAGAAATTCGACTTTAAAAGAAAATTTCGAGACGTCGTTTTTCTTTTATTTCCCGTGCTGTGTCTCTTTTTTTTTATTGAACGAACAAAACGTTCAAATATATATATTTTGGTTGGGAATTTAGAATCAGATTTGTATATTTTAATACAAATGTCGCCCCAACAAAAAGACGAAATTGAAATTGGAAAAAGGCTTTGACCTTTTTTTTGTATTGGGGAGTTATAGAGGGTGGTATTACATATTTAAAATGGCGTAATGTGGTTATATTTCTTTGAATAGATATAATTAAACATAATCAGGAGCGAAATCTACAAGCTACTGAGTAAAATCAAGATTATCTTTTGGACAATGATAAAATATCAAAAGCATCATGTATTATTAAAATACCTACATTTTCCTCTGGAGTCGATTTATTAAATCGTATTACAATCGAGAGGAGATTTGAACGTATTGGACAGAAATACCCGAGGCAACCTACAGAAAAAAATGAATTTTATTCACTGCTTTTTCCATTTTTCGAGTTTCAAATCAGTCTGATATATTGTACCAGAGAAAAAATGTATCAGAATTGAATATATTGGCGGAGAAAAAAACCGGAATAGGCAGAGGAGAAAAATTGAAAGGAATGTAAAAAAGCGTTCTTCCTTTATTATGACTGCCTGAAGGAAAATCAATTCATTATCAAATATATTACATGACCAGATCTTATCTAACCTCATAATTTGATAGCTCTATAATTACTACTACTGATCATCCAATGGTCAAAATTCGACCTCAGTTAAGTAAATTAACCATGTTTAAAATTAAAAAGAAAAATTTGAAATTGATTTGTTATGTTACTAAAATTTCTTTTGGTAATATAAGTTCAGAAAGATATGATACACTTTAACTGTTGATTTATTTATTACCCGCGATATTCGGTTAACATTCGGTTTATTACAAAATGCATTAACTAATGAAACCTGAAATGGATTAGAAGTGAATTACAAAAAATTAACAGCAAAATCTTCATAACTATCACAATTACGTCTAGTACCATTTCAGTATCGTTTCAAATGATCTTTATTTAACAAAGGAGGCAAAGTTTTCGCAAAATCGATTGATATATAGAGTATCAAAACATCGACCAAGCTGATAGCCAGAGGATTAGTTAGCTAGAGTTTAACCAAAATTCAACACGTGTCGTTTAAAACAATTTTTAAACAAACAGACTGATCTGTATTAACGTTCATTCGTTGTTTAAAAAAATAATACTGTTTCGATGGATATTCCAAATGGAGATTTAACAATTCGAACGCTTGGTAATTCCAAATTTAAATAGACTTCTGCCTGATTTCGCATATGTGTATGATTATTCCGTATTGATTTTCAGCCTCATATTGGCTATGTCACGTTATATTATATTAAACTCGTGTGATATATATTAACATGCTCCATAATGGAGACTGGCATTCACATAAACAAACTATCCAACATAGTGCTTTATAATGATATTACTAAATGGGTTTATATTCTGTTATAAATCATTGTCCCTTTGAAAGCTTTAGTATTTTATCAACAGTAACCAAATATATGACCATTATTTATATTGAAGTAATTGTATTTATAATAATATAAATATATTTATATATATACAGCTTACAGCCACATTTGGTTCTTAATCTCATTTGTCACCTTCAGGTCTTGAGACCTGACCTTCAGCCATCTTCAGATCAAGCTGACTTAATTCTTTCTTCACTACTGCGCACAACAGAATAATCCCTCTATAATTATTACAACCTTTTAACCTTAATTTTTAAGTATAGAAACTATATTTACAGCAAAGGAATTCTCAAATGTAAGAATTACTATTAAGTGCAAAGCTATAATAATTTTGGTTTCAGGATTGGAGCTTTGTTTATTAACTAAAACTAACAGGTCAATTGAAAAGTCCTCGGCCTACCATAGTAAAACACATTTTTTCGGCAAAATTAGTTTTTTTTATTCAACATAAATCCCTTCAAGAGTGATACTCTGATTATAACGACCCTCCAACCGTTCGGTACCATTTTTGTAGTACGATTTGTCCTTTGCTTCAAAATAGGCCTCAGTTTCGGCGATCACCTTTTCATTCGACGAAAATTTCTTACCAGCGAACATTCTATTGAGATCTGAGAAGAGGAAATAGTCGCTGACGGCCAGATCTGGAGAATACGGTGGATGAAGAAGAAATTCGAAACCCAATTCATGGATTTTCGCCATCGTTTTCACTGACTTGGGATATGGTGCATTGTCTTGGTGAAGCAACACTTTCTTTTTCTTCAACTGCGGCCTTTAGAGTGCATGCTATTTTATTTAGTTTCAATTTACGGTCATTCAAAATAATTTTTTGGCTTTTTTATGTTTTCGTCGGTAACAACCTTTTTTGGGCATCCACTACGTTCACCGTCTTCGGTGCTCTTTTCACCAAGTCCAAACTTATCATACCAATCCTTGATGGTTGATTTTCCTGGGACAGTGTCCGAAAAAAAAGTTTTTGCTTCAACTGTATTTTTTCCCTTCAAAAAGTATTGTTTGCAGCAAAAGTTGCTTCACTCAAAATGCTATAATTCACAAACTAATGATCCGACAGCTGTCAAATTTATACTCGCGTCTTTTGAGTGTTAGAGCTAACTAAAAAACACATGGATTTAATTCTAGTAGCGCCATCTATGTGTCAGGCCAGGGACTTTTCAATTGACCTGTTAAACAACATTTAGTAATCGTTACAGGTTACATCTACAGTAGTAGAGGTCTGATACTTATACATTCCTAATCAGATTATCCTATTCCAACAAAAGCCTGTCACATTTTTGTAGGTTATGTTTGTTTCTTCTTAACATATCTCAAAGCCTACCATGGAATTAATCTAAAACATTTCAGAAATATCATCATAATGTTCGGTAATAATACCAAACAAACATGACCGTATGGTCTCTGAATAAAAAAACTAAAGAGTATTAAGTTCTGACACATTCGTCCCTTTTTAATCCGAACGATTCGTCTCCCTGTTCCCGGAAAGGTATTGCGCAGCGTTTTAAAAGGTTCGACGCGTTTGAAACAAATGAATTACTAGACGTCGACGTAATTCCGTACCGTGGATTAACGCTTTTTTTATTGCCAACTGCCATGGAAAAAATTTGATGGGTTTCGTCACGATAATATGACACGTGTTCTGACGAAACATTATTTTTCGATTAAATACTGTTTTAAACTAGAAGATAATTAAGCAGTGTTTTACCACAATTGCTTCTAATTATGCAAGAATTGTTGGACAATTAAATAACTTCAATGTTGGCATAACGTTTAAAGTTTTATTTGATATTTTAGAGTCTCCTTTACCTACTAGAACTGTATCTGTACTCGAACTAATGACCAACTTCTGACTTTACCCAGTCTGATTACTGGCATGATGAAATAATTTTCACTGTCGGATTTTGGATTCTTGTATTGTACAGAAATACTGATATACCCACGAATATATGTCGGTTTTAACCCAAATTATAGGAAAAATATGAAATTTATTAACGTTGGGTAACGTAAAACTAATTTTCCGCGTAATATATATATATATATATATATATATATATATATATATATTAAGATATAAGCATAAGTTTTTTTATTCCAAAAACACAATTTAGATATAAATCTGAAGCTTTTGAGTATGTACTAAATATTATGCTACTATCCTATTAAGCAGCTAATTTTACCTGCGTAATGTTAGTTTCGTTAATATATCTTGGTCTAAATTAGAGTTAAAACGAAAAGTCTGAAAATGACCAAATATCGCCATTTTTCCTGAGCATATATATGAAAAAAACATCAAAAAGATGTAGGTCACCAAATGGACCAAATCTCCCACATTTTATGAAAATGGCAGTGAAAAAATGGTTATTTCTGCTTAAACTGAATAGTTCTTGAGTTATAAGTAATAGTTGAGTTATAATATTCTTCAATGAAAAACAAATTTTAACTAGTTTCCAAAAAACTTCAAAATATTTTCGAATGGCAATATAACTACCTTATTAAGAATGTGTCTTCTTGTTAAATAGAATTGTAATAAGAAATCTCAAGGAACATGATCGTAATCATTTATAAAGAACAAGAATTATTCCTTGTCATTAGTTTCACAACCTTTAAATATATAGCAAAAATTATACTATCTTATCAAGCATCTAATTCTACAAAACTGTAAATATTTTCAGCAATATATATTAATTATAGGCCGAGCTATAACAATAATAAAAGAAAACAAATATAAAGAAATAATAATTTTCAGTTATGTTATGTTATGTTATATGTTCATTGGAATCAGTATTACTTAATACTTTCTAAAATTAAACAACAAATAAATAATAGAGTTTTATGAAATAATAAATCTTACGTAAATAATGATGATCTTCTTATTATATACTAAAATAAAACAAATATTAAAGCATTATCTTTAATATATTATAGCAAGAACCAAAAAGCAGCATTGATATGATTTAAAAGTAAAGTAAAACATTTGTTAGTGGTAAAAAAACGTTCTCTAAAGCACCAAATTACAAATATGGCTTCATTGAATAAACACCATAAAACCTTCTGCTAAAACTACTTTTTCCTCAACATTATATACATAACAATATTAATGTACGTATAGGATAATAAAATCATAACATATGGATGATATTATCTGGTTTATATCAGCGTCGAAGAAGGTACAATTCCATTTATCCTTCGACTTGGCAATTGTCGCGAGAAAAACCAGTCTCGTTGGGGACCTAATACGTTTCAGTCGCGAAATAAAATCGAAGTCTCAGGTGTCAAATAAAATTTCGAACCATTCAATACCGGCGACGACAAGATCACCAAAGAAAAAGAGGTAGGTGATAGCGTTTCTGTCTCTATATTTTCCCGTTGACATCCCTTAAGATTTACGAGCGTCACGCGCGAAGAGACAACTTTTAAACTCGGAAATTCAGTTTACAATAATTTATGTGCTTAAATTCAAAAGGATAATTGGAAATTATTACTTGCGATGAATATATGATGAATGTATATAATCAAAAACACTTTTTGTACCATTACTTAGCTTTACCTCAAATTTCTCCATAAGGTCTTGGTTCTTACTCGTCGATCCTTCCATGTTCCACATTTCCATCCTCCATAATATATAATCTTTCCTTGTAATGAATAAATGAGTATAATCAATATGTATGTAATCAAAAACTTAGCTTTACCTCAAATTTCTCCATAACATCACACGTTGCTCCACGTCACTCTATTATTAATTTTGAATTTCTCTTTATTTCTTATTATATCCTTATGTTTACCTCTGTTCTTTAAACATACTCTCGTTAATATATACTCCTTCTTTCAATATAACTGTTTCATATTTATTCTTTATGATCAGTTGTTCATTCATGTTCCATTTCAATTAGACAGATCTTATCTCTGTCCACATTTTCCGTATTCACAGTCGATCCTTGAACAGCTACATCGCATCTCCTTTTTTCTCTTTCCTATCACTTCCCTGTTCTTCCTTTATTTGTCCCAAATAGTGTTGTATCTCCACCGTCAAAGACATGACAACTTTTCTTTTATTCCTTTTCCCATATTTGGGCTGCTATTATTATTCGCACAATTTTCTTTTCCCTTCGTCTGTGATTTGTTCTTATTCTTCGCTGTTCACTTTGTACAATTAATTTTTAAAGTATTTATTACTGATGATGTATTGTGTATTAGCATCAAGTGCATTTGTAACTAACTTCATGTTAAAGTTTCACCAACAGGCTTCACTTTTCAGTTTGTATCATTTTCAGTACGTTGAAAATATATGAATTTGCACCGAGTAAAATGGGATTTAAATGGATTAAATTAAAAAATGGATCGATTCTTGGATGGCCTTGAGAGATACATCTTTGCTTCGAAATAGAATCCGTAAATTGCCTGAAAGATGCACGAAGGCAGGGGCTATCGTTTGAATAAAATACAGCTATTGTTTTTTACTTTTTGTTCATTAGTATTTTATTTATTATTGTTATTGTTTTTGTACTATGCTTCATGATTTTTAAGCCACTTCAAAAAAGGAGGAGGTTCTTTGTTCAGCTGTATATTTTTTCAAATGTATGTTCGCTTATTTCTCCGTCAATTATGGCGCGATTTTCAAAACACTTTTGGAACCAAATTCTTTATTTAAGATCAGATGGGGTGAAGGATGGAAATCGAGGGAAAATCTCAAATTTCAAAGGCACGTACAATGTTTTCACATATTTTGTATCTAAAATAATCAGATATCTGGGTATAATGTTATTGTTGATCTGATGTGATATAGAATCGGAAGGTTCAGTGTAAAAGCCATTCAGTTTGATTTTTAAGCACTAACCATATAATATGAGAAGTCGTAGAAACATTGTAGACAACTGTTTCTATAGTGTAATAGATCAAACGTTACGCTCACACGCGGAGTTCGATTCCCAGCGGAGCAACATTTTGCTTTTTGCGTTTGGTTGGAACATTTGTCAAATCACCTAGAGTAGGTAGCGGGCCCCAGTGCCTGACATATTCCTAATTTTCAATAATACTTTCTTTATTCCTATTTATCATACGGGCTGTACTTTTACTTGAACTATCCATCGTAATACTTAATAGAATAACGGCGTAATTTATTCAGTAAATATCTAACACTAAAAAGAGGAAAATAAAATATTTTTATAAAAAAAATTGTACCGACGAGCACTCAAACAGTATAAAAATAATAATAGAATTTTTTATTATACACTCAAATTTAAATAGAAAAAAAAACAAATCTAATTTAATATAACTATTTGGGTACGGTACCGACTTCAAACTGATTTTTATTTAGTTATTACAACGATTATTACGTACATATTTTATTTTAAGACGTTTTTTTCTATGTTACAAGTCTAAATTTGATTATTTTTTTACATTTTAGTGAGTTCCTTATTTAACTGAAATATCTCAAAACTATCAGAAGTTCAAATCAGAAAACTTTCATTCGGAATAATAAAATCGAACATTCTTATGGCAAATAACGTTTCGAACCAACAAAAAAAGTCGACATCCCTTAAGATTTACACTTGTCCCGCGTCAAAACACAAAACTCGCGGGGAGGCGTGGAAATTTAGTTTACAACAGTTTTTCTGTCCTCGATCCCTCGGGAAAATTCGCGGAGGACGATGGAAACGTCAAACGTCACTCGCCGAAACCGCAAATCATCCGGACCGAGGTACGCCTCGATTAATCTTCACCTGACATCTACATAAGTCAATTTTTTTCGGGGCCTATGACGCAGGCGGGACTCCTGCAGCGCGATTATCCCGACCGGGGAGGAATGGGAACAGTGACCGAACGTAACAATTCGTCGCGGCCCCTGGGGCGAGGAAATTTTCGAGGAAATCGGAACGGTTACGCGAAGACAGAGAGAGAGGGATCGATATGGCGGAGAGGTAATGGAAAAATACGGAGATTATTGAATGGATATCGGGAGGAAATCGTTCCCGGCTATGGGACGATGAAATTTAACAATCGACTTTATGATATTAAATTGATTTAATGCCAGTTTTATCTTCGGTGTCCAAGAACTTCGAGCTACTTGAATTGTAATAGTAATAGGTCAATTGAAAAATTCTCGTCCTTACACATAGATGGCGCTACTAGAGTTAAATCCATATATATTTTAGTTAGCCCTAGCCCTCAAAAGATGCGTATATAAATATGACAGCTGTCGGATCATTGGTTTGTGAATTATAGTATTTTGAAAGAAGCAACTCTTGTTATTGTGAAAAAAAATTTTAAAAAGGAATTTCACGTGTTTATAAAATATTGCTTTTTGAAGTTTGAAGAAGAAATACAGTTGAAGCAAAAACATGGCTTGATGCCGAGTTTCTGGACACTGCCCCAGGAAAATCAACTATCAAGGATTGGTATGCTAAGTTTAGACGTGGTGAAATGAGTACCGAAGACGGTGAACGCAATGTACGCCCAAAAGAGGTTTTTACCGACGAAAACACTAAAAAAATCCACAAAATGATTTTGAATGACCGTAAATTGAAACTGAATGAAAAGCAGACACTCTAAAGATATCAACTGAACGTGTCTATCATATCATTCACGAATATTTGGGTTCTCATAGCTCAGTGTGAGTGGGTGCCGCGCGAGCTCACCTTTGACCAAAAACAACGAGAAGTTGATGATTCGGAGCAGCGTTTGAAGATGATCAAGCGTAATAAACCCGACTTTTTGCATCGGCATGTGACAATGGATGAAACATGGCTCCATCATTTCACTCCGAAATCCAATCGACAGTCATCCGAGTAGAGTGCATACGATGAACTCGCTCCAAAGCGTGGGAAAACTCAACAGTCGGCTAGCAAGGTTATGGCGTCTGTACTTTGGGATGCGAATGGAAAAATTTTCATTGACTACCTTGTAAAAGAAAAGACTATCAACAACGACTCTTACATAGCGTTATTGGACCGTTTGAAGGTGAAATTGCCAAAAAACGGCCGCATTTGAAGAAAAAGAAAGTGCTGCTTCACCAAGACAACGCACCGTGTCACAAGTCAATGAAAAAGATAGCAAAAATCCATGAATTGGGCTTCGAATTGCTTCCTCATCTACCGTATTCTCTAGATCTGACCTACAGCGACTATTTCCTGTTCTCAGATCTCAAAAGAATGCTCGCTGGGAAGAAATTTTTGTCGAATGAAGAGGTGATCGCCGAAACTGAGGCCTATTTTGAAGCAAACGCCAAATTTTACTACAAAAATGATATCGAAAAGTCGAAGGGTTGCTATAGTCACCCTCGAAGAGAATTATGTTGAATAAAAAAATACTAATTTTGCTCAAAGAATGTGTTTTACTGTGGTAGGCCGGGGACTTTTCATTGGACCTGTTATGTCTTGAATATTCTTGGACAATAAACTTAAGGACCTATCCAGGCTCCTTCAATCGGGCTCTCGTCGTCGACGAAATCCTCAATGGCCCGTTTAATGAGCCAGTCCGCATACCATATCAGATTAAAAGTCGAAAGCCATTCCCGGAATCGGAGATTCTGGAAAAAGGACGCGGCACGGAAGCGATAAGCTAATGACGCCGGCGATTTCGGGTTTTGGTTGCGCTTTTAAGACGCCGGTTCAGGTCCCCCCGCGTCGCCTCACCATCCGCCCCGGCCACAGTCGAGTAAATTATTTACGGTACATTAGGCAAAGGGGAGTAGTGGCTCCCAAATCCGTCCCAAAACTAGGCGCTCGACCGAAAATCAAATAGTTTGTTTGTATTGGTGGATGTTTTCTGGAGTTTCGTGAAAGGGGAGATCTCGCTCCGATAACGGAAATAAATAAAAATAGAGTAGGTATATATCTTCGTTCGTCTTTACGAACTGAGCTGTTAATAAAAAAAGGACAACAACCGGGAAGAAAATGTATTTTAATCAAAGTAGGTAGTTCAATAAGTTTGCGCCAATAAAAGTATAAGTCGATATACTGTAGAAGTGTTTTTCATTACAAAAGGTCGTAATACCTTCTATAGGGCTAAAAATTATATAATAACTAACAGGTGGGTCGAAAGTCCCGCTACCATTTTGATTACCTAAAACTTTGCTCAAAGAAAAGATAAGTAATTTTAGTTTTCATAAAAGTTTACTTGGTCTTTACGTTCTATCACTTAAACTTTTGATTTTAAAAACCCCATAAGAAAAAGTCCAGTGCTGTTAAGTCCGAAGATCTGGCTGGTCGTGCTAAATGGCCACTTTGCGTAATTAGTCTTCGTGGACAAACGTCATTCAATAATTGAATTGTTGAACGAGCTGTGTGTGCTGTGGCTCCATCTTACTGAAACCACTTGCCCTCTAGTCCTTGCTCTTCCATTTCAGCAGTAACAGTAACTGCAAACCCTTTGGTAATTTAAAAAAAGGGGACCAATGATGCTTCCAGCATGAATACTACACCATATAGTTGTTTTTAGTGGATGTAATGATATTTTACGCATTAATTAAGCATTCTGTATTCCCCAAAAACCGACCGGGCTTTGTCGCTCATTATCAGTATTAGACGATATATCTTCAATTTCACCAGACAGCCTTAGGATTGCACTACTTTACTCAACTCGTCTCTATAACAAAATGTTGACGTTTATTCAACACAGTGGTTAAAGCGAAAGTGAGCTAAACGTCACATAACCAAGATGGCGTGCAATCAAAATGGTAGCGGGACTTTTGCGGCACCCTATATTACTCATAGTAATAATCCTTGGTCAATTCTACAAAACCGCTGCCAAATCACACAATATTTGGTAGTCAGTTCTCATGATATCTATCATAACCCTCTATTCTCTCGCCTGAACACCACAACCCCTTCTCTTCACCTTTCGCTTACTTCACCGTTATAACATAGTTCGAAAACAATTTAATTTAGGTCTCGATTTAACAATGTATTGGACAAATACCGTGACACATACATGTACAAAAAAAAACATTAAATATCAATTAGAATGGGTCGGGGAGGAGGGCGACGGCGGAACGCGATTGCGGGGGTGTTATTTTTTAATTGGATTTCGTAGCAGCAGTGCGAGGGCCAAAAAAAATTTGACGACTTCGAAATTAATCTACTGATTTAGAAATTGTTTTATCATTGGATGTAACGATGTGGTATTTTTGGAATATACAATGGTTTTGGGGTTAAAATGAAACAAGTTCTGAATGGATGGGATAATCGAGCTTTTTCAAATCAAGTGGGATTTTGGGTGGAATTTGTC
This sequence comes from Rhynchophorus ferrugineus, assembly GCF_030347505.1. NCBI lineage: Eukaryota > Metazoa > Arthropoda > Insecta > Coleoptera > Curculionidae > Rhynchophorus > Rhynchophorus ferrugineus. Next base: position 17,592,297 of record NW_027472587.1, read on the forward strand.
GTGAATAAATATCGGACCAGAATAGTGTGACACCTGTTGAAACCAATAATGAAGGCTTCTTAAAATAAATGTTATATTTGTTAATCGGTAGCCTGGCTCTTGGAAAAAGAGTGAACGTGCGCCAAGCACCCTGGTCATTGCAAATTGGATTAAAAAGTTTAGAAAAGAAAAAAAACTGAAAAGATCCAAAGTCCAGTCATCAAATGTAGTACAAAACATAGAGGTGGTCAATCACTCAGTTCTTGATATATTTTATACAAAAACCTAAAAGTTCACAGCTACAAAATCGATTTGCACAAGTATTGAAGCCCCAGGATGCTAGCCGAAGGGTTGAGTTCGTCAAGTAAGCTTTTTGACTTTGAAAGGTGTCTTATTCTTGGATGAAGCTTATTTTCATTTTAATAAACATGTAGATAAACAGAAGTGATGTTACTAGAAAGCAAAAAAACGAAAATCAGACACCGAAAACCTCCTCCTCACTCTTCTAAAGTGGCCGTAATCCTTTTCTGTTTTTTCGCAAAAGAAAACCCGATATTTACAATGTATAGTTACATTTTGTTTACTCAAAATATTGGCCAAATCATTCCATACATTTTGTGGTACTTATCTGCCAATTAATTTTGAGTTTGTGTAGGTTCTTCGTCCCATAACTTCTCTAAATCCACATCTTCAAATATTTCCGGCCTACCAGCACGTCCTTTGTTTCAAACTTTTGTCGTAACCACATTTCATATGGTCCTATAGTTGGAGCAAGCTTTATCAGTAAACTATGACCTTCAGTGGCTTTTTTCTTTTGATGAGATGAGTTGGAAATACACGTTTTCAGGCACAAAGCCAGACTTTTCCAAAACATTACATCAAATCATAACATTGCTTACTTAGAGCTAGAGAAATTACCGACATACCTGGTATACAAACACGGATATAATGAAAAACAAAATAAATATAGCCGGCTTGGTGGCGCAGTGATTCGAATCCTGCTGGGGCATGGTCGTAAATTTATGTTTGTGATTGTTTAAAATTTGTGAATGCTTTAGGCAAGAGTGTAAAATCCGAGAAGGAAAATGATCCCAGTCACCCCAGTAACCAGGCTGGGTAAGACCGGATCTCTTCTGTCGGTGTCCGAGCCCACGTTATATAGTAGGTCCAGTCCAGATAAACCATAATTGGTAAAAGGAAACTTTAAAATATATTTTAAAAAACAAATAAATAAATATATTCAATTTACAGTAATAATAAAAAATTAACCAAGCGGACAATACTAATCAAATAAATAATATACATTTGATATATTTGGGGCCTTATTCCCCAAGGAAGAGAAGGTAGAGTTCAATATTAGCCGTTAATATATGTGCTATATGTATTTGTTTAAAATTAAAACCATTTGTTCAGGTTCATATCCCATCGTTAAATATTTACAACAATATTAATGAAGGGTAGAAGGATTGGATAAAATACATTTACCTGAATTTTATGAATAGTAAAAGGTAAATAGTAATCTAATAAAGAACTAACCGTATTAAACTTTTATTGTTTGTTGTTTTGTTTTTGATAGCATATCAGGCATAGAGAATCTTACGAGAAAATAGAAAACACTTTTTAGAATATTTTATCGATGATTTTGCGTAAAGTGTACTTCTTTGATGCATGAATGATGAATGAACCCCATCCATCAATATACTGATGGTTGTAGACTTGATCATAATAAACCAAGTACTTGTAATCACGTAATCTAGAAGACAAATTCTCAGCTAAATGAGCGTTCCCAAATTGTGGAGAATTCCCGTTAATTATCCGAATAATTTTGAGGAAATGTTCCATAAAATAATTTTTCATGGACTCTATGGCATATGATACATCTTGTCGTCGTGCTGATCATTTTCATCCATTTTAAGCATTAAGAAGTCCAATAATATATCGCGACATCAGACACCAATAATATTAACTGCCTTACAATACGTATTTTCGAAGAATCTGGTCCGGTATTCCTGAATATTCCCAATTGACAAAGTTATATCAATAATTTTATACAATTTTTTAATCAGTTTACCAACAATGGAAAGTACTTATTCACTTTTCGATATACCTTTATAGTCACCAATAAATAAGAAATATTAGGCGATTTTTTTACTCAAAGAAACATAAATTACCATCCAGACCATCCAAAAAAAAATAATAAAACAAAAATAAAACCGTCCAAGGACTTTCCATCGACAACATTTTCCCGCTACCCGCAAATATTATTAAGGAAATTTATTCTCTTCGTCGCAGAGGGAAAATCAATGGCCACCGCGTTCGACTGCAAGTACATAGAGACATCTGTCGGCATCAATCATAACGTCGACGAGCTGCTGGTCGGCATCTTGACGCAGATCCGCCTGAAGCTGGAGAATCCCGAGAGGTCGCGCGACCTGTTCCGCAAACGCAGCTCCTCCAAGAAGAACCTCAACAGGAACAAGTCACCGGCGTCGGGCACCGCGACGCCTACTAGCGGCAGCGTCCAGAATTCGCCGAAGAAGTACAGAGGTAAACATCATTCTATTTGCGTGTATATCTGGTTGCCTACATTGTGGATATAAAGCCAAATAAAACTAATTTTAATATAAAAATCACCGATAAATTCTTAATTTTGACTGATTGCTTCCTAATGGTTCGACCTGGGATAAATTGTTTGAGACAAATTTTAAAGTCCAAACCCTGTTAAAACTGTTGCCCTCTGTAATGGTATCTTGGTATTCAATAAAATTGAATAAAATCTACGAATTTTTATCTGTGTTCTATTGATCTTAAGCTGAAGTTACCATTATAAGGTACAAATATACTTAATTTCTTGATATTTTTTCCCCACGCCTATTGCGAACCAACATGCAAAAATATATTCACAAGATAAATGATGCATCATCTTTTTTCATGGCAAATTGCTGATATGGGCTATCCTATCTCCGATGAGTTATTGTTAACAGAAAATTTGTCATAAAACACTTTTTTAAATATTTTACTATGCTTCATTTCCTGGTAATTAGTCAATCGATATGAAAGAAATTTAGTAAAGCGTTAATATAATTGTGGTCAAGCCTAATATTCGTAAATTCATTTGAATGATAACAATTTAATTTTTTCATTTACTGATTTCCCAAAAATTTCCCTCAAAACTATTGTTCTAACGTAATTAAATTTATCTATACTTAAGAAAGATTAATATATATATATATATATATATATATATATATATATATATATATATATATATATATATATATATATATAAATTTGTGGGAAATCAGTAAATGTTGTCCCCAATTTGGGAAATTTGACTTGGATTATTGGATGAATTTAATATTTAACAACCATGATTATTGTTGAAATTACTCCTTTACCAACATAATAGCTTAGATCAAACATTCCAACCTTTAAATTTTGTTATGTGTTACAGGTAGTCGAACGTCAGCCAGCTTGAAGGTTCGAAGTCTCCTGGGAAAGGTGTGGGCTAGAGATAGCAAGTCGAAGTCATGCGAGAACCTCCACGTGCTCTAAGAATGCCTTCTGATCAGTACCCATGTCCCGAGTTCCTCACCTACTAGTTTTAGTTTAATGGAAAACAATGATCGACGATAGCCCGACAGTTATTTTATCAAACCGAGGATCAACGGGGTAGAAAGAAGTAGAAGACGTTTGCCATAACCTAAGATCTCGATCGTTGATGGTCTTACCTCGGCCTCGTTATATTCGCCCGACATGCGATTTCTTTTTACCGTAAAGAAAACGTATACACGTCGAGCGCTGATCCATTGAAAAGACAAAAAATTGGTAATAAATACGCTTAAAATATCACGCTTAACACTCAGATCATCTAAAATAAACCGACAGGGTGTTATTTAGGTCGTATCCCCAAAAAGGAAATCCAAATAGTTCGTAATGTTAAGAGTTTTAGTTTAGGATATTTTTTTACTTTTACATAAGTTGACTCGTGGTAATGAATAAAAACAAAAGAACGCCTTCGTTTCGGACCGTTTCATTTTAACAGTATTTTACATTCACCAACTAACCGTTCCTAGTCAGTTAGTTCGTCCCGTACCCTCCGCAGGAGCAAATACAAAATATATTGTCGAAAACACCAATGATTCAAAAATCATAATAATAATGTCCTTTTTAAAAAAAATCTTAAGACATCTTGTACTTTTAATGTTAAATGTTCGATGAAAACTAAAAAAAATACAAAAAAAATATCAACTTGGGTCCATGTTTTTAGATATAACTCTCTATATTGTATATTAGACTACAGTACTAACATATATCAAGAAGTGTTGGTACTAGCAAGGTCAAGCTTTAACAAAATGAGATATAGTGTATACATTTTTTAGATGTCAGTATACAAAGCCGATCAATCTTCGTCCACCATCAACACCTGATGTTAAACCAAGTCGATCGGCGATGTGGAAGCATTTAATTTATCAACCAGTATTATTACAGAAATAGTATAGGAGTAGTTATTTTTGTTAAAACTGTTTCGAGTCGATAGCGATGTAAATGATGAGAATCGGATAGAGGCGATGACGGCGCTCGTATCGTTGTATAAAGGCACAAGAAAACCCAGAGGAATTGATGTTTGCGTCGTCGCCTCACCGCAGTACTGAGTTTCCAACGTGAGCTGTTTAATTTTTGATCAAAATGTTACCTTTAGTTAGTAAGCGAAACTAAGATAAGACAAATCAAAAAAACGTTGACGCGAGAGTTCGATGATTGTTAGCGTCATCCAAATAGGGGCGTTTAGAATGTGGTAGAAGACCGTCTTTTATTACATAGAATCCTAGATTTGTTCAATCGATTCAACTCCAAAAAAGACAATCAATTTTTTAACCGACACCAAATTATTGTTAACTGGCCATCATTTTTGTTAGAATAAAAAATAATCTAGGGGTAGGAAGAATCTGAGAATCAAAATACAAAGTTTTAGCCTTTGTGTTCATTAAAATCTACACAATGACATCTTAAAATTAGCTATTTTAAATTATTTTTTCATAAAATGACAGATCTACAATTCTACTTGGCAATTCTACTGATCTGAGATCAAATTTATATGAAATTATTATGAAAATAAAAACATAAAAAGTATTTAAACTGTTTAATCGAATATCAAAATTTTTCACAACAATTTTAATCTGATGAAATACTTTTACTTTCACAAAATCCACAAATCTTTAGCTGCTGACAGTTATGGAGTATATTTGTAGCAAATATTCTCTAGACTCTGCAGAAACCGAGTACCTAGTTACTAGTACTGGGACTAAAACCTCTTTACCTATTTGCAAATCTATTACCTTGATAATATTTTTAAGGCATTTTTATATGATATGAGCTCGGTATGGAAAGATTGTATTTTCAAACACAATTTAATTATCTAATTGCTCTATACTAAAACCAGAAAACCCTTTAATCTTATTCAAATTAAATAAGTGTTATTAAGTCCAACTATGTTATTGTTGTTTTAAGTTGAAACAACCCCTTTTGGGCATTATATTGAAGCCTTCGAATACCTGCTTCATTTATATTGTCAAAAAAACTATTTTTCTAAGTTAATCTAATTTAAAGATAACAAAAAAGAAAATTACGTAATTTTAGAAACGATTATTTTCCCCTTTTAATAAAATGTAATTGAACATTCCTTTTCAAGTTATTTTTCATAAGAAATATGATGAAAAATATCCAAAAAATCTTGCCTATTTCAATCCATGTATATTTCGTATTTCATAAACCTTTGTTGAGATTACCCACAATATTTACTCTGCCTTCATTCCTCATTCTTTTTGAAGACTGCTACTGTAATGTACACCGCTGTAAACATTTTGAGTATGTAATCTTGTTGATTAAATGAGACTATTCTATAGAACTAATGGTTTTCAATAAGTTTTTGTCGGTCAATTTTTGAAACAATTATTTATTACTTACCATTATTTACCGAAGATCAATACTCAAAGATATCAAAAATATTTTGCCTTGTGATCATCATCATCAGCATCAACGTTATATAGATAAATTGATGAATTTTACACTAATATATATTACAGCTTTCAAGAACAAAACGTTAATTGATTATGGTTAATATAACAATAATTTGGTGTTCAAACACGTAGAGTTTTGAGGTTTTCTACCCATTTTTAACCCGCACCCAATCAACAAACAAAACATAAGGGTTTGTAATTTGTTGTGAATGCTTTAATTTGTTAAAAAAAATACATAAAACAAATGACCAATTATTTGGGGCCTTTTTTAGTCATCTGTCAATGTTATTGGGAGTTAGGAACAAGAAGCCTGCCAACTGAGATTCTTTCGTTTCATTGTTTTCTCTCTCTCTCTCTCTCTCTCTCTTGCTGGGAAGGCAGAGAACCCGAAGCCGCCTTTGATAAAAACGTTTTCGTTTATTTGCAACCGATTTATATCAGAGTGAAAACCAACCAAATCATATCTTCCATTTTTGCCGTCATGTATATGTGTAGAACCCAATAAATAATATCGTTTTATTTGTCTCAATATAAAAAGTTCGGTATATCGGGTGAAACTCTTAGCATAGTACTGAGGCCAGTGTTAATTTACAATCCCCTCTTCCCAATACGTGTGTATGTATATTGAATAGCAATAATAAATATTAAATAATATCCGAAATACCCCGTCCCGTGGTCTCCCTCGCCCTCATCACAAGCCAGAAATTGAATAAGGCGATCTATTAGATGTTTTTTGACTTCATATATATTTGTCATTGAATACATAGAATATGTTAAACACAAAACTTATATATTATAACATGCACAGATCGGAATTTTTGAATTTGTAAATTTATATATCTATTATTATATTACATAGTTATAGAGGATATATATTAAGGTAATATTTATTATAAAATATTTGCTGTCTGTCGGGTTTTATTTAACTTCCCTTTCCATCAACATTTTCTCAACTATTTTGTAGGAAAGTACTAGAAAGAGACTTAATTTATTTATAAAAATTTCTAATCAAAAGATGCTACATCTGATGAGTACGCTGAGCATGGTAAAACTTCCCGATCAAACTGTAACAGTGTATCACAGATACCAAAGTTTTCATGCAAAAGAATGACCTTGCCATAGTTTTTCACTATTTGTAGTCCATTTCTTCAGCAATACTGCGTTCAATTTGTTCATTTGCCATCAGTTGACTGATAGCAACAGTTTCATTCGGTTTTAATAGTTTGCAATACCCTAAGCTTAATAATCCTTGCACATGTACAGCAAAGCCATGAATATTCCGCTTTCGGTATTAATGTGGAGTTAGGTTAGGTTCTTAAACTGTAATTGATATTAACAATTCATTTCTTAGTATATGTGTGTAAGCACTTCATAGATTATGCAGTGTTCTACATTTTTCAAACACAATATAGCATGATATACGTGAAATTGATTGACCAATAACGTGGTATGTGTAGCTTACTGATATTTAAAGAGGTTTTAAAAATATATACATAATTGTTTCAAACGATGCTTGAAAAAGTTTTGAAGAAATAGACATAATGAAATATTGACCCTAAATTCATTAAAACATATTTTCAATTATATTTTGAAAACAATTAGTCGCATAGCAAAAATAGTGGGTTTACTGTTTTTTTACCCCAAAATTGATGAAATGTGAGAGTTTCAACTCATTTTGCCACATGAAAATTTTTCACCTTTTTTCCATATATATACTCAGGAAAAATCGCGATTTTTACCCATTTTCAAACATTTCCTCGTAACATTTGTTTAAATCGAGATAGATTGATGCAAACATCAAGTTATATGTAAAATGGGATGGTCAATAACGTGGTATAATTATCTTTTCGGTATTTAAAAATGTTTTGAAGATATAGACATAATGAAATATTGACCCAAAATTCTTTAAAACATATTTTCAATTATATTTTGAAAACAATTAGTCGCATAGCAAAAATAATGGGTTTACTGTTTTTTTACCCCAAAATTGATGAAATGTGAGAGTTTCAACTCATTTTGCCATATGAAAATTTTTCACCTTTTTTCCATGTATATACTCAGGAAAAATCGCGATTTTTACCCATTTTCAAATATTTCCTCGTAACATTTGTTTAAATCGAGATAGATTGATGCAAACATCAAGTTATATGTAAAATGGGATGGCCAATAACGTGGTATAATTATCTTTTCGGTATTGAAAAATGTTTTGAAGATATAGACATAATGAAATATAGACCCAAAATTCTTTAAAATATATTTTCAATTATATTTTGAAAACAGTTAGTCGCATAGCAAAAATAATGGGTTTATTGTTTTTTTACCTCAAAATTGTTGAAATGTGAGAGTTTCAATTCATTTTGCCATATGAAAATTTTTCACCATTTTTCCATATATATACTCAGGAAAAATCGCGATTTTTACCCATTTTCAAACATTTCCTCGTAACATTTGTCTAAATCGAGATAGATTGATGCAAACATCAAGTTATATGTAAAATGTGATGGCCAATAACGTGGTATAATTATCTTTTCGGTATTTAAAAATGTTTTGAAGATATAGACATAATGAAATATAGACTAAAAATTCTTTAAAACATATTTTCAATTATATTTTGAAAACAATTAGTAGCATAGCAAAAATAATGGGTTTACTGTTTTTTTTACCCCTAAATTGACGAAATGTGAGAATTTCAACTTATTTTGCCATATAAAAATTTTTCACCATTTTTCCATATATATATATACTCAGGAAAAATCGCGATTTTTACCCATTTTTAAACATTTCCTCGTAACATTTGTTAAAATCGAGATATATTGATGCAAATATCAAGTTATATGTAAAATAGGAAGGCCAATAACGTGAAATAATTATTTTTTCGGTATTTAAAAATGTTTTGAAGAAATAGACATAATTAAATATTGACCCAAAATTCTTTAAAACATATTTTCAATTATATTTTGAAAACAATTAGTCGCATAGCAAAAATAATGGGTTTACTGTTTTTTTACCTCAAAATTGTTGAAATGTGAGAGTTTCAATTCATTTTGCCATATGAAAATTTTTCACCATTTTTCCATATATATACTCAGGAAAAATCGCGATTTTTACCCATTTTCAAACATTTCCTCGTAACATTTGTTTAAACTGAGATAGATTGATGCAAACATCAATTTATATGTAAAATGGGATGGCCAATAACGTGGTATAATTATCTTTTCGGTATTTAAAAATGTTTTGAAGATATAGACATAATGAAATATAAACCCAAAATTCTTTAAAACATATTTTCAATTATATTTTGAAAACAATTAGTCGCATAGCAAAAATAATGGGTTTACTGTTTTTTTACCCCCAAATTGATGAAATGTGAGAATTTCAAATCATTTTGCCATATGAAAATTTTTCACCATTTTTCCATATATATACTCAGGAAAAATCGCGATTTTTACCCATTTTCAAATATTTCCTCGTAACATTTGTTTAAATTGAGATAGATTGATGCAAACATCAAGTTATATGTAAAATGGGATGGCCAATAACGTGGTATAATTATCTTTTCGGTATTGAAAAATGTTTTGAAGATATAGACATAATGAAATATAGACCCAAAATTCTTTAAAACATATTTTCAATTATATTTTGAAAACAATTAGTCGCATAGCAAAAATAATGGGTTTACTGTTTTTTTACCACCAAATTGACGAAATGTGAGAGTTTCAACTTATTTTGCCATATAAAAATTTTTCACCATTTTTCCATATATATACTCAGGAAAAATCGCGATTTTTACCCATTTTCAAACATTTCCTCGTAACATTTGTTTAAACTGAGATAGATTGATGCAAACATCAAGTTATATATAAAATGGGATGGCCAATAACGTGGTATAATTATCTTTTCGGTATTTAAAAATGTTTTGAAGAAATAGACATAATAAAACATAGCCCCAAAATTCTTTAAAACATATTTTCAATTATATTTTGAAAACAATTAGTCGCTTAGCAGAAATAATGGGTTTACTGTTTTTTTACCCCAAAATTGATGAAATGTGAGAGTTTCAACTCAATTTGCCATATGAAAATTTTTCACCTTTTTTCCATATATATACTCAGGAAAAATCGCGATTTTTACCCATTTTCAAACATTTCCTCGTAACATTTGTTTAAATCGAGATAGATTGATGCAAACATCAAGTTATATGTAAAATGGGATGGCCAATAACGTGGTATAATTATCTTTTCGGTATTGAAAAATATTTTGAAGATATAGACATAATGAAATATAGACCCAAAATTCTTTAAAACATATTTTCAATTATATTTTGAAAACAATTAGTCGCATAGCAAAAATAATGGGTTTACTGTTTTTTTACCCCAAAATTGATGAAATGTGAGAGTTTCAACTCATTTTGCCATATGAAAAATTTTCACCTTTTTTCCATATATATACTCAGGAAAAATCGCGATTTTTACCCATTTTCAAACATTTCCTCGTAACATTTGTTTAATACGAGATAGATTGATGCAAACATCAAGTTATATGTAAAATGGGATGGCCAATAACGTGGTATAATTATCTTTTCGGTATTGAAAAATGTTTGGAAGATATAGACATAATGAAATATAGACCCAAAATTCTTTAAAACATATTTTCAATTATATTTTGAAAACAATTAGTCGCATAGCAAAAATAACGGGTTTACTGTTTTTTTACCCCAAAATTGATGAAATGTGAGAGTTTCAACTCATTTTGGCACATGAAAATTTTTCACCATTTTTCCATATATATACTCAGGAAAAATCGCGATTTTTACCCATTTTCAAGCATTTCCTCGTAACATTTGTTTAAACTGATATAGATTGATGCAAACATCAAGTTATATGTAAAATGGGATGGCCAATAACGTGGTATAATTATCTTTTCGGTATTTAAAAATGTTTTGAAGAAATAGACATAACAAAATATAGCCCCAAAATTCTTTAAAACATATTTTCAATTATATTTTGAAAACAATTAGTCGCATAGCAGAAATAATGGGTTTACTGTTTTTTTACACCAAAATTGATGAAATGTGAGAGTTTCAACTCAATTTGCCATATGAAAATTTTTCACCTTTTTTCCATATATATACTCAGGAAAAATCGCAATTTTTACCCATTTTCAAGCATTTCCTCGTAACATTTGTTTAAACTGAGATAGATTGATGCAAACATCAAGTTATATATAAAATGGGATGGCCAATAACGTGGTATAATTATCTTTTCGGTATTTAAAAATGTTTTGAAGAAATAGACATAATAAAATATAGCCCCAAAATTCTTTAAAACATATTTTCAATTATATTTTGAAAACAATTAGTCGCTTAGCAGAAATAATGGGTTTACTGTTTTTTTACCCCAAAATTGATGAAATGTGAGAGTTTCAACTCATTTTGCCATATGAAAATTTTTCACCTTTTTTCCATATATATACTCAGAAAAAATTGGCATTCAGTAAATGATCTGAATTTTTCGCCCAAATAAATTGGATAAAATAAAAAACTAAATGATGACTTAACTCCAGCACTATTAGCACTAATATACAGCACAGAGCTAATACAAAATACATGGAGGACTGAATATATGTAACTGATAAATTAAGGAATATAAAAGCATTCCGATCATATGAAGAAACAGAGAGCGGTCAATATAACAGTTCTCAATAGTTTTTTAACGAACAAAATCAAAAAGGCATGAGAGAACTAGATTGAGAGAAGCAAGAAAGAAAAAACTTGCTTACTATGTATTAAGAATTAAGTAGAATCTCCAAAAAAACCTAAAACTGAAACAAGTTTTAACAGGGATTGAAAAATCGCCTTCCCAACTCCAAAAGAACAGAAACAGAATTACGAAAATAAATGTGAAAGAAACAAAACATTATTAATAGAATGTAAATAATCATAAATGAAGGAGAATTATAGACGTTTTTAACTAAACGAAATTATATAATACGGTTAACTAAGACGACCATTCACTTGATCTGACAAGATGAACAACAATGATTCGCTGACACAAAGAATCGTCGTATGTTTGGCGTTTGCACTTCCTGATAGCATCAAACGGGTATTATAACGACAATCTTATTAAAACCCGCATAAATTTTCCGGTCTATTATATTAGTGGCAGTGGACCTCTTCATCGAGGCAATACATGGCGCGCACTCGAGATATTCTATGCTTCCTTTTACCAACAATGGAAGCTACAGAATTATTCATTGTTGTTAATGATTTCGCACATAACTTGGGCGCATCCACCATAATAATTTTACAACAAAATGGTGAATGCCCGAAAATCGATAAAACTCTGACATCAAATAACCGAGAGAAAAAAGAACGAATATTTCCCATTAAAACCGCGCTAAAAAGGGTAATTTTCATGGCGTGCCGCAAATAAAATGTAATTTCCTAACGGTGGCAGAACCGAGAGGAGAAAAAACACTAAAAAGAAAATAATTAGGGGGTCTCAAGACGGAGAAGATTTCCCAGATGGTTTAGTCCTGTTCCCGCTGACAATCCCGGAAAAATAAATTGTTATAGGTCGCCTTTTTTCCATCGTTCCTCGCTGCCTCTACATAATAATGAAAATAAATATCTTCCGTGAAAAAAATACACCAGAGAGCGTAAACATAAATAAAAAAGAAATATTCCGTTATATATATATATATATATATATATATATATATATATATATGTGTGTGTGTGTGTGTGTGTGTTTTAAAGAAACAAACAATTAAAATTTATAAGTGATATTGGCACCTTCACCATATTAATTTTGCAACAGAATGGTGAATGCGCAATGGATTTTTTGAAATTTCTGTTATTTTGTAACAGTACACCCATACCAAGTAACCTGTTCACTCCGTATTCAAAGGTTCCTCGTACATTAGCAACGCGGATCTCGTTGGATGAGATGATAGAGCACGTCGAACAACTCTGCCGGTTAAATAGTCTACGTACTCGAAAGCGTTTCACGCCAGAGAATGCGGAAATGGCGTTTGTTTAATTAGCAACATGTCTCAAACCTGTGCACCGTCATTACCGTATAATCGAACTTAAATAAATCTGTTTTATTTTACACAACGTGCGCTGCCCGTCACCAACCGTTCCATTTCTGTTCGGATTCAGTGGAACATTTTTTAAATCTTTTACGAAACAGTAAAGGTAACCGGAAAAACGGAATCCGCAATTATGGGCTTTACGGTTAGGAGTAGATTTGTTGAAAAAATATCGATACATCGATTTGTCGATATTGATATCGATATTTTTCAGAGATAGTTATTATTTAAACATATCGATTTTTTCGAAACCAATTTCTTTTGGGATTCAATGGAACATTTTGTTCTACGAAATAATAAAACGAACTGGTAAAATGAGCTTTTCGGTTAGAGATTAGTTTGTTGGGAGATTATCACAATGTTTTGTCGATATTGTTAGTTCGATATATCGACAATATCAGCAATATTTATATTTTGAAATGTCGCTGTTTTCAAAGTTAATTTCTGTTGAGATCCAATTAAAAATTTTGAAAATCTTTTAGGAAACAGTAAAATTAACTAAAAAATAGGAATTGTGATAATAAGCTTTATGATTAGGAATAGGTTCTTAAAAAATTACCGATTCATCAATTTATCCATACCGTTGAGCGATATAATACTTGCGTATATGGATTTTCATAACAAAACAACAACAAAAAACCAAAAATATTAAACCAAGTCAACATATTTAATTGTATGCGTCATATATTATCTTCATGACAACGTCACGCCATTTTTATATGCCATTATTCACTTTTAACCCTGCCTTGATCATTCTTTACCATCTAAATTTAACTGTTATTCCTGTTAGTTCGCTAAATTAATTGTTATATTCTGCGTCAGAGGCAGCGACGAAAAAAACGCGAAAATTTATAATACGTGGACCCCTGACAGACCTCCGAGGTCGAAATTAAAATAATTAGGTCGAACACACCAGAGACAGGCATAAAATTAATATTCGAACTCCAAACAGGCGGTAGAAAATATTTAATTAACAGGATATATTAAAATACAACTGACCGCTTGTTGGGGAAAATGATAATGCCTGATAACACCGAGAAATTTCTGATGCGGTCATATAGTTAGGAAATGAAGTCTGTCAAAATACAGCTTGCATACGAAAATGCTACTTAGTGATTTTAGGGATCTGATTTGCAATATTTGTGGGCAGAAAAACAAAAACTGCTAACTTTATCGAAAGCTCGAGTAACAGCTAAAAATATTACAGAACCAACTTTATTTCCTTGATCAACTTGTCCACTTCAATATCAAGCTCTTCCTCACTCTGTATCCGGTCTCCCAAGTTGTTCTAATATTACTCCAAAAACAGTCCAATCCCCTTATAGTCAGCACAATTAGTGAATGGTCTGAATTTCGTTCTAGATTTTCTTCATTTTGCATATGATTACTTAAAATGTTTCCAATGATGTTGGCACATATACAGGTTTACCTGTCGAAATAGATTCACGACCATATGATTGAATGACATTAAACAATTATCTACCCTTGGTTGCAACCAGTCTCGATTCCCAATGTGCATGTTTAGCATAGTAGTCACTGTCTATAACAAATCGATTTCCCAGTGTTTTAAAAAAACTTTTATATCATTGAAATGTGATACTGTGCTATATAAACTGGCTAGCCCAACATAATCCCATTCAAGGGTGATACACTGATTATAGCGACCCTCCAACTTTTCGATACCATTTTCCTAGAACGATTGGTCCTTTGCTTCAAGATCGGCCTCAGTTTCGGCGATCACCAATTCATTCGACGGAAATTTCTTCCCAGTGAGCATTCTTTTGAGATCTGAGAACAGGAAATAGTTGGTGGGGGCTAGATCTGGAGAATACGGTGGATGACTTGTGACACGGTGCATTGTCTTGGTGAAGCAGCAGTTTTTTTTCTTCAAATGCGGAAAGGTTTCGTCCTTCAAACGGTCCAATGACGCTATGTAATAGTCGCTGTTGATGGTCCTTCCTTTTTCAAGGTAGTCAATGAAAATTATTCCATGTACATCCCAAAATACAGATGCCATAACCTGCCAGCCAACTGTTGCATTTTCCCAAGCTTTGGAGCGGGGTCATCGGATGACTGTCGATTGGACTTCGGAGTAAAATAATGGAGCCATGTTTCATCCATTGTCACATATCGGCGCAAAAACTCGGGTTTATTACGCTTGATCATCTTCAAACACTGCTCCTAATCATCAACTCGCCGTTGTTTTTGATCAAAAGTGAGCTCGCGCGGCACCCACTTTGCACAGAACTTTCTCATACCCAAATATTCGTGAATGATTTGGTGTACATCTTTAGTTCATATCTTTAGAGTGTCTGCTGTTTCATTCAGTTTCAATTTACGGTCATTAAAAATCATTTTGTGGATTTTTTAAATGTTTTCGTCGGTAACAACCTCTTTTGGGCGTCCAACTGTATTTTTTCCCGTCAAAAAGCAATATTTTATCAACATGCGAAACTCCTTTTTAACCATTTTTTTCACACAACAAAAGCTGCTCACTTAAAATACTATAATTCACAAACTAATGATCCGACAGCTGTCAAATTTTTACGCGAATCTATAGAGGGTTAAGACTAAAAACATATTTAATTCTAATAACGCAATCTATGTTTAAAAAATACATTTTTAAAGTGAGAAAATTAGAATCGAAATATATGCAAGCACCTAATAAAAGTGACTAGGGCAAATTTACTTAGTAGCTCTAACTTGTACAATTATGTAGGTTTTTGCCATTATTCCAACCATTTCATCATACGTCGATTAAGATTCAACGAGCGCCCGCAAAATGTTTATTTAATGATATGTGATTATGCCATTTTTGTTTCTTATTTTTGCCTGTCGTCGATACGAATTTATTCTGTCCGATGACCCACTTCCAACGCTCCAAGTAGGTGAAGAAGATACGACAAAGAGATTCGGTAAAACATTGAATTTAATTCTGCGTTAAATTGGACAGAGATGTGACGGAATTTCGCTCGATGTCTTATTCTTAAAATCGATAAAGGCACAATACCAAAATGGTCCGTTTTTTTCTCTCCTTTCCCAAATATCTTCGTCGAAATATTCAAATGGTGGTAAAATCCGACACAATGCAATCGCATTTCGATCACGTAGTTTGTTTAAGTTGGAATTGGATTTTTTCTATTCCTTCCGAACAATAATAAATATTAACGAACCAAATTGGATTTATAAATCGGAAATCGGAGACGGTCTGGTACGGTTTTTCTGACTCAGCGCCTTTACAAAGAGATAATATCAAATGGTGAATGCGAAAAAATTCTAGTTACCGTGCTCTTCTTTTTCATTGTATCCTAATTTTTATGGTTTCCTCATAATTGTTAACAATGACGTCACTAAATAAAACGAACATTTATTTCAAAAGAATGTTAAAAGAACATTTTCAAAAATCGAAATCGTCGATTTTTTAAAGAAAGTATCGTTAGATATAAATCAAAATATCGAAAATTTGAGTGCAAATTAAAATATGCTGAAAACCTAGAATGTCTGGTTGGAAAAGTAGGGTTAGAATACAAAAATATTTAAGTTGGTAAAAATAAATATCGATTTTGTTTGCTCGATATATCGATATTTTTATCAAGTATAGATATTTGTAAATGAGATTATCGAACTTTAAAGTGCAAATTAAAATATCGATAATAAAAACCTAGGATTTGATTTAATTAAATATTCTTTAAAATAGCAATAACAAAAATTAATCGTAGATGTTCTGCTACGGTTTTCGTTCATATCAAATTTCATATAAATTCTTGTTAACGTGCTGTACTTTTTCGATACATTTTAGCCGATACAGTTTAAAATATCGATATTAACAACCTAGAGTTCTTTGAGAATGGTATTGAACTTTAATTTTTTGAGTTTTTTTGGGATTTTTCCCCCGGATCATTAAGTGAATTTTGCGAGAATCGTTAGAGAAGTAGGGTTGTAGTGAATAAATATCGATATTGGTAAAAATAGGTATCGACAGTTTTAGATCCCTATGAAGGTTTTGTTCATCTATACATAAGTTATATGTTAAGTTATTCCACAAATAAAAATATTACGATGGCACTGCGATTATTATTGCCAGAGACAACAGCGAAGAAAATTTTGTAGCAATTCTGATGATTCTGATCACAACTCTTTGATCATATAGCGTTATTCCATAACATTAAAATTGAACAACAAACATCAAGTTTAACTCATTGAAAATGTTGAGGTGTAAAAAGGTAATGTTAAAACAACAAATAAATCCTCATTTATTAGGATTAAAGATATATATTTGGGTAAAAATATTACAACTTATAAATTCGAGAGTAATCCATCTGGAACTTATAAGAGTTTATCAAAAAATGAGAAGCATTTAAAAAAATGTTTTTATGAGAGAAAATAGAAAAGAGAATTTTGACAGGGTTAGGATTGAATTTCGTTTGCTGTACAATGTAATTGAATACAACGAGAGATCGAACAATGCGTTAAGTTAATGTTTACAGTGTGTATGTTTTATAGATATATTATTATGTGACTGTAAAGATAAATGTACATTTTATGGACATATATACTGGACCTACTGTTAAATGTAGGTTCCGAAAAACGGTGCTCGGCATTAAGCCCATCAACTGACGAGTGACCAACTTGGAGAACATCCAAGAAGACATATGGTCTTACACAGCCTGGTTACTGGTGTAACTGGGATCATTTTCCTTGTCGGATTTTGTACTCTTGCCTGGAGAACAATCACAAATATTAAGTAATCACAAATATACATCTACGACCAGGCCCCAGCACGATTAGAACCCAGTGAACTATCGCAGCAGCAACAGGACCGTCCTGTCGCCTTGATTGATGATTTTAGATATACAACAAAATTCAAATCTAAATAAAACAATTGAACAGAAATGTTAACAAATATAATTTATTTTAACATTATAGTACATCTAAAAACTACAGTTAACTATACAGCCACAAGATTTTATAGGTTAGAGTTACAAACTCTTATCCCAATTGCATTCAAGAATTTTGCATACGTTTGACAACCGAACCGAACGACTTTGACAGGCTCGTTCGTTTACGTGCTTGAACTAATCGACGCGTCTCTTTTTAACTAGAATAAAATAAGAAGGAAGATATTGTCTGATTCTGGACGTATGTGCATTTTGAATAGACTATATATTAGTATTGATTATTGTTTGAAATATATATAAATAAACGGAATTACTTATTCTCCAACACAACATATAATAAAACTGTAATAATTTTAATTAACCCCGATTTGTCGATACTAATTCTCAAGTCGACGCATGATCGAATATAATCAAGTAATAACTGAAAATCAATATTTAACTAAGACAAGAATCGCTGGCCGTTAAGGTATAACAGTAACGCGAATTTAACCGATGCCGATTTATTAATTATAATTATTAGAAGCACCGGACTCGGATTGTCTTCGGGTCCGCGAGGCAGACGCCGCGTCGTTAAACTAATAGTTGGAATTTCGATTTTTTACACGCCGTCCAATTATCGAAAATAACGATCCACAATTAAGATAGTTCACTGTATGGCGATATATTTAATACGAATCGTAATTTTACGACTAACGTAATTATAATAATTGCGGACATAACAGTAGTTTTGTTACGACGAACTTTTCCAGCGTTTCAGGTTAAAATAATAGCCCAATTAAGTTGGCAGAGATACGCGAAGAAAACGAACAAGAAGAACGAATCTGATACATGCGATGATAATCTACTTTATCGGCCGAACAGGGTTTTATTAATAATACCGGAGAGAAAGAGAGGGGGATAGAGAGATGAAAAAAGTTAATATGGTTAAATCTCGTGCAATTTAAAATGAAAAATAACATCCTCAAATGGGTAATATAAATATTCATTAAGGTTTCGCGTGATAGAAAACGACAAAGAGGAAAAAACAATGGATGAAATGTGAAAGTGATCATTTAGGTCACACGACAGCGATTATTAACGACAAAAAAAACTGGAACAATCTAAAAAAGCGTTTTGCCAAAACGAAAAAACAAAATCAGCCGATTATTATTATGTATTTGTTGATTTTCTACTTATATTCTGTTGATATTTATGTTATTGTATTGAAAATTATCTGACAGTTGAGGAAACCTTTTTTCATTAGTTACAGCTTATATTAAATATGAAATTAATTGGCGAGTAATGGATTAATACAATAGCATGTATTTCCCAAACTGAAATAACATTAAACTACTTAAACTAAAGTTAAGAAAGCACTTTTATACTATAAAAGTTGCTGGACAGCTTCGACGTCACTGTAGTTTAGCAAATTTATTTATTTTTTAAGCGAAATATTCGTAAATCTATTTGATTTCGAGGTTATCTTGCAGCTCTTCGTCGATTTTCTAGCGATAAGGATTTTAATAAATCGTAGAGCTTTGTTTTGGCTGGGTTGGATTACTAATTGGTTTGATGTTTTGAACCACATATTTGCACCCAATAGGTACAAATTGGTTTTATGGCAAACTGACTGATAAACCAAAGTTTTAGGTTAAATTGCAAGAATCTTCCAACTAACCAGTACAATTACTTAACTTTTAGTCTAATCTGCTCTGGTTTTTGTGTAACATGATGTTTCCAATTTAACTCACCATCGAGATGGATGCCGAGGTATTTAGCTGATTCTACTTAAGAAATCAGGCATCCGTCAAGTGATATAATTAGGTTTTTGTCATTTTTCCACAATGCAAAATTAACATGGACAGTTTTGGAGCTACTAAGCTGTATTTTCTAATTTCAAGTCCATTTGTAGATCTTGTTGACTACTTATACTTTTTTTTACAATCTTAAGGAGATAAATCTTTTGCCATGATAACTGTCGTCGATAAATATTCCAAGTACTGTTATTTTATAGTTAGGATGTAGCTAGCAGGGTAAAGCTAAATATATAAATATTTAACTAACAAGACAACATTATATTAAAAGGCAAACAAATTAAGTGGTTTAATTTTAGTGTCAGTGATAAAGGACGGCCTAGAGAATCAAGGACAGTGATTTTCAAGACTTATTGACACATACATTAATAACAGACGCAATGTTCATCCGACGCATCCTCTTATATGACAACACACATTGCAAAAATTGTGACAGACACTGTTGCAACTTACCGCTTTTCTAAACTGCTGAAGAAGTGCGAAAACAGATAGATGATTGATTATCTGAAAAACCAACGTTGTTCTTTCGACACGGTATCGCCATATTACAGTAAAGGTGGAAAAAAATTGTAGCGAAGTATATTGTACCAATTTTCCTCAATAAATGTTTTTTTAAACATAAAAAGTTATCAGAAAACATGACAGCACGGAATACATTAATTGAATTCGTTATTTTTATCTTGAAAACAGTACTACGGTGTTCAGAAATCTTGAATAAAACCCACCAAGACTTAGTTCTTGATATGTCAAGAATGAATCAATGATACCTTTAGATGAAGCTTATGAAGGGTGGGTAGTATACCAAAAGAAAATCAAAGAACTTCGGCCAAATAAAATTACAACAGTGCAGGGATTAAGACAATAAGACAAAGCACAACATTCTTCAAAGTCATCTGCCATCGAAAATAAAAAACTTGAAGAAACAACGATACCATTTCATAGTTTCATTTTCACAACTATAGCACCGTGTTATTCGCTATTGCTGGTCTTTTTTGCAACGATATATCTTTCAATTAGACCAAGTAACTTCGGTAAACATGTGCAACAACCGTTTAAGTCAGTTTTAGCAACTCATGTGCATTAAACTTTGATGATCCCATTATAAACACACCAAGACTTTATAGCTATGAATATTCTGCTTCGTTGTTTATGTATGTTAGGTGGTTACCGTGAGCTAACTAATGACCTTTTGTGTTTAAACTTGCCGTACGTGATCATTTCCATCGCCATTCAAAATACCAGAAAACACTCCTATTTTTATTTTGGTTATTCTTCTATACTATTTGTATGATAGCCATTTTGCTTTGTATTAAATCATTTTCTTTGCGTTCCCAACGTCTGTAAATAGTCGATTCAACAACTGCTAAGTTGTCTTAAAGCTCTTTAATACCTATGGCCTAGGTCATCATCCAATAAGATCACATTTTTTGGTTCTCCAGACCATCTTTTGCCATCGGAATCAAAATAATCACTTTTATATCGTGGAAAAGAAAACCAGAAATTAGGACATGGTGTAGCAGCATCGTCATGAAGTAGCATCAGCATGGAAACTATTTTATGGGAGGAATTCACACGAGAACTGAAAACACTGGTTGAATAAAACTTGTTTATTTCGATATTGAATGATACAGGTGGTCGATGGGAGAATAGACAGGATATTAGGCTATTACTACTGTTCTCAAGAATTTTCCATACGTTTGACAACCAGACGACTTTGACAGTCTGGTTCGGTTACATGTTCGAACATATCAGGCAGCATTGTGTCTCTTTTTATTTAGAATAAAATGAGAAGGAAAATATTATCTGATTCTGAAACGAATTTACAAACTGTGACAGGTAATACATTAAACATAATATATATATATATATATATATATATATATATATATATTTGTTAAGCAAGATCGTCATGTCACCTATTATGAGATTGGGGCATCTCTAAGCATTAGTTCCACCAGCATAAATACGATTTTACATCTTACAATTTACATACAACCAAGGCGGTCTTTCTATTCTCGACTAGACTTCTCGACCCTGACCACACGAATTATCGCGAATTGTGAGTTTAACCCGTTTAAAGACAAAAAGTGGAATGGAATTAGAATATCTCGATTCAAAGTACATAAAATATACTGCATTCGCCAATCACCTTCTCTTCTAGCCAATGGCCAATTATAAAGGTTTTTCCATATCCCAAATAAGCTAAAGGCCAGCTAGCCGTCAGAAAACATGCTCAAATACTCACCGATAATATGGCGGAGAGACTAAAATACCACAATAAAGCTACAAAAATGCAGATATTATAAAACCGGTATTTTGGGAAATGACTATTACAATTTTACAAACATAATTAACAATTTTAGTCCTTTATCTCTCCGATATCTTTATCGAACTGTCCAAAACTGTAAAATCAGAGTCCTAACTTCATTATATTCGATGTAACTGACACAGGACAACTGCATCTTTAAACCTTAACCCGAATTATGTTATTAGAAAACCTTTGGCGTCTCGCAATCTCCTTAAAGACTAACGATGCCGATTCTCATTGAGGCCGAGCGTTATCTCAATTTCGCTTTCTCTACTCTCCACGTTTTTTCAGCACACTTAACAGCAAACGATTTAACAGAAATGCGACAAAAGAAAATTAATTTCATACCAATCAAGCCTTTCCCGCTTTTTCTTCTCGCTGAAAACGGTTAATTAAAATAAAAATTTAACCGTCGGCCGCCTGGCGATTCGCGTGAAAATTAAATTGGCAAAGCTGCAGGAAAAAAATGTAAAAAATCAACTGTTAGTTTGTTATCGTCGTTAATTATACAAACACGATGATTTCTAATCATAATCACAATATTTCAATATATATATATATATATATATATATATATATATATATATATATATATATATATATATATATATATATATATATATATATATATTTATTGTTTTTCAAGTACTCGCCACGGTACACACTAGATACACTTTTGCTTACGCTTAAACCAATTCTCAAAGCATTAGCTTAGCATAGCTTCTTTGGGCGATGAAAATCGTTGACGCAGGTTATTCTTCACCGATGGGAACAAAAAGAAGTCATTGGGTGCCAAGTCGGTACGGCGGATGGCCCATCAATTCGATGTTTTGAGTGCTCTAATAGTCTCTTGTTTGAACCCTCATTGTCATGATGAAGAACCCTCATTGTCACAATCCGGTGTCTCTTGTTGGTTTTCCTTATTTCACCGAAGACTTCTGGCAAACAAATGGTTGTGTACCAATCAGAATTTACTGTTCTACGACCCTCTAGAGGCACTGTTGCAATATGACCAGTTTTCCCGAAGAAACAGGCCACCATTTTCTTTGGTGCGCAACGTGCGCAAACAACTTTTGTTGGATTTGGTTCATCTTGGAACACCCATACAGTCGACTGCTGCTTACTTTCGGCCTCATACGAATATATCCATGATTCGTCACCTGTCACGATTTTTTAAAAACGTCTTTCGAAGCACCGCGTTTGAATTTCTTAAGCATTTCTTTACACCAATCGACATGAGCCTTTTTTGAGCGATTGTCAAATTGTGTGGGATCCAACGTGATCATCACTTTCGCACAGTTAAGTGTTCATGTAAAATCGCTTATATGCTGGTGGAACTAATGCTTAGGGATGCCTCAATCTCACAATAGGTGACATGACGATCTTGCTTAACAATTTCGCACACAACATCGATGTTTTCCGGCACAACAGCCGATTTTGGACGACCTTCACGAAACTCGTCGGACAGCGAACTACGACCACGACTGAATTCACTAAACCAGCGATACACGGTGGTTTTCGATGGAGCTTCATCGCCAAGTCAAATTAAGATGATCGATGCACTCTTGTTTTGATAATCCACGTCGAAAATCGTAAAAAATCATCGCACGAAAATGTTCACGATTCAGTTCCATTTTTTGCCGAGACGAAACTTTCAACTAAATATAAAATAAACAAATAGCATCCGTGCGACAAAGTGTTCTGAGTACGTATATCGTCAAAAATGTCACACTTTACGATGGAACCGTCAGATGGACTCACATTGACAACAGTGTTGCCAATTCCCGAAATATAATTAGTGACCCTCGTATATACCAGTATTTTCAATAAAGCTTGGAATTTCGATGAAAAAGCCGATATGTACACCTGTAATATTAATTATAATCAATGACAAAATGAGTGAAGCGAACCTCAACACAACGAATAGCATTTAATATGGATAATTAATTATTTAAACAATATTTCTTTTTATATAAATTCAATAAAACCACTTGCCCGCTCATTAAATGCCGGGCGTATAAATATAACATCGAGGAAAAAGAGGTATCTGAGAAGGTCCGCCTCTAATTTTGATGCTGATTTATCTGCGGTCCGCATCAAAGGCGTGTACGTTCCATAGAGCTGAAAACTAGGGACGCTGTCACGTATACATCCTTTTTTTCGTGTATTCCGGTCAAGTTGAAAGACATTGTCAGATAGTGGCTGCACGGTGGCGCAGTACGTGCTGTCGGTTATGCTGCACCGCATCTAAGATACATTCAAAGGATCTGGAATGTGAAATCTACTCTGTTTTTATACGCGTACTACATGCTACACTGGCCAAAGCTAGCTTGATTGTCTTAGATATATTATTAATCATATACAAATCCTATATAAAATTAGTTTCTTAATAAGATGCTAAACGAATTTTATTTAAATAGTAACTAAACAATATTTTCATTACAAAAAATGTTAAAATAGGCTTTGAAAGTATATATCAAAACAATGATTGAGGTTGGACTACCTCAAAACTAATGACAGCATCGTTTTTTTGCCATAATATTTACGAATTATTAAAATTTCAGAATATTTTGAAATATAAAATATTTTCACTTTTTTCCATATATATACTAAAAAAACGCAATTTTTCTCAATTTTTAAACTTTTCTATACAAGTCTGACTGATATGGAGATATAAAGTTGAAAATAACTGCTGTAACAAGTCAATTGAAAAGTCCCCGGTCTGACACATAGATGGCGCTACTAGAATTAAATTCATATGTTTTTTAGTTAGCCCTAACCCTCAAAAGATGCGTGTATAAATTTGGCAGCTTTCGGATCATTAGTTTGTGAATTATAGCATTTTGAGTGAAGCAACTTTTGTTATTTCGCGTGTTGATAAAATATTGCTTTTTGAAGGGAAAAAATACAGTTGCGGCAAAGACTTGGCTTGATGCCAAGTTTTCGGACACTGCCCCGGGAAAATCAACCATCAAGGATTGGTATGCTAAGTTTAGACGTGGTGAAATGAGTACCGAAGACGCTGAACCCAGTGGACGCCCAAAAGAGGTTGTTACCGTCGAAAACATTAAAAAAATCCACAACATGATTTTGAATGATCATAAATTGAAATTGAATGAAATAGCAGGCACTCTAAAGATATCAAGTGAACGTGTACACCACATCATTCTCAAATATTTGCGTATAAGCAAACTCTGTGCAATGTGGGTGCCGCGCGAGCTCACTTTTGACCAAAATCACCGTCATGCTGACATAACTATATCAATTTTTTTACTATAATATTTATAAGGTATCAGAATTTGAGAAAATTTTGTGAGCTCTAATATTTTCACCATTTTTCCATATATATCAAGAAAAATCGCGAACTTTTTCCATTTTCAAACTTATAGATTTAATTTATATGAAGATATAAAATTGAAAACATCAAATCGTATAAAGCGTTAGCTTTTTTGGAATTTTTAAAAATATGATTAACTTTAATTTTCACTCAGAAATTGTTAAAATAGATTATTCGGGTATAGCTCCAAAATAATTAATGCAACCTCAAAACTTCCATTTACTAAGATAAATATCAATTATAACTAAATATAGAGAACAGTATCATTGTTTCATCACTAACGCTAGATTGACATCGAAGCTACAAGAACTAATTCGATAAGTAGGCGTGTAATAGGAATTTTTCCATCTAATTTAACAGATAACTGCCTCGGCCGTCTCAGATATGCGGCTTTATTTTCAATCAAAACAAAAACAAATTATAGAATTTCAATTTAAAAGGAATAAAAGTATTCCGTCGATTTTTTTCTAAATTATCTTCTCCAAGAACGAAGATATATTTTTTAGCGTTAAAGGCTTACGAACTATAAAAAATTCATACAAAAATTGTTATTGATCTCTATAACCTACATTAGTTTATATATTGTTAAAAGTTCTTTCATCAATTCATTCAACTGAATAAGAACATCGCTAATATCTGTCAACTTTAATTTAACGGATTGTTCATCAACCAGCTTATTTTCCAGATTTAGCTACAGCTGATTGGTCACGGGGAGAATAATTTCCATAAAATGCAGAAATAACATTTATTTTGTAGGCATTCGTTGAAAATTACTGCAGTGGTAAGAACTATGAGCTGAAGAAGAGAGTCCACCTTAGACGTTTATAGTTAGAATTTTATAGATTTAACAGCACGGTACTGTATGATGTTCCTATTTGAATAACGAATCCTGTAATTTAAAGATAATTCTCATAGCACTATTTCTTTCAACCAAAATGGCATATGAAAATAATAATAGAGTATCAACGTGAACTAGTATTTATTATTATATTGTATATATATATATATATATATATATATATATATATATAGCAATAAAAACTTATTTTAGGTCTCATTATCTAATATTAAAATATTGTCAAGTAAAATTATTCTCATTATATTCTTATGGGTCACTATGAATTGATTTAATTGAGTTTCCATGCAAATACTCATTTTTTCATTAATTAATAAAAATTTAAATTAATTCATTAATTTTTTCATTCATTTTTCTATTAATTATAATATTTTTCTATTAATATTTAATAAGGCTATTATAGCCCCTTATTAAACAACTAATTTCATATAAAATGTAATATTTTTAGCTTTATTTAAATCAGACTTTGCTTTTACAAAAAATGGTATGATTTATTTTCCATGTATATCTCGAAAACAATTAGCCCAACGACAAAACCAATTAGAGGATCACGTTTTTCATTTATATAGCATCATTTATATAAAGATATAAAGTTTAAAATATCAGATCTTATATAAAATTAGTGTTATAATAAAGTATCGTCATATTTATTCTAGATAATGATGTTTGAAAGGTATGTTTCACTCAAAAATTGTGAAGATATACTTGTACACGTGTATCTCAAAAAGAATTAGTCCAATCTCAAAACTAATGATTAAACTATCGATTTTTTGCCATAATATTTATAAGATGTCAAAAGTTCAGCCCATTTTAGCTTTTTTACACTTTTTTCCTATACCATATATATATATATATATATATATATATATATATATATATATATATATATATATATATATCCAGTTAGTACTAACCTTCAAAAGAAAACCCTTAAAATTTAATCACATTCTACTCATAACTTTGTGAGTTATTGTGCTAAGAGTGACACTACTTTTGTTATTTTCAACAATGAATCAAAAACAATTTCGTGTTTTTATTTTACATTCCTTCATGATGGGAAAATTACTATTCAAGCGAAGCAATGGCTTGAAAAGTGCTATAAGGACCCGCTTCATCAGAAACAAAAATAATACGTTGGATTGCTGACTTTAGCGTGGTCATAGAGATACCGATGATGCAGAACGCAGTGGACGTCCAAATGAGATGCTAACACCAGGAAATATTTTAAAAAATCCACAAAATCGTTTTGAATGATCGATCATTTTCATATTTATTCACCTTTTAAACCTTCCCTGGACTTCCACAAATAATTCAAGACCAAAACGATTACATTTATTATATATATATATATATATATATATATATATATATATATATATATATATATATAGATAGAATGAAATTGGCTTGATAAAATTTGATGTTTTAAGAATATTATTTTGACATTGTTATCGTTGACAGTGTTGCACTTTAAAGGTAATTTATTTTCCTACCTAATGAGTTATAGAAAGGTACAAGCGACAGAACAATAAAACTCGCATTTCGAGAATCTTTAGAGTCGTAATGTGAAAGCAATCCATTTCCTCACCTACATAAGCGGAATTTTGTGTGTCAAATGCACACAAGCCCGGTTTCAGTGAAAATCTTTTATATCCCAACGCATTCACCTAGGCACCGCGATCTTGGCATATATTCTCGATTCGAAGGCATCAGAGCTGAATACATTTACAACCGGTGCATAGAAAGTTGCTCTTCTACCTCTTACTCAAACCACATTTTCACGATCATCTCTCGGTGTGTTGCATCTTTTATTCTGATGTAAATTTAGACGCTTCGATAGTAATACAAAAGAAAAACAGTCACCTTTTACTTCCTGTGATTTATATCATTTAAACAAACAACATAATAAATATTCGTCATTGTATTTAAAACAAAAAATCTACGGATCATATAAATATTGCACCAAGACTTTGCTTAAAGCCAAAACATGTTCATTTGAAGATCTATAACCTAATGTACATGGTAATATAAACCTGAAAACAACAAAATATATATAAAAATGTCTGCCAAATTTAGTTTGGTATTAATTGTTGTAATTTATAACATATGCCAATGTTGCTAATTTTACATATTCAGTAATATCAAAACAATTTGCTTACTATCAACATGATAACTTCCACATTTTTGGTAAATTGTAAGTTTTTTACCGCAATGGTAAATTCTTATTTATTTACAGATCCCTTTTTAGGCCATTTAACAAGTCAATGAAAAACTCCCCGGCCTGACACATAGATAGCGCTACTAGAATTAAATCCATATTTCTTTAGTTGACCCTCAAAAGATGCGTGTATAAATTTAACAGCTGTCGCATCATTAGTTTATGAATTATAGCATTTTGTGTGAAGCAACTTTCGTTATTGTGAAATCCCCAAAAGAAATTGTTACTGACGAAAACATTTAAAAAATCCACAAAACGATTTTGAATGACCGTAAATTAAAAATGAATGAAATAGCAGACACTCTAAAGATATCAACTGAACGTGTACATCATATCATTCATGAATATTTGGGTATGAGAAAGCTCTGTGCAAAGTGGGTGCCGCGCAAGCTCACTTTTGACCAAAAAACAGCGACGAGTTGATCATTCGGAGCAATGTTTGAAGATGATCAAGCGTACTAAACCCGAGTTTTTGCGTCGATATTTGACAATGGATGAAACATGGCTCCATCATTTCACTCTGAAGTCCAATTGACAGTCATCCGAGTGGACTGCACACGATGAATCCGCTCCAAAGCGTGGGAAAACGCAACAGTCGGCTGGCAAGGTTATGGCTTCTGTATTTTGGGATGCACATGGAATAATTTTTATTGACTACCTTGAAAAAGGAAGAACCATCAACAGCGACTATTACATAGCGTTAGTGGACCGTTTGAAGGACGAAATCGCCGAAAACAGCCGCACTTGAAGAAAAAGAAAGCTGTGTTTCACAAAGACATTACACCATCTCAAAGATCCATGAATTGGG
Source organism: Rhynchophorus ferrugineus (assembly GCF_030347505.1). Classification (NCBI taxonomy): domain Eukaryota; kingdom Metazoa; phylum Arthropoda; class Insecta; order Coleoptera; family Curculionidae; genus Rhynchophorus; species Rhynchophorus ferrugineus. The sequence continues at coordinate 17,621,606 of NW_027472587.1, forward strand.
CTTCAAATTGATTTCTCACCCACCGTGTTCTCCAGATCTCGCCTCCAGCCACTATTTCCTGTTCTCAGATCTCAAAAGAAATTTTCCCCCATGCAAAGGTAATCGCCGAAACTGAGGCCCATTTTGAAGCAAAGCACAAATCGTACTACAAAAATTGTATAGAAATGTTGGAGGGTCGTTATAATCAGTGTATCACCCTTGAAGGGAATTATGTTGAATAATAAAACTAATTTTGCCAAAAAATTTGTTTTACTATGGTAGGCCGGGGACTTTTCAATTGACCTGTTACACATATTCTAAAAATATGAGACTTTTTGGCACATTTCCCTTTGTATCTTCTTCATACATTCATAAGAAGATCAAATAAATCATCTAGTTCTGATCTTTTTTTTTACTTAAAAAATGTTACGACATATATTAATCAAATTATCTTTTGTAATACTCTATATTGTCTAAAGGTCGCTACAAAATGAATCAATCAGTTTTATTACCAAAACATCAATAAATCACCAAATGTAGTGTAACGGAATGTTATGATTTTTTATAAATATTCTAGATACATCTTTATCAACCACCAAACTTTCCTTTCAATTTATTCTCCTATAAAAATAATATAGAGCTGAGAATATCAGGACCTATATAAAACTGATTACTCAATAAGTTTTACTATTGTTGTTATCAGTTAACAGACACAAGACACAATAAACAGACACAACTTTTCGATTCATTTTAAACAATTATATATTAAAGTCAGAAAATAAAAAACAACGTATATAATTTAAATATGAATATAAAATATTAAAATAATCTGAGAAAACTTTTTACAGATTTGAATTTTAAAAAATAAACAAATTATTTTTCTTTATAGATAGTAAGTAAATTAATATGTTTGTTGCTTGAAATATATAATTTAACGAAGAATATATATTTAGCCGTTATAATTATATTAATTTATTTCAATCTCAACACAAAACGATAGAAATTTCTTTCGAATGTGGCACGAAATATTTTCTTTCAAACAACATCAGCGAATAAACAACATAAAGTAACACAAAACTAACTTTTTTCTAACAGATTTTACGAATGTTTTTGTTTGTCTACCATCGATAAACACAACAAAACTGAAATAGCCCATTAATTTTGTGTTACTCAATGTCTCGTATGTTTAGTGTTTCCTATTCAAGTTAGAACAAATGAAAATAGAATGAGGCCAACCGCATTAGAGTCAAGAGAAACCTGGACAACATATTGGAAGAGGAAGATGTGACGGGAGATGGGATACGAGGTCACAAGAAAATATCATATAGCAGTAAACATATGTATTTTTATTGAATATTTCTTAAGTCTTATGTTGTGAAATGAGTTATAATAAATAGGAAGTGTTCTAATAGAGTATTTGAATTCGAGAATATTTTAATACTAAGCAATAGGGATGCAGAAAAAATATCGATATATCGATATTTTCTGAAAAAAACATTAATATATCAGTCAAAAATATCATAGTATTTTTAGCCGATATTTTTCGATATTATTTCAAAATAAATTAAATACAATTTTTAATCAACCTTTCATAATGTGAATTTTATATAATATTTTTATTTTATATAAATATAGATCTAACTTTAGTGCTTATATATGGAAAATTATATATGCTAATATTTTTCAATTGATAATTCAATATCATCAAATAATATGTCAACGGCCAAGCAATATGTATCATTACATTTTGTTCTTGACGCTTAAAATTACTCTACTATTGGCCGAATCACTAGTTATTTGCTTAAGAGGAAACATATAGCTAATAAATAGTTTTTGATCAAGTATACTTTCTATTTGACATAATAATTGTAGGTTCCGTCATTCCTCTGTATATAATTTAATATAACATGTGTATTTTCAGTCTAATAATTCCACGTTATTTTTTATTTGCCATTTAGCTGTCTGTGTCTGTGTTTATATCCTGTTATATTGTCGAGGCATGCCTTTCAATGAAAAAAAATAATAATGCTTAAAAGTTTATGAATGTTTTTGAATTCGAATGACTTGATAACACTGTATAACTTTTGCTTGTATTTGTACTTTTATATAACATATGAGGTCTTGAAGAATTTAAAGTCCAAGGCAAATACAAGAAATATTTGAAAAATATAGTCAAACAATGACGGAAAAAAAATAAACAAAAAAATTGAACCGACTTTAAGAATTAAATAAGGAACTCACTAAAAATTAATACATAACGAATTTTAACGTAAAAAATCATTTTAAAATAAAATATGTAGTTAATAATCGATGTAATGACTAAATAAAAATTAACAACAATTTTATCTACAACTTATATCTGCTACACGTATTTTATATTCTACTATATACACACAATTTAGCTTAATACGTTCCTAAACATATGTATCTATTTACAATTTTTTTACATATATTTTAAAATCTCCTTTTACCAAACAATGGGTTTATCTGGAGTGAGCCTAAAGTTTAACGTGGGCTCCAAACCACGGTCCTCAGCATTAAGCCTACCGACTGGCGAGTGACCAACTTTAGAAATCATCCCAGAAGACATCCATCCGGTGGTCTTACCCAGCCTGGTTACTGGCGTGACTGGGATCATTTTCCTTGTCGGATTTTACACTTTTGCCTAGGACATTCACAAATATTAAACAATTACAAACATAAATTTACGACCATGCTACAGCAGGATTCGAACCCGCGGCTTTCGCAACAGTAGGAGGACCGTCCCATCGCCTTTACCACTGCGCCACCAAGCCGGCCATTTACAATATCATTTTAACTACAATCATCTGACCACTTTGAAGCCAATACCGAACCCAAACAGTTATATTAATTTAGATTTGTTTTATTGGTAATTTAATTTTTTGTATACGTTACAAGATTATACTATTATTTTTGAATTGTTGACGGAGAAATCGGCGAACATACATTAAAATATATATATATATATATATATATATATATATATATACAGTCTAACATAGAACCTCCTCCTGTTTGTGATTGTCCGAGGCCAGTAACCAGGCTGGGTAAGACCGGATATCTTCTCAGATGATTTCTAAGTTGGTCTCTCGCCAACCGGTAGGCTTAATTAATGCCGAGGACCGTGATTCGGAGCCCTCGTTAAACCGTAGATCCAAGAATTATCCAGAAATATTTAGTGATTGAGGGAAAATTTTCTTCAAGAAAAGATAATCATGACCAAATGAACTGAATGTTATCAAGAAGTATTTTGAAAAGAATCAATAAAGTTTGAATATTTCCAAAAATATCAATAACAGAGAGGAAATTAAAAGAAAGTTTTTAGATTTTCTTTAGAATATTTTCATGGGCTGATTCATTTTAACTTTAACGACCATCATAATTTATCATTAGAACTGTCATTTAACATGTTTATGCATCCGGTAGATCTCGTCACCATTAAAAAATATCCATTAAAAATGTAGTTAAATCCATGTTACATCCGGCATACCCATGATAACACATAAAATTTCTATAAACTATTTAAAAGTCAATTTTTCGATGTACTGTATAATTAACAACATCAGTTTTACCAAATTATACTAATAATATATCATAATATAATGATATTCGTTACAGATACATAAATGAATAAATAATCAAATCATTGCCACTCGTATATTCACATTCATATAAATTATGACGTATTTTATTAAACCTCTAGCCTTTTTATTATATAACCATTTAATAGAACTGTTAACCTATTATGAATAATGAAAATTTTAAATTTTTGATTATTTATGCTACATAGCTTGACTCAGTATAGAACATTAGGGAATAAATATATGCAATATAGTGATATTATAAAGTATTTTTTTTTATTTTAAATATTATGAAATAAAACAGTTATTAGGCACACAATAAAATGTTATTGTCATCAAGTTAGACAAAAGCCAGAAGAAATCAGACTGAAAATGAAAGAACTATATTGGCTGGTGCAAATATGGGGTTGCACTAAATCATCGAATCGACGAAGCCAAAACAAAGTTATTCAATTAATTAACAATGCGTGTCAATACGTAACCAACGAAGAACTGCATGGTGACCTCGGAAACAAGTATATTAAGAGTTGAGAAGATTACCAAAGCACAACAACATAGCAAATAAGAAAATTGAAGCGAACCAAACCACACGATCTTGTATATTGTCTAAAACTTACTTTAAACTTGAGCTTAAAGAGTTTAATTTAATTTTTAATTAATACTAATACGAATTGTACCAATCTATACAAAAACCTAAAATTTTAACATCTCACGATGAGACCTCATATACCATTTAAAGACATATCCATGTTCAGACGAAAGCTAAGGAAAAATTAGTTTTACAAAATCCCTTAAAATTATTTCCCATTGTTTCTATACCAATATCCGTATTTTAATATCAATTCTGCTGAAATAAATAATTGGAACTGGGCTCGTTCTTTTCTCCCATTCTCTGGAGTAACAAAATAATAACCATTCGTAATTGCTACAAACCTCATATATCATTAAATTAAGAATTCTAAAGAAAAATGAGTTTATAAAAATTCCTTAAAATTATTTAGCATTGTTTCTATACAAGCATCGATACATTATTATGAATTCTGATGAAATAAATAATTGGAATTGGGCTCATTCTTTTCTCCCATTCCCCGGGGTAACAAACTGTTAACCATTCGTAATTGCTACGAACTATTTCCACTTGCTGGACTGATGCCTTCAACGAATCGATCACGGCAACCGCAAAGATATTCCGTCCAGATTGTGAAACCGTTGAATAAAAGGCTCTGTCCATTAAGCAGATTGTAAAAAAAGAGGAGAAACAACCGAAGAACGAAGAAGTGGTGAGGAGGAGAAGAAAATGATACCAAGTCGGACGGGCAGCTGCAGATATAACGGCCTCACAGTTAAAGTAATCTCATCTGGTTCTCAATAAATCGTCAAGTGAACGACGGACGTTTGTTCCCCCCCAATCATGTCTCTCTCTCAGAAAATATAGGCCAGTGTGTAGTGGAAATCGGGGGCTAGCTAAATCGGACTGCTCGGGCAGTCGACTGCGGTACCCTAACACTAAACGGCTGACAGTAGCCAACCGGTCGACAGCATTACCTCGTACAGAGAGATACGTAGCGTCCGCGTACTTGAACTTGACAGTGAAAAACGAAAAATGCAGTTCCGAGTTGGAAATCTATCGGGCGCGTCCACACTGCTCATTCTGCTTCATTTTCTCATCGCCGGTAAAGGTAAGACATGAAAAATATTTTCTTTTTCTGTGACAAACGATTCATTAATAATAATTTTAAAATTTTAATTAGCTAAAATTTTTTTAACTGTCATGCAATTACTCTCTCATATATTTAAACATAATTCAAATTTAAATTTAATCATAATACAGTCAATACCATGGTAAATGGACCCTAAATATTTGATATTATTTAATATTTTATATATGAATTAATAAAATAATTCAAATAATATAATATGTAAAATATAAATAATATTGCTAATTTTTTAGTGAATATATAGGATTTTTTGTATGTTATACATGTTTCATAGTGAATGAATAAAAAATAAATATACTAAAATGTCAATAAAATCATAGAGTAAATACCAGTTTCTATTTTGAATGTTACAGAAATGTTTTTCATTATTTTTTTTGTGTTTGTATATAGAAGTATATATTCTACGTTTTTATGATTTTCTAACAATAAAAAAAATAATTGACCAAAATAATTCATAATGTTATATAATAAACATAATATTCAATAATGTTTATATTTATTGTTCTTGTATAATCTGGTGATGATTTTACAATATGTGAATTCTGAAAGAACTAAATATTTAAAACTTTTTAAATATGCTACAATAACTCTAATATATTTAGTCATAATTCTAATTTAAATTTAATCACAATAAAATCAATAAGATTTCAGTCGAAATAGTATCAAATTTACCCCAGTAGCATTTAATATTTTATATAACATTCCTAATGTTTAAAATATATTCAATGCACAAATGATATTAAAAACTGAATAACAATAAAGCTAAACTATATCATTTTATTTATTTCGTATATTATATAAATTTCATGGTAACAAATTAAAATATAAATAACAGAAAATGTAAATAAAATTATAAAATAAGTAGCATTCTGAATTTTGTTTCTATTTTCAATGTTATGGAAATGTTTATCAATATTTTTTTTGTATTTATCTATAGAACTATATATTCTATGTTTTTCTAAAATAATTTTAAAAAATTGAAAAGAAATATACTAATATTTAAATAAAACCATAAAGTAAATTTTTCAATAATATTAACCAACAAATATATTTTCGATGATATTTAAATAATATCCCCAATGTTTCTAACATTTTTAAATAAAAAATGAATAATATTAAAAACTAAATAACACTTACAACTGAACTACAATGTTAAATTCTATTAGGTTAAGTTCTATTTGGTATTAAAACAATTTAAGTTAAATAATGATAATGTATTCATAATGTTACTTAAATATTAAGTAATTGTTAATTAGTGTTTAAATTAATGTTAAAATTAGTAATTAGCAATTACTATGAAGTAATAATATTTATTTGTATGCATTGTGTGTATAACATTATTAGATACTAGCTGACCCGACAGACTTCGTCCTGTCAAAAAGATTTGTAATGTGGCAGTTTTTGTGCCTACGTATTTTAAAAAATTCTCCTGAACAGAACCATCACCCTGGTGATAGGGCGTTGTGAATAAAAAATAATTAAATAAAACATATATAAGGATTGAAAAGTAAGTAATCGCTTTATTGTTAATCATGTGAATCATAATTATTATTATTATTATCATTGTAGTGCTTTGTGGTATACGATGTTTTTTGTTTGATTACCTGGCCCATAGATAAACAAATCTGATGGTTTTCCAACTCGGGAACATCAACATACAATTGACCATGTGAGAAACATGGGTTTTCTAGATTAATACCACAAACACTTAATGATTGCCCCTGGGACTTGTTTATAGTCATAGCAAAAGCAAGCCGCACTGGAAACTGTAGTCGTTTAAACTCAAATGGCACATCAGTCGGAATCATTGGGATGCGCGGTATGAGAACATCTTCTCCTTTATACTTTCCTTTGAGTATAGTTGCTTCTATCACATTGTTTAGTAATTTTTTTATCGCTAACCGTGTACCGTTGCAAAGACGCGGTTGGTTGATATTTCGCATCCTCAATTCGCCTGTAATTTGTTCTTGAATTTTGAAATTTAATTCATTTACATCTATGTTTTTTGCAGCCAGTATAGCTCGTTCGCTCAACCAATCATGGTTTCTGTAATTTTGAGAAACGTCTGGAAACACCTTCTGAATAAGTTCATCTTTTGATCGAGTTAACTGACAAAAACTTTGAGGAAAGTTAATGCAGCCAGTCAACATGTCTATAGGAAATTTGCCATTACCAATGTTAATGAGTTGTTTAGAGAATATGTTTCCAGATTGGTCATTTTGCAACTCGACACGCATATTCTTGCTTAAATGAAGTACTTTGACATGTTTCCACAAATTGGAGGACTTTAGACATGCATTGAGTTCATCAGCTGGCGTTGATCGTGGAATCACTGGCAATGTTTGACGAAAATTTCCTGCTAATAAAATCATTGCACCACCAAATCGGTTATTATTGCTACGTAGATCTTTTAAGGTTCTGTCTAAAGCCTCCAAAGATTTTTTATGTGCCATCGTGCATTCATCCCAAACAATCAATTTACATTGCTGAAAAACCTTTGCCATTGCAGAGTTCTTCGAAACGTTGCAGGTTGGAGTTTCATTGCTTTGCATATTTAATGGCAATTTTAGTGCTGAATGGGCTGTTCGACCACCTTCAAGCAAGTGGAAGATTTGTTTGAATTAATTATTTCAAAGCGTTGAAATCATACAGTCTTTCTCGATGCAACTCTTGGTTAAAAGCGTCATGCATTGGACGATTGGGCGCGGTCACGCTTAATTGAATTAATAGTTTGTTTGACATTATCAAGCACATGTCCTCAATTGAAATCAATGCTTCATTGTAAATTTCTTCACTGATTTGTATATTTGGATTTCCCATTCTATTCCGTATTTGATACAAAATATCATCACACATATAATCTTTGTACTTCATCCACAAATCAATTGTTTTTGATGGGAATGTTCGTATTTGATGAGCGTGTGATGATATTACAGCATCATTGAGAGTTTGATCCCAATGAGCGTAATTTTCAAGCAATTGCAAACGTTGACAGGCTTCTCTGTAGGATCCACACAATTCACCATCAACAGTTCGTAACTGTTGGAATGATGTTGGGCCACGTACATTGACTAATAGCAGTCGTAAATAAAAACATTCATCATTGCTTGGATGTACTGAATAAATCCGGCCAATCGCATCGGTGGAATATACATCTGTATATCCTGGAACTGGTTTTCCTTGTTTCCGTCGTATAAATCTCCTTGAGGATTGATTCCAGGTATAATATTTTGGCATTTCAGAATATAGCAATGTTTGTGCGAAATCATCGTTTTGGCATATCTCAAAAAAACTTGTTAATGTAGTAGATGGTGGCTGAGCAGCTCTTTGTACTGCGTTCTGTGCTGTAAAATGCACTCCTTGTCCATTTTCTAAATACACAGCTAAGTGAACAACAGAAGGGTGTCTCTCATGAATAGGAAAAGAAAATATTCGCCAAACTGCTTCATTACTACTGACATAGCGGCCCATTTGGTATTGGGTAACTTCATCATTAGAATTCTCTGCACCAATTCCAATCACAGCCATATCACTCCCTTTGGTTACATATTTGCAAATGTATTTAATCGATTTCACTGAATGGCAAGATTCAACGTTGATGTGTGCTTTGAATGTCTTTGATAAAATGGGTGAATATGGAACAATCCAACGATTATCTATTTCAATATCTTGTTGATTTAATTTGACAATTGTTGATTTTCCATTGTCTGCTGTCGATCTGCGACGATACAATGGATAACCGTCATTACCAGTAATTGTTTCCGATATTAATGTCCGTGGATATCGTTTTGAACATTTACCATCCATCATACACGGTGAATTTTGATTAAGAGTTCCACAGGGACCATGTATCATGTTTTTGATAACTACCTCATGCAATCCAGGATCTACTTGTACATTAGGGATTTCAGCTGATATCACTGCATCAACTTCATTTGGCCTTATCTTTTCAACCAACCAAATCAAAATGTGTGCATGTGGCAATCCTCGTTTCTGCCACTCCACAGAATACATCCAGCAGCGTGTCTCACCAAACACATTATGTTTTACGATGAAATTCATTAAAGATTTCAACTTTTGTCTAAAGACTCTGGCTGTAATATCATGACGATCAATGGATGATTTCCCAGGTAATAACTCCTGCTTAATTTCTATCCATTGCGGATTGCATGTAAATGTGATGAACAAATCTGCTGTACCATAATGACGAACATACGACATGGCATCTTGAGCATATTCGTGCATATGCCGAGGGCTTCCGATGTATGTTGCTGGAAGAATAGTCATCCGACCGACATTCTGTGCATTTCCATCAGTATTAATCGCATCTCGAAGGTGAATATACTCTTCAGATCGGAGTTTGGTTTGATTCAACCTGATGAATGTTAATCTCTCCGTTTCAATTTTAACATACATGTCATCAACATATTTGTGATATAATCGCCGACATTTCAATATGTGATTATCTGCATTTTCCCGAATCATTAGGCGGTATGAATAATAGTTCATTGAACTGACTTTTTTGTTGGTTTCAGAACCTGTAAACAGATTTTGTTTTAATAACATTCAAATATAAAATTAAAATACATAATATAGTGACTGAGATATTATCGCCATAGCTAAACTAATATTTTAGTTACCTGTAATGGGATTTATCATTTTTATTGATAAATCGTAGCCATCTTCACCTTGCCAAAATATAATGGGATATTGCAGTGCATCATATGAGCGGTGTGTTTCCTTTATAGGTTGTAATTGAAAATTCCGACGATGTAAAACAATATCACGGGATTCCAAGTTTTCTCCAACTACAACGATAGCAACTTCATCAATAGTTGGTGCATTAAAACGTCTTGTATGTTGACCTGCAGGTGTTTTATCAGCTCTGATTACAATTTTGTGATTATCGGATGGCATCAGATCCAGGGCAGTTTTAAACAATATAATCAATTGATTGTGTTGATGAAATAAAGTTTGTAATTGTTCTACAATAGACCTTTTTACTAAATTGTTATGTGCACAACGCAGATCAATTTCTTGTGGTGAATTGCCCATAAAATAAATTTGCAGGAATTTGTTGTCGCTATCTGACACTGGTAACAGTGAACCTGCTCTGTGATATATTTGCCCTTGTATCTGTAAATAAAAAAAATATTATGGTGTGGTATAAATTAATGGATTGTCAATGATCAAACTTAAATAATATTTGATCTTAAAAAGTATATATTTAGTTTTAACTAATATCTATCAAATATAAAATATAATAAAAGTGTCACTGAAACTGAATCACCATATAATATGATGACTAAGTGATATATTTCGTAATGATTAAGAAATTGAAGATTAGTAACACATCTTAACTTTGGTGACAGAAAATTTTGTTCGCTAAAATAATTATGAGTAACTGCTATAATACATACCTTGAAAGTTGGCATAAAATTTTCCCGAACTGCATTTGTTGCCCCAAATGAAGTCATTTGAAAGCAATTGTTATATTGTTGAATATGTGTCAAAAAGTGTATAGAATCTGTTCCTATTCCTGAAACCAATGAGTACAATGGTTCTGGTGGTGGATCCAATTGTATCAATTTCACTTTACCATTTGCGCAACACAATCCATTGGCTTCGTTTTTGTATTTTAATGCCTTACAGTGTGAGCAAACCAAGTTCATAGAACCAATAACAACACATTGGTAGTTACTGTAGTCAATTGACACATCGTAACTGAAAGCAGCTGGATTCAAACTTGCGCGATTATTAGTTGAATGTCGCGCTCGCGCTTCACGCGTTTGTGATATCCGAATTCTTTCACGTTCATTTCCGTCGTCACGTTCTTGTGCAGTACGATTAGATCGGTAATTAGCTTGGTTTATAGCATTTCTGGTTCTTCTACCTAAATTGCTTCGTCTTATAGGAGGCATATCAAATATAAATTATTTTTTCACTAATCACGAACTAAACAAACACTAACTAACTAAACACTCTGCACAAAACACGATATACGAATTTGTTTCGTGTATCACTTGACAATTCATCTGTCATCTGTCAAAAGTCATCTGTAACAGACAACTTTTTTTTTTAAATTTGATATGACTTGAACTCAAATCCTTTTAAGCCGTACGAATTGTTTTATTTATTTAAAATTTGAATTAAATTTTAAACAAATAAAAAATTTTAAATAAATAAAACAATTCGTACGGATTAAAAGGATTTGAGTTCAAGTCATATCAAATTTAAAAAAAAAAAGTTGTCTGTTACAGATGACTTTTGACAGATGACAGATGAATTGTCAACTGATACACGAAACAAATTCAAACAAAAAGGGCTATTTTTAGGGTTTTTCCAGCAATAATTCTAATTTTTCTCGCCGTAAAAACCATCCCTGAACTTCAACGAACATTTTAAAAAAAGATTTGGCCAAATTGGTCCAGGCGTTGTTGAGTTATGCGCTTAGGAACATATTTTGCGATTCATTTTTATATATAAGATTATGATTATTATTAGTATTATTTATTAAATAAGCATGTTCTTTATTACTTGCTAATATAACGACAAGTAATTAAAAATATATATAAATATTGTTGCCCTAGTTTTGACAATTTTTCATTTTTTGTATCTCGAATTTGCCTTTTACCTCATTCATTAACAGGCAGTCCGTATCATTGGCTTCTGTTGTGCTTCTACATACATTAACCCGGCTGTTTGCAAAAAACAATGTAAAGGATGATAGAACAACATTATTCCCATCATCAAAGGTCTAGGTTTTATGGTCGTTGTACTACTTATTTCGCAGCTTAGCCTTGTCTTACCGTTACAAAGGGCTTCACAACTGCAACGCTTCCATGAATGTTAGGTTTGTGGAGCTCCCACCGTCCTGTTTATGTCGAAACTTACATGAGTAAGTGTTCGAGTTCTGCTGACACTTTTGCTGTGGTAGTTTTATATTGTATCGCCACAATCCTTTTTAATGTTTGTCGGTATCTGTCAGTTAACTTTAACGTTTGCCCACTATTCTTCTTCGCCAATGGCGCTTCACCATCTTCTGTGTATGATGTCATTACTCTGGGTACTAACGCAGTCGAAATATTAAATAACATATGAGAAACCACACATTTTACTGATCGTTTGTTTTAACCATCAACAACCTACAAGACTTGGCACATCAACTGAGCAATGCATACCCCTCGTATTATCATAGGGAAGCACTGTTGCCAAATTGACAAGATGTAACTGTAAATAACAACAATTTACCCAATATTTACGCAAATACTGTCTAGCTAAACCAGTCAGAAGCTTCCCTTTTTGTTTCTTTTTAATTTAGTCTGACCCAGAGCCACTTATACAATTTAAAGGCATTCTGAATCAACAGAATTCTGATTAAACCACGTATAAATAAAAATTAATTAGCCGGCTCTTGTTAAAGATGTCGTCTCGCTCATCCGTAAGAATTTGGCTCGTTTTTATTTCACTGCCGGGCGAGATTTCGTACAATTATTCAACCTCCTTGACAAGTGGTTTTCGTAACTGTAATAACGCAAGCAAGAACGAGGAAAAAAATCGTCGGTTTCTGTGTCGTGAGACATTAAAACCATTTCTGACCTCTCCCTAACTGTTTTCGGAGCAGAATTCACCTTTTGGCAGCGGATGTCGTTAAGCGACGCAGAAATATTTATGAGGGGCAAAAAAATAGCGACACTGGTCATTTCGCCAAGGCTGCGGCTAGGAAGTCAGCCATATGTCGTCTAATTTATATCGTTAATAATAATTTCGTGTTGAACGAGCGAAATTTGAATATGTTTTGGGTATAAATATCGGGTTTGAAATTAATATTACGACAGGAAATATTTCGTTTAAATCACCGTTTCGAAATTTTGTCATTTGTTGAATAAAGTCATCGCAGTGATAAAGAAGCAGAAGCAGACATGAAAATTCGACCTATACGTCTGTTCAAATATTTAGAAACAATAAGTTTGACCGTCAGCTTGGTTGGTACACTGCTAAAGGTGACAAGATGGTCCTTCTGCTGTTACAAAAGTCGCTGGGGCATAGTTATAAACTTGGAACTGGTAAAAAGGAGCTTCTAAAATATAACACAGGAATAAAGATAAACTTAGACAGAAATTTAATTAAAGTTAGTTAAATACATTTAGTACAATAAAAAAAATTGGTATAGTTTTCGTTAAAATCTGGCCTCGTCAAAATGCCACCCTTATTTTTACCTGTTACCACAAATTTTACTCATTCTTTTTATTAACTTCTTTAAGTATTCGGTGTCCAGTATCTTTCATTCCCTTTGTAAGTATTTCTACGATTTTGTTGAGCTCGATGGGCATCGATAACATATCCACTTTTTATACTAATTCGATAAGAGAGAAGTCGATAATGATGACCATTTCACTATTTGCAGAATCCCTTCGTTTCGTTGTAACGTTCTTTGTAGGAAGCCTTGATATAATTTTGATGAATGTTTGCATTCATGGTCCTGCTGATCAACTAGATTCACTCCTAAAGGTACAGCAGTTTCGACAACCTTCGTTATTGAGTTTTCCACCAATCTTGATCATATGACTCAAATATACTACCACCATTTATCAACAAAAACACGTCCATTAGATCCAAAATTCTGAAATTTGGACTCATCCATCCATAAAACACTTTTCAAATTTTTTTGTCGGGTTTTTACATGATTTAACTCAATCCAGTCTATTTATTTGATGGGTACTGATTAGTTTCGCTTTTTCCCATCTCTAATTCAAGACGAAATTCTAATTCATGGCAACATGAAGTAGAACGTTGTTGTTAAAAGTTTCCATGTAGATTTCACAATTTCTCTGCTGCACTTTTCATCTCTGACATTCACTGAAGCCACTCACTGATACAGCTACCTGGATAAGCAGTAATTTCAGTTTTTCATGTTTTTCAAATCCAATTTATTCGAATAATCAAACAGTATAAAATAAAAAAGACAAAATCAAAATCGTACACCCATAAATTCACTCATATATGGTTTTTGCAGTGTTAATAGCACATTGATTACTACTGTGGCTCATGAGTCATGACGTTTTTAAAAACAATACTGGTTTATTTTGTTAAATTTCTATTTATTTCTTCATTCATCAAACCCACGCTCAATTAAACCAACTAACTAACGATGCTATGATAGAAAATCAAAACATTCTCTTAATAATTAATAATATACCTTCAAAAACAATACTGTGAATATGAAAAAATTACTAATTGTACATCTTTTAATGACACAATAATGGGAAATAATAATTTGACTGTTTTAATATGAATTCATGTGATTTGGTCACAATGATCAAAACAAATTGTGATATGTATATAAACCTTATTATTATTGGGTTATGATGTTTTGGCTGGAAATTATAAGTATATTTTTAATTATTCTTACATTGTTACTAGTTGTTGCCCACTAACCTACAACTTGTCTTTTTGTTAGCTTAAATATAATAATGTTTAGGTATTAACACTGCTTGTTTTTTCTCTAAAATGTACCTCACTACAATACACAATATCATTTTTTTTATAAATTACATGGTATATTAGATATACTTAGCGCAATGCTACTATTCTCTACTTGCATTGATACATAAGCAGACGTGTACGGGATTAATACATCAGTATGTGTTTTCCAAATTAAAATAAAACTAAAGTACTTAAGCTAAAATTTCGAGTACACTAAACTGGTCCTTGTGGTTTGAATCGATTCAATCTTCTGATTTTCTACGTATTGTCCAGTATCTGTATAACTTTCACGTTGTTGTGATTTAGCAACCTTATTTCATATTTTAAGGCGAAATAACCATTGGTAATTAATCGTAGAACCTTATTTTAGGTGCGTTCGATTACTAGTCGGTTTTATGTTCAGTGCTACTCCATATTTGCACCCCATATATCCAAATTGGCTTTACGATTGACTGACAAACAAATCTCTTTAATCAAGTTGAGGGAATCTTCCGAATAACCAGCACAGGTGCTTGACTTTCTGTTGTGTTTTTAACATATTGTTTCCAATTTAACCTACCATCAAGATGTACGCCAAGGTATTTAGCTGATTCTGCTACACGATCAAATGGTTACATTTTTTTTCAACCTGTGACCTGCTCTGGTGTTATCTATGAGTTGTAATATTTCTATATTGACATGATAATGGAGTTCTTTTTAATATGTTCTTCCCAGCTAAGTTTTATATTAAGAGTCCTTCCGATATAGTCAGTACTATTTCTAATTAATATTACAAAATGGTAGTATTAATTATTTTCATTGTTATTTGTGTGGAGACCATTATATGATTGACATAATTAAAACAATTATCTCCCGGGTTTCTTCTCAGTTAAACGAACAAAAGCGCTTTGCAAGAAAATTAAGGTAATTCCATCCGATCTTTACAAAGTACAAATGACCACGACACAATGCGATTAAAAGAATGCCGCGTATAAAAGGTCGTAAAGGATGTCGTAATTGTGTTGGAAACAGTCGCAACTAAGAGATACGAAAAGAAATTTCCGACTCGCCGGGCCATTTGGGTCACAGACGGATATACTGTTTTATTACCGGCAAAAAAATCACCGCAAAATCGATTTTTCTAGCCAATTACCTACATAATAACTATAACAGTACGATCGAATTTTTTCGCGTTTATTTTTGAATATTATCATCGAAAAAATACTTCCGTCTTCTTGGCGTTCGATACCATCCCGTTAGCAGCCGTGCTAAATGTATTCAGCGCCTGTTTTATAGCGAATTGTGGTTAATTAAAACAAAATTAGTTCTATTTACGTTGAGGTTATGTCGGCGGAATCCCGGCGTGTCAAGATCGATATTGTAGTGATCGAATTGCGACTGTTACATCATTCTTTATGAATATTTGGAGTGGCATTGTTTTCTGACCCTACCCAAATATATGTTTGTTCTTTGTAATCAATATCGAATGTGGCCAGGATATTTATTTATGAACGTCCTTGAACCGTCATAGCGTTTATTTACAATTTTTTTACTACTTAAAATGTATTGATGTTATTATAACTAATATTAATTTAACACTATTCAGGTTTTATCGGTTTATTATATTTGTTGTCTTGTTTTTGTATCTAGGGTGATTCTCTATAGTATTCATGTCAGCATGAACAATTTGATACTCTTTCAAAGTATGAGGCTTATTTATACGAACACTGAGTCGTAATCAGAATGCAGATTTTTTTTTTAATTCTGATATAACAGATTTTTTTGTCCAAATTACTTTTTTTTATTCAACATAATTCCCTTCAAGGGTAATACACTGATTATAGCGAGCCTCCAACTTTTCGATACTATTTTTGTAGTACGATTTGTCCTTTGCTTCAAAATAGGGCTCAGTTTTGGCGCCCACCTCTTCATTGACGAAAATTTCTTCCCAGCGAGCATTATTTTGGGATCTGAGAACAGGAAATAGTCGTTGGCGGCCAGATCTGGAGAATACGGTGGATGAGGATGCAATTTGAAGCCCAATTCGTGGATTTTTGCCATTGTCTTGGTGAAGCAGCGCTTTCTTTTTCTTCAAATGCGACCGTTTTTCAGCGATGATGAACTAATGATCCGTCAGCTGTCAATTGTATACACGCATCAGTTGAGGGTTAGGGCTAACTAAAAAACATATGGATTTAATTCTAGTAGCGCCATCTATGTATCAGGCCGGGGACTTTTCAACTGACCTGTTAAGAATCAATATAAACCACCAGAAATCAGAGGTAAATAAATATTTAGAGGAACGCCGCACGTATACCGGACATATACAAAATATTTATCTATTGCTAAGGTGTTTTTTGCACTATTTGCTTTCTTTTTATCACCAAATTATGTCTTCAAATTGTCTGAATAGTTACCAATAGAATGGTGTTCCAAAACATCCCCCAATTGCTTCATTCTTGGAAATGGAATCGACTTCTCACCGTCTGCTCTAAAAATCCCCATAACATTTCAATTATGTTGAGGTCTAAAGATTGCACTGACTAAGAAAAATATTTGATGATATAGTATTGATACAAAAATTATATAGCAAAAAAGATCCAAAAATATGAACACATATTATTAAAAATCATTCATCATTCTTGTGTGATTTTCAATTGAATCAATTAGTTGATTAATTAATAACCAACATTAAAAATTAGGCACTTCTATTGTTAAATTGAAGACAGCCACGTATTTTAGCAATAAGAACTTTAAAATATTGCAAGACAGCTCCATCTGTTATTAAAAGATGTCCAAATATTTCGTAGATTTAAAGCAAAATTCAAACAACACAAAAACAGCACAAAAAAACCTTCCATGTAGTGCTAAATCGAACAACAGTTGCATCTGTATTAGAAATTTGACCTGATACGCTTTTATTTCGAAAACAATCAATGATATCGCACCTGATCAACATACGCGAGCAGTACCGAGTGGTACTGACCCGACCCGAATTTCTAAAAGGTTTAACGTGGACAATTCCACTGGTAATAGAAAGATCGACATCGTGAATTCCCCCGAATGAACACACTATAATTTTACCGAAGATGAAGAGTATTTATTAGTGCTCTTGAACAAACCAGTACGAGGCACCCACCCAGTACATAAAGGCGTAGGATAGATCAGGATTTTTCTGCTATTGGAGCATGTAATGATATAATACACGTTTAATTGTCTACATAAATTTTAATGTAGTGTTCGTATATAGTCAATTATTATCATTAATATTAGTTGCCAACATTTATTTTAAATAGTGATATCTATTAGTGAAGAAGTATTAAGTATTTGATTTGGACAAATCTGCTATCGAAGTACTACCATTTAGTACTTTTAGAAACTTTTTGGTGACGCTGAGTCGTCATATTTTAACTGTCGGTTTTGATATGAATGTCAAAAAACGGCCTGAAGAACCAGTAGAGTTCGAAACGAATTAATTACAAGACTTATTGAACGAAGACCCAAGTAAAACTTTCAATAAACATTGAGTGACACCGCACGATCAAACATTGCAAGAACTGCTTCAGCTCGAATGAGAACTTCAGAAAAAAATTGATCAGAATACATGCGAGCACCATAATATATGTTACACCAATCAGAATATATGTTGAACAAGTCATTCATCTTTTTATTTATTTATTTACTAAATTAAAATATTGTTAAAAAAGAGATTTCAAAGATTATACATAAGTATGTCACAAGCCCAGAAAATATTTTCAAAAATCAATATTTCTTATTTTAAACTCTAGAAAACAAGAACTTCAAGAAAATAGTCACAACAAAATACACTAAATGTGAATAAGTATAAAATATATTTTTCAATATAATTTCTTACTTCATTATACCTTGAACCAAGTGTTCTAAATATCAGAGGGAGCTAACTCTGCCAAATAAACTGGATATTGAAACAATTCAGTTCGAGTTTTCAAGCGAATAATTTCAGGATATTTGCTTACACTGAAGAATATTAATTTTTCATTGTTGTTCTTCATGGTATTGTTTCTTAATAGTACAGAACAACAATTAAGAGATTGACGAATTTTTGTATCATCCATAGTCAAGGACAAAAGAAAATCAGACTGACAATTTAACTGTTTCCTGCATCCGCAAGAAATTCGCATTGAGATATCTAGTGTCACTAGCATTACTATCTTCACCTACATTATTTTAAATCACGCCCAGCATATCTAAAGCTATCTGAACCAGTTTACATTTATTTTTACTAGAAAAGTCAGGTGTTATCCAAAATGATTCCATTTTTTGTATATCCCGCGAAACTACCGTTACGTATTTAAATATTTTAATAAAAAATTTCTACTACCAAAACTATTAGTTACAGTTTAAATTCGTATTAGTTTTTTTTATAATATATGAAATAACTTGACGAACTATTTACATATTATATTTCTCATGAAATGGCTTCAAAATTTCTTGACGAACTATAAAAAATAAGAAATCCAATCCAATATGTTGACATTAATTATTAAACTCAATCTTATTTATATATTAAAAGAATATATTGTTTGTTTTGGATTTGTAGGTTACATAAACAAAATTTCACCAATTAAATTCTGTTTAACTTACTTTCTTCTATTAAAATATTCAATATCACGTTTTTTTTATTAAAAAGACTTATGGTTACTGGACTGTGGTTATGTGCTATTAATAGCAAACAAATTGCTGTTGTAAAAAGAACTATAAAGCCTTTATTGAAGTTTTCTTGTTGGTTATAATTACTCTATAATCACCAGTTGGAAACAATAAATTTATTGTCCAAAACACTCGCCAAAATCAGATGAGGTATTTTCCTTTTATTAAGTATTCTCTTTTTTATATTTCTTATAGTTCAGTTCCGCAATTAATATAATATTTACTAATTTTGCAAAAGGCATTCTCATTCATTGATAAATCAACATTGACTTCGGCGACTCACCTCTGTTTTGGGCTATTCGGGCTAACAAGACTTCTTTGTGAATGGTTTTGTGTATAGTCTATTCAAAGTCATTTTGTACATACGTCATCTAAATTTGCGACGTCAAAACATCGCAATGTTGCCGCATCAATTCTGAGTTTTAGTTCAGTTTGGCTTTGACATACAACAAAATTCTAATCTAAATAAAATAATTGAACAAAAATGTTATCAAATATAATATATTTTGACATTACAGTATATCTAAAGGCTACAGTTAATTATACAGCCACAATAGTTTATAGGTTAGAGTTATAACCTTTTATCACTATTGCTTTCTAGAATTTTGCTTACGTCTGACAACCCGACGAGTTTAACGTTTACGCGTTCGAACTAATCAGACAGCATTATGTCTCCTTTTAACAAGAATAAAATTAGAAGGAAAATATTGTCTGATTCTGAAACGAATTTACAAATTGCGACAGGCAATACATTAAACATCTTGATGACGTATGTACAAAAGTACTTTGAAGAGACTATATATTCAGGTAAACCCAGTTTACAAATATTTGTCAGTAGTTTCTTAGGTATTAAACCTGTTGACAAAATGACTGATATATTTCGAATGTCCTTTATTTACGACTATATTTATCATCGTAAACCATAGGATCTTTAACTATATGTATATACTTTAAATAGTTTCTGGTTAAAACAACTTGAACTAGTAATTCGACGCTACAATATCGAAATCCCTATTCCTTTCCAGGATTCTTTTCGTTCTTCATTTATCTCAATTCATCAACGAAATCGACGATGGGATATGATTGGCTCACTTCGTTTCTATGGTACGTTTGTACGTTGTAGTATACCTGACGTAGGGAATAGTGCGTTTAGAGATGAAATTATTAGTTCATTGGTATATATAAGTCGGTAGTTCAATAAGTAAAGTGAATTCTTGATTTAGGAAGTGTTATGTACTCGGATGTACAGATAGTAACGAAATACAGAATCGTTTTATGTAAGAACCATTAAAACATGGTTAATAATGTTAAAAATTATAAACAGATTGGATTAAGTACCAAAGAAATGTATGATCGTTATAGCATGTTTTTTTTTTGTTGTAAGTTGGGGTACGTTATATATAAATAAATATCAAGTATTTATTTTTTAATTTTAGAAATTAATCATCAACAAATTAATCCCCTTCCAAAAACAAGCTATTCAAACGGGTATATACTTTTCTTCTTGAATCAAAAGTTGCAATTCTAATATAATAATAACTCCTGAATGCATATATATTAAGAGAGGATTAACCGAAATTCAATATACGAAGAATTTTGGTGTTAAACGGATTGTCAAGAACAAATTTGTTAAAGTATTGAATAAACGAGTCAAGGTTCTGAAGTAGGTCCTTGAGCTATATATTTTATTCTATCTAGCGATATTGCCACGTCGGTAATATAGCATATTTTTGTCAAATATCTTTAAAAAATTGAAAACCTTATAATTGTACCTATATAATGATTTTCCAGATAGAACTATTACAGAATATATAAAATATATAAAAGAAGATAGAAATAATAAGGTGCCCTATATAATTTTGAGTAAACATAATTTTAACAGGGAAAGACTCAATATTTGCTTTCAGTATAAGAAGACAGAACTCTGATGGATCTCTAATGGATTAAATTGATGGCACTAAACAAATATGGAAAAAGGAAAATACTGAGGAAGTAATTTCGATTTGTGCCTTTCTGACTGAAGAAGTTCTTTGTTTAATATATATATATATATATATATATATATATATATATATATATATATATATATATATATATATATATCCAATAGAACCAATCAAATGTCTTCACAGCGAATTGTTTTTTACAGGTGCCTATAACTTTTCGTCAGAGACCCCTATTGAATTTTATTTCTATTACTCTATGACCAACAGCACCTAGTTAACGTCTCCACGGACCACATATCGGAAAAAAACCTACGATCTACAAAAAACTACTCCGCTAGGAAAAGTAAAAATATCAAGGTCAGAGCCGTAAATTCCGATCGAAACGATCGAAAATAAAATGTAACGAGACCATCGATCCGTGCGATATCGATGACTGAAGGAGCTATTCCAACTATTCGCGCCAAACAGTAACTGTTAGCCGATCGTAAAGTTCCCATCATCTATTGGTCCTGTTTCGGTACCATAACGGGGCTCTTTTCAATTGTTTTTGGTCCATCGAGCCCGGTCCACGCCACAACAATAACATTAACCGGACATTTCCATTTTTATATCAATTAATAACGTTGGGATATATCCCAGACGAAAATAAAAAGGTATCAAATTAACGGTTACGAGAGCGATATCTCTTCGAAACTGTTAATTTAATTATATTCCACGTAGTGATTGGTACTGTAATTCGTGATGGACATATATTGCACACGCAGACCTGCTTAAAATGCACGTCAGACGGTCCCTATTCACAAATCTATTGTGTTAAAATAAAAATGCTATTCAAATTCCCCAAAAATATTTACAAATTGGCATGTTAATTACCTTGTAGGTTTCAATATAGCAACACTAGTAGATTTTGAAGATAATTCATGACATACTCAGTTAATAAAATGTCTTAGTAGGCCGTAGAAAAAAGTTTTAGTAACCTTTTTTTGTTAATATTTGTCAATAAGTTCACAGAGGTAAAATTTCAAGCGAAAATTATATGTTTCTTTTGTTTTTCAACAAACTATAAGTGGTCAATGACAAAAAATTCGAAGACAATGGATTCCAAGTCTTATTGGACGAAATCCCAGGTGGGACTATGAAATAACTTTCAGATATCTTAGCACTTGGCAAAATAACGATTTTCCTATGATTATATGCGACGGAAAAAGATAAGAAAATGACTCCCACAGGATTTAACTTAAAATGTTATTTTTAAGCGTTCATGTACTGTTTCATGACTTGTCAGGAGAGAAACGATTAAAAGTGGATCTGCTACCATCCCAGGTGCAAGAAGTGATGGGTATAATATACTGCTGTGCATATGTTGGGCTCAGCAAGGTGTAGTGTACTAAGAACTACTATAACCGAATAAAACTGTTACTACAAATATCAATCGACGTTAATTGAATACATTGGACGACATATTGTTGCAAAAAGACTAATACTGGCTGGGCCAATACGTTGCAAAAGTTGCAGACACAAAATTTAGGAATTAGAAGAGTAGAGCGCGTTATAATAGTTTAATAAACTATTGAATGTGGAGCATTTTATATTATCTTAAATATAACTCGGCCAAATATAGAGTACACTACAATATATATGTTGAGGACCATTTTATAATGTCCTTTTTTAATCTTTTTTGTCAAATATTTATTGCAAGTACATAATTGTAAATCATCTATATAATCTGTGTTATATTCAGATGTTGCAATAAAAAATGTTTCATTTTTGTCTTTTGCTATTCTATTCAATTTCTCGTCCACCAAAATAGACAACACATATTATCTTTCTAATCACGTCTCGTTGAGAATGCTTAGTACACTTGATGGTGTTGAATCATACAGACATTTGCTGATATAAAATATTTGACGGAGGGGACTGGGATTTCAATAGAACAGTCGAGACATCATTTACCAACAAAGTAAAAAAGTTCCTGGCTTTGACAAATTACATCTATCATACTGCCTGGCTTACTTCACTGTTCAATTAAATAATGTTTCCTGACATATTTGGATCAATGTTTTCCTTTTCCTATGCCACAGTTACATATAGTTAACAAATCAGTTACATATAGTTAACATCATAAATATGTAACAGATTGTATTATAACATTAATGTAAATATAACATTATTTATTGCTAAAAACCATTTCTGACATAGAGCAAGATCCCTAGGAATGCTGTGCATTCTATTTGAAATGGTATTACATCGTGGGACGCAACACTTGAGATCGTTTTTAAGTTTATAAGTTTTTTAAGTTTACTTTGTCAGCCACGGTGAAAAATGCATCCAATTAGAAAGAGACCCTTTCAACAAAAGCTTTGTCGAAAGAAATTAAACCGAAATTCTTTGTTTATAAATCAAATTGTTTCTATAGAAGTATATAATTACCAAAAAGGTCCACAATATCCAGTAACTTCCTGCTTTGCTCTCAAATTGAAAGTTCAAGCCACCTAGCCACAAATAAAAAAACTAAAACACTGTTTCGCATACGCCCATATAAGATACCCTTCTAAATTCTCAATATTTTGTGGCTGTAGAGGATAATATCTAGGACAATACAACAACAATTCTGCAAAGCGCGTTTTTTGGCATAATTGACAAATGACGCGGGTATACTGTGTTGCCACTTCGCAAAAACAATAATAACGATACCAGTATCTATTTAAAATAAAATAACCCTTTAAAACAACATCATTCATTCAAACAAATATAACAAACTATACATTACATAAATACGAGTACTATCCCTAATAATTTGGCTACCTGCTGCAGATAAGACTAAAGAGTGAAGACTATCTCAAAGAACTAGTTGTTGTAAAATGACTGTCAATTGATTTTAGAGACTTTTTGTTAAACCATGACCTTCTTGCTAGCCACAACTTCTCTCACCTCTCAAACAGCATTGGAATTTTGATAGGTCACACATCAGAGAGTGCGAGACTTCAAATTCAAGAAAAACATTCATTCTTTTGAATATCTGCAATGAATGTTTCCTAGTATGTTTTTACCGATTTTATAACATGTAGTCGAGCGTTATCATGCTGAAGAATAATATTGTTGTGTCTTTGCTCGTCGTTTTCCGGCCGTTTCTCGCGCAGTGCTTGTCTCAAACGTATCAATAGTAGTCATCATAGAGAGAAAAAACCTAATACCAACACACCAGTTTGGGTTTATTAACAAGCATTCAACAATTGAAGAGGTCCAAAGTAAAAAAGTATGCTCAGCTATATTCTTAGATGTAGCACAAGCCTTCGGTAAGGTTTGGCATGAAGGCCTTGTTCATAAACTACAGAAAGTGCTACCAAAACAATACACCGAACTATTAAAATCGTACATTACAACCAAAATGTTTAGAGGGAAACAAGAAGAAGCTTGCTCTGCAATAAAAGAAGCTAAAGCAGGTGTACCACAAGGAAGTGTACTGGGACCAATGTTTTATCTATTCTACACTTGTGATATACCACAAATTGAGAATGATACTGCGATTATAGCTGTCGGAACAGGCAAGTGACAATATAAATATTTGGACACAAGCTTGGAAAAAGAAAAATAATAAATGAAAGTAAATCTGTACATGTGCAGTTCACCTATAAATAGACCGTACAAGCACCAATAACATCAAATAATACTAAAACACTGTTTCGCATGCGCCTATATAAGATACCCTTCTAAATTCTCAATATTTTGTGACTATAGAGAATACTATCTAGGACAATACAACATCAATTCTGTAAAGCGCGTTTTTTGGCATAATTGACAAATGACGCGGGTATACTGTGTTGCCACTTCGCAAAAACAATAATAACGATACCAGTATCTATTTAAAATAAAATAACCCTTTAAAACAACATCATTCATTCAAACAAATATAACAAACTATACATTACATAAATACGAGTACTATCCCCAATAATTTGGCTACCTAGTGTAGATAAGCCTAAAGAGTGAAGACTATCTCAAAGAACTAGTTGGAGAAGTATGGAATATCTAACGGCGATTACTTTGAACGATATATCACTGATGTAGATAAATAAATTCATTTTTTACTACAGCTAATGTCGATAATTTAATTAATTATTATTAACTTATAACAAAATAACGTATCAATTAAGTGTTTATTTGTTTTGACTAATAGCCTGTATATAAAAAATCCTACATAACAATTTAATTAGATCCATCATCAACACAGAGCGATGCTTGCGAAAAAAACCTGTTCATCGACACCATTAGGATGAAAAGAATCGTTAAAGATCATCAAGCGGACGGTCAAAACCCACCGACAGTTGTTAGTAACAATTACATAACAAAAAAAAACACGTTACCTAATTTACTATCTCAAACGTAGACTATCATCTCGATTCATTCATATCTCCTCGATATTAAGTTGTAAAACAGAACTGTCTGAATATTTACAAACGTTGTTTTTGTGTTTCCTATACTAGAGATGGCCATTAAAATATAAATTTAATTGATAACGTGATAAAAGCGACGTTATAACAGAAATTATAGCATTAAGTGGGAACGATAATGCCTGTTTTATTTATTCGATTTGTCCGAAGTGGAACGCGTCTATGTATGTTAATGGCCTTTGAGCAATAGGTGGGTTATTATGGATTTGATTTATTTCCGAATATTTTCGAAAACTGATGAGTTAAAATAATAAATCTCGTAAATGATCCTATAATGTTTGAGAATTAGGGTCAATTTTATCTGTTTTTGTTTATTACTGCATATAATTTTAAATGTCCTACTTAATCATAACTTATCATAACCGTTCTACGTTCCCTGTATAGTACAGATATAGCTCCATGTTTCTTAAACAACACATGAATAAGTCTGCATTAAAAAACAGACATCATCTATACATTAATCGACTTAAAGAAAATGTTGCCTCCCTTTTTGTGTAATATGCGCTACAAATAAATATATCCCAATAAAAAATAAAACGCCCAAAACAAGCAACCACAAACAGCTGTCAGATCGGTTACACAAAATATATAAACAAACCCAGCGGTACCATAGTAAAACACATTTTTTTTGCTAAATTAGTTTTTTTATTCAACATAATTCCCTTCAAGGGTGGTACACTGATTATAGCGACTCTCCAACTTTTCGCTAATATTTTTGTGGTACGATTTGTCCTTTACTTCAAAATAGGCTTCATTTTCATCGATCACCCCTTCATTCGACGAAAATTTCTTCCCAGCGAGCATTCTTTTGAGATCTGAGAACAAGAAATAGTCGCTGGAGGCCAGATCTGGAAAACACGGTGGATGAGGAAGCAATTCGAAGATCAATTCATGGATTTTTGACACGGTGCATTGTCTTGGTGAAGCAGCACTTTTTTTTCTTCAAATGCGACCGTTCTTCAGCGATTTCGTCCTTCGAACGGTCCAATAACGCTATGTAATAGTCGCTGTTGATGGCCCTTCATTTTTCAAAGTAATCTGTTGCGTTTTCCCACGCTTTAGAGCGGGTTCATCGTGTGCAGTCCACTCGGATAACTGTCCATTGGACTTCGGAATGAAATGACGGATCCATGTTTCATCCATTATCACATATCCATTCAAAAACTCGGATTTATTACGCTTATACGTTTATTACGTTTATCATCTTCAAACACTGCTCCGAATCATCAACTCGTCGTTATTTTTGGTCAAGCTAACTAGAAAACATATGGATTTAATTCTAGTAGCGCCATCTATGTGTCAGGCCGAGGACTTTTCAATTGACCTATTACTAGGATCGAATCTCGGTGGGTCCAAATGTTTTTTTTTTAATTTTATAAAATAAAATAAAATAAAGGAAATGGTTTATTAAAATCGTTTAAACCATAAAACCATATTAATACGAAAAGTGTGTTTATTAAACGAAGTTATTTAATTGTGTTATTAAGTGTTAATCAGTGTTATTAATGAATTACAGTAATAATACAGTATATATAGTAAATAATAAGATAATTCGACATATTTGATGTTGAGTCGCTTAATATGACGATGATGGACGAAAGATGATGGTCACCATCTACTTTAAACCTACAAAATCTCGTAAATTGAAACAATCGTCAACATTAACATTCTAAACTATTACAACATTCTTAGTACGTCGATACTTAAGGCAAACACGATAATTACCATTGCAATGCGATATAACGGTAACCGAAAACGATTTCAACCAGCAATCGTTCGAGATTGTAGAACATGAAAAATACGAAACGCATGTAATTCTTCAATAATCTCAATTGAGCGGAAACCTAACAATCGGAATGGGTTTTCGGGTAAAAAATATGGTTAATGTATGAAATTGATTTTTCTGTGTCATCTAGAAACATATTTCCGTTCTTAGTTTGTTGGTCCAGTTGTTTACTAATTGTGTTAGATGGATTAACACGCATGTTTGATATATGAAGAAGGAAAAAACGGTTTTTTTATTAGCAGTCTGTTAAATAATTAACACAATTAGGACTAGAATTTTTTCTTTACTATATGGAGCAGAACAACACGACAACATATCAAAACCTAACATATTTCAACGAATGTGGGTCGGTCACGCAAGGTTCTATTTACCTTTTGGAGTTTATGTTTTGATCCCATCAACACCTAGCACTGCTGAGTGATGGGAACTAATCTCTCAATATGAGCATGAATAATATGTAGTTCTATTTCGCGTAAAATTTGGAGTTATGGTTAGAGCTGGCAGGGATGACGTGGATTTTCCACCAATATCGTACGATTTGGCTTTTTATTGCAATATTTTCTGAAGCCACAACCAGATCTATGCCAAAAGTCTTACAGCAAAATTTTCTCGAGACCATATTAGTTCCTGATTCATTAGAACCCTCATGATGGGCTTGATCCCGACGAAAGTTTTTATTTTTAATATATCAAAACGCACTAGCAATATTCCCCCGTACTGGAAACTGTATAGCATTAAGACCATTATTTGCTAACTCAATATGTTTAAATAAATCAAAATGTAATTAATTTTAAAGATATTAGTTGTAAGAGTATTATTTTGTTATACGTCTTGCCCAATAGATGTTTTTATAAAAGATAAATAGTTAAAATATTAATAAACTAATAACAACATTTATATAGGTATTGTGAATTGATTATTATTGTAAAAGCCTTATTGTGCCAATCTAACATCGCCAGGAAATGTTTTCAACAAGTTCTGCTTCTTTCAAGTTCTCTCAAATCATTTATTCTTCTAGTGACTAAAATGACTGTCAATTGATTTTAGAGACTTTTTGTTAAACCCACAACTTCTCTCGCCTCTCAAACAGCATTGAAATTTTGATAGGTCACACATCAGAGAGTGCGAGACTTCTTTTAAAAAAATTCATTCTTTTGAATATCTGCAATGAATGAATATTTCCAAGTATGTTTTTACCGATTTTATAACATGTAATCGAGCGTTATCATGCTGAAGAATAATTTTGTTGTGTCTTTGCTCGTCGTTTCCCGGCCGTTTCTCGCGCAGTGCTTGTCTCAAACGTATCAATAGTAGTCATCATAGAGAGTAAAAACCTAACACCAACACACCAGTTTGGGTTTATTAACAAGCATTCAACAATTGAAGATGTCCGAAGTAAAAAAGTATGCTCGGCTATATTCTTAGATGTAGCAGAAGCCTTCGATGGCATGAAGGTTTGGCATGAAGGCCTTGTTCATAAACTACAGAAAGTGCTAAACAATACACCAAACTATTAAAATCATACATTACAACCAGAATGTTTAGAGTCAAACAAGAAGAAGCATGCTCTAAAATAAAAGAATCTAAAGCAGGTGTACCACAAGGAAGTCTACTGGGATCAATCTTCTATCTACTCTACATTTGTGATATACCACAAAAGGAGAATGATAGCCTTATAGCTATCGGAGACAATAGTGAAGAAGCCTGACGAAAATTACAACAGGCAAGTGACAATATAAATATTTGGACACAAGCTTGCAAAAAGAAAAATAATAAATGAAACTAAATCTATACATGTGTAGTTCACCTATAAACAGACCGTACAAGCACCAATAACATCAAATAATACTATCATTCCGCATAACAATAACGCTAAATATATCGGAATGAATCTTGATGCAAAACTTCGCTGGAAGGAACATATAAAGAAGAAAAGAAAAGAACTGGAATATAAATATAAGAAAATTTACTGGCTAATTGGAAGAAAATCAAATTTAACAGTACATAATAAATTGTTGAGTTCAATTATGGGGATGTTCTGCAAACTGTGACATAAATTAAATACAAATTTTTCAGAACAAAGTCCTGAGATGTATTGTGGGCGCACCCAAATATTATAGGACTGATTACCTACATCGAGACCTTCAGATACCCACAGTCATAGTTAATATTCTACAGTAACACCATCTATTAATTTATAGGTCTAATAATATATATTGTACCAATTGATGCCTTTTAAAAGTAAACAAAATATCAGATTGTATGCAAACCTCTAATAACATTAGTTTTTCACAACAGCTGTTCGGTTATCAGTAATACAACTATTCTATATAAAATCATCAACCGTGAATAACAATATTTAGACGTACATCGTCAATAAACTTTTAATCAATCACGAATATCCGACACGTACATCATGACCAATACACCTGACGGACCAGACCCGCTACTTTCGGTTTTTTTCGTTATGCCGCGATATTATTATTATTTCAAGACCGTCCTGTTTAATCAGTTCCCACTGCTGACCAGAGGGGGCGAATATCTAATGTTCCATCTAGCGTGAAAATGGTTCTGAAAGCCGGTATGCGGCTAGGTACGCCGCCAGTGATTCCTATACAGAGGAAAAATAGACGCATGTTTACTTTATAAATGAAATAAAAGTTGAATAAACTCCGATTTCGTAGGCTGGACGCCGTATCTCACTCGAATGGGTTTATATATGCGCGATTTATTCAAATTTGCATTCAACGAGTACTGGTATCTTAGAACCGAGCGCGTAGGTTAAGTAATATCGAGGGAAATAATGCGGGGACTGAATCTGAAAAGGAATAATAACATTAACAACGATTTCGATATATCGATTTCAGTATTTAATAAAATATATCGATATACCGGACAACCACATTTATAATGATGTTGAGCAGCAAAGCCAAAATATACTTGAACAAATTCGGTCTGCTGTCAAAGCAACTACTCCAATACCAAGAGAGAAATTAAAACATGAGGTAAAATATTCCTTGGAATTTAGTGAATTGGTAAAAGAAAGACGAATAGCTAGAAGAGTATGGCACAGAACCAGAAATGCTGCAGACAAAAAAATGTTTAGTAGAATTAGTAACCAAACAAATCAAAAGATTAAAGAATAAAAACACAGTTGATTCGAAAAATAAGTAAGTGAATTTAGCCCGAAAACATCCAAAAATTACTCGCTATGAAAAGAGATTTAAAAATCCAACGATTAGAGTACCGTTTATTCAAATTGATAGAAATGAATGGGTTCGACAAAACGACGAAAAAGCTCAATTATTCGCAGAACATTTAACAACGAATGATATAGAATCTGCAAGAGATATAAATCCTATTTATCAACCCGATGTAGCTGTAAATCCTGGAAAAACTCCTGAAATTGATGATATTTTAACTAGGTTATTGAAAGAGCTGACACGAAAAGCAATCATCATGTTGGGACACATATTCAATGTTGGTTTGCGACTGAAACATGTTCAGGAATATTTTAAGGTTGGTCTAATAATTGTGCACAAAAAAACCGGCAGAATAAACCGGATCTTATAGGAATATTTCGCTGGTACCTGCGATATCAAAGTTGTATCAAAGTTGAAAAACTGCTATCAAAGTATATTAAACCATTAATAGAAAAACCATATTTCCATTTTGGGTTTCGAAACCATTACTAGACAATCGACCAGTGTAACAGCAGTTGTTTAGAAGGCATTACAAGAAAAGAAATACTGCTCTGCATTATTTCTGGATATCTCACAAGTTTTTAATCAGCATTTGGTATGACATTTGGGATTAATCTACAAAATGAACAAATTGCTACCGTGGAATTACTGTCGATTGCTGGAATAATAATGTCTTAGGATCACTCCTGTATCTGTTCTACAATGCTAATACCCTAACTACTTGGAGCATTTGCCGACGACACAGTTATCATGACACAAGATATATATCTACCTAACCCTGTAAAAAAAGAACAAGTAGCAGTCAAAAATATCTACAAATAAACTAGAGACCGGAAAATACATCTGAATAGCTCCAAATTTATCTACCGGGTGCAAATATAGAGTTGCACTAAAACGCCATCTAACGATCTACGCCATCTAACGATCCAACGCAACCAAAACAGAGTTATACGATAATTACCAATGATTATCGCCACGTAACCAACGAATGACACTATACGATGACCTCGAAATCAAATGGATCAATTATAAAATTACAATTATCTATTAATTATTAACTTATAGCTATAGTATATACTAATGGTTCACACTAAATGTTCACACAAGTTCGTATGGTTTTGTTCGTTTCAATCTCCTGACATCTTGCGCGCTGTCCAGCAGTTTTATTGCTTCCACGTTAGAATGATTTAGTAATCTTCTTTCGTGTTTCAAGGCGAAATCCTGCACAACTTCGCAAATCCATTTGATTTCCAGGTCATCGTGCAGTTCTTCATTGCCATTGGTAATCAATCGAAGAAGAATTTTGACATTTAATTAAATGCCATTTAAAGAACGTTAGTGAGTATCAGTACTTAAGATAGTTTGCAGCTATTTATATTTTGGTTAATGTTATACATGTTCTGGTCTAATATTGAAAATAATGCAAAAAGAAGTTTTAGTAACATATTTTTAAATTATTCCTTTTACACTATTATTACACAGAACCGTTGGTAATTTAAAGTTATTTACAGGAAAAAAGTTGTGACATATGATTAGAGAACTTTAATAAAGTAATAATTGATTTTACATTTTAATTTACCACATTACATTATGAGTGTTTTAAATTCATCTTTCTAATAGTTCATACACAATTTCGTTGTGATTATGACGACCTACATAAAACTACAGTTGTTCTACTATTTGCTATTATCGTTGACCAAAAAAATACATTCGACATACTGAAAAACAGAAAACAATCTCATATGATAAACAAAATGAAACTGACGACCAAGTAAAAAGCTTTATAATCGATGACGGTACCTTCATTACACCAAAAAAAAAGCGCCGTAACTGTTCTTTGGGTTATTGGTCCTCTTTACGAGCCTCTTCGCCGTCGCATGAATGGATTGTTTCTTTTTTCCTGACACGATCGGTTCGCGATGACGTCGCCAAGAAGAATGGAGCGTTGAAACATCAAAGCGCCGAAAAAAGCGGCATCTATAAATCACGGGCTCGGTCCCTGTTTTTACCGTCGATGGGGGAAAAATACGAGAGAGCCAGTTGTCTCCGGGCTTTTTTGTTCCGAACCCGTCAAGTCGCATGCCCGATTTCTGCGATCCAGTTTCCATCATTGGATGATGTCCTATTTTTAGATCGGATCTCGCATTCCATTGTATCGAATATTGGATGCCGAGGACCATGATCATAATGTTGTATTTATCTAATAAAATCGAATTTATTGATTTATTTTCGCATTTAGAACGAAATTTATAATATCGATCGAAAATATGGATATGAAAAAAAATAAACATTTAAAATAAACTTATGAGTGACGTAGTTTGGTTTTGGTCACACTAGACGGTATAACCATATAATAGGAGGTGTACCAGAAAGTTCCTACCGGTTATTCGGGATTTAAGTATGCAATGTTATGATTTGACACACATGTCATTTCATTCTACTTATATCAAGCTTCAAAACTATATATGTTATATTTTGTGAAAGTAACACCATCATAGAGTTATACTTCTTTGAAAAAGTCAAGTTTCGTGTCAGGCATTACTATTCTTATGAAAAATCGTCTGTGAAATGCTGTTTCAAAGATGTCATCGGAAGTCATTTCTGCATCGAATAGTGTGATAAATGAATGTGAATAGAGTGATGAAGAATGAATTTATTTTTAACTCCAAGGCCAAACCGTTTTGGTCGCAAGACAATTTTCAATGTTTGGTGGGACCAGGCTGGTGGCATGCTGTATTACCAACTGCTAAAACCCGGTGAAAGAGTTAATAATGATCGCTAAAAGAAATGATCAATTTGAATCATACATTGATCGAAAAACGTACAGGACGGGTCTGAAAATACGGATTTTACAACACGATAAAGAAAAACCTATCAAGGAAGCGTTGAAATTACTCGGATATCACATAATATCGCACCCACTGTACTCTTAAGAACTGGCCCCGCCCTAGTGTCAACTTTATGCATCAATGGGATGCGCGAAAGTGGCTCGATGAATGGCTTTGCTCAAAGGAAAAACAATTTTTTAGGGATGACATCCATAAATTGCCCGAAAAATGGACGAGATGTAGAGAATAAAAAAATTTCCCATTTTTTTGAAAATTATGTAATTTTTTTCCGAAAACCCGGTAATGACTTTCCAATACACCTAGTAAGTAAATGTGACTGAATTATGAAGGGCGCAAAGAAGTAGTATAGCTTGAACATCGGTAATTTTCGAAAGTAAATATGGAAAAAGTGTAAAAATATTTCAGTTTTTAGAATTACTTGAAACATTTATATACTACCAATAGTGAGGCTAAAAAAATGAAAATATCATCATTTTTAAGGTTCAGTTGATAGTTTTCGAGATATTCATAATAATTGCTTTTAAAGGATTTTTTATGAAAATCATATTTGCCCTGTATTTCTTGAATAAGTCATTTGGATATATAAGCAATAGTACCTTTTAATAAAGCATCAAATTTTATACAAGTGCTGCAATTTTCATTTGTTTGTCTTCATTTGAACGAGAGTTATAATAAAATGTTTGAAAATGGCCAAAAATCGCGATTTTTCCTGAGTATATATATGGAAAAAATGTATAAATATTTCAGATCTTAGAATTACTTGAAACATTTATACACCACCAATTTTGAGGCCGAAGAAACGAAAATGTCATCATTTTTAAGGTTCGGTTGATAGTTTTCGAGATATTCATAATAATTGCTTTTAAAGGATTTTTTATGAAAATCATATTTGCCCTGTATTTCTTGAAT
Source organism: Rhynchophorus ferrugineus (assembly GCF_030347505.1). Taxonomy (NCBI): domain Eukaryota; kingdom Metazoa; phylum Arthropoda; class Insecta; order Coleoptera; family Curculionidae; genus Rhynchophorus; species Rhynchophorus ferrugineus. Next base: position 17,656,203 of record NW_027472587.1, read on the forward strand.
AAGTCATTTGGATATATAAGCAATAGTACCTTTTAATAAAGCATCAAATTTTATACAAGTGCTGCAATTTTCATTTGTTTGTCTTCATTTGAACAAGAGTTATAACAAAATGTTTGAAAATGGCCAAAAATCGCGATTTTTCCTGAGTATATATATGGAAAAAATGTATAAATATTTCAGATCTTAGAATTACTTGATACATTTATACACCACCAATTTTGAGGCCGAAGGAACGAAAATATAATTATTTTTAAGGTTCAGTTGATAGTTTTCGAGATATTCATAGTAATTGCTTTTAAAGGATTTTTTATAAAAATCATTTTTGCCCTGTATTATTTAAATAAGTCATTGGATATATAAGTAATAGTACCTCTTAATAAAGCATCAAATTTTATACAAGTACTGCAATTTCTATTTGTTTATCTTCATTTAAACGAGAGTTATAACAAAATATTTGAAAATGGCCAAAAATCGCGATTTTTCATGAGTATATATATGGAAAAAATGTATAAATATTTCAGATCTTAGAATTACTTGAAACATTTATACACCACCAATTTTGAGGCCGAAGGAACGAAAATGTCATAATTTTTAAGGTTCGGTTGATAGTTTTCGAGATATTCATAATAATTGCTTTTAAAGGATTTTTTATGAAAATCATATTTGCCCTGTATTTCTTGAATAAGTCATTTGGATATATAAGCAATAGTACCTTTTAATAAAGCATCAAATTTTATACAAGTGCTGCAATTTTCATTTGTTTGTCTTCATTTGAACAAGAGTTATAACAAAATGTTTGAAAATGGCCAAAAATCGCGATTTTTCCTGAGTATATATATGGAAAAAATGTATAAATATTTCAGATCTTAGAATTACTTGAAACATTTATATACCACCAATTTTGAGGCCGAAGAAACGAAAATGTTATCATTTTTAAGGTTCAGTTGATAGTTTTCGAGATATTCATAATAATTGCTTTTAAGGGATTTTTTATGAAAATCATATTTGCCCTGTATTTCTTGAATAAGTCATTTGGATATATAAGCAATAGTACCTTTTAATAAAGCATCAAATTTTATACAAGTGCTGCAATTTTCATTTGTTTGTCTTCATTTGAACAAGAGTTATAACAAAATGTTTGAAAATGGCCAAAAATCGCGATTTTTCCTGAGTATATATATGGAAAAAATGTATAAATATTTCAGATCTTAGAATTACTTGAAACATTTATATACCACCAATTTTGAGGCCGAAGAAACGAAAATGTTATCATTTTTAAGGTTCAGTTGATAGTTTTCGAGATATTCATAATAATTGCTTTTAAGGGATTTTTTATGAAAATCATATTTGCCCTGTATTATTTAAATAAGTCATTTGGATATATAAGCAATAGTACCTCTTAATAAAGCATCAAATTTTATACAAATGCTGCAATTTTCATTTGTTTGTCTTCATTTGAACGAGAGTTATAACAAAATATTTAAAAATGGCCAAAAATCGCGATTTTTCCTGAGTATATATATGGAAAAAATGTATAAATATTTCAGATCTTAGAATTACTTGAAACATTTATACACCACCAATTTTGAGGCCGAAGAAACGAAAATGTCATCATTTTTAAGGTTCGGTTGATAGTTTTCGAAATATTCATAATAATTGCTTTTAAAGGATTTTTTATGAAAATCATATTTGCCCTGTATTTCTTGAATAGGTCATTTGGATATATAAGCAATAGTACCTCTTAATAAAACATCAAATTTTAAACAAGTGCTGCAATTTTCATTTGTTTGTCTTCATTTGAACGAGAGTTGTAACAAAATGTGTGAAAATGGCCAAAAATCGCGATTTTTCCTGAGTATATATATGGAAAAAATGTATAAATATTTCAGATCTTAGAATTACTTGAAACATTTATACACCACCAATTTTGAGGCCGAAGGAACGAAAATATCATCAATTTTAAGGTTCAGTTGATAGTTTTCGAGATATTCATAATAATTGATTTTAAAGGATTTTTTATGAAAATCATATTTGCACTGTATTATTTAAATAAGTAATTGGATATATAAGCAATAGTACCTCTTAATAAAGCATCAAATTTTATACAAGTGCTGCAATTTTCATTTGTTTATCTTCATTTGAACGAAAGTTATAACAAAATGTTTGAAAATGGCCAAAAATCGCGATTTTTCCTGAGTATATATATGGAAAAAATGTATAAATATTTCAGATCTTAGAATTACTTGAAACATTTATACACCACCAATTTTGAGGCCGAAGAAACGAAAATGTCATCATTTTTAAGGTTCAGTTGATAGTTTTCGAGATATTCATAATAATTGCTTTTAAAAGATTTTTTATGAAAGTCATATTTGCCCTGTATTATTTAAATAAGTCATTCGATATATAAGTAATAGTACCTCTTAATAAAGTATCAAATTTTATACAAGTGCAGCAATTTTCATTTGTTTATCTTCATTTAAACGAGAGTTATAACAAAATATTTGAAAATGGCCAAAAATTGCGATTTTTCCTGAGCATATATATGGAAAAAATGTATAAATATTTCTGATCTTAGAACTGCTTGAAAGTCGAGAAAACAAAAATATTATTATTTTTAAGATTTTGTTAATAGATTTCGAGATATTCGTTAAAATTTGTTTTGTCTGTATTTTTTAAATAATTCACCTGGATATAAAAACAATAATATCTGCTAATAAAACAGTACACCATTACTGCAATTTTCATTTGCTTATCTTCATTTAGACCAGAGTCACAAGAGAAAGTTTGAAAATGGCCAAAAATCACGGGTTTTCCTGGGTGTGATATGGAAAAAGTGCAAAAATATGTCAATTCCTAGAGTTACTTACTTATTACGTTAGTCTTCAGTGACGGATAATATAAAGTTGGCAGAAGCAATTAACATATCTAACATATATATCTATATAGCTACTACCCGGCGACCAAGAAGGTCCATCATTAACATAAATACGTAGATTTCAATCAGTTTCAAGACAAGTTATAGCATCCACTACTAAACGAATTTTGATGACATATTTATATTAGTTTCATTGGTGATGGCATAAGATGCTCATTAAATAATAGACAATATATTGAATAACAGTAATTAATTTCATGACCCTTTCGGTACTTAACTCGTTTTTCCGAAAGTACCGACTCGAAGAGGCATTAGTCGGAATCGAGACCGTTTTCGCTGCGAAAAACCGGAAGGTGATCCGTCTCCGATCCACCACCAGATGGGTTATTTCCTCTCTCTCCCTCCTCTCCCTTTTCCCGCGCGGTGCCGCTTGATCTGCATGGTCACGGCACGGCTACAACGGCCAAGAGCGTCACAGTTCACAGATCATGGAGTTCGTTAAACTGTATTGGGCCCATCGAAAAATATCTATATCAGGGCGGCTTTGCATCTGACCGCTTTCGTCGCTATCTGTTGACGGCAATCACTGAATCTGATGCACATCCAGTGGATGATTTTTTTTATCAACTCGTTTCTTAGTCCTTTAACTAGTTTCTCGTACTTTTCTGTCAAATATCACTACGTAGTATAAAACAAAGTCGCCTTTTCTGTCCCTATATCCCTATGTGCGCTTAAATCTTTAAAACTACGCAACGGATTTTGATGCGGTTTTTTTCAATAGATAGAGTGATTCAAGAGGAAGGTTTATATGTATAATACATGCATAATATACTAAGGCAACATTGCTAATTTTAGAGCTTTCTAACGTGATGTCGTAAATTAACCTATTTTTTTAGGCTTATTTAGCAATTAGCAAAAACGCTGCCTAACCCTACGAGTTAGATCAAATTAATGTACTACAGTATTGTACACCATAAAAAGGTCTACAAAAAAGTCCGCGATGGTATATGTTTATCTTTTAGGGATAACCCACATTAACCATTTTTATTGTTTACTTTTTACGTGAGAAAATGGCTTATTTACGAAGCTATTTTAAGCTATACGGCATTAATCCTTATCGAATTAAGTACCTTAAATACAGTGTGCAATTAATATAGATCAATATGGTTCCTTACAGCATGTAAATTAAACAAATATTTTCGGAGATATTACAAATTTAAAATTTGCGTTTAAAAATGTGTAATGTAATAAAAATTGTATGAATTTAGATATTCCAAAGATAGCAGGAAATCTTCATAGTAAGTATAGGGGAAGAGGAATTGTTTTACTCCAAATTTAATGCGTGCAGGCCAAGGGCAGTAATGAATGAACCAAAAATACTGGATCGATTTTAATCATGTTTTCATTGAGTGACATAGGCATATATATTTTATGCCCGTGCAAAGTCGGAGCGGGCCGCTATGTTTTTATATACAACGTTCATATTTTTTCTGTAGTGTATTTAATTTAGTATCAGCATTGCACCCGTGCGAAGCCGGGGCGGGTCGCTAGTATATAATAAAATGTACATTTAGTTATATGTAGGTCATGCTTCTTAACAAAGTTTTGAAGTATAACCGTTTTTTCTTCATATTATCACCTGATTACCCTTTTTTGTATTATGGAGAGCAACCAGAAAGCTCAAAAGGGCACCAGCAGTTAAGAAAAATGAAAAATCACTTTCTACCGTAATACTACTACCGATAATATCGAAAGTTTTCGAGAAATTGTACAAAATAAATTTTAATTTAAATGGCAAAAGATATTGGTCAGCTGCATTTCTGGGCATATCCCAGGCTTTTGATAAAGTGTGGCATAAAAGGTTGCAAGTTAATTTAAAGAAGCTGCACCCTCATCCACATTTTCAGTTACTAAAATCTTCTCTCACAGATAGACATTTGACTATAAAACAAACCGATGAACTCACTGAATTGCATCTACTATACTCAGCAGTTCCAGCAGCAGACATGAAATAAAGGTGACAGGGCGGTCTACTTACTGTTGCGATAGTCGCGGGTTCGAATCCTGCTGGGGCATGGTCGTAAATTTATGTTTGTGATTGTTTTAAATTTGTGAATGTTCTAGGCAAGAGTGTAAAATCCGACAAGGAAAATGATCCCAGTCACGCCAGTAACCAGGCTGGGTAAGACCGGATGTCTTCTGGGATGATTTCTAATGCCGGGGACCGTGGTTTGAGGTCCACGTTAAACTGTAGGTCCAGTCCAGATAAACCCTAATTGGTAAAAGGAGACTATAAAATGTCTTTTTAACAATTATATGAATAACGTTGTTCTAAAAAAACATGAATTAATTTGTACGATTTAATTTTATATTTAAAATATTAAAACCGTATATTTACATCAAGTTAGATAGAGTAACTAATTAAAAACTTCTATATCATTCTGATAATTACGATTTATAACATATTAATGTAAAATATATAATATAATATAAAATAGAATCTATATATTATGCAAAGCAAGTATTTTAACATGGACAATTTACTCCTTTAGCATACAAACTTTAGTTTATGTTATGTAATGTAACAGATGGATGGATTGACGGAAGAGAAGGCAATGATGTACGTCGACTTTCGACGATTTATTTTACTTGATTGTATATAAAGTAGGAAATTTATTAAAGTTTCGATATTAGACGGATGCCATATGCAGAATAATAAGGTATGCATGCAAGAAAATCGAGAAAATTTCCTAGAAAATATATAGTCGTAATGTTAACTGTTAAATATAACTGTCAAGTGTCACACGTCATTAACAAATGCGAAAGAAACTTTTGATGATTTGCAAAGATTCTAAAAGATTTTATGACAATAACGAGTCAATAATGACAATTAATTAGGAGCTAGAGTTGTTTAAAGTTAAATGCACATTATGTATTTATTTCATTGTCTCGTTATGTTCAATTTGTTCAATTAACCTGCAGTAAGAGTTTTAATAATTATTTGCAATACCATATATCAACTCAATTGGATTAAATATGCAGTGAAGGCATAATATTCTGTGGCCATAACATTAAGCAATCGGATCTGCCACGTATCTTTTCTCATTTCTAAAACAATAAATTACATAAAATACAATTAAATATTTCATTTATATTTACCCAATAGCAATTTGAAGTAGTTCATTCTTTAACATGGTTTCTTAAAAACTTATTTTATATATCTTAAACCATTCCTTAATTACAGTCTTTGTTGGTGCACTTGTTGAAATCTTCTCCACCAGTGTACTATAATATGGAGCATTGCCCATAACAATAACTGATGGTTCCTCCAAGTTCTTTAAAAGCTGATTTTCAAACCACGGAAAAAAACAAATTATGATTCATTTCTCCATGGTAGTCACCCTTGGACTTAGAGGAAAATACTAAATCTTCACCAGGAATAAAACCGTTTCTGTTTCCAGCATGGAGCTTCAATAACTCCTTCGGACGATGAAAATCATTGACCACGCAGTTTATTCTTCAGGTATTGGAACAAAATGGAGTCATTGGGTGCCAAATCAGGGGCTGTACGGCGGATGACCCATCAATTCGATGTTTTGAGTGGTTAAATAGTATCTTGTTTGAACCGATGCGTGATAGCTCGCATTGTCATGATGAAGAACAATCCGGCGTCTTTTGTTTGTTTCCGTTATTTCACCTAAAACTTCTGGCAAACAAATGATTGTGTACCAATCAGAATTTACTGCTCTACGATCATCTAAAAGCATTGTTGCAATATGACCAGTCTTCCCGAAGAAACAGGCCACCATTTTCTTTTAAGTGCTTCGTGTGCGAACAACTTTTGTTGGATTTGGTTCATCTTGGAACACCCATACAGTCGACTGCTGCTTACTTTCGGACTCATACAAATATATCCATGATTTGTCACCTGTCACGATTTTATAATAAACGTCTTTCGAGGAACCGCGACTGAATTTCTTAAACATTTCTTTGCATCAATCGACACGAGCCTTTTTTTGAGCGATTGTCAAATTTTGTGGGATCCAACGCGAATATAACTTTCGCACAGCTAAGTGTTCATATAAAATCATATATGGTGGTGGAACTAATGTTTAGGGATGCCTCAATCTCGCAATAGGTGACATGACGATCTTGCTTAATCATTTCGCACACAGCATCGATGCTTTCTGGCAAAACAGCCGATTTCGGCGACCTTTGCGAAACTCGTCGGACGCCGAACTACGACCACGATTGAATTCACTAAACCAGCGATACATGGTGGTTTTTGGTGATGATTGATGCACCCTTGTTGTGATAATCCACGATGAAAGTCGTAAAATATCATCACACGAAAATGTTCACGATTCAGTTCCATTTTTTGTCGAGACGAAACTTTCAACTAAATATAAAATAAACAAATAGCGTCCATGCAACAAAATGTTCTGAGTACAAAAACAGTGTTACCAATTCCCAAAATATAAATAGTGACCCTCATATCACATATTGCTTCAGAACAGATATAATATAATTTTCAATACTGTAGAAAAGGCTAGAAGGAACATAGGCATACCAGATGGTGCCTGGGTACCTGTTTTCTCGTAAAAAATCTAAATAATTAACCGATAATATTTATCGACAAGTAAAAAACGCGAAATAAAAACCTGCGCTTGTTCAGAAGATCGTAAAAATTATGCGTCGAGACCCCTCCATTATCTGCATTAAAATGTATGGACGGTATAAACGACACGAGAGGTATAATCGTAACCATATCAATTTAATCGCAAAACTTATCGCGTATTAAACGATTCGCCGCCATACTAGACGCAAATTTCTACCAGCGCCATTAAATCAAGGCCTTTTATGTCCCATCGTTAAATGCCGACCGAAGTTCTTAGGTTCGGTCTAGACTAAAGCCTTTAAACGCTTTCCCGGCGGATGGATCTCCGACGAAATTGCACCGGGTTCTTCATATGGACGTCGTCGGGACGACATCACGGTCTAATCGAGGATGGATTGGTCGGAAAATTGTGCTAGGAGCTAAGTCGGGTTGATATAATTAATGGTAATAGAGCGGGTGATTGTTGGATCTCCGTTGGCACGGATCGAACTCAAATTACCGATAATTGTTCCGACGTAAATCTAATAAATATGTACATTCGGTTCTTCGTGTTTCATAATTAATTGTTTTTTAATTAAAATTGGTGTTTTTTTTCATCAGTTCTAGCTTGGAGATAAGTTTTTCGTCATTGGAATGAAGGCAAGAATACCAGTATTGAAGATAATGATCAAAATCAATTGACGAGTATGAGATTTTGATATATATATATATATATATATATATATATATATATATATATATATATATGTATATATATATATATATATATAATGTGGCCGCATCAACTCTGAGTTTTAGTTCGGTTTGGCTTTGACATACAAGAAAATTCTAATCTAAGTAAAATAATTCAACAAAAATGTTATCAAATATAATTTATTTTAACATTATAGTACATCTAATAAGGATATTATTTAAGGATTTAAAACTACAATTAAGGACACAGGTATAGTAGTTTGTAGGTTAGATTTGTTTTGTTTACATTGAACTCTTCCACACCACCCATGAAGTAGAGTTTCTAGGCGCGTTTTTTATGTAGTGGTATCCCCCTGGAGGCCTAATCCACCTAATTAACAATTGTATATTTGAGAAACGTATTTTACTTTCATTTGAGAGCATATTTACCTTTTTACGTTTAGTTCTTGTTCCCTTCGATGGTGTGTTTACTTGTCAAGTCATCTTGGTATCACTGTGTATTCTGTTTCTTCCGGTACTATCTGTGTATTCATTCATTCTTCTTCAAAAAAATTCTTCATAAAATTAATCACTCAATTATGTCTAATGCATTTACCATATCTACAAAACAGTTAGTATTCATTCTTTCCGCATAAGTTGATTCTAACTTAAAGCTCTTGTTTAATTTTGAACAATTGCAATCATATCTGTGCACACAAATCTTTAACGCCCTACAATAAAAAATTTTACAGTTATATTCAATTAATTATGTGCATACCTTTAGTTGTTTCCACTCTCATCATTCTGTCTCAGGAATTTCCAGCATTGCACAGCATTATCACATATCCTAAAAGTTTGCTTCAGTCACTTTGTCACTCACTGTCCAATTCAATCATTAAACTGTTATATTTAACTGTTTATATATTTATATATATATATATATATATATATATATATATATATATATATATATATATATATATATTTATATATATATATATATATATATATATATATATATATATATATTTATATATATATATATATATATATATATATATATATATATTTATATATATATATATATATATATATATATATATTTAGGGTAAATGATGTGGCTCGGTGAATGGAGGTAAAACGAAATGAAACAGTAGTGTTTACATTATGTGACCGTTATTTATTGGCTATATAAAAATGTGAAAAATACAAATGATAAAAAGGATGACAGCGGTGTTACCTGGAGACGAGGCTTGGGCAGTCGATGGTGGCACGTCTAAACCAAACGAGGGTTGAGCACTGAATGAATAGCAATATCCTTCAATAACATCCCAGATAAACGTCTCGGGGTTGCCGCCAGCTATTCGTTATGGGGTTCTAGTTGGCGCTGCTGGCACCCCGCCCGTGTTCAACATCTGGGATAATATTTCTGGGTATTTTGTAGACCGTTATTCCACGATGTAAAATTCGACATGCCTCAAGGTCGCTACATATATATATATATATATATATATATATATATATATATATATATATGTGCAATTATTAATAAATATACCACAAAGGCAAACTTTCAAAGGGACACGGGTATTTTTCCTTTATTTTGGAGCATAATGAATAAAAATCTCAAAAAGTTAATTATAGAATAAAGGACAGACTGTGTTATTTTATAACACAACACTAGCATCAAACCAAAGGTATTCATTAAAAGCATTAATAAACATTACTATCGCTATCTACAGCAAATCCTTTATTATTAACGACCACCCTTAATTCTGATATATTCAAGTATAAAAAATCAAAATACAAGATACACTAGCATTGAATATGATGCTATAAGCTCCATAGTTGAAGTCTAAGAAGCCAAGAGTGTTGAAATGAGGCTGTCTCGAATCCAGCATATTAACTAACATTGTAAATTTCCGCAACAAAAGTGTGTTATTCATATCAGACGAGTCTTGTTTCAATACTGACATTAATTTCTTACAAATCACACCAACACGGCTGAGTTTAGTGGTGATTCTCGTACAAAAGGTCATTATCAAGGTCATCAAAACCTAAAAAACAAAATTCTCTAAAAAAATAGTTCTTGAAACAAATAGTACTTACCAAATAATGCAATGTTCTTAAAGGAACCAAGTACACCTCTGCATCAGCTTTGTAATACAAGTATATGCTTCCAACCATCGAGGTAATAGAATATATCAAGTACCAAAACAAAATCAGTAGTTGAAGGGCAAAAATATTATTGAACGCTTCGATCATGTTGATGATTCCGGAAAACTCGTGAAAGATCACCATTTTATCAAACGCCACATTAGCATCGTGAGAAATCGTCTTAAAATCATCCATTAAAATTACTATTTGTTTGCCAACAAAATCATCAAGGAAATAGAGCAAGAAAAAGGCAATTAGGATGTGATTCGTTGTCAGAAAATCATTCAGAAATTCGGCAGCCGTATTATAAAGGCACGATACTTTCCAGCATCTGATCTGACTTATAATAAACATCAAATAAACTGAGTAAAATATAAATCTTGCTGTTTTACCACGAAGAGATCTTTAAAAAAAAAAACATAAAATTATTCGATGTCATTCATTGTCGTTATTATATCACCTGACAAGTTTCTCCAGGTCCGTAACGTTTTCCCAATATTTTCTGATAAATATATTCATTATTATTAACCTCGAAATCAAAAGAGTGGTGCCCAAGAAGTAGTACCAGTTCCGGTACCAAGGATCTTGATTGTGTACTTGTATATATTGGTTATACATATGCCAAACCAATAGTGAAAAATTGATTGTAATAAATAAAGTTTCTGTAAAAATACCAAGCCATTTTGGTTCGATCTTATTTGATAAAGTGGTGAACTTTATTAATACTGAAGCCTCAAGGCACATATTATCGACTGAAAGGCCTGGTTATAAAATTACGATGTTAAAGAAAAGCTAATATATTAAGAAATCAATAAAAGTTTCATTAAATATTTACACACACATTTGTAATGATAAATATTCAAAATCCATCCAGTAAAATAGTTTCAGATTAATTTCTCACTGTATTTATTACAGACTTATTGCTGTATGAAAATATATATATATTTCTATACTAACACCACACTATACCAGCTCAAAAAACGTATTCTTCTTGAGTCATTTTGTCCATATCAATGTTAACATGGGGAAGAAATATTTGTTCATCACATTGGGCTAGTTTTTTAGTGGTCTGTATAATAGCCCTCAACTAATATCCATATACCTCGGTTGAATATGTAAAAGTCTGGGGTACAAATAATATTATCTATTACTAACTAAAAAGCTGCATAGATAACATCACAATTAACAATTTTACACTGTTATTTAAAAAAATTAGATGTATTTGTCGAATAATAAACTGTACAAATTTTATAGTGGATTATTAATATCTATATTCTAAATCTAGGTAGTTTTTTTATGGTAAGGGAGTTACTCTAGCCTAGAATATTGGAAATCTCTTTGTTTTTCATATTTACAAAGCGAATATACCCTTTTTTGTATTTTTCATAATTTAAATGGTTTTTTAAGATTTTTTTTAAAAATAATGAAGATCCAAATTTTAAATGCTGATATAAGAACGTATAAAGAACGCAGCTATATCTCCTAAAATAACATATTTTGAAAAATTATTTTAAGGGTATATTATTAAAGGGTTTTGCTTTAAAAGTATGAAAAAATCGCTTTTTTTTTCAATTTTTTTTGGATTAGAATATCTCCTTTGTAACAAATTTTAACATTAAAAGTAACTAAATGACACCACTATTCACATTTTTACACTTTAACTGACCTGACTTATCTGCGATGTATGGTATTTCATAAAATAAGGTATAGTACTGTATAATTATCAAATAATTAAGAATACATTTATTATAGTCGATTTTTATGTTTTATATTCTAAATCCAGGTAGTAAGAAAAAAAGGTATAAATCTAATGGGGCATAAAAAACATTATAGTCCATTATTAACCTCTATATTCTAAATTCACATAGTATTTTGTGTTAATAACATTGTTTTAAAGATTTTAACGTAAAAATAAACTAGATGGCACCACTATGCAAATTTTTACACTTCAAATGACGTATGTTATTTCAGAAAATAACGTATAGTACGGTATAATTAACAAATAATTTTTTTTATTACTCTTCGTGAGTCCACAATCTGCCCTATTGGCAATAAGTATTTCTTCTGTCTATATTATATATACATGGCATGTAGAAAATCACTTCATTAAGCAATCTTCTGTATAAAATATTATCTTAATTAATTAGTCTTATTCTAAAGCTTATTCTAATCTCTACATATGTCCAGTAATCAGATCAGGTGGTGTTAAACGTTTTAGTCTACGCACTTCACTATCACGTCGCATATTTAGCTGATTAGCGAGTACATTGGGATGCACTGACACTCTTTCGAAGTACTTCACACAAACACGTTGGATTACACTCGTTATAGGTTCTAGAGGAATATCGCGTTGTATCACTTTATTTGAAATATAGTACGGAGCATCAACAATGGCACGCAACACCTTATTTTGGAACCGTTGAATGATGGATATATTAGATTTGCTAGCGGTACCCCATAGTTGAATTCCATATGTCCAAATGGGCTTGAGTATAGACTCATACAGCAATACCTTATTATCTAATGATAACTTGGATTTGCGCCCAATGAGCCAATACATTTGATATAATTTTAGTCCTAGTTGTTTCCGTTTAGAGAGTATGTGCTTCTTCCAGGTTAGGCATCGATCTAAATGCATACCAAGATATTTAACATGCTCTGCTTGGGGGAGTTGACGATGATTGATATTCACCGGTGGACATGTTCTTCTACGCAGGGTAAACGTTATATGCGTGGATTTTGATTCATTGGCTTTAATGCGCCATGTCTTCAACCATAATTGTATTTGCTCCAGGTGGGTTTGTAGGTTTATTGATGCTGTGACTAGATCTTCATGGGATGCTAAGATTGCTGTATCGTCTGCGTATTGCCACAGTAGTTATTTTTGTGGTGGGCAGATCAGCCGTATACAGAAGATACAGTACTGGACCCAGTACACTACCTTGCGGAACTCCTGAATATATGGGATTTAATTCGGTATGTTCATCGCCATTAATTTACAATAAAATGTCTGTCAGTGAGATACGATTTTAGTAGCTGATAGTCCGGATGAGGCAGAAGTTTCTTTAGTTTAACCTGCAAGCCCGTATGCCATACTTTGTCAAAAGCCTGAGATATGTCTAGGAAAGCAGCCGAACAATATCTTTTGGCATTTAGGTCAGCGTTTATTTGGTTTACAAGTCTATGCACTTGTTCTAACAAATAATTAAGAATAAAATTATTATAATCGATTATTAAACTTTATATTCTAAATTCAGGTAGTAATTTTTATTTTAATAACATTCTTTCAAAGGTTTTAATGTAAAACTTAACTAGATGGCGCCCCTATTCACATATATACACCTTAAATGTCATCTGGGAAGTATCTTATTTCAGAAAATAAGGTATAATTTTCCAATAATTAGGAATAAAAATTATTTTATAATCCATTATTATTCTTTGTATTCTAAATTCATGTAGTTTTCTGTTAATAACATTGTTTTAAACATTTTAACACAAAAAATAACTAGATGACACCACTACTTACATTTTTAGAGTTTAGATGTCATCTGCGACATATGTTATTTCAGAAAATAAGATATAATAATCGAATAATGGGAAATAAGAATAGTCGATTATTAATCTTTATATTCTGCATTCAGGTTTTCTTATGTTAATGACAGATCTTAACATAAAAACTAACTAGGTGGCAGCACCATTTCCATTCTTATGTCCTAAATGTCATGTATGACATATGTAATTAGAAAAATAAGGTATAATTACAAAACAATAAAGAATAGTTATGTTACAGCGAACAGGTACCCTAAAAACAAGTTATGTCGCGACGACACATCCAGGTGGCGCCTCCTGCGACACTTCCCGACCCCCCAAACGTCAATTAGACGTCATCCCGAAACCGTAAAACGACCGCCATCGAAACTAATGATACCGGCCGACTGGATTTTATAATCTCGCCAATCTAAGCGGAAGCCGGTCGACGTTCGCTTGCTTTACGACGTCGGCCTGCCCCGATGATTTAGTCGAGAGCGTGGCACGCGTTGCTCTTTTTTCCCCGTCGATTGTGTCGTTCTCCTTTCTTTTTTTTTCCCGTCTTATTCCAACGGACGGGCTACGGGCACCTTCTCAATAAAATATTATGCATTAAAACGGTCGGCATCACCGGGTACAGTTAGGCTTAATAGATTTTATGCGAAAATTAAACGTAGGTATCCGATGGAGTTAATGAGACGCGATGCTGGGCCTGACTGGTGTAATGCCGGTAATGGATGGTGATGTTTGTTCTCCTTATGGGTTTTCTGGTCGTTAGTTGAGCTGATAATATTGCCAGTCGCCCGTGGCGAAAACGCTTCGAACGGGTATCCTTGAGAATTCAATGAGATATATAGAAAACAGTAATTGGCGAGACTGCCACCGGTGTACTAACACCTTGTATAAATCACCGCTGACTTTTTATGAATAACTTATATGGTTCTAAAAATTCTTCATGGATAGTGTGGTTTTTCTTGCGAATTTTTCATCGGTAAAATAATTTGGTGCCAAATCTGGACCATAAGGTGGATGCCCAAGAACCTATGTGAAGGAACAACGTCTGGTAAAAAAGATTTTTCATTCAAAAATCTTCCATTATTCTGTGATTTTTGATGATCACTTTTCTCGGCATCAGAATATACCTCATCTATGGAAACAGTGAAAATCAAAAGGAGTAATATCTGGCGGATAGGAGTTCTCATTAAAATCTTCCATATGTAACATATATCATATTGCAAGTATCAAAACCAAACAAATAGCTTGGATTTTAATATTACGAAAAGCCGGATTGGGGAAGCAGTGGCACTGTTACTGTGGTGGCGGTTTCGAATCTCTCTGGGGCATGGGTATACTTTATACTACTTCATACAACTTCAATAGGCAACAGTGGAAAATACACATAGATGGCGCTACTAGAATTGAATCCATATGTTTTTAGTTGGTCCTAACCCTCAGAAGATGCCTGTATAAATTTGACAGCTATCGGATCATTAGTTTGTGAATTATAGCATTTTGAGTGAAGCAACTTTTGTTATTGTGAAAAAAAATGGTTAAAAACCAGTTGAAGCAAAAACGTGGCTTAATGTCGAGTTTCCGGACACTGTCCTAGGAAATTAAACCATCAAGGATTGGAATGCAAAATAATTTTGAATGACCGTAAATTGAAATTGAATCAAATAGCAGACACTCTAAAGATAATTGATATCTGTACATCATATCATTCACGAATGTTTGTGGATGAGAAAGCTCTGTGCAAAGTGGCTGCCGCGCGAGCTCACTTTTGACCAAAAACAACAACAACAGTGTTAGAAGATGATCAAGTGTCATGAAGTCGAGTTTTTGCGTCGATATGTAAAATTGGATGAAACATGACTCCATCATTTCACTCCAAAGTTCAATCGACAGTCATCCGAGTGGACTGCACACGATGAACACAACAGTCGTCTAGCAAGGTTATGGCGCCTGTATTTAGGGATGCGCATGGAATAATTTTCATTAGCTACCTTGAAAAAGGAAGAACCATCGACAGCGACGTAAGTGCCGCTTCACGAAGACAATAGACCGTGTCACAAGTCAGTGAAAACGATGGCAAAATCCATGAATTGGGCTTCGAATTGCTTCCTCATCCACCGTATTTTCCAGATCTAGCCTCTAGCAGCTATTTCCTGTCCTCAGATCTCAAAAGAATGCTCGCTGGGAAGAAATTTTCATCGAATGAAGCGGTGATCGCCGAAACTGAGGCCTATTTTGAAGCAAAGGACAAATCATACTACAAAAATGGTATCGAAAAGTTAGAGGGTCACTATAATCAGTGTATCACCCTTGAAGGGAATTATGTTGAATAAAAAAAACTAATTTTGCCAAAAAAATGTGTTTTACTATGGTAGGCCGGGAACTTTTCAATTGACCTGTTAAAAAGTTAACCATCCTTGATATATAGCATAACTCGAAAATCTATAACATATATTGTAAATCCCTTAAAATGAATTCAAGATTCTAATTAATTTTGGAAAATTATGTATGGGCAGTCAGAGGAATTCTGAGCAATTCAAGCTGCAGTCGCCATACAAAATCAATAAAGCTAATTTAACACTTGCCGCAGATGAGAAGCGTTCATTATCGGAACCGTTAGGTGCCATCGTGGAAAAAATACCACGAAAAAAAGTCATTTAAGAACCGTCAATTTCGTATTTTCTCGGGATATTCGCAAATTGCAACACACATCGTCAGTCAGTCAGCGCCCGGGGCCTTATGACAGACACTAGGAAATAATTGACTATTAACGCACCGCATAAGAAGTGGTAATTTGCAGCAGCGGCCGGTACACAGAGATTGTCACCGACGTCATAGCAATTGGGGTTTTTAGGTTATACGCGCCATATGCTGGAAATGTAAACAGCATGTACCGCAAACACTTAGCGACTCTTGACGTTCAATATTGACGGTCTTCATATACAGATAATTATATCGAATTAGCAACAAACTGTGAGGGTATGAAGATAACTCTTAATCGCAGAAGTATTTTTGTTACTATCACACTCCACAGCAAAAAAAGTGACACATACGAGGGTCACTATTTATTTTTCGGGAATAGGAAAAAAACAAATAGTTAAAGAATGAATATATTTTTATCGTTTTTCAACGTACTCGCCACGATGATCGATACAATTTTACATACGGTTAAACCAATTTTCAAAGCATTTATTCCATTCCGAATGAGGTATCTTCAAAATATGATTTTTGAACGCTTCAATAGCTTCTTGAAAATCGTTGACCACGCAGTTGATTCTTCACGGATGGGAACAATAAGAAGTCATTGGGTGCCAAATCAGGGCTGTACGGCAGATGACCCATCAATTCGATGTTTTGAGTGCTAAAATAGTCTCTTGTTTGAGCCGATGTGTGAGAGCCCGCATTGTAATGATAAAGAACAATCCGGCCTCTCTTATTTGTTTTCCTTATTTCACCGAAGACTTCTGCCAAACAAGTGGTTGTGTACCAATCAGAATTTACTGTTCTACGATCCTCTAGAGACACTGTTTCGTTATGACCACTTTTCCCGATGAAACAGGCCACCATTTTCTTTGAAGAACAACTTTTATTGGATTTGGTTCAACTTGGAAAACACATACAGTCGACTGCTGCTTACTTTCGGGCTCATACGAATATATCCATGATTCGTCACCTGTCACAATTTTATAAACTTCTTTCGAAGCACCGCTATTGAATTTCTTAAGCATTTCTTTGCACCAATCTACACAAGCCTTTTTTTGAGCGATTGTCAAATTGTGTGGGACAGCTAAGTGTTCATGTAAAATCGCATATATGCTGGAGGAAATAATGCTTAGGGATGCCTCAATCTCAAAATAGGTGACATGGCGATCCTGCTTAATCATTTCGCACACAGCATCGATGTTTTCTGGCACAACAGCCGATTTTGGACGACCTTCACGAAACTCGTCAGACAGCGAGCTACGACCACGACTGAATTCACTAAACCAGCGATACACGGTGGTTTTTGCTGGAGCTTCATCGCTTTGCTTCAGCATTTTGCAAAAGTCAAATTAAGTTGATTGATGCACTCTTGTTGTGATAAACCACGATTCAGTTCCATTTTTTGCCGAGACGAAACTTTCAACTAAATATAAAATTAACAAATAGCGTCTATGTAACAAAATGTTCTGAATACGTATATCGTCAAATATGTCAAACCTTACGATGAAACCGTCAGATGGACTCACATGACAACAGTGTTGCCAATTCCCGAAATATAAATAATGACCCTCGTATAATATCTTACAAATTTTTAGAGAACAAAAACCCAACTTCTATTTTCGAAAGTTTTTCCGTAAGTAGAAACTGGAAAATACGAATTATGTATGCAAGCTATATTTACAGCGTAATTGTTCCTCTTTTTAGTATTTAAATATATATATGTATATATATATATATATATATATATATATATATATATATATATATATATATATATATATATATATATGTATATATACACCATCTAAATTTGTGACGTCAAAACATCGCAACGTTGCCGCATCAACTCTGAGTTTTCGTTCAGTTTGGCTTTGACATACAACAAAATTTTAATTTAAATATATAAATAGTTGACCAAAAATGTAATCAAATATTTATTTTAACATTATAGTTCATCTAAAAACTACAGTTAATTATGCAGCCGCAATAGTTTATAGGTTACAGTTATAACCTCTTGTCACTATAGTTTTCAAGAATTTTGCATACGTCTGACAACCGGATGACTTGGACGGGCTTATTCTTGTACGTGTTCGAGCTAATCAGACAGCATTGTGCCGGTTTTTAACTAGACGATAAATATTGTCTGATTCTAAAACGAATTTACAAATTGCGGCAGGCAATACATTAAACATCTTTATGACGTGTGTACAAAAAACTTTGAATAGACTATATAAGTCAAATCGTTGAAAAAATATCTACTAGGTGATTGGATCTAGAGAAAAGCAATTGACTGCTCAAGTATTTTGGTTTTTCTCATATAAATGACCTTTGGAGCATCCCTACATATAAACTAATAATAATCCGCTAGCAATAATTCACTCCAACCCTTAGACACTACAACTAGAAAATTCGAGATGAGAGTGGACAAAATAAGATAATTAACATATATCGAATTAGCAGCAAATTGTCAGGGCATGGAGATAGCTCTTAACAGCAGAACTATTTTTGTTACTATGACACTCCACAGCAAAAAAAGTGACACATATAATAACTTACAAATTTTGAGAGAAGAAAAAATCAGCTTCAGTTTTATTCTTAAAAGTTTTTGCTTAAAAGAAACTGAAAAAAAAATTAATTATATATTCAAACTACATTTACAGCGTGATCATTAATTTTTTTAACCGATTTCAAAAAAGATGCACACCCGAGGTGGTTCCTTCGGAACCAAGTCAGGATCTGATGGGGGGAAGGGGAGAAATCTAGGGAAATCCTCAAATTTCAAAAGCACGTACAAAGTTTTCACATATTTGTTTAACGAAAATAATCAGATATTTGGGTATAATGTTATTCCTGAACTGATGTGACGGAAAATTGGCACTAGTTCAGTGTAAAAGCCGTCCCGTTTGGATTTTTTTTACTGTCTCGGGCGTTTTTTGACAATACGGACAAGGGTTTCTATGAAAGAGTCATAATGAAGATACCTTCAAAGTGGCAACGAATTAAAGAACAAAACGGATATGTGTATGTAATCTAATGTATGTAATCTCTAAGATATTTTTTATTTCCAGGACAAAAATGTTCTTAGATTTCATCTTAGTTATACAGGCAACTAATCTGAATAAGAACTAACATCATCTGCACTCGCTAGCATCATTAAAAAAGCTAGTCCATATGAAATGCATGTTTTGTTATAAATATCATCGCAATTTTTACTATAAAATTACCATTTACACAAGAAGTGTTTTAGTTGCGAATTTACATGTATCTTCGGCTAATATACGCGGCATAATTCAAGATCAAGTGCGGAGATTGCGGGAATAGCTTCGAGCTGCCGATGAAACCGACTTTTATTTTATCGACGAACTCCGAATGCCGCGGGCGCATTTTTTCGCCGCCGTTCGTAATTTCATTGAATAACCGACGATTTTTCACATGCCGAGTGCCCATAAACCATCGGCCCTATCGCCTCGGATAGTTTGGTTACTTTGCAGCGCCATATAGACCGACGTGTTCGAGCCTTTGATACGATCGTATATCTTTTGATGTATGCAGTTTGCGATTTAATTCGCGAAACTTTTGCCGGGTGTTACGTTACCGCAGTGGTCGTAAATCAAAGAAGAAACAGATAAGAAGGTTAAGAAGATACCGTACCGTTCAAGAGAGCAGTTTTTGCGTGACATATTATACATTGTAAAATGCTACGCTGCTGTCCCCAACTGATATATAGTATATTCAAAGTTAATTTGTACATATGTCATCTAAATTTGGAACGTCAACTCTGAGTTTTAGTTCAGTTTGATCCATGGTTCATCCATGAGGTAGAGTTCTAGGCACGCTTTGTATGTAGTGGTGTCCCCCTGGAGGCCTCATCCACCTAATTATCAATTATATATCAAAGTAATGTATTTTATTTTCATTAGAGAGCATATTTATCTTTTTACGTTTAGTTCTCGTTTCCTTCGATGTTGTGTTTACTTGTCAAGTCATCTTGATATCACTGTATTTTTTATTTCTTCTGCTACTACCTTTTTGGTGAATTTAAGCTTATATTGTTCTTTATTTTTTTTAGATATTTTATTGATCGTGTCCGTACGAATACTATATTCGAACTTCTAACCGAACCAGCCTGTCAAAGTCGTCCAGTTGTCAAACGTATGCAAAACTCTTGAATACAATAATAAAAAGGGATTATAACTCTAACCTATAAACTATTGTGGCTATATAATTAACTGTAGTTTTTAGATGCACTATAATATTAAAATAAATTATATTTGATAACACTTTTGATTCATTATTTTAGATTAAAATGTTGTTATAGCTCAAAGACAAAATAAACTAAAACTTAGAGTTGACGCGGCAACATTGCAACGTTTTGACGTCATAAATTTAGATGACAAGTATGTAAAATGTACAAAAAACTTTGAATAGACTATATATATATTTATATCATTACTTATATCATATTTATATTATTATTATTTATATTTTAAAACTAATATATCTTACAAGAGATTATTATTATTACTCAAAATCTAATTTTTCATTAATATGTATATATGGTACCAATTATTCTCAATGAATACCTTTTTAAAAGAATTGACAGAATTCGCACTAGCACCTACTAACATTATAGATAGCATTATAGATAGCTTCAGATATCCAACAATTCCTTTTACAGAAACAGAGTTGAATATTTATTTGTATTGTATCCATTTATGTTTTTATCTGTATTTTAATAACTTTTTGATTATTTTACCATATGAAATACCGCAAATTTATATACTACCAACATGTTCTTACATGTTATCAACATGTTAGTTGATTCAGAGGTGTCATAGCAACCAGTAAACTCACACGGTTACAATATAAATATTATGTCATCATTAAACATTGAGATAAGCTCGTTTTAGTAATATCTCGAAAACACATCGTAAAAAATATCAATATTGACATCCTTCTTTATACTTCCTGCTAGGCAGATAAATACCACTCCCATCGAAATCCACTGAAGACAGCGAATAGGAGAAATGGTATAGAACAGGAGATCCTAATAGAAACTGTATCGGCTCTGTAATCAAGTTGCTTTGAACGTAAGCGATGTCCATTCTCGAACGCCTCCATATTCACCAAACCGTAACAGACGAAATTGAAATAAGTGCCGATACCGATCGGACGAACTGATCTGCCGTAAAAATCCCGCTTTATATATTATTTATAATTTATTAGATATACGAGGGTGTATCGCAAGGTATTTGCGAGAGTTACTGTTTATATTTTGAGTCCAACAAAGAAAAGACTGTAATTTATTAACAAAAATGGCTTTATTGTTTCTTGGGGTACTGTCCAAGTTAAAGAAATATTGAAATTAATCTTTGGAACATTTTTTCCACTCTGATCAATCTATTTATTCATTTGGTACCAAATCAGAGCTATATGGAGGATGACCCATCGATTCATTGTCGCTTTTTGCTCGTATTTTTCGAAGTACTTCTGATAAACAAATGGTCGTGTACCACTCAATTCACCATTCTAAGTTGCTAACGGTTGCTACATGTCCAGTTATTCGGAAGGATCAGGCAATGATTTACTTCGAAGTGATTGACGCACGAATTACTGGCTCGTCTTGAAAGACTCATACAGGGGATTGTTGTTTTGCTTGCGATTGTGTAGATGTTATACGCAGCGTTTCATAAGCCATTTCTAGTTACTGTAAACAGCACAACTTATACGTTCGGAAGGAGGTTCCAATTACAGACGTCAGATAGGGTCACTTAGAATTCCCTGGGCTCAAAATATAAATGGCAACCCTCGTAAACACCAGACTTTCTGGCTGGATATGTAACGAGGTTTCAAGAATAGAAAACAGAGTCGAAAAGATCTCAAGACAAGTGCAAGACAGAGAACGTTCTGACAAACCGAAAAAGTTTGAAGATGGGAAACTGCAAGAGTTATTGGATGAAAACTCGACCCAAACTCAACAACAGTTGGCAGAAACGTTCTATGTGGGACAAGAAATGATTAGCCACCGATTAAGAGCAAATCGCGAATATGAGTGCCACATCGTCGTACCCTGCAGACCTGGCCCCGTCCGAATATTAACTTTTCACATGAATGGGACACGCGCTTGCAGTGCCGCACTTCTCCAATTTCGAAGAAGTTAGAAAATGGCTCAACGAATGGTTTTGCTCAAAGGACAAGCAGATTTTTTGGGATAGCATCCATAAATTGCCCGAAAGTCGAGCCGGTTGTATATATTGAAATGCCCAATACTTTAAATAAATACATTTTGCCATTTTCTTGAAAATGATGTAGTTTTTTCACCTTGTGAAATACAACTTTTTGTTATTTTGAACCCTTAACACTCCATAACCTATATAAATATCAAGCAGCATTCTAACCCTGGTAAGTCTTCTTAACCAAACCGTATTGATGAAGAAATCGCAAGTTTTTTTTATTGTTACGCTATCAAGCCGTCGGCAGCGGGCCGAACCGTATTTCATAAGTTACTTCCTTTGTTGCCTTCTTGGAATATCCGCGGACCCACTGGCATCAGAGCGATCGATAGGCCAGCAGTCAAGCACGACTGATTCTAAAATTTAATGAAGCAGAATATGCGAGAAAAAAACACCACAATCACGAGAAAATAAGGCGATCATATAAATCGCGCCGGTCGGGAAAACAGTATTTGCTTAAAAGCTTCGGCTGCGGATAGAAAACGTGTTTTGTCTTTTCCACTCTCTCTCTCTCTCCCTCTCTCCTTCTCTTTCTATCACTCCCTCGTACTTTTTTCCCGACGTTGTTTTAATACCGAAGGACGCAGCTTTAATTCTGCGCAGATAGCGGTCTTTATTTATGACTTTCTGTAAGGCATTTTACTGCCTGATATCCTTTTACAATAAAAAGTCGAAATATATGTGCTAGCTATGCGAAAAGTCTCAG
This sequence comes from Rhynchophorus ferrugineus, assembly GCF_030347505.1. Taxonomy (NCBI): domain Eukaryota; kingdom Metazoa; phylum Arthropoda; class Insecta; order Coleoptera; family Curculionidae; genus Rhynchophorus; species Rhynchophorus ferrugineus. Next base: position 17,679,710 of record NW_027472587.1, read on the forward strand.
CTCTGACGTGGAGATAGCGTGGTTAATAGTAGTACAGCGACATTACCGAGCAACAGCTAAGGTTTCGTATAGTTAAGTGTGTCAATTTAGCTTTTGACTGAAGATAACCGGTGTTGCACTTAATTCATGGCGTTTTTTTTATAATATACTCAATATAAAATACTCAATCAAATATAACAGGTCGATTGAAAAGTCCCCGGCCTGACAGATAGATGGCTCTACTAGAATTAATTGAAACTGAATGAAATAGCAAACATTCTAAAGATATCGACTGAACGTGTACATCATATCATTCACGAATATTTGGGTATGAGAAAGCTCTGTGCAAAGTGGGACGAATTGATGATTCAGAGCAGTGTTTGAAGATGATCAAGTGTAATTAAGCCGAGTTTTTGCGTCGATATGTGACAATAAATGAAATATGACTCCATCATTTCACTCCGAAGTCCAACCGACAGTCATCCGAGTGCACTGCACACAATGAACCCGCTCTAAAGCGTGGGAAAACGCAACAGTCGGCTGGCAAGGTTATGGCGTCTGTATTTTGGGATGCGCATGGAATAATTTTCATTGACTACCTTGAAAAAAAGAAGGACCATCAACAGCGACTATTACATAGCGTTATTGGGCCGTTTGAAGGACGAAATCGCCGAAAAACGTGCTGCCTCACCAAGACAATGCACCATCTCAAAAATCGATGAATTGGGCTTCGAATTGCTTCCTCATCCGCCGTATTCTCCAGATCTGGCCACCAGCAACTATTTCCTGTTCTCAGATCTCAAAAGAAGATCTCAAATGAAGAGGTGATCGCCGAAACTGAGGAGGGTCGCTATAATCAGTGTATCACCCTTGAAGGAAATTGTGTTGAATGAAAGAAACTAATTTTGTCAAAAAAATGCAATATGGTAGGCCGGGGACATTTCAATTGACCTGTTGTTATTATTATAATATTTTTATTATATCTAACATTAGATATCTTAATTTATTACTATTTTTCTTCTATATTTTCTTGAATATACAAGCAGGACGGGTGCGGAATAAGTACAACGGTAGACTACTGAAAACCTTCACTGCCGATCTGGGATTAAATACTTGCCCTGGAAACCGACTACGTTTTTTTCTGATTACAACAATTAAATATTCCTAATAACGTTTTTTAACGTGTGTCCAGTCTAGATGTTAATACTTTTAAACAACTTTTTGTGTCACGCGCCAGGGTCTGTTCGGCACTGAGGTCAAATCATATTGCCGATATAAAATTATAATAATGGGAATCAAAACTATTAAAACAAGATAAAAAAATGTTCAGCAGAAAAACAAGAAAAAAATAATGAAGAAAATGTTACTACAAACAAACAAAATATCTATTCAAGTAAATTGAGAAGTCAATAGAAATAAAAGAACGACCATAAGTTAATACAAATGTTCACTAAAACTCACGAAATAAATAAAAATCCTATTCGGGTAAATCATAAGAGGTCACTCATGACTAATTTTTACGCAGTCTAAACAGTAACCAAGATATCCAGGACATGCAGTGCATACATTTTTTTTGTAAATAACAATTTTACATTGCTTTTTCATTACTTTTCCTGCTAATAACCGCTCTGGAAATAGGTTTGGACGGAGCCTTTAGTAACCATTTTATGACACACAACATTTATTGTAAGGTTAGGGCACGTTTCGTATCTATTTTTCTACTTTTAGGGCGAGAGGGCCCTGACCTACCAATATTCTTTCCCGCCATATACAATTCTGTAATACATATGAATCATAGAAGGATAAAATCGAAATCAAACACGTAAATGACTCACCTATAGTCTTCATATAATGCCGATAGAACTGTACGGGCACACTGCTAACGCTAAATTAAATACAAGGCTTAGAAAGACCACCGCACTTATAACGCGCTGGAGCGTAATTGGCAGCGAACATGTTAAGCTAAAGATTAAACTTCCATACACTATTCAAGTTCATGTGGTTTGGTTCTCTTCAATCTTTCGATTTCCTGCGTGTTGTCTAGTATCGGCTTCGTAAATCCATTTGACGTTCTTCAGTTCTGAAAAGCGTTAAAGACTACAGAATGTCATATATTAACGTTGATAACTCGAGTAAACCCAACGTTTAAAAAAACGTCATATTTTTTCCGCAAACCAAGTTACTAATTGAAAATAGTTTCGAATGAAAACGCAGCAATTATCTTCGAATAAATCAGCAGTCAGGCCAAATCAGATGGATAACAGGAAACGTAGTTTTTACATCTATGAATCGCCGTATTAATTAAATTCAATTCTGCTCGATAGGACCGGAGTCCTAGCTACCTCCCGAGGCCGTATGAAGACGATGTTTTAATTGCGCTGGGCTGTGGCGGCTTTAGAACAGGCTGGTCGGAATGCAATTCATTGTTATAAAAACGACTCCGGTTGCTAACCGTTCTGTTATGGAAGCTCTTCGTTTTTTTTTTTTTTTTTTTCGCTTTTTGTTTGATGCATCTAGACGATGGTTCATATCGTTGATTGATATGTCGTTTTTGTTCTCTATGTTACACTATGCAATAAGAAAATATGCCTTAAATGGTTTGTTCTTTAGATGGGTTCGATGCTAATCATTTTTATCTACAATTCATTACAATGACTCGTTCTTGTCTTATATGTGTGAAATATGTGATTTTTGTTATGACACTTATATATTAAATTGTTGAAAAATCACACACCAAGTGTTTGGATCTAGAAAGAATCAAATAGCATCCCCTGGAAATCAATATCGTTTGGATTGTCTTTTATAAGTCTGGAGCAACTGTGTCTATGACCTCTGAAGCATTCCTAGACTACAGCAGTCCTATTATTAGCAGTGTCTTGATAAAAGCATTCTGAACTGGTAGTCATGCAACAATGATAACTGCAAAACTAATTTTAAAAAAATCAAGGCGGGAGTGGAGAAAATAGATGCCTAGAGACATGCTGCATTCAAGCTGATAGTATTTTGTTTTTCTATAACCATTTGAGTATGGTGCAATCATGGAAATGTTTTGGGGTAACATTTCTCCATGCTCAACAATGAAAAATCCACCACTAGATGGAAAAAAACGAGATGGAAGTGGGGTAAATAGATTTTTAGGGATATGTTGCTTTAAACTGATAATATTTTTGTAGTTATGTGATGAACTAAATATGGTTCCATAATAAATATATCTTAATAGAACTTTTCTCCATTCTCCACACTGAAAAATCCACAACTAGATGAATAATATCGAAATGGGAGTGGAGAAATAGATTTTTAGACATGTTGCAGTCATAATGAAAGTATTTTTGTAATTCTGTGACTCTGTATGGTAGCTTTATAGTTATAGTTGTCACATATCTTTTCTTTCCTCTGTTTACACTTTTCTTTAGTATCCCCTACCTTTATACCAAAGTAATACCAGTAAGTAATCTTCACAAGAGGCCCCAGATTATATTTCTATCAAGAAACCCTTATTTTACTACAAAAGTAACAACATTTATTGAACATATTTATTTCTATGGCATGTTGATGCAATAAAATACCAAAAGAGGATATTCTGCACCAAATGCAACAAAAATATTACGAAATTCGCAATTATAGGAATAATGTTACCATTTATAACCTTTACAGTACAAAAGCATTTGTATTTTCACTGTAAATCGATATGTAATCGGTAATTTTTAAAGAAAATGAAAATATTTTTGAGGCTAAAATAGCTTTGTTGTTAGATAATATGGTTAGCAATGAATTAAAGAATTATCTTTAGTGGCTCTACAAGACCTTGATGATACTTACTTTAAACTTGCTAAAGTATTTCCGAAATGATTCAGTTGATGATGGTGCGATTTATAGTTAGCCGTGAAGACTTATATCGTTGCCAATCCAAATCTGCTGATTGATGACAATCAAAAATCGAACACATTTTTATAAAAATTGGAATGAAAAAAACCCAAAACAACAATTTCTTGACTTACAGTCGAACCTTCGAAACTCAAAAAACTGTATAATTCCTTCAAAAAAAGCGATAACTGATGTGGATACAAAAAACTAACCATTCTTTTAATTTTCAGAAATATCAGCGCTCAGAGACTCTTCTTGTCCCAGAATCTGTCAACAGAACGCCTATGGGGACCCCGTCTGTGGTTCCGACGGCATCATATACGCCAACGTCTGCGAAATGAAGAAGAAAACATGCGGCAAAGGTAAGAAACAGACTCTTCTATGATGTCTCCCTTCTGATTCACAACATTAATGCATGTCTGTAGGTGTAACCCTGGCATCCGATCCCGGACTATGTCAAAGATCATCAGGATCCAAATGCGAACATAAATGTGGCTCGGAAAAGGACCCGGTCTGCGGTACTGATGGTCGTACCTATCTCAACAGGTGTATGTTGCAAGTGGAGATGTGCAGGTAAAATAGAAATAGTTACTATTAATTTTAAATAATGTAAGTGTGAATACACGTGAAACAAACCAAACATAATGTAGAACTGTCAATTATTCAAATTATGATGATGACAATGACATGAAAGACATCCACATCGACACAGAAGAGAAATAACAGGTCAATTGAAAAGTCCCCGGCCTACCATACTAAAACATTTTTTTTCTTTTGGCAAAATTCGATTATTTTTCAACATAATTCCCTTCAAGGGTGATACACCGATTATAGCGGCCCTCCAACTTTTCACTTTCTTCGACGAAAATTTCTTCCCAGCAAGCATTCTTTTGAGATCTAAGAACAGGAAATAGTCGCTGGGGGCCAGATCTGGAGAATACGTTGGATGAGGAAGCAATTCGAGGCCCTATTTATAGATTTTTGCCATCGTTTTCATCAACTCATTGTTGTTTTTGGTCAAAAGTGAGTTCGCGGGGCACCCACTTTGGACAGAGCTTTCTCATACCGAAATATTCGTGAATGATATGACGTACACCTTCAGTTGATATCTTTAGTGTGTCTGCTATTTCATTTAATTTCAATTTACGGTCATTCAAAATCACTTTGTGGATTTTTTTATGTTTACGTCGATAACAACCTATTTTGGGCGTTCACTGCGTTGATTTTCCTGGAGCAGTGTCCGGAAACTCGGCATCAAGCCAAGTTTTTGCTTCAACTGTATTCTTTCTCAATAGTTTATCAACACGTGAAATTCCTTTTTATCAATTTTTTTCACAATAACACAAGTTGCTTCACTCAAAATGCTATAATTCACAAACCAATGACCCGACAGCTGTCAAATTTATACAGGGCTAACTAAAAAACATATGGATTTAATTCTAGTAACGCCATCTATGTGTCAGTGTTAATTGGATTTCTGTAACTAATGGTTAATTGGGCGCATCTTATATATTTTTATTTGTATCATCAACCTATTGGGATCATAAAAAACTACAAAAAATAGACAAAACAATTTCATAAACTTCGTTTATTAATAGAATTAATATTAATATTTAGTGATGCCACCCTTTGCTGAAATAAGAGCTTCATTGCCTCGGGGCATGCTCTCAGTACATGTGCTCGCATCTTCCTCGAGTTTGGAGTTGTAATGCCATTGTCTGATGAGGGTTTTAATTAACTGCTGCTTGTTGGTAACCGTTTCTTTTGCAATCGCTCGTTTAGGGAGTTCCCACATGTTTTCTATGAGGTTCATATCTGGTGAATTCCTTGTGACATGGTGTCGTCACCATGCATAAAATGTATTTGTCATCGTCAGGGAACCATTCATTGAACTGCGGTAGGGAAGGGGTTTCTAGTACTCGCTTGTAATGGTCTTGTTTCATTGTTGGTTCGACAATGTAACATACGTACCATGCATTTGTCTAAAATAACAGACCCTAACATGAAATTAACCTCAAGGCCTCAGTCCTATTAGATTATCTTCAACTATTGTTGTATGTATTGTATCGTATTGTATATCTATTGCCTCAGCATTGTCCTCTTCGAAATCTTTATACCCTCGTCGTTTATTGTCGCAGACAAATGAGCAACGCTCTTTTTACCATTTTCAAGGCATATAGTTCTGATTTTTCGATCGGTACGAGGTGTAGTGATCCTCTTTCTGCCACATTTGCCAGTGCGATTTGCTTCAAGAGGCTTTTTATTATCAATTTTAATTTTAACTGGACTGACGACAGATTTTGAAACTCCAGCAATAGCTGCTATCTCTCTCTGGCAATGTGTGGAGTACTGTAACAACTCTACATTTTTTTGGAGATGTGTCCAAAGCCTAACCCATCCTGAAAAGTTGAAAATTTGAAGTAATCGTATCGAACCATTAATAGAATGAAAATTTGTAGACAAAATATAGCAAAAGTATTAATATACTTAGGATTATTTACCTTTTAATTATTTTAGACACAAAAGTCGGTTAATCAACGTCTCACAATTGACAAATAGCGCTGGTATACCGTGTTGCCATTTTACAAAAACAATAATAATTATACCAGTAACTATTTAAGATAAAATAATCCTTTAAAAACAACATCATCTATTCAAACAAATATAATAAATTATAAATTACATAAATATGACTACTGTTCCTAATAATTTCGTCACATTCTGTATGCCCTAGAATCATTGGGGTCCAGTTTTGATCTTATTATTTGTCTTGTCTGATTTTGTTGAAACTTTAATTATTTAAGTTATTGACTCATTTAAACTCGGCGATAAGTGTAACAGGTGTTATTCTCTGATTACAGATTGGGCATAGGACTGTCTCACTTGGGTCCATGCAACAACATCAGCGCTCATCGCGAGAATTGTCCAGTAGATTGTCGACAGGCTCCCCTGGATGGTCCGATATGTGGAAGTGATGGCAACGTGTACAAGAGCACCTGTCAAATGAAATTGCTTACATGCGGGTAGGTCGAGTAATTGATTGTGGCGAATAGTAATTGCCGGGTAAGGTCGACATTACACTCGATGAATTTACACCGAAGAAAGAGGTGAAGCACCGAGTCCGCCATATCGGATCGCTACCTGTTCCGTTCGTTTGTTTTCTCGGTTTTGAGAAGACATCGCCTACTAGATCTTATTTTTTTATTAAATTGTCACTAGTCATTGCCGACCTACAATTTGTCTTTACATTAACTTAAATCTAGGTATATATCTAGGAGGACCCTATATGTTGCTATATGAAATGATATTATTATTTATTTTTACTTGTGCTTGTGCGGTCTGATTTACTTTTGTTACTTTTTATTTTCCAAGTCTGCGTCCACTTATTTATATTGTCACTTACCTGTTGTAATTTTCGTGTGGCTTCTCCGTTGTTGTCTCCAACAGCAATAGTCGCGTGTCATCAGCAAATATAGCCATCGTGATATTTTTCATTTGCGGTATATCACATGTGTAAAGTAGGTAAATAATTGGCTCCTATAGACTTCCTTGTGGTACACCTGCTTAACTTCTTTTATTGTAGAGTGGGCTTCCTCGTGTTAGTAGGCTTGTGCAATATTTAAGAATATAGGTGAACATACCTTTTAACATTGAACATTTAACTTTGAACATATTGTTAACACACTCAAAATGATTCATATGTATTAAGCTCTTTCCCTCTATAGTCCACTAGATGAATCTGTCCTCTCATTATGTAACGTTTATCAAAGTGAATTTATTCAAAAAAGTGATCGCTAGTGATCGAATATCAATCATGATTTATTAAGTGAATAATATTTCTTCCCTAATAAAGTAAAGAAAATATTTTATATCTTTAAAGCATAAAAGGAATATACGAATAAAAAAAATTAAAATTGTTATTTGACTTGTTATTGAAATTGTATATTAAAAATTATATTTTGATAAAATCGATTCTATAAAATAACTAACCGTATTTTCAGACAAGGTGTTGTAAAAACCAACAAGAAATACTGTCAAACCACCAGACACTGTCGCGAATCCTGCTGGAGGAACGCCAGACCAGCCTGCGGATCGGACGGGAAGATCTACACCAACGTCTGCAAGATGAAGTCCAAGAACTGTGGGTTAGTACAACGATACGTTTCCCTGTAACATGAATAGCTTCCATAGCTGAGATCGTCTTTCAGCAAGCACGTGTTCGAAGTACCCATGGCCCATTGCGTCGCTCAAGAACGCACGACCAGCAGCACCAACTGCCCCATGGACTGCGAGGACGAGATCGAGAAGCCGACCTGCGGATCCGACGGTTATATCTACAAGAGCGAGTGCGAACTGAGAATGTTGAACTGCGGGTGAGGTGTACTGCTGATGTTCACGGATTCTCGTTAAGACTCCTTATTGTTTTTAGAAATAACCGAAGAGTGGCTAAAGTGGACTTCGAGAAATGCAAAAACCGACTCACCAAATGCTCCAAAGTGCAATGCTCCAGCGAACTGGATCAAGTATGTGGAACGGACGCCAAGACCTACATCAATCAGTGCCACCTGAGCACCGCCACCTGTCTGAAAGGCATCCAACTAGCGCATCTGGGCAACTGTACCGAACTGAAGGAAGACCCCTGCCCGGAGTACTGCGAGGACGTGGTGGACGAAGAACCGGTCTGCGGAAGTGACGGCAACGTTTACAAGTACATCGCCCTAAGGTCGTTCTTGAGCGTCATCATCAAACCGTGTGGTTTTCTTTCAGATCCAGTTGTCACCTTAGAAAAGAAACCTGCGGACAACTGGTCATCGAGGTACCACCGCAGCATTGTCGTACCACAGCGCTGTGCAATGAGGACTGCACCGAAGACAGAAACTTCGTCTGCGGTTCCGATAATAAAATTTACAGGAATGAGTGCGAGATGAAGCGAGATAACTGTGGGTAAGTCCACGCACACATAGACATACATTTATCAACAACATAATCGATACAAAAATCGATACAACATATTTTATTCTATAAGTATTGTCTATTGTCCATTGTCGAATCGACCGATTTTTTGGTATCTTCATAACAACTCAAGCTCTGCTCAGACAGATCACAGTCACTCAGATACCGAAACAACTAGTAATCAGAAGGAACAAGGTTTGGAGAAGACGGCGGGTTTCTATTTTAATGTTTCCAAGTATGTTTTCAAAGTTTAACCAACTGTGGTCAATGCAGAAACTGGCTGCATGGGAAAGGAATCCTTAAAGTTTTTTTTTAATAAAATTATAGTACAATACAAAACATATTTCTCATTTTATATGCTAGTTATTGATTTTTTGCGGATAGAATTTATAAACGGATACATAATCTACAAACCCTTAATACAAATAAATTGATTATTAGATTTATTTACAGCAAAAAAACATATCGATATCATTGTTCTGGGCTAATACAATCGATAGCATGTATACATCCCCAGGATATATTGCTTATTTTACTATATATGGAATAATAATCTCTGTAAATAAAGCAATAAAACCTCTAGAACTATATAATCCAATACCACTTATTTAGTCAACCTTCCAGGTTATTTCATTTCCTGCAGGACCCTTGTGACAGGGAATACAGAGGAAGCAGTTTTTGTAGTAATTAGAATCCAAATTTGTAAGGAACAAAGAAATAAGAAACTTTTAATGAGTTATAATAAACTAGACGAAATCTAAACGGCCATATATACTTTAAAAGCTATTCAGAATCGAAGGGAACTAAAATAAAGCGTTTTGATGTGAGTTTAAACAAAACTGAATCAGTCATAAACTACAGGGAAATGAACAAGATGTATATGATTAGAGATATCATATGATCTTCTAGTTGAGAGTATCCAAACATAATTTGGATTTACGTCAATACAACTGGTTAGCAAATAAAAAACAGAAACTGATGTAGATTATCGAAATTGGCATTGCATGTTCACAAAACTATTAAATACGTTCTATAGTACGAAATGTAAACTGTCTAATGGCTAGTAAAGCCATCTTTTAGCATTTTTTTTAATAATCTCTTATAACTTCAACAATTTTCCCGTGGAAAATAAGTATTATTATATGATTTCCGTTATGTAATAAATGATCTGCTGTACAACTTATAATCTAAATCTTATTCTATATACTATTCTAACTTATTTTAAACTCTATCCTAACTTATTCTAAAGACTCTTCTAACTTAATATGAAATCTGGCTCTATCTGTCTATTAATCAGTTCGTATGGTAGTTTGCGTTTGAGCCTAAGCACTACCCTTCGTCTTCGCACACATTTAACTGTTTTGCGAGTGCATTAGGATGCACTAATAATCTTTCAGAGTACTTCGCACTAATACTTCGAATCACACTCATTATGGGTTATAAGGGGATATCAGGCTGAATCAGTTTGTTGGTCACGGAATGGGGGGCATCGACGATGACTCGCAACATTATATTCTGGAACGTCTGGAGTATAGCTATGTTAGATTTGCTAATAGTACTCCACAGTTCAATACCATATGTCTAAATGGGCCTAAGTATTGACTTATACAGCAGAACCTTGTTATCTAATAATAATTTACATTTCAATTCATCAGCTAATACATTTGGTTTGGTTTAGTTTTGTCTGCTTGCGGAGGTTCATGATTATTCAATTTTACTGAGGGACATGTTCTTCTATAAAGGATGAATGTCACATGGGTAGATTTTGTCTGATTTGCTTTGATACGCCACCTTTTCAACCACAATTCGACTTTGTTAAGATGAAGTTAGAGGTTTCTTATGACTGATATGGGATCGTCGTGTGATGATAAAACCGCTGCATCTTCAGCATATGTTGCAGCAGTAGTGTTTCTAAAGCTCGGTAGGTAGTTTTAGATGATAGGTGGAACACCCTGAGAAATATTGAGAAATACAGCAGAGCAATATTGTTAATGAGCAAGTTTTTGTTAATTTGGTTGACTAATTTATGTATTTGTTCTGTTGGTCCGTGTTTATTACGGAAGCCAAATTGATGGTCTGGAATAATATGTCTCTCCTCTGCAATTACTTTGAGTTTCTTGATGTATAGTTTTTCGAAAAGTTTAGAGATCACAGGTAACAGGCTTATAGGACGATTAGACGTCTCCTGTCTTTGATTTTTTCCCAGGTTTAAGAATCATAATAATAAGAGTCACTTTCCAAGTGCCAGGAAAGTAATTAAGTCAGCATGGCGTTAAATGGGGGTAATGGAATGCTATTAATTTGATGTACTTTCCTGAGAGCTCTCATAAGGTTGTTCTAGTAATTAGGTCAAATCCAGGAGCTTTGAGCATTGATTTCTATAAGTATTGTTTGTTTAACATCCTTAACAGTAAATTTTTCATGTAGGCTTAAAAATGAAAGATTTATTTTTACTGATATACTATATTAATCCATACTCTTAATAAACGTGGTGAAATTACTAAATTAGGTAATTGCAGTTTTCCCCAATCAACTAAATAGTATGTTCGAGCGTCTATAAACCGTATCAGACCAGTGGCAAGTAATTAATTACGGGCAAACGTTCCAGTTGACAATTTCGTTTATTTACGTTGTTAATCTGAATCGAAATGTCAGCAAAATGAGACTCTCCATGTTTTATTAATGGGGCGTCAGCATACGTTACTGTCGTTTTGTTTGTTTTCGACTCGAGAACTGGTCGTTACAGTTTCAGCGATGGCCTCGATCTACCTTGACATTCTTCGAGATATAAAAAGAGAACCGGTGCAGGCGCTGGTGTAATCGGTGGGCTTCGAACTTATAAAACTGTTAAATGTATCGAGGACCCTCATCATTGTTTCGTTTCTCCGATTTTCGTATATCGGGCTGCGATGTTTTCGTTGTTTCTCAAAGAAAATGTATTTATATAAATGTATATAACCTTTAGGGTTATGTTTATGGCTCGGTGAATGGAGGTAAAATGAAATGAAACAGTGGTGTTTACATTATGTGACCGTTAATTATTGAAGTAACTAGCAACCCGCCCCGGCTTCGCACGGGTGCAATCCTGATACTAAATTAAATACACTACAGAAAAAATATGAACGTTGTATATAAAAACATAGCGGCCCGCTCCGACTTTGCACGGGCATAAAATATATATGCCTATGTCACTCAATGAAAACATGATTAAAATCGATCCAGTATTTTTGGTTCATTTATTACTGCCCTTGGCCTGCACGCATTAAATTTGGAGTAAAACAATTCCTCTTCCCCTATAGTTACTATGAAGATTTCCTGCTATCTTTGGAATATCTAAATTCATACAATTTTTATTACATTACACATTTTTAAACGCAAGTTTTAAATTTGTAATATCTCCGAAAATATTTGTTTAATTTACATGCTGTAAGGAACCATATTGATCTATATTAATTGCACACTGTATTTAAGGTACTTAATTCGATAAGGATTAATGCCGTATTGCTTAAAATAGCTTCGTAAATAAGCCATTTTCTCACGTAAAAAGTAAACAATAAAAATGGTTAATATGGGTTATCCCTAAAAGATAAACATATACCATCGCGGACTTTTTTGTAGACCTTTTTATGGTGTACAATACTGTAGTACATTAATTTGATCTAACTCGTAGGGTTAGGCAGCGTTTTTGCTAATTGCTAAATAAGCCTAAAAAATAGGTTAATTTACGACATCACGTTAGAAACCTCTAAAATTAGCAATGTTGCCTTAGTATATTATGCATGTATTATACATATAAACCTTCCTCTTGAATCACTCTATCTATTGAAAAAAACCGCATCAAAATCCGTTGCGTAGTTTTAAAGATTTAAGCGCACATAGGGATATAGGGACAGAAAAGGCGACTTTGTTTTATACTATGTAGTGATATAAATGTGGAAAATACAAAATAGATAAAACGGATGGCAGCGGTGTTACCTGGGGACGAGGCTGGGACAGTCGATGGTGGCACGTCTGAACCAAACGATGGTCGGCTACTGAATGATCCAAAATACCCTTCAGTAATCTCCCAGACAAACATCTCGGGGTTGCCGGCTATGCTACAAAGTTTTCACATATTTTTTTATTTAAAATAATCAGATATTTGTGTATAATGTTGTTGTTGAGCTGATGTGACTGAAAATCGAAAGTCGTTCAGTGTAAAAGCTATTCAGTTTGTTTTTTTAAGCACTAACTGTAATATTATTGGTGTAATGGTTAAAACATTTAGCTTCCAAATGGAGGTCGCGGGTTCGATTCCCGGCGGGGACGATAACTCTTTGTTGTTGTTTCGTTAGAACATTTGTCAAATCACCTGGGCTGGGTAATGGACCGCGAGGCCCGAAGCGTTCCTTATTTTCATTCATTGTTTCTTTATTCCTATTTTTCCTTATACGGGCTGCAGCTTTATTTGGCCTACCCGTTGTAATATTAAATAAAATAACTGCGTAATATATTGGGAAAGAAATACTTAGGCCCATTTAGACATATGGTATTGAACTGTGGAGTACTATTAGCAAATCTAACATAGATATACTCCAGAGGTTCCAGAATATAATGTTGCGAGTCATCGTCGATGCCCCATATTACGTGCCCAACAAACTGATTCAGCGTGATATCCCCTTATAACCCATAATGAGTGTGATTCAAAGTGTTAGTGCGAAGTACTCTGAAAGATTATTAGTGCATCCTAATGCACTCGTCAAACAGTTAAATGTGTGCGAAGACCACCAGAAGGGTAGTGCTTAGGCTCAAACGCAAACTGCCATACGAACTGATTAATAGACAGATAGAGTCAGATTTCATAATAAGTTAGAATAGTCTTTAGAATAAGTTAGGATAGAGTTTAAAATAAGTTAGAATAGTATCTAGAATAAGATTTAGATTATAAGTTGTACAACAGATCACTTATTATATAACGGAAATCATATAATAATACTTATTGTTCACGGGCAAATTGTTAAAGTTAAGAGATTATCAAAAAAAATGCCAAAAGATGGCTCTAATAGCCATTAGACAGTTTACATTTCGTACTATAAAACGTATTTAATAGTTTTGTAAATGTGCAATGCCAATTTCGATAATCTACATCAGTTTGTGTTTATTATTTGCTAACCAGTTGTATTGACGTAAATCCAAATTATGTTTGGATACTCTCAACTAGAAGATCATATGCTATCTCTAATCATATACATCTTGTTCATTTCCCTGTAGTTTATGGCTGATTCAGTTTTGTTTAAACTCACGTCAAAAACGCTTTATTTTAGTTCCCTTCGATTCTGAATAGCATTTAAAGTATATATGGCCGTTTAGATTTCGTCTAGTTTATTATAACTCATTAAAAGTTTCTTCTTTCTTTGTTTCTGACAACTTTGGATTCCAAGTACTACAAAATCTGCTTCCTCTGTATTCACTGTCATAAGGGTCCTGCAGAAAATGAAATAACCTGGTAGGTTGGCTAAATAATTGGTATTGGATTATATATATATATATATATATATAATATATATATATATAGTCTTAGTGCGAAGTACTCTGAAAGATTATTAGTGCATCCTAATGCACTCGCAAAACAGTTAAATGTGTGCGAAGACGAAGGGTAGTGCTTAGGCTCAAACGCAAACTACCATACGAACTGATTAATACACAGATAGAGCCAGATTTCATATTAAGTTAGAATATTGTATATAAGTTAAATAATAATAAGATTTAGATTATAAACTGTACAACAGATCACTTATTATATAACGGAAATCATATAATAATACTTATTGTTCACGGGCAAATTGTTAAAGTTATAAGAGATTATCAAAAAAAATGCCAAAAGATGGCTCTAATAGCCATTAGACAGTTTACATTTCGTACTATAAAACGTATTTAATAGTTTTGTAAATGTGCAATGCCAATTTCGATAATCTACATCAGTTTGTGTTTATTATTTGCTAATCAGTTGTATTGACGTAAATCCAAATTATGTTTGGATACTCTCAACTAGAAGATCATATGCTATCTCTAATCATATACATCTTGTTCATTTCCCTGTAGTTTATGGCTGATTCAGTTTTGTTTAAACTCACGTCAAAAACGCTTTATTTTAGTTCCCTTCGATTCTGAATAGCATTTAAAGTATATATGGCCGTTTAGATTTCGTCTAGTTTATTATAACTCATTAAAAGTTTCTTCTTTCTTTGTTTCTGACAACTTTGGATTCCAAGTACTACAAAATCTGCTTCCTCTGTATTCACTGTCATAAGGGTCCTGCAGAAAATGAAATAACCTGGTAGGTTGGCTAAATAATTGGTATTGGATTATATATATATATATATATATATATATATATATATATATATATATATATATATATAAACACATCAGTTATTAATAATTTGCATGAATGAGAGAGATCCACGAGCTTCAAGCAGCATATGTTGCAATATTATAACAATAACAATTATTCCGTTGCAGAAAGCACGTCTTCGTCGTGCCGATGAAGCGGTGCATCTCCGGCTTTCTCTTCAAAGGCTGTCAAAAAATCTGTCCCACTTACTACGACCCAGTTTGCGGCACGGACAATATGACCTACAGTAACACGTGCTTCTTGGAAATCGAAAATTGTAGGTCGAGGTCGCTGGTCACCATGAAAAACATGGGTACCTGCGCGGAACCGATCAACGAGGTGCCGAAAAATTATCTCTACTAAGAGCCCGGCCGCCGCGACAACGAAAACTGGAAAGATTTGGATGGGTTTCCGGCCGCCGATCGCTTATAGTAGGTCCGCGGAATCCACACCGGAGATTCCGAATTCGAACGGTTAATTAACTTAATTTTTTTTTATTCTCGAGAGGATTTCTTGCCTTATTCAACGAAAACGTTGTGTGTATGGTGTAACACGCTGTGTATCTGTCCAAAATAATATAGTATCCGTGATATATAAACTAAATTAGTTTAGTACTAAGCCCTTAATATTAAAAAAAAAACGTCCCGGGCTAATCTAACTCAGAAAAACAACCGGAAATTTTCTGATTTGGATTATCCCACGTAATAATATATATACTATAAAAATAATTCTATTTATCAGAATTATGCTGTGTTATTATTATATCTGTCTTTGTTTTATTACTCACTGCCCAAGGCTACTACGATATATCGTCGGAACGAAATTTTTATAAAAATTGTGCCAATTATTTAGCAATAATGGATTTTATTTATTATTATTATTATTATTATTATTATTCTTTTAATAACTGTAATAGTATCTTAATATTTGATTGTAATAGTCATGCCTTTTGTGGATGTATACTTTTATAAATAAAGTGTTTTTTTTAATTTCAACAACAATTGTTTTAATGTTAAAACACCCATAACGAATTTTGATATATTATCGACATTTATTAACTTTTAGGTCGTCTGTGACAATCTGTAAGAACATAAAACTGATTCAACGAATATGACTACTTTTTTAAGTAATAAAATTACTCTATCAATTATTACTGTGTTACTCATACCTATAAAATTACTATTTTTTATCCCTTGTATAAAAAGAAATTTCCCAAGATTACCATACGTGTGATTGCTTAAATGGAAATGGAAACGAAATATGGAAAAAGTGCTAAAATATTTTACCTATAGCATAAAGTAAGATTTGTGACATAAAGAGAAAAAAGCTGTTTTTGTAAAAATACACTTTTCGTTATATATCTTAGAAACTAAATGTTGTTCAAAAATAATTATACGATCGTTGGTTTCAACGTCAAATTCTCTATAGTCTCAGTAATTTTCATCGGCTGCTTTTTAAAGATATATGACATAAATAAAAGTCAACTCGTTTTCTGAATATATACTTTTCACTATTGATTCAGCTCAAAAGTCTCTATTATTTCTTTAATTTTCATTAATTTGCGATTATTTGAACAGAAATGACAACAAAAAACTGAATGGCAACATTTTTACCTCTTGGATAAAGATAATATATTCAAGATATATGCATTTTGGGTTAAAACAAACTAAAACCCATGTAAAATTACTTTAGAATTTGTATATTTCAAGATATATGTGTCACATGTGACATACAATATCATCTTTAAAACATGAAATGACTCTCAAGAAAGGTGTTACCTCTAAGAAATATAGTGATTCTTTTAAAAATTGTAAATTTGTTTCAAATGTAATTACTTCTTAATAAATACAAGGATTTTAGTACAACTTTCTTAAAAAAAGATGATAACTCTAATAAAACAGGTAATAACTCCTTTTAGATATTCAATAATTCTTAAGATATATTCCCACTATCCTAAAAATGGTTTATAAAGAACCCTTGAACCATTGATTCCTTAGTAAAAGCGCATATTTATTAAGAAACTTAATAGTTCCTTAAGACATGTGATAACTCTTTTAACATATTCAATGAATCTTAAGAAATCTTCTCAATTATGCTAGAAATTGTTTATAAAGAACCCTTGAAGAATATATCTTTTAATCCTAATTTTTTTGTTAAGAAAAGTAATAACACCTTTAAGAAACGCAACGACTCTTGAGAAACTTTATACCTGTCTTAACAAATACATTTACTTTATTAAGAAATAAAATTATTCTAATTAAATATGAAATAACACTTTTGATAATTGCTATGATTTTAGTACAATTTTCTTAAAAAAATATGATAAATCTAATAAAACAGGTAATAACTCCTTTTAGATATTCAATAAGTCTTAAGAAATATTCTCACTATCCTAAAAATGGTTTATAAATAACCCTTGAACCATAGATTCCTTGGTAAAAGTGCATATTTATTAAGAAACTTAATAGTTCCAATTGACTCCTTTAAGAAATGCAGTGACTCTTGAGAAATGTTATAACTGGCTTAAGAAATAGAATTACTTTATCAAGAATTAAAATTATTCTAATAAGATATGAAATAACTCTTTTAATAAATGCAAGGATTTTATTACAGCTTTCTTAAAAAACATGACGACTCTTAAGACATGTGATAACACTTTTAACATATTCAATGAATCTTAAGAAATCTTCTCAATTATGCTAGAAATTGTTTATAAAGAACCCTTGAAGAATATATCTTTTAATCCTAATTTCTTTGTTAAGAAAAGTAATAACACCTTTAAGAAACGCAACGAATCTTGAGAAATTTTATACCTGTCTTAACAAATACATTTACTTTATTAAGAAATAAAATTATTCTAATTAAATATGAAATAACACTTTTGATAATTGCTATGATTTTAGTACAATTTTCTTTAAAAAATATGATAACTCTAATAAAACAGGTAATAACTCCTTTTAGATATTCAATAAGTCTTAAGAAATATTCTCACTATCCTAAAAATGGTTTATAAATAACCCTTGAACCATAGATTCCTTGGTAAAAGTGCATATTTATTAAGAAACTTAATAGTTCCAATTGACTCCTTTAAGAAATGCAGTGACTCTTGAGAAATGTTATAACTGGCTTAAGAAATACAATTACTTTATCAAGAATTAAAATTATTCTAATAAGATATGAAATAACTCTTTTGATAAATGCAAGGATTTTATTACAGCTTTCTTAAAAAACATGACGACTCTTAAGACATGTGATAACACTTTTAACATATTCAATGAATCTTAAGAAATCTTCTCAATTATGCTAGAAATTGTTTATAAAGAACCCTTGAAGAATATATCTTTTAATCCT
The DNA here is from genome assembly GCF_030347505.1 of Rhynchophorus ferrugineus. Taxonomy (NCBI): domain Eukaryota; kingdom Metazoa; phylum Arthropoda; class Insecta; order Coleoptera; family Curculionidae; genus Rhynchophorus; species Rhynchophorus ferrugineus. Next base: position 17,698,230 of record NW_027472587.1, read on the forward strand.
AATTTCTTTGTTAAGAAAAGTAATAACACCTTTAAGAAACGCAACGACTCTTGAGAAATTTTATACCTGTCTTAACAAATACACTTACCTTATTAAGAAATAAAATTATTCTAATTAGATATTGAAATAACACTTTAATATATATTGCTATAAGTTTAGTACAATTTTCTTTAAAAACATGATAACTCTTTTAACATATGTGATAAGTCTTTTAAGATATTCAGTGACTCTTAAGAAATATTATATTGCCAACAACTAGAAATTGTTTATGAAGAAACCTTGAAGGAAATGTCCTTTCATGAAATTTGTTTCTTTGAAAATGCGATGACTCTTTCAATAAATTCGATAATCTTAATATAATTAGTTAAAAAACAGCATAACTATGGATTCAAATGGAATATAAATAAAACTCGTGAGGTGATAATGGTACGTCTATATTTGTGAACAATATAAAAGGTTTTTAAAGTTACATAGTAAGAAAATCAAAACGAGATTTACACTTCCGAGATAAGTATCGATCATCACTTAAATTAACTTCTCAAATAAACTTACTCAATAAACATGATCATATCGAAAATACTGTACATAATACTAAAGACTAAATCAACAGCTTAATCAGGTCCGAAAGTAAATCCGTATATACAAGGGAAAATTCATATACCTTATCGCGAAAGGTAAGTCAAAGAGGGGCCTACAGCTCGGTGCAGTCGATCCTTCCCCAGGCTTTCAGGGTGCCGATTACGAAGCTGATCTCCTCGAACCATTTCTCCTTCTCCTCCAGGGTGTCGGCCGACAGGAAGTACTTGATCAGATCGTCGGGACCTTTTATTAGCAGATGCAGTGTCTTCGGTCGGGGGCACAGGCTCCGATCGGCCGGGATCACTTCCTCCATCGCCTGCCCCAGATCGATCGCTCCTATGGGGTCCGACGAGGATTCCTCCGACGGGTAGTTCCAGTATTTCAGTATCGGCCCCTCCAGCATGCACCACCTGCGATTCCAGACTAGATGGGTCTTCTCTTCTGGAAGCAGACGTGTGAACGTAGAGCTCGGATCGGCGAGGACGGTTTCGGGATACTTTACCTGTACCGATGGTGAGAAACCCAGTGGATTTATTGGTGAGCTCCACCGAGGGGACGAGGGAGGCGGTGAAGTAACCTTCTAGGGATGAGCACAAGGGGACGTGGTGCATCCGGAAATGCGTCTTGTGTCTGTCTGTACAGGAGATGTTGCACATTCCCCATAATGTGAAGGCGGACGGTTTGATGCTGAACGAGGCGTCTGGGATGTAGAGGCTTCGTCTGGATGAGGTGTGATGCAGCTGGAAGAAGCTTCTGGGCGATGGGCACGGTTTGGTTTTGCGGTCCTGCGTCAGAAATGTTAATTAGTAACTTCTTGCCAAACTAACATACAACATTCGCCAAATAATTACCTTTTTATGCTGGGACTTGGCATCTTCTCCATTATCGACATGACCGACTTTCATAGAATAAACGGACACCGTCATATCGAAACTGGTTCTCAATCCATTTAGAACGAATTTATTCCCAACTTTGACCTCTCCATTCTTGTCCGCGGTCAGGACCCTGCTGGAGAGTACCGTTTTCCCGCATCGAACTATCACCACGAAGTACTCGTCGAAGTCCTTCTTGGTCCCGACCTCGGTCACTATGTCGCCCTTCAGGTAGTAGACGATATTCGACAGTTGCAACGTGCCGGAATAGCGGTCGGTCTGCTTCTCGCTCTTGATGCACTCGGAAATTTCGATTGCCGCTTGAACGGCTTCCTTGGTGCAAGCTAAACAGTGTAAAGAGAAGTATACAATAATCAGAAGGTAATTTTTGTCTATATTGACCTCTCTTGTTCTACCTACGGTACATAGAATCGACCATGTTAAAATTTACTATCGATCGAGTGAAAATAAAAAAAACTTCTAGAATATTTAAATTTTGTGATGCATCAGTAACTCTATGACAGTAAGAATTAAATTGTTGTGTTATTTTTAGCGTTGTAACATGTATTGGTTTTGAAATACGAAAGAACAAAGGTAAGTGTGGAATGTAAGTTAAAATAACCGAACAGCATCAACTTTGTTTGTAGTGGCAACATTGCCTGTAAACTTGTAATAAAATATTTTCAAGGATGCTAAATACGAATTAACATATGCCAAAATTTCACATTGTTACATTTGTTAGGTTTTTGGTATCAACATTTATGGCCATCGACACATATCGATCATAAAAATTATCGATATATTGAAATATTTTTTTGCCCGATAGTTATAAATGAGAGTATCGAACTTTTGTTTTGGAATTTAGAATATAGATCGGAATATATCGATATTTTTGCCTGATATATTGATTTTTTTCAGAGAAGTATCGATAAGTGTAAATGAGAAACGAAATTTTGTTTTGGGATTTCGTATAAAAAGTGGAATATATCGATATTATAAAAATATCGATATATTGAAATATCTATTTTTTTTGTCCGATATATCGATATTCTTTTCAAACTATCGATAAGTGGAAATGAGAATCGAAATTTTGTTTTGTGATTTCGTATAAAGAGTGGAATATATCACCATTATAAAAATATCGATATTTTTGCCCGATATATCGATATTTTTTCAAAGAAATATCGATAGTTATAAATGAGAGTATCGAACTTTTGTTTTGGGATTTAGAATATAGATTGGAATATATCGATATTTTTACCCGATATATTGATTTTTTTTAGAGAAGTATCGATAAGCGTAAATGAGAATCGAAATTTTGTTTTGAGATTTCATATAAAGAGTGGAATATATCAACATTAGAAAAATATCGATATATTGAAATATCGATATTATTTGCCCGATATATCGATATTTTTTTCAAAGTATCGATAAGTGTAAATGAGAATCGAAATTTTGTTTTGTGATTTCGTATAAAGAGTGGAATATATCACCATTATAAAAATATCGATATTTTTGCCCGATATATCGATATTTTTTCAAAGAAATGTCGATAGTTATAAATGAGAGTATAGAACTTTTGTTTTGGGATTTTGTATAAAGAGTGGAATATATCGACATTATAAAAATATCGATAGATTGAAATATCGATATTTTTGTATCGATGATATTCGATTTGATATCGATATATTGAAATATCGATATTTTTTGCCGGATATATCGATATTTTTTTCATAGTATCGATAAGTGTAAATGAGAATCGAAATTTTGTTTTGGAATTTTGTATAAAGAGTGAAATATATCGACATTATAAAAATATCGATATTTTTGCCCGATATATCGATATTTTTTCAAAGAAATGTCGATAGTTATAAATGAGAGTATCGAACTTTTGTTTTGGGATTTAGAATACAGATTGGAATATATCGATATTTTTGCCCGATATATCGATTTTTTTCAGAGAAGTATCGATAAGTGTAAATGAGAATCGAAATTTTGTTTTGGGATTTCGTATAAGGAGTGGAATATATCGACATTATAAAAATATCGATATATTGAAATACTGATATTTTTTGCCGGATATATCGATATTTTTTTCAAAGTATCGATAAGTGTAAATGAGAGTATCGAACTTTTGTTTCGGGATTTGGATGTTTTTTTTAAATATCGATATATTGAAATATCGATATTTCTCTCTGCGGCGGACATCCCTATACGCTAGTGACACTTACTGGCAACCAGGAGAATCTTCTCTGCTTCGATGTGGGCGGGGCTGCCGAAATTCCCGGTATCCTTGCAGTAGGACAGGGCCTTGGAAGCTTGGAATATAACGCCATTTTGGACGAACAACTCCTGCATCAGGTTCTCGTCGCTTGGATCCAAGCCGGGGGTGAAAGATTGGCATACGCTCTTTCCGCAGTTCCTGCAAATGAGGTAGTGATAAATAGCGTTGACGGATGCTAGCGGGCCGGGGCTTACTTGTCTTTAACCGTCGAACTTTTGTCACGAAACGAACAAGCTCGTCTTATGCTCTTCCGCATCGAACTGTATATGGAGCCGGCCTTGGACAGGATGGTCGACTTGCTGGGGCTGTCCAGGTTTTGCGACTTGCACATTCTCGTACTGTGAAATCTAGGATCCTATGTAGCGCAAGTGATAACAAATATAAGTAAAAAGCGTCAAAATAAAAAGTCATTTATCGAAACTATAGGGTATTATATAGAGGTTTAACTTAACTAAACGAAGCCAAGGAAATGTTTTGCTCAGTTCCACCAATGCAAGCACTGTGACCAGTTGTTTTTTTTTACAGAAATGCAACAAAAGGAATCATGAAAATATTACCCACAGTTTAAAACCAATATATATATATATATATATATATATATATATATATATATATATATATATATATATATATATATATATATATATATATATAAACAACAATAGTATGCCGCAATATATAGTTTTTTGAAAATTCGTCTTAGAATCACACAATATTCCTCATTCTTCTCATTTTATTCTGGTTAAAAAGAGACACAATGCTGTTTGATTAGTTCGAACACTTAAACGAATGAGCCCGTCAAAGTCGTCCGGTTGTCAGACGTATGCAAAATTCTTGAACTGCAACCTATAAACTATTATGGCTGTATAATTAAGTGCAGTTTTTAGATGTACTCTAAGTTAAAATAAACTTTGTTTTACTTGACAACATTTTTGTTCAATTATTTTATTTAGATTAAAACTTTGTTGTATATCAAAGCCAAACTGAACTAAATCTCAAAGTTGATGCGGCAACATTGCGACGTTTTGATATCATAAATTTAAATGACGTATGTAAAAAATAACTTTGAACAGACTATAGATCCAAATTTTGTTGCCCTTGAGCCAAAATGAGAAGGAAAATATGGTCTGGTATTAAAACGATTTTACAAACTGCAATAGGCAATACATTATACATCTTGATGACGTCATTTCGCAAAAAATTAACATTTTTAGAAAATAAGGATGATGGCTCCGAAGAAAAATAATCGATAAATCGATATATCAGAGAACGAAAAAAATATCGATACTTTTCTTAACCTATCGATATTTCTTCACTCCAGCCCTAATTTTCCACGAAAAAATATTTTGGACGGTGAAGAGATCTCAAAACAAGTTCTATACGCAGCTCCAGACCTACTTTTCACGAAAAAAATGTTGATGACCTGTGGATAAAATATCACAACGAAAATTCGATACTCTCCTTCAAAATCAAAGGTTTTTAACGTCGGTATTTTAATATGAAATCTCTTACAACTATCGATACTTTTTTTAAAGAAATATCAATATTTTTCTTCATCCCTAACCCGTAATGTTACTGACGGTATCACAAGTTGACGCCCGTCAAAACCGGTATCTGTCAAATAAAACGGTCGAGAATGAGCAATCAAGAGCCCTCACCAAAGATTGCGTGTCCAAGGAGACGTCTCCGAGAGCATCCTTGAGGAACTTCTTCGCATCGTACTCCAGATCGATGGAGACGATCGTAGAGTCCAGGAACGTATCCTCCGCGGAAGTGTCTTTGTTCAGGTCGTCGGTGGAGTGCAGGAAATCGAACTCGTTGTCGGACTTGGTGGGAAACAACAAGGAGAAATAACTTCTGCCGTCGTACAGATCGTCAGGCGTGTTGATGGTGCGCAAGCTGCCCGCCGAATAGTTAGAGCTGGCGCCGTCGTCGTCCGTACTGCGAGAATCCCTGGACACCCTCCTGTGATAGATACGATTGATGCAGTCGGTTAACTGATCCTCATATTTATCATTAACCTGAATCAAGAGGAACCCACGTTAACGCTCAAAAATTCGGCCCGCTGAAACTTTTCAATATCTTAACAATATAATTAGCATGCATTTACATTTACCAGCTGATGAATCACACTGCATTGGCTACGCTGCTGGTCTCTGATCAACGCCTTCTTGCCCATGATGATCCTGGGTCTTCTGGGTCGGTGCTTAGGCGAACGCGAGACGCTGCACACGGACTCCTTCGAACCCCCCGGATTAATCGCTGTACTCTCTTTCTGTGACGCCCCATTCTGTTCAGCAGATACGGCAACGTTCTCATCATTATCTAAATTACATTACAGAACACAAAACTAAACTAGAAAACTCTAAAAACCAGTTAAAACCAAAAATGTCTGTCAAACTTCTTTGACAGCTGTCAAATTTCCACCGAAATAACGATTTTGTCAATAGTATTATCAGCTTACCCGGTTTCACTTTACCATCAGTGTTAGACGTATGTTCGTCGATATCTTGCGGAGTCGCCAATGATCCAGAAGCCGCAGACGTCAAAGACACCCGAGATCGCACTTCCGACATCCTAACTGTCGGACCTGCAAAACAAAACGTAAATTACAGTTGTCACCACACCGCCACTTGTATTGTTAGTGTGAATTCGCCCCTTAACTCACAACCAATATCTGGAATATCCTGTATCTTGTACAAAATATCCTTTACTAATATTTTAATTTGATCCATAATCGTCACACCAACTCGTGAAATTATTGAAACTAGCTCACGGTCTAGTTTACTGCAAAATACCTTGCGAGTTAAAAAAAAGTGATACTAAATCGAGTCGTCTTTGGGAAAAAAATGAAAATAAACAAACGTTTTTCATCCTTATATTTAGACAGATTATTTTCATTGGAGTATATATTACTATAGGAAAATCATACTTACCTCGATATATAATCGATAAAAATCCACCACTATAACTGTAACAATTTCCACATCTTTTTGCTAAAAACCAATTGGCGTTCAATCGTTTCTAAACGGTTAGTCAGTAAAAGGGCCAACAAATCAATTAAATGTTATCTCTGTATAAACAAAAGTCTCTTTGCCAATAATCAGCGCAAACACTATTATTTACAATTAGATACAAAATAGTTATCAATCATAAAATTCTTTTGTAATTTGTTCATTAATTAAGAACATATTGCCGGTTATATATAAATGTTAATCCGTCATAAACTACACCCAAAAATATTTTTTATTATAACCATCACAAAAATTGATAATATTAAAATTAATAAAATTTCGGCATGACGTCATTGCGAAATATATTCGGACATTAAATTAAAAGGGCTTAAAACAATTGCTTTCTCTGTCCACCAATCTCGCTCCTCGTCTACGTTATGTCTGACACATGTCAATTAATTCCAAATAATGTTTTGTGTTTACATTCGTTATTTACAAATATAAATTGGATTTTAAATAAATATTGATACTAACAGAAAATATGTCCGACAATGAAAATCCAATGAGTAAGTTCAAAGAGATATTTCATTAATACATGGCGTTTAATCGATCGATCATTAGGTAAAGATAAAGCGTCGGCAGAAACGGACTCGAATTCCGACTCATCAAAAGACGACGATGGCCGACCCGGAACATCATCTTCCGTCTTTAATTTCGTGTCGAAGATTCAACGCGAATTAGAGCAAAAATTAGGATTAGGCGACGACAAAGATGATTTGACCAAGGTATATAACCTCAAAATGTATTGACCTTTGCCCGTTTCGACCTTTTATTTACGTTATGTTTCGTCCTTTACTTAAGCCAAATCTATTGGCTAATTGTTTTTGTAGCTTCCGTCTGTTGCAGGTATTAGACGATGTCAACTTAGATGGTATAGTTGATTACATTAAAAAAAAGAACTGCAAAAATATTATTACCTTGGCAGGGGCTGGCATTTCTACCGGTAAATAAAATTCCAATTAGATTATTATATAAAAGGAATGTGACTATAAAAGGGGTCTATTACAGCCGCAGGGATCCCTGACTTTCGATCACCCGGAACTGGACTCTATGATAATCTGCAGAAATATAACCTACCTCATCCCCAAGCAATTTTTGAGTTGGATTTTTTTCATGAAAACCCAAAACCATTCTTCGTGCTGGCAAAAGAACTTTATCCTGGTTCGTTCAAACCAACAAGAAGTCATTATTTTATTAGGTTGTTGCACGAAAAAGGCTTACTATTAAGACACTATACTCAGAATATCGATACATTGGAAAGGGTAGCTGGAATACCCGAGGATAAACTAATTGAAGCTCATGGAACATTCTATACGGGTCATTGTTTAGCTTGTAGGCAGAAATATACCTTAGACTGGATGAAAGGTAAGATACCAAGTTAATTAAGATCAATATTAGTCAGTTGTTTGCAGAAAGGATATTCAAAGATGAAATTCCTATTTGTGAGAAATGCCCAGGTGTGGTAAAACCCGACATAGTTTTCTTTGGAGAGAACTTACCTGAGAAATTCTCATCTGCTATGTCCAGTGATTTTGATAACTGTGATTTATTAGTAATTCTCGGTTCATCGTTGGTAGTACAACCCTTTGCATCTCTAGTCGACATGTAAGGCTTAATCACTGACACGAAATAATTATTTTTAAGTCGTGTTATTATAGGCCTCCTTCAACTGTTCCGAGATTGTTAATAAATCGCGAAAAAGTCGGCCGAAGGACCGGTATTATGGCGATGCTGGGGATCAATGGCGGCTTAGAATTTGATAAAAAAGGAAATACTCGTGACGTAGCTTGGTTGGGGGATTGCGATGAGGGCTGTCAAGTTTTTGCCGATAAGTTAGGCTGGGGGGTAAGTGATAAAATCGACTAGATTCGACAAATTTGCGCCTAATACCCAAATATCTTATCACAGGATGAATTAAAAGATTTGCAAAAGAAAGAACATGACAGGATCGATAAGGAGAGTGAGAAGGCTGGTAAGAAAACGGAATCGAAGAGTTGCAATTAATATATATATGTTCGTCAGATACTGCATAAGTATCAATTTTGTTGTAATAGTTAAGAAGTTTAATAAATGTTTTTTTTTTCACCTTAAGTTTTATTTCTATGGGAAATTGTTGCACTAGATGCATGATTACACAGACAGCATTATCTTATCAAAGCAAACATCATGACGTGGGATATTACTGTGTTTTGATTAAGGTTTTTTTGATAATAAGAAAAATAAAAATCATAATTAAAGAGAAAAGCCTATTACAATGGAATGTCGCAAGTTTATCTTATCTTTTAACGCCATAAGATTGTGCCAGTTCTAATCAGAGTAGTCCATGGAAAAATGGGTAACAGCAAAAGTTTTGCAGGGTTAACTGAAGATTTATTGGAGGAATATATTATTTTCACCTATCTGAGCAAATCCGAAATTTTACAGTAAGTTCGCAACAAAAAAAAAACATTAATTTTGTTATTGGCATTGTTGTACGTTACAGTCTATACAAAACTTTCGGACAGATAGAGGCGCGAGGGCAGCTGTCCGATCTCAATTTTCGATTTCCTTACGACGCCATCGAAAGCCTTTTCCCGCAACTTAAAGTAAGTTTTTCTTCACGGAACAATAACATCTCTAACAATGGACAATCGTTACAGTACAACCCGTTCAGGGATCGCATCTTTACCGTGTTCTCCTCGCAGAAGGATGGGAGAATGTCTTTCGAAGACGTTTTAGATTTGTGCTCGGCCATGTCGGAGAAATGCCCCGACAACGTCAAGGCGGCTTGGGCTTTTCATATTTTCGGTAAATATCCGTCACCGCTAAAAAACTGGTAACTTTTTCCGCATTAAACTGTTCAGATTTCGATGAGGATGGTTTTGTTGGAGAAGAGGATCTCAAGATGGTCGTCAGCCGATTGACTGAAGGACCCGATATGTGTCTAACCGAAGTGGAACAAAAGCACATCGTCGATACGGTGAGCGCCAAATTTTTCTTCTAAATTTGACATTAACGTCGTCTCGATTTTAGTTGTTCGAGCAAATGGACCTCGAAGCATCCGGCAAAATCACCGCGCAAGAATTTATTCACGCCGTGGGCAAAATGTCAGAATTCCCGCAATCGTTCAGTTTCCGTTTATAATATGTCAGTTTATTGTTGTTATGTTATTTTATCGCCCCAATGTTTCCATGTTTTTAAGGGACGAAAAAACAAATACGTATAATTAGATACACATTTTATGTAGTATTTTTTAACAAAATAAAATCAGATTAAAAACGAAAATATGATATACTATTTAAAGATAACAAATATTTCCAGTTGTCATGGATTTAATCCCGCCCTGTGATACTATTTTTATTATAAACTCCAGTGAGAGCTCTAGATGGAAGTGCCGGCAAACGGTTAGTTCTTCCATAAGACAATGGGAACACTATAGGATCCTTGTACTTAGTGTAATAAGTAGGATATTTGAGATACACACTAAAAATAATAACAATAATAATATAACAGAAACATAACAATTGATTTAGTTTACCTAGTCGGATCTAGAGGGCATTGGTACAAATAATCGGATCGTTTGAAATAATCTAGGGGATGTAGCGCTCCGTGGTGATCTTTGTACTGTTCACGATGCATCTGACAGGCCTAATATATTAAACGATATTTTCTATGAGATACTATGCGTCGTACACTTTTTACCGTATAAAAATCATCAACCTCTTGCTGCCGGCCCGCATCCAACATGCTGATATTGGATTGTGGCAATTTCAAATATTTACCAGAATTTTTATATATGGACACATCAGGATGAGGAGTATGAACGGTATCTGATGACACCCATACATTTTTCGGAACCTATAACACGTAACCGATTTAGACTCTTTAATAACGCAAGACAAAATGATTGGGTCACTCTAAATCTGGATATAGTTTCGTTTCTAAAATCATTGAAATATTCTCGGTGTCCGATTTGGTAAGAATCGATCTGTCCTGGTGGGCTCGCACCCGTGAACACGGGTTCTAACGTAGGAGGATAATGGGTCGCACTAATAGACATAGTAGCTTTTTTACTGTAAATTTGGAAAATGGACTGGTCAATGTCAAAACGACTGACATCAACGAAACGACACAAAGGTTAAACTATAATGAGTTAAAGAAAAACTCTCAATATATATAAATATATAAATTTATTTTTAAGTAACAAGAAGGGCTGAAATATTCATATAAATCTAATCTAAAGTAAATAAAGTTATTAAAGATAACAGACAAAATACACCAACAATCACATCACAAGGTAAAGTGATCATCAAGAGGTAACTTGGGACAATTTCGTAAGTAAAATTGAATTTTATTCAATCAATATCATAAAATTACTATAAACCAATAGTACAAAAAGAACCGGTAAATTTACTAGTAGAATGTAAAATAAATACATAAAATATATCATGCATGGATAAACACAATTCATATAAATCATACAGGGAATGAACAACTTTTTGGCAGTTAGTAGTTTTGAGCACAATTTCAATGTCAAAGATAGAGAGACATACTTGACAATTAAAGCAATAAGGAGATGTTTGTACAAACATCAAATGACACTGAAGAAAATGTATGTTTCGTATGTTTCTCGCTCTCCTATATTAAATATATCTAAATATGGCCTATATTTATACATTCTGAGAAATTCAATATTTGAGAAATTAATTGAGCTACAAATATACAAACAAAAATATCACATATTGACAGTTGTTCTATATGTACTGTTAAAATAATTCAAAGTTTGGACTCTCACAAAAAAGACAAGCCCCAAACGATGAGGATAAAAATGCTATAAAATTTTTCGATAAACTCTTGAGATTCGAATGACTCGAGTAGAAAGACTTAATCTGACTGGTACCTCTTCAACTGATTGTTTTCCTCGTAAATTCCAGGGTTGAGGAACAGTTTCTTAAATCCTAAATTAACTATCTCTGATGTTTGTACATGGCACCTCTCAGACTGGCGGATCCGCAGACCTTCGTCCACCTTCATCAGTAGATGGTCTACCGGTTCGCAGTGGGCCAGATTCATGAATTGCTGACAGATCAATTCCACGTACCAAGTGCCGCGAAATATATCTCTGTAGGCCTGAAAACCACTTTGCGATGCAAATCCGTACATCATATCTTCGATGACGCGGTATCTTGTGACGACAGCGGTATTTGTAAGTGGTGCAGTGAAGTTACTGTCCATCTCGGTGGAGTTATCTATGTAAGTCCCCAGATTTGGGCCTCTGCAAACTTGATATATGAATATCTTCGGTTTCCCAAGGAATAATTTACAGTTGCTGGGAAGGAAGTATTTATCCACATCAGAAGTCCGCAGATCCCTGGAGTCGCTCCCGTACACTACTATGTCTTTGCTGATTTCCGTACCGTGACTCATTATAAAAACCATACAAATATCACAAACCTTGTCCGCGTGGTATTTAGCGAAATCGGCCAATATCGCATCCATCTCCATTTTAGTCTTATTCTCATGGAGAACAATTTCCTATAAACAGACCGCTGTCAGTTAAACTGTCAGGAACAAAAGCTAAACCTTACCCATCCACCAAGCTTTGTAAACAAACTGCAGAGGTTATCGCTATCCACCTGAGCACCTCTTCTTTCATCCAAACGCAGCTTGCTATCCGGAAATTGGTAATTATTTATTATCAATACCCGTCCCCTCTTCTTAGATCTACTGTAATAGTAAGCCACATTGGGACTCCATTCATGACTATCCCTGAATGTATCTGATTTTTTAACATCTATGATCAAATGACTTGATGGCATAAAAGATACACAATGTTTAAGGCCAGAATGAACAGCATTTGCCAAGGCATTGTATCCATTATCACCCAACCATCTTACTACCGTATTTGCAACAACATTTTGTTTTTCCGACAATCTAAATAAAAACATGCGCTTCTTGTGATTGTCGTCATCATCCGAAAACAAATGAGAGTGTTCTTCATGTGTAAACTGTCCTTTGGTAATTAAAGTTTGGGACAAATTAATAAGTGCTCCTAGTTCAATTTTCATAAATTCTTCCCAATTTGTTTGTATTGAATTTACTTCCATGGACATATTTAAACAAAAATTGGAAACCAAACATCAACCTTTTTTTTTCATGTGTACGCGTGATTAGTTTTTGCTGGTTATAACATTGAAATTAAACGTGATTTAAAAAATAACCATACTAGAAAAAAAACAAAGGCAGTGTCACTTGAACATTATCCGCTTTTGTATACTTGTTAAGACATGTTATTGGAAGGTTATTGGTTAGTGTCAATTATGAGTTACAACATCGAAAGAAATCGATTATGCTATATTTATATACGAATCGTGAACAATAGAATACTAATCATTCAAACATTGGAATCATTTTATAATTAAAGAATAATAAACAGCCTAATTAAAATATACCGTCATTGATTCGTGTTATATTTTGTGAGAAGAAAAAGGCACATCGGTTTGCTGATCTCCTTAAAAAATTTAAATTGACAAATGCGAATACAATAAAAGTGCATTTTATTCTATTCCAAATATCAGAAGCAAACTACCAAATAACTTATAATTGCATAGCTTTTAAAATAACACGTTATATTTATCCTTATTTATGACTAGTCTTAAATTAATATTTAAATATAGTGTTACTTCCTTACTTGCACTAATAACTAATTATTAAAAACAACACAGTAACTAGAAATCACTTTGTTATTATTTATAATAACATAAAACACATTTATGTACGTTACTGGTGAGGCGTTTTGTCAAAATCCATTAAATTAAAAATTAGTAATAACTGTCAGGCAACAATGTCAAACAACATTGGAAGGAATCCATTCGATATTCAAAAAAGCCCTTTATTTTTCTCTCGATTGTTCATATCATCGATATTTGTCAGCACTAAAATTAAAAATTTCATAGATGATAATTCTTCCTCTTTCTGCTGTGTCTGGGGATGCAAAAAAAACATCGATATTTTTGTAAGTCGATATTTTTTCGAACAAATTAAATATATTTCTTTTTTCATTCAACTATTTTTAATAAACCTTTTATATTGTGCTTTTTTAAAATCGATATTCTTCGTGCTGGCTCGAGGATCCCAAAGAAAAATATCGAGATATTTATATATCGATGAATAAAAAATATGGGAAACCCCAAAATATATGGTATTTCTTTGGAATAGCCCTTATTTTTAAGGATTTTTTTTTGAAAAGCAAGATAGAATCCTGAAAAAAAGTTCGATAGTTCTCTTGGATAAGGTTTCTGGTGTTTATTTTTTAAGACCTGTATTTGTATTTTTTCAAAGATATTTTTGATACTGGAAGTTCAAAAATAAATTCATATATATAGACTATAAATCATTTAGTTGAAACATAAGTATATTTTACCATATGAAAAAAAGATATTTTCTACGACTAACTTCACACTAAATATGAGGCTGTGTCTTCGATTTTGTATTGTTAAATCATACATAGGATTTTAAGTTTAAATAATTATATAATTATGGTAATAGGAGCTTTCCCAGCAGCGAAATTAGGAGCTCTATTAATCAAACAAGTTAGTAAACCAATAGCTAATGTCGTTAAAAACCAAGCGAAAAGTTCTCCGGTATTTCGAAAATATGTCTGTATGCCTCCTGCTCAGTGTAAGTCTTTCATAAATGTGTTTAGTATGTTATTCGCTAAGTAACAAATCATTCTAGTTTATAATTGGTGTGAAATAAAGTCCAAGATGTGGATATTAAATTTAGGCAAACCTATAAATGTTCCTGTTTTGAATGAAGCACAAGCGATCGAATTGGGTGCCAATTTATTAGGCGAAGCGATAATATTTATAATCGCCGCGGGCATTTTGATAAATGAATACAACAGGTTGTAGTACACGTACCAATTCAGAAGATAATTTGATGAACGGAATGTTGCAGATCTTCTAAAAAGGAAGCAGCAAAGGAGGAGGCACGAAAACAAGAGCTGATTGATCTGAGGAATGATATTAGAGAATTGTATATACAGGCCGAGGAGGAAAGAGCTCAGATTAGAGAACTGATCAGGAGGCTTGGAGATCAAGATACCCGATTGCAAGCTTTAGGTTGTAATTGATATTATCATATGAAACCACACTAATACATGACACTTTACAGACTCAAAATCGAAAAAGAAGTTAAAAGATGAGATACCTGAAATTTCCAATGAACCACCACCTTATTCACCAGTTAATGATGATCCTAATTTAAAAGCACCTGATAAACCTGTTGAATTATATCAATTAAGTATGACAAAATATCAAAACCAACCTATTTTACTATTGAGGGCGGTAGATGATATATTGAGAGATTTTTGGTCTAGTCCTATAAATAAAGATGAACACAGTTATCTTTCTCAGGCATTGTGTTATTTAAATGAATTGTTTAGGGTAAAATAATTAGATTACTCGCTTTTCTTTGTAAATATAATCAAGTATAACTTGTATTGTTATTTGTTACGCTCTTAAAAATATAGTGCTTGAAAAAAAGTATTTGTTTTAGTAACCCTATTTATTTTTGACATTTAACGCTCTAACCTAATATTTTTCAGACCCGATACCTGGCTGTTGTGAAGCACAACGTGTCTTGCAGGGTATTCTTACGTATGTAGCTATTTTAGGGGGAGATTTTGCTGGATTTATTATAAAAAATATTTAGTAAGACATACCAAGAGAGAATGAAAGTCGTTTTAAATACATCCAACCCACCTTTAGGTAAGATTTGTGTTAATGATTATTGCACAATACAATACTAAAATTTCAAATGTTCCAGGTGGATTGTTTGTGGCTAATTATGTGAAATTAACAAACAGCGCCCTGGATATATCATGGGGAAATGATTCTGTGGTTGAAAACTTCCAGTGCAAAACCAGTAATGATGTTGCCAGGGCTATATCAAGAGTTTTACAACCTGGACTCTATGGAAATGATGCAAGAGAGACTACTGAAGTGGATCACTGGTTAACTTTTGCTTTGGGACCACTTAGTTCGAAATTCGATTTCTACAATGCACTAGAAGTTTTAGATAAGGCTCTCGCCCCTGTTACCTACCTAGCTAATAAACGGCTCAGCATAGCTGATTTTATAGTTTTTTCAACTCTATATGGTAAGAACATTACAAAACATGACAAATATCAAAGTGACATTTGAAATTTGAAGTTAGCAAGCAATACCAGGATTTAGTATCAAAATCAGCTGTACCGGTTAACTTAAAAAGATGGTATAACTTCATAAACTCTCAAGAGGCTGTCAAACACTCTCTGAATAGTCTCACACCTGAGCAAAATGCAGCACTTACACCAATTGAGAAGAACAGTAGAGAGTCAGCTGAAAAATCTACAGGTACTACTGCTAGTGGTAGAGCTCAGGAGGGCAAATTTGTGGATTTACCTGGGGCTGAAATGGGAAAAGTAGTGGTGAGGTTCCCTCCTGAGGCCTCTGGGTAAGAATAGGTTCTTAAATAAGATCAACAACTACATAAAGGCATACTCTATGTTAGGTACCTGCATATTGGTCATGCTAAAGCAGCTCTCCTGAATCAGTATTACCAGGAAGCCTTTAAAGGTAAATTAGTGATGAGATTCGACGATACTAACCCAGCCAAAGAGAATGCCCACTTCGAGAAAGTGATTTTGGAAGATGTCGCGATGCTGGACATTAAGCCAGATATGTTTACCCACACATCTCAATACTTTGACTTAATGTTGGAATATTGCGAGAAGATGATCAAAGAGGGCAATGCTTATGTTGATGATACCGAAGCTGAGTTGATGAAACAGCAAAGGGAGCAAAAAGTTGAGTCTGTTAATAGGAAAAATTGTAAGTTTCATATAAATTATTTCGGATTGGGAATCAGGGATAAACATTTTCTAGCGATTGAGAAAAATTTACAAATATGGGAGGAAATGAAAAAAGGCACTGAAATAGGTCAGAAATATTGTGTGAGGGCTAAAATTGATATGCAGTCAGTGAACGGATGTATGAGAGATCCAACCATTTATAGATGCAAGAATGAACCCCATCCAAGTACTGGAACAAAGTATAAGTAAGTGATAATGTAACTTGGTTGTTTTAAAACCAGTGTCAGTACATAAAAATATTTCTTGTGTCCAGAGTTTATCCAACGTACGATTTCGCGTGTCCGATTGTCGATGCAATAGAAGGAGTGACACACACATTAAGGACCATGGAATATCACGACCGGGATCCGCAATTCTATTGGTTCATCGATGTTCTGGGCCTCAGGAAACCCTATATCTGGGAGTACAGTCGGCTCTCGATGACCAACACCGTCCTCAGCAAGAGAAAACTCACCTGGTTTGTGGAACAGGGCCTGGTGGATGGCTGGGATGATCCCCGGATGCCCACGGTACGTGGAGTATTGCGCCGGGGCATGACCGTGGAGGGTCTCAGAGAATTTATCATCGCTCAGGGATCTAGCAAATCGGTGGTTTTCATGGAGTGGGACAAAATATGGGCCTTCAACAAGAAAGTTATCGATCCCATTGCGCCCCGATTCACCGCCATCGACGTGAAATACGTGCCCGTTCTTCTCGACGGCGTAAAAGAGGAATGTCTGACCGTACAAAAACATCCGAAGAACACGGCGGTTGGGAACAAATCCGTGTGGGTGGGACCTAGAGTGTTGATCGAACGAGTGGATGCAGACGCCCTCAAGGAAGGAGAGAATGCCACTTTCATTAATTGGGGAAACATAATGATAAAAAAGGTACTTTTATTTATTTCTCCTGCTGCCATCCATCATAACTATTTCTACTTCTATGTATTTTTATTCTCTTCTATTCTTAGGATTTCTTCTTGTTTTGTCATTATCATTATGTCTGCCCTAGACATTTTTATTGATCTTATGAGAGCTCCATGTCAATGATCTTTAGTTTTCAAAGAATGCTTTGATTTTTTTAAAATTTTGCCTTTATTGATTACTTTATTAGATTATTTTCTTACCTAGCTCTTTTACTGAGTTCTTTTTATGACTTAATCTGCTTATTGCTTCATTGATTTTTACTATTTAACCAGTTTTAATCTAGTTTTCATTTTATTTTTTCTAATTAAGCTTTCATAATCAGAATCTCACGATTTTTTCATATGTTAGATAAATCGCGAAAACGGAAAGATAACGTCCGTCGAAGCCGAACCGAACCTATCGAACAAAGACTACAAGAAGACCCTCAAACTGACGTTCTTGGCCGAGACCGATCAGGCCAAGTTCACGCCCACCTTCCTGGTGTACTTTGATCACATCATCAGCAAACCGTTGCTGGGCAAAGACGAGGATTTCAAGCAGTACGTAGGCCACGAGACGCGGAAGGAGGTGCAAGTGCTCGGCGACCCGGAACTGAAGAACCTAAACAAGGGCGACATCATCCAAATACAGCGGAAAGGATTCTTTAAGGTGTAGTTTGAGATAACCTCGGTGACGATCAGATGGGAAGGTTTACGTCGTTTTAGGTGGACGTGGCGTATGAGCCGGTCAGTGCCCACACGTGCCGCGAACAGTCTATCATCCTGTTCTATATTCCCGATGGACACACGAAGGAATCTCCTTTCGCCACGCCAATCCAAGCCGCGCAGTCTCCCAAGGTAAGTACGATTTCGATATACACTCAGTTATTCATTTTAATCTCCATCACAAATAAGTTTCTGTCGATTTTTTAAACGTTTTTAATAAGCATAATTCAGAGACGGTTATTTTGCGATTTCTTATTTATCGCCCCAATTGTTTTCAAACATGTCCAGCTTTGTAAAAATCAGTCAAAGTCATTTTGTTAGAATCATCAAATTTTGAACGGACTCTTTGCTCAGTTATATTCAACATAACAAAATACACCAATCAGTGACGAAGCTACGTCAAGTTTCATTCGTTTAAATCTTATTACGAGTATTTCTGAGCACAAGGCATATATACCTTTGGATCAGTCCTGGTAGAAACCAGAGAAATTATACAATACACGTAAAGTGAAAGTAACGGGCTAGATATGTATTGTAGGGTACACGATATTTTAGTGTCACGTTTTTCTTTATCGGAGGCATATGGTGCTCTTGTGGAGCATTTTTTTGAACGAATTTAATTGCAGTTATTCCGAATATTTTAAATATGTTCGATAATTGAAAATTATCTCGAGTGTTTGTTCGAAAAGTGTTATCGTGTTTCAGAAAACGCCAAAGGAATCCAAACAGGCTCCGTCAGCGGACGTTCTGAACGAAAAAATCGCCGAACAGGGTAATTTGGTGCGAACGCTAAAGTCGGGCAAAGCACCCAAAGCGGACGTTGATAGTGCCGTCAAGGTCCTCCTTGAACTAAAAGCAGAGTACAAAAAAGTAAGTTACCTTATGGTGAATGATTGGACATCACGTTAAAATTGGCTAACGCGATTATTTAGACCACTGGACAGGACTGGAAACCGGGTGCTGCTCTTCCTGCTGGTAAACCGACCGAAGCTGCCGGCGATGGTAACGATTTAAGTGCCAGAACACAAGCCCAGGCCGATAAAGTAAGTGTTATATGGTGATCTTGTCCCTGTGTAGTATAGGCTTCCCGATAATAACTGTTGCCTGTATTTTTCTGCGCGATTATAAAAGGGAAAAACGGCGAAGTTTAAACGACAACCTTCACACAGCCAAAGCAGCACCAACTGTGTGCTCCTTTGACTGATTACTTAAATATTATGTATTAATGGAGACTATAAAATTAAGATTGCGCGTGAAAATTGTGTGTAAACTAGTATTTAATTATGTGAAGATTGTGTCTAATTAGACGTACACATCGCATTTTAGCCCCTAATGCTCCTCTCTTGGGTACCTGGTACCGAGAAATTAGGCTGGCTTACCAGTTGTTATAGTTGGTTATCCAACGATGATTTTCTTGCACTCATAGAAAATATACGACCAATAATTCCCAGAGATTCGTCTTCGCCCTGGATTTCAAGGTCAATACACTTCTCGAAGTGTATTGGTTTATTTACAACATGAGATGTATTTCAAGCGTGTCAAATGTTAACGTATTCTGTCTGGCCTTTGACGCTCTCAAATATGCCAGGTTTCACACATGATTTTTGACGCTCTTAGATGATCGATACCTTAGAAATTGTTTACCTAAATATTCCGAACTAATGTATATGTGTTTCGAGTATCTATTGATGTCGTAAATAACATAATAAACTTATACAACACAAATTACACAAATTACACAAATACATTAGACGCCTAAACTAATTTCTACAATAACTGTTCGATCATAATCGACAGGTGAGAAAACTGAAAGCCGAGAAGGCATCGAAGGACGTGGTTGATGTCGAGGTTAAAGCCTTGCTGGCCCTGAAAGCTGAATATAAACAAGCTACTGGTAAGGATTGGGTGGCCGGACAATCTTCTGCCGCGGCACCAGCTACACCTAGCAAGTCGAACTCCGCCGATGCGAGTATCATTCTGCAGAAAATCACCGAACAAGGCGATAAAGTGCGCGAATTGAAATCGAAGAAGGCCGACAAAGCGGCCGTCGATGGGGAAGTCAAAGTTCTCTTGAGCTTGAAAGCAAAATACAAGAAGCTCACCGGCAAAGACTGGAAACCCGGTACAGTGGCTTCTGCGCCTGTCAAACAGGAACCACCATCGCCGCCTACGAATACCTCCATTGACGAAAATAGTCTGTTACAACAAATCGCTGACCAAGGAGACAAAGTTCGTCAACTTAAATCAGGTAATT
This sequence comes from Rhynchophorus ferrugineus, assembly GCF_030347505.1. Taxonomy (NCBI): domain Eukaryota; kingdom Metazoa; phylum Arthropoda; class Insecta; order Coleoptera; family Curculionidae; genus Rhynchophorus; species Rhynchophorus ferrugineus. The sequence continues at coordinate 17,718,737 of NW_027472587.1, forward strand.
ATCAGTCCACAGTTATCAGTAAATTAATTGATGTTTTTTTTTTATTTCAGCTAAAGCCGACAAGCCTACCATCGACAGTGAGGTAAAGACTCTCCTCCAACTTAAAGGCGATTTCAAGGCAGCCACGGGAAAGGATTGGAAACCAGACATGAAGCCCCAGACTGCAGAACCAGCTGACGCCGTTAGTTCGACTGGTAACACCAAGGAGGTTCTTACAATCAAAGTCAATGAACAGGGTAACATTGTACGTGACTTAAAAGCCAAAAAGGCCAGCAAGGTAACCAAAAACATCAGAGTTGAAATGAATTCGCGCATAATTTATCGGTTTTCTTTATAGGACGAGATCGATGCAGCTGTGAAAGTTTTACTGGAACTTAAAGCCGAATATAAACAGGTAACCGGAGAGGATTTCCCGGTAGCCGGTAGAGCTCCGAGCAAGCCGAAAGAAGCTCCCAAAGAGAAACCCGCCAAACAGAAACTGGCCCAGAAGGAGAAAAAACCAGTCGATGTAAGGAAACAAAAATACTCGTGTCATCTCCCACTGTACCCGTAATAACGTCATGACGTTTCCAGACCGACGACGGACCAAAGAAACAAACCCGCCTCGGTTTAGAAGCGAAGAAGGAAGAATCGCTGTCGGACTGGTACTCCCAGGTGATCACCAAAGGCGAGATGATCGAGTACTACGACGTCTCGGGCTGCTATATCTTCAGGCCGTGGTCGTTCGCCATATGGGAATCGATAAAGGATTGGTTTGACGCGGAAATAAAGAAACTGGGCGTGCAAAACTGTTACTTCCCCATCTTCGTGTCCAGAAGCGTCCTGGAGAAGGAGAAGACGCACATTGCCGATTTTGCTCCTGAGGTTAGTGGAGGAGGCATATTCATTCGTCCGTAGGACCCGATGAATTATCTTCTGATCAACAGGTGGCCTGGGTAACTAAATCCGGAGACTCTGATCTAGCCGAACCCATAGCGGTACGTCCCACGTCCGAAACGGTTATGTATCCGGCGTACGCGAAATGGATCCAGTCCTATCGAGATCTGCCCATCAAACTGAACCAGTGGAACAACGTGGTGGTAAGTGGTGACGACGATTAGGTGGCGATGCGGATCGTTGACTGAGTTGACGTGTTGTAGAGGTGGGAGTTCAAGCATCCTCAACCGTTTTTGAGGACTCGGGAATTTTTGTGGCAGGAAGGACATACCGCGTACGCGCTCAAAGAAGAGGCCGATGTCGAGGTGAAGGTCATCCTTGGTAAGTAATGTCTTGTCTATGTGAGTGGTACACTTGATACTCGTTATCGTTAAGTCGACCGCTGAGAAAATATCGATATTCTCCTTACATGTTTTAAAAAATAGCGATATTTTTAATAGACCTTTAAAAGCAAGTACCAATTTTATTTGTTAATTCTTTTTTAAAATTTTTGTTAGCCGATAAAAAACTATACCGATATATACTACTACGATACCGATATTTTTTCGGTATCGCTAACGTCGACGTCGCAACCCGAACTTTAACAACTTAACAGCTAGATTTAGGAGTACATGTCGAGAAAATGAACTAATTAATGAAACACATGAAGGTTTTAGAAGACCATGGTTTAAGTGTGTTAAGTCCAAAGAAAATGAAAAATTGTTAAATAGGAGTTTCGTTTCTGACGGTAACTATTTTATAATCTGAAACCAAAATCATCTTTACTTAATGAAGCAACTGAAACTGTTGGACTATTAAAACACGAGCTGGTGAGGGACAAAAGAAAGGTCTTCAAATATCCGTGCTAATAGCTACAATAAAAATATTACAAGAGCCAGTTTGTTAAAAGAATGTACAGAAGTCAGGAAGAGTTGAGGATTTTTATTTCAATATAGGCTTTGCGAAAGGATGTACTGAAGGAATCCGCAGAGGAAGGCAACAAATGACAGAAAATAAAGAGACATTCTCCATCCATTTTCTATTTGAGGGAACCAAGAGTGAAACTAAACAGTTGAAGTTCAAGAAAACATCGCAATTGTAAACCAACGCAGAAAAAAATAAAAAAGATATCTTTAAACGAAGATTAAGTAAGCCAAGGAGGGTCTAAATATTAGGACCGCCATAAGAATTGACTTTTTCTGTAGTAAAACGTAATTATTGCTGACGTTAATAGCTGGATTAGGACTAGTTGACGTGACGAAAAACTAACTAGCGAAGTGTATGTGTATGTCTCTGTGAAGGGAGGCAAATAATGATAGAAGTTAAAGAGTCCTTCCCTATTAATTTTCTATTATGAGATAATCAACAGTGACACTAAATATTCGAAGTTCAAAAGGAAATGAAAAAGATGTCAAATATTTGAAAGCAGGTAAAATAAAAATGCAAGGAGGATCTAGAGTCGGGAGCCCCCACAAAAAGTGTTTTTTCTGCAGTAAAATAGGAAATATTGTCTAAGTGTTTCAAATTAAACCGTCTTGTTAAGATATCTCATTTTTTTACAGACCTTTACGCCCAAATCTACGAGTCGCTTCTCGCCATCCCCGTGATCAAGGGCAGGAAAACCGAGAAGGAAAAATTCGCCGGTGGCGACTACACCTTGACGGTCGAGGCCTTCGTGTCAGCCAGCGGTCGCGGTATCCAGGGAGCCACGTCCCACCATCTCGGCCAAAACTTCTCGAAGATGTTCGAAATCGTGTACGAGGACCCTGACACACAGGAGAAAAAATACGTCTTCCAGAACTCGTGGGGCCTGACGACAAGAACCATCGGCGTCATGATCATGGTGCATGCCGACAACCAGGGCCTCGTACTGCCGCCGATGGTGGCCAGCGTCCAGGCGGTGATAGTTCCCTGCGGCATCACCGCCACGCTGTCCGAGGAGGGCAAGAAGAAACTACAACGGTCCTGTGACGACCTGGAGAACGACCTGAAGCAGGCTGGCGTCAAGGTGAAGGGCGATTATCGACAGAACTACTCGCCCGGCTGGAAATTCAATCACTGGGAACTGAAGGTATCTTTCGTCGATGTTAGATGGTTACTCGATTATATCACATTTTTTTTAAGGGAGTCCCGATCAGGATTGAACTGGGACCTAAGGACATCGAAAAGAACCAGTTTGTAGCGGTGCGACGAGATACCGGAGAAAAAATCACTCTACAAAGGAAGGACGCCGTTGAAAAGGTGAACCAGCTCCTGGCGAACATCCAGGAAAGCTTATTTAAAAAGTAAGGCCGTGATATGAGCGACTACAGCGGTTAATTCGTTTGTTTTTTTTTTTCAGAGCTTCAGAGGATTTGAACCAACACAAAGTCTTGTTGACAGACTGGTCCCAGTTCGGTTCAAACTTGGACAATAAGAACATTATATTGGCCCCGTTCTGTGGCGAATCGGATTGTGAAGATAAAATCAAAGCAGACAGTGCCAGGTACGAAGCTTACGCACCCATCGATTGTTAGTGGGAGTTAACGGTTCCTTTTTCAGGGATGAGGACGCGGAACCGGGAGCACCATCCATGGGCGCGAAATCCCTTTGCATTCCTCTAGACCAACCAGCTGTCATAAAACCGAGCGATAAGTGCATACACCCGTCCTGCAAGAACGTCCCCAAGTTCTACACCCTCTTTGGTAGGAGTTACTAGCGACCCTATTACGTATTTATTTATTTCGATTGTAAAAATCATTTTTTTTGTCTCGTTCATCGGGTTGAAATAAAAACAGAGTTGCTTTTGAGCAATTTTTTTTTGTTTTAATTAAAAACCATAAACAATTACATCTAAAATTCATCAAGGCACCACGGCCGGACAGACACTTTGAGATGTGTAAAAAGAAAAACGCTTACAAATAGACTTAATTTAAAATCCTGCTCGGCTAAGTTAACGCTGCACACTTCGTCCGTCGAAGCTAATAATTTAGTTACCTATCGTCGCTGAAATCGATGACCTTCTTGATGCGCTGGATGCGGGTCTCGGTGGTGGACGGTTTCGCCGTTTGCCTCACCCTCTCCCTCTCCCAGCTCTCGAAAGTGTTGGCCCTGTCCTGGAGGACGTTCTCTTTGCTCCCCGAGTTTACCTGAAATGCCAACGTAGTGAACGACGATATTTCTCGCCCTAACAAATTGTTAAGTCCTTCCAATAAAACATTGGCTGTGGAATGTAGTTCCAAATTCAGTTTTTACTAATTAGCATACTATTTTACATATTTTTTCTAATTTTACTAACTAACTAAAAATAACACGTAACTGAATCGATCTAAAAAATTCAATTTGCGTTGGTAGTGGTCAACACTGTTGTCATATCTCTGCAACAATATTCCTGGACGTCTCGCAAGCTTTTGACCGGGCATGACAATTGGGATTAATCCACAAAATGAACAAATTGCGGCTTCGGAATTACTATATTAAATCATATCTTTTCGAAATAAAATTTAGAGACTCCTATGAAGGGGTATTCTCAACACTTAAACCTACTTCAGCTGGAATTCCACAGCATAGTGTCTTGAGATTACTCCTATATCTGCTCTATACTGATATCTAATCTCAACAACAAAAAAAAGATTTATCTCTATCTAAGGCTGTAGAAAAAGTACAAGTAGCGATCAACAAGATCTACAAATAGGTTAGATACTGGAAGATACAGCTTAATAGTTCCAAATCCGTCCATGTTAATTATGCGTTGCGGCGAAATAACCAAAATCTAATTATATGATGTGACGGATTCAAGCAGAATCAGCTAAATACCTCGGGATGCATATACACATCGCCTTGCGTGTGTATTAATGCGAGTATAATCGAACAGTAGTAATAAATTCATTTTTAAATTAAGATATCATCCAATCATATCAAATGCAAGACGTGGTTTATTAAAAAAAATTTGTAGAAACAAGTCTGAAAAAAGATACACTGTAGAAAGAAGCATTGTCTGCAATAACACCTTTGGCTAGTATAAACTCCATCAGATAGAAACCGAAACTCAACAAATTGATCGAATTGTGACACTTGTTCACAATTCGATAGATTAAAAATTTAATGATTTTGATAGTGACTAAATGAATCCTTTTTGTTGTGGGCTGATGGCCTAAGGCTGACATTTAGCAACTCGAGTAATAATAGTAGAAACATCTAAAGATACGTAACAGGTCAATTGAGTAAAGTCCCCGGCCTGACACATAGATGGCGGTACTACAATTAAATCCATATGTTTTTTAGTTAGCCCTAACCCTCAAAAGATGCGTGTATAAATTTGACAGTTGTCGGATCATTAGTTTGTGAATTATAGCATTTTGAGTGAATCATATCATTCACGAATATTTGGGTATGAGAAAGCTCTGTGCAAAGTGGGTGCCGCGCGAGTTCACTTTTGACCAAAAACAACGACGAGTTGATGATTCGGAGCAGTGTTTGAAGATGATCAAGCATAATAAACACGAGCTCTTGCGTCGGTATGAGACAATGGACGAAACATGGCTCCATCATTTCACTACGAAATCCAATCGACAGTCATCCGAGTGGGCTACACACAATGAACCCGCTCCAAAGCGTGGAAAAACGCAACAGTCGGCTGGCAAGCTTATGGCGTCTGTATTTCGGGATGCGCAGAAACTATTTCCTGTTCTCAGATCTCAATCAAGAATGCTAGCTGGGAAGAAATTTTCGTCGAATGAAGAGGTGATCACCGAAACTGAGGCCTATTTTAACCAAAAAATATGTTTTACTATGGCAGTCCGGGGACTTTTCAATTAACCTGTTATATAATTAGTGTAGAATAACTGTAGAAAATCATATTATATATATATGTTATATGTGTGTAATTGTTCAGAATATAAATAAATATTAGGTTAAAATTTATACTAATTAATACAAAATGCATTACTGTAAATGCAATTATTAAATCTAATTTAATGAAGAAATGTACACGAACAATAACAGAAGAAACTAAGGAGAAATACAGTGATTGTTTCATTGTTTTATTTGCATCAGTATTTTGTTACGTCGGAGTCAAAATAAACCTAAAGTTAAGTATGATGTGGTAACATTGTGACATCATACATTGGTTGTTTTACTTGAAGGACTACAACACTTACCTTGTTTTTTAAACTACTGTGATCCTCTGGAGGTACATAGCCCTGGGGCTTATTCACTTTGGGTCTGCTCCTCTTATATTCTTCGATGACTTCCTCGAAGGACTTGCCCTTGACGACCGACAGGATATGATGTTTCGCGATTCGGTTCATTCGCTCCGTCGTGCCGCCCTCCAGCCTCACCCCCGCGGCGGCGCTGCTGGCCATCTGGCAAGTGAATATGTGGCGGGTCACCTTGCCCAACATCGAGGCGAAAACCTTCCACTGCGGATGTTCGCGGGTGATTTTCTGAGATTGCAGGGCGTCGTAAACCGCCCATTGGAGTTTCTGAAATAGCACGCGCTTTAGAATGAGCGAATAATCATCACTGCCACCGTTACCTTTTTATGAGCATCGGTCAAGTCATAAGCGCCACGCGAAACGTTCATCTCGCTCTGAGTCCTGCCGATGGACTTTCCCGACTCGTTGCGGGCGGTCAACATCTTCGTGTCCATCGACATGCTCCTGGGGAATTTCGAGGGATGCATGTCGTCCGAATCGCTACGCTTGCGCTTCTTGTCGAACCCGAATCGGAGGGCCTGCTTGAAGGGCGAATGTCTGCCTTTGAAAGGCGACGATCCCTTGGGAGAAGGGAACAGTGCTCTCCTCAGCTTGGATTTTTCGGCTGAACTCATCACATTCTGCGGGTTCCCTGAAATAAACATCACTAATTTATATAAAACGAATGGTGTGGATATATCGTACAAGGTAGGTTTTTAATAAACTTTTAGGTCCTACAAAAATTTAAATACACTTTCAGATATCAAATAATTAAGTTAACATAAAATAGAGATATGGAGACAAATGTAAATGTAGAAACACAAAAAAACCCTAAATGAAATAATCAAATATAAACAAGGCATTCCCCAAGAAATTGTTTGTTAAATTTAGTATCGTTTACAATTCTGGACGACATAAAAAAATAAATGATACATATTAATTCCCATTTTAAAAATGAACTTTATCAGAGCCTGCTTCATATTTGAATACAGTTATCAAGTTTACTATTTAACTTTCCTTTATTTTAAAGGCTTCTCCCCCACAATCCCACTAACATGGCAATTTAAAACCGGCTATTTATTCCACGGTAAAAATATTTCAAAAGTTATAACGGACCATATATCTAATTTTTCTGAAGAATTATTATTTATTATATACAGCTTATCAAAAAAATAAAAATATTCACAGAAGCCGAGAAATGTTTGGATACTGGAATTACTGCTTTGACACTTGACATTTCTCTTGACAAATCTTTAGAAAAATTCAACTTTTAAGGGATAGGTCATTTTATTTATCGATCAGTCGCAGAAAACCATCGGACTGAAGAAGAAACGTCATCAATTACAATCCAAGGGAATACAAAGCATTGACTGTGTTTGGTGGAATAAATCTTTGGATATGAACCTATTTTTAAAAATATTAGACCCTTCCTTTGCACGTTTATTCTGTTCTTTCAGGTTAGTTGTTCAATATAATGTTCAAATCGTGACGGTCTGCTAGGTCCTTAATGAGTTGAACAAAAATGTCTGGACAGGAAGTAATAATTAATTATTTATGCTACCTTAAAGGAGTTGTAAATCCGTTTAATTGGAGACAGTCGGCCCATTAAAAAAACTTAAGTTCTAATTAAAAAAAAAAAAGATTTTCAACGAGTATAAACTTACCAGTTGATAGACTAGATTTTTTATCACGATCGGGGCTTTGGAATAGAGCCCTCTTTGTGCTCATAGAGCCGCCTTTGTTTTCACTCCTGGCCAGTTTGCCAGGACTCATGAAAGGTTTGCGGGTTGATTGCACTTCGGACGAGCTGGGCGCCAGCGTTTCGAACTCGCCAGTGAGCTTCCTGAAGCGCATCGCCAAGTTCTTCTTGGCCGAACTCGAAGGGGTACGCGTTTTGACTTTTGGGCTCTTGCTGGGCGTTTTGCGGGGCGTCTTCCTCGGACTCTTGCGACGATTAAGAAGCTCCATCTTCCTCGCGTCGACCAGGATTTGTCTAGCCCTGGAACCGGCCAAATTAGAACCGCCCGCCTGCATGTTGGCACTGGAAAATGTAATCCTTCTACGGGCTAAGTGACTTAGCCTTCGTCCTGGCGATTTGGCACCCCATCGGGGTTTCGTCGATTTACGTTTGCTTGGGCTGCCTGCTGATAATTCGAAGACCGTACAAGAAGACTGGGTTTCTCCGCCGACAAACCTTTTCTGATATTTGTCGCATAAGCTTTCAATCTCCTCTGATAATTTACAACGATTGTGACTGCAAATAAAAAAACATGTGGATGGAAGGCAAAGAATGGTTATGATTTAAACTTACTGTAATCCATGAAATCTGATGTTCAGTATGTTTGGGAACTCACTATTTATTACATCCTCTAGAGAGTTAACATTCACTAGTAATGATTTCCGCATGTTAGAACTTTCAGAACTTGAATTAAGAGAAACATCTTTAACATCATCCTGTGTAGTTTCAATTACTTGCTCACTATTCCAGAAATAAGCAGTATTTTGATGAATTTTATCCAACATTTCTGCATAAGTCAATTTAACTACAGTCACACTTGGTGGTGGTAACACACCACTCATTCCTTTCTGAGTTCTTTTTAATAGTTTATGGTCAAGCTTATCGCTATACATTTCTTCACCTTTTACTTGAGTTGGAACACTAGGAATAATTGATTGCGTTTGAAAATAATTATTTTTGATATCTACTTCCTCATCTCCAAAAATATCAGGACTGATGTCTGGATTAACAGGATTTTGATATGGCTTTTCCGGTGTTATGCTGGGATATTTCCTTTTAACTCTATACTCATTTTCTTTGTTGACTTTAGAAAATACCAGTGTTAGCTTACGTTTTTCCTTTTTAACTGATGAAGGGACCTTTGTTGAACATGTTGGCTGTACAAATTCTGAAGCATTTGGATCAATTACCTCAGTATGTGGAGGAGTCCTAGTTTGTTCATAATGAGTTAACACACTTATATTCTCTTCAGTGCTAATACTAGTACTCCTTTCTATTATTACAGGTTCATAGATCGATGATTCTATTGACATATCACTAGCTGATATACTAGCGTGTTTTTTTGCAAAAGAATCATCTAGAGGCTCATCTTTCAATTCAACTGTAATCGGATCCTGTAGAGGAATTTCTGCAGAATTTTCAGAACCACATTCACTCTCCAGCCCACTATAAATAGTACCTGACCCTTGACTTTTCACTGAACTATCAATAACACCATCCTGAAGAGAGAAAATGTTTCTTGTTTCTTCATAAATTTCCGATTCAGCGTGTTGTTCGTGGTTGTGGTTACTTCCAAATAGTACTGGCTTTTCAAGTAAGGCATCCTCGCTTAGAAGAAAATTATCCACTTTGTTACACTCACCGTTTGATTTAAATGAATCAGTCTCCTGCTGGTGGTTAATATAATTTTCAGAGCCCTCAACGTAACCACTGTCGTGATCCATCATCAAGAGAAGATTAGTTGCATCTTTAAAGTGTTTCCCAAACTCTAATTCCATGCTCTAAGCGCGAAAATTGGAAATTAGTGGATTGTACGGGAAACCGAACAATCAGTATTTTGGCGGTATCGCTGTAACAAGCATTTAGTTGTATACTCGGACACTGATAATATACAGTTCACGAAAGATCACTGTTAACAACATATATTGTTCTCGTGATGAAAAAACTTGTCTTTAAGTTACAAATAATTAAAATTTATCGAAAAACTGTAACAAAACATAACACCAACCGTTGGACACAAGCATCGCAATGACATTTCTCTAGTGACGTTTTACGTTATATTTTCTGTCAAATCAGCTACAAAAAAAGGTTATTATGAGAATCTATTTTTATGATATCTAACTCAAACAAAATAGTAGTGTTGGGAAATATCGAATAAATTTATTTGTTGATACTGTTTGACATTATCGCTTCGCCGTTTCGTCTGTTACGTTGTAAATGTATGTTCATAAATAATAAAAAAAATTATTGATTTGTAAAGTATCGATTGTATAAATATACCTCGCATGGATACTGAGACTTAGTAGGGGTGTTGGCAACCAAAAAAAATATCGATGTACTACTTGCGACAAATATTAAAAATCGATATTTTCTGCAAAAATAAAAATAGTGAAATATTAGCTTTTAAAAAGTAGAAACATTTTTGGTGGTGGTTTTTTAAAGAAATATGGATATACCGATATTTTTTCTACAGCCCTACTGAGATCATCATAAAAAGAAGTAAAGGGTTATATTGATGGGAAACACATACATTTACAAAACTATATTTATTGGGTATTTTTATTGCATTCTTCTATACATAAAAATTAATACAACTGTCAAACACCATATTTATGAAGATTTACAATATTAGAATACAAGTTATAACACTAGCCAGGGTATTAGTTTAACTTTTTATACTGGGTAAGCCATATGTTGTGTTCTAGGGGAATCCGTCCACATCTAAGCAACGATGCACATGGTTTTCTAACGCAGTATAGGTCCCAAATTGAAAACAACATTTAGGGCATCTAAGTATGGGCTGCAATAAAATACATAATATATAAAATTCGAAAAAATATCAGTCATGTTAGAAGGTAATAGAAAGGATGAATATTGTAGTTACTATGTAATTTAAAATAAACCATCAAGAAGGAAATAATTCGCATACTATCAATAGGTTACTTTCTAAGATATGCCGTTTTGGAATCAAAAGAATGACGAATTAGTTCCAGTCAAATAATGTAAATATAAAAATTGTGTTATAACTGTCCACTAAAACACTACAAACTATCACACTGTCTACTAAAACACACCTTTAGACAGAACAACTGACTGATCCTAGTACTGATGAGAAATACAAATATCTAGATGGTCCTGCACAAGTTTTAAAGATCGATACTGTGTACAGCATATTGGACAAGTATATCTGGTCAATGGTGGAGACTAAATAATGAGGTCAAAAGTGTAGAACCTTCCATTACAAGAGTTTTAGTAGCATTATGTTACTTACCCCTGGAGCTTCTTCCCTTGGGGGTGCTCTGGGAAGCGGTGGTTCCCCCATGTTGCTTAATCGATCTCTGTAGTACTCAATTTCCTCCAGCAACTGGGTATTTCTCCTGTGTATGTTTTGTAGATCAGCACCCATTTGTTGACGCTCCCTGATGGCATCATCTTTTGCCCGTTTTTCGGTTTCGAAATCGTTTTTGTTAATCTCGATCTAAAATATGAGTGTCTATTGGTTCCACCATCTTTTTCTATATCACCTGTGTCTTAAGTGCGTAAATTGTATCGTCATATGTCGAGTACTGGGCGAGCTTTTCTTCAAGTTCAAGGTTCTTAGCCGTTAGTTGAGCTACTTTGTTTTGATAGTTAGAGTTAAATTGCTGACAGTCGGTCAACGCCTTCTGCGATACCATCAGCTGTTGCTTTAAGGCCTCGGCTTCGCACACATGTTGGTTATTTTGAACTTCAGATTGTAGTTTCATCACTTGTTCCTGATAATATTGCACAAGTCCGTTTTTCTGGAATACCAAAACGTAAAGGAGAGAAGTACGAGAATAAGAATTGATTACCTCATCCAATTTGTGAGTCAAGGCAGATATACTTTCTGATAAAGCTTTCTTATCCATGGTGGTTTCGAGCAGGTTTTGTTCCAGTTTGTTATTTTTCTCAATGTGCTGCTGTAAAGCCTCTTTAGCATCAACATTTTCTTGAATCTGCTTTAAAGCATCTTCCAGTTGTTTTTTCTGTTCTCGAATGGTTTTGTAGCAGTTCTCCAACTCCATCTCGAATTTTTCAAGCTTTTGCTCATACTGAACTCGTTTTGATCTTTCCGCTACACACGCCTCATTTTTCTCTTGCAATTCTACTTCGAGTGATGCGATTTTCTTTTTGGCCAAATCTAATTCAGCTTTATTCATATTTTCCTCAACATATGTCTTTATCTTTTCATTAGATTCACTTTTCGGAGCACAGGATAATCTACTAATTTCTTGTTTTAAGGCAACATTATCGTTTTTTAGCTAAAAACCATTCTTGTTGAAAAAAAATTATATCACTATTACTATTAACGCTTACTGTTTCTATAAACTGTTTGGCTTTTATGAATTTTTGTTTATGGTTTTCGTGAATCTCCTCAACTTCTTTCTGCCACTCGCGTATTTTCGCGTATTGAGCTTTCATACTGTTATTATTTTGGATGATTGTATCTGAAGTATTAAGGAGTCAAGTGATTAAGCATTATATAACTTCTTCCTACTTACTTTTAAGTTGCACATTCTCTTCTACAAGCTGGCTGATTTGAAATTCCTCAGAATTCATATCGGTTGAATTAAGGAAGGAAGTTATGCTTTGCGTATCCTAAAAAGTCACATTTTTAAGATAATAATTATTTCATATGTTGAAAATACACAAACTTTTACTTCCAAACCGTTCGGTAATTTAGGTAAAGTACCATAAAATGATGTTTTATTGCTAACTTCGTTCTGCGACAGGGGTTGTGATTCATTACTGGTAGAGGCATTTTGCGAAATATTAATACTAGGTTTCATGTTACTTCCCTTTATACATAAGTTTTGTAATTCCTCATTTATTAGTTGTTTGGTTTCTTGCGCTAAACTCTTTCCTGCAAATAGAGTTGTGAATATTAAAAAGGTATACGGTCGTTAATAGTTACCATATTGGTCTTCCAAACTTGGAACAAGAGAATCTCCAAGTATCACGAACGACTCCTCCAAACTTGGTGTCTTTTCGCCTTCCATTTCGTTGGTGACAACTGAAACGCTAATGGACGATTGATTTAAATCCACATATGTCTTGATTTACATATATATATATAACGATGATTCATAATCTTTTATATTCAATTATTATCTCCGAAATTCAAAATTATCTTATGACAAACAAAGTATTTAAAAAACGCACTACAAATACCTATTATAATGTCAATATTTGCGTTTTCATTTCAATCCCCACTAGATAGAGAACACAACGGGTTATCTCGTCATTTTCGAAACATATTTTAATATTGTTATAAATAACCGAAAACGTTTTGCTTAGATATGGGGGATCCACGCAAATCGATGACTTATAGAGGTACCAACATAAAATCTGTCTTGGCTTTCGGTAATCCCCTCTTGGACGTTACTTTATTGTCTCAGGATAAAATCAAGGAGATACTTGAAAAATATAACCTCAAAAAGGACAGCCAACGGGAAATTACCAAAGATGAAATGGTACAGCTGTCCCAAGATATTGAAGGGTAACTAAAATATATACCTACATCGTAATGGTATTTATTTAGAAATTGATTAGTGAGGCGTTATGTATATCCGCTGGAGGTTGTTGCCAAAATACCTTAAGAATGATGCAATGGATTTTGCATAAAAAGGGATCGGCGGCTATTTTCGGCTCTGTAGGGATCGATCCAGAAGCTGACATACTGAAAAATACCCTTGCCAACGATGGTGTCATTACCAGGTAGTTACATCACAACATATCATATTTACAAGCTACATGTTATCATTTCTAGATATATAGAACAAACAGATCTTCCTACAGGTAAAACCATAGCCTTGGTTGATGGATGCTACAGATGTCTTGTGGCTCATATAGGGGCGGCCGAAGTTTTACCTTTACAGTCATTGCTGTCTTGTGAAAATTTTCCTTCTGTTTTCGCATCCAGTGATATAATATTGATAGAAACCTTTTTTTTGACTAATCGATTTGAAACTGTTAAATATATTATTGAGCTTTGTCTAAAGAATGGAAAGCAGCTCGTATGTAACTTGGGTGGTGAATATATATTTGAAGTTGCCCCTGAAGAGATTAAATTCTTAATAAAACACTCCCATATAATTATCGGAAATTTAAATGAATTTGTTGCTTTAAAAAACTTGTTGAGTCATCAGAGTGTAGAACAAATGGCTGAGAATCTTATAAAAAATGAAAATGTTGCAGTAAAAATAATTGTAATCACCAATGGTCCTGAGCCAACAAAATGTTTCCATGATGGGCAAATAGAGATAATCAGACCTCCAGTGTTATCAGAAGAGGAAATACTCGATACCACTGGAGCAGGGGATGCTTTTATTGGGGGATTTCTGGCCGGGTTATCATGCACAAAGTCCGTGCCAGAATGTATACAAATAGGTTTTTATTCGGCAAGCCACATAATTAAGCAAAGAGGCTGTTCTATTCCAGAATATAAATCCACAATACTCACAGAGCTATTTTCCTGATTACAAACTCATTGAAACACAACTTAATAAATGTCGTTTTTCACTATTATGCTTTTTACTGTTTTGATAAGTATTTTATTTTTATCCTATTTATAGCACATACAAAATACATATGATTTGTATCTCTTCTTAAAACAATATGGACAATTTGTTCCAAATATCTGTTTATAACGAAAGGAGATAGACGGCGGTGTACATAACCACAGTTTCAATAGCGATATTTTTCAGAGATTGTATTTTCTGTATTATTTTAAATATGAAGTTCAATTTAAATTTATTTGTAAATGCCTTAAATAAATACTCTAATTTTAGGCGTTTTTACTGTACAAAAGGCTTTGATCAAATTACTAATCTTAAAAAAATAAGAAATATCGGTATTAGTGCACATATTGATGCAGGTTATTTAATGTCAGTAAAGTAGAAAAGTTCAACCGTAATTTATTTTTTTAAAAGGGAAAACAACTACAACGGAAAGGATGCTCTATTATGCAGGGCTGATAGATCATATGGGAGAGGTACACGATGGTAATACATTTACTGATTACATGGAGCAGGAGAGAGAAAGAGGTATCACCATCACTTCAGCTGCGGTAACATTTCCCTGGAAGGGTTATCTGTTTAATTTAATTGATACTCCAGGACATATTGATTTTACAATGGAAGTTGAACAAACATTAAATGTTTTGGATGGAGTGGTTGTTATATTAGATGGATCAGCAGGTACCAGGTGATACATTGCTTTTGTCTTCTTAATTTTAATCTGCCACTTTATTTTGATATCCATCCTATGCAGGAGTGGAAGCACAAACCCTGACAGTATGGAGACAAGCAGACCGCTACAATATACCACGTATTATATATGCTAATAAAATGGACAGGCCTGATTCAGATATAGGCATGTGTTGTGATTCTATAAAGAAAAAACTTGAAGTTCCTCCAATTTTATTGCAGTTGCCTTATCATCAAAATGGAAGACTTGTTGGTAGGCTGCTAGTGTTATGACTATTACACTTTATATATTGTATATTTACATTTTCAGGTATATTGGATGTTTTAACCTCACAGTTGATTCAATATGGACATGGGGAGGAAAAAAAAGTAGTGGAAGTGAAATTAACTGAGAGCAATCACCCAGAATTATTTAGTCAAGTTCAGGAAGCACTCCATAAAATCATTGATACCTTAACAGATTTTGATGACGAACTTGCTAATAAAGTTATAAATTTGGAGTCCTATGATGATATTATTGCTGATGATCTAGTGAAGGCTTTACAGAGTGTTACTAATGAAAGGGTAATAGTTGTAGTGATTATTACAAATTTATAATATCATTAACATTGTAGAGAGCTGTGCCTGTTGTTCTTGGTAGTTCATATAAGAATGTTGGTGTTCAGTCATTGATGGACTCAGTAATACATTACTTGCCATCTCCATTAAGCACCATCAAGGTGTTTAGTCATTTCAAGGAACACTTTTGTGGCAGAGCTTTCAAAGTAATTCATGACAAACAGAAGGGACCTTTGGTGTTTTTGAGAGTGTACAATGGGTCTATTAAAAAAGGGCAGAAGATTTACAGTATACAGAGGGATGTTCCTGAACAGGTGGGAAGGGTTTATGTAGCTTATGCTGATGATTTTAAGGAAGTTGAAGTTGTTAGTAATGGGAATATTGCTGTTGTATCAGGACTGAAGGTATGATATAAACTTTATTAAGGTTATGATATTTTTATTAAGGTGCTGGTTTTATTCATCTTAATTTTTTGATAGTATATTATGTCTGGTGATCTGTTAACAAATACACTGACTTCATATGAGAAAGCTAAAAAAAGTTTATTGGACACTATACAAAAAAGTGAAAATACTGATAATCTATTTGGGATCAGCTTCAAAGTCCCAGAGCCAGTATTTTTTTGTTCGATAGAACCACCATCCATGGCCACTCAGACAGCTCTGGACAAAGCTTTATTAGAGCTTCAAAGGGAGGATCCCAGTCTCAGAGTCACCTATAACAGTGAAACTGGTCAGACAGAGTTAGCAGGTATGGGTGAGCTCCACTTGGACATTATCAGGGACAGGATACTTAAGGAGTACAAGATCGAGGCCGACCTGGGCCCCCTACAGATTTCTTACCGGGAGGCCCCCATAAGCAACGTCCGCGAGTCACTGAAAATTGAAACAAAGATTGGTAACACCAAGCATTCGGTATCCGCGACCATGTCGCTCATCCCTGTCCCCGATAAAAACGACACTGGTGACGTTTTGAAGTTCGATAAGACCTCGGAAAACGCCAGTAATTTGGCGGGTATCTATCCCAGGCACATGTCGGCCATAAGGCAGGGCATCAAGGTAGGATTGATGCAGGGACCAAAAATTAGTTGTCGGGTAAGTGCTGGGAGGGTTTTTGTTCGATTTGACAGCAACGGGTGTTTGTTTTTTTTTTCAGGTGATCAACGCCAACTTGATGCTACATTGGTTCGAGGTCGGTCGGGGAACATCGGACACGGTAATAACAGCCAGTATTACTCAACTTGTTCAGAAGGTATGGACGTGGATAGTTTTTATTTCTACGGTATGTTATTCTGCTTACCACCGCAGCTTTTGAAAGAATCAGACATGAGGATATTGGAACCCATCATGATGGTTGAAATCGTAAGCCCATCAGAGCATTTGTCAAGCATACTTGCGGATCTCTCTCAGAGAAGGGCGCAAATAAGAAACGTTGATTTAAGAGGAACCTCCAAGGTGTGACACTCAGACCATGATTTTCACTGTTCGCTCATTGTTTTTGTCATAGATCATCTCGTCGTACGTACCATTATCGGAATTATTGGGATATGCGACGGACATCCGAACTATATCATCGGGCACAGCTACCTTCGCAACCGAGTTTCATGAATACCACGCGATGTCTTTGATGGAGGAGGAAAATGCCATCCGAAGAGTAAGGGGATTTTAGATTTTTTTAAAAATAATGCTGTTATAGGTAATTTTGTAAATAAAATCTGTCGGTTTTAAAATGGTTTTTTAATTTCATTAATTGAGTAGATATTGTCTTTTCATGTTTCGTGCCTCTTCATATCTACCATAATTATTGATCAAAGGGTTTCAAGATAGTGTAGTTTGAATACTGCGGAAATTTTTACAAGATTTACATTTTATAAACTCGAAGGTGAGTGAGAAGTAGGGGGTTTTAGTTTCGTAACTTTGTAAAATAAAAAGCTCAGTTTTAAACTATTTTATTTAAATAACTAACTAATTAACAGGGCGTACATCGCTCTCTAGACCAGCGATGTATTGTCTTCTAACGTACGGTGGATATGCATAAAAATACGGATATGGCGCATACTGTTGAGTGATCGGTACCTGTGAGGTCTTGAACTCATCGTACAAGCTCACCGTGACGTTCTCGTCGAAATTCCCCTGCCTCCAATTATCGGGCACGACCTCCTTCAAGTACTTCATCTTGGAGAATTGCTCCTTGCCCATGATCTCTATCTCGTAACTGCAGAGGTTCCAGCACACCTTCTTCCTCTGGAAGGTGCACGACTTGCCGTCGCAGGAGGGAGGATAAATCATCAGGCAACAGTTCAGGGTTCTACCGTTGTCCTGCTTGGTTTGTTTCTTGTTGTTCTTGCAAGCGTCTGTTCTGTTGGCGTGGCCGTACTCGGTGACATTGAACTGGATGGTGAGCTCCTCGGTTATCTGCAGTCTTCCCGGGAACGTGGAGTTTTCCACCTTCACCACGTCGCTGATATTTAAGCCCGGAATGTCCTTCGTGATTCGAACTATCTCCGCCAATACGGCGGGGAGACATAGCAACGTGTTCAGCGCAAAGACAACGGGCAACTACAATTTGTACGTTTGGTTTTATTGTTAAACAAATTAACGGGCTTACCATTTAAGAGAGACGCACTGATTGTTGTCGAAACGTTCGAGATAATGACACTTTCGTCGAGATTACGACATTTTTTTTTGTTGCGCCGATAAAACGTTGATTCTTTGACCTCAGGCGACTAGATTTTGAAATGGAACCAAAATTATTATTAGGAGTCATTGTATTGGTGTGGGAATATTTAAATAGAAGACGCGGAGACGATATTCAGCTGAAAAATGCAAGACCAATTTGGTAAACACGTACAGATGTTAGAATAGGGATAGGACTTGATGTTACAATAGCAAATAATACGATGTTTCGAATATTTGATGATTAGTACTTCACTAAAAAATTGTTATATTCCGAAATAAGATGCCAAAAATCATTATTTAAAAATTAATGAAAAAAATACTCAATATTTTGTCACTTTTGGCAGTCTTGTACATGTTGTACAATGTACAAAACTCAATTACTGTTTCCTTGACTTTAGGCGGCTAGATCTTGAAAAAATACATGTTATTTAATCACTTTTGATATTCTTGTATATAAAGGGTTGCATAAAACTCACCGTATCTTTGACTTCAGATGACTAGATCTTGAAATGGATCCAACATTTTTATTATATTAGGAATTGTTGTGTTGGTATGGAAATATTTAAAAGCAAGAAGGTATCTATGAAGCATATATTTGCATTAAATAAAAATTAGAGCTTATATCATAATGCTAATAAATTCCTAAGGTTTTTTAATATTATTTTTTGCATGGAGGCAATACTCGGTTAAACTGGATTTACTGGAACGGCTGAAAATACATTATTCCTGTATCACTAACGGAAAATAATTGTAATTTGACGTACTTGTGGTTGTATCAGAGGTGGCAGAGGCGGTAGTGGCGGCCGATGCGCTTATATTATTTTCTTTGATGTCAGGTACTTGATAAACGATTGGGAATGATGGTAGTGCGGAACACAGATGTGGGAAATAGATACAGATGTTAGAATAGGGGTTGAAGTTTGATTGGTAAGGGGAACCATATCCGTACGGAGCGCCCAAGTTCATTCCTTGCTGACAAATCGACGGACAACTGGAATAACCCTGTAAAATAATATTCAAGGCTTCGTAAAAGACAGGAAATACATAAACGACTCCATACTTCCATGGTTTGAAGCCCGGAGCAGCCGTTGCACATTCCTGATGGGGCTTTTATGCCGCAGGAAACATAAGGCCAGCTAGCAGTGTATGAACATTTGGGTTCGGGTTGCGGGATATACGTTAGTTCGGTCTTGCAGTTTTGGTTTATTCCTGTGAACAATTTCAATTAAAAGTAAATCGTATGAGAATAAAATAACCTTCAATTGGAAGGGGGATACAAAAAACAGTAGAAAAGAATCATGCCTTATCGCCTGATTATTCGTATAATAGTATTTTTAAAAATTATCAAGTTATTGCCATTTAGATATGAACTGGATAGAACATATTACTTTAAAAACACGAGGTAGGTGTTAAAGAGTAATAGTAATAATATAAAAATATATATACACAGAGTGAAACATCTCCAAGATACACTTAGATATGACCTACAGTTCAGCAGAAAAAAGGACATTTGGCAACCAGCAAGAACATCGAAAATGAGAATGCAGTAAAAAATTGAAAATCGCTGTGTTCTAATAATTGAAAAAATGTATTTAGGAGCCTTAAATCATATCAAATAAGGGAAATAAATTTTAAATAACATCCCGGATATGACTTAATTGTGAGGGTTTAGTACTATATATAATAATGTAATACTATAATTATAATTTAATACGTTTAATATTTTCTTAAAATTTGCACTAGTTAATATTATGTTGTTAACTACCATAGGTGGATGATGCTAAAGACAATAGTAACATTACGCCAGCTCGTTATCTGAAATCACCCAATCACTAGTGACAAAATAATTCATATATTTAAAACAAGGAATCCTAAAACGTAGAGATATAGAATGGGAACTTAATGAGCTCTCTCATAACATTTTCCTACTGTGTGTCTTCACCACTAGAGGGCCATAAACTGACTGAAAAATAATGGTTTAATTATTGACTTGAATAATGGCTAAGAATGTGACAGATTATGATTCAACGCTGACAATACAGACAAGTAAGTAGTAACAGACGAAACAAAGGAGAAATACAGTGATATCGGAATGATTTGACAAGAAAACACAGCAACAAAGGAGACAAGAACTGAACATAAAAAGGTAGATATGTTCTCTGATGAAAATAAAATACATTACTTGGATTTACTATTATTAACTAGATAGATACTATATGTTAGGTGGTTTAAAAAAGGATTCATTGTGAATATTATAAAATAACTATAGCCTAAAAACTATTGTGGCAGTTTATGTAGTGTAAGTCCTTCTATAATATATACATTATATGCACTATAATCTTAAAATGAATTATATTTTTAACCGAGTTCGATTGTATAATATAATTTTTTAAAATATATGTTCGCCGATTTCTCCGTCAATTATTGACCGATTTTCAAAATTCTTATTTTATTCAAAAGAGTGCACTTCCGAGGTAGTCTCATTGGAACCAAGTTAGGATCTGTTGGGAGAAGGGGGGTGGGGTACGGAAAACTGACACTGACTTCAAAGTGATCAGTTGGTAGTAGTTAAAATAATATTGTAAATAGATAAATAGGTTTAGGAGGTATTAAGCTAAATTGTGTGTATATAGTACAATATACAATATGTTACGTGTTGTAAATAGGTTAATTTTTTTGTTTATTGTTACTTATTACAACAATAATTATGTACATACTTTTTTTAAACATTTTTTTGTGTTAAAAATCCAAGTTTGATATTATTTTTTACTTTTTAGTGAGTTCCTTATTTATTTTTTGAAGCCGGTTTAATTTTTTTTGTTAAAATATTTTTATAACATTTTTGTTTCATTATTTTACTCATATTAGAATGTTGTTGTATATCGAAATTAAAAATTAAAATGGGTAAAATGTCATGGTCAAATGCGGCAACATTGCACCATTTTGACGTCATAAATTGAGACGACGTAAGCCCTCTGTTTCTCTGGATAGACTATATGTTTCTATATTTTATATTAGGATGTTTAGTCATCTACTATTACCTAGATTATTAAACGAGTTGCAAATTTCTGTTGTTTCCTGATGCACAATGTTGGCTGTGCAGAAGCTGCCACATTGTCTCGATCTCGTGTGAAAACAACGTAGGTAAGGTGAAAACTTCGTAATTTTACATTGCTTCGGTCCTGCAAAAGTATTTTACAGCAAAACGTCATTATTTAAACCGCATCGTTACCGATGACGGTGCAACAACCATCCGTGTTTCCGCCTCTGCTGTTCTTGCTCTGTTCGACCACGGAAATGTTGTTGTTATTGGTGTAGTTTAAACTGATCGGGATATCCATCACGTTCGTGTAGTTTATCGTGTTCTTCAGGTTGATGACGGTGGTGATGTTGTGCCTCGCCAGGTTGGTGGCGTTTTGGACGTTGCTCGATTGACTGGATTCCCTGATGCGGCCGGATACCGCTGCACTTATACCGTTGTGGCTGTCCTTGTTGTTAAGACTGTTGAAACAGGATCTGCGGCAGTCGGTCCGGCAGGCAAACGATTGACACTCGTAGTGACACTGTCGATGGCAACAGTGA
The DNA here is from genome assembly GCF_030347505.1 of Rhynchophorus ferrugineus. Classification (NCBI taxonomy): domain Eukaryota; kingdom Metazoa; phylum Arthropoda; class Insecta; order Coleoptera; family Curculionidae; genus Rhynchophorus; species Rhynchophorus ferrugineus. Next base: position 17,740,611 of record NW_027472587.1, read on the forward strand.
CTGGTGGTGCAGCGGACATAATTGGAACAACAGGAGTCGCAGCAATGATCGCATCGATCTGTACAAACAAACATAGAGAACATAGAGTATTATAACATAGCTGTTATAGAGTACGTTCGGCATTTCTGTGACTTAATTATAATCACTATTATTTGATTAAAATGTATCTTCAGTGTCAAAAGTGTTGTATATCCAATGTATGTGTGGAAATAAAAAAAAACAAAACGTCGTTTTTCTTTCTTCAACAGGTCAATTGAAAAATCAACGTTGCCATCGTTTTCACTGACTTGTGGCACGGTACCTTGCCTTGGTGAAGCAGTACTTTCTTTTTCTTCAAATGCGGCCGTTTTTCGGCGATTTCGTCCTTCAAACTGTCCAATAACGCTATGTAATAGTCGCTGTTGATTGTCCTTTCTTTTTCAAGGTAGTCAATGAAAATTATTCCATGCGCATCCCAAAATACAGACGCCATAACCTTGCCAGCCGACTGTTGCGTTTGCCCACGTTTTGGAGCTGGAGATGACTGCCGATTGGCTTTCGGAGTGAAATGATGAGGCCATGTTATATCCATTGTCACATATCGACGCAAAAACATGGGTTTATTACGCTTAATCATCTTCAAACACTGCTCCGAATCATCAACTCGTCGTTGTTTTTGGCCAAGAGTGAGCGGCACCCACTTTGCACAGAGCATTCTTATACCCAAATATTCGTGAATGATATGATATACACGTACCAGTTGATATCTTTAGCGTGTCTGTTATTTCATTCAATTTCAATTTACGGTCATTCAAAATCATTTTGTGGGTTTTTTTAATGATTTCGTCGGTAACAACCTCTTTTGATCCTTGATGGTTGATTTTCCTGGGGCAGCGACCCGACAGCTGTCAAATTTATACACGCATCTTTTGAGGGTTAGAGCTAAGTAAAAAATATGTGGATTTAATTCTTGTAGCACCGTCTAAGTGTCAGGCCGGGGACTTTTCAATTGACCTGTTATGTTGCGTTCTCAATTAGGTTGCTTTTTTCATATTTACATTCAATTATTTTTTATACATAAAACCTTTTAATATTTCATATTTGTATTTAAGTAAAATTTTATTTAAAAAAATGACATTTTGGTTTTATTTCAGATTTAATTGGTCAGTAGAATGTGACGTCATGGGTTAGTTATGTGAGGCGTATGAAATCCGCAACCAATAAATAGTCTTCCTACTAAAATATTTTCTTTACGGGTGTTTGTAATGTTAATTTCAAGTAACCAATGAAATGAAGAGAAATGGCGTTCTCATTGCTGTCCTGCGAAGACCATACAATACAATTATGGAATTATATGTATTAAGTTAACACTCTATCGTTGAGTATTATTATCTAATAATGTATTGGTCGCCACTCATGCTATTATTCTAAACCATCTTGACATATTTTACAGCTACGCATTGTTGTATATGAGAGTTGTGGTTAGGAAGTGTGTAAGATTTGTGTGTATAGGTATCTCTACAGCTATCCAAAGTATAAGATAAATAATACTCTGTGTAAGTATGTACTACGAGAGAATGGGCACTAATTCTTTTGTAGGTGATGTAACAAGTGCTCTACTAGAAAAAAAAAACAGCTATTAAAGCGCAAGATAAGGAAGACATTTAAAAATATTACAGTAAAGTTTTGAAATAAATCAACCAACAATCTCAAATCTAAATGGTTAAGAACATGGAGGTGATTCTTGGGAGTTTTAAACAAAAAAAAATGATTCGAAAAGAAAACGTTGACAAATGACGTTCAAATTCGCAATGACATAGATAACGACAGAACCCAGCAAAATCCTACGAAAAAGTACGTTATGGCGGAAAAAGTAACCGAAGACGCTAAAGTACGAGCGACTGCCAGTGTATCGAATAAACCCGGACCGTCGAAGTCTCAGAGTAAATCCTCCACGGTGCTTTTATCTCAAATAACTCGCATTGCCACCATATAGAGGACGTGCAAGCACCAGCCCCGGACTCGGACGAGGAGGAGGTGAAGGAGGACGAGAATCTCGCCGAGATCAAAGAGGTGTTCGCTCTGTTCGACAAGGACGGAGACGGTACCATCACCACGAAGGAGCTGGGTACCGTGTTGAAAGCGCTGGGTCAAAATCCCACCGAAGCCGAGCTGTTGGTGAGACTACGCACAGGAAATATCATTTTAAATAGTAGTGGCTATTTCTGGAGAATCCCAATCGTATTCGACAAACTTTGGTACTTTTCGCCCGATTATGCGATGTTGTCATTTACAAGCAATTTTGGATTTGAAATGAAATATGTTTTTTAAAGCTTCTTCATCTTACATTTTTTATATTATAGGAGACGAAAAATATATAAAAACATTTTAACTTAGGTCTCAACAGAAATATTAGGTCCTAGTCCAATTCAAGATAATTTATTCCATTTATATTATATTCTTCAAATATACGTATAACTTTCAACAACTGGCAACGTTGCAAACTCAAACTCTTGTACGCATGTGGGGATTCTTCAGAACTAGACTCTTGTATTTTAAATATACGCCAAATCACCACATCTTCAGGATATAATTGCCGAAGCAGACACAGATGGCAACGGGCTAATAGATTTCAATGAGTTTTCCGCTGTCATGAAGGGGATCATCAAAGAATGCGACAACGAGGATGATATCAAAGGTGCATTCAGGTATGCTCACACTCCAAGAAAAGTATAACCATGTATCCGGATATTTTATCGTAGGGTGTTCGATAAGGAGGGGAAAGGTTTTATCACAGCGGATGATTTACGCGACATCATCACTAGTTTGGGTGAGAAATTCAGCGATAACGAATACGACGAGATGATTAGAGCCGCTGATTTGGACGGCGATGGGGTGGTGACCTTGGCCGATTTCATGGAAATGATGACAGCAAAGGGACCCATTACAAAAGCGAACAATACAATGTTTTGATCGTTAACCTACAAATATCACAGATTACAGAAATTTTATCAACAAAATTGCCCAAAAAAAAATCAATTTTACTTAAACACTTGGGTAAATACATATTTTTGTAATTTCTGACGTTCATGTGTATAAAGGGTTGCATAATACTCCGTTAATGGTGAATTAAAAGAAGCATATAAACATGCTTCTGTTAATTGATATGAACATGAATGAAAGTTTTAATCCAATATCTTTGGACACATGGAAAGTATTTTAATTATTATTAGCCAAAATATATGGTTTTTCATTTGTTTGTAACTAGTTTTGTTCAATTATTCTAAATACCATAGTAATCATATTTAAAAATTGTCACTTTTGGCACGTATGCATATAAAGGGTTGGATAACCATCACAGAGAAATTAAAGAAACGTTTGTTGTATTTGACTGTTGGTCGTAAAATGTTTTTTTGACATATGAGAAAATTTTAAAGAATTTTTTTTGAAAAGTATATCAATATTTCTATTCGGACAAGGAATTGGTATTTATTTGAAAAATCCAGTTAAGGTAGCTAGTTTTGTTGACATTTGCACATAAAAGGTTGCATATATCTCGAAAGTTGTCAATAATGTTGCTCAATAATTAACTATTAATAAAAATATTCTACACTTACCCTCACAAGAGCTGTATTTACACCTATCACAAGCGCAGTAATCGCATTTGTCCTCGTAACAGTTTGACGAATAACGCTTCATTCTTGATTTGACGCATTCGATGTAGTTTCCACTCTTGTTCTTTTCACATTTCTTTTCGTGGAACATTTTTTGATCCGTACATGATAACGATAACACCCCATTGGTTATCGTTAACGTGATAATGGCCCAGAATAGTATCATCTAAATAAACGTATAAACATATAAATTGTATTTCAATATTTGCTTGTCAATTTTCTATTAAAGAATTGCCTCGAATGGTTTTTGTTTATCATTTTTATAGCTCAATATTATATGTGTTGAATGTGTTTTATTAAATGAAAATGGTGAAGGAACTTTGTATTTGGATCGGTTACTACAGTTACCATGATGTTATATCGATCAATCAACTGTCACACTTCTCAAAAGGGTAGCATTTAACCAGTTTAATTAGCGATGGTACTGATTCACGTAAAAAATCGGGACCAAAGTCAGTTTTTGTTCGAATCGACGCTGTCCTCACCTGTCGATGACCTGGCGAAGAGCATCACGGCAATTTATAACGGCCGATTGAAGATTCATCGGATTTGCATGGAGATCGAGGAACTGGCCAAGCACGGCACTCTATATCCTCCAGGTACGTCACCGTTGTGATTTGAGGTTGCGGTTAAAACGACTTTGTTTTAGAAATACTCGGTTTGACCGAAGACCAGGTGGATGAGCTGAAGCTCAACGACGATTGGGGCGAGAAATGCATACCCAGCGGTGGTTTCGTGTACAATAAGGATCCGGTCGGCAGGAGAAACGGAAAACAACCGAAGAAAGAGATGCAGGAGGTCCTCAACAAGGCCGTAACGGACGCTAAAGATATGGTTAGCAAGAAGTTGGTGGAGCAAGGTCGGTATCGACATTTTCAGGACTATTTTCGTGTTATTTCACCGTGTTTAGGGAAGTGCTTGACCATGAGGGTCGTACAAGAGGCACTGAACCTCCTCAAAGGGGCCGTGCTGATAGTTTACCCGATGAAACTGCCTCCCCATGACGTTATTCGGATGGAGTTCGAGAATATCGAGGATCTGACCGGCACTCAGGCCTCCCTGGAGGTGATCGATCCCTCCACCGCCCAAATATGGTTCTGCGGCAAGGAAATGTACAGAGATGGGAGGACGGTCGGCGATTACGTGGGTAAAATAGAGAACTGCAAGGTAACGGAACTGATTTTGGTTGAAAATCGAGTTAATATTAAGGACTGTTTTGGTATTCGATTTTAAAGTTTTCTCTCATATATAGACATTTTTTCAAAAATATAAGACAAATAATACAATATATAAAAACTTATTTGGTACTTAATATTAAGGGTTCTTTTAGTATTTAGTTTTAAAGTTGCGTGAAGTTTTCTAGTATTTTATTCAAAAGGGTTATTAAAATATCGAAATTTGTTGATCGATATGCCAATTTTTTGATCTTCGTTATTATTTTTTTAAATATCGATCTATCGAACGAAAAAAGTTGGTACCAAACCACGAAAAATTCACTTGATATCCGGACAAAACAATAGTTCGATACGCGTATCGAATTTTTTCGCTCCAGTCCTACTTTTGTGCTTTTAATATCGATCTTATACATCCCTATCCCGTATCCTAGGTGATCATGAAGCTGTCGAAGCGTGGAGAGGGACCCCCTGGACGGGAGCCTATAATGTCCGAGGAACAGCGCAAGCAACTGATGCTGCACGCTTATCGTCGACAGGAGGAGCTGAAGAAACTGGCCGAGGACGACGACGACAGTTATCTGGACTCTCGCTGGGCCGACAACTCGAATTTAAAGAAGTCCTTCCACGGTCTCGAGAACATATCATGGAAACATGTGAAATAATTAAGCACAATAGGACAATAAAACGTTATTCTTAAAAACGAATTTTATTTGTTTATATTTTCTTAAATATTTCTCTATCTTAAGACGCAGACAAAGACACGTACCATTCAAGGAAATCATTAATTGTTCCGGATATTTATGCCATTTCTTTAATATGGTGGAGAATGAGAAATAAACGACCAAAACAAAAACATAACGAATAAAAAATATTTGCAACAAAATAATTCAATTCAATTTAAATATTTAATTTTTGTTTTTTTTAGTTAGATATTTACTCAACAAATTATTATATCCCCGGCCTGATACATAGATGACACTACTAAAATTAAATCCATATGTTTTATATAACTATATGTTTATGATATATTTATAACTTAATGATTATATCAGAAATAACAGGTGAACTGAAAAGTCCCCGGGCTGACACATAGATGGCGCTACTAGAATTAAATATATACGTTTTTTAGTTATTCCTAACCCTCAAAAGATGTGTGTATAAATTTGACATCTGTCGGATCATTAGTTAGTGAATTATAGCATTTTGAGTGAAGCAACTTTTGTTATTGTGAAAAAAATGGATAAAAAGGAATTTCGCGTGTTGATAAAATATTGCTTTTTGAAGGGAAAAAATACAGTTGAAGCAAAAACTTGGCTTGATGCCGAGTTTTCGGACACTGCTCCAGGAAAATCAACCATTAAGGATTGGTATGCTGAGTTCAGACGTGGTCAAATGAGCACCGAAGACGGTGAACGCAGTGGACGCCCAAAAGAGGTTGTTACCGACGAAAACATTTTAAAAAATCCACAAAATGATTCTGAATAACCGTAGATTGAAATTGAATGAATAGCAGATATTCTAAAGATATCGACTGAACGTGTACAACATATCATTCACGAACGACGAGTTGATGATTCGGAGCAGTGTTTGAAGATGATCAAGCGTAATTTACCCGAGTTTTTGCATCGATATGTGAGAACGGATGAAACAAGAAAAAGGAAGGACTATCAACAGCGACTATTACATAGCATTATTGAACCGTTTGAAGGACGAAATCTCCGAAAACGGCCGCATTTGAAGAAAAAGAAAGTGCTGCTTCACCAAGACAATGCACCGGGTCACAGGTCAGTGAAAACGATGGCAAAAATCCATGAATTGGGCTTCGAATTTCTTCCTCATCCACCGTATTCTCCAGATCTGACTATTTCCTCTTCTCTGGTCTCAAAAGAATGCTCCCTGGGAATTTTGAATATTTTGAAGCAAAGGACAAATCGCATTAGAAAAACGGTATCGAAAAGTTGGAGGGTAGCTATAATCAGTGAATCACCTTGGAAGGGAATTATGTTGAATAAAAAAACTAATTGTTCCAAAAAAATGTGTTTTACTATGGAAGGTCGGGGACTTTTCAATTGTCCTGTTACTTCAATATTAGCACCCTTGTCATTGAAAATTGGTTGCACAGGTACGTTTTCATTTTGTTTTCATAACTGTCACCCAACCATCTAGACATCAAGATCTCGCACCTTTAGAATTTGGTCTATTGATTTTGCTTCTAGCTTTAGCTTTAGTTATATCATTTATTTTGATGTTATTTTATGTCATGAATATATAATTAGCCCTACAATTTTATTACTACATAATAACATACCTTAATTTAACGAACGATCTACACTGTGCACAAGAAATCGATATTAAACGCCAAACTGCAGCAACAGCTTTGATTAAAATTTCAACCGTATAAATAGTTGCTTATTTATCACCGATAAGGTGAAGCCGTTTACTCGGCTAGAAATTGATAAAGAAACGATGATTTAGCCTAAATAGTCAGTTTTTTGCGACTATGATATATCCACAAGGTAATACAATGTACAAGAGGCATTGAAATAGTTAGACGTAGTCGTCCACCTTTATTTATAACTGTAAATTGAAAAATATCTAACGATTTAACAATTCTTCATGGTTTGGTTCGCTCTAAGCCAGTATCTGAAGTAACTTAACTAAAACTCAAGAGTTGATGCGTTAGCTTTGCGACATTTTGACGTCGCAAATTTAAATGTCGTATGTACAAAATAACTTCGAATAGACTATGTCTTGTAATTGATCATGATCTTGTTTTTTCTAAATCTAGTAGCCTGTTTCCCGAGAACATAACATAAATTTCGCCATCTATCACTCGAAATAATTTCATAACCCTCGTATATTACTTCAACATGGAATCGATCAAACAAACTTAAGATTATTAAAAATGCGAAATTGGGTTTCCGTTTTACTAACAAACAATATAGATTGCACCAATAAGACGAAAGGTATAACAAAAATTTAATAGAAATTCTATTGTTCTTCTGTCTTGTCAATATTGACATTTGTGTGCATTAAGTGTTGTATATCACCCGGTCATTTTAATATTAAGTAAATTTAAATTCGAAATATTCATAACGTGTCATTATAATTTTTTTAAAACTCAGTGTGCCTTAAAACAAGATATTTTAATTGAGTAGAGTGATTTGTTTTCAGAAAGTACGAGTTACGCTAACGAGTTGTTCTGTCTGTGATATCTTCAAGTTCAACTGTTTGAATAGTACCAGCATTTATAAACGTAAAAAATATTTTGCATCCATTTCATGTTTGTTCTGTGATAACGGGTACATTGCCTTAGGAAACCGGGTCAAGCCATTCAAAAGTGAGTTTGAGTCAATTATTTAATTCTCAAAACATATTTAAACACTAGTTATCTATCACCTACAATTGTTATATTTAGTTTTGTACACCTTTTAAACTATGAATCTATTTATTCGTTAATAAAAAACATCTATACTTATTTAAGGATGTCTAAAAATAAGACTTTTGATTTTTGGTTTTAACATGAAATTTATTTGAAAGCATTTGAAGCATTTTAAGCTGTTGTATTTAGTTAAAATTAGTTTTTTTTTTCTTAAATCGTATTTAATAAAATTAAAATTTTATAAAACATATTTTACTTTTTATTATAATCGTTGATGAAGAAGTAGAATGATTTTTAACCTCATTTTATTGGCCAATTAAACAAGTGTACACATATAGTTTTAACATATAGTTTATTCAAAGTTTTTTTGTACATACGTCATCAAGATGTTTATTGTATTGCCTGCTGCAATTTGTAAATTCGTTTCAGAATCAGACAATGTTTTCCTTCTCATTTTATTCTAGTTAAAAAAAGACACAATGCTGTCTGATAAGTTCGAAAATGTAACCGAACCATCCTGTCAAAGTCGTCCAGTATGTCAAATCCAAACTGAACTAAAACTCAGAGTTGATACGGCAACATTGCGACGTTTTGATGTCACAAGTTTAGATGACGTGTGTACAAAATAACTTTGAACAGATATCAATATTCATGATAATCGAAAATCTTGGTTAACTTGATAAAAGTTAAAAACTTTAGGAAGAACGTTTTAACCTTATTTTATTGATGAATCAAACAAGTGTATACTGTCAAAATCGACAGTTTTGACACAAATGATGTTAAGATAATTTGCGATTAACCAAAGATCTTGGTTAATTTAATAAATGTTGTCCAAGCCAAATTCGTTATATGCATTAATAGTTCGTATTTTTTACATTCCTTTCTTTTTTTGCCTGATTTGACGAAATTACTTGCAGAGTTATTGCTTTTCACTTGTCATTGTGTTCAATACGTCAATTCTTCTTCTTTTTTTTGGTCGTTGGATTGATTTGTGCCAGGGATGCCGAACAAATATCGATATATTGAAATTTTTTCAAATTATATCGATATTTTTTGAACATTATTTAAAAAATTAGAAAATTAATTTTAAAGGTTCGATTATTATGAATGAATCATCTATTAATCAATAATTATATCACATTTTGTTGAAATACTTTCGTTGTGGGTTCACAATTTGGAAGATAGAGTTCCCCTGGCATAGATCTTATCCCAAAATTTCATCCGGTCGTGTTCGGGATTGCAGTCCACCACTAACTTCTCCCCAATGTCTAAGAAGACAATCTTATCGGTGTTACGATCTACCGGAGGCCACATCACGTCCAATAACGGATCCTGACACGGGGTAGGATTGCTGTACTTGGCGAAGTTGGTCCACAGACGTACCATTCGCCTCTGGGCCAAATCCTCTATACTGCCAGGCGTGGGGGGTTCAGTTAGCAGAGTCCTAAAGAGATATCCCAATTCGTCAGCGTGACAGGCGCCTGTAAAATGGACGCTCGCAGTTCTTTATATTCATAAAAACGTTTGAAAGAATCACCTGGAAGTTCAATTCCCAACATTTTCTTGTAGAAATTCAAGTCCGATTCGATGGACATTCGATAGAAATAAATCGGCATTTTTGAGGTTTTTCGATGCAGTCTCACGGAACTGTAGACTCCTCTTAAAAATGAATTATCAGTGGTTATCTAAAATATTATAAATGTTCATGATAAAGATTTGGCGAATGCGCTTGGTTATCGGACTAAATAATACAAATGTCCTAATTTCGGAAATAAGAAGAACGTATTTACGTTGTAAAATTCTTGTAGATGGGTATCCCTCGATATATTCCCTGTACCGAAATAAAACCGTATGATTTCTTCACCAAGTTGTTTCGACAGGTTGCTACCCTTCTTCAGTCGCAGTAAACCGGGCACGTTGAACTCTTTGTCGGTCCAGTAGACGTAATTTAGTTCCGGTGGTACCATCCCGTCGACGATCATACCTAGCAACTTCGTTTTCGTATTTACGCGATGATTAAAATATTCGTCTTACCATCGGCAGAGTTGTAACCCATCAGCAGAGGGACTTTGTTGTATTTGCCGGATTCTAGTATTTTCACCGGGTGAGTGGAGAAGAATTTCTCGCCCTTCCAGGAACTAGGTTCGACGACAGCTCCAATAAAACGAAATCGATTCCCTTTGATCGTTTCCTGGTATAATGAAGACATTGTATTAGATAAAACATGTTGAAATGAGGAGAAGTTTATAATAATATTTACGCTATCAATTTTGCATTGAGCATTGAAGATGTCCTCCACAGGAGCTTCGACCAAGTGTTTTAGAATATCGGCTTCGTTTGTTGACTCTAAACCCATAGCAATAGCCATCAGTTTGGCATTGTTCACGCCATACGCCCAGCTACTCAATGCCGAGCCGCTTTGGCACACTGCCTTGTGAAATAGACCTGGAAACAATTAATTCTGAGTGATTTGATGTGGACAATTTCAGTTGTTTTACCTTTAGCCATGGGCGAAAGCACTAGAAGATGCACAGCCGCGGCCCCAGCGCTGTTCCCGAATATCGTGACGTTTCCTGGATCGCCCATGAAGCTGGTGATGTTCCTCTGTACCCACCTCAATGCCAACACCATATCCTTGAAGGCAGCGTTTCCCGGAACGTCTAGTTTCGGATCCTTCAAGCTCAGGAATCCTATAACGAGCGTATTCAGCTATTTTCTTGACGGAGACGTTCCGAAGCATTACCGAAGATTCCTAATCTGTAGTTGATGGATACAACGACCACGTCCTCCGCCACGAGCAGTTCCGGACCGCTCATCTCCCTGGCATTTGATCCAGAGAGGAAACTGCCTCCATGTATGAAGACCATAACCGGCTTTAGTTGATGTTTCGGCTTCGAGGTCTGTAGGGGTAATCCGGGAGTGTACACATTTAAATTCAAACAGTCCTCAACCCCATCCATCACTTTCGTCAGAGGATTCTCCTGAACGCATGGGTTAATCGAATTTTTGGCGTTAAATATCCCGGTCCATGGATCAACAGCTACTGGTGCCTGTAGACGATATTTGTGACATTCCTGATCGATGACACGATGTCAACGATACCTACTCTAAATCTTAAATTCCCTACAGGAGGTTTTCCATAGGGTATTCCCAGAAAACTATAGAATCTTCCACCCCTAGCATCTTCGCTTATTAAACCAGCTGCTTTACCTTCTCGGAAGGTTACTATAGGATCATCAGGGTGAATATCCTCCGTATATTCCAGCATGTTTGCTATAACTTATTTCAAATAAACCTTGGAAAAAATTAAATACAGTTTTCTGGAGTTTTAGTAAAATAAGGAAGACGTGGCAACAGTGTATAATTTATATGAAAGTTTGATTGTCAATGGTTCATGTGTTTTGCGTGAATTGATTGATGATCGATCATCTTTGTTAATTGATAGTGATGGTTATGGCTATGATGGCAAAAAACATTAATTGGTTAAATTGTTTTATTTTTCAGTATAACTTTCAAAGAAAACTAAAATTGAGAACGACACATGTACGGTGTTTTCTGAAATTTTAGGACGAAGTGCAAGGCTTGGCAACATCGCACGATTTACATCAAAACTTCATTGTTAATTGCTCGTTTTGCATCAATTATTTGAACCCCAAACATATCTATCTATGAGTGAGGATTACTTAAACAGGACTATATTTTGGCGTGAGTAACAAGCAAGTTTAAATTACTAGACAAAAATTTAATATTTACCAGCACAGCTTGATGTTCACTGCCAACCGAACTGACAAAAATATTAATCAATTTTATGATACGGCATTGAACTTTGTATCGTAATATAGCTTAGTCATTTTTATTATAAATCTTAGTGGAGCGTATATAAGTTGGTTTATTCCATGAGACTTTCTAGGAATTACAACATAAAAATAAATGAAATAATTAAGTTGTATGTTTATGATATATATATGAATTTTCAGCTAAAAATTTTAAAAAAAGTTGGTTTGTCAGGTGTGGGGTTCGAACCCACGCTCCCTTTCGAGAACCAGAGCTTAAATCTGGCGCCTTAGACCGCTCGGCCAACCTGACGATACTACCAGTAATTTATATACTATTAACATTTTTGTGTATTATTACAAAACTACCTAATTGTAATTACACATAACTTGTGGTAGTTATGTTTAAATATAAGTTTTATGATAAATCAAAGATATATTGTGGTAATATGATGTTTGTATATCCAAAAGTCTTGGTTACTTTAATAAATATTGTTCAAGTTTAAGTTTGTTATTGAATAATTATTACCGCAAGAGTCAGAATTAGTTAATGAATTGATGGTTTAACCGTACTAAATTAACATAAACGATAGAATTGTTACAAACGGTTTTTTTAATTGTTATTTGATTCTTTACAATAAAGAGGTGTGTATAGTTTTTTTTTAATTGAGACAGCTTCCAATAAAATGTAATAGTTTAGTTTCATAATGTACTCCAAGAGTCAGAATTAGTCAAAGAGGAAGAATGTTGGTTTAACCTTACTATATTGACATAAATGAAAGAATCTCCACAAAGCGGCTTAAATAGTTTAGTTTTTCTCGTTATTTGATTCTTTGCTATAAAGGCATGTAACATATGTTTAAGTAAATTTTTCTCTTAAATCTTAAAAATATTGTTACCTTGTACTAAATATTTTTTTTACCGTTATATCGATATATCGATTTTTTTATGCCGATATTTTTTGATGATTTTTGATTTGATTTTTGATGAACATTGTAAAAAACCATATAATTATTTCTAATAAACCTTTTAAATTGATACTTAATTTTAAACTCTACGGTATATTTTGGTACTTATTTTTTTATTTCTCTCCGATATATTGATATTTTTTAAAAATATCGAAAGAGATATATCGATATACTGAAATATCGATATTTCTCTCGGTGGCCGACACGCCTACCTTGTACTTGATTAAAGAAGAAGAATGATGCTCTAACCTTACTATATCGACTTAAGCGAAGCAAGTCTAATAAAATGTTATTTTTTATTATTATTGGGTTATTTCGAAATAAAGTATCGTTAACAGTGTAAGTATTTTCTTTTATTAAAAAAAACCTTTCCAAAAATAAAAACAAAAATAAATCTACAGCCTAGTTGAACTCTATTAACGGTTCGATTTTATATTTTCAAATGTGTCTCATAAATTTCATCCCACAATTGCATCCTTTCTCGATCTACGTCATCTGTCATCTTCAAATCATGACCTATGTCCAGAAAATGTTTTTCCTCTGGATTGAACTGCGTCCATTTAATGGAATTCAAGATTTCGTCGTTATCATGAGGAGTGGGATCCCCGTATTTGGCGAAATTCGTCCACATTTTAACGAATCTTTGTATGTACAAGTCTTCCTGACTGCCTTTCTCGATAGTCGGCGTAAAGAACGTGTGAAACAAATGAAACAGGTCGTCGGCATGGCCCACTCCGTGGATTTGTTTCTTTGGCATGTTTTTCAGGTGATGTTTGAAGTAGTTCCTCATGACCGGCGATACCTTCGACATAAAAGTGACGAATATTGTCCAGGTGAAGTTCTTCGACAGGGCAAAGGTACTGAAGTAGTTCAGGTCGCTCATTAACGACATCCGATAAGCGTATACCGGCTGATCTGAATGTTTGGCTTGCAGTTTTATCATTCTTTGGATACCGTGTATAAAGTTAACGTCGCCTTTCAACTAAAACACAATAAAACCACTAAAAACACGAAATAAAAATGACGAACGTCGATACTCACCAAGTAAACTTGATCGATATTGTCCTCGTTACAGACATCTTCGCCGAAATAATGTTTCTTCACCTTCTCCGCCAGTTCTTTGGTCTTTTCGTGTTCGTGATCCAGTTCCAGCTCGTAGGGGAGCTCGAGCTCGAACTTCTCCGGTAGGCTCACCCCGGAATACTGTCTCCTCACCAGCTCGAAGAGGAAGCCCTCCTTGGAATTGTAGCCGATTATCATGGGAATCTTGCGGCTGCCTTGTCGGTGCATAATTTGGACTGGACTCTCCGTGAGAAAGGCGTGTTCAGAGGGTGGTTCAACCACGGGTCCCCAAGGTCGAATGCAGGAGGGTAAGAAATTCTGTAAAAAAAAAGCATTCTTTACTAACATTTGAGTAGTATGTTGATGTAAGACCTGAAAATGCTCAACAACCTAAATCTAACCAAGTGCACCTAACCTTAAAGATACAAGACTCAGCGATTCATGACAATCAACAGTTTTGTTTTAAAACTATTTTAAAAGAAGAAGAAGAAGAAGAAGGATAACGGTCCAAACTGTGTACATAGGTAACACCTAAGGCAAAAATGGTGAGGTATAGGTATGATTATTTAACCTTACATTATGGATATAAACGAAATAACGCGTGTTTATCATGGATGATATTCGAACGAGAAATAACCAAAGAAGAAGAGTGATTATATAACCATATTTAATTGACAATCCCACATAATCTTTAAAATTTCTTTTATAACACTGTTTTGGTTTATTATTTGTGGTTTTTTATATATTTACATTTATAGTTTGTTTTTTATTTCTTTAATGACATGGAAATATGGAGTCATCTGTCTTACAGCTCGAGTGACTTCTTCTTGACAAATCTGATTGCCAAAACAAATTGCATCATTGCTATTTTGGTTAATGTCTTTGAGTAATATCAAGCAAAATGGGCAAATGGTTTTATGTGATAGTCTATTCAAAGTTTGTTTGTACATACGTCATCAATGTGTTTAATGTATTGCCCGCCGCTATTTGTAAATTCGTTTCAGCATCCGACAATATTTTCCTTCTCATTTTATTCTAGTTAAAAAGAGACACAATGCTGTCTGATTACTTCGAACACGTAAAGGAATGAGACTGTCAAAGTCGTCCGGTTGTCAGACGTATACAAAATTTTATTGCGAATAGAATTTTATTTAAAATAGAATTTTGTTGTATATCAAAGCCCAAGTGAACTAAAACTCAGAGTTGATGCGGCAACATTGCGACGTTTTGGCATATACATGTACATAATAACTTTGAATAGACCATACGTGCTATTCGTATATATAGTTGCTGACAAATTTACTGTAAAAGACATTTTACTGTAAAACGAAAATTATCGGCTGACAGTTTTTTTTTGATAACTGACAGCTGATAATAGATGATAGATGATACCTCTTTCATTTTTTTCTGGCCAGCTACGATACTCTTGGCGCTCTCCTTCCTTAACCTCTGCAGGATTGTCTTCTCGTCTGTCTCCTTGTAACCCATGCACTTGGCAATTTCTGTCGAATTGTTTTTGCCCCACGACCAGTTGTTCAATGCGCTACCGCTCTGAATGATCGCCTTGTGGAATAGACCTGGTCAAAATTCAAAACTGTCACAGTTCACGGTGATTCTGTTTAAGGTTCTTGCCTTCTGTGGTCGGAGACAGGGTGAGATAGTGCACCGCAGCGGCTCCGGCACTCTCGCCGAAAATGGTCACGTTGTCTGGGTCGCCGCCGAATTTGTCGATGTTTTTCTTCACCCATTTCAACGCCAATCTCATGTCTTTAAGACCAGCGTTGCCAGGTACGTCCAAGGATTTGTCTTTGAAGCTTGCAAATCCTGGAATTATATAATGTATTTAATTAGTATATGATACACTAATGACGATGATATTATTACCTAAAATCCCCAGTCGGTAGTTGATGGCCACCAATACGATATCTTGTGTCATGAGGTATCCAGGCCCGTAGAAGTCGCCCTTGTTGCATCCCGTCGTAAAAGCACCACCATGTACCCATACCATAACGGGTGCATTCTTAGTTTCGTTCGGTTTAGGCAACTAGTAAAACAATAACATTTTGTTAGGTTATAGTGTCAGTTATGTTTTGACAGTTGAGAGTTGATCGTAGCTCTAGTGGAAAAATAAGCGACGTATTAGAATATTTTGTGTGGTTACTTACGCTTTTCGTATAAATATTTAAATTTAAACAATTATCCTCGTTTCCTATATAGTAAGTAAAGTACATATCGCCGGACGGGCATTCTGGTCCTTCTTTGGTGGCATCTCTGACACCGGTCCATGGTTTTGGCGGTACTGGTGCCTGAAATAGACGTAATTCTCTATATTTTCACTATAATCACGCTAGCTTATCTTTGATGATGCTCAAATATCATGACATCCCTATTAGTAATGAACGGAATAATGACGTTGATAATATTCGCTGTCATATAAACGTCAACTTATGTTTTAGAGACTTTATAGTAAGATTTTAGCGCTGTAAATGAACTCATTGAAGTTTGTGTAGAAAATATTTAATAGCTGTCTAGTACTTTATAGTGTTAATAATTAGCTGATAAAAATAGTTTGCCATATTTATTTTTGGTTTTTAAAACTTTTGAAGATGGCTTATGAAATATTTAAGAAGAAAAATTGTAAGCAACTAGAATTATATAATTTGTTGTATTACACTAGTACAATTTCCTCCGTTGATATTAAAATCAAAACTGACAGGTGACAATTGTTCGGTCGTAAATAGAAGACAAAAGTCGATAGAGAGAAACCAGCTGTCAGTAACAGAGCAATTGTATGTTAGGTTGTCCATATACCAGGATAAATGTGTTTATCGAAATGTATGCTTATAACCCGTAGTGTTAGAAATATATTTTGTAACACTTGTTTAATTTACGTACAGTAAGAGGGACGTATAGTAAGAATCTAATAATAAATTATTTAAGGTTTGATGAATGGTTGTTGGTATTTTTAGCGGAAATATGGTTATTAATGTATTAAGATAACGTTAAGTAGAATGGAGTGGAAAATGTTGTTATATTTGTATTCTCTTATCAGTTTATGATAAATATGTACAATATTATTATCATAGCGATTTTACAAGTGTGCAGATTATACAGACACATTAAGACCGATGAAAATAATAAAAATGTAACTGTCATTTTTGATATTTGTTTTTCAATTGTTTTCTTTTAGCGAAGAATAATTAATTTTTGTCACTTTTTGGCTTTTTGATGTTAATTTTGCATTGCGGCGAAATAATAAAAACTTAATTATATCACTCAATGGATGCCCGATTCTTCAAGCAGAATCAGCTAAATACTTCGGGATCCATCTTGACGGTAGATTAAATTGGAAACGTTATGTTAGACAAAAACACATTAGAACCAAAATAAAATAACTATACTGGTTAGTCGGAAGATACTCTCAACTTGATCTAAAATCAAAGAGATTGATTTATCAGACAATCATAAAGCCAGTTTGGACCTATGGGGTGCAAATAAACTGCACTAAAAATTCAAATCAACTAGTCATCCAACGCTATAAAAACAAAATTATTCGATTAATTACGAGTGCCTATCGCTACGTAACTAACGAAAAACTGCACGATGACCTGGGAATCAAATGTATTTGCGAAGTTATGGAAGATTTCGCCTTAAAATACGAAAGATTACTAAATCATCCAACGTGGAAGCAATACAACTACTGGACAACGCGCAGGATATCGGGAGATTAAAGCGAGCCAAACCAAACCTTTAGTGTAAACTATAGCTTAAGTTATTACAATTAGAAAGACTTTTTTGGCTTAATAGGTAATTATTTTGAAAATATTAGTACACGTTAGGATTGATAAGGTTTTTGCGTCTATTACATCCTAATTAAAAATATAACCAAAAATAGATCCGTAACCAAAAAGGATGTGGTCGAAAAGCCTTGATATCATTTATTTTTTCCATACATAACTTTCTATAAGAAAATGGTGTGTGTAAATCATCGATTATAAACAAATTCGCGTGATAACCTTATGACTGTCGCTTCGCGTTTAATTTCATTAGGAAAATGGTTTTCTGCTTTTAAAATAACCGACCCAAGGCCGAATAGATTACGCCTATCATTCTAATATTTACCCTAATTATGACGTTATCAGAATACCGTCGCAGGCAATGTCATTTTTGTGGAATATTATATGTAGTTGGAAAAATATCAAACGAAACGGATTTATTCATATCTATATCCAAGAAACATGTAACATTTGTTGATGTCTATAGTAGTACAGGATAGAAAGTGTTCAATATAGCGATTTAGATTTACTCAGAAAAAGCAGTTTCCTATTAAAAATGGATTTAATCAATGTTGATATTTAGATATCAATATGTAGTTGGAAACATAAAAAATAGAAACTATGTGTAATAATTTGTTCATAATATTTTCATTAAAATAACACTTCCATTAATTTATTTCTAATGTTTATTGTTTTCATATGACTTTAAATAATTAAAATATTTAATAAGAGCTATGTAACAAACTTTTAATAATTATAACAAGTTAATTGAAAAGTCCCCGGCCTGACCCATAGATGGCGCTACTAGAATTAAATCTATATGTTTTTTAGTTAGCCCCAACCCACAAAAGATGCGTCTATATATTATAATAATATTATTATTAAATTATAATTATAATTAACAGCTGTCGGATCATTAGTTTGTGAATTATAGCATTTTGAGTCAAGCAACTTTGGTTATTGTGAAAAAAATTTATAAAAAGGAATTTCGCGTGTTGATAAAATATTGCTTTTTGAAAATTTTCGTCGAATGAAGAGGTGATCGCCGAACCTGAGGCCTATTTTGAAGCAGAGGACAAATCGTACTACAAAAATGGTATCGAAAAATTGGAGATTTGCTATAATGAGTGAGTGAGTCACCCGTGAAGGGAATTATGTTGAATAAAAAAACTAATTTTGCCAAAAAATGTGTTTTTCTATGGTAGACCGGGGACTTTTCAATTGACCTATTATGTGAAATCAACAAAGTTTCGAAAATATTTAAACATATAAAACTACATAATAATTTTATATTATAACAAGAACTGAATACTAATCTGTTTATATAAAAAATAGCTTACAATTTAATAAATGTCAGAAAATTTCGATATAATTTCGAAAAAATATAAACAGAACCATGCGATAACTTCTTCCTGTTATATATTAGTTCATTATTGAATTCTTCTTGAATTTTGTTGAAATCTGTTGACAACATGTGTCAATATGTAGCCAACAATATTTAAGAAGAAGAATTGACATGAATTGACCATTAAATTTGCATTATTTTATGAGTATTAAAATGAATTATTTAATTGAATATTTGTGCACAATAGATATAATTAACAAGACAATTTAGAAAAGAAGATTTTTAATTACTGCTTTCATTTAATTCTAATATATTAATTACCCTTGTGATAGTTATTGACTGTTAAATGTCACCAGAAAGCTTACAATTTACTTAAGAAGAACACTGTAATAACCTTTATGTATTTATAATGACCAGATTAAAGTTGATGATATTGGTTGACATACACGATATAGAGATTATTAAGAACCGTAATAACCTTCTAGTTTGTTTGTTATAAATCTATAAATAATATTGTAGATCTTAAAAGGCCTGACATAAAAATATACTTTTTAGGAAATATTTAACAAGGAAGACTGGGTAATAACTTATAATAGGATTTAAGAATAAATTTATTTGATTAATGACGTTTGTACTATCTGTTGACCTTTAAACAGCATCCAGTCAACGTCATTGTCGTTTAGAAAAAAATAATATTGAAACATTTACACATTATAATTTAAAAAAGTGATTAATTAATTTTTACTCATTCACTGTTGTTTTTTTTAAACAGTTTGACAGTTATAAACGTCTTATATAATAATGTTATAAGAGTTACCAATCTACTCTTGTTGAAGTCATTTAATGGGATCACTATTTCTTAGCAGAGAGGAAAGTAATTATTTTATCATTCGAAAAATTTGTACATATAGTTTATACAAAGTTTATTTGTACATGCGTCATTAAGATGTTTAATGTATTGCCTGCTGCAATTTGTAAATTCATTTTAGAATCACAATGAGACAATATTTTTCTTCTCATTTTAATCTGTACAATGCTATCTGATTAGTTCGAACGCGTAAATGAATGAGCCTGTCAAAGTCGTCCGGCTATCAGACGTATGCAAAATTCTTGAAAGCAATAGCGATAAAGAGGTTATTTTATTTAGATTACAATTTTATTGTATGTCAAAGGTAAACTGAATGAATTTTGATGTCAGAAATTTAAGGTTTATTATAAATGTATTTCTGTGGAGTTTATAGTAATGAATATTTAAGCCAGTGGTAGTGTCAGAAGTGATTGTGAATAATACATAATATTGAAAAAAGGTCAATAGTTGGGTTTTCACATGAATCAAGGGTAAAAAAATTAATATGCTGAGTTATCAGGCCTATAAATTAACAATAGATGGTGTTAGTATGCAATAAATCTTATCGGGTACATTTGAAACCAACTTGTTGAAGTTCTCACTGTTCAGCGTGTGTCATTTCGTCGATGTGTGAACAAAACATTTTTTTCAGTGCACTGAAAACGTCTTAATTTGTACTGAATAAATCGCATCTAAGGAAAGTTTTCTTACTTAGACTTTTTATTAATTTGAATAAAATGGTGGATGAAGGCCGTCGGATGTTGTGTGAAGGTTATGGTACCCACACATCGATTTCAACATGTGAATACTAGTTACGACGTTTTAAAAGTGGTGGTTTTGACGCTGAAGACAGAGGGCGTTCTAGACAGCGAAAATAATGGAAGACGACTCGATGAAATTATCTATGGGGATCACTATTGACTACAATTGATGCGCTTGAGCTGAGTACCTCGCGAAAAAATATACGAATACGAGCAAAGACACAACAATGTTATTCTTCAGCATGACGACGCTCGACCACATGTTACAAAACCGGTAAAAACATACTTGGAAACATTAAAATTGGAAGTGCTACCCCACCCGCCGTATTCTCCAGATCTTGCTCCTACTGATTGCTACTTTTTTTGAAGATACCAAAAAGTAGATCTATTTGTGCCTAACCGCAAGTCTAACAAAAATATCTAGAAATATAATCCCAAACGTTGAACACGGGTGGGATGCCAGCAGCACCAATTAGTACACGATAACGAATATCTGGCAACCCCGAGACGTTTATTTGGGATATTATGCAGGGGTACGTTGATTCATTCAGTCACTGGCCATCCTTCAGTTCGAACGTGCCATCATCACCGCAGAGCCTAAAATGATGTTGATCCAGTTTTACTTTTTTTTACAAAAAATCCTCAACACCGATTTCATACTATAACATCATATTGAAGTGATACTCGTCAATAATTGTTGTTCAAATACAATCCTATCTTAGATCTGATGTCTGGACCGATGATGTACGTTATCAGTATGTTTACGACGCGCGAATGTTTTAGTAATGTTTGTGTTGAGTCAAAACAGACGTTGTTTTGAAAAAAACACGAACAAAATAAGGTCGTTTGTTGCGCAATTTTATTACTCCGAACGCAGTGCATGTTATAAATAGTGCAGTATCATTATTAATATCATACGCCAACCTTTATCCATAATTATATGGTTTACTTCTGTTGAAACAGGATCTATTACAGGTTGACCTATTTGCCTTGAGAATTTTTGGTTGGATACTTGTAAACATCGGTAAAAGAAGATGATATAAGGTGTCTCGAAAGATAGTTCATGTTTCTTTTGCTCATTGATGTTCTAAGTAATTCGTCCTCTCGTCCGAAAATAGGCTAAACCGTTTCAAAATAATACTTTTTTCTTAACTAGTTGTTTTGTATAATCAAAGATAATTAAAATTATTTCGGCTGGAGTTCTACAGGGTAGTGTCTTGGGATCACTCCTATATCTGCTCTATATTGCTGATATCCCATTGAACATTTTCGGAGGAGACAGTTATCATGGCAAAAGACGTATCTTTGTCTAAGGCTGTAGACAAAGCAACAGGTAGCGGTAAACAAGATCTACAAA
The DNA here is from genome assembly GCF_030347505.1 of Rhynchophorus ferrugineus. NCBI lineage: Eukaryota > Metazoa > Arthropoda > Insecta > Coleoptera > Curculionidae > Rhynchophorus > Rhynchophorus ferrugineus. Next base: position 17,762,710 of record NW_027472587.1, read on the forward strand.
TGGGCTAGAGACTGAAAAAAAAACAGCTTAATAGCTCCAAATCCGTCTTGACGGATGCCCGATTCTTTAAGCAGAATCAGCTGGTAAGTTAATCATTGGTAAGTTAAACTGGATCATGACCAAAAGCAGAGCAAATTAGACTCAAAGTCAAGCAACTGTATTGGTTAGTCAGAAGACACCCTTAACCTAAAATCAAAGAGATTTGTCTATGCTTATCTTTGCTATTGTTCTATTAATGCTTATCGCTGCATCACCAACGAAGAGCTGTACGATGACCTCCAAATTAAATGGATACATGAAGTGATCCAAGATTTCGCCTTACAAGCTTTAACATAGAAGCAGAACAGCTACTGGGCACCACGCAGGAGTTCGAGACGATTCAAACAATACGAACTTGTTTAGTGTATAAGTGTATTCTTAACTTTAGCTTAAGTAGTTTAGTTTTATTTTAATTTGGGAAATACATACTGATGTATTAATCCCGTACTTGCATTGCTTGTGTAATAATGCCACTACAATAGAACAGTAGCAATAAATTAATTTGTAAATTAAAATTGTACTAAGCATATTTAATGTAAGATGTAATTAATAATAAAAATGTATCGGTATATTATATCGAAAAAATATGAATAAAAAATAGAGAATATAGATATATTTGATTTGTTATTATGCAAAGATTGAATATAAGTATCGATCTATCATGAGTAAGGCAGAAGAGAAAATATCCTGATTACAACTTAATATAGAGAATAACGAGTATAATATTCTTCGAGCTTAATTATGGTACTTCCAAATGCAGGGGATAAGTTAATGTCTCCATTATAAACAATTAAATAGTTTTTTAGCTGAACCTATAACATTAGTAAGACATATTAACAGAAAACATAGATAATATAGATATATTTTATTTGTTATAATGCAAAGATTGAATATATGTATCGATCTATCATGAGTAAGGCAGAAGAGAAAATATCTTGATATTAACTTAATATAGAGAATAACGAGTATAATATTCTTCGAGCTGAATTATGGTACTTCCAAATACAGGGGATAAGTTAATGTCTCCATTATAAACAATGAAATAGTTTTTTAGCTGAACCTATAACATTAGTAAGACATATTAACAGAAAACATAGAGAATATAGATATATTTCATTTGTTATAATGCAAAGATTGAATATATGTATCGATCTATCATGAGTAAGGCAGAAGAGAAAATATCCTGATATTAACTTAATATAGAGAATAACGAGTATAATATTCTTCGAGCTTAATTATGTTATTTCCAAATACAGGGGATAAGTTAATGTCTCCATTATAAACAATTAAATAGTTTTTTAGCTGAACCTATAACATCAGTAAGACATATTAACAGAAAACATAGAGAATATAGATATATTTCATTTGTTATAATGCAAAGATTGAATATATGTATCGATCTATCACGAGTAAGGCAGAAGAGAAAATATCCTGATATCAACTTAATATAGAGAATAACGAGTATAATATTCTTCGAGCTTAATTATGGTACTTCCAAATACAGGGGATAAGTTAATGTCTCCATTATAAACAATTAAATAGTTTTTTAGCTGAACCTATAACATTAGTAAGACATATTAACAGAAAACATAGAGAATATAGATATATTTCATTTGATATAATGCAAAGATTGAATATATGTATCGATCTATCATGAGTAAGGCAGAAGAGAAAATATCCTGATATCAACTTAATATAGAGAATAACGAGTATAATATTCTTCGAGCTTAATTATGTTATTTCCAAATACAGGGGATAAGTTAATGTCTCCATTATAAACAATTAAATAGTTTTTTAGCTGAACCTATAACATCAGTAAGACATATTAACAGAAAACATAGAGAATATAGATATATTTCATTTGTTATAATGCAAAGATTGAATATATGTATCGATCTATCACGAGTAAGGCAGAAGTGAAAATATCCTGATATTAACTTAATATAGAGAATAACGAGTATAATATTTTTCGAGCTTAATTATGTTATTTCCAAATACAGGGGATAAGTTAATGTCTCCATTATAAACAATTAAATAGTTTTTTAGCTGAACCTATAACATCAGTAAGACATATTGACAGAAAACATAGAGAATATAGATATATTTCATTTGTTATAATGCAAAGATTGAATATATGTATCGATCTATCACGAGTAAGGCAGAAGTGAAAATATCCTGATATCAACTTAATATAGAGAATAACGAGTATAATATTCTTCGAGCTTAATTATGTTATTTCCAAATACAGGGGATAAGTTAATGTCTCCATTATAAACAATTAAATAGTTTTTTAGCTGAACCTATAACATCAGTAAAACATATTAACAGAAAACATAGAGAATATAGATATTGTTTTTTATAATGCAAAGATTGAATATATGTATCGATCTATCCTGAGTAAGGCAGAAGAGAAAATATTCTAATTTCAACTTAAAATAGAGAATAAGGAGTATAATATTCTTCTAGCTTAATTATGGTACTTCCAAATACATGGTATAAGTTAAAGTTTCTTAAGTGATGTTTTTTAAGTTACCTTAAATCTTAACTCTCCGACAGGAGCTTCCGCATACGGTATGCCCAAGAACTTGAGGAACGGTCCCCCGTGATAGTCAACGGCCTCGCACCCCTTCAGCGTCCCCTGCTCGATATCCACCACCGGTTCGGACATATTCGAAGCTAAAACCGACTCCGAGATCCACACTGGCGCGATTGTCGTTTTGACGGCGGTTCGCGTGGCACACTGCGATTTTCAATTGTGTACGCGCGTATGATGACTGTCGGCTTGGTGAGCCATCGGTTTGGCTATCGTTCGCCGGCTCGCCTCGACGAGATGCTGGATTGTTGTTCGTCCTGTCAATTAATCGATTGTTTAAGTGCCATTATTCGCCCGGACGTTTTTTGGGTTTTGTTTTGATTCCATTTTTTTCCGCCGACGGTTAATTTTCGATTTTCCGTTGTTTTTTGACAAGTCGTTTTGTCGACGGAGCGTCAGTTTCGAAAAACTCGGTTCGCGTTCAGGTCGAGGGGGGCCATTGTTCGGGTTTTTTCGGCGGGGTTCGTTCGTTTTGACCAGATCCAAGGGTAACTATGTGATTTACGTTTGATTGTCTTGTCGAACCCGTTTGATTTTTGGAATTTTCCCGTTTAATTTGAATAAATAGAGTCAAAATTTTGTTCTCTTTTTGAATAATCGTTTATAAAAACTTATATCTCGGATATATGTCACAGTCGATGTTTATGACTGGCCCTTCAAAAGAAAATCCATATTTCTGTAGCCTATTGATACTGTAGGCATATTTGTTTGTCATATTTACACCATTGAAAGATTTGCAGAGATTAGAACAACTGGCAATCGAACGAAGTAAGGTCTTGGCTATAGTGTGGATGCTAAACTTCCCTCTCTAAAATTTTGCCGTGTTGTTAAATAATTCAACAATTATTTTCAGGTAATGAAGAAATTACTATCAGAGAAGTTAAACAAATAATAACTAAAGTTAAACTAATAATATGAAAAAGCTCCGGATGTGATCTAATAACAGGAAGGATCATCACCTCTATTCGACTAAATATGACTTCAGTTTCACTAATAATAACACAGAATTGATTAAATCGAACCATTTCTTGCGCATGGATGAGTTTAACGTAATAACTGCTACACAGAACCAATTACACCAAACGCTGAAATTTGCTGAAGAGCTTTCCAATGATATCGGGATGTTTTTGGATTGGATCAGTGTCGTACCTTCAGCATAACCTGAACAAAGCTTTAACAAAATTGATGTTCGACTTATTCACCTGACTCGATACCATTTGATTTTTACCTATTCCTCAAGATCAACCTAGTGTTATTAGATGTGTGGCATAATTTTTATAGATTTTTCAATATTTTCTGTGCGGGAGTATTCTCCATCCAGAATTCAAGATGCTTTTTTCAGCGATATGTCTTACCTGCCTTCTCTTAATAAACTGGTAGTTTTTGATCATGTTCTTCGTCCAGTTTATGAAATTGTTAGTAATCGTTCTACTAAGTTTTCGCAAAAAACCGCATAATTTTCAAGAAAGTGGAAATATTTGTTCCAAAAAACCGTTTGTCCTTTGAGCAAAACCATTCATCGAGCCATTTTTAAAATGTATTCGAAATTAGCGAAGTGCTGCTCTGCAAGCCCGTGTCCCAGTAATGCGAAAATTTCATAGTCGAACGGGGCAAGGTCTGGAGAGTACAGCTGGTGCGATAATACGTCCCATCCAAGTGCTTTCAACGCTTGCTTGACCGGTTTTTGCTTTATGAGACGGGTTATCGCGCTATAAAATCACTTTACCGTATCTTCCGGCCCATTCTGGACGTTTTCGATCAATGTATGGTTCGAATTGATCATTTGTTTTCGGTAGCGATCATTATTAATTGTTTTACCAGGTTTAAATAGTCCGAAATACACCATGTCACTCCGGACCCATCAAACACCGGGTATTGTCTTGCGACCAAAAATATTTGGCCTTGAAGTCGATCGGCCGGCTTCGCCAGGTGGTAACCACGATGTTTGCGTTTAGGGTCTTCGAAATAAATCCCCTTTTTTCAATAATGACTTTACGGTACACCTCATATTTTTAACAACAGAAACTTCGTATGGAATATAAAACGAAGACAATAATAAATTGGGCAAAGGCACCTCCTTAATATAAGCGGCCTGTTATTAATTATTGATAAGTATCATTAATAAATAAGCAATGTGCGTTGGTCTCCTCCAAGGTAAAATATAACGTAGAGTTCAAAATTCTATCGCTGTTTGTGTATACTGATCAAAGCCTTGCTAACCAAAAATGAAAATATTTAATAATAAATATTCATTATGTATTACTTTCTCGTATGTATGCTGATAATATTATGCACTTTAAAAAGGCATTTATTGAGAACAATATATGTTAGTAAATATATTTTCTGTCACTTTCTACAATTTTCTCTTATCTTTTTGGTGATGTGGCAATATCGTGTTGAAAGAATGATGTTGGTTGGTCGTGTGGTAATGGGTCCATCATTATAGCTGCAATATTATATTTACAACTATTGCCATATACGTTGAATCAGTTTGTCGAACACGTAATATGGGGCATAGACGATGACTCGCAACACTTTATTCTGGAACCTCTGGAGGATATCTATGTTAGATTTGCTAGTGGTACCCCACAGTTCAATACCATAGGTCCAATTGGGCCTAATTACTGACTTATACAGCAAAATCTTGTTATCCAATGATAATTTAGATTTACGCTCTATCAGCTAGTATATTTGGTTTAGTTTAACCCCAAGCTGTTCGCGTTTTGTCACTATATGTTTTTCCATGTCAAACGTTGACCGAAATGCATTCCCAGATATTTAACGTTGTCTGCTTGCGGAAGTTCATGATTATTCAATTTTACTGAGGGACATGTTCTTCTACAAAGGGTGAATGTCACATGGGTAGATTTTGCCGCATTTGCTTTGATACCCCACGTTTTCAACCACAATTCGACTTTGTTAAGATGAAGTTGGAGGTTTCTTGCGGCTGATATTGGATCCTCGTGTGATGATAAAACCGCTGTATCGTCAGCACATGTTGCAATAGCAGTGTTTCTTGAGGTCGGTAGGTCAGCTGTATACAATACATATAACAATGGGCCAAGAACACTGCCCCGCGGATCATCCGAATATATTGGGTATTCGTCACCCTGTTTGACAATAAAATGTCTGTCTGTTATAAAATAAAAAAAATCTAAGTTTGATTATTTTAAAATTTTTAGTGAGTTCCCTATTTATTTCTTGAAGTCGGTGCAATTTTTTTGTTAAAATATTTCATTAGCTCTATGAGCTCGGTTAACATCACCTCGAATTTTGGTTCAGGATGTAGAAAGAGTCAGGTATTATTACTCATAATGAATTAGTACCCACAACGTATAGTTAAGTTGGTCAAAAACATAATCATTATCAGATTATTATAAAAAAAATTAAATCCCCTTATTCCACGCGCATATGTTTTATTGCAACTTGCCTCCGATGCCGAAACTTTTCAACACAAACCCGACATCTATTTATATAGCGTTCCCACGATTTTAAGTTTACTTTCAATGTTAAAAATAACGTCCATAATCCAAAGATCACGGCGGCTTCGGCGGCCGGCGTATAGCACTTGTTTATTATTTTTCAAATTTCTCGCAAAAATCCCGTACTGCTCTAACTGAAACTGTCCGTGCATCATATACATGTATATAATATAGGTGACCTTGACATGGAGTGGAAAACATCATACGTACATTGTATGACCAAATATTTGAACTTAATTTGGAATAATCTTATTTCGAGTTCAATAGCAGCGATATATTTTGTAGTCGTTTTATATAAATATTTTTGAATTACTTTAATAACATCACACAATTATCTCGGTCTGCGACAAAAAAACTGTTTAGTTATTTTCAACTGATTTTGGTATACTGGAAATGACATGTTTAAACGATCGTCAAAAAATACTAAAATATTTTTAATAAAAAAATTGAACCGACTTCCAAAAATAAATAAGGAACTCATTGAAAAGGTAAAAAATAATCAAACTTAGATTTTTAACACAAAAAAAAGTTTTAAAATAAAATATGTACATAATAATCGTTATAATAACTAAATAAAAATAAACAAACACTTATTTAACCTATCTACTACACGTATTCTATATTCTACTATATACACATAATTTAGCTTAATACCTACCTAAACCTTTTCATCTACGAGCAACAAATTAGATTTGTTTTGTTCGTTATTTCATTTTATGTATATGTCACAAAATTATATTATTATTTTTGTATTGTTTGAGCTCGGCACCGACTTCAAACTGGTCAGTTGGTAGTAGTTAAGATAATATTGCAAGTATTAATATATTGTATTAAGCTAAACTGTGTGTATATAGCAGAATATAAAATTCGTGTAGTAAATAAGGCTTTTGTTTATTTTTATTTAGTTATTATAACGATTATTAGGTACATACTTTATTTTAAAACGTTTTTTTTTCTGTTAAAAATCTAAGTTTGATTATTATTTAGCTTTTAGTGACTTCCTTATTTATTATTTGAAGTCGGTTCAATTTTTTTTTCAAAAATATCTTATTTTTCTCTACTTAGTGTTGGATAATCTAGTCAACAAATTACGCTGTTATTTTATTTAGTATAACAATAAGTAGGCCAAGTAAAGCAGCCCGTATGAAAAAAATAGGTATAGAGAAATAATGATATAAAGAACACTTCAGCCCCCTTGGTCTGTTACCTAGCCTGGGTGATTTGGCAAATGTTCCGACTAAACTAAAACAAAAAGTTATTGTTCAACAAGCAAACCCGCGACATCCGTTTAGGAGCTGAACTCTCTAACCATTGCAGCATAGAAGCAGTTGTCTACAATATTTCTACGAGGTCTTATATGCTATAGTGAGTGCTTAAAATACAAACGGAATGGCTTTTACACTGAACAACTTCCGATTATAAGTATATATATATATATATATATATATATATATATATATATATATATATATATATATATACTTCAGTATATTCATTATATATTTATATACAAAGGAAAATGGAGCTTGGCTAATATATATATATATATATTTATATATATATAAATATACTTCATTATAGTAATGAAGTATATTTACTTCATTCACACCTACACTACCTTCCGGAAAAGAGTAAAGTGAATGTCTTCACCGATATTTTATAAAGATTGAGAATATATACAAAGGAAAATGGAGCTTGGCTAATATCGGACGCTTCAGTGTATGCTAGTGAACGTATATTTGATTAATATATATATATATATATATATATATATATATATATATACATATATATATATATATATATATATATATATATATATATATATATATATATATATTTTTTTTTTTTTTTTCAATTCTCTTTTACGTTAATGTAATAACTCGTTTAGCATAGTGACTGAAATTGTTAAGAAACACGTCACATTGTGGCACAAACATTACGTTAAAAATACAAAGATTGCGTCACAAAAACTAAACAGCTGATAGAATTTCTTCTGCTTCTTGACTTCTCGAAATTTCGTCATTCAAAAAATACAGATAAAATTTGCTTTTGAGACCTAACCTACCTTTTTGTTTCTTACAACTCCCTTTCAAGTTTCAGGTCATAAGTTCCTCTCTACATTCCTCCTGTTAGTCAACCAGCGTGATGATAGGCAGTATCAACGTAGTGATATATGACAGTAAACCATAATATCATGTTTTGAACACGAAAATAGGCCAGTAATGAACATTATGTGACTAACTCCAAATAAAATTATAAAATGAACAGAAACAATTAAACTACTAAGAGCCAACTTACACTAAAAGCAGTAAAGTATTTTTTATAACACATATATCATCTGAACCTTGAACTCATAGTAGTTTTCAGCGTTTTGCCAGTTCAAGTGGACAACCAATTAGAATTTAATATTTTTTCCTTCAATATAACAAGTGAGCCTTGAACTTGTTTTCAATTGTCTATTTATTTATATTCAAACTCAAATTTAACAATTCTGAGAAACTTGAATTTTTTTTATATTAAAACTCCAATTATATGGTGAAACAAAAACCACAAAACACCATACAAATGAAAAAAAAAAAGTAAAATAAACCAGTCTTTCAAATATCACCATGAAATGGCAGTGTTTTTCCATGACCCTTCTTACCTTCAAAGGCATCAAATTTGATTGAAATCCCAATTAGAATATTAAAAAGTATGTTTTTATCGTTAATTGTTGTGAGCTTTGGACTTCTAGTAGTTTAACATCTTTAATTTAGTTCAAAAAAATAACTACTGTGGCAACAATAATACGCAGACAGTGAATATCAATCATCGTCAACTCCCCCAAGCCGAGCAAGTTAAATATCTTGGTATGCACTTAGATCGACTCCTAACCTGGAAGAAGCACATACACTATAAACGAAAACAACTTCGACTGAAATTATATCAAATGTGTTGGCTCATCGGGCGGAAATCCAAGTTATCATTAGATAACAAGGTATTACTGTATGAGTCTATACTCAAGCCTATTTGGTCATATGGAATCCAACTATGGGGTACCGCTAGAAAATCAACATATCCATCATTCAACGGTTCCAAAATAAGGTGTTGCGTGCCATTGTTGATGCTGCGTACTATATTTCAAATAAAGTGATACAACACGATATTTCTCTAGAACCTATAACGAGTGTAATTCAATGTGTTTGTGTCAAGTACTTCGAAAGAGTGTCAGTGCATCCCAATGTACTCGCTAATCAGCTAAATATGCGACGTGATAGTGAAGTGCGTAGACTAAAACGTTTAACACCACCTGATCTGATTACTGGACATATGTAGACTTTAGAATAAGCTTTAGAATAAGACTAATTAATTAAGATAATATTTTATACAGAAGATCGCGTAATGAAGTGATTTTCTGCATGCCATGTAAATATAATATGGACATAAAAAATACTTATGGCCTATAGGGCAGATTGTGGAACTACAGTAGTTTTTGAAGTTTAAATAAAGTTCTTCGCATGTAATAAATGTATTAACTTGGTTTCCGATGGTATTAAAACTTTACAATGTTGAGAAACCCAATCGAATTATATATTTGAAATATGAGAAACATTGTTTTGGTAATGTATTAATGGTGTATATCTTATTTAAATACCATAGCATGCCCTGCTTTTGTAGTTAACGTTTGAAGGTTGTCATTAAACGACTTTCAATTGTTCCACGTCAATCCAATTAGACATCTATAAAATTAACGATATAAATACGCTTCACATGCCAAGACGTTACAATATTGAGAAACTTGATCCAATTATACGTTTGAAAAACCAGAAACATTGTTTTGGTGATGTATCAATGGTGTATATTTTATTTAAATACCATAGCATGCCCTGCTTTTGTAGTTATCGTTTGAAGGTTGTCATTTGTTTAATGACTTTCAATTGTTCCACGTCAATCCAATTAGAATTCTATAAAACTAACGATTCAGCGACCGTCGCTGGTCAACAGATAATTTTCCTTGTGATGTAAATGTGCTTGTTTGTCATCGTTTAATAATCTAGCAGGACGGAACGCGGAAATTGGTCACGGCGTACACGTGACCGTTGACGGGCCGGAAACAACTGACTAACGTTCGACTGGGCCTTTCTATTGTTTCAGTTAATTTGCTACAAATTAGCAGTAGTGGTTATTTCTGGAGAATGCCAATTGCAACTGGGTAAACTTCGGTAGTTTCCGCCCGATTTTGCAACGTTGCCATCTACAAGCAATCGAGAGATCCAACGTACTACATGGATTTCACCCTGGCAGTAGTAGGAACTCTGTTTTGTAAGGTTGAGAATTTTGTTGTTCATAGTTTATTTGTTCTTGTACTGTTGTATTTTGATTATAAATGATGAGCAGTAATGGATAAATCATTGATTTGTGAATATTGTCAAAAATCTATTATAACACTTTTAATATGGAGAGATATATGAGTTGATAGTTGACACTATGAAAGTAAAATGGAGATAAACCTGACTCGATATCCTCCATGTGTATCTCTCTTAAAATCACAACAAATAGTCAATCCATAGCATTAAAATTGAACAAGAAAATTGAAAATTTGGCTCGCTCGAAGATTTTTAAGGTTAGGGGTTTCTATTTTGGTAAAAATATTACTACTTCTAAATTTGAGTATAATCATTAAATATTATAATATTAAAATCAGAAAAAATATGATTGAAGCCAAACTAGCTGTTAAAATTACGCTGAATGCTATGTTGACTGAAAAACGAGCTAATTTAAATAGTGGCAATTTGAAAATACTTTAGATTTGTTGACTCATAAAGATTTATATAATACTAGCGACCCGCCCCGGCTTCGCACGGGTGCAATGCTGATACTAAATTAAATACACTACAGAAAAAATATGAACGTTGTATATAAAAACATAGCGGCCCGCTCCGACTTTGCACGGGCATAAAATATATATGCCTATGTCACTCAATGAAAACATGATTAAAATCGATCCAGTATTTTTGGTTCATTCATTACTGCCCTTGGCCTACACGCATTAAATTTGGAGTAAAACAATTCCTCTTCCCCTATACTTACTATGAAGATTTCCTGCTATCTTTGGAATATCTAAATTCATACAATTTTTATTACATTACACATTTTTAAACGCAAATTTTAAATTTGTAATATCTCCGAAAATATTTGTTTAATTTACATGCTGTAAGGAACCATATTGATCTATATTAATTGCACACTGTATTTAAGGTACTTAATTCGATAAGGATTAATGCAGTATTGCTTAAAATAGCTTCGTAAATAAGCCATTTTCTCACGTAAAAAGTAAACAATAAAAATGGTTAATGTGGGTTATCCCTAAAAGATAAACATATACCATCGCGGACTTTTTTGTAGACCTTTTTATGGTGTACAATACTGTAGTACATTAATTTGATCTAACTCGTAGGGTTAGGCAGCGTTTTTGCTAATTGCTAAATAAGCCTAAAAAAATAGGTTAATTTACGACATCACGTTAGAAACCTCTAAAATTAGCAATGTTGCCTTAGTATATTATGCATGTATTATACATATAAACCTTCCTCTTGAATCACTCTATCTATTGAAAAAAACCGCATCAAAATCCGTTGCGTAGTTTTAAAGATTTAAGCGCACATAGGGATATAGGGACAGAAAAGGCGACTTTGTTTTATACTATGTAGTGATTCAGCGAGCAACCCAATTGAATTCCACAGGTACAAAACGTAAAACTGACGCCATAAGTATTGAAGCATGGGCGAATGAGATAAAAAATACAGGAAGTGTGTTATATAAGCCACGATCTTAGTTTCTGGGTACCTACTATACTTCAAATAAAGAAGATATTATGTTAATCATAATAAATGAAGGACAATATGAAATATTAAAAAGAGTATAGTCATATTCTACATTCTTTACTTTTATTGGATGAATTGAGAGAGGGATTTCCATGTTGTTTTTGCATATTGAAGAGATCCGATAAGATATATTGGTGTATAATTTTAAAAATAAAAGCATGCTTGTGTTTTATATATTGATAAATAAATTGTATTTGTTCCCTTACGTGTTGTTTTATATTCTTTTTTTTTCCTTTTAAAATAAGTATGTTTATAAAAGGTTAAATAACTTAGCTTAAAATAATAGACAGTAAACTTTAAACCTGAGTTTCAAGTGGGATTTTAGCTTAATTTGTGAATTCCAGAATGTATATTCAAAATATATATTCAGAATATATACTCTTCAAGTATACGAATAATTTACAAAGAACTATAATTTTGGTTTGTTACTGTAGTGTTTATATATTGATAAATAATTACATATTGTTGAGTTCGACATAATTTATTCTATATTATATTCTTCAAATATACGTATAATTTTCAACAACTGGCAACGTTGCAAATACAAATCCTTGTGCGCATGCGGGAATTCTCCTGGAATAAGAGAACTAGACTCTTGTCAAATTACACACACATGTCGAATTCGGTAAAGTTTGTATTAATTGATGAACAACTTTGAACAGAAATAGAGCGGCGGTTGCTTAATGGTTTTTCAGTCCCACTGGCCGCTTCGCCATGTTGGCGATGGCGTCGAACGTCGTCCCTATCCATCCGAACATGTTCATGATGCTGAAGCTGCAGCTCTTCTTGTACTTCTTACATTTACCCTTTTTGGTAGCCTGTTGTTCGGCTACTTGATACTCTCGAGTCAGGTTGGTGTTTAGCGATGAAGACGGTCTAAAATTAAAAAGAAAAATGTCACGTCCTTCATTGTGGATGCTTTAAACTTCGGCAGTTTCCGCCAATTTTGCTACGTTGTCATTTACAAGCGATTGAGAGGTAGCCACTTTTTTTGACCCTGGCTCTGGTAAGAGTTTTACTATCTCTTACTTGTTTATATCTGGTATTATCTTATTGTATCTATTATCATATTATATTTATGTTATATTGTTTTGTAGGTTTAAGAATATTGTTGTTTATAGTTTATTTATTCTTGTACAGTTCATATTTTGAGTATAAATAGTAAGCAATAATGGATAAATCATATATTTGTAAATATTGTCAAAAAAGCTTTTACATTAATTTTATTCCAAATTCATTATATTTTAGGCTTCATTAACCTTCATAACCTAAATAAATGTCCCGATAAATACGACCCGTTGATTATATAGCCATTCCGCAACGTTAAAATTGAACAAGAAACATTGAAGTTGGACTTGCCTTGAAGATTTGGAGGTGTGGAAAGATACTATTGAAAGAACAACTAAATGCTCACTTATTAACAAAGTTCCTATTGAAGGATAAGACTATCAAAGGGTGGGAGGCCTATAAAACTCTATAGAAGTATTCGTATAAATTCTTATTGTCCTGCTGGTTAAAACTGACACAAGAGGGAAGGCAATGTGAAATACAATACATAAAACACATATAGGGAATTAAAATGACTTGTGTAAGTTAATTAATTATTAGTTAATTAATTATCAGGTTGAAATATGATTGCAGCCAAACTTTCAGCTAAAGTTCCAGTGGGATTAGACTAATTGACTCGTGTAGCTAAAACTAATCGTTTGAATTTCATAGGTACAAAAGGCATAAAATTTACACTACAAGTGTTGAAGCATGGGTAAATAAGATCAGAAAGAAAAAGGAGATGAGAATTTTGATAGAGATTGTTATGTTATTCTTTGATTTATTATTGTAACATTTATATTTGGTAAGTAAATTATATTTGTTATTAATTAAATACGTTTATAAAAGGATTTTGGTATTTTTTATATTATAGGAAACTTTATATTAAAGATAAATTTTATATTAATTTGTCGATTCAACAATAATTGATTCTATTTATATAATATTCTTCAAATATACGTATAATTTACAAGAACTGGCAACATCGGAAATTCAAATTCTTATGTGCACGCCAGGATCTTCAAGAATTAGATTCTCGTAAAAATAAATAGTTTGGTTTATTTTTGAAAGATGGCTCTGGCTATTCATCAGTTTATTATGTTCATATATTTTCACAAAATTTCCAGACGTGTATAAAATGTTATAGTTAAAACAAACTCTTGTCTTATCTGGATTTGCTCTTTTTTAAAATCACTGTTATTATTTTGAGTTATTTATTTGCATATATTCAGTATAACTGACCACAAAATATAGAAATATAGAATGGGGAGGCAAATAGCGCATGTTGTCACTCTATATATGATTTGTTTAAATAAAAAAACAGAAGAATAGCGTTGTTTTTTAAGATCCTCTGTCCCAAATGGTTCTGCTCTAGCACAGGAATCAGTTTAGAAAGTAAACAATTACAACAGTGAACAGTAACTAACAAGGGAAGATTATTTTTTAATCTCAATTTTGTAACTGGGGATTACTGGGTGGAGCTGCGGCAGCTATATGTATTAGAAAGGAGACATAACAGCCTCAAAAATATAGCAATGATTGTGGATTGAGCTTTTATCGATTCAATATCATAAAAACTAAAGCCAATAAAAATGATTTTCTCATATTTGGTCTTCTTGAGCCAAAATTATTAAGAACTGACTGAAACAAGTGAATGAAATATTTTTTTTTTTGGATTTATTGTCTTTTTTTGTCACAGAACCTTTCAAAATCTTAAATTTTCGTTGATGTAACATTACTTAATAAATAATCTCTATTCTCTGTATACAATAATGATTACCGTAGTGGATTAGAAGTCAAAGTTTCAATGCCCACTAATAATATACACAATCCAGTTGGCTGTGGCCCAAAAAAAACGCCGAGGTCGAGTAATTTAGGACTATAGTTATATATAGAATAGCTGTTAAATAATTTTGAGAAAGAAATCCATTCGATGGACAATTCCTCATCAAAAATGAAAACCATCTTCTTGGATTTCTAACGGGGCGTACTTACGTCAGTATGACATGAACGAGATCGCCGAGGACACCTGTATTTTGACTGGAAAACTCGGCGCCTTCGCAGATGGCCCTCAGTAGACAAGCGCGTCCGGGATGGCCATGACTGAAACAAAAAGTAGATTTGTTTTGTTTCGTTACCTACTCGTTATTGCATACGAATGCCATATTATAGGCAAATATCATTTGTTTTCGTGTTTACTAGATATAATGTTCTAGATATATTATAAAATATCATATAAAATTATATTATCTAAATACAGGGGGTGTAATTAAACTACTATTTTTGAAAATTTAACTACTACTTAATTTTAATATGAAAATGTTTATTTATATGGTGGGTTTTGTTTTTTTTTCGTGATTTTAAAAGAGAATTTCTGAACACACGTAGTTAATGAAAATTATTCCATGCGCATCCCGAAATACAGACGCTATAACCTTGTCAGCCGACTGTTTCGTTTTCCCACGCTTTGGAGCGGGTTCATCATGTGCAGTCCGCTCGGATGACTGTCGATTGGACTTCGGAGTGAAATGATGGAGCCATGTTTTATCTTTTGTCACATATCGACGCAAAAACTCGGGTTCCTTACGCTTGATCATCTTCAAAGACTGCTCTGAATCAACTCGTCGTCGTTTTTGGTTAAAAGTGAGCTCGCGCGGCACCCACTTTGCACAGAGATCTTTCATACCCAAATATTTGTGAATGATATGATGTAAACGTTCAGTTGATATCTTTAGAGTGTCTGCTATTTCATTCAGTTTCCATTTACAGGCATTCAAAATCATTTAAGGATTTCTTTAATGTTTTCGTCGGTAACAACCTCTTTTGGGCATCCACTACTTTCACCATCTTCGGTGCTCAACTGTATTTTTCAACTGTATTTTTTCCCTTCAAAAAGCAATATTTTATCAACACGCGAAATTTCTTCTTATCCATTTGTTTCACAATAACAAAAGTTGCTTCACTCAAAATGCTGTAATTTACAAACTAATGATCCGACAGTTGTCAAATTCGTACATGCATCTTTTGAGGGTTAGTGCTAACTATGGATAAAAACTTATGCATTTAATTCTAGTAGCGCCATCTATATGTCAGCCTTTTCAAGTGACCTGTTAAATAAGGTTTTAGTTAATTTTTATTTAATTATTACAACGATTATTATGGACATATTTTTAAAAAAAATTGTGTGTTAAAAATCTAATTGTGATTATTTTTTAATTTTTAGTGAGTTTTAGACCATATTACTATATAAAAAACCTCTTCCCCTCACCCCATAATAATAGGATTCCCCGAGCTTTATGTGTAACGTTTCTGTTCACGAACGTTTAACACTTCGAGCAAATAGCCGTGTGACTGTACACGAATCCATCACCAATTAGACATGTTTTAAAAGCTGATTGATTGGTTCAATAAAAAAGCGTAGGGTAATATTCCGATCGCTTGCTAAGTGACGGAGTTTACACATTCGATTATCGCCGATATGTATTGTCGACGCCGGAACTGATCTCGGCCGAAGAAGACCGTCTAGATCGCCACTAACCTCTCGAATTTCCGTTCCACTATCTCGTAGAGCAATTGGCGCGCCGTGCTGCCCACTATCGGCGGCCAATACAGCGTGGTGTCGTTCTCCGGCAAGCTGAACGAGGCCTCGAAGTTCACAGCCATGAACACGTCACCGGGAGTGTTCACTCTCAGTGGTATGGCGAAAGCCGACAGGATCTGTAAAAGGGGAATGCATATAACATGATGGTGTAACAAGGAAGAGCGTTGGTAAAAGATAATGCTGATTGCAGAGTCAAACCGAACCAAAATACATGCTTTGCTCCAAATAATATACAAATTACAAAATGCCATCTCGCATGTATACGGAATACTCGCGAAATACTATTTTTTTTAGAAGTTAAGTATCACTACATAGTATAAAACAAAGTCGCCTTTTCTGTCCCTATATCCCTATGTGCGCTTAAATCTTTAAAACTACGCAACGGATTTTGATGCGGTTTTTTTCAATAGATAGAGTGATTCAAGAGGAAGGTTTATATGTATAATACATGCATAATATACTAAGGCAACATTGCTAATTTTAGAGGTTTCTAACGTGATGTCGTAAATTAACCTATTTTTTTAGGCTTATTTAGCAATTAGCAAAAACGCTGCCTAACCCTACGAGTTAGATCAAATTAATGTACTACAGTATTGTACACCATAAAAAGGTCTACAAAAAAGTCCGCGATGGTATATGTTTATCTTTTAGGGATAACCCACATTAACCATTTTTATTGTTTACTTTTTACGTGAGAAAATGGCTTATTTACGAAGCTATTTTAAGCAATACGGCATTAATCCTTATCGAATTAAGTACCTTAAATACAGCGTGCAATTAATATAGATCAATATGGTTCCTTACAGCATGTAAATTAAACAAATATTTTCGGAGATATTACAAATTTAAAATTTGCGTTTAAAAATGTGTAATGTAATAAAAATTGTATGAATTTAGATATTCCAAAGATAGCAGGAAATCTTCATAGTAAGTATAGGGGAAGAGGAATTGTTTTACTCCAAATTTAATGCGTGCAGGCCAAGGGCAGTAATGAATGAACCAAAAATACTGGATCGATTTTAATCATGTTTTCATTGAGTGACATAGGCATATATATTTTATGCCCGTGCAAAGTCGGAGCGGGCCGCTATGTTTTTATATACAACGTTCATATTTTTTCTGTAGTGTATTTAATTTAGTATCAGCATTGCACCCGTGCGAAGCCGGGGCGGGTCGCTAGTTTGAAATATAACTTTCAAAATATAGTAATTTAAATATTTTGATTTAAAATATAAATTACAGAATAGAATTAGGTGATTATGTTATGTAAATAGAATAGAACTAACCCAGTCCAGCCTATTAATCAGTAAAAGAAGAATTTCCTTTCATGAAAGCAAGGTTTTTAAATATTATACCAAACAAACAGCCTCTTGTTATCGAAAAATAAAACCTGCTAAAGAAAACATTCCTTCTACAGCTCTTGAGGTCATCGTGCAGTTCTTCGTTGGTTACGTAGCGATAAGCATTGGTAATTAATCGAATTAACTTTGTTTTGTCAGCGTTGGATCACTATATTTGCACCCCATAAGTCCAAATAAGCTTTATTGTTGATTGATGAATCAATCTCTTTGATTTTGAGTCAAGTTGGCCGACCAACAGTTGCTTTATATCATCAAGGTGGATGCCGAGGTATATCGCTAGATCTGTTTGAGGAATCGGGCATCCCCCAAGGGTTATAATTTGGTTTCTGTCTTTTCTGTGCAGTGCAAAATTGGCATGGACAGATTTGGGGGTGTATTTTCCGGTCTCTAGTCCATTTGTGGATCTTATTATACGCCCATTTGTACTTTTTCTATTGCACTAGCCATTAATATTCATTATACCGTTACAGTACATTCTTATCAGTCGGATCAAAATTCACTACTGTTATGCTGTATAATATATTTTTAAAAAATGTTGTCAGGAAATAATTTTGATTTTGATATAGGTGCCAGCAGCGCCAACTAGAACCCGATAACGAATAGCTGGCAACCCCGGGAAGTTTATCTGGGATGTTATTGAAGGATATTTCCAATCATTCAGTAACCGACCTTCGTTTGGTTTAGACGTGCCACCATCGACTGCCCAAGCCTCGTCTCCAGGTAACACCGCTGCCATCCGTTTTATCTATTTTGTATTTTCCACATTTTTATATTACTTCAGTAAATAACGATCACATACTGCAAACACCACTGTTTCATTTCGTTTTACCTCCATTCACCGAGCCATAAATGATATTTCAATATTTTCCAGCGTTAATAGAAGCCTTTAAAATCAATCGCAATTCTCTAGTAATTCTTATTTAATGGAACTGTACTATGAAATAAGTTTGAAAGGTAATACTCCATAGAACATCTAGATATAAAGCTAATGTCATTTATTTGTTTGGTCAAAAATTATTGAACGTTAAATATGGAGATTCGGTAAGTTACTTACGAAAAGGGAAACATGAGGTGTATGCTCATTAAGAACTGGTTAATGTTTATCGTTATTATAATTACGAATTTAGATATTAAATTACTCATTATTATTACGAAAGAAAATATATCAATCTCCCCTCGAATTTTTTGTTTTATTGTCGATGAATATATCATTCTCCATGAACTTATTAAATATTTGAAGTGAATTCAATCTAGTTCTGATTTTTTATTAAGTTTCGTAACAATAGGTGACATATTTATGGCCTATTGTTTGTTCAGTATCCAATTTACTTTTTAAATTTCGTTTACATGCTATTTGTGAGTCCAGTAGCGATACAAGGTGTTCAAATAAATTCACGATATGGACAAAGTATTATATGTGTTGTTTTGAACTTTCAAATAATTTAGTCGAATATTCGTCGAATAACAACCAAGCTGATAAAAACCATATAGCCAGAGACAATGAGCTGCAATAATTCAAATTATAAAAACCGTAGGGATTTTTATCATGCATCGTAGAAATTCGAACCAACACTAACTGAAACTAGCAATAGATAATGAAGCATTTGATGTTGGCCACTACTTCTGCTCGTTGTAGTGGCCAACATTTATCCATAATCAAGTCTTATCAACACAATGGTTAATGCGAAACTGAACTAAACGTCACATAACCAAGATGGCGCGCAATCAAAATGGTGTCGTGTAACAATCTAACATAACCGTTAAATTATGCGATTTTGGCATTTCTCTATGTAAAATAACGGCCTACGTAAGTTTTCCATTTGGTACTATTGAGTTATTAAATAATATGGATGCTGATCAGGGAACGTTCAAAAATGTACTTTCGGCACGAGATCTAAACAAAATCGAAGAGAACGAATCTCAAAACTTATTGGATGAAAATCGAACTGAAACTCTCAAAGAAATTTCAGAGAGCTTAGCATTTGATGAATTAGCTATTATATATCTATCAACGTTAATTGCACAAGTTGAACGACGTATTGTAACACCAGGAATAACAAGTAATAGACGCAAACTCATCTTCTTGAATGATAAAGCTCGGTGATACGTTGCAAGAGTTGCGAATAGTACTCTGTCGCAGATTCAATGGGAGGTTCTGCCTTAACCAGCGTACTTACCATACGTAGTGTCTCTTGAATATCATTTCTTCAGATCGATACAGTATGACTTGGGTGGCAAACGGTTTTGAAATGCTGAAGAAGTAAGCGAAGTAAGCAGAACGAAGTCGTTCTTTCGAAACAATATCGCCATGTTGTAAAGAAGATGAAAAAAAGTTATAGAAAATGATGGAAAATATGTTGCGATACAACTTTTTTTCCATCAAGGCATTTAAAAGTGAAGAATTATCGGAATACTTGATATATTCTTATTATTTCTTTAACAAAACATTATTCTATAAATTGCCAATATGAGACTCATTTTTGTATATCGATTTCTTTCACACGAAATTCCGAAAACACCTTAATTTATGGAACTGTATACATTTACCGTGAGTCATCCGATACCCAAATAAACCAATATTGATTCTCTTAAAGGTAATTAAATTAAATTATCGGAAAATCGATCTTACCCCCATAAACGGGCCTCCATAGGGATAATGAAACCACTTGTTCTTGTATTCGGTGGTGAGTCCATCGTTCGCGCCAAACCATCCACTGAAAACAAGCAAGAAGCTCCACAAACACCCGTTTCTACGCATCATCTTCTACGGTACGTTGTTATATCGCACTGATTTTATCCTGTTGATGGAGGAACTCGAACTGACTGTTGTGGGTTGATTGTTGGCCGTCTACATTAGCAGAAACCGTTTAACGTGTTCGGCGAAGATAACTTTTACTACTTGACACCTTCGAAGTCGTGCATAGGACGGAAGAATATCGATAGTACGGTAGACCGGATGAAAGTTTTTCCATCTTTGTGTTGTTTACACAAATAAGATGATATTTGGATTAGTGGAACGAATTTATTAAGGGCGATTTCTCAGTTTTTGCTTCATTACAACTACTTATACAATGTAAGGTTTGTAAAATTACTTGGCTCAAAACTATAAAAAGTTATAATTCTCTTTGATATCACGCTTTATGACATATTGTGTTATTATTAGAAAAAAGATGGCATTATCGCATTCGTTCTTTGACGTTTTTAAAAATACTATTAAGATGTGCTTGCGTGTATTTTGATCAGCGATATCTAATGAGAAAAATGCGAAGTATCACGTTAAGCAACCGTTAAAAACGTTGAGGTATGTCGAACTTTATATCTTGAGATAGTGGCCTACAAAAGAAGGGACCGTAAAAAGACCCCAGCGTGCATGTTGATTGGCCAGAATTACATATGCGCATCTATTCTAAACTAGCTTGACACAACCATGCATTGCTGTTTACAAGAATTGTACTAGGAAGTAATTTTTAGGTTAATAACCATAGAAAAAATAGAAATTTCACGGTATAGGCGACCTTGGGGAAATGTTTTGTTTAGTTCAATCAACTGTAGCGCTGCGATCGCAAATTGTGATTGGTTAGTTTAAATTCTTGGTGCCGCCACTAACGTGAAATGTGATTGGTCGATCAAATTGTGTGAAATCAGCTATGGGCGTCCATTTTTATGTTTGTTGTTTGTAGGTTATGGTTTATGTTTAGATCACGAAATTTTCGTTTTATGTTGTGCATATTTTCTGTTTTACATTAATTATTATGGAGTAATAATATAAAAATTGATGACAATGCGTCAGTGTAGTAAAAGATGTAGTGTACCAGGGTAAAATTCTACTACGGAAATTAGACATCGTTTCCAAGAATGATCTCGCTCCTTTCCAAAAATGAGTTGATCAAGTAAATAGTAGTAAGTTACCTGGATAAACCCCAATGCAAATATATCAACGTCATGGTGTTTGTTATGGACATTTTAGTGAAAAATTTAGAATTATCCTTCCTTCACGAACAGGTATTAGGGTAAATGCATATCCATTATTGGTTTTATCAGGTACATATAAAATTATCTATCTACTACATGTCTGTTTATATATTGTTTGTTTACAGAAATTCAAAACCTTATGAAGATGTTAGTAGTAATAAAATTCAATTAATCTACCAAGTTGTTCGTATGCTGTCAGTGTGATGTCTCTACATAAAGAAGTCTTACAAGAAGGTAACAATTAATATAACTAGATAATTAGTAGTAATAAATACTACTTTTAATTGTAAAATATCGCTAAAATATTTTTAATACTTTAACTTCTTAGAACAACTTTTCAGTGTTCAATCATTTTATAGTAGAGGAATTATATATTTAAATTTGATTGCCTTGTTAAGAAAATATTTGTTATGGTGCCATCAATAAATTGAATTGCTACTTTTAGGGGATTTATTAACTTAAAGAAATCTATTTTGTCTAAATTTACAAATAACTACATTTGTTTAACAAATCTTAACCAAGATTGCTTAAAGAATTTTGTTGGATCTATTAGAGGTCATAGGGCTCATCACTTCAATTTTTTCACATCATTCTCCCGGAGAAAATTGGGAAGAAGATGAACATGTTAGATAACTTACATCCTTTTTTAACGGGAGATCTAGTACCACTTGAGGTTGTTAAATCACCAGTTGAGTATATTTTCAGTTCCAGAGAATTTTGCTCTGAGGAAAACGAGTCTAATATTGTATTTTAGTCTTATTTCAGGCTATTTAACAAAACTTCTGAAAAAGAGACAACATGCAATATTTGTCTATATTCTATATTAAGTAGTTCCACAGATTAAATACTCTAAAATCTAAATATTTTTGAAAAGCACATAAATTTTTAGTGTTTCAACTGTCCAATCGATAATGATTTTCAAGACCAAATTTTAGGTTATTATGAGGTGTGATTGTATTTTTAGTTTAATGAAGTTAATGCGATATCAACAGGGAAGGATTTAAAGTTTACCTTCAATATATCAAGATAAGCTAGAACTCTAATAGATCCTATAAAATTGATGGCACTAAACATATATGGGAAGGCGTTATAGAAGAATTATAGATATTTTAATATTGCCTAGAATAGAGTTCATAATTGTTTTTTTTTTGCTTTTTCTTTATATATATTTATATTATTTACACTTATGTATATTTGTATAGGATTTTATTTTAATAAATTAATTTTAAAATTTAAATTTGATTTTTATTTAAATACTATTGGCCAATAAATGTGACGTCACAAAATAATCAGGGGAAATGGCAGACCAATCAAAGCAAAGTATTTTCATTACAGGTTTCTACATAACTATTTTAAACTAACCAATCAAATTCGCGTTGTCAGCGCCGCCAATGATTGGACTAAGCGAAACTTTGCCCCACTACTTACCATTGCAGTTGCACACCCCTGGTTAATAACTTCGATATTATTATTAACTAAAATTAATTGTTATTTTGTCTGGGGATATATTGCAAAAACATGAATCAATAAGGACTTTGTGGAAGGGAAAACCACATAATAGTGCAACAAAATAGGCTGAATTAACTGTTCTATCGGTCGAAAATAGTCATCAGATCTTTTAAAGCAACAAAATCAAAACCTAACCACAGAATCTGCAGATGCAGCAATACCCTATTCTCCAAGCCATATTGATTGCTTATTCGTGAGATGAATCAGTAATATTGTCCAGCAAGAGTTCATCGAACACCTATATAGATGCTGTATAGATTTACTAAATTTTCCTAAGGCATTATTTTTGGAAATTATCTATGCAAAAACTAGGAAATGTAAAAAAATCATAACGCATCACTGTATATTACATGATCCATAACAAAAACAAACATTCCAATATAATAATATAATTATAATACCTCTTTTATTTTACAATTATTTTATTGGAAAGACAAAATAGCATGAAACTAATCAACAGAAAAACCTATGTCGTCAGATTCTACACAATACAATATATTCATAGCGGTTTAAAGTTGATACGCCACAATTATTATAGCTTTTAGTCCCTTTTAATTAATATGATATAAAATAATAATTGTTTTTAAATTAATATTATGGGAAATAATCTTGTTAAATAAATATATGTCACATCTAGGTGATTTTAGTGTAGCTAATAACTAATACTGCAATTTATTTCTACGTAAGGATTCAAGCATTCTATAATGCTCTTATATTACACGAAAATCACGTTTAGATGGCACCATCGAGAACATTTTTGTAGTTCAGCCGTTTTAGTATAGGCCACCACACATTCATTAGAGAGACTATTTTTATGTTCAATTTATACTATTATCTATTTTATCTTCACCTACATTCAACCACAAGTATCTATACGTATATATTATTCTTCTAGGAAATATATTATTATGCTTTACTTCAATAGAAAACGTTGTTATTAATAAGTTACCATTGACTTGATTGGCGTAGTGGTTAAGGCGACAGGAGGGTCCTTCTACTGTTGCGCTAGTCGCGTGATTGTTTATGTGATAAGAGTGCAAAATCACTAATAACCAGTCTGAGTAAGACCGGATGATTTCTCGGACGATAGCTATAAATTAGTTACTCGCCAATCTGTAGTTGGTAAAGAGGATACTCTAAAATATAACAAAAAAAATTGGTTTACAACGCGATAATATTATACATTTCTGGGATGACTAAAGAAGTACAAGCTTTTATATAACCTATTAGAAACAAATACCGAAATAAATAATAATTGTTTTATTTCACTACATAGTATAAAACAAAGTCGCCTTTTCTGTCCCTATATCCCTATGTGCGCTTAAATCTTTAAAACTACGCAAGGGACTTTGATGCGGTTTTTTTCAATAGATAGAGTGATTCAAGAGGAAGGTTTATATGTATAATACATGCATAACATACTAAGGCAACATTGCTAATTTTAGAGGTTTCTAACGTGATGTCGTAAATTAACCTATTTTTTTAGGCTTATTTAGCAATTAGTAAAACGGTGCCTAACCCTACCAGTTAGATCAAATTAATGTACTACAGTATTGTACACCATAAAAAGGTCTACAAAAAAGTCCGCGATGGTATATGTTTATCTTTTAGGGATAACCCACATTAACCATTTTTATTGTTTACTTTTTACGTGAGAAAATGGCTTATTTACGAAACTATTTTAAGCAATACGGCATTAATCCTTATCGAATTAAGTACCTTAAATACAGTGTGCAATTAATATAGATCAATATGGTTCCTTACAGCATGTAAATTAAACAAATATTTTCGGAGATATTACAAATTTAAAATTTGCGTTTAAAAATGTGTAATGTAATAAAAATTGTATGAATTTAGATATTCCAAAGATAGCAGGAAATCTTCATAGTAAGTATAGGGGAAGAGGAATTGTTTTACTCCAAATTTAATGCGTGCAGGCCAAGGGCAGTAATGAATGAACCAAAAATACTGGATCGATTTTAATCATGTTTTCATTGAGTGACATAGGCATATATATTTTATGCCCGTGCAAAGTCGGAGCGAGCCGCTATGTTTTTATATACAACGTTCATATTTTTTCTGTAGTGTATTTAATTTAGTATCAGCATTGCACCTGTGCGAAGCCGGGGCGGGTCGCTAGTTAATATATATTTTAAATTCTCCCTTATTATAACCCTCTACCAACGAGGGTTTTTGTCTGGACTGGACCTACAATTTAAAGTGGTGGGCTCCGAACCGTAGTCCTCGGCGTTAAGTCTACCGACTGACCAGTGACGACAGCCTGCTTACTGGTGTGACTGGGATGGTTATTCTTTGTCCGATTTTCCACTGTTGGCTATAAAGACATTTACAATTACAATCACAAACGTAAAGTACATCTGCCTCAGTAGGACGTGAATCCGCGGCTATCGCAACAGTGCCCTACCAAGCCGGATAATTGTTTATTGGTAAATCGTGTTTAATTGACTGTAGCAAATGACATTTGGATGGTGAACTTCGAGAGTTATCATGCAGCAGTATGACGTCTTTACATTCTAGTCATCTTTTCGCTGGTAAGAGATTTTTTTTTCTCGATCTTAAACTTTTTGAAAATTTGGAAATAGTGGTATAGATGACTGCTGATGCCTTCAACAGAGCTTGCAATTTAATATTTTCTAATTTCCAAAGGCGTATTTAAAATCTTTTTTGTTCTTGGAATTTATGCAGAATACTATTAGCTTTTTGCATGTATTCTCATCACTTTTTCAATCTAAAATTGCATTTAATCAGAAAGATTGGTACAATGTATTAATATAAATATTTTTTTCATTTTGCAACATGACGATATTGTGTTGAAAGAACAATGTCAGTTTGGCATCATCGACCCATTCTGGCACAGCTTCAGCATTTCGAAACCATATACTATGGATGGTAATCACAAGGAGCAATGCCTGGTGAGTACGCTAGATGCGTCAGAATTCTGCTTCAACAAGAATATGTCATTTTCGTCGCTATTACTGGCCTTTTTGGACCATGTTAATTACTGTTGGTACAGTCCAGGAGGTGCGACGTTGTCACGTTTATATATTTTTATGATAATTTAATTAAATTTCAAATTGATTAAAATGATACGCAACAATTTCTATTTATAGTGAAAAAATGATCAGAATACATGCAATCACCTGATAATACAATGTTTAACATTGACAAGTACAGAATAATTGAGGTTTGGGAATTTTATTCCGACAATGGTTAAGAGTCAGTAGGTTACCAAAAGGTTATCTCTTTTTATTTGTGGTTTTTCTTGGTATCGTTATTGTTGACTTTCGTATAAGTGTAGAATAAACAGAAATACTTCAAGTACTATTGCAGTATGTTCATCTTTGTTAATTTCATAGGGCTTGTGTAATATTTTGTTTTCAATGATCGCTAACATCGATGAACTCATTATATGAGTACTAAATAATTTAGGCCAGATTGTCCATTAATTTCAAATAAATTGATTTTCTGTTCTTAACAAATCATCCAAACTGTGCGTTGTTTCGTGGAAACCTTATCATTCTAGTTTTTAAAAATTTCCTTGATGATTCTTAATACGTTTCATAATGTGTTTATGGTAATCATCACATCTTTATAAAATCCCATCGTAGAAATGACGTTATCGCTTTAAAGAAATCCCCTACTCGACTGGTCGGAAGTAAACAACTTCGAATCAGTCCACTCTGATCTTCGCCATGAGAACGTTGCTTATCACTCTATTGTGCGCCACATTCGCTTTTGGCATCAATGGTAAGTCTCCCATTTGGCTGCAACAGAATAATCTGTTAACTTCAGTTAGACTAAGCGAGTTTGTCTTAATTTGAATGGTGTTTTAATGAAAGTATAGTGAAGATGTTCCAAGTTCTAATATATATACGTATAACTAGTTATGTTGTAGTCAAAAGTGATAATTATTAAGGTTAACTGGTGGCTATACAGGTTATTATAATTTTAATAGTTGATGCTCAAACATTTAAACAATGTTTTGAAAAAAATAATTGCATTTATGGCGCCCTCTATCCATTTAACGTGTAAATTACTTTGCATATTATAGAGTTCTGTAAGCACACATCTGTAGTACCTGTCTTGTGCCATAGATGTCACCGTATTGCAACAAGGAGGAATAATGATCATTTTTGAATGTTTTTTTGGAATTACTGAATTATTAAGTATTAAACCTGTTCCTCTTAATCGTTTGCAGATTATTACTGGAGGGACTATACCGGAGTAATTCCTTGGGACGCTTACTCCCCTGGAAAAGCTGGCAATGGCGAGCCGATTTATATCGGACAGGGGTTCTTGAAGAAACACCCCGGCGTATATCCGATAGTTATTCAACAAGGCAAGCCCCTTCGTGTTCCTATTCTAGGTTCACACACCCCCGACACTTTCGTTCAGGTATATTGAGTCAGTCCATGCCTGGTAACGCGACAAAAAACATTAAATAATTATTATTTTTTCAGATATTGTGCTCTCCATATCCCCAGAGCTTCAAATGGATGCAGATGAACGCAACCCATCTGCATCTAATTTCTGCTGATATCCACTTGGTTCGAGGAGGTGTGGAGGATGGAAACTGGTTGAATATCGGTCGGATTACCTATCAGGGAGAGATGAAGATTGGCAAGGTTCTTGGCGGGCACGTCGGCAATGCTGAGTTTTGGTTCCTGCATGGCACAGAGGAAAAGATGGTGAAATCTTACGAAGTGCTGTATTTCGATGGCACTAGAGAAAATGACATTGACGTACGGATAGAAACTTAATGTTTTTTTATAACTTTTTGATTATAATAGTATATTTTCGAAAATAAAAGCGTCTAATCGACTGTTTGTCTTTATCATTTCTTCTGCGAAATGTATTCTATATTAGACTTAGTATATCAGTGTTGTTACTGGTCCAGACAATATATAGATTATCTAGATTATTATTTAATACTTAAGCCAAAACTGGAAAAAAGAGTGTAAGGTTTATATATAATAGTTATTACAAATACATAAAATCAAACCAAAGTGGGAAACATACACATAATTTTAACCATTCAAACCTTCGCCTACTTTAGCTTGAGATTCATCGAGCCAACTGTAAAATTTGGCAGATAATTAACAGAGAAAAGTAATTCCGTATTAAAAGGTGAAGGTGCCGCGATTTGATAGTAAAGGCTTGTTTCAGTGACGTAATATTGAATGATGTTGCCATTTTATAAGAGATTAAATGATATTTGTTAATTGATATATGTGCAGAGTCGTATATATATATATATATATATATATATATATATATATATATATATATATATATATATATATATTTATATATATATATATATATATATATTTATATATATATATACGACTATATATATACTTTCCAGTACACCTGGTGGTCATAGTAGAAATGATGTTATTGCTTTGAAATATTGTTAAGGTTTCGATCGGTTACAGATAATTAGCCTCGAATTAGTCCACTATGATCTTCGCCATGAGAATTCTGCTTATCACTGTGTGTTAAGTAATTAATGAATTAACTACAATTTCTTCGTCTTAGTACAGACCGTGGTTTACTGAAAGTATAGTGAATATGTTCAAAATTCTAATATATGTACGTATATCTAGAAATCTTCTAGCTATAAATGATAATTATTAAAGTTTTCTAGTGGCAATGCAGGTTTTATAATTTTAATAATCGATGCCAAAATGTTTGAACAATTTTTTGAAATAGTAACGTCGATAGTGGCGCCCTCTATCCAAGCAACGTGTAAAGTATGTTGCATGCTGTAGAGAGTGCTGTAAACAGATTTATCGGTGGTATATCTGTAGTAAGGGTGTTGGCCACCGAAAAAATGTCGACATTATGTTATATCGATATTAAAAAAAATATCGATGTTTTTACAAAAAAAATATATCGATATTTTTAGGAAAAATATAAAAATAATGAAATATTAGCCTAAAAAATATATTTTTCTTCTAAATCTTTTAAAGAGTAATGGCTAATAAATTATAAACATTATGTTAGACAAAAAGCAAAACACATTAGAACCAAAATAAAAAAAAACTATACTGGTTAGTCGAAAAATACTCTCAACTTGATCTAAAATCAAACAGGTTAATTTATAAGACAATCATAAATCGAATTTGGACCTATGCGGTGCAAATATGGGGTTACACTAAACATTCAGATCAACTAGTCATTCAACGCTGTCAAAACAAGGTTCTTCGATTGATTACCAATGCCTATCGCTACGTAACCAACGAAGAACTGCACGATGATCTGGAAGTTGAATAGATTTGCGAAGTTATCCAAGATTTCGCCTTGAAACACGAAAGAAGATTACTAAATCATACTAACGTGGAAGCAATATAACTTCTGGACAGCGCGCAGGATGCCTGGAGATTGAAGCGAACCAAATCATACGAACTTAAATAAAGCGTATACTTTTAGTGTAAACTATAGTTGTAAGTTATTATAATTTTATAATTGAGGAATAGATTTTGATGTATTTTCTCAGACTCGTCTTGCTTGTGAATTAATCTAAGTACAAATGAAATGTTGTAATTAATTGATTTGTAATTAAGATTGTACTAAGCGTATCTAATAAAGATGTTATAAAAACATAATTATTAAGCTTGCTGGGCTTTTAATGTTTTTATTCTTATTCGTATACAGATTATTACTGGAGGGACTATATTGGAGAAATCCTTAGTGACGTACACTCTTTAGGAAACTTTCGCCACAGAGAACCGATGTATTTTTCCAGTCATCATTCAAAACGGCAAGCCTGTGCGGGTTTCTGTTCAGGACCCTCCCACCGCTGAAGGTTACTAAAAAATGAAACAATCACAAACATAAATTTAAGACCATGCCCCAGCAGGATTCGAACCCGCGACTATCGTAACAGTAGGAGGATCGTTCTGTGGCCTTTACCATTGCGCCAATTGGCAAGAAAATAACTCTAAAGAGTAGACAGTAATAAGCATGACCGCTACTTGGGATCTATGAGAATAGCATTATTATTTGACAGGGCTACCAAGATATTCATTTTGAATAGTTGAACCAACTAACGGCACATGTTATCAACCGTGTTATTTTCTTCGATATTACGTTAATTACACTTTAGATATAATTAAAGGTACTTAAAATAGTCAATACTAACATAAGAATATTATTGGTGTGAATAAATTACTGATTTTCACCTCTTCTTCGACGAAAATTTCTTCTCAGCGAGCAATCTTTTGAGATCTGAGAACAGGAAATAGTCGCTGGGGGACAGATCTGGAGAATACGGTGGATGAGGAAGCAGTTTGAAGCCCAATTCATGGATTTTTGCTATCGTTTTCACTGACTTGTGATACAGTGCATTGTCTTGGTGAAGCAGCATTTTCTTTTTCTTCAAATGTGGCCGTATCTTGGAGATTTCGTCCTTAAAACGGTCTAATAACGCTATGTAATAGTCGCTGTTGATGGTCCTTCCTATTTCAAAGTAGTCAATGAAAATTATTCCATGCGTATCTCAAAATACAGACGCCATAACCTTGCCAGCCGACTGTTGCGTTTTTCTCACGCTTTTCGTGTGCAGTGCACTCAGATAACTATCGATTGGACTTCGTAGTGAATGATGTTTCATCTATTGTTACATATAGACGCAAAAACTCGGGTTTATTACGCTTGATCATCTTCAAACACTGCTCCAAATCATCAACTTCTGGTTGTTTTTGGTCAAAAGTGAGCTCGCGCGGCGCCCATTTTGCACAGAGCTCTCTCTTACCTAAATATTCGTGAACGATACACCGGCTGGTACCAATCTCTAAATTAAAATACACGACCTGTTTGCGGTTTCTAGCGATTTATAATTACATTAGGGGCCCTGACACCATCTATACACCATAAAATATTAAATTATCACACAGAAATATTAAAATAATTTATAAATAAGACCTGTACCCGTTCAAGTGGCAATTTTTCGACTTTTTTGCAATAATAACTTTTATTTCTGGTAAAGTAAATACGAGAATTGTCATGAAGTGGTTTTTCAAAAATAGCTATATTGCCATATCTCGGCATATCTAAACCGTTATGGGAAGTTTTGGAGCAATTGGCCGATGTTTTGGTTCAAACATTGGACAATATTCCATTGGAAATTATTCAGACACTCTATGAATCTATTCATCGAAGAATTGCGCTTGTTTTGAAAAGAAATGGTGGCTCAACAACTTATCTTCTTATATATAAAAATGAATCGCAAAATATGTTCCTAAGCGCATAACTCAACAACGCCTGGACCAATTTGGCCAAATCTTTTATTAAAATGTTCGTTGAAGTTCAGGGATGGTTTTTACGGCGAGAAAAATTAGAATTATTGCTGGAAAAACCCTAAAAATAGCCCTTTTTGTTTGAATTTGTTTCGTGTATCAGTTGACAATTCATCTGTCATCTGTCAAAAGTCATCTGTAACAGACAACTTTTTTTTTTTAAATTTGATATGACTTGAACTCAAATCCTTTTAATCCGTACGAATTGTTTTATTTATTTAAAATTTTTTATTTGTTTAAAATTTAATTCAAATTTTAAATAAATAAAACAATTCGTACGGCTTAAAAGGATTTGAGTTCAAGTCATATCAAATTTAAAAAAAAAGTTGTCTGTTACAGATGACTTTTGACAGATGACAGATGAATTGTCAAGTGATACACGAAACAAATTCGTATATCGTGTTTTGTGCAGAGTGTTTAGTTAGTTAGTGTTTGTTTAGTTCGTGATTAGTGAAAAAATAATTTATATTTGATATGCCTCCTATAAGACGAAGCAATTTAGGTAGAAGAACCAGAAATGCTATAAACCAAGCTAATTACCGATCTAATCGTACTGCACAAGAACGTGACGACGGAAATGAACGTGAAAGAATTCGGATATCACAAACGCGTGAAGCGCGAGCGCGACATTCAACTAATAATCGCGCAAGTTTGAATCCAGCTGCTTTCAGTTACGATGTGTCAATTGACTACAGTAACTACCAATGTGTTGTTATTGGTTCTATCAACTTGGTTTGCTCACACTGTAAGGCATTAAAATACAAAAACGAAGCCAATGGATTGTGTTGCGCAAATGGTAAAGTGAAATTGATACAATTGGATCCACCACCAGAACCATTGTACTCATTGGTTTCAGGAATAGGAACAGATTCTATACACTTTTTGACACATATTCAACAATATAACAATTGCTTTCAAATGACTTCATTTGGGGCAACAAATGCAGTTCGGGAAAATTTTATGCCAACTTTCAAGGTATGTATTATAGCAGTTACTCATAATTATTTTAGCGAACAAAATTTTCTGTCACCAAAGTTAAGATGTGTTACTAATCTTCAATTTCTTAATCATTACGAAATATATCACTTAATCATCATATTATATGGTGATTCAGTTTCAGTGACACTTTTATGATATTTTATATTTGATAGATATTAGTTAAAACTAAATATATACTTTTTAAGATCAAATATTATTTAAGTTTGATCATTGACAATCCATTAATTTATACCACACCATAATATTTTTTTTATTTACAGATACAAGGGCAAATATATCACAGAGCAGGTTCACTGTTACCAGTGTCAGATAGCGACAACAAATTCCTGCAAATTTATTTTATGGGCAATTCACCACAAGAAATTGATCTGCGTTGTGCACATAACAATTTAGTAAAAAGGTCTATTGTAGAACAATTACAAACTTTATTTCATCAACACAATCAATTGATTATATTGTTTAAAACTGCCCTGGATCTGATGCCATCCGATAATCACAAAATTGTAATCAGAGCTGATAAAACACCTGCAGGTCAACATACAAGACGTTTTAATGCACCAACTATTGATGAAGTTGCTATCGTTGTAGTTGGAGAAAACTTGGAATCCCGTGATATTGTTTTACATCGTCGGAATTTTCAATTACAACCTATAAAGGAAACACACCGCTCATATGATGCACTGCAATATCCCATTATATTTTGGCAAGGTGAAGATGGCTACGATTTATCAATAAAAATGATAAATCCCATTACAGGTAACTAAAATATTAGTTTAGCTATGGCGATAATATCTCAGTCACTATATTATGTATTTTAATTTTATATTTGAATGTTATTAAAACAAAATCTGTTTACAGGTTCTGAAACCAACAAAAAAGTCAGTTCAATGAACTATTATTCATACCGCCTAATGATTCGGGAAAATGCAGATAATCACATATTGAAATGTCGGCGATTATATCACAAATATGTTGATGACATGTATGTTAAAATTGAAACGGAGAGATTAACATTCATCAGGTTGAATCAAACCAAACTCCGATCTGAAGAGTATATTCACCTTCGAGATGCGATTAATACTGATGGAAATGCACAGAATGTCGGTCGGATGACTATTCTTCCAGCAACATACATCGGAAGCCCTCGGCATATGCACGAATATGCTCAAGATGCCATGTCGTATGTTCGTCATTATGGTACAGCAGATTTGTTCATCACATTTACATGCAATCCGCAATGGATAGAAATTAAGCAGGAGTTATTACCTGGGAAATCATCCATTGATCGTCATGATATTACAGCCAGAGTCTTTAGACAAAAGTTGAAATCTTTAATGAATTTCATCGTAAAACATAATGTGTTTGGTGAGACACGCTGCTGGATGTATTCTGTGGAGTGGCAGAAACGAGGATTGCCACATGCACACATTTTGATTTGGTTGGTTGAAAAGATAAGGCCAAATGAAGTTGATGCAGTGATATCAGCTGAAATCCCTAATGTACAAGTAGATCCTGGATTGCATGAGGTAGTTATCAAAAACATGATACATGGTCCCTGTGGAACTCTTAATCAAAATTCACCGTGTATGATGGATGGTAAATGTTCAAAACGATATCCACGGACATTAATATCGGAAACAATTACTGGTAATGACGGTTATCCATTGTATCGTCGCAGATCGACAGCAGACAATGGAAAATCAACAATTGTCAAATTAAATTAACAAGATATTGAAATAGATAATCGTTGGATTGTTCCATATTCACCCATTTTATCAAAGACATTCAAAGCACACATCAACGTTGAATCTTGCCATTCAGTGAAATCGATTAAATACATTTGCAAATATGTAACCAAAGGGAGTGATATGGCTGTGATTGGAATTGGTGCAGAGAATTCTAATGATGAAGTTACCCAATACCAAATGGGCCGCTATGTCAGTAGTAATGAAGCAGTTTGGCGAATATTTTCTTTTCCTATTCATGAGAGACACCCTTCTGTTGTTCACTTAGCTGTGCATTTAGAAAATGGACAAAGAGTGTATTTTACAGCACAGAACGCAGTACAAAGAGCTGCTCAGCCACCATCTACTACATTAACCAGTTTTTTTGAGACATGCCAAAACGATGATTTCGCACAAACATTGCTATATTCTGAAATGCCAAAATATTATACCTGGAATCAATCCTCAAGGAGATTTATACGACGGAAACAAGGAAAACCAGTTCCAGGATATACAGATGTATATTCCACCGATGCGATTGGCCGGATTTATTCAGTACATCCAAGCAATGATGAATGTTTTTATTTACGACTGCTATTAGTCAATGTACGTGGCCCAACATCATTCTAATAGTTAGGAAATGTTGATGATGAATTGTGTGGATCCTACAGAGAAGCCTGTCAACGTTTGCAATTGCTTGAAAATAACGCTCATTGGGATCAAACTCTCAATGATGCTGTAATATCATCACACGCTCATCAAGTACGAACATTGTTTTCTATAATCATATCTACATGCTTCCCATCAAACCCAATTGATTTGTGGATCAAGTACAAAGATTATATGTGTGATGATATTTTGTATCAAATACGGAATAGAATGGGAAATCCAAATATACAAATCAGTGAAGAAATTTACAATGAAGCATTGATTTCAATTGAGGACATGTGCTTGATAATGTCAAACAAACTATTAATTCAATTAGGCCTGACCGCGCCCAATCGTCCAATGCATGACGCTTTTAACCAAGAGTTGCATCGAGAAAGACTGTATGGTCTCAACGCTTTGAAAGAATAAATTCAAACAAATCTTCCACTGTTAAATGAACAACAGAAGTATGTATTTGAAACTCTTATGAAAGTAACAAATGATGAAACTGGAGGGATTTATTTCTTAGATGCACCTGGTGGTACAGGAAAAACTTTTTTTATTTCATTAATATTAGCAACAATTCGCTCACAAAATAAAATTGCACTTGCACTCGCTTCGTCGGGAATCGCAGCAACTTTGCTTGAAGGTGGTCGAACAGCCCATTCAGCACTAAAATTGCCATTAAATATGCAAAGCAATGAATCTCCAACCTGCAACGTTTCGAAGAACTCTGCAATGGCAAAGGTTTTGCAGCAATGTAAATTGATTGTTTGGGATGAATGCACGATGGCACATAAAAAATCTTTGGAGGCTTTAGACAGAACCTTAAAAGATCTACGTAGCAATAATAACCGATTTGGTGGTGCAATGATTTTATTAGCAGGAGATTTTCGTCAAACATTGCCAGTGATTCCACGATCAACGCCAGCTGATGAACTCAATGCATGTCTAAAGTCCTCCAATTTGTGGAAACATGTTAAAGTACTTCATTTAAGCAAGAATATGCGTGTCGAGTTGCAAAATGACCAATCTGGAAACATATTCTCTAAACAACTCATTGACATTGGTAATGGCAAATTTCCTATAGACATGTTGACGGCTTGCTTTTGCTATGACTATAAACAAGTCCCAGGGGCAATCATTAAGTGTTTGTGGTATTAATCTAGAAAACCCATGTTTCTCACATGGTCAATTGTATGTTGCCTGTTCCCGTGTTGGAAAACCATCAGATTTGTTTATCTATGCGCCAGGTAATCAAACAAAAAACATCGTATACCACAAAGCAATATAATGATAATAATAATAATAATTATGATTCACATGATTAACAATAAAGCGATTACTTACTTTTCAATCCTTATATATGTTTTATTTAATTATTTTTTATTCACAACGCCCTATCACCAGGGTGATGGTTCTGTTCAGGAGAATTTTTTAAAATACGTAGGCACAAAAACTGCCACATTACAAATCTTTTTGACAGGACGAAGTCTGTCGGGTCAGCTAGTTAATAAATAAATATTGTGGGAACAACGGTGTGCGTACCTGGTTAGTCGCCAATGATTCCTAACAATGAATTATATATAATTAGAAGTTCAGATATGCGCAAAAATAATGAACAATAAGAATAAGTAGTGACAATGCAAGCATAAATATTTGGTTTCATTGGCTTCGCAATTAACTCGCTTGTTTTTCGTTTCTTTCATAATTCTTGTGTGGTATTTTTAAATCGATATGTCGGTGGCGCCATCTAACATATTAAATCTCCTCTATAACCCCCTTCCCTCCGACGACGACGTCAGTGTCTAACGTAGCACGCCGTAATGGAACATGAATATTATACTCCGTTTTTGACAAGCCACGTACGGTTGCATTTACAAATTGTCAACCAGACGTCAGTCGTTTGCAACGCCGTCTAGTTAATTCCCACCGTCTATTTCCTCGTGGCGTACGTCTCTTGCATGTACGACTTGATTAACAGTCCCCGAGGGGATCGACGCACTCTAGATTCCTTCGGCCTACCTGAGCAAATATCCGAATATTTTAATTCACGTCTTCCCAATGACTGGCAAATTCCACTCCTCTTGCTTGTTGTGCTCTTCCGGTCTGAAGAAGACAGGCCAAAATGTTTTATAAAAATTGATACAGCATATGTTTGAGTCACCGTTAGTAATAATTCTGTTTTAAGTATTTTGATAATACATGAAACAGTGCCTAAACCTTTTATTGCTTTCACAAAGAACAATTTTTATTAGTTCTCTTGGGCATATATATTAGTTTTAAATTATCTTCTTTTAATTTGAAGTTTTATTGTTGAAAATCGGTACAATATATATTATTCAAAGTATTGCCGATCGATAGATGCCATATTTTCCTATCATTCAGGCATTTTACGGATTTCGTCTCGAATCAACCCATTTTTTGTTACCTTCGTAAGAAGCCAATGGCTGCTGAGACAGGTCTGCGACTCGTATGTCGGAATGAGTAGTAATCATAAGGAGCAAAGTCTGGAGAATACGATGGGTGGGGTAGTATTCCTCATTTTAATGTTTCCAAGTATGTTTCAACAGTTTTGCAACATTTATGTGTTTGCAACTGAAGAATTATATGGTGGTATCTCTGCTCATATTACGGCCGTTTTTTCATTCAGTTCGACTGCCTTTTTCTTCATCCTTCTTAACTTCCGGCAAATGCGATTTACTTCCAGGTCTAATACAGATATTTTCGTTCACATTTCGATGAAATTACAAATGCTGAAAAATAAGTCACCCACATGAAGGTGATGAAGCTTTAAAATTAGTTTATAGGCCTGACAGTTTTTGATATTTGTTTCTTGTTCTCAAAATGGGTCATGGTATGTTGAAGACTTGTTGATTTCTGCTTGTCTCATGCTGTTCTCGTCTCTCTTCATTCTCGTAATATAACTATAATATATAACTCTATAATATATATATATATATATATATATATATATATATATATATATAATATATATATATATATATATATATATATATATATATATATATATATATAATATATATATATATATATATATATATATATATATATATATATATATATATATATATATTATAGAGTATATGTATTTTGAGATGCGCATGGAATAATTCTCATTGACTACTTTGAAATAGGAAGGACCATCAACAGCGACTATTACATAGCGTTATTAGACCGTTTTAAGGACGAAATCTCCAAAATACGGCCACATTTGAAGAAAAAGAAAATGCTGCTTCACCAAGACAATGCACTGTATCACAAGTCAGTGAAAACGATGGCAAAAATCCATGAATTGGGCTTCAAATTGCTTCCTCATCCACCGTATTCTCCAGATCTGTCCCCCAGCGACTATTTCCTGTTCTCAGATCTCAAAAGATTGCTCGCTGAGAAGAAATTTTCGTCGAAGAAGAGGTGAAAATCAGAAATTTATTCACACCAATAATATTCTTATGTTAGTATTGACTATATTAAGTACCTTTAATTATGTCTAAAGTGTAATTAACGTAATATCGAAGGAAATAACACGGTTGATAACATGTGCCTTTAGTTGGTTCAACTATTCAAAATGAATATCTTGGTAGCCCTGTCGAATAATAATGCTTTTCTCATAGATCCCAAGTAGCGGTCGTACTTATTACTGTCTACTCTTTAGAGTTATTTTCTTGCCAATTGGCGCAGTGGTAAAGGCCACAGAACGGTCCTCCTACTGTTACGATAGTCGCGGGTTCGAATCCTGCTGGGGCATGGTCTTAAATTTATGTTTGATTGTTTCATTTTTTAGTAACCAGGCTGGGTAAGACCGGATGTCTTCTGGGATGATTTCGAAGTTAGTCATTCGCCAGTCCTTAGGCTTAATTCCGAGAACCGTGGTTCGAAGCCAATAGCTTAAAAAATTGCGTTAAACTATAGGTCCAGTCCAGACACGCTCTCGTTGGTAAAAAGTGGACTTTAAAATATAAAAAAATATAAACGATGCAACAACAAATAAACTATAAACAACAGAATTCTTAACCTTACAAAGCACAACATATTTTACCAGTGCCAGACCGAAAATGGCCGATGTAGTTGATTATGATTATGAGTTTTTTTGTGGTACTGAATGTAAGACTGAATGCTTTGATGAATAAGACGTCTGGAGATAGAGAACTGGATTATGTTAGAATATATTTAAAACGTAAGTGTTGTTTTGTGCACCACCGTCCCAAAGACAAAACAGTTTTATATATATATATATATATATATATATATATATATATATATATATATATATATATATATATATATATATGTATATATAGAGTCATTGCGTCCATCCTGATTCCATACCTTGCAAATCAAAATAATACCAGTAGACAGCTTCACAAGAGTTAAATGACTACGAATATAAGAAAAATTACTAACAGAGCGTATACAATTCCATGATATGTTGGGATAACTTGTCAGAAAAGGGAGAACTCTTTAGAATTCTCCAAAACAAAATGACAAAAAATATATTTCGTACCTGTAAAATTTACCATTATATTGGGGCATCGAAAAGAGAATTTGTACAAACTGAAAATATAGAACATACAATGTCAGTTTTACTTATCTCACCTCTGAAATATAATACACTTTATTATTTCAGGTAATTGTTCTTAAAGGATTCTTACAGATAACGATCTCCACTTTTGTATAAAGTTATATATGTTTAGTTATTTTATCTATATAGGTGAAGTTATTTTAAAAGAAATTTATTATATTATTTATATGAACTTTTTAATATATATGAAGAGCATTTATATTTTTCTTAATAGCTTACTATTTTTTTATTTTATTAAGCCATCAATAGATTAAGATAGTGTCATTTGATCCGACTGATTATATTAGCCATTAAAATGACGTTTTAAGAAACGTTTGCTGTTTGTATACCTGATAACATATTTTATTAATAACCTGACTCAAAAGCCTCGTAATTTCGATCTATTAAACAATTATTCCGTCGTAATATTAAAGTAACTTACACCACCATCAATAACAATAAACATCGGTTATTCCTGATCAAAATAAAATCGTTTTTACGCGTCGGAACGATACCGGACCGGATTATCTCCGGCGTCCCTCGACAATAAAGCCCTGTATCATTGTTGTTTCCCTCCAGAAAGCCGCCGAAGCGGCATCATCTAAACCCATCGCGGAAAAAAGGGACCGCAAGTTTAATCAGCGTGAAGAACACGATTGGTAGAGGTAAAGAAAGTACCGGGGCATGTCGAATGGTCAGCTGCGCAGTGTCTTTCACACGAAATATACGAGAGACATAGCACCCGGGGGGTGTGCTATAGAATGACGTA
The DNA here is from genome assembly GCF_030347505.1 of Rhynchophorus ferrugineus. Taxonomy (NCBI): domain Eukaryota; kingdom Metazoa; phylum Arthropoda; class Insecta; order Coleoptera; family Curculionidae; genus Rhynchophorus; species Rhynchophorus ferrugineus. The sequence goes on from NW_027472587.1 coordinate 17,803,227, forward strand.
GACGTCACGGTGTCTCTTTGATACAGCGTCATCGAAATCGAAAATAAATATCCCGTTGATGGATTAGGGGCACGGTTTTTTAGCATGTATGGGAGGTCTAGACGACATTTATGTACATTAAAGGCTTATTCTAGAACAGGAACTTACAAAAAAATTTTTTTCATATGTTTAATTTCATTAATTCAATTTTTTTATCTGGGAATGTATTTTGAATGACGTCTGACTTGGAAAAGACATATAGTGCCAAAACGCAAACAGCTTGGGCTTAAATTAAACCAAATGTATCGGCTGATAGGGCGTAAATCTAAATTATCATTAGATAACAAGGTTTTGCTGTATAAGTCAATTCTTAGGCTCATCTGGACCTATGGTATTGAACTATGGGGTACTACTAGCAAATCTAACATAGCTATTCTTCAGAGGTTCCAGAATAAAGTGTTGAGAGTCATCGTCTATGCCCCATATTACGTGTCCGACAAACTGATTCAACGTGATATCCACATAGAACCTATAACGAGTGTGATTCGAAGTACTCTGAAAGACTATTAGTGTATCCTAATGCAATCGCCAAACAGTTAAATGTGCGCGATGACAGTGAAGTGCGTAGGTTCAAACGCAAACTACCATACGAACTGGTTAATAGATACATAGAGTGAAATTTAACAATTTCTAGAATAAGTTAGAATAGTCATTAGAATAAGTAAGGATAGACTTTAAAATCAGTTAGAATAGTATCTAGAATAAGATTTATATTATAAATTGTACAGCAGATCACTTACTGAAGTGATCTTCTACATGTTAAGATGGTTACATTATGTAACGGAAATCAAACAATAATACTTATTGCCCACGGGCAGATTGCTGGTGTTCCAATAGATTAATAAAAAAAACTAATTCATTTTTTTAACGCTTTAAGAATATACCCTAACGGGGATTTTTCAAAATTTGAATTATTTTCGAAGATATAGATGTTTTAATGATGTTGCGTCTAAAAACGCAACTTTCAATCATACCTCAGGTTCCACTGAACCGATGTACTACAAACAATTAAGTCAAGCAATTTTATTCCATCAAATTACTGCTGTTCGAAAAAATGTTATATTTTTATATTTTTTTTGATATTTCCGATTTTTTTAATAATAAAAACCCAAGTTATATCTGATCTGGTTATAGTTTTAATTTAATACGACAGAAGAATGTATAGGCAAGGCCCCCATCTAATTTTTAATAAATCTGTTCATTAGAACTAGAGATATCAGGTCTCGAGAAAATTTATTTCGACAAAAACGCGTTTAAAGTTTAATTTTCAGATGCCAGGTTACTAAAACACCTATATCTCCGAAAATAGTTTAAAATTGGAAGAAACCTCCTTAAAAAAAAGCACAAAAATAGCATATTCTTAAAATATGAAATAAATCAATTACTCCAAATTTTATCCTTATTTTTTTTAATATCACACTCGGTAGGCTAAGTAAAAGTGCAGCCCGTATGAGGAAGAATAGGGATAAAGAACAACGATTGAAAATAGGGAACGTTTCAGGCCCCGGGGTCCGCTACCTAGTCTAGGTGATTTGACAAATGTTTTAACTACACCAGAAAAACAAAAATCATTATTTTGTTTGTTATATTAATATTTTAGATTAAAAATTTGTGGAAAATTTCTTCGTGCGTTTGAAATTTGAGCGTTTCCCTCGATATTTCCCCCTTCCCCCCATCAGACTCTGACTTGATTCTAATGGGTATACCTCAGAAGTGCACTATATATATATATATATATATATATATATATATATATATATATATATATATATATATATATATATATATAAACAGCAATAGCCGAACCTCCTACTATTTCAAAGTCGGTTAATAATCAATCATAAACATGTTCACTACATATTAACCATTTAGTTGTGAAGCTTATTTTCCCATCAAAAAAGGCATCCTTTTATTTCCCCATTAAAAGATAACAACGCCATAACAAGACAATAATTGTTAAGCAACAATCTTAAATCGAAATTTGAATGATATAAAACGATCAAAAGCGTCCAGAACCGGACGACGAGCGACCGCGTCTTATGTAAATTCCGAATCGTTTTTATTCGACTTTGCGGCAACGTCTCGACCAATAAAACGGCCATCAATAAGCGACGAAACCTGCACCTTTTACCTACAGCGTCGCGTCCACCATGAAAAAATCACTTCATCTAAACATTCCGAAAACAGAAATCAAATAATGTCAGATTTATGAACGGCCACGTGTGGGTTGATCGGGTGATGCTTAAGACTTGAACGTATTTGAATAACAAACGGATGGAAGAGCCATTGAAGAATATTCAATTGTCGAATATAGGTTCTTGTCGTAGGTGTTGCTGGTGGTACATGTGTACGCAGAAGTATTGGTTTGGTGAATAAAAGAAACATTGTCACTAAAATCAATATTTTACTTGGTAGGATCAATGTTTGTTTTATCGTTTTATTTCGATTTGTTAGTTTTTTTTGGGTTCCCAATAAATCAGGATTGGTAGTTAAAATCAGTTTATGAGAATAAAGCGTAAAATAAATTGTGAATAGGAAACCTTTTTCTTTTAATTATAATAGCTATATTATAGTTTTAACAATGTTTGATTCATACATTATTTTATCGATTATATTGAATTTCTTTTGTATCATGACAATCTGTATCTACCATTACGTTAGGTGTATAAATTTACAGATGTCCTAATATTTTTGACAATATGTCTTTACTTACACCGGTGATTTCATAAGATCCAAAAATTGCCAAGATTCGCCATTTTACCAAATGGACAAGCGCGAAAATATTGTAAATATCTCTATTAATTAGAACTTTGTAACTTGTATGTATATATTAATTTTAATATTGCACTAGCTGTTTTCAAAATAAAAGCTATTTTAAGTTTTAAACAATGTTTTACCCCAAAAGTATATTACCAATATTGCTCAAACTGTCTTCCTTCATAAAAAACTGATTTTACTTTTTAATTTAGCATATAAATTTACATATATTCTGATATTTTATATATCATATCTTTGTTTAGTTACAAGAAAAAGTTTCAAACTCCATTTTTCCTGGCTAAATCGCCATTTTTCCTGGCTATGTACATGGAAAACTCCCATAATAGATTGAAGCCGTGTTGTTTTATAAATATTTTATTAAGAAAAATGGGAAATTCATCAGATTGAACTCTACACTATCTGTTCTTCAGCAGTATCACCAATATCACTGTAACTGCTTTCATTCGTGGATTTCACTATTTCATTTGCCGTACAAATTTATGTATATCCTGATATTTTATACAGCATGTCTTTGTTTAAATTGGAATTACAAGAAAATGTTTAAATATCACCATTAGTTGCGATTTTTCCTAACTTGGTCTTGGTGGAAAAAGGGCCACAAAATTTTACCTGTCATCATAGGTTGAAACAGTGATATTTTCTAAATATTTTGGTAAGAAAACCGGAATAGTCTTCTGTTCTAACGTTGTACTAGCTATTCTTGAGATATAAAAAATATTAAGGTTTCAACCATTTTTTGCCCCACAATTATTATATTAATATCACTGAAGTTGCTTTCAATCATGAGAAAAAATAATTTTATCATTTAATTTACCATAAAAATTTAAATATACACTGATATTGTACATAATATTTTTGTTTATACTAGGGTTACAAAAAAATCTAAAAATGGTACAATCTCCAACAGATTATTATCATAATCGTTTCATTTCAAAATTACGCGTCAAGAAAACCATTAAAAATTTATCTACGGAGGTGCAAAGAAAAGAAAAGAAAAACACAAAACGAATCCGCGCTTAATAAGTAAAACGCCAGCAATGGCCGACCTCAATTTAATATAATTCTATTTCCGGTCGCCCGCCAAACTCCGACCAACTAACATTCACCGTTGGGTTCAATTAAATGACGGCAAAAAACGCCGAGCGTGCAAATGCAAGCGCTGGCGTCAGTCCAAGTCAGTTAAAACACAACACAAAATAAAAACGCAAACCTCGATCTCCTTTATATCCACCGTCGCAACTTCGGCGAACAAACCGGCCCCCCTCGCCCCCCGGCTCTGCTATCCGACCATCCTCCCCCCGACGCGCACACGGCAAAAAACCACGGTAAATAAAAACCAATTTTCCTCCCGCCTGTCTTCGCTCGCTTAACAATCTACCCCATCCCGTCCCCTCCCACGGTCGCCGCAACAATACTTAATAAGCGGTGGAAAGTCCGGCAGAAGTTTAGTCAGAGCGTGCAAAAATGTTCGGCGTCGAACTTTCGAACGAACAGGCGAAATTTGTAAGTCAATAAGATTTTTGTTGAGGAGAAGTTTGAGGCGTCGCTAAACGACTTAAAAAGTTAAATATTAGCTCCCCCACCGAGAACGATAGGGGGTTGGGGGGATGGGGGTGCTGGCGTGGCAGGTGTCGGCGAGGCCATGAATCGTTTAACTGTACACCTGAATCGGTTCCGTTATTGACTTTGATGGGAGGCTTTCGGTAAGCTCCCTCTTCCTCCTCCTCCTCATCCTCCGGGCCCGATCTCCCCCTCCAATCTCGGGGTACCCCTTTCGAAGGCATCGAATATCATAGCGAGGAATTTTATGAACTTTTAATGAGTTATAAAATTTTAATGGGGGGGGAGGAGAATGGTGGAGTGGTTATTTTGACCGGGTTAAATTATGAACAGCATTGTTCGGTTTGGTGTCAAATGGGGTGGATATCTGAAAATATTTGTTTTGATTGTTATGAATTTATGAACAAGCTCTTTAAAATAAATTTTATTATTTCATACAAACAGATTACAGTCGTACGTAGCTGACCGATACTTTAGATTCAAACAAGAAGATGCCTATTCTGACTTGAGAAATATAGAAGCAGATGTGCCACAGGGGACCAGGCCTTTATTTGGTGTACACTCAGCCTAAAATCTTGCCTAATATATAATGAAAATGTTGTTGCGAAATTTGCTGATGATACTGCAATCCTAGCCATTCCCAAAATACAATGCCCGACAGAAAATGACGCATGAAAATGAATCAAAATAATACTGATTTCATTAGCAAAAGAATCAAGCACATGCCAATATATATAAATCAGGATGTAGCCCCGTATGGAAATACAGCCAAATATCTCAAGTGGAAGCTACATGTTAAAAAAAATTAGAAGAGAATAAGCCTTTGCTTTACCAACAAGCCTTGAAACTAGAGTGGATTTATAGTACTGAACTCAGGGATCGTATAAACTTCGAAAACAAGGTACTGTAAGATATTGTTGATGCCCATCTCATGGTGGAAACTGTCGATAACGTTATCAAGGACTATGCCCAAAGACATTAATATAGGCTCCATCAACACATCAATGTCGAGATCTAATCAGTCTGTCATTTGATCTAATTCAGTGAGTTATTTGTAAAACCCAATGCACATTAATGACATATACGTTAAGCCTAAAGTGTCTGTCGTGGTGTAGGTATTTAACAAATTAGGACAAAAGCAAATAACTGAATGTTAATTTGATGGATTCGTATAATAAATAAAAAATTCATATTCACTCATCAGTAATTAAAATAGATTGACCCTCTTCATAAGTCTGCTATAACAGTTAACTGTTGGTTTACCTTAGTTTTGTCATACTCGTCAAACCTTTTCTTTTGTGAACGAAAATTAATTTTTAATGTACAGTGGATGATTACTTGTGTTATGTCTAGTAAAAAATTTGGGTGAAAATGAAATTCTTGATCAAATGTCAATGCATCAATAAACATGGGCTTCAAGGAATTATAAGTCGCCACATTATTTTTACTTAATATGCTCTTGAATGTTACTCATCCTGGCAAATAGCTACATATTGTGTAAGACGATTTTGCGAGAGAACTACAATTGGTCACGTATTACAGAATCGTTGAAGACCAATGTGAAAACGCTTCATGACATGAGACATTCTTTCCACCAGATATTGCTTCTTCCGATTATCTGTTATTAGACTTTACATCTCATTATCTGTCATATTTTAGCTAAGCAGCACCTACATAACCTTAAATAGTCACAAAATATATGAAATAGACTAGTATGATGGGCAAAATAAGAAAAACAAAAATACAATCATCATACAAGACTAATTTCAAGTACTCATAGCTTCCTCCACTTCTACGTTCACATACACCAGTATGTTCCCTCCAAATGCAGTCCTCCATGTTTGTTCTTTAATACCGCCTCCAGAAATAATATCTATAAAAGCTTGTTGGAAAAGCAACAAGCTTTTCGTATGTAAGGTTATTTTTTACTTGATTTTTATTTCATTAGACCAGGTTAAACTTATTTATCGAACACCTGTTTCCAGTGAAAATTTCCAACATCACCAATCCTGAAAAGTTTATTGGAATTCTTGATATTTCATATGTTATTGATCATATTAGACTGAGAAGTGTGTTGAGTAACACCTGTAATTTTTTTTTTATTACTCTTAGTGGTTCCACCTCTGCCCAATAAGTCTTTCGAAAGTTTATATTATATAATATAATATAAATAACACAATTACTTTCATTATAAAGCTTATTCTAATGTCTATATATGTCCAATAATCAGATCAGATGGTGTTAACGTTTTAGTCTATGGGCTTCACTATCACGTCGCATATTTATCTGATTAAACACATTATTTTGGAACCGCTGAATGATGGATATATTAGATTTGCTAGCGGTATTCCATACTTGAATTCCATATGACCAAATAGATTTGAGTATAGACTCATACAGCAATACCTTGTTATCTTATGATCACTTGGATTTGCGTCCGATGAGCCACTGTCCGATGATACATTTGATATAATACATCCCCTTCCTGGAGGAGTTGACGATGATGATCACTGATGGACATGTTCTACGCAGGGTAAAACTTATATGGGTGGATTTTGTTTCATTAGCTTTAATGCGCCATGTCTTCAACCATAATTGTATTTGCTCCAGGAGGGTTTGTAGGTTTATTGATGCTGTGACTGGATCTTCATGGTTTGCATTTGAAATGGCGAATTTAGAAAGCTAGTAATTTTACTTTCGTCATATTAATATAGCTCAGACTGGAAAGGTTTACCTACTCTTTATTGCTTCTAGCTCAATTATTTTCATTTGAACAGCTGCCATTGAAAAAGCTTTTCAAGAGAAGAAATACCACTCTGCAATATTTCTGGACATCTCACAGGCCACTGGAAGAATCACAAATTCATTGAAGCCACACTTTGATTAATTTTTTATAACTCGGCTAATACTGACGCGGCTACCGCTCCTCAGTCCTCCAGATGACCACATAAATACGGTATTCGCTCTCTCTATACACGTAGCGGTTCTCTCCGTTAATTATGTCAAACTAGACGACAAGACCTCGCCTTAATAGGCGAAGTTTAATTGTGGAATCCGCAAACTAATCTCACCTCAGGTCACCCCGTTACTTTATTTGCGGCCCGCCCAATAAATAATAAGGGATTTGGTCGGTCCCGTTCGGTCTACACCAGATTAAATTTGCATATTGGGTCGGCGCGCCGGGCGTACCCCAAGAACGAGATTTACTCCGGAGTTTTATCGTTCCGAATTTGAATATCAAGATCTGGTCGAAATTACGGTTATGGGATCGGCATTCCGGTACTTGTAGCCCATCTGAATCAATCAGGACTATCATAAATTAATTGTATTGAGACAACGGGTCCAATAATGTAAAAAAACTTTTGACCTTTATATATTGGAATCGAGGTTGGAATTCTTGAAAATTCACTTATTTCGAACAATTTTTGATTCCTAAAGATGCTGCTTTGGTAGTGTATCAAACCGTTATGGAATTTCATCAATATACATACCAGATGTAGCAGAAAATCATTATTGGGATTTTTGGAAAAAAACTACATAATTTATACTACATCAAGAAAACGGAAACATTTATTTATTCAAAGTATCGGGCATTTGATTCTATACATCTTACTCATCTTTAAAAAAAACAAATAAATTCAACGAGTTATAGATAAAATAATTCAAAATTTAGATATAAAAATCTGTATATAAACAAACTATATGACCAAATATCTGTATGATTTTTTCAATAAATGCTAGTACCTTCCTATTTTAATTTTGAAATTTAATAAAAATCAAAGTTTTATATTTTTATTGACATTGATATACAAATAGATTTAGAGAGTTCAGGCTAACAAAACTGACAATAAGTCGAAAATAAATATTGCTAAAAACTGCACACGATGAACCCGCTCCAAAGCGTGGGAAAACGTCGGCTGGCAAGGTTATGGCGTCTGTATTTTGGGATGCGCATTGAATAATTTTCATTGACTACATTGAAAAAGGAAGGACCATCAACAGCAACCACTATACAGCGCTATTGGACCGTTTGAAGAAATCGCCGAAAACGGCCGCATTTGAAGAAAAAGAAGGTGCTGCTTTACCAAGACAATGCACCGTGTCACAAGTCAGTGAAAACGATGGCAAGAATCCATGAATTGGGCTCCCAATTGCTTCCTCATCCACCGTATTCTTCAGATCTGGTCCCCAGCGACTATTTCCTGTTATCAAATTTCAAATCAAAAGAATGCTCGCTGGGAAGAAATTGTCGTCGAATGAAAAGCTGATCGCCGAAACTGAGGCCTATTTTGAAGCAAAAGACAAATTGTACTACAAACATGGTATCGAAAAGTTGGAGGGTTGCTATAATCAGTATATCACCCTTGAAGGGAATTATGTTGAATAAAAAAAACTAATATTGCCAAAAAAATGTGTTTTACTATGGTAGGCCGGGGACTTTTCTTTTAGTTACTTTTGTTTTAGTTAGAATATTCATACAATTTCGACTTTCAGGAAAGAATTTTTCGAGGTATGAAAATAAATAGAACTAAATCTAGTGAATAAGGTGGATGGTAAAAGAGATCGTACTTTAATCCTTATCAAAAATAAGACAAAAAGCAACTAGAGCCTTGCTCGAATGAAACTGCATCAAACCTTTATTTGTTTGTATTGTCTGCGAACCTGCAATACCGTCAAAGTTAAATAAGAAAATAATCTCATGTTTTCCCTCAATAAAACTGGAGGCAAAACGCTCGAATCAGTCGCAAAATAAGTCATAAACTTCGGTATATTATCCCTGATTGCATGGGACCGGTTCGTTGGAAATTGCTTTGCAGCTAACTCACGGACTTCCGCCAGGAGAAGTGGAGAACTTTTAACACGAACACAATAAGAGCTCCTGCTATCAGATCGCGAGCCACTCATTGCACCGGGTATGTGTGTATATGTGTATATACGTACCCAGATCGTGGAGAATTTCTTTCTCTATTCGAGAAAATTACCTCCAATCTGAATAATATCCGGCAGCGATTACCAAGTCACGACTACGGTAAAAGTCTCTTATCACCAGCGAAACTTGTATTTTACATTTTTTAACGGGATCAAGATTCAGAAAAAGAACGGTTTCAGTTAAAATGTATTCCAGAGGTATCCTAATAGAATACACGCTTCGGTCTTATCTGAAATAATATCAGGGAAGATTGAAAAGTTGTGTTTTATCAACAATCTTGAATATAGTTTTTCCAATACGTTTTTTTTATTTCAAATAATGAAAATGATTAACGATACACAAGCAAGATGTAAAACAAACCAAAAAAATGGGCAGACCCTAGCATACGTTAATAAAAACTGAGAATACGAGGGTCATTTATATTTCTGGAATAGGAAAAAAAATAGTTAAGCTATGAATATATTTTTATTATTTTTCAAAGTGCTCGTCACGATGATCGGTACACTTTTGCATACGCTTAAATCAATTTTCAAGACATTTATTCCATTCCGAATGAAGTATCTTCAAAACATTGGACTTGGTTCATCTTGGAACACCCATACAGTCGACTGCTGCTTACTTTCGGGCTCATACGAATATATCCATGATTCGTCATCTGTTACGGTTTTATAAACGTCTTTCGAAGCATTGCCATTGAATTTCTTAAGCCTTTCTTTCCACCAATCGATACGAGCTTTTTTTGAGCGATTGTCAAATTGTATGGGATCCTACGCGAACATAATTTTCGCACAGCTAATTGTTCATGTAAAATCGCATATATGCTGGTGGAACTTATGATTAACGTCATCTAACTCCATCTTGGTTTCCCCCTTTGGATTTGGATTTTCTACTGTTATTTTTTATATTATATAATATGAATCTTATACCTTTTCTTTTATCTCTTTTGTTCATTTATAATTTTATATTTTATAGAGCGTAAAAGTTTTTACATCCAAGATAACTTGCTGTTCTATTATCTTATTTATTTTTAATTGTCATTCTATACTTACACATTTAGTTACACATTTTTGATATTGATTTTTGACTAGATTTTTTGTAGTGATCATTTTCCTCATTTCTAATTATTCTATTATATATTATGTTGTCATTTTTCATATTGTATATACCAAAAATTTTTTTTACGTATTAAGAAATCAAACTGTCTGGAACGAAAGCTTACCATTCTAATTCTCCAGTCAATTTACCGACAACATAATTAATAAAGCAAAGGGTTGTAGCTCTCGGATCCCCCGTGGTCACCTGCCCAAGTAGACGTCAATCAAAGTCATCTGTATCCGATGGAGAGACCATGGCGAAGGAGACCCCCTCCCATTAAATCGTGTGTTAGCTCGACAGGACGATTAAGTCCCCCAAGACTGCTGCCGGGATGGTCTAGGGAAATCCTCTACGATCAAGAATGATGGAGGTGTGATGTAAGGTGAAAATTTCGATGCATTCTATTGGGACTATGGTATATCAAGTGACAACTGACGTGTACTTTACGGTGTTAAAGACGAAACAAAGTAGTGGTAAGAATATGTGATATATATAAAATAATGTAGAACATGACTGTTATTAGGAATATAATTAAAAATTGGACAGCGTTGCAGAAGAAGTAATATAATAAATAATATGGAAAAACTGTCAGGCATAGATAAAAAATAACAATGTGAACTCTTTATATAGAAAACTGAACAACAATATTAGAAAGATAAGAAACAAGAAAAACTGATAAAAATTGAAAAAGTAGAAATTAAAAGAAAATAACAATAAGAAACAGTAACAAAAAAATTAACATAAAAAGAGAAATTATATTAAGCCTATAAATTAATTTTGAAGGTTTTTTAAATTTGAAGCTCTATCCTGAAAGATCGGTCCAATGTATTTTATTCAAAGTATTGCCCATCAAAGGCCGTTACTTTTCCCCATTTCTCGGGTGATTTGCTATGGAGTAAACCTGAAGAATAAGGCTGGCGGGGTAGCATTTCCAATTTTAATGTTTCTCAGTATATTTTCATCGGTTTGGCAGCATATCCCTATTGATGGTTTCACAGAGTAATGCCTTCACATTTTTTTGCCTGTCCTGAAGCCTCTTTGTTTTCGGTCAAAATTACTACTTTCAAAACACCTAAACCAGTATTTACATGTTGAAATCGATGGAGCCTGGTTGCCCGTAAGCTTCACACAGGATTCGATGACCTTCAGCCGTCTTTTTCATCAAATCGAAGTATTTATTCTGTCCAAATACAGATATTTTCTATTTCTTTCAGTATATTATAAATAATATACAAGAATAATAAAAAAACACCTAATCTTAATCATCTTCGTTAATTCATAAGTAATAAGGAGCTCCTTCTCCTCAATTACATGCAATAACTGCAGCATCTTCAGGATGATTTCTTATAACTGCTCCAAAAGCTGAATTTTTTTCGTATAACAACAATACTGTTAAACAAAAACCGCCTTCTGTTCGAGTTTAATCAATCAAAATCGTAAAATCCATCGCTTAAAATTCATTTTCCGCATCAGCTCCTCGCCAATGCCGACCCGAACAGACAACATAATCGAGACCGAGCGAGAAGTGGTAAAGCGTGGAGCCATCTCGCGACGGCAATTTGCGACGCCATGATTGATTGCTGCAGCAGTCGGGACTTTCGCGGCCTTTTCGTCGTCATTTCCCGCCACGTATTTCACGAATTCGACGCCTGCATGATGGCTTTTTTGTGTCGAACGATTGGAGACGGATTTCAGACCCCCATACTGTAACGAAGTGGGGGGCCGGGCTGGAATGGTGGCGGTGGTGATGGGGGTAAGCGGGAGAAATTGGAGAAAGGTTCTGAGAGAGAAGGCGAACAATTTCTATATAGTTTAGATGATCTTTTTAAGTCAGTTATTACATTGTTTCTAGTGATTGCCAAGTAACCTACAATTTGTCTTTAGTTTTTAATTTAAATTATTTTAAAACTAGGTATGGCGTGGGGCTCGTTCTTGTGGCATATATTTATCCATAACAAAATTTGGATGATTACTATACGGATGTCACAAACATGGTTACATTATTTCACTTCGAAGTCCAATCGACAGTCATCCGAGTGGATTATACACGATGAACGCGCTCCAAAGCGTGGGAAAACGCAACAGTCGGCTGGCAAGATTATGGCGTCTGTATTTTGGGATGCGCATGGAATAATTTTCACTGACCACATTGAAAAAGGAAGAACCACCAACAAAGGCTATTACATAGCGTTATTGGATCGTTTGAAGGACGAAATCGCCGAGAAACGGCCGCATTTGACGAAAAAAAAGTGCTACTTCACCAAGACAACGCACCGTGTCACAATTCAGTGAAAACGATGGCAAGAATCCATGAATTGGGCGTCGAATTGCTTCCTCATCCACCGTATTCTCCAGATCTGACTATTTCCTGTTCTCAGATCTCAAAAGAATGGTCGCAGGGAAGAAATTTGTGTCGAATGAAGAGGTGATCGCCGAAACTGAGGCCTATTTTGAAGCAAAGGACAAATAGTACTACAAAAATGGTATCGAAAAGTTGGAGGGTCGCTACAATCAGTGTATCATTCTTGAAGTATCAGTGTATTCGAACTTAAGTTTCAAGTGAGATTTTAGATTAACTTGTGAAATCAAGATTGTTTGTTGAATGTTGTTCTATTCCCTCTAATTGCAAGAACTGACAACGTTGACAATTCAAATTCTTGCGCGCATGCCATGTTTCTCCAGAATTAGGCTCTTATTTAAAACATAACTGAATTTTTCACTTCTATAAAATATTCAGTTTTTTCTCGGTCGGTATCCGATAAAGCTCAACGAGCCTCCCCGACGACGGTGTCGACTTCCTCCACCTCGTCGCCGTCGACATTAAATTCCGAGCAGGCCGCCACCCTTGCCGCTCGCAGCGTTCCCGATGAAATATGTGGTGTAAAACTGTCGGAAAACCATTAAGCCCATGCTTCCCATTTTTGCTTTTGTTTGGCACGAATGTTGAACGGCCAACATAATGGAGAGCCCCTCCTCCACCTCCCCCAACCGACCAGACCACGGAGAACGCTCGAACCACAGTCGAATTTTTATGGTTTCATATTTCTGACAAGTTAATATATCGTAAATGTGTCGATACACAGCTGGACCGTCTTGCTTGTATCTAAAGAGAACGCGTTTCTTTTTATTATCTCGTGTATGAACGGTGAATCTCCGAAGGAAGTGGGTTTTTCTTAGGGTAAATATTCGCTCGAGCTTCGAGAGGGTTTGTTCCTTTGCTGGGATGTGTTTCCCGCATTGTTCGGTCCAAATTGACACGTTTTTTATAGATAAGAGCCGGCCACAGTTGCAGATAAAACATATTGTTATTTGTTAAACATTTGGCAACGTCAACATCAAGTATCGAAATATTTTTAAAATATTTCGCAGTACCAGGAAATTTTTCTCCACAGTTTGAGTTTGTTGTAATAACAGATTTTAATCTCGACAAAGTAAATAATATATTTATTGGTACGAAGTGAATATCATGCGATATGTATCTTGTAGAATCATCATAAATTCTTTTTAAATATTCACTGTACTATAATATAAAATCTGCTATTTCCATGAACAAAGAACTCAAAGAACAAAGTCTTAGGTTGGGCTGAACACTCTCCTTTTATTTATAAGATAGCGACAAAAGCATGACCATAAACAAACGGTTGGTGGCGCAGTGGTAAAGGCGACGGGACAGTCCTCCTAATGTTGCGATAGCCGCGGGTTCGAATCCTGCTGGGGCATGGTCGTAAATTTATATTAATGATTGTTTAAAATGTGTAATTGTTCTAGGCAAGAGTGCAAAATCCGACAAAGAAAATGATCCCAATCACGCTAGTAACCTGGCTGGGTAAGACCGGATGTCTTCTGGAATGATTTCTAAAGTTGGTCACTCGCCAGTCGGTAGGCTTAATGCTGAGGCCCGTGGTTAGGAGCCCACGTTAAACTTTAGGCCCAGTCCAGATAAACCCATAGTTATCAGCTACCAGCGATATGAAAATTATGTGAGAAACTACTGTTAAAACATATTAAATGATTTACAGATATGCAAGACTTACACTTACAGTTTGGATTTCAAAATCATCACTACACAATCGATCAAGAACACAGAGTAACAACAGTTCTGAGAAATCATTTGTAAAAAATAAATACTGCTCTGCAATATTTCTGGACGTCTCCTAAGCTTTTGAGCAATTTGCTACCGCGGAATTACTATCGACAGCTGGAATCATATACATTTGAAAGAAAATTTAGAGTCTTATATGAAGGGGCACTTTCAACACTAAAACTTATTTCGGCTGGAGTTCCACAGGATAATGTCTTGGGACCACTCCTATATCTGTTCTATACTGCTGATATTCCAACAACAAAAGAAACAGTACTTAGAAGATTTGACGAAGATACAGTTATCATGGCAAAATATGTATTAGGTATCTCTGCCTAATGCTGTAGCAAAAAAGTACAAATAGCTGTCAAAAAAATGGACTAGAGATATGACAGAAACCTAATTATATCACTTGCCGGATGCCCGATGCAAGCAGGATTAGCTAAATATCTTGGAATATCTCAATGGTAGGTTAAATAGGAAACATCATGTTAGATAATAATGAAAGTAAATCTGTACATATGCAGTTTACCTATAAATAGACCGTACAATCATCAATAACATTAAATAATACTGTCATTGTCATTGATATATAGGAAAATGCACTGGCTATTTGGAACAAAATAATAATTACCAGTACATAATAAATCGCTATTATATAAGCAAATACTGAAACTAATATGGACCTACGGAGTTTATGGACAATTATGGGGATGTTCTGCAAAGAGTAACATAAATAAAATACACATTTTTCAGAACAAAGCCCTGAGAGGTATTGTGGGCGCACCCAAATACTATAGGACTGATTACCTTCATCGAGACCTTCAGATACCCACAGTCAGTCAAGGAATCAAGAGAATTGGAAGGGGGCATGAGGAAAGACTCATTTCTCATGATAATATTGAAATATTGCGGCTTTTGGATACCACCAGACACAGGCTCAAAAGAATCAAACCATCGTGTAGTGTTGTGTAGTGAGGTGCATACAAAATACAGCCCTGACATGTATAAACATTATTTCACCAGTGACTGATATAGGGCCGATGGGTCATCCTAGTTATATACCGAGATTTAAGTTATCATAAAGACAAATTGTAGGTTAGACGGAAACGACTATTAACAATGTATTAATTAAATAATAATAAAAAATGTTAGACAAAGTTAATTATAAGTCAATCATGCAAATAGCGTGTAAATATGGAGCTGCAATAAAACATTAAACCAACTAGTAATCCAACGCTGCTAAAACAAAGTTCGACGCTTAATTGCTAATGCTTATCGCTACGTAACCAACGAGGAATTATGAAATCAATTAGATACACGAAGTGATCTAAAATTTCGTTTTAAAACATGAAATAAGTTTGCTAAATCACAGCAATGATGAAGCAATACAGCTACTGGACAACACGCAGGAAATCAGAAGATTGAAGCGAACCAAACCACACGAATTTGTTTAGTGTATTCTTAGTGTTAGCTCAAGTAGATTAGTTTTATTTTGGTTTGAGAAATACAGGCTGATGCGTTAATGCCGTACTCGCCTTGCTTGTATATTAATGGAAGTACAACAAGATTGTATCTACTGTAAGGAGTAATTAATTTTAAAAAAATGTATATAATGGGAGTTTCCACGAATTTACCCATTGTTTTTCTCAGTAATAATTTATCTTTCCTTAAGTTAGTTATATAAAGCTACAGAGCCGTCGTGCGTACATATTAAACGTAACCATTGTCGAAACGTATAATTGTTTAAATTGCAAAATTAGAAATTAGGATATCGAGCTCATTTTAATAACAACACTAATATTTCCTTGTTAGGAGTGAAGTTTGTTCCGTTTCCGCGCGACGTCTTTGTAACTTTATTTCCCGTTTCCCATTCAGACGCGAGCAGAAACCCCTTTATTAAATATTAACTAATTCACTTCGCCGCCTCTTCCCGACGTAACGGTAACAATAAATTCCAATTTAATGCCAAGACAAACAAACCGCGCGTTAATGAGAATAATTCCGGCTATTTGCGGCTCGCAAATCGGTTCCTGCGACAATACGGTGTCGCTCTTGTCGACGGGCCTCGCAGGCGTCGCCTGCAGATAAGGCAAAACCCCGTTAATTGAATTATAGTGCTCCCCGTCTCGCGACAGAACGGCGTTTTAGACTGCTTTCGTTTTAAATAAAAACTTCGAATTATCTCTTTATATCTTTGTTTATATGGTTTTATATATATATATATATATATATATATATATATATGTATATATACATGTTATATATAACCATTGTTTTGTAGAGGTTCAAGTTTTATTATGGATAAATATACGCCACAAAAATGAGCAGAACTAATGACATTATTTATAAAAAAAATTTCGTGTAAATTGATAATGAACGATGAAGCCCATTTTCGTCTCAGTGGCCACGTCAATCAACAGAAGACTCGGTTTTGGGGAACACAGAATCCTCAATTAATTTATGAAACATCATTTCGTTCACTAAACCATCAAAGTGTTGCAGTTACTGTTACTGCTGAACGGTACCAAGATATTATTCGAAATTTTCTTGTGCCTGAAAAGGAAGAGCAAGGACTAGAAGACAGGTGGTTCCAGGAAGATGGGGTCACGGCACACACAGCTCGTTCAACAATTCAATTATTGAATGACGTTTTTCAACGAAGACTAATTTCGCGGAGTGGCGATTTAGCATGGCCAGACAGATATCCGGATTTAACAGCACCAGACTTTTATTATGGGGTTTCTTAAAATCAAAAGTTGATGTGAATAAACCCCAAACGATTCAACATCTTAAAGACATTATTCGTCACGAAATTGAAGAAATTCAGCCTCAGATGTTGCAGGGTGTTATGAAAAATGCCTTAAAAAGAGCCATAGAAAAAAGTTGTACAGCGAATCGCGGTCACCATTTAGCCGATATAATTTTTCAATCATAACGAAAAATAAATATAATAATTATAGGCAATCAAAGTGGTAGCGGGACTTTTGCTTCATGTTGTACTTATATGGACGACGATTTGGTAATATACTATACATATACGTAATATATATAATTTGTATATAAAAAATATTCCAAGAATCTCAATATAAGATTCTTACTAGAATCTCGTAATTGAAAAAAATTTTTTATCCTTGATCAATTAATCTCAAAACATTCTTCTTTCGTTTATAAAGTAGCTTAGGAAGGGACAAAAATTCAGTGAGTTCAGATACAACCGAAAATAAACTTTTTTTGCTACAATCGCATTATATGTAACGGATATAACTTGTTTAATTCATAAACTATTACCTGTCACGAAAAACTGATTCAGCAACTTGTTTTAGAACCCTTTTTTACATAAGACTAGATCTTTTTAGTAATAAATATAATGTTGAATCCAATTTCTTCTTTCTTCTTTGTTCTTCTTTGTTCATCTGACCATCATCATATTTTCACTGTTAAATTATCTTCAAAACAATCGCTTATAGCAGAAAAACAATTTCAACAGCATATTTAACATCGCTTTTTTATATAAGAATTGATATTTTCAGGAATATATCTTAACCTAAACTTAGTCTATTAAGGAAAATCTGAAAATGAATATATATATATATATATATATATATATATATATATATATATATATATATATATATATATATAGTAGTTCAAAATGGTAGCGGGACTTTTGCTTCACGTTGTACTTATATGGACGACGATTTGGTAATATACTATACATATACGTAATATATATAATTTGTATATAAAAAATATTCCAAGAATCTCAATATAAGATTCTTACTAGAATCTCGTAATTGAAAAAAATATTTTATCCTTGATCAATTAATCTGAAACATTCTTCTTTCGTTTATAAAGTAGCTTAGGAAGCGACAAAAATTCAGTGAGTTCAGATACAACCGAAAATAAACTTTTTTTGCTACAATCGTATTATATGTAACGGATATAACTTGTTTAATTCATAAACTATTACCTGTCAGGAAAAACTGATTCAGCAACTTGTTTTAGAATCGATTTTTACATAAGACTAGATCTTTTTAGTAATAAATCTGATATTGAATCCAATTTATGAAGATATCTGAGAATATAACTTTCGTTCTCTCGGAATGGGTTCTTCTTTGTTCATCTGACCATCATCACATTTTCCCTGTTAGACTATCTTCTAAACAATCGCTTATAGCAGAAAAACAATTTCAACAGCATATTTAGCATCGTTTTTATATATAAGAATTGATATTTTCAGGAATATATCTTACGTTAAACTTAGTCTATTAAGGAAAATCTGAAAATGAATATATATATATATATATATATATATATATATATATATATAGTAGTTCAAAATGGTAGCGGGACACTTATATGGACGACGATTTGGTAATATACTATACATATACGTAATATATATAATTTGTATATAAAAAATATTCGAAGAATCTCAGTATAAGATTCTTACTAGAATCTCGTAATTGACAAAAATATTTTATCCTTGATCAATTAATCTCAAAACATTCTTCTTTCGTTTATAAAGTAGCTTAGGAAGCGACAAAAATTCACTGAGTTCAGATACAACCGAAAATAAACTTTTTTTGCTACAATCGTATTATATGTAACGGATATAACTTGTTTAATTCATAAACTATTACCTGTCAGGAAAAACTGATTCAGCAACTTGTTTAGAATCCTTTTTTATTAAGATATTTGAGAATATAACTTTCGTTCTCTCGGAATGGGTTCTTTTTCGTTCATCTGACCACTTGTGTTGTTCTCGTTGTGTTATTTAGGTTCCTTTCAGATGGTCATTAATTGCAGCGGCATATTTCATTGTTTCTGCCTTGAACTTTTTGTGAACTTCATAAAATTCAACTACAATCACATTTTCCCTGTTAAACTATCTTCTAAACTATCGCGTATAGTAGAAAAACAATTTAAAACACATATTTAACATCGTTTTTTTTATATAAGACTTGATATTTTCAGGAATATATCTTACGTTAAACTTAATCTATTAAGGAAAATCTGAAAATGTATAAAAATCGCAATTTCTTAGCTTATTGACAAATAATTTCACCACCTTATTTAACGTCAATTTTTATATAAGTTTTGATATTCTCACTAATGCTTCTGATGCTAAACCAAACTTACAAAGAATATTTTGAAAGTCCTCAGAAATATTGCGAAAGCTTCTGGATTTGCTAGAACAATACTGTAATAAAAACCTACCTGTTTCTCAGACAAGAATGTATGGATAAGTAAACCCCAACAAAGTTTTGTAAAAAATGGTATATTTCTAAATAAATATCGTTTTGCACAGAACAAAAGCTTCATTGAGCAATTCCTGTGTTCGTTCCCATCGCTACCTTACATGTTTTCTCCAGTATATCTTTACAATAAATGAGAATGTATACAAAAAGTATTTTCTATTTAAAAAAAGGACCCAGCTCTACCTATGGTATTAGGAATATATATATGCGTTTGTATACATGTCCCCTTGATTCCCGTTGACAACAAACCAGACCTACGACAATTCATGAATAATAAACGGGAGCCAAATGAACCGGCATCAAGTCAAATATTTGCTAACCGAAGACGAGAGTATCACCCCGATAGAAAAGCTCCGAAATCCAATTTTAATTCCTTGCAGCGATGTCCCATCCGATCAGAGTGCGACTCAATAGACATCCGAATAATACGTAAACATTCTAATGCCGTTGTCACACGAAAAAATAACGAGAGGGAGACTGTGCTCGGAGGCCTACTAAGCCGTCGACAATGGCGTCTTCGCCACGGCATCTGTATCTCGGTAGCCTCGAGCGGAGTCCCACTAATTTCGCTAAATTTAACTGCGACAATGAGAGATGAGTTCGGTCGAGCGTAAACGAAATAATTCATTTTTTGTGTTTGTGTATGGGCCCGTATTTGTCAACGAAGAAGTTCTGAGAGAGCCAGGTGGGTCGCCATTCACGCAAGATCAAGTGGTGGGACGGGAATGTCCCATTATTTATTCTTCGTGTTGTTATGTAACGAAGATTTGAATCTAGAAATTGTCGGTTTCCCGAGTTTACACCAATAATTGGGTTTGTATAACCGAGATAGTATTGTGTAAAAATGTTTAGAAAATAAGATCTGTTCACAAACTTTATATTCACTTAATCATTAAAATTATCTATTATGAAGGTAAACTGTTTCCGAATATGGATATAACAAGGAATATGCGAATAATCTTGAAATAATCTCGGAATTTCTGATGTATAGTATTTTCTTTAGTATGTAAAGCTTGTCAGTGTTTAACAATACGTAGATCTACTCCGAACGGTTTTTTTGTTTAGCCATTATGAATCAATAAAGTATTGATGACTTTAAGCTACTACGCTACTGAACATTATAACTAAGTATCACAAGTAAGATTATTTTCAGAAATGTAACAAGTTTAAAGCATCAAATATATGGTAAATATACATGATATTTCTTTACTTTTATGTTATAAACATAATTTGGAATAAAAGTGGTGGGACGGGAATGTCCCATTATTTATTCTTCGTGTTGTTGTGCAACGAATATTTGAATCTAGAAATTGTCGGTTCCCCGTGTTTACAGCAATAATTGGGTTTGTATAACCGAGATAGTATTGTGTAAAAATGTTTAGAAAATAAGATCTGTTCACAAACGTTATATTCACTTAATCATTAAAATTATCTATTATGAAGGTAAACTGTTTCCGAATATGGATATAACAAGGAATATGCGAATAATCTTGAAATAATCTCGGAATTTCTGATGTGTAGTATTTTCTTTAGTATGTAAAGCTTGTCAGTATTTAACAATACGTAGATCTACTCCGAATGGTTTTTTTGTTTAGCCATTATGAATCAATAAAGTATTGATGACTTTAAGCTACTACGCTACTGAACATTATAACTAAGTATCACAAGTAAGATTATTTTCAGAAATGTAACAAGTTTAAAGCATCAAATATAGGGTAAAAATACAAGATATTTCTTTACTTTGATGTTATAAACATAATTTGGAATAAAAGTGGTGGGACGGGAATGTCCCATTATTTATTCTTCGTGTTGTTGTGCAACGAATATTTGAATCTAGAAATTGTCGGTTCCCCGTGTTTACAGCAATAATTGGGTTTGTATAACCGAGATAGTATTGTGTAAAAATGTTTAGAAAATAAGATCTGTTCACAAACTTTATATTCACTTAATCATTAAAATTATCTGTTATGAAGGTAAACTGTTTCCGAATATGGATATAACAAGGAATATGCGAATAATCTTGAAATAATCTCGGAATTTCTGATGTGTAGTATTTTCTTTAGTATGTAAAGCTTGTCAGTATTTAACAATACGTAGATCTACTCCGAACGGTTTTTTTGTTTAGCCATTATGAATCAATAAAGTATTGATGACTTTAAGCTACTACGCTACTGAACATTATAACTAAGTATCACAAGTAAGATTATTTTCAGAAATGTAACAGGTTTAAAGCATCAAATATAGGGTAAAAATACAAGATATTTCTTTACTTTGATGTTATAAACATAATTTGGAATAAAAGTGGTGGGACGGGAATGTCCCATTATTTATTCTTCGTGTTGTTGTGCAACGAATATTTGAATCTAGAAATTGTCGGTTCCCCGTGTTTACAGCAATAATTGGGTTTGTATAACCGAGATAGTATTGTGTAAAAATGTTTAGAAAATAAGATCTGTTCACAAACTCTATATTCGCTTAATCATTAAAATTGTCTATTATGAAGATAAACCGTTTTCCAATATGGATATAACAAGGAATATGCGAATATAATCTCGGAATTTCTGATGTGTAGTATTTTCTTTAGTATGTAAAGCTTGTCAGTGTTTAACAATACGTAGATCTACTTCGAACGGTTTTTTTTGTTTAGCCATTATGAATCAATAAAGTATTGATGACTTTAAGCTACTACTCTACTGAACATTATAACTAAGTATCACAAGTAAGATTATTTTCAGAAATGTAACAAGTTTAAAGCATCAAATATATGGTAAATATACAAGATATTTCTTTACTTTTATGTTATAAACATAATTTGGAATAAAAGTGGTGGGACGGGAATGTCCCATTATTTATTCTTCGTGTTGTTGTGCAACGAAGATTTGAATCTAGAAATTGTTGGTTTTCCGAGTTTACACCAATAATTGGGTTTGTATAACCGAGATAGTATTGTGTAAAAATGTTTAGAAAATAAGATCTGTTCACAAACTTTATATTCACTTAATCATTAAAATTATCTATTATGAAGGTAAACTGTTTCCGAATATGGATATAACAAGGAATATGCGAATATAATCTCCGAATTTCTGATGTATAGTATTTTATTTAGTATGTAAAGCTTGTCAGTGTTTTACAATACGTAGATCTACTCCGAACGGTTTTTTTGTTTAGCCATTATGAATCAATAAAGTATTGATGACTTTAAGCTACTACGCTACTGAACATTATAACTAAGTATCACAAGTAAGATTATTTTCAGAAATGTAACAAGTTTAAAGCATCAAATATATGGTAAATATACATGATATTTCTTTACTTTTATATTATAAACATAAGATGGAATAACAAACGAAATAGTGCCTGTTTGTATGTTAAAACAGAGAATATATGAATAAAATATTTTTGAAATTGATATTTGACTTTAGAATGTATATTGAAACAATAACGAACATAATTAATTAATTTAGAAATATTGCTTAATTTTTTACAAATTTGCTGTTAATAATACATAATTTTAACATAATTTATTCATATATTTTATTTACCACGTGAGACAAAAAGCAAAACACATTAGAACCAAAATAAAACAACTATACTGGTTAGTCGGAAGATACTCTCAACTTGATCTAAAATTAAAGAGGTTGATCTATAATACAATTATAAAGCCAATTTGGACCTACGGGGTGCAAATATGGGGTTGCACTAAAAATTCAAATCAACTAGTCATACAGCGCTGTCAAAACAAGGTTCTTCGATTGATTACCAATGCCTATCGCTATATAACCAACGAAGAACTGCACGATGACCTGGAAATCAAATGGATTTGCGAAGTTATCCAAGATTTCGCCTTGAAACACGAAAGAAGATTATTAAATCATACTAACGTGGAAGCAATACAACTGCTGGACAGCGCGCAGGATGTCAGGAGATTGAAGCGAACAAAACCATACGAACTTATATAAAGTGTATACATTTAGTGTAAACTATAGCTACAAGTTAATAATTAATAAATAATTATAATTTTATAATTGAGGAATACATACTGATGTATTTTCTCGCACTCGTCTTGCTTGTTAATTAATCCAAGTATATAGGAAAATTAATTGTAAATTAAGATTGTACTAAGCGTATCTAATAAAGATTTTATAAAAAATATTTTATTTAAAGTTTTCCTTTCATACCAGATCGCTTAATTACGACGTAAAATTCAAAGAAGCATATGACAACATAATAAAATCTGCTTCAGTGCTATTTACGCTTCCTTATCAAGTTAGTCAACATCATTTATCATGATAGATCAATTATCAAGTAGCCATTAGTATTGTCAAATACTCACGTAAAAAGTAGTCGAATAAAAATACAATACCAAATTATCCTATTAATATTGATTGGAACCATTGAAATTCAAAACGGGGCAGCGGTAAATTTCGACCCCTAATGAGCTATTGTCGCGCCAATTCCACGGACGCCTCTCCCCTTTTCACCGCCCCCCTCCCCCGTCCAGCGACGCGGCTTCGTCCCCAATAAGCAGACAAACAACAATCCATGAATAATGAATCGAAACCCAATGAACCGGAATCGAGTCAAATATTTGCTAGCCAAACGTTGTCCCCCCTCTAAAAAGACCAAATCCAATTTTAATCTTTCGTTGTGCCGTTCGGAAAACGTAAATGGTTAGGAGAAAGGCCGGGAGCGAGCAGGAACAGGCCTAAATCATGGTATATAAGTTTTGTCTTAATAATGCTATTCATGTCCAGGTCTAAGATCTCTAATCCACCACTTTGCACCTCTTCTTATATATTTTTGAAATAAATTAGTGATAATTAACCACAACTTATGAAGTTATTCATATTTGTCTCATAATAGATTTTATGTAATAACTTAAAATATTACTAAGACTTGTTTTGACAATATTTTCAATATAATATCATATATACTGCCACGAAAAGCAATCACCATGTGGAGATATTTGATTGCTTTAAGGGGGCACACATAATTATGGCCAAAAACCTGACAAACCTGCAGAAAAAGTCGAATCTTATAGGCCTATTTCGCTGCTACCTGCAATATCAAAACTATTTGAGAAACTAATATTTAAACGTGTTAAAAATTTTGTAATAGTACCAGATTTCCAGTTTGGTTTTCGAAATCACCACTCAACAATCGATCAAGTGCATAGCATAACTGCGGCTATCGAAAAATCGTTTGAGGAAAAGAAATACTGCCCTGCAATATTCCTGGATGTCTCACAAGCTTTTGGTCGGGTTTGGCACTTGGGATTAATCTGTAAGATGAGCAAATTGTTGCCGCGTAACTATTGTCAATTGAATCATATCTTTTTGGAAGAAAATCTAGAGTATCGCACGAAATGGCGTTCTCGACATTTAAAACTATATGGCTGGAGTTCCACAAGGTAGCGTCTTAGGACCTCTCCTATATTAAATATAGCTCTACACTGGTGACATTCCAACAACAAAAGAAATACTACTTGGAACCTTTGCTGACGACACAATTATTATGGCAAATGACATATCTTTGCCTAGGGCAGTAGAAAAAGTACAAGTGACAGTCAAAAAATGTTACAAATAGACGAAAGATTGGAAAATTCAACTTAATAGCTCCAAATCTGTTCACGTTAATTTTGCATTGCGGCAAAATAATGACTGACACATAGATGGCGCTACTAGAATTAAATCCATATGTTTTTAGTTAGCCCTAACCCTCAAAAGATGCATCTATATATTTGACAGCTGTCGGATCATTAGTTTGTGAAATAAATTGATAAAAAAGAATTTCGCGTGTTGATAAAACATTGCTATTTTGAACAACAACAACAAGCAAACATTTGGCGTGATGCCGAGTTTCCGGACACTGCTGTAGGAAAATCAAGCATCAAGGATTGGCATGCAAAGTTTAGTGGATGCCCAAAAGAGGTTGTTACCGACGAGAACATTTAAAAAAAACCGCAAAATGATTTTGAATGACCGTAAATTAAAACTGAATGAAATAGCAGACACTCTAAAGATATCAACTGAACGTGTACATCATATCATTCACGAAGATTTGTGTATGAGAAAGCTCTGTGCAAAGTGGGTTCGGCGCGAGCTTACTTTTGACCAAAAACAACGACGAGTTGACGATTCGGAGCAGTGTTTGAAGATGATCAAGTGTAATAAATCCGAGTTTTTGCGTCGATATGTGACAATGGATGTCATCCGAATGGATTGCAAACGATGAACCCGCTCAAAGCGTGGCAAAACCCAACAGTCGGCTGGAAAGGTTATGGCATCTGTATTTTGGGATGCACATGAAATAATTTTCATTGACTACCTTGAAAAAGGAAGGACCATCAACAGCGATTATTTCATAGCGTTATTGGAAAATAGGCGAAAAATTATCATGTCTTTGGATGTAGTCTCTTGCCTGTTAGTTTTTTGGATGAAGAACAAGAATTCTACGTTTTATCAACAAACTCTTTCGTACTTTTTGATGGATATTTTCACAGTTATCAATAAAACGTCAATAACATCTCGGCAAAGGTTTGACGTTTCTCCTGGGGGCCTCAGCGGGAGAATCCGGGGAAGCTTGTTCCGCCCTAATTGTTTTATCTTAACCAATTTAAATTAACTCGATATTGTAAGCGCGAAACGCTGAAGACGAGAACGGTGAACGGAAGTTTGGGTAGGAGGGATGAGGGGGAGGGAAGACGTCGATTGATTCTCCCAGTGTATGAGGGAGGAACGGACCCCCTAATTACACGAACGTCCCGATATCATCATTATATTTAATTAGAATTAGGATGTCGCGTGTTTTTGTTCGGTTCCCATTTCGATTTTCGAGAGTATCCAGTCATCCTCTTCATCCTTTTCGACGAGGGCACACAGACTTCAAAATGATTAGTTCGTGATAGTTAAAATAATATTGCAAATAGATAAATAGCTTTAGGTAGGTATTAAGCTAATGTAGGAATGTTCGTCGGGTCGGTCGGTCGGTCGAAATGTGTGGCTGCCGCTGCGATTATTTATCAGAACACTCACTACTATTTTTGGAAGGAATTTGCACGGGAACTAAAAACACTGGTTGAATCAAAGTTGTTTATTCTAACTTACGATTGATACATGTGGTCGATGGAAGAATTGACAGGATATTAGGTTAAGGTGAAGGAAGTACGGTAGCGCTGTGGAAGTGGTACAGTTACAGGGGGACGGTGATAAGAAAAGAGAGCGAGACGTCGTCCTGATGGTCTTTTATACCCTGGAACTGCATGGTACCAATCCACCGGCGTTGCCAACCTTTGTAGTTGTTGATGGTGAATTGGTGGTGGCCTAAAGGGTCGTGGCGGTCGCCACATAACTCCCCTCCTAGTGGAACAGCCGTGGAACGTACCTATATGTGGTGCAAGTTCCGGAATGCACCCGCAATCACGCAAACAAACGCCCGGGGACTGCTGATGAGATGGGGATCCCAACCTGAGCGAGGAGTCTTACGGGATCAGCTGCCATCGGAGCTGTAGCAGGACGTCGTTCGTCTTGAGGCGTTTAGCTTTGCTTGAGGGTACCTGTAAATGTGTTACGTGTCCCGTTTCGTGATGCGAGGGTGCTCATGTGTTGCTGGTATACATGATGGGCTTCTGTGGTTTTCGTCCATCAGGCTAGTCTCGTGGGATGTCGTCGACCACGTGATGTTGATGAGTTCCGTTCCTCGTGCTATCCTTTCATGCACGTGTCAGGCACCTGTCGAGTGGCTTATGAGATGATTTATCTGTTAGGCACTTTGATCACGTCGGGCTCACCAATTGTAGGAATGTTCGTCGAGTCGGTCGAAATGTGTGGCTGCCGCTCCGATTATTTATCAGAACACTCACTACTATTTTTGGAAGGAATTTGCACGGGAACTAAAAACACTGGTTGAATCAAAGTTGTTTATTTTAACTTATGATTAATACATGTGGTCGATGGGAGAATTGACAGGATATTAGGTTAGGTAGAGGAAGTACGGTAGCGCTGTGGAAGTGGTACTGTTACGAGGGGACGGTGAAAAGAAAAGAGAGCGAGACGTCGTCCTGATGGTCTTTTATACCCTGGAACTGCATGGTACCAATCCACCGGCGTTGCCAACCTTTGTAGTTGTTCATGGTGAATTGGTGGTGGCCTAAAGGGTCGTGGCGGTCGCCACACTAAATTGTGTGTATTTAGTAGAATATAAAATACGTGTAGTGGATAGGTTAAATAAGGTTTCTGTTTATTAGATTATTATGTATATACTTTAATTTAAAATGTGTTTTTTGTGTTAAAAGTCTAAGTTTGATTATTTTTTAACTTTTAGTGTGTTCCTTATTTGTTTTTTTTTTTTGTAGAAATAACTTTTATTCAGGGTAAAGCGAATACGTAGAATTGTTTCAAAATGCTTTTTTATAAATAAGCATTTAACCTATTATCATTATAAACTAACACACAATACTACTACGATTCTGAAAAAACACAGTAATTAAGACAGTAATCGTACGACGACAAAAAAGCAGTTCCTTCCATTGATGTCATTATCTCGAGGTAAAACAGTGGCGAATCAATTTGTTCGGTGTGCGAGAGGGGGGAGGGGTGACCTTCGGGCCGAGATTGGCCACGCATCGCCAGCAAAAACAACAGCAAAAAGGCACGAGCTTGGACCACACGCACCGCCACGACAACCGTGACGGCCTCTACGAGCGCCATCTGCCGGCGCCCCGATCGCTAATGACTTTATCGACTTGGTCTGGGATATTTCGCCGCCGGTTCTTGTCGGTTCCAGAAATTCCATGGTGGACACCTGTCCTATTAATCCCGGAAGTTGTTTTGCATCGAGCGCAAAGTTTCGCGGGGAGCGAGGGGCGAGGAGGCGAGGTTTAATAGGATAAGTTGGAGGGAAACTATCCTGATATCGCACGGTACGATTTGAGGCACTGAACTTTTATTTTCAAATTTATCTAAAATATAATAAAAACTACAACATTCAATCCAATTTATTGAATTGAAATAAATAATAGAGTAGGTTCACGCTTAGGTAAAGTTGCTTCAGTTGTCTGTTCGGCAATTTGACAATATTAAGAACCAAATGCCTTATTCATTATTGCCTACTATTTAAAATTAGAATTTTAACAGTACATAAATAAACTAGCGACCCGCCCCGGCTTCGCACGGGTGCAATGCTGATACTAAATTAAATACACTACAGAAAAAATATGAACGTTGTATATAAAAACATAGCGGCCCGCTCCGACTTTACACGGGCATAAAATATATATGCCTATGTCACTCAATGAAAACATGATTAAAATCGATCCAGTATTTTTGGTTCATTCATTACTGCCCTTGGCCTGCACGCATTAAATTTGGAGTAAAACAATTCCTCTTCCCCTATACTTACTATGAAGATTTCCTGCTATCTTTGGAATATCTAAATTCATACAATTTTTATTACATTACACATTTTTAAACGCAAATTTTAAATTTGTAATATCTCCGAAAATATTTGTTTAATTTACATGCTGTAAGGAACCATATTGATCTATATTAATTGCACACTGTATTTAAGGTACTTAATTCGATAAGGATTAATGCCGTATTGCTTAAAATAGCTTCGTAAATAAGCCATTTTCTCACGTAAAAAGTAAACAATAAAAATGGTTAATGTGGGTTATCCCTAAAAGATAAACATATACCATCGCGGACTTTTTTGTAGACCTTTTTATGGTGTACAATACTGTAGTACATTAATTTGATCTAACTCGTAGGGTTAGGCAGCGTTTTTGCTAATTGCTAAATAAGCCTAAAAAAATAGGTTAATTTACGACATCACGTTAGAAACCTCTAAAATTAGCAATGTTGCCTTAGTGTATTATGCATGTATTATACATATAAACCTTCCTCCTGAATCACTCTATCTATTGAAAAAAACCGCATCAAAATCCGACTCGAATCACATCCGAAAAAAAGGCGACTTTGTTTTATACTATGTAGTGATAACAGTATAGTATTTAACTCTATATGTAAAATAAGCAAATAAAATTAATAGAAACAGTGAATTAAAATTAATAATTTCCTAACCCCAGTTATAAAAGGAAATATTAATTAATAATATCGAGTAATATAACAGTATATGTAAAATAAAGACAAACTGAGAATAACAATACACTAGAGAATCTAAACTCCATCAGTCCACTGGGATGACTGCCGATTGGACTTCGGAGTGAAAGTGAGTATTAGAAATATAAGCATCAAATTAGAATTTTTTAAAATTAATTACATCTATATCTGTATGTATTTCCGAAATTAAAATAAAACTAAACTACTTAAGCTCAAGTTAAGAACACACTTAAACACCATAGAAGTTCGTGTGGATCGGTTCGCTTCAATCTTCTGACTTCCTACGTGTTGTCCAGTAGCTGTATCGCCTCCACGTTGCTGTCATTTGGTTGTTTATTTGTTTGGTTGGTTTATTTCATGTTTAAGCTTGACTTTGAGTCTAATCTTCTCTGCATTTTGTCTAACAAGATGTTTTCTATTCAACCTACGGTCTACGAGATGCATGCCGAAGTATTTATAGGATTTTGCTTGAGAAAACGGGTATCCGTCAAGTGATATAATTATAATTCTGTCATTTCGTCGCAACACAAAATTAACATGGATAGATTTAGAACTATTAAGTTGTATTTTTCAGTCTGTAGTACATTTATAGATCTTGTTCTAAAAACCAGGCGGTGGAATGCATGACGCATACCTGGTCGCGGGCCCTGGAGTGCCAAGTTGGACCGGGTTATGTGGGACTGCCTCTGGGCTTACCAATACACTAAACCGAAACCGCCTTACAGTTGACCCGCTGATCGGGCAGCCGTTATTGGGCACGAGGGCCCGGCGATTCTATTGATTCGCAAACCTGAGTCAACACACAACTGAATACGGTTGTATGGGGTTTCAGCCTGGAAAAAAAAGGGGGGGGGAGCTTGAAGGATTAAAATTTCTGGAGTGTCAGTTTCGCTGTGAATTTGATTATTTTTGACAAACCATGGAGCGTTTAATATTCTCCTGAGGAGCTTATTTTGGAAAACTCGAAGCCGTTTGACCTGGTTGGGTGTAACAAACTTGAAGTAGACATTAGATCCGTAGAGGAGTACGGACCGAATTAACATCTTGTAAAATAAGCATTTGATGGAGATGGGAAAATAGATATATATTTTGCCATCATATGCTATCATCTCTATCTTCGGCAAATGTTCCAAGTACTGTTTCTTCTTTTGTTGGAATATCAGCATTGTAGAGGAAATACAGGAATGATCCCAAGACTGAACTGGGGAAATCCAGCTTAAAGAGTTTTAACTGTTGACAATGACTCTTCATGCGAGACCGTAAATTTTCTTTCGAAAATATATGATTCCAGCAGTTGACAGTAATTTCACGGTAGCAATTTGCTTATTTTGTAGCTTGTGGGACATCCAGGAATATTGCAGGGTAATATTTCTTTTATTCCAATACCATTTCAACAACCGCTCTTACTCTATACACTTGGTCTATTGTTGAGTGGTGATTTTGAAATCCAAACTGGAAATCTGGCATTTCTACGAATGGTTTAATACATTTTAAATAAATAAATAAATAAAATAAACATGATTTGGGTCTATTGTAGATCAACATTCAATCATATTCCATGTCTTGTTACGTTTTAAATGTGTTGCTGGTTAAACGAGGTTCAAGGTTCTGCTATAAAAGTTGAAATGAAAATGAAAAAAAAAAAAAAAACAAATTTCCCCAGATATCAAAACAAATCTCATCGTTATATACCATCACCTTTTAAAATTAACTAATTAGCTGTATTTCAAAAAATATTTACTCATTTTTTTAAACACAAGACGAGTTTCGTCTTTTTTTGTTTTATTTGTAATTATAATTTTTTCTGAGCTGAATAATATGTTTTAACAAGCCAGGCACTAAAATTTAATTTTTTTTAAAATTTTTTATGGTCTTAAACTGTTTTTTATTAACATTTTTATCTGAACTAATATTTGTTCTATATTTCCAACAACAGACGAATAGTGAGAAATAACACAAATGCTGATAAAAATACTATTTAATACACACATACACACTTCATGGTTGGTGTGTCTCGAATACACAATTCTATAAAAATTTTAGGGTTCTTTTTAAAATTATTATTTAAGTTATATATAGGAAAATTTACTGGCTTATTGGAAAAAAATCGTAATTATTGATACATAATAAATGGCTATTATGTAAGCAAATACTGAAACCTATATGGACATAGGAGTTCAATTATGGGGATGTTCTGCAAGACAAAGAACATAAATAAAATGCACATTTTTCAGAACAAAGTCCTGGGAGATATTGTGGGCGCACCCAAATACTAGAGGACTGATTACCTACATCGAGACCTTCAGATACCCACAGTCAGTACAGAAATCAAGAGAATTGCAAGGGGGCATGAGGAAAGGCTCCATTCTCATGAGAATATTGAAATATTGCAGCTTTTGGATACCACCAGAACAGGACACAGACTCAAAAGAATCAAAACATCTGATATTGTGTAGTGTTGTATAGTGAGGTGCATATAATAAAAATACAGCAGTGACATGTATAAACATTATTTCACCAGAGATTGAGATAGGGCCGATGGGTCCTTCTAGTTATATACCTAGATTTAAGTTATCATAAAGACAAATTGTAGGTTAGACGGAAACGACTAGTAACAATGTAATAATTAAATAATAAAAAAAAATTAAGTTACGTCCACAGAGTACAGTCACTATCGACGAATCAGTTGTGGGCAAATTTAGGATACTGGCCTTGATAAATCTCAATTTTTTGAAATATAATATTAAAAAAACCAAATAAAATCGAAGCGCACCAAAAAGTTTAAATGTTGGATTGCGGAAATGGTGGTAAGGAAACGCTAGGTGACGTCAATGTTTCGTAGCGCTTCTAATGCTGGTGGCATATTATTATTATAAATTAATATTTTTGCTATTCTCTATTACAGTCATCTAGCCTATTGTGCTGGCCAGGAAAGATGTTTGATGACAGTAATTTTCAAATACAAAGTTGATCAAGACATAATCCAACACTGCAGAATCAGCGCCTCCTTGATTTTGTCCACGTAAGCTGTCGTTTCAGAGATTGCTTTCTATCAGAAGAATATTAAATAAATTAAATATTTTTGTGGTGGGTAATAATTATAAATAAGTAAACACTCTGCTCGAAACCCGATACCTTCAAGTTATAATTACGAGTCGATAAGACGAAAATATGTTAAATTGGAATTTCTTTATCAAACTTAAATTGAATCGTTCGAAATTATGACTTTTCGAAGTAACGAAAATGATCTTGAAATCAATATAGCCGCCTCCCCACGGGGAACAAATTAATTAAAACCATATTATCTGTGAGCCGGTGGAAGTTTAGCGGAGTTACCGAAAGTTGGTCGGAAGTTACGACTTTTATTGACAATAAAAATACGCTTTTATTGGGACGTACGGATATCTTTTGGTGTGTTTAAGACGATGGAGGGTCTTGAAACAGTCTGATCTTGATATTGGCTGAGAAAAAGTATGTAATATGTTGAGTGCTTCTGTTGTAATTATGGAGAAAAATAGGAAAGCGGATTCAAACTTTGATATTTTATACAAGAATTAAATGAGAAATAAAGGAAAACATTGTGTTATTTATCTATATAAAAATGGTACCTTGCAATATTCTTGGACGTCTCATAGGCTTTTGAATGGGGATTACATTTGGAACTAATCTACAAGATGAGCAAATTGCTACCGCCAAACACAAACTGTTTCTTTTGTTGTTGAGATATCAGCAGCAGAGTAGATACAGGAGGGGTCTTAAGATACTACCCTGGGGAAGTTCAACCGAAGTAGGTTTAAGTGTTGAGAATACCCCCTCATGCGATACTCTAAATTTTCTTTCAAAAAGATATGATTCCAGAAATCGACAGTAATTCCGCGGCAGCAATTTGTTTATTTTGTAGATTAATTCCAAATGCCAAAAACTCAGTTAAAAGCTCGTGAGACGTCCAGAAAGTCCAGGTCCTTTTCTTAGAATGCCTTTTTAATAACTGCTGTTACTCTGTGCACTTGGTCGATTGTCTAGTGGTAATTTTGAAATCGAAGCTAGACATCTGGTATTTCTATAAATGGACGTTTTAACAATAGATTCTCAAATAATTTTGATTTTGTAGATAGCAGCAAAATAGGCCTGTCGGTTTGTTGAATGTTTGAATGTTTTTTAAGCATAATTATTCGAGCAAATTTAATATAGCCCGGAAAATGTTTCGGTCTAAATATACTCAATAGGAATATATATGTCAACATGTTTATTGCTTTTCGTAGTAGCTCTTTCACTAATCTAGGTGAAATATCATCAATTCCAGGAGCTTTTTAGGATTGGGTCCATTTCGGTGACAACTTCCGTTGTCCATAGTCCATTGATTTATATCCATTGTAGATTCTATATTATTCGGTTGGAATACGTTAGTTAAATGTTCTGCGAATAATTGAGCATATTGATCGTTGCGTCGAATCCATTCATTTAGATCATTTTTAATAGGCGGTACTCTAATAATTATTCTTTTAAATCCCCGAGTTGTTCTTTATAGTCTTGTATATAGCTTCCAGAATTAATTAACTTACATACTTTTCGAAGCATCTCTGGTTTTGCACTATACTCCTTTTTTCTATACTCGTTTTACATTCTTTTTGTCTTTCTATCACGAATTCCCCAATTACAAGGGGGTAATTTACCTTATTTTGTAGCAGACCGAATTTGTTCAATTATATTTCGGGTTTGCTACTGGAGATGGTCTGTACTATTGAGTATTACGTTTAAACTGATTTGTTCCTGCATTATAAGTCTAAACGTGTCCCAGTTAGTAAATTTGTTAGCTGTCAGAATTGTCACGCCTGGTGTTAACAATACTGGAGTGTGATCAGATGATAGTTCGTACAAGCTCTCGATATGTATTTGATTTGATGGGATGCCTTTGGCTAGTAAATGGGTTCGCCTGTAAAGGATAGGTACAATTAGTAATATTAATTTCTGCGAATAATTCAGCATATTCATCGTTGCGTCGAATTCATTCATTTAGATAATTTTTAATAGGTGGTATTCTAGTAAGTGATCTTTTAAATCTCCGAGTTGCTGTCCATAGCGGATAGTCTTTGTTTGCTTTTGGGTTTAATTAACTTACATATTTTTAGAAGCAACTTTGTTTATATTCCTTAATCTCTTGATTTGTCAGTTTACTAATTCTATTAGATATAGTCTTTTTCATACAGTATTTCTGGTTTTGCACTATACTCTTCTATTTTTTGTCTTTCTATCATAAATTCCCAAATTTCAAGGGGGTAATTTACCTTATTTTGTAGCAGACCGAATTATATTTTGGGTTTGCTACTGAAGATCGTCTATACTATCGAGTCTTACCTTTAAACTGATTTGTTCCTGCATTATAAGTCTAAACGTGGGCCAGTTAGGAAATTTGTTAGTAAGATAAGGCTTCTTTGTTATTTTTTTCAGAACTGTCGTGTCTGGTGTTAACAATACTGGAGTGTGATCAGATGATAGTTCGCACAAGCTCCCGATATGTATTTGATTTTATGCGATGCCTTTCGAATGAGCCAGTAAGTGGGTTCCCGCCCTGAATGAAAGTTACGATTTCCAAGTGTGTTTAACAGTAAAGCCCCCTGCAATAATAAACCTTGTGCCTATTTTTAAAAATATATTTCTGTATTGTCGTGCTATTTTGTGACTTGGTGGTGAGTATATAGCTCCTATGTTTATTTCAGCGCCGTTCTTTTCAATACTAACTTTCGTAGCTTGTATTTCTTCTTTTTTGATATCGTCTTGTCGGAACCCAAAAAGATATAAACAAAGTTGAAATTGTACACGGCCATTTTTCATATTCAACCCCATAGATCTTGAGAATAAAAGGAATTAAGTCCGCCGCAAATATAAATAGAAAGTTTCCTTTCGGCCCTACGCCACGGCCACTGCCGAGAATATTTCGCAGTCCGATTTCCAGCGGTCCAGAGCCTAAATTATGATTTTCAATGGGCGAATTAGAGCTAATACCGACGGCAAACAAAAACGTCGGCGGCACAAGAAACACCGCCGACTGCAAATCCTCTTAGCCGGGCCCAGATCCGACCGGAATCGGATCCGCGGCGGCCCGGCTCGGTGAAATATGAGCGGGACGACAAAAAGCTGCAGGATATCGTACCAGCAGCTTTCTCGAGGACAGTGGCAGGTTTGATTTTGGTTAGTTTTCTTTTTCTGTTACGCCGAAACACATTATTCAATATATTTCCTAAATAAAATTGCATAAAAATTAATTGCCGTTCGTTAGTCTCGTTAAATAGTCTATATGGTGTTTATATGGTGAAAAAATATGGAATAGTTGCGAGGGAAATAGTAAAAACAACGATTTTGTTTCACCGTCACCAAGGATCGACATTTTCGTTGGTTGTCAAAAATTTTAACGAACTAGGGGTGTTTCATCAAAGCATGGAGGTTTCCTAATTCTCATAGTTTATCGTCAGGGTTTCTTATATAGGTGAAATGAGGTTTATATGGTGAAAAAATATGGAATAATTGCGAGGGAAATAGTAAAAACAACGATTTTGTTTCACCGTCACCAAGGATCGACATTTTCGTTGGTTGCCAAATATTTATGGGCGTGTTCGGAAATTTATTTTGTGACAAACATGTTGAATATTGATAACCTTTCGGCACTGACCGTTTATTGCTTTAACCTGACCTATATTTATAAGTTTTTACGATGCTTATGTCAGGAATCCACGGACTAGGGGTGTTTCATCAAAGCATGGATGTTTCCTAATTCTCATAGTTTATCGTCAGGGTTTCTTTGCCCGGAATGAACTTAACATACCAAAGAATTCTTCGAAGAAGTAATTACAAAACTGTTACCAATTTAACCTCAATTTCTCTTCTTTTCCTGATAAGTAATTTGATTTGGCTTAATTAAAGAGACTCAAAGGAGACCAGCCCATTTTATTTGCTCTATGCACTATCTGAGGGTCTTTCACCATTCATTATATATATATATATATATATATATATATATATATATACTCATAAAACAGCTGGGGCAAAAATCCCACTACCATTTTGATTACGCGATTATTTTTATGATTATTTATTAAAATTACATTTAAATATAATTAATATTTAAAATTCATTACATTCATTCATTACATTATTGCCACTCGGCGGAAATTGCGTCAAAAATATCTTAATCGTTCAGTGCCTCACAAAACCACAATTAATCGTTGTCTCGTAACGTTGAAAATGTGTTTTTGTTGTACGATAGTGTTGCAGAGTCTCCAGAAACATCAATTCGGAGACGTGGTCCCTAGTTACACATTTCTGAAAGCATTTTAAGACGAATTTTGAAAACTGATTTGAAAATGTTCCCGTACAAAATTCAATTATTCCAAAAATTGCTATCGAGAGATCCTGATCAACGAGCTGAGTACAGTAATGCAGTCCTAAGGCTTTCTGGTGAAATTGAAGATATTTCGTTTAAATTAATAATGAGCGATGGAGACCATTTTCTTCTCAGTGGCCACGTCCGTAAACAGAATGGTCGGTTTTGGGGAACACATATTCGTCAATTAATTCATGAAACATCATTGCATCCACTAAAAACACCTGTATGGTGTGGTATTCATGCTGGAAACATCACTGGTCCCTATTTTTTTTGAAAATGACTAAGGTGTTGCAGTTACTGTTACTGCTGAATGGTATCAAGATATGATTCAATTTTTTTTGTGCATGAAATGGAAGAGCAAGGACTAGAGGACATGTGGTTTCAGCAAGATGGGGCCACAGCACATACAGCTCGTTCAACAATTCAATTAAACGAAGACTAATTTTTGCGAAGTGGCGATTTAGGATGGTCAGTCAGATCTCCGGATTTAACAGCACCAGACTTTTTCTTATGGGGTTTTTGGAAAATCAAAAGTTTATGTGAATTAGCCCCAAACGATTCAACATCTTAAAGACAATATTCGTCAAGAAATTGAAGAAATTGTGCCACTGATGTTGCAGGAAGTCATGACAAATGCCTTAAAAAGAGCCGATAGTTGCATAGCGAATTGCGGTCACCGTTTAGCCGATATAATTTTTCAATCATTACAAAAAAGAAAAAATGTAAAGACCAAGTAATCTTTTTATAAAAACCAAACTTACATATTTTTTCTTTGAGCAAAGTTATAGGCAATCAAAATGGTAGCGGTACTTTTACCCCACGTTGTATATATATATATATATATATATATATATATATATATATATATATATATATATATAAGATAAAATCATTATGGTCAGTCTTATTGGGTAATATATGGAAACATAATGAAAAAGTATAAAAATAACAACTTTCATATGTCTGCTTACACGGTCGCATCCATAAAGAACCCAACGATATTTTGATTCGACGTACTGCAAGCCGAAATCGAAAATTCAATCAGGTCGGTCTCCAAATAAAACGGGTTGTATAGCAAGTGTCCCCCGCCACCCTGCCCCCCATTTCATTACGGCTAATCCCCCCATCTCCACGATCATTCTATTACAATTACCGGCTTTCACCGTATATGATTCCGGCATTGTCGATGATAATTAGCTTGGCAATCTGGCAATAGTAAACCGAGTATCGGGCGACCGTTCCAATGCCTATTAGAAATTGATTGAATTGGTATTAGGAACGAAGTGGGATAATGGAATTGGGACTCGGAGAGACCGAAGGTGCAGTGTGACAACGGCGGGAGGCAATGAGATCAAAATTTAATGTTACAGCGACTGGTTTTGGTGATTTTCTTGCTTTAAACAGTGTTAACATTAAAAACATTACTTTTGTTATAGTTATCATTCACTTTTTTACCAACGAGGGTTTATCTGGGCTCGACCTACAGTTAAACGTGAGCTCTGAACCACGGTCCTCGGCATTAAGTCTACCGACTGGCGAGTGACCAACTTTAGAAATCATCCCAGAAGAAATCCGGCCTTACCCAGCCTAGATACTGGCGTGACTGGGATCATTTTCCTTATCGGATTTTGCACTTTTGCCTAAGAACAACCACAAACATAAATTAACGACCACGCCACAGCAGGATTCGAACCCGTGACTGCCGCGAGAGTAGGAGGACCGCCTTGTCGCCCTTACCAATGCGCCAACCAAGCCGGCGTTATAGTTATTGTAAAATATTTTGTACACATAACACATAATTTGTCCCAACTTTTAAATTTATAACAAAATTATCGATTATCTTTCGTCAATTTTGCCTGAGAGGCGATTTTTAACACATTTTTTATCGAAAAAAAGGCCAAAAAATTTTCAGTCTCCAAATGGACTAAAATTTACATATCTTGTAAATATGGCGGTGAAAAAAACATGGAAATCACTGTTTCTGGCATATATCAAATATTTTTTCAATTATGAGTAAAATTCGATCATAAAGATTTTTCAACAAAAAACAACTTTTAAGCCATATTTCTTAAAATATTCAGATTTGCCTAAAAATGACATTACCTATTTATTTAGCGTCCTATTTTACATAAGTAGTGATATTTTCAACTATGTATCGTTGTTTAAACCGGAATTATAAGGAAAAGTTTGAAAATGGCCAAAAATCACAATTTTTCCTGAGTATATATATGGAAAAATTGGCAAAAAATGTTCGGCTTCCAAATGAGACGAAACATGCATATATTATGAATATTGTGATGAGAAAATTGACAATAACATTATTTTTCATGTAAGGTGAATAGTTCTTGAGTTATAAGCAAAATTGTGTTTAATAGGTAATTAGCGAAAAATATATGTTATCCGTAATTTTTAAAAATCATCAAATATATACCCAAAATGATCATACCATCTTATACAGCATTTAGTTTTATATATGCATTAGTAATATCTATCTTGTTGTATTCCATAGTTATATCGAAAAAATCAAAATAAATTACCCAGAACTATTTATACTGAAGTAGATATTTTTATTATTATTTTGTAGAAGTTATACATAAAATTATACATATAAAGTGATATTTTCATTAAGATATCATAGTTTTTTCTAGAGTTATAAGAAACAAAAATTGGCAAAAGTAATTTATATCCGAACTGATATTTTGTATTTCCTTGAATTTTTAGTAGTACATAAAATATAATTACACCATAGTGTTGAGAATTAAATGCTTCAAAAATACACCAATTTTCACTACCATATCCTAGATTGATCCCCACTTATAAGAATAAGTTTCTTTGTATATTTTAATGTCCTTTTTACCAACGAGGGTTTATTTGGACTGGATCTGCAGTTTAACGTGGGTTTCGAACCACGGTCCTCGGCATTAAACCTACCGACTAGCGAGTGATTAACTTAGAAATCATCCCAGACGATATCCGGTCTTACCCAGCCTGGTTACTGGTGTGAATAGTATTTAAGGTACAAACAAAATTGTGCTTAACAGGTAATTATCGAAAAATATATTTCCGTAATTTTTTAAAATTATCACATATATATGAAAAATAATCCTAGTGTTATTAAGTATTTAGATTTATATATGCACAGGTAATTGCAGAAATCTATCTTGATGTATTTCATAGTTATATGCAAAAAATCAAAATTAATTGTACAAAACTTATTACAGTTGAGCTGATATTTGAATTATTATTTTATAGAAGTTTCAGACATATACCGAAAGTAATGATAACATCTTATTGGGCATTGAATTCTACACATATAGTGATATTTTCATTCGTGTATTATAGATTTTTCACGAGTAATAAAAAAGAATAGAAGAAAAATTAGCCAAAAGTAATTTATAGCCGAATATCTAGTTTTTATTTATTTTCTTGAACTTTTATATATACACAGATTGTAATTATACAATATTATGTATTAAATTCTACAAAATACAGTTATTTTCACTAATACATCTTAGACTGTTCCCCACGTATAAAAAAGAATATAAAAGAAATTGGCCTAAACTGTTATTTACAACAGATATTTTTGTATTTTATGAATATTTTTGTATATAACAATTTTGACTCATCTTTCAAACATCTGGGACATATTTTTGTCGAAATGCTGGGTGAATAAAGTTGGTAAAGTTGGCTTTGTAATAACCTTTCTTGATAGATTTTGCGGCACTTGAAAGGTTTTTAAATCATAGACCAGCACTTTCCTTGGGTTGGTGTCGGTTTGTACGGTTATTTTGGCGACACCTATTGTCGTCGCTAGTATAAATAAATAAAAAATGCCCATTTTTATTCGATGGGCTCGATGTCATGAAATTTTTATGCGTTTATTAAAGACCAACCTGCTTTAAGGGGTATCAAGTTTGACCTGTAAATGCTTATAGAAAAATAACTCCAGTGTTTTAAGTTTAACAACATTAGTTCCGTTATTTTATATCTACGCCTCACCTACCATTACTACAACTATTCGAACAAGGCGAATACCCATTTCGGATCAAGTAGGTTCCTTTCATAGACACCCCATTGTTCCCATAGATGAAATAAAACCGATCTGGTGCCTTTTTATCGCTTTTTTTTTATCACGCTCAGTAATGCCTAATGATGCCACGCATCTTTCCACGCCTACTGGATATTTACCGGCGTTGCTTTTAATATATCTCTCGAAATTGAGGGAATAAAAATCGCTTGTTGTGTTTTTTTTTATTTGGGTTAATAAAAATGGCGCTCGTAATGAGACGGATAGGTCGTAAAAGGCATTTTAAAAAGCTGCCTTCGTTTCGTGAGGTCGTAAAGTTGCCGTTGTGGAATTTACAATGTAAAGACAAGAAAACAAAGTTTAGAAGGTGGGAATTTTCGTATAATATATATATATATATATATATATATATATATATATATATATATATATATATATATATATATATATATATATATATATATATTATAAACTGCTATAAATTATTTTTGGCTAATTTTTCTTCTATTCTTTTTTATTACTCTGGAAAAATCTCTAATATACGAATGAAAATATCATTATATGTGTAATATCCAATGCCTAATAAAATGATACCATTATTTTCAGTGTATGTCTGAAACTTCTACAAAATAATAACTAAAATATCAGCAAGCAATATGAAATACAACAAGATAGATTTCTGTAGTTACAAAACTAAATGCTCTATAAGATAGTATGATTATTTTTCCTATATATTTGATAGTTTTTAAAAATTACGGATAAAATATATTTTTCGCTAATTACCTATTAAGCACAATTTTGCTTTTAACTCAAAAACTATTCACCTTACATGAAAAATAATCTTATTTTCGATTTTCTCATCACAATATTCATAACAAATGCATGTTTCGTCTTATTTGGAAGCCAAACATTTTTTGACAATTTTTCCATACATATACTCAGGAAAAATCGCGATTTTTGGCCATTTTCAAACTTTCCTTTATAACTTCGGTTTAAACAACGATACATAGTTGAAAATATCACTACTTAGGTAAAATAGGACGCTAAATAAATAGGTAATGTCATTTTTAGACAAATCTGAATATTTTAAGAAATATGACTTAAAAGTTGTTTTTTTGTTGAAAATTCTTTATGACCGAATTTTAGTCATATTCAAAAAAATATTTGATATACGCTAGAAACAATGATTTCCATGTTTTTTTCACCGCCATATTTACAAGATATGTAAATTTTAGTCCATTTGGAGACTGAAAATTTTTTGGCCTTTTGGTTTGGTTAATAGAAAAATATTTTACAATAACTATAACGCCGGCTTGGTTGGCACATTGGTAAGGGCGACAGGGTTGTACTCCTACCCTTGCGGCAGTAACGGGTTCGAATCCTGCTGTGGTATGATCGTTAATTTATGTTTGTGATTGCAACGTAAATTAAAGAGTGCAAAACCTATAAGGAAAATGATCCCAGTCACA
Organism: Rhynchophorus ferrugineus; assembly: GCF_030347505.1. Lineage (NCBI taxonomy): Eukaryota > Metazoa > Arthropoda > Insecta > Coleoptera > Curculionidae > Rhynchophorus > Rhynchophorus ferrugineus. The sequence goes on from NW_027472587.1 coordinate 17,845,969, forward strand.
CCAGTAACCAGGTTGGGTAAGACCGGAGGTCCTCTGGGATGATTGTTAAGTTGGTCACTCACCAGTCGGTATCTACATCCATCGGTATATATATATAATTTGATTAAAACTGTATATTTAAAACATTGCGTTAATTATTTTAAACAACGGGTTATTGAAGTAATGCCTGTTAGTCATGTAATCTCTCGTTATATGAACCTCATTAACGTAAAAAATTGATCGTAAATAAAATATTCGAGACCGATATACGTCCCCCTCTGTCCCCCGCCCTTCTGCTCGCTACCGAATAGGATAATCACAGCTCTCCCCTCCTGCTGTAGCGGTAATGGTTTATTAACATCGAAAAGGGGGGCAACCTGAACCTTTGGGGTTGAACTTTACAACGGCAATATACCATAGTTCAAACTTAATTAGAATCAGAGCTGGTTGAATTAAAATACTACTTAGGGGTGATTGTTTATGCGTGGGGTTAACAGGGGTGGTATAGTACAAGCCCTTCGAGCCCCGCTCGATTTAAGCCTCTACACTTCCAACGGCAGAAGAAGTGGTTCGATTCTGTTGACTTTATTTATACCTCTTCAGCTTACGATGTAATATCGATTTAATTAAATTAACTGATAACTGTTTTGAAGTAAATAAGCAAAAAACAATTTTATAATAATTTAAAAAAAAATTTTTTATTTAAAGGCTAGCTGACCCGACAAACGTTGTTTTGTCATATAAACGATTTCTCGAGAATTTCTAGTGTAGCAAAAAAATAACTAACTTATTGGAAATGTGTAAGGATGTGGCATATGAGTGAAAAAAGCATGGGGCACCGTGAACGATGAGGGAATAATTTTTTTAACTTATTATAATTTATTTTAAGTAATAATTATTTATATCATTAATTCATTACATAATATTAATCTCTTAATGCTACAGCGTGAACAATATTTTTTGTTAGCCCGTCTTTAGCTAATACAAACAAACTTGATGGTTTACCCACTCGAGAGCATGCAACGTCTAATTGTCCGTGTTAAAAACATGGTGTGCTCAAATCTAAGCCACAAACAGACATTGTGTGGTCTTGGGATTTATTAATAGTTATTGCAAATGCCAGTCCAATCGGATATTGAATACGCTTAAATTGAATTGGCACATCTGTGGGTATAATAGGTATTCGTGGTATTAATATATTTTCACCTCGAAACTTTTATATGATACCAAGTCCCTGGAAATAACTGTTGTATCTTCAAATTCAAAAGGTCAACGTCCACATTTTTTGTTGCTAAAATTCCTCTTTCTGCAAGTCACTCGAGTCACATTTATATAATTCGTGTGTTCATCGGGAAATATTTGTTGAATGAGACTGTCTTGCGGTTCAATAATTGTGCAGAAATGAAATAATTAACTGATCGTGCGAATTACACTCAAATTGAATAATCTTATTAGTTATTAATAATAAATTATATTCAATAATATTAGTTATTAATAAATAAATAATAAAGTTACTTGGGAATATATTTTATAGGAGAGTTACACTGAGATAGCAAAAATGTTTAACTACTACATACAGGGTCAATCTATATACATGGGTCAAGCGTAGACCCATAAACACTAATAATAGTGGAAAACTGTAGAGGGAGTGAGAGAAGGCTTATTGTTTGAGAGAAATAGGAGACCATCTTCGTTATCATCTCTACTCCGTGCTGTTTACTGGGTGAGAAGTGACAGCGGTAGACACATGGAGGAGATAACTTGCCAAGTGATAATAATTGATGTTATCGACCGGGACAAAAATGATAAAATTATTAAAATGACTATTAAAAGGCAGCGGTTGAGGATAGAAAAGTGAAAATTTAGTGTTGTATGTATTTTTAATGCCATATAATAAAAAAAGCTATCCAAAAAAAAAAGTTGGGGTGAACAATCCTTATCATTTTGGGGCTTGAAAAATGTTCATAAAAATCGGTCAAGCCGTTTCGGAGAAGTATGGGAACGAACATTGCGAATGAGATATAGGTACTGAAATTATTATTTTAATCAGCCCGGTGTATTTATTGTTTTTGTAATATACAGTTAGGCGAGAAACATGAAGAAAAGATAAGGGCTTCTTATTGAAGATAAATAAACAATAAACGCCGAATTTAATTCTACGTTGACCGATAGATGGCGCTCGTCACGAACATCAGCGGAAAACCCGACGTACAAAAATATAAACTCATTACTTATTAAGATAAATGCCCGTCCGATATATTTCCAGTCAGGTTACACGGGTCACTTCTCCGGCCGGTTATTTATTAACCTCCATCCCGTCCGATTTTGGAAAAGAGCCGCATTTAAAAGCGTGACAACGTCACTGGGGAGACCCGCTCCAATTCGGTCGAACCCCCCACGGACCTGTATAAAGCTAATAAGCTTTTATAATTCTTAATCGAAATCCATCCCGGACGTCAAAGGGAAGGTCCTCCTCTGGGACCGCCGTCTCCGCCAAATCCGAGGTACAAACGGTCTTAGTTCGTCATTTTATTATTTTTTTCCTCTTGTTCCGATGTTCCTCCGTCGGATCATCCGGCTAATGCGTCTGCTAATATCGGGTTTTGAATTTTAATAAACGCCGACTGTGGTTTAGACTCGGAAGATGGTTGGGATGGTCAAAAGTTATCTTGTTTGCGAAGTAATTAATTTTTTTTTATTAATAACAAGCGGTGCGCCTGTGGTAGGTGTACTGGGTCCAGTCCTTTATTTGTTGTACACTCGGGATTTATCTAGATTCAATGAAAATGTTGTTGCTATAATTGCAGATGACGCTGAAATCCTACACATTGGAAATAACAACACTGAATCCAAAAATCGAAAATTTATAAACAGCTATTGCCGAAATATAATTGTGGACAGAAAAAAACGAACATTAATTTCAGCAACAAAAAATCAAGCACCATCTTGTATATCAGCAAGTAGTCTTGGAAATACAACCAAATATCTTGGCATGATCCTTGATATTAAACTTAGATCGAAGATACATTAAAAAAACGTGAAAAACTCAAGCTGAAGTACCAAAAGAGTACTGGTTATTGCGTAGGTATTCAGCCTTGTCCAATATATAGTTTTGTTTTTGCTTTACCAGCAAGTCTTGAAACCACTGTGGACATATGGTGTTTAACTCTAAGGCTATACCAGCCGAAGCAATATAAATATCATCAAAATATTCTAAAGCAAGATACTGCGAGGTATTGTTGATGCTCCATGGTATATTCGTAAAGATAACCCTCGGAGAGGTTTAATGGAACTTCCAGACTTTGCCTTAAAAACAATTAAATTTTAAAAGGCATAAAATAAGACCAAGGAAGATAAACTATTTGAATTTGTGTATCTTGATGAAACTTGAATATTTCAAAATGGTTCATTGTGGCACTCTTGGCAAGACAGTAACAAAAAAAGTGTAAAGAGAACAACAATTGATGGAAAAAGGTAAAAGCTACAATAGCATTCGATTAGATTTTGTTGGTCATTATATTTATTAATAATTAATTGCAGATATATCGCTGGTCGAGAAGGATATTTCATCAAAAACTGTTTGGATATGTGGAAGGGAGCGTTGTCAACCATAACACCTTCGGTTTGTATGAACTCGATAAGACATACAGAGGAAGTAATTGATAAATATTGGAATCGTGAACATGTTTTAGACAGATTAGAAATTAACGGTTTAGTGATTGAATTGGATAGTGAGTCGGAAAGTGAAAGTGGTTGAAGGAAACTCTCAGGATATGTGATAATGCTGTGCAATGCTGGAAATTCCTGAGACAGAGTGATGAGAGTGGAAACAACTAAAAGTATGCACATAATTAATTGAATATAACAGTAGAAAATGGTATTGTAGGGCGTGATAGATTTGTGTTTACATATATGATTGTAGTTGTTCACAATTAAACATGAGCATTAGGTTAGAATGTATGAGGTGAGAATGAATACTAACTGTTTCAAGAAATCAGTGACTATTTTTTTACAAGAATGGTGTACATAGGTAGTAGAAGAAACTATGTTATAGTTTAATTTAAAAATTTAATTTATAAACTTTGTTATATAATTGTTAATTAGGTAGATTAAGCCTCTAGGGGGAAACCACTACATAAAAAACGCGCCTAGAAACTCTACCTCATGGGTGGTGTGGAAAAGAGTTCAATGTAAACAAAACAAATCAAACCCACAAACTATTATACCTGTGTTCTTAATTGTAGTTTTAAGTCCTTCGATAATATATGTATCAGATGTACTATAATGTTAAAATAAATTATATTTAATAACATTTTTGTTCAATTATTATATGTAGATTATAATTTTCTTGTATGTCAAAGCCAAACTGAACTAAAACTCAGAGTTGATGCGGCAACATTGCGTGGTTTTGACGTCACAAATTTAAATGACGCATTACTAAAAAATCTTTGAATAGACAATATATTAGCTTCTAGACTATTAGTGGACTAGTATTTTCTCCTGTTATAGCTCTAATCTGTGTGAGTCGCGGACCGTCGTTCAGTATGTGGGAGACTGAAATAAGGACACGGTGATAAAACTCACAGTGAGTAGGCAGGCTCGAAGTCATCAGGTGACCGTGCGAGAAACGACGGTGACCCAATCTCCAATCTGAGCCTGTTATGGTTGGCCTCCTGGGCACAACGACGTTGTAGCTCGTTCTTGGTGAAACACGAAACGAAACGGTGGACACAAACATCCGTGATGGGGAGGGGAGAGGAGGTTGCCGATTTGGAATCATTCCTAAAGCCATTGAGATAGTGGGTACGGATGATTGACAGTGAGTCGGTACCAGGGGATGGTTCAACTCCTGTTCTAGGAAACATTCGATAGCATTTCGGGAATCGGTAAGGATTGGCCATCCTCTAAAGGATTTTGTTACTTATTAAACTTATTTAAGTAACCTTCTACATGTCATTGTATAATACAAATACCATCAAATACTTATTAATGTTAAGAGAACAATAATAATAATAATAAAATAGATGTAATTGGAGTTTCAAATTGATTTTGTTCTATATTCTAGTATTTTCGAAATTTGAAACAAAACTCGAAGCCCTTTCGTCATCTCGTTATAAGAAGAACATAAAACAGATCGGGGGAATAAATTCAGACACCAAGCTCTTTCAAAACCATCTTCACCACACGCATCCCATAACATTTTATGAATCAATACGGCCTGCCTAGTCGAGTGAGGAGAATTCATAAAGAAAACGTACGAGTAACCGTAAAAACGAACGTTGGAATTTTTTCGTCGATAGTCAACGTTATATCTAATAGCCCATCGTCCCCCCTCCCACAGCAATTACAACCCCTCCTCGCCATATTGTTTCGAAAGTAGCGTAATAACCGTTATTAGACGTCATCGATGTAAAAAACTGCAGTTTCTTTTGATTAAATTTAAAACGACTGGATATTTTTATCGTCGCTCCCTTTCTTTCAATAAGGGAATGGCCGTAAGTGGTCGCGATTGTTATCTTTTACAATTGGCCCGGTCGGTGGATGTTTGAAATTGTAGAATTCGCTTCGAAGTAGGTCGGATATATTTTTCCGCTGGTGCCGTGACGGTTGAATCGGTCCGAAGAGCCGTAATTAGTAGAAATGAATAGCAGAAATGTTGTTTTTGGAGCTTCCCTTATTTTTATATATGTTTTAATTGGTAGTACTTCAGTTTTGTACCTTTATATTCCATAATTTCATCTCTTCGTGTTTTAAATTGTTGAGTTGCTAGGATGGTTAAATTTCATGAATTTATAACAACCTCAATAGTTGGAAAAACTTTTAAATACCTTGGAAAATATCCACTATTTCGACACGCCCGTTAATATAAACCAAACCAACTCTAGTTCACATTATATATATATATATATATATATATATATATATATATATATACTTGTTAACTCGACAATAATAATACTTCAATAGATTTTCCCTTAAACCAGTTTATTCCCCAACTAGTACTAAAGAACTATCTACACAATCTACCTGATTACATCAAAAAGCGTACCGACTCGACGCTGGCTTATTATCGACTCCCCTTTTTTGTTTCTGAGGTCCCTTTTTGGGTTGACTGCGTTCTGGTGCCTTCGAATACTGATCCTTAACATATTATCAGCTTACACGGCCATCCTGCTACCGGTGCGTCCTCGCGCCGTAACTGAAACAACAACATTCCAGAGAATTTGCCCTAACTAATTTTTCACTTTACATCGGAGTTGCCATTTTCTTGATTACACTTTGATCAAACAGAGCTGGAACAGAAGTTCAGAGGTAGTATGTACTTAACAACTTGTCGAACAGAATTTCAGGGGTACTATATACATAAATTCTCTATGCCATTGAATCAGACACAGCTCGAACAGAAGTCCAGAGGTACTTTGCACTTAACTTCTCAATAAATGTTGATCAGATACAGATCGAACAGAAGCTCAGAGGTATTATGTAACTTCTCTAACCTTTTGATCAGACATAGTTCAAACAGTAGTGCAGAGGAGAATTTAGATTAAAACACATCCCAGGATTTGGAAGATGACGGAAATTATAATGATCCCAAAACCTGGAAAGTCATCAAACGATATAAAAGCCTATAGATCTATATCACTGCTTCCAGGAATATATAAGTTTTTTGAAAAATTCCTGTTGAAAAGAATAAAATCGATCATAAAGAGAAAAAACCTAATACCAATACACCAGTTTGGGTTTATCAACAAGCATTCATCAATTGACCAGGGCCAATTGTTTACAGAAAATGTTACCAAAACAACACACCGAACTACTGAAATGGTACATTATAGCCAGAATGTTTAGTGTTAAATGAGAAGACGCTTACTTAAATTAGAAGAAACACTAGGAAGTGTACTAGGGCCAATGCTTTATGTTCTCTACAATTCTGATATACCGTAAATGGAGAATATTACGATAGCCAACGATAGCGTGAAGAAGCCACACGAAAATTACAACAGGCAAGTGACAATATAAATAATTGGTTGTGTCCAATATATGTTTGGAAAATAAAAATTAACGAAAGTAAATCTGTGCATGTACAGTTCACCTACAATCAGACCATACAAGCACCGATAACATTAAATAATAGTATCATTCGATATAGCAACAACGCTAAATATCTCGGAATAAATCTTGATGCAAAACTTCGCTGGAAGGAACATATAAAGAAGAAAAGAAAAGAACTGTAACTGAAATATAGGAAAATATATTGGCTAATTGGAAGAAAATCATAATTATCAGTACATAATAAATTGCTGATATATAAGCAAAAATACTGAAACCTATATGGACATACGGAGTTCAATTATGTTCTCCAAAGCGTAAATAAAATACAAATTTTTCAGAACAAAGTCCTGAGAAGTACTGTGTGCGCACCCAAATACTACAGGACTGACTACCTACATCGAGACCTTCAGATACCCACAGTCAGTCAAGAAATCAAGAGAATTGCAAGGGGGCATGGGAAAAGGCTCCATTCTCATTAGAATATTGAAGTATTGCAACTTTTGGATACCATCAGAGTAGGACACAGACCCAATAGAATCAAACTATCTGATCTTGTGTAGTGTTGTGTAGTGAAGTGCATATAACAAAAAATACAGCAGTGACATGTATAAACATTATTTCACCAGAGACTGAGTAGTAATATACCTAGATTTAGGTTATCATAAAGACAAATTGTAGGTGAGTCGCAAATGGCTAGTAATAATGTAATAATTAAATAATAAAAAAATTAAATTCAATTTAAACAAGTTCTAACTGTTATCTAGTGATTTAAAAAAATTTTACTAAATACTCATAATCATAATGGGCATGGGGATAAATCTAATCTGAAACTCAAGAGGGCTATTTAATACAAGATTCCTCCCCGTGGACCACAGAGACTATATCAGAAATCTAGCCGACATCTGTCAAGCGATGACTCACAGCCCGGGGTAAAACTAACGCGCTGGGACATTTTAAAATATTCATTGGAGACTCCCCCGGGCCACTAAAAAACCACCACCGTTATTGCCCGAATAATATACAGCTAGACAGAGCCCTTATGATTGCCCGTCCTACGTATAAAATTGGAATATCAAGCGACTGTATAAAATACGACATCGGAGTAGATTAAAAGACACAACGGCGGGGTTGTCCCCTTTGTATTTGTCCGGATTTTTAGCAGAGTTTAAATTAACCCAAGGGTAGAGCGTTTGGTATTAAATATTGTCGTATAATTGGTCTACAAATTGTTATAAATTTACATTAACCAGATTGTTTTGGTAGGTACTAGAGCTAGGCAAAATATATGGTTTGTTTTAATTGAAAAATAAATAAAGTCGCTATTTATAGTTTCTGTTATAGCTAGTGTGGTGTTGTGTAAAATATTAGCATTGTACTCAGCAATATGAAATTAAAGCGAACTTTTCAAGTCAGTATGTTGGCATTCTGTGATTTTAAACATTTATCTTAAAGTTGTACTTATATGCATTGTACGTATAATAAAAAAAATTAACGAATTCAGCTATATAGGAGATTTAAAGCGTTTTGCCTTATTCTCCTAGTGATAGGAACAGATCACAATAAAAATGGTATTGACTAATTATTATCCTATTCTTGTTCATCCCTCCAGGGAAGTTTATTATATGTTAATGAAAATAGTCTTACATATGTAGAATTAAGTATCCAACAAGATGCTGTTATTATATTTTATCTATATTTGTAATTTGCTTAAAATTATAATAAAAATATCTATTCAACTAACTCAACTCTTGGTAATTTATTTTGATATTTTTATATAACTATGGAACAAAACAAGATATAACCCTAAAATTAGCAGCGCATACACAAAATTATATGACTATTAGGATGGAATGGTTACTTTAGTTATATATTTGATAGTTTTAAAAAATTATGAATATAACATATTTTTCGCTAGTTACTTATTAAACACAATGTTGGTTGTATCTTAAAAACTATTCGACTTACATGAAAAATAATCTTATTTTCGATTTTCTCATCACAATATTCATAAAAAAATGAAAGTTGCGACTCAATTGGAAGGCAAACATTTTTTGACAATTTTTCCATATATATACTCAGGAAAAATAGCGATTTTTAGCCATTTTTAAACTTTTTTTATAATTCTAGTTTAAATAAGGATACATTGTTGAAAATGTCATCACTACTGTAAAATTAGATGTTAAATAAGATGGTAATATTATGTTTATGAAAATCTGAAGATTTAAAGAAATATGGCTTAAGAGCAGTTTTTGCCGAAACATTTTTAAATTCGATTTTTACTCGTATTTCAAACAATATCTGATAGTATAATTAACTTACAAAGCTTCTTCGCAGAGTATTATCTTTCATTCATATATAACAATAAAATTCTGAATGTATTTTTAAAAAATCCAAATAATTAAGGTACAGTCGGAGAGTATATATAAAAAGACACGTTTTCGCTAAGAAAAATAAGCCGAAATTTTTTTGTATATCCATAGATTACTTGATTACCAAGTCTTGAGCGCAGACATCGAAATATATTCGGCCGTAATCCACAGAAATACAAACTTATTCCCGGTACTTTTCATTTTCTTCTTGCCAACGGAAAAGGCCACTTGGTTATAAAAAAATATATATACATTTTCCACAATAAATGTCGGGTCGTCTGCGAGACGTCCTTTGTTTAAATCAAGAATTATTATTGTACTTTCGCAGATTTTTCTTTTCTCGTCTGTATCCAGTATCCCCTCGAAATATCGTTAAACATAATGAAAAAAAGAAAGTAAATTCCAGAAAAATCGAGCTTTAAACCGACTTTTACTGGTCTGTTATTTTGTTTTGTTGTTTTTATTTTCGTCCGTTGTTTCCAGGAAGCGGAACTGATTACGGAATATTGTATTTGAGGAGGTAAATCAGCGACATTTTTTTTACCATCATTATATAGTTACCCATTCTGAGTTATCTGCATTTACTAGTGAACCCAGACGTTGTCCTGTTCGAACATTATCTTTTTATTTGGATGGAATAATTTATTTGCATTGCAGCGCCATCTACTAGGTCCGATTGTAAATCTAAACTAATTTCGAATCTAAATAAATATATGCACAAAATTTCATCATAATCGGTCCTGCTATTTAGGAGTTCAGTGACATACATAAGTTAATACAATAGGTGCATCATATCTTCACAAATTATGCAACGTAAAAAATTTAGAACAAAAGTGTCTAATTTACTCAAAATATATTTTATATTATCCGAAGCAAGTGGGGACTTATTAGATATATTAACTATAAGGCTTTTGATGGTTGACAGTCCGAAAAAGTCATATATTCAGACCTGTCAAGTGGTTATTAGGTAGTGGCATAAATTTTGATCAGCGATAACTATTGGTAAAATACAAAGTAAGGTTGTTTTATTAACTGTTAAATCCGATGATTTCGAAATGTCTCTATATAAAATAACAGCTTCCAGTATGGTATTGTTGAGTCAATCTACATACATGCTAATCATGCAATACCCAAAATTGAATTTTCGAAATTATTTATTGCTGTTATTTGATTTGAAGACATAGATCAAATATATATATATATAATATTGTATCTTAACAATAGTAAACTATATATGAAAACAGATGCCTTGTTTTTATGCTATTTTCGCTATTAACAAAGTGAGATAGTTTCAGTTCAATCTAAGAACAAAATATTTTTGCCAGTTTTCTATAAATTGACTCTGGAAAATCGCGATTTTTGGTCATTTTCAGACTCTCTTCATAAGTTTGGTTCAACATCAAATACATTATTTAAAATACCAAGTCTTATGTAAACGTTGAAGCTAAATATTGTGGTGAAATTGTTTTTCCACAATAGGCAGTGGTTTGAGAGATAATGAATAGAATGTGTTCTCTTTTATAATGTATCTCTATTTATATTTCGGGAATTGGCAACACTGTTGTCATGTGAGTTTATCTGACGGTTCCATCGTAAAGTTTGAATTTTTTTACAATATACGTATTCAGCACATTTTGTCGCACGGACGCTATTTGTTTATTTTATGTTTAGTTGAATGTTTCGTCTCGGCAAAAAATGGTACTGAATCGTGAACATTTTCGTGCGATTATTTTTAAGGAGTTTCGATGTGGATTATCACAACAAGGGTGCATCAATCAACTTAATCTGATTTTTGGCCATGGAGCTCCATCAAAAACCACCGTGTATTGCTGGTTTAGTGAATTCGATCGTGGTCGTAGATCTTTGTGCGACGAGTTTCGTGCAGGTCGTCCAAAATCGGCTGTTGTGCCAGAAGACATCGATGGTGTGTGGGAAATAATTAAGCAAGATCGTAATGTCACCTATTGTGAGATTGAGGCATGGTACCAGCATATATGCGATTTTATATGAACACTTAGCTGTGCGAAAGTTATGTTTGCGTTGGATCCCACACAATTTGACAATAGCTCAAAAAAGGCTCGTGTCAATTGGTGTAAAGGAATGCTTAAGAAATTCAATCGCGGTGCTTCGAAAGACGTTTATAAAATCGTGATAGGTGACGAATCATGGATATATTCGTATGAGCCCGAAAGTAAGCAGCAGTCGACTGCATGACTGTCCCAAGATGAACCAAATCCAACAAAAGTAGTTCGCGCACGAAGCACTTCAAAGAAAATGGTGGCCTGTTTCTTGGGGAAAACTAGCCATATTGCAACAGTGCCTCTAGAGGATCGTAGAACAGTAAATTTTGATTGGTACACAATCATTTATTTGCCAGTCTTCCGTGAAATAAGGAAAACCAACAAGTGATGCCGCATTGTTCTTCATCATGACAATATGAGCTCTCACACATCGGCTCAAACAAGAGACTATTTGAGCACTCAAAACATCGAATTGATGGGTCATCCGCCGTACAGCCCTGATTTGGCACCCAATGACTTCTTCTTGTTCCCATCCCTGAAGAATAAACTGTGTGGTCAATGGTTTGCATCGTCCGAAGAAGCTATTGAAGTGTTCAAAAATCGTGTTTTGAAGATACCTCATTCGGAATGGAATAAATGCTTTGAAAATTGGTTTAAGCGTATGCAAAAGTATATCGATCATCGTGGCGAGTTCTTTGAAAAACAATAAAAATATATTCGCAGCTTAACTATTTGTTTTTTGTTTCCTATACCCGAAATATAAATAGCGACCCTAGAATATATATTGGTTTAATAATTTTGGTAACCCTAGGAGATATTTCCGTACCGTTGTCCCATTTCGCCATCCAAGACATTACCGTTTAGACGTCAGCCACGCGGATGGCTCTCCGCCCATCGAACGGTGGTGCTAGCGCGTGCTAATCTCGCAAAGACCTAGTGCGAACACACAAAGCGAGAGCGTACTTATCATATTAAACGTATCCTAATCCGCGCCGATCCGATTGTGTAACGACGTCGACGGGGGTTGCGGGGGAGGAGAACGTGCCCCTCCCTCTCCGACCGGGGTGTTACGCGATACCGTGGCCGTGTGCCGCTTCCTATCGGAAAGGTGTGCATGTATAATAAAAGGAACAGAAATTATGGGGTTTCATGATGAAGGGTCAGCGGGGATAATGGGGATTTATGGACGGAAGCGACATTTCATGGGGTGTTGACGGTGTATACACGACATGCTCCTAACGAATCTGCTATAATAACGTGAATGTGTGTGTCTACGTGCGTCCGATTGACAGCTACACAACGGGATGAGGGGGGCTCGCGTTTTGTTCGCCCGAATCGTTACTACCATAATGAGATGTTTTGGACGCGTATTTCCTTACAGTTATAGGGCTATTAGTCATAGTATCAGGGTCAAGATCGGTTGTAGTCACGTCACGTCATCAATATGTTTAACGTATTGTTTGCTGTAATTTGTAAAATCGTTTTAGAATCGGACAATATTTTCCTTCTCAATTTATTCTAGTTAAAAAGAGATACAATGCCGTATGATACGTTCCAACATGTAAATGCGAAATTCTTCATAATTTTAGTTAAAATAACTATAGCTTATAAAACGACATATCGCTGCTTTTTATTACTCTGACTGAAGCCCCGTCTTGTCACTAAAATTCGTTATGGATGTAAAGCATTTTTACAGTAATGTAAAACATACTTTAATACAATTATTTCAGAGGAAACTGTTGCTCTGGAAAGTATCCATAAAAAGCTCAGAGATAGGCAGCTCTTTGGGGGATGTAGAACATCCCTTCATACACTGTTGGGTAATTAGGATTTAAATAGTGTAAAGATAACCCACGAAGAGGTCTAATGATACTTCTCGTCATTTCTTTTAAGAAAATACAATTTTTAAAAGCATATCATAAAATCAAGGAAGATTTATTATTTCAATTTGTGTATTTAGATGAGTCATGGATATTTTGGAATGGGACATTGGGTCACTCATGGTAGGCTAATAAAAATAGTGTTACTAATAGTTACTAAGTGGTAAAAATACTGAAAAGTGCTTTATAATATATTATAAGTTAGTCTATAACGACTATATATATATATATATATATATATATATATATATATATATATATATATATATATATATATATATATATATATATATATATATATATATATATATATATATATAGATATATATAGCCACAACCGTGTTGATAACCATACATAGGAAAGATGGCTATTTCATTATTTCCAACATTATTTCATATTGCTTTTGTTCTAGGAAGCCGTGTTGTAATTTCGATCAATATTTAAGTTCATTGTATTGTTCAAAAACAAAACTTTGGACAATTAGAGTGACTCCAGGAAGAGTACATAATATTATAATGTATGATACTATATGGAATATCTCGACTTAGAGAAGACGAGATAAAACAGGTTAGTTAAGCAGGTTAATAAGTTAGAAAATTATAATTGTTACCCCTTCGTGGACTTCCTCTAAACATATTGAAGGAATAAAGTTTTCAGACTATATCAACTACGATATCATGAAATTAACTAAATAGAATTTTCGTTACATTTTAATAAAATATTTTATTTTATTATGTAGAGATTGTAGAAAGAACAGACAATATTTACAAAGTCTATACAATGTAACATTATTTGTTATTTCTAGCTTGACAAGGAAACTACTGACTAGAGAAACAAGCAAAAACAAAGACGAAAATAAAAAACAAAAGGTGTTATAGTGATTACCTTTGGCTCAGTTGGATCTTGTACATTTGCAGGTAAGTACAAAACTAGCCAAGTTAATGTCTGCTAAATATCTTGTGAACGGCAAAGGCTTGACTGCCTCAGGTTCTGTAAGAAGGTTTCACTGTCATTAAAGTCATCTTTGATGTACATGTGGTGGCTGATTGTTTAAGAATACATTTTAAACATGCAACATGATGCCCTATTTAACAGCCACTTGGGTATAAATAAGAAAATATTATCAGTTGGCATCAGTGATTAACTGATACCAAACAAAATAACCGCCAGAGGCTGTCAACTGCTTCAACCCGTCCTAATTGAAGTTCCTTACGTTACAAATAAAATTACATTAAATGACGATATTGACTCAAGTTATTGTAACTAAATGAATGAGTGAATGAAAACAAAACTAGCAGAACATGGCATCAGTAGAGACCCTTAAATCCGATATTACAATCTCAAATTCTAATTTTAAGCGAACAAATAACAAAAGACGTGGACCGAAAAGGAAAAATACGAGTATATCTGAAGCATCGTCGTACTTTTTCCTCACGGCATCCGCTTCGGCTTCGCTCCAACGTTCTAGTCGAATGAAATTCGGAGAATGTTTCCTTACAGACTGTGTAACTTTTAATAGAAAATTTTATTCTTTAAAATGCGACACGATTTTCCTATTACGGTTAGGTTTGTGTTGGTGACTTATTAACATATGGAGAGACACGACAAAGCTTCATTACCTTTCGTGAAATGTGAGATGAAATAAATATTTGGAAATTTAATTTGAAATCCTTATCTTCAGTTATCCAGTGGGGATGTTCAAATGGTATGCGTTAAAATGTTCGTTGACAATCTGCTTTGCAAGTTTTTGTTCGTCTAATGTGGTGTGGACGGTAGGTAGAACAGGTCGATTGGAAAGTCCCCAGCCTGCCATAGTAAAACACATTTTTTTTTGGCAAAATTAGTTTTTTCTTAACATAATTCCCTTCAATTCAATAGTGTATCACCCACTGGTTATAGCGACCCTCCAACTTTTCGGTACCATTTTTGTAGTACGATTGGTCCTTCAAAATAGGCCTTAGTTTCGGCGATCACCTCTTCATTCGACGAAAATTTCTACCCAGCGAGCTTTCTTTTGACAACTATCCTGACATGAAAATATCACTTCAGTAAGTGATCTACTGTACAACTTATAATCTAAATCTTATTCTAAATACTATTCTACCTTATTTTAAAGCCTATCCTCACTTATTCTAGAAACTATTCTAGCTTACTCTAGAAATTATTAAATCTCACTCTATGCGTCTCTTAATCAGTTTGTAACGTTGTTAATAACGGTGATATAAATATTTCAAAAAACAGGCGTTTCCGTTATTTTTCGTCCGACAACCCGACTTTACTTACAGCCAGTTGCCTTTTGACGATTTGTCCTGCAGAATCGTGTTGTTTCCGGCAGGAATACGACATGATAAGTTTCGTACAGTTCCACAAAGACTGCTTATGTGCAGTCACATATCCGGCTGTCATCGGCAGAGACGCTTTACGCCAACCCGGATCTATTGGACCAAGCGAACGAATAAGACGTTTTTTCGTTTGTCGTCGTTTGTTGTTTTTGTTTTCGCGAGTTGCTAGATTGAAGAAACCTTCGCACAGATTTTTTAAAATCAAACATATATATTTGTCACATAATATATATATATATATATATATATATATATATATATATATATATATTATATACCACCGATCACGTATTTGTTTTTATCCTAATATGCTACGGTATACTACGTTTCTAAAATTACGAAGTACTTATTCCACGATAGACACATTGGGCTTAACATCTATGTCACAGGTTTTCAATCTTCTGACAAAGCCATCATAATCTAGGCTCAGATTCTTATGCAGATTATCATTACGAATGTACCATGGAGCATCTACATGAAGCATCGTTTGTCGTCGTTTGTTGTTTTTGTTTTCGAGAGTTGCTAGATTGAAGAAACCTTCGCACATAATTTTTAAAATCAAACATATACATTTGTCACATAATATATATATATATATATATATATATATATATATATATATATATATATACCACCAATCACGTATTTGTTTTTATCCTAATATGCTACGGTATGCTACGTTTCTAAAATTACGAAGTACTTATTCTATGATAGATACTTTAGGCTTAACATCTGTCACAGGTTTTCAATCTTCTGACAAAGCCATCATAATCTAGGCTCAGATTCTTATGCAGATTATCATTACGAATGTACCATCGAGCATCTACAATACCTCACGGTGCCTTGCCTTGGAATCTTTTAATGATATTTCTATTGCTTTGGGTAGTAGAACCTCATAGTAAAATACTATGTCCACAGTGGTGTCAAGATTTGTTGATAAAGCAATCATTGCAGGTTGAGCCCTTCACATTTTCTGAGTTCTTGGTGAACATGTTCTGAGTTTAATACGCTTAGATATAAACAACTTTTGATGATAAAATATTTATGTTCCATCTAATGGTAATAGTATCAAATTTGACATATATCGTGTAATTTTCATAAATATATATTTATGTTTAACCAGAGTTAGAAAGAAATATCTGAAAATGGTCAAAAATTGAGATATTTTCTGGAAAATATATCGAAATACGGAAAATGTATCTCAGATTAAACTAAAAACATAGGTATATTGTCAGTACTGAGATCAGAGAAACGTATAAATGGTTTGGATCAATTGATTAGAAAACTTAGATCTATTATTGTGGACATGAATTAGTTTAAAAGGATTTTTTTTAATTGAATTTATGTCGCTACTATTTCCCATCTTTCAAGCAATTTATAGATTCCATCCTGTTAAACTATTCACAAATTGACTAGTTTTTTAGTATCTTCATAAGAAGTGAGGTCGGAACGAGCGGTAATTAGAAGGAGCAAGATTTGCAGAATATGGCGAATGGTGTAGCCCTTCCACCTGTGTTGAACCATATGGTTGAACATAGCTATGCTGAAGAATAACAACCTTGTGTCTTTGTACGTATACCAGACGTTCTTTCGCGCAGTTCTACAATAGTCGATAGCGTTTTCCATTGATAGTTTTATCGAGTAATGTCTTCAAATTATTTGGCTGTCCAAAACACTCTTTCGTGTGTCTTTGTCTTCGGTGTTAAAAGCAACACTTTTAAAACGTCAAAACCAGTGTAGGAATGTTCGTCGGGTCGGTCGAAATGTGTGGCTGCCGCTGCGATTATTTGTCCGAACACTCACTACTATTTTTGGAAGGAATTTACACGAGAACTGAAAACACTGGTTGAAGAAATACTGTTTATTTTAATATTAAATTATACATGTGGTCGACGGGAGAATTGACAGGATATTAGGTTAGGTAGAGGAAGTACGGTAGCGCTGTGGAAGTGGTACTGTTACAAGGGGATGGAGAAAAGAAAAGAGAGCGAGACGTCGTCGTGATGGTCTTTTATAGCCTGGAACTGCATGGTACCAATCCACCGGCGTTGCCAACCTTTGTACTTGTTGTTGGTGAATTCGTAGTGGCCTAAAGTGTCGTGGCGGTCACCACACCAGTATTCACATGTTGGAATCCATGGAGCATGATCGCCATGATCTTCATACAGCATTCGAAGACCTTTTTAGCTGCCTTTTTCTTCAAATTGTAAAAAAAGTAAAACTTTAGTGCGACTTGCTCAGTACGAATTCAGACATTTTCAACGTACTGAAAACATTTTTTGTTCAACATGAAACCTTCTGTTGTAACTCTTTTAAAATTAATATATAGGTCATGATATTTGATATAAAACAGGAATCGTTGTAAATTAGTTATTTTTCCTTCCATTTGAGCTAGACAGGAAAAATCTCCGAAATCCGAATCGAGGATACGAAAAGAAAGCAAGAAAGAAATACCGGGGCACTATTTGCGACGCAACCTGTCACTCTGGGCCCGCTGCCGTTTTCCCAGCAGGAAATTGACCTCGGTAGCGTGATAACGCGGTGCCAGAAACTGAAAAGAGCCCCTCTCCCCCACGAACGCTGTCTGTCAGCCGGAATGGGGCTAATTTATTTGTGAATGGCCCGGGGTGGGTTTTATGAAAGTACTTGGGACGTCTTAAAAAAAATGTAATATCCAACGACAACGGCGGTGCAAGATTGCCTCGCCCATTATCCTGGCTGATTAAAGGACGGGTGCGGGAAGTATCCGGGATCGGCCGACACCTTCTCCACCCCCCGCCACCAATCTTTCCTCCATCGCCCACCCGCCGTCCGCTCGGAGGGTTCCTTTCTCTTTTTGTGGAGAAATAAAATATTATATGTGACGGCGCTGGCTCGAATTTGATCTTCTTTTAAAAGGTCGCGCGTTTCGCTTTCAATTCCTTCTACGTTTTTGTGTGGGTAGGCGTCAGAACCGTCGGTATCCGCAACAAGAGGCGGGAATTGAATTTGTAACGATTAAAAGACGAGAATGAGGAAGTAGTATTAGCACATGAATTTATTATTATGCTCAAAGTATATAGATTTTCGTGGATATACCAATTCAATTCTGTTGCGCCATTCAATTCTATACATTTTCGTGGAGCAACTTATTAAGTTCTTCAAAATCTTCTTTTTTTTTGGAACACAGAGTGAGTGAGGGGTAGATTTCCATTTCGATCATCATTTAATCAACTGGTATGAGTGAACTGTTTCAAATTGTTACTTGGTATTTGTATGTGTTTCATGTAATTTACCCTTTCAGAAATAGACCTGAAAAAGATTCACTGTAGATTAGAATTAGATTCGTATAGACAATTTAGTTATTGACTTGAATGGTGACTCAGAAAGTGATTGAAAAAACTTCACACACTTGATAATCATACACTGCCGACAATTATTAAGGCAAACTGATGAACACTGGTTGAAGAAATACTGTTTATTTTAATATTGAATTATACATGTGGTCGACGGGAGACTTGACAGGATATTAGGTTAGGTAGAGGAAGTACGGTAGCGCTGTGGAAGTGGTACTGTTGTAAGGGGACGGAGAAAAGAAAAGAGAGCGAGACGTCGTCGTGATGGTCTTTTATAGCCTGGAACTGCATGGTACCAATCCACCGGCGTTGCCAACCTTTGTACTTGTTGTTGGTGAATTCGTGGTGGCCTAAAGGGTCGCCACACCAGTATTCACATGTCGAAATCAATGGAGAATGAAGGCCATGATCTTCATACAGCATTCGAAGACACAGAGTGAGTGAGGGGTAGATTTCCATTTCCATCATTATTTAATCAACTAGTATGAGTGAACTGTTTCAAATTGTTACTTGGTATTATATATAAATAAAAGGTTTAGTTGTATTTCATGTAATTTACCCTTTCAGAAATAGACCTGAAAAAAGATTCACTGTAGATTAGAATTAGATTAGTATAGACAATTTAGTTATTGACTTGAATGGTGACTCAGGAAGTGATTGAAAAAACTTGACACACTTTATAATCATACACTGCCGACAATTATTAAGGCAAACTGATGAAAATGGAAAAAAAACTAAAGGTGAGTAGATAATTAATGTGGGATAACTGTAGAAAATTCTATTGTAGAGTGTGGAATGTATGTACGTAATTATTCAGAATATGTAGCAGCATTTGATTAGAGTGTATGAGAAGGCAATGAATACTAACTGTTTTGCTGATATGTAAAATGTATTACGGCGAATACAGTGATTAAATCTAACTTTACCAAGAAAATGTACATGGAAGAAGCTAATGGGAAATACTGTAATATTAAAATAACTCCGCACCAATGAATGTAACAAGAACTATAAGTAAAAAGTAGAAATATATTCTCTAATGAAAGTAAAATACATTGCTTGAATTCGGTTTAGGGTTATCACTACATAAAAAACGTCACTAGGACTGTACCTCATAGGTGATGTGGATAAGAGTTTAATGAAAATATAAGAAAATAACCTTACACTACGAACTATTGTGGATGTAAAATTAACTGTGGTTTTCTTCTTCGAAATTCGGTTAACTTCTTCGATAATATATGCATTAGACATACTATAGGGTTAAAATAAATAATATTGGATGACATTTTTGCTACACGCCATTATTTTGTTTATATTAGCCTTTTGTTATGTCAGAGTTAACCAAAAGTCAAATTTGATGCGGCAACATATTTTATTCGATGGACTATAGTGATCGGAACACATGCAAGAGCCGCCCTGTATACTATCCCCTTGATCAAGAGAAACATCCCAACCTCCCCAGTTAACGGCTAACATATTCAGATTACTCGCCTTTATCCATCGACGTCTCCCCCGAAAACATCCATCGCGTCGCATCAACCCAATTCCACCCGACTGGATACGGTTGCCGTTCTTCTTTTGTTTCCGCCGCCTACCCCGCTCGTATCGTTACCACTTGCCGCTCGCCGATCAAACGTCGAACGGAACGCGACGGATCCCGTGGAGGGGGGGCTAGCATAGCGCGGTTGAAGTCGAAACGTTAAAGGACGCACTGACGTGTGAGGAATTTATTTGCGGTGTCCGGGCCCTACTCGACGAGAGGAGGATCCACTCTCCAACTTCGGAAACGTCGACAAGTTTTCGAACGGCATCAGCGCGGGGTATTAATAACGATCGGAACGGGGGAGGGGGGAAGTGTTTAGTCAGCTATCGTCTGTTTAGTGTCGATACATGAACCTTGGGAGGGTGGGCGGCTGGCTCCCGATGCTTTGATTAATTTCGTCAATATATTAAAGATAATCAGCTTCGAACTGGAGAGTCTGTAGAGAAGGGAGTGTTTTTGATGATTTAGGGCAACGGGGATGATGATGAGGGGTAGATACAACTGATTTTTTGTCAGTATTAACTCCGCGCTTTCTTAATTCAGATCTAGTTCTGAACAATAATTGAAATATTAAAGTTTTTATAAAATAATTTATAACAGATGGTGTTACTGTGTATTAGATTGCCTTTGAAGATAAAAAGGTATGTTCAGCTTTATTGTTAGATGTGGCAGAGGCCTTCGATAAGGCATGACGGCTTTGTTTGTAAGCTACAGAAAATGTTAACAAAACAATACACTGAGTTCACATTGAAATCTTACATTACAGCCAGAATGTTTAGAGTTAAACACGAGGAAGCTTATTCTATAGTGTATTGGGGCCAATTATTTACATACTCTACACATGTTATATTCCACAAATGGAACGGTGATTACATTTTCTCATGATGCTGCCACTTTTCTGTCGGCGATAATAGCGAAGAAGCCACACGAAAATTACAATAAGCAGGTGACAATATAACTAATTGGACTAGGATTTAAGGAGAAAAATAAACATAACGAAAGTAAATCTGTGTATGTGAAGTTCAAGTATAATCAGACGGCTCAACGACCAATGACATGCCGGCATTGAATAAGGGAATAACTAAGGATATTAATTCAATCCATCTAACATTTGTTCACGGTTTCATATTTTGTCAATTTCTTCTTCAACGTGTCTGATCGACTTCGTCCAAAGCAAAGTTGTTACTAACCATTCAAACTTAATAATTTTAAGAAGAACAAGAACAATATATCTGCAATGAATTATTAATAAATTTCATAACTAATAATGCTTAACCAATTGTTATTGCAACGTTTACCTTTTTCCATCCACTTTTATTGTTTTAAATCTTTTATTATCATCTTACCATGAGTGACCCAACGTCTCAAGTATTCCTTGATTTTATTATACGCTTTTAAAAATTGTATTCTTTTAAAAGCAATGCCCGGGAGGTCTATTAAGCCATTTAAATGCTATATTACCTAACAGTGTAAGAAAGGAGATAAATATACTTTCAATAAAAACGGTTGCAGCTTAATATAACCATTCTGACATGTAGAAGATCACTCAGTAAGTGATCTACTGTAAAACTTATAATCTAAGTTTTATTCTACATACTATTCTAACTTATTTTAAAGTCTATACTAACTTTTTCTAAAAACTATTCTAACTTATTCTAGAGATTACTAAATTTCATTCTATGTGTCTGTTCGTATGGTAGTTTGCGTTTGAGTCTATGCACTACACTCTCATAGAGCACATTTAACTGTTTGGCGAGTGTACTGGGATGCACTAATAGTCTTTTAAAGTATTTCGCACTAACACTCGGAGTTACACTCGTTATGGGTTCTAAGGGGATATCACGCTGAATCAGTTTGTTGGAAAGGTAATATGGGGAATCGACGATGACTTGCAACACTTTTTTCTGGAACCTCTGGAGGATCTATGTTAGATTTGTAGTAGTAGTAGTACCCTACAGTTCAATACCATAGCTCCAAATGGGCCTAAGTATTGACTTATACAGCAAAACCTTGTTATGTAATAATAATTTAGATTTACAGTACAGTAGCCAGTACATTTGGATTAGTTTAAGCCCAAGCTGTTTGCGTTTTGTCACTATACGTTTTTTCTATGTCAAACGACGATCAAAATGAATTTCCAGATATTTCACGTTGTCTGCTTGCAGAAGTTCATGACCAGTTGGAGGTTTCTTGTGGATGATATTGGATCCTCCTGGATATTGGAGATTGGATTGGTCGTGGTGATAAAACCGCTGCATCGTTAGCATATATTGCAACAGTAGTATTTATAACAGTAGTATTGAGGTCGCTAGGTTAGTTGTATACAATAGATATAACGATGGGCCAAGAAGACTGCCCTGCGGAATACCCGAATATAAGCTTTATATTTAATAATAAGCATGTTTACGTCTCTAAGGAGAGAGCCCCTATCATCTCGTTGATCGAAGCAACTCATTGGAGGATGCAATCTATTCTGTTTGGATCATAATACATTATACATCGTAATGATGTATGTTCACTATTACTTTGCAGAGATTATAGATGACAAGCATCCAATATTTATTCCATGATTAGTTTAAACCAAATAGAGTTCGACCAAACTATTTTTGAATAATCTTATCAAACCTAATCCAAATTCTAATTTGGCCAAAACTAATCGTACACCCGACAGGCCTAATAGGTAAATAATTCCCATTGTTTCCGCATTTGGGAGGAACACAATGAGAGCCCGCAACTCATATCCGAACTCGATCCCGTGGAGAATAATTAAGGCTCCGTACTATTGAGGGTCGGTGGCTGTGTGTGCGTGTTTTTTTCCTGTATTATTACGGACAAACATCAAACCGGTTCGCGAAAATCTGATCAATCCCGATCGTCCTTTGTTCGACCCGGCAATAAAAAGGACAATTTAATTTTTTCGACAATTACCGTTCGTTAGTCGGATATGTTTTTCGGTGTCTATTTACGAACCGTCGGTTTTTACCGCCACAATGCGTTTTGTTTTTCGTATTGACGGGCCTCCAACGTTTAAATCTTCATTACGCGGTCGAAAGCGTCGGCGTTTTATCCGAAAATGTTTTGGTGCAGTTTTATTTGGGCTTTAACGTGTCTCCATTAGGGTTCTATTGTCCTGGTATCGACGATAATATCAATTTGTGTGTTAGTAGATCAACTGCGTTGATAGAGCATTTTAGTTTTACATACATATAGGTTATGAAATGAGAAAGGCTTTATAAGAAGAAAAAAACTATTAATTTAATTTCCTGAAATTTTTAGCAACACGTCTATGTCCAATGTTTACAACCAATTTCTGTACAAGCACATTTTATATCAGTTTTTTCTCTATCGAGATACCAATCCTGTCTATCGCTTCATTTCAATCCTAATTTTATTATTCTCAATATTAAATTTTTTACATTCCTCTTTTGTTCCTTTCCTAGTCCCTTCAATTCTTGCTGTACTTCCTCTTTAAACGACACAATAACGACAATGAGCATATACAATTTCTTTTATATACATTTTTGGATGTTTAGGTTTCGTTTACTTCGTACGCTCTTCCTAAATATACTCTCGCTTTATGTGGTGAAAAGGAGAATGATTACCTTCATCTATGCTATACTCCTATTCTCATCTATTCTTAATACCGCTGAATTGCAATGTTAAATAAAAAGTCCAAGTCAATCCATCGAATTGTTGAATTTTTACATATAAAATCATAGATATCTGTCTTGGATATGACTTGTGCACAATCCACTCTTACGATATAAGTTGATTCTAACAATTAGTAGAGAAATCATCCAGCAGTTGCTTTGGGATAATATAATACAATTAGTACTTATCAATAATAGCTAGAGCATTTAATTAGAGAATTCATATAAGAGGAAGAACACAAAATCAGGAAGCTCTACAGAAAACTATAAATAAATGCAATATATAGGATATGATATATATGATGTATATGATATATGTCATATATATGTTTTATATGTGATATATGTAATATATGAAATATATGATATATATGATAATGATGGTTTTGATGCGCTTTTAATTCGGCTTCAACGTGTTTCGAGTAAGGCTCTATTGTGCTGGTATCGATGATAACGTCAATTTGTATGTTAATAGATCAACTGCGTTGGTACAGAATCTTAGTTTTACATGTATATAAGTTATAAAATGAGAAAGGGTAGTTTATAATAAGACAAAAACTATTATTTTAATTTCCTCGCATTTTTAACGGCACTTCTAGGTCCAAATTTTACAACCAATGTCTGTACAAATACATTTTATATACTTTTTTTCTCAATCGTTTCATTTCAATCTTAATTTAATTATTCCCAATATTAAGTTTTTTATATTTCTCTTTGTTCCTTTCCTAGTACCTTCAATTCTTGCTGTAATTCCTCTTTAAAAGACTCAGTAACGACAATGATCATATACAATTTCTTTTATACACATTTTTAGACCTTTAGTTTTCTTTTACTTTGTACGATTTTCCTAAATGTACTCTCGCTTTATGTAGTGTAAAGGAAAACCTTTATCTTTATCTATACTTGACTTGATTCTAACAATTAGAAATTAAAAAAATACATAAAATTAGATTATATACATTAAATACATTAATAAGCTCTAATGAAGGTTATAAATAAATGTAATATATATGATACATATTATGTATATGATATATATGATATATATGATATATATGATATATATGATATATATGATATATATGATATATATGATATATTATATATATATGATATATATGATATATTATATATATGATATATATGATATATATGATTTATATGAAATATGATATATAAGATATATATGATATATATTATATATTTGATTATATGATATATGATGTTTTGTTTTGTTCGAATAGTTAACACTTTCGATAGTAGATTCCATCCCATGTTTCCCGACCCTAAACGTCACGATCCGTCGAACGCTTTTAATAAAACAGGACTGTAGTTATTGCATTATGTAGCGGCCCGATAACTACCGGATTAAAAATTAACCCGCCCGTAATGTCCGCGTTTAATTCCGCCGGGATGGACCGGCGACAGACGCCCGTCATCCGGCGACACCACTTAGCGGAAACATTCACCATCCGATCTCCCGAATCAATTATTGAAGGCGGGGGGAGGTCGACGCGAGGAACCTTCCGGAGAAGAGAAAAAACCGTCCCGTCTCCGAGATTAATGGATTCCTTCTAATTGAAAGTTAAATGGCTATCGGAGGTTGTTTGTTGAGATAAATCGCGAAGAAATTGATGGTCTGGCACTTGGGAATCTATTGGAACTGGAGCGGAGAAAGAATACGGAACGGGAGACGGGAGGGGGGAAGAACAGATCGGAAGGAAACCGGCGAAATCAAATTACTTTTCGTTTAATATGCGCGATCGAAAACGCCGCATCAGTATCTAGAAATCACTTATCAATCACTTTTATAGGAAACATTATAACTTTGAGCTGTTGAAAGTTGTTAAACACTCTTGGAGATTTGAAACTAACGGGAAGTTTATACCGGAGTAAATCGAAATGATAAGGCGTCAGTGATGGAAACTAGATTTCGTGAATCAAAACATGATGGTTAACAATAAACAGTTTATCAAAAAACAATAACGAGCTCTTAAACGTACAAAACATCTGGAAACTGGTAGTTCTTCTATTAGAACCAAGCCATAGTATTTATCGATCACTACTGAACAATATATCACCAGAAGCTTCACAATTCAAAGACTAAGATTAACGACAATGAACCAAGAAAAGAAATAGAGGTTCACAAGACTTTTGGCGCTCATATTACAATTAGTTATGCACTATCTATAGTCTGTTCAAAGTTATTTTGTATATACGTCATTTAATTTTCTGACGTCAAAACGTCGCAATGGTACCGCATCATCTCTGAGTTTTAGTTCAGTTTGGCTTTGACGTACAACAAAATTCTAATTTAAATAAATTAATTGAACAAAAATGTTATAAAATATAATTTATTTTAATATTATATTACATCTAAAATCTACAGTTAATTATACAGTCACAATAGTTTATAGATTAGAGTTATAACCTCTTATCAGTATTGCTTTCAAGCATTTTGCATACGTCTGACAACCGGACAATTTTAATATTGTTCTTATAGTCTGTATCTAAGATTTCAGATATTTTTAGCAGTTGTTGGATGTACTCCCACTGCTACCGTTCATACGAGTTTAAAACACAGCATAGTTTTCACACATATCTTAAATATACTAATTCAAAAAGTTCTTGTGTCTTCAACCTAGGGGTTGGTCCACTCTTGTCGATCAGTTGCAGTAGGAGTGTTAATACGAATTGTTCAGGTAACCACCACATTTTTTGAGCCTCATACAAAACTCTGTTCGTACTTTTTAACATGCTCTTGCAACTTAAGCTTGTCATCCAGCAGCGTTGTCAAGTATTAAGTTGTGTTCTCACACAAAAATCAGTCAATATAAAAAAGAAATTAAAACACAAAATTATAGTGAAATAAAATATACTGATGGAAAAAATTGTGAACTATATTAAGGAAAACAACAAGACTGATTAGTATTATTAATTGGTCAAAATTAAACAACGTATTAGTAATAATTACAAAGTCATAAAGACAAGATAATTAATAGTACTGATATTTACAATATTTAAAATGAAACTAAATTAATTGAAAAATTATGGCGATACCATAATATTCAGAGAAATCAAAGCAAGATATTAAATATAACAAGACTCCATTGAGGTTAAAAAAGAAGGTGACTATCGGATAAAAGTACTTCGAAAGACATAATCACAAGTCAAGCATCACTACTGAGGATATATCTGAAAAAGAAAACAAGGTATTCTTAAAAAACTGACTATTTTTAATCACACTCCATTTACAAAACGTAAAAAATGAAATCTCATGTCGCTATGCTATAACTGTTTATCACAACCAAATCTAATAAATATTTCATCGACCACACTCGTCGACGTATCGTTTGCATATATTTAATATTTAGTAACATAGATTTATTAGCTGTTAAAAAATGGTAAATTTATACCTTTCTGTTCATGCCATTCATTTTTTATGGTGTAATATAATTTTATAACGTTGACCTAAAAATTAATTTCTTTTTGCCTTACAAAAGGTAAAATTGTGGTTTTATGTTATTATAAACGACAGAGTAGTTTTATAAACTATTCTGCTATATATTTTAAGCATTTTAGTATATGGGAAAATTAAATGAATATTCGCTCTTATATATTGTTCTATGATGTTGATTAACACGTTCGCTGCCAATAACGCGCTAGCGGGTAATATGAAGCTTTCATTGGACGCCAATTACGCTCCAGCGCGTTAGATGTGCGGTGGTCTTTCTACGCCTTATATTTAGTTCGGCATTAGCAACCAGTATAGTTGTATCGGCATTATCTGACGGCTATAGCTGAGTCATTTACGTGCTTGGTTTTGATTTTTGCTTTTTGATTTATATGTATTACAGAATTTTATATAGCAGGAAAAATACCGATATCTCAGGGCCCTCTCGCCCTAAATGTGGAAAAATAAATATGAAACGTGCCCTAAGTTTACAATAAATATTCAAGCAATCGTATTTCAATTTACAACCCGTTTAAGGATAAGCAATAAGAAATCAATGTAAAAATTGTCATTTACAAAAAACAAAAGGCACTACTTATGTATGTACTGCATGTCCTGGATATCCAGGTTACTATTTAGACTGTGCTAAAATTAGTATTTATTTTGTGAGTTTTAGTGAAAATTTGTAGTAGCTTATGGTCGTTCATTTATTTCTATTGACTTCTCAATTTACTTGATGTTTTGTTTGTTTGCAGTAACATTTATTTAGTTATCTTTTTCTTGTTTTTCTGCTGAATATTTTTTTTATCTTATTTTAGTAGTTTATTCATTCCCATTATAATATAATTTTGTTAAAGTATATTAAATTATATCTTATAATCAACAATGTATTTTCCTATTCTGTACATTGTAATTCGCCACATTGTAATATAATATATTTTTGGCAAAAAAATAATAATATTAAATTACTGAATAGAAAAATAGAACAATGAAATAAATAAATAGTTTATTGCTAAGTTGATATAGATTGATATGTAGTTCAATACAATATAGTATCGAAAAGTAGATAAAGCCTGTTGAAAATTGTTTTACCTTAGTAACTATTAGGGATATGCCACTTTCGATAAACTTTCCTATTTTTTTAACGCTTCTTGTCTTTATTCAGTGCACATTGTTCAGAATGCGTCCATTTTTTTAAATCAAGGGAACAATCATAAAATGGAGGGAGCTAAATCTGACGAATATGCTGACTGTCGCGATTGCGTAATATTTTAATTAAGTATTTTTCGGCGTATAATAACTCCAAGTAGACAATCACTTCAGTCCGTCAAAATATATAAACCGAATCGCATAATTTCAAAACTAACTCCCTCACTATAGCGGGTTTCGTCTTGCTAGGGCATCCCCTATACCGCTCTGTTTTAATCTAAACGCTTCGAGACCCTATAAACTTTATTAAAATCCACGTCTCGTCTCGAAAGATACAGCGGAATAATTAAAATTCGAGTACATTCGAGCCGCTACGAAGGCGAAAGATGGAGACAAGAAAAATAAGTTGGTGGAGTGACGGTAGTCGACATAAAAAATAATAGGATGCGGTAGGAGAGGCACGATAGGGTGGTTTCTTTGAAGGATAGGTAGAAGAGTTGCTAGCAAGCATCTAAATTATAATATTGAATCTCCAATTCCATATCTCCTACAGGTTTTGCGTAAATGTCGAAAAACTGTACGGTATGATACGAGAACACCAAAAAGAAATGATAAAAACTGTAAGGCATCTGATCTGGATTAGTTAGGAAGTTATTTTTAGGTTAACTTAATATTTACAAAATGTTGTTGAGTTAATAAAATTATTTATTATTTAATAAGGAAATATTGTTAATATGTTTAAATGAAATGTCTTACATTTTCTTAATAGTGTAAATATAAGGTGTATTTAATAGAAATTATGAAATAAATTGATAATGAAAGATCATAAGTTTTGCGATTTATTACATTAAGAATTTAAAAAATTGTGGTCTAATTTCGGCCACAGGGTGATCACTAGAACCTTTAAAACTATTCAAGACAATTGGTCCCTCGTCCTTTAAATAAGAGCAATGAAGCGGGACTCAGCGAGGGTCGCAAACCCCCCAGAAGACTCAACACGAAAGAGGCGTGAGAATATTTCCCGAATGCAAATATGGATTTTTCCCGCAGAGGGGAACGCTTTTCAGATTTTATTTCGCTGTTTTTCTCGCAGGATTTAATGATGTTTTGACTCAACCGAACCCCCTCGACCCCGCCCCCGGGGGCTCAGTCTAAATAAAACGTATCGCGAAGAAAACACGTGAAATAAGTGAAGTGAGAAACGAGAATTAATATAACGTTCTTGGCTTTTACCGGTGGGGATCGAAGCTAACGGGTAAGACAGGGGTAAGGCTAATTAAGGAAAGTGCTATGTAGCAATATTCGAACCAAACACTAGAGCCTGCAAAGAATTTTCTGGAATTTAGGTTAATTTATTTACCATTATGCAAGAGACATAGCTAAAGATACAATTGCCTTTTGGTTTAACTAAAGATCGAAATACAGCTATAGATAAAACATAAATTAATGTTGAAGATTAATATGATCCTTCAGTTGAGCACCACTAAAGTTCATTAGTTCCAAATATTCGAAACTGAGAAAGAAAAATAAAGTGTTACGACACTTAGTGTTAGTGTTTCGACATGAATGCAGTTATGGAAGTGTTCATTATTATATATTCTACTAAATCATCTATATTAACAACTTTTATTATATATAGAAAAAAAAATACGGTGACTACTATTATATTAAGTAAGTAAGAAGATTGAGAACTATTAAAATATTACATAGAAGAAAGGTTGAAAGTTGAAAAGATGCAATTGTACTAAGCAGAAATAATCCCATATCAATTAAATTAAGAAAGACGGAAAACAAATGGAATTTAAAATGTATTAAGTGAATAATGAAGCACTAAAATTGAAGCCAGAACAGAAACGCACAAAATATATGATAAATCATAATACACGTCCTAGTTAACACCTAGTTAAGAGTGTTATTGATATCGGTTTGGAACAACGACGATATTCAATCCTTTTTAATTTCCTCGTTGATGAACGTTAAATTCCTGCAAGTCCTTTGCTGTGATTATCTAAATTGATGTTTGTCTCGATATTGCTGTTTGTCTCGAATTATTTCGCTTTTTACCTCGACTTTCCCTAAACTCCGGCTAAAACCAAATAAAAAACGTATTGCTGCATTCCGCCGGGTAGGTTCGCGCGCCTCCCTCTCCTCCCTCTTCTCCTCTGCCGGGAGAGAGGACTCGCGAATGCTCCCGGCCGAATATTACTTCATTTCTCATACCGAGAGTAGTTGAGAAATAATTTCCTTAGACTTGATAGCGATAAAAAGCGGTATTCTTTGAAAGGTCCTTTATCTCGCCCGGGAGGCTCAGGTGGCGCTGCCTCGCTGCCTCCTAATCTGCAAAAAACGTTCTTGGAGAGGAAGCCATAAAACTTTATATTATGACGTCGAAAACATTTTTGTTAGTTACAAGTTTTTAGTATACGTCGAAAAAAAAAAGGATAAAAACGCGGAGAACTTGATATTTTCCAAAAATGAATTTATTTTACGTAGATTGTGTTTATTTTGAGGATATTCAAGCAGAAAAGTCGAGCGATATGCTCCAGTTAATGAAAAGCAACACTTAGTTAAAACTGTTATTGATATAAGGTTGGAACAACGACGATATTCAATCCTTTTTAATTTCATCGTAGATGAACGTTACATTCCTGCAAGTCCTTTGCTGTCATTATCTAAATTAGTCGCAAACATAACTTTTATATAAGCTAATATATATAATAATATCATAATATATAAAAATATTAAATAGTTTAAGTCTACTCTTAAACGGCCTTAGATAAAGGTACATATGCAGACATATAAATCAACAAATTTTGAAATTTAAAAATAACAATTACGAAAGCCATAAGGAATTGAAATACTAATTGCAAAATACATCAGCGTCAGTTATTTGAAATACCAATAGCAAATTACATTTTTAACAAGTTACTGAAATACAAATACAAAATATGTATTTTAATTATAAATACAAGTGCAGCCTATCTCTGATCCTTCAGGAGTGTTACATTTAGAATAGCCTTCCTATAACTTTTTGGTAGAACGATTTGTGTTTCGTAAATCTTCCACCTAGAGTGAAAACTAGAAGAAACTATACAGTGGTCATCGACTTTGTTAGAGATTATAAAAATTGTTTCATTAAAACTGCTGTAATTTTGAAATCAAACGCTATATTGTCTTGGAGCTTTGATATGTGTCATTTGAGGTTTAGGGCTGAGGTATTTGTGGTACAAGATGAAGTTTAGGAAAGATACGAGATGGTGCCACCTATATGAAAGGCCCATGTATTTTAATTACAAGTCATTCAAATATTGCCCAACCCTGGTCCTTCAAGAGTGTTCATACTGAACAGCGTTCTTATAAAGTTTTATATAGCTTTTTCGTAAAATTATTTTGTTTTATATTTTCAAAATAACTTTAAATTTCGGCAAGAGGTTTTGAGGTTTGCGGACGCTGGCGTTTAGATCTGGACTATACGGTGAGCGGAAACTATATGAAACTATACAATTCTTATCGACATTTTTCTATAAATAACAAGTAGTTTCACTAAAACCTACTAGCTACTGGTAGAACCGCTACTAGGTGAAGTTTAGGAAGGTAACAAGGTGGTGCATGTATTTTGATTACACATAATTCAAATACTGCCGTCAGGGTACTTATTAGTGTTGTCTTATATTTATTCATTCTATTCTTTAGTCGTCCGTTATTTATTCTCCCCAACCAATATCCGTATTCCAGGAAGTAGGAGGAAAAGGCAAAACAACACCTTTATTCGTATTATTCTATAGGCCTCCGTAGACATCGTATTTCTCTTTTATTTTGATGGGCGTCGATACGTAACCAACGTCCATTCTCCTCTCAATTGTGCCTTTCTTTTTTTCCGGTGGTAATTTTCATTTACATGTAGGGTGCGTCGCGTTTCTGGGGGTGGGGAGAGAGCCCGGGGTGTTAGGCGTAGGTTTTATAATAGAAATATTTCCAGACTGATTCTTTAAAATTCAATGGGTCTCATGAAAGTCAATTGTAACTGGAGGTTGTTTTTTATTATAATTTGGTCTCTATATTGTAATAGTGTTTATGATGTATTTATTCAGATTATTTTTATCTCCTAAACTAACCCATCACTTTTTACGTTTGTAATTGTTGTAGTTGGATCTACTTATCATAGTGTAAATAAACTAAAATATGTTTGTGTATTAGTATTCTTTGTTATATTATCCTCTTAAGTTAATTTCTTTATCTATGAAAATTATTATAATTGTTGAATTATAATATTTTGGACCCAAAAATCCACTAATCTTATATATTTTTGTCTTTCGTACGTAATGTATTATGTACGTACGTATGATGCACATAATGTATATGGTGTAAATCACGTTCAATTAAACTATTTATAGCTTTTGTTGTGCCTATGATCCGGCTAGGGCCTACAAACTATATAGGTTACCGCTATTTTTGCTTAAACACATCTATCTATCATCTATCTATTTTTCATTCTACTTCTCATCGAGACAGCTTCTACTCTATCTCAATTTTCTCAGTGGGAATTAGAAGATTAAAACAGAACTCAACAAGTTTTGACCTCATAACATCGAGATCTTGTTTTGTTAGATGGAAGGACTGAACTTCTTCTAGGACCAAAATTACAGCGGCTTTTAGTAAATGGCTCGAAATGTGGTTGGATTTTAATTAGTTCAAGATTGGTCGGGTGAGGTTTATCTTAAAAATAGACATTTTGGAAATGAACAGGAACAAACCAATTCTGGCATGATGTTCACAATTTTCAATGAGTTTCCAGTGTAATTTTATCTTTTCAGAAGTAATAAAGCAAAATATGATGAAATTTTGAAACCTTCTGCAATCTCCATTGTCAGAGGGAAGTAATCTTATACTGAGTAAACAAACGAACGACGCTACCTTTGGATCTACAATGTTCTAGGAACTATTACCTTGCAAAAATAAGCTATAGTGTAACTTCATCGCATAATTATTATCGTATATTTAGGGCCTTCAACACTAATTTATTGCAGAATTTTGAACTACAAAATTTGTTTCAAAAACACGGAGGGAAAGACGCTTCGAGTGACGAATCAAAAACAACTCAACTATTATTATTGTTTCCCGTTCTTGACGTTGCCTCGGCGGGATATTCATTAAATTTAACAAGAAAAAATCCACTACGATATTACTGTTTGTCTCGAACTATTCCGCTTGTTCCCTCGACTTTCCGTAAACACCGGCTAAAACCAAATAAAAAACGTATTTCTGCATTCCGCTGGGTAGGTTCGCGCGCCTCCCTCTCCTCCACCGGGAGGGAAGGCTCGCGAGCGCTCCCGGTCGAATATTACTTCATTTCTCATACCGAGAGTAGTTGAGAAATAATTTCCTTAGACTAGATAGCGATAAAAAGCGGTATTCTTTGAAAGGTCCTTTATCTCGCCCGGGAGGCTCAGGTGGCGCTGCCTCGCCGCCTCCTAATCTGCAAAAAACGTTCTTGGAGAGGAAGCCATAAAACTTTATATTATGACGTCGAAAACATTTTTTGTTAGTTACAAGTTTTTAGTATACGTCGAAAAAAAAAAGGATAAAAACGCGGAGAACACGATATTTTCCAAAAATGAATTTATTTTTACGTAGATTGTGTTTCTTTTGAGGATATTCAGGCAGAAAAGTCGAGCGATATGCTCTAGTTAATGAAAAGTAATTAATTTAGTTCAAAAAAGATTTTGGCTAAATATATTTTTGTTAAAAATAAGAAATGTGAATTAATTTTAAGGGAGTAGCATACACCAGCTACTTACAGTACTTAAAGAATTTATTATATTCTTCGTAAAAATCAAACGTCCATTTCTAGTGATGGACTCATTTATTTCCTCTGTTATTTCTTGTTCTTGATCATTGGAACTAGATCTGATGAATTGTATGATCATAATAAAAATCGAGAATATATTCTAACGATTTGTAATGATTTGAACACTTCCTAATACTTTTTAATTAATAATGATGGTAAATTAATAGAAAACCTTTCAAGAAATATGTTAAAAATTAACGTAAAAGCAAAAATAAAACGTGTAATATAAAAAGATATAAAGACCTTAACAAAAGCGAGCATTATCCAACGGAGCCATCTTACAAAGTAATCCGGAGAAGCCATAAAGAACATCAAAAGAATGATTACTAAAAGATGAACGGCAGCCACATTAGTACGCACCTGAATATAGAGGCGTACAAACACACAAAAACCTTTACTCCCAGAAAGAATCGGAGTTCTCTCGCGATCGAAAGAATCGAAAGGGGAGTCGCGCGGAAAGAGAAATGGAAAAAAATATGCAAAATGGAAGGAACACTAACCGAAATTAGAGTGAAAAGGCGTGTGGGGTTTTCATCTTAGTTATGTAAAACAGTGGATTGCTTTTAAAATATAAAGTTTCAGAAATGCTACGTTTCATATAAGCAGCGATATTGATTGTAACCAAATTTTGTTTTTTAGTAAGGCTTTCCAGTCAA
Source organism: Rhynchophorus ferrugineus (assembly GCF_030347505.1). Taxonomy (NCBI): domain Eukaryota; kingdom Metazoa; phylum Arthropoda; class Insecta; order Coleoptera; family Curculionidae; genus Rhynchophorus; species Rhynchophorus ferrugineus. The sequence goes on from NW_027472587.1 coordinate 17,881,246, forward strand.
CGTTATACGATATACTATTTAGTATTTATTCTTTTTTATATGAGATATTTCAATAAGGATAGGTGAGTGCTCAAATAGAATAAAATAGGCTGTTTCTATCTGACCGATAGTGTGGTATCCATTGGCTTAAGAAAACAACACAAAAAAGTTAAATGTTTGAGTGAAAGAACGTCAAAATATGAAACTATACTGTTGACTTGTACCTCTTTACTAAGCATATTGAGCTATTCTCTAGTTCTGTCAGTCAGTTTCACTAAGTTTTACACATTAGAGAAAACAACATTATCAATTATATCTATCTACAGCAACTTCGGTAATAATTAAAATGAGATCCAAAAACTGGCCAAATTTAACACCAAAAGACACAATTTTGCGATGGCAAAGTGTGCATCATACGCTATCATATTATGTTTAGAATCCATTACTCTTTCAATTCCAAAATAATTTGAAAAAATCATTTTCTATATATTATGATGATTAAAAATAAGCAAACTGATTACCAACTAAACTACGAAATAAAATGAAATTATGGTCTTATCTTAATCTACATCTTTAATAATCGAAATGAGAGTGAATAACTCACCAAATCTAAGTCAAGCCAATTACAATCAACAATACCCTGCAGTACCTCGATTTGGAATCTGTGTTTGATATTTCTATTGTTTTGTCTGGTACAACCAACTGTAAGTCCGCACTGGTTTTAAGACTTGTCCAGATATTAGGTTGTACCAAGAAGAGCAATCTGATTAGCGGTTTTAGAACATTCTAGCCCAGAATGGCTTCTCTCCCAGTTTCCTTCATACAGAAATAATAGGACATGATAATACACAGCACAGAAAACCGCAAAGAACTAATATACACATTAAAATTAGTGCCTGAGATGGAATATAAGAGATTATTAAGCGTAGATCATAAAACATTTAAATTATTTTTAAGTTTTAGTTTAATTTTAGTAGAATATTGTTTAGTAGTTTCGGTTATAAATCATTTAATAAAAAAAGGTCCCGATATATAAAAGACAACCCACATTGCCATTTATATCTATGTATTTTGACTAGAAATACATTTTTTTAACACATTGTGTTTATATTTGTTTTCCTTTTACGATATTTACATTGATTAGCAAGCTGGCTTTCTCATTATTAGACCTCTTATCCTTTTTTTATCATTGACGTTGAACTTAAACAACCATCCCTATCGGGACCGCCAATCTCCAATCTATTTATAGAACCTTATTCGGACGAATACAAATCCCCGACAACGGACCTGCTGCGGCCGCCACAAAAAATAATTTTACGGCAAAACATCACAAGCCCTTAATCTGGTTCTAATTTCCTTCGTTCGGATATTCCACGGGCCGACGGCGACGGCATTAGCCCGAGACCCAGATCTTGATCCGACCTAATGATGCGGCAACAATCTTAAAACCCCAATTAATAAGGCCCCACCCTCTCATTAACAAAAGTTTTGCGGCTTTTAAAACTTCCTGGCTCGCGGTGACGCGATCCTTTTTTTTCGATGGTGGTGTCCGGGCGACTCGGTACTCCAGAGAGGAAGATGAAAAACGACGGTGGAGTAAATCACGCTGCTCCGACGTATTAAATGACGTAACCGACGTGGAGGAAAGCAAGCGGACGGTTAATCCTGAAGATGAGTCCAATTAATATGGCCCGACGATAAATGGGCCACTCTGTACGGGACGGCCATCTCTGCCGTCAGGTGCAGGGCGGTCATATGATATGTGACGGGAGGTGAGTCGGTTTTTTCGTTTCGTTCGTTTTCTTGAGGAAGGATGGTCGTTATCTTATGATTAACTACGATAGTATTTAATTAAAAGCATAATCGGTGACTTTGAAAAAGAACCCTACTATATTTTTATGCATTTACATTATCTATACTTATATAAAAAAATGAATTGATAGGTACATCAATTCGATAACATGAAAATCAAATAACTATCAGATGTACTGGAAAGTTTTTACCGATTTTTTTTTCGGAAAGAACTACATAATATGCAGGAAAATGGAAAAATCAATTCTTTCGCAAAATATAACATGTACTTGCTTTGGAACTTGATGTCAGTAGAATAAAATGACTTGTGGCTAAACTTAAGCCCAGCTTTAGACTTTCCAGTACACTGGTAATGACTTTCCAGTATACTGGTAATTACTAACTATGCGGAAAAAACGTGTTAACAGCACTGATGACCAACGAGAGACAAAAAATGAGAATAATGTTAATAGTATGTTACAATTGCATTCAAGAGTGACTGGATATTAAGTGAATAAGTTCAGAATGTAACAACAGCGAGTACGGCCAAATGATATTGGGCGATCCCGCAGACTCAATGCTCTTGTGATTCAGGAACGAAGACCATTCTATTTTTATCAATAAACATATCTTTGGGGCAAAAAATCATTTATAATTGGAGATTTAACTCCTACATGCACAACATCAAAACTATAATAGTTGTCTTTAAATGACATCGTTATGAGCAATGTCGATATGGAAATCGATAGGCATTGGAGTCCCAATCCAACACTGAAGCGAACTATGGCCTAAAAACTATACACGTTTCTTAATTAGAACAACCACTTAGTTAAAATGCTTAAAATAATTGTTGACTATTGATATTGTCAGTAAAAACTACGGGATATATATATATATATATATATAGATGATACAAAGTTCACGGGTTATCCTAAATCCGGGTTAAAATTAGATAAAAAAAACCGAATTTTGTAAGACACAATTTTGAAAAAAGAAAGTGTCCATCATAAACAATCGAATTATGAAAACATTGAAACATTTGAATTAATTTTAGTCACATTCAAATAATTTGACATATTATATATATATATATATATATATATATATATATATATATATATATATATATATATATATATATATACTAACTGACCCGACAGACTTCGTCCTGTCAAAAAGATTTGTAATGTGGCAGTTCTTGTGCCTACGTATTTTAAAAAATTCTCCTTAACAGAACTTTTTTGTTGGTTTCAGAACCTGTAAACAGATTTTGTTTTAATAATATTCAAATACATAATATAGTGACTGAGATATTATCGCCATAGCTAAACTAATATTTTAGTTACCTGTAATGGGATTTATCATTTTTATTGATAAATCGTAGCCATCTTCACCTTGCCAAAATATAATGGGATATTGCAGTGCATCATATGAGCGGTGTGTTTCCTTTATACGTTGTAATTGATCATTCCGACGATGTAAAACAATATCATGGGATTCCAAATTTTCTCCAACTACAACGATAGCAACTTCATCAATAGTTGGTGCATTAAAACGTCTTGTATGTTGACCTGCAGGTGTTTTATCAGCTCTGATTACAATTTTGTGATTATCGGATGGCATCAGATCCAGGGCAGTTTTAAACAATATAATCAATTGATTGTGTTGATGAAATAAAGTTTGTAATTGTTCTACAATAGACCTCTTTACTAAATTGTTATGTGCACAACGCAGATCAATTTCTTGTGGTGAATTGCCCATAAAATAAATTTGCAGGAATTTGTTGTCGCTATCTGACACTGGTAACAGTGAACCTGCTCTGTGATATATTTGCCCTTGTATCTGTAAATAAAAAAAAAATATTATGGTGTGGTATAAATTAATGGATTGTCAGTGATCAAACTTAAATAATATTTGATCTTAAAAAGTATATATTTAGTTTTAACTAATATCTATCAAATATAAAATATAATAAAAGTGTCATTGAAACTGAATCACCATATAATATGATGACTAAGTGATATATTTCGTAATGATTAAGAAATTGAAGATTAGTAACACATCTTAACTTTGGTGACAGAAAATTTTGTTCGCTAAAATAATTATGAGTAACTGCTATAATACATACCTTGAAAGTTGGCATAAAATTTTCCCGAACTGCATTTGTTGCCCCAAATGAAGTCATTTGAAAGCAATTGTTATATTGTTGGATATGTGTCAAAAAGTGTATAGAATCTGTTCCTATTCCTGAAACCAATGAGTACAATGGTTCTGGTGGTGGATCCAATGGTATCAATTTCACTTTACCATTTGCGCAACACAATCCATTGGCTTCGTTTTTGTATTTTAATGCCTTACAGTGTGAGCAAACCAAGTTCATAGAACCAATAACAACACATTGGTAGTTACTGTAGTCAATTGACACATCGTAACTGAAAGCAGCTCGATTCAAACTTGCGCGATTATTAGTTGAATGTCTCGCTCGCGTTTCACGCGTTTGCGATATCCGAATTCTTTCACGTTCATTTCCGTCGTCACGTTCTTGTGCAGTACGATTAGATCGGTAATTAGCTTGGTTTATAGCATTTCTAGTTCTTCTACCTAAATTGCTTCGTCTTATAGGAGGCATAACAAATATAAATTATTTTTTCACTAATCACGAACTAAACAAACACTAACTAACTAAACACTCTGCACAAAACACGATATACGAATTTGTTTCGTGTATCAGTTGACAATTCTGTCAATCAATCTGTCATCTGTCAAAAGTCATCTGTAACAGACAACTTTTTTTTTTAAATTTGATATGACTTGAACTCAAATCCTTTTAAGCCGTACGAATTGTTTTATTTATTTAAAATTTGGATATTAAAAATAATAAAACACTGTTGGTAACGCGATTTTTGTTTGACTGATGTAATGACGTGGAAACTGATGCATTTTATCTCGCGTGCCGAAACTAATACAAAGGAAACGCGAGTTTCGGAACGCGACATTAAACTCCTCCAACTCTGTATTCTGTGCTCCAACGCACACACGCACATTGTTTTGATAGATATGATCTTTGACGTTAGGAACACACCTACATTGCTTAGACAACAGTGAGTGCTTGTAATTTAATATGAACTTTATACCATAGCAATAAAGCTCAAACTGACTACGTTTTAGTTACAAATCATTTGTATGGGAAAAAGAAAAGGGCTATTTTTAGGGTTTTCCAGCAATAATTCTAATTTTTCTCGCCGTAAAAACCATCCTTGAACTTCAACGAACATTCTAAAAAAAGATTTGGCCAAATTGGTCCAGGTGTTGTTGAGTTATGCGCTTACCAACACATTTTGCGATTCATTTTTATATATAAGATATATATATATATATATATATATATATATATATATATATATATATATATATATATATATATATATATATATATATATATATATGTATATATATATATATATATATATATATATATATATATATATATTATAATATATATATATATATATATATATATATATATATATATATGTATATATATATATATATATATATATATACTAGCTGACCCGACAGACTTCGTCCTGTCAAAAAGATTTGTAATGTGGCAGTTTTTGTGCCTACGTATTTTAAAAAATTCTCCTGAACAGAACCATCACCCTGGTGATAGGGCGTTGTGAATAAAAAATAATTAAATAAAACATATATAAGGATTGAAAAGTAAGTAATCGCTTTATTGTTAATCATGTGAATCATAATTATTATTATTATTATCATTATATTGCTTTGTGGTATACGATGTTTTTTGTTTGATTACCTGGCGCATAGATAAACAAATCTGATGGTTTTCCAACACGGGAACAGGCAACATACAATTGACCATGTGAGAAACATGGGTTTTCTAGATTAATACCACAAACACTTAATGATTGCCCCTGGGACTTGTTTATAGTCATAGCAAAAGCAAGCCGTCAACATGTCTATAGGAAATTTGCCATTACCAATGTCAATGAGTTGTTTAGAGAATATGTTTCCAGATTGGTCATTTTGCAACTCGACATGCATATTCTTGCTTAAGTGAAGTACTTTAACATGTTTCCACAAATTGGAGGACTTTAGACATGCATTGAGTTCATCAGCTGGCGTTGATCGTGGAATCACTGGCAATGTTTGACGAAAATCTCCTGCTAATAAAATCATTGCACCACCAAATCGGTTATTATTGCTACGTAGATCTTTTAAGGATCTGTCTAAAGCCTCCAAAGATTTTTTATGTGCCATCGTGCATTCATCCCAAACAATCAATTTACATTGCTGCAAAACCTTTGCCATTGCAGAGTTCTTCGAAACGTTGCAGGTTGGAGTTTCATTGCTTTGCATATTTAATGGCAATTTTAGTGCTGAATGGGCTGTTCGACCACCTTCAAGCAAAGTTGCTGCGATTCCCGACGAAGCGAGTGCAAGTGCAATTTTATTTTGTGAGCGAATTGTTGCTAATATTAATGAAATAAAAAAAGTTTTTCCTGTACCACCAGGTGCATCTAAGAAATAAATCCCTCCAGTTTCATCATTTGTTACTTTCATAAGAGTTTCAAATACATACTTCTGTTGTTCATTTAACAGTGGAAGATTTGTTTGAATTTATTCTTTCAAAGCGTTGAGATCATACAGTCTTTCTCGATGCAACTCTTGGTTAAAAGCGTCATGCATTGGACGATTGGGCGCGGTCAGGCCTAATTGAATTAATAGTTTGTTTGACATTATCAAGCACATGTCCTCAATTGAAATCAATGCTTCATTGTAAATTTCTTCACTGATTTGTATATTTGGATTTCCCATTCTATTCCGTATTTGATACAAAATATCATCACACATATAATCTTTGTACTTGATCCACAAATCAATTGGGTTTGATGGGAAGCATGTAGATATGATTATAGAAAACAATGTTCGTATTTGATGAGTGTGTGATGATATTACAGCATCATTGAGAGTTTGATCCCAATGAGCGTCATTTTCAAGCAATTGCAAACGTTGACAGGCTTCTCTGTAGGATCCACACAATTCACCATCAACAGTTCGTAACTGTTGGAATGATGTTGGGCCACGTACATTGACTAATAGCAGTCGTAAATAAAAACATTCATCATTGCTTGGATGTACTGAATAAATCCGGCCAATCGCATCGGTGGAATATACATCTGTATATCCTGGAACTGGTTTTCCTTGTTTCCGTCGTATAAATCTCCTTGAGGATTGATTCCAGGTATAATATTTTGGCATTTCAGAATATAGCAATGTTTGTGCGAAATCATCGTTTTGGCATGTCTCAAAAAAACTGGTTAATGTAGTAGATGGTGGCTGAGCAGCTCTTTGTACTGCGTTCTGTGCTGTAAAATACACTCTTTGTCCATTTTCTAAATGCACAGCTAAGTGAACAACAGAAGGGTGTCTCTCATGAATAGGAAAAGAAAATATTCGCCAAACTGCTTCATTACTACTGACATAGCGGCCCATTTGGTATTGGGTAACTTCATCATTAGAATTCTCTGCACCAATTCCAATCACAGCCATATCACTCCCTTTGGTTACATATTTGCAAATGTATTTAATCGATTTCACTGAATGGCAAGATTCAACGTTGATGTGTGCTTTGTGAATGTCTTTGATAAAATGGGTAAAATGGTGGCTTTGATAAAACCAAAATGTGTGCATGTGGCAATCCTCGTTTCTGCCACTCCACAGAATACATCCAGCAGCGTGTCTCACCAAACACATTATGTTTTACGATGAAATTCATTAAAGATTTCAACTTTTGTCTAAAGACTCTGGCTGTAATATCATGACGATCAATGGATGATTTCCCAGGTAATAACTCCTGCTTAATTTGTATCCATTGCGGATTGCATGTAAATGTGATGAACAAATCTGCTGTACCATAATGACGAACATACGACATGGCATCTTGAGCATATTCGTGCATATGCCGAGGGCTTCCGATGTATGTTGCTGGAAGAATAGTCATCCGACCGACATTCTGTGCATTTCCATCAGTATTAATCTCGAAGGTGAATATACTCTTCAGATCGGAGTTTGGTTTGATTCAACCTGATGAATGTTAATCTCTCCGTTTCAATTTTAACATACATGTCATCAACATATTTGTGATATAATCGCCGACATTTCAATATGTGATTATCTGCATTTTCCCGAATCATTAGGCGGTATGAATAATAGTTCATTGAACTGACTTTTTTGTTGGTTTCAGAACCTGTAAACAGATTTTGTTTTAATAACATTCAAATACATAATATAGTGACTGAGATATTATCGCCATAGCTAAACTAATATTTTAGTTACCTGTAATGGGATTTATCATTTTTATTGATAAATCGTAGCCATCTTCACCTTGCCAAAATATAATGGGATATTGCAGTGCATCATATGAGCGGTGTGTTTCCTTTATAGGTTGTAATTGAAAATTCCGACGATGTAAAAAATATCACGGGATTCCAAGTTTTCTCCAACTACAACGATAGCAACTTCATCAATAGTTGGTGCATTAAAACGTCTTGTATGTTGACCTGCAGGTGTTTTATCAGCTCTGATTACAATTTTGTGATTATCGGATGGCATCAGATCCAGGGCAGTTTTAAACAATATAATCAATTGATTGTGTTGATGAAATAAAGTTTGTAATTGTTCTACAATAGACCTTTTTACTAAATTGTTATGTGCACAACGCAGATCAATTTCTTGTGGTGAATTGCCCATAAAATAAATTTGCAGGAATTTGTTGTCGCTATCTATATTATAATATATATATATATATATATATATATATATATATATATATATATATTATAATATATATATATATATATATATATATATATATATATATATTATAATATATATATATATATATATATATATATATATATATATATATATATATATTATAATATATATATATATATATATATATATATATATATATATATATATATATATATAAAATTGGCAGATTTAGAATTGCTAAAGCAATTTCCCGTTTTTCGAAAAAGAAAGTGAAGCGAGAAAAACAACGCAGGTACGTCATCTCCCACACCAATTCTCTTTGTAAGACTACGGTGGCTCAACGCTGCTGTCGTTTCCTCACCTGACTTCTCTCCAGATGTGCTTAAATTAACTTTTTTCCGTGAAATTTCCCCACGGATTCCGTTATGTCTCCGCTTGCTTGAACGTAATTCTGTATTGAAAACTGAAAATTAACTGTAAGTATCTCCCTGGGCGAGCCGAAGCGGAGGATGTTTCGGTAATTTGTCGAAATTATCTCGTATTCCCTTGAATTGGGAGCTGCAACAGTTTTTGATCCAGCGTTTCGTGTTATCTACTTAATCTTGTTTAGAATTTTGATATCACAAAGTATCATATTTCAGTTAGAGAAATTGTTTACATTTAAGAATAAACAAATTAAAAACCAAACTGTGAAGCCAAATCAAATTATAAACTTTTCTGCATTTACAACACCTACCATAATAATCAAAATGAGAGTGAAAAACTGACTATGTATAATTCAAGACACAATTTCAAAATAACAATGTGTGTATCATACATTATCAAATTATGGTTATATAATACATTTTTCAGTTCGAGGAATTCTTTGATTCACTCAAACTTGTTACGTACTCTGACGAACATATAAATTATAAACTAAACTATGAAAGGAAATAATATTGTGATTCACAATACCTTTTTAATAATCAAAATGAGAGCGAATAATTGACCAAATTTAATTCAATACACAATTTTGAGATAACAATGTATATATCATAAACTATGCAATTATGACTATATTTTGCAATTTTTTAGTTCGAACTACTCAAATTTGTTATATAATATGATGATTATATATGAGCAGAACAATTTAAGTCATGAATTAATCCTCGCTAATAATCAACTGACCAAATATATGGTCAAATTAGTTTAAGACACAATGTGGGATAACAAAATTTTTATGATTACATTGTAGATTTTTTCAGCTTGAGAAATTACTTGAAACACTCAAATATATTAAATATTCTGATTATTGTTTATGAAAAATGATAAATAATAAACAAATAAATTATAAATTAGACTATTAAATGATATAAAAAGATGTATATATCCTCATCTACTATGCTTTCTTTAATAATCAAAACTTAAGACAACATATTTAGACAATACTAAAGCGTGCATCATAGGCATTTGCATTACGACTATTCTGTACTATATTTTATGTTAATGAGAGTGAATTTCATGGTTTAACAAATTTGAAAACATTCATTTGATATATGGATACACACAAAAACTCGAAGAATTAAAAATAAATTAAGTAAATGAAAATATATGATAAGTTGAGTCAGAGGTTTTCCTATCACAACAATTTTTTTCGACTACATATGCCACTGAGTGATTGTTAATAGCAGTGGTGTCGAATTTGGAATTGTAAATAAAAAATAATGAGCATCATGACGTAATAAATTTTTTTGTACTTGACGCCAATTAATTTAATTTGAATTACGTAGGCAATGTGTATGTGAAGTGTTTTTTACTTTGAAAAACTGTTATCTTAATGGAAATAGTAAATAGCAACAAACACCGCCACCTATACAATCAACGTTATTTATCGTTATATTGTGGTGCACTTAAAGATTTTTATGGTGTTTGCAGTTTCGTCAGTAATAAATTTCGTTGTGGACTCAGCAAACCCCAACAGCCAGAGGGGTAACGAATGTTTGCGAAGAAAATTAAGAAAGCCGAAACAGAAAAAATCGTACGCGGTACCCAGGAAACTTAATCGTGATTTATGCAGGATTGTTTTTTTTGTTGTTGTTGTTCCTCTGCGTTCGTTCCGTTGCGGCCCGACCGGGAGGATGCGAAACTCGCGTTCCTCGTTACTGTCCGTGGTGGTTTGCGTTGTTTTGCCATATTAAGCGAGCTGGTTTTTACACTGGCGGTTCACGTCAATTAAGCAGTTCGGTACATTTTAATTTAACTCTAATTATCCCGTATATTCCGTTGTTGTAATTGAATTATGGTAGTTTTGTGGATCGAGCATTAGGGATGCAGAAAAATATCGATATATTTGTGTTCGATATATCGATATTTTTGATTTCTTGTTAAGAAAAGTATCGATAGTTGTAAATAAGAGTATCGAACTTTTAGTTGTAAAGTAAAATATCGATATTAAAAACAAGCTACAGAGGTACAGGAGTAATCCCATTACACTACTCTAGGGAACTCCAGCCGAAATAGGTATAAGTGTTGAGAATAAAAGGCATTCTCAACTCCTGCGAGAATTTTCAGCATAAGTCGACAGTAATTCTGCGGTAGCAACTGCCTCATTTTTTAGATTAATCCCAAATACCATACCCGGTAAAAAGCTTGTGAAATATCCAAGAATATTGCAGGGTAGTATATATTTTCTTCGCATACCTTTTCAACAATTGCAGCTACATTGTGCACTTGGTCGATTGTCGAGTAGTGATTTCGAAATCCAAACTGGAAATCTAGAATATCTATAAATGATTCAATACGTTTTAACAATAGTCTTCAACTAATTTTGATATGGTAGGTAGCAGTCAGTTCTGCCAGTTTGACTTTTTTTAATTAATTATATAATATAGTTTTTCGAGCAACCTTAAGACATTCTGTAACATGATTCAGTCTCAAACATACATTCGATATGTATGTCAACATGGTGACTGCTTTTCGTGGTAAATCATTCAATATTATAGGCGAAATATCATCAATTTCAGGAGCCTTATTAGAATTCAGGCTGCTGTCAATTTCTGTGACAACTATATCATTACAATTTACAGCTGCATAGGCTGAACAGCTGCATAGGCTGATAAACAGGATTTGATATGACATATGATTCGGTTATAATACGTTAACTACATGTTCTGCGGTTAACTCATTCATTTTGAGCATTTTTAATAGGCTGTACCATAATAATTTCTATTTTTAGCCGCTTTTTTCCGCTTCCGGACTTAATTGACTTAAATATTTTTCGATGCAACTGTTCATATTCTTTAATTTTTGAATTGTCTGATAATTAATTATATTAAATATTGTTTTATCTACAGCAGTTCTGGTTCTGTGCCATATTCTTCTAGGTGTTCGTTCTTCTTTTAACAATTACTTAATTTCGAGGGTGAAATTTACCCCATATTCTGATTTCTCTCTTGATGTTGGGGTAGTTTCTTTTGCAGTGGACAGAATGTGTTCAATTAAATTTTGTGTTTGCTACTCAATGTCGTCTATAATTTTTGGTCTTATATTTAAACTGATTCATTTCTGCTTTATAATTCTAAACTTGTCTCGGTTAGTACATTTGTCAGTTTAGGCTTCTTTGACCTTAAATAACTTGTACAGCTCACGTCATGAACACCACAGCATAGTATCCCAGTAAATTGGTGTGAGATTTCTGACTTAACGAAGAATTTATTCAAAATACATTCATAGTTTATAAACAATTATTATATAATCTGAGACGCTGGCAAATACAAGAACGAATTAGATCGCAAAAAAACACGACCTAATTTAAACCGAAAAATATTAGAAGGAATCGTCCATTAGTTAGGGAAAATATCCGTCTTATCTTCGCCGAGTTAGCGCGGCGAAAAAACGGGACTTTCGGGACCGTCAGATTAAAAGTTCCAATCGGGCGCCGTCGTCGAGAGGAAAAACTAATTTCGTTTTAATTCTCCACTAAAAAGTGAGCGAATTTTCCACTTAACAGGACTTTTCCGACGATTTAAAGGAATTTCTCTGGCGGGATCGCGTCAATTCCTCGCCAATACGACTTTATTGATGCCGTATTAAAGAATAAAACGACAGTCGATGTCAATCTAATCACGGCAGCCTTGGATTCCTAATGGAAAAATGAAATTTCCTAAGTAGAATGAAATTATTAATATTTTTTTTTAATAAATACATAATAATTTTAAAATATTATTAGGTACTTGCATGCATTCTGAGCAGTGATATGAATGGATCAAAATTATAATGTAAATAAATGTTTAATTCAATGGTTTTGTTATTTTTCTTTATGAAATTTTATTAACAATCTGTGTCTCATATCCTAATAAATTATGAAACGCATGATGTTTAAAACCTTACAACTGAATTCCATAGATCTGTATAGGTTTTGGTATTTGTTTGTAGAGCAGTAACTTAGTATGTACGGATAATTTATATTTCCAAATAATCAATAACTTTGTATATTTTCTTCTTTTCTTTCTCTTCTTGTTCTTTGAGTTCTTTTCTTCTCTTTTTTCGAGACACATTTCGAGTTCTATATTGTTTAGAACTGTCGATAATTTCTCTAGTAAACTAACTGCCTAAAAACACGTTGTGGCATATCCTAGCTTACTACCTATTTCACCGTCTGATCCATATACACCGAATTCTCGATCGTTATGTATATTAGGATATAAATATGTGATCACATCCTAAAATAAGGCACTAAACCTGACGCGAGATGGTCGTAATTCTGGTTAACGATAGTTGGTCCATATACCGAGAAATGTTGTAATGGGATTTTTTCTGCTTTTTCTCTCTCAAGTCACGGAGAACGCCAAAACATCCAGTAAAGTGGAATTCTTTTTCCTTTTTACTGGTGCTTTTTCTGTACATAATGATTTTTTTTAGTATTAAGACTAATTTTGATATTTTTTGATTATGATAGAACGTTTCTGCAAGTTCCTCAATAACTTTTTTTATTATTATTACCTTTAATGTTTCAACAATCGGCTCAGGGGGCAATAAGGATTTATTATGATACTTCAATAGGGATACAGTACTGAGAATCAACAATGGTTAAATGATGGCTTTATTGACTTATATATACAGCAGTACCTTGTTATCTAATTATAATTTGGGTTCTCGCCTGATGAGCCAATACATTTGATATAGTTTAAACCATAGTTGCTTTTTAGCATTCCCTGCCTGGGAGTGTTGACAATTATTGCTCTTCACTGGCTTTGAACATGCTTTTCTATGCATGGTAAAAGTTACATGGCTATCGAAGATACTAGATTCAATCATAAAATCAATTTGGATCTATGAGATGCAAATATAGGGTTACACTAAAACATCAAACCAATTAGTAATCCAACGCAGCTAAAATAAAGTTCTACTATTAATTATCAATACTTATCACTACGTAATCTACGAAGATCTGCAGGATGACCTTGAAATCAAATATTTCGTATATCGTGATTCAAAATTTCGCCTTAAAATATTAGATAAGGTTGCTAAATCACGGCAACGTGGAAACAATACAGCTATTGGACAACACGCAGAATAACGGAAGTTTAAAACGAACGAAACCATATGAATTTGTACTGGGTATAAGTGTATTCTTAACTATAACCTAAGTAGTTTTGTTTTATTTTAATTTGGTAAATACTTACTGATGTATTAATCCCGTACTCACCTTACTTCTATTAATGCAAGTACAAAAGAACAGTAGTAATAAATTAATTTAATAGATTCAATATCGGACTTAATAGTAACTGTAAGATTTTTCATTAAGAGTGGGTCTTGCCTGTACATCATCATCATCATCAGATTTGATTTTTAGTGATAATTATTTCTTAATCATGTTATGTTAATTTTAAGGTTTTTAGAACAATGAGTAACTGGTATTTGGCTGATAATAGAAGTTATTATGTTTTTTTGCATTTTCGATCTGGACCTACTAACAATATATGGTATCTGATTAGTTAATATTGAAAAATATGGCAAATTTTTCAAACAAAGCAGTTATTTAGTAACACTCCTAATTTATACGACTTTTATTTGATTCCAAAACAATATTTATTTAAAATAGTGTTAGATAAGTGGATATTTATCTCTCTGAGTTAATTATGATAAAAATACAAATACAAGCAGTGGATATTAAAAACATAGAAAAGAAAAGCAATTATTTAGCATCAAATTTAATTTGTACGACTTTTATTTGAATCTATATCCATATATCTTTAAAATAGAGTTATATAATGGATACTTAGTCTCTGTGAGCCATTTTGGATAAAAATAAATACAAATCAACGCATATAAAAACCATCGAACGCAAACTGAGCCTAAAACTTCGCAAATCTTGAATGTTGTTCCATCAAACCAACCCTCATCTTAATCCTAATCTGTGAGCCTCTCGTCCCAGTTGTTCACCGCCCTCCCGTCAACCCCGTCGCCGCGTAATCCGCGAACTTCGCGTAGAATTTCGCGTCTTCCGCGGCGACAAGTGAATGCAAAATTAAGATCCCGTCGGTTCTTGAGCTGGTTGAGAGGAAGCGGGCTAAGTCGATGGCGTTGGGACGACTACGTCGCTGTCGGAAATCCATTTAACGCCTCTCTGAATGAAACCGTCTGATTGGCAGGAAGACCTGTCAGCTTTTATCTGCCGATGGATATAGTTCGCCCGCTCTATGTGTCGGGAAACGAGAACGATGCTTGAATAGGCGATAATTGACGACTGTGTGTACAACAAAATGCGTATGTTATTGGTCTTATGATGAGTTTTACCATAACGAAGAACCACAACAGATATTGTCAATGTTAGTTAATAAATAGTCAATTATTCAACATGTTAGTCCATCATTCCGAAATTTCACAAAATATTCAATCATATCACGAATATTTTAAAATAGAATTCAAATATTCAAATAAAATTCTATATAAATACAAATATTATTAAATATTATAAAGATCTGGAAAATATAAATATATAATGAACATAAATAAAAATAACAAAATATAAATATATAAATAAAAAATGATTAAATATTAATATAAGAAAGGTCCCAAACTAATTGAATACATAGAATTTCTACTGGCAAATATAATCAAAATTGTCTATAGCACTTTTTTCCTTTTTCATATATCTTTAGTGCAATCAATTTAAATAAGATTACATTACATTACATTACAATTACATTTTCTATCTTTTTGTTCCCTCATTCTGAAAGCAGAGCAGCACGTCTATGTCTGTTTATATTTTACTTACATGTTCAACACAAAAATGAATTGAGACAAGTTAAAGAGACAGTTTAAGGATTTACTAACAATATAATGAAACAAGCATGATAACCCTTTGTCTATAAAATCAAGCTCATCTTGTTGATCTACAAATTGTATTATTTTATTTTCTATTGGTGTATTTTTTTAACATCTTTGTTGAAAAGGTTATCCCGGTTAAGAAGCCAAAAAATTAATTATAAGTAACTTAACCAATATACACTTGTTTCAAGTAAATGAATCCCTTAAAAATAATTAAGTTTTTAATTGATGGCACTTTTCAAGCTCTTTTTAAAGGGTAACTAAAACTTGTCATGTAGTATAATCACATTTACCTTCAATGTAGTTTTACCACCGCCCAATTTGGAGACATTTTGGTTTTAAAGGTTGGGTAATATTTCCATCATGTCTTGTGTTGTATTCCTGTAAATAAAAATGTGAATGAATACAAATGCTCTATATAAATAATTGTATATGTACCAGGTAAAGGTGATGCTCAATCACATACACATCATTAGTGCAGATAGCTTGGGTTGTTTCTTCCTAGGAAAACGACCCCTGGTTTTTTTATTTCCGCACATATACTGGATACACAACACTTTTGAGAATGAAGGTACATTATAATCAAATAATAGTGATTATAATTAAGGCACAAAAATGCTGATCATACTCAATGTCACAGTTACAAAAATAGCGTCCTAAACAAACCAGAGAATCAAACAATCGGGTTATAGAAATTGGAGATCAAATACTGTTGTAAGGAAATTCAAATGAACAAATAAAAAAGTGGTCTCAGAGCCAGCATTGGTTGGACCACGTAAAACAATTCCTCGATTTGGCTTATTTAAGTAAAACCTTTATATATACTCTATGGTATAGCTTTGAAGCTTGATGCCAGTCGAATAAAATGACATATGTGTCAAATGATAACATTGCGTACATTGTTAACATTGCCTAGAGATATCTGTAAGGAAAACCGGTAACATCTTCCCGGTACACCTTGTATGATGTGATATAAAATAAAACAATATTCGAAAACTTACCATAAAGTAGCCAGGAAGTGCGAAACAATAAGACGCGGGCGACCACGCATCTGGAACAAGGAAAAATTAATTCGATATTATTTACAGGAGAAGATCACGTCTTGATTCAATTACCCCAGGACAAACAGACGTCCTCGCCCGTCCCATCTACGTAACAGTCAGCGTTAAGGACACCGATATCACCCGCTTCCGTAGGCCGGACACGCGTAGCCGTATACCAAATTGCAATGTAACACGAAAAATAAGACGACACAGTGGCAATAATAATCTACGGCCGGATATGGACAGCGCGCCTCCCCCACGGCTAAGGTGGCGACAGGTTTATGAGCGACTGGGGATGAGGGGGGGAGTAGGGAGATCTAAGCCGTCCCGTAAAATACCGGATATCCTTGGAATTGGGGAGAATATCGGCAAAAATAATAAAAGGTTATTGGAGGATTAGGTGCGGGGCGAGGAGTGAGGAGGGGAGAAGAGGGGGGACCTACACACGAGGATGTACACGCGTCCGTGGGGCTTACAGGCAAATATATGGAAACGTATTTCGCCGCGTTATATCCAGAAAGAATTACCCACATTTCCCCGAAAATTCCACCAAAGAACTGTTTAATAAAATACAGTACATCATTGTTAACAGGTCAATTGAAAAGTCCCCGGCCTAGCATAGTAAAACACATTTTTTTTGGAAAAATTAGTTTTTTTTTGTTCAACATAATTCCCATTAAGGATGATGCAATGAATATAGCGACCCTCCAACTTTTCGATATTATTTTTATAGTACGATTTGTCCTTTGCTTCCAAATAGACCTCAGTTTCGGCGATCACCTCTTCATTCGACGAAAATATCTTCCCAGCGAGCATTCTTTTGAGATCTGGGAACAGGAAATAGTCGCTGGGAGCCAGATCTGGAGAATACCGTGGATGACGAAGCAATTCAAAGCCCAACTCAGGGTTTTTTGACACGGTGCATTGTCTTGGTGAAGCAGTACTTTATTTTTCTTCAAATGGGGCCGATTTTGTCCTTCAAACGGTCCAATAACACTATTTAATAGTCGCTTTTTCAAATTACAGATGCTATGACCTTGCCAACTGACTGTTGCGTTTTCCCATGCTTTGAAGCGGGTTCACCGTGTACAGTCCGCTCGGATGATGGTCGATTGGACTTCGGAGTGAAATGATGGAGCCATGTTTCATCCATTGTCACATATCGATGCAAAAACTCGGGTTTATTACGCTTGATTCCCTTCAAATACTACTCCGATTCATCAACACGTCGTTGTTTTTGGTCAAAAAGCTCGCACCCACTTTGTACTGAGCTTTCTCATACCCAAATATTCGTGAATGATATGATGTACACGTTCAGTTGATATCGTTACAGTGTCTAAATTATTTAGTGTTTACTCCTTCGAAAACTTTAGGTCTCTAATGTTGAAAATTTGCTTTTTAACTAAAAGTCCCTTCACATATTGTTAGAAAACATTGGATTTATGTGGTGTAAATATAATCTAATGGAACTTAAAGACATTGTTTTTAAAAGAATGCAATTTTTAAAAGCTCTTAATAAAAATAAGGAAAATTTATTATTTCTATTAATGTATCTAGACGAGACATGGATATTTTAAAATCGAACGTTCTCGAACGTCGAAAGTCAACGGAAAAACGTAAAAGTGTTAATAACATATCTTTTGTTACTGACAAGTAAGACATCTTATCTTTAACAAGTTATTTGAATCAGGCGTTGCTTTATTCCTGGAGCTGAGTTTGTGTTTTGTGACTCGTTAAATATAAATTAAATGTTTGTGTTTTATGAATTTACTTCTTTTAGAAACAAGCCTGAAAGAAATGCTGTTGAAAGAAGCACTGTATACATAACACCTTCGCTTTGGATAAACTCCATCAGACAGAAGGAAACACAGGAACGTAGGAAACAGGAACTATAGATAAAATGGTAAGTATGTTCTCTAATGAAAGTATAATACATTACTTGAATAGATAATTATTAATTAGGTAGGTTAGGCACGCAGAATATACTACAACATAAAAAACATATCCAGAACTCTATTAACGAGTTCAATATAAATATACTAAAACATATCCAAGCTACAATCTATTGTGGCTGTTTAACATATTCATTAGATGTACTATTCCATTAAAATACGTTATATTTTATAATTGTTGTTTTGTTGTTTGATTCACATTAGTATTTTGTTACGGCAAGGTCAAAATAAACGAAAATGTAAATTCGATGCGACAACGTTGCATTATAAATTTTGATGACGTGCGTTGGCTGTTTTATTGGAAGGCCTATGGGTCTGGTTTTGCCCCGAAACGCCACGAACCAGGGGAATTTATAAATTTCGACGCGTCCCTCTAATTTAATAGTTTCATTTGCTCTCTCCTCTCTCTCTCTTTTTGGATCATTATTCGCAGCGTCTTCCATTGTCGCTAATTGGCGCTCGGCTCGTACATGGATGATTAATTGATCATTTTCCTCTCCATTTATCCTCGGGATCGTCGCGGAAATTTTAATATTGTTTCTCGCGACTTCGCCAAAATTTAATTGATGAATCGATTTGTTTTACGCAAATTGAAAACGAGACGTCTCGGTTGGCTTTGGTATTCGTTGCGCGCCGTCTGCGACAATTAAACTGGTATAATTTCATTGTTAGGAGTCGTTTTGCTTTTATTGGACGGGAGGATGAGGGGGGGGGGATTACGACTGAATATATATTATTAGAACTGTGTTACAATAATTTCTCGAGAGAAATGTTGGCATTAATATGTTTTTCTTTTTCCTGGTTAAACTATTTGAGGAAAAGTATCTAAATATGGGCTACCATTTTGTTTTCGGGTTAAAAGTAAAAAACTACTTAAAAATCCACATGTTATTAACGGAATATTAATCAGTCATAAACTTTTAGATAACACACCAACATTTTCCTATTTTTCTTGCTTTTATTGGACGGGAGGTGGGGGGAGGGGATTGAATTTCGATTGAATATATATTATTAGAACTGTGTTACAATAATTTCTTGAGAGAAATGTTGGCATTAATATTTTTTTCTTTTTCTTGGTTAAACTGTTTGAGGAAAGTATCTAAATATGGGCTACCATTTTGTTTTCGGGTTAAAAGTAAAAAACTACTTGAAAATCCACATGTTATTAACGGAAGTCATATACTTTTAGATAACACACCAACATTTTTATATTTTTCTTGGTATTTTCAGAAGTAAACGTTAAACAAAATTGTAAAATCGATGCTAAATATAGAACCGTTACTCAAATAATGAGTATAAATGCGAACTTAAGTATTTTCTAAGAAAAGGGCATTCATATAATGGTTATCTAGAAGAGATCAAATAACTTTGGTAATTGTAAAAAATTAATTAATTTACTTGCAATAATCACATATCCAACTGTAAAATTCTAGCTCTGCACGGTCAATCCAGAATTCTCCTTCTTGTTTGTTTGTCCTGTCTTTTTGTGTTTTCTGGAAAATGTCGCTGACAGAACATACATTTTGTATCAACAGGGTCCGGTGCTTCTTTCCCTATAATGGCTCCTGGCTCAGTGACTGAATCAAATTCCTCTTCACCATCATTTTCTATCACTGCATTGCAGTGTTTTGTTTTTGTTTTGCTCATTTGATATTCAATTTTAACAGAAGTTTCTAAAATCATTTTCTAGTTTGGATTTTGAAATTACTACCGCGGAACTGCTGCAGCAATAATATATTTTGGAAAGGAAATTTAGAATCCAGCATTAAGGGGCATTCTTAAAAGTTAAACCTATTTCGACTGAAGTCCCCAGGGTAGTACCAGAGTGATTATATGTATATGTATTATCATGGTACAATATACATGCCTGCTTAAGGCTATAGAAAAGGTACAAGTGGCAGTCAAAAAGTAATAAAAATGGACTAGAGACTGGAAAACACAGCTTCATAATGTTAAAATATGGGGTTGCACTAAAACATTAAATTAGTAAAGCAACGCATCCACAATAAAGTTCTAGGATAACTACAATACAGTTACTAAACTACAGCAATGTGGAAGCAGTACAGCTACTACTGGACAATACGCAGAAGGCCAAAAGATTGAAAGGAACCAAACCACAGGAGATAAGTGGCAAATCATCTATCTTTTTCTAATTTCACCAATCGGTACTACTTCTTATTACAATTATAATCAGGGAATGAACGATGATGTCCAGCCAGATATCTCTGTCTGACAAGACCAAGTACATTACTGGTTCAAGGACACTCTCTTGCGATCATATATATTAAATCTCTAAAAATATTTTTGTTTATGACACGTTAAATAAGCAAACTATTAATGTATTTTACACACATCGTAGCTAAGTTATGAGGACCTCGGTCCACGTTGAACGACCCCAATATTAATGCACCATATCATAAATTGCATTTTCTTAATGCACTTCAACCCCCTTCCCCCCAGTCACCCACCGTCTCGTTTCCGCGGCGTTCTACATAAATTCAGCTTTAATTCGAACGAAATCGCCAGGGTTGTAACAGTATTTTTCAATTAACTGCTCGATGAAATAAAGCGAAACTTTTTAACCGTATGTTCTGGAATCGCATCCATATCGACCGCGTTAGTCCGGATACAGCTTAGAGCTTCGGGAATGGGTTTAATACAGTTTTTTTGTTCGTCCTTGTGTCCTCTCATGGTATTTTTCCATATTTTAAAAGTATAAGATAACAGGTCAATTGAAAAGTCCCCGGCCTGGCACATATATGGCGCTACTAGAATTAAATTCATATGCTTTTTAGTTAGCCCCAACCGTCAAAAGATGTGTGTATAAATTTGACAGCTGCGGATAATTAGTTTTTGAATTATAGTATCTTGAGTGAAGCAACTTTTGTTATTGTCAAAAAAGTGGATAAAAAAGAATATCGCGTGTTGATAATATATTGCTGTTTGAAGGGAAAAAATACAGTTGAAGTAAAAATTTGGCTTGATGCTGAGTTTCTGGACACTGTCCTAGAAAAATCAACCATCAAGGATTGGTATGCTAAGTTTAAACGTGGTGAAATGGGCACCGAAGATGGTGAACGCAGTGGAGAGCCAAAACAGGTTGCTACCGACGAAAACATTTAAAAATCCACAAAATGATTTTGAATGGCCATATTTGAAATTGAAAGAAATAGCAGACATTCTAAAGATATCAAATGAATGTGTACATCATATCATTCACGAATATTTGGGTATGAGAAAACTCTGTGCAAAGTGGGTGCTGCGCGAGCTCACTTTTGACCAAAAACAACGACGAGTTGATGATTTGTAGCAGTGTTAGAAGATGATCAAGCGTAACAAATCTGATTTTTGCGTCGATATGTTACAATGGATGAAACATGGCTCCATCCTTTTACTCCGACGCCCAATAGAGAGACATCCGAGTGGACTGCACACGATGAACCCGCTTCAAAGCGTGGGAAAACGCAACAGTCGGCTGGCAAGGTTATGGCGTCTGTATTTTGGGATGCACATGGAATAATTTTTAATGACTACCTTGAAAAAGGAAGAACCATCAACAGCGACTACTACATAGCGTTATTGGACCGAAACCGCCGAAAAATAGCCGCATTTGAAGAAAAAGAAAGTGCTGCTTGGCCAAGACAATGCACCGTGTCACAAATCAGTGAAAACGATGGCAAAAATCCTTGAATTGAGCTTCGAATTGCTTCCTCATCCACCATATCCTCCAGATCTGGCCTCCAGCGACTATTTTCTATTCTCAGATCTTAAAAGTATGCTCGCTGGGAAGAAATTTTCGTCAAATGAAGAGGTGATCACCAAAACTGAGGCGTATTTTGAAGTAAAGGCTAAATCGTACTACAAAAAAAAGTTGGAGGGTCGCTTGATCAGTGGTCTCCCAGAAGACCTAACCGCTCTCATCAAGCCTACCTATCAGACAGATCTTTCCAGGTCAAGATCAAACGTACCTCAAGTTTCTCCGCTGGTTCCAGCCTTATTTAACCTCTTTATTTCGAGAAAATAGCATATTGACGTCACGTTTTACGCTGACGACAGAGTTTTCTTCACGGTCTCTAGGGTCGAGGTTACAATTCAAGAACGTTTAGAGAAGCCGCTCGATCATGCGGTGAAAAGTTTCAAATTCTGGAAGTTGTAAATCAACACCCTGAAAACCCAGGCCATGATTTTTCATAAAAAGCGTTACGTACTGAGCATCTCGCAAGTTAAGATCGACATCGCAACAATTTCATGGCTGGATAACGTCACGTACCTAGGTCTCCACTTCGACCGACGGTTAGGTTGGCATTCCCAAATCCAGAAAGCAATCCGGAAAGGTTCGGGCATAGCAAACCTGCTATCTTCTCTGATCTGCCCTTTATAGCAGACTTCCCATCTCCATGAAATTATTATTTTACAAGATGTTAATTCGGTCCGTACTCCTCTACGGATCTAATGTCTACTTCAAGTTTGTTACACTTTGAAACGGCTTCAAGATTTTCAAAATAAGCTTCTCAGAAGAATCTTAAACGCTTCATGGTTTGTCAGAAATAATCAAATTCATAGGCAAACTGACACTCTAGAAATCAAACACGTCATATCTCAATCATTCCACAAACAACAACTCAGCTCAAGTTCTCCTGAAAACGCGCTTGTCCGCGAGCTGGTCTACATGCTGGGAGCTAGCACCGCGTCACCGCAAACCTCTCCTTTTCCAGGCTGAAACGACTTCATCCGTCGCTGGAGTCATAACTTTTGCCCTCATACGATAGTATCCAGTCAGTGTGTTAACTCAAGTTCGCGAATCAATAGAATCACCAGGTCCTTGTACCCAATAACGGCTGCCCGATTAGCGGGTGCCATATTCTCAAATTTAATGCAGTAGCTGTAGTGACCCACAGGGGTCAACTATGAAGCGGTTTAGTGTATTGGTAAGCCCACAGGCAGTCCCACATAACCCGGTCCAACTTGTCGCTCCAGGGCAAGTCTCCGCGAGCAGGTATGTGTCATGCATTCCACAGCCTGGTTTTAGGTCAGAACAAAAAAAGAAAATCTTTTTATTAGAGCGATTAGTGTGACAGCGAAATAATGTATATGAAAATAAAAAAAGAAAGGTTTTGCGAGAGGTAAGTGTCGGTAAGAAAATAGGAATTATTTTAGATCGACCCTTTATGAACTTTAAGATAAAATTAAGAAACAAACACCGAAAGATCTTTTTATGGTCTCCATTATCATCGTAGGAGGGTTCTTATTTATTATCCCGTACTTGATGAAAATTCTATGCATAAATTTGTGCGGTCCTACTTTATCTTTGCGAGGGATCGGGAACTGCGAATGACAGACAGGTCAATGGCGATGATTTTCGAAATTTCCCGACGTACAATTTGTCGAAAACACCGATCGATAAACATCTGCTGAGTCATCCGGCTAGGCCGTGCAGATCCGAAAGGCCACGCGTTGCCCCCGTCCTCCTAGCGCCCTATTGTCACGGTCGTAATGGCGAGAAAGGGTCCCCGAGACCACTGTTACAAATACCGTTATTACATTCATACCTAGACTTCCGGAATCGGCACGCAGAGGACTTCTCTCTATCCGATAATTTATGACGGTTTAATGTGGGTTTATCGATATCAGATGCTATTTTGTTTTTTTAAGCGCACACCCCATGTTCGTGGTGAACTGGATGAAAAGCTGATATTAACATTAGGAGCCTGTATGTACTCTGATCATTTGTCCACTTCAAACATATGTTTATTGTGAAAAATTAGTATAATATATAAGTTGGGTAAAAGTTCCGTTACCATTTTAATTTTTTTTTTTTTGGCCTGGAACCGGGTAGGGGAATCCTGTTACGGATACCTGGTCGGGAAGACCCGCAAGAATAAGCGAGTTGGACTGGTTATGTGGAGGCTGCCTCTGGGCTACCCACTAAACCCCACTCTATTAATGACCCTAACTGATACTTCTTACTGTTAGTAAGGAGGGTGCCCGTAACCGGTAACACCGTTAAGAGGCACAAGGGCCAGGCAAGGACGTGGCGTCGTTATCACACCACGCAGCTTGCGGTACATGAGTTAATCGCTCGCCGGAGAAGGTCGAGACAATTAGGAGTTAGAGCACGACGGGGTAGTGTCGGCTGTGATAGAATAAGGCTACGAAGAGCTGAATGAGTTATTGGCCTGAAATATCGGCCAGCTCGATAATACATCTATTTTCCGAGAGACGAAGAGTGGAGAAATATCTCGAATAAACCTCGGATATAAAATCGTGAACTTGGGGGACGTCTGTTTCTCTATGAATTTGATTGTTCCTGACGAACCATGGGGCATTAATAATTCTCCTGAGAATTTTGTTTTGAAACACTTGGAGACGTTCCACCTGGCTAGGGGAGACGTATTTTAGATAGACACTGGAGCCGTATAGAACGACTGATCGAACCAGCATCTTGTACAGGAGAGATTTTATAGATAGAGGAAGCCTGCTGGCTCTGTTGATAAGCGGGAACAGCAAATTTACAATACCTTGACCTTTATGGAGGGACTTTTGAATGTGGGAATTCCACCTAAATTTGCGATCAAAGACAAGACCGAGATAGGTGGCTTCTTCTGACCATGGGATTTCTGCGTTCTCGATTTTAAGACGCGAAATGCTCGGTGCAAAACGCTTCTTGTGGAAGAAGATGGCCTGGGTTTTCTGTGGGTTGACCTGCAACCTCCAGAAATGTAACCACTGGACCGTCTCATCGAGTTGTTTTTGGAGTCTGCTTCGGATGTGCGGTGCTACACTTGAAGAAGCAAAGTAAGCAGTGTCGTCTGCGTAAAAAGCAGCCTCAACTTGTGGCCTCCTAGGGATATCTGAAAGAAAGATATTAAATAGAGCGGGTGCCAGTGGGGAGCCTTGTGGAACTCCTGCGTCGATGGTTTTCCGGCTAGAGAGAATATCTTTAATCTTCACTTGGAACGATCGTCCTGACAGAAATGATTTGATAAGAGCTGTTAGGTCATCAGGTAGACATAATCGGATGCATTTCGCCACTAAGCCTTCGTGCCAAACCTTGTCAAAGGCTTTGGTTAGGTCCAAGAAGACCGCTCCAAGTCTTTCACGTCGGTTAAAAGCACAGTTGATTTTTGCGGCCAGCCGATGGGCCTGATGAACGGCGGAATGTTTAGCGCGGAACCCGAATTGCTCATCTGGAATGATATTGTTTGTCTTCGTAAAATCATTGAGGGCATAAAGAATTGCTCTTTCAGCCAGCTTGGAAATGGAACTTAGTAGGCTGATAGGTCTGTAATCAGGTCTGTGTGTACCATTTTAATTGCGCGCCATCTTCGTTATGTGACGTTTAGTTTAGTTTCACCCTAACCATTGTGTTGCTGGGACGTCCAAATTTTATTATGGATGATTATACGCCACAAGAACAAGCACCAATAATGACAATATTTATTGAAAATAATCGTTCCATTATAGCCACTCAGCGGAGATTGCGTCAAAAATATCCTCATAGTCCAGTGCCTCACAAAACCACAATTTATCGTTTACATGCGAATTTTTGACAGTACGGTGCGACAATAGACAGTTCTCGTTCTGGAAGACAACGGACGTCTCGTAATGCTGAAAATGTGGCTGTGGTGCGCGATAGTGCAGAGTCTCCAGAAACATCAATTCGGAGACGTGGTTCCGAAGTTACACATTTCTGCACGAAATTTAAAGCGAATTTTGAAAACTGATAGCGTACGATCAGCAGCGGGACTTTTACCCCACGTTGTATATAAATCAAAATATTTTTCATTATTTTCTACAGCTCTTCCTAAGCACTTTTTGATCAACAATTAATTTTCGCACTTTAACATTTTAGAAATCAGAAAGAGCTATGTCTGGTGATTACATTTGGTGGGACAGGATTTCCCATTCGAGCTGAAAAAGCGTACCTTTCCCAATGTTTGCAATGCGTGGCCAGGCGATATGAGGACTGAGCGTCTGCTATGGACTATTGTTGATTTTCCCTGAAACAAAACGTTCTACTGGAATGTATTAAATTTCTGATGTTGAAACAGTTCGAAATGGCATGTTCAGTGTTTGTTTTTTTTCTGTTGTAGCCATCTTCTGTCCTTTTATACATCTCCAATCACATCTTATCGTCCGGAAATAGTTGACTATTCAACTGCTAAGCTATCGGAATGTCTTAGAGAGACTTTGAGATGATTTTTCGACTAAAAAGTATTGCAAATCATCGTTCTCAAACTCTATGAGCCTTCTAGGTCATTCTTTGACATTGACATCAATGTGCCCACTTCTAAATCATTGAAACCAAAATCAATAATTGGAGTATGATGGAGCAGCATCGCCATAAGTTTCCAAAAATGTCTAATTTTTTCAAATAAAACAAGAGAATAATGAACACATATATTAATCAATCGTAATATCTAGCAAGATTTGCACAAAACCAAATTGTCTGCTAATTATTTTCGAGTAAAATGGAATTTTAAAACTAGAAATAAGAAAATATAAGAAAAAAAAATTGTAAAAAAATTTAGGTCTCCAAATGAACTGAAAATTTGATATTCTGTGAAAAATGCGGTAAAAAAAACGTGGAAACTGTTATTTTTTGTATAAAGTACATAGTTTTTGAGATACAAGAAAAACTGCATTTTAAATTATTTTTTGTGAAAAACATAATTTATATATAATTCCAAAACTTTAATTAAATTATTTTTTGTGAAAAACATAATTTATATATAATTCGAAAACTTTTGAATTTATATCAAAATTTATACCTCTATCTTATTAAGAAGCTGATTTTACATAAGTAGTGGTGCTTTCATCAATAAATGTTGGTTTAAACTAGAGTTAAAACGAAAAGTCTGAAAATGGGCGAAAATCGCGATTTTTCCTGAGTATATACATGGAAAAAACGTCAAAAAAATTAGATCACCAAATGGGCTAAAACTGTCATACTTTGTGGAAATTGCGGTGAAAAAATCGGTAAAATGGTTATTTTTTATATAAAGTGAGTAGTTTTTGAGTTACAAGTAAACGTTGAGTTTTAACATTTTTAAAAGAAAAATATATTTTAGCTAATATTCTTAAAGCTTCAAAA
Organism: Rhynchophorus ferrugineus; assembly: GCF_030347505.1. Lineage (NCBI taxonomy): Eukaryota > Metazoa > Arthropoda > Insecta > Coleoptera > Curculionidae > Rhynchophorus > Rhynchophorus ferrugineus. Next base: position 17,909,220 of record NW_027472587.1, read on the forward strand.
TATCTTGAAATGGTAATACTACCACCTTATATGGCATTTAATTTTACAGAAGTAGTGGTATTTTCATCAATGTATCTGCGTGTCAAGCAGAGTTATAATAAAAATCTCGAAGAACCTGATCAAAATGATTCCTAAACAACAATATAATTTAGTTATTATTTTAAAAAAGTTTTAAATATATAACCGAAATAATATTATCATATTATCAAGCATCAAATTCTACATATCTGTAGATAATTTCACCAATCTATATTGATTTTAGCCAGAGCTATGAGAGAAAATCTAACGAAAAATTAATAAAAACTTCAATATTTAGCAAGAGCTGCACAAAGCCAAACTGTCTGCTAATTATTTTCCTATAAAATGGAATTTTAAAACTAGAAATAAGAAAACATAAGAAAAAAAAATTGTAAAAAAAATTAGGTCTCCAAATGAACTGAAAATTTGATATTCTACGAAAAATGCGGTAAAAAAAACGTGGAAACTGTTATTTTTTGTATAAAGTACATAGTTTTTGAGATACGAGAAAAACTGCATTTTAAATTATTTTTTGTGAAAAACATAATTTATATATAATTCCAAAACTTTTGAATTTATATCAAAATTTATACCTCTATCTTATTAAGAAGCTAATTTTACATAAGTAGTGGTGCTTTCATCAACACATGTTGGTTTAAACTAGAGTTAAAACGAAAAGTCTGAAAATGGCCGAAAATCGCGATTTTTCCTGAGTATATACATGGAAAAAACGTCAAAAAAAATTAGATCACCAAATGGGCTAAAACTGTCATACTTTGTGGAAATTGCGGTGAAAAAATCGGTAAAATGGTTATTTTTTATATAAAGTGAATAGTTTTTGAGTTATAAGTAAAAGTTGAGTTTTAACATTTTTAAAAGGAAAACATATTTTAGTTAATATTCTTAAAGCTTCAAAATATCTTGAAATGGTAATACAACCACCTTAAGTGGCATTTAATTTTACAGAAGTAGTGGTATTTTCATCAATGTATATGCGTGCCAAGCAGAGTTATAATAAAAATCTCGAAGAACCTGATCAAAATGATTCCTAAACAACAATATAATTTAGTCATTATATTAAAAAAGTTTTAAATATATAACCGAAATAATATTATCATATTATCAAGCATCAAATTCTACATATTTGTAGATAATTTCACTATTCTATATTGATTTTGGCCAGAGCTATGAGAGAAAATCTCAAGAAAAATTAATAAAAACTTTATTAATTTAAAATATATTTGTGTTGTATTTCTACAAAGTTTCAAAATAATATCCAAAATAAACATATTATCTTAGTAAGCAAGTAATGTTCGTCATCAAAACAAGATGACCCATCTAGCTCGAGGATGAGATCGAAGAGTAAAGAACAATGCAATTTTATTTAAAAATTTAGGTAGTTAAATTATACATCAGTTAATATATAACTAAGCTAACTACATAATTTGCATAGATGGAACAAATAGGAAAAATAGAAAGAAGAAATTATGAATTATCAACAATATATTTGTGAACATTTTAAACATTGTTAAATATTAAGGTGTTTAACAATTAATGTTATAAGATATGTGACTATATGACATTTTATTGTTTGAACTTTGTGTCAATGATTTTGATTATTTACTTTTTAGACCTACGTGTTGAAACATAAATAGTTATAATAATGATTGTAAATAAAATTTTGTAAAAAAAATTACCTAAGTATTTTCGTTATTGTTCTAGTATAGAATCTAAAGTCAAATATCAATATCAATATTGTTTTATTCATTCATATATTCTCTGTTTTCATATTCAAACATCTATTAATACTTTCAATACCCAGAAACAGAAGTGACAGGGTGACGAATACACTGACCTACACCCAATATATTCGGGTGTTCCGCAGGGTAGTGTTACAGCGGTTTTATCATCACACGACGATCCAATATTAGCCACAAGAAACCTCCAACTTCATTTAAACAAAATAGAATTTGGTTGAAAACTTGGCATATCAAAGCAAATGAGACAAAATCTACCCATGCGACATTCACCCTTTGTAAAAAAACATGCCCCTCAGTAAAATTGAATAATCATGAACATGCAAGCAAAGTTAAATATCTGGGAATGCATTTCGATCAACGTTTGACATGGAAAAAACATATAGTGACGAAACCCAGGCCCATTTGGACCTATGGTATTGCACTCTTTGGTACTACTAGCAAATCTAACATAGATATCCTCAAGACGTTCCAGAATAAAGTGTTACGAGTCATCGTCGATGCCCCATATTACGTGTCGAATAAACTGATTCAGCGCGATATCCCCATAGAACTCATAACAAGTGTGATTCAAAGTGTTAGTGCGAAGTACTCTGAAATATTATTAGTGCATACCAATACACTCGCCAAACAGTTAAATGTGGGCGATGACAGTGAAGTGCGTAGACTCAAACGCAAACTACCATACGAACTGATTAATAGACACATAGAGTGATATTTAATAATCTCTAGAATAAGCTAGAATAGTTTTTAGAACAAGTTAGGATAGGCTTTAATCTAGAATAAGATTTAGATTATAAGTTGTACAGTAGATAACTTACTGAAGTGATCTTCTACATGTCAGGATGGTTATAATATATAATTGAAATCATATAATAATACTTATTGCCCTCGAGCTATTCTAGGAGATTAATGAAAAAAATATATATGTTTACAACATAAAAGTGAACAGAGATCATGTATACTTATTTTTGATGCTCTGAAGTTGTAACAGTTCCGACAATAATCTTATTCATGATACTTTGTTATAATGTTTAGTGGTGTAAAGATTTAAACTTGTCAATATTTTGTTGATTATTAAAATTTAATGGAAATTATAATTAATTAAATGCCATTTAAAAAAGTTTAGCGAACGTTAATTCTTGAGATAGTTATTATTATAATTAATGTTATACATTAAATACATTTCCGATGTTTTATAGGGAATACTGCTCCCTTTACACTATTATGAGAGAAACATCTTTAACTGCTCCCTTTACACTATTATGAGAGAAACATCTTTAACTTAATAAATTGTGGTCGAGTTTCCGGCGATAACTAGTTAATATAATTAAATATAATAATAACATAACTAACTCAATACAGGGTGGTTCAATTTCGATCACTTAGCGATCACTAGCGTTAACAAAAGAGGGAGTATTGACCATGTGTGCCCTGGATAAAAATCAATAACAGGGAAAATAAACACAATACAACGATATCTTAATCAAAATCTTTTCATTCCGTTAACCGTTCGGAAACCCCAACGTAATTGACATGTAACAACATACAGTGCGAGCTCGTTTCACCCCGCCAAATCGGGACAAAAAAAAAATCGAAATCGAACCCCGAACAGGTGCAAATCAATTACCCACATTTATTTCCCTGTTTCACCGTTGTTCCTATGCAGGGTGCCCCTAACCAAACCCTCGGTTCGACGTCCGCCAAAAAAATAAATAAATAAACGTCACCGTCATCGATTACGGCGACTAATAATCCTCCACGATGCCCTATCCGCTCCGATCGTGGACGAGATTCGCGCCATTGTTCCAGTCACGCGTCCCCGATCCTATCCCCTCGGTTTTTTATTCTTCCTCCCCGTCCCCCTCGTTCTTTACCCCACTGTTCGATGAACGGGACAGATGTCCCGCTGTTTATGACGCCGGGGTTTCCGGGGTTTTGCGGATATGTTAAGTTTTATGGGCCTTTTTCGAGAGGAGTAAGCCGCGAGGGTCTTTACCTCAACACAACCCCCCCCCCTCGTGCGGCCGTAAGGACGATGAATTCCAGTAGTGTTTGCAGAGAGATAATTAAATGAATGTCCTTGAGGAGTCGTACTGACGATTGTGACGGGCGAGTCTCGACGAACTGGGTCACTAGGGAATGTTTTCGGTCTCGTATTAAACAGGGGGGTGTGACTTTTCGTCTTAATATTATCGAAATATGTTAAGCGTTAATAGTTTACTGACTGTCTTGGGAAGGGAACTATCAAGTGTGTACCTTCACCTTCAGTTTAGTTTGTTATGACACACTTATATGTTTTACTTCGGGTACAAATAAAAAACCGACGTTATGTTTTCCAATTGGGGGAGAATGGAGTGACTTTGATCAATTTCACAATTATAACGATTGTTTTTCACATTTTTTTACATTATATGTTACGATAGATTTACTTAATACAATCTTGACTTAACAGGTCAATTGAAAAGTCCCCGGCCTGACACATAGATGGCGCTACTAGAATTAAATCCATATGTTGTGTAGTTAGCGCTAACCATCGAAAGATGCGTGTAGAAATTTGACAGCTGTCGAATCATTAGTTTGTGAATTATAGCATTTTGAGTGAAGCAACTTTTGTTATGATGAACAAAATGGATAAAACGGAATTTCACGTGTTGAGAAAATATTGCCTTTTGAAGGGAAAAATACACTTGAAGCAAAAACTTGGCTTGATGCCGAGTTGCCGGACACTGTCCCATGAAAATCAACTATCAAGGATTGGTATGCTAAATTTAGATGTGGTGAGATGAGCACCGAAGTCGGTGAAAGCAGTGGACGCCCAAAAGAGGTTGTCACCGACACAAAATGATTTTGCGTGACCGTAAATTGAAATTGAATGAATCAGCAGACACTCTAAAGATATCAACTGAACGTGTACATTATATCATTCATGAACATTTGGGTATGAGAAAGCTCTGTGAAAAGTGGGTGCCGCGCGAACTCACTTTTGACCAAAAACAACGACGAATTGATGATTCGGAGCAGTGTTTTTGCATCGATATGAAACAATAGATGAAACATGGCTCCATCATTTCACTTCGAAGTCCAATCGACAGTCACCCGAGTGGACTGCATACGATGAACCCGCTCCAAAGCGTGCGGAAAACGCAACTGTCGGCTGGCAAGTTTATGGCGTCTGTATTTTGGGTTGCGCATGGAATAATTTCCGTTAACTACCTTGAAAAAGGAAGGACCATCAACAGCGATTATTACATAGCGTTATTGGAGCGCGTGACGGACGAAATCGCCGAAAAAGGGCCGCCTTTGCAGAAAAAGAAAGTGCTGCTTCACCAAGACAATGCACTGTGTCACAAGTCAATGAAAATGATGGTAGAAATGCACGAATTGAGCTTCCAATTGCTTCCTCATCCACCGTATTCTCGAGATCTAACCCCCAGCGACTATTTCCTGTTCTCAGATCTCAAAATAATGCTCGCTGGCCAGAAATTTTCTTCGAATGATGTGATCGAAACTGAGGCCTATTTTGAAGCAAAGGACTTGTTTTCCTTCCCATTAACATTATTACCACTTTTATTTTCCTGTCCTTCATAAGTTTTATTGACTGATTCTACTTGGCATGTATATTCTTCAATTAGGTCTAGTTGATTTGCTTCAATCAACTGGTAATCACTAGTCGATGACATATCATCTTGATATTGATTATTATGCAGCTAAACGTCAATATCCGGTCAATGTCCGGCGAGTTATGGTCGGCATGGATATATGGCTTCACTTATACAAGTGTAGAACAGAACCTTTATTGAAATCAAAAATAATTAATTAGAATTTTAACAAATTTTCTATAATGACATAATAGTTTACATAACGAGTTTCCTTAAGCTGTCACTGGGTAAATATTCCCCGTCAAATATAGATCTATTAAAATGAAAAACCAACCGATATCTAAACTCAAGTATCGTTAGGTAAATTCAAAAAGAAATTGGAAGTTTAAAGTGGATTTTTCTCGGAGTTGCCTTCGCAAAATACGACCCATCTATCTATATCTCTATCTATTGCAATATATTACCGGAGAAAGCGAAAAGCGTATTTAACGGAAGTGGCAGGGATTTCAGGATAGCGGAGTGGTACTCAAGACATTCCTAGTTATTTAAGTAGATACAGAGGATTTATATTTTTGCCTATGTCAATCTTTGTATTGATTTGCAGACATGAATATATGATTCCATCCTGTTAAATCAAGTTGTAATCATATTATATAACGTCGAGCATGTATATTTGATTAATATTTCTATTGGTCTAGAAAATAAGTTGAAAGAAAACTATATTATATCGTTTCTCGGTACAAGAACAGTTAAAAATTACTCTACAATCAGTGAGGCATTGAGAAAATGTATTATATTAATTCAAATATAGAACGCAGGTAAACATTTAATATACTTAATATTCAATGTGTTCTAGCCCATCTCTCTGTCTAAGTTTTGCTTTCCTTTCACAATAGATTTCAACTTTAGTAGTCATTTCCTTCCTCAATCCAACCCTCTTTCCCTAGTTTATATTTGAGGTCTATAAACAGTTCATAGTCACTGAGGATCAGATATGGATTATACGGTGTGTGGTAAAGAAATTACGAGAGGAATTCATTTTTTTAAGGTTGAAACTACTAGGTTAGGTTTAAAAAGGTTACGCGTCATCTATACATAGAGAGATTTTAGAGCCACATGTCTCTATATTTAATGGCTATTTCACACGTCTGTAGCAATGAAAATGCATAGAGGTGCAAGCAGTGAGTTCAAAATTGTCAGTAGTCACTATTTAGTTACAATATCTCACAAGATCTGCATAAAATCGAACTGTCAGGTAAATATTTTCATATATAATGAGGCAATTTGAAAGCTGCAATAAGAGAAGATAAGCCAAAAATTGTAAAAAAATTTAGGTATCTAAAAGGACCGAAAATTTCACATTATATAAGTAATACGGTAAAAAAAACGTGGAGACTGTCATTTTTCGCATAATTTGCATACTTTTTGAAGATACGAGTGAAAATTAATTTTTAATTATTTTTTGAAAAAATCACAACTTAGATATAATTTTGAAACTTTTAGAACTACAGCAAAAGTTATGTTACTGTCTTATTAAGCAGCTCATTTTAGATAAGTTGTCAGGTTTTTATTAATATTTCTTGTTCTAAATTAGAATTATAGAAAAAAGTGTGAAAATGGCCAAAAATCACGATTTTTCCTGAGTATATATATGGAAAAATTGTCAAAAAAATTTCGGTCACCAAATGGACTAAAACTTTCACAGTTTATGAAAATTGTGGCGAAAAAATCGAAAAAATGGTTATATTTTACATAAAGTGAATAGTTTTTGAGTTATAACTGAAAGTCGAGTTTTAACATTTTTTAAAGAAAAACATATTTTTGCTAATTTTCTTAAAACTTAAAAATATTTTTAAAAGATAATATTACTATAATATTAAGCATTAAATTTTACATAAGTAGTGATATTTTTGTCAATGTATCATCCTGTAAAACAGAATTATAATAAAAAACCTCAAAAAACATTATCAAAATGATTCATCAATAACAGAATATTTTCGTCATTATTTTCAAAACTTTTGAATATATAACAGAGACAGTCCTATCGTATCATCGGGCATCCAATTCTACATATTTGTTGATATCTTTATCAATCTATATTGATTTTAGACAAAGTAATGACGGAAAATTGAAAGAAAAAACCTTATATCAATATAAAATATATTTTTTTCTAGGATGTTGTCAAAATAAACACAGCAAAAATAAATATTTTATCGTATTAGTCCCTCAGCTCATAATGTATTAAGTTTTCACTCTAACACATAAATAGAACCATTTTTAACAGACCCATATAATATATGTATATCACTAACGTCAAATGATACGTCTCAATGTTTCGGATCATAGAAATTATAAGTTGACAAGTCATAATATCAAACAGTTATTTAAATTAAACAATAAAACATTTAAAATATTTAAAGACAGTATTTAATCCGTACCCGTCTGAAATATCCGCAACCGAAGAAAATAACATAGTTGACTTTCTTAACACTCCGTTTCAAATGGATCTGCCACATGAGAAATTTACTGTTAAGGAATGCCATGCTAAAACTTAATTACATTCCCAGCACTTGGAAAGTGGCTCAAATCATTATGATTCTTAAACTTGGGCCAAAATCAGAAGATGTCTCCTCTTATCGTCGTCTAAGTCTGTTACCTATGATCTCTAAGCTATTCGAAAAACTATACATTAATACAAAGTCGACAAAATAATCGCAGAGGGGAGAAATATTATTCCAGACCGTCAATTTATCTTCAGTAATAAACACGGAATAATAGAACAAATACATAGATTAGTCAACCAAATTAACAAACACTTAGACCATAAAAAATATTGCTCCGCTACATTTCTCGATATTTCTCAGGCCTTCGACAAGGCACCATATGCACTTTCACTTGCTTAAATCGTACCTCACAGACTAATTTTATTGTCAAACAGGGTGACGAATACAGCGACCTACACCCAATATATTCGGCTGTTCCGCAGGGCAGTGTTCTTGACCAATTGTTATATCTATTGTATACAGCTCACCTACCGACCTCAAGAAAAACTACTGTTGCAACATATGCTGACGATACAGTGATTCTATCGCCACACGAGGATCCAATATCAGCCACAAGAAACCTCCAACTTCATCTTAACAAAGTCGAATTGTGGTTGAAAACGTGGCGTATCAATGCAAATGAGACAAAATCTGCGCATGTGACATTCACACTTTGTAGAAGAACACGTCCCTCAGTAAAATTGAATAATCATGAACTTCCGTAAGTAGACAACGTTAAATATCTGGGAATGCATTTCCATCGACGTCTGACATGGAAAAAATATATAGTGACAAAACAGCTTGGGCTTAAACTAAACTAAATGTATTGGCTGATAGGGCGAAAATATAAATTATCATTAGATAATAAGGTTTTGCTGTATAAGTCAATACTTAAGCCCATTTGGACCTATGGTATTGAACTGTGGAGTACTATCAGCAAATCTAACATAGATATCCTCTGGAGGTTCCAGAATAAAGGGTTGCGAGTCATCGTCGATGCCCCATATTACATGTCCAACAAACTGATTCAGCGCGATATCTCCATAGAACCCATAACGAATGTGATTCGGAATGTTAGTGCGAAGTACTCTGAAAGACTTCCAAAGCATCCCAATGCACTCGCCAAACAGTTAAATGTGCGCGTGGACAGTGAAGTGCGTAGGCTCAAACGCAAACTACAATACGAACTCATTAATAGACACATAGAGTGAGATTTAATAATCCATAGAATAAGCTAGAATAGATTTTAGAATAAGTTAGGATAGACTTTAAAATAAGTTAGAGTAGCATCTAGAATAAGATTTAGTTTATAAGTTGTACAGTAGATCGCTTACTAAAGTGATCTACTACATGTCAGGATAGTTATATTATAATAATGCTTATTGCCCACAGGCAGATTTTCGATATTCTAGGACAATAATAAAAAAGTGATAATAAAGGGAATAATAAATTAGATTAACTTAAAATTTGGTGTCAGCCTTCTTTATATACTTCTATCGTATCGTGTATCATTTTGAGATATTATGTTAACTACTTCGAGAAAAACGCTTTTAAAATTTTGAAAACAACTACAATTCCGAAAACAATTTAAATTTTGAAAAATCCCCTTAAGGAAATATTCCAATGGCAATGGTACTGTGAGAATATGAAAGAAACATCGATGTTTTCAAATTATACACTAGAATACTCTCTTAAAGCAATAGCTTAACCTTTTTTTTCACCAATCAAACCCCAGTATTAATCGAGCTCCGTTCTTTTCATAGTGGGCCCCGATATTTCAGCACAAAGGTCGCCCCAGTCAATCCGTTTATCACCAGTTTAGTCATAAACTCGCTCAAATAACACGACATTCAAAACAGACCCCCTCTCAATCAACCCTTTTCATAATCGCGCGCCGCGTTTCCCTCTCAGGCCGCCCCCGACCCTCTCGCACCGTAACTCCCCCTAACAATCCCCCCACACCCGTTTCCCCACCGCTCGTGCAGCGCAAACAATAAATTACCCACATCGTTGGTCAGCCTAATTAAGATAGCACAATCGTCCACTCACACAAATTGGATTACACATTAGGTCATTAAAAACAACATCACGCTATCTGTTCCTGCTGCTTCCCCCGGCACCCCTGGCCCACCTCGCGCCCACTCGGCCCTCGACCCTCGGGCACTCTCTCGCCCTCTCGTTCTATCTGAAATTCCACTTTGTAATAAAGTTATTAGCGAGTAATGGGCCGATGCAAGTCCAAACGGTCACGCAGATACCGTAATTATCTGATGCGGCAGGTGCGGGATTGAATATGGACTCGAAGCTTCTTGGCCAGAAGGCTGGCTGAACCGACGGGTCGTCGTCTACGAAGATTTCTACTTTAGTTGCCTTGACATCATTATTAACTATCAACAGAGATAACGGGTCAATTGATAAGTCTTGATAGTCCCGGTCTACCATAGTAAAACACATTTTTGGGTAAAATTAGTTTTTTTTATTCAACATACTTCCCTTCAAGGGCGATACACTGATTATAGCGACCCTTCAATTTTTCGATACGATTTTTGTAGTATGATTTGTCCTTTACTTCAAAATAGGCCTCAGTTTCGGCGATCATCTCTTCATTCGATGAAAATGTCTTGCCAGCGGGCATTCTTTTGAGATATGAGAACAGGAAATAGTCGCTGGGGACCAGATCTGGAGGAATACGGTGGAGGAGGAAGCAATTCGAAGCCCAATTCATGGATTTTTGATACTGTGCATTGTCTTGGTGAAGGAGCACCTTCTTTTTCTCCTATAGCGGCCGTTTCTCGGCGATTTCGCCCATCAAACGGTCCAATAACGCTATGCAATATTGGCCGTTGATAATCCTTCCTTTTTCAAGGTATTCAATGAAAACTATTCCATGCGCATCCCAAAATACAGACGGCATAACCTTGCCAGCTAATTGTTGCGTTTTCCCACGCTTTGGAGCCGGTTCATCGTGTGCAGTCCACTCGGATGACTGTCGATTAGACTTCGAAGTGAAATGGTAGAGCCATATTTGATCCCGTTGTCACATATCGACGCAAAAACTCCGGTTAAATAATGTATATATTCAGTTGATATCTTTAGAGTGTCTGCTATTTCATTCAGTTTCAATTTACGGTCATACAATGTCATTTTTCATATTTCTATCCATCAAATCCTGTCCACCTTTGTTATAAACAGTTGTAACTCTTCTACTTGTATCTCCATTATTATTTCTACACATATTGAAATAGAAAAACTGTAAATTGCTTTGTACACTTTCGTTTTAGTTTTGCTGCAAATACATATTCATGCTTGTTCCAATTATGGCGTTCATTTCCATTTTCTGTCACTAGTTAGTTTCTCAAATGAATTTATTTGTTCTTGTAATGGTTAGAACGTTCAGCTCTCACGCGTAGGTTACGGGTTCGATTCCCAACGGTGGCAACAATTTCTTGTTGTTATAGTTGGGTTAGAGCATTTGTCAAATCATCTAGACTAGGTAGAGGCCCCGGGGCCTGAAGCGTTCTTTATTTTCAACCATTGTTTCTTTATCCCTATTTTTCCTTACACGGGCTGCACCTTTACTTGGCTTACCAGTAATAATGCTTAATAAAATAGCTGCGTAATTTATTGAGTAAATATCTAACACTAAAGAGAGAAAAAATAAATATTTTAACAAAAAAATTGAACCGACTAAAAATTAAAAAATAATCAAACTTAGATTATTAACACAAAAAATCGTTTTAAAATAAAACATATTACAATATTATTTTAACTTCTACCAACTGATATATATTGGTCAGGAAATCCTGATCTCTCAGACTGAAACTGGTTATTATCAGAAAGAGAAAACTGTGGATCGAACAATAAAGTTGCGAAAAATAACGCGAAGTAAAATAATAACAGGTATGTAAACAGAACAATTGCGCTTATAGAGCAACTAAACATTGGACAATGATAAAATGCTGTTTATGTTTTTACTGTGAAAAACTGTAGTTTAGTTTAGCTAAAACCAACATTAACACAAGCCAACTGACTAAAGAAATAATTACATAAAAAAATAAAATACATTGTACATATCGAACTGTGTTGCCTATTCAAATTACGTACATCTAATGAAACCCTGGTACATCCAATATTGTTATTTCGATAATTGATGAAGACGGAAATATATGTTTCCTTCCTCTTTGGAATAGAAAACAAGATTCTAAACAGTTCAATTTTTCATAATTTACAGTTTGAGAGGGTGTAGAATAACGACCTTGCGGTTTCCCTAAAAATAGAGAAAAGGGCCCAAAAATGTGAATAATGAAACGTGAAAGAGGGTAGGACAAAGACCGAGGGTTAAAAAATAACTGGCGTGAATTGGGCAGGTGGTTGGAGTATACCGTCTTTTAAGTTTGATCAATATATATATATATATATATATATATATATATATATATATATATATATATATATATATATATATTACATATAAACTTATGTAAGTATAAGGTCAAAGTCGCAGCTAGGATGACAGGACCAGAACGTAAAAAATCAATCGAATGAAAGTAGTAGAACCAAAATTAGTAACTTAAAGTACACGACTGAAACAGTCGATAGTAAAAAGTAGAGTGCGAAAAGGTGTATGCAGACGATAAACAATTAAATAACTCTAGATTACTAACTAAACCTGTCATATTAACAAAATAATCTGAAAGAACAAAATCTGAACAAAAAAGCAGAAGAAAAAACCATGAAATTTTATGTACAAACACCTTTCTGCACCTTAATTTTTACTATCGACTGTCTCAGTCGTGTACTTTAAGTTACTAATTTTGGTTCTACTACTTTCTTATTTTTTCTTTTACTTTTACTTTTTTTACTTTTTCTTTTATTTGTTTCTACTACTTATATATATATATATATATATATATATATATATATATATATATATATATATATATAAATCTATGTAAGTATAAGGTCAAAGTCGCAGCTAGGATGACAGGACCAGAACGTTAAAAATCAATCGAATGAAACTAGTAGAACCAAATATAGTATCTCAAAGTACACGACTCAAACAGTCGATAGTAAAAAGTAGTGTGCAAAAAGATGAATGCAGAAGAAAAACAATTAAATAACTCTAAATTTATTTCAAGAATTTAGTACAGTATACACTAAATCTGTGATATTAACAAAATAATCTGAAAGAACAAAATCTCGCAGAAGAACAAAACCGTGAAATTTCAGACACGCGGGAGATAAAAAAAGAGACTTATAACTGACGATAAGATAAAATAATAAAGAGATAGAAGTGATAATATCATATCAGACATCAAATATAATAAACACTTTTGGTGAAAGGTGTTTTTGGTTGTATATATATATTACAAGGCCTCATAACAAGGCGTTAGAAAATATTTCAATTTGTTTACTGCTGATTCGTATATAATTATATTTTATTTTAATTTACTGACAGAAATAGTTTCATAATATCAACATTAATTACCTCGGGTGCAAGCACGGAAACGAACGGGCAGTATAATTAAATAATAGATTCCCTATTGCCCATTCTGGTTTTCTGTTATAACCAATTATGATTTTCACAAAATTTATCTATTAGTCGGAATTCCATTTAGCATGGGAGTTTGGTTTGGGATCGTACATTTTCCGAATTTAATGAGACGATAATTCGTTTATGTGGTTATAAAAAATTGGGATTGTCTGTCTTGAATAAAATAATATGTATTTTTCTATACAGAATTTATTATAGTATAGATTATATAAAATAAAAAGAGTACAAAATGGTATATGAAAATGTGTTTATTACCCACAATTTATCATTACAATAACTTCAATCTAGGTATATATCTGGGAGGACCCATCAGCCCTATCTTAGTCTGCAGTGTAATAATGTGATAAGAAGAAAAATTATATGAATTAAGTAATGAAAATATACAAAAAAAAAACACAACACATAGTAAAAATGTTATATAGTTAATAATATTTTATTCCTTGAACCTTTTAATAACTATTTTGATTATTTGTGTTTTGCACCTTTGTTATAACCAGGTATAACTCTTCTACTTGTATCTCCATTATTATTTCTACACATTTTGAAGTACAAAAACTGTAAATTGCTTTGTACACTTTCGTTTTAGTTTTGCTGCAACTACATATTCATGCTTGTTCCAATTATGGCGTTCATTTCCATTTTCTGTCTCCCGTTAGTTTCTCAAATGAATTTACTTGTTCTTGTAATGGTTAGAACGTTCAGCTCTCACGCGTAGGTTACGGGTTCGATTCCCGGCGATGGCAAGAACTTCTTGCTGTTATAGTTGGATTATAGTTCAATCTAGGTATATATCTGGGAGGATCCGTCAGTCCTATCTTAGTCTGTAGTGTAATAATGTGATAAGAAAAGATGAATAAAGAATGAAAATATACGGAAAAAACAGAACACGTAGTTAAAATGTTATATAGTTAATAACATTCTATTCCTTGAACCTTATAACAACTATTTTGATTATTTATAGACGCTTTATAGACCTAAATTTTGAAAATTTATTAGTTAATGCATCTCTGTCCGCCTTTGTTATAAACAGTTGTAACTCTTCTACTTGTATCTCCATTATTATTTCTACACATTTTGAAATACAAAAACTGTAAATTGCTTTGTACACTTTCGTTTTGGTTTTGCTGCAACTACATATTCATGCTTGTTCCAATTATGGCGTTCATTTCCATTTTCTGTCTCCCGTTAGTTTCTCAAATGAATTTACTTGTTCTTGTAATGGTTAGAACGTTCAGCTCTCACGCGTAGGTTACGGGTTCGATTCCCGACGGTGGCAAGAACTTCTTGTTGTTATAGTTGGATTATAGTTCAATCTAGGTATATATCTGGGAGGACCCATCAACCCTATCTTAGTCTGTAGTGTAATAATGTGATAAGAAGAAAAATTATATGAATAAAATAATGAAAATATACAGGAAAAACACAACACATAGTTAAAATGTTATATAGTTAATAAAATTTTATTCCTTGAACCTTATAACAACTATTTTGATTATTTATAGACGCTTTATAGACCTAAATTTTGAAAATTTATTAGTTAATGCTTGTAAATACATTCTTTTAATATATATCTCTGTCCGCCTTTGTTATAAACAGTTGTAACTCTTCTACTTGTATCTCCATTATTATTTCTACACATTTTGAAATACAAAAACTGTAAATTGCTTTGTACACTTTCGTTTTGGTTTTGCTGCAACTACATATTCATGCTTGTTCCAATTATGGCGTTCATTTCCATTTTCTGTCTCCCGTTAGTTTCTCAAATGAATTTACTTGTTCTTGTAATGGTTAGAACGTTCAGCTCTCACGCGTAGGTTACGGGTTCGATTCCCGACGGTGGGAAGAACTTCTTGCTGTTATAGTTGGATTATAGTTCAATCTAGGTATATATCTGGGAGGACCCATCAGCCCTATCTTAGTCTGCAGTGTAATAATGTGATAAGAAGAAAAATTATATGAATTAAGTAATGAAAATATACAAAAAAAAACACAACACATAGTAAAAATGTTATATAGTTAATAATATTTTATTCCTTGAACCTTTTAATAACTATTTTGATTATTTGCTTTATAGACCTACATTTTGAAAATTCATTAGTTAATGCTTGTTTTGCACCTTTGTTATAACCAGGTATAACTCTTCTACTTGTATCTCCATTATTATTTCTACACATTTTGAAGTACAAAAACTGTAAATTGCTTTGTACACTTTCGTTTTAGTTTTGCTGCAACTACATATTCATGCTTGTTCCAATTATGGCGTTCATTTCCATTTTCTGTCTCCCGTTAGTTTCTCAAATGAATTTACTTGTTCTTGTAATGGTTAGAACGTTCAGCTCTCACGCGTAGGTTACGGGTTCGATTCCCGGCGATGGCAAGAACTTCTTGCTGTTATAGTTGGATTATAGTTCAATCTAGGTATATATCTGGGAGGATCCGTCAGTCCTATCTTAGTCTGTAGTGTAATAATGTGATAAGAAAAGATGAATAAAGAATGAAAATATACGGAAAAAACAGAACACGTAGTTAAAATGTTATATAGTTAATAACATTCTATTCCTTGAACCTTATAACAACTATTTTGATTATTTATAGACGCTTTATAGACCTAAATTTTGAAAATTTATTACTTAATGCTTGTAAATACATTCTTTTAATATATATCTCTGTCCGCCTTTGTTATAAACAGTTGTAACTCTTCTACTTGTATCTCCATTATTATTTCTACACATTTTGAAATACAAAAACTGTAAATTGCTTTGTACACTTTCGTTTTGGTTTTGCTGCAACTACATATTCATGCTTGTTCCAATTATGGCGTTCATTTCCATTTTCTGTCTCCCGTTAGTTTCTCAAATGAATTTACTTGTTCTTGTAATGGTTAGAACGTTCAGCTCTCACGCGTAGGTTACGGGTTCGATTCCCGACGGTGGGAAGAACTTCTTGCTGTTATAGTTGGATTATAGTTCACTCTAGGTATATATCTGGGAGGACCCATCAGCCCTATCTTAGTCTGCAGTGTAATAATGTGATAAGAAGAAAAATTATATGAATTAAGTAATGAAAATATACAAAAAAAAACACAACACATAGTAAAAATGTTATATAGTTAATAACATTCTCTTCCTTGAACCTTTTAATAACTATTTTGATTATTTGTGTTTTGCACCTTTGTTATAACCAGGTATAACTCTTCTACTTGTATCTCCATTATTATTTCTACACATTTTGAAATACAAAAACTGTAAATTGCTTTGTACACTTTCGTTTTGGTTTTGCTGCAACTACATATTCATGCTTGTTCCAATTATGGCGTTCATTTCCATTTTCTGTCTCCCGTTAGTTTCTCAAATGAATTTACTTGTTCTTGTAATGGTTAGAACGTTCAGCTCTCACGCGTAGGTTACGGGTTCGATTCCCGACGGTGGCAAGAACTTCTTGTTATTTTAGTTGGATTATACTTTAATCTAGGTATATATCAGGGAGGACCCATCAGTCATATCTTAGTCTGCAGTATAATGATGTGATAAAAAGAAAAATTATATGAATAAAGTAATGAAAATATACAGAAAAAACAGAGGACATAGTTAAAATGTTATATAGTTAATAAAATTGTATTCCTTGAACCTTATAACAACTATTTTGATTGTTTGCTTTATAGACCTACATTTTGAAAATTCATTAGTTAATGCTTGTAAATACATTCTTTTAATATATATTTCTGTCCACCTTTGTTATAACTAGTTATAACTTTTCTACTTGTATCTCCATTATTATTTCTACACATTTTGAAATACAAAAACTGTAAATTGCTTTGAACACTTTCGCTTTAGTTTTGCTGCAAATACATATTCATGCTTGTTCCAATTATGGCGTTCATTTCCATTTTCTGTCTCCCGTTAGTCTCTCAAATGAATTTACTTGTTCTTGTAATGGTTAGAAAGTTCAGCTCTCACGCGTAGGTTACGGGTTCGATTCCCGACGGTGGCAAGAACTTCTTGCTGTTATAGTTGGATTATAGTTCAATCTAGGTATATATCTGGGAGGACCCATCAGCCCTATCTTAGTCTGCAGTGTAATAATGCGATAAGAAGAAAAATTGTATGAATAAAGTAATGAAAATATATAGAAAGACCAGAACACATAGTTAAAATGTTATACAGTTAATAACATTTTATTCCTTGAACCTTATAACGACTATTTTGATTATTTGCTTTATAGACCTAAATTTTGAAAATTCATTAGTTAATGCTTTTAAATACATTCTTTTAATATATATTTCTGTCCACCTTTGTTATAACTAGTTATAACTTTTCTACTTGTATCTTCATTATTATTTCTACAAATTTTGAAATACAAAAACTGTAAATTGCTTTGAACACTTTCGTTTTAGTTTTGCTGCAACTACATATTCATGCTTGTTCCAATTATGGCGTTCATTTCCATTTTCTGTCTCCCGTTAGTCTCTCAAATGAATTTACTTGTTCTTGTAATGGTTAGAACGTTCAGCTCTCACGCGTAGGTTACGGGTTCGATTCCCGACGATGGCAAGAACTTCTTGCTGTTATAGTTGGATTATAGTTCAATCTAGGTATATATCTGGGAGGACCCATTAGCCCTATCTTAGTCTGCAGTGTTATAATGTGATAAGAAGAAAATTGTATGATTAAAGTAATGAAAATATATAGAAAAAACAGAACACATAGTTAAAATGTTATATAGTTAATAACATTCTATTCCTTGAACCTTATAACAACTATTTTGATTATTTGCTTTATAGACCTACATTTTGAAAATTCATTAGTTAATGCTTGTAAATACATTCTTTTAATATATATTTCTGTCCACCTTTGTTATAACCAGTTATAACTTTTCTACTTGTATCTCCATTATTATTTCTACACATTTTGAAATACAAAAACTGTAAATTGCTTTGTACACTTTCGTTTTGGTTTTGCTGCAACTACATATTCATGCTTGTTCCAATTATGGCGTTCATTTCCATTTTCTGTCTCCCGTTAGTCTCTCAAATGAATTTACTTGTTCTTGTAATGGTTAGAACGTTCAGCTCTCACGTGTAGGTTACGGGTTCGATTCCCGACGGTGGCAAGAACTTCTTGCTGTTATAATTGGATTATAGTTCAATCTAGGTATATATCTGGGAGGACCCATCAGCCCTATCTTAGTCTGCAGTGTAATAATGTGATAAGAAGAAAAATTGTATGAATAAAGTAATGAAAATATATAGAAAGACCAGAACACATAGTTAAAATGTTATACAGTTAATAACATTTTATTCCTTGAACCTTATAACGACTATTTTGATTATTTGCTTTATAGACCTAAATTTTGAAAATTCATTAGTTAATGCTTGTAAATACATTCTTTTAATATGTATTTCTGTCCACCTTTGTTATAACGAGTTATAACTCTTCTACTTGTATCTCCATTATTATTTCTACACATTTTGAAATACAAAAACTGTAAATTGCTTTGAACAGTTTCGTTTTAGTTTTTGCTGCAACTACATATTCATGCTTGTTCCAATTATGGCGTTCATTTCCATTTTCTGTCTCTCGTTAGTTTCTTAAATGAATTTGCTTGTTCTTGTAATGATTAGAACGTTCAGCTCTCACGCGTAGGTTACGTGTTCGATTCCCGACGGTGGAAAGAACTTCTTGTTGTTATAGTTGGATTATAGTTCACTCTAGGTATATATCTGGGAGGACTCATCAGCCCTATCTTAGTCTGTAGTGTAATAATGTGATAAGAAAAAATGAGTAAAGTAATGAAAATATACGGAAAAAAACAGAACACATAGTTAAAATGTTATATAGTTAATAAAATTGTATTCCTTGAACCTCATAACAACTATTTTGATTATTTGCTTTATAGACCTAAATTTTGAAAATTCATTAGTTAATGCTTATAAATACATTTTTTTAATATATATTTCTAAGTTGTAAAAAAGTCTAATTGGGTTCGTTATTATATTAAGATAGGGAGGGGCAAAAGTCTCGCTACCATTTTCAATATTTCTTCAACCAAATTTCCTTACTCCAAATTCTAATTTTTATTATGTATAAATATACGCGCAGAAATAATGGCCATATTGAAAATAATCGTTCCATTATTGCCACTCAGCGGAAATTGCGTCAAAAATATCTTAATCGTCCAGTGCCTCACAAAACCACAATTTGTCATTTACATGCGAATTTTTGACAGTACGGTACGACAGCAGACAGTCCTCATTCTGGAAGACAATGGACGTCCCGTAACGCTGAAAATGTGGCTCCGGTGCGCTTTAGTGTTGCAGAGTCTCCAGAAACATCAACTCGGAGACGTTCCCAGTTACACATTTCTGCACGCAGTTTAAGGCGAATTTTGAAAACTAATTTGAAAATGTTACCATACAAAATCGACAGCTCGTTCAACAATTCAAATATTGAACGACGTTTTTCCACGAAGACTAATTTCGAGAAGTGGCGATTTAGCATGGCCGGCCAGATCTCCGAATTTCACTTCGGAACTCGGAAGACTTTTTCTTATGGGGTTTTTTAAAATCAAAAGTTCACATAAGCCCCAAACGACTCAACATCTTAAAGACGATATTCGTCACGAAATTGAAGAAATTCAGCTTCAGATGTTGCAGGGTGTCATGGAAAATGCCCTAAAAGAGCCGAAAGTTGCATGGAGAATCGCGGTTACCAATTAAGTTATAGGAAATCAAACTGATAGCGGGACTTTTGCTCCACGTTGTATCAGTGCTAAAGTCAGAGTATAATATTCCGTATTTATGTTCATAACATAATATAATAAAGAAATTCATCATAATAGAATTATAACATAAAGAAAGTTACTGTTCTAACATGTGATACTTTTGTTATAATGTTCAGTAAGTAGTAATTTAAACTTATCAACACTTAGTTTATCATTGAAACTTAATGGAAATCAGGTTTAGTTAAATGTTGAAAATGTTGCCAAAATATGGACACCACTAGTATAAACAAATACGTTCTATAAAATAGCAAAAGTAAACGAGAATAACAGCAGATTAAACTAGAATAAAACAATCATCATGTTGTTCCGGGTAAATTGATAAAATTTATCAAGTCCGAACGATTTATTTCGCATTTTCTGTCGTGCTAATCAATTAATTTATCTCTTATCATTATTCAAATTGGGTTCGACGTAGGACGCTTTTAAGCTATGGGATTCGTATAATAATATTCGGACGGGTTGAATAACTGAATTTCTCCGGAGTGTGCTTTAGCCCGAAATTTTCGTGAAATATTTAATAGTAACCACCAAAATAAACTGTATAAATAATTCGAGCCGTTCGCATTCATAATAGAATTTCTAACGCGTATTACCGGATATGATACATCTCACAAAACAACAACATCAACAAGGTTTTTTCATTATTCATATTTCTGTTTATTCAAATATTTATTTTCGTTTGCTATGGATTTGATAAATTTTACAAAACTAAATAAAACAATTATATTTCAAAGCCAAATCTGGTGGAGGTTTTAAAATAAAAATGTCAGTAATGATTTCAGACATAATGCGAAACATATGTATTGCTACGTACTGTCCATCCAAAGTTATTTTGTACATACGTCATGTAAATTTGTGACGCAATGTTGCCATATCAACTCTGAATTTTAGCTCAGTTCACAAAACACAACACATTACAAAATTCTAATCTAAATAAAATAATTAAACAAAACTACTGTTATTAAATGTAATTTATATTAACATTATAGTAAATCTAATGCATATACTATCAAGGGACTTAAAACTACAATTACTTATACAGTTAGAACAGGTTATAGTTAGATTATAGTTGTGTTTGATTATATTTACGTTGAACTCTAGGCGCTTTTTTTATATAATTGTATCACCTGGAAGCCCAGCATATTTACCCTTTACACTTAGTTCTTGTGTCCTACGGTACAGTGTTTCCTTGGAAAGACATTCTTGTATCTCTGTATTTTTCCTGATTTATTTTTAATGCTTTTGCCATATCTGCAAAACAGTTACTATTATGTGTCTCCTTGCACATTTTAACCAAGTCCTTATGTAAATTCTAAACTATTTCACACATATTTGCGCACATAAAGTTTTACACGATACAATAACATTTGCTACAGTTATCATATATTAATTATATACTCACCTTTACTTGTTTCCACTCTCATCACCCTGTCTTAGAAATTGGCAGCATTGAACCATATTATATTCAGAAAATTTCATTCAAGTGAATAAGTAAGCTGTTAATTTCCGGTATATCTAACATTTGTTCACAATTCCATCATTTGCTAATTTGTCAAAATGAAGTACAATATATCCCTAATGAATTATTAATAAATGTTACTACTAATAAAGTCTAATCAATTGTTATTCCTACGTTTACTTTTTTTTTCATCAATTTTTGTTGTCTACACTATTTTCATTATCATCTTGCCGTGAGTGACCGTTGAGTATATTGGCCCCATTCTGAAACATCCATGTCTCATCTAAATACATAAATTGAAATAATAAGTTTTCCTTCATTTTATTACATGCTTTTAAAAATTGTATTCTTATAAAAGGAATATCCGGAAGTTCCATTTGACCTCTTCTATACTTTTCAGACTAACAGTTTCCTTTGAAATAATTGTATTAAATTATGTTTGTATTGAGAAACTACTCATTGTTTTTATACATTATATATATTTAATCTCTGATAGAGCTAACACCAAGCTGACCTTGATTATATTTTTCACTTTTTGAGATATTCCAGTGATCGTGTCCACACTAATGTGCAGCTGCAACACGCTAAAAATATTTTCAATAAAAATCGCAGCAAATTAATATTTAACAGTAAAAATACTTTCCTCTCAAACGAATTTTATTTACAAGCAAAGCATTAAAATAGAGTGTTATACGCTTGTCTTGTGATACACCAATATCATTGATTTTAGGTCAGGTTGACAGTATTTTCCAACTAACCAGAACAGTGACTTGACTTTCAGTATAATTTGCTTTGCTTTTTGTCTGATATTATATGTTTCCCATTTAATCTACCATCGTGGTGGATGCCGAAGTATTTAGGTTATTCTGTTCAAAAAATCGAAGCGTCTGCCAAGTGATATAATTAAGTTTTTGTCATTTTGCTGCAATGTAAAATTGAAATGCTCATATTTTGAGCTTTTAAGCTTTATTTTCCCGCTTCTAGTCTATTTGTAGATCTTCTGGACTGCTACTTGTACTTTTTCTATAGCCTCAGACAGAGATATATCTCTTACTGTAACTATATCGTCGGAAAATGTACAGAATACCAAGTGGCATTAGTCTGGGGAACTCCAGCCAAAGTAGGTTTAAGTGTTGAGAATACCCCTTCATGCGAACCTCTCTTTTTTTCGAAAAGTCATTGATAGAGTTGACAGTAATTTAGCGGTAGCAATTTGCTCATTTTGTAGATTAATCCCAAATGGCAAGTCAAGCAACTGCACTTGTTAGTCGGAAAAAACTCTCAACTTGACCTAAAATGAAAGAAATTCGTGCACCAAACCACACAAACTTGTTTAGTGTATATGCTAAGTGTATTTTTAACTCTAGCTTAAGTAGTTTAGTTTTATTTTAATTTGGGAAATACATACTGATGGATTAATAAAATACTCAACAGAACTGTAGTAAGAAACTAATTTGTAAATTAAGATTGTAATGAGCGTATCTAATGTAAGATAAAATTAATTATAAAAATGGAATCAATCCGAATTCATTAGTGACTATTTTAAGAAGAATTTATTAAGAAGAATATTAACCATAAAATTCTGTTTAATTTTTTCCACTATCTATTCGCGATAAAAAAAAAAGAACTCGGCGATAGATCTATTTTCCAGTTTACAACAGATAAAAACACCAGAATACACGCCAAATATCTTTCCAGTATTTATTCACTCTGCGATAGCCAGACGCTAATGCTGCCAACATAATAAGGATGTTGTAAAATATTTTATTATCAATTCGCTAGTGACGGGCAACGATATCCGACACAATAAAACCGATTTCCGGACAAACGACTGTCGCTACGTCTTCATTAATTCCGAACAGATGTCGTGGGAAACAAATCTGGAGTGTTTTAATTAGATTAATGTTCGATCGGGTTATTTTGGGAGTTTCTATCGGTTATTTCGTGGTAAATATCAAGTGGTTGAGTTAGGAACGAATATTTAGTGGGTCATTGAAGATGTAAGAAGATGAAATATTGAATATAGGACTCATTTTTATCGGGTAACATTTTTTCCTAGTTACATATTCACCCTTAATCAGTTATGGGGATGTTCTGGGAGATGAAACAGTAATATAATACAGGTATTTCAGAATAAAGTTCTAAGATGTATTGTGAATGATGAACCCAGATACTACAGAAATAATCACTTATATCGAGACCATCGGATTCCAGCTGTCACAGAGAAAACTAAGAGATTCGCAACAAGACATGAGGAAAGACTCAACTCTCATGAAAACCCTGAGGAGTTGTAACTCCTGGACAACGTTGTGCTATTAACTTTTAATCTATCAAAGTCTAACTAGTGGTCAATGGGTCTTCCTTCGATGACATTTAAGCCACTGTAGAGACAAGTTGTAATTAATTGTTTACTAATTATAAATCTTTAACGATTCAATGATGTATAGGGAAGACTCACACCAAACTTTAAGTAAATCGGTTCAGTAGAACTTGAGATAAAATGACGATTGTTTCGAGAAAAATGTGTCTTATCTGTCGCATGACTAAAACGGCTACATCTCCAAAAATAATTTGAATTTCGAAAAATTCCCCTAAAGGCATCTTATTAAAGAGCATTGAAAATATGGAAAAATCGACTTTTTCAAATATCTAGGCTAGAAAATCCCTTAAGATGCTACAAATAATTATGTTTAAAAAATATGTAGAAAACGGCAGAACAAGTCAATAATCGAGTCAAATCAAAATCCATTAATATATATGACAGATTTCCAGTTTGAATTAAGTCAGCACTCTACCTCACAATCCACCAAATACATAGAGTAACGGAGATTAAGAACGAAGAAAAGAAATACTGGCCTCCAATATTCTTTAACATCCCACAGAAGCAGGAAATCAGAAGTTTGAATTAATATTTTATGACGATGATATTCTCGTATTTACTAACAAAATTCTTGGTTTTATTCTTCATAAATTTATCAAAAAATGTACCAAGGTTCGGAATCATGCAAAAAAGCTTAAAAATGATTAATTAAAGTTTCAAACTACACAACAGAGTATAACAGTGCTAACAAACACGCACATATAGCGTTTATTCTCCTGAAAGGAGCAAAATCATCTCCATGTGACTACAGGCGCTTCAGCCTTCTCAATGCCATTTTGAAGCTTGCCGAGACGAAGAAGCTGACGAACAATTTGGCTTTCGCGCTCACCATTCATTCATCCATCACACAGCTCATCAAGTACTATCAATCGGACTGATCTTTCGGACTATCAGACAGGTCTTTTCAGGAAAACAAATCAACGCTGACATAACTCAAGGTTCTCCGCTGGTCCCATCCTTATTCCTCCTCTTTATTTCAGATCTGCCAAGAAAATATCACCTTGACGTAGCGTTTTACGCTGACGACACTGCTATCTTCATGGACTCCAGGCTCGAGGTTACCATTCAAGAACTTACCAAGAAGAGCATTACAGAAACAACTCGATCATGCGGTCAAGTGGTTGAAATTCTGGAGGTTGCAAATCAACCCCATGAAAACCGAGGCCATCATTTTCCATAAGAAACGTTACTTTATTGGGTTGGCATTCTCAAATCCAGAAAGGTCAGGGTATAGCAAACCTGCTGTCTTCTCTGATCTGCCCTTCTAGCGGATTTCCGATCTCCATCAAAAGCTTATATTACAATATGTTAATTTGGGCCGTACTCCTCTACGGATCTAAGGTCTATTTCACGTTTCTTACACCCAACCAGGTGAAACGGCTTCAAGTTTACCAAAATAAGCTCCTCATAAGAATATCAAACGCTCTATAGTTTGTCAAAAATAATCAAATTCAGAAGAAACTGACACTCCAGAAATCAAGCACTTCATATCTCAATCACAAACAACAACACAGCTCAAGTTCTTCTGAAAACGCGCTGGTTCGCGAGCTCGTGGGCATGCTGGGAGCTTAGCATCGCGTCACCGCTAACCTCCCTTTTTCCAAGCTGAAACGACCTCATCCATAGCTGCAGTTATAACTTTTGCCGCAATACGAACTCAAATCGCGAATCTGTAGTTAGTTTCACTATCTGTTCTTTTCGCCGGGTCCTCGGGCCCAATAACGGCTGCCCCAAATTTAATACAGTAGCAGTAGCGACCAACAGGGGTCAACTGTGAGGCGGTTTCGATTTAGTGTACTGGTAAGCCCGGAGGCAGCCCCGCATAACCCGGTCCAACTTATCACTCCAGGACAAGTTCACCAGAACAAAAATAAAACAGTGCTAACAATTGATTAGTTTGTGCTGAATATTGAAAGGAGAAATAGAAATGGCGAAACGATTATTGGTAACATGATTAAACTCGATCATACGTGACTATCTGTAAAAATCTACTTCGAAATGGGAAGCCATTCATAAGCCGTTATCATCCGTATCCATCAGACATTATTTCTAGTGATTATTGCTTGAGAACACATAACACAAAGTAGCATTACTATTTTTATATTCACAATATCAACACACTTAATTTTCTATTAATATATTATTACTACTCATTGTTATAAACCTACAAATTGCCCCCAGAGTGAAAAACTAGGTATTTATCTAGGAAGGCCAATTAGCTCTTACTGAGTCTTTATTAAAACAAGTAAAACGACTCTGCATTCTAGTTCAGTGTTATCCAAGAGTTACGGCACTTTGGTATTTACATGGTAGTATCTCCTCATATTTTAAGTTTAAGAATTCATCAGATTGCTTCGATATTTCAACGCTTCTAATGTGGGAGTTAGAAGCTGAACATGGAGCTATATCGATATCTATAACTTATTAATTTGACGGAAATGATTTAAATAAATAAGCAGTATACTGAAATAATTCTCGAAAACCCCAACATTATTACCCACCACTAAACAAAATAAAAATAATAACATAAAACATTATTCCCAATAAAAAATAATAGCAGGTGAATATATTCCCGACCTTATTTGGTAGTTTGCTTTTTTTACGTCCTATCTTTCACACCTAACCTATAAAAAAACGCGGAATATCTCCTATCTAGTACCCTATTCTGCCATATTTATATTGCCGCCAGTGTTTGAGGCCTGTTTACTGTAGCCTTTATCGTTTTCCCCCCTTTTAGCTCGGCTCAAAAGGGCGAGAATATCGAGAAAAATCTCTACCTCCGCGAGATTTGCCGAGCGAAGAAGGTGAACGCGACGGGCCTTTCTGTTGATTAATTTTATTCCGGAAAAAAACATCGTATTTATTTTCGATTTTAATATTTGAAAAGATAAAAATGGTTTAATTTTTATGTGACTACAATATAAATCACAAAGAAAAGGATTTAAGTTAACCGAAGTACAAGAATAATTGGTGACAATGCTCCAGGGTGTGGTTGAGATGTAGGCTCCCCATTTGTTCAAGAACCCTAACTAAGAGATCAATTGAAAAGTCCCCGGCTTACCATGGTAAAACATATTTTTTGGCAAAATTAGTTTATTTTATTCAACATTATTTCACAACAACATTTTGTCGTTCAAACGGCCCAATAATGCTATGTAATAGTCGCTATTGATGGTGCTTCCTTTTTCAAGGTAGTCAATGAAAATTATTCCATGCGAATACCAAAATACAGACGCCATAACCTTGCCAGCCGACTGTTGCGTTTTCCCACGCTTTGGAGCGGGTTCATCGTGTGCTGTCCACTCGGTTGACCGTCGATTGAACTTCGGAGTGAAATGATGGAGCCATGTTTGATCCATTGTCATATATCGATGCTAAAACTAGGGTTTATTACGATTGATCATCTTCAAACACTGCTCCGAATCATCAACTTGTCGTTGTTTTTGGTCAAAACTGAGCTAGCGCTGCATTCATTTTGCACAGAGCGTTCTCATACCCAAATATTCGTGAATGATATGATGTACACGTTCAGTTGATATATTTAGAGTATCTGCTCTTTCACTGCATTTCAATTTACGGTCATTCAAAATCATTTTGTGGATTTTTTTAATGTTTTCGTCGCTAACAACTCCTTTTGGGCACCCACTGCATTCACCGTCTTCGGTGCTCATTTCACCACGTCTAAACTTGACATACCAATCCTTGATGGTTGATTTTCCTCGGGGAGTGTCCGGAAACGCGGCGTCAAGCTAAGTTTTTGCTTTAACTGTATTTTTTCCCTTCAAAAAATAATATTTAATCAACACGCGAAATTCCTTTTTATCCATTTTTTTACAATAACAAAAGTTGCTTCATTCAAAATGCTATAATTTACAAACTAATGGTCCGACAGCTGCCAAATTTATACACGCACCTTTTGAGGGTTAAAGCCAACTAAAAAGAATATGGATTTAATTCTAGTAGCGCCGTCTATGTGTCAGTCCGGGGACTATTCAATTGACCTGTTAAATAAAGTTGTATATACATATGCGCCAAACTTTAATTATTCTCTGTTTCATAAATTAAAGGAAACTAGTAAGCGCATGCGCCAAAGTCGGAGATATTTGTTGAGTAACGCATCCTGATTACGAGATAACATTGACGCTACCGTTCACAATTTTGAAAAAAGAGCAAAATTAAAACGGTATATTCGCATCATTGTGTTTCAATTTCATAATTTCCTCCCCTCTATATTCCTTAATTTAGAAGCAACAATTTAGCGCAAACCAAGAGCCATAAAATACCATAAAGTTACGAGACAAAAAACGACAAATTACCATAAACCCATGGACAACTGGAGCCCGACCGACGGTACTTTATAACCCGGAAAACTGCCACCATTCACTCGTAGAAACACAACCCCAATCCCGTCCGAACCGAGCGGGAAACAAACGCGAGCCGGACGCCGGCGCCCCCTACCGCCGTCCCCCTCGGGCATTTCCATATTTCATAAAACTTTGTTCATAACCTAATTTCGACAACGGTCGCAACGGTTGCCGTTAAACTAGACGGACACGCCGCTCAATAACTGTTCATCTAGTCGGCTTTGTCTATGGAATTGTCTCGCTGGATTGTTATCCCGCCCTATTCCCGCACCGCGACGGGATCGGCGACAAAGCCTGACTCGCCAGGTGATAAATCGGCTTCAAAATGGCGTGGAAATTATACTGGACCGCGGACGCTGGCTCTGTATTTGTCGCCGAATCTAAACTGAATTGTTTTTGGTCGTTAAAATATACGGCTTCGGATTCAAAGGGCGATATCGTTTGATTGGTTGGAAAAATTTCAAGTTTTGGCCGTGTTTTCCCTTTATTTCAACATCAAATGAATTTTTCGCGGCGTGGAGGTCTCTATTGGTGACTATGAGAAGTATCATCGCGAGGTAGCAGTATTAACATAACTGTTAACTTCAGTAACTTTGATCATTAAAACAATATTCTCGTTATATCCTCAGAATCTTTAAACTGAAGTAGAAAATATCTTCATCATTCAATTAAACTTTCACTTTTGTATAAATAATGATAAATACATCAAGATCATTTGATTTTAACTAGAGATATAAGAAAAAGATGAGATTTTTTAGCACCAAATTAGACCAAAAAATTGCTATAAAAATTTGGACCCAAATGGACTGAAAAGTGCATGTTATAAGAATAATGCGGTGAAGAAAACGTGGAAACTGTTATTTTTCGAGTACAGTACATAGTTTCTGAGATTTGAGCAAAAATAGGATTTAAAACATTTTTTTCGAAAAAGATAATTTATATATAATTACTAAACTATTGAACATATCACCAAAATTATGTTTCCATCATATTAAGCAGCTAATTTTACGTGAGTAATAACGTTTTTATCGATATATCTTGGCTTAAACTAAAATTAAAAAGAAAAGTCCGAAAATGACCAAAAATGGCGATCTTTCCTGAGTGGAAAAAAAAGTGAAAAAAAAAAAAGGTCACCAAATAGACCAAAACTTTCACATTTTATAAAAATCGTGGTGAAAGAATCGAAAAAATGGTTATTTTTTAGATAGAGTGAATAGTTTTAGAGTTATAACTAAAAGTTGAGATTTGGTATTTTCCAAAGAACAATATATATTAACTAATTTCCTTAAAACTTCAAAATATGTTGAAAATATATTATTACTACCTTATTGAACATTTAATTTTACACAGGTAGTGGTAATTTTATTAAGGTATATTCGTATTAAACAGAATTATAATAAAGAATCTCAAAGAACATGATTAAAATGATTAGTTAATAACTGGACATTTCTGTTATTATTTTCAAAACATTTAAGTATATAGCGGGAATTATTTTATAGCCTAATTAAGCAAGTAAAACTACGTAGTTATAGATATTTCCGACAAACAGTATTGATTTTAGCCGGAGCTATGACTCGAAACTCGAAAAAAAGAAATCAGTTTGTAAGAAGAAATGATCATGTATGCTGTAGTTTTACAACTATTTCAGTATACTATAGTAATATATTTGATGCGTCAATTACTGTGTGATATTTTTATCAGTTTATAATGGTTTTATTTTATGTTAGAACGAAAATCGAGGGAATAGAAATTAGAAAGAAAACACTACCGTAATATATATAACTCTTAAATTTACGATAAAAGTACCTTCCCTATTCAATTAAACATACATCTTTATATATATGTTGAAATATCCATGAAGATATTACGAAAATGAGATTTTTTTACCAAAAAACAAAAAAAAATAGATTTTCAAATGGGCTACAAACTTCATATTATATTATATGAATTCATATTGTATGAATTATATATTATTATATCTATATTAGGGCTATTTGAGTGGAAACAATAAAAGATGAGTATATAATTAACATACGATAACTGTAAGAAATCATATTATATATAAAAAATATATGAGCATTTGTTTAAAATGTGTGAGGAAAGAATACTGTTTTGCAGATTTGGTAAATGCATTAAGGGAAATACAGTAATTAAATCTAGTTTTATCAAGAAATATGTATACTGGCAGTAACAGAACACACTCAGGAGAAATACAAAGATGTAAAAATGACTCTACAAAGTAACACTGTACCGAAGGATAGAAAAATTAAATGTAAAAGGTAAATATGCCCAAAGGAAAGTAAAATAACTTTCTTGGATATACCATTGTTAATTTGGTGGATTAGGCCTCCAGGACGTAACAATACGCCTAGATTTATAGACCTCATAGGTGGTGTGGAAAAGAGTTCAATGTAAATGTAATAAAACACAACCCTAACCTACAAATTACTATAATTATGTATAATTAATTGTAATTGTAGTTCATAAATCTATTTAGATTATAATTTTGTTATGCCAGAGCCGAAATGAATTTCGATGACGTGAGTTCAATGTTTTATTGAATGGACCATAAGAATACGGCTAAGCCAACACGTACTTTTATTATTTCCTGGTTTTAAAGATACCCAACCGAGAATTCGCATATAAAACCCGAAAACATCAATTCCGCCCGTACAATGCGCCGGTTTATATTAAAATTCCGGCCCCCTGCAGTTCCGTTCCTGAACGTGCAATCTATTCCTGCCAAACATCACGCGCTAGCTCCCCCATTCCATCCCCGTCTCAGTTATGGCTGCAGGAGAGCCGTATGCAATCGGCGCCGCGGTCGCAGCGGCAGAAGGAGCAGCAGCAACAGCAGCAGGGGCAGAAACAGCGACAACAGCAGCCCTATCCATCACCACGCTCCTGCAACCCGCTTCTTATAAACGTATTATATACGCAATTGTCTCGACTTTGGCGGCAGATGTGGGGAATGGCCGGCTCGAGCCTTCTTTTTGTGGAAAGTGCTTGGTAACGGGCGGGACTGATTAATTCCGGCCGTGTGGGGGGAAACTGGGGGGATATGGATAAGGGTTGTCGGCGGCGGCGGCTTCGTCATTTCCTTTTATAGATATTTACATCAGGAATTGTTTTAAAGTATGGTCATGATAATGGAAAGTTATCCTTAGAAGGGGGAGAGAGGGAGCCGGTTACGATGCCGCGTCTGAATATTTAAGTTTTTACAGTTACTGCCGCGTTGTAGTGGAATGAATGGATGAATTCAGATGCAAATTAAAGCCGCCGAAGGAAAAGCATAAAGTTCCGCGTTATTAAAAAGCAGAAACGGTTATTACGGTTTCAGTAGCAACACGAATATTTAAATAGAGTACAAGAAGAGGACAGAAGACGTTCGATAACGTAAACAGTCAATAATGAAAACATTCATATCGTTAACAACAACATTGCTTGTACTCCAAGTGATATTGGTTTACAAGGATGAAGTTATGGACAGTGAGGACAATGAGGACGTTCCATTTGAAGTTAGAAATGAATAGCCCGTTAAATAAAACAGTGATCACACGTTATGTAAATTAATGACATCAAAACGTTAATATTCATTCATTTCAAATCACATTCCAAGTAATATTCGTCATACTAATTACGTTGTTGATTGCCAAATCGCATTATCTCTTATACTTTCCGAGATATGGGCTATCACAATTTTACACTTTAGGCTCTGTTTCCAACTTAGACTAAAATTGTAAAATGGTCTTATGCATTACATCCCCGGCTTACCACAGTAAAAGACATTTTTTTGTCAACATTAATTTTTATTATTCAACATAATTCCCTTCAAGGGTTATACACTCATTATAGCGACCCTCCAACTTTTCGATACCATTTTTGTCGTACGGTTTGTCCTTTGCTTCAAAATAGGCTTCAGTTTCGGTGATCACCTCTTCATTCGACGAAAAATTTTCCCAGAGAGCATTATTTTGAGAGCTGAGAACAGGAAACAGTCGCTGGGGGCCAGATCCGGAGAATACGGTGGATGAGGAAGCAATTCTAAGCCTAATTTATGGATTATTGTCATCATTTTCACTAACTTGTGACACGGTGCATTGTCTTGGTGAAGCTTCCCACGCTTTGGAGCGGGTTAATCGTATGCAGTCGACTTGGATGACTATTGGACTTCAGAGTGAAATGATGGAGCCATGTTTCATCCATTGTCACATATCGACGCAAAAACTCGGGTTTATTACGCTTGATCATCCTCAAACACTGGTCCGAATCATCAACTCGTCGTTGTTTATTGTCAAAGGTAAGTTCGCGCGGCACCCACTTTGCACAGAGCTCTGTCATACCCAAATATTCGTAAATGATATGATGTTCACGTTCAGTTGATATCTTTAGAGTATCTGCTATTTCATTTAATTTCAATTTACGGTCATTTAAAATCATTTTGTTTATTTTTTTAAAGGTATACACTTTATATAAGTTCGTATGGTTTGGTTGGCTTAAATCTTCTGATATCCTACGCGTTGTCCAGTAGTTTTATTGCTTCCACTTTGGTATGATTTAGTAATCTTCTTTCGTGTTTCAAGGTGAAATCTTGGATAACTTCGCAAATCGATTTGATTTCCAGGTCGTGCACGGTTCTTCGTTGGTTACGTAGAGATGGGCATTGGTAATCAATCGAAGAACCTGGTTTTGACAGCGTTGGATGACTAGTTGATTTGAATATTTAGTGCAACCCATTATTTGCACCCCACAGGTCCAAATTGGCTTTATGATTGTTTGATAAATCAATCTCTTTAATTTTAGATCAAGTTGAGAATATCTTTCGACTAACCAGTATAGTTGTTTTATGTTGGTTCTAATGTGTTTTGCTTCTAACATGATCTTATTTCATAAAATAAAATAATATTTTGTAGTAAATTAACAGTTTTTAGTATTAGTTTACGTTTGTATTCGGTTACTGGAGATTACCGAACACCACTCAATGAAAACAAATACTCATCAAGATCACCACCACCGTCACAACACTTGGAATGATATTAATTAAAAGTCTCTCTTCTCCAACCCCCCACGCGGACACAGAATGACGCGAAAAAGCTAATGACCAAGACAGGCGGTGAACAGAGCACCCCAGCGCCGAAATTAATCATATAAAGTAGATTTGATGGCGATGCAAAGAAGACTGAAACAGTCTAATTAGCAGAATGTCAACGTTATTCGTATAAGCCCCCTCCGATAGTATCTAAACCCCATTTGTACAAAGCTCGGCGGCGCGGTGACGGGGTCGCGTCGCTCCCGAACCGAATCTGGATAAAGACGTCGTTTCGGATATCTCCCAAATTAGTCGAAATAAAGTTAAACCGGATTAGCGACTGTACGTACATAAACTCGATAAAAGATATTAAGTGAGCGACGTGAATCGACTTAGGAAGACGCGGCGTAAGTGGGGGGGAGGGGGGTTCTCGGAGCGACGCGAGCGCCAGCGGATGGGGCCCGGGAAATTTCATATAATATTCCTCTTAAGTTGGTCCCGCTGTACGTACGGTCTCTCCCGTTTCGATCGCGAGAGGGGCTTCTCAAGATAAGAAGGTGTCCCCCTTCCCTTCAGATAACGTTTAATCGGTCCAATAAGCAAGAATCATGTATCCAGATAACCTGAGCAAGTAGAGCTTAATTGTAATTACTGGTGAACGCTCAATAATCAGGATATCTTTCTTTTATTCTCTCCTATTGGTGACAATAACTATTTTGTCTAAAATTATTTAATTACTTGTATTTCTGATATAAGCAAGTCTAAAAAATAGCATCTAATATAAATTACTAACATTCAAAAGATCCTATTACTGCTTATTTGTCATTAATTATAATCACTGGTGATTGCTCCTTAAGATCAATTTCTTTCCCCTGTTCTATCCTACTGATGACAATGCTTGATTTTTTTTCAAAACTATTTAATTACTAATAACAGGTTAATTGAAAAGTCCCCGGCCCACCATAGTAAAACACATTTTTGGCAAAATTAGATTTTTTTATTCAGCATAATTCCCTTCAAGGGTGATACACCGATTATAGCGACCCTCGAACTATTTGATACCATTTTTGTACTCCGATTTGTTCTTTGCTTCAAAATAGGCCTTAGTTTCGGCGATCACCTTTTCATTCGAGGAACATTTCTTCCCAGCGAGCATTCTTTTGAGATCTGAGAACAGGGAATTGTCGCTGGGGGCCAGATCTGGAGAATACGGTGGATGAGGAAGCAATTCGTAGCCCATTTCATGGATTTTTCCAGTGTTTTCACTGACTTGTGACACGGAGCATTGTCTTGGTGAAACAGCACTTTCTTTTTCTACAAATGCGGCCGTTTTCGCCGATTTCGTCCTTTAAATGGTCCAATAACGCTATGTAATAGTCGTTGTTGATGGTCCTTCATTTCTCAAGGTAGTCAATGAAAATTATTCCATGCGCATCCCAAAATATAGACGCCATAACCTTGCCAGCCGACTGTTGCGTTTTCCCACGCTTTGGAGCGGGTTCATCGTGTGCAGTCCACTCGGATGACTGTCGATTGAACTTCGGAGTAAAATTATGGAGCCATGATTCATCCATTGTCACATATCTATGCAACAACTCAGGTTTATTGCGCTTGATCAATTTCAATCACTGCTCCGAATCATCAACTCATCGTTGTTTTTTGGTCAAACGTGAGTTCGCGCGGCACCCACTTTGCACAGAGCTTTCTCATACCCAAATATTCGTGAATGATATGATGTACACGTTCAAAAACAGTTTGTGGATTTTTATAAAGATTTTATCAGTAACAACCTCTTTTGGGCGTACACTGCGTTTGCTGTCTTCAGTGCTCATTTCACCACGTCTAAACTTAACACACCATTGATGGTTGATTTTCCTAGGGCAGTATCCGGAAACTCGACATCAATCCAAGTTTTTACTTCAACTGTATTTTTTCCCTCAAAAAATCAATATTTTATCAACACGCGAAATAACTTTTTATCAATTTTTTTCACAATAACAAAAGTTGCT
The DNA here is from genome assembly GCF_030347505.1 of Rhynchophorus ferrugineus. NCBI lineage: Eukaryota > Metazoa > Arthropoda > Insecta > Coleoptera > Curculionidae > Rhynchophorus > Rhynchophorus ferrugineus. The sequence continues at coordinate 17,944,715 of NW_027472587.1, forward strand.
TCATTCCAAATGCTATAATTCACAAACTAATGATCCGACAGCTGTCAAATTGATACACACATCTTTTGAGGGTTAGGGATAACTAAAAAACGTATAGATTTAATTCTAGTAGCGCCATCTATGTGCCAGCCCGGGGACTTTTCAGTTCACCTGTTATTTCTGATATAATATTTAAGTTATAAAAATATCATATAATCTATATTACTAATAATTCAAAAGATCCAATTACTGCTTATTTGTAATTAATTATGATTACTGGTGATCATTCAATAAAAGCTAATTTTCTTTCTTTTGTGACACCTACTGATGACAATGACTATTAATTTCCATCTCATCCCGCTACATGAATCTGTTGCTAAGACCGGCAATGTACCATCCCATGAATCTCGCATGCTGTTATCTAGATTGGCTTGATGATGGATTTGTCACCATCATTTTGCTTTCGTTGCTTAAGGGGGTATGTCGACCCGTTAACCAATAGACAGCCTGCTGTCAAGATCAAAGCAAAAGAGCCAAGTATTTTGTATGTTCCTCCTGCGGGATGTTTACATTGTATATTATACCGACGGGTACGGTTTTCTTCCCAGACTACAACAGGGGGAATTGGTTGACAGGGGGGAATTGGTTGACAGGGGTTAGCCTTTATTTTCCTTTGGTTAAAGCATTTCTTGATTTTGTACAGATGGTATTGGACATGGAACAAATCAATTTTGGGATCAGCATACACTGAGGGGAAGGCAGTGTTGTGAGTGTAGATCGCAATCACTGTGTCCTCACTACTTGGAAGATTCTAGACAAATTCTAGCTAAATCTTGATGCAGAAATCCTTTAAAGTATTGATTAGTTAAAACACAACGAGAATCATGTTCTTCTCTCCTTTCTTTTTCTTCTTCTTCTTCTTGTTATCGACTCAAAAAGAATCTACCGTCATTAGGAAAGGAAGAAAATATAGTTTATTTTTTTCTATGGTTTGTTCTGTGCAGGTTAGTGCGCATGCGCCAAATCCGGAGATATTTGTTAAGTAATGTATCCTGTTATTGAAAAGCTATATAATCACTGATTTATATATCTACAACCTATCGTACAAGTACAATTTTTAGCCACCACTAATATAATCGTTATCAATGCCATTTCTTTATTGACATTACATATCCGATAACGAAAAACTAAATCGACTAGCTTTCGCTCGTCAATCCGGAAGAAAAAGCCGGAAAATTGCTCGACGCGACGCCGTCGATACATCATAGTCGGCAGGCGGATGCAGAAGCGATCTTAAAAAGGGATTAAAAGGGTCAATACGTAATGAAATAAGGAGGGACGGGCACGGAGATGGCACGGTTTGAACATCGTGGGGCCATCATCGATCAAGTCGACTTGTCAAGAGTCCGCCTTTCAAGCCGAAGATGCGGCGTTTTAATATTACCTGGAGATCACGTCGACGCCAACCCCCGCCCCTCCTTCTATTTCCCCCGGACTGTTTGTATCCTTCGTCTCGGATAATCCGCCGAAAAAATCATATTGCCTCAGTCAGTCGATGGTTGACAAATGACGGTGCTCGTGATGACTTAGCTCGGGAGTTCTTGATTCTGGAATTAGTGAAAGTAATTAGTAAAATAACTGAAAAGAAAACAAGCAATAATTCAGAAATGATGATGATTTATCCAAATATAGTACAGTTAATTTAGTCATAAAAACAATGATCAAAATAGCGAGAAAACTGTTTTAGTCTGGAAAGTATGCATAGAAAATGGTATTGAAGAGTGTGGAAGACTTGACTGACATGAGCATTTGGTTAAAACAAACAAACAATTAATATTAATTCTCAACAATGTATCTATGTAACACTATAATTGAAAAGTCCCCAGTTTGACACATAGATGGCGCTACTAGAATTAGATCCATATGTTTTTTAGTTAGCACTAACCCTCAAAAGATGTGTGTATAATTTTGACAGCTATCGGATCATTACTTTGTGAATTATAGCATTTTGAGTGAAACAACTTTTGTTATTGTGAAAAAAATGGATAAAAAGGATTTCGCGTGTTGATAAAATACTGCTTTTTGAAGGGGAAAAATACAGTTGAAACAAAAACTTAGTTTGGTGCCGTGTTTCCGGAGACTGACCCTGAAAAATGAACCTTCAAGGATTGGTATGCTAAGTTTAGACGTGGTGAAATGAGCACCGAAGACCGTGAACGCAGTGGTTGTCCAAAAGAGGTTGTTACCGACGAAAACATTTTAAAAAAATGATTAAAAGAATTCAAAAATGGTTTTGAATGACTATAAATTGAAATTGAATGAAACAGCAGGCACTCTAAAGATATCAATTGAACGTGTACATCATATCATTCACGAATATTTGGGTATGAGAAAGCTCTGTACAAAGTGGGCGCCGCGTGAGCTCACTTTTGACCAAAAACAATGACGAGTTGATGATTCGGAGCAGTGTCTGAAGATGATCAAACAAAATAAACCCGAGTTTTTGCGTCGATATGTGACAATCGATGAAACGTGGCTGGCAAGGTTATGGCGTCTGTATTTTGGGATTCGCATGGAATAATTTTCATTGACAACCTTGAAAACGGAAGGACCATCAACAGCGACTATAACGTAGCGTTATTGGACCATTTGAAGAAAATGAAAGTGCTGCTTCACCAAGACGATGCACAGTGTCCGGTTGTTATGTTTTATTATTATCAATTATATTGAATAAAAAAAATATTTTGCAAAAAAAAATGGGTTTTTTTATGATATGATATGCCGGAGATTTTTCAATTGACCTAACCAACAACATACCCTAGTAACAGAAGAAACCAAGGAGGAATACAGTGCTATCAAAGAGGCAAAGGAAGACAGCAACGAAGGAATCAAGAACTAAACATAAGCAGGTAAATTAAAGCAGCATTAGGCAGTTCTAATTAAAATAAAAAGTATTACTTGGATATACAATAATCAATTCGGTCGATTAAGACTCCAGGGTACACCATAGGTGGTTTGGACAAGAGTTTAATGTAAATATAATAAAACAACTCTACCTAGAAATTATTGTGGCTCTATAATTAATAGTAGTTTAAGTCCTTTCTCCTAATTGTATCTACGGTTTCTTGTTTGTCCCTTCTATTATTCGCTTTACTTTTACTGTGCTTTTCTTGTATATTTCGCAGTTTCCAGCTGATAAGATACATAAAATAAACTAAATGAAAAATATAAAAGCGAAAAAAAAATTGTGTTTAGTTACAATACTGTTTAAAATTGATACTGCATATGAACTTTTTCTCCTTCAAAAAATATAATAAAGACAATGTTTTGTGATTTTTTGAGTATATAGTACACCCTTAAAGAACTCCCAGGGGTGGGAGCGAGATCAGTAAAACGGCAACATTAAAGGAATCTATAACGAACGGAAAGGTTTTATGATGTTCTGCAGGTGGGGCCAGCGAGAAAGAAAACGTAGGAGGGGGAGGAGGCGGCGGGGGTAGAGAATGGGGGGGAACGGGACCGGGTTATTAATGGACAGAAGAGAGGGCAGATTATGGGATTTGGCTTTTAAATATGGGCATTTCGGCGGATAAGCTTCGGTTTCGTAGGGCCATTGAGTGTTTTTTATAGGTGTATAAATTCGTGGCGGAAGGAACTGTATCTATTTGCATAAAATTTGGCGCGCCGATGTGCTTTATTTTGTATTAAGGCGCATTGGTATGCCGCCGGTGGGCTAGCGGAGTTATATATTGTCCGGGAGATAACTTAAATAAATTGTGAATTATGTTTTGTTCATAGATGGCGGTGAGCAGATGCGATCTCTTCGTTTAGGGCGCGATACGTTCGGGATATTTGCGAATATCTCATCGATAATTCAGGACATTACGACAACTTAAGTTACGGCAGAGATGAGATGTGTTATATGTTATTTTCTGAGGTTTTAAGTTTATGGCAAAGAAAACATCTTTCAGTGATTCATTTCGTTGAAAAGTACAAGCGACGGCCAACAACACCCACAAATGGATTAGAGACTGAAAAATAGAGCTTAACAGGTCAATTGCAAAGTCCTCGGCCTACCATAGTTTTTTTGGCAAAATTAGATCTTTTTATTCAACATAATTCCCTTCAAGGGTGATACACTGATTATAGCGACCCATCAACTTTTCAATACCATTTTTGTAGTGCGATTTGTCCTTTGCTTCAAACTAGGCCTCAGTTTCGGCGATCAACCCTTCATTCAACGAAACTCTCTTCCCAGCGAGCATTATTTTGAGATTTGAGAACAGGAAATAGTCGCTGGGCACCAGATCTGGAGGAATACGGTGGATGAGGAAGCATTTCGAAGCACAATTCATGGATTTTTGACACTATGCATTGTCTTGGTGAAGCAGCAATTACTTTTTTACAATCGCGGCCGTTTCTCGGCGTTTTCGTCCTTCAAACGGTCCAGTAACGCTATGAAATATTGGTCGTTGATGGTCCTTCCTTTTTCAAGGTAGTCAATGAAAATTATTCCATGCGCATTCCAAAATACAGACGCCATAACCTAGCCAGCCGACTGTTGCGATTTCACGCGTTTTGGAGCGGGTTCATCGTATGCAGTCCACTAGGATGACAGTCGATTGGACTTCGGAGTGAAGTGATGGAGCCATGTTTCATCCATTGTCACATATCGACGCAAAAACTCGGGTTTATTACGTTTGATCATCTTCAAACACTGCTCCCAATCATCAACTCGTCGTTGTTTTTGGTTCACTTTGCACAGAGCTTTCTCATACCCAAATATTCGTGAATGATGTGATATACACTTTCAGTTGATATCTTTAGAGTGCCTGCTATTTCATTCAATTTCAGTTTACGATCATTCAAAACCATTTTGTGGATTTGTTTAATGTTCTCGTCGGTAACAACCTCTTTTGGGCGTCCACTGCGTTCACCTTCTTCGGTGCTCATTTCACCACGTCTAAACTTAGCATACCAATTCTTGATGGTTGATTTTCCTGGGGCACTGTCCAGAAACTCGGCATTAAGCCAATTTTTTGCTTCAACTGTATTTTTTCCCTTCAAAAAGAACTATTTTATCAACACGCGAAATTTATTTTATCCATTTTTTTCACAGTAACAAAAGTTGCTTCACTCAAAATTTATACGCGCATTTTTTGAGGATTAGGGCTAATTAAAAACATATATTGATTTAATTCTAGTAGCGCCATCTATGTACCAGGCCGGGAACTTTTCAATTGACCTGTTTTACTCAGGGAGCTATTGATAGATTAGCAAAAAGTTAGTTATAGTATGGTATTTTGTTGGATAAATTTTCCTTACCCAAATATAAACGCGGAAACCAACTAACTACAATACAATCAGAATCTCTGGATGTTATCTAATGAAGATTGATATAGTTTTAAGGAATGGTCTCATTGTCAATCGGACACCGTCCCCTTTCATCCCTCTTTGGCCATCTTAGCTCTAGCAATTCTGATTTTTATTTTACTATGGGCCTAACGCGTTTCCACAGCACCGGTCTCAAGCCGCAGCGGCGTCAGCGCTTTTATATCGGTATAACACACGCGCGAAAGAAACCAAAACCATTACCGCCTACCCCCTCCTCTCAAACGAGCCCTACAAACCATAACTAACATACGGTGTGGAGGACTACGGTCGAAACGATCTAGGGCTAGAAAGGGGGCCTGCGAAAGCAATATGGTCAACTGAACTTCCCCCTTCGGTCCATCGGCGATCGTAAAACTAAATACCACGATTCTATTACAGAGTAGAGAAAGAGGAGCTGAGAGGAAGAGAGTTTGGCGCCGTAATGCTGTTAATGACAGGGGAAAATGCACCTAATTTGGGGGATAGTTTACGTCCGAGACACCGTAATTTATTAGGGGTCAGAGAGAGGAAGAAAAATACGGTGGGAGGGGGCGCGACGCCCGTAATAAATGTAATTGAAATTAAATTCCTTGCGGCATATTAACTGCTAAGGCAACCGGTACCCCGCACAATGGGTCACATTTCATACTTTATTGCCGCAGGATAAATGCGAAAGAAACATTACAGTCCTTGAATTTATTGCTTTATGTACTGTGAAATGGCCCTGAGAGATTTACCGGTCCTGCTATTGTTGTCCTGTCGGACGTACCGATAAGACTGCGGTTAACATCGATGCCCCCCCCCTGAATATGTAAAATGAAGGTTTATCGCACTATATTTATAATCAGGAAAATACCATTTTTATCACCATCGGGGACGTTTACAACTGATTTACGGAGTTAAAATGAGTCACGTCATCTTTTTAGCTTATTATTCGAATCATTAATCACAATAATCTTCTTCTTCTATATTAATCGGCTTAGCGAAAATTTCCTTTTGTCCGACCTCCCTTTTTGAGGAAAACCAGAGTACTGAAAGCGTGAAATTTGGTATGTTTAAGGGAAGAATACGAGGAAGAATTTTTAGGCCTAAAATGTTTGTATAATATGCGCCACAAATATATTAGACTCTAGCTGACGCGTTGTCATCTCCAACTCGTTTTTTGTCATTTCAGTTCTTTGGGAATGCATTTTGATCGACGTTTGACATGGAAAAAATATATAGTTACAAAACGCTAACAGCTTGGGCCCAAAATAAACCAAAGGTATTGGCTAATAGGGCGTAAATCTAAATTATCATAAGATAAAAAGGATTTGCTGTATAAGTCAACAGTTTTTGCCCATTTGGACCTATGGTATTGAACTATGGGGTACTATTAGCAAATCTAACATAGATATACTCCAGAGGTTCCAGAATAAACTGTTCAACATATTACGTGTTCAACAAACTGATTTAACGCGATATCCCCTTAGAACCCATCACGAGTGTAATTCGAAGTGCTAGTGCGAAGTACTCTGAAAGACTATTAGTGCATCCCGATATACTAGCCAAACAATTAAATGTGCGCGATGACAGTGAAGTGAGTAGGCTCAAACGCAAACTACCATACGAACTGATTAATAGACACATAGAGTGAGATTTAATAATCCATAGAATAAGTTAGACTAGTCTTTAGAATAAGATTTAGATTATAAGTTGTACAGAAGATCACTTACTGAAGTGATGTTCCATATGTTAGGATGGTTATATTATATAACAGAAATCATACAATAATACTTATTGCCCACGGGCAGATTGTTGACGTTCTAAGAGATTCATAAAAAAATTTCAGTTGTAGGTCAACCAACATTGTTGAGTTAAAACGTTATTACATTTTTTTATAACATCTTTATTAGATACGCTTAGTACAATCTTAATTTACAATTATTTTATTACTACTTTTCCTATGTACTTGGATTAATTAACAAGCAAGACGAGTGCGAGAAAATACATCAATATATATTCCTCAATTATAAAATTATAATTATTTATTAATTATTAACTTATAGCTATAGTTTACACTAAATGTATACACTTTATGGAAGTTCGTATGGTTTTGTTCTTTTCAATCTCCTGAATCGAGCAGTTGTATTGCTTCCACGTTAGTATGATTTAGTAATCTTGAATAACTTCGCAAATCCATTTGATTTCCAGGTCATCGTGCAGTTCTTCGTTGATTACTTAGCGATAGGCATTGGTAATCAATCGAAGAACCTTGTTTTGACAGCGTTGTATGACTACTTGATTTGAATTTTTAGTGGAACCCCATAGGTCCAAATTGGCTTTATAATTGTATTATAGATCAACCTCTTCGATCAAGTTGAGAGTATCTTCCGACTAACCAGTATAGTTGTTTTATTTTGGTTCAAATGTGTTTTGCTTTTTGTCTAACGTGATGCTTCCAATTTAATCTACCGTCAAGATGGATTCCAAGATATTTAGCTGATTCTGCTTGAGGAATCTGGCATCCATTGAGTGATATAATTAAGTTTTTATTATTTCGCCTCAATGCAAAATTAACGTGGACAGATTTGGAGCTATTAAGTTTAATTTTCCTATCTTTCGTTCATTTGTAGATTTTGCTGACTGCCACTTGCACTTTTTCTATTGCCCTAGGCAGAGATATATCTTTTGCCATAATATTTGTGTCGTCAGCAAAGGTTCCAAGAAGTGTTTCCTTTATTGTTGGAATGTCAGCAGTGTAGAGCAGATAAACGTTATTAAATGATGTCATTTGATTTTTAGCCTTATTTTTATAGTTTTGTATAACTTTTGGTTATTCCCGTGTTGTTGAAGTAGTTGAAGTTAAAATGAGTGGTGCATAGAATATTAACGATTAGAACTAGACTAACAACTTGATAGTGTTTTAATTCCCATTTTCTTGATAAGTTTGTTCATATGTGGGATACAAACACAGAACAAAGTTGGAAGCAAAGCAGTAACGAACTAAAAATAAACTAGGAATGGATATGAGACGCCGATGAAAAATATAATATAAACAATGAGCAAATATGGCAGTTATTGTGTTGAAGGTGTGAAGGACTGCAATTTATTTCATTGTAGATAAATTGCTCTTTTATCAAATATGCCATGATATGATATGATAACTTAATCTAAGTATATAACTAGAAGGACCCATGTCTATCTTAGTCATTGGTGAAATAATGTTTATACATGTCACTGCTGTATTTTTATTACATGCACCTCATAAGTTCATATAATCAGATGGCTTTATTCAGTATGTGTCTTGCACTGGTGGTATCCAAAAGTTGCAATACTTCAATATTCTTATGAGAATGGAGACTTTCCTCAATCCCTCTTTCAATTCTCTTGATTTCTTGACTGACTGTGGGTATTTGAAGGTCTCGATGCAATCAGTCCTGTAGTATTTGGATTGGCCCACAATACTTCTCAGGACTTTGTATTTTGTTTATGTTACTCTTTGCAGAACATCCCCATAACTGAACTCCGTATGTCCATATAGGTATCAGTATTTGCTTATATAACAGCAATTTGTTATGTACTGATAATTGTGATTTTATTCCAATTAGCCAATACATTTTCCTATATTTCAATTCCAGTTCTTTTCTTTTCTTCTTTATATGTTCCTTCCAGCGAAATTTTACATCAAGATTCATTCCGAGATATTTAGCTTTAGATATTTCTTTCGCCAAGGTATCACTAGGTCGCCAGAAAGATGGGAAACAGATGTCAAAATGATGGAACATAAAATAGATCTGTAATTTAAAGTGAAAAAATGATCAGAATAGATGCTAATATTGTATATCATTGAAATATCTCGTGGTATATTAATTGTGAGTATTTAAAACGTAGTTAATTACGTTTAGTATAAATTTTTCGTTATTACGGTACTAGTGAAATCGTAAAATTTCCTCAAATGGACTTTGTGGCGAATGTTCGAATAAATCGCGCGGCAAATTGCCAAGAGACGTTGCATTTTCTCGCCATATTATCGCTGAATTCCATTTTCGGTAATTAATCGAAGCGCCAGTGAAACCGTACGGAATTTAGTGCAACCTCTCTGGTGGATATTGTCCATTGCAACGAATTCTTTTCAACCAGCAACTAACCGACCTCGCCAAACGCTAAATGTTTATCGCGATTAAATTAAAACCTTACGAGGGTTGTTCGAATATTAAAAGGAATTTTGTTGGTTGAATTTAAGTAATGATACTAGAAGTGTCGGGGAATCAGGACATTTTTGTCAACTTTATTATACTTATTTCAATAATTCTCCAGTCTCCATCTCCATGTGGCCTAAGAAATGCTCTTTTGCGGCTATTATTTCCTCTTAGTTTGATAACAACGATATTCCACGATCTTTTTTTTAAGTCAGAATAGCCAGAAATAATAAATTTTGCAGTGACACACCAACGATGAGCAAAGTTGGGCAATATTTGAATTAAACAAAATATATGCTAAATATGGAGCCCAAATATGGGTTATAAATGCAAATTTAAGTATCTTCTCAGAAAATAACATTCGTTAATACTTATCTAGTAAGAAATCAAGTAACTTTGGTAATTCTAAGAAATTAATCACTTGCAAACATCACATATACAAGTGTCAAATTCTGGCCACAGAACATATCCACACGTAAAAGCTCACAACTCAAACATTTAACTAAGAATTCGATTTTCATTTTCGACTCAGAACATTTATCTAGATCATTACTCATCTAGAGAGTAACGAGCTTCTTTCCCTCTTATGGAACCTGGCTCAGAGTCTGAATCTAATTCCTCTTCACCTTCACTGTCTATCAATTAATTTAGTGTTTTGTTTTCTTATTTCGAGACTATTTTTTCCGTTATTTGTCATTATTTTTCTGGTACATCTCATCCAAAAGTTGAAAAAAAATTGTTCTTGGAGATGAGGTTGCTGCTGGCTTTCTAAGTGACAGTTTATTTTTGTGTCTTAATCATGTTTTACTTGCCACGCCAGATATACCGAATGGATTTTGCAAGCTGTATATATGCTGCAAAGATCAGCCCTTGTCAATCCATAAAACTTATCCATCGTCAAAACATATTCCACTAAAATATTTTGATTTTGATCCATCACATATTCTGGCTCGTGGTATTATTTACGCCATGACTAAATTGTTCATAAGTATTTCACATAAAATAATAATTTGCAAATAAGCTGAACACTCTGCTCACGATATTGAAAACTGTTTTAAAGATATGGACATAATGAAACTGTAGCCTAAATTTCTTTAAACCCGAATGTTACTCATATCTTGAAAACTAATAGCCATTTAGCAAAATTGATGGTTTCTACATACTTTTCGTCCCAAAATTAACAACATATGAAAGTTTCAGCTTATTTAGAGATCTGATTTTTTTTCGCCTTTTTTCCATATATATACTCAGGAAAAATCGTGATTTTTTGCCATTTTTAGACTTCTCTTTATATCTCTGGTTCAAACCGAAGAAGTTTGATGAAAATATCAGGGTATATGTAGAATTGGATGCTTAATAGCATGGTGTAATTGTTTTTTCGATATTAAAAAATGTTTTAAAGATATGGACATAGTGAAACTGTAGCCTAAATTTCTTTAAACCCGAATGTTACTCATATCTTGAAAACTATTAGCCATATAGCAAAATTGATGGTTTCTACATACTTTTCGCCCCAAAATTAACAACATATGAAAGTTTCAGCTTATTTGGAGATCTGATTTTTTTTCGCCTTTTTTCCATATATATACTCAGGAAACATATAATTGTTTTTTCGATATTAAAAAATGTTTTAAAGATATGGACATAGTGAAACTGTAGCCTAAATTTCTTCAAACCCGAATGTTACTCATATGTTGAAAACTATTAGCTATATAGCAAAATTGATGGCTTCTACATACTTTTCGCCCCAAAATTAACAACATATGAAAGTTTCAGCTTATTTGGAGGTCTGATTTTTTTTCGTCTTTTTTCCATATATATACTCAGGAAAAATCGTGATTTTTTGCCATTTTTAGACTTCTCTTTATAGATCTAGTTCAAACCAAAGAAGTTTGATGAAAATATCAGGGTATGTGTATAATTGGATGCTCAATAGCATGGTGTAATTGTATTTTCCATATTAAAAAAAGTTTTAAAGATATGGACATAATAAAACTGTAGCCTAAATTTCTTCAAACCCGAATGTTACTCATATCTTGAAAACTATTAGCCATATAGCAAAATTGATAGTTTCTACATACTTTTCGCCCCAAAATTAACAACATATGAAAGTTTCAGCTTATTTGGAGATCTGATTTTTTTTCGCCTTTTTTCCATATATATACTCAGGAAAAATCGTGACTTTTTGCCATTTTTGGACTTCTCTTTATAGCTCTAGTTCAAACCAAAGAAGTTTGATGAAAATATCAGATTATATGTAGAATTGGATGCTCAATAGCGTGGTGTAATTGTATATTCCATATTAAAAAATGTTTTAAAGATATGAACATAATGAAATTGTAACCTACATTTGTTTAAACACGAATGTTACTCATATCTTGAAAACTATTAGCCATATAGCAAAATTGATAGTTTCTACATACTTTTCGCCCCAAAATTAACAAAATATGAAAGTTTCAGCTTATTTGGAGGTCTGATTTTTTTTCGTCTTTTTTCCATATATATACTCAGGAAAAATCGTGATTTTTTGCCATTTTTAGACTTCTCTTTATAGCTCTAGTTCAAACCAAAGAAGTTTGATGAAAATATCAGGGTATATGTAGAATTGGATGCTCAATGGCATGGTGTAATTGTTTTTTCGATATTAAAAAATGTTTTAAAGATATGGACATAGTGAAACTGTAGCCTAAATTTCTTCAAACCCGAATGTTACTCATATCTTGAAAACTATTAGCCATATAGCAAAATTGATAGTTTCTACATACTTTTCGCCCCAAAATTAACAACATATGAAAGTTTCAGCTTATTTGGAGGTCTGATGTTTTTTCGCCTTTTTTCCATATATATACTCAGGAAAAATCGTGATTTTTTGCCATTTTTAGACTTCTCTTTATAGCTCTAGTTCAAACCAAAGAAGTTTGATGAACATATCAGGGTATATGTATAATTGGATGCTCAATAGCATGGTATAATTGTATTTTCCATATTAAAAAATGTTTTAAAGATATGGACATAATGAAACTGTAGCCTAAATTTCTTCAAACCCAAATGTTACTCATATCTTATAGCTCTAGTTCAAACCAAAGTAGTTTGATGAAAATATCAGGATATATGTAGAATAGATGCTCGATAGCGTGACGAAAACTGCTCCTATATAAGGTACATAGAATGTAGTGCGCGTCTTACCATTGTTTGTTATTGAGATTTGTTTCTAGACCATATTAAAGTCCTAGCCCATATTTAATTACTTTTATCTAATAATATACAAATACATTTTAAAAATACAAAATTACTCTTGACCTGTTGAATTATTACTTATCGAACTATTTGATGTACAAAAAACCATAGACACATCTCTAACAAATAAAACCATCCAATTAACCATGATAACATGTCTTCTTCCATATTGAGGTGAAAAGCCAAGGACGGTCCTTCGAATCTATAGAATTATGAGAATCCGGACTTTTCTCCCTCCTCATCCCGAAGAAATAATCAAATAATTGGATATTACAGCTTAATATCGGACGAAAGTTCGGGATTGCAACGTCAAGACCGAAAAAAAAAGAGGACAGGAGAGAACTTTTTTACCATTCGCTCGCTCGAACAAATTAGGTCCAATTTTTAATTTATTAACTTTTTATCCGCCTCCGAGAAGAAGAAGAGGAAGACTTTCATCTTCCGTCCCGTCGTCGGACCCGTAAGTCTTTCGCGCAGTATAGAAAACATTCGCCAAAGGAGAAATTAATTAGGCCCAATTGAAAATGGAGACAAAAGGGGCCTCTAACTAAGGACGTTTGTTTTTTTTAATTAAAACGTATTGTGGGGGGATATTTCATAAATTTTGATTATTGTACCGGTTTGCGGAGGGGGGGGGGGGCGTTAAGGGGATTAGGGTTTAAAAATTCCAGGACTGTTTTAAATTAATTAATCTAATAAGGCCAAGATTTATGGAGATTTTATTTTATTTGTTTCGAAAATAATTGTATGGGTCTTGTCAGAATTAGATCTCTGGAGAGGTAATTTGGTTTTTATTCAGCATAGGGTTCCCTCTTTTTCCTCTCTCTCTCCCCCATATTGGTTAAGCGTATATATAAGAATGGGATAGAAAAGAAAGGGAGAAATTAAATATATAACAAGACACAGACTAGACAGATTCTAGAATATATAGAAATTAAAAAGTACAAATTAACAATAACTCAAAAACACAAGAAACGTTACTGTGCTATTTGGCAATAACAATTATAATAGTTATAGCTCAAGGAAGAAGATTAAGATGGTAATAAAACCTAGAGAAATTAATTTAATAATTATATCATTGTCATAGTTTAGATGACAATGGGTACCATAGAGAGAATACCATTGACTACAATGTAACAAATACATGGAAGGCTACATGAAATTTGCAAAAAACTAAAAATATTATTGAAAAAAAAATGTATTGTATAATACAGATTAATTTTTCACATTATATTTAAAAATCTCATCGTAGGAGAAAAGAAAATGTTCCAAAGAATAGGAAATATCGATTATTGCAAAGATATACAAATTATTTTGCCCTTGCCTTGCCTTTGTTAAAATTATTTTGGTGTTTATATAAGTTTTTTTTCAAAAGAAGCTTGTGAGGTGGTTGAAACCTCGATTTTATTGCTTCCTCCATATCTCATATATAAGTTTCAATGCAATCTATGGGTTACTGATGAAAAAGAACTGCTAAAGATACTTTTTTGAGCTTATCTTGTTCTGATTCTCTTTTCATAGTAGTTGAATTCCGAATATTAGAGCCCATTGCAAGTCTCAAGCCTCTAGCAGTGTCCAATTTGAAGAAGGACACATGTGGGGTTATTAATCTGGTTTGTACGAATTAAGTAATTCCATAGTTCCAAATGATAAATATCCATATCCAAATCAGAATAAAGATTTTGGGTAGGTGCTAGCTAGACCTTTGTTTTAAAAATGTTTCATGGGATGTAAAAGCAGAGCAGATTAGACTGAAGGTTGAGCAACTGTACTGGTTAGTCGGAAGATACACCTAAATTGATTTAAACTCAATCAATAATAAAGCCATTTTGGATCTATGGGGTGCAAATATAAGGTTGCACTAAAATATTAAACCAACTAGTAATCCAACGCTGCAAAAACAAAGTTCTACGATTAATTACCAGTGCTTGTCGCTACGTAACCAACGAAGAACTGCACGATGACCTCGAAATCAAATGGATATTGGAAATGATCCAAAGATTTTGCTTTGGTTGCTAAATCATAGCAACGTGGAAGCAATACAGCTACTGGACAACACGCTGGAAATCAGGAGATGGAAGCGAACCGAACGACACGAACTTGTATAGTGTATAATTGTATTCTTCATTCTAGCTTAAGTAGCTCAGTTTCGTTTTATTTTGGGACATACAAAGTTGCTTTGGTTGTCGATTAATTCAAGTAGAACACAACAGTAATAATACATTTATTTTAAAATTAAGATTGTCGTGTAAGCTGATCTAATGTAAGATATAATTAGTAAATAGACAGTAATAAAGATATAATAGAGACAGAATCAAAGTTTTGATGAAATTATTTGTACTAATTATGATTTTTAATGAGTTTCGGAACGGAAATATTTATGAATCTAAAAGTTGGAAACAATACGGCGCCAGAATATGTAGAGCCAAGCAATTTTACTTAAAAAGTATACGAAGCAAAGTCAATCCAATTTAGCTCTAATGTCTTGGTGGATGCCTGGAGATTGTTTGGCGTCAGTCTTGCCTAACGTGTTCATATAGCAAAAGATTCACGAACGCAACTAGTTCAGTAATCGAAGCTGATCCCGACGCCTGTATAACCAATATTTTCGCTGGTATTTTTTGCCCCTCTTTCTCTACCCCGCCATTAATATCACTTTACGTTCGGAGTTTCTATCGTACAGGAAGTTCGACGGCACCAAAAAAAAAACGAAACAATATTGAAATAGAAAGTTTGTTGCCGTACGATTTTCGACAAACGAATGTGGACGGAGAGCATTAATAAACGATTAGAAAAAGTTGTTTTGTTGTTTGCGAATTCTGGGATGATACTAGACGACAGATTGTCGCATTTCCTTTTGCTTTAATTGCGTTTCGTGATTTCTCGAATTATTAGACCAGACAAAGAGAATTACAAATAGTCTTCAATCCAATTCAATTGAAAGTATTTTCCTATATCGATTATGAGAAATACCGATTGAAGAAATACTTGTTTATTTCGATATTGAATTGATACATATGGTCGACAGGAGAATTGACAGGATATTAGGTTAGATAGAGAAAGTGCGGTAGTGCTGTGGAAGTAATACAGTTACAAGGGGGTAGAGCCTCCTGGACTATTTAGGATCTCGTTACAGGTATACATAAAGCATATTTACATCAGTTGAAGTATACAATGTTATTAAAAGTATAGATTGTAAAGAACAATATATATATATATATATATATATATATATATATATACATGGTCGGAATATAAAAAAATGAGTTAAATGTGTAGGATAAAGAGTACATATTGCAAGATGACAAATATAATATGCGAAAGCATACAGATGCATAAATATATGAATGCTCAGTACAATGGTCGCACAACCCATGACAATGATATGGACACAGGATACAAAAAATGTAAACGAACATGCATGATATCACATAGATGCACATTATTACATTTCTAGTAGTAGTCCTGTTATGGTTAGAAAATTAATCAGCTTGTCCCGGTTCTTCAACCTAAGACACTAGCCCATCGTCTCCCTCAGGTCGACCAACCGTCTTTGCGAATTGTATCTTCGTCATTCGATTAGTATATGTTTGATAAACAGTGAGAAACAACATTCGACGCAGAGTTGTAAACTTCTTCACTTAATGAGAAACTCATGGGTCAGTTTGCAGTGACCAATTCTAAACGAGAATAAGCTTAAGCTGCGCCTGCCGATGTTAGTGGTGTTAAGGTCCTGATAGTACTCTTTTTTCGCCCTTCGAAGCTTATTGTTTTCTGTTATATCCCCTCTGAGTTGGTCTAGATGTCTAAATATTCGAGTAGAGCGGTGGTTCATATCTCTCATCCAGAATAGGAACTTTTCCGTAAGTGATCCCTCTCTCTTCTTGTCTAAGTAATCCACTCCATCATTTTCAGTGATCCCAGAGTGAGAAGGGAGCCGCATAAAGGTGACAGTTTTTTTTACAATGTGACAACTCAGAGGTACTTTGAAGAGTTCATTGAATCGGAGACGATAACTAATCGCACATCTTGTACTGAGATCAGGGCCCTATACATTGTAAGCAGTTCAGCCGTCAATACACTCGATGAAACGAGGAGTCTGAAGTGTCCTTCCGACATCACCGACATAAATGCTGCCCCCACGTAGTCATTAAGTTCAACATTAGTCGTATATCATTGAGCACCTTTATGGGGCTCTCGTCTCACTCTGGGATCATTGAAAATGATAGAGTGGATTACTTAGACACGAAGAGAGAGGGATCACTTACGGAAAATTTCCTCTCCTGTAGTAGAGATATGAAGCACCGCTCTGCTCGAATTTTCTTTGGTATCTTTTCTCAATCTCTTTATTATCCTGGTCAAATCGTCCACCTTGTTCTTCATTCACATATTCCAAACTTTCCGGAAAGTAGCCGAGGTGGGAATGTAGAAAATGCTCTGGTTTCAGGCATTGAAACTCATTAGTAGTGAAGTTACATAAGATGAGACATGAATTCTAAATGTAGAACAGTGAATACCTTCCAACACCCAATATGAACCAATAGCAATCAACGAAAGGCTATTGAAAGGACGCTTTATACTCTGTTAGGAAGACTGAAAAACGCCAAGACCAATATTTTTCTTTTTTCTTATACCAAAAATTGTTATTGAGAGTCGATTTGTTTCCGATCCATTGGGTTTATTTCTCATTAAGATATAGCCCTTAAAAATGATGTATATAGATACGTGCGCGCGAGTTCTTTAAACATAATGATAAATGCATCGTTGATTTTTATGTTCCTATCTCATTGTACCGAATAAATAAATGAGCAGGAAACACTGCAATAACACGTTGCAGATTAGACCTGCCTCTCCCCTCTTCCTCGCATGTTTCCTCGCTAAAAACCGACCCATTTCCGAAGCCAATTCACTGGCGCAAAGTCATTTTTTCCCTTGTCGCTGCTGCTGCTGCCATCGCTTCTTGCCGTCTGGCTCTCTCGCACACACGCGCGACCGTTCCCATCCATTCGAGGCATCCGCGGCAATTTCGTCGCCACGGCCTAATCTAAAATTGATCTGCCGGTAGCTGAGTTATTCCTTCCGTTCTATTGCGGATCGGCGCCGATTGTTTAGCATTTAAGAAAAAGGGAACCGTTATCGGGATCGCGCTTTTGTCGTCATCGGGATTCGCTTCGCCAACCGCCGCCGCCTTCTTCGCATTATAATAAATCTCCACAGATTAGTTCTGGCTCCATCACTTATTCTTATCAACATTTAGTCAGTTGTATATATATATATATATATATATATATATATATATATATATATATATATATATATATATATATATATATATATATATATATATATATATATATATATATATATATTATATATATATATTCAAAGACAGAAGAGGCGTCTTGCTGAACAGCAATAAGGGTTTTTATCTATTAGGAAACAGACTAAAGCCATCTAGTTGGGCTCTAATTACATGGCAGCGATAGTCAGTTGATATTCAGGTCCGCATATATGATGCTTTCCATTTGGGTTTGATTCTTTAAATACTTCAAGACACATTAACGGTTTGACATATACTATGGCCGATATATCGATATTTTGCGATATTTAAAGAAATCGATAGTGTGAAAATAGAGAGTCGAACATTCGTGTTTCAAATGAAAATATCGATATTAGACCTAAGGTTTTTGAGGTATAGTATCGAACTTTTGTTTTGACATTGCACTCCCAAATCACTAAAAACGTTTTAGGGGAAAAGTAGGACTAAGGTGGAAAAGTGCGAACTATTAAAACCTAAGGTTGAAGGAAACTATCGAATTTTTTTCTGGTGTCTCATTTACCATCTTCAGGTATTGCTTCATTGGTCTTTACTTCTCGTTACTCGAGCCGAAATAGCAGAGAAAAATATAGAACAAAAATGTAATCAAAACTATTTATCACTGAACTCACATCTTTATCATTATTTTAGAGTATTCCATCAAACAACTAGTTTTGTTCATTCGACTGAGACTCAAACTCGCTCAAACTCACAAAAATGTCTCCAAATGTACTAAAATTTTCATATTTGATAAATAAGATTGTGAAAAAAACATAGCATTAGTTTTGGTATATATCGAATATTTTTCGAAATATGAGTAAAAATAAAATTTTCAGTAATAACAACTTTTAAGCCATATTTCTTAAAATTTTCGATTTTATACAAAAATAACATTACCATCTTGTTTAGAATTAAATTTTACAAGTAGTGGTATTTTCAAATACGTATCTCTGTTTAAAGCAGTTACAATGAAAAATTTAATCTGGCCAAAAATCGCATTTTTTCCTGAGTATATATATGGAAAAATTATCAAAAAATGTATGGTCTCCAAATAGGGAAAACATTTCATATTCTATGAATCTTGTGATGGGAAAACCGAAAATAACATTATTTTTCATATAAAGCGAATAGTTTTTAATATATAAGCAAAATTGTATTTAATGAGTAACTATGGAGAAAGACCTTTTATTAGTAATATCTGAAAACTATTAAATGTAAAGCAAAAGCAATTACGCCATATTTTCAATCATTTAATTTTACATATATAGTGGTAATTTTATCTATCTAGTTTAGTTCTATAATAATATGAAAAAAATCAAAATTAATTACCAAAACTACTTGTATATGAGCGGATATTTTAATTATTATCTTATAGAAGTTTCGGATATACACAGAATATAATTACACCGCGCCTTATTGAGTATTCCATCCTACATCAACATTGATAATTCATAGGCATTTTCCAAAGTTATAGAAAATAATAGAAGAAGAATTAGCCAATACCATTTACAACTGAAGAGATATTTTTGTCATTGTGTTTTAGAACTTCTAAACTTACACAGAATATGATTGTACTAACTTATTGAGCATTAATACTGAATATTTTTTATTTTTTATGATATGATAATATCATGAACTTTTTCGAAAAAGAATATATGATAAATTATCCTAACTATTAGTAGCTGAACAGATGTTTTTATTAGTATTTTCCATAATTCATAGATATACACAGAATATCATTATAAATCTTGTTGATAACTAAAATTCTACATAGGTACTGATGTTTAGAATAGTAAAGCATTCATTCTAGTTGAAGTTAATTAGGTTAATAATATTAACTACGATACGTTTGCAATTAGATGATTTCGCATTCGCCAAAAACTTCTTTAATTGATATTCAAGTATCCTTTTAATAAATGATGATTTTTTACAGAAACATTTCTAAATATATAATATAAGAAGTGGTGATAGAGGTTTTTGGGGTCTACTACAGTTTTATGTAAAATGGAGCAACATTGACACCTTTTTCTTATGTGTCACTAACATGTTCAATGCACTGAAAACAAATTGCAATTATTAAATGAAAAATTGATGTCAAAGTTAATGTAGAAACGCTGCAAATATATAATCCTTTTTGCGGCATTCTTTAAGTCATTGTAGCTGACATCGCTTTCTATCTATGGGGCCTATAAACGTCACCGACATTGTCCATCACTGAATGCATGAATAGGCCCTTAAAGTAACCGACACCAAGGGAAAGAAATAGGTACAAAACTAATGGTTAGTAGTACATTTTTCTTCTTTAGATCGATGACAATCAAGGTAGAAGAAGAACGGAAGTCCAAGATGTTAGAAAAATATCTTATCTCGTTGAAATCTATGACAAATATATGTAGAGACACGGAAGTGGAACCAATATAGAATAAGTAAACATTTTTTCGTTGTTTAAATTAACATTTTTATGCATGTGTGAGCAATACAAGAAATACATGCTAGTAAGTACTAACTTTTATCAAATACACTGTAGTATTACAACACCTTTTCTTTAGATGAAAATCGTTTTTTAACAATTAGAAGTCAGGGGAACCTAAATCTGGCGAATGGGCTGAATGTAAACAATTCGTGATTTACTTTACTTGTTTTACCTATGTTTGTTCGAGTTGTTGAACTGACTATAGTGACAAATACAAGAAAACAACATATAAAATAATTTTAAACATATTTAGCCATGTTTTTGTTTCATGGTTAGCGATTGCGATATCCATTATAAACACAACTTGTTTAATATTAAATTGCAGAAAATAATCACAAATGATGGTTATATTTATAAGAAAAAATGCTTTGTCGATATATGTTATTATAAGCTTTTGCTTTACGAACAAATCTTGAAACCAGTATGCATTTATGGTTTTCAACTCTGGGGTTGTACCTGAAGGTAGAAACTGTCGATAACGACAAAGACATGAACAGAGACTATCAGCACATCAATATTGAGCTTGGTCAGAAAAATCATTGGCTTAGTCAGAGGATTAAAAATACTAAAACCCAATATGTTAAGCCCAAAGTGTCTATTGTAGAATAAGTACTCTATAACTATAATTACGATAATAACAAATAGCTTATTGCTGTTAATTTACTATATCACTATAATACATAATTTAAAAGATGTTCATACGAAAATATCAATAAATCAAAGAATGGCCGACGCACTGATTATGTTAGGTAAAAGTAAGATATCACTATTATATTCCCATACATATTTCTTTTTTCTATCCGGAATGTGACACATTACAAACCGCTATTGATTCGAGATCTTTTTGTGTTTTGGTGTTGTTCGGGTCTCCTAAATGTCTCTCGACTTTTCAGGGTTGAGTAACGCGGCTACCTTTGAAGGGAGTCGGAATAAAAGAAGAAAAAACGAAAGAAAATAAAAGTCACCGCCGCTTTTGCGAGTTTGCCGACGTGGCAGTCGTATGTATACGTAGTATTGAAAAGATGAATGAGATATTCTCGTTTTCGTATGTAATTTTTAAAGTTGTTAGTGTTTCTTTGTATGTTACGTAAAAGTATCAGTAAAAATAATGACTTGGAGGGAAAGTAATTTCGATGTTTCCATGTTTTTACATGCGTATTTACTTATATCAGTTTCAAATCAATGATATATGTATCGTAGATATGCTGCTTCCATCATATCCATTACTAAGATCCGGTTTAACTGCATGAATTGTAGACAAAACCCATTTTTATTTGGAAAAACCTATATTACCCCTTTTCTAACCTCATTTGACATATTCAATGAAGAATTACATAACAATATTAACAGTATCTTGAATGGTATACTTACATTAGCAGGTCCATTACATTCCATCCAATCCCTTGATGAATCTGAAACAACAAAAAAAACTCTTAAGTATTTCTTCGTTATGTTTCAAAAATAGTTAAGTAATTTTTAATAATAAACTAGCGACCCGCCCCGGCTTCGCACGGGTGCAACGCTGATACTAAATTAAATACACTACAGAAAAAATATGAACGTTGTATATAAAAACATAGCGGCCCGCTCCGACTTTGCACGGGCATAAAATATATATGCCTATGTCACTCAATGAAAACATGATTAAAATCGATCCAGTATTTTTGGTTCATTCATTATTGCCCTTGGCCTGCACGCATTAAATTTGGAGTAAAACAATTCATCTTCCCCTATACTTACTATGAAGATTTCCTGCTATCTTTGGAATATCTAAATTCATACAATTTTTATTACATTACACATTTTTAAACGCAAATTTTAAATTTGTAATATCTCCGAAAATATTTGTTTAATTTACATGCTGTAAGGAACCATATTGATCTATATTAATTGCACACTGTATTAAAGGTACTTAATTCGATAAGGATTAATGCCGTATTGCTTAAAATAGCTTCGTAAATAAGCCATTTTCTCACGTAAAAAGTAAACAATAAAAATGGTTAATGTGGGTTATCCCTAAAAGATAAACATATACCATCGCGGACTTTTTTGTAGACCTTTTTATGGTGTACAATGCTGTAGAACATTAATTTGATCTAACTCGTAGGGTTAGGCAGCGTTTTTGCTAATTGCTAAATAAGCCTAAAAAAATAGGTTAATTTACGACATCACGTTAGAAACCTCTAAAATTAGCAATGTTGCCTTAGTATATTATGCATGTATTATACATATGAACCTTCCTCTTGAATCACTCTATCTATTGAAAAAAACCGCATCAAAATCCGTTGCATAGTTTTAAAGATTTAAGCGCACAAGGGATATAGGGACAGAAAAGGCGACTTTGTTTTATACTGTGTAGTGATAATAAATGTATTAACATATTTTATATAGTTAAATGAGTACCAAGCTGCCAGTAGTTTGTAATACGTTTTCATTATTTGGTTCGACGACATTGAAGACGAAGGAAGAATAGAACGGAGAACTCCTTATATTAAGTTCATAGTTTTAATTGATGATCACTAACATACGATTTATCTTTGCAATGAATTGAACGCTAAAAGGAACAATGGAATGCTCTTCGGAATGGAGTTTTGTGATATGCAGTGACAACTTATTGATATGGTAACAATGCCAGCTCATTGGTGACCATGCTAAGTCTGGTGATGTCAAATATCTTGATGAAATATTGTCATTTCATTACAAAATATGGTTATTATACTTACTATATATATTTACTAATGTGTCATAGTTATTTTAGTTTTCCTTTGTCGAATTTCAGCTCTATTTGATTCAATATCTGATTTAAAGTATGTAGATATAGCTTTTTATTGTTTATAATCCATATTATCTATGAGGCATAGTACAAGGTAGATCATCAGTATAACTAAACCATAAAATAATGACATTTTTATTTTTTTTAACAGGAAGAATGATCGAGTGCTGCGTATATGTCATAGAGTCCTTCTGGTTCACTCAAAGTATTTTAAGTATGTTTGAATGGCTTGGTTGAGATGGTTTAGATTTACAATTGGAGCCAATAGATGGTGCTGTGAGAGGGTTCTAAGAATATGCTTTTTTTATTTATTAAATATATTATAAAAAAATAATTAATAATTGAGTGTCACAATCCCCACTCTCTCGCTAGATCTCAAATGCTTTTTAATAGAAAAAACGTTTAACAGATCCATTAACGGATCATATTACTCACTAACAATACTAAAAATTATTGAATGTAATGAATGGTGGACGAAAAAATATAAAAAATCAGAAATCATCATTAGAAATTATTTAAACTATTTTGACGTAATCTAACTAGTACCATATTCATTTCAGGTCGCTGGTCATTGCAGATTTATCGAATAAGTATGTATTTCTACCCTATTATTTGTATAAACAAAAACTCGAACCAAAGGGTGCTGATCAGCCGTTTTCACAGTTTTCGGTAACCAGTTTTAATCAAGATTTTTTTTCTTCTTAAACAAAAGCAATTAATTTATTTTTTAAGGTATTTTAGGGTTTCGGTGAATGGAGGTAAGACGAAATGAAACAGTGGTTTTTACATTATGTGACCGTTATTGGCAAGATAAAAAAATATAGAAAATACAAAATAAATAAAACCGATGGCGGCGGTGTTACCTGGTAACGAGGCTTGGACAGTCGATGGTGGCGCGTCTAAAGTGAACGGTGGTCAGATACTGAATGATGGAAATACCCTTCAATAACATCCCAGATAAACGTCTCGGGGTTGCCAGCTATTCGTTATCGTGTTCTAGTTGTCGCTGCTGGCACCCCGTCCGTGTTCAACATCTGGGATTATGTTTCTGAGTACTTTGTTGACCGTTATTACTCGATGTAAAATTCGACATGTCTCAAGGTCGCTACAGTGATAATTTTTTACTGCAAGAAAGTGTACATTTGTGTGACTACCATTTTCCCTCGTGTTGATCTTGTTCATTGCATGTAAACATCTGGAAATAGTTGACTGGTATGCTATTGTTAACACTATTTGAGAATTTGAGCTGGGTTTTTATATACTGAAGATTCAATTAATTTCAAAATCGGAGATAATTTTAATTTTTTTCCCGTTAAGATACATGGGAGGAAAAATACCAGATGTGACCTCCTACCGACCTATAAGTTTATTACCAATAATCTCGAAAGTTTTCGAGAAATTATACATAAAAAAACTAAACTATATAATAGAAAAAAGAAAAATTATTCCAGAACATCAGTTTGGCTTTCGCAATAAGCATGGGACTATAGAACAAGTGCATAGACTTGTAAACCAAATAAACGCTGACCTAAATGCCAAAAGATATTGTTCGGCTGCTTTCCTAGACATATCTCAGGCTTTTGACAAAGTATGGCATACGGGCTTGCAGGTTAAACTAAAGAAACTTCTCCCTCATCTGGCCTATCAGCTACTAAAATCGTATCTCACTGACAGACATTTTATTGTAAAATAAAGGCGATGAACATACCGAATTAAATCCCATATATTCAGGAGTCCCGCAAGGTAGTGTACTGGGTCCAGTACTGTATCTTCTGTATACGGCTGATCTGCCCACCACAAAAATAACTACTGTGGCAACATATGCAGACGATACAGCAATCTTAGCATCCCATGAAGATCCAGCCACAGCATCAATAAACCTACAAACCCACCTGGAGCAAATACAATTATGGTTGAAGACATGGCGCATTAAAGCCAATGAATCAAAATCTACGCATATAACGTTTACCCTGCGTAGCAGAATATATCCACCAGTGAATATCAAGCATCGTCAACTTCCCCAAGCAGAGCATGTTAAATATCTTGGTATGCATTTAGATCGACGCCTAACCTGGAAGAAGCACATACACTCTAAACGGAAACAACTGGGACTAAAATTATATCAAATGTATTGGCTCATTGGGCGCAAATCCAAGTTATCATTAGATAACAAGGTATTGCTGTATGAGTCTATACTCAAGCCCATTTGAACATATGGAATTCAACTATGGGGTACCGCCAGCAAATCTAATATATCCATCATTCAACGGTTCCAAAATAAGGTGTTGCGTGCCATTGTTGATGCTCCGTACTATATTTCAAATAAAGTGATACAACGCGATATTCCTCTAGAACCTATAACGAGTGTAATCCAACGTGCTTGTGTGAAGTACTTCGAAAGAGTGTCAGTGCATCCCAATGTACTCGCTAATCAGCTAAATATGCGACGTGATAGTGAAGTGCGTAGACTAAAACGTTTAACACCACCTGATCTGATTACTGGACATATGTAGAGTTTGGAATAAGCATTAGAATAAGACTAATTAATTAAGATAAT
Source organism: Rhynchophorus ferrugineus (assembly GCF_030347505.1). NCBI lineage: Eukaryota > Metazoa > Arthropoda > Insecta > Coleoptera > Curculionidae > Rhynchophorus > Rhynchophorus ferrugineus. Next base: position 17,970,605 of record NW_027472587.1, read on the forward strand.
ATTTTATACAGAAGATTGCTTAATGAAGTGATTTTCTACATGCCACGTATATATAATATGAACAGAAGAAATACTTATTGCTAATAGGGCAGATTGTGGACTCAGGAAGAGTAATTAAAAAAAAAAAAGATACATGGGAAAAATTAGATAGTAGTATGGTTTCCATATGAAAATAACTAAAATTCTATTTGCACTAAGATCGACCCTATCTTTCTCCCAATCACGTCCGAACACGAGAAACAATGAAACCGAACGTGAAACATCAATGGACCCGTAAAATATCAACCGTAAAACGTTTCGTACCTGACAAATCTAATTCCGAAAGAAAAATAATGGCGTAAATTCGTTCTTTGACACGGCGACAATACGATACGAGCTACGGCGACACTAAAAGCCACTGATCTAGTTTAATAACAGCTGTCATAAATCAGGCGGCTAGTCGATCCTGGCTGGTGGGGACAAACACACCGCACAGACCCTTGTGGCGAACGAACAGAATCGAATCGGTGAAGAATGAAAATCGCCAAATCTTGTGAAAACATTTACGGAAAGTTGCCGACACCACATCGCTCCGTGGGAGTGTGTGCGTGTCCGTACCTTCACCGATACCGCTTGAAGTCGACCGAAGAATTGTAAGAGGAACAATGATTCTTAAAACCCCAGTGTTAATAGTCAAAAGTAATTCTAAATTCCTCATATCCTTAAACGAAACTTCTTGGAAATGGACGATTATTCGTTGAAATCATGTATGGTAAACATACAATAGTCTGGTAATTAATTTAACTTATTCTTGGGTATATTCGGTTTGTCCGATCAGAACTCAATCGCTCTCTCTTTCTTCCTAGTAAAACACATTTTTTGACAATTTTTTTTTATTCAACATAATTCCCTTCAAGGTCGACACACTGATTATAGCGACCCTCCAACTTTTCGATACTATTTTTGTAGTACGATTTGTCCTTTGCTTCAAAATAGGCCCCAGTTTCGGCGATCATTCTTTCGAGATCTGAGAACAGGAAATCTGAGACAGTCGCTGTAGGCTAGTTCTGAAGAATACGGTGGATGAGGAAGCAATTCGAAGGCCGTTTTTCGGCGATTTCGTCCTTTAAACGGTCCAATAACGCTATGTAATTCGGAGGGAAAATATGGAGCCATGTTTCATCCGTTGTCACATATTGATGCAAAAACTGTTTATTACGCTTGATTAACTTCAAACACTGCTCCGAATCATCAACTCGTCGTTATTTTTGGTCAAAAGTGAGCTCGCGCGGCACCCACTTTGCACAGGGCTTTCTCATACCCAAATATTCATGAATGATATGATGTACACGTTCAGATGATATCTTTAGAGTGTCTCCTATTTCATTTAATTTCAATTTACGGTCATTCAAAATCATTTTGTGGATTTTTTCGTCAGTAACACCTCTTTTGGGCGTCCACTCCTTTCACCGTCTTCGATTCTCATTTCACCACGTCTAAACTTAGCATACCAATCCTTGATGGTTGATTTTCTTGAGGCAGTGTCCGGAAATTCGGCATCAAGCCAAGTTTTTGCTTCAACTGTATTTTTCCCCTTCAGAAAGCCATATTTGTCAACACGCGAAATTCCTTTTTATCCATTTTTCACAATAACAAAAGTTGCTTCACTCAAAATCTCATAATTCACAAACTAATGATCCGTCGGCTGTCCTTTATATACGCATCTTTTGCGGGTTAGGGCTAACTAAAAAATATATGGATTTAATTCTAGTAGCGCCATCTATGTGTCAGGCCGGGGACTTTGAATTGACTTGTTATAGTTTAAACAATGATTTATATTATTAAAAGCTTCATAAATCATCTGTTGATGAGCACAATTACATCTGTAACGTATGATATAAAGTAACAAAAAGAACGCAGCAAGAAAAATGTATTTTTTTAGTGATCTATTAATAGTTTTAATAGCCGTATAAAATCAATATAATATATCATCCAACAAGAGGCTAGAATGGTAGAATGTGCATGGGAATATGAAAAGAATTGTAAGTTAGTCGGCAATAACTAATAATAATATATCACTACATAGTATAAAACAAAGTCGCCTTTTCTGTCCCTATATCCCTATGTGCGCTTAAATCTTTAAAACTACGCAACGGATTTTGATGCGGTTTTTTTCAATAGATAGAGTGATTCAAGAGAAAGGTTTATATGTATAATACATGCATAATATACTAAGGCAACATTGCTAATTTTAGAGGTTTCTAACGTGATGTAGTAAATTAACCTATTTTTTTAGGCTTATTTAGCAATTAATGTACTACAGTATTGCAAAAACGCTGCCTAACCCGATGGTATACGAGTTAGATCAAATTAATGTACTACAGTATTTACTTTTTAAGTGAGAAAATGGCTTATTTACGAAACTATTTTAAGCAATACGGCATTAATCCTTATCGAATTAAGTACCTTAAATACAGTGTGCAATTAATATAGATCAATATGGTTCCTTACAGCATGTAAATTAGACAAATATTTTCGGAGATATTACAAATTTAAAATTTGCGTTTAAAAATGTGTAATGTAATAAAAATTGTATGAATTTAGATATTCCAAAGATAGCAGGAAATCTTCATAGTAAGTATAGGGGAAGAGGAATTGTTTTACTCCAAATTTAATGCGTGCAGGCCAAGGGCAGTAATGAATGAACCAAAAATACTGGATCGATTTTAATCATGTTTTCATTGAGTGACATAGGCATATATATTTTATGCCCGTGCAAAGTCGGAGCGGGCCGCTATGTTTTTATATACAACGTTCATATTTTTTCTGTAGTGTATTTAATTTAGTATCAGCATTGCACCCGTGCGAAGCCGGGGCGGGTCGCTAGTTAATAAATAAATAGCAATGATTTTGTGGCCTCAATATTAACAGTCTGATAAAGTTTATTAAAGCTCATATGAAGCATTTTAAGAAAAGCTCCAAAGATAGAAGTTTGACTAAATGAAGTAGTGATTGCTAAAACTGAAGCCTCAGAAGAAAAATGCTTTCCTGATGAGCAAAATTGACTTTTTTCTAAAAGTTGTTAATTTTTTCCTAGGCTATTCCCAGTAATGTATTATATGACTATTAATATAGTTTACACAATGATTTATATTATTAAAAACTTCATAAATCATCTCTTGATGAGCTCAATTACATCTGTAACGTATGATATAAAGTAACAAAAAGAACGCAGGAAGAAAAAAGGCGATTTTTTAGTGATCTTTTAATAGTTTTAATAGCCGTATAAAATCGATATAATATATCATCCAGCAAGAAGCTGGAACGGCAGAATGTGCATGGGAATATCTCTGGCCTGGTAGACATACCGCCCCGACTCACGATTTACTGCCGATGAACGCCGACGTCGTTGAAATAATGTCTTCCGGCCGAGGGTTTCCATCGGCCCCGGAGGTGGTTCATGCATTTTCTTGTTTCTTTCGGTGACGCAGAGACAATAGAAAACCGTTTCAATTGAATTTCGATGTCGAACTTTATCCGTTTCCTCTATTGCGAGAGAGTCTGTCCCATAAACTACTCTTATTCCGTATGACTGTAGCTAAAATACGACCAATATTCGATAGGTTTTATGAAATTTATTAGTATTGAACATGTCGGGTCCAGATTTCAACAATTTTTTAAATGGTTTCGATGATTTACTGTCGAAAATGTGAAATATGTGAGTTAGCAGTTTTTTTGGTTAGTTTTTTGGCAAATTTCAACAAAGACACTTTGATAAATGATTTTATAACTCTGGTTTAAATGAAGACAAGCACTCGAAAATTGAAGGGCTTATATCAATTTTGATGCTTTATTAGAAGGTACCATTGGTTTTGTACCCTAGTAATTAATTAAAAAAATACAGGCGAAGTATGACTTTCATAAAAAAAATTTGAAAACTAATTATTACGAATATCTTAAAAACTATAAACTGAACTTTAAAAATAACGATATTTCGGTTTTTTCGACTTGAATATTGATGAAATAGCGAAGTTTCAAGCAATTCTAAGATATGAAATATTTATACAATTTTTCCATATATATGCTCAGGAAAAATCGCGATTTTTGTTAATTTAAAATGTTTTTCTTTTAACTCTGGTTTAAATGAAGACAATTAATCGAAAATTGCAGTACTTGTATGACATTTGATGCTTTATTAGAAGGTACCATTGGTTTTGTATCTTAGTAATTAATTTAAAAAATACAAGCGAAGTTGAAAACTAATTACGAATATCTTAAATTTTTTAAATACTTTTGCATGAGATGATAATTTAAATTATTTCTAATAACTTATACTACTTACTATAACTTATATTATTTATAAATATAATATAATATGTATATATATATATATATATATATATATATATATATATATATATATATATATATTACTCAAATAATGTGTAGATGTTATTTAATGGTTTTAGTCATGAATTTAAAAAAAAGGACGAATTTACAGGTAACTCGATATAAAATCACCAAAAAATCCTCAAGAATTAATTCAAACCCCACCAGGAAGTCATTTTGTGGAACTGACACTTTCCTGATACAACGATCATCGCCAAAATGTTATTTTAAAGTAACGGTCTCGTCCTTATGATGTATTGGTCTCGGAGGGAGTCGAATTTCTGGTCCGTCCCCAGTTAAAACGGCCGATAAATCAAAACAACGAGCATAAAACGTAAACACATCCGAAACTGATTAGCGACGCTGTCCGAAAACAAATAAGGCAGACACCGGGACCTGAAACAACACGCCGATAACGTCACCGGATGTCGGATCTGGCCGGTACGCGACCCGATTCCAGACGGTGCTTCCGTCACGTGTTGACGCTACTGGATCTGCACGTGTTTATGTTTTCGTGTCCCACTAATGAAGCTATTAGAGAAATTAGCGCTAATGGCTCCGACAAAATATATCCGCATACGGCATCGCTACATATTTTATTAAGGATTTCTCGAGCAGGTGCTCGGGAATAATGAATGTGGACCGAGGCGCTTTGGGTCTGTTCTCAAACACGTCTTTTAAATAATTGTGACGTTCGTTGTTATTTTAAATTGCAGATGAATGAAATAATTTAATCACTGTTTTATAGTTAAGTAGTATTCTAACAATTTTTGTCATTTTAAAAAGGAGTTTATATAATTTTTTTTATTATTTAATTATTACATTACTACTGGCCCTTTCCGTCTAGCCTACCATTTCTTTTTATGATAACTTAAATCTCGGTATACAACTAGGAGGACCCATCGGCCCTATCTCAGTCTCTGGTGAAATAATGTTTATACATGTCACTGCTGTATTTTTTATTATATGCACTTCACTACACTACACTACACAAGATCAGATGGTTTGATTCTTTTGAGTATGTGTCCTGTTCTGGTGGTATCCAGAAGCTGCAATATTTCAATATTCTCATGAGAATGGAGTCTTTCCTCATGTTCCCTTGCAATTATCTTAATTCTTGACTGACTGTGGGTATCTCAAGGTCTCCATATAGGTAATCATTCCTATAGTATTTGGGTTCGCCTACAATACCTCTCAGGACTTGCAGGTCATTCCCATAATTGAACTCCGTATGTCCATATAGTCTTCAGTATTTGCTTATATAACAGCATTATGTACTGATAATTATGATTTTCTTCCAATTAGCCAGTATATTTTCCCATATTTCAATTCCAGTTCTTTTCTGTTCTTATTTATATGTTCCTTCCAGCGAAGTTGTTGCTACATGGAATGGTAGCATTATTTAATGTTACTGGTGCGGTCTGTTTATAGGTGAACTGCACATGTACAGATTTACTTTCATTAATTCTTATTTTCCAAGCTTGTGTCCAATTATTTATATTGTCACTTGCCTGTTGTAATTTTCGTGAGGCTTCTTCAGTATTGTCTCCGAAAACTATAATCGCAGTATCATCAGCAAATTTAGCCATCGTATTATTCTGCATTTGTGGTATATCATAAGTGTAGAGTAGATAAAGCATTGGCCCCAGTACACTTCCTTGTGGTACATCTACTTTAGCTTCTTTTCTGTAGAGTAAGCTTCTTCTTGTTTGACTCTAAACACTATATGTAATGTACGATTTTAATAGTTCACTTTGTTGTTTTGGTAGCATTTTCTGTAGTTTATGAACAAGGCCTTCATGCCAAACCTTATCGCAGGCTTGTGCTACATCTAAGAATATAGCTGAGCATACTTTTTTACTTTCGTACTTCTTCAATAACATATATTCTGTGGACCTGGTCAATTATTGAATGCTTGTTAATAAACCCAAACTGGTGTGTTGGTATTAAGTTTTTTCTCTCTATGAATTTATATAATGTTCTACATTTTTTCCAACCACCTCGTCCCACTTCCCTTCCTTCTATAAATTTCACCTGTAAACATCTGTAAACAGTATGTTCATCAAGTGCTAAGTGGTCTGAATGATCTTCCAGGCTTTGGATTGGGTTATCGTCTAATAAGTCTTAATACATTATCTTCCAGGTCGTTGTCTCTCACTCATATCAAAACCACCACTTTATCTACACTAATCGTCTAAACCGAAAACGACAATTGAACGGAATATATATCAGCAGGTAAATAGGTTCAAGAAGTAAAAATGGTAAAATTTTGAAAATAACACATTTTATTTAAAAAAGTATTGAGTAAAACGAAATAATCAAAATATCTATTTCTATAAAAACATCATATTACACGTCATCATTTTTTATAAATAAATATACACAAATCTGTTAAATAATTGATTTAATGTTGAAACTATATATAAGGAAGGCAATATGCATTGAAATATTTTTGAAATAATACATTTTATTTAAAGAATTATCGAATAAAATGAAATAATAAAAATAATTTCTGTATGCCTTTCTATTTTCATAAAAACAGCATATTTAAATTAATTTACATATTTGAACAATTAACAAGATCTCCAAGAAATCGTTTAGATGAAACCCAGTCAATATAGTTAAAACCAAATGAAAAAGCCACCACTATATATGAAAGCAGTGAAACCCTCCTAAAAATCTTCAAATAAGTCTCAATACATAATTATTGTTACAGAACAATAATTTATTTATTCATACTCTTATATAATGATGCACTGTATTTTCCTCGTCATTAGATCATTAGGGTGTCGTTGATAGTTTTATATTTTGTTTATTTCATCCAGGTCTACTTTTGTTAGCAAATTTAATGCTGTCTAATTTCTTCTTCTCTGAATTTCATATTTTTCGACTTTCATTCTCAACAAATTCTAGCTACACCTTACCTATAAAATAAAATTTAAATCATTTTACCAGTTACTACAATTTTTGTTACTATTCTTGATGGACAAACCTCATTAATGACCTGACTAATTCCAACACTCTCTTCTTCTACTTCTTCTCTGTTCTTGTTATCATTAAATTTCGGCTTATGTTGATACCTATTCGATGTCGCTGAAAATGATGTGTTGTATATTTGGCAGCTAACAGCACCACTATAAATAAAATTGATGCTGTGTGAGTTTTATAACTTTCAAAAATATAACCTTACATTCTGCAGTTGCCCTCGTTCTTCCATATATTAAAACCAATGTATGTTAAACCACCAAAGATAAGACAACAATTTAATTATTATTACTATAGAAATATTAATGTGACACAAAATCTAAATATACTGGATTTGTTGTTGTTTTGACTTGATCGACTATACCGATCGACTCGAACAGAATGCACCGCCATTAGAAAAGGAAGAGAGTATAGTTTACTTTTTTCTATATAAACCATAGAGTTCTGTTCTGTGCATGAGAGTGTGAATGCGTCAAATCCGCAGATAGTTATAGAGAAACGTATCCTATGGAATCCGAGGACATATTTCTCCAAATCAACACGTAATTATCAGTGAACTCAATAATATTAAATGTGATACTATTATTTTATGCAAAGAAATGTCAAATGTTACTTTAGCTTTTTTAATAGTTAATAAATAAATTATATCGCAAAATAAACAGAAACACCGAATATAAATGGTTTTCCATTACCTTATTATGTTCCTGATTATTTAACTAAAATACATTAACAAAAACGAAGAAATATTGTGGCTTCCGGGCTTCATTACTCTGATAGAGGACGAAGCGAGCCATTGGGTGAGAACTGCAGAAGCTTGTTCACCGATTCTGAAACTGTAAGGTATCCTATAGCATTCGCGAATATATTTCTTCAATATTATTTTGCGCAGAAATGTCAAATGTTACATTAGCTTTTTTAATAGTTAATAAATAAATTATATCGCAAAATACACCGAAACTCCTAATATAAAATGTTTTCTATCACCTTATTATGTTCCTGATTATTTTACTAAAATACATGAAAAAAAAACGAAGAAATATTGTGGAATTTTTCCGGGCTTCATTAGTCTGATAGAAGACGAAGCGAGACATTAGGTGAGAACTGCAGAAGCTCGTTCACCGATTCTGAAACTGACAGAAAATCTCTCGGGAAAAATTAGACCGAACGTTTACGTAGGCCCGTCCCTTACACCGCCACCCGCCCTCGCGCTCCATCTTCCGAGACAGGCTAGGAGCTCGTCTACGCCGCCAGAATGGAATTTCATCCACTCACTAAACAGGTAATAAACTGCGAAAGTAACAAATGTCCGTCAAGTGGGGTCCATTTCCGCTCGGCGGTCGAAATGGTAGGCTAGGGACCGGTCCAACTCCAAGACGGTTATAATGTAAAGTAAATATTATGGTGGCAAAAGCCAAGAGTCGACTGCGAAGCTGTATAAATACGGAGCGGACGGCGACAATGGATATTAAGCTGTGCAGATTTTCGTTTAAGTATGTTTGGCAAAGGATTTGGGAGACAGATGGCCGATATGTACTTTATGCGAAACAGTATCCCCGCTATACAGGTCGGATACTCACACAAATTCAACACATTCGACTTTTCGAAAAGGTAGTGCTCGACTTAGCGATCATAGAATAATGAAAAACATATAAAACCATGACTGTCACTAACACATATGTATTTAGATAACAAAAAAAACTTGTTTTGTTTAAGCACAATTCAATGTTGTAAAAATATTAACTTAAGTACAGGTCGGACGGGTATCCCGATGGACGGATGAGTGGTGAGCGCGAAAGCTGAATTGTTCATCAGGAATGATGTTGTTTTCCTTTATGAAAGAGTTGAGAACGTAGAGTATTGCCCTCTCGGCAAGTATCGAAATGGCACTGAGAAGACTGGGGCTGTAGTTAGACGGAGATTAATTTGCTCCTTTCTTGAGAATAACCGCTATATGTGCGTATTTTCAAGAAGTCCGGAAATGTTGCAGCCTCATGATGGAGTCAATGATGTTTGCCAGTTCCGCGAGCTGCTTATGCGGGAGCTTTTTAAATTGGGTAACCGATGTTCCGTGGAAACCTGGAGATTTTTTGGTTTGAAGTTTGCCGATTATAGTCTGTAGAGACTTTGGAGACACGAAATGGTTGAGAAGAAAGGCTGGAGTTACTGGTCTTTTAACGGTGTTGGATTCGTTGATGACAGTGTCGTGGTCTTTAGGTTTAGTGTTCGCGGGAGGGAGGTATTTTATCTTAGCCTCGTAGGTCTCTGCGAGGAGCTGGACTTTTTCTTGATCAGTGGCTGCGTGAATTTCTTGTAACCGCTGACTTCAGGGGGGATGACATTCCCCACGAGGCAGTTGGAGAAACACCAGAAAGAAGGAGGGCCATCCAGTCTTTGGTCCGCAAGAAATGAGTTCCATTTCGTCGCTCGCCAGGTCGAGATGGCTTCTTGCATGCCCTGTTCGCCTCTCTTAAATCTGTAGCATCAAGGATGAATCGAGTTGATCTGCATAAGCCATTTTTAATCTGAATTTCACGTTTAAGAGAAGCGGGAATGTTGTTTCTTCACGGTTGGAGTTGTGATGAAATTTCGACTATGGTAACTTCGTGAGGAAACTGAATATCACGAGTTAGCTAATTTAAAATTGCTATGCCAGCATTTTGCAGTACAACGTAAAATTACACGTCCATAATCGATTTATGTACAATAAAACAGTGAATAGTCTACGTATTAGAATTGGAGCTGGTAGTGGGCAGCGGGTCTTCCAGGCCCAATGAAAAGAAAGCCTACAATATATATTTATATATTATGTGTTACCGATCTGAGGGCTATTACAGATTAGTTTATTTAACCATATTTCGTTTTGTTGGAATTTACTTGTAATATGCTGTTACACAAAAATTTTAGGCCTAAAAAATAAGCCTGAACCGTGACAAATCTTCATCAAAAAAGGGGCAAATTTCGCTAAGCCAACTAATTTATAGAGAGATAATTAAGTTAACCAATAATATATTTGTTGAGAGAGCCTGAGAATGTTTAAATCAATTTTAGGGTACAGGAAAACAGTACAAAAAAATCTATTGACATCAACAACTGTAAACAACTAATTTAACGAAGGCCACGGCGATGATGACTCGTACAAAAAAAAGCCTCATCAGCGTAGAATGAACTTAAAGTACCAGTTAAAAGAATACGGTTAAAAGGGTCGTTTTTTCTTAGATGATCGGACGCAAGGAAAACAACTCGGTACATTACCGAGCCGTCAGGCCTGAAAAATAGGCAGACATTAATCGGCTGAAGCCCTGGAACTACATCCAGCCTCCCCCTCCCCAACCCACACCCGACGATCCAAACACAATAGATCTTCTATGTCATAACACGCATTACGCCATTAATGGGGCCTTCTTTCCATAGCCGGCATCCATCATTCGACGGCAACCATCCGTCTTGCAACAATGGCAGAAGCCTAATTACTGGAAATCCTCGCCGATTACTCATCGCGTTCCGCCTAATTCAAAACAACGCGCCGGACTTTTCGCCTCCCCCGTATAATGTAATATTCTCCGTCCACCCCCTCCATCCCGCCGTTGCCGGCTCTTCGGATACTTTCAATCCACCCCGTGGCTTTTCCGCCGTAACTCTTGTCATCCTGTTTGGAGCTGTTCGGTTTATTACGGGCGAAGTCGCCGGCCGTTAACCCTTCCCGGGGCTTTTATTGCGCCCGGCAGGTATAAGGGCGAGCAGGGGGAGGGTCGCCCGACTGTATACGCTCGTCTCTGTGGACTCTGGAGGAGGATTGATATAAAATGACGCTCGCAGCTTATTACGTCTCGGTTCTTAATCAAAACGTTGAGGTTTGTATTAATTATAGTCTGTTTAATAAGGGGGCGGGTGTAATTAGTGGATAACAAACAAAGGAGCGTATGTAAAAAATTATTAACACTGAACTTGAGCGTATAAATTACTGTATTAGACTCTATGATCAATAAGTTCGAGGGAATCATCTATTCGACAACAATTAGAACCACAAATGCTATGATTTTTGAATATTTCATCTTCTATATCTTTTCATACAAAATACAAAATACAAAATACAAAATACAAAATACAAAATACAAAATACAAAATACAAAATACAAAATACAAAATACAAAATACAAAATACAAAATACAAAATACAAAATACAAAATACAAAATACAAAATACAAAATACAAAATACAAAATACAAAATACAAAATACAAAATACAAAATACAAAATACAAAATACAGCCAGGTGTTATGTTGTATCAATAGAATACAATCCAACCAGCCTATTATATGTAAAAGAAGAATTTCCTTCCAAGAACTCTATATTTTCAAATGCACTATCATACAAACAGTCTTTTGTTGGTCAATGAATAAAACCTACCAAAGAAAACGATCTTTCTACAAGTCCTAATTAGCAGAAAATTGTATTATATTGTATGCACACATTTTTTATATTCGGATAGCGTTCAAAGATGATTCAAGCTTTTTACTTCTATCGTCTAGAAAGCCGACTAACTCTGTGGTTGTTCACTGTCCCTGTCCGCAAACACTCATATTTTTTTCTACTGGTACTGCTGCTGCTGTTACTGCCAGGCATTATTTCATATTTGTTTTGTAATTTGCCAGGCTAAGGCATGAATTGCAAGATTTTGAATTCTGTGTCCCTTCATCTGTTGGGATTCCTAATGGCAATTAACGCATTTTGGAACTAGGATGGTAGCATGACCCCATTATAGCTCCATTTATTTTGGGGGACAGTTAAAAAAACTTGATGCACTAACAGAAAAAATGCCATAAATTATAATATCATAATCCTGCAACCAATATGATCTAGTTCTTATATCGAGCTATTTAAGCGATTTAATTTTAATTTATTTCTCATGAATATCACTATAGAATCGTAAAGAGAGATCCATGTTGTGAAACGGGGTTATATTAACTGATGTTCAAGACAGTCTACCGTTACTTCAAAAGTATTTTAACGCCATAAGTATATCAAAAATTGCAACTTCAAATTATTGTGGAGAATAGTTATACAAATATAATTAGTCTCAAAGTTATAAGCGATTGTATGAACCTTGTCACGAGTGCCCAAACAGCAAAATTATCCGATAAATAGAACTGTGGTGAGATTTAGTTTGAGGTCCTGCGATACCAACAGCAAAAAAAAAGTGAAATCTTGTTTGTCATCAAATATAGTTAACGAAAATACAAATATAATTAAACAAAACGAATAAATGTGTTTCCAAAGGTACTAAAAAAATTAGTCTATATGACTCATCTTAAAAATGTATTTTTACACTGAAAACGAATGAATTTCCTTTCTAAAATCGCCTAGGAGTCAAAGAACAAACAATAATAACGACGCCAAGTCTTAGGATGTTTATCTTAACAGCAGCGACACTGAAAAAAGTGTAAAACCGACCGAGATTGCAAACAGAAACACCCCGAACCGAAAGTTTTCGGCGGTAACCCGCGGAAACATCAAATTTATTGGACGCAGTGACGAGAGAATCCGACTAATTGCCCGTCCCATTGCTGAGTAACTGTTGACACAGCTGTATCCGTTGAATTATTGCGTAGTCGAAGTAGTTGGCTTATTATTTATGGGCCACGAGAGCTCCTACAAGTGTTTCTTGTATGTAAAACAACGACGGCGTGTAGGGGACACGGGAACGATCATGCATGTTATCAGAATTTATTCATGAAGTTTATTGTCTGTGAAAATCGTGCTCGTTTTTCTTCCACGACATTATCTATAGTTTATACACAGTATGGTATACTCTTCAAATATTCTCCATTTGATCGGTAAAAATAAAATTGAACCGACGTCAAAAAAGGAATAAGGTACTCACTGAAAAGTAAAAATAATCAAACTTAGAAATTTAACACAAAACAAACGTTTTAAAATAAAATACAATATGTACATAATAATTGTTGTAATGACAAATGTCGCAAATACTGAAACTTATATGGACATACGGAGTTCAATTGTGGGGATGTTCTGCAAAGAGTAACATAAACAAAATACAAATTTTTCAAGGATTCAAGGATTGGTGTGCTAAGTTTAGAGGTGGTGAAATGAGCATCGAAGACGATGAACGCAGTGGACGCCTAAAAGAAGTTGTTACCTACGAAAATATTTAAAAAATTCACAAAATGATTTTGAATGACGGTAAATTGAAATTGAATGAAATAGCAGACATTCTAAAGATATCAACTGAACGTGTATATCACATCATTCACGAATATTTGGGTATGAGAAAGCTATGTACAAAGTGGGTGCCGCGCTGGCTCACTTTTGACCAAAAACAATGACGAGTTGATGATTCGGAGCAGTGTTTGAAGATGATGAAACGTAATAACCCCCAGTTTTTGCGTCAATATGGCTGCATCGTTTCACTCCGAAGTCCAATCGACAGTCATCCGAGTGAATCATTATTGGACCGTTTAAAGAACGAAATCGCCGAAAAATGGCGGGCATTTGAAAAAAAAGAAAGTGCTGCTTCACCAAGACAATTCACCGTGTAACAAGTCAGTAAGAACGATGGCAAAAATCCATCCATCCACCTTATTCTACAGATCTGGCCCCCAGCGACTATCTCCTGTTCTCAGATCTCAAAAGAATGCTTGCTGGGAAGAAATTTTCGTCCAATGAAGAGGTGATTGCCGAAACTGAGGCCTATTTTGAAGCAAAGGACAAATCGTACTACAAAAATGGTATCGAAAAGTTGGAGGGTCACTATAATCAGTGTATCATCCTTGAAAGGAATTATGACAAAAACTAATTTTGACATAATTGGTAATAAAAGATATAACAAAAAAACAATGTTTAAAACCGCTACCACCAAAAAACATTTATCGCAGCTTTTTTCAGACTATCCAAACACACAGCACCTACCCCACCGACACCAACCGAACGCCGAATTCATAAAGAACAAACGCGAAATAAAAATCCCATCGGCCCCTCGAAGATCGTAAATAAAAAAAATTAATAACGTTCGGCGAGGGCTCCGGGACCGCCCCTCCCCCCAGATTTATGCTCATTCGGTACGTGTTTACCCCCGAAACGTAGAGGCTTAGCGTAGGAATTTCGTGGCCCGCATAGATTTCCCCTCGACGCCCGTCGCGTCGGCCTTACGCGCCCCCTCCCCTCCTGCCCCCCCGCGACCCCCGTAAATAGCGACCGGAGCATCTTGCAACCTCAATATATCGGCGATAAATAATTCCGAATGTTTATCCGCGCTATGCGCGTCCTGTTTATGAAACTTGTTTTGGGATATATTTTTTAAAAAATGGGTGTATGTGTATCCCTGTGTTTGTGTGTGTGTATAGATATATATAGATAGATATATAGTCGCGGGCAACGATATTCACCTAACTTTTTTATTGAATTTCTTTAGAGGGCATTATTTTAGCTTATACGTGATGTGAATTAATTTTAAAACCCAAATTCTTAGATATCATCTTACTGAGATGATAATTTTCATTGACTACCTTGAAAAAGGAAGGTCCATCAGAAGTGTCGCTTCACCAAGGCAATGTATCGTGTCAAAAATCCATAAATTGGGCTTCGAATTGCTTCCTCATCCACCGTATTCTACAGAGCTGAACCCCAGCGACTATTTCCTGTGCTCAGGTCTCAAAAGAATGCTCGCTGGGAAGACATTTTCGTCGAATGAAGAGGTGGTCGACGAAACTGAGGCCTATTTTGAAGCAAAGGACAAATCGTACTGCAAAAAGGGTATCGAATAGTTGAAGTGTCCCTATAATCACCTTTGAAGGGAATTATGTTGAATAAAAAAATCTAATTTTGCCAAAAAATGTGTTTTACTATGATACGCCGGGGACTTTTCAATTGACCTGTTATAAATAATTTTGGATAATTTTTTTTCCATTCCATTTTATAGTTCTGGAAAACTCTATGATATGTTATTGAAAATGTCAGGGTTTATGCCAAATTTAATGCTCAAAAAGGCGATGTAATTGTATTTTGTATATATTTCAAACTTCTATAAATTAATAATAGAAATATCCGCTCATCTATTAATGGTTACGGGTAATTAATTTAATTTTTTTTCATATAACTATGGAATGAAAGTTGACAGCCCAACAAAATTACCAGTATATATGTTAAACTAAATAGTTAATAAGATGCCATAGTTATCATTGCAGTATTTTTGATAGATTTGTATAGTTTACATATATATCTGAAAAAACATTCGCCTTACAGGAAAAATAATGTTATATTCGATTTTCTCACCAAAATATTCATAAAATATGAAAATTTCAGCTCATTTCGAAGCCAAAAAATTTTTGACAATTTTTCCATGTATATACTCAGGAAATTTTGACATTTTTGGCCATTTTCAAAATTTTCCTTATAACTCCGGTCGTAATAGGGATACATAATTCAAAATATTACTACTTATGTAAAATTGGATGCTAAACAAGACGGTAACGCCATTTCTAAGTATAACCAAAAATTTTAATAAACATGCCTTAATAGCCTTTTTTGCTGAAATTTTTTAAAATTCAAATTTTACGAGTATTTAAAAATATATTTGTTAAAAACAAAAAATAATGGTTTCTATGTTTTTTTCGCCACTTTATATACCAGATAGGAAAACTTGAGTCCATTTGGAGACTTAAAATATTTTACCATTTTTTTCCTCGAAGAAAACTCAAAATCTAAGTCAAATTCCAACAAAAATACACAAGTACACAAGAAAAACTAACTACACAAGAGGGTATAAATATGTTCTGTGATATCAAAAAATTAAAGAAAATAATGATTAAAGTATCTGTTCAGATATAAATAGTTTTGGTTATTTTTTTTTGTTATAAATTTAACCAAATCCGCAATATGTTTATGAATACATCAGTGTTTATGTAGAATATAATGCTTTCGAAAGTAGTTTTCGACTTTGGAAAATTCTGGGATATGTCTTCCACTAGAACCAATTATCTAAAACACCTATGACGACTTTCAAGCATCATCCTCTTTATTTAGTCCGTTCTTGATTAAAATGAAGCAAATCAACTCTAATTTCTCAACCATTTTTAAAAAATTAATTATTAACTTACATAAATATATATATTTTTTAATTTTCACAATTACAACAAAGTTAATATCACTAATTACGTAAGATTTGTTAAGAAAACTGATGGTACCATTACCGTTCATTGATACCATTCCGTGCAGACTTAAGCTTCGATGACATCTTTTTGCCGTCGTTTAATTCTTTACAATCTGAAGCGTCATCGTCGCAGAAACAATATTGGGCTGTTAAAGCTTACCGCAAAACCCCCTCTATTCGACTAATGAGATAATTTGGATAATACAGGGATGATAGCTCGGGATTATCCCGATTTTAATTGCATTAATTAGTATTTGTCACTTTTTTCCGCCGTTAAAAACCCTAGGCCTAACAATGATAAGAATAGAGGTTCTTAATTGTAATTTATCACATTTTTTCGGCGTTCTTTAAACCTTATTTCAAGCTTTCGGGCTTCATCTTCATAGAACCTTCTAACTAGAGAACTGTTTTTGGATGAAATAATTCTTGCTCATGTACAAATTGACTTTGTGACGTGATATCTGTAAGTTTCTTACAGTATTATTACTAAATATGAAGAATTGATATATCAAGTGCTTGCTTTTACATAATCAAAGATAATTGTTGCTGAAAATGCGAAGTATCAATATAAACAACTTTATTTCAAGCTTTCGGGCTTCATGTTCATAGAACCTTTTAACTAGAGAACTGTTTTTGGATGAAATAATTCTTGCTCATGTACAAATTGACTTTTTGACGTGATATCTGTAAGTTTCTTACAGTATTATTACTAAATATGAAGAATTGATATATCAAGTGCTTGCTTCTACATAATCAAAGATAATTGTTGGTGAAAATGCGAAGTATCAATATAAACAACTTTATTTCAAGCTTTCGGGCTTCATCTTCATAGAACCTTCTAACTAGAGAACAGTTTTTGGATGAAATAATTCTTGCTCATGTACAAATTGACTTTTTGACGTGATATCTGTAAGTTTCTTACAGTATTATTACTAAATATGAAGAATTGATATGTTAAGTGCTTGCTTCTACATAATCAAAGATAATTGTTGGTGAAAATGCGAAGTATCAATATAAACAACTTTATTTCAAGCTTTCGGGCTTCATCTTCATAGAACCTTCTAACTAGAGAACAGTTTTTGGATGAAATAATTCTTGCTCATGTACAAATTGACTTTTTGACGTGATATCTGTAAGTTTCTTACAGTATTATTACTAAATATGAAGAATTGATATGTTAAGTGCTTGCTTCTACATAATAAAAGATAATTGTTGGTGAAAATGCAAGGTATCAATATAAACAACTTTATTTCAAGCTTTCGGGCTTCATCTTCATAGAACCTTCTAACTAGAGAACTGTTTTTGGATGAAATAATTCTTGCTCATGTACAAATTGACTTTTTGACGTGATATCTGTAAGTTTCTTACAGTATTATTACTAAATATGAAGAATTGATATGTTAAGTGCTTGCTTCTACATAATCAAAGATAATTGTTGATGAAAATGCGAAGTATTAATATAAACAACTGTTGAATTCGATGGTTTTGATATTTCTCTACACATAATAAACCTTTAAAAAGTTTTTGAACTTATGGTGAACTTGTTTCATCATATCTGAATTCGGCTGCATTCATGGGCACATCTCAGGTTTCTAGTATGACACACAGGGTTGCAGGTTGAATTAAGGAAACCTTTCCCTCATCCACATTTCCTGTTACTAAAATTTTATCAGTCCAACAGCTAGAGACATTTCACTATAAAACAAGACGAATGAACTGAAGTACATCCAATATATTCAGAAATTCTCCTGTATTTTCTACGTAAAGCCGATTATTACAACAATCTAGCAAATTAACACTAACAAGCTCTAGTCTATTAAAAGTTATTTTGTGTATACGTTATCTGAATTTGTGACGTCGAAACGTCGCAATGTGGCCGCATCAACTCTGAGTATTAGTATCAAATATAATTTATTTTAACATTATAGTACATCTAAAAACTACAGTTAATAATACAGCTACAAAAGTGCTTATAGGTTAGAGTTATAACCTCTTATCACTATTGCTTTCAAGAATTTTGCGTACGTCTGACAACAGGACGATGCTGATTCGTTCTTTTGCGGCAATACATTAAACATTCTGATGACGTATGTACAAAAAACTTTGAATAGACTTTATTTGCTTTTATGCTAATTTTCTGCGGTTTAATATTACTAAGTGCTTATTTTAATGTGCCCAGAATTTTACTTATAATTTTACTTTACCTAGTAGGTTACCTAGGAGCTGAAGAACTTCAACATTGATGTGCTAATTGAGACCCTGTACATATCTTTGAACACAGTCCTTGATAAAGTTATCAAACTTTTCTACCTTCAGATCCTTATGCGGATTGTCATTACGAAGGTACCATGGAGCATCAACAACACCTCGTAGTAGTTTGTTTTGGAATCTTATATGATATTTCTATTGCTTATTATTGGCGCAACCCCGGAGTTCAAAACCATAAGTCGCCACTGGTTTCAAGAGTTGTTGGTAAAGCAAAAGATTATTATACAGAACAGGGCTGAATATCTACCCAATAACCAGTAATTTTTTGTCATACTTCAGCTAGAGTTCACATTTTTGTATAATATGGCTGTCAGATGAGTTCAACATCAAGGGTCATTTTCATACGGGACTACTTGGTGATTTAGAAAAGAAATTATTTAGAATGTAGAAAATTCCCAAATGTACAGCAGATAAAGGACTGGTTTCAACACACTACCCTGTGGCATAACTGCTTGTATTTTCCTTATCGAATATTGGTCAAAGAGAAGCATCTTAATCTTATGCCAACCGTCATGCTAAAATGTATTGAAAACTTGAGCAAGATCTAAGAACCTCATAGACCTAAAATATAAATAACTTAAAATTTTATTCATTATTGTAACAGTGTTTTTTTAATCCAGCGGCAGAATTAAAAGAAACTCTTCTTTCATCAGGTCACGTCAAGAAAAAAGTCATTTACAGACCCTGTCGACCCTTAATCCAAATTATTCTAATTGAAATTAAGCTGTCCCCTACAACGGACGCTTTTTTTAAACCTTGCGCCATTAAAAACAACAGAATTACAGAACGAGTAACACAGATTGAAATAAATTAATTACTTCTTCAGTTGGCGATGCAGTAAAAGCTCTAGAAGCGGCTGAGTATTATGCCAAACCAAGTTAGTTGCTTAATCCTTTTAATTCTCTGATGTTTTCAACAGGAAACACTTGATTTTTCTTCATATAATAATTCGTAACTTCTATTTATAAAATGTAAGGAATTTTGACGCATGCGGGACTAAGTTTATCCACTGGGACCTAATTGAAATTCTTAAGGATTTCCCACTTTATGAGCCGGTGAAATTATCGACAGACATACGTTTGTTTGCTACCAGTAAGACGTGGCGTTTTACGACAGAAGTAAAACGAAAATATCAACACGGTAGGGGTGAAGATGAATGGCCAATTAAGGGTTAATTGTAGACGAAGGAATATAATAAACGAGAGGGCCATCTGCCGGAGGGGGTTGCACTACTGTCGCCTGTCAAAAGTTCAGACATCTAAAACGGAAATAATCAACCAATAAATCTACGACATGCATTTAAATAATAATGGAAAAAGGGGTTAAACAGGAAATAGATTTAATTTGTTTTATCACCGCTGATATAAAATTAAATAACAAATTCTATCGATATATCATGGTAATTAGAGTTAATTGAACCTATTTGTAAATGTATAGGGGATAATATGAACACCTGACATCACAGGACCATCAACAGAAACTATTACATAGCATTATTGGACTGTGTGAAGGACGAAATCGCCGAAAAACGGCCGCATTTGAAGAAAAAGGAAGTGCTGCTTCACCAAGACAATGAACCGTGTCACAAGCCAGTGAAAACGATGGCAAAGATCCATGAATTGGGCTTCGAATTGATTCCTCAAGCACCCTATTCTCCAGATCTGGCCCCCGGCGACTATTTCCTGTTCTCAGATCTCAAAACAATGCTCGCTGGGAAGAAATTTTCGTCGAATGAAAAGCTGATCGCCGAAACTGAGGCCTATTTTGAAGCAAAGGACAAATTGTACTACAAAAATGGTATCGAAAAGTTGGAGGGTCGCTATAATCAGTGTATCACCTTTGAAGGGAATTATAATGAATAAAAAAAACTAATTTTGGTAAATAAATGTGTTTTACTATGGTAGGCCCGGGACTTCAATTGACCTGTTAAGATAGTGGATTTCATGCGATATTTCCCATCACTAATTACAGTATTCAGAAAATATGGACGAAGAAACGTGCTTTCCATTAGCATATAAATGGACGCTGGTTTTTGTTTCGGCGCTGATTTGTAGTTATCTGATATACCTGCGTCCTGCGCCCGTTTTGCTATATGGTATCGATGGCAGAACTGTATCATTAACTATATATGCTGCCGCCGCACGGCCGCTTATCAGATTGCCAGTCGAATTTGGCTCGACGATCACCGAGCCCGTATACATTTTGCTGTACCGGACCGACCAGTGTTGAATCGAGCGAGAGGCCCATTGTAAACGTACTCGCCAGATACCGTAAAACCAACCGAACGAACTGAAACCCGTGTTTTAATCAGAATTTCAATATTTTCATGAACGCCAATTAACAATTCCCTGTTGAAAATTTTCGATCTATCCTAGCGGAAAAATGTGAATTTACGTATTTATATTTTCCAACCTATCAATTCAGATATAAATATATATCAGATTCATATTTTTTAAAACGTATTTATTACATTGCTACTAGTCGTTGCTGTCTAACCTACAATTTGCACAATATCTTAAACCTAGGTATATAACTAGGAGGTCCTGTCATGGTCTCTGGTGTAGTAATATTTATGTATTAACACTGTTCTTTATCTATAAAATGCACCCCACTACACGACACTACACAAGATCAGATAGTTTGATTGACTGTCCTGGTGTTATCCAAGAGTTGAGAGAGAGAATAGAAATAATGGGCAAAACTCTAAATCAACTGACAGAGACCAAAGAACATTAAAAGTGATTGAAAACACTTATTTGAGTAATACGATTTCAACAAAAACAATGCACCAAGAGCTCCACAAAGCTAACATTGATTGATGCTTTATGAGTGGAAGAATGTGATATTTTGCATTATACGTTTAACATCATCTTAGACAAATAGCAAAACACAGAACCAAAATAAAACAACTATACTGGTTAGTCGGAAGATATTCTCAACTTGATCCAAAATCAAAGAGGTTGATTTATAAGACAATTTTAAAGCCAATTTGAACCTATCGGGTGCAGATATGAGGTTGCACTAAAAATTCAAATCAAGTAGTCATTTAACGCTGTCAAAACAAGGTTCTTCGATTGATTACCAATGCCTATCGCTACGTAACCAACGAAGAACTGCACCATAACCTGGAAATCAAATGGATTTGCGAAGTTGTCTAAGATTTTGCCTTGAAATACCAACGAAGATTACTAAATCATACTAACGTGGAAGCAATACAACTGCTGGACAGCGCACAGGTTGTCAGGAGATTGAAGCGAACCAAACTATACGAACTTATATAAAGTGTATACATTTAGTGTAAACTATAGCTATAAGTTATTCTAATTTTATAATTGAGGAATACATATTGATGTATTTTCTCGCACTCGTCTTGCTTGTAAATTCATCCAAGTACAAATGAAATGTAGTAATAAATTAATTGCAAATTAATATTGTACTAAGCGTATCTGATAAAGATGTTATAAAAAAATATCAAATATATTTTTGTTATAACATTAATTGTAGTAACAAATCAATGTATATTAAAATACAAGTAAACTATTTCAAGAACTAACACTCACTAACTTTTTTAAAAAGTATTTAAGTTTTAATAGTCAAGAAAGCATTAATACATTTAAATTACTACATTACTGAACGTTATAATAAAATATCATGAGTAAAATTGCTTGCAAGAACTGCAACAACTTCAGAGCATCAAGTATAAATATATATGATTTTTATTAACTTTTATCTTACAATCATAAACATGGAATTTTAAACGAAATGATACATATTTGTATATATGTTTTTGGGTGAGAAATATGGATAAAAGATAAAGACTATACGAATACATAAATGAAGCAAAGTATGAATAAATGAAGTCCAACTATGAAAACAAGTGATTGAATGATTAGTTTGAGTAAGTGAGTGAAACAATGATTAATTTAATAAATTGTGGTCGAATTTCGACCACAGGGCGCTCACTAGTTTTTATTAGATTCCTAAAATTAACACCTGGGCTGAAAAGTACCGGGCCTAACACATAGTTTGCTCTAGTTTTATTGCTTTTTCAGTTAGTATTAACCTTCAAAAGAAAGCTGCTAAAAATTCATGATATTCTACTCATAAGTTTGTGAGTTATCGTGCTATGGATGACACTACTTTTGTTATTTTCAAAACATAAAACATTTTCATGATTTAACTTTACACTGCTTCTTGATGGGAAAAAATACTGTTCAAGCGAAGCAATGGCTTGAAAAGTGTTATAAGGACTCCGTTCCATCAGATATAAAACGTTGGTTTGCTGACTTCAAACGTGGCCGTAGAAACACCGATGAAGCAGAACATAATGGACGTCCAAATGAGGTAGTAACAACAGAAAACATTTTTAAAAAAGCACAAAATCGTTTAGAATAATAGAAAAATGAAGTTCCGTGAGTTAGCTAACATCGTAAAGATATCAAATGGACATGTTGGTTTTATATTGCATGAGCATTTGACTATGAGAAACCTGTTCAAAGTGGGTGTCGCGTTTGCTCACTGTTGACCAAAAACAAGGACGTGTTGATGATTCTGAGCAGTGTTTGGTCATGTTTAAACGTAAAAAACTGGAATTTTTGCTTCGATATGTGACAATGGATGAAACATAGATCCATCACTTCACTCCGGAATCAAAACGATCAACTGAGTGGACAGCAACTGGTGACAGGCATATTTCGAGGCAAAAGATGAATCGTTTTATAAAAATGATATTGAAAAGTTCGAGCGGCGCTGGAATCATCGTGTTGCTTTCTTCTTACCACCTTCCAGCCCATGTGTCATTTCGACTTTTTCTTTATGTTATGCGGGAATACATTTTCCTTTCGTTTTGGATCAAAAAATGAAAACAAATCCAGAGAACGCAGCGGCCATTAGTTTGAGCGAGCCGCCGCCAGACCCTCGGACCTACTTAACCGAAATAAAAGTAAACAGTCCTTTGTTAGCGTTAACAAACGACCACGGCCCGTGGGGGGAGTCCCGCAGGAGATGCGGCCGCCAGGTGACGCCCGACCTCCGTAGTCCTGCATCCTGATAAATGCGCTGCAGATCCGGATAATTTCCCTGGTGGTAACTATTTTGCCATCGCTCCGGCTTTCGGTATTGTCGGGGGTGCTGGGAAATTTTGCGCGTCCATGTTGCCGGTGATTGATGAAACTCGATATCAAAATTACTTCATGAGTATTGATAGATACGGTCTGTCGGAGGGGTAAATCAAACAACAAGCGACTAGATCCGCATTGGCTTAACAGTTATTTGAAATAAGCTAACATCTCTTAATACTATTGTTAACACTAGGTACAGTCATGAAAAAAAAAACAATAAAAAACAAATCGCACTAACAAATATACTGACAGAAACAAGTGCACGTTAATAATGCAAGAACAGGTGAGTTTAAACGTAAGACTCAAAACTACAAACGATCAATGGCGGCTGGTACGCTGCGAAAAATAATTCTTATTGTAATAGTTTTTTTATAACATCTTTATTAGATACTCTTAGTACAATCTTAATTATAAATTAATTTATCACTAGATTTTATTTGTACTTGGATTAATTCACAAGCAAGACGAGTACGAGATAAATACATCAATATGTATTCCTCAATTATAAAATTATAATAACTTACGCTATAGTTTACACTAAAGGTATATCACTACATAGTATAAAACAAAGTCGCCTTTTCTGTCCCTATATCCCTATGTGCGCTTAAATCTTTAAAACTACGCAACGGATTTTGATGCGGTTTTTTTCAATAGATAGAGTGATTCAAGAGGAAGGTTTATATGTATAATACATGCATAATATACTAAGGCAATATTGCTAACTTTAGAGGTTTCTAATGTGATGTCGTAAATTAACCTACTTTTTAGGCTTATTTAGCAATTAGCAAAAACGCTGCCTAACCCTACGAGTTAGATCAAATTAATGTACTACAGTATTGTACACCATAAAAAGGTCTACAAAAAAGTCCGCGATGGTATATGTTTATCTTTTAGGGATAACCCACATTAACCATTTTTATTGTTTACTTTTTACGTGATAAAATGGCTTATTTACGAAGCTACTTTAAGCAATACGGCATTAATCCTTATCGAATTAAGTACCTTAAATACAGTGTGCAATTAATATAGATCAATATGGTTCCTTACAGCATGTAAATTAAACAAATATTTTCGGAGATATTACAAATTTAAAATTTGCGTTTAAAAATGTGTAATGTAATAAAAATTGTATGAATTTAGATATTCCAAAGATAGCAGGAAATCTTCATAGTAAGTATAGGGGAAGAGGAATTGTTTTACTCCAAATTTAATGCGTGCAGGCCAAGGGCAGTAATGAATGAACCAAAAATACTGGATCGATTTTAATCATGTTTTCATTGAGTGACATAGGCATATATATTTTATGCCCGTGCAAAGTCGGAGCGGGCCGCTATGTTTTTATATACAACGTTCATATTTTTTCTGTAGTGTATTTAATTTAGTATCAGCATTGCACCCGTGCGAAGCCGGGGCGGGTCGCTAGTACTTTATAATCGTATTCTTTGGTTTGCTTCAATCTTCTGATATCCTGTACGTCATCCAGTAGTTGTATTCTTTCCACGTTAGTATGATTTAGTAATCTTCTCTCGTGTTTTAGGACGAAATCTCGGATAACTTCGCAAATCCATTTAATTTCCAGGTCTTCGTGCAGTTCTTCGTTGGTTACAGCGATAGGTATTGGCAATTAATCGAAGAATTTTGTTTTGATGGCGTCGGATAACTAGTTGATATATATCCCCGTATTTGCACCCCATAGGTCCAAATCGGCTTTATGATTGTCCGATAAATCAATCTCTTTGGTGTTATATCAAGTTGATAGTATCTTCCGACCAACCAGTATAGTTGTTTTTTTTGTTTCGTATGGTTTTTTGTATCGCTATCGCTATTATTTATCTGAGCTACACAATCGTGCTCTGCGAGCTCCTTTAAACACCCGCGTGGCCGTCCGCTATCTCCGTATCCGTCGAAAGCGTCTAAACCTATGCCGATATTTAAGTGGAAATTTCGCTGCATTTATTCCAGTGCCGTATAGCCCGTATATGATATCGGTTATCCGTATCAGAATTTTAAGCGCCTTTAGGCCAGCTAATAATAAAAATATTAAAAACTGTAACTATGGAAGTGGTCTTTAATTTAGTTAACGTTATATAAATATTATATGTATATTTTTTTATACTATAATGTTTTTTAAATCTTCTTACGAAGAAAAGTTGGAACTTAAAGAAAGAGGTAGACCAATACCAGTAAGTAGAGGGAAAAGTCACCCCCGTAATTTTAAATGAGAGCTAGTGAAAAACAGCTGTTAATGTTATTAACTTGAATAGCGACTCAGAAATTGACAGTGGCTAAATTATACTTTCCGGGTGTGAAATTAATCTACTGCTGACAATTACCAAGATTGAGTGATGAAAGAGTATAGAGTATATATATATATATATATATATATATATATATATATATATAATGCGTGTGTTTGTGTGTGTGTGTGCGTGTAAGTGTTTAGAATATACATGAATATATGAAGAGAGAAGGAATACTAACTGTTCAGCAGATATGCCAAATTCATTAGAGTGAATGCACTGATAATATATAATTTTATCAAAAAATATGTATACAGGTAGTAACAGAAGAAACTAAACAGGAATACAGTGATATCAGAATATCAGAAATCATTCTGAAGAAGAAAACGCAGCAACGAAAGAATTAAACGTTGTAATTATGCTCTAATGAAAGTAAAATACATTGTTTGGACATACAATTGTTAATTAGATAGATTACGTCCTCAGATAACTTAAAAATCCAGAAAAAACGATATTAAGTGACTATTAAATTCCTTGCTATGGGAGGTTTTACGGGGAACAGTGTTGGTCTTGCTTAGATTCCAAACTAGGTCAAGTCGACGACGTATCAGACCATGGTGTCAATAATTGAGGGTTTAAAGATCTGTAATATATGACGATATTGAAAAATAATGAACGAATTATTGTGTTAGAACTAGATCGATTAGTTAGGAATGGGATCTCTTAGATAATTATATTTTTTAAAATATTTTGTTGAATATTTATATTTTATTCATCAAGGGATAAAAGTATTTCTTATATTCATAAACTTAGATGACGTGAGGGCACTGTTTTATTGGATTTGATGTAATTAACTAATGAATTCATTATCACTACAAGATAATAATTATCTATCTCTAGCATAGTCGAGAACACAATACATATTCGAAGAGCAGAAACAATGCGGTGCAACATCCGTATCGCGTACCTGATGGAGAGGAAGGAGACTCGCGAACACGGCAACAGAACCCGGTTTACCGACAAGAATCGGCGAACAAAGGAGCATTAAAACGAAATATTCAAACGAGGACGACGACGAGCGCTCTCTACCCGACATGCACCTGTTACTCGTAAACCTTTTAGCGCTAATAACGCGCCCAGAGAGAAATCCCGCGCCACGAAGAGGACCTGGAGTGAGGCGCGGCGCGGCCAGAAAGTTTTCGTTCCCTCGCTCGGCTCGGCGTTCTCGCAGCCGCTTCCCGATCTAATTTTATCGGGACCCGGGGCGTTCCTGCCGAGCGTTCGCGCCAACAGAAACTTTCTCCACGCCGAATAGATACGTTTAATCCGACCGGGTAGTTTACGAAGCTGGAACTAACAAGATAGTGAACGAAATGATGTACTTAAACACGGTAAATAATTTGATGAAGTTTCTCCTCCAGGTTTTCAGACGTTTTCGTTAAGGCCGGCGGGACGAGGCGAGGGCGGTGGGGGCACCACCGCCACCGTATCCCGGTGCATTTTCCCAGTTGTTTCGACCGTGTTTTGTTCGTTACGGATGCCCGTCGAGGCTTATTTCGCTTAATTTAATGGAAGTAGCAGGCGCTTAGCGTTCCATTTCGGCCGGGGGACCGGTTGAACTGATTCCGGATTCACCGACTGCTTTATATATGTTTTAGTTACGTTAATGGGTCGTGTGAGAAGAACGAAACGCCAGTCTGGAGCCGTGGCCTGTAATTGCGAGACGAGAAATTGGTCGGTCGTAAATAGCGACTGTTTGTTTACTTATAATGATGGTTATCAAGTTAAAACAAAAGTGTATTTTTATGTGATAACAAGAAAAGTCGTCCTTAGTCTATCCAAAGTTATTTTGTACATAAGTCATCTAAATTTGCGACGTTAAACGTGTTTTAGTTCCGTTTAGATTTGACATACAACAAAATTCTAATTTAAATAAAATAATTGAACAAAAATGTTATCATATATGATTTATTTTAATATTATAAAACTACCGTTAATTATACAGTTACAATTCTTTATAGATTAGAGTTATAACCCCCTATCGCTATTGCTTTCAAGAATTTTGCATACGCCTGACAACCGGACGACTTTGACAGACTCATTGGTTTACGCGCTCCAACTAATCAGATAGCATTGTGTCTCTTTTTAACTAGAATAAAATGAGAAGGAAATAATTTTCTGATTCTAAAACGAATATACAAATTGCGATAGGCAATACTTTAAACATCTTGATAACATATGTATAAAAAAGCTTTGAATAGACTATACACATATTATTTATTATTTATTTTATCGGAAGTGAAAAGTTGATTAAAGTTATAAAGAAGACTAATAGAGCTCATTGATTGTATAAATACATTAATTGTTAAGTTCAAATAAGCCTAAAATTAGTAGAAAAAACGAGATTCTTGCATCACAATAGTACTAGTACAGTACAGACATCTAGAAGAAGAAAATATATCTATAATACATAATTTCTAAATACAAAATACTAAATTGGCACCCATATTAACTTATATCAACATGTTTAATTGGAATTTTCAAAATGTTAATCTAACACAATGGTATAGAATTTATTAAAGAATAACTTTATGAAAATTCACTAAAATTGGCAGATACATTAATTAATGGGGACATTTTTATTACTATTAATATGTGTAACAAATGTTTTCTTTAGCACAATAGTATCGAAAGTATCCAATAATTTATGGATACAATAATTGATGTGGACATATTAACATAGAATTTACAAGCTACTACGTACCCTGTGCACCTACTACCCCTCGTAGTTTACTAACCAACGAAGAACTGCACAATAATCTCGAGATCAAATAGATATACGAAGTGATCCAGGATTTCTCAGATCCAATCAGACCAGACCATACGAACTTGATTAACGTATAAGTGTATTCTAAACTTTAGCTTAAATTGTTTAGGTTTATTTTAATTTTGGAAATACATGCTGATATATCAATCCCGTATCCCGCTTGTCCCAAATACAACAGAACAGTAGTAGACCTTTACCAGAACTTTAGAACAAGTTTTAAAATAAATTACTATACACAAATGATTCATTGAATCAATCTTCTACATGTTAATTTTTTTTTGATAACATCTATATTAGATACGCTTAGTACAATCTTAATTGTAAATTAATTGATTACTACATTTCATTTGTACTTGTATTGGTCCACAAGCCAGACGAGTGCGAGAAAATACATCAATATGTATTCCTCAATTATAAAATTATAATAACTTATAGCTATAGTTTAGACTAAAAGTGTATACTTTATATAAGTTTGTATAGTTGGGCTCGCTTCAATCTTCTGAGGTCCTGCGCGCTGTCCAGCAGTTGTATTGCTTCCTCGTTAGTATGATTTAGTAATCTTCTTTCGTGTTTCAAGGTGAAATCTTTGATAACTTCGCAAATCCATTTGATTTCCAGGTCATCGTGTAGTTCGTTCGTTACGTAGCGATAGGCATTGGTAATCAATCGAAGAACCTTGTTTTGAGAGCGTTGGATGACTAGTTGATTTGAATTTTTAGTGCAACCCCATATTTGCACCCCATAGGTCCATATTGGCTTTATGATTGTCTTACAAATTAACCTCATTGATTTTAGATCAAGTTGGGAGTATTTTCCGATTAACCAATGTTTTATTTTGGTTATAAGTAAGATATACTTGTACCCATTAAAATGAAAAATAATTTCGTCAATTCAACTCAAAACAAAAACCCACAATTACCAGGTGTAACGAAGATTTAGCTTCTGACACCATTTTCAAGAAAATGTTGGTTTCCTGGCTTGCTTTTATTTTTTTAAGTCTTATACCAGTCTTTTATGGCTTGTTGGCTCATTTTTTGTGACAGAAATACTATACAATACCCTTGTATTCAACAACAACTCACAGTCTGTTCCCACAAAATGCTCCATAGTAAGTTAATTCGCTACCGATTGACGCAGCTCTTGCACCAAATATCAAACGAATATAAACTTTTTTAAGACCCTCTGTATATATTAATATTTAAGTGCTCCTTTCGCTTCACCGCGTTCCATCTATCCACTCGTATTTAACGAAATATCCCCCTATTAGAAACCGGGAAAGTGTTACTACTGTGCTTTACAGATTCATTCGGGCGTGATACATTATTTGAAAGGCGACGGTGGCGAGAAAGGGCGACCGAAAAAAAAACAAGACCGGCCAAGAAAACGCTTCACAAAAGAGCGAATGCCGAAAATAGACGGGTTTTTCCAGTTTTTGGCCATCGCGTGTACGGCGGTGCTTTTTTAAAAAGTTTCCCGACGTTGAAAAGGCGCGTCACCCATCCTGAATGGGACCAGAAAGCGGTAACGTCCCCGAACTTTCCCGTACATTTATACTTCGCCTCGATAAGCGTGCACCCTCTCTCTCGAATCCTCGGCGCTATAAGTAACTCGACTTTTAGCTGGGACAGACTTCGACACTGACTGGCTGTCGCGATAAGGAAACGTTCAACAATTAAGTATTCAGATACAGCTCGGGCTGGTTCTCAGAGAACGCCTCCGGTACCAGGAAAACGGGATGAATGGAAACTCGTAATGGGAATCCAGACGGAGATGAGTTTCACTCAGTTCTTCGCATAAAGTCTCCTTAATTAATCCGAAACGATCTCTCGGTCGGTAATGATACAGTACATGAAGGGTCGTTCATTTTTTAAGAAATATACAAAATAAATATTTAAAAAATAATATTAATTACATGTGTTGGTTAGTCTTGTTAAAACTCGAGAACGGCTGTACCGATTTGGCTACTTTTTGTATTGAAATATTTGTAGAAGTCCAAGGAAGCTTTATATGGCGAGAAAATAAAGAATAATTACGAGGTAAATAGTAAAAACAACAATTTTGTTTTCCCTGTAAAATGTCATTGGCACAAAATAACTCGATGTATTAAACAATGACAACAATTAACAAAGAGAAAAAATCAAATAACCATCAATCGCTGGAATCCTTTCGAAACTTTCTGTGATCAGTAATGACGGGTATTCACTGGAAAAAGCTACTAAACATCCTAAAAATCCCATAGGTCAAGTGCCTTCTATTAGAAAGCCTGATGGAATGTGGATCCGAAATTATTTTGAAAAAGCAAATATATTTGCTGAACCTCTGGAGGAAAGACTCCATCCAAACCAAGGTGACCCAGCATTGCCAGCAGTTAGCAATTTCGTTTCAGGAATGTCCTCACAAAAATTGACTAATAACATCGAATTACTGATATAGCTATATATATATATATATATATATATATATATATATATATATATATATATATATATATATATATATATATATATATATATATATATATATATATATATATATATATATATATAAAAGTGTTCGCTGTGCTGTCTTTCTCAATGTTGCACAAGCTTTTGACAGGATATGATATGAAGTCATTCTATATAAAATAAAGTTACTTATCCCTTGGTTCAATTGGTTCCACCACCACATACAGTAACACTATTAGTTTCTGTGATGGGAAACAATTTCAACCCCTTCTTGGCCAACAGTGAATGATAGAAAAGATGCTTTTAAATGACGTCGTTTTGCGTAACATATATTATACAGGATATTTCATGCGCACTTAAGATATTTCATGTTGACATACATAGTATCTGCCTGTTTGAGAGTGAAGCATGTTTCGGAAAAAAACCCGACAAACTGGCAGAACAACTTGGAGCTTACAGACCTATTTCGCTATACCTGCTACTTGCCATATCAAAATTTGTTGAGAAACTGCTCTTTCGTATTAACAGAAACGTATTCAACCTTATATAAAAATACTGAATTTCTAGTTTGGATTTTGAAATCATCACTCAACAATCGACCAAGTGCATAGAGTAACAGAGGTTGTTGAAAAATCATTTGAAGAAAAAATACTCTGCAATATTCCTCCAATATACGCCTTACAACCTTTTGACCGGATTTGGGACCAATACACAAGATGAGCAAACTGTTACCGTGGTACTATTGTCAAATGCGGTCATATGTTCTCGAAAAAAAATCTAGAATCTCGCATGAAGGGGCATTCTCAACACATAAATCTATTTCGATTGGACTTCAGGGTAGTGTCTTGGGATCACTACTGTATCAGCTCTATATTGCTGATATCCCAACAAAAGACACAGTACTTGGAATATTTGTCTATGACAGAGTTATCATGGCAAAAGATATATCTCTGCCCAAGGCGAAGTACAATATCTACATATGCACTAGAGACTGGAAAATACAGCTTAATAGCTCAAAAACTAACATAGTCTTGCGATACGGCGAAATAAGAAATATATATTATATAACTTGACGCATGCCCGACTCCTCAAGCATAATCACCTAAATACCTCGGAATATATCTCGA
Source organism: Rhynchophorus ferrugineus (assembly GCF_030347505.1). Taxonomy (NCBI): domain Eukaryota; kingdom Metazoa; phylum Arthropoda; class Insecta; order Coleoptera; family Curculionidae; genus Rhynchophorus; species Rhynchophorus ferrugineus. The sequence goes on from NW_027472587.1 coordinate 18,003,151, forward strand.
TAGTAAGTTAAAATGGAAACATCATGTTAGATAAAAAGCAGAGCAGATAGACCCAAAATCAAGAGACTGTACTGGTTAGCAAGAACTTTCAACTTGGCCTAAAATCAAAGAGATCAAGAGCTTATCATGTCAATTTGGACATATGCGATGCAAATATTGGATAGCATTAACCAAAAACCAAACCAAACCAACTACTAATTCAATGCTGCCAAAACAAAGTTCTATGATTAGTAACCAACGCTTATACCCTACGTAAGCAACAAAGAGCTGCACGATTAATAGTAATAATGCAACTACAACAGAATAGTCGTAAACAATTAATTTGTAAATTAAGATTGTACCAAGCATGTCTAATGTGAGATCTAATTAACTAAAAAAAACCTTCAAGATATAATACCATACAAGTAATATAGAAAAGTATTTTATGAGCAATCCGAATATATAAATTGATAGGCGTTGTACAATACAGAGAAATTAGAAACCTTTGATTCATCTGTTACAAATGTTATAATTGTTTTACGCCAAACTTTAGGATACCTTTAAATTACAGTAATGGTGCAGTATGTTCCAGGAGTAAAATAGCAAGTTTTATGTGTAAAACGGGCGAACTACATTTCCTGAGACAATTTCCGGACTATCCAGGTGCAAAGCCGCCTTTTTCCTATCGATAAAACATTATGGTAGGTCGTTACAACGTGACTGCGCTTTGTAGTCGGCGCGTTATGCCACTAACTCTTCCTCTAAGCAGTTTCCTTCATTTCCGCGCCAAATTGCAAGCGAGTGGTCTTATTAACGGTATTAAAATTTTACATATATTGCTTGTCGCCCGTGTCTTCTCTCGATGGCTCTTGATCAATAATTTTATTATGTTCTAAAACTATTGAATTTATGAATATTTAGTCTAAATTATACGGCTCGCTGAATGGAGGTAAAATGAAATGAAACAGTGGTTGTTTACATGGTGTGACCCTTATTTTATCGACGTAATATAAAAATATGGAAAATACAAGTGATGAAAGGAAGGAGCGCTGGGTTTACCGTTAGATCAGGCTTGGGCAGTCGATGTGGCACGTCTGAACTGAACTATGGTCAGTGAATCAATGAATGAAAGTACCCTTCAATATCATCCCAGATAAACATCTCGGGGTTGCCAGATCCTCATAATCGTTTCCTCGTTGGCACTGTTCAACATCTGGGTACTTTGTAGACAGTTATTCCACGATGTAATATTCGGCATACCTCAAGGTCGCTACATATAAAATGTATATATTCATATATTTTTTAAATCTTTTTTTATATGTTTTAAAATCTCCTTTTTACCAACGAGTGTTTGTCTGGACTAGATTTATAGTTTAACGTGGGCTTCGAACCACGGTCCTCGGCATTAAGCCTACCGACTGACGAGTGACCAACGTAGAAATCATCCCATAAAACATCCGGTCTTACCCATCCTGGTTACTGGCGTGACTGGGATCATTTTCCTTGTCGGATTTTATACTCTAGCCCAAGGACAATCACAAATGCTAAACGATCACAAATATAAATTTACGACCATCCACAGCAGGATTACAAAGGAGACAGTAGGACGGCCGTTTTGCCGCCTCTACCACTGCATCAACCAAGTCAACTTGTTAAATCTTTATGTTTTGTATATTTGAAGCTTTATTGTGAAAAACGATACAATGTATTTTATTCAAACTACTGTCGATTGATAGCCGCTACTATTTTCCATCTTTCAGACCAATTACGGATTTCATCTCGAAAGAACGATGTATGTTTTAAAAGAATCCACCTATTTTTTTAGTATTTTCATTAGAGGTGAAGCACTGCTCAGCCAGAATCATATATCGAAACAAGTAGTAATCAGAAGGGGCAATATCTGGAGAATACGGCGGGTGGCATAGCACTTCCTAGTTTAATATTTCCAAGTCTGTTTTTGGTGGTTTTGTAATATATAGTCGAGCGTTGTCATGCTGAAGAATAACAGTGTGGTGTCTTTGCTCGCATTCCGGTCGTATGTCGCGAGATGACAGTATAAAACCCCAGCGTGCGTGTTGATTGGCAAGAACTCCTTATGCGCATTTATTCTAAGCTAGCTTGACATATTTCACAGCCACGCGTTGTTTTTTACGAGAATTGTGATTAGGAAGTTATTTATATAATATTTATATACTTAGTTATTATTTAATAGAAAAAATAAAGATAATAATAGAGGCAATAATAAAAATAATAGAGGCAGACGACGCGAAAATATGTGTATAAGGTATGAATTATAACAAATTTTATTGCAATAAATGGAATAAAATAAATAAAAAAGTAGTCTAGATGAGATTCACACAAAAAAAATACATAAATAAAATATTTATTTTGACACAGTATGCTTTAACATATTTTAAACATTTCATTTTGATATTTAACTTCAAATTTGCCGGAATGCTGTAAAACTGTACGGATTATGCAGTTATCTCTTGTGAGGTTTCTTGTGAAAATTAATAGTTATTCAATTTTGTTCGTTATTAGCATTTGGTCGTTCAATATCCAAAATTCTTTTTCATACTTTCAAATCAATCAGATCAGCTAATGAATCTAATGGTTTTCCAACTGTTACTCTAGCATTCATAGGTATGCTAGAGTGTTTTGTACGTTATGTTTTTAGGGTATATGTTACTAGAAGATTGTTCAAGGAATCTATTACCATATTTGTGTTGATTGCAATGTTTTTTGGACGCTATGAGCTCACAGTTTTATTTTGTCCTCATCTTATAAATAATAATAGTATAACCATAAAGTAACTGTTCAAACAGTAGTAATAGCGCTTGTAGTAGTAGAAATAATATAAAAATTAAACTCGTCAACTCTTGTAATGTAATGTACATAGTCACCAGCTGCATAAATTTGGTTTCGTCTGTTTCACTAATAATTTTGCTCGTTTTTTTTTCTTTCATCTAAGATTTTCTATTTATGTTCTGCCTTGAATATTCTTTATTACATGCTATAAATATAAGAGCCTTTGTGACCTGCTTTCCATAAATTTTATCTAGCTTGGACCACAGTTTAATTATATACGCATTGTTTGCTGTTAATTTTCTGGTTTAAATAACAAATAATTATATTAGCAACAAACTTTTGTGGCTATAAAATTAATCCAAAAATTATTTCCTAACTCACGACACGTGGCCGTGAACTCTGTCAAGATAGTTTAGAATAAATAAGCATCAACAGTTCTGGCCAATCAACACGCACGCTGCGGTCCTTTTACTGTCGTCTTTTTTTGGCGCAGTGCTCAGCCCAAAAGCATCAATTATAGCCCAAAGCGATTCCTATCGATGGTTTGATCGAGTAATGTCTTTAAATCATTGTCTTCAAAATGTGCTGCCTATCCAGAACGCTCTTTGTCTTCAGTATCAAAATTATCACGTTTAAAATATCAAAACCAGAGAGCTTTACACAGCATTTTTTTTAATTGAAGTAAAAAAACAATTTCAGACATTCTCAACGCTCTGAAAATACTGAAATGACATATACTGAACGGTGGAACCTGTCATTCAGTGAGGCTTCAACATGATGTTCGTTACAGATGTAACCTTTGAAATTAATTTATAGGCCGGATACTTTCGCACAGTGAGACGTTAGATTTAGACACAGAAAAATATACTCATTGATTAGTTTATTCTTAATTTAACCATCGTATAACCCAGTTGATGACTGCTAATAACGAAAACGGTTGGTGTTTCCGAAGGTAATATTTCCCGACAAGAGACCTTAACCAGACAGACGAGATGTGTTACGCGAATCTAAATGGAAATCTCAGACGGTTCAATCTTTATGCGCGTCCACGGCCAACTCTAGGTGTCAAATAGACTCTTCGGGGAGCCGGGAAATCGTCAGCGATGCCGCTTGAACCCAAGATTTAAATGCGGGAGGATCGCGACCGAATGAAGCTCGCAGTCAGCGGATTTATCTAATGCCTTATGATCTGGTTTTCGTTATGCCTTGTGTCGGACTTTGTCGTTCTTGTCGTCATCAATCCGTGAACGTTTGCCTGAACAAAAATCAATCTCATTTGATTTATTTTATTACATGATTAATACAGTCTTAATTTAAAAATCAATAAATAAACATTATTCTGTTGTGAATGTATAAACATACAACCAAACGAGTGCAGCATAAATACATCATTAGTTATCTCCCAAATTTTCTCCAAAAGTTAAAAGTAAATCTCATGCTTCCTAATTTTCTCTAATTTACTGAACAATCTGGAATTTCATTGGGACCAAGTCGATTTATTATAGGCAGTGACTACAACGCCAAACACAGAAGGAAACTAAAAGGTAATAACTACCCTGAAGAACCTACTACCTAGGACTAATATCGGAAAAAAGAAGAACGAGGTAAAACTGAGCTGAATAATCTTACATCCCAACTGAGACATCGTTAGGAGAGGTCGTACGTAAAATATCAAAACTTATTCCCATCACTCCGAACAATTAATGATCCCCATCGATTTCCCATACTTATTTCCGCCATTTTACGACCTGATGGATAATTAAACACCCCATCTTCGAAACGAAGCTGACTGAGACCCACTACAGCTAGCTTAATGGCCAGTTAACGGGCCCGATAGAGGCGAGAAGGCAGCGGGGAAGGGTCAAGAATATATACAGTAGCCGCAGGCCTGCACAAGGACTTTATATCTGCCGTCTGTCCTGCTGGGAGTTGTAGCAAGGGCTTTTCCCGTATAATTCCTCGGGTTTATAGGAGAGCTTTATGCGGGTTTTAGACGAAAATAGCGAGAAAACTTTGCCAATATGCAGTAAACATTAAATATTTACTACAAAACATGAAACATATATAGACGTTCATAGGTGAAAATGAACGGGTTTTATTTTAAAGGTTATAGTCACGCCGGTGTATATTCCTCTTTATTAGAACCGTTATCTTATATTAATCCTACAGACGAACAACACTGATGCTAAATATTACTTTTTTATATAAGAAGAATGGTTTATTTATTTGTTATTACAATATATATTATAATTTTTATGTATTAACACTTTAGTTTTCCTATTACATGCACCTCCTACAGGTCAATTAAAAAGTACCCGACCTGACACATAGATGGCGCTACTAGAATTAAATCCATATGTTTTTTAGCTAACCTTAACCCTCAAAAGATGCGTGTATAAATTTGACAGCTGTCGGATCATTAGTTTGTGAATTATAGCATGTTGAGTGAAGCAACTTTCGTTATTGTGTATAAAATATTACTTTTTTAAAGGAAAAAATACAGTTGAAGCAAAAACTTGGCTTGATGCCGAGTTTCTGGACACTGCCCCAGGAAAATCAACCATCAAGGATTGGTATGCTAAGTTTAGACGCGATGAAATGAGCACCGAAGATAATGAACGCAGTGGACGCTTAAAAGAGGTTGTTACCGATGAAAACATTTAAAAATCCACAAAATGATTTTGAATGACCGTAAATTGAAATTGAATGAATTAGCAGACACTCTAAAGATATCAAATGAACGTGTACATCATATAATTCAGGAATATTTGGGTATGAGAAAGCTTTGTGCAAGGTGGGTGCCACGCGAGCTCACTTTTGACCAAAAACAACGACGAGTTGATGATTCGGAGTAGAGTTTGAATATTATCAAGCGTAATAAATCCGAGTTTTTGCATCGATATGTGACAATGGCTGAAACATGGCTCCATCATTTCACTCCGAAGTCCAATCGAAAGTCATATTCTAAGTTTGTTATGCATTTCGTAATATTAGGTTCTTGCATGTATTCTGATCATATGTCCTTTATTGTTAAAATGCCACCCGAAATAGGCTTCTTTCAGAATTTGAGCTGGGTTTTCATCCAATAAGTCTTCGAACTTCCAGGTATTCTAGGTCGTGCTTGGTTTATAGATCAGTATATGAACATCGCCATTTTCAAATCATTAAAACCTAAACTGGCATCTGCAATATGATGTAGAAGATCACCATAAACCTCTAAAAATATTTGATGAACTTCAGCAGCAGATAGCTTCAACTCATACAACAAACATAATAAATGTCGAGATTACAATTTTATTTTTTCAATTTTTAGAGTCTTTACACACTAAATAACACAATAAGACGAACTGGAAAACTGTTATTTTACGTAGAGTAATTTCAAAACCTAAAATATTTTGTGATGCCTCCTGTGGAAAGAACAATTTCTGAAAGTACTCCATATCCTTTATTTTTTTAGTCTTCAGTTATTACGTATCATTTTAGCTTTTATGTGCCTCTTCTCAAAATTCTATCTATATTTTCCTAATAATAATAATCTTATATATAATAATATATATATATATATATATATATATATATCAATTAAAAAAGCTTTAAGAGATCGAGAAATGGTTGTCTATTCCATCGACAAGAATGATCGATGAGCCGTCCGCAGCACAATAAATCAATCGTCTGTCCGTTTGGACAGTTCCGTTAATTTTTGTAGAACAATATTCCCGTATTATTTAACCCTTTATCAGTTATGATCCAATAATATGGAAGGGGTGTTAATTGCCTTTTAAAATTCACGAAAAAGCTTACTCTAATTATTGAACTCGTTCGACCACATATCTGTTGATGTTATTATCAAGTTTTTTCACAAAATAACATAATCTTGCCGGGCAAAAATATACCGAAGCACCTGCAGACTCCTAAATCGATTACTACGAATATGCAAGGAAGATAATTTCGACAGAGTTAATGATGGTTGAAGCGTAATAATCGTTCGTTGGTTTCCTTGGTCAAGCACGATGTTATTGGCGGCGGTCGGTGTCTTTGTAGCTTTCAGACACCTGCTCTTGCAAGGTTACCAGGCACTTTTATGTATTTCATTAGTGGGGAATAGTTTGTTTGCTAAAAACTACCTATAAGGGTTCAAAATAGACAAGGGTATTGAATTATTACTTGCAATTCCTTTATTTGCATATTTATTATTTAATATTGCAGGGTAGACAGTTGGGGAAAAAGTAATTTAGTTTTTTTCGAACATTCCGGTTATGAAATTTTAAACGCGTTATTGTTATTTTTCTAGATGTGACGTAGGCTTGTTGCTCATTGCATTTCAGACCGAGTTATTATAGAGTCAAATGTGCAAGAGTAATGCTTAACTAAGATGCTATTCTTAATTGAAATTTAAATCGTAGTCTTTCATTATGCTTGATGTACATAGTTGAAACGAAATACATATGTGAAAATATAGGCAGGCATATAAGTTTAATATTAGAATTAGCAGAAGTTATTCAGTTCACATTAAAATGTCCATAAAGAATTAGAATTATTATTAGACGTAATAAACTGGGAATTTCGAAACCTGAAAATTATAGATTCATTTGAGACAGGCGAATATGCGCCTTCAATATCAGACATTTAGGAACCAAGCAGTACAATAACAAAAAGACCAAGGACCAAGTGTATATGTAGTAATAAAAATTAACCCTTGTTTATTTTGGGAATGATAAAAGTCAATAGAGATTATAGGAATTGAAACTTCTGTATTAATATTGAATGAAGAGGATATGTATATATAATAATATAAAACTTCTGTATATTTCTTTTTAAAATTATATTACTTGCCTAATGAAAAACTTTTCGTATTCGTTAACAGTCAATTATCAAATTAGTTAGTGTTCTTATTATGTTCTTTAATTTAATTTTTGTAATTAATAGAATTTATTGTTATTAATATGTATATGTTATGATAAATAAAAACATTTAATTAAATATTCTCGCTTTGCTCCCCCTAGTGGTTCCAGAGCACATGCTGTAGTCGTTTTGAAAAATTTTGTAGACATTTGACAACAGGGCCAACTATTATCAACACAAATCGAATATTATAGATTGATTCAATTACATGTCCTGACGAATCAGACAGCATTCTGTGTCTTCTTAACTAGGTTAAAATGAGAGCGAAAAATCCGCTCAAAATTTAAAACCGTTTTTACATTTCTATAAACTGCATTTGGCGGTATATTCCATGTCATTGATGATGTGCATTGGCTCTTCTATTTATCTATTTATCTGCTCTCTCTTTTTGTCTATAGTCTATTCAAAGTTGGTCTTTTGGTACAAACGTCATCATGATGTTTTATGCTCATTTTATTCTAGTTAAAAAGAGACACAATGCTGTTCGAACACGAAAACGAATGAGCCTGTCAAAGTCGTCCGGTTGTCAAACGTTCAAGATTATTGGAAACAATAGTAATAAGAGGTAATAACTCTAACCTATAAACTATCCTGGCTGTATAATTAACTGTAGTTTTTAGATGTACTATAATGTTAAAATAAATTATATTTGATAACATTTTTGTTTCATTATTTTATTTAGATTAGAATTTTGTTATAAGTCAAAGACAAAATAAACTAAAACTCAGAGTTGATGTGGCAACATTGCGATGATTTGACGTCACAAATTTAGATGACGTATGTACAAAAAAACTTCGAATAAGCTATATTTATATTTCATCCTTTTTTTATAACGTCCATAAATAACGGTCACAACATGTAACCATCAACGTTTTATTTCGTCTTACCTCCATTCATCGAGTCATATAATTCATAAAACAAGATATAATAGCTTTAATTCACGTGCTTGTTTGCTTAATTAATTTGAATCATATTTAATTATCATCCTCTGTTAAGTAGATCGAAACATGTCAAACATATAAACAAGTCGAGTTAGACAAACATCATGAATCCTCACGAAGAACATACCAAATAAAAGGCGATAAAAAAACGAAATTTAATTATAACCGTTCTATATATAAACTGCCCGTTTCAGTTATGATGTGGTACATCGTATAGCGAGACGTTTCAGACGAAACAATAACAAGAAGAATCCCCGGCGACGTCGAAAAAATTCAATTATCCAAAAAAAAAGGGACATGGCGGCGCATTTTTAAACTGTTTTCGTGGTTTTTCGGGTTCCGCGACTCGGCTTGAAATTGGCTAAAGCGACGAGAGCGTTCCACCAGGTCCTGTCATAAACAGTCGGTCGGGTTAATGAAGCTTTTGCGGATATTCGCCGCGGAATAAGGAGACGCCCGGCAGTTGCAGCGCCGGTGGTGGTTTTTTCTTTTGTTTCGGCGACGACGGGGTGTGCAGGTCGTGCCGACATGCGAACCACGGACGTACGACAACGCCCGGGGGTGTCTACGTCGAAGGACGTGGACGCTACCCCGGTCGGTGCCGGTTTTAATGAAATTCCGCGTTAGCACTCCGCAACTGTCGTCGTCTGGTTACGCCGTGGGGTCGAGGGTCATGACGCCGAGGTAATTTCGACTAATCTGCGCCAAACATACAGTTATTACCCGCTAATTATTAATAGTTTCTTTACGGTTAATTTTACGAAAAAAAATGTATACCTCGACGTTGACTTAATCTGGAAAGAGTGTTCTAAGATTTACATTACATTTTCCATCATTGGACATGGAAAGCTATAAAAAGCTTTAAAGGCCCAAGCAGCATAACCCACCAAATAAAAACAAGGTCATATAACTTAGCTAGAAACAATAAAGGGAAGGCTAACATTTTCTCTAATTACCTAAAAATAATATAAGACTTAATGCTGTATAAGGTGATAAAATTATTTTTCTACCATATACAGTAGATCAAAATATAATAGATATAAGCATATTACAGTTTTGAACGCCGAGAAAGTTTGATTACGATTTTTAGTCGTTTTCATACTTTTCCACATATATATATGGTTTAATAACAGATAATTTAGTAAAAATATCAATCTTTATATAAAAATTTATGCTAAATAAAGTGGTAAAGCTATTTTTCCTCAATAAACAATAGTTTAAAAGATAGCAGATATATTGCGATAATAGCCAAAAAATGTTTAAACTATATTTGTACATTTATCTTAAAAACTGTTAACTATAGACAAAAACTGATACTCTTATCGTTTTTTACGCTAACGTATTTGATGATTTTGAACAAGATGAGAAAGTTTGACCTCAATCTAAGACCAAATCATTTTTCATACATTTTCCATACATATACCCAGGAAAAAATGTAATTTTTGATCGTTTTCAGACTTTTCTTCATATGTTTAGTTTAATAACAGATACTTTACTAAAAATATCAGTCTTTATGTAAAAATTGATGCTAAATAAAGTGGTAAAGCTATTTTTCCTCAATAAACAATAGTTTAAAAGATAGCAGATATATTGCGATAATAGTCAAAAAATGTTTAACGTATATTTGTACATTTATCTTAAAAACTGTTAACTATAGACAAAAACTGATACTCTTATCGTTTTTTACGCTAATTTATTGCCAAGATGAGAAAGTTTCACCTCAATCTAAGACCAAATCATTTTTCATACATTTTCCATATATATACCCAGGAAAAAATGTAATTTTTGATCGTTTTCAGACTTTTCTTCATATGTTTGGTTTAATAACAGATACTTTACTAAAAATATCAATCTTTATGTAAAAATTGATGCTAAATAAAGTGGTAAAGCTATTTTTCCTCAATAAACAATAGTTTAAACGATAGCAGATATATTGCGATAATAGTCAAAAAATGTTTAAAGTATATCTTTACATTTATCTTAAAAACTGTTAACTATAGACAAAAACTGATACTCTTATCGTTTTTTACGCTAACTTATTGCCAAGATGAGAAAGTTTCACCTCAATCTAAGACCAAATCATTTTTCATACATTTTCCATATATATGCCCAGGAAAAAAATTAAAATTTTGATCGTTTTCAGATTTTTCTTCATATGTTTGGTTTAATAACAGATACTTTACTAAAAATATCAGTCTTTACGTAAAAACTGATGCTAAATAAAGTGGTAAAGCTATTTTTCCTCAATAAACAATAGTTTAAAAGATAGCAGATATATTGCGATAATAGTCAAAAAATGTTTAAAGTATATCTTTACATTTATCTTAAAAACTGTTAACTATAGACAAAAACTGACACTGTTATCGTTTTTGACGCTAATTTATTGCCAAGATGAGACAGTTTCAGCTCAATCTAAGACCAAATCATTTTTCGTGTATTTTCCATATATATACCCAGGAAAAAATGTAATTTTTGGCGGTTTTCAGGCTTTTCATCGTATGTTTGATCTAAGAATAAATACCGCCATATTTTTAATTGGCTTGTAGCTGGTACACATCAACAAATGTTCTTATCCGTAGTTAGCACCTATAAGGATAAGGTACCGAGAGGTCGAACACAGCCCCAGTTATGTAAAATAATGCTGAATAATCAAGTAGCCGAACACACACACGGACGCACTAAGCGGCCCGTGATTGATAGCGACAAGAGCGCCGTCACACGGTCACATGGTAAGCCTCAGGTTGATTAATTAATAGCGGTAGCCTTGCCTATAAGTGGGCCTTAAGTAGACAGGGACGAGGAGAAGGGAGAAAAAAAAACGCGCCGATATCGCGGTAAAAAATCGGTGTTTTTTCCTATTTTATTTTTAACGTCGCCGGAGGTGGCTCGGATTTATGGGTCTGGTGGCTGGAAATAGAAACAAATTCATATTTAATATCTGGTGTTGTGACAAATGTAATGGCCTGAATCCGTGTCGAAATAACGGCACCGGTCTTCCGTCGGCTCGGTTCGGTGATTTGTTGGGCGCGTTTGATTTTGAAAATGTCCTCCTGTCGACATCGGATTCCGCTGACAATGAATCAATTTTAAATATATACCGGGAGAGGTGACGCGTAGTAGTACGAGGTGTCGGCGGTGGAGGGACCGTAAATTTCGTTTTTACTAACGGTCGTTTGTAGAATTAAATTATAGGGGTCTACAACGAATTCCTTCTTCAAAACATGTTAAATAGCGCGACTACACGGCACTAGTGTCTGATTTAAAATATGACCACAAAATATAGAGAATTTAGAAAGCATACATTTAGCACATGCTCATTTTCATCTACCAAATCAGTTGAAGTCCCCCCTCCCCCGCCTGACATATAGATGGCGTTACTAGAATTAAATCCATATGTTCTTTAGTTAGTCCAAATCCTCAAAAGATGCGTGTATGAATTTGACAGCTGTCGGATCATTAGTTTGTGAATTATAGCATGTTGAGTGAAGCAACTTTTGTTACTGTGAAAAATGGATAAAAAGGAATTTCGCGTGTTGAAAAATATTGTCTTTTGAAGGGAAAAAATACAGTTGAAACAAAAACTTGGATTAATATGATAAGTTTAGTCGTAGTGAAATGAGTGAACGCAGTGGATGCCCAAAAGAGGTTACCGACGAAAAGATTTAAAAATCCACAAAATGATTTTCGAATGCATATATAAAATTAACTGCTTCAAGTAATTTTCGCTGTCCTTTCCTCTCTCAGAATTTGTACAGAAAAGGGTTCGTACATCTTCGTCTGACAGTACGAAATGAACGAAACAGTCGCACCGTGTATTTAACTGAAAATAGTAATTACTTTTTTCAGTCGCTAGTTTTTCGACTATCGACTGTTTCAGCTGTGTTGCGACTATCGACTGTTTCAACTGTTTTCAGTCGATAGTTCCCAACGCTAGTTTTTTTTTATTTTTCATTATGTTAAATGAAGTGTGTTAATATCTTGTTAACATGATATTTCCTATAGCTCTCTATAGGAAAAATAAATATGCAGAATTTTGAAGTTTGTAATATTTTATTCCGTACACAGGACAAGGACATGAAAAACAGCTGATAAAATTTTAGAACGGATCATCGCATAACGAACGGACATTGTTCGATATGTAGCACATTAATAATGTGGTAAATTCGAATTAAGTGTACATTTATGGATATGATAACGCACATTTTCTGACTAATTAAAACATCGGTAGCTCGTCCGGAACAGGGTTTGAGCGCGACCGCAAAAATTGCCTAGTTAACAGACGCCATCCGAAAATCTGTTTCATCAAATTGCGCTTTTGTGCACCAATAATGGCTCCGGACTAAAATATAATTGTTAATAATAAACAACCATTAGTAATCAGTTCGACATGGTGGAAATGTTAATATGAAATTGTGGCACTTATTGTTTTATTAATACACAATACGTAAAATGAATGTTAATATATGTATGGTGTGCCGGCCAAATCAATTTATTCGTCTACCTTATCGATCAAAAATAGGAAAACGTTCAAATAATATTTTACGATTTTGGTTCCCGAATATTTCAAAAACTTTTTCACCAAAATAAGACAATAGTAACTAATAAAACTGAAAAATATTCTACCCAACTAAATCTTCAATTTATACAAGTATCCCTCAAAACTATAATAAGTATCTGTCCCACTTATAAATACCCCAAAATTATATTCATCTGCGGCAGGGTTCTCAAGAACAATAGCCCAATTTAATACCACAGTTTCCAAGCTCATCTTCAAACGAAAATTGGAAAATAATGGTACGTTGTCCGACGAAATCTATAAGACAGGTGAAGAGGTAATGACTTAATATCGGTATAGTCATCGTGGAATGGCCGTGGAGGGGCAGATGATGCCGAGGCGACGCCGTCTGCGATGACACGCTAGATGTTTTAATCGAGTTAAAAGAGACTGGTTGTTATTTTGGTGGTACTGGGTCATTTTTTCGTTCACTAAGAAGGCAAGAAAAATACCAATACATAATAAACGAAATCTATACATATATAAACCATAAAAAATATTGCTCCCCTGCATTTCTCGATATTTCTCAGGCCTTCGACTAGGTGTGGCACACTGGACTGCATGTTAAATTGAAAAAGCTTTTGCCCCATACACACTTTCAATTGCTGATCTCGTACCTCACAGACAGACATTTTATTGTCAAACATGATGACGAATACACTGACCTACACCCAATATATTCGAGCGTTTCGTGTTCTTGGCCCATTGTTATATCTTTTGTATACAGCTGATCCACCGACCTCAAGAAACACTACTGTTTCAACATATGCCGACGATACAGCGGTTTTATCATCACACGAGGATCCAATATCAGCCACAAGAAACTTCCAACTTCATCTTAACAAAGTCGAATTGGGGCTGAAAACGTGGCCATCCTACGACAAACCTACCCATGTGACATTCACCCTTTGTAGAAGGACATGTCCCTCAGTAAAATTGAATAATCATGAACTTACGCAAGCAGAAAACTTTAAATACCTGGGAATGCATTTCGATCGACGTTTGACATGGAAAAACATATAGTTACAGAACGCAAACGGCTTGGGCTCAAACTAAACCAAATGTATTGGCTGATAGGGCGTAAATCTAAATTATCATTAGATAATAATATTCTGGGGTACTAGCAAATCTAACATAGATATGCTTCAGAGGTTCCGGAATAAAGCGTTGCGAGTCATAGTCGATGCCCCATATTACGTGTCCATCAAACTGATTCAACGCGATATCCCCATAACGAGTGTGATTCAAAGTTCTAGTGCGAAGTACTCTGAAAAACTATTAATGCATCATGATGTACTCGCCAAACAGTTAAATGTGAGCGATGACAGTGCAGTGTGTAGCCTCAAGCGCAAACTGCCATACGAACTGATTAATAGACACATAGAGTGAGATTTAATAATCTTTAGAATAAGCTAGAATAGTTTTTAGAAAAGTTAGGATAAACTTTAAAATAAGTTAGGACAGTATCTAGAATAAGATTTAGATTATAAGTTGTACAGTAGATCACTTAGTGAATTGATCTACTATAAGTCAGGATAGTTATATTATATAACTGAAATCATATAATAATACTTATTGCCCACGGGCAGATTCATTGCAGATTGAATTGTAATAATTGTTTTAACAATCGAAAAATATCGATATATATCGGTCGAAAAAAATCGATATTATATCGACATCCCCACGTCAGATAGCAATAGCAATCCAGATCCATCCTCGGAAACGATAAAACCGAAAGCCCCAACCGATCGCAGTTTGTTTACGCGCGTACACAAAACAAAACGTGGGAAATCTCGTTTTTTCCGCGCCAAACGTCGGCGTCCGTCCCCCCACCGCCCGAAAAAAACTACCAACGACCCCATCGGCGGTAAATAACCCGTGAGTCGTTTTTTTCCCGTCCATAATCTAGACGTCCAATCTGGAAAAAGGTGCACGACGTCGCGGGAAACAGATAGAAAACGGTCGGGGACGCGTAGGAGCATATCAACGAGACAAACCGTCCCGGCCCGCTTGAAGGATCTGTTTGCCGTGCGGCCGGACGGACCCCGAAGAAAAAGCGGCGAGCATCAAGAGGGGATAGAAACAATAATCTGTTTGAATGGGACCGTTTGTTCTATCGACTCTGGTCTATTAGAGACATTTTTCTTTACGGTATCATTAAATGTACGCGACAAAGAAATATCAGGTGCTTGTATGGCCCCCTTGTCATTCAAGGGGATTACATTTTATCACCATATACATGGCAAAACTTGAATATTGCATTGGTATCGATGTGGAAGGTCTTTCTGAAAGGATTATCGTAGTATATCCACTTTTCATCAGCAATCACAATACGCCACAGATAAATTTTGAATTTTTACCTGCCAAGCGATGAA
The DNA here is from genome assembly GCF_030347505.1 of Rhynchophorus ferrugineus. NCBI lineage: Eukaryota > Metazoa > Arthropoda > Insecta > Coleoptera > Curculionidae > Rhynchophorus > Rhynchophorus ferrugineus. The sequence goes on from NW_027472587.1 coordinate 18,018,711, forward strand.
ACTACAACAGTGAAAAGGTTAGAAATGGTATTTTTAGTAAATCCCTCCCCTTAGTTCTTTCCCATGAAACACGTAAACGTCTGGAATCGGATAATTCCTCAAGTGTTAAGTCGCCTGAGAGTGTTCCGAAAGCATGAACTAGATGTTCCTCCAATAAGTCTTGCAATTCATTGTTTTCGAACTTTTTAGGCCCTCCAGGTCGTTCTTTGTCATCAACATCAATCACCGCTTTTTAAATAGTTAAAAGCAAAACCGACAACCGGGATATGACACCACCAACACACTATACGCATATAGTATCAATATCATTACATTTCAAAATAAAAAATAGAAATAAGTTAAAATAATCCAGCAAAAAATAACAAATAATAAGTCTTCTTGAGAAAAAGTTAAGAAGTTCTTAAACCAGTATCAGTTGAAAGGAATTTCTGTTGTATATTTCGCCAAAGATAAAATCGTCACAACGCGAGCGGTCCTATAATATCAATTTTAGAAGAGAAACAACGACCACAAAATAAATTCAACAGACTGTAGTAATGGATTGTGCTGAGTTGATAGAGGGGCTAGAAATAAAATAGTTAGATCTACCGAACAATTAGTAACATGGCAACTTCATTAAAATTAAATTTAAACGACTGTATCGCATATACGAACAAAACAAGCTTTAATCGATAAGACATAGTCCAGTGCCATAAGAAAACAATTTCGAGAGCACGATATATTGCATTCATTAAAATATACTAGAACATATAGACAGTAATATGTTAGAATGTAAGAAAAAACATGGCAACCCATGTAGAAAAATTAAATGATTTATATATATATATATATATATAGGAAAAAGTAATACATTAGTAACACGCGCGATTTTTCATAAGGTATTTGAACGTTAAGAAAATCCCTCAAATTTAATTCACACCTTCAATTAATAGATCCGAATTAGCAGAGCGGAGATATTCCAGAATAAATCATGTAAATATTTATTTATTCACATATCACTCTATGTAAACAAATAAATGAAAAAAAAAAGATAAAAAAAAGAAAACATAAAAAAAATCTCAGAGTACAATTTATAAAAACCTACTTGGAATCATATTAATGTACACTAGCTCGCATGCCGCAGTCACTAGGCCTCCAGAAGTATCGTATTACCCAGTATATGCGCATGCATTCCTCTCAAACAATTACACACTAATAAAAATGGGAAATAGTTTTCCTGCAAAAACAATTTAATTAACCAGAATTTTTAAGTAATTAAAATAAAATATAGATGGAGCTTTTTTATTCTATGGAAAACTTAATTATTATAAAAGCCGGGTTTTTATTCTGGCCAAGTGTGTACGTTTGCCTGGCCCGTACTGTAATTTATTAACGAAAAAAATCAAATATCTTGATAGCAGTCTACATAATAGGAATTTAATTGGGCTAAGATAAAGGTCACTTGGGGAAACACAATGTATACTACTGGGAAAGATATTTGTAATTAAATTGTACAATGAAATTCCATCAGCTTTGGTAAAAAACCGTTTTAAGTAGCCCGAGTCTTTAAATGAACTTTAATTAGTATTATAAACTGGGAAACAATACTTAGATGGGCAACTGTATTATATATACAAGCCCTGTCTATAATTTATTTATTCATATTCCACGCCTCCTTTGTTTTTTTTTGTCCACAACGATTATACAAGCAGCATCAAAATAAATCATCTTGCGACGATTTGAACATTTAAAAACAACGTTTTATATTCCCTCTGTTCGTATTATGGCTTAAGGTCTAATTTACTTATTTTGCCCGTTTTAAATCGGTGCTACTGGCCTCGTGTATGTTTGTTCTCTTCTTATTTTTCTTTATTTCGGCGAATTAGCTTCGACGATACCAATCCTCTTCGCGTATAAAAAGCGGTCTTGTATATTTTATGAAGTTATTTTTGTCTTGTTGTGATGGAACACTTGAATAAGACGCTTTCTCGTATATATATTCATATGTCTGGTCTATGAACATAATATTAGTCTGGAATGAACATTTTAACAACTATAAACGTTGATAATTGCGGACGAAAAGTAATTTGGTTAATAAAGAAACATCTTTTAACATCCCAAAACATAATAAATAGCAATTATGACAATTTACCTTCATTTGCTTTTAATAGGGAGGAATTTACGTCAAACAAAGCGTTATTAAATACGGCAAAATCAATATGTAATTGGTTTATACTTAGCTGCATCGCTAAATTATATAATAACTACATTTCCGTGATATAAAAATCCATGAAAATCTTTAAAATAGGGCACTATAATGAAAAATAATTACCGTATAACATGTAAGTTGTCATAAAATGTTGTGTAGGTCGCGATAATATCGGCATTGTAACGTCTAACTATTTTTCAACGAGATAGAATAATTTCATCAATTTATATAGGTTATTTAGTTAAATATTATAATGTTTTAGTTGTTTCTGTAGATTCCTGAAAGTATAGGTTAACAAAAAGGTAAACAAAACCATGACAACTCATTCCTGAAACTATATACGACAAACGATTAACTACACGAACTTAGACGTACTTTGAATATAAATACTTATAGATTATAGTCGTTTTTATTAATTTTTTCACTTACCCCAGACTGAAACCTGTTTTTTTACATCAAGAATACAAAGCACAATAGCCACAACTAACTAAAAACTCAGTCTTGTGAAATGTGAGCGCGATATTCTTTTTAACAAACGTCAATATCGATTCAAACGTCATCGATACGCTATCAGTCAATACTACGACCCATAATTCGATTTCCTAACGAACGGAAAGGGCAGAAAAGTGGATGAAAAGTCTTAATGCACTTCCGTTGTCGCCCGGACCCACTTACGCGCATTTTTTGTCCGGTTATCGAAGGAAATTCGCCGACGCGGGATTCGACAATCGACGGACTGCACTACCAACGTCCACTATGCGATTTATCGGCGATTTCGTCGACAGGTTTTTTCCGCCGTTTTTTTGTCGAATAGTTGGCCGTTTACAGCTGATAAGGTGGTGAGTTAAATTGAATTTGGGATGGGTCCAAATATAATGTCTTACCGGAGTTGCCGTCGGAATATTGTTCGGTGTACTGTGTTTTTAAGAATATTTGGTTACTTTTATTGTTTGCTGATCTTTGTTTTGTGGTGTGATGGTGATTTTGTGATGTACTGAAAGTCTGGTAAGTGTCTCTTGATTTACATTTATTGTAATTCCATTATGGAGTCATTGTTTGACTGTTTTAAAATCCTTATAACAATATTTTGTATATTTTAGTGATATTTTAATTAATATTATAGGAAATATTTTATTGAATCATAAAATGTTACCTCAGAAATGAATAATAATTGACAAATAACCTGTACTAAAATGTAGAAAATCTTATTTTCGATATCAAACTAACAGTTTTAGTAGTATTTATGAAAATAAACTTTTTAACAAAAGTTATATGATATTTAAATTATATTTCCATGAAATTAAGCATAAAATTATCATATGTGTTATCGATTTCAACTAAATCTATTGAATTAAATCAAACCTATTCCAAGTTATGCAATATAAGGTATTTTTTAGTGTAAAATAATTTTGAATCTACTGTCTAACAAGTGTGAGTCATCTTGTTCTTATATTTCTGTTGTGGAAAGATTGTGAGAGTATTTTGAAATGGTTGGCGTTACAATAATGTTGTGAGTTGTGGCATTTTGTATGAAAATTGGTTTTTGTTTTTTAAATATACAGGGTAGTACGGTTTTTTAATACTTTTAATTGAATGGTTATATAAATAAACATAATTAACTATTTTAAAATGGAGACAATCCCCACAGAGTTCACTAGACATTATAGGACCTTGTTTATTTTAAAATGTCATTGAATTATTGTTCAATTTATGAAAATATTTTGATAACTTCATTTGTGAAGTGGCACTTATGTCACTCTAATACCTATTACTAAGTAAATCCTTACTTCATTGAGTATTTTTTGATATATTCAAGAGGTAGCCCCGAAATTTAGTTTTAAAGCTGTTTGGGTTAATTATCTACGGCCTCTCGATTCAATTACTCCTCGTGTGTTTTTTTTATCGCCACGGGGACGAATCCCCGCCATCCCCGGACCGATACCACGTCGAAAAAAGATTTAATTTCTTAAATGTAGCTCCGCGCGGCTAATGCCGGGCCAGATCCCCATAAAACCGGCGAACAGAACGAACGGAAAAAACGTTATTGAGTGCCATCCCATCGATAGGAAACCATCGTGCGTTTCTTTCGCCATATCCACACCCTCCGAATTACCCTCGGCGTCCGTAAAGCAAAATCGTCCGCCTTTAAACGGCAGCATTTACTAATAGGGGAGGTTTTTATTTCGGTCTGCAGGCTCTCGCGCAATCCACTTTGGAAAAATATTGGGACCGTTCCAGGATAGGGAGTTTCGGGAAAGTACTGCTTTTCAATATTGTTTTGAACGTTTGATTAATAGAACTTTGTACAGTTTTTAACCAGTTTTTTTTGTTAGTGTTGCTCGATTATGAGTTATATATTATTAAAATGTATATCAAAAACAAACTAACGCAAAAGACTGCCAAAGATAATTAGAAAATTATATAGTCTATCCAAAATAGCAGTGAACTAACGTCATCTCAATTTGTGACGTCAAAACGGTGCAATGTTGACGCATTTTACGCATTTTAGCCTATTTTAGCTTCCATACACTCGAATATAACAGGTCAATTGAAAAGTCCCCGGCCTACCATAGTAAAACACATTTTTTTGGCAAAATTACTTTTCTTTATTCAACATACTTCCCTTCAAGGGTGATACACAGATTATGGCGACCCTCCAACTATTCAATACCATTTTTGTAGTAGGATTTGTCTTTTGCTTCAAAATAGACCTCAGTTTCGGCGATCACCTCTTCATTCGACGAAAATTTGTTCCCAGCGAGCATTCTTTTGAGATCTGAGAACAGAAAATAGTCCAGCCAGAATAGTGGGATTCAGATCTGGAGAATACAGTGAATGAGGAAGCCATTTGAAGCCCAATTCATGGATATTTGACACAGTGCATTGTGTTAGTGAAGCAGCACTTTCTTTTTCTTCAGATGCGACCGTTTTCGGCGATTTCGTCCTTCAAACGGTCCAATAACGCTATGTAATAGTCGCTATTGATGGTCCTTCCGTTTTCAAGGTAGTCAGTGAAAATAATTTCATGCACATCCCAAAATACGGACGCCATAACCTTGCCAGCCAATTGTTGCGTTTTCCCACGCTTTGGAGCGGGTTCATGGTGACTTCGTAGTGAAATGATGGAGCCACGTTTCATCCATTGTCACCTATCGACGCAAAAATTCGGGTTTATTACGCTTGTTCCTATTTCTATTGCCTGACAAATGCTATTGTGCATTTTAGTAGTTCCTTTGTCATCTATTTGAATATAAATATCATCTGTGCGGACTTCCTTAACGTCATAAAGCAAAACGTCCACAACTCTCAAACTACCTGTTTATTTTAAACGAAAAACTCGTCGACGTCGCTACGTTCAGATAGTACTGGCAAATCTCCACAGTTTCCCTTTTTTCCGTCGGAATTTATGGGTTGAATCTGAAAAGAGATATAAACTGCGAACAAAGAAATACCATTCGGGAACACTGCGACGACAATTGGTCGTAAAGCACAGTCCTCTCCTGCAACCGTTTCCTACTCCCGCCCTCCCTGCACCTCACCAGATCCAGATCGCACGCTCCCCCAAGCCCCCCGTCGTCATAACGGAACTTTTCGAAACCGAAGTAGTATATCTAAACACAGCGACAACAGCCATTAAGGCGGGAGGTGCGCGGCGACGGGGGGTTGCCCGCCCCGGAATGTTTGGACTCCCAACTTTCTAATTAAGAGCCAGTTTCGCTGCAATTACCTGGTATAAATAAAAAGTTTTGCGTGTTTTTTTTTTCGTTGTCATTCCGTGGGAGTTGCTGTGTTCTTTGTAGATCCAGGAATGCTGTCGTCACTTGGCGATTGGTTAATCGTAAATAATAATAATACCCAAAAATAATCAAAAATCCCCTATATATACCGTTTAAAAATAGAATAAATTATCTTGAATTCACAAGTTAACATAATCAAGTTTAATGAAGAACTTTCTATAAACGTCTTTAATTTTAAAAGAATTTTGTAAAGACAAAAGAGACAATAAAACAAGCTGTAATAATTTAACAATATATAACACAACTAGCGACAAGCCCCGGCTTCGCACGGGTGCAATGCTGATACTAAACTAAATACACTACAGAAAAAATATGAACGTTGTATATAAAAACATAGCGGCCCGCTCCGACTTTGCACGGGCATAAAATATATATGCCTATGTCACTCAATGAAAACATGATTAAAATCGATCCAGTATTTTTGGTTCATTCATTACTGCCCTTGGCCTGCACGCATTAAATTTGGAGTAAAACAATTCCTCTTCCCCTATACTTACTATGAAGATTTCCTGCTATCTTTGGAATATCTAAATTCATACAATTTTTATTACATTACACATTTTTAAACGCAAATTTTAAATTTGTAATATCTCCGAAAATATTTGTTTAATTTACATGCTGTAAGGAACCATATTGATCTATATTAATTGCACACTGTATTTAAGGTACTTAATTCGATAAGGATTAATGCCGTATTGCTTAAAATAGCTTCGTAAATAAGCCATTTTCTCACGTAAAAAGTAAACAATAAAAATGGTTAATGTGGGTTATCCCTAAAAGATAAACATATACCATCGCGGACTTTTTTGTAGACCTTTTTATGGTGTACAATACTGTAGTACATTAATTTGATCTAACTCGTAGGGTTAGGCAGCGTTTTTGCTAATTGCTAAATAAGCCTAAAAAAATAGGTTAATCACGTTAGAAACCTCTAAAATTAGCAATGTTGCCTTAGTATATTATGCATGTATTATACATATAAACCTTCCTCTTGAATCACTCTATCTATTGAAAAAAACCGCATCAAAATCCGTTGCGTAGTTTTAAAGATTTAAGCGCACATAGGGATATAGGGACAGAAAAGGCGACTTTGTTTTATACTATGTAGTGATAACAAACCAAAGTTATAGTTCTTGTAAATTATTCGTATACTTTAATGTGTCATGGATATTTGTGACATTGAAGCATTGCAGTGTTGCCGCATCAACTCTGAGTTTTAGTTCAGTTTGGCTCTGACATACAACAAAATTCTAGTCTAAATAAAATGATTCAACAAAAATGTTATCAATTATAATTTATTTTAACATTATAGTATATCTGAAAACTACAGTTAATTATACAGCCACAATGGTAATAGGTAAGAGTTAAAACCTCTTAAAACTATTGCATTAAAGAATTTTGCGTACGTCTGACAAACGGTGAAAATGTAAACATGAGTTTAAACACTTTTTTTAGATCTATTATCTTTTAATCTGAAGCCTATCAAGGAAACATACTTTTACCAGCTTGTTTAGGCTCAATTCTTACAAAATATTTAAAGTTTTCATTAATATACCTGATGTTAAACTAAAGTTATGAAGAAATGTCTGAAAGTATTTAATTTGGCTTCGGATTTTTCGCAATATATCGTTCGCTAAATTAGACTTACCCAAAAATGCTTTGAAGCCCATCATTTTGAGTTTATCAAGGTGAACTAGAAATTTCTTTCAAGTCAAAACATCAGTCGCCGGCTAGGTGGCGCAGTGGTTAAGCCAACTGGACCGAGCTTCGAGTTCTGCTGGGCATGGATATACTCCATGTAATTTTAAATGTCTTTATAGGCAACAGTGCGAAATCCGACAAAGAAAATGACCCCAGTCACGCCGGTAACCAGGCTGGGTAAGACCGGATGTCTTCTGGGTTGATTTCTAAGTTGGCCACTCGCCAGTCGGTAGGCTCAACGCCGAGGACCGTGGTTCGGAGCCCACGTCAAACTGTAGGTCCGGTCCAGATAAACCCCTAGTTGGTAAAAGGAGACTTTAAAATATCTAATAACCCTAGTTCGTGAAAAGGAGATTTTAAAACAGATGTAAAAAGACCCATAATTCGTTCAGGTCGAAACGTCATCGCCATTTTCTTCCTCGACTATGTCTTCTAGTTAAAACCAAATTAGATGGTTCGCCATTACGGGACGGTCTCGTCAAAATCGTTCGAAGTTCCAATTAATGCGCTCGAATTAGCGCCGCATTGTTGTTGTTGTTGTTGTTGTTCGGCCATTTTTTTCCCGTCGAGCTGCGTTTTCCGACGGGTCCTCTATTTTCCATTCGCGCCGGGTTCGCCTCTTGATATAATTCGTGTTAATTAATTTTCCCAGTTTGCTTTTGTCGCTGACCCGGTAAAAGAACGCTCGCTAATTAGATGTCAGCGTTAGTTGTGGAGGGTTGTGTTAGCTTTATACAACGCTGAGTTCATAATGTATATATATATATATATATATATATATATATATATATATATATATATATACAATGTTCGTTCCCATACTTCTCCAAAACGGCTTGACCGATTCTTATGAAATTTTTTATGCATATTCAATAGGTCTGAGAGTCGGCTACTATCGATTTTTCAAACCCCTAAGTGTTAAGCCCACTCCAGTTGAAATCATTTCAATATCACATTCCAAATTGATTGCCAGGCAAAGAAAAATAGTTTCTGACTATTTCTAGTTCTAGAAGTTCTCTGTGGATTATCTCATTTTTATTCCCTATTTAAGACACGTAATTTCAGACGGCTTATATCTTTTTCAATTTAAATTTTTGTTTGTTAAAGATAGCTGATATTTGATCGCCAAATATCAACACTCTTCTGTAAATAGTTGGTTTTATTATATCGTAAGCTTTTTTACAGTATTTTCTGTCATGCTGCAATGCTCTCCATCTACGCTCTTCCCGTTCTTAACGCCCGTCTGTTGCTATATTTATGTGTTTAAAGCTCTTAACTTCTCATTTTATTTTAATTTTTATGTTGCTACTTTCTCTCTTTTGATATTTGATGGTATTTTATTTGCTTTGTACCTTCATATATGAGTATGTATGAGTTCAGATATCACTAATACCTATTATACCCACAGATGTGCCAATTCAATTTAAACGTATTCAATTTCCGATTAGATAGGCATTTGCAATGACTATTAATAAATCCCAAGGCCAAAGAATACATAGAAATTTATACGAAACTGTATAAATTTGGTTTTGTTTGTTTCGTGAATAATTTCATTCATTTCTTCTTTCATTTGCAGCATAAGAAGCTCTGAGGCCTGGCTGCTAGAACTTTTATTAGCTTAGGCCACAAGTTAACTAAAACATAACTTTTTTCTAATACCTTATACACTTATTTTTGTATTCTCTGCAGCTTATTTTCCCTATTAAATAATAAATAATTATTAAATCTCAACAAACCCTGGTAAACCTAAAATAAACCTAAAAATTACTTTCTAACCACAACTCTCGTAAATAACAAAGCGTGGCTGTGTCAAGCTAGTTTAGAATAAATACGCATTCCTGGTCAATCCACACTCACGATTTTACATTAGTCAACAAAGATCTCCGGATTTGGCAAAGAATCCAAGAATTGCTAGGATTCAAGAACCGTGATACCAGAAACTGAACAAGTGGGTAGTGATATTATGAAATAATTAAATTCGCTAACAAAAGTAGACCTGGATCAACTAAACATAATATAGAACTATCAATGATACCCTATTGATCCAATGACAAACAAGGAAAAGGAAACGCATTTTTATTTAAAAGTGTAACTAAATAAATTATAGTTTTGTAAAACTAATAATATATTTATTGAAGACTTCTTTTAGCTTAAAAAGTACGACTCTCCATTTTTTTAGGCTAGTAAATTCACAATATGCTAACCGAAATCTCGAGATAGTCAATTCATTAATGGAGTTTGTGGATCGAGAATACTAGTCAAAATTGCAGTAGTGATCATAGTTGATTATATTTGGAGATTTAAGGACAATTTCACTGCTTTAATATATGGTGGTGTTTTTATGTCTATGGTTCTTGGAGTTCATCTTAATTGTTCAAATATGTAAATTAATTTAAATATAGTGTTTTTATAAAAATAAATAGGCTGGACATATAGTAATTATATTTTCATTATTTCATTTTATTCAATAATTTTTTTAAATAAAATGTTATTTAAAAAAAATTTAAATGTTTGTCTCTCTGCTTATATATAGTTTCAACACTAAATCAACTATTTATCAAATTTGCGTATATTAATTTATAAAAAATAATTTACATCCGTCAAATCCGGAGATATTTGTTAAGTAATGTATCCTGCGCGCAAGTCAATATTCTTTTACCGACGTCTTAAAAAGTAACCAATTACTTAACAGTGGATAGTGGTACGTGGATATTACACGTACTATACCCAAATATTTTAAAAGAAAATCTTCCATCTCATCCTCGATTCAGTTCAAGCGTCTGAACTGAATACGAAAACAGGGGATGATGATGGGAACTGATAAGAGGACTGTTCAGTTTTTTTCCTTTGTCTCGTTCCCTTATTTATTCGATTGTTTTAATTGCGCCTCCCAGGGATTTATCCAGATCATCTGGAGATTACACGGTTAGCGTAATGGGAAAGTGTTTGTTTTTATTGTTGTTTCCATTAAAGACACACCCCTTGAAATGGAAACTTGAAAGCAATCTCCGTAGGTGGTCGAGATGGCCGGTTTGCTCAGTCAATTTTGTATATTCATTTGTTTTGTTTAAATTTTCCATCTATTTACTTAAGGCCGGTGAGAAAGTAATTTCGGGTTTTTTAATGGACAGTTTTAAAGCTTTGTATCTCCGGCAATACTTATTCTGTGAAGCCATAGTATAGGGCGATCGAAAGGTAATAGCTTACAGGGCATTCTGGACATATATGTGACGATATATCGGTTTAATGCGTCACATGAAAATGGAAATTCCAAAAGGTCGTTTTCGTCAGATTTTCCTTTTTTACTTCTGAAACGGGAAAAGAGACTTAAACCTGAGTGAGTGAGTAATTGATTGTTATTTAAAATTTATACGATTAAATTCGCTTTGAATAATCTGAATATCAGGTCATGTCATTATAATCGGAGATAGGTTTTGGGGTCTATATATAAAAATCTAAATATAAAGTCTATTATATAAAATTAAAATCTGAACTTTATTTATATTTATATAGAATTGTTTTCAATTTAGCGGATTTAAGTCACCTGTACGAAAATAATATGAAGGTATAGAGCAAATAAAATACATATAAAGCAAATATATCATATTTGTTGTTTTAACACACAAAATAAGAGATCGTGTATAATAATAAATCGTAAGTAAATGTGGCAGTAAAGCTTTATATTAATTAACATTCGTGACTTTATGTGATTTCAACATACTCAACACTAATATATGACATTTTGCGTGTTTTATATTTGAGATTGTCGGGATAGATGTATTTTTCATCGCCATTCATAATACTTCGTAGAAAACGGTTCTTTAAGCGAACGAACCTGCGATGGTGAAAACGTTGTCGTCATATGTAAGCACCTAGGAACTGTTGATACATCAACTGCTAAACTCTCTCAAAGCTTGCTGACAATTTGATATAGATTTACGCCCAATAAGTCGGTAATATAAAAATCACCACTTTCAGATAATTCAAATCAAAACTGACAAGTTACTAGAAGTGTTTGATGGGTTTCTGCAGCAGTTTTCTTCAAAACAAGCAATAAAAGTATTTTTTTATAATTACTTCATTTCATCTTGTGTGCAAAATAGTATCTTGGTTAATCCTATTAGAAATGCTATTCTAAAGTCTATATATGTGCTGTAACCAAATTATATTATGTAAAACTTTTTAATCTACGCATATTAGATTTTACTAACAATTTTTTCAAAGTATTTGATACATTTTACATTTTCAGTTACCCTCGTTATGAGTTCTAGATGAATATCGCTTTGTATCACTTCATTAAAGACAGTATGGAGCATCGACAATGGCACGTCATACTTTGTTTTGAAACCGTTCTATGATGGCTGTATTAAGTTAGCTAATAGTACCTTAGTGTTGGATATATATATAACTAGTCTTACGAATCGATTCATATAACAATAACTTGTTATTTAGGATAAATAACAGTTTTGAGCGTTCCATGATGGGCATGTACCAATGAAATAAAATAATTTTTAAATATGTTAGTTAAGAAATTGTGACACAACCATTAAGTAAATTAACGATATATTGATATAGGATCAAATCTTTCGAAATCCCTTCTTGTTTTCATTAAAACAGCTTCTATGGACATCGTGACGTCATAATATCCCCGACAGAAATCCAATTTTCACCTCCGCAGTCAGACTTCCCCAATAGAAACCTAGACGACGTCCGAAAAAAAACCACACTGCCGAATAAAGTAGAATTAAATTTAATTAAGTCACACACCGACTAGCATAAAGAGTCCTAAAGGTTGGGAGGGGGTTGCGGCGAGGGAATGGCGGAACGCCATTGCGGTCACAAACGTCCGACCGCGGCAAGAAGATGGAAACTGGAAACTTCCCGCCCACGCCGGAGGGGTGGGTAGTTTCCCCCGAGACCGGACCGCCGTAAACGCAGGACTAATTTTCAGTTTTTAGTTGTTTTGAAAGGTCTAATTGCGTGACGAGCATCGGCCTGTCCCAAACATTGTCCCGTTGGTTGGGGAGACTGCGGTTTTGATATAGTCAAAGTCAGCCGGTGTCGTTTATATGAAAGCTACCGACGGATAATTTCGATAGTTTCGGTAACGATTACGATGAAGCACTAATACCGGCACTGTTCTCTCGTAAAACAAGTTTTAATTAATTTCGCAAAGCTGTAGAGGAAAGTGGTGACGTATAACATTGGTGGAGCGTAATTCGTACTCAATGGAAATTGGAAGAAGTTTAGAATTATATCTATATACATAGCAGGCCCAACGTACGTTGTCCTGACCGAACATTAGTTTTCTGGTTAGAAGAAATAATTTATTTCGAAAATAAAATAAACTAGTGATCACGTTATGGTCGAAATTCGCTTTTTCTCTCATAACAAAATAAAGGGAATAATTTCAAAATGATATGTTACTAAAAGTTGTTTTCACAGTATTTCCAATATAAGGTCAGAATTGTATTTGATATATAGCATTAAATGAAATAATAAATGTCCGTAAAATATATATCGCAACACTCACTAACCTTTTTTAAATGACCTTTAATACAAATCAAATATCAATTAAATTTCAATATTCATGTATCAAAGTATTCACGGATTTAAATTTCTACACCTTAAAAGCACGCTGGTCGATACACTTTTGCATACGCTTAAACCAATTTTCAAAGCCTTTATTCCATTCCGAATGAGGTATCTTCAAAACAGGATTTTTGAACGCTTCAATAGCTTCTTCAGGCGATGAAAATCGTTGACGACGCAGTTCATTCTTCACGGATGGGAACAAATAGAAGTTATTGGGTGCCAAATCAGGGCTGTACGGCAGATGACCCATCAATTCGATGTTTTGAGTGCTCAAATAGTCTCTTGTTTGAGCCGATGTGTGAGAGCTCGCACTGTCATAATGAAGAACAATCCGGCGTCTTTTGTTTGTTTTCCTTAATTCAGCGAAGACTTCTGACAAACAAATGGTTATGTACCAATCAGAATTTACTGTTCTACGATCCTCTGGAGGCACTGTTGCAATATGACCAGTTTTCCCGAAGAAACAGGCCGCCACTTTCTTTGAAGTGCTTCGTGCGCGAACAACTTTTGTTGGATTTGGTTCATATTGGAACTTCAACTGCTGCTTGCTTTCGGGCTCATACGAACATGTCCATGATTCGTCACCTGTCACGATTTTATAAACGTCTGTGAAAGCACCGCCATTGCATTTCTTAAGTATTTCTTTGCACCAATCGACACGAGCCTTTTCTTGAGCGATTGATTGTGTGGTATCCAAAGCGAACATAACTTTCGCACAGCTAAGTGTTTATGTAAAATCGCATATATGCTGGTGGAACTAATGCCTAGGGATGCCTCAATCTCACAATAGGTGAAATGACGATCTTGCGTAATCATTTCGCACACAGCATCGATGTTTTCTGGCACAACAGCCGATTTTGGACGACCTTCGCGAAACTCGTCGGTCAGCGAACTACGACCACGACTGAATTCACTAAACCAGCGATACAAGGGGGTTTTTGATGGAGCTTCATCGCCAAAGGTCAAATTAAGTTTATTGATGCACTTTTGTTGTGATAATCCACGTCGAAAATCGTATCCAGCACGAAAATGTTCGCGATTCAGTTCCATTTTTTGTCGATACGAAACTTTCAACTAAATATAAAATAAACAAATAGCGTCCGTGCGACAAAATGTTCTGAGTACGTATAACGTCAAAAATGTCAAACTTTGCGATAGAACCGTCAGATGGACTCACATGAAAACAGTGTTGCTAATTCCCGAAATATAAATAGTGACCCTCCTGTAAGTACGTGAGCCTTCTTTACTGTGTTTATGTCACATAAATATGGAATAACAAATGAAGTAATACATGTTTATATATTAACACGGGGAATATATGAATAAAACAATTTTGAAATTAATATTTATCTTTAGCAAACATACTAAAACGGTCACAAAAACAATTAGGTAATTTATTTTTTACAATTCAGAAATGTATATTTAAGGAATCTATTTATAATTATTAAATTAACTATTGATTTTTCAAAACTTACAATGCTAACAAATATACTTTTAATGATTCATAATTTCTTCCATTTATCCTATGAATTCTTTCTATGGAAATTATGTAGTTTGTTTCATTTTAACTGCTACATACTTTGATTACTACATTTATGTATCCATATAGTTTCTATCTTCTATCTTTCTAGCAAAAACAATAAATACACCAGCCGAATATTTGTCTCACGTAGGAACTAAGAACTGACCAACCAATATTCAGTTAAAATTCTATGAAGCTATTTTATGATTATTAATATTATTTGCAACATTCATTTTAATTCTTGATGTTGATAGTGATTAAAGTATTTAAAACCTGCAATATTCGATTAAGAAGTATGTGCTTCTTCCAAGTTAAGCGTCGATCTAGGTGCGTACTAAGATGTTTAGCATACTCTGCTTGCGGGAGCTGACAATCATTGATATAGGCTGGAGGACATGATCTTCTACGCAACATAAAAGTTATATGGATATTTAATTTACTAAAGAAATCTGAAGTGAATCTAAAATTTACAGAAAAAACTTAACTAAACACGTAGCACCTTTCCAATCAAATTTTTTGCGAATAATTTTAGATTTATTTGACATTTTTCCATTTATCGTGAGGCTTAACATCATCAAACAAACGAACTTTGTAACGATATAACATATATTTATATAAATATTTGATTTTTGTCTAATTAATAAATAAAACGCATTTTGTTCGCTAAATATTACTGAAAATGTTTTGTTACAAAAACAATGCTCTGTAATTTGTAACGTTTTAATTAATATAACTATTTGATGCTAAATAAATGAACACATTTTATGGTTTTTCAGAGCCTCGTATCTCCAGTTACTCGTACATTAATTTGGTAAAATAATTATACTAAAAATATCGTCATTGTTTTTAATTATGTATAGATAGTATATTAACAATTAAAATATAGAACTTTAGAGAGTAAAACTACTAATTCAAAAAATACAAATTAGACACAGTCCCTGTAGCGCAGAGGATAGCGCGTTGGACTTCTAATCCAAAGGTCGTGGGTTCGATCCCCACCAGGGATGCATGGTGATACCTTAATTTTTTTCTAATATTTTGCTACATAATATTTTCGGTAATTTATATATTTTTATAATATATAGAAAAATAGTAGTCTAAACTCAACAAGTTTTTTGTAAATACGCCATCAAGATGTATTGCCTGCATAATTTGTAAGTTCCTAAGTTCCAGAATCAGACAATATTTTCCTCCTCATTTTATTTTATTTAAAAGAGACACAATGCTCTCTGATGTGTTCGAACATGTAACAGAACCAGCCTGTCAAAGTCTTCCGGTTGTCAAACGCAAAATTCTTGAAAACAATAGTAATAAGAAATTGTAACTCTAACCTATAAACTATTATGTTTGTGTACTTAACTATAGTTTTTAGATGTATTATAATGCTAAAATAAATTATATAAACTAACTGAACAATATAAATTAAAACGCAAAGTTGATGTGGCAAATTTAGATGACGTATCTACAAAAAACTCGAAAAAACGTTTGTTTCTGTTTTAGGATATAAAATCGCTTTAAAAAGCTCATAGGATATCATTTAAGGTCAGTCCACAGTAAATAAATTGTGAACGCTAGGTGCCACGATATTAAAATCATGTATCATTAAAATCATCAATGATTTTGTGTGGTAATTATGAATTCTACAGTGTATTAGTAATGTGTGGTCCCTCAGTGAATTAATATGTCAACAAAAACATGTCTTCGCCCAACAGGAGCCCACAGTTATTGCCTATGATTTAATAAACTTACAGAATATTTTAATGAAGTAAAACTACATAATTACTATAATAATAGGTGTTTTATTATCACTATTAGTTTTATAAGAACTATTATAAAATGTTTGTAACAGCTTCCTCCATTATGTCCACTATTAAAGGAACTTCATACAATTTTATGACTCACAGATTGATTGGAGCACCAAAAAGTTCCCCTAAAAATCAACAAAGCAACTTTTGGGAAATTTGGGCTATTTGTTATGGTAAATCCTTATTCCCTGATAAAGCCTTTTCTTTTTTTTCAAAACTGTAGGCTAACATAATTGGTGAATTGCTGTATTCTTAGGTTTATTTTATTAAATAGATTATAAATATCGGTCCAAAACATGAAAGTAAATACAATTTTACCAATATGTTAAAATAATAATCTATTAAAGAGGTTGCAAATAGTTTAGCTATATTCTTGGACCTAATCCAAATATTCCACAAGATTTGACATTATGGAGTATTTCACAATCTTTTCAACATTTCAAGCAGTTGGCAAACTTGGTGACAATAACGATAAAATAACTAGAAAACAATGGATATGTTAAAACAACCCATGGGTTTAAAAATTCATGTCAAAACGAAATATTGTAATTCATATAGTGTGCACATGCCTGTCAGATGACTTCTGCACTAAAATCGATCTTTTGTCTGAAAGACACAGCGAAATGACCAATAATAATATATTGATAAAAAGTGGTAACTGGACAGCATACCTCTTGCGGTCGTTTCTTAAGATAATCGAATCAAATCAAGATGCAGAGAAATAGATCTAGCCAAGTAAGCCCTAATAAAATAATGATAAATTAAAATTATAGAAAAAAATATATGTATATAAAAAGTGTATATTTATTTAAAATATAATGTGTATAACAAAATAATAACGTTTAAAAAGCTCCTTATATTTATGGCACAATATTAAACTAGACTCAATTACAATTCTCTAACCTCCACACGCCCGTAAAATTTCCAGAATCGTCCGGTACTTGTACCTCAGTCTTTTGGCCTCATAGGGTGCGAAGATATGGTGCATGTAGATGCAGTACCTTGCCGCCGAATCGTAATACTCATCGGGGACGCTGGCCTTTCGAAAGAGTCGCTCCTCCATGATATATCCACGGTGATGGTGTCCCAATCCGAATTCCCTATACAAAACCTCCCTAAAATACATGTGTTGCATAATCAAAGCCTAAAGTTATTTATCAATCAACTAACATCATGCTATTTGCAAGCAATTCTGCATAAAACATACTAAGCTAAATAACTCTTATAAATTTTCATATACTACCAGTGATTTAAATATATTTATAGAAAAATCAATGGTCAAATGGAGATACTAAAAGAATGTATTCGATAAAAAACTTTAGGATACAAGAAGCTATAATAAGAAATAGAATACACAGTTAAGTGATTCTAAAACTTAAGCAGAAACAAACTACACACATAATTACAAAATATTAGGCTCATTTATTTCACTTTAAAAAGGTCATTATTGGGAAAATCGGTAAGATATATTAATGAATATGTTTTTCATCATATTGAGAGTGACACAAGAAGCTATAATAAGAAGTACAAGGCACAAGGAAATAACTCTAAAAAACTAAGCAGATACAAATTACACAACATATAATACAAGATATTAGGCACTTCAATATATTTTATGTTATTTTTTCGCTTTAAAAAGTATTTATTGAGAAAAATCGATAAAATGTATTTTTATAGAAGTATTTTCCATCATATAACTGCATGAGAAGCTATAATAAGAAATATAAGACACAGAGAAATAAATCTGAAAAATTAATTAGAGACAAATTACAAATTAGGTCATGTTTTCCCTTTATCAAGGCATTTATTGAGAAAAATTGGTAAAATATATTTTTATAAAAGTATTTTCCATCATATAACTGCATTAGAAGCTATAATAAGAAGTAGAAGACACAGAGAAATAAATCTGAAAAATTAATTAGAGACAAATTACAAATTAGGTCATGTTTTCGATTTAACAAGGCATTTATTGAGAAAAATTGGTAAAATATATTTTTATAAAAGTATTTTCCATCATATAACTGCATTAGAAGCTATAATAAGAAGTAGAAGACACAGAGAAATAACTCTGAAAAATTAATTAGAGACAAATTACAAATTAGGTTATGTTTTCCCTTTATCAAGGCATTTATTGAGAAAAATCGGTAAAATATATTTTTATGTAAGTATTTTCCATCATATAACTGCATTAGAAGCTATAATAAGAAGTAGAAGACACAGAGAAATAAATCTGAAAAATTAATTAGAGACAAATTATAAATTAGGTCATGTTATCGATTTAACAAGGTATTTATTGAGAAAAATCGGTAAAATATATTTTTATAAAAGAATTTTCCATCATATAACTGCATTAGAAGCTATAATAAGAAGTGGAAGACACAGAGAAATAAGTCTGAAAAATTAATTAGAGACAAATTACAAATTAGGTTATGTTTTCCCTTTATCAAGGCATTTATTGAGAAAAATCGGTAAAATATATTTTTATGTAAGTATTTTCCATCATATAACTGCATTAGAAGCTATAATAAGAAGTAGAAGACACAGAGAAATAAATCTGAAAAATTAATTAGAGACAAATTACAAATTAAGTTATGTTTTCGCTTTAACAAGGCATTTATTGAGAAAAATTGGTAAAATATATTTTTATAAAAGTATTTTCCATCATATAACTGCATTAGAAGCTATAATAAGAAGTAGAAGACACAGAGAAATAAATCTGAAAAATTAATTAGAGACAAATTACAAATTAGGTTATGTTTTCCCTTTATCAAGGCATTTATTGAGAAAAATCGGTAAAATATATTTTTATGTAAGTATTTTCCATCATATAACTGCATTAGAAGCTATAATAAGAAGTAGAAGACACAGAGAAATAAATCTGAAAAATTAATTAGAGACAAATTACAAATTAGGTTACGTTTTCGCTTTAACAAGGCATTTGTTGAGAAAAATTGGTAAAATATATTTTTATAAAAGTATTTTCCATCATATAACTGCATTAGAAGCTATAATAAGAAGTAGAAGACACAGAGAAATAAATCTGAAAAATTAATTAGAGACAATTTACAAATTAGGTCATGTTTTCCCTTTATCAAGGCATTTATTGAGAAAAATCGGTAAAATATATTTTTATATAAGTATTTTCCATCATATAACAGAATAAGAAGCTATAATAAGAAATATACACAGAGAAATGACTCTGCAAAACTAATTGCAGTTACAAATTAGGCCATTTCTTCGCTTAAAAGGGAATTTATTGAGAGAAATCGGTAAATTATATTTTTATAAAAGAATTTTCCATTATATAACTGCATTAGAAGCTATAATAAGAAGTAGAAGACACAGAGAAATAAGTATGAAAAATTAATTAGAGACAAATTACAAATTAGGCCATGTTATCGATTTAACAAGGCATTTCTTGAGAGAAATTGGTAAAATATATTTTTATAAAAGAATTTTCCATTATATAACTGCATTAAAAGCTATAATAAGAAGTAGAAGACACAGAGAAATAAGTCTGAAAAATTAATTAGAGACAAATAACAAATTAGTTCCTGTTTTCGCTTTAACAAGGCTTTTATTGAGAAAAATTGCTAAAATATATTTTTTTATAAAAGTATTTTCCATCATATAACTACATTAGAAGCTATAATAAGTAGAAGACACAGAGAAATAACTCTCAAAAATTAATTAGAGACCAATTACAAATTAGTTCCTGTTTTCGCTTTAACAAGGCTTTTATTGAGAAAAATCGGTAAAATATATTTTTATAAAAGAATTTTCCATTATATAACTGCATTAGAAGCTATAATAAGAAGTAGAAGACACAGAGAAATAAGTCTGAAAAATTAATTAGAGACAAATTACAAATTAGGTCATGTTATCGATTTAACAAGGCTTTTATTGAGAAAAATCGGTAAAATATATTTTTATAAAAGTTTTTTCCATTATATAACTATATTAGAAGCTATAATAAGAAGTAGAAGACACAGAGAAATAACTCTGAAAAATTAATTAGAGACAAATTACAAATTAGGTCATGTTATAGATTTAACAAGGCTTTTATTGAGAAAAATCGGTAAAATATATTTTTATAAAAGAATTTTCCATTATATAACTGCATTAGAAGCTATAATAAGAAGTAGAAGACACAGAGAAATAACTCTGAAAAATTAATTAGAGACAAATTACAAATTATGTCATGTTTTCTCTTTAACAAGGTATTTATTGAGAAAAAGCGATAAAATATATATTTATAAAAGTATTTTCCATCATATAACTGCATTAGAAGCTATCATGAGAAATAGAAGACACAGAGAAATAACTCTGAAAAATTAGAGACAAATTACAAATTAGGTCATGTTTTCCCTTTATTTAATCTTAATATTTTTATTTAATCTAAAAAAGAATTTTCCATTATCGCGTTAAAGAATTAGAAGCTATAATAAGTAGAAGACACAGAGAAATAACTCTGAAAAATTAGTTAGAGACAAATTACAAATTAGTTCCTGTTTTCGCTTTAACAAGGCTTTTATTGAGAAAAATCGGTAAAATATATTTTTATAAAAGTATTTTCCATTATATAACTGCATTAGAAGCTATAATAAGAAGTAGAAGACACAGAGAAATAAATCTGAAAAATTAATTAGAGACAAATTACAAATTAGTTCCTGTTTTCGCTTTAACAAGGCTTTTATTGAGAAAAATCGGTAAAATATATTTTTATAAAAGTATTTTCCATTATATAACTATATTAGAAGCTATAATAAGAAGTAGAAGACACAGAGAAATTACTCTGAAAAATTAATTAGAGACAAATTACAAATTAGTTCCTGTTATCGATTTAACAAGGCTTTTATTGAGAAAAATCGGTAAAATATATTTTTATAAAAGAATTTTCCATTATATAACTGCATTAGAAGCTATAATAAGAAGTAGAAGACACAGAGAAATAAGTCTGAAAAATTAATTAGAGACAAATTATAAATTAGGTCATGTTATCGATTTAACAAGGTATTTCTTGAGAAAAAGCGATAAAATATATATTTATAAAAGTATTTTCCATCATATAACTGCATTAGAAGCTATAATAAGAAATAGAAGACACAGAGAAATAAATTTGAAAAATTAATTAGAGACAAATTACAAATTAGGTCATGTTTTCCCTTTATTTAATCTTAATATTTTTATTTAATCTAAAAAAGAATTTTCCATTATCGCGTTAAAGAATTAGAAGCTATAATAAGAAGTAGAAGACACAGAGAAATAAGTATGAAAAATTAATTAAGAGACAAATTACAAATTAGGTCATGTTATCGATTTAACAAGGCATTTCTTGAGAAAAATTGGTAAAATATATTTTTATAAAAGAATTTTCCATTATATAACTGCATTAGAAGCTATAATAAGAAGTAGAAGATACAGAGAAATAACTCTGAAAAATTAGTTAGAGACAAATTACAAATTAGTTCCTGTTTTCGCTTTAACAAGGCTTTTATTGAGAAAAATTGGTAAAATATATTTTTATAAAAGTATTTTCCATCATATAACTGCATTAGAAGCTATAATAAGAAGTAGAAGACACAGAGAAATAACTCTGAAAAATTAGTTAGAGACAAATTACAAATTAGTTCCTGTTTTCGCTTTAACAGGGCTTTTATTGAGAAAAATTGGTAAAATATATTTTTATAAAAGTATTTTCCATTATATAACTGCATTAGAAGCTATAATAAGAAGTAGAAGACACAGAGAAATAAATCTGAAAAATTAATTAGAGACAATTTACAAATTAGGTTACGTTTTCGCTTTAACAAGGCATTTATTGAGAAAAATTGGTAAAATATATTTTTATAAAAGTATTTTCCATCATATAACTGCATTAGAAGCTATAATAAGAAGTAGAAGACACAGAGAAATAACTCTGAAAAATTAATTAGAGACAAATAACAAATTAGTTCCTGTTTTCGCTTTAACAAGGCTTTTATTGAGAAAAATTGCTAAAATATATTTTTTTATAAAAGTATTTTCCATCATATAACTACATTAGAAGCTATAATAAGTAGAAGACACAGAGAAATAACTCTCAAAAATTAATTAGAGACCAATTACAAATTAGTTCCTGTTTTCGCTTTAACAAGTCTTTTATATTGAGAAAAATTGGTAAAATATATTTTTATAAAAGTATTTTCCATTATATAACTGCATTAGAAGCTATAATAAGAAGTAGAAGACACAGAGAAATAACTCTGAAAAATTAATTAGAGACAAATTACAAATTAGTTCCTGTTTTCGCTTTAACAAGGCTTTTATTGAGAAAAATCGGTAAAATATATTTTTATAAAAGTTTTTTCCATTATATAACTATATTAGAAGCTATAATAAGAAGTAGAAGACACAGAGAAATAACTCTGAAAAATTAATTAGAGACAAATTACAAATTAGTTCCTGTTTTCGATTTAACAAGGCTTTTATTGAGAAAAATCGGTAAAATATATTTTTATAAAAGTATTTTCCATTATATAACTGCATTAGAAGCTATAATAAGAAGTAGAAGACACAGAGAAATAACTCTGAAAAATTAATTAGAGACAAATTACAAATTAGGTCATGTTATCGATTTAACAAGGTATTTATTGAGAAAAAGCGATAAAATATATATTTATAAAAGTATTTTCCATCATATAACTGCATTAGAAGCTATAATAAGAAATAGAAGACACAGAGAAATAAATCTGAAAAATTAGAGACAAATTACAAATTAGGTCATGTTTTCCCTTTATTTAATCTTAATATTTTTATTTAATCTAAAAAAGAATTTTCCATTATCGCGTTAAAGAATTAGAAGCTATAATAAGAAGTAGAAGACACAGAGAAATAAGTATGAAAAATTAATTAAGAGACAAATTACAAATTAGGTCATGTTATCGATTTAACAAGGCATTTCTTGAGAAAAATTGGTAAAATATATTTTTATAAAAGAATTTTCCATTATATAACTGCATTAGAAGCTATAATAAGAAGTAGAAGACACAGAGAAATAACTCTGAAAAATTAGTTAGAGACAAATTACAAATTAGTTCCTGTTTTCGCTTTAACAAGGCTTTTATTGAGAAAAATTGGTAAAATATATTTTTATAAAAGTATTTTCCATCATATAACTGCATTAGAAGCTATAATAAGAAGTAGAAGACACAGAGAAATAACTCTGAAAAATTAGTTAGAGACAAATTACAAATTAGTTCCTGTTTTCGCTTTAACAGGGCTTTTATTGAGAAAAATTGGTAAAATATATTTTTATAAAAGTATTTTCCATCATATAACTGCATTAGAAGCTATAATAAGAAGTAGAAGACACAGAGAAATAAATCTGAAAAATTAATTAGAGACAATTTACAAATTAGGTTACGTTTTCGCTTTAACAAGGCATTTATTGAGAAAAATTGGTAAATTATATTTTTATAAAAGTATTTTCCATCATATAACTGCATTAGAAGCTATAATAAGAAATTGAAGACACAGAGAAATAACTCTGAAATTTTCATTAGAGACAAATTACAATTTAGGTCCTGTTTTCGCTTTAACAAGGCATTTATTGAGAAAAATCGGTAAAATATTCTATACTGAGATATAGAGAATAACTCTTACAATACACTAAGTGACGTTCAGTTCAATAACATAAAATATCCTATCCCAAATAAAGAAAAGGGAGAGGAATGATAGTTATTAAACATGAATAGCAATTAATATAACTACGCCGCTATAAACTACAAAATATTACTACCTGACGTTCGCTTTCGATGCTTTTCTTCGATATTTTAATTATATTGCTACCAATAACTTTGTTTACACTGATGACACTGAACACTATAACTACCCCAGGCTCAACCGATGTCAATACATTCTGATACTTACAGCAGCAGAGCCACGTCGTCTCTGGACAAGTCGTTGCCTTCGTAATCAATCATTTTCGAATTGGGAGTTGTGTGGACTCATCAAGATTTGGGCAAGTACTCGTTTAAGAAGTGAGCCAAAGCTCATCTTATATACCCAAATAATGTTACCGTAAATATTCAGCCCATAAATGAAGAGGCCTAATGCTTTAAGAGTTCCATCAATAAACCGTGACGACACTATGTCTGGGCAGATAACCATCGTCTGACCACGGTCGTGATAAGGACTCTTAAAGGTATCTCATGTTTTTGGTTGGAATTACGTGTATTTTAAGGACTTTCTGTACTCAAAGGAGCAAAAAACGATGTCATCCTTCCTAGAAGTAAATAGATTTTCACCCACTGATCTGTGATTTATGACATTTCCTCGAAATTTTAAACGCACATGGTCTTTCTTAGACTGGCCTAGCTTAAGCAACGAGACCTGGCTTAATACTGACTAGTTTTTAATAAACAATTAACTGGTTAGACGTCTAATTGATTTTTAAAGACGAATCAATGATATATTATGACTTCTAAATGAGCTAACCACTTAAAACGCATTAGTTTACGGCATTAAAACTAATTTGGTTACTAATCCGTAGTAATTGAACGTGTATATCTAAATATTCCTAAGAAATAACGACGATCGAGATAATAATGAGACTCCTAGGTCTGGTGAATACAGCCAGTAGGGGTAGGTTTTCCATGTAAATCTTGTTACAGAATCGTTTTTAAGTGTTTAGCAATAAGGTTTATATCAATAGTGGACTTAAGCACTTTAATTATAATCAATAAATTGTTTTTTTCGGTTACTAATTGATTAATATCCCCTCCAGAGCCTTTAACTCTCAACTGTATTGAAATTGACTAATTATTGTTAAGAAACCTCTAGATTTAATTTTAAAGGTTAGTTAAAAAGGTCGCTAATTTTATATTAATATTTTTATTTTCTCTTAATAATATCGACATCTCTTTTGTAAATATATCGATATTTTTCCTAGTAGTTGCCTGGTAGTAGTTCCTAGTAGTAGTTTCCTTGTAGTTAAAAAATATCGATATCGTTTTTCTCCGATTATCGATATCTTTTTAAAAATATCAAAATCTATTAATAATATCAATTTGTCATTTGTAAATATATCGATATTTTTCCTAGTAGTTGCCTGGTAGTAGTTCCTAGTAGTAGTTTCCTTGTAGTTAAAAAATATCGATATCGTTTTTCTCCGATCATCGATATCTTTTTAAAAATATCAAAATCTATTAATAATATCAATTTGTCTTTTGTAAATATATCGATATTTTTCCTAGTAGTTGCCTGGTAGTAGTTCCTAGTAGCAGTTTCCTTGTAGTTAAAAAATATCGATATCGTTTATCTCCGATTATCGATATCTTTTTAAAAATATCAAAATCTATTAATAATATCAATTTGTCTTTTGTAAATATATCGATATTTTTTCTAGTAGTTGCCTGGTAGTAGTTCCTAGTAGTAGTTTCCTTGTAGTTAAAAAATATCGATATCGTTTTTCTCCGATCATCGATATGTTTTTAAAAATATCAAAATAGATTAATAATATCAATTTGTCTTTTGTAAATATATCGATATTTTTTCTAGTAGTTGCCTGGTAGTAGTTCCTAGTAGTAGTTTCCTTGTAGTTAAAAAATATCGATATCGTTTTTCTCCGATCATCGATATCTTTTTAAAAATATCAAAATAGATTAATAATATCAATTTGTCTTTTGTAAATATATCGATATTTTTCCTAGTAGTTGCCTGGTAGTAGTTCCTAGTAGTAGTTTCCTTGTAGTTAAAAAATATCGATATCGTTTTTCTCCGATCATCGATATCTTTTTAAAAATATCAAAATAGATTAATAATATCAATTTGTCTTTTGTAAATATATCGATATTTTTTCTAGTAGTTGCCTGGTAGTAGTTCCTAGTAGCAGTTTCCTTGTAGTTAAAAAATATCCATATCGTTTATCTCCGATTATCGATATCTTTTTAAAAATATCAAAATCTATTAATAATATCAATTTGTCTTTTGTAAATATATCGATATTTTTCCTACTAGTTGCCTGGTAGTAGTTCCTAGTAGTAGTTTCCTTGTAGTTAAAAAATATCGATATCGTTTTTCTCCGATCATCGATATCTTTTTAAAAATATCAAAATCTATTAATAATATCAATTTGTCTTTTGTAAATATATCGATATTTTTCCTAGTAGTTGCCTGGTAGTAGTTCCTTGTAGTAGTTTCCTTGTAGTTAAAAAATATCGATATCGTTTTTCTCCGATCATCGATATCTTTTTAAAAATATCAAAATAGATTAATAATATCAATTTGTCTTTTGTAAATATATCGATATTTTTCCTAGTAGTTGCCTGGTAGTAGTTCCTAGTAGTAGTTTCCTTGTAGTTAAAAAATATCGATATCGTTTTTCTCCGATTATCGATATCTTTTTAAAAATATCAAAATCTATTAATAATATCAATTTGTCTTTTGTAAATATATCGATATTTTTCCTAGTAGCTGCCTGGCAGTAGTTCCTAGTAGTGGTTTCCTTGTAGTTAAAAAATATCGATATCGTTTTTCTCCGATCATCGATATCTTTTTAAAAATATCAAAATCTATTAATAATATCAATTTGTCTTTTGTAAATATATCGATATTTTTCCTAGTAGTTGCCTGGTAGTAGTTCCTAGTAGCAGTTTCCTTGTAGTTAAAAATATCGATATTGTTTATCTCCGATTATCGATATCTTTTTATAAATATCAAAATCGATTAACAATATCTTGTCTTTTGTAAATATATTGTTATTTCTCCTAGTAGTTTTACAAAAAAATGTCGATATTATTTTTCTCCGATTATCGATATATTTTTAAAAATATCAAAATCGATTAACAATATCAATTTGTCTTTTGTAAATATATCACTATTTTTCCTAGTAGTTTTACAAAAAATATCGATATTGTTTTTCTCCGATTATCGATACCTTTTTAAAAATATCCTAATCGATTTATCGATATCCCGTTAAAACAACATTAATTGAAATTATCATAAACAATTTCTTGACGGTAACCAACAACGCACATGGTAACAATTATTGCCCTAACTAGTAATAATATTCCTACTAATAAACTTAATTAATATACAAAACCTTCACAAGGTACTTGAAAATTTGATGTACAGCACAGGTGCAGTGTTATTTGAAATATTAATCTCAAAATACACCAATAACGAAATATAATTTTCAGAACTAATTTAAATACAAATGCCAAATATTTATTTGTATTTTAAAGACAAGTAATTTCTGCTGGTTGTGCAAATGGGTGAGTATAACAGGCTATATATTCCGTTACCTTTTTCAATGACGTTCCGATTTTGAGACTAATAAACTGATCCTTGTATTCTGTTCACCATTCCCGAAGGATAATGGTCTGGGTTTTCGGACAGTTGATTTATAATCTTCACCGTACACTGTGTGTACACTATAAAAAAAGCGATATTTATACCCAAACTAAAAGGTAACATTTTTATAAACCCTAAATTGCTGTTTATAAATCGTCGTCATAAAATAATTGATTCTCTTCCCAAAAACCCTCGACAAGATCGAGTAATAAAGTTACGCGTGGTGATGGGACTATCGCTACCTGCCAATTAAATCCTCCATAATTTTTTGTTGGTGTACACAGTCATCCAATCGACCCTAGATGCTTATTGACCACTTCAGTGATTGTAAACGAGGTGGAGGTCTCTTTATGTCGTACTATTTATGGAAAGTACGAATAAAACGTCTTTTATTTGTGAGGTTTGCGAATTACTTATGGTAGATATTTAATTTTTTGACCACAACTTCGTGAGGCTTTTGTCTGACTCATGATTTTATGGTCAATGCCGAACCTTATCGGCATGGAAGTGTTATAAAGGGAGTTTTAGGAAAAAGTTTCGTGAATATTAATATTATATATTCATTTCTTAACCGATTAGATTAGGATTTTTATGAACATCTGTTGCTTCATGAGTTTTAGTGTAAATAATTACTTACCTGTGTATATATAGATATAATACGAAGGTAAAAAGAGTGTCTAAGTAAGATCGGAGTCAGTTTTTATAAATAAGATATATATTTATTACGCCTGTTTGTTACAGTGTTACTGTTCTTTAGAAATAAGACGTAAACAAAAATTGTTATACCGAGACGGGATCTTCAACAAACAACGGGCATCTGTTGGTTTGGTTCGGTCCGATAACTCCAATAAATATTGTTGAAGTTTTTATGTTATCCTTTTCGAAAAACCTACAAATGCATCTACCAAACATATGTCTTTCTGTGGCTGTAATTTTTCTTTAAAATTAACATTATTTATCTGTGGACCTTGATATTAAATAATTATGTGACACTTTAATCATGCATAATCAAGAACATTTAGGTAGATATTAAGTTAAATTGTGTGTAGATAGTAGAATATAAAATACATGTAGTAAAGAGGTTAAGTAGGTTTTTTGTTTATTTTTTATTTAGTTATTACAACGATTATTATGTACATATTTAACTTTAGAACCTTTTTTTGTGTTAATAATCTAAGTTTGATTATTTTTTACACTTTGGTGGGTTTCTTATTTATATTTTAAAGTCGGTTCAATTTTTTTGTCAAAAATATTTAATTTTTTTTAGTGTTAGATATTTAATCGATAATTTACGCAGTTCTTTTATTAACTATTATAATGGATAGCCCAAATAAAAGTACAGTCCGTATAAGGAAAAATAGGATTAAGGAAACAATAGTTGAAAGTTAGGAATGTTTCAGGCACTGGTGTCCGCCACCTAATCTAGATGATTTGACAGATGTTCCAATCAAACTAGAACAAAAATGTTGCTGGTATGTCTGGATTCGAATCCACGACTTTCGCGTGTAAGCTCAACGTTCTAACCATTACACCATAAAAAGAGTTGCCTACAATGTTTCTACGACGTCTCATATGATATAATTAGTACTTCTAAAGCAAATTAACTGACTTTTACACTGAATTACTTCCTATTTTTCGTCACGTCACTTCAGCAATAACATTATACACACATATCTGATTGTTTTAGATAAAAATTATGCCTACAATGTTTCGACGACGTCTCATATGATATAATTAGTACTTCTAAAGCAAATTGACTGAGTTTTACACTGAATTACTTCCGATTTTTCGTCACATCACTTCAGCAATAACATTATACATCAACATCTGATTGTTTTAGGTAAAAATTATGTTAAAACAATGTACGTGCCTTTCAAATTTGAGATTTTCCGTCGATTTACTCCCCTTCCCCCCACAGATGCTAACTTGGTTCCAATTCGACCACCGGAAGTGCACTCTTTCGAATAAAGAATTTAGAAAACTTTTTTGAAGTCGGCTAATAAATAAATATTAGTAGTGCATGGAGATATAACAGGTCAATTGAAAAGACCCCGGCCTGACACATAGATGACACTACTAGAATTAGAAATATATATAATATAATTTTATACTATATATATATATTTTTAATGCTAGTAGTATATATATTATAATATATTATAATTTTATAGTTAGCCCTAAGCATCAAGCGTTGCGTGTATAAATTTGACAGCTCTCGGATCATTAGTTTGTGAATTATAGCATTTTGAGTGAATCAACTTTTGTAATTGTGAAAAAAATGGATAAAAAGGAATTTCGCGTGTTGATAAAATATTATTTTTTGAAGGGAAGAAATACAGTTGTAGAAAAGTTGTTGCTCTGGTCATTGCCTTAGGAAAATCAATCATCAAGGATTGGTATGCTATGTTTAGACGTGGTACATGATATCATTCACGAATATATGGATATGAGAAAGCTTTGTATAAAGTGGGTGCCGCGCGAGCTCACTTTTGACTAAAATCAACGACGAGTTGATGATTCGGAGAAGCGTTTGAAGATGATCAAGCGTAATAAACCCGAGTTTTTGCGTCGATATGTGACAGTGGATGAAACATGGCTCCATCATTTCACTCCGAAGTCCAATCGACAGTCATCCGAGTGGACTGCACACGATGAACCCGCTCCAACGCACTCCAGCGTAACCATCGGCTGGCAAGGTTATGGCGTCTGTATTTTCTGATGCACATGGAATAATTTTCATTGACTACCTTGAAAAAGGAAGTACCATCAATAGCGACTATTACAGAGCGTTATTGGACCATTTGGAGGACGAAATCGCCGAAAAACGTCCGCATTTAAAGAAAAAGAAAGTGCTGCTTCACCAAGACAATGCACCATGTTAAAAATCCATGAATTGAGCTTAGAATTGCTTCCTCTTCCACCATATTCTCCAGATCTGGTTCCCAGCGACTATTTCCTGTTCTCAGATCTCAAAAGAATGCTCGCTGGGAAGAAATTTTCGTCAAATGAAGAGGTGATCGACGAAACTAAGGCCTATTTTGAAGCAAAGGACAAATCGTACTATAAAAATGGTATTAAATTAATAATAATTTTCATATCGATTAATAATTTTTGTAGTAGTGAATTTGGATAAAACCAAAA
The DNA here is from genome assembly GCF_030347505.1 of Rhynchophorus ferrugineus. NCBI lineage: Eukaryota > Metazoa > Arthropoda > Insecta > Coleoptera > Curculionidae > Rhynchophorus > Rhynchophorus ferrugineus. The sequence continues at coordinate 18,049,794 of NW_027472587.1, forward strand.
ATAAAAATTGATGTGGTACACAGTAGAATAATAAACGTTTCCCATGATTTAAAATAGCAGGATTACCATATACATTCGATTAAATGGTTCAAAATTCATATGTCACCAAGCAATCTGTTGGAAATACATGAATAATATCTCGCCAACAAATACATATCGCCGATAAATCTCCAATAATTATTCGACTAATTGAATTAAGGCAATTTTGAGGACCGACCGCTATAAAAATGATGGATGTCCGATGCCGGAGTTGTTATCAACCGTTATATTATTACCAACAACTATTCATTATACGGAAACTAGCCGCCGTTCCATATTCGTTACGTTCGAAACGATATTTATAAATTAATTGCGAAAACTGTTGGTTTAACAATTTATGACCGCGCGCGTTTGCCGTTTTTTTTTCATCCTCCCGTCGTTGTTTTTGATAATTTCCCATGCCCGTTGGCTGGATGTTGATAGGTCGGTTGGAATGAAAATATTACTCTCGTATTATGCGAACGTGTTTATCTCGTCTGATGATGGACGCGTCGGCTATTTGATTTATGCATTTTGGATGCGTCGGGTTGGTTGAGAATATTTAAAACATTCCACGGAACGGAACGTTTTAAAATATTATATTTTAAATATTTTTACACGCTTTAAACAATTTCACAGACGCGCACCACATAATACCGAACGAACAATTCGGTTTCCATGCCAAACACTCAAGCCTTCATCAAGCTGCTCGCGTCTCACGAACCACCCATCAGGCATTAAGAGAAGGTCGAAAAACTGGAGGCATCTTTTTAGATGTTTCCAAAGCTTTTGATCGAGTATGGCACAACGGTCTAATATTTTAAGCGAACCAGCTTGGTCTACCGAATGACCTGATCTCCCTGATAGATTCATACTTGGACGGTAGATCCTTTCAAGTGAGGATCGATGACACAGATCTCCGCAGGAGTCCCGCAAGTTGTTGCACTAACCCCTGCCTTGTTCAACCTTTACATGGCTGATTTTTCACTCCACAAATATTCACACACAGCATTTTATGCAGATGATACAGCTTCTCTATCCGGAACACGAAGCGACATCAGCAAAATACCATCTGGTTCTAGCTGGTCATTCTGGAATAACAAAAAAGAAAAAAAGGGAGAATACAGCTTGCGGGTGAGTGCATTTTCTGATGACTTGGAGCTGAGTTGTTGTTTTTAGAAAGCGTGTGCCCTTAAATCTAGTATGATAACTAGCATGCAATGCCTCATTTCTATAGAACCACATAAATATCCACGAATGAGACTGGCTCTCCAAAAGCGGCCCTGCCTCCCTGACTCCAAAGGACGAGAAGTTTTCATCACAAAGCTATTAAAAGCAATTGATATACCTGACCCGTCAAAATAGATTGGACATTAAGAGGCTCACAATAATCAAAATTAGAGTTCGTTAGTGTTTCGGAGACTATTCCTTTGAATTTTGTCAGAGTACCGGATTTGTGAGGACATTTATACGGATGGCTCTAAATCCTCTATGGGCGTAGGCGCTCCAATATATTATAGGAGTCAAAATAAGCTCTATAATCACATACCAGCCATGCTGAAACATGGCTTATATGCTCTGTATTACGAAACTCGCTTAAACTTTTAGATGATGTAGTTTCGTCACATCCGCTAGTGGTATAGATCCTTGAATTGTACGGCCTGGTTATATCTCGACAAAGCAACATCATATTTGTCTGGATCCCCAACCGCAAGGCCATACCTGGAAACTAATTAACCATAGTGGCTTTGTTTGATCTAAACGATTTTGGTCTTTTTCTGGTAATGTTTATTTATATGGTTTTTGGAGCTTTTTAGAACGGCATATAGAAATTATTCATTTCCATTAAAATGAGTTATTTCAAACAATTTTCAATGTTTATTTCTTTCCTCCTTATATACAGTTTCAACATTAAATCAATTATTTATCATATCTGTGTATTTTTATTTATTAAAAATAATGATGATGTGTTTAATGTATTATGATGACTAATTATATTTTTATTATTTCGTTTTATTAATTATTTTTTAAATAAAATGTGTTATTTCCAAAATGTTACCATTTTTATTTACCTCCTGAACCTATTTACTTGCTTAATATATTCGACAGAAAATCTAATAATTACGATAAAAATTACACAGCCAAACATAGAACCTCCTTTTTCGAAGACAGTTAAAAAATAAGTAAATATAGCTGCATATACCCATGCGCCGAATTTGGATTATTATCTATTTTAAAAAAATTAAATGCAGCCAAAACCGGAGATTTTGTATCCTAGTTGTTCACAGGATACTCATGATTCTTAATGTATCCTCTTTTTCGTTAGGGTCTCCAATTGTCGCAATACGAATTACTCTAATACAATTCACGTCAATATAAGTATCTGACAATTTGACACCCCCGTCTCTATATGCACACACCAACTCCATTTACATCAAGTACAGTTGACTCTAACTTTAGATAGCAGGTAGGAACTTTCACGAAACATTATTAATAATTTAGAAAAAACGGACGAGGGGTGGGAAAAAGTGACAAGGCTAAAGGAGGAGGAAGTGAGGACCTCTGTATACAATTTTAAGCTAAACATCGAAAGATACCGTGGAATACAAATGCGAAAACGTTGTTAGGATCCCGCGGGACCTGGGGCGGCCGCTCCTCGATGGCGTCGCGTCTAAACTGGGCGGGCACCGAAATGAAATTTTCAAAGTTGTACGGGGGGTTGCGAGCAATGTCACAACTTCTAAACTAAAATATATTATCAAGTAATTATGTCATCCGATTATAATATATTGGATTGTTTACGGTGTAGATAAACAAGGCGTTGGTTGAATGATGGCTCCATAAAGTTAACATCACTGCAAAGGCCGAACTTTATATATCGACTGAATTGTTGTTCGTTCATGTTGTAATTCAATTCATAACTACTGTGAGGATTTTGTTACAGATTTCACTAGTTATAAGTACTAGTGAAAGCCCTGTCATCGAAATTCGACCACAATTTATTAAGTTTCCAAGTTTCTCCCATAATAGACCATAATATTACTAAAGGTAATTACAGTAATAAATGCCTGTGTATTAAAATACATGCAAACTATCTAAAGAACTAACACTCACTAACCTTTTTTAAATGGTAGCTAATTAAATCTCAATTTCCATTAAGTTTTAATTACCAGTAAAGTATTAATACTTTTAATCACTACATCACTGAACATTATAAAAGTAGTGTCATGAGTAAGGTTACTTTTAGAACTGTAACAATTTCAGAGCAACAAATATTAGTATATATTATTTTTATATACTTTTATACTTTTTATTTATAATCACTGACATGGAATATTAAATAAGTAATAAAGTAATATATATTTGAACATTATGTCTACAGTTCATTAAATTCTCGAGACTTAGGTATATAAAGTAAATATATTTTATTGAATTAGTCGTTAAACGGTTGAAAATATTTACCAAATTACTGTTAATAATCCATAACCGGCATTAAGCCCACCAAACGGCGAGTGACTAACTTGGAAATTATCCCAAAAGACATCCGGTCTTACCCAGCCTGGTTACTGGCGTGACTGGGATTATTTTCCTTGTCCAAATGCACTCTTGTCGTTGTTGCAAGAAATATATCGATAACCCAATATTTTTTAAAAATATAGAAACAAAATACCTCTCCTTATTCGATTTAAGATTAAGAACATCCTCCGACATCTACTTTGAAACAAAACAAATGAACCGAACTGCTGCGAGAGCTACATTTAATAATGGCCGGCTCGGGACTGGACAGCGAGACAAAAGAAAGAAAAAAAACGAAAAAGGAGAAGGAATTTCGCGATATTTCCAAGCAGTTAGCAGTAAATTTTGTTTTATTGTCGACCCAAAGACAATCGAAGAGGTATTAAATAGTTCCGGTGCCGTTCTGCTATATATATCGTCATGTCCGCACCAAAAACCCATCGTCTGTTAAGCTCTACGCCACCAGAGTTACCTAGTTATTTTTATAAATATATATATATATATATATATATATATATATATATATATATATATATAATTTTTGAAAAATACCGCCTACTATGGCTCTGTCTGTGACGTATATAGGTCTTTGTGTTTTATATTTTGGAAACGGAAACAAATAGAGACATTAAAATAGTGTCCAGTGGAGTGGTGCCTCCATATATGCTGTAATTTCCACCTTCGTTATTATACAAAAGCCCCTGAGATGATCTCTGAGCCAAATCTTTGAGGATTTAAGTGTGACACCGCAAGTTATTAAACATTTTAAAAATTAATTATATTTTACATTAAATATGCTTAGTATAATCTTATTTTACAAATTAATTTATTACTACTATCCAGTTGTACTTCCATTAATATACAAGCAAGACGAGTACGAGATTAACACGCCGTTATGTATATTCTAAGAATACATTTATACATTATAAGTTCGTGTGGTTTGGTTCGCTTCAATCTTCTGATTTTCTGCGTGTAGTCCAGTAGTTGTATTGTCTTCACGTTGCTGTAATTCAGCAACCTTATTTCAAGTTTTAAGGCGAAATAGGTCATTGTGCAAATCTTCATTGGTAACGTAGCGACAAGCATTGGTAATTAATCGTAGAACTTTGGTTTGGATGAGTTGGAATACTAGTTAGGTTGATCTTTTAGGGCGACTCCATATTTGCACCCCATAGGTCCAAATTGGCTTTATGATTGACTGATAAAGTTTTAGTCTTAGTCAGGACAAGCCAAGAGTATTCTCCGACTAACCAGTACATTTGCTTTGCTTTGAATCTAATCTGCTCTGCTTTTCGTCTAACATATTGTTTCGAATTTAATCTACTATCGAGATGTATACCAAAGTATTTAGCTAATTCTGCTTAAGGAATCGGACATCCGTCAAGTGGTGTAATTACGTTTTTGTCATTTCACACCAAGGCAAATTATAGGACAAATTAGTGGAATTACGATTATAATTGAAAGATTAGTTTGTTCCGCCATCTTTCTAGATGTTGTTTATACTGGAAATAATATTCAAAATCTCCAAATATATTATTTTAATTAACTATAAATTCTCAACGGCCATCGAGCAATATTTATTTTAAACAGTTGCAGATCGAATGGTAACCGTGCTAGTTTATTTAAAACTCCGAAATTAGCGATTAATCCAAAGCCTGTTATTTTTGCAATCGTTAGTCAAAGCCCGACAGTTATTCGAATACTGAAACGTCCACTATACCCATTCCGGACTGCTATTTATAAATTAGTCGCGAAAATTGTTCATTAAACGATATATATGCGACCCCGTTAGTTAAAACTTTGACAGTCAAAGTGATTGGGAATATTTTGTACTGTATATGCATCTATTTTTCAATTGAAGTCATATTAGTTTAACTTTTCTATTATATATTATAATAATGTATTCAATAAGACTGAAAATAATAAGATAATAAAAGGGAGCTTATGACTCCACCAGAAAAATGGCAAAAGATCATTGATCAAAATCAAAAATAAAGGCTCTTTATAACCAAACACTTTTCCAGCTAGTTAATTAATAAAATACTATACCATATTACCAAAACACGAAAAGCAATCATCATGTTGACATATATATTTAATGCCTGTTTAAGGCTGAAGCATGTCCCGGAATGCTTTAAAGTTGCACAAATAATTATGCTCAAAAAACCTGACAAACCTGCAGAACAAGTCGAATCTTACAGGCCTATTTCACTACTACCTGCAATATCAAAACTATTTGAGAAGCTGATATATAAACGTGTTAAACATTTGGTAACAATACCAGATTTCCAGTTTGGTTTTCGAAATCACCATTCAATTATCGATCAAGTGCACAGAGTAACTGCGGCTATTGAAAAAGCGTTTGAAGAAAAGAAATATTGCCCTGCAATATTCCTGGATGTCTCACAAGCTTTTGATCGGGTTTGGCATTTGGGATTAATCTGTAAGATGAGCAAATTGTTACCGCGTAACTATTGTCAATTGCTGGAGTCATCTTTATTCGGAAGAAAATTTAGAGTATCGCACGAAAAGGCGTTCTCGACATTTAAAAATATCTCGGCTGGAGTTCCACAAGGTAGCGTCTTAGGACCGCTCCTGTATCTGCTCTACACTGCTGACATTCCAACAACAAAAGAAACACTTCTTGGAATCTTTGCTGATGACACAGTTATTATGGCAAAGATATATCTCTGCCTAGGGCTGTAGAAAAAGTACAAGTGACAGTCAACAAAATCTACAAATGGACAAAAGATTGGAAAATTCAACTTAATAGCTCCAAATCTGTCCACGTTAATTTTGCATTAAGGCGAAATAATAAAAACTTAATTATATCACTCAATGGATGCCCGATTCCTCAAGCAGAATCAGCAAAATACCTTGGAATCCATCTTGACGGTAGACTAAATTGGAAGCATCACGTTAGACAAAAAGCAAAACACATTAGAACCAAAATAAAACAACTATACTGGTTAGTCGGAAGATACTCCCAACTTGATCTAAAATCAAAGAGGTTGATCTATAATACAATTATAAAGCCAATTTGGACCTATGGGGTGCAAATATGGGGTTGCACTAAATATTCAAATCAACTAGTCACCCAACGCTGTCAAAACAAGATTCTTCGATTGATTACCAATGCCTATCGCTATGTAAACAATGAAGAACTGCACAATGACCTGGAAATCAAATGGATTTGCGAAGTTGTGCAGGATTTCGCCTTGAAACACGAAAGAAGATTACTAAATCATTCTAACGTGGAAGCAATACAACTGCTGGACAGCGCACAGGATGTCAGGAGACTGAAACGAACAAAACCATACGAACTTGTGTGAACATTTAGTGTGTATTATTAGTGTAAACTATAGCTATAAGTTAATAATTAATAAATAATTATAATTTTATAATTGAGGAATACATACTGATTTATTTTCTCGTACTCGTCTTGCTTGTTAATTAATCCAAGTAGGAAAAGTAGTAATAAATTAATTGTAATAATAATAATTTAGATTGTACTAAGCGTATCTAATAAAGATGTTATAAAAAAAATATTACCAAAATAGGGGAAGAAGGGGAAGGAATTTTAGGGGAAGTTGACTATTGTTAATATTTACATAAGGCATGTTCTTTTACTACTAGAGTGAATGTTAATTAGTTGATTTTGTTAATTTGTTTTAATACACTATACCGTCCTCTTAGACTAGCCGTCTACAAAGTACACAGAAAATATTATCCCAGATGTTGAACACGTGTGGAAGGCCAGCGGCGACGTCCAGTAGACGATAACGAAGATCTGGCAACCACGAGACGTTGATATCTCGCATATCACTGAAGGGTTCTTTATATTATTCATTCACTGACCATCGTGCATTTCAGGCGTGCCACCATCGACTGTCCAAGCGTCTCTTCAGGTAGCACTGCACTGCTCTCCCTTTTTCTCTATTATATTTTCTATATTTTATATAACGGCAATAAATTACCGTCACATCATGTAACCATAACTGTTACTTCTATTCATCGTGCAATATAATTCCCAACACCACCTCTTGAGCCACAGTTGTATTTTATCACAGTCACAATTTTATGGTGTGTTTGGAGGTTCCTTGGTGCTGTTATTGGACTTCCAGATGGCCGTGTCGTCTGCACATGTTGCCACAGTAGAGATGTTTGTGGTCGGAGATCGGCTGTATATATGAGACACAGTATAACTCCGGAATATATTGGATATAACCTGCAATCCTGTCTGTTTGTTTATATTTATTTGTTTACAAGTTCTATGTACTTGTTCTATAGTCCCCTGCTTATTACAAAGCCCAAACTGATCATCAGGAGAGAGCTCAGAATATGACTGAAATTACCCCTTGGAAAAGCTAGAAGAGTATACCACAGAACCAGAAATACTGTAGTCAAAACAATATTTAATAGAATTCGTAATGAGACAAGTAAAACGGATAAATAAAAATAAAAATATGAAGGATATAAATAAGTGGTATCATATTTTTCAAGTATAGCTCAATTTGTATCAACTCTTTCAGCTATTTTATTGCTTTATTGAACTTTCTTTTATTTTATGCAGTTCTTACATGTTGCCAATTCTTGCATATCCTCCTTTTTTCTGCTATTTTTTTCCTAGATTGCACATATCGTATAAACAGTTTTATTGTAGATATTTTACTGTTAGCTTTTACTGCTTCCTATATATTTGTTGTAATAGTTAGTTAATTAATATAATTTCCTTGTTTCTAATCATTGGAATTATTCAAAATATGTTAGTCAAAATGTTAAAAGATCTTTGAAATTGCAAAAACCACCTAATACATTTATCGACGATATTCCGAAGTTCAAACAATAGTAGGGTTAATTAATTTCGATTACGCTGTCAAACTATAAACTTGATTACTGTTTAGGGTCAGCACCGACATCACGATCTACTACTCAGTATTCCATCAAAAACAAGCGATTAATTATTAATCGTTCCAAGCTTCCAGCTACTACATTAACAATATTCCACATCGAGACTACACCATTTTTCGATCAGGAATCTCTGGAAACTAGGACATTTTGATGCGGTACGGACCTAGCTGTCGAAATAAAAACATATTTCGGATATTTGTAGTATTATTTAGCATGTTTATACAGTCGCTGATGGGCGAGCAAGATGCTAATTTATTTGTTTGATGTTTTCGGGATAAAATATTTAAAATAGTCGAACCGTTCTCGAAGTTTGGCCGTTGTTATATTAATTATGTAGTTGTTGACTGACGAGTTTTATCTATTAAACTTGATATTTTTAAAAACGGAAATTTAGCAAAATGATATTTTTGTTTACGTTATTTCGGAATTTATAAATTATTTCCAAACTTTTGATAATGCATCTCTTTTTTTAAATTTTGTATGATCAACATCTAAGAGGGAACATTAATATATTGTTCATCATTTGATACAACTTTAGCCCGTCTTTTTGGCAACATGTCCTTGTCAACAACATCTCGAGGACGTGTACAGGTTTCAAATATACACAAAACTAAAATTATACCATCTTATTTAGCATTAAATTCTATATAAATACTAACAGTTTCATTAATATATTGTAGATATTTCCAGAGTTGTAAAAAAGAGTCATAGATAAATCAGTCAAAACTTTTTATGGCTGAACGTTTTTTTATCATTATTTTCGAGAACTTCTATATACATCCACAATACAGTTATACTCACTTTTTGAGCATTAAACTCTACATAAGCACTGTTATTTTCATTGACATGTCGTGGACTTTTCTGGAGTTGAAAAAAATATAGGAAAAATTAGCAAAAACTATTAATAGGTAAACAGATGTTTTTGTCAGTATTTTCTAGAACGTTTGGGTATACAACAAATATAATTATACCATCTTTTTGAGTATTACATTCGACATAAACTCTGATAGTTTCATACATTTATATTGTGCTGTTCTAGAGAGTTTCAGAAGAAAATATTAGCAAAATTTAATCAGAATTATTTATCACTGAACGTATATTTTTGTCATTATCTCTTCGCAACCTTCAAATTTACACAAATTTTGTATAATTCCCTATCAAATAACTAGTTTTGCTTGCGGACTTGCATTTTCTTTGAGAAATCTTTGTTACATTTGGACTTGAATTCGGTTTTTTAACACTTCTTTTAGGAAATATATAGCAAAAAATTTTAAATCTCCAAATGGACTTAAATGTTCATATCTGGTAAATATAGCGGTAAAAAAAACATAGAAACTATTATTTTTAGTATTTATCAAATATTTTTAGTAATACGAGTAAAATTAAAATTTAAAAAAATTTAATTAAAAACAGTTATTAAGCCATATTTCTTTAAATGTTTAGATTTACGTAAAAATGGCATTACCAACTTATTTAGCATCCAATTTTACATAAGTAGTGATGTTTTCTACTATGAAACCCCAATAAAACTGGCGTTATAAAGAAAAGTTTGAAAATGGCCAAAAATTGCAATTTTTCCTGAGTATATATATGGAAAAATTGCCAAAAAAATTGTGGTTTCCAAATAAAGTAAAACTTTCATATTTTATGAATATTATGGTGAGAAAATCGACAATGACATTATTTTTCATGTAAGACGAATATTTTTTAAGTTACAAGCAAAGTTGTGTTTAATAAGTAACTAACGAAAAAGGTACTTTAACCGTTTTTTTATGAAGAGCAAATCTGCACCAAAGGTAACCATGCCATCTAATTAATCGTTTAATTATATATATGTGCTGGTAATTATAGAGATCGATCTTATTTGGTTCCATAATTATATGGAAAAAATAAATAATAATTTCCCAACACTCTTTAAAGGTGAACAGATATTTTTGTCACCATTTTCTGGGGCTTTTGGTTATACAACTGGAATAATTATACCATCTTGTTGAATATTATATTTGACGTAAACTCTGATAGTTTGATAAATTTATATTTTGCTGTTCAAGAGTTTTAGGAGAAAATATAAGAAGAAATTTAATCAGAATGACTTACTACTGAACTGGTATTTTTTTCCATTATCCCTCTGCAACCTTCAAATTTACACAAATTTTGTACAATTCCCTATCAAATAAGTAGTTTTGCTTGCGTACTTGCATTTTCTTTGAAAAATCCTTGTTACATTTGGACTAGGATTCGGTTTTTTAACACTTTTTTTAGGAAATATATAGCAAGACATTTTAAGTCTCCAAATGGACTCAAATTTTCATATTTGGTAAATACAGCGGTAAAAAAAACATAAAAACTATTGTTGTTGATACTTATCAAATATTTTTTGAAATACGAGTAAAATTCGATTTTAAAGAATTTTCATCATAAGCAGCTATTAAGCCATATTTCTTAAAATTTTTAGATTTACGTAAAAATAGCATTACCAGCTAATTTAACATCCAATTTTGCATAAGTAATGATGTTTTCTGCTACTTAACCGCAATAGAGCTGACGTTATAAGGAAAAGTTTGAAAATGGCCAAAAATTGCAATTTTTCCTGAGTATATATATGGAAAAATTGCCAAAAAAATGTTGGCCTCCAAATAAGGTAAAACTGTCATATTTTATGAATATTATGGTGAGAAAATCGCCAATGACATTATTTTTCATGTAAGATGAATAGTTTTTAAGTTACAAGCAAAGTTGTGTTTAATAAGTAACTAACGAAAAAGGAATTTTAACCGTTTTTTTTTCTAAAGAGCAAATATGAAGCAAAGGTAACCATGTCATCTAATTAAGCGTTTAGTTTTGTGTATGTGCTGGTAATTATAGAGATCGATCTTATTTGGTTCCATAGTTATATGGAGAAAATAAATAATAATTTCCCAAAATTCTTTAAAGGTGAACAGATATTTTTGTCACCATTTTCTGGAGCTTTTCGATATATAACTAAAGTAATTACGCCATCTTCTTGAATATTATATTCGACATAAACTTTGATAGGTTCATAAATTTATATTTTGCTGTTCCAGAGTTTTAGGAGAAAATATAAGAAAAAATTTAATGAGAATACTTACTACTGAACTGGTATTTTTTTCATTATCTCTCTGCAACCTTCCAATTTACACAATTTTGTATAATTCCCTATCTAATAACTAGTTTTGCTTGCGTACTTGCATTTTCTTTGAAAAATCCTTGTTAAATTTGAACTTGGATTCGGTTTTTTAACACTTTTTTTAGGAAATATATAGCAAAAAATTTTAAATCTCCAAATGGACTCAAATTTTCATATCTGGTAAATATAGCGGTAAAAAAAACATAGAAACTATTATTTTTAGTATTTATCAAATATTTTTAGAAATGCGAGTAAAATTCAAATTAAAAAAAATTTCATAAAAAAACAGTTATTAAGCCCTATTTCTTAAAATGTTTAGATTTACGTAAAAATGGAATTACCAACTTATTTAGCATCCAATTTTACATAAGTAGTGATGTTTTCTCTTACGTAACCCCAATAGAACTGGCGTTATAAAGAAAAGTTTGAAAATGGCCAAAAATCACGATTTTTCCTGAGTATATATATGGAAAAATTGCCAAAAAAATGTTGGCCTCCAAATAAGGTAAAACTGTCATATTTTATGAATATTATGGAGAGAAAATCGACAATGACATTATTTTTCATGTAAGATGAATAGTTTTTAAGTTACAAGCAAAGTTGTGTTTAATAAGTAACTAACGAAAAAGGTATTTTAACCGTTTTTATTCTAAAGAGCAAATATGAAGCAAAGGTAACCATGTCATCTAATTAAGCGTTTATTTTTGTATATGTGCTGGTAATTATAGAGAGCGATCTTATTTGGTTCCATAGTTATATGGAAAAAATAAATAACAGATCATTTTACGAGCCCAAACAATACAAAAATAATAATTAGGAACAAAACATATCTAATTTATTCATCGTACCGACTTCAAAGTGATCACTTAGGATCGTTTAGATAGGTATTAAGCTAAATTGTGTGTATACTAGAATATAAAATACGTATAGTAGATTAAATAAGGTTTTTGATTAATTTTATTTATTTATAACAACGATTATTAGGTTCATATTTTATTGTAAAACTTTCTTTTTGTATTAAAATTTAAGTTTGATTATTTTTTACTTTTTAATGAGTACCTTATTTAGTTTTTGAAGTCGGTTCAATTTTTTTGTTAAAAGTATTTTATTACAATTACATTAACATATTTTTGAATACCTTACTATAAGTGTTGTTTGACAATGAAAAAGAAGTAGTAAAACAGAACATTTGTCGGAATTATTCTGATAGTTGCAGGTGCACTAATCACGATTTTGAGTGAGATGATTTTTTAAGAAAAATTACGCAATAAGTTTAAGAATACGTGTAGTGATGTGTGTGCCTGCCTCATCACCGGTTCCAAACCCCATATTTTACGACTATAAAAAGGTCCTTCCTCGGAAACCGAAAGGAATTCCTTTAATACCCCATAATTCAGGCAGCACGGTAGCGCGATAAGAAGAATTTTTATGGCCTGCATCCCCATGTTGTGCGCCGTATCGCACCCGCTGTCTCAACGAAAACAAAAACGCCATTCTTTCTCGGAGGATCTTCCTTTCGTGCTTCAACAGTTCGCGCCCAAACTTTACGACTGTTAAAAGCAAATATAAGGCGCCACCGCGACGCGTTTTGCCTACCCCTCTGCCCCCGCGCCATATAAACCAACGGGTCGCTCGAAATTATTTGGAACGTCTTTGCCCCACATGTTGCTCGTAATTATATTGCGTTTTATTGTAATTGTTAGGGATAAGAGGATGTCGTTTATATAAACAACGGTATCTTTAATGACGCCCATTATGTTTTATTATCGTAAAGGTTGTTTATTATTTAATTTAACAATATTCTCCTCATATTTTGAAAACCCGTAATTTTATGAAAGAATGGTGGCGACAGGACGGTCCTCCTACTGTTGCGACAGTCGCGGATTCCAATCCTGCTGGGGCATGGTAGTAAATTTATATTTGTGATTGTTCTAGGCAGGGGTGTAAAATCCTACAAGGCAAATGATCTCAGTCACGGCGGTAACCAGGCTGGGTAATTCCGGATGTCTTCTGTTATGATCTCCAAGTTGGTCACTCCCCAGTCGGTAGGCTTAAAGCCGAGAACCGTGATTCCAGGCCCACGTTAAGCTGTAGGGCCTGTCACTAAAAAGCTTCATCGTTGTCTTAAACAACCAGTTCTACATAAATACTGATACATACATGAAGTATATAAGCCAAAAAAATTGTAAAAAAGTTTAGGTCTCCAAATAGGCTGAAAATTACATATGCTGTGAAAAAAAAGTGGAAATATGGGTTTTCACGTAAAGTGCATAATATTTAAGGTACGAGCAAAAATTTATTTTAAATATTTTTTACAAAAAACTCAATTCAGATGTAATTTTAAAACTCTGGGGCTTATTTCGGGACTTATGCCACCATCTTATTAAGCAGAAAGTGTTCATAAATATTGATGTTCCATATATGGAAAAATCGCCAAAGAATATTAGGTGACCTAATGTACAAAAACTTTCACATCTTATGAAAATTGTTGTGAAAAAATCGAAACAGTGAAAATTGACTTTTAGCCCTCTTTTTTGTATTTTTAAAATACATACATAAACATAATTATTATAAAAAAATTTAAGGAATATAATCAACATTATTCATAAATAACAAGACATTTCTGAAATTATTTTCAAAACCTTTAAATATATAATAGAAATAATTTTATCGTCTTATCCAGCACCTAATTCTACATTGTCATAGATATTTTCATCAATCTATATTGATTGTTTAAAAAAATTAATGAATTATTTTAATTTCAAAACATGTTTTTGTTACATTTCTAAGAAGTTTCAAAATAAAAATAAATATAATTACGGTATCTTATTAAGCAATATATATACTAATGTTTTTATCAATATGATCAAATGACAGTTACGTGCAGCAATACAGCTACTGAACAACACGCAGGAAATCAGCGAACCTAACTACACTAATTAGTGTGTAAGTCTCCTTTCTTACTTTTCATATTTACCAGCCCATCTTATTTAGCATCCAATGCATCGTAAGTAATGATATTTTCAACTATGTATCCTTGTTTAAATTGGGGATATAAAGGAAAGTTTGAACATGACCAAAAATTGCATTTTCTCCTTATCAAATTGTCAAAAAAATCCTGGTGATGTGAAAATATCAGATTTTATGAATATTGTAGTAAGAAAATTGAAAATAATTTTTAAGATATAAACAAAATTGGGTTTAACAAGTAACAAGTGAAAACGATATTTTATCGATAATGTTATTAAACTATTCAATACTCATATTAAGCTTTTAATTATATATATATATATATATATATATATATATATATATATATATATATATATATATATATATATATTTATATATGCAGGTAATTGTATAGAATTATTTAGATTCCTGCCATAGTTATATGAAAAGAATCAAAATTAATTATCCAAAACCATTTGCAAATGAGCAGATAGTTCTATTGTTATTTTCTAAAACTTTTAATTATACACAGAATATGAAAGTATTTATGGCTGAACAGATATATTTATGTGTTTTTAAATATTAAATATATTAAATATATATATATATATATATATATATAAATGGGACGCAATAGAACAATAGTTATACGTTAATTTGTAAATTAGGATTGTACTAAACATATGTAATATAATATGTAACCAAAAGATAATTTATACAGATAGATGATATTGTATTATCGTCGATGAAAGATAAACTATTTGGATGACTAGCAAAACATTCAAGACCATCATCATTATACTCTTTAATCTTTAATAAGACAACGTAAGGAGATACGTCTTTTTAAATATCCCCAGGACACGATATACTTTTATTTGGTACAAATTGAATAGAAATAAGGGTTGAGAACGAGGGAAAAAAACGGAGAAATGAAGAAAGGGGTCAACAATAGTCGGTCCTATTGCTCTTTGATTGGATTATGTCTTGTAACCCAATCGTCTTGGAAATATCGCCTTACTATAAAGGAGCTGTCCATCCCGGAGTCATTGTCGACCAGAACGCAGACGTCCCCACTCAGGGGAAATCAGCTAAATAAGGGCTGGATTAGAATAACTTTTCGCAAGTCAAGGAGGGCCCCGTCGTTTTATGGAGCTCGACTTTTACTTACGTTTTCGAAAGGTAATGGCTTCGTATGGGTCGGATTTTCGTATGTCTGCGGATAAACTGACAATATTCTAATAGAAAGGGTGGTATAAAAAGGCGATCGTGTCTTTTTTTGCGAAGTTTTCTTATTTTTTTACTGTCGTCTGTAACTTAACAGCAAAACTGGATAAGTAGTCTATCCAGAATAGCAGTAAACAAGATCACGCCATCAAGATGTCGAATGTATTGTCTATTGCAGTTTGTAAATTATTTTTAATATCGAACGATAGTTTCCTTTTCATTTTTTTCTTATCTCTGTTATGCCATGTAACCCTGTCAACCTATAAGATTCGCCTAGTTGTCAAATATCTGCATGTCTTCACATCTTCACATGTTTACCTAATATTTAATATTATATAAAACTATATGAAATTGTCAATATATTAACATTACAATAAAAAAACCAACGTGTTATATAGTCCCAGCGAGCATTCTTTTGAGATCTGAGAACAGGAAATGGTCGCTGGGGGCCAGATCTGGAGAATACGGTGGATGAGGAAGCAATTCGAAACCCAATTCATGGAATTTTGCTATCGTTTTCACTGACTTGTGACACGGTGCATTGTCTTGGTGAAGCTGCACTATCTTTTTCTTCAAATGCGGCCGTTTTTTCGGCGATTTCGTCCTTCAAGCTGTCCAATAATGCTATGCAATAGTCGCTGTTGATGTTCCTTCCTTTTTCAAGGTAGTTATTGAAAATTACTCCATGCGCATCCCAAAGTACAGACGCCATAACCTTACCAGCCGACTATTGCGTTTTCCAACGCTTTGGAGCGGGTTCATCGTGTGCAGTCCACTCGGATATCTGTCGATTGGATTTCGGAGTGAATCGATGAAGTCATGTTTCATCCATTGCGACATATCGACACAAAAACTCGGGTTTATTACGCTTCATCATCTGCAAACACTGCTCCAAATCATCAACTCGTCGTTGTTTTTGGTCAAAAGCGGGTTCGCGCGGCACCTACTTTGCACAAAGCTTTCTCATACCCAAATATACGTAAATGATATGATGTATACGTTCAGTTGATATCTTTAGAGTGTCTGCTATTACACTCAATTTCAATTTATGGTTATTTAAAATCATTTCGTGGATTTTTAAATTGTTTTCATCGGTAACAACCTCTTTTGAGCGTCCACTGCGTTCACCGTCTTCGGTGCTCATTTCATCGTTTCACGTCTAGACCTATCATACCAATCCTTGATGGTTGATTTTCTTGGGGCAGTGTCCGGAAACTCGGCATCAATCCAAGTTTTTGCATCAACTGTATTTTTCCCTTCAGAAAGCAATGTTTTATCAACACGCGAAATTCCCTTTTATCCATTTTTTCACAATAACAAAAGTGGCTTCGCTCAAAATGCTATAATTCATAAACTAATGATCCGACCTGAATGATCTTTTTAGGGTCAGGGCTAACTAAAAAACATACGGATTTAATTCTAGTAGCGCCATCTATCTGTGAAGCCGGGGACTTTTCGATTGACCTGTTACATCATTCAAATATTAACATATATTCCTTCAGCCCTCTGGTGAAGCAAAGATGCACATAATTACGATTGCAGATACTATCTTCCAATTCTATCTTTATGTTTTGCGATATTTTGAATCGATGTATAAAAAAATCCGAAATACTTTTTCCTGCAAACTCAAATCAACTTCTGTTTACACATTTTTATACTCTGTCTAAAAGACACACATTCTATTGTTCTCAGTGGCTTCGTTCTTATACTCTAGACGAAGAAGCCACTTTGTTCGATGGGATCCAGGAGCTTCGACTAATAACTTTGAACCTTTCAAGACGTTATAAAATTATTTCTACCCCGAAAAACCCCAACCGGAGCGGAGGAAGGGTGACATTACCCCACCCGCACCCTCTCGGTCGCCAAAAACCCTTTGATCGGGCAATAAAAGTATGCGCTCCCGAGCAATTTACTTTGCCTTCGGACGGTGGAAGATGGAAGACGCGAAATCCTAAAAGGTAACCTGATTATTGGGATTCATTACCGAGCTGCTAGGTCGCGAAGGAGCGGTTACTTTTGTCTAAGTGGTTCGAAACTGTGAGTAAGATATCGGACGTGTTTCTTTTGCGATTTCTACGACTTTGCATTGCAAACGTAGAGAAATGCCAAAGGTGTCGAATAAGGCTTCTTTCTGTGTTACAGAAGCTTCATGTTCTTAGTAATTTGCTTATAAATATCATGCAGAAATGTCAAGATGTAGTATTAAATTAGTAATTTTCGACTATAGATTGTGACATATTAATGCAAATTAAGTTTTTGTATGTTTGTGTCGTAAAAACTTGGAAAATTCAGTTCATGTATTAGCCTTAAATGTTTACCCAATTTTCTTAGTTGAAATAAATGTGTTTACGTATATTTTTTATTCAGAAATTTTGTTGAAGAGCCATCGCTGACTTCCAAAATGGAAAAGCTAGAAGAATGGCAAAGGTGTAGAAAAGACTTCTGTGTTGCAGAAGCTTCGTTTTTTTAGTAGTTGCTTATAAATATCATGCAGAAATGTCAAAATGTAGTATTAAATTAGTAATTTTCGACTATAGATTGTGACATATTAATGCAAATTAAGTTTTTGTATGTTTGTGTCGTAAAAACTTGGAAAATTCAGTTCATGTATTAGCCTTAAATGTTTACCCAATTTTCTTAGTTGAAATAAATGTGTTTACGTATACTTTTTATTCAGAAATATTGTTGAAAAGCCATCGCTGACTTACAAAATGGAAAAGCTAGAAGAATGGCAAAAGTGTAGAAAAGGCTTCCGTGTTGCAGAAGCTTCGTTTTTTTAGTAATTGCTTATAAATATCATGCAGAAATGTCAAAATGTAGTATTAAATTAGTAATTTTCGACTATAGATTGTGACATATTAATGCAAATTAAGTTTTTGTATGTTTGTGTCGTAAAAACTTGGAAAATTCAGTTCATGTATTAGCCTTAAATGTTTACCCAATTTTCTTAGTTGAAATAAATGTGTTTACGTATATTTTTTATTCAGAAATTTTGTTGAAGAGCCATCGCTGACTTCCAAAATGGAAAAGCTAGAAGAATGGCAAAGGTGTAGAAAAGACTTCTGTGTTGCAGAAGCTTCGTTTTTTTAGTAGTTGCTTATAAATATCATGCAGAAATGTCAAAATGTAGTATTAAATTAGTAATTTTCGACTATAGATTGTGACATATTAATGCAAATTAAGTTTTTGTATGTTTGTGTCGTAAAAACTTGGAAAATTCAGTTCATGTATTAGCCTTAAATGTTTACCCAATTTTCTTAGTTGAAATAAATGTGTTTACGTATACTTTTTATTCAGAAATATTGTTGAAAAGCCATCGCTGACTTACAAAATGGAAAAGCTAGAAGAATGGCAAAAGTGTAGAAAAGGCTTCCGTGTTGCAGAAGCTTCGTTTTTTTAGTAATTGCTTATAAATATCATGCAGAAATGTCAAAATGTAGTATTAAATTAGTAATTTTCGACTATAGATTGTGACATATTAATGCAAATTAAGTTTTAGTATGTTTGTTTCGTAAAAACTTGGAAAATTCAGTTCATGTATTAGCCTTAAATGTTTACCCAATTTTCTTAATTGAAATAGATGTGTTTACGTATATTTTTTATTCAGAAATATTGTTGAAGAGCCATCGCTGACTTCCAAAATGGAAAAGCTAGAAGAATGGCAAAGGTGTAGAAAAGGCTTCCGTGTTGCAGAAGCTTCGTTTTTTTAGTAATTGCTTATAAATATCATGCAGAAATGTCAAAATGTAGTATTAAATTAATAATTTTCGACTATAGATTGTGACATATTAATGCAAATTAAGTTTTTGTATGTTTGTGTCGTAAAAACTTGGAAAATTCAGTTCATGTATTAGCCTTAAATGTTTACCCAATTTTCTTAATTGAAATAAATGTGTTTACGTATATTTTTTATTCAGAAATATTGTTGAAAAGCCATCGCTGACTTCCAAAATGGAAAAGCTAGAAGAATGGCAAAGGTGTAGAAAAGGCTTCGGTGTTGCAGAAGCTTCGTTTTTTTAGTAATTGCTTATAAATATCATGCAGAAATGTCAAAATGTAGTATTAAATTAGTAATTTTCGACTATAGATTGTGACATATTAATGCAAATTAAGTTTTAGTATGTTTGTGTCGTAAAAACTTGGAAAATTCAGTTCATGTATTAGCCTTAAATGTTTACCCAATTTTCTTAATTGAAATAGATGTGTTTACGTATATTTTTTATTCAGAAATATTGTTGAAGAGCCATCGCTGACTTCCAAAATGGAAAAGCTAGAAGAATGGCAAAGGTGTAGAAAAGGCTTCCGTGTTACAGAAGCTTCGTTTTTTTAGTAATTGCTTATAAATATCATGCAGAAATGTCAAAATGTAGTATTAAATTAATAATTTTCGACTATAGATTGTGACATATTAATGCAAATTAAGTTTTTGTATGTTTGTGTCGTAAAAACTTGGAAAATTCAGTTCATGTATTAGCCTTAAATGTTTACCCAATTTTCTTAATTGAAATAAATGTGTTTACGTATATTTTTTATTCAGAAATATTGTTGAAAAGCCATCGCTGACTTCCAAAATGGAAAAGCTAGAAGAATGGCAAAGGTGTAGAAAAGGCTTCTGTGTTGCAGAAGCTTCGTTTTCTTAGTAATTGCTTTTAAATATCACGCAGAAATGTCAATGTATCTTAACTTTATCTATTAATGATATTTTCATCCGAAAATGTAGTATTAAAATAATAATTTTCGCGGATTATAGAATGTCACATATTAATACAAATTCAGTTTTTGTATGTTTGTGTCGGGAAAACTTGGACGTTAAACATCATCGCCAGCTGAAAAAAAAAAACAACTTCTTTTTCTTATTCCAGAATGACCAACTAGAACCAAATGGTCTTTTGCTGATGTTGCTTCAGGTTCGGGATAGAGAAGTGTTTCGCGGGCGACAGAGACCGTGGGTTGGTTAGGTACTAGGGTTATGGACGGGTAGGGATTTTATCACATAGTTATCGTGTTCTAAGGCGCCTAAGGCGAAACTCTTCATGAACGGGATGCCTGATTCGAATGTGGACTTTCCTCATAAACCATGGATTGGAATACTTGGAGTAGTTCAAGTTGTTCAAGTTCAGTCTGGATGGACTAGCATCTTATTCAGAGTCGCATTCTGTGAGATTGGGAGTTTGGACTTTTTCTGCAGAGGTGTGGGAAGAGTAGACTGTAGACGCCATTACCTCTGAAGATAGCATGCTGAATTTGGGATCACCATTGGAACCTGCGGTCGAATTGGAGACCGAGGTAAAAATCTATTCGTCAGACCGGTAGCTTTATTGACAACCATTCCCCTTTTTTCCCCCGTTATTTCCGTCTTTCTTTTCGCGATTATCTCTCTCGGCGAAGGGCATTCGGGATTTTACAGTTAAATTGGACGAAAATAAATATAGGAACACGGTGGGTTTTCTCCCTTTTTTTCCGGTGGTGGGGATCTGTAAAAAGGGCGCGCATTGGGTTTAATTGAGCAACAACCGGTTACTTTCCAGTTTCCAAAAACCCGATTAACATCGGAGGAATGGCATTATGTGCGAATTCTTTTGTTCTCCGTTTTACATGTTTTTCTTTCTCTCGCTTTAATTATCAGAAAATGGTGAAAAATAACCGACAAAGAACCGTAATTAGCTCGTTCATTTATTATGCGCGTGTGCGTATAAAGTCCCCCCTTCACCCGACCGGTAATATTCGCGCAATTTTCGCGGTTTAAATCCGAGCTAAAACAAACGTAACAGATTTCGTAAAAAAGTCTCTATATCGGTAAGTCAACAATCAACAAATTACCGTTTTGTGTTATAAAAATGTTCCACAGGAACAAGAAGTTATCGTTATTTGTCTTAAACAGTTTTTGATTCATAAAAGCAACGTACCACACTTAAATATTTATAAAATAATAATATAGATCATCATTTCTTTTTTTATATATATACTTTAAAGTCTCCTTTTACTCACTATGGGTTTATCCGGACTGGGAAAGTTTAACCGGCTCTCCGAACCACGGTCAAAAGAGCAATATCGGTCGGTGATTCCATTTTTGTTTTTGGAGAGTGCTTTATATAATGAATATATATTGATGAACATATGTATAACTGTGTAAAATAGAATACTTGATAAGATAACAAATTATTCCTGTTATATATAAAATCGTTTTGAAAATGAAACAGAAAAATGTCTGCTTATCTATGAATCATTTTAATTATCCTCTTTTAGATATTTTGTTATAATTTTATTTCCCATGAAGATACATTGGTAAAATTACCACAACCTATGTAAAATTGAATACACAACAAGATAGCAAACTTAACATTTTAAAATATTTGAAGTTTTAACAAAATCATATAAAATATAGTTTCCTTGATAAATGTTTAAATTCAAATTCCAATTATAACTGAAAACCTATTCACCTTATATAAAAAATATCGAGTTTTTCATCATGATTTTCATAAAATGTGAGATTTTTAGTCCATCTGGTAACGTAAAATGTTTTGATGATTTTTCCGTATATATCTGGCCAGGAAAAATCGCGATTTTTGGTCATTTTCAGACTTTTCGTTTAAATTCTAGTTTATGCCAAGGTATATTAATAAAAACATAAATACCTATGTAAAATTAGCTGCTTAATAAGATAGTGGCATACGTTTTGATATAGGATCAAAAGTTTCAGAATTATATGTAAATTGTCTATTTTTACTAACAATCATTTAAAATCCATTTTTGTTCATATCTCAAAAACTATTAACTTTTTACGAGAAATGACAATGTCCACATTTTTTTCACCGCATTCTTCATAAAATACGAAATATTCAGTCTATTTGGACACCAAATTTTTTCTACTATTTTTTTGGCCCAATTATATTTAAAAAATATCATATTTTCTTGAGCCAAAACCGAAATATCTTCATGAATATATCAGTATTAATGTAAAAAAATTATATACCCATTAGTATGGACTCATCAAATAACACAATAAATACCAGAACGAAAACATGACCATATCAAGTTCACTAGCCCCAAGACGAAGAATGTTAATTTTCCAACACATTCTTTCCAAAACACCGACAATAATTAATACAGGGTTTCGTAAACATTGAGATTACCAGCCTTTCTTTGTTATTGTTTTCTAAAACGCATCTAAAACCATTAAGTTATATTTATTACTTTACCTATTAGTTTTTTCTTTGGAACAAGACGTTCATTTGTTGAAAACGAGCGGTAGAACGAATATATTCTGAAATATGGATAATAAATCGAAGCTTAACAAGTAATTAAATTCCTGTAAAGTTATTTTCACTAGAAATCCGGAAGATTAATGAGTTTTTTAATATAATATATCTTTCTCTCTTCTTTTTATATGTTTAGTCTTATAACAAGACTGCCTTTTTGTAATCGTCACTATGTTTGCCTTCGGTATAATTCTTCTTACAGTATTTTCTTGATTTTTCATAATTTTTAACTGTAATATTCTAAATATTTGTATAGAAAGTTATTTTGTATATATGTCATTTAAATTTGTGGCATCAAAATGTCACAATGTTGCCTTATCAACTGTGAGTTTCAGTTCAGTTTGATTTTGACATACAACAATATTCTAATCTAAATAATATAATTGAACAAAAATGTAATTTATTTTAACATTATAGGACATCTAGAAACTACAGTTAATTATACAGCCACAATAGTTTATAGGTTAGAGTTATAACCTGTTATCGTTATTGTTTTCAAGAATTTTGCATACGTCTGACAACCGGACGACTTTGACAGGCTCATTCGTTTACGTATTCGAACTAATCAGACAGCATTGCGTCTCTTTTTAACTAGAATAAAATGAGAAGGGAAATATTGTTCGATTCTGAAACGAATTTACAAATTGTGACTGAAAATATATCAAACATCTTGATGACTTATGTACAAAAAAAACTTTGAATAGATTATATAATAACCAGTACTAGTGGATTAATGAAGTTCAGTGCTCTTTGGAAAATAATTTGAAAAAAGTCAGGCACGTCTCTACTACCTTCTTTTTTTTTCGCTTCTAATTTTAACTTCTTGATCTTTTTTTTTTGTATTAACCAGGATATGAAATGTATTTCAATTATTAATTCCCCAGATTCCTGTTATGAGAGATCTAAAATATCTTTAAAATTATTAGGTTTCTAAAAATGAAATGTTGCTGACGCCTGAGCTGTATTTAATTATCACTGACGACATTCTACTAGATCATTTACTAAATTACTTTGACAGGCTCTTTCGTTTACGTGTTAGAGCTAATCAGACAGCATTGTGTCTCTTTTTAACTAGAATAAAATGAGAAGCGAAATATTGTTCGATTCTGAAACGAATTTAGAAATTGTGACAGAAAATATATCAAACATCTTGATGACTTATATACACAAAAACTTTGAATAGATTATATAATAACCAGTACTAGTGGATTAATGAAGTTCAGTGCTCTTTGGAAAATAATTTGAAAAAAGTCAGGCACGTCTCTACTACCTTCTTTTTTTTTCGCTTCTAATTTTAACTTCTTGATCTTTTTTTTTGTATTAACCAGGATATGAAATGTATTTCAATTATTAATTCCCCAGATTCCTGTTATGAGAGATCTAAAATATCTTTAAAATTATTAGGTTTCTAAAAATGAAATGTTGCTGACGCCTGAGCTGTATTTAATTATCACTGACGACATTCTACTAGATCATTTACTAAATTACTTTGACAGGCTCTTTCGTTTACGTGTTAGAGCTAATCAGACAGCATTGTGTCTCTTTTTAACTAGAATAAAATGAGAAGCGAAATATTGTTCGATTCTGAAACGAATTTAGAAATTGTGACAGAAAATATATCAAACATCTTGATGACTTATATACACAAAAACTTTGAATAGATTATATAATAACCAGTACTAGTGGATTAATGAAGTTCAGTGCTCTTTGGAAAATAATTTGAAAAAAGTCAGGCACGTCTCTACTACCTTCTTTTTTTTTCGCTTCTAATTTTAACTTCTTGATCTTTTTTTTTGTATTAACCAGGATATGAAATGTATTTCAATTATTAATTCCCCAGATTCCTGTTATGAGAGATCTAAAATATCTTTAAAATTATTAGGTTTCTAAAAATGAAATGTTGCTGACGCCTGAGCTGTATTTAATTATCACTGACGACATTCTACTAGATCATTTACTAAATTACTTTGACAGGTTCTTTCGTTTACGTGTTAGAGCTAATCAGACAGCATTGTGTCTCTTTTTAACTAGAATAAAATGAGAAGGGAAATATTGTTCGATTCTGAAACGAATTTAGAAATTGTGACAGAAAATATATCAAGCATCTTGATGACTTATATTCAAAAAAACTTTGAATAGATTATACAATAACCAGTACTAGTGGATTAATGAAGTTCAGTGCTCTTTGGAAAATAATTTGAAAAAAGTCAGGCACGTCTCTACTACCTTCTCCTTTTTGTTCGCTTCTAATTTTAACTTCTTGATCTTTTTTTTGTATTAACCAGGATATGAAATGTATTTCAATTATTAATTCCCCAGACTCCCGTTACGAGGGATCTAAAATATCTTTAAAATTATTAGATTTCTAAAAATGAAATGTTGCTGACGCCTGAGCTGTATTTAATTATCACTGACGACATTCTACTAGATCATTTACTAAATTACTTTTAGTTATTCTGGTCTAATTTTATGTTGAATCTTGTTGGATTCATATGCATCAAATTCGATGTAGATTGATAAAATTATCGACAACTATATAGAATTAGATGCTTGATAAGATGATAAAATTATTTCTGTTATATATTTAAAGGTTGCAAAAATCATGCACTTTATTAAAAAATAACAATTTCCACGTTTTTTTTTTTCACTACATTATTTATAAAATATAATGTTTTCAGTATATCTGGAGTCAAAATTTGTTGTGCAATTTCTTCGACTAATGTAGATTTTTAAAATTTCATATGTCTCGTATATATCTAGCTCAAATCTTTATTAGATACGCTTAGTACAATCTTAATTATTATTATTACAATTAATTTATTACTACTTTTCCTATGTGCTTGGATTAATTAACAAGCAAGACGAGTACGAGAAAATACATCAGTATGTATTCCTCAATTATAAAATTAAATGTTCACTAAATGTTCACACAAGTTCGTATGGTTTTGTTCGTTTCAGTCTCCTGACATCCTGTGCGCTGTCCAGCAGTTGTATCGCTTCCACATTAGAATGATTTAGTAATCTTCTTTAGTGTTTCAAGGCGAAACCCTGCACAACTTCGCAAATCCATTTGATTTCCAGGTCATTGTGCAGTTCTTCATTGGTTACATAGCGATAGGCATTGGTAATCAATCGAAGAATCTTGTTTTGACAGCGCTGTATGACTAACTGATTTGAATATTTAGTGCAACCCCATATTTGCACCCCATAGGTCCAAATTGGCTTTATAATTGTATTATAGATCAACCTCTTTGATTTTATATCAGGTTGGGAGTATCTTCCGACTAACCAGTATAGTTGTTTTATTTTAGTTCTAATGTGTTTTGCTTTTTGTCTAACGTGATGCCTCCAATTTAATCTACCGTCAAGATGGATTCCAAGGTATTTTGCTGATTCTGCTTGAGGAATCGGGCATCCATTGAGTGACATAATTAAGTTTTTATTATTTCGCCTTAATGCAAAATTAACGTGGACAGATTTGGAGCTATTAAGTTGAATTTTCCAATCTTTTGTCCATTTGTAGATTTTGTTGACTGCCACTTGCACTTTTGTTTTGAAAATATGACGAGAAGAGTTTGTTTTAGTTAACAGTTACCATTATATTTTTCTCATAATTACATCGATTTTTGATAAAATTTCTAAAAATGAGATTGGTATGACGCCAGAACTGTATTTAATTATCATTGACAAGCTTCTACTATATTTTTTACTGACATACTTTTAGTTTTTTTGGTCTAATTTTAGTTTGAATGGTCTTGGATTCATATATATCAGGACATGTATTATTTTTCGACCAGTTCGTAGTTGCAGGAACTGTTAATTGTTAGTTATATTGTTATTGTGAGTTGTAATGGTGTTACAATACCTATTTTAAGTTGATTTTTATTTAATTATGATATTGAATCTTTACAATATATATTTATCATCTGAAAGTAATGAAAGGTTTTATATATAATTTTTCATAAATCTTTAACACGTTTTGATTTTTGATTATTATTGTCGAGCTATTCATGGTCATAAAGTTTTGGTCTGCATATGATGGCAGCAGCAAGGTCTAGTTTATTACGGGCCTCTAAAACCAAGTTAAACTGTAACTGCTGATGTCTATTGACATAAGTTAAAGAAATTGAACGACTTCTTATTGAAGGAAAGACCGGCAATAGCGAATTTCAAGCGCAAAGTCATTACTCAACTTGACAACGCTAGCCACTCGCTACAAAGTTTGTGAAGGCATAGCACCTTCTGATTACCACTTGCTCAGATCGATGTAGCATGTTTTGGCTGAAGACGGCAAAGTTAGAAAGTGGGAAAATTCATCAATATTTGAAAAAAAAGGGGAAAATGTATTTAAAATGAACGAAAACATATTTTGAGTTAAAATATGTTCAAAATACGTGAAAGCACCTCACACGTGTTACCCAATCCCATATTTACAGGCACGATATCAACAGCATTACCAAAATGAAGCGAAAAGTCGACCCAACTTGTCAGTCACGTACGATTACCATTAAATGCAAAAATAATTTCTTATCGATGCCGCGGAATTCCAGAGCATGGGGAATAGGCGACATTTCTACCCCCGAAACCGATGATAATTAGCTAAATTGGTTTTCCGTGTTGGCGTCATAAGTGAAAAATCGTTCGAAACCGGAGGAAAAAAAAACAATGTGCCACCGCATCTGGGAGCTAAATTTAATATATATTTTTCACTAGATCGTCAAACTGTCGGTCCGACTCCATTTATCTTGGTGATTGCGGGAAAGCGCAGACGCCGGCGTCAGAAAAACCCACCTATTAAGTTCGTTTTACCAGTGCAGGTTACTCGAAATTTTTACCTTATCTTGTAAATATCGAATAAAACGTCGCCGCGACGTTCCACACGCATTTGTTGGTGTCTGTTTTGATGCTGTATTATATTGCTGCTTGATATTCTGGATAAACTATCAAAGTTATTAGTATTAAGTGATTTATTTTTGATACCTGAGAATGGTACGACAATTATTAGGTGGTGGCATATATTGAAAAGCATAAATACAAACAATATGACATGTTTCTACTTAAAATAGCAGCTTTCCATTTAGTATTATTGAGTTATTCTACGTATACAGACCCTAGTTACGGATTGCTCAAAATTGCATTTTCTACATTCATAATATTATAGTTTGGTTTGAAAAAATCTGCTGCCAAAGCTTTAATGATTTTGATGTCAATGATAAAGAACGGTTTGGAGGATCAAGAATGCTAAAAGACCAATTGCAAGGCTTACTGGACTAAATCCTACCTGAAACTTTCAAAGTACTTTCACAGCAAAGTACTTAGAAGTACAAAACAGCTTAGAAGTTGATTAACTCTTTACACACACTGAGAAAGATTGAAAAAGTTTTTCAACATCGCTATTTCGCTACTTGCTAGTCAAAACGGTATAGTTTTCTACATCAAATTAAACTACTATCTCCTGGTAAGAAAACGCTTAATTACATGTTGAAAGAGTTGTGAAAGATTCACTGTTGCAGCTCCAAAGAGAAACAGTTCTGTATCACGTAGCTTACTTACCAAATACAGTTTCATTTGTCATCTTCAGCTCTGTACTAGTTTATTCCTATTTTTTTCTTCCAATTTTAACTTCTTAATCTTTTAATTGTATTCACCAGGATATGAAATGTATTTCAACTGTCAGTTCCATCAGATTCTTGTCTTTCAAGAACTAAAATATCTTAAAAATTCAACTCACTCATTCAGTCACTGACAATCTGTTAATATATAATTAATCTGTACTAAGTTAATTTTAGTTTTTTGGTCTATTTTTAACTTGAATGCTCTTGGATCAAAAATCAATATAGACTGGTGGATTGATGAAAAGATCCACAACTACGGAGAATTAGATATTAAATTAGACTATAAAACCATTTCTCTTATAAATTTAAAGGTTTTGAAAATAATGACGAATATGCCTTATTATTTATATATCATTTTGTGTATGTTCTTTAAGATTATTTTATTATAATTCTGTTTGACATAAAGATATATTCATAAAAATATCCCTACTTATGTAAAGATTGATGGTAAATAGTATAGTAATATTACCTTTTGAAAATATTTTCAAGTTTTAAGAAAATTAAGTAAAATATGTTTTCCTTTGAAAAATCTTAAAAATCAACTTTTACTTATAACTCTAAAACTATTCACTCTAAGTAAAAAATAACCATTTCTTCGATTTTCTCACCACGATTTTCATAAAATGTGAAACTTTCAGTCCATTTAGTGACCTAAATTTTTTTGATCATTTTTCCATATATATACTCAGGAAAAATCGCGATTTTTAGCCATTTTTAGATTTTTCGTTTTAACACTAGTCTCAACCAAGATATTTCGATAAAAACATCATTACTTATGTAAAATCGTCTGCTTCAAAGGATGGTAGCATAAGTTCTGATATAAGTTCAAGAGTTTCGAAATTATATATAAATTGTGTTTTTGCAAAAAAAAATTAAAGTCAACTTTTGCTCATATCTCAAAAATAATGCGCTTTATTTGAAAAATAAACAATTTCTACTCTTTTTTACCGCATTACTCATAAAATACGTACTTTTCAGCTAATTTGAATTTCTAATTTTTATTACAATTATTTTTGTGTTTTTAAGATATGACGATAATATTGCTTCGGTTTTTGCAACAAAGTTACGTTTATATTTTTTTTCTCAATTAGTTCTTCAGTATTCTTCAGTCGTAAGTCCAAATAAGCTTTATAATTGACAAATTTCTTTGATTCTATATCAAGATGGATCATCTTCCGACTAACCACTACAGTTATTTGATTTTTGTCTAACATGATGTCCATATGAATAAAACTATTTGGTCCCAACCAACTAAATTTAGGATCAGTGAGAAAATGTCTGACAACTAATTCATATCTCCGACACAATACAACAAAAATTAAATACAAATGCTTTATTTCATTATGTCCCATTTCCATTCTTCCTTTCTATTCAAACACACAACAGTTCCTGACCACTGAGACCCATCCGTCAATATTCTTGTCGACCATCTCGACAATTGACAGAAGCACAGTAGCGTTCACCTTATTCCCGAGATACACGTCAATAATTCGCACACAAATTAAGTGTGTCCGGTCAAAACCGGAGAACAATCACTGAACGGCGCTTTGTTTCCTTCGACCACTTGTGTGCAGCGTGAAAGGGTCGGTATCGGGTGACCCCGCCGATCTTTCGACGTGGATCGTGACTGAGTGACGGCCACCGCACCAACGAAAACCCACAACATCCCAGCCAGCGGACAAAGGGGACCCTTTTAATCGGTATGTAAAGGTCTGTCAACGTGTCAGAATTCATTAAAACGCAAGATCGAAGAGAGAGATGGTGTCAGGAACAGGTAGCGGATGAACAGAAGCCAGACCAGTCGTGGAAAATTCACAGCGATGTACTTTATTGCTATTGCATCGGCTGTCGTGGAATTATATTGTATTGAGAGTAAAGCAATTTCATTTTTTCATCACTACATAGTATAAAACAAAGTCGCCTTTTCTGTCCCTATATCCCTATGTGCGCTTAAATCTTTAAAACTACGCAACGGATTTTGATGCGGTTTTTTTCAATAGATAGAGTGATTCAAGAGGAAGGTTTATATGTATAATACATGCATAATATACTAAGGCAACATTGCTAATTTTAGAGGTTTCTAACGTGATGTCGTAAATTAACCTATTTTTTTAGGCTTATTTAGCAATTAGCAAAAACGCTGCCTAACCCTACGAGTTAGATCAAATTAATGTACTACAGTATTGTACACCATAAAAAGGTCTACAAAAAAGTCCGCGATGGTATATGTTTATCTTTTAGGGATAACCCACATTAACCATTTTTATTGTTTACTTTTTACGTGAGAAAATGGCTTATTTACGAAGCTATTTTAAGCAATACGGCATTAATCCTTATCGAATTAAGTACCTTAAATACAGTGTGCAATTAATATAGATCAATATGGTTCCTTACAGCATGTAAATTAAACAAATATTTTCGGAGATATTACAAATTTAAAATTTGCGTTTAAAAATGTGTAATGTAATAAAAATTGTATGAATTTAGATATTCCAAAGATAGCAGGAAATCTTCATAGTAAGTACAGGGGAAGAGAAATTGTTTTACTCCAAATTTAATGCGTGCAGGCCAAGGGCAGTAATGAATGAACCAAAAATACTGGATCGATTTTAATCATGTTTTCATTGAGTGACATAGGCATATATATTTTATGCCCGTGCAAAGTCGGAGCGGGCCGCTATGTTTTTATATACAACGTTCATATTTTTTCTGTAGTCTATTTAATTTAGTATCAGCATTGCACCCGTGCGAAGCCGGGGCGGGTCGCTAGTTATATATATAGCTTTAAAATTTATCGTCTACCGTTTAAAAGTTTGGACACTATTAAAAATGCGAATAGATCTTTAAACAAAGTTTTTACCGCAATATTCATAACAATAATCAACAAAGTTACTAACTTCTGATCAACTGTCCCATATTCTGAAAAAGGGCTGACCCAAAGAGGTTACTATAAAATGGAAAAGTGACTTCAAATTTCAGATGCTGTAGAAGTGTACAGACTATTTCAAGACTGTGGTAAATAAATAACTAATGTAAAATGCATAGTATTTTTTAGCTATTTTTCTCTTTTTTGGTTATTTGAAATAAAACTAATAATATAAACAATACATACGTTCAATTGAACTTTACAAGGTGAAAGACTCTTTAAAGAAAATATCTATAGACATAATAAGAAAAAGAAACAAGATACTACATATTCAGAAAAATTTTGAAATTAAACATATCAAAATTAAATTTGGGAATAATTAATTTTGGAAAGGAATAATTTCAATTTATTCGAAATTAAAATTTTGACCGTTCCGTGACTAGGTACTGTATACATAGAGAAACTCAATAATACTAAATAAAAAATTGTTTTTTTTTATGTAGAGAACTGTCAAAACTAGGAAATGTATCGGTTGTTTTCATTGATACCTTGAATTTTCACCGATAGATATCGCTGATCAGAATTCAAACCAAAGAATAAAAGGCAAGATATTGTCGTTCTTTATTCAACTTATAAATATAATTTCAAAAAACACTTATCACAGATAATCATCCCGTAATATCCAGATTAGTTTTGCTCGGGAGGTCATTTTAAATATCATCCAGGTCTGCGTGGGTTCGAATCCAATCAACAAACGGTGGAATATTGAGATATAACCCTGGGTACCCCACTTCCGCACATCCTGTACCGAAGAGGACAACACCAGCCAGTTCGTCGTTGATGACAGCAGGACCACCTGTCAAACCCTGACAGGAAACATCAGTGGTTCTTTCCTCCTCACCGCACAACAGATTGGCAGTGATTACTTGTCCCATGGATCTATACTTGGCGGCACATGTTGAAGTATCAACGATGGTGGCATTGAGGACATGAAGAACTGAACTGGTGGACTGCGACAAACTCATTTTCCTAAAACCAGTTACCTTTAGGTTCTGTTCGGCTTGGTATACAGTTTTAGCGCTGGGAAGCCGTGCTGGTGCCGCTAGAGGATGCGTGAAAGGTTCCTGAACCAACACCAAAGCTATGTCGTAGTCGAAGCTCTCTCCCGGTCGGAATTTTTCGTGAATTTCATAATGCAGAATGCCCACGGTTTGACCGTCTTCGTTCAAGTCGCTAACACCAACTTTGATGCTGTAGTGTTCGATGCTCAAGCGTTGCCAAGGATATACACAATGTCCCGCTGTCAAGACGATTTTCTTGGATAAGATGGTGCCGGCGCAGTATACGCTCTCGAATTGCAGAATACTAGCGTGGTAAGGATGATTCGCTATATCCGTTGGGACTCCCCCGGTTATTGTACCTCCAAACTTTGGAGCGACATTTTCGTATAGCTGGACGGGACATCTGTCAATCTCACGCCCTAAAAATATCAGATATTATTGCTAAAGGCATTTATGGCTATAATTTTTTAGAAACTAAAAACTTTAGGTGCTTTTATATATATTTACGAGCGATATACATTAAAATGTACCTGTTAAATTCGTTGGTTATGGCATTTATCTACGTAAAATACAAATTTCTCCTAATCTGCCTTCCAAAGGCCAACCATCACTTTTAGAAATTTATGGTGAAGCTGCTCCGCCATATATCAATTGTTCGGTTTTGGTTTCAATAATTCACTAAGCGTAGATTATGATATTAGTTACAAAGAACAGTCTGGAGAACCAAAAAGGTTCGAAGACAATGAATTGCAAGACTTATTAGACGAAAATCCAGCTCAAACTCTCATAAAGATTAACAATCGTTGAGTCAACTTTTTCCAGACGTCTGCAATGGCATTGGACATGAGATTGTAATGGACCGAAAGGAGTGAAAATGGTTACCACACGAATTGCCTGAAGATGACATTTCGATTTCAATAGGCAAGAAAGAAGAGTTTTCTGTTGCCTATTATGACCGGCAATTAGAAGTAGATCTACTGTGACCATCCAGAAGACCATAGGTTACTCCGGAAGAACCATCCACATCGAACCGATGCGGAATATTCATAACCACAAAATCTTGTTATGCGTATGGTATGATCAACAAGGCGTAATATATTTCGAGCTACTCGTAATATAAATCGAATCAAGCTATTACAGCAGGTATTGTTACAAAAAAAGACCATCAATAGCAAGTAACGGTCTTCCAATCACCAGTTATTCATATCAATATAGCATGGTTGGGCTTTCGCATGTTCCCGAAAAGCTGGAAAAGTGCCAAAATAATCCCATAACTGAATGGCTGCCAAACCAACATCATTCTATCGCCATAGGACTTAATTAACTAAAGATTAATAAAGTATTTTCTTATTAAATTAAAGATTAATATATACTTAAAATGAAAAATCATCGGAGTATATGCAAAAAAAACCTAATAGTCGTTAAACAGTTGTTTGCATTTTTAATTCCCATTTCCATTTATAGATGTCGCTGATCAAAATAAATCCAAGCATTGTATGAAGTAAATATGTTGATAAACTTATAAGAATCAAGTTACATACCCTAAGAATCCGACAAAATGTTAATAAAATAAGAGTCAGAGAAAACATTCAATGAAATAAAAAAGTCACATACAAATTAATTAGTTTCTTACCTTTGCTGAACGAGAGCAACGTCAGGAACACACCTAGCAAGATCATAGTGAATCGGCTAACAAGTCGAAGGCATGTCTCCGTTCACGTCAATATATTTATCTTAATCCACGACCAAATACCGAGAGGCGAGATCCCACTTAATCCCCATCGTTGAAAAGACCATTTTAAAACATCTACACGTATCAGCAGGTGTACGAAAAAGTACTTGATCCTTGGCATTGAAGACCAATTATGAAGACATCCTAAACGTCAATTATGATAATCCCGATTGTTGTTTATAATTGAGGACGTACCGTAGAAAATATGCGATATTATCGGTATTAGAACGGAAGTCTTGCTGAAGGTTAGATTAAAATGTTCATTAGTAACGAAACAAATTGGTTTTATTGATATTTAATTGTTTTAAGGTACTTATGAGTGATTACATTTTTGGTATAATAATTATATTTAAAATGATATTAAAAATGTAATTGAACTCTAAATGAACTGTAGACATTAAAGAATCTTGTTAATAAAGTTTAGACCAAACAAGAAATTCTTAGATATTGTAGAAGAATTGTAGTTAATAGTAACACTTATATCCTAGACAAGTTCTTGTAGTTTGGTTTGCTTTAATTTTCTGATTCCTTGCGCATTGTCAATTAGCTATATTGCGTTCTTCGTCAGTTACGTAGCGTTAAGCACTGCTAATTATCCAAAACCTTTGTTTTGGCAGCATGAGATCACTAGTTGGTTTAATTTTTTAGTTTATCCCCCATATTTGCACCCTATAAGCCCCTATGAGGCTTTATAATTGACTGATAAACCAATCTCTTCATTTTAGGTCATGTTGAGAGTATCTTCCAACTAACCAGTACAGTTCCTTGATTTTTTGTCTGAAACGTGATCAGATGAACCAAGACATCATTCATATATGATATCGGTATATGGGTATTTTTGGCTGATCTTTTTTTGATCAATTTATCGATGTTTTTCAACTGATATTTTTCGATATTTAAAAATAATTAAAGATAACACGTCAATTGAAAAGTCCCCGGCATACCGTAATAAAATATATTTTTTTGGCAAAATTAATTTTTTTAATTCAACATAATCCCCTTAAAGGGTGATACACTGATTATAGCGACCCTCCAACTTTTCTTGTCTTTGTCTTTTGCTTCAAAATAGGCCTCAATTTCGGCGATCACCTCCTCATTCGACGAAAATTTCTTCCCAGGGAGCATTCTTTTGAAATCTGAGAACAAGAAACAGGCGCTGGGGGCCAGGTCTGGAGAATACGGTGGATGAGGAAGCAATTCGAAGCCCAATTCATGGATTTTTGCCATCGTTTTCACTGACTTGTGACACGGTGCATTGTCTTGGTGATGCAGCACTTTCTTTATCTTCAAATGCGGCCGTTTTTCGGCGATTTCGTCCTTCAAACGGTCCAATAATGCCATGTAATAGTCGCTGTTGTTGATCCTTCCGTTTTCAAGGTATCAATGAAAATTATTCCATGCGTATGTCCCCAAAATACAGAAGCCATAACTTTGCCAGCTGACTGTTGCGTTTCCCCATGCTTTGCAGCGTGTTCATCATGTGCAGTCCACTCCGATGACTGTCGGATGTCGGAATGTAATAGTGGAGCCATGTTTCATCCATTGTCACATATCGACGCAAAAACTCGGGTTTATTACGCTTGATCATTTCAAACACTGCTCCGAATCATCAACTTGTTGTTTTTGTTCAAAAGTGAGCTCACGCCGCACCCACTTTGCACAGAGCTTTCTCATACCCAAATATTCGTGAATGATATTTCATTCAGTAGCAATTTACGGTCATTCGAAATCATTTTGTGGATTTTTTAAAGGTTTTCGTCGGTAACAACCTCTTTTGGGCGTCCACTGCGCTCACCATCTTCGGTGCTTATGTCACCACGTCTAAACTTAGCTTACCATTCCTTGATAGTTGATTTTATCGCACGCGAATTTTCTTTTTATCCATTTTTTCACAGTAACAAAAGTTGTTTCACTTAAAATGCTATAATTCACAAACTAATGATCCGACAGCTGTCAAATTTATGCACGCATCTTTTGAAGGTTAGGGCTAACTAAAAAAACACATATGGATTTAATTCTAATAGCGCCATCTATGTGTCGGGCCTACTTTTCAATTGACCTGTTATATGTGACTCTAAGATGTTTGAATATTAGTCAGGAAGAAACATTTTAATGTAATACGTTAAACCTTCAAAAACTTCAGCCTCATTCAAAAATATTGAAGATGAAATTTTGGACAACAAGAGAGAGAACGCCAAAAAAAATGAAGAAGCGCCGAAATTAGTTTCCCCAACCTAGTATTTTAAAGGAAAACGTCAAATGATAACCGAGAAATAAATCGTGTGACCTTTCCCCGTTTAGACTCATTAATTATTCATTTAAAATTATCACAAGCCATCATATATAATAAGAAAAGTGTTTGATCCCAAACGGTTTCGACAAAATCCCATTCGAAACCGTATCACCGACACCAAGACGTTGCTTCCTGTCCCGGTAATTATTCAAACCACATTCCCTCACATATTTTCGGATAAGCGCCAAGCTAACTTCGCGCTGCTTAACGCCGAGCCATGTTTAAGAAGAGTTCACCTGCTGAACTTTCATTAAACGATGCCAGTTAATTATTCCAGTTCTTCGCAGGAATAAAGTTTTAGTCGTTCGCGAACTGCTTATATTAAGAGATTAACACATTAACGAACAAAATACAATGTCGTACACATACAAATGGATTAATTATTTTGGTCGTTTAAAGAATATGAGTTATAGAATGGCAAAGGGTTTTGCTTTTTTTATTATTTAATTATTATGTTTTAACAAATTGACAAATTGATTTTGACAAATTGTAGGTTAGTCGGAAACGATAGGTAAGACGGAAATGTGTCTTTATGATGACCTAAATTTCGGTATACAACAAGGAGGACTCATCGGCCCTATCTCAGTCTCTGGTGAAATACTGTTTATACATGTCACTGCTGTATTTTTATTATATGCACCTCACTACACAACACTACACAAAATCAGATGGTTTGATTCTTTTGAGTCTGTGTCCTGTTCTGGTGGTATCCAAAAGCTGGAATACTTCAATATTCTCATGAGAATGGAGTCTTTCCTCATGCCCCCTTGCAATTCTCTTGATTTCTTGACTGACTGTGTGGTAATCAGTTCTATACTATTTGGGTGTGCCCACAATACCTTTCAGGACTTTCTGGTCCTGGTTCTGCAATATCTGTATTTTGTTTATGTTACTCTTTGCAGAACATCCCCATAATTGAACTCCTTATGTCCATATTGGTTTCAGTATTTGCTTATATAATAGCAATTTATTATGTACTGATAATTGCGATTTTCTTCCAATTAGCCAGTACATTTTCCTATATTTCAATTCCAGTTCTTTTCTTTTTTTCTTTATATGTTCCTTCCAGCGAAGTTTTGCATCAAGATTCATTCCGAGATATTTAGCGTTGTTGCTATATGGAATGATAGTATTATTTAATGTTATTGGTGCTTGTACGGTCTGTTTATAGATGAACTGCACATGTACAGATTTACTTTTGTTAATTCTTATTTTCCAAGCTTGTGTCCAATTATTTATATTGTCACTTTGTTGTAATTTTCGTGTGGTTTCTTCACTATTGTTTCCGACAGCTATAATCACAGAATCATCAGCAAATTTAGCCATCGTAATATTCTCCATTTATGGTATATCACAAGTGTAGAGTAGATAAAGCATTAGCCCCAGTACACTTCTTTGTGGTACACCTGCTTTAGCTTCTTTTACTGTAGAGTAAGCTTCTTCTTGTTTAACTCTAAACGTTCTAGCTGTAATGTACGATTTTAGTAGTTCGGTGTGTTGTTTTAGTAACATTTTCTGTAGTTTATGAACAAGGCCTTCATGCCAAACCTTATCGAAGGCTTGTACTAAATCTAATAATTTAGCTGAGCATAGTTTTTTACATTCGTAAGCTTTTTCAATAACATATGTTATTACGTGGATCTGGTCAATTGTTGAATCCTCGTTAATAAACCTAAACTGGTTGGTATTAGGTTTTTCTCTCTATGAGCAAAGTGTTTTAACCAAGGAATCTATTAATTTACTTTAAAAGTTGTTTTATTCAAGGAAAAATTCAAGACTTCTCACTTGCAAACCCATCTCTCTCGTCCACCATTCAGATAATCTAATATTTGTAGACTAGTAGTAACTTTTTAATTCAATTCAGGCAGAGCAAAATAGAGCTCACTATCAATGATCCTCCATCACGTAACAGCAGGAGATTCGATGGATATCGCCGAACATTCCATAGCCATCTTCGACCTAATAAGACGCCGAAACAAAACGGCATCGACGAAAACTTTAGAGCCAGAAAAATCGCCCAATTATTCCGCCAACGAATAGGTACATTTTTTGCCCGGTCTGGGGGATTTTTTTTCAAACAAATGGATTTTAATCAATTTGAGATATCGCCCACCTTCGCGGCGAGTCCTCCGCCGCCTCCACCTCGTCTCCCGGACGTCCCCCGCGCCAAATCCCATCTATTTGTTAAAAGAAATGTATTTTTTTAGCGGTGGAAATTAATTTATTCGCAGCTTGGAAATCGAGAGCCTAACAAGGAACAGCGGCACGGATAAATTTCTTCGTTTTCCTTCGGTTGACGGATTTGGAATAATAAGAGGTGGGTGGGGCGGAGGGGCGGGAGAGGAACGTGAGCCTACCGATCCGGAAACTATGGGGATTTTTGCGATTTTATTGAATCCAGCTCGGTTTTCGGGCTTCGAGCGGGTGTAACGCTGAAACTAACGGACTGTTACCGGTTTATTTTCCGTGATTTATTTAATTTTGGTCCAATTAGCTGGCGAGATTGTTCAGTTGCGGTTCTGCAAGGTTTCTTAAAACGTTGTTTCTATGTCTTGTTACAGAAATATTCTTAAAAATTATGTTTTCCCATCTTTATAGTATTATTTGTTAAAAAAAAATATACATTCTTTAAAAACTATAAAAGGTATTCATGCATTCTTTTATCTAATTTGAAATTTTATTGTACAAAATCGGTATAATGTACTTTTTAATGAAAGTCTATCTTTTCAGACCATCTATCGACGAATCGACCGATTTTTTGGTATCTTCATAGGCAGAGAAGCTCTACTGAGACAGGTCACGGCTCATATTTTGTAATAAGTAATAATCAGAAGGAGGAAGGTCTGGTAAATATGGCGTGTGGGGGAAGTACTTCCCATTTTATCGATATCGTTCGAGCGTTGTCGTGCTGAAGAATAATACCCATTGATGGTTTCACCGAATAACGCCTTCTAATCATCGGCTTCAATTTTTTTTTGGCCGTGCGGTAGGCTCTTTGACTCTGTTGTCGATACCACCACTTTTAAAACGTCGAAACCAGCATTCAGATGTTGAAATCGATGGAGCATGGATATCGTAAACTTCACACACCCTTCGATGACCTTCAGTCTTCTTTATATATGAAGTTGGTCACCAATGTACTCGACTTAATACACAGTAACATCTATTAAGGGAAGCAAATCAATGTTTTTAAAGGATTAGCTTTAACAAACAAGATAAGAAGTATAAATAAGCGGAGTTTTAAGACATTTTGAAACCAAAATTGGCGATGGTGAATCGAGAAACAGTTACAATTAAAGAGGCATGTAGACATTTTGATAGTAATGGTAGAAAAGAGAGGAAGAAGGAGACCCAAGGAGAGATTTTTGATGGAGAATAGCATTTGCTGTTATACAAGAACGTCTAGAGCCTATTTGGTCCATCTGAATCCACTTATGGAGGTATCCCATGCAAAACTAATAAATAAAATACCATTTTTCCAAAACAGAGCTATTAATTAAAAACAAACTTTAAATCTTTTTTAATCAACCTATGTCGATCTAACCCCAAAACAAACAACTTTAATTTTATTTCTATCTCGTCAAACACTCTGCGACACTATTTATTATTGATATTTTATTGTTTGGTATGATTATTCTTGGAACCCACACGGTAACAACATCGACGATACGTATTAGCAAACAGTTCTACTATAAATCATTCTATTTTTTCGGATCTATGGCGAATTTTTGAGTGACGTTATCAGCGTCATCGCAGACACGCAGGGCATTATAGATTGTCAACATTCACTAATCCTTTGTCAAGTTTCTAATGTATTTTTAATCTTCAAGCAATCGCGTATCAGTTAAATTAATCGCGGTAATTAGTTCAGTTTTAGTAGGTTGAATGGTTATAATTATGTTTTAAGAGATGCGTCATATTTTAACATTGAAAATAATTATGTAATTAACGTTGCTAGGACATTCCACGTTGTTTGATCATCTATATATATTTCTTGGCATCTATATATATTTACTTTGCTGTTTGTTATTAAAAAAAACATCTTATTTATGTGAGAAACAATAGACAAAAATTTTACGAATGAATAGGAATAGATTGGTAGAATAGGAATAGATTGGGTGCCTGAATACTTTTCTACTGATTGTTGCTCCATTTTTGTACCAAAACATGCGTCAATTGCTTTACTGACGTTGGAATATCGAGTAGTATATCGAGCTATTTTTGAAACGAATGATTACATACCATGAAAAATGGATAACTTTGGATAATTTTTTAGAAAAATTAATCTAGAACGTCAACAATCTGCCCGTGGGCAAGAAGTATTATTATGTGGTTCCAAATATATAACTATCCTGACCTATAGAAGAACACTTCAGTAATTGATCTACTGTACCACTTATAATCTAAATATTATTCTAACTTATTTTAAAGCCTACCCTAACTTATTCTAAAAACTATTCTAGCTTATTCTAGAGATTATTAAATCTCACTCTACTATGTGTCTATTAATGAGTTCGTATGGCAGTATGCGTTTGAGCCTACACACTTAACTGTGATCGCGCACATGACTCGCAGCACTTTATTCTGGGACCTCTGGAGGATATCTATGTTAGATTTGCTAGTAGTACCCCGCAGTTCAATACCATAGGTCCAAATGGGCCTAAGTATTGGCTTATAGAGCAAAACCTTGTTATCTAATAATAATTTAGACTTACGCCTACAATGAGTCAGTACATTTGGTTTAGTTTAATCCCGAGCTGTTTGCATTTTTTCACTATATGTTTTTTCCATCTCAACGTGGATCGAAATGCATTCCGGGATATTTAACGTTGTCTGCTTGGGCAAGTTCATGATCATTCAATTTTACTGAGGGAGGTGTTCTTCTACAAGGGGTGAATGTCACATGGGTAGATTTTATCTCATTTGCTTTGATACGCCACGTTTTCAACCACAATTCGACTTTGTTAAGATGAATTTGGAGGTTTCTTGAGGCTGATATTGTATTTTCGTGTGATGATAAAACCGCTGTATCGTCAGCATATGTTGAAACAGTAGTGTTTCTTGAGGTCGGTAGATTAGCTGTATACAATAGATATAACAATGGATCAAAAACACTGCCGTGCCGTTTGACAATAAAATATCTGTCTGTGAGGTACGATTTCAGCAGCTGAAAGTGCGTATGGAGCAAAGGCTTTTTCAATTTAACATGCAGTCCAGTGTGCCACACCTAGTCGAAGGCCTGAGAAATATCGAAAAATACAGCGGGGCAATATTTTTTATCGTTTAAGTCTTTGTTAATTTGGTTAACTAATCTATGTATTTGTTCCATTGTTCCCTGTTTATTACGGAAGCCAAATTGATGGTTTGGAATAATATTTCTCTCCTGTACGATTATTTTGAGTCTTTTATGTTTAATTTTTCAAATAATTTTGAGATCACAGGCAACAGGCTTATAGGACGATATGGATACTAACAAGTGAAAATATTAGGGACTGAAAGCCAGGGAAGCTTCAATAATCTCTATTAACGCCAAAGAAATTGATGTTAGA
This sequence comes from Rhynchophorus ferrugineus, assembly GCF_030347505.1. Classification (NCBI taxonomy): domain Eukaryota; kingdom Metazoa; phylum Arthropoda; class Insecta; order Coleoptera; family Curculionidae; genus Rhynchophorus; species Rhynchophorus ferrugineus. Next base: position 18,091,938 of record NW_027472587.1, read on the forward strand.
TATTTGATGTGAACGGAAAGATATTATTAGTTAAACTCGAAAGGAACTGGACCAAACCGTTAATTTTGCTCTACACTGTCAACAACTAAAGCGATTGAGGGAGGTAATTAGAGAAAAAAACTAGAATCAGTAGTAAAGATATGGAAACAAATTGGCTGCGAAGACCATTATTTGATTAGTTCTCTGCCAAACTCTCTTAATGGCGTGACACTGGCTTCATGAAAGTAATTTGATTCAACTTTTATTTTATGATTTTACAGAAAAATTGCCGAAATATTATCACTTTAAAAAATAGCGATAAAAACAAATTCCGTTTATCGATGTCTATCGCCGTATCGGATATATAAAACCTCAAAGAAACTTCTAATGCAGCAACAGCATCATCGGTGCAGCGGCGAAACTATTCGCCCGTGAAGCTGGAATAAAATTAGAATAAAAATGGCCCGTTCTTTCTGCAGGCGAAACCGTTTGCAAGTTTTTAATTTAAGTTAAGGCTGTCGTCATCGGCACCCCCCTGTCCTTCCTTAAACGACCCCCGGCGCGTCCCCACCCGCCGAAGAAGAGGCGAAATTAATTTTAGTCCCGTCGAACTTAGAAACTTAAAATTCCCAACTTTTAAAAATTTAATTACGGGTACCTGGAGCGCGCTAAATTACGAATTTATGCATATGCGCGGAAAGTTTAGCTAACAGTTTAAAGAGAGAATTGTATTCTCCATTTTTTTAGCTCTGAATTGGACTGTTTCAAGTTATTAGTCGTGTTCAGTCAATTTCTATTGAGATATTAACATTTTTTTATTTAATTATTACATTGTTACTAGTCGTTTCCGACCTGATCTACAATTTGTCTTTATGTTAGCTTAAATGTAGGTATATAACTAGGAGGACCCATCGGCCCTATCTCAGTCTCTGGTGAAATAATATTTAAACATGTCACTGCTGTATTTTTTATTGAATGCACCTCACTACACAACACTACACAAGATCAGATGGTTTGATTCTTTTGAGTCTGTGTCCTGTTCTGGTGGTATCCACAAGCTGCAATACTTCAATATTCTCATGAGAATGGAGTCTTTCCTCATGCCCCCTTGCAATACTCTTGATTTCTTAACTGACTGTGGGTACCTGAAGGTCTCCATGTAGGTATCAGTATCAATCCTATAGTATTTGGGTGCGCCCACAATACCTCTCAGGACTTTGTTCTGAAAATTTTGTATTTTGTTTATGTTACTCTTTGCAGAACATCCCCTTAATTGAACTCCGTATGTCCATATAGGTTTCAGTATTTGCTTATACAATAGCAACTTATTATGTATTGATAATTGTGATTTTCTTCCAATTAACCAGTACATTTTCCTATATTTCAATTCCAGTTCTTTTCTTTTCTTCTTTATATGTTCCTTCCAGCGAAGTTTTGCATCAAGATTCATTCCGAGATATTTAGCGTTGTTGCTATATGGAATGATAGTATTATTTAATGTTATTGGTGCTTGTACGATCTGATTGTAGGTGAACTGCACATGCACAGATTTACTTTCATTAATTTTTATTTTCCAAGCTTGTGTCCAATTATTTATATTGTCACTTGCCTGTTGTAATTTTCGTGAGGCTTCTTCACTATTGTCTCCAACAGCTATAATCGCAGTATCATCAGTAAATGTAGCCATCGTAATATTCTCCATTTGTGGTATATCACAAGTGTAGAGTAGATAAAGCATTGGCCCCAGTACACTTTCTTGTGGTACACCTGCTTTAGCTTTTTTTATTGTAGAGTAAGCTTCTTCTTGTTTGACTCTAAACATTCTGGTTGTAATGAACAAGGCCTTCATACCAAACCTTATCCAAGGCTTGTGCTACATCTAAGAGTATAGCTGAGCATACTTTTTTACTTTCGTAGGCTTTTTCAATAACATCTGTCATTCTGTGGACCTGGTCAATTGTTGAATGCTTGTTAGTAAACCCAAACTGGTGTGTTGGTATTAGATTTTTTTCTCTCTATGATTTTATTTATTTGTGAATATAAGTTTTAAAATATGAAACGGTTTAGAAAACAAAAACTATCAATTTACTTTAAAAGAGTCATAGGAGACCTCCCAAATGTTTCTATTTTAGATGCAATTTTAAGCTCGAAGAAAAAAAAAGTCGTACAACAAAATAAATAAATATAAAATCCCCACAAGTTAAATTTATGGAATTATGTGACCTAAATCCCAGGATTCTTGATCCGAATCGGGCAGGGGCCAATGTTTGAAATGCCTGTCGTTGTTTTTTCTCCGTTTATAGTTTCCATATTATTCACGTAATCTCGTGCGATCGCGGACTCGGCCGTGGCACTGGCCCCCGAAACAAACGAAAGCGACGGCCATTAACAACGGCCGCTTTCGGGAGGGACGTAGGAGAAAGAAAAAAGTAGACAATCTATAGATGGTCGGCCCGATAATCGTGAAAATTTAATCTGTCCCCCATGAATCATTCGACGGCAATCGATGAAATGTCAGGTCGGACAGTTGTCCGATCGCTATCGCAGATTTATATTTTAACATTTCGGAGCCGCTTAACTGATTTATAATGGTGGCCGGTGAGTGATGATGTTTTTTTCCCGGCTGTCAGACCGACGATCACTCGAGACGCGATGCAAGAGGACGTCGGATAAATGGCCGAAGGAAATCGTCGCGCCTATGCGCGTTTCTAATTGGAAATTAGATAATTCCGAAGTTTTATGTTACACAGGGTTTGTTGCTAGATCATATTACGATGACACACATATACACGCATTCATACGCACCCACACAAACCCAGGTTTTGAACGGTGCGTATAAATTAAATTTGATTAATCAGTGATAGTCAACAATATCTTCTTTCTTACATGATGATATTTAGTTCTGTTGGGTCTTTTACTACTTCATAGATTCTCGAGTAACAGGTCAATTGAAAAGTCCCCGGCTTACCATAGTAAGACACATTTTTTTGGCAAAATTAGTTTTTTTATTCGACATTTTTGTAGTACGATTCGTCCTTTATTTCAAAATAGACCTCAGTTTCGGCGGTCACCTCTTCATTCGACGAGACCAGGAAATAGTCGCTGCTGGCCAGATCTGGAGAATACGGTGGATGGAAAGCAATTCGAAACCCAATTCATGGATTTTTTACACGGTACATTGTCTTGGTGAAGCAGCACTTTCTTTTTCTTCAAATGCGGCCGTTTTTCGGCGATTTCGTCCTTCAAACGGTCAAATAACGCTATGTAATAGTCGCTGTTCCTTTTTCAAGGTAGTCAATGAAAACTATTCCGTGCGCATCCAAAAATACAGACGCCATAACCTTGCCAGCCGACTGTTGCGTTTTCCCACCCTTTGGAGCGGGTTCATCATGTGCAGTCTACTCGGATGACTGTCTATTGGACTTCGGAATGAAATAATGGAGCCATGTTGCATCCATTGTCACATATTGATTCAAAAACTCGGGTTTATTACACTTAATGTTTGAAGATACACTGCTCCTAATCGTCAACTCGTCGTTGTTTGTGGTCAAAGGTATGCTCGCGCGGCACCCACTTTACACAGAGCTTTCCCATACCCAAATATGATATAATGTACATTCAGTTAATAACTTTAGAGTGTCTGCTGTTTTATTCAATTTCAATTTGCGGCCATTCGAAATCATTTTGTGGATATTTTAAATGTTTTCCTCGGTAACAACTTCTTTTGGGCATCCATTGCGTTCACCACCTTCGCTCTTCATTTCACCACGTCTAAACTTAGCATACCAATCATTGATGGTTGATTTCTGTGGCACAATGTCCATGTGTCAAAACAAGTTTTTGCTTCAACTCTATTTTTTTCCTTTAAAAAGCGAAATTCCTTTTTATCCATTTTTTCACAATAACAAAGATAGTTAATAAATATAGTTAATTCTGTTCGTTTTTTTATTACTTCATAGATTATCGAATACTTCTCAATGTATTTGTACTAGTATTAAAGTACCTAGTGCAGGAACGAAGCTTCAGGACGTCAACAAACTCAGCAAGAACTTGCTCACTAATTACAATTTACTCTAGGCATTTCCCATCGATAAAAGCCTCGGAAATAGTTAAAAAAAGGATATTAGCTGCCGTATAAATTAAAGTCTATATAGCGATATTAACATATAATATTATTTATCGATGTTAAGATGACAATGACAACAAAAAGCAAGATCATGAATGAAAAATGTAGAATATAAAGAAAAGAGAATAAGGCTAACCCTTTAAATAAACATGTTGGTATTGAAACTTTATTATTATTTGTACGACTAATAATCAACTAAATAACTAATTTCTTGTCGATTGGTCTTTATTTTGATAAAAGTGCTGGCACGCGTGTTTTATGATCGCAGAGGTTACTATCTCGCCAATTGTTAATTCCTTAGAAATGGCGGTTTTAGTCACTGGTACAGTATGATGAATACAGTCTTATCCTTTTAACATGAGTTTGCAATTTCAAAAACTATTAGTTTAGAGTTCACATTACTTGTGGAGCTCCTGTAATAATTATAAATAAATAAAATGATAAAATAATGAACTCCTGGAACGCTGAATGTATTTGGTTCATCTTGGAACACCCATACAGTCGACAGCTGCTTACTTTCGGACTCATACGAATACATTCATGATTCGTCACCTGTTACGATTTTATAAACGTCTTTCGAAACACCGCGATTGAATTTCTTAAATATTTCTTTGCACCAATTAACACGAGCCTTTTTTTAGCGATCGTCAAATTGTGTGGGATCCAACGCGAACATAACTTTCGCAGAGCTCAGTGTTCATGTAAAATCCATTTCATGTAAGTTCCATTTTTTTCCGAAAAGAAAATTTCAACTAAATATAAAATAAACAAATAGCGTCCGTGCGACAAAATGTTTTGAGTACGTATATCGTCAAAAATGTCAAACTTTACGATGGAACCGTCAGATGGACTCACATGACAACAGTGTTGCCAATTCCCGAAATACAAATAGTGCCCTCGTATATCAAAAATTAACTGACATTCACACGAAAACTTTCTACAAATTCTTCCGTCATCATTAATACCACTCGATAGGCATCGAGAATCGTTAGTTTCGGTTTTAAAATCCCAATAAGTACCTGTTAGAGACACCAAACAGTTACGTTATTGTCCATCCACCCACAAAAATAATCAAACAATATCCTTTGTGCGGCTATTAGCGGACAAGGCCGTATTGTAGCAAGAACAAGGTGCCTAAGTCATTCGTTAACTCTTTTAATGGATCGTATATTCATTCATAATTATCTGGAGACCGTAAAAGACCGGTCCTCCAGCGTAATTTTATTCGATTCACATGCCCGGCTACAAGATGTTACTTCTTTTTTTGGATACGGCGTCGTAAAGTATTAAAGTTAAGTCGTTACGGTTTTATATAGTTTCTGTTTTAGTTTAAGGACGATTATAAGTGAGTCTGGACATATAGAGAGCTCTCAGGTGAATGAGGAGTCTTTATGGTTTAAATTTTCTTCGATATAGTGCGGGAATGACACGGCTTTTGCTGTTTATTAGATTTTTTTATTATAACTTACATTAAATATGCTTAATATTATCTTAATTTACAATTTTTTTATTTTTTTAATGTTTATTAATATCCTAGAACGTCAATAATCAGTTATATAATATAACTACCCTGACATGTAGGAGATCACTTCAGTAAGTGATCTACTGTACTACTTATAATCTAAATCTTATTCTACATACTATACTAACTTATTCTAAAAACTATTCTAGCTTATTCTAGAAATTATTAAATCTCACTCTATGTGTCTATTAATCAGTTCGTATGGTAGTTTGCGTTTGAACTTACGCACTTTACTGTCATCGCGCAAGTTTAACTGGCGAGTGCATTGGGCTGCACTAATAGCCTTTTAGAGTACTTTACACTAACACTCCGAATCACACTCGTTATAGGTTCTATGGGGATATCGCTCTGAATCAGTTTGTTGGACACGTAATATAGGGCGTCGATGATGACTCGCAAAACTTTATTCTTGAACCGCCATAGGTTCAAATGGGCCTAAGCATTGACTTATACAGCACTTTTTTACAAATTAATTTATTACTGTTTTATAATGTGTTATGTATTATTACTATTGTATATTGTATATGTGGTTTCAGCAAGATGGTGCCACAACACACACAGCTCGTTGAACAATTCAATTATTGAATGACATTTCTCCATGAAGTCAGATCTTCGATTTTAACAGAACCAGACTGTTTCTTGTGGTTTTTTTTTAAACAAAAACTTTATGTAAATAAGCCCCAAACGATTCAAGATCTTAAAGACAATATTGGTCACCAAATTGAAGAGCCAATCGCCAATCGCGGTCACCATTTAGCCGATATAATTTTTCAATCATAACGTAAAAGAAACGTAAAGACCAAATAAACTTTTTATGAAAACCAAATTTACTCTTCTTTGAGCAAAGTTATAGGCAATCAAAATGGTAGCGGGACTTTTGCCTCACGTTGTACTTCTATGTCTAATTTAGTTTGATATTTGATAATTTCATAAATCCATTTGATTTCGAGGTTATCGTGCAGTTCTTCATTGGGTATGTAGCAATAAGCACTGGTAATTAATCGAAGAACTTTGTTTTGGCCGCGTTGGATCTCTAGTTGGTTTGATGTTTTAGTATAACCCCATATTTGTACCCCATAGGTCAATGTTGGCTTTATAATTGACTGATATCTTTGATATTAGGTCAAGTTGAGAGTGTCTTCCGATTAACCGTTACTTGATTTTAAATATCATCTGCTCTGGTTTTTGTCTAACGTGATACTTCTAATTTAGCCTACCATCCAGATGGATCCAAGGTATTTAGCTGATTCTGTTTAAGGAATCAGGCATCAAGTGATTGACATAGACACATTTGGAGCTGTTAAGCTGTATTTTCCAATCTTTCGAGTCCATTTGTAGTTCTTGCTGACACTTGTACTTTTCCTACAGCGTTAGGCGGAGATATATATTCTATCATAATAACTATTTTGTCGGCAAATGTTCCAAGTACTGGTTTTATTGTTGTTGGAATATCAATAATATAGAGCAAATACAGGAGTGGCCCAAGACACTACCGTGGGAAGACCAACTTTTATAGGTTTAAATGTTGAGAACATCCCTTCATTTAAAACTTGATGTTATAATTATATTCAAGTGCATAGTGGAGTAAGACTTTCTGTTTAAACAAAGTCATGTAGGTCTCCATATAAATTATATATCATTCTCATGCTGCCCAATCACCTATATTATAAATTGTGTTAGTTGGCTAAAAAAAATCGTAAAAATGACCCTTAATAAGCTACCATATACCTATTTCTCCCCTTAATACGAAAATATGATCACAATACATGCATGCACCTAATATAAATGACATTGTATCATGGAAACTGTGTAGTAATAAATAAAAATTATAAAATAATTAAACATATATTTATTCAATGATATATTTGATGTTTGACAATGTTTTATACTCCAGTGTGAGTTCGTATCCATTCCCTGAAATTCGGCACACTGGCGTAGACTCCTGGGTATCCAGGCAAAGCACAGCCGTTTCCCCAGGACACGATACCGACTAGTTTTCCGTTGATAGCAAACGGACCGCCAGAGTCGCCTTGGCAGGAGTCCACGCCACCACTTTCGAGTCCAGCACATATGACCGTATCATCTATGGCGCTACCGTAGATGCGGTGGCATTTTTCCTGATCATATACCGGCACGTCAGCTCGCATAAGTCGCGTGGACCCGTCCCCCCACCAAGTGGTATCTCCCCATCCTGATATCACACCGTAAGTCCCAGCAGGAGGAACAGTTGTAGCTAGAGGGATGACTGAAGCCACGCCACCGGCACCTATGGCGCTCTTATTCAGCAGGATGGCAGCAACATCGTACACGGCAGTGCAAGAGAAACAGGGAATATGATTTTCATGGATAATTAGAGCAGTGGCTGCAATAACGCTACCCCCGGTATCATTTCTGGCAGATCCGACACGGACCGTCACCATCGCAATATCAAAGATGACATTTTCAGCTACACAATGAGCAGCAGTAAGAACGGTTTTGGCAGCGATAAGACTTCCGCCACATAGCAAGGCGGAATTTCTCAAAACAGCCACTTGATATGGTAATTCCTCGATGGTAGCAACGACACCTCCTACGATCTTTCCACCAAGTTTGGGCGTATACCTGATATAAGGATCTTTTTTGATCCCACTAGTTCCAGGAGCAGCTTAAATTTGATTAACCCATATCAGAATAGAAACCAACAACAATTCAGAAACAGATAACTTACCTAGGGTCACTGTTAGACCTAGCACGAGCAGTATCACGACCTTCATCTTGCTGGTACTTAGAGAAACATTAGCAAAACTCACTAAAACGGACCACTTTTATACAATACCGTTCTATTGTCAGTGGGAGATTAAAAATTATCGATAGCTGGCCTTAAAAAATATTAAGTTTTTACTAAAAATGACTATCAAATATGTATTTATATATTTAAAAATCTACAGATAACTTTTATCTATCATACATTATAGTATGATATTAGCTGTAAAATAAAATTAAAAAATGAATTTGATACAATACAATGAAATCATCTTTCAAAATTATCAAATATTATAATGAATCCAATCTACATCGCTTTCCATTTTTTGCTCATATAATTTTTGTAATATTACTTCTTTTATATCAAAATTTGGAATCTTTTGTGTTTTATTTCGTCATTTACTCAGTATTACTGGTCCTTTTTGCAATAATACGTCAGTCAATTTGGCCAGTTCACTTGGGTCACAGTTTAATTCGGGTTTAGCCACATTAATATTCCACTTCAGTGTCAATATGGATGGTTCTCCGAAACTAACCCGTCACCTTTTGTCCCGTTACTTTTATGATCTGTTATTTTATGTAGAAAAAGGTCAAAACCTTCGAATTTAATAGTTAGGTTCGGTTGCTTAACAGTTATTTACATTGATTCTTTACATTTTCAATGAATATCGCTGATCGAAATACATACAAGATACACAAGCCTCAATGGCTACAGTTACAAGACTAATTCGTGCTGCTAATGCACGAAAGGATGCCGCATGTTACTTCATGCATTTGCAGTTAGTTGTCTTTATAACTTCACAGTAGTAGAAACGTTGTTTTTTGATTGTTTATGTTTTTTATCGAATATTTGGTGAATATTAGACAAATTTTAAGTTTGTAACGGTTATATATCGCGTCATTTTAACTATCATACTAATGACGCCACCATTTAACTTCCTCAGACCTAACCTAATAGTCCCAACTTACAAACGACACCTGTCAAGATATCACTAGAATCTGTCGTTTATTTTAGTTACATTTTGGGTTATACTGGCTTTAGTAAAACAACTTTTTTCAAGACAATGCACTATCTCAATCAAGTCACAACTATCTGACGAAAATGACATGCAAGTTGAATAAATTACTTTATCACCCACCGTATAGTCCAGATCCAACCCCCGGTGACTATTTTGAAAAATATTTACAAGGGCGCTTTATTATAGCTTATAAAATTTTAATGATTAATTTAATATAATTAAAAATTCCACAGATTCGTTTTGTCACATTTTTGTCAAGTATAAAACTAAAATTCCTATCTATATATTTTTTGTTTTTCATCATTAAATAAAATAAGAAGTGGCTGACAATAACATGTTGTACTAGCAGGTCAAGAATGTTCAAAGGCTGACTTGAAATAAGTCACAAAGCATTGGTCGTTTTTATAAAAATACTTCATGGGTTCTCCAAATTATTTCTCTCAAATTATTGCCATTGGGGCATATTGTATGTAGAAATTCGATGAAAGTTTGATTGACATACATATTTATCTTACAGTTGAAACATTTTAGTTATTTCAAAATTGTATTTGCTGAGGTAAGCATTTGATAATAACACTGTCAGACACATTATCTTTGTTCTACAAGTCTAACATAAAATAAAACAGCCTTTTTTGTCAAATTCTACCTGCTGAACACAAAAACTTAAAAGGATTTTTTGTACGTACTATAAGTAAATAAAGACAGTATTTTTCATAATGTTTTCAATTATATTTATTTATTAATATTATTAATTTTACAAGAAAATAGTAATATATATTTACAAATAGACAATGAATCAAAATAGCTCAGGTTTAAGTGGCCAATAGAAAAAATAAGCCATATATTCTGATAGAAAAGAACTTGACGTGTTAGACAACCATATCAATAAATAATGTTTTTTAACAATAGAATATGGAATTCAAAACACGTAATAATATTTGTGTTAGATAATCAATTGTGATACATAATGTAATTGGTATGCAAAATGTAGCGTTTTTTTAAAATACTTAAAATTCCTACAAAGTGTAGATGATACCAGCAGCCTTTTTTGTCATATCTACATTTAAAATCAACAAATTTAGAATGAACGAAAATAGTTCTATCAATCAATTCATGTCTTCTGTCTTAAGAGGTACTTAAATAACGAAATTAATTTGATATAATACTGTGTTTATTCAATAGGTCATATTTACATTGTAAATCGGTATAATGGCATATCGGTAATGATGTTTAGACTCCGGCGTTGTTTCTGATCCAGGTTCTGAATCCAGGTACGCTGGCGTAGACTCCTGGGTAACCGGCGCGAGCACAACCAGATCCCCATGAGACAATACCGACCAGTTGTCCGTTGATGGCGTATGGGCCGCCAGAGTCACCTTGGCAGGCGTCTTTTCCTCCATTAGCGTATCCAGCGCATACGGTGGTGGTGTCGATGGAGCTACCGTAGATAGCCCGGCATTGAACTTGATTGAAAACTGGGACATCGACACGCAAGAGTTGAGTGGAGCCGGAACCGCCTTCGGAGGTGGCACCCCATCCAGATACAACACCGTAGGTACCAGCGGCAGCGACACTGGAGGCCAGGGGGATGATGGAAGCAACACCTCCAGCACCTACAGCGTTGGCGTTAAGGAAGACAACAGCGATGTCATTGGCGGGGGTACAGAACCAACAGTCTACGTAACCCTCGTGGAGGACAAGACCGCTGGCCGCGATGACAGTACCTCCGGTGTTGTTTCTAGCCGATCCAGCTCGGACGGAGAGCTGAGAGAGACTGGAGATGACACTGGGAGCGACACAATGGGCGGCAGTGAGGACGGTCCTGGCCGCGATGATACTTCCGCCGCAGATCTGAGCAAGGCTCCTCAACAATGCGATTTGGTAGGGGATATCGGCGATGTTAGCCACCACACCTCCAACAATGCGTCCACCGAGCTGAGGCTCGTACTTGACGTATTCGTCTTCGCTGGTTCTAGCCCCATCAGGAGCAGCTAGGTTCAATCAAACAGACAAATTATTTTTTTTTGATCAATGTTTGATGATTGATTTTACAAAGCAATTTTACAAAAAATAAAAAGTTCTTACCAAAGCACAGCGCCAGACTAGCAACTAATACAAGTACAGCCTTCATCTTGCCTCAGACGTGACCAAGGAACAATACCTAGCCGGTCTATGCCAGCTGCTTTTATACGAAAAAATTTGTTGCAATTGAGAAAAGGATTAATAACTAATTTCATTAATCTTCGAGTGTACAGGATAAAGACGCTAGCATTTCAAGTATTTTAATTTATTACCGTTCAATAAACTCATAATCCGCTAAATCCATTCAATGAGATGGAGATCCAGTCAAAACAGAAAAAATACTATTTTTTATGATTCATTGTAAAAATAGTACGTTTTCAAAGTGTTATTTGAAGTTTTAGTAAACCTAGTTTTAGTAACAGATCAATTCAAAAGTCCCCGGACACATTTTTTGGCAATCTTCTTTATTCAACATAATTCCCTTCAAGGGTGATACACTGATTATAGCGACCCTCCAACTTTTCGATACCATTTTTGTAGTACGATTTGTCCTTTGCTTCAAAATAGGCCATAGTTTCGACGATCACCTCCTCATCGACGAAAATTTCTTCCCCTCGAGCATTCTTTTGAGATCTGACAACAGGAAATAGTCACTGGGGGCCAGATAGCCAAGCCACTGGAGAATATGGTGGATGAGGAAGCAATTCGACGCCCAATTCATGGATTTTTGCTATCGTTTTTACTGGCTTGTGATAAGGTGCATTGTCTTGGTGAAGCAGCATTTTCTTTTTCTTCAAATGAGGCCGTTTTTCGGCGATTTCCGGATTTCCTTTTTTAAGGTAGTCAATGAAAATTATTCCATGCGTATCCCAAAATACAGACGCCATAACCTTGCCAGCCGACTATTGTGTTTTCCCATGCTTTGGAGCGGGTTCATCGTGTGCAGTCCACTGGGATTACTGTCGATTGGTCTTCGGAGTGAAATAATGAACCCATGTTTCATGCATTGCCACATATCGACGCAAGAACTCGGGTTTACTACGCTTGATTATCTTCAAACACTGCTCCGAATCATCAACTCGTCATTGTTTTTGGTCAAAAGTGAGCTAGCGCGGCACCCACTTTGCACAGAGCTTTCTCATACCCAAATATTCCTCAATGATATGATGTACACGTTCAGTTAATATCTCTAGAGTATCTACTTTTTCACTGAATTTCAATTTACGGTCATTCAAAATCATTTTGTAAATTTCTTTAATGTTTTCGTCGGTAACAGCCACTTTTGGGCGTCCACTGCGTTCACCTTCTTCGGTGCTCATTTCACCACATAAACTTAGTATTCCAATCTTTGATGATTGATTTTCCTGAGGCAGTGTCCGGAAACTCGGCATCAATCCAAGTTTTTGCTTCAACTGGATTTTTTCCCTTAAAAAAACAATATTTTATCAACACGTTGAAATTTTATCCATTTTTTTCACAATAACAAAAGTTGCCTCACTCAGAATGCTATAATTCACAAACTAATGACCCGACAGCGGTCAAATGTATACACGCATCTTTTGAGGGTTAGGGCTAACTAAGAAACGTATGGAATTAATTATAGTAGCACCATCTATGTGCCAGGGAGGACACTTTTCAATTGACGTGTTAAGCCTTAGCGTTAATTTATTAAATGGTTATAACTGTTAATAATTAAATGTAAATTAACAACAGTTTAGTACATTGTTACTAGTCGTATCCAACTAACCTACAATTTGTCTTTATGATAACTTGAATCTCGGTATATAACTAGGAGGGCTAATAACTAAATAATGTTTATACATGTCACTGTTGTATTTTTTATTACGTGCACCTCACTACACAAGATCAGACGGCTTCATTCTTTTGAGTCTGTGTCCTGGTCTGTCGTCTGGTGGTAAGCAAAAGTTGCAATGCTTCAACATTCTCATAAGAATAGAGTTTATCCTCGTGCTCCCTTGCAATTCTTGATTCTTGCTTTCTTGGTTGTATATCTGAAAGACTCGATGTAATTAGTCTGTCCTGTAACATTTGGGTGTGCCCGCAATACTTCTCAGGACTTGTTGAAAAATTTGTATTTTGTTCATGTTACTGTTTGCAGAATATCTAATTGAACTAAATCCATATAGGTGTCAGTATTTGCTTATATAATAGCAATTTATTATGTACGGATAATTGTGATTTTCTTTCAATTAACCAATACATTTTCCTAATTTCAATTCCGTTCTTTTTTTTTTCTTCTTTATATATTCCTTCTAGTAGCGTTTTGCATCAAGATTCATTCTGATCTGATTGCATGATAGTATATTTAATGTTATTGGTGCTTGTACGGTCTGATTGTAGGTGAGCTGCACTGCACAGATTTACTTTCGTTAATTTTTACTTTCTTACCTTGTATCCAATTATTTATATTGTCACTTGCCTGTTGTAATTTTTGTGTCACTATAGCTTCTTCACTATTTTCTCCGACAGCTATAACCGCAGTATCATCAGCAAATGTAGCCATCGTAATATTCTCCATTTGTGGTATATCACAAGTGTAGAGTAGATAAAGTATTGGCCCCACTACACTTCCTTGCGTTGCACTTGCTTTAACTTCTTTTATTGTGGAGTAAGCTTCTTCTTGTTTAACTCTAAACATTCTGGTTGTAATGTACGATTTTAATAGTTCGGTGTGTTGTTTTGCTAACATTTTCTGTAGTTTGTGAATAAGGTCTTCATGCCAAACCTTATCGAAGGCTTGTGCTACATGTAAGAATATAGCTGAGCATACTTTTTTACTTTCATAGGCTTTTTCAATAAGATATGTTATTCTGTGGACCTGGTCAATTGTTGAATGCTTGTTAGTAAATCCAAGCTGGTGTGTTGGTATAAGGTTTTTTTCTGTCTCTGAACATAGGGTTTTTAACAAAGAAACCGATATTGTTAATTTCACCTCCAGAAATACTATATAGACTTAGTAATATAATACATTTTATTCTATAAAGTCTCTATATAAGAGTGACTTCTATAGAATAGAGAGTGGGAGCTATATAAAGTAGATAATGTGAATTTCACAACTTTAATAGAACTTCACTACTTTTTGCAATGTTTTATTGAACCGAAACTGAAATTCTATAATTGTCATTTTTTCTCCGTTGTTTTTACATTTAGGTGATCCAAAAAAGTAAAAATAACTCCAGTTTGGCGGTAATCTACGTATAAATTAATTTTACATTTTACAGAAATTATGCGGAAACATCTTTTTCATATTTGTTCAATGCTACAAGATTTATAATTGAAGAAAACCTCCATTTTTCAGGCGATATTCGAAAATTACACTTGGATACCTTTAAAAATATGATGTGGTAGATAAAAGTTTTGAATTGAGTAGGATTTTCATGAAAACTTATTATTTTTCTTCTCTAACCATCTCTTTTCTCGAATATCTTTTCTATTTCACAGAAAATGATCCGAAACCTTTTTTCTTATGTGTCTCATGGTACAATATTTGGAATATAAGAGAACCTCCATTTTTCTATTCAGAGATATGCCATTTTGTCTACGTAAAATTTAAATACCACTGAAAATGTAGTGTTATACAAGTTTTTATAATAAAACCTTGAATTAAGGAAAAAATCTCCAAAGCTACCTCATAAACCTTGAAGCGGATGAAAAAATAATAGCGATAACTAATAACTGAAACAAACAGATGACGCAGATGATCTGATGTTTCCGTTTTTCCTTTAATCAAAAGGGGTTTAACGAAATCCTGGGTTAATCCTTCAATTACATTATCAAATGTTTTGTATAAAAGCAGCGACACCCAGATAGTTTCTTATTGTTCGTTGGGAAATATCACACCATGAAGGCTGTATTTGTTGTAGTAGCTAGTCTGGCGTTGTGTTTCGGTAAGAATATCTTTGAATTTGTCGTTAAACATGATGTGATGGGAATTAATTCTAGCTGCTCCCGATGGGGCTAGAACCAGTGAAGACGAGTACGTCAAGTATCAGCCTCAGCTCGGTGGACGCATTGTTGGTGGTGTGGTGGCTAACATCGCCGATCTCCCCTACCAAATTGCTCTGTTGAGAAACCTTGCCCAGATCTGCGGCGGAAGTATCATCGCTGCCAGGACCGTCCTCACTGCCGCCCATTGTGTCGCTCCCAGTGTCATCTCCAGTCTCTCACAGCTCTCCGTCCGAGCTGGATCGGCTAGAAACAACACCGGAGGTACTGTTATCTCGGCCAGCGGACTCGTCATCCACGAAAGCTACGTTGACTGTTGGTACTGTACTCCTGACAATGATATCGCCGTCGTTTTCCTGAGCAGTAGCGCTCTGGGAGCGGGCGGCATAGCTTCCGCTATCCCATTAGCCTCCAGTGTTGCCGCAGCCGGTACCTACGGCGTTGTATCAGGATGGGGTGCCACCTCCGAAGGCGGTTCCGGTTCCACCCAACTGTTACGTGTTGATGTCCCAGTCTTCAATCATGTTCAGTGCCGTGCTATCTACGGTAGCTCCATCGACACCACCACCGTATGCGCTGGATACGCTAATGGAGGAAAAGACGCCTGCCAAGGCGACTCAGGCGGCCCATACGCCATCAACGGACAACTGGTCGGTATTGTCTCGTGGGGAGCTGGTTGTGCTCGCGCTGGATACCCGGGAGTCTACGCCAGCGTTCCTGGATTCAGAACCTGGATCAGGACTAATGCAGGAGTTTAAATACGTCATCAATTCACTGAACATGGAACATACGTCGACATAAGAGAATGTACTTTAATTTTAAAATATATAAGGTGGTTTTATTATGTTTTTCTTTCAATATCAACTATTACTTCGACATTGATATATCGATAATCCAAGCCGTCTCCTCTTAAACATTAGCTTCTACCGACAGCATGCACAATAGGCGACCACGATATAACTATTCAGTGCTAACTTATTGCTAATATACTGCCAGATGCAATTTGTAAAAAGCTGAAATTCGTTTTACACTCAGAGCGGATTTTTAGGGTTTTACTGGGCCATTACTAGTTTTCAACGGTCATTACTGGTTCAAAAATAATCTTTTCCAAAGAACCGGACAAAATCATCAGTTATCATTATGGACAATAGCACACTGACGGATAAGATCTCAACAAACGGATCTACAAACGCTCTAATTAAGGGATGTCTTACAAAACACAAATTAAGTATTGATAGATACCTTATCTTGTTGAAAAATGAACAATTTCGAACTGTTTGTTTTCTGCAATATATTTTTTATAAATAGACCTCAAAAGAGATACTTCTTATAGACGTCTTATTACGACCTCCTCTCTGTCACTGCATCTTGAATCCCATCGAACTGATATGGAATGTGGCAAAGAATCATTATGATGGGCATCCTAGTCGAGAAGGATATACAATAAAGAACTATTTTGACTTGTGCAAAGAAACGTTGTCTAGAATAACACCTACGGTTTGGATGAACTCCTTCAAACACACAGGAAATAAAATTGACAAATGGTGATGTCCTGAACAAATGTTATAACTTGACAAGGAAATACAGCAACAACGGAAAAAACTAAATATGCTCTCTAATGAAAGTAAAATACATTACTCAAATATACAATTATTAATTAGATAAATTAGGTCTCAAGGGGATGCCACTATATTAAAACAGTGCCTTCATCGTCTTAGAACTCTACCTCATAGGCGGTATGGAAACGAGTTCAATGTAAATATATGAAAACAACCCTGACCTACAAATTATATTGGCTATATAATTAACGGTCCTATAATATATGCATTAGCATATTATTTTTGTTCAATTACAATTATTCAAACTAAACCAATCAAATATTAAAATCAATGTTGATGCGACAACATTGCGACGCACTGACGTCAAAAATTTGGATGACGTGTATTGGCAGAACTATCTACCAAATGGGGTAAGATGAAAAATAAATATATGACAACCTCAAAAATGTCATAAATGAAGATAACGAAACAAATAACGAAGGCTAGACAGGTATGATGCTTCTATGACTCTGACTGACTGACTAGTAGAATAAGTGAAAATAAGTGAAAACGTGACACTGACGGCATTTCACACATAGAATAGCCAGTCGAGTACTTCTGGACATAAAAAGAAAACAAGAAGAAATAAAATATAAACAACGAAAGACAAAAAAAGCGTTCATGGGTGAGTACTAGGACAACGGAAGAATAGTTGAAACAACAACTTGCAACAGTGTTAATAGGTAGAGATACAATGGATTCCCCTGTACTAGCCTAGATTAAAAAAGAAGAAGAATATCGGATAGCATCTGAATTTGGTAATTATCTTGAAAAAATGCACACTTATCGGAAATTGAATCACGTAAATAGAATAATATAATCCTCCAACAACTTTTCACTCGTAGAGGGGCCATATCAAATCAACTAAATCAAACTCGTATTTAATTCCTTTATATTTTTACGTTACAGATATTAACAGTAGGGGTGGGGAGTCAAAATAGTCTTTCGTAATAAATGAATGACAACATGTTATCAAGATGATAGAACAATTTTTATTTTAGTATTATCACCTTTATATTTTGAAAACAGTTATGAATCACTAACTACCTCTAAAGATTCGGAATGATGTATCCAGCATATAAGTAACTTTCTGATTTTGGTTGTTTTCACATGAGATTTTGGAATGCTGTTGAGCTACACTATCAATAAACTTATAATGGTAAATTAACCTAGAGTTGATGAACAGGACATTCAGTATGGGAATAAAGTTCCACTATTCGAAATCGAATAGATATTAGCAGCTTCGATGTCGATGACGATGATTATCCAGAACTAACCCATCATTTTTTTCTGTCGTAGTTGTCGTAGTATATCTACTTCTCATCGTTAGTCTCTTTGTTTCCTAGCAGGGAATGAATCCGCAATGTTGACAATCAATTCATGCCATTTTCCTTTCCTTTGGATCATTTCCATCGCGTGAAAACATCTACAAACAGTGGTCTCATGAGTTTCAACTGGTTTTTGGTCCAATAAGTCTTTAAATTCACTGCTTTTATTTTTAGTCATCCAACTAGAGACTAAAGCCGATAGAATTCCAAAAGTGTTTGATGGACTCCGACCGCAGATTTGCAGAAAATTGCTATTTTATGTAGAGAAATGTCAAAACCATCAAATTTAACAGTTTAGTTATGTTGATTAACGGTTGTTTACACTGATGTAAAAATATCACACGGGATGATGCCCCCCAAACAGAGTTATTTTCATCAAGCTTCCGGTGTTAGCTCTTCAGTATGGCACGTTCATTATTTACCATCAATACAGTAATCTTTACAATTACGGAGGATTAATCTTAGCTGGAGTAGGAATGATAAGTTTTCTCTAAACCCTTAAAAACCATATTTAATCCGTACCCGTCTGAGATATACTATGAATGTATAGTCAATAAGGAAGTAAAACAAACAATACTTAAATAAATCAATGATAAAAAAGCTCCTGGTTTTGACCTGACCCCTGGAAGAATCTTGAAAGAGCTCTCAGGAAAGTGCATCAAATTAGACATAATTATTTTCCTAGCACTTAGACATCTACTCTTATCATCCTATAGGTTTGGTACCTGTCATCTTTAACTTTTTGAAAAATAACGTGTTGCGAGTTATCGTCGATGCCCCATATTACGTGCCCAGCAAACTGATTCAACGCGATATCCCCTTAGAATCCATAACAAGTATGATTCGTGTGTAACAAGTGCTAGTGCAAAGTACTCTGAAAGACTATTAGTGCACCCCAATGCACTCGCCAAACAGTTAAATGTGCGCGTTGACAGTGAATTCATAAAGTGAGATTTAATACTCTCTGGAATAAGCTAGAATAGTTTTTAGAATAACTTAGGCTATACTTTAAAATAAGTTAGAATAGTATCTAGAATAAGCTTTAGATTATGTTGTACAGTAGATCACTTACTGAAGTGATCTAGTACATATCCGCAATATTATATAACTGAAATCATTCATCTGAAAGTGTGTATGTGATGGACTGTGACTAACAGATTTCTTTAAATGAAACAATAAAAGTAATGAAACAAAATGTAATTTTATGCGTTCCAAGATTAACACCTATTTACACTGAGTAACCGAATAAAAAAAGTTGCATGGAAAATTGTTATTTTATTAACAGAAATGTCAAAACTATCGAGTTTAACAGATCGGTTATATTAACGGTTGTTTACATTGATGGCCGCCCACACGGAGTAAAATTCATCAAAGATCTGGTGTTATCAAATAAGATGTGAGTATATACGGATATATCTCTGCAGTATGGTATATTCATTATTTACCATCAATACAGTAATCTTCATAATTATTGAGGATAAACCTATGTGCTCGATATTTGATTAAGTATAATCCATTGGGCTTAGTCCTGTTTGCGATTGATATAAAAATGCTTCCCCGTTGATCATGTGTAACATAGTTGCTCGATGATGAAGTCTGCGCTTGTATTAGTCGCCAGTGTAGCACTGTGTTTCGGTAAGACCTTTATGAGTTTCTCAACAATATTTTTTTAATGGCAATAACGTATATCAGCCGCTCCCGATGAGGCTAGAACCAGTGAAGTCGAGTACATCAACTACCAGCCCCAAATAGGAGGAAGGATTGTTGGTGGCGATGTAGCAAACATCGCTGATATCCCCTACCAAATCGCGCTGTTGAGAAACCTTGCCCAGATCTGTGGTGGCAGTATCATCGCTGAAAGGACCGTCCTCACTGCTGCTCACTGTGTCGTACCCAGCGTCATCGCCAATCTGTCTCAACTCGCCATTCGAGCGGGCTCGGACAGGAACAATGCCGGAGGTAGTGTCATCCAAGCCAGCGGACTTATAATTCATGAGCTTTATCGTGACTGTATATTATGCACCCCAACCCATGATATCGCGGTGGTTTTGTTGGCACAAAACGCCATTGGAGCCGGTGGAGTAGCCTCCGTTATCCCATTGGCAGATAGTGTTGCTGCTGCCGGCACCTATGGCGTGGTATCAGGATGGGGAGCTACCAGTGAGGGTGGCGCAGGTTCAACTCAACTTCTCAGCGTCGATGTACCAGTTTTCAATCAGGTATTATGCCGCAGCATATATGGCAGCGTGATTGATACCACTGCTGTCTGCGCTGGATACATCCGAGGAGGAAAAGACGCCTGCCAAGGTGACTCCGGTGGTCCATATGCCATCAATGGTCAACTAGTGGGAATCGTGTCTTGGGGAATTGGCTGCGCTAGGGCTGGCTTCCCTGGCGTCTACGCCAGCGTGCCTGGTCTCAGAGACTGGATCAGAATCAATGCGGGAATTTAAAAATCTCGTAAATGTTTTAAAGCAATTAACTAAGAGTTATTCAAATAAATTTTATAAGACATTATTGTTTTCATTCCTCCAATTATTTCTTCATGAAACCATCCAACTATTCTCTATTAAGTTTATTATATTTCTCGCATAATAGAGTACAGTACAGAGAATAATTTAAAAATGACATGTTTATACATCGTGGGGCAAAAGCCTCTACCATTTTGATTACCTATAACTTTGCTCAAAGAAAAGATAAGTAAGTTTGGTTTTCATGAAAAGTTTATTTGTTCTTTATATTTTATTTTTTCGCTCTGCAACTTTCGGCTCGTTGTTCATGATATCCTACATCTGAAGCTGATTTTTTTCAATTTCGTGACGAATATTGTGTTTAAGATGTCGAATCCTTGGGGCTTATTCACATAAACTTTTGGAGAGGGAGAGAGAGAGAGGCTGGCTGACCATGCTAAATGGCCACTTCGCGAAATTAGTCTTCGTGGAAGAACCTCATTCAATAATTGAATTGTTGAACGAGCTGTGTACGCTGTGCCCCATCTTGCTGAAGCCACATGTCCTCTAGTCCTTGCTTTTCCATTTCAGGCATAAGAAAATTTCGAATCATGTTTTGGTACCGTTCAGCAGTAACAATAACCGCAACACCTTGGTCGTTTTCAAAAGAATAAGGACCAATAATGTTTCCAGAATAAATTTCACACCATAGAGTTGTTTTTAGTGGATGCAATGATGTTTCATGAATTAATTGAGCATTCTGTGTTCTCCAAAACCGATTGTTCTGTTTATTGACGTGACCACTGAGAAGAAAATGGGGTTTATCGCTCATTATCAATTTAGATGAAAAATCTTCAATTTCGCCAGACAGCCTTAGGGTTGCATTACTGTACTCAACTCTGATAGGTTTGAATTACTACACCAATGAACATTAAACCGTAAACAAAACCGTGCGCCCACAATACTTCTCAGGACTTTGTTCTGAAAAAATTGTATTTTGTTTATGTTACTCTTTGCAGAACATCCCCATAATTGAACTATAATTAGTAGTAATTGCTTATATAATAGCAATTTATTATGTAATGATATTTGTGATTTTCTTTCAATTAGCTAATACATATTTGAATATTTCAAAATTTTAATGCCAGTTCTATTCTTTTCTATTTTATATGTTCCTTTCAGCAAAGTTTTGCAACAAGATTCATTCTGATATATTTAGCGTTGTTGCTATATCGAATGATGTGCTTGTACGGTCTGATTAAAGGTGAACTGCATATACAGAGATCTACTTTCGTTATTTTTTATTTTCCATACTTGTGTCCAATTATTTATATTGTCACATGTTTGTAGTAACTTTCGTGTGGCATCTTCATTATTGTCTCCGACAGCTATAATCGCAGTATCATCAGTAAATGTAGCCATCGTAATATTCTCCATTTATGGTATATCACAGGCGTAGAGTAGATAAAGCATTCACCTCTGTATATTTCCTTGTGGTACACCTGCTTTAGCTTCTTTTATTGTAGAGTGTGGTTCTTGTTTAACTCTAAACATTCTGACTCTAAACATTATCGAAGGTTTGTGCTACATCTAAGAATATAGCTGAAAAGACCTTTACTTTCGTA
Source organism: Rhynchophorus ferrugineus (assembly GCF_030347505.1). Classification (NCBI taxonomy): domain Eukaryota; kingdom Metazoa; phylum Arthropoda; class Insecta; order Coleoptera; family Curculionidae; genus Rhynchophorus; species Rhynchophorus ferrugineus. The sequence continues at coordinate 18,114,315 of NW_027472587.1, forward strand.
GACTTTTTCATTAGCATCTGTTATTCTGTGGACCGAATAACTATTATGTATTACCAATAATATTTATGAATAACTATTGGATTCTTTTGATTTCTTTTGGATGGACTTGATTTATTTGCGAAATAAATATATTTAATATATTTAATTATTCAAATTTAGTATTCAACAAGGATATCTTGACGAAACATGAGCTATATCTTTCTTACAAAAGATTTGATCTCCTTTATATGAGGATGTTCATGTTATACATCTATTATGCAATTGTAATTTTTTTTAAGGAAGTAATTTTTATAATTGTCCCGGATTAGTTATCATTATCTCGTCCAATATTTGGCTTAATGCAATCTATCACGTTAATCCTTGTTCCTGAGTTCGCTTGTGTCAGGAAGTAATGTATAAAAGCTAGATTCTTGGTCGCTGGAATTACAGTTATACAAAGGTATCGAGATGAAGACTGTACTTGTATTAGTCGCCAGTGTAGCACTGTGTTTTGGTAAGATCGTAATTATTTTATTATTGATACTTGTTTGACATAAAACGTGTAAATTAGCTGCCCCAGAGGGGTTGGGAACCAGTGAAGACGAGTACGTCAAGTACCAGCCTCAGCTTGGTGGACGTATTGTTGGCGGCGTGGTGGCTAATATCGCTGATATCCCTTATCAGATTGCGCTGTTGAGAAACCTTGCCCAGATCTGCGGTGGCAGCATCATCGCTGCTAGGACTGTCCTCACTGCCGCCCATTGTGTCGCTCCCAGCGTCATCTCCAGCCTCGACCAACTCGCCGTCCGAGCTGGATCCGCCCAGAACAACACCGGAGGTACTGTCATCGCGGCCAGCGGTCTTGTCATTCACGAGAGTTACCGGGACTGCTGGTTCTGCACGCCCAGGAACGATATCGCCGTCGTTTTCCTGAACGCCAATGCCGTTGGTGCTGGAGGTATAGCCTCCGTTATTCCCTTGGCCACCGGTGTTGCTGCTGACGGTACTTACGGCGTGGTATCTGGATGGGGCGCGACCACCGAAGGCGGCTCTGGCTCCACCCAACTCCTACGTGTTGACGTGCCCGTTTTCAACCTGGTGCAATGCCGCAGCATCTACGGCAGCGCCATCGACACCACCACCGTATGCGCCGGATACGCTAATGGAGGAAAGGACGCTTGCCAAGGTGACTCCGGTGGTCCATACGCCATCAACGGACAATTGGTCGGTATCGTGTCCTGGGGATCCGGCTGTGCTCGTGCTGGATACCCCGGAGTCTACGCCAGCGTGCCTGGATACAGAGATTGGATCAGAACCAATGCCGGTGTTTAAAAACTTTATATAACATTACTATCCAAAAGTGCCACTAATAATATAAGACAAGTTTTCTAAATCATCAGTTCGTATTGTTTTATTTGCCCGACATAACAGGTCAATTGAAAAATCCCCAACCTACCATAGTAAAACACATTTTTTTGCAAAAAAAATTTTTTTTATTCAACATAATTTCCTTCAAGGGTGATACACTGATTATAGCGACCCTCGAACTTTTCGATACGATTTTTGTAGTACGATTTGTTGTTTGCATCAAAATAGACCTCAGTTTCGGCGATCAGCTCTTCATTCGACGAAAATTTCTTCCCAGCGAGCATTCTTTTGAGATCTGAGAACAGGAAATAGTCGCTGGTGGCCAGATCTGGAGAATACGGTGGATGAGGACGCAATTCGAAGCCCAATTCATGGATGTTTAACACGGTGCATTGTCTTGGTAAAGCAGCACTTTCTTTTTCTTCAAATGCGGCCGTTTTCCGGCGATTTCGTCTAACGGTCCAATAACGCTATATAATAGTCGCTGTTGATGGTCTTTGCTTTTTCAAGGTGGTCAATGAAAATTATTTCATGCGCATCTCAAAATACAAACTCCACAAACTTGCCAGTCGACTGTTGCGTTTTCCCACGCTTTGGAGCGGATTCTTCGTTTGCAGTCCACTCGGATGACTGTCGATTGGACTTCAGAGTGAAATGATAGAGTCATGTCATCCATTGTCACATATCGACGCAAAAACTTAGGGTTTATTAGGCTTGATTATCTTCAAACACTACTCCGAATCATCAACTCGTCGTTATTTTTGGTCAAAAGTGAGCTCGCGCGGCACCCACTTTGCGCAGAGCTAATATTCATTTATTAAGTTTTTGCTTCAACTGTATTTTTTCAGCAAACACAAACTAATGATCCGACAGTTGTCAAATTTATTCACGCATCTTTTGAGGGTTGGGGTTAACTAAAATACATATAGATTTAATTCTAGTAGCGCCGTCTATGTGTCAGGCCGGGGACTTTTCAATTGATCTGTTTCTATCTATATGAATAAAGCTGTATATACGCATGCGCCAAACTCGAATTATTCTCTGTTTTATAATTAAATATGCCAATCTAAAATATAATGTAAAATTTAATTTTATATGATCATACTTTTCTTAATCGTTAAATCATAACAACCATAACTCTTTAATAGTTCCAACAGTAATTCCCGTATATACCAAACCACAAGTAATACAAAATCTTAAACCACATCACTTAAAATTCAATATAATCATTTAATAATATCTCAAGTAACTCACTTTCTGTATTAACATCGTTGAAAATACAGAGCGTAAGGACTCAGATTTAAGTATGTGCTACCGGCATTTTGCGGTACAGCGCTGCTAAATGTACATCACAACGTAAAATTTCATATCCGTAGTCGATTTACGTACAACAGAAATGGTAAATAATCTATTTTATTAGAATTGGAGCCAATGGAACAAAACTTACATTGCTTAATAGTACCGCGTAAAATAAAATATTTTACACATTCACTCGGTAAACATAATGTACACATCATGTATAAATCATAATATAATTACCATCAAAAATACATATTACCCATTGGGCGGACTGTCGAACAAATAAGGGTAATTAAAATTGAAGTTCCACGCGACTACTCAATTTAGGACACATTTTTAAATATTTGCTATTTGTTTTAAAATATACTTTTGTTATATACTTGTGTTTTTCTATACGTCGTTTTAAATATACTTTTATACTAAGAGACAACCTTGGAGACATTAGGCGTAATTATTTGTTTATTATGACTTTATAATCTTTTCGCAATATAAATAAGACGTAAAGTATCCGCAAAAACGAGAAGTAATGCTCTGTGTTTGGTGGGATCAGAGTGGCGTGATGTATTACGAACTGTTCAAATCTGGTGAAACAGAAAATAGTGATCTCTACTGACCGCAAATGATAAATTTTAACCATTTATTGATCGAAAAACGTCCAGAATGGCTCCGAAGGCACGGTAAAGTGGCATAGAAGCGTTGAAAACACTTGGATGTCCATATTATCGCACCGCCGTACTCTCCAGACTTTGCTCCGTTCGACTATCAACTTCTAGCATAAATGGGACACGCGCTTGAAAATGTGGACAAACTGTCGTCCAAACCAAAACGGACAATTCCAGAATGTCGAGAAATATCCATATCATCGAATTTAACAGTTGTTTAAATTAATATTTTCAATGAACTTGATGAATTGAACACTGATATAGCTTTCAACGACTAAACTAATCTCGATTATTAACAGCATTTTTATACCTATAAGGTCTAATTTCTATTTAAATAATGCTAGTTATCTTTATAATTACCCTGGATTATGTAGCATTATCGAATTCTTTATTTGGCTTGATGTCATCCATCAAATTGACATGTTACGTAAGATCCTATCGAGCTCGATGATATAAAAACGCGTCTCTTGTTCATGCTTAACTTAGTTCATCGATGATATCGAAGATGAAGGTGGTCTTGGTACTAGGTGCTTGCATAGCATTGTGTATTGGTAAGATTTTAATCTTATTCTTATTGATCTCTGCTTTATTTTTATGAATATAATCGAATTTAGCCGCCCCTGGTGGGTCGAAGGCCAATGAGGAGGAGTACGTCAAGTACGAGCCCCAACTTGGCGGCCGAATTGTTGGTGGTGTCGTGGCTAACATCGCTGATATCCCGTACCAAATCGCTTTGTTGAGAAATCTGGCGCAGATCTGCGGTGGAAGTCTGATTGCTGCCAGGACCGTCCTCACTGCTGCCCATTGTGTGGCCCCCAGCGTCATCTCCAGTCTTTCTCAGCTCTCCATCCGAGCTGGATCGGCTAGAAACAACACCGGAGGTTCTATCGTCGCTGCCAGCGGTCTCGTCATCCACGAGAATTACGTGGACTGTTGGTCCTGTACACCCACTCACGATATCGCTGTGATTTTCTTGAACGCCAACGCTGTCGGCGCTGGCGGAGTTGCCTCCGTCATAGGCTTAGCTAGCAGTGCTCCTGCTACTGGAGTTTATGGTGTCGTATCCGGTTGGGGTGCCACCTCCGAAGGTGGTTCCGGCTCCACTCAATTGTTACGTGTAGATGTCCCCGTATTTAGCCTGATTCAGTGCCGTTTGATCTATGGCAGTGCCATCGACAGTACTACCGTATGTGCTGGATACGCTAATGGAGGAAAAGACGCCTGCCAAGGTGACTCTGGCGGTCCATACGCCATCAATGGACAACTAGTCGGTATCGTTTCCTGGGGAGCCGGTTGTGCTCGCGCTGGATACCCAGGAGTCTACGCCAGCGTTCCCGGATTCAGAACCTGGATCAGAAACAACGCTGGAGTTTAAAAAACCATCATCTGTCATTATATCAGTGCCATATACAGATCAAAGTTAAAAACGAATAATAAGAATCAAAACAATGGTGTTGTTTTTTATTTTCTCGCCCTTTTCATAACACTCAAATTCGAAATTGAATTAAACCGATTCGATCTACTGCAAAAGAAGCTAAGCCGACATCAAGAGACAAATCAAAATATGAGGTGCATTATCCCCTTGAAATTCAAATCAGTTAGTCATACAGCGCTGTCAAAACAAGGTTCTTCGATTGATTACCAATGCCTATCGCAATGTAACCAATGAAGAACTGCACGATGACCTGGAAATCAAAGGGTTTTGCGAAGTTGTGCAGGATTTCCTCTTGAAACACGAAAGAAGATTACTAAATCATACTAACGTGGAAGCAATACAACTGCTAGACAGCGCGATGGATGTCAGGAGATTGAAACGTACAAAACCATACGAACTTGTGTAAACATTTAGTGTGTATTATTAGTGTAAACTATAGCTATAAGTTAATAATTAATAAATAATTATAATTTTATAATTGAGGAATACATACTGATGTATTTTCTCGCACTCGTCTTGCTTGTTAATTAATCCAAGAACATAGGAAAAGTAGTAATAAATTAATTGTAATAATAATAATAATTAAGATTGTACTAAGCGTATCTAATAAAGATGTTATAAAAAAAATTATCCCCTTGAAAGAAGAGTATGACACAGAACCAGAAATGCTGTAGACAAAACAATTTAATAGAATTTATAATCAGACAATTCAAAAGATCAAAGAATATAAACAGAGTTGCTTCGAAGAAATATGTAAGTGAATTAAACGCGGAAGCAGACAAAGATTACTCGCTATAGAAAGCAACTCGAAGGTTTAAAGGATCAATTATTATAGTACCGCCAATTAAAGATGATATTAATGGGTGCGACGCAACGATGAAAAAGGTGAATTATTCGCATAACATTTCGCTAACGTATTCCAACCGAATACTACAGCATCTACAATAGATGCAAATCCTGTTTATCAGCCTGGTGTAGCTGTAAATAAATAAAGTGAACACAGAAATCGACAACAATCTCGATCCTAAAGGGACTCCTGGAATTGATGATATTTCACCAGGGTTATTAAAAGAGCTGACGTATGGTCTATTCAAAGTTTTTTTAGTAATACATCATGGATATTTGTGACGTCGAAAGGTATACAGGCGTATTTCGATACTTATTTGCGGTTAATACGTATCAAAACCATTCATTGAAATGCCAGATTTCTATTTTGGATTTCGAAATCACCGGCAATCGACCAAGTTCACAGAGTAACAGCGGTTGTTGAAATCTCATTCGAATAAAAGACGTACTGCCGTTCATTATTCCTGGACGTCTCACAAGTTTTTGACCAGGTATGGCGTTTGAGATTAGCCTACCATTATTGTTGGCTACTGGAATCATATCTTTTCCACAGAAACTTTGGAGTCTCGCATAGAGTGGCACTCTCAATACTTAAAGTTATTTCGGCTGGAGTTCCCCAGGGTAGTGTCTTGGAACCGTACCTACTTTACACCGCTGATATTCCAATAGCAAAAGAAACAGTACTTTGCTGGTTTACATGGCAAAAGTGGTATCTGTGTCTAAGGCTGCAGAAACAGTACAAGTAGCAATCAATAAGATGTACAAATGGACTAGACAGTGGAAAATACTGCCTAATAACTCCAAATATATCCATGTTAAGTTTGCTAATTATATCACTTGACGGATTCCCGATTCTTCAAGCAGAATCAGTTAACTATCTCGGCTCTATGTCTCGAGGATTAAGATTAAACCCATCAGATTAAGCTCATAATTAAGCAACTTGACGTAAAATCAAAGATATTGGTCAATATTTTATTATTTATCAGTCAATTATAAAGCCTATTTGAACCTATGGGGTGCAAATATGGGGTTGCACTGAGACATCAAGTCAACTAGTAATCAGGCAGCCAAAAGACAGTTCTACGATTAATTATCAATGCCTATCGCTATCCAACTAACGAAGAACTGCACGATAGCATCGAAATCAAATGGAAATACGAACTGATCCAAGATTTCTCACTAATAAATGAAATAAGTTTGCTAAATGACTGCAAAGTAGAAGCAATACTATCCACTGGATAACACGCAGGAAATCAGAAGATAAAAGGGCACCAAACCACACGAACTTAATTTATTAATTAACGAAATATGGTAAGACAGTTTAAAAATTAATGGTAACAATTATGAACAGAAATGTGACTGACTCCTTCAATTTACCTTCTATATAATTTTGACTTTGATCCACGTCCATTTGTACATATTCTGTGCTCGTGGTATTATTTTCACCATCACTAAATTGTTCATAATGACTTAGAGGAAAGTTTAAATGTTTCACAAAAATGTCTCACATGGTCGCTTTTTTTTAACGGAACACGGGCACACAACACTTCCTAGAACGGGCGTGAATTTCAACTACCGACTTGTGTATAGTAGTAAAATAAAATAATAATTTAATGTATAAAAGTTATAAAAAGCTAACCACACTGTTCTAGGGCACATCTATATAGGGCACATTGAAAATGGCGTGCAAAATAAACAAACCATAGAACGAAATGAACCAATCAGGTTCCGTCGCGGCTCTTAGCATAGCGAATAAAACAAGTAACGTGTTAAAGGTAGCGACATCTACATGTTGGACGTCGCGAAACATTTCGCCAAATTTCCTATGGAGTTAAATCTCTATTTCTCTATGAAAAAGAGTCCGTCTTGTTGTTTTTTTTGTTTTGGGCAATTTTCACCGCCCGTATAAATTTAATTAAAACTGCAATACAAACGAGACGAGATCTCGTGTTTCTACGCTACCGTAACGATATCGATCCGGTTGTTAGTTGTCGGACTCAAAGTAGTTAAGTACAAAGTAATAACTAAGAGGAAAAATCTTTTGTGTCGGAATCGCCTTGATAGAACTTCACAGGAGACGCCGGGACTGAGTTTTCGCGGAGTCTTCTCTCCCGATGGTTTTTTCTCGCGATATTTTAATTTCATCTACTTCCGGCTGATTTCACGCTCGTTTTTCCTAACAAGAATCTACTCATAGAGTAGTGTTTAAATTTAATTTTACCACTTTTAATATATATATATATATATATATATATATATATATATATATATGTATATATATACAAATATATATATATATATATATATATATATATACAAATATATATATATATATATATATATATATATATATATATATATGTATATATATACAAATATATATATATATATATATAGGTATATATATATATTCATTTCTTTGACTACATTTTACTATCGACTCTTTCATTCGCTATTTTCAGTCCGACTGATTTGACGACTCCTTACTGTCGACTGTTTCAGTCGTGTATTTTCCGTTACTATTTTCGGACTGATTTTTAACGTTCTGGCTTTACCGCCCTGGCCGCGACCTTTAAAAATAGTGTGCCAAATTTATGCTTACATATATTTATCTGTAATATGAATGGTTTTATGTTTGGTTTGTTGTATGATTTTTAATTACAACATACTGTACGTTAATATGGCAGCATTTTAGAACTTTTCGACATTATTTGTTAATGTAACAATTGATAAATGGTAAAATAATTTCGACTGCATTTATGTTATATAGACTAGTATTTGGTAGTTTTATGATCGACTTTTTCGATTTTCTAAGTCTCTAGATGTCTTGAACAAACAGTTTTGAATGTTAAAACTTTCTTGAGTCTGCCTCCTGCATTTTTACATTTACCGGCAAATCTCTTGGTTTTATCATTCATAGAGCCATCCAATAATATACCCAGGGTCAAAAACAATAAACCAAAAAAGCTTTAAAGACAAGCTTAGTAGTGGCTAGCTCTCCACATGCACATACATACTTTGTTTTTCAATTGGTTTGGAAATTTTAGCATATCGCTCCACGATGGAGAAATTTAGCCCCATGAAAGTAAAAAGCTATAATCAAACATATGTTACGATAGTTAGGGAAGTGTTAATACTTCCTTAAAGTGGTGAGAACTGGTTTAAATTAGTAATTTTTTATGATATATTTTAAATTAAGTAATTAAATGCTACCGTTGGTAAAAAGGCAAATATATATGAATCAAGGTAATATTTAAATGTGGAATTATGTTTTAATATTTTCAGATGTTGTTATTATATTTACCAAGCAAATAAAAATTGCGAGACATGATAAGTCGTATTCTATTAGAATAGTTTATTGTAACATTCTGAAAAACAAACGGAGTGAAAAACATCATATTTACATATAGATCACGTTCAAATATATTTGCATTAAGTCCATAAACCATATTTTTTCATCTATCTCAAAGCAAAGCCTGCGTTCTAGTTCAGTGATATCGAAGAATCGTAACTCTTCGATTATTGAAGTGAAGTCTTTACTATTGTATTGTTATTAATCTCGTAATTTTCTTCTGTGACTGGACTTTATTCATAACTAAATTTCATATGTCCATATAGGTTTTGTTATCTGGTTGTATAACAACTTATTAACATTTTCTAGTCGAAAACAAATCGAGGCTGGCGTACCCCCGCTGACCCCAGCGTTATTTAACCTCTTTATTTCAGATCTGCCGAGAAAAGAGCACGTTGATGTCGCGTTTTACGCTCACAACACTGCTTTTTTCACGGACTTCGGGCTGGAGGTTACCATTCGTAGTCAAGTGGTTCAAATTCTGGAGGTTGCAATTCTGGAGGCCATCAGGTTCCATAAGAAGCGCTATTCCATGGCTGGATAGTATAGAGATAGTAGTTCCTCTATGACTAGCATATTTCTGCAGAGCACTTCCATATTCAATGATGAAAATGGGCCCATACACACAGCCAAGAAGGTTCAGTCTTGGTTTGAGGGCTATATTCCCTGGCGAGCGCAATCGCCACACCTCAAAATAATTGAGCCATTCTGGGGAATGTTAGAATGAATTAGAATGAAGCAGAGAGTGAATTTCCATCTCCAACAACATTGAACCAATTGGCTGATGTTTTAGTACAAGAATAGTTCAACATTCCGTTGTAAACTATTCGGAAATTACAAATCTATTCCGCAACTGTTTCAACAGCAAATTATAACTCAATACCTTATTAATAAATGAACATTCTGTGTATGTCAGGTATTCATATTGTTTTGTCCATTCACTGTATTTTGCTCGGCAGTTAAATTTCATGGTTTTAACGTTTCTCTACATAAAATAACAAGAATTATTGAGTTTTTCAGTACATCGGATTTTAAAACGTTCAAAATTACTCCATTCATTGTAGTAATGAATTCATAATTGTTGTGGTTTGCTAAAGAAATCTCCTGTCCAAGCCCATCAAACGCTTTTAGAAACGTATGATGATGATGCTGCATCATATCCCAATGATCGATTTCGGCTTAAACGCTTTTAAAGTGGTGATATTGATACCAATTACAAGCGACGACCTAAAGGATCCAAAAAGATCAAAAATAACGGGCTTGAAGACTGATTTTTCAGAAAGCCAGCTCAAACTCTCAATTAATAACGACGATATTTCCGTCTCACTCTATATTGTGGTTAATTTCTAGCGAATATTTAACGTACACGACGTCTTCTCGTCATGTTTTACACGCATCGATACATTTTCCCCGGTAATGTGACGTTTGATCGCTCGACACGAACTCGGTTTGATTTGTTCCAGTCGTACGAAACAGTCGAAAACGGCGAAAAAATACGGCGGCGTTGGAAAAAGAAATGGGCTCGCAGATTTTTATTGGTCATTTGCATTTTGCCGTCGGCCGGGCGCGTGATTTCGTATGCAACACGCAAAACATCGCCGCCGGCGAACCAACCCCCCACCCCTCAGTCGCTGCTCGCGTCGCGACCGTTTCTTTCTGGCCGCAGAGGAGAGATTTTTTCATTTTATCGTTTACTTTTTTTTCTAAGTCAAGGTCGGCCCTGGATTTAGTCTAGTGTTTTCTGTGATGCCCAAAAAGTGTTCGTACAGTCTTTACTTTGATTTTTAGATTTAACTTATAATTTAAATAAAACACTGAAACAAAAATGTTCTTGAAAGACTTAAACTGTAGTTAATTATTCAGCCAGAATATATACATTGAACTCTTTTCTAAACCACCTATGGTATCCCCTGGAGGTATAATCTGCCTAATTATAAATTGTATATACAAGTAATGTATTTCATTTTCAATAAAGAAATATTTTTATGTTAATTCTTGTTTAGTTCGTCGCTGTGTTTTCTTCTCAAGTCATTCTATTTTCAGTGTCTTTCTTCTTAGTTTCTTCAGTTACTACCATTGGCCATATCTACAAACAATTAGTATTCATTCTTTCCTATTTATTTTAACCAAATGTTGATATATATTCTGAACAATAACACACATATCTATACACATAAATCTTTCACACTCTATTATACGATTTTCTACAGTAATCCTATATTAATTATATACTCATCTTTAGTTGTTTCCAAAGTCATCACCCTGTTTTGGTATTGTCAGCATTGAATAATCCCACATCCAGAAAGTTTCCATTCACTCACTCTCACATTCTGGGTCAGTATTCAAGTTAATAAGTAAGCTGTTAATTTTTTATTTAACGCTAGTTAACAATTCGAAACAGTTATTGTTGTGTGTTTTTCTCAACCTGCAGGTATGTTGTAGTCTGATATTATTCTTTGCTATATCCCATGACAAATCGATTTGATTGATTATCCAACAATAGGGTGGAACTATTGAACTACCGTGTATCTTTTTCCAGACCTATTTCTAAAAAAGTAAGTGACATAAAACACAATTAAACATTTCATTTATATTTACTAAGTAACAATTTTAAATACGTCAGTCTTAGTAACTTATAAATTACCTTTACAATAACTTAAATTTAGGTACACATCTAGAAGGACTCACTGTTTTTTCCTGTGTGTGGCGGTGGTTTCCACTGGTTCCCCAAGTTGGACCGGGTTATGTAAGACTGCCTCTGGCCTTACCAATACACTAAACCGAAACCGCCTCACAGTTGACCCCTGTTGGTCGCTACTGCTACTGCATTAAATTTGGGGATATGGCACCCGCTGATCGGGCGGCAGTTATTAGGCACGAGGACCCGGCGATTCTATTGATTCGCGAACTTGAGTTAACACACGACTGGATACCGTCGTATGGGGGCAAAAGTTATGACTGCAACGACGGATGAGGTCGTTTCAGCTTGGAAAAGGGGTAGGTTAGCGGTGACGCGGTGCTAAGCCACCAGCATGTCGAGCAGCTCGCGAACAAGAGCGTTTTCAGAAGAACTTGAGCTGAGTTGTTGTCTGTGGTAGGATTGAGATATGAAGTGCTTCTGACAAACCATGGAGCGTTTAAGATTCTCCTGAGGAGCTTATTTTGGAAGACGTGAAACCGTTTCGCACGGTTCGGTGTAACAAACTTGAAGTAGACATTAGATCCGTAGAGGAGTACGGACCGAATTACCATCATGTAAAATAAGCATTTGATGGATATGAGAAGTCTGCAAGAACGGCAGATCAGAGAAGATAGCAGGTTTGCTATCTCCGAACCTTTCTGGATTGCTTTCTGGATATGGGAATGTCAACCGAACCGTCGGTCGAAGTGGAGACCTAGATACGTGACGTTATCCAGTTGCGAGACGCGCAGTGCCTGACGCTTCTTATGGAAAATGATGGCCTGGGTTTTCAGGGGGTCGATTTGCAACCTCCGGAATTCGAACCACTTAAACTTTCATGAATTGTAACTTCCAACCTGGCGGCCGTGATGAAAGCAGTGTCATCAGAGTAAAACGCGACGTCAATGTGCTCTTTTCTCGGCAGATCGGATCCACTGGTCCTATCTTAGTCTCTGGTGTAATAATATTTATCTATTAACACTGCTGTTTTTCTATTAATTAAATGCACGTTACTAAACTACACTACACAATATCAAATGGTTTTATTCTTTTGAGTCTATTTCTGGTGTTATCCAAGAGTTGTAGTACTTCGATATTGACATGGGGATGGGGTTTGTACTCATGTCTCCTTGCGATTCTCTTGATTTTCTGGGTGACAGTCGGTATCTGAAGGTCTCGATGTTAGTAAACAGCCCTCTGCTATCTCGGTGCACCTACAATACTTCTCAGGACTTTGTTCTGAAAAACTAGTATTATATTTATATTACATTTTGCATCGACAACAACGATTAAATACTTATAATTCAACATTCCATCTTCGTTTCTTCAGTCACTTCTTCGGTTATCAGGAACTCGTTATTTATGGGACCATTCATGTTATATACGAGTTTAAAAAAACGGATACGCCCCTGGACTGGACGTCCGCAACACGCTCAAATCCAGTAGAGTCCAAATTACGCTCATTACGTGTCCCATCCTCCCCTTCCCCGCGCGTCCCGACGAAAAACGCCGACGAATATGAATGAAGGAGCACGATTTTTACGCGTTCGCGAACTTCGAGCTTTTAAAGCACGTCGGCCAGAGACGCACCTGCGACCGTAATTGCCGGTCGGGTAAGTAGAGGGCGCGCCCGGCTATCTGTCACTGTGGCCGTTCCGCTAATTGCGGAAAAATGCCCCGTTTCCGGCGACGGGGGCGTGCTGCCGCTTCCTGCGGAATGGCAGGGCGACGGTGAAAGCGTGCCGTAACGTTCGGCGACCAGTTAAAAGCTGTATCGATGTCAGAGATTGCTCAATTATGTAGGTTAGGTTGTTGACAATTGTCACTATGACCATAAACGACCTCCTTTGATAAAAACGTATCCTGTTAATTATTATCACTGTTACTTGTGAAACGAGTTAATTTACACTAGACTTGTTTGTAATATCGATATATTTCAGCGACCTACCACTCCAATAACCAAAAAAGGCGTTTTCCCTGACTGTATATATATGAAAAAAATATACAATTTTTTAGAACTTAGAATGAGCAAAATCTTAACGATGTTATCAAATAACTTTGCTTCATATTTTACATACATCCACAAAATTTCATCTATGTATCTTCTGCAAAAGTAGAGTTACAGTGAAAAGTCTGAAAATGGTCAAAAATCGCGATTTTTCCTGAGTATATATATGGAAATAATGTTAATTTTTTTAGAACTTAGAATGTGGTAAAATTTCTATTATATAACAATATTATGTTGAGAAAAGCGATAAAATCATTATTTTTTGTATTATATTAATTGTTTTTGAGATATCCATAAATTTAAAATTTAAAAACTTTTGACCGAAAATTTCTTATAGCCATATATTTTTAGACTGCCACATCTTATAGTAATAACGATGTTACCACATAATTTGGCTTCAAATTTCACATATATCCACTTAATTTCGACTATGTATCTTCTGTAAAAGTAGAGTTACAGTAAAAAGTCTGAAAATGGTCAAAAATCGCGATTTTTCCTGAGTATATATATGGAAATAATGTTAGATTTTTTTAGAACTTAGAATGTGGTAAAATTTCTATTATGTAACAATATTATGGTAAAAACTTTTGATCGAAAATTTCTTATAGCCATATATTTTTAGACTACCACATCTTATAGTAATACCGATGTTACCACATAATTTGGCTTCAAATTTCACATATATCCACTTAATTTCGACTCTTGTATCTTCTTCAAAAGTAGAGTTAGAGTGAAAAGTCTGAAAATGGTCAAAAATCGCGATTTTTCCTGAGTATATATATGGAAAAAATGTTAAATTTTTTTAGACCTTAGAATGTGCTAAAACTTCTATATTATATCAATAATAGGGTGAGAAAAGCGATAAAATCAATATTTTTCGTATTATATTAAATGATTTTGAGATATCCATGATATTAAAGATTGAAATAGTTTTACTGAAAAATTCTTATAGCCATATTTTAATTCTTCAAAATTTACATAATTCTGTATAATTTCAACTATGTATCTTTTTCAAAAGTGAAGTCCGAATATTGAATGTAATAAAACTATATTTCATTCGATAGTAAAAAGTAGACAGTTACTAGACAAACAAACAGATTAGAGGGACATTAGTTTACATAGTTTCCTACGCTAATAGCAACCAATATACAAAAAAGGCGTTACGTCTCTCTAGTTACCATTATTGGTGATTTTAAGGAAATTATCCACAAAGAAATATGTCAAATATCATCAGTTTTAACAGTGTTCTCTTCACTCTGTCGCAAACGAGGTGCTAATATCCCAGCATCCCCACAATACTACGAACAGGTAGTCAAGTTGGTCCGAATACCAGCGGGATTCGATGGTACAAAAGAACGGCATGTGGTCTATCGTTACGGGCATAATTGAGATGTACGTCTTGTACACGACGGGTAATTGGTATTTCTGGGAATGGGGTTTTTATGAAAATTTCTTGAAGTACCGGCCAAGTCCTCATGCGGTCCATCTTCAAACGGTCGCTTTGTCGTCCACTAAGTTCTAATTATTCTAAACTGTTGTCCGGTATAATTTCAACATTTTGTGTTCAAATCGTGTGCCTGTATCGCTCAGACTTATTTAACATTCTGTGGTACCGCTTCGTCGGATGGCTCGGGATGGTACCAATATAATTTATATACTTTACATACTTTATATCAGAAATAAATTTGAATAAAAATAATTATATTTCTGAAGATTATTAAGTATTACCGTATACAAGTAAGAAGAAGAACAATGTGACATACATATAGTATGTCAAACTAATAAAGGTATATGGAAAATTGTTGTGAAAACTACTAGAAACTGTAGTCATTCCTAGTGGTCGAAATTCTACCACAGTTTATTAAATTAATCAGGTTTGGTTTTGGTTTCTCTTGTAATTGGGTAAAGGGAATAATATGTAGCAAATTATATGCTACTAAAACTTGTTTTCATTGTACTTTCAACATAGGTTTCAATAGCATTTATTAAAAAATAGATTAATTAATTAATAATATCATTTTCAGAACTACAATAACTTCGGAGTTTCAAATATAAATATACCTGATCTTTCTTTACCTTTTTGTTTTAAACAAAAATAATATAAAGGAAATGTATTCACAATCAGGGTTTAAAGAATGAAATGTTATATAGTCACATATCTTATTGCCTTAATCGTTAAACACCTTAATATTTATCAGTGCTTTTAAATGTTTACAAATTTACTGTTAATAATTCATAATTTCTTCTCCTTGACTAGTGCGTTCCATCTATGCAAATTATGTATAGTCTGTTCAAAGTTATTTTGTACATACGTCATCTAAGTTAGAGACAATGTTACTCTATAATATAGCTTCAAAGTTTAGATATATCCACCAAATTTCAACCATGTATCATTTGCAAAAGTAGAGTTACAGCGAAAAGTCCGAAAATTGTCAAAAATCGCGATTTTTCCTGAATATATGGAAAAAATGTTAATTTTTTTTAGAACTTAGAATGTGCTAAAACTTCTATATTATATCAACATTATGGTGATAAAAACGATAAAATCATTATTTTTCCTATTATATTAATTGGTTTTGAGATATTCATAAAAATATAGTTTAAACAGTTTTGATCGAAGAATTCTTATAACCATATTTTTTTAAACTACGACATCTTATAATAATAACGATGTTACTATATAATTTAGCTTCAAATTTTACATATATCCACCTAGTTTCAACCATGTATCTTTTGCAAAAGTAGAGTTACAGCGAAAAGTCCGAAAATTGTCAAAAATCACGATTTTTCCTGAGTATATATATGGAAAAAATGTTAATTTTTTTAAGAACTTAGAATGTGCTAAATCTTCTATATTACATCAACATTATGGTGATAAAAACGATAAAATCATTATTTTTCCTATTGTATTAATTGGTTTTAAGATATTCATAGAATTATAGTTTAAACAGTTTTGACCGAAGAATTCCTATAACCATATTTTTTTAAACTATCACCTCTTATAGTAATAACGATGTTACTATATAATTTAGCTTCAAATTTTACATATATCCACCTAATTTCAACCATGTATCTTTTGCAAAAGTAGAGTTACAGCGAAAAGTCCGAAAATTGTCAAAAATCGCGATTTTTCCTGAGTATATATATGGAAAAAATGTTAATTTTTTTAAGAACTTAGAATGTGCTAAATCTTCTATATTACATCAACATTATGGTGATAAAAACGATAAAATCATTATTTTTCCTATTGTATTAATTGGTTTTAAGATATTCATAGAATTATAGTTTAAACAGTTTTGACCGAAGAATTCTTATAACCATATTTTTTTAAACTATCACCTCTTATAGTAATAACGATGTTACTATATAATTTAGCTTCAAATTTTACATATATCCACCTAATTTCAACCATGCATCTTTTGGAAAAGAAGAGTTACAGCGAAAAGTTCGAAAATTGTCAAATATCGCGATTTTTCCTGAGTATATATATGGAAAAAATGTTAATTTTTTTAAGAACTTAGAATGTGCTAAATCTTCTATATTACATCAACATTATGGTGATAAAAACGATAAAATCATTATTTTTCCTATTGTATTAATTGGTTTTAAGATATTCATAGAATTATAGTTTAAACAGTTTTGACCGAAGAATTCTTATAACCATATTTTTTTAAACTATCACCTCTTATAGTAATAACAATGTTACTATATAATTTAGCTTCAAATTTTACATATATCCACCTAATTTCAACCATGTATCTTTTGCAAAAGTAGAGTTACAGCGAAAAGTTCGAAAATTGTCAAAAATCACGATTTTTCCTGAGTATATATATGTAACATCAACGATGTATCTTTTGCAAAAGTAGAGTTACAGCGAAAAGTCCGAAAATTGTCGAAAATCACGATTTTTCCTGAGTATATATGGAAAAAATGTTAATTTTTTTTAGAATTTAGAATGTGCTAAAACTTCTATATTACATCAACATTATGGTGATAAAAACGATAAAATCATTATTTTTCCTATTATATTAATTGGTTTTGAGATATTCATAAAAATATAGTTTAAACAGTTTTGACCGAAGAATTCTTATAACCATATTTTTTTAAACTATCACATCTTATAATAATAACGATGTTACTATATAATTTAGCTTCAAATTTTACATATATCCACCTAATTTCAACCATGTATCTTTTGCAAAAGTAGAGTTACAGCGAAAAGTCCGAAAATTGTCAAAAATCGCGATTTTTCCTGAGTATATATGGAAAAAATGTTAATTTTTTTTAGAACTTAGAATGTGCTAAAACTTCTATATTACATCAACATTATGGTGATAAAAACGATAAAATCATTATTTTTCCTATTGTATTAATTGGTTTTGAGATATTCATAGAATTATAGTTTAAACAGTTTTGACCGAACAATTCTTATAACCATATTTTTTTAAACTATCACATCTTATAATAATAACGATGTTACTATATAATTTAGCTTCAAATTTTACATATATCCACCTAATTTCAACCATGTATCTTTTGCAAAAGTAGAGTTACAGCGAAAAGTCCGAAAATTGTCAAAAATCGCGATTTTTCCTGAGTATATATGGAAAAAATGTTAATTTTTTTTAGAACTTAGAATGTGCTAAAACTTCTATATTACATCAACATTATGGTGATAAAAACGATAAAATCATTATTTTTCCTATTGTATTATTTGGTTTTGAGATATTCATAGAATTATAGTTTAAACAGTTTTGACCGAACAATTCTTATAACCATATTTTTTTAAACTATCACATCTTATAATAATAACGATGTTACTATATAATTTAGCTTCAAATTTTACATATATCCACCTAATTTCAACCATGTATCTTTTGCAAAAGTAGAGTTACAGCGAAAAGTCCGAAAATTGTCAAAAATCGCGATTTTTCCCTAGTATGTATATGGAAAAAATGTTAATTTTTTTTAGAATTTAGAATGTGTTAAAACTTCTATATTTCATCAACATTATGGTGATAAAAACGATAAAATCATTATTTTTGCTATTGTATTAATTGGTTTTGAGATATTCATAAAATTATAGTTTAAACAGTTTTGACCGAAGAATTCTTATAACCATATTTTTTTAAACTATCACATCTTATAATAATAACGATGTTACTATATAATTTAGCTTCAAATTTTACATATATCCACCTAATTTCAACCATGTATCTTTTGCAAAAGTAGAGTTACAGCGAAAAGTCCGAAAATTGTCAAAAATCGCGATTTTTCCTGAGTATATATATGGAAAAAATGTTAATTTTTTTTAGAACTTAGAATGTGCTAAAATTTCCATATTACATCAACATTATGGCGATAAAAACGATAAAATCATTATTTTTCCTATTGTATTAATTGGTTTTGAGATATTCATAAAATTATAGTTTAAACAGTTTTGACCGAAGAATACTTATAACCATATTTTTTTTAAACTACGACATCTTATAATAATAACGATGTTACTATATAATTTAGCTTCAAATTTTACATATATCCACCTAATTTCAACCATGTATATTTTGCAAAAGTAGAGTTACAGCGAAAAGTCCGAAAATTGTCAAAAATCGCGATTTTTCCTGAGTATATATATGGAAAAAATGTTAATTTTTTTTAGAACTTAGAATGTGCTAAAACTTCCATATTACATCAACATTATGGTGATAAAAACGATAAAATCATTATTTTTCCTATTGTATTAATTGGTTTTGAGATATTCATAAAATTATAGTTTAAACAGTTTTGACCGAAGAATACTTATAACCATATTTTTTTTAAACTACGACATCTTATAATAATAACGATGTTACTATATAATTTAGCTTCAAATTTTACATATATCCACCTAATTTCAACCATGTATATTTTGCAAAAGTAGAGTTACAGCGAAAAGTCCGAAAATTGTCAAAAATCGCGATTTTTCCTGAGTATATATATGGAAAAAATGTTAATTTTTTTTAGAACTTAGAATGTGCTAAAACTTCCATATTACATCAACATTATGGTGATAAAAACGATAAAATCATTATTTTTCCTATTGTATTAATTGGTTTTGAGATATTCATAAAATTATAGTTTAAACAGTTTTGACCGAAGAATACTTATAACCATATTTTTTTTAAACTACGACATCTTATAATAATAACGATGTTACTATATAATTTAGCTTCAAATTTTACATATATCCACCTAATTTCAACCATGTATCTTTTGCAAAAGTAGAGTTACAGCGAAAAGTCCGAAAATTGTCAAAAATCGCGATTTTTCCTGAGTATGGAAAAAATGTTAATTTTTTTTAGAACTTAGAATGTGCTAAAACTTCCATATTACATCAACATTATGGTGATAAAAACGATAAAATCATTATTTTTCCTATTGTATTAATTGGTTTTGAGATATTCATAAAATTATAGTTTAAACAGTTTTGACCGAAGAATACTTATAACCATATTTTTTTTAAACTACGACATCTTATAATAATAACGATGTTACTATATAATTTAGCTTCAAATTTTACATATATCCACCTAATTTCAACCATGTATCTTTTGCAAAAGTAGAGTTACAGCGAAAAGTCCGAAAATTGTCAAAAATCGCGATTTTTCCTGAGTATATATATGGAAAAAATGTTAATTTTTTTTAGAACTTAGAATGTGCTAAAACTTCCATATTACATCAACATTATGGTGATAAAAACGATAAAATCATTATTTTTCCTATTGTATTAATTGGTTTTGAGATATTCATAAAATTATAGTTTAAACAGTTTTGACCGAAGAATACTTATAACCATATTTTTTTTAAACTACGACATCTTATAATAATAACGATGTTACTATATAATTTAGCTTCAAATTTTACATATATCCACCTAATTTCAACCATGTATATTTTGCAAAAGTAGAGTTACAGCGAAAAGTCCGAAAATTGTCAAAAATTGCGATTTTTCCTGAGTATATATATGGAAAAAATGTTAATTTTTTTTAGAACTTAGAATGTGCTAAAACTTCCATATTACATCAACATTATGGTGATAAAAACGATAAAATCATTATTTTTCCTATTGTATTAATTGGTTTTGAGATATTCATAAAATTATAGTTTAAACAATTTTGACCGAAGAATACTTATAACCATATGTTTTTTAAACTACGACATCTTATAATAATAACGATATTACTATATAATTTAGCTTCAAATTTTACATATATCCACCTAATTTCAACCATGTATCTTTTGCAAAAGTAGAGTTACAGCGAAAAGTCCGAAAATTGTCAAAAATCGCGATTTTTCCCTAGTATGTATATGGAAAAAATGTTAATTTTTTTTAGAACTTAGAATGTGCTAAAACTTCTATATTACATCAACACTATGTTGATAAAAACGATAAAATCATTATTTTTCAATAAATATACCAGGCTTATTTAAACTACTATCTATATATATAATCTAGTGCTATCTATATTGCCTAACTCTAATTAATTAATATTCGATTCATAATATATAGTAGTTAATATTCTCTACACCATTTATTTTAACTTTTGATGTACAGATTAATATATATTAAGTTAATATAATTATATGGTATGATCAAGAAAGCCTCTATTCAAACATTTCCTCAAGTTTTATACTAAAAAGTAAACCAATTTTAACCAGATTTTATATTTTATAACTCGCATATAGTCGGTATACGATTTAACTTTGACCCGTGGTTACAATTTCAGCTGAAAATTTTTTGCGCTGAGAAAAATAGGGCTGCGCGGTATCTAGATAATTACCCCGCAGACGGGCGGATTCCCCCTACCCCCGCGCTACAACATTTGATATAGTAGCAAAGGCTACCGCCGCGTTATTCCTCTTTTTTTCGCCACGCTTAACCTTTATCAGTCTTTCCTAGGAGTTTTCGCTTTGGGATCCCGAAGGAATATCGTCCGTTCGTTTTATTCTCGGTCTTTTTTCCACGCTAGACGTAAAACATGGAAGGGTGTCTTGGAAATATATGTGTGTTATGTAAAAGTTTTATTAATATCATTTAGCAGATAAGACAGGAAAAACTAGTGAGGTTTTTAATTTTTTTTCTACTTCTTTATGTTAATTGTTTATTATATTTTTTGTTTGTTTCTTATTTAATTATCTTTCCGCCACGACTCGTTGACCTAACATCGAAAAAGTATTGTCGCGGTATATTAACCAGAAAAACCGTATAATGGCTTAATTTTTTCGACCGTCCGGACCCTCCCACACCGCAGGAGCAGTCCGTCGGCCAGGAACCTCGACGGCGGCCCGGCAGCCGTCGCTTCTAATTTAGATAAATGGGATCGTCGTCAAAGACTATTTCCAAAAACTGTTTACGGTTCCCGCGATTATTTCCTAATTATTTCGTTTGGAATTCGGTCGGCTCCCGATGACGGTGAGCTCCCTCGGGACTCGGGCGTTAAAAATGACGCGTTCCCCATAAATTACGTTGCGTCGAGCGCGACGGACGCGGCGATATCGGAGGAAGAGGGGCGGGATAATTACGTTAATTTATCTGGTCTTTTTCTGGTCGACTCTCTCTCTCTCTCTCTCAGTCTCTCTTTTTCTTAATCGGAGACGCGTTTTAATTGAATTCGGCCCTTTTCCTGCCGTTATTTGTGTTTCTTTTTTTCTCTCGTCTCCTTTATTTTGATCGTACTAAAAATATCGTCCTTAATTAGTCGACGTGTTTGCCATACGAGTACGGTACATCAATACGTAGCCAGCGGGGAGATTTTCTTTCTGATTTTTCTTAAGTTATCACATTTTGGCAGATTATGTGTCGACTGTTTCTAGATGTTTACGCGAAAACTGAAAGGATAACATTTCCATACAGCACAAGGGTCCAATTCGATAACAAGACTGTAATTCTTAAGCATCCCGACGAATTCGCGACGCTGTCAGTTCTTGCAAAATTACGTGTATTTGAAGAATATAATTTAAATAGGATAAATTATGTTGAATTCGCAAATCAGCCTAAAATTTTAAACAAATTTACGCTTGAAACTCAAGTTCTAACATGTAATATGAAGGGCCCTTTATAAACATATTTAATTTTAATATTATTTTGAAGGGGCAACGTAAAATAAAACGAGATGTAATTGTTTCCCAATATACAAACATTACATTAACAAACCAAAACATTGTTCTTGTAAATTATTCGTATATTTGAAAAATATATGTATTCTCGAATTCAGAAATTAACCTATATAAATTGATGCCAATAAAACATACTAAGTTATCACATCTTGGCAGATTATGGGTCGCCTGTTTCTATAAATTTATATGCGGAACCTGAAAGGATAACATTTCGATACAACATAAGGATCCATTTCGATAACGGGAGTCTAATTCTTAAGGATCCCGACGAATTCGCGACGTTGCCAGTTCTTGCAAAATTACGTGTATTTGAAGAGTATAATTTAAATAGGATAAATTATGTTGAATTCGCAAATCAGCCTAAAATTTCGCTTGAAACTCAAGTTCTAACATGTAATATGAAGGACCCTTTATAAACATATTTAATTTTAATATTCTTTTGAAGGGGCAACGTAAAATAAGACAATATGTAATTATTTTCCAATATACAAACATAACATTAACAAACCAAAACATTGTTCTTGTAAATTATTCATATATTTGAAAAATATATGCATTCTCGAATTCAGAAATTAACCTATATAAATTGATGCCAATAAAGCATACTAATTTATCACATCTTGGCAGATTATGGGTCGCCTGTTTCTATAAATTTATATGCGGAACCTGAAAGGATAACATTTCGATACAACATAAGGATCCATTTCGATAACAAGAGTCTAATTCTTAGGGATCCCGACGAATTCACGACGTTGCCAGGTCTTGCGAAATTACCTGTATTTGAAGAATATAATTTAAATGGGATAAATTATGTTGAATTCGTAAATTAGCCTAAAATTTCGCTTGAAACTCAAGTTCTAACATGTAATATGAAGGACCCTTTATAAACATATTTAATTTTAATATTATTTTGAAGGGGCAACGTAAAATAAAACAATATGTAATTGTTTTCCAATGTACAAACATTACATTAACAAACCAAAATATTGTTCTTATAAATTATTCGTATATTTGAAAAATATATGTATTCTCGAATTCAGAAATTAACCTATATAAAATGATGCCAAAAACATACTAAGTTATCACATCTTGGCAGATTATGAGTCGCCTGTTTCTATACTTTTATATGCGGAACCTGAAAGGACAACATTTCGATAAAACATAAGGATCAATTTCGATAACGAGAGTCTAATTCTAAAAAATCCTAATTAATTCGCGACGTTGTCAGTTCTTGCAAAATTACGTATATTTGAGCAATATAATTTAAATGGAATAAATTATTTGGAATTCACAAATTAGTATAAAATTTCTCTTGAAATTCAAATTGTAACATGTAATATGAAAGACTCTTTATAAACATATTTAATTTTAAAGTAATTTTAAAGGGACAAAATAAAAAAAACAATATTTTATATTTTATTAACTTTTATATTTAATATATATTTTTCAATATTATATTTTTCAATAGACAACGATTACATTAACAAGCCAAAATTATAGTTCTTATATATAAATTATTCGTAGATTTTAAGAGTATATGTATTCTCCAATTCACAAATTAACCTATATAAAATGATGCTAATAAAACATATCTAGTTATCACATCTTGGCAGATTATGAGTCGCCTGTTTCAAAATTTCCATCAAATCACCTGGATCCAATTCAAAAGTACAGAAAAACTTATGGTCTTGTATACAACATCTCTTTGTGAATGTGTTCTGCGATTCTTACGAAAAAAAAAATTAGTTTCTTATCTACCAGTGATTTTAAACGATTTGATTAGAATGTTTCTTGTTTCTTCATGAGATTACATACCGCACCCGATGATTTGTACTTAACTAGGATTTTCAGGAAGATATAAAAGAACGGGGAAACAGTTTAAAATGAATAAATAATTAAACATGTAACTTCTTAACATGAGATGAATCTATACATCACAGACTTTTGTGGAGGACCTTGGTCATCAATATTTTCGTTGACAATCAATTTGCTGGCCATAATAAAACTGGTAAACCGTCTGCCGTCGCACAAAGGAAAAGAAATGGCCTTCCGTCCGTTGTCCCCCCATTAATTCTAATTAGAATCCATTCGATAAGAGCAAAACGGTTAAAATAAAGAACAAAAAGACGCTGGTGTCGACGACGACGCGGACGACAAGGAGGATAACGGGGAGGAAAAAAACTTTTTTGTTCAACGTAACAGCGAAATTTATAGGCTACATTTAAGGGTAGATTAAGAAAAGTTAGGCGGCGAGAAAAGAGGAGTTGCCCATTGTAAGTGTAAAATAATGCGTGGAGGAAACAAAAGAAGCGTGACTACCGACTGGGATTGGGAAAGGGTAAAAGTTGGACGTAGTTTGGTAAGAATGGGTACAAAGCCCCCGCGTCTTGAGACGTTGGTGTTGCGCTGCGATCTTATTACGTGGATTTTTAAACGAATTCAGAAAAGGAGGAGGTTCTATGTTCGGCTGTATTTTTTGTTCGATAGAGTGCACTTCGGAGGTGGTCTTCGGTGATGAGGCTAAGGGGGGATATCGAGGAAAACCCTCAAATTTCAAGGCACGTACTAATGTTTCACATATTTTTGTATTTAAAATAATCAGATATTTGTGTACAATGTTATTCCCTAAACTGATGTAACGAAAAATCGGAAGTAGTTCAGTGTGAAAGCCATTCGGTTTGTTTTTAAACATATACCCTATTATATCAGAGGACGTAGAAATATTGCAGGCAACTGTTTCTACAGTGTAACGGTTAGAACGTTAAGCCCACATGCGGAGGTTGTGGGTTCGATTCCCAACGGGAGCTGGAACTTTTTTAATCTAGTTTGACTGGAACATTTGTCGAATCACCTAGACTAAACGTTCCTTACTTTCTTTACATTGTTTCTTTATATTTCCTCACACGAACCGCAATTTTACTTGGGGTATCCATTGTAATACTTAATAAAATAACTACGTAATTTATTGAGTAAATATCTAACACTAAAAAGAGAAAAATAAAATATTTTTAACAGAAAAAATTGAACCGACTTCAAAATATAAATAAGAACTCATTGAATATTAAAAAATAATCAAACTTAGATTTTTAACACAAAAAAATGTTTTAAAATAACATTTGTACATAATAATCGTTGTTATAACAAAATAAAAATAAACGAAAACCTTATTTTATTATTATATAGATTATGTTTTACATCTTAGTGGGTTTCTTATTTATTTTTTGTGCAAGTGTTAAAGATAGTATAAGATATAAGATATTTGGATAAGTATTAAACTTAGTTGCGGTCATAAAAGCGTGGCTGTTAGAGACATTTTGTGGATTGGGGAAATATTATTTCTTTTTTTTTTCATGTTTTTTCTTCATAAATTTCCCTGAAAGTAGACCACAATCTCTGTGGTACATTGGAGGTTCAAAACTTGTTTCTGTAATAATCATTTGTTGTAGGGTAATAATTCAGATTATTGTCAAAATAACCACCACATTCTTGAGCCTCAGGAAGCGTTTTACACGTTTCTTCTTAACATGCCTCCTGATTATTTGTTGCACTTGCTAGTCTGCGTAAACAGCACATTCATTTTATTAACATGCGTGAAAATTCGTGTGAAAATAATAGCTAGCAGACTAGAAAACATTATATTAGTAAACGTTGAATTGACAGAATTTTGAAAGTCAAACCTCTGACTGGCATCTTTAGATTCTAATTGACATGATTTTGATATGTAGGACAAATATCCTGAACAGTATTATCTTCACAGATCCCCTGTAGTGATCATTGGGTACTGTTATAACAATGTAATACTGACGGTATTTTGAACCTGATCTCCCAATATTCTGCCACTACCTAACGAGAAACTATATTTGCGAGCATACTTCTCATTCGAGCTAGTACAGTGCATCAACCTTTGGAACATTTTCACTCAACAGGATAGTTTTGCGTCTGTTACTCGCTATTACTGGTGCTTTCTGCAATTATGCACTGTTTCATTTAGTTTTAGTAGCTCGTATAATGAATATTCTGCTTCTATGTAGATTTGAATACCTGTTTCACTAATTCATCACTTTTTTCACTTGGCATTGTCGTAGTAAATCCACTTTTCATTGTCAGCCATATAATGCCACCGAAAACTCTTTTTTATTTGAGTGACAAGCGATGAAACTGCGATGTTAAAACGGCATTTTCATTCTAAACCTGTAGTAGCTATTTTCCCTCCTGTTGTATCTTTGTCATGGCATGTGAACGTCTGAAAACATTTGATTCATCACCGGTTAAGTCGTCTGAAAGTTTTTTGAGAGTTTGAGCTGGGTTTGCTGGTAATTCATTTGAGTCTTTGAATTCTTCTAGTCTTCCAGGTCATTCTTGGTCATAACCATCGAATTCACCACTTTTAAATCATTGAAAATAACTCAGATAATTGTAATTTACAAACAAGTGCTTTTTAGAATTTCTCTATGCCCTGTTTATATCATGTCAGTGTTTTTGTGAACCTTCTGGAAGTCGATCGGTTTGTTGCCCATGGCCATTCTCAAAGATGCCGTGTCGCGTCATTATCGAAGCCGTAATTGCAAATAATGCCGTTTTCGGAGTCGCATAATCGGCGATTCACAAAGGATCGCGTCGCCCAATCCTCGCGAAACGATTCAATTATTCCGGCCGCCGGATCAGCATAACGGCCATTGTTAACGGGTTAATTACGTGGGCGGGTAGTGGAGCGCGGGCCTACTATGTCGGCGACGAGCCGTCGATCCCCATCAATTAAAACTCTCGAATCTGAATCGCGCGAATTTGCCACTAATGGGAAACTGGTAGCGAAACAGTCGATATGCCGTAACTGATTCAGAACACGGCTCGTTACTTTAACGCTTTTGACATCCATACGAAATCATCAAAGCTGAATAACAAGCCTGTTGTTAGCCATCATCGCTATAACATCATTTTGATATACCATGAGACATTTTCCATACTCGTTTTTCATTATATCCCGTGAATTCATAATCACCTTCCGTTTGTTGCGGTATAAAAACACGTTACTTATAATGGATAGTTAAAATGTATTTATTTGAAGTATTTTCTTCATCTCTTCAGCAATTTATAGACGCTTTTCCAAAAGAATAGTTCATTCTTTGACCTAAACTATTCACATAGTCATTTTTTAACTCTTAATTTATGAAACAGCACGTTATCATGCTCTAAAATCACCTTATCATGTCATTCAGCATATTGTGAACCTTTTTCGATCAATTCACATATCAAGTTAATCATTTGTCACCACTTTATAATATACCACACCAACTAGACCCCACCAGACACAGAACGTGATTTTGTAACCAAATTAATTTAAGAGTACCGCAAACTGTACACACCTCTACCACACTTATTACTAAGTTCACATTAAGCTGTCTTATTAACCGAAAACGCTAACAAAAAGAAGCAGAAAGATTAAAATCCACTAAGGAGCCCACCAGTGATTAGAATCGATTCATTTGAGCTGAACATTGAAAGGAAAACAGACGTTACTGAAGTAGTAATACTGATAAATGGTTTTATAACAAAAATAATAATAATAATAATGTACATATTTCTATATAATAATATCTTGATATAACCAAAAAAATCAGTTCAGGGTGAAATAAATAAATAAAAGGTTATACGGCCAGTTGGACCCCGTAACCAGTTCTATCGGGTTGTTAATGGTGATAAGGATCTCAGATACGTAAAACCCGTCGCTTGAACTCGATGCAAGAGGCGCCAACAGAACCATAACAAACATCAACTATTTGTTTTACTAATCTTCGATATTCCGAGTGTTGTGAGTCAATGCTTTTTCTATTCTAAGAAAACCCAGTTGGTTTTTACAGTCATGTGGTCCTAAACCCCTAAAGGGCTAAAATTAATTCATTAACGTCTATAGAAAGCGATGGAAAATTAAAAATATTAATTATAATAATGTTTATGGAGAATGATGAAGATTGAAAATACAGAACTAATAAGAAACAAAATAATATAAACTATTAGGAAACGTAAAAATACGAAACGGCACCAAAAAGGTTATTTTACGACTAAGTACAAATGTAGAAAGAACAGATATACCAAGGAAGAAGAAAGATTCAACTCAAGAAAAACTTTTTATTTTTTAACTAAACAGGGAGACAAGAAAGGGATAATTTGAAGAAAATGTTAGAGAAAATAAGGAAGAAAAAAGAATATAACAAGAAGAATGGTGGGAAACAAGGAAGAAATTTAAGAGTAAAAACAAAGAAACCAAGAAACCATTACATGGAGTATTATCACTAAAAAATGGTTAATAGAGAAATACAGTTAATAGAACAAAAGAGCAAGAAATCTTCCGTCTTGTTAACCCTTCGGATGGATAAACTTCATTCCAAACCTCCGTCCTCTCCTTTGGTCCGTTTGCTTCTTTAACCGTTAGACAGAGAGAGAGAGAGATCTCTGATCCATTTGGTTCTTTAACTGGTATACAAAATAAAATAAAAAAGAGGATGAGAGGGGTGGGGGCGGTTAAAGTAGAGAAAATTAAAAAAAAGATAACATGGATAAAATAAAAAACAAACTAGATATTATATATAGTGTATATATATATATATATATATATATATATATATATATATATATATCTGGACTGGACCTACGTGTGCTCCGAACCGTAGTCCTAGCCAATAAACCTACCGACTAGCGAGAACTTAAAAATCATCCCAGAAGACATCCGGTCTTACACAGCCTGATTACTGGCGAGACTGGGTTCATTTTTCTTCTCGGATTTTACATTCTTGCCTAAGGATAATCACAAACATCACGACAATGCCCGAGCTAGATTCAAACCTGCGACTATATATTTAATACCTCAACAGCAGGACGACCATCCTCTTTACCACTGCGCCAACCAAGCCGGCGTCAAACTAGAGATTGATAAAGACAGAAGGAAGGATTATTTAAATGTATCCCCTACAATCCGCCCTTCAGAGGATGTTCAAGTATCACCAAGGACAGTGTAATTAAAATTCTAATTTTACATGACTAATACGTTCCTCCTCCTCCATCGCCCGGCTTGTTAATCCTCCGGATACTCCCCCACACTCCATTCTCCCATCCTACCCGCTGTCCCCCTCCTCCTCCCTCTGCCCGGTTGTTTCCTTAACGGGCAGACGGAATAATGGATTTAATTAAAAGTTAAAGAATCCTAATTTGAATTGGGTTTATGTTTGTTTCGCTCGCGTTAAAGGATTGTAAAGTCTTTACAGTTCCATGGGTAGACGTAGACGTTTCGGAATTCGGCGCTCGAATTCCGAAGAACCAACCGCCCGCCCCCACTGCAACCCCAACGGGCGGCAGATATAAACTGGTGCTTTGTGTAAGCGCTAGTTTTAGGTAATTTACCCATTCGAGCCCGAGCGAGGGTCGGGGAGAGGGAGGTAGGAAGCCGATGGGACGATTATAGAAATTAACGAGACGTAAACATGTTGGTTTATCGGTTTGTTGGGTACGATACGACTGGTGGAAGGAGGGTCTCGAAACAGGTCGGGAATGTGTTGGAATTAAAAATAGGGTAAACAATATTTCTCCCCCTTTTATCCCTGCTTTGAATGCAATTACATCATGGAATGTTTAGGTATTTTTACTACCCTTAATATTTCAACAATCTGCTCAGTGGACAATACCTATTGTCAGTGTTGCTTGAGACGTCATAAGTAGGGCTGTGTCTTATCTATAACCTCTATAACTTCTGATATCGGCATAGTGTTAGTATTTGAAGCGTAAAATATACGTTTTATATTAAGCTATATATACCATACATATGTATATATAAAAAAACTGACTTAAGAATAACAGTAGGAACATGACGTTAATTTACGAAACATTTTAGAGGAGGTAAAAAGAAAAATACAGCATAATACCAAATTTTATACTATACTCATTTATATATTTTAAAATTTAATATTAATTTATAAAACAACTTTGCCATAAACCATTTACTAAATTACCACATATTTGTATACTGCATTGTACTATCCGTATACCACCATAACTTTCTTGTAGATACAGTCCTTTGTAATTCTCACACTAATTACTAATTAATTACAATACAATAAAAGTTACAAAAAAAGTTAGAAATAAAGGCAAGGTTAATATATTTCATGGAATAAGGGCTTACCATCTTAAAAAACACCACCATAATTAATGAAATCAAGGACTCAATGGTGTCAATATCTTGTATAACAAACTAACTTGGTTAAAAAGAATGATTCTTCAGTTTTTGAAGAAAATAACGACAGTGTCGAAACTTTTATTTTAGGTAATTAACTATTTCTAGTCCTTTGGGTGAGTCCATGAAGAATTATTCGAAACATTTGAAAATGATTTTTGTTTCTATTAAAAAAATAAAAGTATATTTTTGTGTGAACGTGTAGTATTACTCCAAATTTATACAGTTGATTGATTTGAATTTCGTTACGGTTATTCCATTCTGAACAGAATTTTCAGCAAATCCTATCTAAAATTCATTTTCAACCCAATATTTAAGACATTATTTTTTTTTTTTTTTTTTTTTTTTTTATTATTACTCTTCGTGAGTCCACAATCTGCCCTATTGGCAATAAGTATTTCTTCTGTTTATATTATATATACATGGCATGTAGAAAATCACTTCATTAAGCAATCTTCTGTATAAAATAATATCTTAATTAATTAGTCTTATTCTAATGCTTATTCTAAACTCTACATATGTCCAGTAATCAGATCAGATGGTGTTAAACGTTTTAGTCTACGCACTTCACTATCACGTCGCATATTTAGCTGATTAGCGAGTACATTGGGATGCACTGACACTCTTTCGAAGTACTTCACACAAACACGTTGGATTACACTCGTTATAGGTTCTAGAGGAATATCGCGTTGTATCACTTTATTTGAAATATAGTACGGAGCATCAACAATGGCACGCAACACCTTATTTTGGAACCGTTGAATGATGGATATATTGGATTTGCTAGCGGTACCCCATAGTTGAATTCCATATGTCCAAATGGGCTTGAGTATAGACTCATACAGCAATACCTTGTTATCTAATGATAACTTGGATTTGCGCCCAATGAGCCAATACATTTGATATAATTTTAGTCCTAGTTGTTTCCGTTTAGAGAGTATGTGCTTCTTCCAGGTTAGGCGTCGATCTAAATGCATACCAAGATATTTAACATGGTCTGCTTGGGGGAGTTGGCGATGATTGATATTTACTGGTGGACATGTTCTTCTACGCAGGGTAAACGTTATATGCGTGGATTTTGATTCATTGGCTTTAATGCGCCATGTCTTCAACCATAATTGTATTTGCTCCAGGTGGGTTTGTAGGTTTATTGATGCTGTGACTGGATCTTCATGGGATGCTAAGATTGCTGTATCGTCTGCATATGTTGCCACAGTAGTTATTTTTGTGGTGGGCAGATCAGCCGTATACAGAAGATACAGTACTGGACCCAGTACACTACCTTGCGGAACTCCTGAATATATAGGATTTAATTCGGTATGTTCATCGCCTTGATTTACAATAAAATGTCTGTCAGTGAGATACGATTTTAGTAGCTGATAGTCCGGATGAGGGAGAAGTTTCTTTAGTTTAACCTGCAAGCCCGTATGCCATACTTTGTCAAAAGCCTGAGATATGTCTAGGAAAGCAGCCGAACAATATCTTTTGGCATTTAGGTCAGCGTTTATTTGGTTTACAAGTCTATGCACTTGTTCTATAGTCCCATGCTTATTGCGAAAGCCAAACTGATGTTCTGGAATAATTTTTCTTTTTTCTATTATATAGTTTAGTTTTTTTATGTATAACTTCTCGAAAACTTTCGAGATTATTGGTAATAAACTTATAGGTCGGTAGGAGGTCACATCTTCTGGTATTTTTCCTGGTTTAAGTATCATTAATATTTTAGCTACTTTCCAGATACTAGGGAAGTAATTAATTCGTAGCATAGCATTAAATATATATGTTAATAGTTTTATAGCCTTTTCTGATAGTTCTTTTAAAATTTTGCCAGTAATTAAGTCATAACCAGGAGCTTTTTTAATATTAATCTCTCTCATTATTGTATGTTTAACTTTTTTGACCGTTAATTTCTCGTGCGGTAAATCCATTTGAAATGGCGAATCTAGAAAGCTAGTAATTTTATTTTCGTCATCTTTATGTAGCTGAGACTGGAAAGGTTTAAAAACATTTTTTAAGTGTTTTGAGAAAATGTCGGCCTTCTCTTTATTGCTTCTCGCCCAATTATTTTCGCTTGTTTTAATAGGTGGGTTATGCTGCTGGGATCTCCTAAGCTTTTTTGTTGCTTTCCACAACGAATAGTCTGTAGCCTCAGTTGATGTCAAGTTTTCTAGGTATTCTTGAATGCCTTGGTTCTGTTCGATTTGGATTAGATCTCTCAGCTCTTTTATGGCCCTATTAAATTTTCTTTTATTCTCTTCAGTCCTTTGCTGTTGCCAATTTCGTCGTAACTTTCTTTTTTC
Source organism: Rhynchophorus ferrugineus (assembly GCF_030347505.1). Classification (NCBI taxonomy): domain Eukaryota; kingdom Metazoa; phylum Arthropoda; class Insecta; order Coleoptera; family Curculionidae; genus Rhynchophorus; species Rhynchophorus ferrugineus. Next base: position 18,147,621 of record NW_027472587.1, read on the forward strand.
TGCTATCTTTTTCTGTATTGTACATGATATATGTGTATTTTTTCTTGGAAATGTTTCAATGTTGGGAGTCGCGGAATATGCTGCCTCCTGTATATTTTTTGTAAGATTTATTGCTGCTATTTCTATATCCATTTCAGTTTGTAACGGTAAGTTTAGAGAGATATTTTGGTCTAAGTTTTCTCTAAATGAGGGCCAGTTAGTTCTATTATTGCACAGAGAAGGGGGTTTATCTTTGATGGTAATTTTTGAAGAAATTGTTACTATTATTGGTGAATGATCAGAAGACAGGTCGAAACATGATGCTGCTTGACACTTTTTTGGATCAATATTTTTTGTAATACAGAAATCTATTGTATCTGGTTTTTTATTTCTGTCTGAAGGCCAATATGTTGGTTCACCAGTAGAGATATGTTGTAAGTTATCTATCCTTATGGCTTTGAGCAGTTCTCTACCTTTTGAGGTTATTATTCTTGAACCCCACATTAAATGTTTTGCATTATAATCTCCTCCTGCTATAAATCTATTACCTAGCGTACGGAAGAATTCTTGAAATTGTTCTGCCTTGTTGTTATGTTTGGGTGGGCAATAAATCGCAGAAATTGTTAATGGTCCATGGGCTTCCTCTATGATTATACTGGTGGCTTGCAGGTAGTCTTTGCGGAATTTTTCTTTTTCGAAATGCTTTATATCATCTCGAATTATTATGGCTGTACCTCCATGTGCTTTATCATCAGGGTGATTTGTATGATAAAGCTTATATTTAGGAACTTTCAAATAATTTTTGTCCGTAAAGTGTGTTTCGGAAACCATCATAACGTCAATATTTTGTTCAATTACGAACATTTTTAGTTCCCTGGCATGTTGTTGGAGCCCATTGGCATTCCAGACGGCGATTTTGTAGCTATTGGTTTCAGGCATTAGGCAAGTTTGCTTACGACGGTTGTGAGTAGACCAAGCATCGTACTCATTTGATCCATTAGTTTGGCCATCATATTTTCTAATCTTGAGATGTTGCTAGTTTCAGTAGGTTGAGATATTGTCTCTCGTTTTTGTGCTGAACCATTTTCAACTATTTGGGCATAAGTTATGTCTGGTTGACTTGTTCTGGTGGGTAGTGGTAGATTGGTAGTAGTGGATTGTTTTTGTTGATGCCTTTTTTCCCTTAAGGCAGGATAGAGTTTCTGCTGTAGTTGCTTGTGAACTGCGCAACCCTTGTAGTTCGCTGGATGATTTCCGTTACAGTTGACACATTTCACTTTTTCATCGCGAACTTTACGAGTACAATCTCCTGTCTTATGTTCTCCTGCACATTTTACGCATCTATATGATTTGCGACAGTAAGTCTTTGTGTGCCCGTGCGCTTGACACCTTGTGCATTGTGGTATAATTCTTTTTATATGTGGTGGTTCGCATTTAATAATATTATTTTCCAATTTGGTGATTTCATACACCGCCTTATTGTTTCCATTAGGTTTTATGTCTATATAAAATATAGGCAGAGGTTTTTTTGTCGTGTGATGTCGTATATTGTGAATATTTACGACCTCGTGGCCTTTTTCAGCTAGTGCTACCTTGATGGTGTTAAAGTCCGTCCCGTGATGTAATCCTTTTAATACGAATTTAAATGTTCTCTCGGATTTTGGCCTGAATGTATGGTATTGGGTGTTTCTTTCATCTAATTCTTTTATAAGAACTTTAAAGTGATCCGCTTCGAACAATTGGATTTTAATTGTTTCATAGCTCACTGTTTTAATTGTGTAGTTCGTAGTAATGGTTTTTAATAAATCATGGATGTTTTTTATTATTCCTACCTTATAGACTGTTATTGGTGGTGGTTTGGGAACAACTTTTTCAGTGCTTGGTTGTATGTTCTCTTCAATTTCTTCCGACAGGTTGCTGAAACTGTTTTTTGTCTCTATCGGTTTCTGCAACCAATAGTCACTGATTCTTGTTTGTTTCCTCGCGATTTCTTCTTCTGGACTTCTCAATCGTTTTTTGTTAACGACTGTAGTCCATTCTGATGGTGGAGTTTGCGTTATTGCTTTTTGTTCTAATCTTATATCAAAGTGTGCAGGTGATTTGGTTGAATCGCTATTGTTTGCCATTTTTTAATTTTTAATATTTTATTTAATTTACTTCCAGAGGATAAAAAAAATAAAATAAATACATTGTTTATTTCACGCACTTCATTTTTCACTTACGTTATTTTAGCACTAGTTTTTTACTATAAATACTATAAATGAATTTCAAAAGGACTGTTGTAAAATAAGATGAAATTATTTTAAACACTAATAAAAATGAGATGCAGTCCTTTTGTCTGGTCACGTAAACACGTATTCACTACACTTTAGGTCCACTGAGAGACGGATAGCCGCATCTGTTATGCGTTTTTAACACTCAATTAAATAACCGTAATAAAATACTGGGTTTTTTTTTAAGAAAGGTATCTTTTTATAGCTTGGACCGTATTGAAAATACGTCTTCACCCTACGAAGGTTGGAACTGAACTGAGACATTATTTTCATTCTCATTTTATTCTAGCTAGAAAGAGAGACAATGCTGTGTGATCAGTTCGAACACGTAGACGATTTAGCCAGTCAAAGTCGTCCGGTTGTCAGATGTATGCAATATTCTTGAAAAATAATTAACTGTAGTTTTTAGATGTACTATAACGTTAAAATAAATTATACTTGATAACGTTTTTGTTCAATCATTTTATTTAGATTAAAATTTAGTTGTATGTCAAAGCCAAACTGAACTAAAACTCAGAGTTGATGCGGCAACATTACGACGTTTGACGTCACAAATTTAGATGACGTATGTACAAAATAAATTTGAATGGACTATACGTTTTTGTATGTTCATGTTCACAAAGTTCGAAATGTAGCCTAAGTATTGAGTTATAGATTTTTACAAAATATTGAATTTAAATAAAATGTTTTTCTATACTTTCGAAGTTCTTACGTTTACGCGTTTCAAGTTGATTTAAATCGTACTAGTCATCACGTTAACAGTCGTATTTGGATGAACAACTTCCAACAACAACTATTGTTCAAATTTTCTTATTGTTTTTACATAAATATCGTTTGTATATATATGGGTACGCAAAACTCGAAAAGTAGGCTATACATTGACTTCAAATTTACATTATGAAACTTTGTCTACGTCAAAATATTCATTGCTAATGTATTTCAACCATAAATTATACAATATCTCCGAACTAAACCCGACATTATGGAGTAATTTATTACAAATTACCAACATTCATTCCCCACTTCTTAATAAACTCGCACCCAAGCAGAAATGGTAGGAATCAATCTTAACCATAATAATAACAATATTGGTTGTAACACCGATAATCTTTGCCTACCTATATAGATCGAAATCGTTCAAATCTCTACAGAATCAGACGCCACCATCATTCTCATAATCCGTAAGGCGGCGGCAAGCCCGTACCGTTTCAAAGGGCTTCCCTGTAATGTTACTTTGTATTACGTGAAACGTAAATCTTTTTCACGTGTTCGATGCGGACAATTTCATTCCATCCATTCGGATCATGTGGAAAATTGGTCTTAAACTAATCGGGTCTTGGTGCAGGTAATATATGGCGGGTATTCAATGGGTTCCCGCTCGACTAGAGGATTTGCGGTAGTCGGAATCAATATACAAAGTCATGTCTTGATGGGGCAACAATGAAAGAGGAAACGTGAACGGGGCCAGTGGTGCGGGGGTAGTTTCTTTCGCTTGCTAAGAAGGAAACAGAAACGTTTTTAATTTAATTATTATATAATATACGATAAAAAGCTTTTTTACAATGATTCTGAGATAATATCGAGAGATTCACTATAGGAGAAGACACTAATACTTAAGTTAATTTTATTTTTACTAAAGTTTGTTAAGGTAATATAATTATTTATTAGTTAAAACAGAAAATTAACAGCAAATTATACGAAAATAAGTGTATAAGGTATTAGTAAAATGGTATGTTTTAGCTAAATTGTAGTCTAAGCTAGATAAAAGTTGTGAGAACCAAACCACAAGCCCTCTTGTGTTCATGACATGTTTTAAAGAACATTCAAGGCAAAGATAAAATAAAAAATCTGGAAATTAGAATGCACGTTAAAGTGGCAGCAAAAATAATTAATTCATTAAATAATTCAATGAATTATATTTCAATATGTTTAAGGTAACTGATAAATTTTCGGTTGAACAATGTGATTTTAACAAGCTTTTACAGCCCATTCATTTATGTGTTGTGACAGTCAGAAGTTTTAAACATTTCGAACTATACTTAGATATAGTTAACGTTGGGAACTATCGAGCGAAAATAGTCGAAACGGTCGATAGTCGCAAAATAGTCAATAGTCAAAAAACTAGCAACTGAAAATAGTAATTACTACTTTCAGTCAAATACACGGTTCGACTGTTTTTTTTTCAATTCGTGATGTCAGACGAAGATGTACGAACCCTCCTGTATAAATTGTGAGAGAGGAAAGGATGGAGATAACTGCTTTTTAATATCTTTACCCTATTACATAAAACTATATATATATATATATATATATATATATATATATATATATATATATATATATATATTGCATATAAATCTATGCAAGAATAAATTTGGTACATTTTTGTTAAGGCCGCTGCTAGGACGACTGAGCCAGAACGTTAAAAATCAGTCGAATGAAACTAGTGGAACCAAAAATATTAACTAAATGTACACGACTGAAACAGTCGATAGTAAATAGTAACAAAATCAGTGGGACCGAAAATAGCGACTAAAAACAGTCGACTGAAACAGTCACTAGCAAAAAGTAGTAAAATCAGTCGAACCAAAAATTGCGAACAGTCGATAGTAAAAAGTAGTCAATTACTAAATAGTCGATAGCCAATTTCAGTCGAAAGTTCCCAAGTGCCCATAGGCAATAAGTATTATTATATGATTTCAGTTATATAGTATAACTATTCTGACATGTAGTATCAGTTCAGTAAGTGATCCACTGTACAAGTTATAATCTAAATCTTATTCTAACTTATTTTAAAATGTATCCTAACTTATTCTAAAAACTAGTCTAGCTTATTCTAGAGATTATTAAATCTTATCTGTCTATTAATCAGATCATATGGCTGTTTGCGTTTGAGCCTACGCACTTCACTATCATCACGCACATTTAACTGTTTAGCGAATGCATTGGGATGCACTAATAGTCTTTCAGAGTACTTCGCACTAACACTCCGAATCACACTCGTTATGGGTTCTATGGGGATATCACACTGAATCAGTTTGTTGGACACGTAATATGGGGCACCAACGATGACTCGCAACACTTTATTCTGGAACCTCTGGAGGATATCTATTTTAGATTTGCTAGTAGTACCCCACAGTTCAATACCATATGTCCAAATGAGCTTAAGTATTGACTTATACAGCAAAGGCTAGGTATATTAATGTATAATTTGAACTATGGTCAGTGAAGCCAAGTAAACGAAACTAAATAGAAATATAGTTTAAGATTTAATGTTGAGAAGATAACACATTTATATTATTATTTTAATTAAAAAAATAGTAATATATATTTACAAATAGACAATGAATCAAAAATAGTTTAAGTGGTCAATAGAAAAAATGCGCCATATATTCTGAAAGAAAGTGGCGAAATATTAACTTTTCCTCTTTTGAAGTCATTCACTAAAAACTCGACATTTTCTGCTATAATATTGCTTAGAAATCTATCAATTACATCAATTTAGAGAACATTTTCATCGAATTCATCTTTTTTGTTTAAGTTTCCTTATTTGTGGGCTAACAGAAATGCCTTCTTCTAATTTAGCATCACTTAATTTAGAGAAAACAATTTTCAAATACAAAAATCCTTTACCATTTTTATCCATGGCCTTGACACGTTCTTTCATTAAACCAAGTTTTATATGTAAGGGTGGAAGAATCACAATTTCTTGTGAAATAACAGGTTCATATTTAACGTTTGATTTACCACTAACAAGGTCGGTTCTTTTTGGCCAATACTCAACTTTGTAGTGGTTTTTTTGGTGTCACTACTGTCCCACAAACAGAGAAACCTCTCTATAGTTCAAGCAATATAACTTTTAAATGAGCACAAACTTTCCAGTTGTATTCTTTGTATTTGATTAAGTTTAAAATTAGTTTAATGTTTTCGTACTCTTTTAAAATAAAATAAATATATATGGAAGGATATCGGCTGCTATTGTGGCGTAACACAGCTTTCAAGCGTAAATAGTATTCATACATATCAATAGACAGTATTTTTAACAATGGAATGAGGAATTCAAAACACATATTGTGCACGTCTAATTACACTATGCCCCACAGTGTTATTAAACACTTAAAAGATTTTTTTTACTCTTTGTTATTCCACAATCTGTCCTATATGCAATAAATAGTTCTTATGTCTATATTATATATACATGGCATGTAGAAAATCACTTTATTAAGCGATCTCCTCTATAAAATATTATCTTAATTAACTAGTCTTATTTTAAAGTCTATATATGTCCAGTTATCAGATCAGGTGATGTTTAACGTTTTAGTCTACGCACTTCATTATCACGTTGCATATTCAGCTGCTTCGCGTGTACTTTGGGATGCACTGACACTCTTTTGAAGTACTTCACACAAACATGGTGAATTACACTCGTTATAGGTTCTAGAGGAATATCGCGTTTTATCACTTCAACAATGGCACGCAACACTTTATTTTGGAACTGTTGAATGATGGATATGTTAGATTTGCTAGCGGTACCCCATAGTTGGATTCCATATGACCAAATATCATACAGCAACACCTTATTATCTAATGATAATTTGGATTTGCGCCCTATGAGCCAATACATTTGGTGTAATTTAAGTCCAAGTTGTTTTCGTTTAGAGAGTATGTGCTTCTTCCAGACTAGGCGTCGATCTAAGTGCATACCAAGATATTTAACACGCTCTGCTTGGGGGAGTGACGATGATTGATATTCACTGGTGGACACGTTCTTCTACGCATGGTAAACGTTACATGGGTGGATTTTGTTTCATTGGCTTTAATGCGCCATGTCTTCAACCATAATTGTATTTGCTCCAGGTGGGTTTGTAGGTTTATTGATGCTGTGACTGGATCTTCATGGGATATCAAGTTTGCTGTGTCGTCTGCGAATGTTGCCGCAGTAGTTATTTTTGTGCTGGGCAGATCGGCCGTGTACAGAAGATATAGTACTGGACCCAGTACACTACTTTGCGGAACTCCTGAATATATGGGAATTAACTCGGTAAGTTCATCGCCTTGATTTACAATAAAACTTCTATCAGTGAGATACGATTTTAGTAACTGATAGTCCGGATGAGGGAGAAGTTTCTTTAATTTAACCTGCAAGCCCGTATGTCATACTCAAAAGCCTGAAATATATCTAGAAAAGCAGTCGAAAAATATCTTTTGGCATTTAAAAGAATGTAATATGTTAAAGCATATTTAAATATATATTTTGCAAAAGTACTTAGTGTATTGTAATTGCATGTGTTATAAGGTTGTTATTGAAACAAACTTCAAAAATTCTTTATTTTCTTCAATATTCTACCACATTAAATTCGTAAGAGAAGAAGAGACAATATAAGAAGCGCTGTTAATATATATATGGGGATATTTAAGACATCTAATTTTAAAAGTGTAAATTACATTATGTCTAGATAACAAGCACTTACGTATACTGTTTCTTAGGGGATGTGCGAAATTCCTTGGTATTCGGCGCCCTAGAGACTACAGACCACTCGAAACTATATCAGCCTTACAAGGGTGTTAATTGCGACAAGGGTAAGAATAAATCCTAAAACCCGGTCGCAAGGACTTGCATCAGGCGCCTGCAAAACCAAAACAAACCAAACTTGTTTATTTTGCTATCAAGATCGATCCCTCGAGTGTTGAGTGCGTGCTTGTTCTTTGATCCTCCGCAATTTTACAGCGTTTGTTGTTTGATTGGTACTTGATCTCAAACGATTTATTCGTAGGTGGTCATGTATTTACAATGTGATAATATACTGATAAAAATTATATAATAAAACTGAAAATTTCCGTAAAATATTGGGATTAACAACAATTAAATATCAACAACGCTCTACCATTGTAGTTGAATAGTTTGTATGTCATATATATATTTCGATTTTTAATCCTTTATATATGCTTTTAATTTATGATATACATGGATATTGAAGAATTATTTTGTTTTCTTTTAAATTTCTTTTATCTGAATTAAAACGATTGGATTTGTTAGCTTCCACTAAAATTTTGGAAAAGGCATTTTCTATGTAAAAATACTTTTTAGATAGAGTCCGATTTTAGTTTGAGTCTTGAGAATTGAGAAAGGACTAAGCATGCCGAATTAGAAACCAATCATTTGTATAGTTTTATAGATTTTGTCATGACTCAATCATGGTGATTTATTATTTATTTATGTGTTTTTATTGTTTTTTTTTTAATTTTAATTGTCACTCTTAATGATTCAACAGTCTGCCCAGTGGGTATTAAACATTTATTATCATTATAATATACAATATATACATGACATATATACTATATAACATGATACCGACCCTCATGTTGAGCTGCTTTGGGAACTGAGCATGTCACCCTAATATTTATGAAACTTCTCAGGCATCTTATGATGGCTCCATTACCTATGTGTGACTGCAAAATGATTTATTAAATTTATTTGAAGTGTTTAAAGATGATCAAGCGTAATAAACCCGAGTTTATGCGTTTTGAGTTATTGGACCGTTTGTAGAACGAAATCGCCGAAAAACGGCCGCATTTGGAGAAAAAGAAAGTGCTGATTCACCAAGACAATGCACCGTGTAAAGTTAGTGAATACGATGGCAAAAATGCACGAATTGGGCTTCGAATTGCTTCATCATCCACCGTATTCTCCAGATCTGTGGCACCCAGCGACTCTCTCCTGTTCTCAGATCTCAAAAGAATGTTCGCTGGGAAGAAATTTTCGTCGAATGAAGAGGTGATCGCGAAAACTGAGGCCTATTTTGAAACAGAGGACAAATCGTACTACAAAAATAATATCGAATATTTGGAGGGTCGCTATAATTAGTGTATCACCCTTGAAGGGAATTATGTTGAATAAAAAAAACTAATTTTGTCAAAAAAATGTGTTTTACTATGGTAGACCGGGGACTTTTCAATTAACCTATATATTTGAAAACAAACATATCAATATTAATTGAAATATCGATATTTTTCTCCACGAATAACATTTCTATTGCACTTAACTGGTCATGCTCTCCTGCTAGAGGACAAAAACCAGACTAATCGGACGAAAACCCAGCTCAAACTAGCAAAGAAATTTCAGACAGTTTGGCAGTTGATTGATTAACTGTTACCAAACATGTTCATGCGATGGAAAAGATTCAAAGGCAGGTAATATGTGGTTTTATTGGTTATCAGGTAAAAAAAGAAGTGTTTTCTGTAGTTTATTGTGACTGGTGGTTAAAAGTGGAGATACTATGACTATTTCAAACTATATAAAGTCATAGGTTGTCCCAGGAGGGCTATTCAATATCAATGGTCAGGTCGAGACAATTTGGAGTTAGAGCACGACGGTTCATTGTCGGCTGTGATAGAATGGGGACACGAAGAGCCGAATGAGTTATTGGCCTAAAATATCGGTCAGCTCGGTAATACATCTATCGCCCGAGAGACGAAGAGTGGAGAAATATCTCGAGTAGAGCTCGGATATAAAATCGTGAACTTGGAGGACGCCTGTTTCTTTATGAACTTGATTATTCCTAACGAACCAGGGGGCATTGATTATTCTCCTGAGAATTTTGTTCTGAAAAACTTGAATACGTTCCACCTGGCTAGGTGAGACCTATTTTAGATAGACGTCATATAGAACGACTGATCAAACCAGCATCTTGTACAGGAGAGATTTTATTAAGAGAGAAAGTCTGCTGGCCCGGTTAATGAGCGGGCCAGCAGTTTCTCGTGGAAGAAAATGGCCTGGGTTTTCTGTGGGTTGGTTGACCTGCAACCTCCAGAAATGTCTCATCGAGTTGTTTTTGGAGTCTGCGTTGGACCGCACAGGTGCTACTCTTGAAGAAGCAAAGTAAGCAGTTTCCTAGGGATATTTGAAAGGAAAATATTAAATATAGCGGGTACCAGGGGGTAGCCTGTCTTGCTGTGCATATGGTGGGGTCAGCGAGGTGTAGTGTGTTACGAGCTGCCAAATTCGAAAAACCGTCATCAATTATTGCAACGAGGACTAGCAATAGCGAGTAACAGACGCGTGGCGATCAGTATTCTGCAGAAACATCAGAAGTGCCGACTGTTCAAACCAATACATCCGTTATTGTATCGAAAGGAAGCGAAAAGAAACCACGCCGGCCAAAACGACACGCGTAGCGTCTCCTTGCCGAACCCTCCTACCCCGTCCCCAACGCTAATCACACGGCCCGATACCCCCGGGGGAGCTGCAGCGTTATTACCCCGACGAAATCGGATTCGTAGGGCGGTAGGTGACGTAGACGATATTTCCAAATTTCGTTTTTACGCCGGGGTGAGCACGAGGAGATCCTATTTTTTCGGCCACCCCTTTGGAAAATTGGTCGAGGGGTGTGAAATTTGATAACAAAAAAATAACGCCGGACGCGGGGGAGAGGTATGTGCGGGGAATCGATAGATCAACGAGCGGGAGCAACTTTCTGGCCGGCCGGGACGTCGGGGACGGTGGGTGGAGGTTGAATTGGACGGTTGATGGATGTCGCAGCCTTTTGTGTTCCTATTTTGATAGTGAGGGTTGAATTTGGACGGTTTGTTTAACTTAACTGGATTACTGTTATTTCGTTTTTATGTAGTCCCCCGGGTCTCGGTCGACTGTCGATTTTTTTATATTGAATTGTCTTTATCAGATGGCAACAGTCGGGATCGATGGATAGAGACAATTAGAGCGTGGGGTGGTTTCTATTATAGTTTATGATTGTTTTTTTTTCCTTTTGGTCAATCATCATTTTATTCGTTCATTTTTGATTGTGAAACATATAAAAAAAAGACAAGAGCCCGAATTAGAATACAAACAGTTGTATTGATTATTTGGAAGATAATTTAAATTATCCGTATATAATGTATTGCGTAGAAATAGTACAACTGTCAACAAGATCTACAAATGGTCTAGAGACTGAATAATGGAATGGTTGGAAAAATCATGTTAGACAAAAACCAGAGCAGATTAGACTAAGAGTCCAGCAACTGTACTGGTTAGTCGGAAGAGACTCTCAACGTGACCTAAAATGAAGAGATTGGTTTATCAGTCAATCATAAAGCCAATTTGGATCTATGGGGTGTTACGATAAGTTCTACGATTAATTACCCACGCTTATCGCTACGTAACCAACAAAGATCTGCACGATGACCTCGAAATCAAATGGATACACGAAGTGATCCAAGATTTCGTCTTAAAACATGAGGTAAAGTTGCCAAATCACAACAACGTGAAAGCAATATAGCTGGACATTACGCAGAAAATCAGAAGATTCAAGTGAACCAAACCACACGAACTTGTTTAGTGAATAAGTTAGACCTTGGTTTGGGTTCTATTATTTATATTGTCACTTGCCTGTTGTAATTGCTGTGTGACATCTTCGCTATTGTCTCCGACAGCAATAATCGCAGTGTTATCAGGAAATGTAACTATCGCGATATTTTTCATTCGTTATATATAATACTAGCGACCCGCCCCGGCTTCGCACGGGTGCAATGCTGATACTAAATTAAATACACTACAGAAAAAATATGAACGTTGTATATAAAAACATAGCGGCCCGCTCCGACTTTGCACGGGCATAAAATATATATGCCTATGTCACTCAATGAAAACATGATTAAAATCGATCCAGTATTTTTGGTTCATTCATTACTGCCCTTGGCCTGCACGCATTAAATTTGGAGTAAAACAATTCCTCTTCCCCTATACTTACTATGAAGATTTCCTGCTATCTTTGGAATATCTAAATTCATACAATTTTTACTACATTACACATTTTTAAACGCAAATTTTAAATTTGTAATATCTCCGAAAATATTTGTTTAATTTACATGCTGTAAGGAACCATATTGATCTATATTAATTGCACACTGTATTTAAGGTACTTAATTCGATAAGGATTAATGCCGTATTGCTTAAAATAGCTTCGTAAATAAGCCATTTTCTCACGTAAAAAGTAAACAATAAAAATGGTTAATGTGGGTTATCCCTAAAAGATAAACATATACCATCGCGGACTTTTTTGTAGACCTTTTTATGGTGTACAATACTGTAGTACATTAATTTGATCTAACTCGTAGGGTTAGGCAGCGTTTTTGCTAATTGCTAAATAAGCCTAAAAAAAATAGGTTAATTTACGACATCATATTAGAAACCTCTAAAATTAGCAATGTTGCCTTAGTATATTATGCATGTATTATACATATAAACCTTCCTCTTGAATCACTCTATCTATTGAAAAAAACCGCATCAAAATCCGTTGCGTAGTTTTAAAGATTTAAGCGCACATAGGGATATAGGGACAGAAAAGGCGACTTTGTTTTATACTATGTAGTGATGTTTCGAAAAGGTTATTGAATCAAATATCTCAAATACCAAAATGTAATATTTAATAGTTTAGTGTGTTACTTCGTTAATAGTTTCTGCGGTGTATGAACCGGATCATCATGGGACAATAAAAGAATGTATAGAGAAGGCTCACACCCAATTTTAAATAAATCGGTTCAGTAGTACTTAACATATCAGGAAAAACGCGTTTAAAGTTTCGTTTTTAGATGCCACGTCACTAAAACAGCTATGTCTCTAAAATGAATTAAAATTTTGAAAAATCTTCTTAATTTGCATATTCAGTACGGGCTTTATCTTTAAAAAATACGAGAAAAAATCTATTTTTTCAAATGTCTAGACTAAAACACCCCCTAAAATTCGAAAAACTAGCCGCTTATCGCCCGGTCTGCGCTGGATCAGACGTCGAACTAGCCGGGCCAGACCCGAAAATTAAAAATTATCCGACTGGCGAACTTTTAATTAGACTTTGCTTTCAATTTCCCGACGCGGAAAAAGCGATTATTCGCTTTTCTTGTAATTGGCCGCGTTATTTTTCCGCGTAAGCAACTTTCGTGGTCGAAAAAACTTGCATAGTAAAGTTCGCCGGCCGTCTAGGGAGGAGAAACTTGAAAAATACCAGGAGTTATAGAGGAGTGGGGCATTTTCGGTGAGTTGACTTAAAAATTAGCGGTGAAAGTAAAGCAGAAGCACTTCTAAATTAATTGCCGAGTGAATGCTAACGAAGATAAATCGGATTTTTATTTAATATCTTTCAAAAATAATATCTGGTTTTGATCGCTGGCAACTAAAACTATGTTTAGTGACAGAATCATTGATGAAAATGATATATAATCCAATTGAAATCTAACTTGCCAAATGGAATAGAAAAAGGATCCATTCATTTTTCGAAAACATACGTTTCATACTATATCCTATAAATTAAATATTACTGTTCGATTCAGCATAAACTTCTTTAAAATCCCTACAAGTTTCATTAATTTAAAATAATTTGGGCGGAAATGCTAACAAAAATATAAAAATTGGAAAAAAATCGCATTTTTTCACAAGTACATACATGGAAGAAGTGGCAGAAAATCTAAATACCTAAAAAAATATATCTCACATAAAGATCAAACTCCCAAAATATATGTATTTTGGTTTGAAAGAAACGAAAATTCATATTAAATTGCATTACATCTTGTAGTTTTTAAGAAACGTGATAAAAACAGAAATCAACTCAATCAATAACCTGGAAACTAATGGTTACATGAAAACTAATACACTACTATTCGATCCAGAAAAAAATTCCTTATAATCCCCACAACGTTCATTAAATGAAAATAGTCCGGATATAAATGGCAACAAGAAGTATGGAAATGTTTAAAAATGTCAAATTTTCACGACTATATACATGAAAAAAGCTCTCAAAATACACGTATTTCGAGGCAAAATAAATAAAAAACCATGTTAAATTGCCTTATAACTTATAGTTTTTAAGATATGAAATACAAATAGAAATCAACTTAATTTTTGAATATATATTTCATTAAATAACCTGGAAACTAAAGCTTGCATGAAAACTAATATAGTACCATTCGATTCAGAAAAAAATCCTTATAATCCGTACAATTTTCATTAAATTAAAATAATTTAGATGGAGATGGCAACAAGAGGTATGAAAATGTTAAAAAATCTCAAATTGGCATGACTACATACATGGAAAAAGTGGCAAAATGTTTTTATTTCTCAGATAAAGATAAAGCTCTCAAAATATATGTATTCTGAGACGAGGGAAATAAAAAATTATGTTAAATTGTATTATAACTCATAGTTTTTGACATACGTAATACAAACAGAAATCAGCTCAATTTTTGAATATATGTTTCATTCAATAACTTGGAAACTAAAGCTTGTAAATTAATATAGTACTATTCGATTCAGAAGAAAATCCCTTGTAATCCCTACAATATTCATTACATTAAAAACATTTGGATGAAAGTGATAACAAGAAGTATGAAAACGTTAAAAAATCTTAAATTTTCACGACTATATACATGGAAGAAGCGGCAAAATGTTTTTGTCTCTCTCAGATAAAGATAAAGCTCTCAGAATACATGTATTTTAGGACGAAAGAAACAAAAAATCATGTTAAATTGCGTTACAACTCAGAGTTTTTAAGGTACACTCACACTCTATAATGCGTATAACCTTTTCTATTGTCATAAGATCTCAGCTCTGATCAAAATAAAGTAAAATATAGACTGTATATTATCCAGATCGCTCATTTTATACATGAACTTGCAACAAACATTCGCTAACGGAACAGGAAAGAAAAAATACGCGACAATTACGTAATGAAACAGCGAAAGATCGCTGGAGAAATCGCCCTTTGCTACATCCCGAGAGGTGCCACGTAGAGATCTTCGTCCTTTTTTTATACGGCGTCCCGGACAAGAGACCGGCGAATGCAACGACAAAGAACCGTATGCAGCAGCAGCAGGAGAACAAAAAGGAAACAGAAGAAAAGGTCTCGCTTCCAATTAAGTCGGTTGTCCAAACATTGAAAAGAAGCCAAAGCGAACGCGTCAATGCGTATGGAAGAAGTCCTTTGTGCGAGGTGTGAAAGTCTCGACGAAAGAACAGGCTTGAAAGGAGGGGAACGCAGGAAAAGGAAGGGGGCAGCGACGACTTCAAGGTGAGGTGTGGGATGAGGGGGAGATGGGACAGGTACTTTTTTATCAAATCATATAAAATCAGGGATATCTTGCCAATCTTTGTTATTTATTTCTATAGGGAGCTATTTCATTCAGATATTTATGGTCAGTTTATATTTTGACAGTTCTTCGAAACAATTATTTATTATAGTGTAACAGGTCAATTGAAAAGTCCCCGGCCTACCATAGTAAAACACATTTTTTTGGCAAAATTAGTATTTTTCAGCGGGTTCATCCTGTGCAGTCCGGAAACTCAGCATCAAGCCAAGTTTTTGCTTCAACTGTATTGTTTCCCTTCAAAAATCAATATTTTTTATCCATTTTTTTCACAAAAACAACAGTTGCTTCACTCAAAATGCTATAATTCAAAAAGTAACGATCCCACAGCTGTCAAATCTATACACGCATCTTTTAAGGGTTATGGCTAACTAAAAGACATTTGGATTTAATTCTGATAGCGCCATCTATGTGTCAAGCGGGAGACTTTTCAATTGACCTATTAAAACTAAACTATTTATTTAAAGTCAATAATAACACTTGTAGGATCGTCTGGTTTAATTCGCTTCAATCTTCTAATTACCTGCGTGTTGTCCAGTAGCTGTATTGCTTCCACGCTGCTGTGGTTTAGCAACCTTGTTTCATGTTTTAACACAAAATCTTGGAATAATTTTTAAACTCATTTGATTTCGAGGTCATCGCGCAGATCTTTGTTGGTTACGTACCGTTAAACATTGGTAATTAATCGTAGAACTTTGTTTCATCAGCGTTGGATTACTGGTTTTGGACCGCATAGATTCCGAGTGGCTTTATAATTGACTGATTACCAATCTCTGTGATTTTAGGAGTTGAGAGTATCTTCCGACTAACCATTACAGTTGTTTGTGTTATATTCATCTGTTGAAAGGTCATCATTAAATATATTTTCGTCCTAACATGTTACATAACACCGATTTTTTGTATGGTAAATGTTTTTCGGCATATTCCAAGAGTTCTTTGTTATATTTTTCACTTAAAGGTAGTTTCTGTAAAAGTCTATCTCCTCCTAAATGATTGTCATCATCAAGAAGGCGTTAAACATCTCTTTCATTTGTTTTTACGCTAGAAACTCGCAACTATAATAAAGACTGTTGTTAGTAAAATATATTGTGGTGGATACTGAATTTATTTCAATTTTCAGCACTTTTCCGATTGTTTGACGGATACACGCGCGAGACTCGGGCACCCTCGCTCTTCCCCTGGTATTTTTTACTTTATCCCGACACTCACCCCCTCTATTATTCCCTCATCGATCTTGAAACGTGCTGCTTTTCATTGGCAGAAATTAAATTTGAATTTGGCCCTTGCTTATTTACCCTCTTCAAGACTGCGCGGCACTGTACCTGATTTTTTTTATCGACAAGAAGGGGAAAGGTTACAGCTTGTCGAGATAGAGTACAAGAGAAAAAAACTGACGAACGATATTTAGAACTCTGTATTATTACTGACAAGAAAAAAAACAATAAATAATATATGAATATATAATGTATGTTATGACGATGTATATTAATATTATATTAATATTGTATAAATAGCACCATTCTTTATAACCTCATTTGATCTCTGGATATTACCAATTGTTATGTTTTTTTTTTAAATTAATTACATCTTACATTACATATCACTACATAGTATAAAACAAAGTCGCCTTTTCTGTCCCTATATCCCTATGTGCGCTTAAATCTTTAAAACTACGCAACGGATTTTGATGCGGTTTTTTTCAATAGATAGAGTGATTCAAGAGGAAGGTTTATATGTATAATACATGCATAATATACTAAGGCAACATTGCTAATTTTAGAGGTTTCTAACGTGATGTCGTAAATTAACCATTTTTTTAGGCTTATTTAGCAATTAGCAAAAACGCTGCCTAACCCTACGAGTTAGATCAAATTAATGTACTACAGTATTGTACACCATAAAAAGGTCTACAAAAAAGTCCGCGATGGTATATGTTTATCCTTTAGGGATAACCCACATTAACCATTTTTATTGTTTACTTTTTACGTGAGAAAATGGCTTATTTACGAAGCTATTTTAAGCAGTACGGCATTAATCCTTATCGAATTAAGTACCTTAAATACAGTGTGCAATTAATATAGATCAATATGGTTCCTTACAGCATGTAAATTAAACAAATATTTTCGGAGATATTACAAATTTAAAATTTGCGTTTAAAAATGTGTAATGTAATAAAAATTGTATGAATTTAGATATTCCAAAGATAGCAGGAAATCTTCATAGTAAGTATAGGGGAAGAGGAATTGTTTTACTCCAAATTTAATGCGTGCAGGCCAAGGGCAGTAATGAATGAACCAAAAATACTGGATCGATTTTAATCATGTTTTCATTGAGTGACATAGGCATATATATTTTATGCCCGTGCAAAGTCGGAGCGGGCCGCTATGTTTTTATATACAACGTTCATATTTTTTCTGTAGTGTATTTAATTTAGTATCAGCATTGCACCCGTGCGAAGCCGGGGCGGGTCGCTAGTACTTAATACAATCTTAATTTACAAATTGTATCACTACTTGTTCTGTTGTACTTTCATTAATGCACAAGCAAGGCGCATACGGGATTAATACATCAATATGTATTTCCTAAATTAAAATAAAATTGAACTACTTAAAATAATCTAAAGATTAATACTTGTACACTATAAAAGTTCGTGTGGTTTGGTTCGCTTCAGTCTTCTGATTTCTTGCGTGCTGTCCAGTAACTGTATTGCTTCCACGTTGCTATGATTTAGCAATCTTTTTCCATGTTTTAAAGCAAATAAATTCATAAATTCATTCAGGATATATAGCGATAAGCATTGGTAATTAATCATAGAACTTTGTTGTGGCTCTATTCGATTATTAGTTGGTTTGATGTTGTAGGGCAACGCCATATTTACACCCCATAGCTCCATACTGGTTTTATGATCCAGTGACAAACCAATGTCTTTAATTTCAGGTCAAGTGGAAAGTATCAAGTATAGTTAAGTCGAAGGTACTTTTTCGTAAATCTTATAATGTAGAGCACGTGCTTCCTAATGCCAACTGATTCAAATCAAAACAATACAAGCATTATCGAAATGTTTACATTAACTAACGTGATTTAAATAACAAAGGTTTTACACACATTTTATATATGAATAAGGAACTAAACAAATATTTCAACAGCGATAATTATGTTTTTGTTAGAAGAAAAATTATCTGCCATTTTGGACTGCCTTAACTGGCGAATGTACGAATGTTTTGCGTTTACATTAGCATAATATTTTTTGATTACTGTGTGTTTACGTCATCGAACGTCTGTTGTATATTTGATATGCGTAATTTCTAATCGACAACTGTTTATATAGTTTGATTATTGGAAAATTGTGCTGGTCGTGGACAAAATAATACGAACAGCTCACATATAAACAATATTTATTTGTTAATTACAGTGTCTTGAACTAAAACGTGCACCAAGCACACTAAACCGAAACCTCCTTACAGTTGACCCCTGTGGATCGCTACTGCTACTGCATTAAATTTGGCGATATAGCAACCGCTGATCGGGCAGCCGTTATGATGGCCGCCTTTGATGGCCTTACACTGTGAAACGTGATGCATGTACCGGGAATCCGAGGATTAGGGATGTTTTTCAAGGCTTAAGTGTTTCTAACTTGGAATAATTTACGACTAAGGGTCGTTGAGCATCTTCAATCCACCTTTTGTTACCTTACAGCTTCAGCTGCGATACTTGCCCGACCTAGGACAGATTGCCAATTCTGCATCATTCTGTCTTCTTTTATTGATAACTAATTCGTATCCGGTTAATTGTAAATAACAGTAACAATTGTTTACATTAATACCTCGCATTTTCACCAACATATATCGCTGATAAAAATACATACAAGCTCTTATATTAATGATTAGCATTGTAAAGGTATATGAACAAATTCGGTTTGAAAAACATGAAATGTTTTATCCTCAACTCCATTATTTCTAAGCAATCCTCCATTATTTTTAAGTTCTATTCGCATATCCGCTCTATAAATAGCCCAGCTCGTTTGCTTCTTAGTTATCCCCGCTAGTCCAGTCATATTAGCGGGTTTACCTTTGAATAAGAAATAACAAGCTGTAATAAATAATAAATCATAAATTAAAACGTAAACCGTAAATAATAAACCTTTATGTTGACACTCTAAAAGTTGTCTCAAAAGTCTCCTGTGTGTCCGTATCTTATACCTCTTTGAAAGAATCAAGTTTAATGCCTGAAAATCATCTTTTGCTGGTAGATGCTTAAACTTACGGTAAGCATGCCCTAACCTTAAAAACATGAGTGGCCTGGTTTCGCATTTGAAGAAAAAGAATGTGCTGCTTCACCTAGACAATGCACCGAGTCACATGTCAGTGAAAACGATGGCAAAAATCCATGAATTGGGCTTCAAATTGCTTCTCATCCACCGTATTCTCCAGATCTGGCCCCCAGCGACTATTTCCTGTTTGTCTTATCTCAAAAGAATGCTCACTGGTAAGAAATTTTCGTCGAATGAAGAGGTGATCGCCGAAACTGAGGCCTATTTTGAAGTCAAGGACAAATTGTACTACAAAAATGGTATCGAAAAGTTGGAGGGTTGCTATAATCAGTGTATCACCCTTCAAGGGAATTATGTTGAATAAAAAAAAACTAATTTTGCAATGTATTTTACTATGGCAGGCCGGGGACTTTTCAATGAAGTTTGATTATTTTTTACTTTTTAGTGATTTTCTTATTTATTTCTTTAACTCGGTTCAATTTTTTTGTTAAAAATATTTTATCAGTTTATATGACTGGACTACGGGAGACGTAACCGGATCCGCGACCGCGCAAAAACAAACAACAAACTTCCGTGCACCGCCTGCCCAGATGCCCAACCGACTGACATCTTAATTATGTCGTTTTGGTTCGCGGCGACACGGTATGACAGACGGACTGACGGACAGTAATCGGCCGCCTTTCTGATCGAAAATATGGCTCTATTTTCGGCACCGACGGCGCGGCACGTCCCCGTAACGCCTGCCGCGATGCAGGAAATGCGATTTGTTTCGTTCGATTCGGTTGTCTTGTAAAAGTTGCGCGCGTGTGACGCCGACGGCAGAGGGCGCACGTGACGCCTAATTCAATTAGACCGTCGCGCCGATCAGAACGGACGTCTTAACTTGAGGTCTAATTAACAACGAAAGAGTTGGAGGAAAGAGGCGGGGGGTGGATGGCTTGTCGTTTGTCGTTTACCGTCATGTTGGAGCGTCAGATTTGTTTAAGATGGCGGGTCTCGGTGATGCTGGCACGTGATTGTTATGACAGTTGGTTTGTATCCAATATTAGGTATCAGATGCATTCATTTTTTCACTTTAAGAAGGCCTGTACTGACGAAAATCGGTACAATATCTTCCACCAGTTTCTATAGAATGTCTACGCAAGCGTAAATCAATTTCCGCACTTCCTAAGCCATGTTACATCGATCTGAACCAGTGGTAATCGGCGTTGTCAGTCTTTTTGCAACAATAGACAAATAACGTTCTGGTGTGATGCGAAAATACAAGAGTTATTGGATGAAGACACAATCCAAACTCAAAAACAATATTGGCGCCCGATTACGAGCAACGGGGATAATTGAAAATATGCCACATGAACTGAATGACATGCAAATGGAAAATCGAAAAATCGTCCATGAAATGCTGCTGCAAAGGTACTATCGGAAGTCATTTCTGCATCGAATAGTAACGGGTGATGAAAAGTAGATTTATTTTCAATACCCTAAGCTCAAAAGAGCATAGTTATCACCTCTCGAAGGCGGCCGATCGACTCCAAGCCCAAAACATTTTGGTCGCAAGACAATGCTCAGTATTTGGTGGGACCAAAGTAGCGTGGTGCATTACGAACCGTTAAAACCTGGTCAAACAGTTAATAGCGATCGCTGCTGATGAAAAATGTCCAGAATGGGCCCGAAAATACGGTAAAATTATTTTACAGTACGATAACGTGTCGTCTCATAAAACAAAACTGGTCAAGGACTGCTTAAGGCGTTTGGATGGGTTATATTATCGCACCCGTCGTACTCTCCAGACCTTGCCCCGTCCGATAATTAACTTTTCAATTTCAAACCCAAAGGATAAACATTCTTTTTTTGGAATGACAACCGAATTGTCTGAAAGATGGTCAAGATCTATAGAATCAAATGTTCCATGTTTTGAATAAATAAATTTGTCAATTTTCTTGAAAATGATGTAGATTTGTTCCGAAATAACCGGTAATGATTTTCTGGAATATCCGGTAAATATACAGAATGAGGCTTTATGTGCCTCTAAAAGAAATTAAGATTATAAAATGCTATAAGCACTGCGCGTCTCGCAACTTTAGTCTTACAACTAAGTCTCCACTTCGACCGACCGTTCGGTTGGCTTCCCAAATCCAGAAAGCAATCCAGAAAGGTTCAGGGATAGCAAACCTGCTATCTCTTCTGATCTGCGCTTCTATCAGACTTCCCATCTCCATCAAATGCTTTTTTTACAAGATGTTAATTCTGTCCGTACTCCTCTACGGATCTAATGTGTATTTTAATCTAATGTGTATTAATATCTAAGTTTATTACACCCAACCAGATGAAACGGCTTTAAGTTTTTCAAAATAAGCTCCTCAGGAGAATTTTAAGCGCTCCATGGTTTGTCAGAAGTAATCATATTCACAGGGAAACTGACACTTTAGAAATCAAGCACATATCAACTCAGCTCAAGTTCTTCTGAAAACGCGCTTGTTCGCGAGTTGCCACGAGAATCCACTGCGGGAGCTTGGCACCGCGTCACCGCTAACCTCTTCGTTTTCCAGGATGAAATGACCTCATCCGTCGCTGCAGTCATAATTTTTGCTCCCATGCGATAGTATCCAGTCGTGTGTTAACTCAAGTTCGTGAATCAATAGAATCGCCGGGTCCTCGTGCCCAATCAGCGGGCGCCATATCCCCAAATTTAAGGCAGTTGGAATAACGATCCACAGGGGTCAACAGTGAGGCGGTTTCCGTGTAGTGTATTGGTAAGCCCAGAGGCAGTCCCACATAACTCGATCCAACTTGCCACACCAGGCCTAGTTTACACCTAAAACCTTCTGTAGCGACCGCTACAACCCTTTAGGCCACCAGGCATTCAGCTACATCAAAGTCAAAGGTTGGCAATGCCGGTGAATTGGTACCATGCAGTTCCAAGCTATAAAAGACCACCACTGCCACGTCTCGCTCTCTTTTCTTTTCTCTTCCCCTTTGTAAGAGTACCACTTCCACAGTGCTATTGTACTTTCCTTGCCTATTATATCCTGTCCATTCTCCCGTCGACCGCATGTATCATTTAATATCCCAATAAACAAGTTTTTATATAACCGTGCCATTTTTTACAACAAATACATACTGTACAAAATAGTAATGAGTGTTCGGACAAACAATCGCATCGACAACCACACATCCCGACCGACCGACGAGACGAACATTCCTACTCTTCGAACAATCCATTAGTTAATCCGATGGTGCGGGCGGTCCTCGCCCGCACACCCGAAAATACTAACGCCCGCTTTTCCCAAATAATAGAATCGGAAAAAGAGGGAAAACGTCTCGGGGGCTCCAGGAAAGGGGCGCGCGTCGCCCCATCAGTAACCGATAAAAAATGCATGAGTTCGCAGGTAGACAGGGCGACGTAACAACCCGATGTATTCATATCATTCTCTCCAAAATATCGGATTTCGTCTTATCCCCCGCCTCCTCCCGCACCATTACGGCCGCAAAAAGTAATTCGATTCAAACTCGCGAACGAAAGAAACGCAGAACCGTTTTGTCTTCCCGGGAAGTCCGCGGAGGTGCCGCCCTGGATACGACGCCGGTTGTTTGGGGAATTCCGACTACGTTCGTTGTTCGCGTAACTTTATATCGCGAAGGAGGAAAGTTTTTTTTCGTCTCCATCTACGGACGGAGCGCTAGACGCGAGGGTGTGATAGTCAATTGTTTGTTGGTTCGTTGAATGCCGGATTGTTTGAGAAGTTGTTAACGATATTCAAGGAAGGGTCGAGTCGTGTGGAACGTGTCTCGCCCGGAGCAGGTCGCGTTTTGTTCCGTTGGACGTTGATTATTCAAAGACCGAGATGTGCAAATTTTGTATTACGAATTACGATAATGTCTCGGTATGTTAATGTTGCTGTTTTTCTTTGTTGCAGTTTCGGAAGCTCAAACGAGAGCTCGCTCATAGTGACGCAAGCCATGCGCACTAACACTTCATGTTACCACGTTGCCGGTTCTCTTAAATTGTTTGTATATTTGAGGAATATGAAGCGCTTCATTTTTTTTTTGAATTTACAGTTTAATCTAAAATTTCTTTTGATTGATGATTCTTTAGAGTCTGTGCCCTGTTCTGGTGTTATCCAAAAGTTGTCCACAAGTTGAGGCTGCTTTTTACGCAGACGACACTGCTTACTTTGCTTCTTCAAGAGTAGCACCGCACATCCGAAGCAGACTCCAAAAACAACTCGATGAGACGGTCCAGTGGTTACATTTCTGGAGGTTGCAGGTCAACCCACAGAAAACCCAGGCCATCTTCTTCCACAAGAAGCGTTTTGCACCGAGCATTTCGCGTCTTAAAATCGAGAACGCAGAAATCCCATGGTCAGAAGAAGCCACCTATCTCGGTCTTGTCTTCGATCGCAAATTTAGGTGGAATTCCCACATTCAAAAGTCCCTCCATAAAGGTCAAGGTATTGTAAATTTGCTGTTCCCGCTTATCAACAGAGCCAGCAGGCTTCCTCTATCTATAAAATCTCTCCTGTACAAGATGCTGGTTCGATCAGTCGTTCTAAACGGCTCCAGTGTCTATCTCAAATACGTCTCCCCTAGCCAGGTGGAACGTCTCCAAGTGTTTCAAAACAAAATTCTCAGGAGAATTATTAATGCCCCATGGTTCGTCAGGAACAATCAAATTCATAGAGAAACAGACGTCCCCCAAGTTCACGATTTTATATCCGAGGTTTATTCGAGATATTTCTCCACTCTTCGTCTCTCGGACAATAGATGTATTACCGAGCTGGCCGATATTTCAGGCCAATAACTCATTCAGCTCTTCGTAGCCTTACTCTATCACAGCCGACACTACCCCGTCGTGCTCTAACTCCTAATTATCTCGACCTTCTCCGGCGATTAACTCATGTACCGCAAGCTGCGTCGTATGATAACGACGCCACGTCCTTGCCTGGCCCTTGTGCCTCTTAACGGTGTTACCGGTTACGGGCACCCTCCTTACTAACAGTAAGAAGTATCAGTTAGGGTCATTGGATCAGCTGATAGGGTGGGGTTTAGTGGGTAGCCCAGAGGCAGCCTCCACATAACCAGTCCAACTCGCTTACTCTTGCGGGTCTTCCCGACCAGGTATCCGTAACAGGATTCCCCTACCCGGTTCCAGGCCAAAAAAAAAACCAAAAGTTGTATTACTCCGATATTGACATGAGAATGGTCTCTTGGTTTCCTGAGTGACAGTCAGTATATAAAAGTCTCGGTGTAAATAATCAGTACTGTACTATATGGGTGCACCTACAATACTTTTCAGAACTTTGTCTGGAAAACTTGTATCGAATTTATATTAGTTTTCGCGAAACATCCCCATAATTGAATTCCGTATATCCATATAGGTTGTATAATAACAATTTATTATGTACTAATACTTGTGACTTTCTTCCAACACACTTTCCTGTATTTTAAGTCAAAGAAAAGAATACACCCAAACTAACGTGTAATTTAATTCTTTAACTCCAAAATACAATATAAATAATTCGCCAAAAATTATACGTTTATACGTTGAATTGCAAAAATCTTACTTAATATTGGCGATATTTTAAATTATCTGCTTTTATTTCTACTAAGATCTGATTAATCACTTTTATAATTTAATAAACATATTTTTTTAGAATCTGCCTTTTTACAATCATCATACATTATTATGAATTAAAATTCCTGTGATTCTTTAATACCGCCATCATGGCTATTCCATAGCACTTCATAATCCTAATCTGTTTTGGAGGTACACTAGGCATTCTAATGTTGAGAAGTAGATACCTTCCTCGAGCTATGAATAGATGATGATAGGGAATTTTCATCATACTGATGATGTACATTTAGGGTTCGCTTGGGAACCTTGTCGTGAAAAGCTTGAAGAGTTCTTATCTAAGCAGACGAGACCTACCCTTAGTTAACGTAGGCGTTAGCTCATTTAATTAAGGTGGTAAGTCTGCTAGTTCTGCAGTTGAGTGAGTACAATAGACGTCTATCAGTTTACTTTTTTGTAGGTGAATTTTTTATCAGTATTAATACCTTAAGAAATTCAACAAATAATTCAGAAGCGGAAGAAACCTTGCCAAAAATGCATATTATCCTTTAAAGAGAAGGAAATATACTTGGAACAATCACTAAACCAATTGCCTTTAGTATTACTCTTTCGTTATTCCAACTTATCACACCCAGGAAGACAAAAAAAACACTTCCTGTATCAATATTACCAAACCTTTTACCCGGGAGAATTTCCTCGATTATATTACAATTTGTCGGCGACTTTTTTTCTTGAATATAATGTCGCTATCGCGACAACGAATCAATTTCCAAGAACACCATTGAATATTTTAACGATCTAGCTAGCGTGCACGGTAAAACAAACGAAACAAAAACCGAGAGCAGGGAACAAAGTAAAAAACAACCGTTTATCGATGAAAACCTTTCGTATAATGTTAAATTTACGTGTTCCTACTTAGTATCGAATTTTTTCTACGCTCATTAAAAAACTAACGAGAGTAAACTGATACGAGAAGAATGTCCGAAGTATTATGTTTCCTTGTCTTGTTTTATTTGGCGTATAGATAACGTTACGAAATCAGAAACAAGGCTTTAGAACTGAGAACTTGGTATTACAGTATAATATTCCGTGTCCCATAGAGTATATATAAACTTTTTAGTTCGTAGCGACCTTCAGGCATGTCGAATTTTACATAGTGGAATAATGGTCTACAAAATACCCAGAAATATAATCCCAGATGTTGAGCAGCGCCAACTAGAGCCCGATAACGAATAGCTGGCAACCCCGAGACGTTTATCTGGGATGTTATTGAAGGGTATTTCCAATCATTCAGTAACTGGCCACCGTTCGTTTTAGACATGCCACCATTGACTGCCCAAGCCTCGTTAATTTTATATCCACACAATCAGAATGTGTGGCTGTTGATGCGATTGTTTGTCCGAACACTCACTACTATTTGTGGAAGGAATTTGCACGAAAACTGAAAACACTGGTTGAAGAAATACTTGTTTATTGTGATATTAAATGATACATGTGGTGGACGGAATAATGGACAAGATATTAGATTAGGTAGAGGAAGTACTGTTACAAGGAGGTAGAGAAAACAAAAGCGCGCGAAACGTCGTCGTCGTGGTCTTTTATATCTGGGAACCGGATGGTACCAAGCCACCGGCGTTGCCAACCTTTGAACTTGGTGTAGGTGAATGCGTAGTGGCCTAAAGGGTTATAGCGGTCGCTACGTTATATTTAAAAGGAGATAGAATGCTGTCTAACAAGTTCGAACATCTAACCGATTCACCCTGCGAAAGTCGTCCAGTTGTCAAACGTCTGCAAAATTCTTCAAAATACTAATTATAATAACCGCAGGTTATAAACCGGCAAATGTTAACTGAATTCTTTGCTTATTTTGATAAATTATAATTAGTTTTAAAAGCTTGATTATAAGAACTAAGCGACCTCTCTAACTCTCTAATGAAAGTAAACCATATTACTTGGATACATAATTGTTAATTGGATGGATTAGGCCGCCAGGGGATACCACTGCATAAAAAATACGCGACGAGAACTTTTAACTCTTAGGTGGTATGGAAAATGATCAATGTAAATATAATAAAACACAGCCCTGTATAATTAATGGTAGTTTAAAGTCCTTTGATAATATATGCATTAGATGTACTGTAATGTTAAAATAAATTATATTTTATAACAATATTTTTATTAACACTTTTTTTTTAATAATCCGAAATACGCTCTTCTACGCCTATTTTCCCTCTTAAGTAACATTATGAATTATTAACTCTTTATATTATTTACTTATAAAACCCAAAAATTCCGATTCTATTAAAATAACTCGCCTATTGCTGGGGAAACCTATTAAGGCTCTCTCTATCTCTCTCTTCAAGCGCGCTGAGAAAAAAAACAGTACGGCGCCCCCGAGACATTTCAATCGTAAAGTGGGCCACGGAAACAATCGAATGTAAAATTTAACAAATGGATTTACGTCACCACCTGACAACCAGACATATTTTCAAAGGATAAAATTGAAATTGTCCCGATATGCGCGGAAAATACTTGTCCGATTCCGTCGTCGTTTCTTATCCCTTCTCCCCACATCTCACGTTGAGTAATGGTTATTTAGGCCGTACCAACGTTTCGAAAAAGTCTCCCCTCCTATCCCCCCCTCGCTCTACCTTCCACGCGTAATTTTTATGGGTTTTAATTTTATTTATTATCAACGTTTTTGTATTTTGTTCTTTGTGTATCGCCTCAGTATTGTTTCTAAACTAATTTTTATCGTTACCTTTCAAACCTACCTACGTATTCAAAGTTTTTTAAGTAATGCGTCGTGGATATTTGTGACGTCGAAACATTACAATGTTGCCGCATCAACTCTGAGTTTTAGTTCAGTTTGGCTTTGACATACAACAAAATTCTAATCTAAATAAAATAATTAAACAAAAACGTTATTAAATATAATTTATTTTCAAATGTCAAATATGTCAAAGCCAAACTGAATTAAAACTCAGAGTTGATGCGGCAACATTGTAATGTTTCGACGTCGCAAATATCCACGACGCATTACTAAAAAAACTTTGAATAGACTATACTTAACCCACCATAAGTATTGTTGTAACATACTGAAATATATGCAAAAGAATATCGAGGATGACCATTTCTTTTTAGATTTCTCTTTGTAACTCTGATTCAAATGAACAGATATTGTTGAAAATGTCAGTGTTTATATAAAAATGATTGCTTAACAAGGTAATGTAATTAGTTTTGTTGTTATTTTGAAAGTTTTTAGAAATGCAGCAAAAATGTATTTTAACTGGAAAATAATTTTATTATTTTTCCTTTCGCTTATCTGTCATAACTTTGTTTAAAATCGATATTGATTGATGAAAATATCCACAACTATGTAGAATTAGATGCTTAATAAGACGACGGAATTATTTCTCTTGTATATTTAAAGAATTTTGAAACAATGATGAAAATGTCTCGTTAGTTATGAATGATTTTGTTTATGTTTTTTGAGATGTTTGATTATAATTTTGTCTGACACGAAGTTACATTCATAGAAATTCCACTACTTGTGTAAAATTGTATGCTCAATAAAATAGTGACATTATTATTTTAAGATATTTCGAAGTTTTAAGAAAATTAGCTAAAATATATTTTTCTTCAAAAACTGTTAAAACTTAATGTTCATTGATAACTCAAAAACTATTCACTCTATGTAAAAAATAACCATTTTCTCGATTTTTTCACCACGATTTTCATAAAATGTGAAAGTTTTAGTCCATTTAGTGACCAACATTTTTTTGAAGATTTTTCCATATATATACTCAGGGAAAATCGCGATTTTTGGCCATTTTCAGACTTTTCCTTTTAACTACAGTTTAAACCGAGATATATTGAGCAAAACATCATTACTTATGTAAAATCGTCTGCTTAATAAGATAGGAGCATAAGTTTTAGGGTAAGTTGTAAAGTTTCAGAATTATATCTACATTATGGTTTTTACAAAAAAATATTTCAAAATCCATTTTTGCTCGTATCTCAAAAATTGTGCAGTTTATCCGAAAAATAACAGTTTTCACTTTTTTTCATCGCTTTATTCATAAAATATCAAATTTTCAGCCCATTTTGAAGATATTTTTTTAACCTTTTTTTGGCTAATATATTTAAGTAAATAATCTCATAATTTCACTATAACTCGTAACAGGTAAAGGTATTTCTTTCTTAAATTAAGTTGTTTGTTGTTAACAACAGTTAACAAAGTTACTATTATATTTATCGTAATCGTATAGATCTTCTCCATTAATCGAATATAAATAACAGAAGAATCTTAATCGAAATGTTGGATTCTAGCTAAAAGGGAGTCATAAGATACTGGGAATAAAATTAAATAAATTGTGTACATATAAGTTGGCTGAGAGATAAATTTTTGACTCGTTTTTTATACAAGACCAACAATATTCTTCTACCAGCACGTGACAGTCCTATCTATCCCGATACCTTTCTCCCACACATTTATATAATAATCACTATAACTATCTACATGCTCAGGAAACCTACTCAGGTGGCGTTAACTTTAGTTACACCAAGCCTCTTCTCCAAGCTTCACTTGTCTTGAATCAATCGTAACATTTGTATAAGTTTGTATATTTCATCAATGTTTGAATTTTGTTAAAATATTGGCTCAATGACTCATTATTATTTGCTCAATAACTCATTATATTTGAATTGACGAATCTAGAAAGTTCTCTGTTCCACTTTAACATACATCTTTGCAGTTTTTAAGTGATTAAAAAACGTTAGCCTTTTTTAATCATTTCTAGTTCAATTGTTGCCATTATTTTTAATATGTTGCTGTCTCGTGTTGCTTTCCATCAGGAATAATCATGTTTTGTTCGTTATGGATCAACTCTTTAAGCTCTTTTTATTGCTTAGTTTTTTTTTGGTTCATAACCCTTTCCACATCTTTCATAGCCCCCATTTCTACGCATTTTTTTTGCTCCTCTATATTATTTGTTAGTTTGTTTTCTATTTTGTTTCTATGTCAATTTCGGTCTACCTTTTCTCTAAACGGTGACCAGTTGGTACTATTATTATACATAGAAGGATGTGTAAGCTACAGCGGCAATTTTTAGACAACATTCAAATTTACTCACCAAGATATTATCTTGAGAATCTTCAGAATTGCAATTCCTAAGAATACAGTCAGAATACTCTGAGGCCACAAAGTAGCCAGTAGTCGGTGGAGATCAGATCTGGGCAATATCGTCGATGGAAAAACAATACGTCCAATTTTATCACCGTTTTCATCGGTGCATACTTTGAATCAATTATTTTTCACATATTTCACAAATACAAAAGTCTTTTTTCATTATCTCCGGCAAATATCAAAATTGTTTTAATATCCAAAGGCGCGTTGATTAAAATTTTTCTTTTGCCAATAAAAAAACGTCTCCGTTAATAACGAAGAAATAATTTTGTCTCAAGGCCTACTCGATATCGACCCAGCTACTAATTAAGAAACAATAAAAGAAAATTAGATTCTAATAAATTCAGTTCGCTCCTTTCCACTTTTTCCGTCCGTCGTCTCGTGGAAACTCATTAGATTTTAAAGTATAAACGGCCAGGTCTTCTTCCTCCACTTCTGTGCCGCCTTCACCGGCGCGGGATATTGCGCTCGCCGAGAAGGGTTTCCCGGAATAGTTTCGGCCGAATTTCCGGGACGCCAAAGTGCGTTTTGAAGTTTTTGTCCGTCCACGGGCCGTCCATTAAGTAAATATTTTAGATATCATGGCGGAGTCGACAGTCGAGGTCATTTGCATTGAAAATGACTAGAAACCCGGAAACTCTAGATCGGGTATTTACATTTATCGTTCTGCATACTCTCTGGTTCTATTTGGCGATAATAGTAATCCCAAAATTACTGTACATAGTAAATTGGAACTAATCCTCGTTTTATTTAACTATGAAAATTGCTGTTTGTTAGTCTCGCTGAAAGTCGAGAATGGCTGGACGGATTTGGCTAATTTTGGTTTTCAAATATTCGTCAAAGTCTAGGGAAGGTTCATATGGTAAGAAAATACGGAATAAGTGAGAGGAAAATAATAAAAACAATATATCTGTTTCCTAATACATTTCAATACTATAATTGTCTGTTTTCTCGTGAATTTTTCTTCCTAACTCTGCATAAAACCAATATAAATATCAGCACTAGTTAATATATCAAACATTTGAACATATGAAAATGAACTAAAATATGGTTTTCTTTAAAACATATTAAAACACAACTTTCACTTATAACTCATAAATGATCTACTATATGTGAAAGATAACCATTTCTTCGATTTTCTCACCATGATTTTCATAAGATTTGAAAGTTTTAGTCCATTTGGTAACCTAAATTTTACTCAGGAAAAATCGCGATTTTTGGCCATTTTCAGACTTTTCGTTTTAACTATGATTTAAATCAAGATATATTGATGAAAACATCATTACTTATGTAAAATTAACTGCTTAATAAGATAGAAGCATAAGTATTGGTATAAGTTCAATAGTTTCGGAATTATACCTAAATTGTATTTTTTGCAAGAAATATTTTATAATCAATTTTTGCTCATATTTTGAAAACTATGCACTTTATCTGAAAAATTACAGTTGACACTTTTTTTTTCCGCGTCATTCAAATAAAATGATATTCTCATCCCATGTGAAGACCAAAGTTTTTTACAATTTTTTGTTGCCTAATATAGACTTACAAATCTCATCTTTTTCCTATAACTTGAGTTAAAACCGAAATATTTTCATGAACATATTAGTATTTATGTAAAACTAGATGTTTAATTGAATCGTGCAAGTGCTAAGCTTTGAAAGATTTCTTTAATTGATGTTTTCAAATTTCTATACTAGAACCATTACAAAATGACCACGACGTATATTCTAAAATATATATTTCGTAATAAAAGCAAATATAAGACTGTTAAAAGTACCACACATATCAGTCGATGGACTCTTCGTATTTACATACAAATCCAAATCGAATAACATTTCAAGAAAGGTAAATATTTGGAGTGATAGTAGGCATACGTACGTCGTGCATTCATTCCTTTCGACGTCTCTATCTTGCCGGTATAGACGGGATATTAATATTTTCCTCTATCTGTTGTTTGTGCAAGAAGTTCAATACACTGCATATCAGACCAGGGTCTGTTTGATGTTACAATAATTGTTGATATTACTCTTCTTTTACCACGGTATGATAAGGTTATCGACCTGTTGTCTGTTCAGAACTTTAGTTTTTTGGTTTAACTGTTCAGCAATTTATCTGGTAACCATTTTCCCAATTTTAAATCTTTTCCAACACAATTAAATATCTAGAAACAATCAATTTATCAACTCTTAAACTGTTTGAAAGTTCTATGAGAGTCTTTTTTATTTCTTCTCCTGGATTGCACTTAATATAGATTTATTCTTTCGTGTAGATGTTTTACTGTTAGAAGTACCAACGCTGTCTTCTGTAAATCTCTTGAAATTTTTATTACTGCTGTTTTTATATCAATTTTTGTTTTTAATTGTAAATATAAAGACATGACTTTGTCCATCTTTTCTCTAGAAGAGATAGAGGATAGAGGCCAGATAGGCAGGCCTAGATAGAGGCCAGTTATTTCTATTATTACCACTATATGGTAAGGTTATCGACCTGTTGTCAGTTCAGAACTTTAATTCTTTGATTTCACTGCTCAGCAATTTATCTGGTAACCATTTTCCCACATTTTAAATATTTTCCAACACATTTAAATACCTAGAAACAATCAATTTATCAACTCTTAAGCTGTTTGAAAGTTCTATGAGAGTCTCTTCTTTTTGTTTCTTCTCCTAGATTGCACTTAATATAGGTTTATTCTTTCTTGTAGATGTTTTACTGTTAGAAGTACCAACGCTGTCTTCTGTATATCTCTTGAAATTATTATTACTGCTGTTCTTATATCAATTTTTGTTTTTAATTGTAAATATAAAGACATAACTTTGTCCATCTTTTCTCTAGAAGAGATAGAGGATAGAGGCCAGCTAGGCAGGCCTAGATAGAGGCCAGTTATTTCTATTATTACCACTATATGGTAAGGTTATCGACCTGTTGTCAGTTCAGAACTTTAATTCTTTGATTTCACTGCTCAACAATTTATCTGGTAACCATTTTCCCACATTTTAAATATTTTCCAACACATTTAAATACCTAGAAACAATCAATTTATCAACTCTTAAGCTGTTTGAAAGTTCTATGAGAGTTTCTTCTTTCTGTTTCTTTTCCTAGATTGCACTTAATATAGGTTTATTCTTTCTTGTAGATGTTTTACTGTTAGAAGTACCAACGCTGTCTTCTGTAAATCTCTTGAAATTTTTATTACTGCTGTTTTTATATCAATTTTTGTATTTAATTGTAAATAATGACTTTGTCCATCTTTTCTCTAGAAGAGATAGAGGATAGAGGCCAGATAGGCAGGCCTAGATAGAGGCCAGTTATTTCTATTATTACCACTATATGGTAAGGTTATCGACCTGTTGTCGGTTCAGAACTTTAATTCTTTGATTTCACTGCTCAGCAATTTATCTGGTAACCATTTTCCCACATTTTAAATCTTTTCCAACACATTTAAATACCTAGAAACAATCAATTTATCAACTCTTAAGCTGTTTGAAAGTTCTATGAGAGTTTCTTCTTTTTGTTTCTTCTCCTAGATTGCACTTAATATAGGTTTATTCTTTCTTGTAGATGTTTTACTGTTAGAAGTACCAACGCTGTCTTCTGTATATCTCTTGAAATTTTTATTACTGCTGTTCTTATATCAATTTTTGTTTTTAATTGTAAATATAAAGACATGACTTTGTCCATCTTTTCTCTAGAAGGGATAGAAGATAGAGGCCAGATAGGCAGGCCTAGATAGAGGCCAGTTATTTCTATTATTACCACTGTATGGTAAGGTTATCGACCTGTTGTCGGTTCAGAACTTTAGTTCTTTGACTTCACTGCTCAGCAATTTATCTGGTAACCATTTTCCCACATTTTAAATATTTTCCAACACATTTAAATACCTAGAAACAATCAATTTATCAACTCTT
This sequence comes from Rhynchophorus ferrugineus, assembly GCF_030347505.1. Lineage (NCBI taxonomy): Eukaryota > Metazoa > Arthropoda > Insecta > Coleoptera > Curculionidae > Rhynchophorus > Rhynchophorus ferrugineus. Next base: position 18,181,939 of record NW_027472587.1, read on the forward strand.
AAGCTGTTTGAAAGTTCTATGAGAGTTTCTTCTTTTTATTTCTTCTCCTAGATTGCACTTAATACAGGTTTATTCTTTCGTGTAGATGTTTTACTGTTAGAAGTACCAACGCTGTCTTCTGTATATCTCTTGAAATTTTTATTACTGCTGTTTTTATAGCAATTTTTGTTTTTAATTGTAAATATAAAGACATGACTTTGTCCATCTTTTCTCTAAATAGAGGCCAGTTATTTCTATTATTACCACTGTATGGTAAGGTTATCGACGAGAATTTTAGTTAGTTCTTTGGTTTCATTGTTCAGCAATTTATCTGATAACCATTTTGCCACATTTTAAATCTTTTTCAATGCATTTAAACGCCTAAAAACAATCAATTTATCCACTCTTAAACTGTTTGAAAGTTCTATGAGAGAAAAGAAAAGAGTTCTATGAGAAACGAATTTACAAATTGCGGCAGGCAACACATTAAATATCTTGATGGCGTAGGTACACTGTTATTTTGAATAGATTATAGGTAATTTTTCAATTTGGTATTCTTGATTTAATCTAGGTATCCTCTTGAGCCCTAATCTAATCTCTTAACCCTCTTGAAGGCATATTCTTAAAGGGTTGAGCTTTGATAATATGAATTCAAATTTCTAGACTAGAATACCCCCCTAATTATTTCGGTTTTCACGAAACAAAACACGCAATAATCCGTACGGTAACTGTTCCCGTAGCCGGGCGATATTTTAACAGTTTCCCAAGAAAAAAAGGTTCTTCTTTATCGCGCCCCTTTAGCCAGAAACAAAAAGCCCAACTGTCACAGCCTCCTACGGATTCCACCTCATTACGACGGTATCGTGATGGCCATGATCGAACCAAAAACAGTCCCGAACAAAAGCAAATCGCCGAGGAACAGATGGCGCCGAAAAACGTCGATGTCTTGATCCTGCACCTAATACCCATCCTTAATGGCATAATAGAGATTTAGACCAACTGTTTCGGGTCAGATCTGTATTGTTGGAATGACGGCTCTCGATCTAATGATCGTCAACTGTTGCTGGTTACATGTCTATTTCGTTGTTTTCTTGTTTTTTTCTTTGATGACCGCTCCATCTCGATACCAGATGTGCGCAATCTACTATAATATAAACTATTAATTAAATATTCTTGGCTGAATTCGATATATATATATATATATATATATATATATATATATATATATATATATATATATATATATATATATATATATATATATATATATATATATATATGTATATATATATATATATATATATATATATATATGTATATATATATATATATATATATATATATATATATGTATATATATATATATATATATATATATATATATATATATATATATTGTTCTTTATTTCCTTCCTTAATCTATATAAATAGTGTAATTAGTTTTGATGTTATTTTGAAATGTTTGGAAATATGTCTTGAATTGTAAGTTTATTAATTTTTCTTTCGATTTTCTGTCATAACTTTGGCTAAAATCAATGTAGACTGATGAAAATATCTACAACTATGTAGAATTGGATGCCCGACAAGTCTATGGAATTATTTCTGTCGTATATATAAAATTCTCAAGAATAATGACGAATATGTCTTGCTATTCATGAATTAATATATATATATATATATATATATATATATATATATATATATATATATACAAATATATCTATTGTTCTTTATTTTCTTATGGATTTTCCTTCCTTAATCTATATAAAACCAATATATAAAGATGATAATTTCTATTTAGATTTTTCCTAACAACTTTGAAATGAGAATATATTGATAAAAATATCACTTTTTGTAAACAATTTATTGCTTAATAAGATAGTGTAATTAGTTTTGATGTTATTTTGAAATGTTTGGAAATATGTCTTAAACTGTAAGTAAGTTTATTAATTTTTCTTTCGATTTTCTGTCATAACTTTGGCTAAAATCAATGTAGACTGATGAAAATTTCTACAACTATGTAGAATTGGATGCCCGACAAGTCTATGGAATTATTTCTGTCGTATATTTAAAAGTTTCAAGAATAATGACGAATATGTCTTGCTATTCATGAATTAATATGTATACATATACATATATATCTATTGTTCTTTATTTTCTTATGGATTTTCCTTCCTCAATCTATATAAAACCAATATATAAAGATGATAATTTCTATTTAGATTTTTCCTAACAACTTTGATTGAAATGAGAATATATTGATAAAAATGTCACTGTTTGTAAACAATTTATTGCTTAATAAGATAGTGTAATTAGTTTTGATGTTATTTTGAAATGTTTGGAAATATTTCTTAAATTGTAAGTAAGTTTATTAATTTTTCTTTCGATTTTCTGTCATAACTCTGGCTAAAATCAATGTAGACTGACCACAACTATGTAGAATTGAATGCCCGGCAAGACTCTGTAATTATTTCTGTCGTATATTTAAAAGTTTCAAGAATAATGACGAATATGTCTTGCTATTCATGAATTAATATGTATATATATCTATATATATATATATATATATATATATATATATATATATATATATATATATATATATATACATATATATCTATTCTTCTTTATTTTCTTATGGATTTTCCTTCCTCAATCTATATTAAACCAATATATAAAGATGATAATTTCTATTTAGATTTTTCCTAACAACTTTGATTGAAATGAGAATATATTGATAAAAATATCACTGTTTGTAAACAATTTATTGCTTAATAAGATAGTGTAAATAGTTTTGATGTTATTTTGAAATGTTTGGAAATATGTCTTAAATTGTAAGTAAGTTTATTAATTTTTCTTTCGATTTTCTGTCATAACTTTGGCTAAAATCAATGTAGACTGATCAAAATTTCTACAACTATGTAGAATTGGATGCCCGACAAGTCTATGGAATTATTTCTGTCGTATATTTAAAAGTCTCAAGAATAATGACGAATATATCTTGCTATTCATGAATTAATATATATATATATATATATATATATATATATATATATATATATATATATATATATATATACAAATATATCTATTGTTCTTTATTTTCCTTCCTCAATCTATATAAAACCAATATATAAAGATGATAATTTCTATTTAGATTTTTCCTAACAACTTTGATTAAAATGCTTGCTTTTTTGCTTAATAAGATAGTGTAAATAGTTTTGATGTTATTTTGAAATGTTTGGAAATATGTCTTAAATTGTAAGTAAGTTTATTAATTTTTCTTTCGATTTTCTGTCATAACTTTGGCTAAAATCAATGTTGACTGATGAAAATTTCTACAACTATGTAGAATTGGATGCCCGACAAGTCTATGGAATTATTTCTGTCGTATATATAAAAGTCTCAAGAATAATGACGAATATGTCTTGCTATTCATGAATTAATATGTATATATATATATATATATATATATATATATATATACATATATATCTATTCTTCTTTATTTTCTTATGGATTTTCCTTCCTCAATCTATATAAAACCAATATATAAGGATGATAATTTTTATTTAGATGTTTCCTAACAACTTTGATTGAAATGAGAATATATTGATAAAAATGTCAGTGTTTGTAAACAATTTATTGCTTAATAAAATAGTGTAATTAGTTTTGATGTTATTTTGAAATGTTTGGAAATATGTCTTAAATTGTAAGTAAGTTTATTAATTTTTCTTTCGATTTTCTGTCATAACTTTGGCTAAAATCAATGTTGACTGATGAAAATTTCTACAACTATGTAGAATTGGATGCCCGACAAGTCTATGGAATTATTTCTGTCGTATATATAAAAGTCTCAAGAATAATGACGAATATGTCTTGTTATTCATGAATTAATATGTATATATATATATATATATATATATATACATATATATATATATATATATATATATATACATATATATATATATATATATATATATATATATACAAATATACAAATATATCTATTGTTCTTTATTTTCTTATGGATTTTCCTTCCTCAATCTATATAAAACCAATATATAAAGATGATAATTTCTATTTAGATTTTTCCTAACAACTTTGATTGAAATGAGAATATATTGATAAAAATATCACTGTTTGTAAACAATTTATTGCTTAATAAGATAGTGTAAATAGTTTTGATGTTATTTTGAAATGTTTGGAAATATGTCTTAAATTGTAAGTAAGTTTATTAATTTTTCTTTCGATTTTCTGTCATAACTTTGGCTAAAATCAATGTAGACTGATGAAAATTTCTACAACTATGTAGAATTGGATGCCCGACAAGTCTATGGAATTATTTCTGTCGTATATATAAAAGTCTCAAAAATAATGACGAATATGTCTTGCTATTCATGAATTAATATATATATATATATATATATATATATATATATATATATATATATATATATATATATATATATATATATATATATATATATATATATATATACAAATATATCTATTGTTCTTTATTTTCTTATGGATTTTCCTTCCTCAATCTATATAAAACCAATATATAAAGATGATAATTTCTATTTAGATTTTTCCTAACAACTTTGATTGAAATGAGAATATATTGATAAAAATGTCACTGTTTGTAAACAATGTATTGCTTAATAAGATAGTGTAATTAGTTTTGATCTTATTTTGAAATGTTTGGAAATATGTCTTAAATTGTAAGTAAGTTTATTAATTTTTCTTTCGATTTTCTGTCATAACTTTGGCTAAAATCAATGTAGACTGATGAAAATTTCTACAACTATGTAGAATTGGATGCCCTGCAAGTCTATGGAATTATTTCTGTCGTATATATAAAAGTGTCAAGAATAATGACGAATATGTCTTGCTATTTATGAATTGATATATATATATATATATATATATATATATATATATATATATACAAATATATCTATTGTTGTTTATTTTCTTATGGATTTTCCTTCCTCAATCTATATAAAACCAATATATAAAGATGATAATTTCTATTTTAGATTTTTCCTAACAACTTTGAAATGAGAATATATTGATAAAAATGTCACTGTTTGTAAACAATTTATTGCTTAATAAGATAGTGTAAATAGTTTTGATGTTATTTTGAAATGTTTGGAAATATGTCTTAAATTGTAAGTAAGTTTATTAATTTTTCTTTCGATTTTCTGTCATAACTTTGGCTAAAATCAATGTAGACTGATCAAAATTTCTACAACTATGTAGAATTGGATGCCCGACAAGACTCTGGAATTATTTCTGTCGTATATTTAAAAGTTTCAAGAATAATGACGAATACGTCTTGCTATTCATGAATTATTTTTATCATGTTTTTTGAGATTTTTTATTGTAATTCTGTTTCGCACGAAGATCAATTGATATAAATAACACTACTTATGTGAAATTGAATGCCCAATGAGTTGGTGGTATCACCATTTGGAAATATTTTGTAGTCTTAAAAAAATTAGCTAAATTATGTTTTTCTTCGAAATGTGTTAAATACCAACTTTCACTTGTAACTCAAAAACTATTATCTCTATATAGAAAATAACCATTTTTTCGATTTTTTCACGACTATTTTCATAAAATGTGACAGTTTTAGTCGATTTGGTGACCTAAATTTTTTTGACGATTTTTCCATATATCTACTCAGGAAAAATCGCGATTTTTTACCATTTTCAGACTTTTCGTTTTAACTCTAATTTTAACCAAGATATATCGATGAAAACATCATTATTTATGTAAAATCAGCTGCTTAATAAGATAGTACCATAAATTTTAGTGTGAGTTCAAACGTGTCAAATTTATATCTACAGTGTTTTTTGCAAAAAATATTTTATACACCGTTTTTGCTCATTTTTACACACTTTATGCGAAAAACTACAGTTTTCACGTTTTTTTCCACCGCATTATTTGTGAAATATGAAATTCTCAGCCTATTTAGAGACCAAAATTTTTTTACAATTTTTTTTGCCTAACATAGTGTTCAAAAATCTCAACTTTCTCCTATAACTCGACTTTATTTTGGTCGATATTAGTTCCGTATCGATATCCCAAGTATTCTTGTACATAAATAATTACAAAGTCTCCAATATCAAACCTGCCATTTTCTTTTCGAATTTTTAGAATTATACCGAACCAGGCACCACTTTTTACTAGTGGAAATGTCAGCAAAAAATAATATATGACGACATAATAATAATAATAATAGTAATAAGGTGTGATCCTTATACATCTGTCTTCATTTCAACGCCCTTAAACACCAGCTAACAACACATCCTTCAAAAACAACAGTAAATTAAATTCGGTTTCTGGGAATCATTAATGTCCCCAATAGGAAGCTCTCGATAATGATCTTCAAGTAAATAAACATTTCACAAAACGTTATTTCCCTTCACTAAAACCGCTTTATTAACAAGATCGAGGACAGATAAAGCGAAAAGGAGACCATCGAACTGTTAACTTTTCAGGTAGGTTTCTGTAAACGATCAGCGATCTCAAAGGGCTGTAAAAAAAGAACGACGACAAAGAAAGAACGAAAGGGAAGGTCTCGAATACAATAACGCGAGCTATAATCGATTGAAAATTATTAGGACGAAGATAGAAAAGCAGTTGGGCTCGACAAAAAGCCAAAAAAGCACAGACCTAATTAATCAACAATGGGATGAAAGAGATCTGGCAAGATTAAAGATTGGAAGCCAATTCCGATGGAGGAATATATTTTTCAGCTTTGTCCGTTAGAGAACGGAGAGATTATATGAGATTTTAACTGTATCCGAGGTATAATTGTATAGTTTCCGGTTTTTATTTTGTATTTAAATGATTTTACGTCGCTTAAAACCATTTCAATCTCTTTGATGATGTTAGAAATGAATGAATACTAAATCGTGGCTTTTGAAAACACTTTAATATGGTAACCAATTGCTTAAGTTTAAAAAATAATACATAAATACTAGTGTTGGAAACTTTCGACTGTTTAGTAATTAACTACTTTTTAACATCGACTGTTTCAGTCACTATTTTTGGTTTGACTGATTTTACTTTACTACATTTTAGTAGTCTGTTTCAATTACTATTTTGGATCCAACTGATTTGTAGTACTATTTTCTATCGACTGTTTCCGTGGTGTAGTTTTAGTTATTATTTTCTCGGCTCTACTAGTTTCATTCGACTACTTTTTAACATACTGGCTGTCGTCCTAGCGGCGACTTTGACAAGAAATTGGCCAATCTATGTATATATATTTGTATATATATATATATATATATATATATATATACTTTGCTTGTAAATAATAATATATTAATTGTATATTACTTTAGCAGCATTTTGGAAGGATATTTTTTAAAGATTGTTAAGGTAATATGTTAAAAAGATTAAAATTGTGCATGATAAATAGTACAATATTTTTGACTATTTTAATAGCAATAATAGGTAATATTTTTTTAATTAACATTTTGGTTTCTATCTAACTCTCACGATTTTTGTTCAAGTTTTTTGCTTGTCGAAACTTCTTTCCTAAAATCTTGAAGCCACAATTTAGATTCGAAAGGTTCCAGAAATTGAATCGATTCGAAAGGATTTGAAGGAGTTTTTAGAGTGGCAGTTAAATTTTGTAAAAAAATATTAACCGTAAAGAGGTGATAAACTATATTCAATATTTATACTAAATATTTCTAATAAATACATTTTCGGTATGATAGGAAGACTCTTCTTTAATATTCAAGAATTTATTTTTTTGGCTATTAAAAAATACTATTATTGTCCTATTCCTGTTCGCAGATCCACAGAACATTCAAGTATAGAAGTAATTCTACTTCCTTTAAAATAAAATTATTCATTACATAATAATAGTAATCAGTGATTTTTTTCCCTTTTCTTTTTTAAAGTTAGTACGTGAAAGAATAAATACGTAAAGGAAAATATAAGCACATTTAATAATTAATTATCTCCATCCTTTCCTCTCTCACAATGTATACAGGAAAGAATTCTTACATCTTCGTCTGACATCACGAATAGAAATAACAGTCGAACCGTTCATTTGACTGAAAATAGTAATTACTATTTTCAATCGCTAGTTTTTTGACTATTGACTGTTTTGCTACTATCGACTGTTTCGACTGTTTTCAGTTGATAGTTCCAAACGCTAATGAATACTGATTGTTGGACTCAAATGTTACAATAAATAATTATAATCTCTTGCAAATATTTGAGCAATTTAATATTTTTGACGCACCTATGATTCGAAGCAATTTTTTTATTTATTTATTACGTTGTTATTAGTCGTAACCAACAATTTGAATTTACAATAAGTTAAATCTAAGTACATAACATATCTGGGAGGACCCATCGACTCTATCTTAGTATCTGGTGTAATAATGTTGATGTATTAACACACCTGTTTTTCTTTTAAATGCACCTCACTACAGAAGATCAAATCGTTTGATTCTCTTTAGTATGTGTCTTATTCTGATGTTAACATATCTATCTATTACTTGGCTATTGACTTTGTTTTAGAAAACTTCTATTGTATTTATACTATTTTTCGCGGAACATATATACCATATAGGTTTCAATACTTCTATATGATAAGAAAACTCTTCTTTTATTAGAATTTATTTTCTTGGCTATTAAAAAATACTATTATTATCCTATTCCTGTTCGCAGATCCACAGAACATTCAAATATAGAAGTAATTCTACTTCCTTTAAAATAAAATTATTCATTACATAATAATAGTAATCAGTGATTTTTTTTCCTATTCTTTTTTAATGTTAGTACGTGAAAGAATAAATACGTAAAGGAAAATATAAGCACATTTAATAATTAATTATCTCCATCCTTTCCTCTCTCACAATGTATACAGGAAAGAATTCCTACATCTTCGTCTGACATCACGAATAGAAATAACTAATTACTATTTTCAATCGCTAGTTTTTTGACTATTGACTGTTTTGCTACTATCGACTGTTTCGACTGTTTTCAGTTGATAGTTCCAAACGCTAATAAATACTGATTGTTGGACTCAAATGTTACAATAAATAATAATAATCTCTTGCAAATATTTGAGCAATTTAATATTTTTGACGCACCTATGATTCGAAGCAATTTTTTTTATTTATTTATTACGTTGTTATTAGTCGTAACCAACAATTTGAATTTACAATAAGATAAATCTAAATACATAACATATCTGGGAGGACCCATCGACTCTATCTTAGTATCTGGTGTAATAATGTTGATGTATTAACACTCCGGTTTTTCTGTTAAATGCATCTCACTACAGAAGATCAAATCGTTTGATTCTCTTTAGTATATGTTTTATTCTGATGTTAACATATCTATCTATTACTTGGATATTGACTTTGTTTTAGAAAACCATATAGGTTTCAATACTTGTATAATAGCAATTTATTTTATAGTAATAATTATAATTTTCTTCCAGTTAACCTATACATTTTGCTATGTTTTAACTCCCTTACTAATTATTTCCTTTTTTTATTTACATGTTCTGTTCCTTCCAGCGAAGTTTTGCCTCAGGATTCATCCCGATATACTTGGTGTTGTTGCTATATGGAATGATTATACCCTTCCTTGTAGTGCACATGCTTTAGCTTCTTTTATTGCAGAGTAGGTTTCCTCTTATTTGACTCTAAACATTCTGTCTAGCTTATGAGCAAGGCCGTCATACCTCATGTCGCTTATCTGAGATTAAAACAAATTCAAAATAACTGCAGTGTAAACACAGTTTATCGACAAATATTTCCATCTAAACCGTCAACTAAAACACTCCCCAAGTAGATAATTTATAACCCAATCACCAACTTTATAGGTTTACCTTTAAAACCAATAATCCCAACAAACTCTGTTTACAGATCTCAATAAATATTCCAATACAAAACAAGCTTACAACGAAAGACCATAAAACCAGATTTCTTTTTTTAATACAACCAATACCTCTTACCCCACCCCACCGCGAGCACCTTTACAAACAAAACTTTCATAAAATCGTTCTCGTCCCGAGATGGGAAAGTGATTTTTTTCGAGAGTAAGAAAAAGACACCGTAAAAAACAAATTGATGATAATAAAAGCGCTTTAAAAACCGAAATTTCGGATCGACATAAACCGATGGAGAGAATCGGTATTGATTTTCGCGGGAGTTTTTTCGATAATGGGTCGTAAACCCAATGGTTTCTATGAAATAAACCCGCCAATGGAGAGGGAATCTGTATTAAAAACCTATTAGAGGCTAAGCGGAGTGGAGACATCCGGTTCCTAGTTGGCGAACAGCGAAAAGAGACCCCTTTTTTACGTTATTCATATCTGGTTGTGCTATTTCTTCGCGATATATTTATGAGCCAGAACGCTTCAGTGAACTCGGGAAAAACTGCGGGTGAGAAACTACCTGCTCGGGTGTTTAGAAGCCGTATTATGATCCCTTGTGTTAATACCAGCAGATTAGAAGAAATTTTTTTCGAAAATAATAAATTTATTCTATATATCAGGTTCTTGCATGTACATATATGTTAATCGATTTAGCGAAAACTTTACCTCTCTATTTGAGGAAGACGTAGGAGTACGAGACGTAAAAAAAAGAGTAGATTATTCGCCTTCAGACTACAGGCCCATCACCCTGCTTAGTTCAGTGTCCAAGATTGCTGAAAGAGCGATCCTATTTGCACTCAACCGGTTCCCTGAGCAGAATCATATCATACCAGACGAACAACACGGGTTCAGAGCCAAACATTCATGTGCACATCAGACCACTAGATTGGCCGCAGAAATTCACTTCGCCATGAAGAAACAAGCTCTGTGCGGTCTTTTTAGACCTAACAAAAGCGTTCAACAAAGTTTGGCACGACGGACTAATACACAAAGTCATCGAAGCAGATTTACCCGAAGACCTAATAATTTTACGGCGTTCCTCCAGTCCTAAATCGGTCAAAGCAGGAGTTTCCCAAGGTTCCTCATTAACACCGGCATTATTTCAACCTCTTCATGTCAGACATTCCAATGAAGAAAGATGTTGAAACCGCCCAATACGCGGATCACACAGCTTTCTTCACCAGTTCTAGTTCTGTAGGTGCCGCTCAAAGAAAACTTCAAACTCAATTAAATGTCAATGTACAATGGTTAAATTTCTGGAGGTTGCAAATTAACCCCCAAAAAAACCCAGGCCATAATCTTTCACTATCAGAGATACATCCGCGACTACCAGCTTAGAGTGGAAATATTATCAATCCCGTGGCGACAAAGGGCCACATATCTCATCTTTTTCAAGCAATCTCCAAAGGCTACGGTGTTGCCACAGTGCTTAACCCTCCCATCTGCAGAGAAAGTAAATTGTCCCCGATATTTAAAGGTTTGCTTTAAAAATTGATTGTCAGATCTGTCATATGTTATATGGATCTAACACTTGGTATCGGTTTTTCCGGCCGAACTAGTGGAAAAGCTTCAGGTAATGCGATATAAACTTCCCAGGCAAACTCTAAGCTCGCCATGCGTTGTCAGAAATACCCAACTGATTCACCAGAAATAAGATGATTCGTTTTGTCCTTATTCAAGAAATTCCATGCAACCTCAGCTATCTCCAAAAATTCCCACATCAGATCCCTATCAGAAACGTTGCCAATCCGGTAACCCCGCAGACTATCACCCCAAAGGCGGTTCTCCAAGCCACCTAAGGTTCTCATACCCCAAGCAAAGCGCCTTCATGGGCAATCCTCTCTTATAAATTAAATTACCATCAGCAGGGAAACCCTTTCGGTGGGTAAATCAGGCAAAAAAAGACACAGCTTGGTCAAAATCCCACAGTAGTCCATTACCAGATACCACATTTAAAGTGACTGCGCGGGAAATTCAAAAAGTCACTGACAAACAAACTGCCCCCGTATATTATAACTTAAATTCTTCCAACAGACCCTTTCTTTTTGCATAAATACAGTGTACTTTCGGGTAGGGTAAGGGGAAAACTTACTTTTATGCCTAATACATGAAAAATAACGCATAAAAAATAATATTCCTATATTAATCACTTTTATGTTAAAACTCTTAGGCGTACCCACTCACCTTTCCCGCCTCTGCGTCGGTAATAAAAGCCATCGGCCCAGAACCGTTCAGGTAAAATTAAAAGGGCAAAAAATAAATCGCCAAATTTACTAACTGCGCGCTCATACAAAAGATCCTTCTAAAAGCCAGAGCATATTTTCTTTAAATTTTAAAAAACCCATCCCAGCATGCTCCCCCAGAACGCTCTTCCAAATCCGCGCCTAAAAAAATGGCGTTTTTATTAAAAACCCACCCCTCGGCGCAAAGTTAAATTTACGTTCTGGACTTAGTATCAAATATTTAACGAGAATTGATTACCTCGCCCGCTTTGTTGCCCTTCCAAAATCAATGGAATCACAAGAGCCACTGCTATGGTCACTTGATAATTACTGTTACGGGAATAGATGCTTTTAAAAACCCCTTCCCTTTCCTAGAAACCAGACGGGAATTTATCTTGATTAAATATGCCAGCTCATTGAGATTTAAACCAAGGTTGTCTTATTACAGACATTTCTTTCCATCAAGCACCAAACTCAACCCCTCTAGAGAACAACACAGGAGCTCTTGTCATGGATTCCACGCAATTTGTAGTCGCTTATCGCTGGGTTTTCCACCGATATGCACCTTCGAGGACAGATTGCCTCCATGACGACTGTCGCAGGTGACTGTTGATCTCTCCATGAGGAGTCTACCAAGAGATAATCCTCACTCTAGCAATATCAGCATCCAATTCAATCAATATGAAACTGAGAAATATCTTGAACACCTTTTCATATTCTCGGGCGGTTCCAAGAGCGAAGACTACGTGGAGGCAGTATTTACATCGTTGATGTCGGAAGGAGACTTCAGGTTCCCCGTTTCATCGAGTGTATTGACAACTGAACTGTTTGCCATGTATAGGGCCCTGATCTTGGTACAAGATGTGCGATTAGTTAACGTCTCAACCATTTCTACCTCTACACCCGCTCAGAGTGCTTATGCTTTGCTTCATGCACCACTCTATTAGGATCTTTAGACATCTAGACCAACTCGGATGGGATCTAACAGAAAACAACAAGCTTTGGGAGGCAAAAAAGAGTACTATCAGGGCCTTAACACCACTAACATGAGCAGACGCAACTTAAGCTTATTCTCGGGTCTCAGAATTGATCACTGCAAACTGACCCATGAGCTTCTCATTAAGGGAAGAAATCCACCGCTATGCGTCGAATGAGATTGTTCTCTGTCTGTTAAACACATACTAACCGAATGCCGAAGATACAACTCGCAAAGACGATTGGTCTACCTGGGAGAGACGATGGACCAGTGTCTTAGGCTGGAGAACCTGAACAAGTTGATTAATTTTCTCTTCTATGTTTCTATTTTCTCTTTTCTCATCTATGTAATGTCATCTTGTATCCTTATCACTGTCATGGGTTGTGCGACTATTGTACTGTAGTATTCATATATTCATGCATCTGTATCTGTATTACATATTATACTTGTCATCTTGCAATATGTACTCTTTATCCTACATATTTAACTATAGACTTTATATTCCGACCATGTATTTATATTGTTATTTGAGTTCTATACTTGTAATAATATTGCATACTTTAACTGATTTAAATGTGTTGTAGATTGTATATCTATAAACAGACTCTAAATAGTCCAGGAGACTGATGAGTCTATAATATATAAATAAACAAATAAATAAAAACACTTCAGGCTTCAGTCACAGTGATTTCATCAGTCTCCAAGTGGCAATTATTAGTTTGATTGATTTTTTCACTTTAAAATGGAACTTATAGAGAATAATTGGAAAATATATATATTAATCCATATATTAAGCCGATTTTTCTTAATTTCAAGTTTTATAGAAATATTAGAATTATAGAAAGTTTAATTCGAAAGAACGATGTAGCAGGTCATGGGTCATTTGAAACAAGTAGTAATCAAGAGAAGCGAAGTCGGGCGAATATGGCGGGTGGTTACAAGTAATTTTTTGTCGGTTTCGTAATATGTGGTCGAGCGTTGTCATGCAGAAGAATAGCATTGTTGTGTCTTGCTTGTATCCGGCCATTTTTCTCGCAGTTTTCTGCTCAAAAGTATCATTGTAGCCGATCTCTATTGAAGGTCATTGTTTAGCAGCTGATAATACCATACCAAGCTGTTCCCACCAAATGCAAATTATTATCTTTGAGCCATGAGTATTCGGCTTTGTTCTAGATGTTGATACATGACCCAGGTGGTCCCCATGATATTTTTTGCTTTCAGTTAACCTAATGGATACACTTCTCATCACCAGTTACAATACGATGCGAAAAACATTTTCTATTTTGTCATTGAAAGGTATTTGGTCATGTGCAGCATTTTCACATGACCAAATACCTTTCAATGTCTGTTGGCTTCTTTTGCTTGAAACTTTTGGATCACTCTCAGGCTATTGAGAATGGTTCTGTATATTCTCTTTGCGTTTTACATGGGTCATCAATTATATATACTCTATTCAAAGTCTTTTTGTACATACGTCATCAGATGTTTAATGTATTGCCTGTCGCAATTTGTAAATTCATTTTAGAATCAGATAATATTTTCCTTCTCATTTTATTCTAGTTAAATAGAGACACGATGCTTTCTGATTAGTTCGAACACGTAGTCGAATGAACATGTCAAAGTCGTCCGATTGTCAGACGTATGCAAAATTATTGAAAGCAATAGCGATAATAGGTTATAACTCTAACCTATAAACTATAGTGGCTGTATAATTAACTATAGTTTTTAGATGTACTATAATGTTAGAATAAATTATATTTGATAACATTTTTGTTCAATTATATTCAAAACTGAACTAAGACTCAGAAACTCAAAATAACTTGATAAAAATAAATTGATATTGAATTTTCGTATCATCATATGCAACAACTTACACTTAAAAATGTTTTTAAACCTTTCCAGTCTCAGCTACATAAAGATGACGAAAATAAAATTACTAGCTTTCTAGATTCGCCATTTCAAATGGATTTACCGCACGAGAAATTAACGGTTAAAAAAGTTAAACATACAATAATGAGAGAGATTAATATTAAAAAAGCTCCTGGTTATGACTTAATTACTGGCAAAATTTTAAAAGAACTATCAGAAAAGGCTATAAAACTATTAACATATATATTTAATGCTATGCTACGAATTAATTACTTCCCTAGTATCTGGAAAGTAGCTAAAATATTAATGATACTTAAACCAGGAAAAATACCAGAAGATGTGACCTCCTACCGACCTATAAGTTTATTACCAATAATCTCGAAAGTTTTCGAGAAATTATACATAAAAAACTAAACTATATAATAGAAAAAAGAAAAATTATTCCAGAACATCAGTTTGGCTTTCGCAATAAGCATGGGACTATAGAACAAGTGCATAGACTTGTAAACCAAATAAACGCTGACCTAAATGCCAAAAGATATTGTTCGGCTGCTTTCCTAGACATATCTCAGGCTTTTGACAAAGTGTGGCATACGGGCTTGCAGGTTAAACTAAAGAAACTTCTCCCTCATCCGGACTATCAGCTACTAAAATCGTATCTCACTGACAGACATTTTATTGTAAATCAAGGCGATGAACATACCGAATTAAATCCCATATATTCAGGAGTTCCGCAAGGTAGTGTACTGGGTCCAGTACTGTATCTTCTGTATACGGCTGATCTGCCCACCACAAAAATAACTACTGTGGCAACATATGCAGACGATACAGCAATCTTAGCATCCCATGAAGATCCGGTCACAGCATCAATCAGCGCTACAAACCCACCTGGAGAAAATACAATTATGGTTGAAAACATGGCGCATTAAAGCCAATGAATCAAAATCCACGCATATAACGTTTACCCTGCGTAGAAGAACATGTCCATCAGTAAATATCAATCATCGTCAACTCCCCCAAGCAGAGCATGTTAAATATCTTGGTATGCATTTAGATCGACGCCTAACCTGGAAGAAGCACATACTCTCTAAACGGAAACAACTAGGACTAAAATTATATCAAATGTATTGGCTCATTGGGCGCAAATCCAAGTTATCATTAGATAACAAGGTATTGCTGTATGAGTCTATACTCAAGCCCATTTGGACATATGGAATTCAACTATGGGGTACCGCTAGCAAATCTAATATATCCATCATTCAAAGGTTCCAAAATAAGGTGTTGCGTGCCATTGTTGATGCTCCATACTATATTTCAAATAAAATGATACAACGCGATAATCCTCTAGAACCTATAACGAGTGTAATTCAACGTGTTTGTGTGAAGTACTTCGAAAGAGCGTCGGTGATCCCAATGTACTCGCTAGTCAGCTAAATATGCGACGTGATAGTGAAGTGCGTAGACTAAAACGTTTAACACCACCTGATCTGATTACTGGACATATGTAGAGTTTAGAATAAGCATTAGAATAAGACTAATTAATTAAGATAATATTTTATACAGAAGATTGCTTAATGAAGTGATTTTCTACATGCCATGTATATATAATATAAACAGAAGAAATACTTATTGCCAATAGGGCAGATTGTGGACTCACGAAGAGTAATAAAAAAAAATGCAACAACTTTACAAATAAGTTATTAAAACCAGATGTCAATTAACCTTAATAAAACAAAAACTAAAGCTCATTGAGACCTAACATTGAGTTATCTTGTTTCAGATAGTCGAATTACCTAACTGGCTCTGTGATTCTAAATAAAAGCAACTTAAAACCGAAGAACTATAGCATCTGGTAGACGTACGAAAGCGTTTTTGTCCTCTCGAGAGTGATTTTTGATATTCTTCGGCAGTGCCACTGACTAATTAACTGTCAAGAAGGGTCGATACCTTCTGTTCTAGTAAGATGTTATCTGTCATCCCTTTATACCTTTTTGTTCTTCGGTTACCTTTCCGTTTCTACCTGTTGAAGACGGGGACGGTGAGGTTAGCGCGTGGTTATGCGGCTTCTGGTCGGTATTTTTTTCTAACGCAGATTAACAGTGTTGTTTTAGATTATGAAACAGCATGTTCATGATAAAATGTTTTTATTTTAAGTGTTTGTATAAATATTGAGTTTTCTTTTATATTTTGAATCCCCTAAATGTCTTACAACTGCTGTATTGTTCTATAAAATACTATATTCTTACAAAATATGATACCTCTAATAAATATAATTATGACGTAAGCGCTTGCATGTATTTTAATCGGCAATATCGGAATATTCGAGAAAAACTGAATTATCAATATAAAGTACTGTCAAACAAACTAACCTAATGGTTGTATTCGATGGTTTTAATAATACTCTACATAAAAAGGAGTCTTCCTTTTAGTATTGAATTCATTACTATTGTTCAAGAAATATGCTGCCCGAAATCATCAAATACTTCTAGAGACTTACGGTGATGCTGCTTCATCGTATTCCAATTGTGGGTTTAGGTTTCAACCGCTTTTGAAGTGGTAATTTAGATGTTACAGTGGCTACCACACGAACTAACAGAAAATTCGATTTGAAAATAGAAAACCGTTATTATAACAAGTCAAATTGAAAGTCCCCGGCCTACCATAGTAAAACACATTCTTTTGGCAATTTTTTTGATTCAACATAATTCCCTTCAAGGGTGACACACTGATTACAGCGACCCTCCAACCTTTCGATACCATTTTTGTAGTACGATTTGTTCTTTGCTTCAAAATTGGCTTCAGTTTCGGCGATCACCTCTTCATTCGACGATAATTTCTTCCCAGCGAGCATTATTTTGAGATCTGAGAACAGGAAATAGTCGCTGGGAGTCAGATCTGGAGAATACGGTGGATGAGGAAGCAATTCGAAGCCCAATTCATAGATTTTTGCCATCGTTTTCACTGACTTGTGACACGGTGCATTAGCTTGGTGAAGCAGCATTTTCTTTTTTACAAATGTGGCCGTTTTTCGGCTATTTCGTCCTTCAAACGGTTCAATAACGCTATGTAATAGCCACTGTTGATGGTCCTTCCTTTTTTAAAGTAGTTAATGAAAATTATTGCATTGGCATCCCAAAATACAGACACCTTAACCTTGCCAGCCGACTGTTGCATTTTCCCACGCTTTGGAGCGGGTTCATCGTGTGCAGCCCACTCGGATGACTGTCGATTGGACTTCGGAGTGAAATGATGGAGCCATGTTTCATGAAATCAAATGGATTTGCGAAGTTATCCAAGATTTCGCCTTAAAACACCAAAAAAGATTACTAAATCATACTATGCATACTATACATACTAACGTAGAAGCAATACAACTGCTGGACAGCGCGCAGGATGTCAGGAGATTGAAGCGAACAAAACCATACGAGCTTATATAAAGTGTATACATTTAGTGTAAACTATAGCTATAAGTTAATTATTAATAAATAATTATAATTTTATAATTGAGGAATACATACTGATGTATTTTCTCGCATTCGTCTTGCTTGTTAATTAATCCAAGTACATAGGAAAAGTAGTAATACATTAATTGTAAATTAAGATTGTACTAAGCGTATCTAATAAAGATGTTATAAAAAAATATTTTTTTGTATTTTCAGTGCCAAAATCACGCTACGTCATCTGAACTTAGGTGAAATATTTCCATCCATATAATTGGATGTTATGTTCTTAACTATGAAGAAATCTAACAGGTCTAGGTATTTCTCTGGATCAGTGGGCCAATATATTGATTTTCCAGTTAACATTTTAGGTTAAATGATGTGGCTCGGTGAATGAATGGGATAAAACGAAATGAAACAGTGGTGTTTACATTATGTAGCCGTTATTTATTGGCTATATAAAAAAATGTGAAAAATACAATTAGATAAAATGGATGGCAGCAGTGTTACCTGGAGACGAGGCTTGGGCAGTCGATGGTGGCACGTCTAAACCAAACGATGGTTGAGCACGAATGAATCGAAATACCCTTCAATAATATCCCAGATAAACGTCTCGGGGTTGCCGCCAGCTATTCGTTATCGGGTTCTAGTTGGCGCTGCTGGCACCCCGCCCGTGTTCAACATCTGGGATTATATATCTGGGTATTTTGTAGACCGTTATTCCACGATGTAAAATTCGACATGCCTCAAGGTCGCTACAACATGTAACTATATCTTAGCTCATCAGAAGAATAACAATTAAAAAAAAATGTATATATGTATATACATATATATATATATATACATATACATACATATACAGTTTTATTTAATATATATAGGTAAACATTTATCGACAATATTTTATATTATTTCCATTCGTTCTAGCTGCACCACCACAGTCGATTCTTTGTGAATAATTGACGTGCGCTGAATTTAATCCGCTTTTCAGCGGTCTGATCGCCTCCATCAACCTCGGCGCCGCACTCCTCCTCCTCCTCCTCCTCGCCCTCGTACCCCGGGCCCAAAAACAAAACGCGCCCGGCCGCCCACGACCTGTTCCATCCTCGCTGAGCCCCCTCCCCCACCTCCGCGCCACTTCGCGATGCATATTTCAAATGGCACAAATGTATATTCATCACAGCACAAAAGGCCGCGCCGCCATAAAACACATATTATTCGTAACTAACTATTGTTGGCGGACGGTGCGTCGATCAATCGAATAAATAAGCGAGCGTTTCTACATTTTTCTGAATGGCTAATGGCTCGTTTGCACATTTACGATTGATATGATCGATTTATCTGTTCGATGTTTAGCTAAGATGTCTCTCGTCATTGTCTAAGGGATTGTGTCTTTGTGCATCTTTTTCTTTTTTCTTTAATTGAAACGCAATCGTAGTTCGTTCAATGAAACGGTGAACTCACGCCATCTGAATTGATGACGTCAAAGCGTCGCAATGTTGTCGCATTAACTCCGAGTTTTACTTCATTTTAGACCTGACATAACAAGATTCGAATCTAAATAAAATAATTGAATAAATATGTTATCAAATATAATTTATTTTAACATTATACTACATTTGATTTTCGTTTCTTTCACATATCGCTAAAAGTATACATACTAACACGATTTCAATACTGATTTTCGTTCCTTTCACCCCAAAATGCATGTATTTTGAGAATTTTATCTTAATCTGAGAGATAACAAATTTTGGCAATTTTTCCATATATATATAGTCGTGAAAATTTGCAATTTTTTACCATTTTGAAGATTTTTGTTGTCATTTCTGTTCAAATAATGGCAGGCGAATAAAAATCACAGGGATTATAAAGAATTTTACGCTGAATCAAATAGTAATACAATAATCTTCATACATCTTTTAGTTGTTAAGTTATACAATGAAAAGTGTCTTTTCGACAAATTGGCAAATTTCTGTTTATGTCGCTTATCTTAAAAAATATAAATGCTAGGCCGATTTAACAAGGATTTTCGTTTCTTTTACCCCAAAATGCATGTATTTTGAGAATTTTATCTTAATCTGAGAGGTAAAAAAAATTAGCACTTTTTCCATATAATATAGTCGTGAAAATTTGCGATTTTTAACCATTTTGAAGATTTTTGTTGTCATTTCTGTTCAAATAATGACAGGCGAGTGAAAATCACAGGTATTATAAAGAATTTTACGCTGAATCAAATAGTAATACAATAATCTTCATACAGCTTTTAGTTTTTAAGTTATACAATGAAAAGTGTCTTTTCGACAAATTCGCAAATTTCTGTTTATGTCACTTATCTTAAAAAATATAAATGCTAGGCCGATTTAACATGGATTTTCGTTTCTTTCACCCCAAAATGCATATATTTTGAGAATTTTATCTTAATCTGAGAGGTAAAAAAAATTGGCACTTTTTCCATATATATAGTCATGAAAATTTGCGATTTTTAACCATTTTGAAGATTTTTGTTGTCATTTCTGTTCAACTAATCACAGGCGAGTGAAAATCACAGGTATTATAAAGAATTTTACGCTGAATCAAATAGTAATACAATAATTTTTATACAGCGTTTAGTTTTTAAGTTATACAATGAAAAGTGTCTTTTCGACAAATTGGCAAATTTCTGTTTATGTCACTTATCTTAAAAAATATAAATGCTAGGCCGATTTAACCTGGATTTTCGTTTCTTTTACCCCAAAATGCATGTATTTTGAGAATTTTATCTTAATCTGAGAGGTAAAAAAAATTGGCACTTTTTCCATATAATATAGTCGTGAAAATTTGCGATTTTTAACCATTTTGAAGATTTTTGTTGTCATTTCTGTTCAAATAATGACAGGCGAGTGAAAATCACAGGTATTATAAAGAATTTTACGCTGAATCAAATAGTAATACAATAATTTTTATACAGCGTTTAGTTTTTAAGTTATACAATGAAAAGTGTCTTTTCGACAAATTGGCAAATTTCTGTTTATGTCGCTTATCTTAAAAAATATAAATGCTAGACCGATTTAACATGGATTTTCGTTTCTTTCACCCCAAAATGCATATATTTTGAGAATTTTATCTTAATTTGAGAGGTAAAAAAAATTGGCACTTTTTCCTTATATATAGTCGTGAAAATTTGCGATTTTTTGCCATTTTGAAGATTTTTGTTGTCATTTCTGTTCAAATACTGACAGGCTAGTGAAAATCACAGGTATTATAAAGAATTTTACGCTGAATCAAATAGTAATACAATAATATTAATACAGCGTTTAGTTTTTAAGTTATACAATGAAAAGTGTCTTTTCGACAAATTGGCAAATTTCTGTTTATGTCGCTTATCTTAAAAAATATAAATGCTAGGCCGATTTAACATGGATTTTCGTTTCTTTCACCCCAAAATGCATATATTTTGAGAATTTTATCTTAATCTGAGAGGTAAAAAAAATTGGCACTTTTTCCATATATATAGTCGTGAAAATTTGCGATTTTTAACCATTTTGAAGATTTTTGTTGTCATTTCTGTTCAAATAATGACAGGCTAGTGAAAATCACAGGTATTATAAAGAATTTTACGCTGAATCAAATAGTAATACAATAATTTTTATACAGCGTTTAGTTTTTAAGTTATACAATGAAAAGTGTCTTTTCGACAAATTCGCAAATTTCTGTGTATGTCGCTTATCTTAAAAAATATAATTGCTAGGCCGATTTAACATGGATTTTCGTTTCTTTCACCCCAAAATGCATATATTTTGAGAATTTTATCTTAATCTGAGAGGTAAAAAAAATTGGCACTTTTTCCATATATATAGTCGTGAAAATTTGCGATTTTTAACCATTTTGAAGATTTTTGTTGTCATTTCTGTTCAAATAATGACAGGCGAGTGAAAATCACAGGTATTATAAAGAATTTTACGCTGAATCAAATAGTAATACAATAATATTCATACAGCTTTTAGTTTTTAAGTTATACAATGAAAAGTGTCTTTTCGACAAATTCGCAAATTTCTGTTTATGTCGCTTATCTTAAAAAATATAAATGCTAGGCCGATTTAACATGGATTTTCGTTTCTTTCACCCCAAAATGCATATATTTTGAGAATTTTATCTTAATCTGAGAGGTAAAAAAAATTGGCACTTTTTCCATATATATAGTCGTGAAAATTTGCGATTTTTTACCATTTTGAAGATTTTTGTTGTCATTTCTGTTCAAATAATGACAGGCTAGTGAAAATCACAGGTATTATAAAGAATTTTACGCTGAATCAAATAGTAATACAATAATTTTTATACAGCGTTTAGTTTTTAAGTTATACAATGAAAAGTGTCTTTTCGACAAATTGGCAAATTTCTGTTTATGTCGCTTATCTTAAAATATATAAATGCTAGGCCGATTTAACCTGGATTTTCGTTTCTTTTACCCCAAAATGCATGTATTTTGAGAATTTTATCTTAATCTGAGAGGTAAAAAAAATTGGCACTTTTTCCATATAATATAGTCGTGAAAATTTGCGATTTTTAACCATTTTGAAGATTTTTGTTGTCATTTCTGTTCAAATAATGGCAGGCGAATAAAAATCACAGGTATTATAAAGAATTTTACGCTGAATCAAATAGTAATACAATAATTTTTATACAGCGTTTAGTTTTTAAGTTATACAATGAAAAGTGTCTTTTCGACAAATTCGCAAATTTCTGTTTATGTCGCTTATCTTAAAAAATATAAATGCTAGGCCGATTTAACAAGGATTTTCGTTTCTTTTACCCCAAAATGCATGTATTTTGAGAATTTTATCTTAATCTGAGAGTTAAAAAAAATTGGCACTTTTTCCATATAATATAGTCGTGAAAATTTGCGATTTTTAACCATTTTGAAGATTTTTGTTGTCATTTCTGTTCAAATAATGACAGGCGAGTGAAAATCACAGGTATTCACTTTTCCCCAGCAGTGATTTACAAGTTCCTTGCTGTCATATCAAATTTACGCAATGTTTTTATTGCATAACAACCTCATAACATGCCAACTATTGTCCAAAACCAGAATAAGGCGATTAACGCCCCAATTACTGCGAATTTCCCTCACTTTTGTCGGAGAAAAATCTTCCTTAATCGGCTTAGCGGCACCCAACAACAACAACCACCACAACGGAGAGATGACAATCGTCGAAGAAAGCGAGAGCGCTTCCGGTAGCGGCGATCAGAAAATCCCAAGAAACAATCGAGCCTTGTAACGTAACGTGACACAATACGTACCCAGGACCCGGTCCCTCTTGTTGCCTACCTGCCGTGAACACCACAGCCAACTGTAAAATAGAAAATAATGACATTATTATCCCCTCTTGCCTCGTTCATCTTCCATTGGTCGAGAGACGCGAGTGGGGGGCAACGACGAGACAACCGATAGCGGCATGCAGCTGTCTGGCTCCAGTCTGTGTCGAAACCGAGTCGAGAGTAAGTCCGCGGTGTTCCCTACGTCATTCGAACTGACGTACGCGCGCTCGCGTATCCCGATGACGAGTTAGTGTCGCCGCACCGTAAATATAACCCCGACAGTTCGTCCTGGTGATGTGTAGTGCATCAAGAACGAGGATTAAAACCCGTACGAAGGTTGGTGTCGTTGGAATCGGCGTAGAGATCGAAATGAGGCTCGACGGACCGTGAATAAACTTTTTCTGGCCCTCTTAACCCGATCGCAATTATCACTAAGCCGGGATTTTAAAATGGACCGAACCTTAGGGAATTTACTCGTTATCCCGATTATTCTCAATCCGATATCGTTTTTATAGGTCCCAGAACCGGAAAATCCCGAAAATGGCTCCTAAATAAACATAACATGTTGATATTAGGGTAAAACAGGATTATTATCATGTATTGAATACATTTTTGATAACACACCACATAATAAAGATATTTAAAGATAAATGAGCCACAAATTACTGAGATCTTGCTCTAAGCTTACATTACAAATCATCTACATTGCTAATATCATACCGTAAATATTACAAATATTATAATATAATAGTAATCTCTTTTAAAAATTGTACACACAGTATATGTGATACATTATTTATATCTAGTTATCACCTATCAAGATTACACCAATTCAAACCATCAGATATTATTTAGATCAAGATTTATCTGTAGATTTCTGTATTTACTTTGTACCCAACAGAGATTGATCTTAAGACAATTTTCCTAAGATAAAAATTTCAAGTTCATATTAGAATAATACAAGATTATTGTCATTTATTGGATATATTGCTTATAACACACCACAAAATTCAAATATAATAAATAAATGGTGCACAAGTAACACAGATCTTGCTTTAATCTTGTATTACAACTTATCTAAGTTGCTAATAATATACCGGAAATATTACAATATAATAGTAATCTCTTGTAAAAACATTACACACAGTATATGTGATATACATTCTTTGTATCTAGTTATTATCTATCAAGATAACGCTAGTTCAAAATCATCAGATATTATTTAATTAAATATTTATCTTTGTGCTTTCTATATTTATTTTATACTTAGCAGAAATTGCTCTTAAGACAATTTTCCTAAGTTAAAAATTTCAAGTTCATATTAGAATAATACAAGATTATTGTCATTTATTGGATATATTGCTTATAACACACCACAAAATTCAAATATAATAAATAAATGGTGCACAAGTAACACAGTTCTTGCTTTAATCTTGTATTACAACTTATCTACGTTGCTAATAATATACCGGAAATATTACAATATAATAGTAATCTCTTGTAAAAACATTACACAGTATATGTGATATACATTCTTTGTATCTAGTTATTATCTATCAAGATAACGCTAGTTCAAAAGCATCAGATATTATTTAATTAAATATTTATCTTTGTGTTTTCTATATTTATTTTATACTTAGCAGAAATTGGTCTTAAGACAACTTTCCTAAGATAAAAATTTCAAGTTCTTATTAGAATAATACAAGATTATTATCATTTATTGGATATATTGCTTATAACACACCACAAAATTCAAATATAATAAATAAATGGTGCACAAGTAACACAGATCTTGCTTTAATCTTGTATTACAACTTATCTAAGTTGCTAAAAATATACCGGAAATAATACAAATATTACAATATAATGGTAATCTCTTGTAAAAACATTACACAGTATATGTGATATACATTCTTTGTATCTAGTTATTATCTATCAAGATAACACTAGTTCAAAATCATCAGATATTATTTAATTAAATATTTATCTTTGTGCTTTCTATATTTATTTTATACTTAGCAGAAATTGCTCTTAAGACAATTTTCCTAAGATAAAAATTTCAAGTTCATATGAGAATAATACAAGATTATTGTCATTTATTGGATATATTGCTTATAACACACCACAAAATTCAAATATAATAAATAAATGGTGCACAAATAACACAGTTCTTGCTTTAATCTTGTATTACAACTTATCTACGTTGCTAATAATATACCGGAAATATTACAAATATTACAATATAATAGTAGTCTCTTGTAAAAACATTACACAGTATACGTGATATACATTCTTTGTATCTAGTTATTATCTATCAAGATAACGCTAGTTCGAAAGCATCAGATATTATTTAATTAAATATTTATCTTTGTGCTTTCTATATTTATTTTATACTTAGTAGAAATTGCTCTTAAGACAATTTTCCTAAGTTGAAAATTTCAAGTTCATATTAGAATAATACAAGATTATTATCATTTATTGGATATATTGCTTATAACACACCACAAAATTCAAATATAATAAATAAATGATGCACAAGTAACACAGATCTTGCTTATCTTTATTCTATTTATTTTATACTTAGTAGAAATTGCTCTTAAGACAATTTTCCTACGATAAAAATAACATGTTGATATTAATAACCTCATAAGAAAAAAATAGACTTAGAAGCTTATAAACTGATATATACTCGACTTTTGTACACCTCACAATGTACAAGATAACAAATACATGACGCACAGGTTTTAGACCTTGCCTTCATCGTATACTGTAGCTTATCTACGTTGCTAGTAACATTCTGATAACAAATATTATATTAGTAATTGTTTACAAAAACATTACATAGGGTATATAGAATTAATACCACTTCTA
This sequence comes from Rhynchophorus ferrugineus, assembly GCF_030347505.1. Lineage (NCBI taxonomy): Eukaryota > Metazoa > Arthropoda > Insecta > Coleoptera > Curculionidae > Rhynchophorus > Rhynchophorus ferrugineus. The sequence goes on from NW_027472587.1 coordinate 18,208,522, forward strand.
AGCTATTGAAATTTTACATATTTTCTTTGTCTCTAGTTATTATCTATCAAAAGGACACCCTTTAAAAGTATTAGGTATCATTTGGATTAATATTTAGCTCTGTGCCTCTTACAGACTTATACTTATATTTACTCGAGTTTTGTACACATCATATAACGCAAAGATAAAAAAATGACGCACAGGTTGTAAACCTTCTCATAACCTTATACTATCATTTATCTACATTGCTAATAGCATTCTGGAAATATTGCAAATATTACATTAATAATTGTTTACAAAAACATTACACACCGTATATATGACTAATACCACTTCTGAACTTATGAACAGTTATATACTTTCTTTGTATTTAGTTATCATCTATCAAAATTACAATTAAAAGCATTAGATATCGATTTGTATCAGAATTTGTCTCTCTACTTCTTCTATAATTACTTTATACTTAGCAGAGTATGATCTGGATAACAATTGCATCAACATATTATAGATTATCTAAAATCTAGTTTCCTAATATTAAGATTTATCACATCATACCGTTCTACAATATATAAATTGTCAAGATTTCCTTTACATAGTGTTCGTAAAGATATACATAAAGTTTTTGCATCTAAAAAGTACCTGTGAGATGAAAAACCTCCTTTGTTTGCATAAAGTTACCAGCCATGCTTTATAATAACATATCAAGCTCATTTATGACAAATAATGTAAGCGAAAAGACCGATCTCTATAGTATTACGCACGGTAAATCGTTTGTTCTTGAATTATGAATCAGAAACTGGGTTACAAAGAAATGAAAAAAAAACTGACTTTTTATATTGCAATAGTTATATTAAAAATATGTGTTAAATATAGTTATAAAATTATAAAACAATTACTTATTTATTTATAGTATAATTATAAGTAGTATATTTATATATTTTTTCATTCTAAGACTAACTGTGTGTCTTTCAAGAAACACCAATAATTGTACACAAAATTATGTATGGTCTATTCAAACCATCAGTGAAGTCATGTCATCTGAATTATTGACGAAATGTTGCCACATCAACTCTGAGTTTTAGTACATTTAAATAAAAATGATATCTAGTATAATTTATTGCAACATTATAGTACATCTAATACATATGTTATCGTAGGACTTAAAATTACAATTGTTTATACAGCCACAATAATTTATAGATTAGAATTGTTTTATTATATTTACATTGAACTTTTCTCCACGGTACTATAGGTAGAGTACTAGGAACGTTTTTTTATGTAGTGTTATCACCCGAAGGCCTAATCCACCTAATTAACAATTGTATATCTGAGTAAAGTATTTTACATTCATGAAAGAGCATATTCACCTTTTACGCTTAGTTCTTGTTTTTTTTTTTTTTTTTTTCGTTAAAGTCATTTTGATATCACTGTATTTCTCCTTAATTTGTTATGTTACTTGATCAAAATAGATTTAATCTGGAATTATATTGAAGAAACCTTAAATTATGTTATATATACTTTCTTTTTCAAAAACTTTATATTTCACAAATGTCAGTTGGTAACATTGTCTCCTGAAATAGTCACAAAATAAAAAAAGACCGAGATTTTTTTGTTCTTAACCTAATATGTAAATAACTTCGTCGTTATTCACATAAATTTTAACTATTTATTATCGTTTAGTGCACTTTATTTCGAACAAAAAAATTATGTTTGGACAATGATTAGATATAGCAGCTGTAATGACGGTAAGTCTAATTAATTCTGATAAACCTTCATAAATATCAGGAGTTTGATAGTGTTATCAACAACAGAAATAATCCACCATACAAACTACTAGGTAGCTGAGGATTTAGAAAGTGTTAATTATGTCTTACGCAAATTCCCATATCTATTTACAAATTTCCAGATAAATACGCGATAAATTTCCGTGAATTCTGCCGTTCTGATTGCCACTGATTTCCTTTGAAACGGGACACTATAATTATCGGGAATCTTGAGTAAATAAATAGTGCATTAGCAGCGCCGGTACGTCTTTGTTGAGACAAGAAGGCTTTTGTTAAAACAAACAATCGGGATTATATCACCACGGGGGTTTCTATAAAGGGATTCAGATTTCTTGTTATTGGCTTCTAGTTTTTATTGATTTTTTACATATATTTGTGTTTTATTTTCGTTAATATACTGGATATTGTGTTAATGGTACTGGGAATTTTGAAAACGTTGATTGTTGTATGTGAAGGTTGTGTTGTAAAAAGTTGTCAAAAGGCTTTGTATTGTCGCAAGGAACTAAATATGTTCTCAACAACTGAGTTTCCTCCTCTCTGTTTCTTATATTCTATCTTTTTAATTCTCCCTTCTGTTTCCCTTTTGTTTTCATTGTCAACTGAATATCTCCCCTACATTTTTTTTTGATCAGTGTGTTAGTACATTGATGTGTTAGTATAGTATATGTCCGTTTGGAAAATCTGTCAAAATCTAAAGAATGACCAAAATGTTGATCAGTAGAAATATGTATCTATATGATTACTACTTAATGATGCCAAATATTTATAATATAGTATCTATCTGAACAAACTACAAACTGTGCTTCTACAATAATGTTTTGTTATTTTGACTTTTTTGTTATTATTAACGAAAATTGGACAATTTTACACTGTATCAAGTTTTGTTCAAGTTTGTAAGTTATATAATAGAAAGTGTATTATCAAAATATTGGTGAATTTTTATTTATATCGCATATTTTAAAAAATACATATTACAAAGCAGTTAAACATGAATTTTCAGTTCGTTCACTCCAAAATATATAGCATATATAGCAAATTTTCGCACATTTCCCATATATATAGTCGTGAAAATGTGCGATTTTTTACGATGTTCAATTATTTTATTGTCATTTCCATTCAAATAATCATAGGTTAATGAAAATTGAAGAAATAGTAAGATATTTTACGCTGAATCGATGACAGTATAATAATTTGTGTATGTCCAGTAATTTGTATTTAGTTTTTAACGCATGCAACGAAAAGTATATTTTTCTAAAATTTGTGGATTTCTGTTTATGTCACATATATTAAAAATAATATTAAAAAGTATGCATTCTAAAGCAAATTACAATAGATTCTCGGTTCTTTCGCCTCAAAATATATGTATTTTTTATATTCTATCTTCATCCGAAAGATAAAAAGTGTTTCGTATTTCCGATTTTCAATTTTTTTGCTATTAATTCTGGGGAATAAGCTAGATATTGCAACAGTTTGTGCATCAAACTGTTAAATATAAAGGAGTTTTAAGAATCTCCACACATCCCAACAATCATAATCACTGACTGAAAACATGATAACATCTCTGGGAATTTTTTTAAAATAACTTCGTCCAAATATAAACTTCTTTCAATAACTATATCTAATCTTTCAAACTGCCACTTGGCATTGAAGAGGTTTATGATGCCTGCATGTCATATCCTTTCCATCCTAATAGCGCCAGTTTAGCTTATTTTTATACCTATCAAGTTGAAAACGAACTTTGTCCGAAAATAAATTATTGGTGCTTAAGGTCTTTATGCAAACAGTAATGTCGACTTTCTTTCGACACAATTTATAGTTAAATATGTGCTAAAGGCACCGTATAAATTTTAGTAGAAACATTTAATTAGTTTTTGAGATATCGTGACAGTAGTTTGACACTCAGTAATTGAACAACACGTTTAAAAGTTATTGTATATAACTCATAATAATAAAAAATGGTCTCGCAATGAATTTGCTATGTTTGGTCCATGCAGTATATCCTGTTCTTCGAAAACCTCACCTTAACCTTCGTCTTCCCTTAAACAATTTTGAAACCACTCGATTATACAACAAGAAAAGTGTCCATTAATACTGTTAAATTTTTTATCTTTGCACATTCAGCATAGTAATAAAAAACATAATGAATCTGGTAGTATTTATGACCGACAATATATCTGGTCTATTTTGAAGCAGGAAAAATTCGGAAACAAAAGAACAACGTTCCCAGTCACGCGATTTTCCAAAGGAGGAAAGTTTTTTCCTAGACACGCAATATGACGGTTTCGTTTTCATCGAGACCGTAAATTTAACTAAACAGAGGCGACATCAACGCGCCGTGTTTCCATTTTTCGATCCACTATCGCTAGGATTTCGATATTTAAAAAAACAATCGATATATTGGAGAAAAAAATATCGAGAAAAGATATTTCTGCATATAACAGGTCAATTGAAAAATATCCGGCCTGACACATAGATGGCGCTACTAGAATTAAATCCATATGTTTTTTTAGTTAGCCCTAACCCTCAAAATATGCGTGTATAAATTTGACAGCTGTCTGATCATTAGTTTGTGAATGTGAATTATAGCATTTTGAGTGAAGCAACTTTTGTTATTATGAAAGAATTGATAAAAAATGCTTTTTGAAGGGAAAAAATACAGTTGAAGCAAAAACTTGACTTGATGCCGAATTTCCGGACACTATCCTAGGAAAATCAACCATCAAGGATTGGTATGCTAAGTTTAGACGTGGTGAAATGAGCACCGAACACGGTGAATGCAGTGGACGCCCAAAAGAGGTTGTTATCGAAGATAACATTTTAAAAAATTCACAAAATTATTTTGAATTACCGTAAATTGAAATTGAATGAAATAGCAGACACATTAGAGATATCAATTGAATGTGTACATCATATCATTCACGAATATTTGGCTATTAGAAAGCTCTGTGCAAAGTGGTAAAAACAAGCTCACTTTTGACCAAAAACAACGACGAGTTGATGATTCGGAGCTGTGTTTGAAGATGATCAAGCGTAATTAACCCGAGTTTTTGCATCGATATGTGACAATGAATGAAACATGGCTCCATCATTTCACTCTGAAGTTCAATCGATAGTCATCCGAGTGGACTGCACACGATGAACCCGCTCCAGAACGTGAGAAAACGCAACTTGTCGGCTAGCAAGGTTATGGCGCCTGTATTTTGGTATGCGCATAAAATAATTTTCATTGACTACCTTGAAAAAGGAAGGACCATCAACAACACATTACTATAAACTATTACATAGCGTTATTGGATCGTTTGAACGACGAAATCACCGAAAAACGACAACATTTGAAGAAATAGAAAGAAAGTGCTGCACCAAGACAATGCACCGTGTCACAAGTCAAAAATCCATGAATTGGACTTCGAATTGCTTCCTCATCCATCGTATTCTCCAGATCTGGCCTCCAGCAACTATTTCCTTTTCTCAGATTTCAAAAGAATGCTCGCTGGGAAGAAATTTTCATCGAATGAAGAGGTGATCGCCGAAACTCAGACCTATTTTGAGACAAAGGGCAAATCTTACTACAAAAATTGTATCGAAAAGTTGGAGGATCGCTTTTGTTTAGTAATACTTATAATTAAGTACCAAAACAACTTTAAAATTAAATACCCATTTAAAAGGTTTATTAAAAATAGTTAAATAAATCGGCTAATTTTAACTCTGCGTTGTGGTGATTTCAGTGATCGAGTGAAGTCTATGGTAGTGAAGAGGAAGGACGAGTCAGATAGCAGCATGTGGGACGTGTTGGACGCCGCGGCGGACTGCGACTGTCCCGGACCACCTCCGGAGTTCCTTTTACCGCCTCCACCGAGACCGCCGTCTCTACAACCTGCCGATCCCATGCTCTGCACTGATGACGCGCTCACTATCGAAACGTGCGACGCACTACCGGTAAGTCAAGTCAAGTCAAGATTATCATTCTGATATCTCCTCCATGAGCTTTTTCGACACTTGAACCCTAAGTTCTTTATGATTGAAATATTTATACATTCTTTCAAAAAAAAATAGAGCGACAATCCAATTTCCAGTCTCGTATTATTTTTAAAGATCGAAATTGTTTTGCCGCTTCGTCAGGTTGTTCGGTATAATTATTCGAGCATCCTTAAGACATTCCGGAACAAACCCATGCAAATGCCATCTAAAATAAGACTCAAACAATGAATAGTTGTTTTTTTTTTGTGCCTCATACCCTTAAATCCAAGATAAGCAGCTTTTGATGACCTAATGTACAGCACAATACGAAATGAAAAATCATAACCAAGAACACAAAGGAACCAAAAGCGTACAGCTTCCTTTCCTTCACGGGAAGTCATAAAACACCCAACAGAGTGCGTCGCGCAATAGGGATGACAAGTGTGACAAGACAACCATCGATTACCCATTAAGATGAAGACAATCCCGTTTAATAGCACGTGTCCTATTGATTTTATGTAAATTACACGTTAATATATGCACCATCATATGATCAGCTACTGGAAATATATCTAAACATAAAATTTATTGTCCTATCGTTGTGTTGGTACTGAAATTTTTACGATTTAACCTGATGAAGCTTACATTTTAATAACCACAATACATGAAGCCATGAATATTAACCATTTATGTATTACACGCATAAAGAAATAGAAAAATAAACATACAAACATAAAAATATCACCAATAAATTTAATTGATATAAAATTATTCATTCATTGTTTATAAACACACCGTTCTTTGAACACGTAAAGTCGATATATAATAAACTAAGTAACGAACACGTCTTTCACTAGATAGGAAGACTGCTATTTATCGTCTAGACGATACTATCCACCTGTAAAACAAATAAATTAATAACTACTAGCTATTGCGAAAAGAACAAGAGTCGTAGCCGGACGACTTAATATTCTGTGGATCATTTAAAGCAAACTTCTTATTTTGGCTGCGTTTAGGTTTGTTAGTGACGCCATTTGTTATTTTAAATGTCTGTCTTCAGATCTAGGAGGGTAATTATGTTAATTTTGCAGTACTGTTTCTTGTTCATTAGTTTGTTGATTATTTCGGTTGAAATTATAGAAATTAAATGTGACTCACTTGTTCTGTAAATATTTTAATGTTACTGGTATCAAAGTGATTAACCAGCTTCCTCTTATTAATGTATTTATGCGATGATCGTTAATTATATAATTTCTGATGATGTTTCAATGTTTCTTATACTCCATGAGACTGGATCTAATATTATATGATACCTTGGCATTTATTGACTTGTTAGAATTGGTATATTCCTTTTTTACTAGAATTTTATTTCATTCTTCGACATTTCAAGACTTAGATATTCCCAAGATAACTCCACTTTTATTCTAACGAATGTTGTTCTTTGTATATTGATTATTATACTTTTCTTCAAAAGGGATTTCATCATAGAATGCTGCACGAAAGTCCTTGATTTCACATTCAAAATTATACAAAAGTTTTTTTATCTTTTCTTCAGCTCTACACTAATTAACACATGTTAACTGAATAACCATGTTGGTTTTGCTTTATAGATGGTTTAAAATCGCATATATTCAGTAAAACTTATTCAGTGAAGCTATACTATCTATAAAATATTCCAAATATAAAGGTAGCATCTTTATTTACTCCTTCAGTCACTGGAAATATTGACTGTAAAAATGTGAGGTATCCACCGTATAGTCCGTGTCTTGCTCCATCCGATTTTTGCAAAATTATGTTTATAGAAATACAGTTTATCGGAAAAATGGACAGAAAACATCACTATTTTACCCATATAAATTAATATTAATTAAAATAGTATCTCATAACGCATTTTTTTGTAATGTTATATGAATAGCGACAGAAGCTTCTGAAGATTTATTGTTCTCTAATGCCTGTAACTGTCTTTAGCTGCCATATCATTCCTTTTGTATTTTATCCATTGAATAATATAATAAAATATAGCAAACAGAACTTTTTGAAGTTATTATTCAGACGTTGAGATATTTGGAGGCTTTGAAGCCCACCTAGTCCCTTAATTTGTGTAACCGATTTCAGTATATTATAATTTTGTTTCTCAGAACAATAGATACAACTCACAAAGCATTTATTTCCAGTATATACAAAATCCCGAGCATCGTGCAAACTGTACACACCCGATACCAAAACTAAAGGTATAATCAAGTGGGCGCGTAGTTTTCTTCACACTGTCATCGATTATGAAGATGTTTCAGCTGCGTCTGATGTCGAGAACTCCACCGACAGTATCGTCATTATACACCAGAGGTTCGAGCGGCCAAGTTAATTATCATTGGTTCTCTGTGGTCAGTGGTACGGTCCCGAACTGATTACCGGTGATTTAATAACTTTTCGACGTTCGGTAACGAGTTTCTTTGAAATTCCCTAGAATATATTCACCTGAAGTGAGCAACGTAAATATACAGAAAAATATCACCGCCTACTAATCAAGCGGGGTTAATATACGGTCGTATAGCCGCGGTCTAAACTATAAAACCAATCGAGAAAAAAAAACAAATTAAAATAAGAATATTAATGATTGTATTATGTTAACAACTAATACATGCTGCAGATTATCCGGATTCTATTTTCTAGATTACTGTGAAAATAGCAGTAAGAAGTTATTCTGTATATTTATTGTTTGTTTCTATGTGTGTAAATTTGTTTTTGTTTTGTGTTTCTCGTGATGATTTTCTTTTGTTTTATGTTGATTTACTTCTCTACTCTTACTATGGTTTGATCAACGATATTTATTGGTGGAAAACTGAGTATTTAGTAATGTAAAAAATTCTTAAACAAGCTATTCCAACTGTTAAATTCAAAGATTTTTACATTTTTCTACATAAAGACATTGAACTGCAAGACTTAGTGAACGAAAATCCAGCTCAAACTCTCTAGAAAGTTTTAGACAGCTTAGTTGCTAAGTCAACTGCATTTATTATTTTAAAGAATCACACTCGGGGCCTTTTATCGACTGTTTTAATCGAACTTTCCTCATTAACTCATAAATTTTCTAAATAAACCAAGTAATAAAGAAAAACTCAACAGGAAATAATCTAAATAATAGCATTTCCTTAATATACCGAAAAAATCTGATCTGACTTCTGAGAAAATACCTTTTTTCTATTTTTTTTAATAAAACTATTCGTCAGCATATACTTCCGAAAAAAAAACAAGGAAATATAGGAAAACTCAACAGGAAATAATCTTTAATTTACTAAAATATTGTTGTAATACCTTTATTTAAAAAAAAAACTGTATATATTATATACTTTTTATGTGCTCTTTTTTAATAGAACTTCGTTAACATATAATAATTTTCCAAAATAAACAGACAAATACAGAAAAATTCGACAGGGTCCAATGTAAATAGGATTAGGTTATGCAATAACATGGCAACGCCGCATTTCTTTAATTTACTGAAAAATCTGGCAACTGAGTATACCTGAAAGTTGGTGCAGAACTTTTATTCTTTAAATGAAACTCACATTTTATATATTCTAGGCCGTTTATCTGTTTTTTTAATAGAACTTTCCTCAAAAAACTCTACGAGCTAAATTATATTTATAGGATTAGATTATAAAACAACATGGCAACATTGCATTTCTTTAATTTATTGAAAAAATCTGGCAACTAAGTGTTTTGTACTCTATTCTTCAAAACAATCACACTGTATATATTCCGGACCGTTTATCTACTTTTTTAATAGAACGTTCTTGGTTAGCACGTAATACATTTCCGATATAAACGAAGAAATAAAGAAAAACTCGTCGGGCAATAATCTAAATAGGGATTAGATTATAAAACCACAACTGTCGGCAGAGCGATTATCTTAATTAAATACCCCCATATCTGGGGACGGATCGAAACCATAGACCCTCCCCCGCCAGCACCACCACCAAGAAAAAACCTCCGATAAAAAGAATCAGTTAATATAATTGTTTTCGATTATTTCCTTCTGGTCATTTGCCGTTCTCGGTTTTCCTCTAATGCGGCCTTCTCTGCCGGCGTCCGAACCTCCCCTTCCCTAGCCCCTCCACTCACCGCGCCAACCCTTTTCCGAAAATAAACGTTAATTAGTACGTAAGGGCGGATTTCACACCAGGGCTCTCGCACGATTCATAAATTTTCCGATTGGAAGGGTACCGCTTTTAAATTCCCGAAAAAAATCGTAGGATTATGGTCGAAGAAGGTCACCGGGAGGGCGGTTCTTTTTCGGGATATTGGTCTAAATACGGATGACGGGAATTAAGGGTGTTGAAGTATGTCCCCGTTTTGGTTATGTGATATAATGGACGAATTACGATAATTCAAATAACAATGATGGTTCCTCCACCATATGTTTTCACTTATTGAGTTTTTTTTTACGTGTCGTTCTTGTTCATCTTGTTTACAATCGATCCCCAAATACCTACTGACCTATGGTCACTATTTATATTTCGGAAATAGGAAAAAAAGAAATAGTTAAGCTGCGAATATATTTTTATTGTTTTTCAAAGTACTCGCCACACTTTTGCATACGCTTAAACCAATTTTCAAAGCATTTATTCCGTTCTGAAGGAGGTATCTTCAAAACATGATTTTTGAACGCTTCAATAGCTTCTTCGGGCGATGAAAATCGTTGACCACGCAGTTTATTCTTCACGGATGGGCACAAAAAGAAGTCATTGGGTACCGAAAACGTGCTGTACGGCGGATGACCCATCAATTCGATGTTTTGAGTGCCTAAATAGACTCTTGTTTGAGCCGATGTGTGAGAGCTCGCATTGTCATGATGAAGAACAATCCGGCGTCTCTTGTTTGTTTTCCTTATTACACCGAAGACTTCTGGCAAACAAATAGTTGTGTAACAATCAGAATTTACTGTTCTACGATCCTCTAGAGGCACTGTTGCAATATGACCAGTTTTCCCGAAGAAACAGGTCAGCATTTTCTTTGTACTTCGTGCGTGAACAACTTTTCTTGGATTTGGTTCATCCTGGAGCACCCATACACTCGACTGCTACTTACTTTCGGGCTCATACGAATATATCCATGATTCGTCACCTGTCACGATTTTATAAACGTCTTTCGAAGCACCGCGATTGAATTTCTTAAGCATTTCTTTGCACCAATCGACACGAGCCTTTTTTGAGCGATTGTCAAATTGTGTGGGATCCAACGCGAACATAGCTTTCGCTCAGCTAAGTGTTCATGTAAAATCACATATATGCTGGTGGAACTAATGCTTAGGGATGCCTCAATCTCACAATAGGTGACATTACGATCTTGCTTAATCATTTCGCACACAGCATCGATGTTTTCTGGCACAACAGCCGATTTTGGACGACCTTCACGAAAATCGTCGGACAGCGAACTACGACCGCGATTGAATTCACTAAACCAGCGATACACGGTGGTTTTTGTGTGTTTTAAGTCAAATTAAGTTGATTGATGCACTCTTGTGATAATCCACGTCGAAAATCGTAAAAAATCATCGCACGAAAATGTTCACGATTCAGTTCCATTTTTTGCCGAGACGAAACTTTCAACCAAATATAAAATAAACAAATCGCGTCCGTGCGACAAAATGTTCTGAGTATGTATATCGTCAAAAATGTCAAACTTTACAATGGAACCGTCAGATGGACTCACAAGACAACAGTGTTGCCAGACCCTCGTATTGCAGCGCAATATTTATTTTATTCAAATACCTTTTCAACAACATAACAGATTGTGTGCACTTGGTCGATTGTTGAAGATTTAATAAGAAAAGTGTTTTTGTTTTCTTCCAAAAAATATAAATATCTGAATTCTGAGAAAAGACCTTTTTTCTATTTTTTTTTAAATAAAACTATTCGTTAGCATATACTTCCCAAAAAAAAGAAATAAAGGAAAACTCGACAGGAAATAATCTTTATAGAATTGGATTATATGACCACATGACAACATCGCATTTTTTAATTTACTGAAAATATCTTGCAACTAAATATACTAAAATATTGCTGTAATACCTTTATTTTTAAAAAATCTAAACTGTATATATTATATACTTTTTATGTGCTTTTTTTAATAGAAATTCGTTAACATATAATAATTTTCCAAAATAAACAGACAAATACAGAAAAATTCGACAGGGCCCAATATAAATAGGATTAGGTTATACAATAACATGGCAACGCCGCATTTCTTTAATTTACTGAAAAATCTGGCAACTAAGTATACCTGAAAGTTGGTGCAGAACTTTTATTCTTTAAACGAACTCACATTTTATATATTCTAGGCCGTTTATCTGTTTTTTAATAGAACTTTCCTCAAAAAAGTTCTACGAGCTAAATTATATTTATAGGATTAGATTATAAAACAACATGGCAACATTGTATTTCTTTAATTTAATTTGATTGTTGAAGATTTAATAAGAAAAGTGTTTTTGTTTTCTTCCAAAAAATATAAATATCTGAAACGGTGTTAGCGGAAGTTGTTTTGAGACTTTTACTACGTAATTTCTAATAAGTGGGTTTTAAGTTTCGGGATACGAACGTTCATCATGGTAACAACAAATTGCGCCTTACAACGATGGAAAACTACTTAAAAAATACTTTTAGCCAGTTAAAACGATCGCGGACGGCTGCGAAACTTTCGTAAGAAAAAAATATAAATCACTGGCCGAAGAAATTTTCAACTTTCGCAGCGTAACAAAAGCCAGACCGTGGTCGGAACCACAAATCATTCGCTAATGGATGCGCTGACAGAGAGCGCTGACATCTCTGCGCAATTTGTAATTCGATCTGGAAGCTCCTTTTGTCTATGGCGTGTAGATTTCGGGAACGGCGGCCCAAACAAGTAAACAACAACCGTGGCATCGTCTCGGAGATCTTCTTCGAAAATACATATACATAAGGCACGAACAACAATAAAAATGATAACAAATCGTTCGGAGTAAATTGATATTAATAGTTTGATGGATCATCAGTAGTCGAATGAAAATAGTAATTACTATTTTAATCGAATGTATGTTTCGAATATTTCCTACTCGTATTCATTTTGACAGTGGAAAGGATAGAGATAAGTATTTGGCAGAGATCAGTTCATCTTAAATAATTTTAAATTGGAAGCTGACAGTCTAAAATTTTATATATTAATGTTTATGAATTTGTAAAAGAAAAGGAATATAGTAACGGTCCCAAATATGTTTCATCGTATTTTGAATATTTAAAAAGTAAGAATGAGAGTAAATGATGATAATGTAATTTTGTGCATTTTGAATGATGTAATATTGTTTTTATATTTTAGTTAATAATCATAAATAATCAATGGCATAACTGTGAATCATTTAACTGCTGCAGTATTTTATACAAATTCGCTTCCTGAGGGATAGGACTAGTTAGTATAAAAATTGGACAATATATAAAACTAGCTAGTATATACAACCAGTCATTATATGAAACTACCCAATATATAAAACTAGTTTGTATATGAAACCATTTAGTATAAAAACTAGACTGTATCTGTAATGTAATAACATTGTAAATAAATATAAAACTAATCAGCATATAAAAGTAGTTAGTATATAAAACTGGACAATATACAAAACAAAAAAGTTAGTATATACAATTAGTATAAAAAACTAGTCAGTATATGAAACTAGTCAGTAGAGAAATTTGATAGTATAAAATCTATTCAGTATATGAAACTAGATGGTGTGTAAAACTAGTCAGTATATGAAACTAGTGGGTATATGAAATTAGTCAATATATGAAATATTATATGATATGAAACTATTCAGTATATGAAACCAGTCAGCATAAAAACAAATCAATATAAAAACTAGCCAGTAGAGAAATTTGATAGTATAAAATCTATTCAGTATAAGAAACAAGATGGTAAATAAACTAGTCAGTATATAAAACTAGTTAGTAGAGGAATTTAACAGTAGCCAGTATATGAAACTAGTTAATATATGAAACTAGTGGGTATATGAAATTAGTCAATATATGAAATATTATATGATATGAAACTATTCAGTATATGAAACCAGTCAGCATAAAAACAAATCAATATAAAAACTAGCCAGTAGAGAAATTTGATAGTATAAAATCTATTCAGTATAAGAAACAAGATGGTATATAAACTAGTCAGTATATAAAATTAGTTAGTAGAGGAATTTCACAGTGGTCAGTATGTGAAACTAGTTAATATACGAAACTAGTAGGTATATGAAATTAGTTAATATATGAAATATTATATGATATGAAACTATTCAGTATATGAAACCAGTCAGCATAAAAACTAGTTAGAATAAAATCTATTCAGTATAAGAAACAAAATGGTATATAAACTAGTTAGTATATAAAATTAGTTAGTAGAGGAATTTCACAGTGGTCAGTATGTGAAACTAGTTAATATACGAAACTAGTGGGTATATGAAATTAGTTAATATATGAAATATTATATGATATGAAACTATTCAGTATATGAAACCAGTCAGCATAAAAACTAGTTAGAATAAAATCTATTCAGTATAAGAAACAAGATGGTATATAAACCAGTCAGTATATAAAATTAGTTAGTAGAGGAATTTAACAGTAGTCAGTATGTGAAACTAGTTAGTATACGAAACTAGTAGGTATATGAAATTAATTAATATGTGAAATATTATATGATATGAAACTATTCCGTATATGAAACCAGTCAGCATAAAAACTAGTTAGAATAAAATCTATTCAGTATAAGAAACTAGATGGTATATAAACTAGTCAGTATATAAAATTAGTTAGTAGAGGAATTTCACAGTGGTCAGTATGTGAAACTAGTTAATATACGAAACTAGTGGGTATATGAAATTAGTTAATATATGCAATATTATATAATATGAAACTATTCAGTATATGAAACCAGTCAGCATAAAAACAAATCAATATAAAAACTAGCCAGTAGTTAGAATAAAATCTATTCAGTATAAGAAACAAGATGGTATATAAACTAGTCAGTATATAAAACTAGTTAGTAGAGGAATTTAACAGTAGTCAGTATATGAAACTAGTTAATATACGAAACTAGTAGGTATATGAAATTAGTCAATATATGAAATATTATATGATATGAAACTATTCCGTATATGAAACCAGTCAGCATAAAAACTAGTTAGAATAAAATCTATTCAGTATATGAAACAAGATGGTATATAAACTAGTCAGTATATAAAATTAGTTAGTAGAGGAATTTGACAGTAGTCAGTATGTGAAACTAGTTAATATACGAAACTAGTAGGTATATGAAATTAGTTAATATGTGAAATATTATATGATATGAAACTATTCCGTATATGAAACCAGTCAGCATAAAAACTAGCCAGTAGAGAAATTTTAGAATAAAATCTATTCAGTATAAGAAACAAGATGGTATATAAACCAGTCAGTATATAAAATTAGTTAGTAGAGGAATTTAACAGTAGTCAGTATGTGAAACTAGTTAGTATACGAAACTAGTAGGTATATGAAATTAGTTAATATGTGAAATATTATATGATATGAAACTATTCCGTATATGAAACCAGTCAGCATAAAAACTAGTTAGAATAAAATCTATTCAGTATAAGAAACAAGATGGTATATAAACCAGTCAGTATATAAAATTAGTTAGTAGAGGAATTTAACAGTAGTCAGTATGTGAAACTAGTTAGTATACGAAACTAGTAGGTATATGAAATTAGTTAATATGTGAAATATTATATGATATGAAACTATTCCGTATATGAAACCAGTCAGCATAAAAACTAGTTAGAATAAAATCTATTCAGTATAAGAAACAAGATGGTATATAAACCAGTCAGTATATAAAATTAGTTAGTAGAGGAATTTAACAGTAGTCAGTATGTGAAACTAGTTAATATACGAAACTAGTAGGTATATGAAATTAGTTAATATGTGAAATATTATATGATATGAAACTATTCCGTATATGAAACCAGTCAGCATAAAAACTAGTATAAAAACTAGCCAGTAGAATAAAATCTATTCAGTATAAGAAACAAGATGGTATATAAACCAGTCAGTATATAAAATTAGTTAGTAGAGGAATTTAACAGTAGTCAGTATGTGAAACTAGTTAGTATACGAAACTAGTAGGTATATGAAATTAATTAATATGTGAAATATTATATGATATGAAACTATTCCGTATATGAAACCAGTCAGCATAAAAACTAGTTAGAATAAAATCTATTCAGTATAAGAAACTAGATGGTATATAAACTAGTCAGTATATAAAATTAGTTAGTAGAGGAATTTAACAGTAGTCAGTATGTGAAACTAGTTAGTATACGAAACTAGTAGGTATATGAAATTAGTTAATATGTGAAATATTATATGATATGAAACTATTCCGTATATGAAACCAGTCAGCATAAAAACTAGTATAAAAACTAGCCAGTAGAATAAAATCTATTCAGTATAAGAAACTAGATGGTATATAAACTAGTCAGTATATAAAATTAGTTAGTAGAGGAATTTAACAGTAGTCAGTATGTGAAACTAGTTAGTATACGAAACTAGTAGGTATATGAAATTAGTTAATATGTGAAATATTATATGATATGAAACTATTCCGTATATGAAACCAGTCAGCATAAAAACTAGCCAGTAGAGAAATTTGATAGTATAAAATCTATTCAGTATAAGAAACAAGATGGTATATTAACTAGTCAGTATATAAAACTAGTTAGTAGAGAAATTTGACAGTAGCCAGTATGTGAAACTAGTTAATATACGAAACTAGTGGGTATATGAAATTAGTCAATATATGAAATATTATATGATATGAAACTATTCAGTATATGAAACCAGTCAGCATAAAAACTAGTTAGAATAAAATCTATTCAGTATATGAAACTAGATGGTATATAAAACCTGTCTGCATATTAAATGAGCTAGTGTAAAATTAGTGAGTACATGTTCGAATTCGAAATTTCGAGTTCGACATTCGAATGAACTAGTCACGACTGAAATATTCGATTGCTTCAGTCGATAGTAAAAGTAGTCAATTACTAAACGGCCAATAGTGGATTTTCATTCGATATTTCCCGACGCTGGTCGATAACGAACTGAACTCCCACGAGAACGAGTGTGATTATAAACACTTCACGAGGGGCTTTCATCTCGAATCACTCGAGCGCTCGCCACATGATTTCGTAGGCGATTAAAGCATCAACGGGACGGACGAGAATTGGCGAAAATGGACCGGAAAAACAAGTGCACATCGAAGGGTGGCGTCGGACCGCGGCCGCCTCATTTGCATTTAGATAAAGTTGGCGTCGAGTTTGGCGTTTGGCGCGATCGCCGCCGGGGGGGCTCTCGGTCGCGCTATATTTAATTACGTTGTCCGGAGGTTTACCTTTTTAAATTAATTACAGTCGTCCCGTGGCGTTTCGGGGCACCGGCGCTCATGAATAATAAAAAAAAACGGTGCGCGAAGAGACCTTTCTTCGGCGGCGCTTGCGGCGGTCCGTTCCCCGGCCGGCGTATGAATAAATTACCGATTTCTGCGATACCTGCGGGTTGTTTGTAGACGCGACGAGCGAGACGAGAACGCGTTTTTTTATTTTGGCCAAATTAATTTTTTTTGCGACCCCGGCCCCCTCCTCGTTTTCCGGTCGGCTATTATTCGAAATAGGTCCGGAGATGGTTAAGGAACGAAGCTGGGGAATCGTAAATCGTAAAATTAAACTAGTTCATTGGCTAAAAATATCAAAGAGTTAAAAAATGGCGAAGGAGCCCAATATTAATTTTAATAAATCGTTATTCGCTCATTGAAAGGAGGAAGTGGCTAAATAACCATACCCGGGTAACGATAAAGCAACTCAACTAATCAAATTGAACTTAAAAAATAGTTCATAAGCTAAAAACAGTTAAATAAGTTTTAAAAATGGTGAAGGAGCCAAAACATTGACTTGTGCAGTTGTTTAATTTTGAGTCTGATCTGTTTTTATCTAATACTAGCGACCCGCCCCGGCTTCGCACGGGTGCAATGCTGATACTAAAATAAATACACTACAGAAAAAATATGAACGTTGTATATAAAAACATAGCGGCCCGCTCCGACTTTGCACGGGCATAAAATATATATGCCTATGTCACTCAATGAAAACATGATTAAAATCGATCCAGTATTTTTGGTTCATTCATTACTGCCCTTGGCCTGCACGCATTAAATTTGGAGTAAAACAATTCCTCTTCCCCTATACTTACTATGAAGATTTCCTGCTATCTTTGGAATATCTAAATTCATACAATTTTTATTACATTACACATTTTTAAACGCAAATTTTAAATTTGTAATATCTCCGAAAATATTTGTTTAATTTACATGCTGTAAGGAACCATATTGATCTATATTAATTGCACACTGTATTTAAGGTACTTAATTCGATAAGGATTAATGCCGTATTGCTTAAAATAGCTTCGTAAATAAGCCATTTTCTCACGTAAAAAGTAAACAATAAAAATGGTTAATGTGGGTTATCCCTAAAAGATAAACATATACCATCGCGGACTTTTTTGTAGACCTTTTTATGGTGTACAATACTGTAGTACATTAATTTGATCTAACTCGTAGGGTTAGGCAGCGTTTTTGCTAATTGCTAAATAAGCCTAAAAAAATAGGTTAATTTACGACATCACGTTAGAAACCTCTAAAATTAGCAATGTTGCCTTAGTATATTATGCATGTATTATACATATAAACCTTCCTCTTGAATCACTCTATCTATTGAAAAAAACCGCATCAAAATCCGTTGCGTAGTTTTAAAGATTTAAGCGCACATAGGGATATAGGGACAGAAAAGGCGACTTTGTTTTATACTATGTAGTGATAATGTCTCCAATCTAATCTACCATCGATGTGGATGTTTGAGATATTTGAAGCCATATAAATACACCAAAACAAATGATCTGACAGCTCCAACAAGAGGAAAATAACTTATATAATAAGTTAATAAAGTTTATAGATATTATGAAAGAAAATTTTGATTTCAAGAAAGAAAGCAGCAAATATGAAAGAAAGAATATGATACAAGCTGCTAAAATGATGATCAACAAAAACTAAGAATAGAACCAACCAAACGCCACAGTATTAAATCAACTCGGCTTCGCGAACAAATTAAACGAACTCAATTCCTCAAACTTCAACTTCAAAAATGTTAACATGAAACTGAAGAATTTCAATTTAATAATCTGTTATTTTCTTGGAGCGCCTGTTTTTCCCGATAAAATTAGACGCCAAGAAAAATAAGCGATTTCCATATAAATTTGTTGTTGTTCTTTGCATTTCATCTGGAAAAAGGTCTCTCATTCCCATGAAAACATATAATTTGAAATATTTTTATGTAGAGAAGTTACAAGGCAGCAAGATATGAAACTGACAGGGATATGCTACTTCTAAATTTATACAGTATAATAATAATCAAACAAATTTAACTGAACTAAATGAGAATTTGAATTTGAATTTTTTCTAACTTCGTTTAGAAGCTAACTAAATGGAAAAACTATGTGTACGAGTAATTTTTGTAAATTAACGAGAAATGATGAAAATGAAATGATATCTTAATTGAAATGGATTAGTCATTAGTGCTGAAATTTTATGAACGTTATCTCATTAAATAAGTTTCATATACTGGATAGTTTCATATACTGACTAGTTACTGCAATGGAATAGTCATCACTGCTGAAGTTTTATTAATGTTTGTCTTATGTATTACGTATTAATGTTGGTGACTAGTTTCATACACTAACTTTTGTTTTCACGAATACTTTACATAAACAATGTATGTTTAAGAAAAAGTAAAAATATTAGTTAAAATGTGGGTTTTCAAAATTACTCCCATTTTAATATTTTTTAATATGCCGATTTGTTTTTAACTATACCCTTCGAGGTGTTAAAAGAGTTCAAGAGGAAACGATATGGCGAGACTGGTCCGTAAAAACGAGGGAAAAAGGAAATGGAGGTTTTGGTTTGCTGGCTGTGGTTGTATAATAAAAACCCGGTGGAGTTTTATCATCGAATCTGGAAGGAGGGTCTTTCGTTCTCCGAGTGTGTTACTTATTACGTATTTATTGGTCGTGAAAAATACGTTGCCGATTTTAGAGCGCGCCTGAAGCCTGGAGAGGTGCTACGGAGATTGCTCTTCAGATTTTTACGGGACCCATTTCTATATTCTGTACTCTAAATTATTGGATTCTTTTTTATTATGATTGAATATCAATTTACTGAGGTTGGATATAATATTTTTGTGATTGGCTTTACTATATTATGTGTATGTGAGTTAATTTTGAGGCATTCTTTCTATAACATTCATTCTCCACACTCTAAATATTGTTTATTACTAAGTACCACAATAATAAATGAGTAATAGTTGTAATAATATATATATATATATATATATATATATATATATATATATATATATATATACATATATATATATATATATACATATATATATAATATAGAGAAAAGCAATCATTGTTATATGGATATTTAGTGATGGAAAAACAGCTGATGGTGGTAGCTTGTTTCCACGCTAATATATCTCGATACAGCTCTAGTAAAAAGTGTCATTTTAACTGCAAGAAACCGAGGAAACCAATCATCGTTGTATTGACATTTAGTGATGGTATAATCGCTTTAGAGCAATGAAAAACGTTGTTGCCATAACTCAGAAGTCGATAGTACGGACCGTCCTCAAGCCAAGACCGTAAATTGTCTGGTTTTCTGGAATAATTGCCCGTTTTTTGAGAGTGTTGCGGTCTATTCCTGGCGACCGACGCACGGTCCCTCCCATCCGTTCGATGAAATGGCATTTAAACGGTTTATTTTACGAGTAATAAATGCGGAGTCCGCGCGTTGAACATAAATTAGGACTCTTTTGTACAGAATCATGGCGACTAACTCTTGACAGCCGAGAACATTCAGGTGATATATAAGATGATATACCCCGAACACCCGAGGACGTCTGCACCTGTTCCTCACAAAACTTACGTTCTTTCAAATTTACGTTCATTCTTGAAGCAAATTCTGTTGTTGAATTCTAAATAATCAAATCAATAAGACATGATACAAGAAAAATGGAAATTTGTGTTCAATAATTTGAAAATGCACGTTGAATTGGTTGAATTTCAATCTTTTCTGTTTATACAGTTGTTTTTAGCAAGTAAATAATGAGAAGTTTCGATGGTTTTGACATTTCTCTACATAGAATAACATTTTTCCATTTATTATTGTTGAGTTATTCAGCGTATACAGACGCTAATCATCTTTTGTTGTTTGATATCGATGAATCTGGTAGCGAAGGCCTTCAGACATTTTTAGGAACTTATGGTGAGTTGCCGGATCATATCTGAATTGTCGGTTTTGATTTCAACGATTAAAAGTGGTAATTTTAATATCAGTGACCAGGAACAGTCTGAAGGGCCTCAAAAATTCGAGGACAATGAATTGCAAGATTTATTGGACAGAAATCTAACTCAAAAAACTTTCAGGCTGCTTGACAGTTAACGAAGCAACTGTTTCCAGGGATGTACATGTCATGGGAAAGATTAAGTAAAAGGAGGGAAAGTACTACCAGGAGCTCCACTCTCATCTATCCCCATCCCATCCCAAGTGTTACTGTTTATATGATGAGATTAGCAAGGTGTAGTGTGTTTTGAACTACCAAAACCGGATGAAAGTATTGCTGCAGTTCTCTATCGACGTCCATCAAACAAATTGAATGACGTATTGTTGCAAGAAGACCATGTTGTTGGCCAAGGTTCTCAATAAATACATCAAAGAGCCTTTGAAAATCTATATTTCATCGAATACAAAAGTTTTAAATAATCTGTGACTTGAGGAAGATGTTCTCATCAACAAATATGAGACCAAAGTTGTCAAAATGAACGACCTTACTCGATTATACGAATTCGAATGGAAATATCAGTCGAATATCATGCGGAAAGATGACAAAGACCCAGCCGACCAACGGGAGGCTCTCTTCGCCGAAATAACCGTCCATTATTCCACGTAATTACACGCTACGGAAGGCAATGGCAACACGGTACGTCCAATCTGATAGAGAACGTCATGCGCCGTCTGAAACGACCGTTTCCGGCGCTCATGCACAACAACAGCCGAGTTTAAAGCCGAACGCCAGCCAATTACAGAAGAAGGATCGTACGAAATTAGACACTTTGTAATGGGGCGAACGGCTAGCCGAGGACGACCCGAACATATATCTCCGCGCGCCGCCTCGTCGTAGTTTGGCGGATTCGCCGAAAATCACCATCCAGACAACAGAACGACCGTTCATATAATTAACCCGTCCCGTGCCGTCCGTCCCCGCCCCGACGACATAATTTAGAATCGTTTCCGCGGCCGTCGTGCTCGCCGTCCCCGGCCCGTTAACGTATTGTGCGAGCGCCTTTATTTCACCAGAGACGTGAGAGATCATGTTTTGTCGGCGATTAAGTTCTTTTTATCGCGCGTAGGGATTTAATTCACTTCGGTTGGACGGAACAGAAAAAAAAACAGCGCGCGAGGAACAACGTGACAGCTAGCCCCGTTCCTCTTTGTTGTTTTGACGTCTGTGTTTTGATCGCGTGAAATCGGCACGTCGTTCGGGAAGGTGTCGGGTGTCAATTCAATCGTTGACGGGTTTATAATAGGACGCAAAAAATCGGCGAGACACTGCTCCGCAATTGAATTGTTATAATAGAAATTTCGTTCATTATAGTCCGAGAGCAACAAAGAATCGAAGTTTTACAGCGTCTGGTAGCTAGATGGCACTATAATCGTCAGTCGAGGAATTATATAGATTAGGTTAGTTTAAATTTTCCCATTATAGGCAACTGTAAAGAAAAGATGTCGTTGTTAAGACATTCGATTGGTTCTTAAAAAAGGTTTGACAACAGTTAACCAAATAGCAAGATTAATGGTTTCTACATTTTTTTACATTAAAATTGATAACATATGGAAGTTTTCTCACAACTCTATTTCGAACCAAAGGATTTTGATGAAAATATCAGCGAATGTGTAACATTGGATGTTCAATGGCGTGGTGTAATTGTTTTTTCGATATTAAAAAATGTTTTAAAGATATGGACATAATGAAACTGTAACCTAAATTTCTTCAAAACTGATTTTTAGTCATATCTTGAAAACCATTAGTCATATGGCAAAATTGATGGTTCCTACATACTTTTCACCCTAAAATTAACAACACATGAAGGTTTCAGCTTATTTGGAGATCTGATCTTTTTTCGCCTTTTTTTCCATATATATACTCAGGAAAAATCGTGATTTTTTGCCATTTTTAGACTTCTCTTTATAACTCTAGTTCAATCCAAAGAAGCTTGATGAAAATATCAGGGTATATGTAGAATTGGATGCTCAATAGCGTGGTGTAATTGTTTTTTCGATATTAAGAAATGTTTAAAAGATATGGACATAATGAAACCGTAGCCTAAATTTTTTCAAAACTAATTTTTGGTCATATCTTGAAAACCATTAGTCATATGTCAAAATTGATGGTTCCTACATACTTTTCACCCTAAAATTAACAACACATGAAGGTTTCAGCTTATTTGGAGATCTGATCTTTTTTCGCATTTTTTCCATATATATACTCAGGAAAAATCGTGATTTTTTGCCATTTTTAGACTTCTCTTTATAACTCTAGTTCAATCCAAAGAAGTTTGATGAAAATATCAGAGTATATGTGGAATTGGATGCTCAATAGCGTGGTGTAATTGTTTTTTCGATATTAAGAAATGTTTAAAAGATATGGACATAATGAAACTGTAGCCTAAATTTCTTCAAAACTGATTTTTAGTCATATCTTGAAAACCATTAGTCATATGGCAAAATTTATGGTTCCTACATACTTTTCACCCTAAAATTAACAACACATGAAAGTTTCAGCTTATTTGGAGGTCTGATTTTTTTTCGCCTTTTTTCCATATATAGGAAAAATCAGGATACTCAGGAAAAATCGTGATTTTTTGCCATTTTTAGACTTCTCTTTATAACTCTAGTTCAATCCAAAGAAGTTTGATGAAAATATCAGGGTATATGTAGAATTGGATGCTCAATAGCGTGGTGTAATTGTTTTTTCGATATTAAGAAATGTTTAAAAGATATGGACATAATGAAACCGTAGCCTAAATTTTTTCAAAACTAATTTTTGGTCATATCTTGAAAACCATTAGTCATATGGCAAAATTGATGGTTCCTACATACTTTTCACCCTAAAATTAACAACACATGAAGGTTTCGGCTTATTTGGAGATCTGATCTTTTTTCGCCTTCTTTCCATATATATATACTCAGGAAAAATCGTGATTTTTTGCCATTTTTAGACTTCTCTTTATAACTCTAGTTCAATCCAAAGAAGCTTGATGAAAATATCAGGGTATATGTAGAATTGGATGCTCAATATCGTTGTGTAATTGTTTTTTCGATATTAAGAAATGTTTAAAAGATATGGACATAATGAAACCGTAGCCTAAATTTTTTCAAAACTAATTTTTGGTCATATCTTGAAAACCATTAGTCATATGTCAAAATTGATGGTTCCTACATACTTTTCACCCTAAAATTAACAACACATGAAGGTTTCAGCTTATTTGGAGATCTGATCTTTTTTCGCCTTTTTTTCCATATATATACTCAGGAAAAATCGTGATTTTTTGCCATTTTTAGACTTCTCTTTATAACTCTAGTTCAATCCAAAGAAGTTTGATGAAAATATCAGGGTATATGTAGAATTGGATGCTCAATAGCGTGGTGTAATTGTTTTTTCGATATTAAGAAATGTTTAAAAGATATGGACATAATGAAACCGTAGCCTAAATTTTTTCAAAACTGATTTTTGGTCATATCTTGAAAACCATTAGTCATATGTCAAAATTGATGGTTCCTACATACTTTTCACCCTAAAATTAACAACACATGAAGGTTTCAGCTTATTTGGAGATCTGATCTTTTTTCACATTTTTTCCATATATATACTCAGGAAAAATCGTGATTTTTTGCCATTTTTAGACTTCTCTTTATAACTCTAGTTCAATCCAAAGAAGTTTGATGAAAATATCAGGGTATATGTAGAATTGGATGCTCAATAGCGTGGTGTAATTGTTTTTTCGATATTAAGAAATGTTTAAAAGATATGGACATAATGAAACCGTAGCCTAAATTTCTTCAAAACTAATTTTTGGTCATATCTTGAAAACCATTAGTCATATGGCAAAATTGATGGTTCCTACATACTTTTCACCCTAAAATTAACAACACATGAAGGTTTCAGCTTATTTGGAGATCTGATCTTTTTTCGCCTTTTTTTCCATATATATACTCAGGAAAAATCGTGATTTTTTGCCATTTTTAAACTTCTCTTTATAACTCTAGTTCAATCCAAAAAAGTTTGATGAAAATATCAGAGTATATGTAGAATTGGATGCTCAATAGCGTGGTGTAATTGTTTTTTCGATATTATGAAATGTTTAAAAGATATGGACATAATGAAACCGTAGCCTAAATTTTTTCAAACCTAATTTTTGGTCATATCTTGAAAACCATTAGTCATATGGCAAAATTGATGGTTCCTACATACTTTTCACCCTAAAATTAACAACACATGAAGATTTCAGCTTATTTGGAGATCTGATCTTTTTTCCCATTTTTTCCATATATATACTCAGGAAAAATCGTGATTTTTTGTCATTTTTAGACTTCTCTTTATAACTCTAGTTCAATCCAAAGAAGTTTGATGAAAATATCAGGGTATATGTAGAATTGGATACTCAATAGCGTGGTGTAATTGTTTTTTCGATATTAAGAAATGTTTAAAAGATATGGACATAATGAAACCGTAGCCTAAATTTCTTCAAAACTAATTTTTGGTCATATCTTGAAAACCATTAGTCATATGTCAAAATTGATGGTTCCTACATACTTTTCACCCTAAAATTAACAACACATGAAGGTTTCAGCTTATTTGGAGATCTGATCTTTTTTTCACATTTTTTCCATATATATACTCAGGAAAAATCGTGATTTTTTTGCCATTTTTAGACTTCTCTTTATAACTCTAGTTCAATCCAAAGAAGTTTGATGAAAATATCAGAGTATATGTGGAATTGGATGCTCAATAGCGTGGTGTAATTGTTTTTTCGATATTAAGAAATGTTTAAAAAATATGGACATAATGAAACCGTAGCCTAAATTTCTTCAAAACTAATTTTTGGTCATATCTTGAAAACCATTAGTCATATGGCAAAATTGATGGTTCCTACATACTTTTCACCCTAAAAATAACAACACATGAAAGTTTCAGCTTATTTGGAGGTCTGATTTTTTTTCACCTTTTTTCCATATATATACTCAGGAAAAATCGTGATTTTTTGCCATTTTTAGACTTCTCTTTATAACTCTAGCTCACACCAAAGAAGTTTGATGAAAATATCAGGGCATATGTAGAATTGGATGCTCAATAGCGTGGTGTAATTGTTTTTTCGATATTAAGAATTGTTTAAAAGATATGGACATAATGAAACCGGAGCCTAAATTTCTTCAAAACTAATTTTTGCTCATATCTTGAAAACCATTAGTCATATGGCAAAATTGATGGTTCCTACATACTTTTCACCCTAAAATTAACAACACATGAAGGTTTCAGCTTATTTGGAGATCTGATCTTTTTTCACATTTTTTCCATATATATACTCAGGAAAAATCGTGATTTTTTGCCATTTTTAGACTTCTCTTTATAACTCTAGTTCAATCCAAAGAAGTTTGATGAAAATATCAGGGTATATGTAGAATTGGATGCTCAATAGCGTGGTGTAATTATTTTTTCGATATTAAGTAATGTTTAAAAGATATGGACATAATGAAACCGTAGCCTAAATTTTTTCAAAACTAATTTTTGGTCATATCTTGAAAACCATTAGTCATATGTCAAAATTGATGGTTCCTACATACTTTTCACCCTAAAATTAACAACACATGAAGGTTTCAGCTTATTTGGAGATCTGATCTTTTTTCACATTTTTTCCATATATATACTCAGGAAAAATCGTGATTTTTTTGCCATTTTTAGACTTCTCTTTATAACTCTAGTTCAATCCAAAGAAGTTTGATGAAAATATCAGAGTATATGTGGAATTGGATGCTCAATAGCGTGGTGTAATTGTTTTTTCGATATTAAGAATTGTTTAAAAGATATGGACATAATGAAACCGTAGCCTAAATTTCTTCAAAACTGATTTTTAGTCATATCTTGAAAACCATTGGTCATATAGCAAAATTTATGGTTTCTGCGTACTTTTCACAGCAAAATTAACAACACATGAAAGTTTCAGCTTATTTGGAGATCTGATTTTTTTTCGCCTTTTTTTCCATATATATACTCAGGAAAAATCGTGATTTTTTGCCATTTTTAGACTTCTCTTTATAACTCTAGTTCAATCCAAAGAAGTTTGATGAAAATATCAGGGTATATGTAGAATTGGATGCTCAATAGCGTGGTGTAATTGTTTTTTCGATATTAAGAAATGTTTAAAAGATATGGACATAATGAAACCGTAGCCTAAATTTTTTCAAAACTAATTTTTGGTCATATCTTGAAAACCATTAGTCATATGTCAAAATTGATGGTTCCTACATACTTTTCACCCTAAAATTAACAACACATGAAGGTTTCAGCTTATTTGGAGATCTGATCTTTTTTCGCCTTTTTTCTAAATGTATACTCAGGAAAAATCGTGATTTTTTGCCATTTTTAGACTTCTCTTTATAACTCTAGTTCAATCCAAAGAAGTTTGATGAAAATATCAGGGTATATGTGGAATTGGATGCTCAATAGCGTGGTGTAATTGTTTTTTCGATATTAAGAAATGTTTAAAAATATGGACATAATGAAACCGTAGCCTAAATTTTTTCAAAACTAATTTTTGGTCATATCTTGAAAACCATTAGTCATATGTCAAAATTGATGGTTCCTACATACTTTTCACCCTAAAATTAACAACACATGAAGGTTTCAGCTTATTTGGAGATCTGATCTTTTTCCACCTTTTTTCTAAATGTATACTCAGGAAAAATCGTGATTTTTTGCCATTTTTAGACTTCTCCTTATAACTCTAGTTCAATCCAAAGAAGTTTGATGAAAATATCAGGGTATATGTAGAATTGGATGCTCAATAGCGTGGTGTAATTGTTTTTTCGATATTAAGAATTGTTTAAAAGATATGGACATAATGAAACCGTAGCCTAAATTTCTTCAAAGCTGAGTTTTAATCATATCTTGAAAACCATTGGTCATATAGCAAAATTTATGGTTTCTACGTACTTTTCACCGCAAAATTAACAACACATGAAAGTTTCAGCTTATTTGGAGACCTGATCTTTTTTCGCCTCTTTTTCCATATATATACTCAGGAAAAATCGTGATTTTTTGCCATTTTTAGACTTCTCTTTATAACTCTAGTTCAATCCAAAGAAGTTTGATGAAAATATCAGGGTATATGTAGAATTGGATGCTCAATAGCGTGGTGTAATTATTTTTTCGATATTAAGAAATGTTTAAGAGATATGGACATAATGAAACTGTAACCTAAATTTCTTCAAAACTGATTTTTAGTCATATCTTGAAAACCATTGGTCATATAGCAAAATTGATGGTTTCTACGTACTTTTCATCGCAAAATTAACAACACCTGAAAGTTTCAGCTTATTTGGACATCTGATCTTTTCTCGCCTTTTTTCCATATATATACTCAGGAAAAATCGTGATTTTTGGCCATTTTTAGACTTCTCTTTATAAATCTAGTTCAAACCAAAGAAGTTTGATGAAAATATCAGGGTATATGTAGAATTGGATGCTCAATAGCGTGGTGTAATTGTTTTTTCGATATTAAGAAATGTTTAAAAGATATGGACATAATGAAACCGTAGCCTAAATTTCTTCAAAACTAATTTTTGGTCATATCTTGAAAACCATTAGTCATATGGCAAAATTGATGGTTTCTACGTACTTTTCATCGCAAAATTAACAACACCTGAAAGTTTCAGCTTATTTGGACATCTGATCTTTTCTCGCCTTTTTTCCATATATATACTCAGGAAAAATCGTGATTTTTGGCCATTTTTAGACACTCTTTATAACTCTAGTTCAAGGTATATGTAAAATGGGATGCTCAATAGCGTGGTGTAATTATTTATTCGATTTTAATAAATGTTTAAAAGATAGGGGCATAATGAAACTGAGTTTGAATGACTCGACATATGGCAAACCAACACGAGAAGTCGAAAAGGCAATTGTACTATCATCTGGATAATGGACGTCCCAATACATTATCCAAAGTTGCCTATGGAACTAAATATCTAAAATAGATTATTAATAGTATTCTTGAATGATAATATAAAACTGGCTTCAAAAAACATTACAGTCAAAAAGACGCCACATATTAATTGGTGTTTAAATTTTACAAAAGAAAACATGCTAAAAATGTTTTCCAAACCCACTATATAGTGTTCCAAGTAATTTTAAGTAATTTAATATTTTTTTGTTCATTCGATCGCCATGTTCTCAACAATATCAAAAAATAATAAAAATAAACTGCTCAATTATTGAAGTGCAACATGAACACCCACCCTAATTATAACGTCAAAATATCGAAACCCGGCGTTTTGTTTCGTTTTTTTCACTGTTTACTCGATACGGTCGACAATAAAAATGTTTACGTTACGTGATGAATAAAACCGTCCCAAAAAATACCGCCATTCTCCCATCCTATCGAGTACAAAAAAAAAACGGTGATTAAAAAGTCGAAAGTAATATTTGTAGAGTAATTTCGGGAAAAAAACGTAAATAAAACAAGCACAGAAGCCCCTTAAACTTGATTTATAGGCCCACGTCCACGTGGTTACCGTATAATTTACGTCCCCCTAAGCGTTTTACATATTCAGATGTATCGGGTTTCGTTTGCATCGTAAAACGCTGTCGAAAGTTTTTTACCCGCCCTCTGTATGACATTACTCTGTTTACCTTCTTGTTACTGCCCTTTTTCTTCAAGGAAAAAATCGAAAATATATTTTATTCGATATGGTTGTGGTGTTTCTTTGAAGGAAACACAAAAAAATGGAGTCGAATTTCATAACAACTCTTTAGATAACACTATACGAACCCCTGTCTCTATAGTTTCAACTGCATTATGAGGGTATACTTATTACTAGTCGGGTAACTGGAGCTTTTTTTAAATTTATGATGATAAAAATAGTATAAAACATTGTTTTGTTCGTTTTTCATCGAAATATCCCTCTATTAACTGATAACAGGCCATAAATTAGTACGTTTATACAATAAAGAACACGGAATTCATCAATAACCATTACTTGATATTTCTGAAGCTCTCGTCAGAGTTTAATGACAATGTTGCTCTGTCTGTTACTGTCCAAATTCTACAAAAGCTGTTATCAACGTCAATAACGTTTTTTTTAATCAATGAAACATATTGTGATCATGTTAGAGCTACTGTAGAGATTTGATAAATTATATATAAAGAAAAATGGGACATAATCATTTTTCTCTTTACTTGTTGAACTATTCTCATTTATTTGATTACTGATTTCTATTCGTCAATCTTGATATCAAGTAGAATTAACATTTTTTCATCCATTTTTAACCTCTCTCTGACATTACTCTGTTTACCTTCTTGTTACCGCCCTTTTTCCTAAAAAAAAATCGAAAATATATTTTACTCTTTATGGTTGTGGTGTTTCTTTGAAAGAAACACAAAAAAATAGTGTCGAATTTCATAACAACTTTTTAGATAACACTATAGGAACCCCTGTCTCTATAGTTTCAACTGCATTATGAGGGTATACTTATTACTAGTCGGGTAACTGGAGCTTTTTTTAAATTTATGATGAAGGAAATGGTATAAAACATTGTTTTGTTCGTTTTTCATCGAAATATCCCTCTATTAACTGATAACAGGCCATACATTTCTACCAGTTTAAACAATAAAGAACACATAATTCATCAATAACCATTACTTGATATTTCTGGAGCTCTCGTCAGTGTTTAATAACTGTTAATACTGATTCTATTCGTGAAATTTGATATCAATCATTTTTAATAACACTATTCTCTAATTCTACTAAACCTGTCATGAACTTGACTATGAAAGAATCAGTAGTATAATTCATTTAATTATGGACATCTTAGAGCCAACTGTAGAGATTTGATAGATGAAGTTTTTTCTACATTTTTTGTTGATTTTTTTTTGTGTAACAGAAATCGATTGAAGGTATCCAACACTCTATTGGTCTAAAACTTGCAATCGGTGAATGATTTACATCGTTTTGTACGTATTTCAACGAAATATCCTAATTTTAGCTGATAATCAAGAGATCAGGTACTACTAGTTTAAACAATAAACAACACATAATTCTAAAGCTTTCATTTGTGTTTAATAGCAATCTTCCTCAATTATTGGCTGATTCTAGTAAATCTGTTTTAGGATAAATTGATATGGCTCGGTGAATGGAGGTAAAACGAAATGAAACAGTGGCGTTTACATTATGTGACCGTTATTTATTGAAGTCATATAAAAATGTGGAAAATATAAAATAGATAAAACGGATCTAATTATTGCCACTAATGTTTTGAAGAATGGTATGGACTGATTCGGTTGCATGTTCCAACGCATCTGATAGCATTCTGTCTCTTTTTAACTATGAAATTGTATTTGGCATTTTACATTTTTACAAACAGCCTTGGCAGTATGTTTGACCTCTTCTATGGCGTACATTGGCTGTTTTATTGGAAGGACTATACATCTTCTTCACTTCATTGTAGTCTTCTATAAGTAGACACCACTGATGTCTTTCATGTCTTTGTGATTGTCCTTAGGCAAGAGTGTAAAATCCGATAAGGGAAATGATCCCATTCACGCCAGTAACAAGGCTGGGTAAGACCGGATGTCTGCTGGGATGATTTCTAAAGTTTTTCACTCGCCAGTCGGTAGGCTTAGTGCTGAGGACCGTGGTTCAAAGCCCATGTCAAACTATAGATCCAGCCCAGATAAACCCCTAGTTGGTAAAAGGAGACTTTAAAATATATATAAAAAAATCGATTTTTATCTTTATCTGGAGAATGTATTCTCGAATTTGTAATCTAAGATTAATTTTGCACTCTTTCTGTCTCAGTGGTGGCCCTTTTGATGCATTTTAACGATAATTTCGTAGCAACCGATGGTGATTTAAGAAATCCAACAACTTATTGATCAAAAGTTTGCCATCGGTTACTGAAGAAAACCCGGCCAATTGTTGTTTATTATACCGTCCGAATAGAATAGAATAGGAGATGAAAAAAAAGTTAAATGTACGTCGATGATGACAGAATTCAAGCCATCGACGGCCGGTAAGGCATCTTCGCGACGCGTCCCAGTCGGGATCCCCACGAGCCCGATACATTTAACGTCGGGAAAGTGGTTTTTCTCGGAGATCGACGCGGCAACTTGTTAAAAGTTTTCAAATTAACCGGGGCCCCTCTTGCTGTCCCCTTCTCCCTCCACCCTGCCGGAGTGTATACACGTATAGTGGAAATCGCCAGGAGTGCGGGGGTAAAAATACGTTTGAGCTCGATTTGTTACTTCTGCTCGGATGATTTATGTTGGACGTTCTGGGGCCGAAAGCTTTCCAAGTCAATTATATGTCGAGTTGGGTGTGGATGGGGTGGGGGAGGAGGTAGAGTGCCGTGTACAGGATGTTTGTGAGGTTCGTCAGCGATCGACTGGTTATATATAGATGTTCGCGTAATTAGAACGTTGAAAGTATAATTTATCATTCAGTGGATCTTCATTAATTCCGCAAAATACTGACGCACTGGCGTGTGTTTAAAAGTAACATTGTTATATTCATTGTCGGTATTTGAATTACTTGTAATTAAAATACGTAAGTAAAATATAAATACATACTATATACCGTACATATATACATACATACCGTACGTATATATACCGTACATTTGACTGAAAATAGTTATTGCTATTATTGTTCTATTGACTGTTTGGACTGTTTTTGTTGTATTAAGCTAAATTGTGTGTATATACTAGAATAAAAAATACGTGTAGTATATGAATTAAATAAGTTTTTCGTTTTTATTTTTTTATTATTTTAAAAATCAAGATCTATGTGTTGCAGTTCACATCATATTAACCCGTAATTTGGCTACATTAGTTCAATGTTCAAAGGGTTTTCGTCTCTTCAACCTCCGGGTAGGTCCAGTTCTGTCTCACAGGTCCACATTTCAAAATATTCTTATATAAAATAACAATATGCCGTGGAGTGATAATGATAGTGGAATAAACACGTTAATAATAAACCTCAAACACAACTGATGCTCTAAAAAGGCTGACCGGTCGCCGGCCATTCCTGCTGACATTCTGGTCAGTCGCATCACGCCCGGACCTGAAGAGATACCGAACCGAACTTTCCCCATAACTTAGTCGATGCATCTGCGTATCCTCGTTAGTAGTCCGCCGACGGGGACTAGCACCGCCCGCCCCCGGGACTTGGCCGCCCGTAAGTCATCGTCAGCCCCCCACTCGCTCGTCGACCCAGAAATTAATTACGTCACGGGTCCGTTATCAAACAATGCACAAATCACGTGTTGTTATCTGGTAACCGAACGGGTGTTTCGGCATCGTAGGCACAGAGGGCGCAGTTGGCAGAGTCGCAGCGCGATAAGGTCCGGACTATGGCCATATCGCGGTGACGCTTACTAATTTCGCTTTATTTATGACCCGGGGAGAGTCGGCCCGCCCGACGTCGCGAGATTTATCTGGAAAATGTATCGCCTCCATAACCCTGTCAATATTATTAATAGTATCCGTATCTTTTAATCTGTTATATATTCAAATACGGCCAATCTTATTTTTAATTACCTATTCATTCTTTTTATTAATTTCGTCATATTCTTCCTCATAGTTCACTTCAGTGTGTTCCGTTCGCCTTTTAAGTATTCCCACAAGTTCATCCCATACTAATTCCTTTGGCAGAATAGCCTTCCTGGTTCAAAGTACAGATAGCGCTTCGTTGTTCAAGACAAATCGCTTTTAATTTGGTCATTTTGCGTGTTAAATATTAATTTTGTCATATTGTAGCCGAGAATTCTGAGATATAAACAATGGGCGGTGTAGTAACCTTTGTGGACAGAGAGAGATATAACGACGTCTTTGGTGTTGTATTTTCGTTTCCGATACGGCTAAAATATATTGTATTCTTTTGCACTGCGTCCTGTACAAATAATTTTAACAGGTCGGTTGAAAAGTCCCCGGCCTACCATAGCAAAAACAAATTTTTGTAGTACGATTTGTCCTTGATTTCAAAATAGGCCTCAGTTTCCGCGATCACCTCTTCATTCGACGAAAATTTCTTCCCAGCGAGCATTCTTTTTAGATCCGAGAGCAGGAAATAGTCGCTAGGGACCAGATCTGGAGAATACGAAGGATGAGGAAGCAATTCCAAGTCCAAACCATGGATTTTTGCCATCGTTTTCACTGACTTGTGACACGGTGCATTGCCTTGGCACTTTCTTTTTCTTCAAATGCGGCCGTCTTTCGGCGATTTCGCCCTTGAAACAGTTCAATAACGCTATTTTAATAGTCACTGTTGATGGTCCTTCCTTTTTCAAGGTAGTAAACGAAAATTATTCCATGCGCATACTAAAATACAGACGCCATAGTCTTGCCAGCCGACTGTTGCATTTTCCCACGCACACGATGGAGCCATGTTTCATCCATTGTCACATATCGACGCAATAACTCGGGTTTATTAGGCTTGATCATCTTCAAACACTGCTCCGAACCATCAACTCTTCGTTGTTTTTGGTTAAAAGTGAGCTCGCGCGGAACCCACTTTGCACAGAGCTTTCTCATACCGAAATATTCGTGAATGATATGATGTACACGTTCAGTTGATATCTTTAGAGTGTCTGCTATTTCATTCAATTTCAATTTATGTTCATTCAAAATCATTTTGTGGATTTTTTAAATGTTTTCGTCGTTAACAATATATTTTGGGCGTCCACTGCGTTAACCGTCTTCAGTGCTTATTTCACCACGTCTAAACTTAGCATACCAATACTTGATGGTCGATTTTCCTGGGGCAGTATCTGAAACTCGGCATCAAGCCAAGTTTTTGCTTCAACTGTATTTTTTCCCTTCAAAAAGCAATACTTCATCAACACGGGAAATTCCTTTTTCAAAATGCTATAATTTACAAACTAATGATACGACAGCTGTCAAATTTATACACGCATCTCTTGAGGGTTAGGGCTAACTAAAAAACATATGATTTTAATTCTTGTAGCGCCATCTATGTGTCAGGCCGGGAACTTTTCAATTGGCCTGTTATGTATTACAAATTACAATTGTTAATAATCATAATCAAAGAAATTGTGTTTCAAAATTATAACGTTTTTCTAATAGTTCATACCTTACATCATTACGATTCTGTTACTTGTTTTCTACTAAATAAGAAATAATGCTGTTGCTTTTGCAAAGCGATTGAACATAAAGTTAACCTAAAACATTGAAATTAACAACGTCATGTGTCATCTGCCACTGAATGATAGAGTAGGAGTAGGCTTCCAGTGCATCCAAACAAGTAATGTATTGTTTTGCACTGACTTCATGAGTATTATGAGTTATATCACTCTGGACAAATAAGAAATGTATTAGTTTAATTTTTCTTACCTCCTTTTTCATACCTTAGTTAATAGGCTTATTTTATTTATTTATATAAATATAATAATTTTCCATAACCCGTACTATCATTGTCAAACAAATCGTGTTTTATAAAACTATGAAATTTTACTAATAATTCTTACCTTTCTCTTCTCTAAGCACCTCCAACTTGTTTTATGCGAAATATGTAATAATTATGTGATTTGAACAAACCTTTTGAACATGAAGCTAACCTAATATTGAATTGACAATGTCACATGTCATATGTCACTGAATGGTAGGTTGTATTTTGACAATCACTGTAAAAAACGTCCTAAACCCAAGTACCAATAGCTAACACAGTAATTAAAAATTCTAGTCGAGTAGGCCGTGTATTTTGTCATAGTCCACCGTACATACAAACAGGGCACTCTCTGATTTCGACGCTAGCAAAAAAATATGATCCCTAATTGAAGGCGGACGCTGCGACGCCGGCCTGGAATTGATATCAAAGCTGACGAAGACCTTCTATTACCGAGTTTCAATTTTGTTTTTAATTGAAAGCGCCAAAACAAACGAACAGCCTCCTTTAACACGCTTTAAAGTGGGCGCCAGCCTTTGATAATCGGAAAAACTGGGCACGGGCATGGGATGTTTTTCCGGCAGTTTCCCGAAGCGCCGAAATACGAGCGAGTAAATTTGAACTAGCCGATTCGGATTTTGTTTGGTTTCTGACCGTGGGTTTCCGGTTTAGCCGAGGGGAAGGGGGGACCGAGGGACTCGGATGGTGTATGTTTAGGATTCTTATCGTCTTTGAAGATGACAAATGGAGATTGAGAGGTTCTCGCCACTCCTACAGGTTGTGACTTAATAAAGTTCAGTTTTCAGTATTGAAATTAATATATTTTTCGTTTAATATAGGCGCTGGGTTTAAGCTAGGCGGCAAACAGGGTTCTCAATGTCAATTTATCGAGTTTCCCCAATAATCCAAGTCATATTCCCTCAAAATTGTTTTAAGAAATGTATTTTCATAATAGGGAATAAATTATAACGTTATAAATTATAATGTTACACTTTTTCCATAATTTTCTTGCGAGCATTTTGCTTGGTGGCTTAAACTTAACGATGTATCTCCAGAGTGAATCTTGATGCAAAATTTCGCTGCAAGGAAAATGTAAAAAAATACAAGGAAAAAACTGGATTTAAAATAAGTAATTTTCTGACATATATATTTATGTACAAATACACATTTCAGTTTCACTAATTGCTATTGCCTCCTTAACTAAAATAATATTTAATGGCTATATTTGTTCTGTTATCTATAACTAGTGGAATTCTATTAAACAGACGTAAGTTAAGTCCTGTTATATTGAGCTATGTTATACTCGTTATTATGTTGGAACTTTGGACTTGGATACTTCCACTATTCAAAATACAATAATAAAAGTGAACTCCACTACCATATATCACCCTGTACATCAGGAACTTATGCTGAAACGTGTTACAGTTAAATATTTTTCTTTAGTATTTTTACAAGAAGAACAATGTCTGTTGTATAAGCCGGGTTGCCCCATTCAATATTTGAGACCAACTACGAGGGTGGTTCAAATATGATCAAGACAAATACTCTTATGCGTTTATTTACTATTGAAAAAAATTACAAAAATGTACAGTTTTTCTAGGTATTTCCCTTCATTAGTTACGCATTTTGTCCATCTTTCCGGAAGTTTTTTGATGCCGGTATCGAATAATTCCTTGGACAACTCGGACAGTCACGTGCGCACGAACTCTTCTACCTCGCTGTTGGTGACCTCCAAGGGCTTCTTTCAGTAGTCCAAATATGTGGTAGTCGCATGGTGATAAATCAGGACTGCAGGGGGGTGTTCCAGTACCTTCCACCCTAATTCCGATATTGTACCGAGCGCGAGACGTGCGGTATGGGGGCTCGCGTTATCCTGGAGAAGAATCGCCCTTCGTGGTGGAATGTTCCTCCGTTTCGAGCGATAAGCGTGTTTCACGTCTGTTTTAAACGAATGACAATGCGTTGCGCTAAGGCGGTCGGCACTTGACGTTCACTCATGGGCGTAGAACGCACGCGAAACATGCGCTCATGACATGCCACACTGTTCGTAAGGGGCCCAGCTATCACTTACTCAAACCACGACATTCAAATCATACATGCGCGTCATCTACAGCGCTTATCTCCATCATATTTGAACCACCCTCGTATATCAATCTCCCACACTGTTTTGGATTTTTTCATTTGACCATCGCAGATCCTTCAAGATTAATTCGCAGTCCAAGTAATTCCGTTGCGAATCGCTATTAGGCAGCTACATCCAGTCGCTTTAGACAAAATAATACATATTTTACGACCGGCTGGTCGGATCGTCCATCCCGGCTTTTTATGTTTGGCTTCCAGGCTAATCCGACGCAGTTTATGCAGAGTGGATTAACTGTCAAAAAAGTCCCGATAGGACAGTGAAAAAATCCCACCCGTTCCGCATCAGGATTCGGCGGCAACAATATGCAGAGGATTTGTTTTTAATTGCGTCCAATATTGCCCTCTATCCGGACGAAATTGCTTTCGGTATTTTTTTCCAAGGGTCAGAAAACAGTTTTGTAACGGATGATGACACTGTAGCGGGAGAAAAATGTCCTTTTTTTAACTCATATTTCAAATAATGGCTTGTTTTGTTTTCTTTTCCAAAATAACTAAAAAATATTATATAACAAATGATTTGAACATAATTTAACCTATAACGTTGAAATGACATTGTCACCGGTCATCTATCACTGGATGTTAGACTAGCAATAAACTTTCAGTGCTTCTAAACAAAGAGTGTGAACAAATATCAAGTTTATTAGTTTAATTTTTCATACTGTTTTAAGATTCTTTATATGTAAATTAGCAGCCTTATTTTCTTTTTATATATAAGTATTACAATTAACTCATAACTGTATTATTAAAAAAAGCAACTGAAGAGTAATATGAACACAAAAGTTAACCTAAAACATTGAAATGACAACGTCCCTGTCATCTGTCACTGATTGACCAAATAGGAATAAACTTCCAGTGCATCTAAACAAATAATGTATTGTTTTGCACTGACTTCGCGGATATTATGAGTTATATCACTGTGAACAAATAAGAAATATATTCGTTTAATTTTTCTTACTGTTTTATGGTTCTCAATATCTAAGTAAATAGGCTTATTTTCTTTTTATATATAAGTATAACAATTTAGTGATAACTCTGTTGTTTTAACAAACTAATTGAAGAATAATATAAACATAACCTTAAACATTGACAACGTCACCTGTCATTTGTCATCGGGTGACAGACTAAGGTTAACTGATAATTTAGCGATGTAAATTAGCATGTGTTTGTTAAGTTTACCGTATGAGAAGAACAAGGACGTGAGGAATGTTGAGTTAACGCTGTGTTTGTTGTCTGTCTGTCTTGTACGCGAGCTTATTAGTCACGCCACAGCAGTAGACTGCTGGCTGAGACTTAATCGAAGGCTTGCCGTTGAATTATTAGACACAGGAAGAGGATATCGATTAATTAACAGTGGTTGGATGTCGTCTATGTCGTGCTGCATAACCGAGGTATTTTGGTATTATATAGCCATGAATTACCGTTAATTTGCAGTCGCAAATTGTTGACGAACGTGCCTTAGTTTGACTGCAAAGACATAATAATTCCAATTATTTCTATTAGGACGTACTGCTATTTTTGTTAAATTTGTTAAATTGTATTGTATAATTTATCGGATATTACAGTATAATATGTGTTAAATTATTGCTGATTTTGCCTATAAAATTTCAGTCTTCATGGGTACTATATTCTCTGATAGGCCATAATTGAGCTTATTGGTTTTTAGTACTAGTTTATTCAATAATTTCTAGTTTTTTGGATTTTTGGATGGATTCTACTTTATGAGTACTAAACATTTTTACTTATTTTATAAATAAATTATTAATCTCTTAGGACTTCATCTGCCCATAGGCATTTTCTTATGATTGATATCTAAAAGATCGCTTCAGTATGTGATCTGCTGTACAAATTTATAATCTAAATCTTATTCTAGAGACTATTTTGACTTATTCTAGACATTATTATCAGTCTACGTGTCTATTACTCAGTTCATATAGTAGTATACATTTGAGCTTACAAACTTGACTGTCATCGCGCACATTTAACTATTTGGCGAGTGCGTTGGGATGCACTAACAGTATTTCAGAGTTCTTTGCACTAATACTTTGAATCACACTCGTTGGAGACGTAATGTGGTTCATCGACGATGACTCATAACACTTTATTCTGGAACCTCTGATGGATAACTATTTTTGATTTGCTAGTTGTACCCCACAGTTCAATACCATAGATCCAAATTGGCCTAAGTATCGACTTATATAGCAAAACCTTTTTATCTAATGATAACTTAGATTTACGCCCTATCAGCCAATATATTTGGTTTAGCTTCAACCCAAGTGTTTATATTTTGTCACTATGTTTTTTTTATGTTGAGCGTCGATCAAAATGATTATTCATTCATAGATATTTAACATTGTCTGCTTTCGAGAGTTCATAATTATTAATTTTTACTGATGTCATATCTACAATGATTAATTGTATACAATAACCGTGATTTAGTTTTCTACAAGTTCCTGCTGTCATACACTATTCTTCAAACGGTTCTCCGTTACTAGCTTAGTATTTTCGTAAAGTACTACTCCGTGTTGTTAGACTCTTTGTTCCCAGTAGTCGAGCTTTTAATATATATCGAGCTATTACTGATGTACTGCTATTTGTTTTCCAGGAAAATTGAAAAAATTTGGAGATTTAATTTTAACAGCGTGACAAAAAGGAGTCTATATAAAAACGTATCTTGTAATATACTAATGTCAAACCAACGGTATCTTTTTAATCGAATATGTGTTTCAGCGATACCATTTCCTCGTCTCTTTTTCTCTCGACTGAACGGTATCGTTCCATTTTCCCGATTTCCCCGCAACGTTTTCTACTCAAAACAGCAAGCTCTTTAATTAAATTACACGGCTGCCATTGAATTCCCTTGTTATCAACGACGATCGCCAGTAACAATGGTTAATTTCGATTGGTAACTCGAAAAGTTCCGTCAACTGGGTCGATAAAATAAATATTTCGGCGGTCATAGCGGCAACATGTAGCGAAACCGACGGTAACACAGAGCCGAGAAAGCCCGTCCTGTAGTCGGCAGAGCGTGAAATCAACAAACGACGCTGTTTATTCGCCATATAAACGTTACCAAAAAAAACTATCAAAGCTAAAGGTTAGTAGAGTTTGGGGAATAATTTGGTCACAGAAGTAACAACCCCTTTTTTATTACCTTTAGTGGTCCAACAATTTTCCCAGTTGTCAATAGGTATTCGTAAATTATAAAAACATTTAGAAAATCGCTTCAGTATATGATATACTGTTTAAAATATCTTACTCTAAAGTTTTAATTTTAATGATCTAAACTGACTGATACACTAGAATCTAAACTTAAACTAGAAAACTAGATACCTGTTTAATGTGTTTTACTTTACTTGATTTATGTGACAGAATTTGGTTCATACATCATCTCTGCGTAAGTATTGTTCGAAATGTTGAATAAACTTGATAAAATCGCATTGTTCAAGTACTATTTACCTCGATATTACAGTAATTACACTTTAGACATAATTAAAGGTTCTCAAAATAGTGAATACTTAATATTTTTGCCTTGGAACGAAAATATACTATTTCTTTGGGTGTTCTAGCGATATATCATGACGTTAGGTGCTCTTACACCATCAATATACGATAAAATATCTAATTATAACACAAACTTATTAAGATATTGTATACATAGATCTGTACCCAAAAAAACAGTCCAAAAGTACGACCAAAACAACTACGTCACGCGCAGGTTTGGAGCGTTTTCTTCTTTATTTCAAACATCAATATTTCTTTCATATCGAGTTGTTTGTAGAAATAAGTTTTATTCAGGTTAAAGTAAATACATAGAATTGTCATAAAGTGGCTTTTCAAAATTAGTCATCTAGCCATTGTAATGACATATAGCTTAACTCTGCACTGCCTAACTCCACTAAAGTAATTGTAAAGAAATTTATGAGGTATGATATTTAAAGTAGGTTTCCGTTTATCAACGAGGCGCTACCACGAAAGCTTTCCCGTATCAACCTGCCGTCACATGTTGCAAGATTTAATTGCCACGGTTCTTGGGCCAGTTAACTAACCGTAAAACTGAATGTTTACTTGAAATTCAGTGGCCGTAGACATAAACTGCATATTTAAATGTCACGGATATCATTCGTTTTCGGTAATAAACGGTTACAATCATCTGGACAGTGCACAGCATCAACAAACATCTCATCTCTGCCAAACCGTCGAACGATGTTCCCTAGTATTAATTATTATATTTAAAATGCCGAAAAACAAAACAAACAAAAAATGATCACGAAATGGCGAATGAATCACGGCACACTTGATCGAAATAATCACATCGCCAGCATATATTATTTTTATTGTCCGTGTAAACATATATATGGAATATTAGCTTGTAAGTTATCTTTATTATCCTCGGTTTATTACCAATAAACAGATCGGGAAAGTGTCAATAAAACCGATACCCTTTCCGAAATATCGTAAAAAAAAATCAGTAAAATAGAAAATGTAACCACGCCTAGGCTGCGAGCCTACATTCTCCGGCGTAAAAAAAACGCCATTTCCTCCCTCATTTTATTGTCGTTATTATGGGTTACGACAGATAACGGTTGAACTGTCGTGATCTTCGATTAATCCCAGGAAAAGTTAGGTTAGGGCCGTTTCTACATCGTTTTTCTGATACAGGCACTAACTCGGCTACAAAATATTTATTGTTTGTTGATATAATATAGCTAAACCATCGTAATGTTTGTTTTAGTATGAGGAAGTTAGGTTAAGTGTTGTTTCCATTTAATGTTTATCAAGTAGGCGTTAATTTTTCAATTAATACCAGCAAAAGTTGGGTTAAGTCTATTTCTACCACATTTTTGTGACACAGATAATAATTATCACAAAAAATATGTTGTATATTGAACCTATAACTTCAAACAGTTGCGATGTTTGCTTTTGACCGAAAAAAATTGGCAACAGCAAATAATTTATCAATTAATACCAGCAAAAGTTGGGTTAAGTCCATTTCTGCCTCATTTTTGTGACACAGATAATAATTTTCACGAAAAATATGTTGTATATTGAACCTATAACTTCAAACAGTTGCGATGTTTGCTTTTGACCGGAAAAAAGTTAGCAACAGCAAATAATTTTTCAATTAATACCAGCAAAAGTTGGGTTAAGTCCATTTCTGCCTAATTTTTGTGACACAGATAATAATTATCACGAAAAATATGTTGTATATTGAACCTATAACTTCAATCAGTTGCGATATTTGCTTTTGACCGAAAAAAAGTTGGCAACAGCAAATAATTTTTCAATTAATACCAGCAAAAGTTGGGTAAAGTCCATTTCTGCCTCATTTTTGTGACACAGATAATAATTATCACGAAAAATATGTTGTATATTGAACCTATAACTTCAAACAGTTGCGATGTTTGCTTTTGACCGAAAAAAAGTTAGCAACAGCAAATAATTTTTCAATTAATACCAGCAAAAGTTGGGTTAAGTCCATTTCTGCCTAATTTTTGTGACACAGATAATAATTTTCACGAAAAATATGTTGTATATTGAACCTATAACTTCAATCAGTTGCGATGTTTACTTTTGACTGAAAAAAAGTTGGGTTAAGTATTCTTACCATGTTATTTTGTCACATAGGCATTAATTTTTGTAAAAATAATTATATTTTAATAATAAAATTATAGTACCAATGTTATTAAATATTTATTAGCATTCATAAGACTTTTTATATAAAGAAACTCTCCACATCGTTCATCATTTAAATAATTATATTAAATTTTGTTGAAATTGTTTCATTATAACAAAGGATTTCCGAGCTTTTGTGGGAATAAATATTTAACACCATAATTGTAATATTTAGAGACCCAATTTTTTTACATTGAAATATGTTAAGTGAGTGTGAAATGTTAATCAGGCTGAAATATATTGATTTAATCCGAACAAAAGTTAGGTTTAGGTTTCCTCTTAATTTTATTAATCTAACCATTAGTTCTATTAAATTTTATTATTTTATTTGTTTAAAATATGTTCCTTATTGAATAATAAACCGAATACACTTTTTAATGGAGTTGAGTTGGTAATAGGATTCTTTGAACTAACTTATGAGTTAGGTTAGGGAGTGTTTCCTCTTCATTTTATTAATATAGGCGTTAATACTAGTAAAATAATTTGTTTTCAAACACTAATAACAAAATTACTACGGTTTTTAACTTAATGGATGATCTGGTTAATATTTTGCAAATATAAAAGGATGACATTAAGTGAGTTTTTAGTTTAACTGAAGACAATAAGATAGTATTATATAATATTGTAAAATTTTCACCCCAGTGTGGGCTTAGTCTCATAATATTCAACACAATCTAAACATAAGCTACAGAATGATATAATTAAGGCAGTTTTTGATCAAACTAGTGTCATGATGGGCGATAAAGCATC
Organism: Rhynchophorus ferrugineus; assembly: GCF_030347505.1. Lineage (NCBI taxonomy): Eukaryota > Metazoa > Arthropoda > Insecta > Coleoptera > Curculionidae > Rhynchophorus > Rhynchophorus ferrugineus. The sequence continues at coordinate 18,252,705 of NW_027472587.1, forward strand.
CCCTGAACTTGGGTAAACAGTAACAGTTGTCGAGGGTTGCTTATATTTCTTTAGAGGTACGAATAATAATACATATATATAAAAAAAACTGGTTTCTTTCTCTCCTTTGTCAGACGTAATTTATAACGGCTCATCGACACCATATGGTCCATCCTATGAAACCCTGTGTCGCATGTGGTCGTTATTGCTTCGGAAACGGACTTAATAATCGTCAACAATTAAGATCGTTTTTTATTAAAAGGCTCCTTTTTTAATGGCCCTTGTAACCAGCCAGATAATTGCGTCGTAATTTCTATTAATTGTCCTCTCATTTTTGATATCCCTGCTTGCCGCTTGTCCCTTTCTTGAACAATGATGACTCTATTCCAAATTATAAAGCGGTTTTTTCTGTGTCGGCGCTATTTTCTGTCCTAGACGATCACGGCTTTTTATACGTAATTGTGTAACGATGAGTAACAACGTTATTTTAGGTTATTTTTAACTTGATGCATTTAAAATCACTCCAGAGTTAATTAAGATAGTATTCACGATTAATTAAAGTTAATTAAGGAAGTTTTTCCAGTATATTAATTGAATGTATTATTAGAATACCTTTTCTTTCATTTATTTTTATTCTTAATTAATTGTTTTATCATTATATATTACTTTTTCATTTAGTTAATTAATTAAGTTTATTTTTTCGGTTTATTGATTTGCCATTAAAAGTAACTAGTTTCCTATACTGTTAATTATATTCAGTAAAAATGTGTTTTATTCAGAGAAATTTGTACTCTATATGTTTATCAAAATATTTTCATTTTCAGTGAAATGTAATTTTTTTACGTAATTATAAACTAGAAAATATTGTAAGAATACGATTAAAAAAAAATGAAAAAGATGACACTAAAAACAACTTTTTTTAAGATAGAGTCACGTACTTGTCTTTTTTAGTATTTTTTTTGTAAGAAATACTTTTACTTCTTGGTAAATAAAATACGAATATTCAGCAAGACATTATAATGGTCATTATCTTCATAATATACAAGGTATTACAACGGTAATTACAATAACTTTAGCTATCAATTACGTCGACAACATACTCTTCGAAAGACTCTTAGAAAATATATTCTTTCCAGTCAGGGCGTCAGCCTTTATTGTCAACAATGCCGTTCTGTAGTTTCTTACATTTTCTTGATAATGATTTCTAGTTAAATGAAGTATTTATTTTTTCTATACCTGCTCTGGTAGTTATTTCTCGCCAAATTATGCTTGGACTTCAGGAAAATTGGGTTATTGTGTCCTATTTAATGATATTTTAACTGGCATAAATCGAGACTCCGTATCAGGAAAGTATCAGGGGGTCGAAGAGGGCCGCGAAGACGAATACGAGTCGAGTTTAATCCCTACATCATCCGGAAATATCAGTATTTATCTTGGCGTAAGTGCATCTCTAAGGAAATCAGTTCGCCATCCAGGACAAAAGCTCAGGTCCCGATAAAAGATGCAACAAAAGGACGCGTCTAGCCGGGACAGGAAGCGGTCCCTCTCCTAATCCGCAGCGCTGCATCCCGCGAAAGATGGCCGATATCCTGCCGGTCTCGTATTCATATGTAAATAAAATATTCGTCCTGCAGGACATCCCCCGGAGCTGCAACGACGTTCCTAGATATTTATACGCTGCGCAAAACCGTTTATAAGACTTTACGGAAAGCGTCGTACGGAATCCTGCCATTTTTCTTATATTATTCTCGATTTTTCTGCGCTTACAACTCGTTTGCATTCGTACGTAATCTGAATATAAATTTAATAATTTGGCGCGTCTTAAATTGATTTATTTCCATTTCTTTCCAATAATGTGTCTAATTTTCCACAATAATAAATGTTCCGAAGAAGATAATTAGGTATAAGTAATTTGTGTATTACGTACTTACATCGAAATTAAAATCTGAAGCATAAGTCTACATATACAAAAATACTATTGAAGTTATACTAATTATATACATATTTTCAAACATGAAGTCCGACGTCTATACTCCTACAATAATGTGTCTAATTATCCACAAATACCCCTTCACTAACTAAACCGACCATTAACAGAATGTTCCGAAGAAGATAATTAAGTATAAGTAATTTGTGTATTATGTACTTACATCGAAATCAAAATCTGAAGCATAAGTCTACATATACAAAAATACTATTGAAGTTATACTAATTATATACATATTTTCAAACATGAAGTCCGACGTCTATACTCCTACAATAATGTGTCTAATTATCCACAAATACCCCTTCACTAACTAAACCGACCATTAACAGAATGTTCCGAACAAAGTAATTAGGTGTAAGTAATTTGTGTTTTATGTACTTACATCGAAATCAAAATCTGAAGCATAAGTCTACATATACAAAAATACTATTGAAATTATACTAATTATATACATATTTTCAAACATGAAGTTCGACGTCTATACTCCTACAATAATGTGTCTAATTATCCACAAATATCCCTTCACTAACTAAACCGACCATTAACAGAACGTTTCGAAGAAGATAATTAAGTATAAGTAATTTGTGTATTATGTACTTACATCGAAATCAAAATCTGAAGCATAAGTCTACATATACAAAAATACTATTGAAGTTATACTAATTATATACATATTTCCGAACATGAAGTCCAGCCTTGATACTCCTGAAATACTGTATCTAATTATCCACAAATACCTCTACACTAACTAAACCGGCAATTAACAGGATGTTCCGAAAAGTCTAATTAAGACCAAATTATTTATATATTAAATATTGCTATTTTTACTTTGTATTTTCTTCAATGAATTAGGTATTTAGAGGTAAAGATTAGTGTATTTTGAAAATCTTAAGCATAAGTCTATATATACTAAATATACTATTCAAGTTATATTAAATACACATAGAACTAGATATCGACTTTCGAACATGATGTACTTTATAAAAGAAGAAAAATGAACTGAACTGCTTTTAATAGACTGAAGCTTATAATAGGTATAACATGTATTGAAGCATATATCTACATTATAATTTAATCTTATTTGTGCACCTAAATTAAATTAATTATACATTTGGTTCTGTGAATTACGTTATTTGGAAGCGACTCATCGTACGTAATCAAAATTGATTGCTAAATTAATAGATTTACCTTCACTCTTTTCGATATGATACACTCTGGTGTCGATATTCCAGCAATGCTGTATCTAATTATCCACAAATTCTCCTATTAAGCATCTGAAGTTAATACATTAAACCAACTCAAACAGACAAAAAACCCACACATCCTTCAGGAGATCCTGTATCATCGATTTAAAACGTAAAACCAAAAAAAGACATTGTTTACGTTCATCTTAAGGAGAACCATCGGCCCCTCTTATCTGACACGTAAATATTTTCTTATATAAATCGAAATATACTCGTGTGAACAGTAAGAAACCAGACGCGCGCTCCTACTGCGTCTCTACACATATATTCAGAATTAATCGTAAATAGAGACACGATTTAAACGCCCTAATCCAAACAAATCCGGCGAGTTTTTCGCCATTCCATGACACACGACGTATAAACAAATCCCGACGACCTTAACTGTCTGGAATAGGTATCAACGCCGTTAAAAACGGTAACTCCCCCTAAAATCCCTAATTTTAATTATTTTTCGCCAAATTTGGCAACGTCATTTACTTTACTAACAATTATTTTTGTGTTTTGTTTCAGCTAATCGATGCCAGTTATCGAAGTAGTCCGTCTTCCCAGACCTTGGCTGTGATAGTCTTTTGTTCCGTGCTGCTTGGACTACTCGTTTTTATAATAGTCATCCTAGTTTGGAAGTAAGTACTTGCATGCCACCACACTCACTGTACAATATTATCTGGGAGGGACGACGCGTTTCATGAGCATTGTTATGGAAAGAATAAAAGAATAGTGTTTCCTAGCTTGTTCGCTATATCGAGCATTCGTTTTTATTTGTTTTTATACGGTACATCTGTACAACATGAAATTTTGAGATGGTTATACGAGCGCAGTTTTATTCCCAACCATTTTGTCTGTCGTTTCGTTGCATCGCAACGTGCTTGGACAACGAAAATTGCGAGATACATAAATGTTTATTACGGAAATATTTGATTTTAATGAAAATGTGTAAATTTGGCAACGTGGAAATCATAAATCTTCTTCAAAAATAAACTTTTGTCGATTTTTATTAATTACGAGAACTGTTTTTTTACCTTTATATCGAGATAATAGTTTTTCCCGAGAAAAAATCGTAAATCTTCAAAAATAGGCGTCGCTATTTTGAATTCGGGCAGTGTATACGCGTCGCTACGCTCCAGGAATACGGGCTATTCTTCAAAATCCCACATGTCCCCTATAAATCATTTAAAATTCGTGTTTTTATGGCTACCTGACGCGGTTGCCAATAAAAATCGTAAAATATAGATTTTAATGTCCCACCGTCGCGGGAAACCGACATTAAATGGGGAGATTTAAAAATCAACAGGGAACTTCCTGAACGATATCAAAACAGAACTTTTTAATGTCCATTTCCTTCGCCTACAGGCCTTAACACTAAGTAGTAGTTGGAATTCGACAAATAGCGCGAGAAGCCCCCGAAATTCCCGGGTTATTTGAAATAATTTCGTTATTGCGGCGTTGCCACCATGTTAATTTAATCCGATAAATTCGGAATAATGGTCCCCGAATAAAATCAACTACTAACAATGTCACTAACATAACTAACGCCACGTTGCCAAGTTGTTTTAATGATTTACTTCCTACGACGTGGCTGCATTAATAAAATCCGATACATTGTGAATAATGAGCAGTCATTTATTAGAACCTACCGCCTACCAAAGAATTCACTTAAGAACCATAGGGCTAAGTAGTAGTTAAAATTAAATTCTAAAAATTACTGTTCGTAAACCTAAAATCTATGACCGATAGGAGCAAATACCGGCACGTTGCCAAATTGTTCTAAAAATCCCGTTTTTTCACTACTTTACCTAACATGACGTTGCCACATTGTTAATAAAATTCGATAAATTCAGATTAATATTGCCAGTCCATCTTGTCGAACTCTTAAGATTGCCAATTCAAAACAAACAACGCCTCGTTGCCAAATCATTTAAAAAGATCCGATGTATTAAAAACTATCATTAAGACAGCGTTGCCACATTGTTAACAAAATCCGATAAATTCAGAATAATACCCCTGGAATAGAAACGACCGTACCAACATCCCCCCGGCTCAGTTCAATTTGCGGAAACCATCCCAGCGTGCAGTATTCGTAAAAGGGGAAAGTCTGCTGTTGTAGTGGAACACCCCCCGGCCCCCGGTTTGCCGGCACACGAGCATCGAATAAAAATACAAAGTGTCAGCTAGGCACAATGTATCCGAAGCGGTGGAAGCAGCCAGTCGATTTCCTCTTTGGAAATTATTATTGAATTTTCGGCCATTGTTTAGAGAGATACGTTAGTGCAGTGGATTCGAGTTTAATGGAATCGACGGCGGACTTGTTGAAATGTACGTGCCGACGGCACGGGAAGGAACGAGGGGTGGAAAAAGAATGGCTGTTCAGATGGTTAGGGGTACGGCGGGTGAAGGGGTGGGGTTTTAGATGGGATTTCGCCTTGTTCCGGCCGTATTCAAACGAAATATTATCGTTAAACTGTCATTATATCCGAGCAAACCCTTTACGACAAAACCTGCAATCGACAGGATGTTCCAAAGAGTCTAATTAAGATAAAATTATTTACAAATTAAGTGTTTTTTTTTCAACAAATTACATATTTAGAGGTTATTTGTACAATATCTGCATCAAAATTAAAATCTGAAGCATAAGTCTACATATGCACAAATACTTTATCTATAATAAATACCATTTAAATTATTTTAATTATATATATTTTCGAACATACAGTACTTTATAAAAGGGGAAAAATGAAACCTTATGTACTTTTGTAATCATTCAAATAATGTTAATACTAAACTGTTGTAAATGAACTGGAGCATATATCTACATCTATAAAAATATCTTATCTATATTTAGTGTCCGTAGAATATTACGTTAATTTCAAAAATGTAATACTATGCAAAAATACAAACCGAAGCAACTATCTAAAATAAGAAAAAATATTTATTATCGTTTCAATTTCAACTATTTAAAAGAAAACAAAGCATGGGTTATTTTATCATTGTTACAAGTAATAATCACAGACTAAAGAAATAACTATATGAAATACAATTTATAAGCCTTAGATTACTTTTACACGCATCTAACGTTGTTATCGTCGTGATTCTCTAGAGAATTTTCTGATTTTAGAGGGTGTTCTCATGGCGTCACCATAAAACTCTCATTATCATAACTTTTTCTATAGTGCTGACGAATCGACAGGATATCAAACGGGACTAATAGGAGCACTTGAACACAGGGCCGTCTATTTAAGGTTCTGACAAGAACCATATACCGGTTCTTATCTCGGGACTGTCTTAAGAACTAATGTACCTTTAACGATCAGAAATTGTCAAGTGTCTACGTCACGCGGAATGTTCCAAGACCACCTTCGATAATATTTGTGCGTGCTATGTTAGAAAAAGTAAACCCTTAGACAGCGTAACAGCAACTGTATATAATAATACTGTGTATAATTCATCGCATTTTCTTTTATTATATATATATATATATATATATATATATATATATATATATATATATATATATATATATTATTACGATTAGTAACGCATTCAATTTTTACTATTGAAGGAAGAATCTACAACATTTTAATGTATTTTCGACGAATTTCTTACATATTTTATTTAAAACTGTTATTTACTCATTGAGCATTTTAAATAACTCATTATTTTATAAAATTTACACATTAATTATTATTACGAACTGTAACTCATCCAATTTTTACTACTGAAGCAAAGATCTACAAGATTTTAATCTATTTTCGAAAAATGTCCTACAAACTTTATTTAAAACTCTGTGTTATTTAGTCATTGAGCATTTTAAAACATTCATTATTGAAAATTATGTATACAAAGGACTTTTTTAACTACAATATTTTCCTTCTATTTCCTTTTGGCATTATTTTCACGCTTTTTTTCCTAAATGAGTTGTGCAGCAGCTCTTTGATCGTCGAAATTATCTCACTAACAAACAGGGCATTAATGCTTCGTTAATTTGAAGCACCCACATGATGTCAACGCCTAACCCCATGGTCCCGTATAATTTTTCCGGTGCTGCTGCTGCCGCTGTGTCTTTTTTCCCGCAGTCGCGAACGCGAACCGTCTAAAATAAATTTCTCTCGCGAGCCCTGGAGTATTGAAATATTTGTTTTGAGCTTCGGTATACGAAGCGGGAAAAGGGTTGAGACGGTAGGGTTGAAAACCCGCTTCTTTACCTTTACAAATTTCCGAGAGTATAAATACGAAAGAAACCGGGGGTGGAATTTGTTTAACGTCGAATGGGAGTTGTATTGACGGGCGTAACAGATAATATTTTCCCTAAAATAGTTTTTAATTTACGCTCTACACAATAAAATTTTAACAAAAATTCAAAATCGATGAATTATCTAGATTTAAAGCAAATATCTACAAAATTATAATTTTTATTTTATTTATTAGACATAAACAATATAAGATCTTTAAAAGTTCGGTGTTTTTTCCTTGTCTAATATAGTTTAAAGATAAATTTATAGATAAAAATATTGACATTCGCAAAATATCATCCCTTGCCCCTTTCGAAAATTAATAAAAACAATTCTACTTCCTGTTAGTAAAGATTTAAAAGATTAAAAATGTAGACATAAACTTCGACATATTAATTACTTTAATATAATTGTGTTAGAAGTAAATCAACTATCTAATAGTGATACAACTTAACTTTGTATTGAAGCAACAGTCTAATTTACATTTATATATAAATATATTTTTAGTTAATGATTTCTCATCGATAGACAAAGTTGACCAAGGAAAAGGAAGCAAAAATATATAAAGAAGGAAAATGTTAAAAGCCGTAGAGAAATGGGAGAAGGAAAATGAACTCGAGGAAGAACGAGAAGTAGGTATAACAGGAAATATAGTGGAGAGCAAAGTGGCTAGAGCATGTTTTCAGGGGGGATGCCAAAAAGATATTACAAATATAATTACAGGCAAAATGACCAGCAGGAAAAAGTGAAAAAAACTGATTTACTCTAAGAGCTTCATGTGATATTAAACCAATCATTAATGCATCCTATAAAATAACTAGAATATAGACCGAAAAAGAACAGACCTTAATATCTATGATACCCCCTCCAATCAAAAGTGCCTTCATCGTTTGACGATGTTTTCTGCGACATTATTAGATAAAGGACCGTATAAAAACCAACACTATCGTGCACATACACACAGGCACGCAAAAAACTTAACGAAGCTCTATTGTTGCTCTAAATTGCTATAGAATTCGGTCCATATATGTCAACTATTTTTTTATACCCACTCAGATATATATACAGGCGCACGCGAGCGAAGCCCGAATAGGGAAAAACGTTATTATGAGGGAAATAACAAGGGATTGGTCCTCTCATCTGGGGATAATGTAAGCGCTGACGCGTATACATCGTTTGCGTTTCGTCCAATTTTTTTGTCCTTTTTCGGGATCGGTGATTAACGTAGATGTAAATCTGACAAGATACATTTATTATTCCTCGATGACCCATTTTAGGTAATTGTGTGTGGTTTTTGTTGATAATTTTTGTACGTTTCTCATTTATAATCGCGCGAACATAACAGAACAATGAAGGAAATATCTAATTTCCATTAGGAAATGAATTATACATTTGGACATAGTCATTTTTCATATTTCCAACACATAGAGGCACGTATCTACGTCACTGTATTATAAACTGTTATTGTAATATAAGCATATATCTACCTTACCTTGAAAAATTAAAATCGCATTTTATTCATGCAATTAGTCCATAGTTGCTTCAACGAATTAAAATCTACTTTATTTGGATTCATTGCTATTCAAATTATATATATATATATATATATATATATATATATATATATATATTTATATAAACTATATAGAAGGAGAAAAATGAATTGGACTACTTTTAATCTACTTACGCTTTAGTCTATATCTATAAAAAAACACCTCGTCTACAGTTGTTCTATATCAGATTAAATGAACCCAAGCAGGTATCTACATCCATAAAAATACATTATCTAAAATATATTTACTATCCTTAAAACTTTATTATCTTTTATGTTCATTTCGAAATACTTGTGAAAAGAGACAAACTGAAAGCAACTATCTAAAACAAGAAATAGCATTTATTATCGTTTCAATACCAATTATTTTAAAAATAGAACAAAATACCAGTTATTTTGAAATTTATTTAGTTTTGCAGTTTTTGGTTTCTACTAATATATCGTGTTATATATCGTTTATTGGTGTAGCTTTTAATCAAGTGTTTAGTTATTTCTTAATAATTTTTAATTAAACGAAAATTATTTTTCAATTGATTATTCTCTCGAAAATTTCATATTTTATAAAAGACGAAAAACCGAAGCAACTATCTAAAACAACAAAAACCCCATTTTTTATCGTTTAAATTCCAGTTATTTAAAATAAAACAAAGTAAATTTGTATAGCATCCACTTAATTACAAATTGCGACTCATTGGAAATGGGGGTCGAACAGAATCAAAGTGTTGCCGTCAAAGAAACATTCGATCCCGCTATGTTTTTGATCGGCTATATTAATCATCGTATAATTTAAACATCAATTAAAAGGGAAACGACTAGAGAATCGATCGTTTACGTCCCCTCGCCCTCAACACCGCCTCCCCCCCCCCAAGTATAAAAACCAGAGAAAAACACGAACTGCTTGTTTGTCTCGGCGTTTCTTATTTTGCGTTTGATTGATGAAGACAAAGGCATCGAACAGTATACGGAATCGCCATCTTTTATAGTATTTATATTTTCATAAAAGGGAGGATGAGCGACGAGGGCACTCCGTGGCTCCGGCGAGATATCAGCTTTGTCATTTTTACAGTTGGGAAGATTAATTCTCCGCATAGAATAGATTTCGAATGTTTGTTTATCATTATGGATGATTTGTTTCCAACGTAATCAGATTCGCATCACCTCCCTGACGCGATAGAGGAGAGAATGGGAAAATCCGAACAGGAGACGGCCGACTGCCTGAATTTTTTCACGTGTGAAAAAAATGGGGACGTTGGAGTGATAGTCTCCATGTGATTGGATTATAAATTTCGACTTTTTTCTCGTCGCCGGCTTGTGTTTATCTCGACGTATTTTTACTATGAAACCACGAAAAATATTTTGATATTTTTGTGACCTTTGCGCGAATATATAACCTTGTAGAAACGTGCTTTAGTTACAAATATATTCTTATCGACTCAATTTTTACTTTAAAAATTTAGTGTATTTTTATAATTATTTATTAGATTCTTGCTTCACTAATAAAATATAAACTGTTACAGTAACTTTCTATATATAACAATAATAATAAGGTTTGCTTTAATTAGATTCTTGTTTCAATACCCACTAAACAGCTACAGTAACTTTCTATCTATAACAATAACAATAAAGTTTGCGTTAAGACAGTACTATTTAGCAATTTTTGTATGCAATAGTAATTTAGACAGTTACTTCAAGTGAAAACCTACATATTTGCTTTATATATAAAACAAAATATAAATAATTTATGCGGTTTTATTATTTAAAGCGAATTTATGAAAGAGGTCATTTGATTAGATTCTTGCTTCAATACTCACTAATAAAATATAAAAGTTTACAGTAACTTTCTATATATAACTAACAATAAAGTTTGCTTCAAGTCAATACTATTTAACAATTTTTGTATGCAATAATGATTTAGACAATTGCTTCAAGTAAAAACCTACACATTTGCTACAAACATAAAAAATATATAAATAATTTATGTTTTTTTTTATTTAAAAGGTATTTATCAAAGAGATAATTTGATTAGATTCTTCCCTCAATACGCGTTAATAAATTATAAACAGTTACAATAACTTTCTGTATATGACAATATTAAAGTTTACTCTAATTAGATTCTTGCTTCAATACCCACTAATAAAATATAAACGGCTACAGTAGTTTTCTATATACAACAATAACAATAAAGTTTGCATCAAGACAATTCTATTTAGCAATTTTTATATGCAATAATAATTTAGACAGTTACTTCAAATGAAAACCTACATATTTGCTTGGTATATAAAACAAAATATAAATAACTTAGACGGCCTTATTATTTAAAACGAATTTATCGAAGAGATCATTTTATCGCGTTTTTTGCCAATATCAGTGGAATGGGATTTTCAAAAGGTTTTACGGCCCTGCTATTCCGAGGAATCAAACGGCGTAGAAACTTTTTTCTTTCCGCTTCGATTCCATCATCGATAAATACATAACGACATCCACAACATTGGCAAAAAGATGTGAGAGAACGCGAATTAAAGTTCTTGGCCTTGTTAAAAGTTTCGTGTCCCATAAAACATTCCCCGATAAATATGTATGATACGCTGTTTTCTCGGTTCCGAAATTTGATTTTAAAAAATCTTTTTCCGACGATCTCGACGCCGCGGCTTCACAACTTTTTTCTGCGACCCTCTACGCTCTCGAACCGACAAAAAGTAAATAAATTCGACCGTGTCACTATCAATCACCATCGCAAATTGTTCGCCTTTCACCTCGCCCGATATAAAACCAATAAACTTCAGTTGGAAGACCTACTGTTAACGAACTGCCAACGAATAAAATATTTGCTTTTCACCCTCACCTAACAATGAAATCAAAGGATAGACAGGTGTTTCTTTGAGATGAAATTGAAACCGTGAAAGTGGAAATCCGATTTAGATCTATCCCCTTCACCCCCTCGGCCTTTTGGATCAATAAATACAACTCTACGTGCTACTAAAGCAAGTATCACATGTATGTATATATGAGACACTTGCTTAAAAACATTAACTCATATTAAACTGTCAAGAAAAAGTAGGTCATAAATTATGGAGATATATTTCGTTATCATTAGCGGAAAACATGTTTTATCAATGTTAATATTAGTTTAGTTTTTGGGTTCTATAAATATATCATGCAACAAATCCCTTAATCGTTTTTTATTGCTATGTGCTGTTTCTTCTTTACTAGTTAGTATTTTCGTAAATTCTATAAAAATAATTATTTTGATATTATATTCATCTTTCGAACGAAAAAATAGATAGTTGCTTCAATTAACTAAAATTTCAGTTGTTAAATATATTTAAAATGGAATAACTGATTTACATAATTACTGGTAGAAAAATAACAACACCAATACTGTTTATTATCTGCCGTTATGCTACGGTATATACCGTTAATTTAAAATTTAGATTATTGCTTCAATTATTATAAATCATACTTAATTTGGCTATAATTTCTTTGTTGATCTTCATTGTTGTTTCTGAGATATAAATAATATTTAATATAAATTTTAGATTGTTGCTTCAGTTATTAAAAATTATAGTTTCTATGACTATAGTTTCATTGTTGATCTTTATTGTAGTTTTTGAGATATAAATGGCATATAATTTAAAATTTAGATTGTTGCTTCGGTTTTTGAAAATCACGTTTATAGTGCAGTGGGGATAATATATGTATGGTGTTTAAACGTGACTAAAAAAATTTCCGAGATATATTTATTTTTCACTAGCGGAAAGCATGTTTTATCAATTTTAATATTAGTTTAGTTTGTGTAGTTTGTGGGTTCTATAAATCTATCGTGTTATAAATCCGATTATTACTGCTTTGTTGTAGGTTTCGTCTTCCTTTAATAGTCCAAATAGAATTATTTATTAATTAATATAAAGTGTTTTCTTAAAGTCTATAAATAACGTTTTTTATAAATTAGTGTTCTAGATGATTGACTTAATGAATTACACTTTTAGTTGTTTTAAATGTATTTGAAATAGGGACAATAGAATGAATGATATAAAAATAGTAGTACTTCATGATCGTTGTTGTTTAAGTATAAAATTTAGATTGTTGCTTCAGTTTTTAAATATGATAGTTCTGCTGTTGGTCTTATTATTAGAAATGATTTGCATTATTAATTATTTAATTTTTGTTAACGTTTAACATAAAAATTAGATTGTTGCTTCAGTTTTCGAAAATCACATTTTATGGTGCAGTGGTGGATAATAATATATGTATAGTGTTCAGGCGTGACTAAAAAAATTGCCGCGATGTTAAGTTAATGAAAAGCCGTCGAATGATTGAAAACATTTCCATTTTCGTCGACGGCGAGAGGAAAATATGCAAATTGTACCCAGAGCAAATCCTCTCTACATAAAAATTAGCCGCGAATCCACCGTCTCGCTCGCTCGCGTCACCTCCACCCCGCCACACCAAGGGCAGAGATTAACTTTTGCCGCAAAAACAAAGCGGAGACGCGCCCGAACTCTTTCGCTTTTATGATTTCGGGGTCCGCGCCGATGATAAACAGTTACTTTGAAGGTAATTTAAAAAGGTAATGGGCCGGATTAAGGGCCCGTTTTATGGTCGGCGCTGAAATTTGCAAATTAAATCATCGCTCGACCGACAGTCTAAATGTAAATCGGGCTCGATAAATAAATATTTAAATTCGAAAAGTCGCGGTCGACCCGCCTCGTCCGCGGCGGGTAGCGGCAAGGGCAGGAAAGGGGAGGAGGACGCACGGAACGCGGGCTCGTGTCCCGGATTAAAAAGTCCCGGCCGGATACGGCGACCTGGGCTCGTCCGCTTCTTTGTCTTCGGTTTTAATTTCGCCCTGTGCCCTCCGGAACGACCGAGAATTAGGTAAATTGAGTAACGGATAGGTGAATGTAGTTTCCCAGGTATCCCGGAAAATCTCTAGACCACTTTCGAACCATTCAGTAAAACGTGCAAGATCGAATGTTAGACTTTTGCTTCAAGTACTATATGCTGATCATTTTCGCTCAGAGCGAATTAAAATTTCATAGCCGACGTACTTGCTTTAATTTAATTAGAAATATACAGGATATTATCAAGCACTAATTTCTTAAGATCTTCAGATATTTGCGTTTAACATTAAACCTAAAAAGTTATTTCAGTTCTTCCATAGGTGGCTTTAGATTTCTGCTTCAAGGACTATAGCATCGTCCATCGACGTATTTGCTTCAAGTTAATGAGAAATATGATCAGGCACTGATTATTTAAGTTATCCAGATATTTGTTTCAAACAATAAACCTGGAAAGTTATTTCAATTTTTCCATAGGTGGTTTTAGATTGCTGCTTCAAGGACTATAGCATCGTCTATCGGCGTATTTGCTTCAAGTTATTAAGAAATATGATGAGCACTGATTATTTAAGTTATCCAGATATTTGCTTCAAACAATAAACCTGGAAAGTTATTTCAATTTTTCCATAGGTGACTTTAGATTTCTACTTTAAGGACTATAGCATCGTCTATCGGCGTATTTGCTTCAAGTTATTAAGAAATATGATCAGGCACTGATTATTTAAGTTATCCAGATATTTGCTTCAAACAATAAACCTGGAAAGTTATTTCCATTTTTCCATAGGTGGCTTTAGATTTCTACTTCAAGGACTATAGCATCGTCTATCGACGTATTTGCTTCAAGTTAATAAGAAATATGATCAGGCACTGATTACTTAAGTTATCCAGATATTTGCTTCAAACAATAAACCTGGAAAGTTATTTCATTTCATCCGTAGACGACTTTAGATATTTGCTTTAAGGACTATAGCATCATACATTATTAATATCACTGCTAGGACTTTTAGACATTTGTTTCGAGTAAAATAATGGAATGTTATCAGTAATAATACTTTTTCTTGTTCGGGGAATTATGGGGGTCCATTTTAATAATCATAACCCGATCCGCATGACATACATATCCCATCGAGATCCCGGCCATAATCTGAGTAATGCGATATCTTCGCAAACATAATCTCGAAACCCAGAACGTTTGTCGTGTATCGTTTCGGTCTCGTTCGCATTGCTGAAATTAAAAACAAGCAAACTGGATATCTGGATTTGATATCCGTTTTCCAGGCGAACTACCACACTGCACACAAACACAAATCGGCGGTTTCGCATAACTTTGCCGGAATATTGTCTGCCTCTGGATGATATTTTTTTATTGTTGTTGTTGTTGTAGTCACTGCTGTTGACGACATCGTGTCGCTGACAGCGATGGATTTTTATCTAAAAGTTCGCCGTTGTTTCGTTATTTGATATTCGAACAGCTAAATATGTTTAAATTGGTTTTAATTTAGATTAAATTCAACGTGAAAAAGGCAAAATTATACGACGTGGTCATAATTAAGATATTGTAGATATTTGCTTCAAGTAAACGAGCCGAACCGCTAAGCTCTGACTAAAATGTTTTTCCATTAGGTTTAAATTATTTATGGCTGCATTTAAATGCGATTAACTAATCCGATCTATGATTAATTTCAACAAGTTTTCACTATTCGGAGGACCGCGTACGCCAGCCCCACCACACGTTGCCCGTTATATGGAAGCGTAATTTGTGTTAACTGGACAGGGGCAATAAATAATCTCCTAAGCATCAACGTTTTGTTATTGTTTGCTCATTCCCGTGATATATTCTGTTTTGTTTTCAAACACAACTTTGCTTTTACGCCAAACATACCTGTGTGTCGAAACGGCGGGCAAGTATTCTGGATATCGTCGTTTATCAAGCTTATACGACGATACGCAACCATTAAAAATCGTTTTTTAATTTCTATTTTTACTACGCTTTTCACAGCACCGTCATTTAAAACAATAACATAACTCGTCATAACATAAAAATTTAATAACATAAACTTAATCGCGTTATAAACTATATACTGTTCAAAAGCACTGGAAATTTTAAAGTAAATATTTAATAAACGGTAAAATACTTTATAATTTACTAGGAGATTTATTAGTTCATATAAAATCAGTATACTGACTCGAAGCAAATATCTAATTCATATATTTAATTAAGAGAAATAAATATCTTATGAAAATAATGTATCAAATCCTTGAAGCAATTCTTTTAATTATATTGTATATACATAAAAATTTGAAGCGACAATCTAAATTAAATTTTAACCGAGTAATTGTATCAAGAGACTAATGTATACCTTTTTTGGGGGTTTATGGTTTAATTTATTACCATAAATAATCAATAAATAGGGCCCATTAAGGGAAGCAGCACTGTTACACAACGGGAAATAATCATAATAGAACAGCTGCGTTTATTTTAGTCGACACACCGATATATTCATGATTCATCCGCGAAGAACTAAAAACGTAATTTTCTGTCTTGCAAAGTCAATTTCGATTTTATCCAAAAATAGAACATCCAATCCGCATATGACGAACAATCGAATTTTTTCTCTGACGTCGGCTTGAAGCGTTTATCTAAAAAAAAACATTTTTCCCCAAAAAGAGTTTTAATTAATGGATAGAAACGGTTGTTTCGTCATGTGTTATTAACAGCTGTTCCCCATAATAGGAAGAGCACCGTATCCTAGTTTATGTCGTTTTAATCCACATCGGCGTTTAGGAGCAGGAGAGATTTCCTTTGTGGCCTTAATTGTCACAGGGACCGACGTGGTTCGAGACGGAATGCGACAGAGACGGAGAGACGTTAAATTACTCACATTCATCCAGGCGGACGTCATTAAACGCTCGACCCTATTAATCGTTACCTTTTTCGTTCTTTATTAAACGAAAACAGAAACGTCTACCTTCTCACCTCGGATGAGCCTGCAGTCTAGTTGGGATGGGGGTAAGGAGGGGGGGTTTGGGGGCTGCGAAAATCTGAGAACTGATAAATCTCCATTTCCCCACTCGGTCTAAGAAGGCTCCTGAAAAATACGAACTCGACAAATACGCATCCATATTCTATATCGGGACCATTATGCGGAACCATATAATCTTTCAACATCCCCTCTGGCAGCTTTTGTTCTCCCGTTTCTTTTTCTCGGTGATCTGAATTTAAATGTGTTATCGTACGTACAGCTGGAAGGCCCTTTTGTGATCGTCTTCGCGCGGGCAAAAGGACGAGGGAACTGGGCGATTGGTGCGCGCGTTTTAGGGGAGATGTATTATTAGGTATTCGATTTGGTTTGGCAATGATCTAATGGCGGACGGTTTTTTTTTTCAGGCACAAGAGAGTACAAAACTTGCTACCCTGCAAAAACTCGCCACAGAACAATTGTGACGGCGCCGCGGCGACTAGTCTATACGAGGACGTCAACGACGTGGTGCCCAGACATCATACCACTCCACACCATCATCATCATCAGCTCACCGGAGGTCATATAGTAGCGCCATCTATAGAGGTAAGAATGAATCTCAATTTCCCATTACAATACAGTGAATTCAGTTTTAGATATTTGCTTCAAATTAATTTCAAGAAAGTTTTGTTTTATGATGTTTTGGATATTAACTACAAAAATTGTTAGTAATATCCCATTACAATAACAGTGAATTCAGTTTTAGATATTTGCTTCAACTTAATTTCAAGAAAGTTTTGTTTTATGATGTTTTAGATATTAGCTTCAAAAATTGTTAGTAATTTCCCGTTACAATAACAGTGAATTCAGTTTTAGATATTTGCTTCAAATTAATTTCAAGAAAGTTTTGTTTTATGATGTTTTAGATATTAGCTTCAAAAATTGTTAGTAATTTCCCATTACAATAACAGTAAATTCAGTTTTAGATATTTGCTTCAACTTAATTTCAAGAAAGTTTTGTTTTATGATGTTTTAGATATTAGCTTCAAAAATTGTTAGTAATTTCCCATTACAATAACAGTGAATTCAGTTTTAGATATTTGCTTTGACTTAATTTCAAGAAAGTTTTGTTTTATGATGTTTTAGATATTAGCTTCAAAATTTGTTAGTAAGTTCCCATTACAAACAGTTAATTCAGTTTTAGATATTTGCTTCAACTTAATGTCGCGAAAGTTCTATTTTATGATAATTTAGATATTTGCTTCAACTAAATTTCGCGAAAGTTCTATTTTATGATGTTTTAGATAATTGCTTCAAAATTTAATAATCTCAGTTAATTCGCTTCCTGCTAATATCATTTTGTCGCCAAGTTTACCTACACTTTTTCTAATAGAAATTTATCGAAAGCATGTGTCTATCAAAAAAAAATGCAAGCGATCCCTAATTTTCTGTTCGATGGATGATCGTGCAACCATCAACGGGAAAAACCATTAGGTAAGCTGGTTCGTGGATGCCCTCGGGCGATGCGAGAGCAAACCGAACGAGAGGCGGTCGCAAAACCGTGCAAATTGAATTTTCCCCAACCTGTATTCAAGAGCGAAACCATGTCAATTTTCATTACCGTTTAATTCGATCACGGACTGAACTGAAATTCTTATCAATTGATGAGCATCGATCTAAAAATACGCGAGTTGGTATTCGGGATTTTATGTGTATCTCGTTTACGTTTCGAGTATGATAAGTTTTTTTAATTATCAATTAATAACATGAGCTGTGCTAGAAGTAGACCCTTGCTTCAAGTCTTTAAATTCAGTATATTTAGTTGTATATTTGCGTAGAAAATATAAGTTTAACTAGAGATAGAAATAGTTACAATACAACTATACGACGTTTTAGATTACTGCTTCAGGTGCTCATTTATCAATTTTATATGCGTTTTAGAAGAACATCGGACTGAAAAACGATTTTATAAAAAATTTTGTGATGTACAAAAAAAAATTATTTCAATAATCACGAATATATTCTCATTTCTCGTCAACAAAAGTTCCAACAAAGATATCGACTTTTCATGTTCAAATTCAATACATCTGTTTATATCTTCTTATGTAATAAATAAAAATTGAATGAACGATACAAATAATTAACCTATACACCTATAGGGTGTTTTTAGATTATTGCTTCAAGTGCTTATTATCGCGGTATATTGATTTTATATACGTCTTAATCTATCGAAAAATCGACTTTAAATATATTTCATGATATTTATTATGTTTTATTAGTGTAATGTTTTAGAAGAACTGATTATATTTTAATTTTGTTATGTACCAGATACTATTTATTTTTCTGTTGTTACAAGGTTCTATCACTGATCGATCTTCAAGGATACGCAAGACCTATAGATTCCATTAACAGAAATTCCAACAGAGAATGGCTCTAAGTAGTTTATTTTTATTTTTTATTATTTTTGTACTTGTTTTGCTTTTGTATTGTTTTTATTTCGATATAGGAGCTTCTGTGCATGTCGTCTTATCATATAATGATATCGTATGCGTTCTTAACAGTGCAATCCGTTTCTGTCACTCCTGCAGCTTGGCGCGCTTCTTTTTTTACCAGTAAAATGGAATAATGGAAACCATCCCCGCCCCTGAATCCTTCCCTCCGAAAGGTCCTAGATCTATTTCCGTTCGAGCCCTCCTACTCCACCATTCAACCCCGCGACTGAGTTTATATTCAGTCCGCGGGCAAACTTAACGTTTTCGAACTTACCCGACACCCCACCCCCCTGCCGCGTCGAACTGCAGTCGTACGAAATCTGCAATCTAGCTTCCGCACGGTCGACGAACATTTTCCCCAACTTCAAAACTTCCTTATCTCGTTAATTAAATTCGATATACGTGTTGCAGTTTTCCCGGACCGTTTAAACAGCCCGAGGGCGGAGAAAAACAGTCGCGGGCGTTCGTGCGCTCCGTACCTGACCCGTCCGTGCGGTTGGTCCCGTCCGGGCTCGATAATTTGTCCGGTTTTATTGTTAATTTAGTGCATGTCGTCGGGAAATTGAAAAGTAAAGTTGTGCAGCGACACTCTCCGCTCGCCGGACCTGATCGGGCTCCATAAACTCCAATATACTGGCGGGAATCGA
The DNA here is from genome assembly GCF_030347505.1 of Rhynchophorus ferrugineus. Taxonomy (NCBI): domain Eukaryota; kingdom Metazoa; phylum Arthropoda; class Insecta; order Coleoptera; family Curculionidae; genus Rhynchophorus; species Rhynchophorus ferrugineus. The sequence continues at coordinate 18,272,630 of NW_027472587.1, forward strand.
TATGTTTGGCCCGATATTGACGCAGCGAACTATCCCCAAACTAAATTTATTAGGAACTAAATGGAAACTCCGCTGGCCCTTTGATATTATCTTTGCAAGTCCCTCTAAGTGTAAATATGACCGAACACACGACCCTTCGACTTACGACATTCGACCCTTTTGCGCCGAAATAATTTGCGTTTTACGCTCCCGCCGTTTCGGACACAGCCCGAATTATCGATTCGAATTCGCCAACTGAAAGGTCCCGTATAGTTCGTTTTACATGAATTTCAATTAACCAAACCGACGAAAAACCTCCAGGTCACCGTTACACAGTTTGTACCCGGACCGAGCTCCCTTTCATACTGTTTGTCCCTGTCCGCCTCGATGATTTCCAACTTCGCCCGGTACCTTTCGTTTTATCATATGAATGGCCCCGATGAATCGGCAACTTTGATACCAGGCCAAATACTTTATCTGTAAACAACTTCAAATTTAACTAAAATTAATCAAATGTTATATATTACCACAATATGGCGAAGGAGCTATTTTGTACATAATATTTTAATAATCCTAGTCCTAGTCCTTATAATTCCATTGAAATTTTGTGGACAGGAATTGAAATTATATGATGGAATTACTGACAAGAACCAAACTTATTTAAAATGAAATCTAATTAAGTTAGTCACAATATGTTGAAGGTTCTATGTTGATACCACAATTTTACTGAAATTCTATCAATACTTGGAACTTGGAAAGTACTGGCAAACTTAATAAAAGCTTCAAACAATTCAATTTAATTGTATTGCTGATAATATTACCACAATATGGAGAAGGAGCTATTTTGTACATAATATTTTAATAATCCTAGTCCTAGTCCTTATAATTCCATTGAAATTTTGTGGACAGGAATTGAAATTATATGATGGAATTACTGACAAGAACCAAACTTATTTAAAATGAAATCTAATTAAGTTAGTCACAATATGTTGAAGGTTCTATGTTGATACCACAATTTTACTGAAATTCTATCAATATTTGGAACTTGGAAAGTACTAGCAAACTTAATAAAAGCTTCAAACAATTCAATTTAATTGTATTGCTGATAATATTACCACAATATGGTGAAGGAGTTGGGTTGTATATCAAATATTACCACTCCTACCATAATGCTACTGAATTTTCATCCCAGAAATTAAAGAATCAAAACAATTCGATTTAATTTCATTAAAATTAATCAAATTATTAATATTACAACAATATGGCGAAGGAGATTTTTTGGGTATCAGGTATTACCTGTTCTGCCGTAATTCTACTGAAATTTTATCCTACGAATTAAAGGCACAATTAAATAAAAGAAATAAAGATACAATTAAAATCCTAACGAACTTTTTAAAAGCTTCAAAACGATTCTTGCACATTCGACAAAATGGTTAAGGAGCCGTGTTGCATTTGACATATTTCTAGTCCTACCATCACTGTTCTGTGAGGTTAAGTCAGGAAATTAAGAAAGACAAAATAAAAACTCAAAAATCAAACTAAAATAGTCTCAATTTGATTTATTTTAATTGATTATATTACAATCATATGGTGAAGGAAGTTTATTGAATACTGAACTAGCTATTCCTACCATGACTGTATAGGCGTTTTATCACTAAAATTAAATAAGATATATTAAAATAACAGGTGATGATATCAAATTTGACTGGATATTTAAGGAGCCTTTTAAAACACAATAAACAATAATAATGATGAAGGACCTTTTTGATATACACCATTATTATTCCAGTATAGTTTTGAACAATCTTTCTTAAGCTGTAATAACCATAATATGGCGAGGGAATCATTTGTATGCATGTACTGCATGAATTTTATCTCAGAATTGTAAATATTGGACGGAATTAATCTGTTTACTATACACCATATTTAAACAAGGGTTGGGTAAAATGGAAATCATGTACACAGTAAAACCAACAACATTTAAGCAGTTTTTGTTTAATTGTGTTTAAATTAATTTGTATGTACACTTTAAGGTTTTTTGTTTATCGATCACAACATTGGCCAATGATATATTAACGGTGTTGTTTTCTATTTCAGATGATCGACGTCAAAAACAATATCCACTATCCCAGTGGCTACCCCATATCGCAGCACCCGCCAGTATTTCTGTGTTCGTCTCCTGGACCGGATCCGTATTGCTCACAGGACCTGTACAACCCGGTGTACGAGGAACTGAGCGAACCGGAGACAGAGCTCGAGCACCAGAGCGAGGACGAGTTTGCGGAGGACGAGCTCAGTCTAGGAGGCGGTGACGTGGACCGCAGAAGACTGAACGTGCCGCCGCCACCTTACCGGCCATGTACCGGTTCGATGAGGCGGGAGGTGCCCCGATTTCGTAGACCTCACGAACCCCTGCCCCCGCTGCCCAACAATCGCAGGAACCGCAGCTTGGAGAGGAGGAAACAGGAGTTCCACGAGGGCATGTTGTTGGACGCGCTGCTTCAGATCTATCCTCGGGTGGGTAGCGTGGAGCCGCCGCCACCCAGACGGCAGATACCCAGCATAACCCAGAGGATACAGTGTATGGGACAGTACGCCAATCCCTACGAGAGCGTGCCCGTCATCAGTCACCTGGCGACCTTCCGTCCGGTCCCCAAGCTGTACTCGCACGACTCGGCGCTGGGCTCCGATTCCGGATACAGTAACGGAACCAGCAGGGGCTCGAACCGAGTCTGTCGCGACCCCAGGAGGTTGTCGCAGATCAGTGCCGATCTCACCTTGACGTAATATCCGCCGTCGGTGATGCCGAACAGTCACGTAGTGAACTGATGCAATAAGCTATACCAAAACCTCCCTGTACATACGTAGAAAACAAACGCCCTCTCTGTATATTGTACCCTGGGGGTCGAGACAAGAAAGTGTAAAAAAATATTTAATTTTTTAATTGTGGATAGTGATTTTGTCCAACATTTGTGATATTAATATTGATTTAGGGTATAGATTCCTCGTTCATGTTAGCCATCGTTCAAAACCAGCCTCGTATAGTTTTTAGATTAACCTCAGCCGAAGGGATATCTTACCAGCTGCCACGGCAACTTCTAAGAAAGAGTAAAAAACCGTCTGGGCTGTAAGATATCCGCTCGTTTCTACATACAAACATTTCATTGGGTCGCATATCGAAGATAGATTATATTTTTACCCGACTACGTCCAGCTTCAAGCTGGTTTTTATTTATAATTGTTTTTGTATTCATTCCATTCTCTCTTGTAAATACTAGTACTTAATTATATCGCCAAGCCCCTTCGCCTTTTTTTAGAAAAAAGTTGCGCGTGTGGTCTTTGCCTTTATATACATTTTTTGTACTTGTATATAGACGATACTGTACATGAGAACCTAATTTTTGTTATTTATTTTATATATATGTATAGTTATATCAAACAATTGGTTTGTATAAACGGAAAAAAAACCTTTTTTCACGTCAGGTCAGTCCTAATTTTAAAAAATATTATATAAAAACAATACACCTTCTGTAGTTACCTGCTATATAGACTAGAAACAATTAGTTACCAATATGTACATCTTACACTCACACACGAAGGTATCAAAGCTAAATATAAAAAAACTCAAAATAGTATTGAAGCCTTCAACGATCTACGGCCTACATTTTCAGTATTTCCACGCATATATTTAATATATAAAAACATATTTAAAGAATCATCTAATTTTCAAAAAGCAATATTCCAATTAGACTTTAAATATAAGTAGCAGAATCAGTATTTAAAATCGGTAGTATGAATATAATTTTTTATATGAAAAAAAAAACAGGGTCCTTAATATAAACGTGTATTTTTTTTAACCCGATTTCATTTCACGTTTTTTTTTTGTTTTTAGGTGTCAGGTATCAAATTCGATTGTTTTTGTGTATACTAGTCCGTCATGTACATACAAATCGTATATCTTTAGTTGAATTGTTTTGTATTATAACTTAAAAAAGTATGATTGTTATTGTTTTTTAGTTATCGAACGAATCCAAATAAAAAACCAATCTCTATAAAATAATAATTTGTTTTTTTATCCTATTGCTAACAATATGCAACTTTGCAAACACCGTTTGACTTAATATTAAAGAATCGGCAACCATCTAAATACATTTAGGGGTTACATTTTCAAAAACCAGCTAACGTCTTGACATGTGTAATTGAGAATGTATTATATTTTATAATGTTTTATATGTTTTTAAACGATTTTATAGCATTTTCTAACAGTTGGTGGCCATATATTATATCTTTTTGTATTGTCTCTATATACGCAATAAGGTATTTGATCTGTTTTAAGTGAAAAAGTTCTTTAAATTCTCATCAACTCATAGGCTTTACACTGGCGGAGTCCCTTATACAAATAATAAAAGAATCGATGGAAAAACCGTCATTATCACCGGTAGCACAAACGGTATTGGATTTGAAACCGCAAAAAATATTTGTGCGAGAGGTACAAAATAATTTCTAGTATTAAACTTATCCTAATATTAAAATTTAATGCTATTATTAAAACATTTAAGGTGGATCAGTTATTTTGGCGATTCGAGATATGGAAAAAGCAAAAATCGCTATACAGAGGATTAAAAAAGACCATGAAAAAGCCTTGGTAATCGCCAAGTTGTTGGATCTGACCGATTTTTCCAGCATTCAGAAGTTTGCTAACGAAATTGCGTTGGAATATGACAAAGTGGATGTATTGATTAATAACGCGGCCATTATTTTTCAACCATTTCAGAAAACAATGAAAGGAAATGAGATGACGATTGTCACAAATTTTCTAGGTATGATATTTTAGTAAAAAAATTGTGATACTACATAATATTTTAGGTCCCTTTTTACTCACCCATCTTCTCTTATCATGCCTAAACAAATCAGAGCAAGGAAGAATCATAAATGTATCGGCCATGGCCCATTTTTCAGGAAAATTGTACTTGGAAAACCTGAACATGGAAAAGCACTACAATGAAATGGATGCTTTTGCACAAAGCAAATTAGCCCTGACCATTTTCACCAAATACTTAGCATCGTTATTGATCAGTAACTTATCTCATTTAATACATTATCTTAGCATCAATTAGGAATACTTCCAGAAACAAAGATAACATGTAACTCGGTATGTCCAGGGATGGTAAGAGGAACAGGCTATCTGAACTATTCCCCATTGCAAAAAACTATCTGGTCCAAATTATATTGGCCTTGGATGTGGTTGTTTCTTAAAACACCAGAGGAGGGTTGCCAGAGTATTGTTTATTTAGCTGTGGAACCACAATTAAATGATGTTTCGGGATATTATTTCAGGTAATGAATCGGTAGACATCAAGATAGCTTTGGAAGATAACCTTTTGTTTTTAGTGAGTTTGATATTACGGAACCCTCTGAGCAAGTGAAAGATGTTCGATTGGCTGAGGCTCTTTATGAAAGGTCCTGTTCCATAGTAGACATCAAAGGTAGAGAAATCATTGATTCCTTAGAGCAGGCTAATGATACTGAAACAAATGATGTGTCCCAGGAGCACCACAATGGTGATTTTTAAATTATATTTACACCTGTTTGTTTTGCAATAAACATTTTATTTCTATTCGCCTACATGTTTAATCTAGTCCATTTCTCACTCACAAGCCAAAGCCATTTTCCCAGCTCCTTGTCTGTTGCTTCCCCGACTAATTTTTCCTCTTTATAGTCACTAAAAATTGAATACTGACTGACTGAATAACATAGTGTAATATGACATACCATAAATATTTTCCTGTCACTTTTTCCATCTCTGGATCCAAAGCAGTATAAATTATTGTTTGGCAGCCTTGTTTTGGTGTTTTAACAAATGCCCATGATAAAGGCTTTGCAATAATAGTCGATATCCAGCTTTTGTATATAGCCATGTGTCTGATAATTGCTGTATCAACGATACCTGGGTGAACTGAATTTACTGTAACTCCTGTACCTGAAAAAATCAGAATATACAGTCTCATTAATACGCCTCAGTACTAAAAATCTTTACCACTGACCTGCCAGTCTGTCAGCTAATTCATTGCTAAATAACACATTAGCAAGTTTACTCTGTGAATATGCCTTTCCCGGATTATAATTTACAGAACAATTAAGGTCTTGTTTATTTATTGTTCCCCTCTTATATGCTACACTTGCCACATTAATTATCCTACTTGGTACTGAATTCTAAAAGATAAATGCAACAATAGATTTTTACCCACCACAAATCCAATGGCAATGATTACTCTTAAATGGTCTAACAGTAAATTGGTTAAAAGAAAATGGCCCATATGATTAACACCCAGTTGCATCTCAAAACCATCTTTTGTTTTACTGCCTTCTGGTGTTCTCATAACACCGGCATTATTGATCAATATATCCAATCTATCTTCCTGTTTCTTAAAAGCTTTAACAAAAGACCTGATGGAATCCAAAGAAGCCAGATCACATGGTCTACAGTAGACATATTTGTTTTTTGTGTCTAGTACAATCTCCTCACGAGTCTAGTAAAATATAGACTAACCACTCAATGTTTTTGCAATGAGATCAGTATATTTTACTCACTGTCTCGCAAGATTTCATATCTCTGCAGGCCATGTAAACTTTCGCACCTCGCCTCGCTAATTCCCATGCTGTTTCTTTTCCTATGCCTGTATTTGATCCAGTCACAATTACTACCTTCCCATCAGCTTTGATATCATCTCTATATGGTTCCCCACCTATACGATCTCTACAAATAGAGGACATCAATAGAGGAATTAAGTTATTAATTAATTAAGAGAGTAGATTACTTGCTGATAATTGCAAATCCAAATGCGCCTACTAATGCGGAACCCACAAAAACGGGTGTTGGTAATAACTTCCCGGCCCCTTTAAACATTTCGTGTTGATAGATAACAGGTTATGTTCATTTATTCTTCATTCTTATAATGATGAATAATTGTGTTTATATGACATAACGCCATTAAATCTGAACGAAGAAGATTAGTTGTCAGTGAAATGTGTCAAAGCTGAAAATTTTCAGTAATAACGCATGCGAAGCGGGGTTTTCTTCGATTTTTGCCATTTTTTCCTCTGAAATATTGTGTTTGTTTACTTGAGTGTCAGTTTACGAAAAAGAACATTATTCCAAATCAGCAGTATGAAAATAGTTTCGATTGACATTTCCCATCTGTAGTTGGTAAGTGGACGAAAAGCTGAATGGGTTTCTAATTTTATTTCTGTGCTGGTATCCTTTTAACACCTCTGCGTAGCTTTTGTGGTCCGAAATACTTATGTAATTGTTTTGATTTTCCATACAGTATTGGCGTCCAGCTCGGTGCAATATGGAATGTAAACAATGCGAGATTCGGTAAAAATTCGGTGAAAGTTTTGAAACAGAACCGTCTCGTCTAGCACAAAGTTGAGAAATCTAACCAAATGTTTTGTTGCGTACCAAATAAAGCGATTTAGCGCGTGTATATGTGTATATGGGACACTGGAAATTGTTTTGTCAGTCCAGACTGGATAAGGTTATTTATGCAAGACGATTGTTTCGTTATACAATTATACAATTAAAATATTCAAGGTTGGAGTGTTGAAAAAATCGCTTTCGCAAAAAATCACAATATTATTTGGCCTTGACTTTGAACCTCACCTACCTTTTAATCCTCAAGGTAGACCACTTAGTTGGTATAGGCCATGAATAATAAATTGAAGTACTAATTGGCATTCGTACATTGCAGGAGGACGGGGTAATCGAGCCGGGAAATTTCGCAGGAAAAAAAAACAAATATTTTGTCCAGCATTAAAAACAATACAATTGGCAACGATAAGAGATAAGGCACCACTTGTGCATGGCAAGCTAGCATGAAAAAATCCTTTCAAATCGAGAAACGCCTCTAGATAATTTTATCTCGGCCCGATTCAATTATGTAAGAGTAAACAGATCCACTGCTTTGCCCCTTTTTTGAAATGTTACAGCGCCATTCTTATCTAAATTAGCTGGGGACCTTTCACCTTTTATTGGCGATTGCAAGCGAATCGAAAACTCGCGCGAAAATATCGAAAAACCATCAAATAACTCGATCCAGGTGCCGTTGCAATTTCCCCCCGACATGAATGAAATCAACCGAGTAGGCCTCGGGTCGCTGTTGAACGACAGATCCCGCCGCTACGCCAATGATGTCGAAAACTGCATACAACGAAAAAAAATTGTCGTGGATCCGGCATCTCCAAGGGATACCGTCAGAAACCACGTGGGTTATTCGATGTCCGACGGCCGAGCGATACGCTACGACGCTACTTAATTAAAAACAGTCGAAGATCGCGGATGCGTCCAAGTGCACTGTGATATGTAGTGAGTACGGTTTCCGCGGGGCGATTTTCTCTTGTTTCCCGCGTCAGCCACCCCATGGCCAGCTTTGTGACTTCCGACTATCGAGTTATTGTTTTTCCCGTTATTTATATTTCGTCTTGAGTTTATATTTCGCACCGAAGATGGATTGCTGGATGCGTGACATGGTACGTATAATTCGGACGGGTCTTGCGTGATATTTTATCGGACGCCGCGTTTTATTTTCACGCGCCATATGATTATTTTCGATTATTTATCGATAAATACTTAAAATCAAAAGTCGCCAAATGTTCGCATCATAATATTTAATAAATAATTTAAATCTACGTCATTGCTCTCCAGATATTTAACAAACACGTAAACATAACAAGAAATTGGTAAATTATTGTTGTTTCCATGGGATTGGTAAGAAAATATTTGCGAGACTGTCTCCCAAAAGTTGTGTCAGAGTTAATGAAGACCAAAACCGCATCGAATAAATTGCAGAGTGTCCAGATGTGTTTAAAAGCAACACGCACTGGTCTTGGTGATGATTATTAATACAGATTACGCATTATATACATTCAGAATATTATTTTTGTGATTCCATCCTAATGTGTCCTAATGGAAATCGAAGAAGGTACTGTGAAGCATTCGATATATATTTTTAAAGCCAATGAGCGCTGGTGTTAATAACGATTAATACAGATTGCACGCATAGTATGATGAATTGTATTGTAATTTCTGGCGTCTACTGGCTGTAAGTAATGAATCAATCAAAGAGTAACTATTGTAATATACTACCAGAATTTTTAAATCACCTCATACTTTCCCGACCTTCTTGCCCAACTTGGACATTAGTCAGTTTTCAATTTTTAAATATGATGTAATACACAGGTGGCTAGATTCGAATTCGATCAATCAAAGCGCCAAATGACGATTAACCGTGTATAGAAAATGAGTTTTATGCCAACTAAAACTATTCCTAATTTGTAGTCATCGAGATTAAACCCTTTTGCCAATCAGCGCTGATCGAAAATAGATGTTTTTTGTTTATCTGACCCGGCGATAACCCGCGGCCTCCAAAGCTTAGCTATACATTCGTACCGGCAAGTCGTCCTTGACGGCTTTTACCGCGGAAACTCACCAACGAATGTTCCAAAGTGAGCAAATTTGCTTTCGACGAAAAAAAACTCTCCTCCAGCCAGCACCTTTGTTCGGCGCGACATCAATATTGATGTAGGTTATGACGAACTGTTTTCTAGACCGTCGGAACAAATCTGAATCCGATTTTAAAGTCAAATCGTGGTCCGGGTCAGTGCTGAATGTCTCATGTGGTGCACTCCGCGGCAGAACGCCTGTGTTCGTCGTTGTTTTTTACCCACTATAACAATTTGTCTATTGTATAAGGTCTTAAACATATTCTGGCATGATTGTCATAGGTACCCGACGTCATTGCGTCGTAACAAACATAAACAAGTGGTCTTGAAATCAACAGATGTTTTTTTTAACCATATCTTACCCGTTTCCAAGATATCATGCAGATTAAAACAAAAATCACGGCATTAACTTCGTTAAAGTCAATTATCTAGAAGGCTGAGATTAATAATACCGCGTTTTGCCCACAGATGGAGCCGACATAACCGGAACATAACCTAATTGAACTGAATATCCACCCAAAATTGAATAAATCCGGAGAATTTTTCAGTTAGTCTTAACGAATTCAATGAAATTAGTAAATTTTATACGTATATATATACAGATTTTTAGTTAGTTGAGTTAGTTTAAACAGTATCTCGAATTGCGCACAGGTGACATTTAATTGACATTTTTGCGAACCACAAGGAAATGAAAATGTATACTACACGATTGGTTCGTTGTGCTCATGCGCATTTGTGTTTAAAATTTGTTAATTATATGGTTATGTTTTCATTTACTTGTTGCAAATAAGTAACAAAACACTAATTTTTTAATGGTAATTGAAAAAATTGACAAATTATAGTGAAGCCGAGGCGACAACATATATTGATGGTACAACATTCAACTAAAATTATATAGATATATAACTAGGATTATAATATGAATCAAAATTATCATATATTTTAGATATGACAATGTAGTCAAAATTAGCAGGATAGGACAATTTTCAAAGCTCACTTAATGGCAGAGAATGTAAACTGTAACTGGTTATCTAATACTGTTTTAGTAGGTTACGTTAAATTTGTATTTATCAATATGTGTCACTGTTCTTAGTGGTTATTAAAAAATATGATGTGTAAGCACCTACATTTTCATAAGTATGCGTAAGGAATGGATACTGATGTTCCTAACCTAATCTGAAGAATCATAGAGACGTTTGCGATCAGAATTCGAGGATAGTATTCCAGTTGACATCCCAATATCGGTAAAACAGGGACCCTTCGTCCGAAACTGACGGAGATAAAAAGGATTTAGATTTACTTGTCAACGAAATACGAATATGATAACAGAAAAATGCCAAACATAACCAAACTAAATTCAAATGTCACTTATTTTATTTAAGAACGCTTACGCTGAGCTAGCCAATCATATACAAGATGTTGTTCACTTCCCTGTAGGATTGTTTTCACCATTTGAACTATGAAAAATTCTAACCTAATTTGAACAGTCATAGATGTTTGCGATCAGAGTTCGAGGTTAGAATTAAAATGTTGGGGATGGCGCATCACAATATCGGTAAAACAGGGATCCTTCGAACGAAACTGTCGGAGACAAAAAAGATTTAGATTTACCTGTCAACGAACTACGGGTAAAAATGTCAAAAATAACCAAACTAAATGGAAATGTCATTAATTTTTTTTAATACAAGATGTCCACTTTTCTGTAGGTTTTTTGCTATTTGAACTGTGACACATTCTAACCTAATTTGAAGGGTCATAGAGACGTTTCCGATCAGAATTCGAGATTAGAATTAGAATGTTCGAGATGGCATCACAATATCGATAAAACAGGGATCCTTCGTCCGAAACTGTCGGGAATAAAAAAACGCGAAAAAAAATCGAAGTCAGTACGACCCTGATTTTCATATTTGCAATATTATTCGGCAATTTTCGTTACTTTATAGATAAGTCGCGCATCTATGTTGCGGCAGGTTAGTGTTGTTGTTCTCGAGTTTCACGAAAAAATACCAGATTTCGTTTAAGGTAAGTAGCAATCGTTCCAAGTAGTCATCACCGACAAAAATACGAGAACTGACCCCTGGTCAGCATAACGGAGCCCGTTTTTATCGCCTAGGAGACCGCCCAGTATTTTTTATCGTACTTGGTGCTCGTTCTGATCCGGTTTCGAGAAAATTCCGAAATTTGACAGAAATAACAGCCGGGATCCGTGTGACGAAGAAAAGTGGTCGACTAGCGAATGACGAGATCATGGTCACACCTTATCAGTTGCAGAACATTCACGTTCCACGCATCTACGTTTCAAAATTCGGTGATAGGGAGCACGAAACGAAAAAGCTGGCGGAATTCTATTAGTCATCTCTCTCGAATCCGTGGTTGTTGCGTTCCCGTCATTTTTGTCATCTTCCTCCCAGCAACACACGTGCAGACAAACGGTCAAGGATTGTTTTAAATGCGAGAGAAACTTTGACCTGGTATAAAAGTCAAATAAATTGGAGCAAATATTCCTTTTACACGTTATTACCTTTAAGTTCGATAACTAATTAAGGCATTTGAGTTTTTGCTCTGAATTCAGCAATTTTGCTGGTTTCGATGATAATAAAATCGTTAGCTTTGCTTACTGAACATATACGTCAAATCAGGACGGCTTGGATGAGTCTAATTCTTGAAACGCCTGACACGCGACGTTGTCAGTTCTTGCAAATAATACGTATATTCGAAGAATATAATGCAAATAGGATAAATTATCTTGAATTCAGAAATTAATCTAAATTAACTAAATTAAACTAACCTAACCTAAAGTTTCCCCCGAAACTCAAGTTAGCGTTTTTTGGTACAATTTACATCTTCTATAATATAATCAATGTAATATGGTGGCCGAAGTACCGCTACCATTTTGATTGCGCGCCATCTTGTTTATATAACGTTTAGCTCAGTTTCGCTTTAACCCAAATTTTATTATGGACTTTTACCTACCCTACATGAGGTACCGTTTATAAACATATTTAATTTTAGAGTAATTTTGAAAGGTAAAAAAGAAAATAAAACAATATGTAAGATAACAAATATAATCTATTTATCAATGTATAAACATTACAATAATAAACAAGTTATATAAAAATATACGATACACACTTTTCCACGCCACCTAGGAGTTCTAGGTGTAGTTTTTTATGTGGTATGCCCCTTAGGTCTAGTCCTCAAGAATCCATCTATCTTACAATCACACAATGATAAGAACCTTAACTGAACCCATTTTTCATCATCTTCGATTACATTGTTTAACAAATATAATTTAATTATGCCGCTGTCAAAATCCTTATTTCTGTTTTCTCTCATAGGCACTTTTTCATTTTAGTGGGAAATAATCTTCTGATACAATTGTTTTCAATGCCTCTCATCCTTAAACTACTATGGTTGATGATTTAAATTGCTGATCGATTATTCTCGAATTTAAAAGTGGTAAAATAAACATTACCGCATGTACCAATCATATACTATAGTCTATCCAATAAAACAACCAAACCGTCATCACGTCGCTGTGATGACATATCAAATTTAACTTCTGGTCTATAACGTTTGTCAGTTTATAACCTCTAATTATTACCAGTAATGTTTTGAGGAATTGTATAGACTGATTCGGTTGCATGTTCCGACGCATCTGATAGTATTCTGTCTCTTTTTAACGATGAAATTGTATTTGGCATTTTACATTTTTACAAACAGCCTTGGCAGTATGTTTGACCTCTTCTATGGCGTACATTGGCTGTTTTATTGGAAGGACTATACGTCTTCTTCACTTCATTGTAGTCTTCTATAAGTAGACACCACTGATGTCTTTCAGCGTCTCTCAAATGACTCTTTAGGGTAAATGATGTGGCTCGGTGAATGGAGGTAAAACGAAATGAAACAGTGGTGTTTACGTTACGTGACCGTTATTTATTGAAGTCATATAAAAATGTGGAAAATATAAAATAGATAAAACGGATCTAATTATTGCCACTAATGTTTTGAAGAATGGTATGGACTGATTCGGTTGCATGTTCCAACGCATCTGATAGCATTCTGTCTCTTTTTAACTATGAAATTGTATTTGGCATTTTACATTTTTACAAACAGCCTTGGCAGTATGTTTGACCTCTTCTATGGCGTACATTGGCTTATTGGAAGGACTATACATCTTCACTTCGTTGTAGTATTCTATAAGTAGCCACCACTGATGTCTTTCAGCGTCTGTCAAATGACTCTGTTGACATTTCTGTCATTCTAACATCCTATCTGATGACAGAAAACAGATAACAAGGAAACTGCAATCATGGCCACCTATGTGAAAATTGGACACGCAGCAATCAACAAAAAGCGGAAGCATTTGCTGACTATCTAGAAAAAACCTTCACTACAAACGAAACTGATATTGACAACGACGATTCAATTAGTCACGCCGAAGGAAGGAACCAAAAATATCAGAGTTGGCGTAAACCCCAATAAATCACCAGACAGTTGATCAATGGTGAATTTCGACTGAAACATGTCCCAGACGCCTGGAAGATGGCTGAAATTAGCCTAAAGATTCTAAAACCTGCAAAATCACCATATTAAATAAAACCCTTAGACCTACCTATTACCTAGTAATATCTAAGAAAAACACCTGTTGAAAAGAATAAAACCGATTATAGAGAGAAAAAAAACCTAATGCCTACAGACGATTTCGGGTTTATTAACAAAGATTCAAGAATTAACCAGGTTCGTAGAATAAAAAATGTAATTGAAAAAACCCGTGAAGATAAAAGGGTATGTTCAGCTATATTCTTAGTTGTAGTACAAGCCTTGACGGCCTTATTCATAAGCTACAGAAAATGTTACGGAGACGACACACTGAAATAATCAAACAAGAGGAAGCCTACTCTACAATAAAAGAAGCTATAGCAGGTGTACCGCAAGAAAGTGTATTGGGGCCAATTCTTTACCTACTCTACACATATGATATGCCACAAATGGAAAATATCAGGTTGGCATCATTTCCTGATGACAGCGATTCTTGCTGTCGGAGATAATAGCACTAAAACCACACAAAAACAGACAAGTGACAGTATAAATAATTAGAGCCAAAGCTGGAAAATTTATATTAACGAAAGTAAATCTGTGCATGTACACTTTACGTGTAATCATTTGTATGTATTTAATATTCATGTATAACGATACCAGTATCACTACATAGTATAAAACAAAGTCGCCTTTTCTGTCCCTATATCCCTATGTGCGCTTAAATCTTTAAAACTACGCAACGGATTTTGATGCGGTTTTTTTCAATAGATAGAGTGATTCAAGAGGAAGGTTTATATGTATAATACATGCATAATATACTAACGCAACATTGCTAATTTTAGAGGTTTCTAACCTGATGTCGTAAATTAACCTATTTTTTTAGGCCTATTTAGCAATTAGCAAAAACGCTGCCTAACCCTACGAGTTAGATCAAATTAATGTACTACAGTATTGTACACCATAAAAAGGTCTACAAAAAGTCCGCGATGGTATATGTTTATCTTTTAGGGATAACCCACATTAACCATTTTTATTGTTTACTTTTTACGTGAGAAAATGGCTTATTTACGAAGCTATTTTAAGCAATACGGCATTAATCCTTATCGAATTAAGTACCTTAAATACAGTGTGCAATTAATATAGATCAATATGGTTCCTTACAGCATGTAAATTAAACAAATATTTTCGGAGATATTACAAATTTAAAATTTGCGTTTAAAAATGTGTAATGTAATAAAAATTGTATGAATTTAGATATTCCAAAGATAGCAGGAAATCTTCATAGTAAGTATAGGGGAAGAGGAATTGTTTTACTCCAAATTTAATGCGTGCAGGCCAAGGGCAGTAATGAATGAACCAAAAATACTGGATCGATTTTAATCATGTTTTCATTGAGTGACATAGGCATATATATTTTATGCCCGTGCAAAGTCGGAGCGGGCCGCTATGTTTTTATATACAACGTTCATATTTTTTCTGTAGTGTATTTAATTTAGTATCAGCATTGCACCCGTGCGAAGCCGGGGCGGGTCGCTAGTAAATTATATAAATAAGAATACTGTCCTTAATAATTTCGCCGCCTACTGTAATATAGAAACAGCAGTGTTAATACTTACACCAGAGATTGAAGGACTGATGCGTCCTCATAGATTTAATTGATTTTGAAGATAGCTAACAACAAAAAAAATCTAATATCCCGTGAAATAAATTTCGGTAAAACTCTCTTTGTGTCTATTAAGTCGCGATACTCATTCAGTGTGTATTGCCATGTGTATGCGTGCCGTTATCAATAAAAAAAACTATTCGTTTTCAGTAATTAGGGGTAATGTTTTTTAAACGGCCTTTAACTGGCCGTTCTGCGGCATAAAAACGAGACAATTAGATTTTTAGGGACGGAGTTTTCGACAGGTATTCGGGCGACGCGCCACCGGGCCGCAGAAAACTCGCAACGCGCGTAACGTTCGGCAAATTTATTTCGCCGATGTGGGCGTTCCGTGTTCATGGCCAAGGCCACGCCGAGCAGATGGCCGGGCGGGGGAGAGCGGCACCACGTAACGCCACACAGACATAGGTATTTTATTTTTGTCAGCTCGACAACCAGGACCGCACTCGGATCTTTCGTTTTTTTCTTCTCTCTCTCGCTCTCCCGTCCGTTCGCCGAGTCACGGGGCTCAAAGTCTGGCCGGTGCGACGTAAAAAATTCCGGGTACGAATCGACGACGGTACGGTACTTTATTTCCAGTATGTCATATTCGGAACCGGGGCCAATTGATGGCATACAGTGATCTTCACCAGTTCCACTCACATTTTTGCTGTTGTAGGCGTGTTAGGGCCGCTTCTCGTATAAAAAACAGACAACATGAATGTGTGTACGCCAGGGGCGGCTGGTGTATAAGTGCTGCAGTGTTGCTGAGCTCCCAAAACATAATTATAGTCTATTCAAAGTTGTTTTCTACATACGTGATCAGAATTTATGACGTCAAAACGTTCTATCTATGTGTTCTATCTAATCAGACAGCCCTGTGTCTCTTTTTAACTAGAATAAATTGAGAAGGAAAATATTGTCTGATTCTAAAACGAATAAATAAATTGCGACAGGCAATACATTAAACATCTTGATGACATATGTACAAATAACTTTGAATAGGCTATATATAACCTCACTAAAATACTAAAATATTTTCTATTACTTAACAAAAAGCAAATCCCACTTAGCATTCGCGAATTCTTGTTGCAATAAATGATAAAAAAAGTGCATAGGAAATGAGAGTCACGGAAGTGTGGACCAGTGGAATAACCTATCGTCTGTACTCTACCGACTCACGCTATAGCTATTATTTATCCGAGCCACACTCTGCGAGCTCCTTCAAATACCCGCGCAGCACTCCGCTTCCCCCGTGCTCGCCGTTACTGTCTAAAATAAGGCTCATGTTTAAGTGGAAATTTCGCTGCATTTAGCACAGAATCTGTATCGAAATTTTACGCGACTTAATTCTTATCAGGAAAAATTGGAATTTGAAGGAAATGGCCGACCATAACCCGATATTATTATTGAGAAATTTGGTGCAGGTAGAAAAAAAATTACACCCGTAAATAGTAATAATTACTTAATAGTATAATTAACAGGTCAATTGAAAAGTCCCCGGCCTGACACATAGATGGGAAAAAATACAGTTGAAGCAAAAACTTGACTTTTTGAAACCGAGTTTCCGAACACTGCCCCAGGAAAATCAACCACCAAGGATTGGTATGCTAAGTTTAGACGTGGCGAAATGAGCACCTAAGACGATGAACGCAGTTGACGCCCAAAAGAGGTTGTTACCGACGAAAAAATTAAAAATCCACATAATGATTTTGAATAACCGTAAATTGAAACTGAATAAAATAGCAGACACTCTAAAGATATCAACTGAACGTGTACATCATATCATTCACGAATATTTGGGTATGAGAATGCTCTGTGTGAAGTGGGTGCCGCGCGAGCCCACTTTTAACCAAAAACAACGATGAGTTGATAATTCGGAGCAGTGTTTGAAGATGATCAACCGTAATAAACCCGAGTTTTTGAGTCGATATGTGACAATGGATGAAACATGGCTCCATCATTTCACACCGAAGTCCAATCGACAGTCATCCGAGTGGATTATACACGATGAACCCGCTCCAAAGCGTGGGAAAACGCAACAGTCGGCTGGCAAGATTATGGCGTCTGTATTTTGGGATGCGCATGGAATAATTTTCATTGATTACCTTGAAAAAGGGGGGACCACCAACAGCGACTATTACATAGCGTTATTGGACTGTTTGAAGGACGAAATCGCCGAAAAACGGCCGCTTTTGAAGAAAAATAAAGTACTGCTAGACCAAGACAATGCACCATGTCACAAGTCAGTGAAAACGATGGCAAAAATCCTCGAATTGTTCTTCGAATGCTTCCTCAGCCACCGTAATTTCCAGATCTGACCTCCAGCGACTATTTTCTGTTTTCAGATCTCAAAAGAATGCTCGCTGCGAAGAAATTTTCGTCGACGAAACTGTGGCCTATCTGTTATACGAATTACTAAAGTTGTGAACGAAAATAGAAACAATAACAATAGAAAATTTAAAAAAAAATAGTTTCTTGGATCGCGTTTGACGCTTCTGCTAATTGTTTTTCGGTCTACCAGAAGGTTATTTCTCTTGCACTTCGAAATCACCACTTTTAAATTTATGAAGCCAGGCCTCACATGTTTTTAAAGTTAAAGCAAACGATGATCTTCAACGGCTTTTTTCTTTTGATTGAATAATAATATTAAAGAGTGCCGCGAATGCATGTTTTCAGGCAGGAAACTTGACATTTTCAAAGAGGTATAAATCTAGGACGGTGTTACTTTCGCAAAATATAACATGTATGGCATTTATAGTATAACATTTCAACTAGTCATTGTATAACTCTTATCCGTCCGACAAACAACGTAAACGAAAATAGCGATACAGTAAATTATTAACCAGATAGCAACGATAACAAATCGGATCCAGACTCCATTCGGATGATAAAACGGATATTCGCGATTTATGATTATTTTGACCTATGGTAATGCGAGCGACGTTAGGATCCTGATTTGGAATGCTACGAAAAAAAACACACACACATAGACCGATCGCATATGGATTAGAACCGAATCCAGTTCGATTTACATCACTATACATCAAGATTTATTCCCAGTTTTTGTGTGTCACGTCGCGTCTATTTACCCATGGAAACAAAAAATATACCATCAGTTTTGAGGGTTAATTCAAAGTCGATGCTTTGGAAAATGTTTACAAGAGTCGTGGTTGGGAAATCATTTTTAGGTTAATTTTATTTTTACAAAAGTTTCTTAAGGTAATATAATTATTTATTATTTAATAGAGAATACTAACAGCTAACAGTGCGAAAATAGACGTATAAGGTATTAATAAAATGTAGTCTAAGCCACAAAAAAATTATGAGACAGAATAAAAATGTGGACTCATTACTTCCGAAAAAATGCTGGAATCATCACAAAGATGGCAATAGAGTCATTGAATAATCCTCTAAAACGAATACAGGGTAACAATTGGAAAATTGTTAGATTCATTAGGTAATCTGATTGATTTGAAAGTATGGAGAAGGATTTTGGATAGTGAACGTTTAAGAAAACTCACAAAAGATAAGTACATAATTCATACAGTTTTACAGCATTCAGGCAAATTATTAATATTAATTAAACATCAGGATAAAATTTTCGCTACATTTCATTGGTTATTTTAAATTACCATAACAGACACCTGGAAAAAAATATTTTATTAGGAAGGCATTTATTTGGTTGAGGATTTCATACGCATCAGGGACTAACCCCTGTCGTCACATCCTACTGACCAATTAAATTTTAAATAAATCCGAAATATAATTTCTCAAAAATTGTATTAAAATAAAATTATATATAGATACAAATATTATAAAACATTAAAATATAGGTGTATGTAATGAGATATACATATATAAATAAAAAATATCTCCAAGAAAACATATCTCCTTGCAAATGTAATCAAAATTGCCTATAGCGCCGTTTCCCTATTTCATATTTCTTTAGTGGTATCAATTTAAATAAGATGTATTAAAGTTTCTATCTTTTTGTTCTGTCATATTGAAAGCAGACTAAGTCTGTGTCTTTTAATAATTATTTAATTATTTATTTATTTCATTTACTTCAGTAAAAATGGACATCTTTAAAACAATTAAGTTTTTATACAATTAAGTCATGGTACTTTACAAACAACTTTTTTAAAGGGCAACAATATTTGACTCGATATATATTGAATGGCTTTGCACTAAAACTTTCATGTAGTATAATCACATTTACCTTTAATGTAATTTTAATTAAGTTAATTTGGGCTGTTTCTTCCAAGGAAAACGACGTTTCGTTTTCTTATTTCCGCACATATACCGGATACACAAGACCTTTAACACTGCAGATACATTATAATCAAATAATAGTGATTGTAATTATAATAAGTCACAAATAATAATTAAAAAAAACAAACTGAAACAAACAATCACCTTTATAGGACAATTGAAACGAAACCAATCAAAAATGTGGCCTCAGTAATTGCATTGATGGGGACATTTCCTCGGTTTCGCCTTTACATTAGCCATCAATATCAGTTATAAAATCGCCAATTTTCCCGTAATAATTCATAGCTAGATCTATTTTTACGCCCTAAAAATATGGGTATAACTGCTCGAGTCGGTATCTGGTCGCGTGAGGGGTGCCGGGCCTCCCAGCTGACGTCTAACGATACGCGAGATCTGTTGCGGCGAATTGCAGCGGTCCCCGTTGGCCTTGCACTTGAACCTGCCGCAGGAAGATGCAGAAAACGATGCTGTTCAGTCAAGGCCGACCGGTTGCATTTGTTCCCCGTCTTTTTTGTTTCGTTTTTCGCGTCGTTTGGCGGACGCGAGGAAAGGAAATGGTTTCCTCTCCGTCTCTATCTCTCCCTCTCTCTCACTCTCTCGGTTTTCCTCCGCCCCCCTCCCGCTCATATTTCGTAACGGCGTACCGTAATCGAGCCGCACTAATGAATCTCTCCGATAATGCAGGTCTCTATAATGACGGATCCGAGCTTATCACCGACGAATGTGCCCATCATCAAGAAGGAACTGGACGGCTTCGCCGACTGTTCCCCGACCAACAGCGAGCTTTATTCACCGCCCACGACCACCACCGTCATCAATGACACCATACAGCAATCGGACATCAAGGTAAACGTCGGCCACACTCTAAGGGAACCATCCTGATAACGATTTTTGTTCCCCATATATAGCGGTTGGAGTTCCACGACAGCTATGACAGCAAATTACAATCACCCGACAGTCCAGAACGACAGTATTGCTCATCGACCACCCAGCCGCACACGGATTCTGGAATGGGACAGCACGAGGTACGAATTAAAAATATTCCTCGATACTTATGCAACACAAAACAATATTTTTAGGGTGAAATGAAAAACGACGATGAATCACCCCGAAGATTATGTTTAGTTTGTGGCGATTTCGCCTCAGGATTCCATTACGGCGTCGCATCGTGTGAGGCGTGTAAGGCTTTCTTCAAACGTACCATCCAAGGTAATGTATATCTAATCCCCCCTTGACGTTTCCTTTACGTATTTTCCCCGAACGTTAGGCAACATAGAATACACGTGTCCGGCCTCCGGCGACTGCGAGATCAACAAGAGACGGAGGAAAGCCTGTCAGGCGTGCCGTTTCCGGAAATGCCTGCGGTCCGGGATGTTGAAGGAAGGCGTACGGTTAGACAGGGTCAGGGGCGGCAGGCAGAAGTACCGCAGGAACCCCGAGAGTCCATATCAAGTGCAGGTGGTGTCGGCCCAGAAACCTCACGTGCTCCTGGAAGGTTGGTGGCGATGCGCGCGTCCTCTCAGCGATTCTAGAACGTTCTCCGTCATTTTCAGATATCAAAATGCTAGAGGCGCTGATCTCGTGCGAGCCGGACTGCCTGGAAATCAACACGGCCCTGGAAAACTCCAAACATCGTACGCTGTCGATCCTGAGCGACCTATACGATCGGGAATTGGTGGGAATCATCGGATGGGCCAAGCAGATACCAGGTAAGTTATCCTGTTCGACGAAACCGTCGTTTTTTTATACCCTGAGTGTTACAGGATTCAGCGATCTCTCCTTAAACGACCAAATGAGGCTGTTGCAGAGCACCTGGGCCGAAATACTGACGCTGACTCTGGCCTTTCGATCTCTGCCGATGGTCAGCTTGGGGCGACTGAAATTCGCTATCGATTTCACGTTGGACGAAAAACAGTCGAAGGATTGTGGTGCAATTGAATTATACCAAACTGTAAGTATGCACTGATAGAGAAAAAAACATAATTTTAATTAGCGTTGGGAACTATCGACTGTTTAGTAATTGACTACTTTTTACTATCGACTGTTTCAGTTACTACTTTCAAACCAACTAGTTTGATACGACTGTTTTTTATCGTTGTGACTTTACCTTCCTAGCCTAATATAGCAACATTTTCTAATAAGTAAGCGCACATGTTGGAATGAAATAAAAATAAACCAATTACTTCTATTATATTATGTCAGTGTTACTTTCCGAATAGTAAAATATGATTAAATATATTTGGTATCACTATTCCGTTCCCTTTTTACACTGCCACTTGCCAATTTAAAGGGTTTAATTGCATTTGACTGAAGCAGCAATTAGTATTTTCAGTCGACTGTTTCCAACACTACTTTTTATATTTTAACGAATATTTCAATCAACACTTTGCATTCGACACGCTTTAAACGAGACATTAATTCATACATCGCGGGTTCACTAATACTAATCGAATTACAGTGTACCCACGTCGTAGAACGACTGGAGAGCCTGTCTATATCGAAGGAGGAGTATTATTTACTGAAAGCGCTGGTCCTGACCAATTCCGATGTCAAACTAGACGAGTACCAGTCCCTGAAGAAATTCAAAGATACCATACTGGCAGCCCTGTCCGATGCCATGAGAATATTAAGGTGAATATTCTCCCAGTTGATTCGGTCTATATGCTTAACCACCACGGGTTGTTCCAGACCCAGTAACGTCCTGACGCAGATCCAGCAACTGTTGCTCTGCCTGCCGGCGCTGAGACAAGCCGATCACGTCGTGCGACGGTTCTGGTCCAACGTCCACACCCAGGAGCTGGTCCCCATGAACAAACTCTTCCTCGAAATGCTGGAGGCGTACAGTCGGTAGCCACGTTAGAGGACTTCAACAGCCGCGTCGCAAGAAATCAGCTCGTCCGCACTTGTACAAAGCCATGAGAGGAAAAAAAAGAGGGACGCACGTCGGGCCCGTCTGGCCCATATGAATTGCGAAAATCGAGTATTAAGGCCGAGAATCCTACTTAAGCAATACACCTCAATTCCTTTTTATTTTTACTACTTAATGTTAAGTACCTACGTAGGTAAAAAGGAGGCTGAGGCCTCGGATTTCTTGCAACCCGCGGCTGTCGAAGACATTTTATTAACCCGGGACGCTTCAAACGGTGGGTTTAATGGGGGGCGTGGTAAGGCGGGGGGTTCTGATATAGCTTCGGAATTGAGTAAGGAAAATTAGGACACTTGGTATACAACACCGGGTCGCCGTGTGATGGCTTACTTAATACGTGTTAGGAATCGATGGAGTGAGGTATGAACGTATCCTATGAGTTTCTGGTAAAACCTGATGGTTTGTTTGTCACTATATCAATAAAGTTTGTTTAAAAAAAATCTCTACGGATTTCCGTCGATGAAACGTGGCTCTTATAGTTGCAGCAACTAGATATTCAGGAATATAAAATATTAACTGTAATAATTAATTGACCTGTACATAGTTTAAAAAATATATTTTTTAGTAGAGTGTATGTAAAGTATACATATTTTTATGTAAAAAGATATCGTATGATCCATACGTGATAATTTTTTTGTCTTTATTTTTTCGGCCAACCGCCAAGTGTAATATAACAAAAAATATATAAGGCACTTGTTAACGTCGATGGTTTTATTCATACCCTAGCGCAACATTACTTCAAGATGATTAATAACAGGTCAATTGAAAAGTCCCCGGCCTGGCGTATAGATGAAAAAATTGATAAAAAGGAACTTCGCGTGTTGATAAAATATTGCTTTTTAAAGGGAAAAAATACAGTTGAAGCAAAAACTTGGCTTGACGCCGAGTTTCCGAACACTGCCCCAGGAAAATCAACCATCAAGTTATGCTACGTATGATAAGTTTAGACGTGGTGAAATGAGCACCGAAGACGGTGAACGCAGTGGAGGGCCGAAAGAGGTTATCGACGAAAACATTAAAAAATCCACAAAATGATTTTGAATGACCGTAAATTGAAATTGAATGAAATAGAAGACACTCTAAAGATATCAACTGGTATCTCATGTGTTCGTAAGAAAGATATATCCACAGAACTTAGCGTCCCTGTGAATCTCAATCAATCCGCAACAAGGTAATTGATTATTCTGTCCCTTAAACTATTTTTATCTCATCTAGTTCTCCCATCGTACTATTTTATTTATAGTATATTTAACCATTTATTTATATATACCCTTTTAAAAATTATTGTTTGCAACTTTCAATCACAAAAAAGTCATTTCTAACAAATAATAAATAAGACTTTATTTGATAAGATATTTACAGAAATATACAGGTCCTATCCTAAATAAAAAATAATAATACACTGTTATTATAAGGGGGACCATATAACAGAACCTAATTTTTCTTAGTACAAACACCGAAATATAAAGTTGAATATCATTGGACATAAAATGTGATGAACGTACGACTTGCTTCGACAATATAGCATATATGTATATATATATATAGATTGTTCAGTAAATGGCACTGTATATTTAAGAATAAATTTTTTAAAATGGAATAAATAACACCATAACAATTATCTTTAACCACGGGGGAAACGACGAAATCCCGAGTGTTCTGAGATTTTCCTCATTGGTTCTCGCTGGTGCCGGCTATGACGTGCAACTGTTTGCTTTTGCTCCTGTTGTAGACCTGTCCGGGACTGAAGGGTTCCAATCGGGGATGAGTGTCGCCTTTGCTCGGTTTATCTGGGTGAAGATGATGTTTTGTCACCTGTCATTAAGTCAGTTTTATGCCTTACCGGGGACTACGCTCTCCGCTGGTATGTATTTCGATATTCGAACTAAGGGAAGCGGCAGGAAACCACTGGCGAGGGGCATGACGTCTAGCACGACCTGTTGAAGGGAACCCTCCGCACCTAGGGAAAGAATGACGATGAGAGGAAGCGGCGGGCGACGGGGAATCTAGGCGGCGGTACCTGAGTGTCCCGTGAAGCAAACCACACCGGCCGTACGACCGCACACAGCCCAAATGCTCTGTTCCGCCAGTACTTCGTACATGATGGATCTGGCGTCCATGTCAGTGTTATCGTTAGGACCCACGTAGGATATCGATAAGTGTAAATGGCATACCACACCAACCCTACAAAATTCACTGCCCTTTGCCGGCTCTACTATAGCATCTAATATATACAGTGTCTACAAAAATAAAACCATCATAAATATAAGCTCTGTTTGTGTAAGAAGAGGAGGAGGATGGACGTAGGGGATGCTTCTTATATAATTTCTATTAGCGTTGGGAACTATCGACCGAAAACGACTATTGACTATTTCAGTTTGACTAATTTCTGGAAGTTCTGGCTTTACCGTCCTAGCCGCGACCTTGAAAGTATTTTGCCGAATTTATGGTTACATTATAGATTCATATGTAACAAGACATGGGCTGACAAGCCTGGGCCTAATACATAGATGGCGCTAGTGTTATTGTATTCACCGCTTTTTCCGTTAGTACTAACATTCAAAGAAAGCTGTAAAAATTTCATGACATTCTGCTCATAAGCTTGTCCGTTATTGTATTAAGAGTGACACTGCTTTTGTTATTTTCAAAACAATTTCGTCTTTTAATTTTAAAGGCTTCTTAAAGGAAAAAATGTGATGGACGTGAGGTGGTATGGTAACAATTGATTTGGTGAATTGTGATTCACACATCTCCGCCTGTTATCGCTAAATAGAAAAACAACAGAAGTTCTCGTTTAAGTCGCTAGTTTTTTTTACTTTATCAACTAGTTCGACTATTTTGTGACTATCGACTGTTTCTACTAATTTCAGTCGATAGTTCCCAACGCTTGTTTCTATATTTTACCTTCAGATCGTTAATATCAAAATAGTAATGGTAAGTCTTAAAACTATCATCCAATCTAAGTTTGTACTTTATACTGAACTCCGCTTTGGCCGTCGCTGTATCTTCGGGAACCCTCACCATCTCCCACAAGAACGAATAACCGGAACCGTTGCACACCACCTGAAAAGAGAATTTCCTGGAGATAACCGCGCTAACGGGAAATACGAATCGGTCTACCAGATCATAGTCCACGATATTAGGCTTGACAGGAATATCTTTGATTTTCAGCAACGGATCCTGCATCAGCAGGTCTCTCTCGCACTGACCCACGATATTGACCTGCACGAACTTTCGGTGATTCACCGTGGACAAGCGCCAGGTGGTCGAGACGGGCGGAGAAAAGTTTAACTGCACCAATATCGGTTTGTGATCCCAAGGAACGGTGATGGTTACTGTAAATAAAATCGCTCTCTTATCCAAACTGATGGGGAAACAAACGACTACCTACCTTGCTGGTCTTTCGAGAACAGATCCGCGAATATCCTCAGGGGGATCTTCGCGCTGCAGAAGGTCGGTTTCTCGCCCACCTCTATTTCCACGTAGCTCTCCAGGGGGGCGCTCGGATTAACCTGCAACTTCAATCCCTGGGAAGCGTTCAACTTTATTTTAGACTTCTGCAAAACGACGAATGTTTACTATAGAGTCTCGGGCGGCGAGAACAATACTGACTGGTTCAATCAGGTAACTTCCAATGGTTAATATCAGGTTCATCACTTGCTCGATGCCGAGCAGTAGGGGCGCGGCCCGCTTGTACAGTCTGATGGAAGGCTGTTCCAGCCGCACCTCCACGGTCAGTCGAGGGATCAGTTGCACCAGGTGAAGCTGATTAACGTGAATCACGGCCGCTCCCGTGTAATATTTCCCTATAACCTCCGCTCTCTTGGACAGTTTGAGTATATTGACTCCAGGCGTTACGGAAACCGGCTGGAAGACGATCAAAGTCACTTTTATTCGATCCTAATGTCAATTCTGATACCAACCAGGTTCTCCGCCTCGAGACACATGTCCAGGTTTGCTCGCAGGTTGGGCGGCGAACTATCCTTCCTCTGCAGGGTGAACGATGACGAAATACGCGACGTCGCCAACTGTTTGTCCTGTTTATATTCCAGCTTCTCTTTGATCTTGAGCCTCTGTAGGTAGGGATCTTGGAATTTCAAATCCTGCAAAATGTTCGATTATGTCAATGTATGTATAGAATTTCTCGGTAAGGGCGGGTCGATATTGTTTTAAATTATAGCGAGCTTGAGGCATGTCGAATTTTACATCTTACACGTGCAGGTTACCGGCAGCGACGTCCAGTAAACGATAACGAAGATCTGGCAACCCCGAGCCGTTAATCTGGGATATCATTGAAGGGTACTTTTAATAACATCAATAACGGTCACATCATGTGACCATCACCGTTTTATTTCGTCTTGCCTCGATTCACTGAGCCATAATTCCTAAAACTACATTGAATGGCTATGTTATCAAACTTAATAATCATATAAGGAACATTGCCAAGCCACAAAAAGCTAATTTAACCTTCTATCAACGGTGAGAGATATACAACCACCATAACTTTTGACCCAAATAGGATTCATGGTTATGTCTCACTACATTTCAACATCGACCGCTCCTTATTAAAAAAACCCTACACATAAATATGGAATACCTTTTTGGTGAGCGTCTTTCCTGCGTGATACTTCTCGTTGTGTTTCTGTTTCTCCTCCATCTCCAACGAGATACCAACGAAAGTGCACAACACCTCTTTGGGGAAATTCGATTCGATCACCAGGTCGACCTCGATCTTCGCGCCCTGCATCACGGTCTGGTCGCTGGTGAAGTGAACCGTGTTTATCTTGATGATGTCGTTGAAAGGAACGTCCAATGGTCGCTCCAGCTTGCTTAAGTATTTGTTCATTTCGTCAAAGTAAGTCCACCTGGAGCAGGAGAGGGTTGTTAGAATGGAGGTGGGGGGCCTGTTGATGGTATTAATGGGGATAAGTTGTGTTGGCTTATTTATCAAGTAAGTATTGTAGTTCTGCGAAGCAGTACTGGCTATGTCTGGATAATTCCAATTGGCATTCGGTAAACTTCGGTACTTTCTGCCTGATTTTGCGACGTTGCCATTTAGAAGAAATAGAAAAGTAGAATCCAAAGTAATACAACAGCCATCTTGGATTTGACCCTGGCATTGGTATGAGCTCTGTTTTGTAATGTTAAGAACTATGTGGTTTATAGTTTATTTGTTCTTGTAGTGTAAATATTTTGATCACAAATGGTAGGTAGTTATGGATAAATCATCGAGTTATGAATATTGTCAAAAAAGCTATTATAACTTTTGATCTGCACAGACATATGAGGACGTTTCGTCCAGGTGTCCAAAAATATATAAAAACATTTTGACTTGGGTCTCAACAGTCTCTCTGTTGTCAGGTTAAATAACTTATAATATATAAACTTGAAATAATAGACAGTAAACTTAGTTAAATTTGAACTTGAGTTTCAAGTGTGACCAAATTCATTCAAATTATATTTAAATGAAAGATGTTTATAAAAAACTTTTCCACCTAACATTTTTTTATATTAACTTCATATTCTTTAAATATACATATAATTTTCAACAAGCGGCAACGCTGCAAATTCAATTTTTGATTCCTCAGAATTAGACTCTTGTCTGCGAACCCCCGAATAGAATAGATACCAACATTGCGGTAATATTAGTCGATAGTCTAAGCGTCATCCGGAATGTTGAAATGTATTTGGGTAATAAAGTTTTAAAAACTACGAAACCGATTAAGAATCGATATCATTCCAACAACTCACGAATGATCGACATGATGCTGTAATATTGAATTGAGAGAGCGAGCCAGTACAACAATGTTAAAATAAACCAACAGATAAGTCACCCTCTGTAAGGTTAAGTTACCTAATGAGAGTATCAACATCTAAGGCGGCCGAGACGTAAGCGCAGGCCTTCACGTATTTCACCGTGTCCTTGGCCCTCTTGTGGCATTCCGCCAGGTTGATCTGAATTTGGGCGGCCAACTCTTGCCATCCGTCATTCTCGAACGTCCTTAGGGCGTCGCCCAGAAACGCCGCGGCCTTCTGCGTCTCCCCCAGCAGTAGATAAAAGGACGCAACTTCCTGGCCTACTAGACGAGCCATCCTGATGCGGCCCACGTGTTTGTACGTCCCCATGGCGAGCTCCGCCAGTTCCTAATTAAAATCCACTAACTCAACCGGACGGTACTAACTCACGACGCGGTACTAACCAGATACGTTTTGATGAAAGCGTCCTGCGAGCACAGCGCCTCTTTGAGTTTATCCGTCGGCGAGGGGTGATTGGGCAGGCCGGGGTTGTCGCCCATTCCCGCGGACAGGTTTACGATGATGTGCAACTGCTCTGACGTCGGCTCACCCTGAGGCATCAGACCGCACAGCTCTCCGAGGCTCCTCAGCTGAAAATCAAGTTAAACGATGAAAAGACCGCAGAGGTATCAGGAAGGCGTTACCTTTTGACTCGCGTACTCCCACAATGAGGCCGTCTGCCTCGAGTACTCCTCCACCTGGTCGGCTTGATTGAACTTATCACAGATTTGAAGCACCTCCATGCTGGCAAGGAACAGCCAGCACCACACGGCCCCCGATGGGGCTGTTATCTCTAATATACTCAATTCTCGGATACACACATGAAGGAAAGGCAAACATCGAGATGCCATCTGTGTACAAAAACAAATAATCCCCGAACTATAACGAAGTTCAATTATTCTCACCTCCCAAACTTTATTAGTGAGCAACAGCATTTGAGCTTGCTTCGAGAATATATAGGCCCTTAATTCTAACAAGGATGGACTGGGTGGTAGAACAATGGGTCCCAGTTTCAAGCCGTGCCACCTTTCCAGGGGTCGCTGAAACTGGGTAAGCCACTTTAAGTTGTCGCAACTAGTAAAATTTGCCACGAACTGAGAAAATAACGCGTCTAACTCGTCGTACTGCACTAAAGCCTCATCATTTAAGCCTAACATTTCTAACACCTGAGCTAATTCTTCCTACAACAAAATAACCTCTATTTTCAAGAAATAACAATTATCAAAAGAATCCTCAAATATCAGTGACATACTTGTAAAACAAAATATTCCATAAAATTCCAGTTGGGATCATTCCTCTTCTCTCTTTGTTGTCGGACATGATCCTCTAATCTTGTTACTGCTCTAGCATACGCAACCAGTAACAAATGTCTTATTCTAGCAACAAGACCTCTCCAGGAATCGGCTGTTTTGTTTTCCGCTTTTCCTGGATTTATCACTGATATACATCGATCCCCTAACAAATTAGGCTATATAGAACAAAAACAGATTATTAAGAAATCAATACACCTACCTTGCTTCAATGCAAAATCAACCCTGATTTTATCAAGCACAGTTGTTCTTGGAATAAGTTGTTTTGTTCTTTTTCCATCATAGTTCTCTACAACGACTATCAACCAATCTGGAATCTCCCTAGAGGTTAATTCTTTAATCCAGTTTTCAATATCTTCTCTAACAACATTTTTATAAACATCTACATCCTGCAAAGCATCATTTTGTACATTGTTGTAAGTTACATAAAAAATACATACAGTGCAATCTGTCCAATATATATGAAAAAGTGGTTGTCTTATCAAATCCCATTGTCCCGGTTTAGGTAAAGCCTGCGTGCTAAAGGCCATAAACTTGGCCCCAATGTGGACGTTTCGAATGGGGCGTCCCAATGATCTCTTCCATTCAGACACATCTTTTGGCAAAGCTTGCAGAAGGTTATCCTCTATGTGTGAAAATAATTCGAATTCCCCAGCGCCTTAAATTACACTTATTAGATTAAAACACCACAATACATTTTACTATTGACCTACATGTAACTATGGGCCGTCTATCAATTATTGGCCCATTAGGTTCGCCTTCTTTTTCTTCTAATTTTCCATTCATGATTCTCGTATCTGATTAACCTGGTGGCATCGAAAATACCATTGTTTCAATTTAATAATATACGATAAATGTATTGTCTTTATTTCAGTGCGATAAACATAGAATTGAGTATATTTATTCAAATTATAGCTATATTTTATGGTTGTTTCTGACAAGTTACCAAAGTTGACAGTCAGCTGACAATATACATATTAAATATAAGAGTTTTAGAAAGTAATTCTGCTGTATAATCCGTAAAAACTCATTTATATTACGTCAGAGAACAATTCGAGAGCAATAAAAAAATTGATAACTCCAACACAATTGTTTTAAAATCTATTATCAAAAAAATAATAATAGCCTTTCTGATTATGCAACTAGTTAAACCGACAGACAAAGTATTGGCTGCCTAAATTAGCACCTCATTTAGTCAGCGGTGATAAATTAATGATTTTAATAAGAATAGATACTTCACATCTTTTGTTTTCAATACTGATAATACAAGGTAATAAAAATGCATTGATAATGTATAAGTATTTATTTCAACATACTTTCTCCAAATAATAACGGAACTGCTTTACCTTCTGCACAAAAAATATAAACAATTTTATACTATAACAAACGTGTACAATTTAACAGTGTACCAATAAATAAATAAATGAAATATAAAATTGTATAATTTTCTCTACGACAGCAATGTCTTTTGTTCTTGGTAAAATATAATGGAACAATTTCTAAAATAGTGGAACTTTGTTCATAGATATAGAATAGAACAAATATGAAGATTTCAACAACAAAATATACAATCTTATTAATAGTTGTGTAATTCTAAATAGCGGCCTCCTTAATGATCTAATATGCGCATATTTCCAGACACAATCTTGTTTTCTAAACACGCACCCGATGGTATATCGATACGATCGCCATGGTTTGCTATGATTATAACCGTACCCTGAAACATAAATTAAGTTATCGTTAAAAAGGGAGGTTTTTGTTGATGGGGTTTAAGGGAGTTTTACGACAGGCCACCGTTATTTTTTGCCGTATTTAAATTAACGTTAAACGAGAGAATTTTTGCAATGTTTTAGAGAGTTTTTAGTACATATAGCGTTAATTTTGTTTTGTTCAGATTGCCACTAAAAATATCAAAAAAATTGCCAACGGTATTTTAAATTTAAATTAATGCTAAATATAAGGTTTTACAACGGTTTGACATAGAATTTTAAAATTGCATTTAATTGAAATACTAAAAATAACTTCATATAGGGCTCAGAGAGTTTTACGACAGTTAAACGTTAAATAAATTAAGCACTTAAATTAAAGGGAAATGAGGGGAAATCACCCTAGGGGAGTTTTAGCATCTTAAGATTCTGAGAGTTTTACGACAGATCAATGTTAATTAAATTAAGCACAATAATTAACGTAAAACATTGGAAATTAGAAGAGTTTTAGCATCTTAAGATTCAGAGAGTTTTACGACAGATAAACGTTACCTTAAGAGAAACGCCTTTTCCAAACGTCACGTCTCCTGATACGGTGAGATGGTCTAGTTCGAGTAGATCGGGTATATTGGCAAATCTTTGCAGGAACTCTTTTACTTTCGAGAAATGATTGTCGCCCAGTTTAACCAGGGGCGTCGTGGGGAACATCCTCTGCGGGGACATGACCAGCGAGCCGTTCTTCAAGTTGTACAAGTTGCTCATGACCAACAGGAGGTCGGAGGTTTTTTTGACTGGCAAGAAGCGCGAACGAGGTACGTTGACTCCGATACAGTTTTTGAAGGATTTCATGGCGGCACCGACGGCCGTCTCCAGCTGGATCACGTTAATGCCGTTGTCCAGTGTTTTGTTGTTTACGATGATCTCCAGGTCCAAGGAGCCCTCCTCCAGAACCCTTTCGATGGCTGAAATATATTAGTAAGTTTAAGACTATTGCCCAAAGTATGAAAAATACCTGACAACTTGGCCCATAAGTTGTTGGTGTTGAAAAATTTGAAGGTCTTCACTGATTTGAAGTCTTCAACGTGATCCTTTGGCACCTGAGCAATTTCCAACAGTCTTAGTGTGTTTTCGTATTGAATTAGAGTACCACCCTACAAGCAAATGCGTATTGATACAAAACGGACGACTCACCAATCGGAATATTGTACCTTAACATCGGCCCTTGTCTTATCTGTTACTTCCATGATAAACTCGGGCGATCTGTCGGTAGAATTCACCATCAAATTGAGGATATTGAGATCTACCGTGGCTCCCAAGTTGTCGATGTTAGAAATGAAACAGAAGTCCTTGCCTTGTTTGGTAAACTTGGATAACAAACCGGAATTCTGAAGACTCCTGCGCGAAATTTAGTTTTTTAGGGATAAAATTTAAAAAAAAACGGTCAAAACAGGACGTACTTGTAAAAGTCACCGTGCCCTGGAGGATACCAGGCCTCCAAATTACCTTCCACGTTACAATCTTTGGCGATGGGCATCAACGAGTCCCGATTAATCCTCGGGTAGCAAGATTGATTGAATGTGTGTATCTCTAGTTGCAGATTTTTGTACTTCCTCACCACTTTTTGCGTGTCTTCATCGGTGTTGAACGAGTTCATGAGGACTAGGGGTACATTGACTTTGTAGGTTTTGTTGAGATGCTTCAAATATATATGCGTGTTAATGCATTATAAATTAAGTACACGAAAAAGTACTCTATGCTTTTCAAAATCAGAACAAACGCGTACATATGTATATTAAGTTGTTGATTACTATGTATTTACAGCCCTAATATGGAACCAAAATAGAAGAAGTGCTTACCTCAATTTGTTGAACGGTTAAATCAAGGAAAGTTAAATCATTGCGCACAGTTATCACAGACTTTGGTCCATAACAACCCATAGAGGTACCCAAACCACCATTCAGTTTCACCACTACCAACTTGTTCAGCATATCGTGCACAATGTCCGTTGTGGGTATTTGTAAGGTGTTGTAATCCAGTACAGCATCTTGGGGCAGTTTCTCGATTTTATTCCACACGACAGACGGACCGGTTTCATCTAAAAACCTACAAAAACAAACATTCAAAAAAGGCATATCGAAAAACCCAGCCTCACCTTCTAAAAAGCTCTGTGAAACCCTGAAATTCTATCTGATGACCCTCCTTCTTGGATGGTGCCGCGGTATTAGCTAATTTTTCTAATTCGGACTGAAGTAGCAGCAGGGCATCGCGTTTAGTGGCTTCCAGAAACTGTTTGGAATCACTGTTACTCCGACTATGACCCTTCACCTAGAAACAAAAACGATGTTAATACAAAACAATCACAACGCGCGTCCGATTTAACTAAATGACCGAAAAGAGTCGGGATCTGCTCGACGATCTGATTCAGACCCGCTTCGACGCCTTTATCGGACGTCAAAAGGAGTTTGTTGTTTTTTGATTTCCTACAAGATCCACATAAGGTTGCCATATACTTTACATTTTATTAAAAAAAAGTTATAAAAGGGCGACGACTGTTTACATGGCAGATCTGTCAGTGTCAACACGTGAAATTTAACAAAAAAAAAACGTTAAAAATATAATTCTGTCCGGCTATCGATTGGAATTCCTCGTATTTAAGTTCATGACTAAAATAAATGAATTTGAATTGTATTAAGAGAGCGCGCGATTAGCGATTAAAACGCCCGAAGCAAAAAATCGGGGACTGCTGATGTTAAAAAATCCTTTTAAATTCATTCTCTATAATTTGTATATTGGGTCAACTAACGACTTAAAAATTTTAAAAATATATTGAATCAAAAAATTGATCCACGTTGGCGTCTCTGTATTAATTCATTGAAACATTTTTATAACTTAAAATAGCCAACTATTCAATTGATATTTATTGTTAGATAAAAATTATATACTAATGGGAACTGATATTAAAAAAAATCGAGTACAAAAGGTTACGGAAATTTTTAAATTATTAGAATTATCGGAAAAGATATGGATAACATATATTAAAGAAAAAATACTAATGCGGTTAAAATATATTATAATATTCCCATTATTTCCACTGAATCATAGTATTTAATATGAAAGAAAAAGTGATAATACGATTTTTTTCCGTAAAATTATTAGCTTAATACAAATCCAATAATCTCCAATATATTTTATCTTAATTCCGTGTACAACAATTTAATAATAATCCCGAAATTTTAAATTAATTGGACGAATTAAACTGCGAGAAAACGAACGGCCAGAATTTCATTTAAGTGACAAATGAAGAGCGTTCGTCAAATTGGACAGATCGAAGATGTACCGACGTTTAATTACTTACCCTCTCCAGCAGAGTAGTCATGATAAATAAAACAAAAACAATCCGACACTCAGGCAACTTGACAAGATACTAAATTCTAATTGATAAGGAACGAACACAATATATGGCATGAGTTATCTCATCCATTAATATGAAGCTGAGAGGTTTACGATGCGCGCGACATAGCCTACCCATACATCGCCGATTGTTTGCGGCTATTTCAATGACGGGACGTCCACGTTTGTTTTTGAGTTAGGTAATCGAGTGGTTTTGCGTACATAATGACACATACTCGTGCATTTTGACAATACCCATATTATAGGCAACAAGGTAAAATCGAAAAAACCGAACACATTCATGTTGGTTGGTAGTGTCTTCAGCATCCATGGGAGGTCGCATGAAGGTCGTTGAAATAACCAAAAATAATTGAAATGCCGATACATCATCCATAGTACATACATTTAATTATGTTACAGTTATTTAATTTATTGTTCTTTGGAAGTTATTTGTAGCCTGCCATTTACGGCGTAACAATATTTAAAAAAAGACATATTTTTGATTTTTGACTTACATGTCATTAATGGTTAAATTTAAAGATGCTTTTAATATTTTTTCATGAGAATAAAGTTTTAAATCGGTCTCCATCTGTCAGATGACAGATAATAAACAGATCAGAAGATGAGAACCTAACCTAAATCGGGTACATCAACATTCATAGTACAACAAAGATTGTAAAAACGTTGAAGAAGTTAAGGAATGAACCACAGAACAGAACAGAACAGAACAACATTTTGGGGCCAACTCTTCATGTCAATTGTCAGAGATGCCAAAATAAAACGACTGTCAACCATCTGTCAAATAACAGTGGTTTACCTATTAATAATTTTATTGCTAATTTAACCTAATTTAAATTGAAATATATACAATAAAATATGTGAAAATGTTGTACAATTTAAGAAATGTTATGATATCCCCAAAATAGCAAAAAAAAACTCATAATTCATGAAATAATCTCTAATTCTAAGAATACACTATTTTGGCGCTAAGCCTTTCAGTCCAGTCGTCAACAATGTCAAAATAAGACAGCTGTTGAAATGTTGAAGAAGTTTACTGCTATCTTAACCTCAATTTATAGATATTAAGTAGATATTGACATAAAATGTCATCGAAACTGACATTATCAGATGCGCGTGTAAACAAATTGTTGAATGTTCAAAAATCAATGTCAGACAAAATATTAAACAAGTCTTAGGGGGTAAGTTAGCATTTCGCTATATTTTTAGGTTTAATTTATAAAAGACGAATAAAATTAACATTCCAAAAAGCCTTGTACTCATTTTTTCTGTTTTTTTTCCCACCGTGCCCTCTGAGTATACAAAAATATAGTATCAAAAAACGGAAGTAGACATACGATATCAAAAAAAGGAAAAAGATAAGATAAATAGATGTATACCATCAAAAAGCAAGGTTCTCGTTCTTTTCGAAACGATAGGTCGTTTTCACAGGATCATAACCTCATTATAGGGCATGAGAATATTTTAGACTTATAAAAAAACAAATTGAACAATAAACATATTAACAACGGACAATATTATATTGTTGTGCTTGTTAAAACTCGCATCGCCATTACACAATTGCACACAACATATTTTGTTTAATAAAAATATCGCCTTTAATTTTGTTCTTCGCTGTCATCCAACTGAATTGAGTTTAATATGGCAACAATTCGTCACGACTCGGTCAAAGATCAACTTTTTAAAATGCTTATCTATTTAATCGCGGCTATGGACTAATAATCGTATACTTTATGGAATAGCAAGTAATTGCTAGCAATAATTTCGCGAAGATTTCACCCAGTGATCCTCATGCTCATCAAGTATGCCACATGTCATATGACTGAGTGAGCAGCACGCATTTTTTGAGTGGCGGCCAAAAAAAAATGTCAATGGAATATTACAAAACAACTTTAGCCGAGAAAATATTCAGTGATGGGTTTGCAGGACGAAATAATATGCATAAAAAATTAATGCGATAGGTGTTTGCATAAAAACGCAGACAAAATAAACAATATTGCAAGGTTTATGAGTGTTTTAATGCTTATTATTTGAACTAGCCTAAAATAAACACTACTATCTGTATGTACTGCGAATTTTTACAATACTATATGCTTTTATCAGGTATTCGGTATGTTATATGAGATGACAAAGTAAAAAACAGAATTGTTTGAATTCTTTAAGCGCGTCCCCTTGTAGTTAGATGACTTCTTTAACTCGACCCGGTATCGGCAAACACCGGCATACTTTAACTAATTTTTCTGATAACACTTTTATCTTAGGCCAGCAATTTAATTGTACCGCACAATTCAATTGACGTGCTGATTATTCCGGTTTGGTCGATCTTTTCGATTTAGTAAACTTTTATGCGTTACGGTGTAAAGGTCGTTTGTAGGACGCTGGTGATTTGTTTGTAAATAATCCTGATTAGATAACCTTTCAACTCTTCTAGAGCGCGACTATCTTAGAGGCTAGACCACTTACTTTGTCGTCGTTCACTTGCAGCATCTCGGCGATAGGTAGGGCGGTTTTTTCGCACGATAAAAACAAGTCCGATTTTTATTCTAGTTGGCGAGATAAACAGCGGAGGGTCGGTACGAGACGACTG
This sequence comes from Rhynchophorus ferrugineus, assembly GCF_030347505.1. Classification (NCBI taxonomy): domain Eukaryota; kingdom Metazoa; phylum Arthropoda; class Insecta; order Coleoptera; family Curculionidae; genus Rhynchophorus; species Rhynchophorus ferrugineus. The sequence continues at coordinate 18,310,301 of NW_027472587.1, forward strand.
AGTGCGCTTGCGTCACTCTCCTCGCTTTTAACCGGGGCCTATACTACGATGACCGGCCGGAATCTGCCCTACTTCGTCAAAGGCGAAGTGGTCAAGGGTTTCGGACGGGGTTCCAGGGAGCTGGGGTGTCCTACGGCCAATTTCCCCGAGGACGTGGTCAACTGTCTGCCCGAGGACTTCGCCACGGGCGTCTACTGCGGCTACGCGCAGGTGGACGGGGGAGAGGTCCACAAGATGGTAATGAGCGTCGGATGGAACCCCTTCTATAACAACACGAAGAAATCCATAGAGACGCACGTCATGCACAAGTTCGAGTCGGATTTCTACGGAAAGGAACTGAAGATCGTCGTGCTCGAATATCTAAGGGCGATGAAAAACTTCGGTTCCCTGGACGAGCTCATTAAGGCCATCGAAACCGATATTAGCGACGCAAAATCAGTATTAGAACAAACTAACAATTTAGCTTACAAATCCAACGAATTTTTCGCATAGTTTTAGTAAATTTTAAAAATCTGTATATTACGTAAGTGGCTAAATAAAACAACTTTATTTCAACCTTGTAATAATCATGTGTAATTTCGAGACCTTCCTTGGGATTAATAACAATTCCGAACAGGTATTATTTCAAGAAAATTTAAACACAAAAAAAACCTTGTTTAAATACGAGAGCTTCGGCAACTAGACATACTCGGCACCTCACCAGGCACATATAGGTTATGCCAAAGATACAGGAACAAAAACAAGAAAAATGGCCCTTCGCAGAATTATTATTAACTTAAATAATCCGTCATTACTTCAGGTAATTAATATAATCACTCCAAAACAATCCCGTGTATATCCCAACGTTATTAGGAGAAAATCACCGGTTTACTAGCATCCGTCTCGCCAAGTTTAAACGCACAATTCGTTAGGCACCGTCGTACCAAGCATTGGGATCCCAAATGGAAAATGTTGAGGAGATTTAAGATCATGAGGGTAAACCTACCGAACTACAACGAGAAAACGGAAGAGTTTTCCGAGGAGGAAATACGATCCCGAATGAAAGAACAAGGTCTCTTGCCAGTGAGACCGTACAACGAGAGACAGTTTTTCATCAGTTCGACGGGTGCCACGTTCGAGCCCTATGTCCCGCCGGAAGGGGATGGTAAGGTGTCGGTGTTATCCAAGGAGGTATGATAGTTAATATTTACGGTGTCGTAAAATATTTAGTGTGTGTTTTTAGGGAACGAAACAAGGATTTCAGTTTCTTGAGAAGAAGGCCAAATCAATGATTAGTATCAGGAAAATAAAACAGTTCGATGAAGAGTTCGAGTCGGCGACTTTCTGTAAGGAAGCCACTGAGATTTACTTGAAGATGCATGAGATGATGGCGGCCCAGGATAAAGAGGGATTAATCAAGTACGTCACCGAGAGAGCTTATCCGGAAGTAATATACAATATCGATAACAAAACCCTTCGTTGGAAATATATAAAGGACGTCGAGTTACCTAGGATAGTTCATGCCAGACATACTGATATCATAACTAAGGAAAATATTTTTGCACAAGTTACTGTACGGTTTCATACTCAACAGGTGAGTGGTACTATACTAGTTGATAGGCCTTCTAGTTTTTCTGTTCATCCGTAGATGCTGGCGATATACGACCGATTCGGTAGGTTGATGCATGGTAGCGAGATTTTAGCCAAGGATGTTCTGGAATATATTGTTTTTGAGAAACATTTATCAAACGAGTATGGTTTATGGAGGATCCACGAAAAGATCATACCTACGTGGCAACCTCCAAAGCAACCTTCTCTAATGACAACGAAAAGACCCGTGGAAAGGCATATTGATCCAACGGTGGTTCCGCATGATACCGAACAACCGAAAATTACAGCAGAAACCTGAAAAGTTGTGAAAGTATTGATTTAGTTTATAAATAAAAAAAATTTTTAAATGTGGGTTCGTTAAAATTATGACAATAAAACCCTTGCCAAGCAAAGAAAGGTATTTACTGATTTAGAAATAATTTTGTTTCAAAAAACATGTTATAGAGAAAATAATGCAAGATGAAGAACTTAATGCATATAACATTTTCATTTGACTTTATTTTGACATTTTTGATGATGTGGTGATTTTGTGATTTTTATTTATAAACAAATTACCATAGAAAAAAAAAAACAGTGACAAATGGTCCTTGATTTATTTTAGAAAATGTATGTATTTGAAAAACCAAAATTCTAAGTTGGGTTATAAATAAGATCAATAGGTTTATTCTTAGTTATTTCTGTCAATTCTAATTGGCGACACCAGTGATACAGGATATTTTATTTTTTTCGCTGAATTTTCTCTAATAAATAAAAAAGGACAGCGTAAGAACAAAATAAGATGTTAGGGATTTAAAATAACTTTAAACGGTAGAAATCTTAGGACAAAAAACAGTTCTAACGATTAAAAAAATTAATTTCCTTACATGATTCCTATATAAGTAGAAAAACAAATGAGGGGGGAAACATTGTGATATGACCTATAAACACATTTAAATTAATCGTTCTTTCTGAAATGATTCTTGTCTAATAGAAAAACAATTGATATCGGATGAAAAAAATTTGCCATGATTTTAGACAATAGATCTGTTTAAAAAACGAATGGAAAATATTTTGATTTAAAATGGTTGATTGTTTTTATTGACTTCATTTTCGAAACAAAGACTGACTTCATCCTTTTCTTTAATATATTTTAAAGTCTCCTTTTACCAACTATGGGTTTATCTGGACTGGGCCTAAAGTTTAACGTGAGTTGCGAACCACGGTCCTCGGCATTAAGCCTACCGACTGGCGAGTGACCAACTTTAGAAATCATCCCAGAAGACATCCGGTCTTACCCAGCCTGGTTACTGGGATCATTTTCCTTGTCGGATTTTACACTCTTGCCTAGAACATTCACAAACATAAATTTACGACCATGCCCCAGCAGGATTCGAACCCGAGGCTATTGCAACAGTAGCAGGACCGTGCCATCGCCTTTACCACTGCGCCACCAAGCCGGCCTTGACCTCAGCTTAAATATTTGTCAGATAAAGGAATGATAAATAAAAACAAATAAGGGACGGAGAAGAAAAGGATTATATATTAAAAAAAAACCTTTATTAATAATACATTTTATAATACTCTGGTTAGTTGAAAATACAAAAACCCATAAATAAATATGTAATCACAAAGTGTTTTGTTTATACAAATATCAATAAACAAAAAGAATCTTATTTACACGAAGCTGCTCGAGGATTGTTCAAGAAACATATCGGAATGTTTCGCTAAAGGTACGTCTTTGGCTTTATAAAAGCCACTGTGTCCCCAGTTCGGGGGCTTGATAGGTACTATTTTCGGTTTGGGCGGTAGCGGCGGCGGATCCGTCTTGGAGCACCCGGTATCCCCGTCGCCCTTCGCGTACTGCACCGGACTGGCCTTCGTGGGAACCGCGACGCTCTGGTTCTCGTAGTTGGGAGAACAGTTGTGCTTGAGGTTTTTCGTGAGGGCGATCTTCGTCTGCGGTTCGGGCGCCGAGTTCGTCGAGTAGTAGTGCCCAGCGGCGGCGGCCGCGCCGCCCTCCTCGTCCTTGTCTTTGAGGAAGTCGGGCAGCTCGAAATTGATCTCCGTGCCTCTTTGGTCTTCCAGGCGCCGCTGCGCCCTCGTCAGTCCCTCGACCAGTTCTAAAAAACCACGTTGAGAACCTCCGAACACACCCAAAGGTTCCCGAATCTTACCGTCGCTCTCACTGTACGTCCCCACGTGCAGTTTGTTGGCGCCCGCCTTCAGCTTCGCGATCAGCGGCTTTTTTTGGTTGTTCTCCGAGCAAACGTCGTCCGTATCGACGGCCGGCTTCGCCCGGTTGCAGCCGCCTTTCTTCTTCTTCTCGTGAATGGCGGAATCTCGACGGAGAAACTTCCCCAGCAGACCGGAGGAGTGTTCAGACCCCCAATCTTCGCTCTGGAGAAAACGTTAGTGTTAAATAATGACGATACCAAGCGTTCTCGCTCTTACCTTCACGGAACCCTTGTCCGATTTCGGCGGTTTGAACAATCCCTCGTCGGATTTCTCCTGAAGGATCCCTTCGAATACTCTATTGGTAATTTCATCCAGCTTACTGATTGGTTTGGTGATCTTAATTGAGGGGTTCGTGGTTGGTTCACAGCTCTCGCATTCATCTGTACACGCATAGAATAAATTGAAATTCGACTGTATAGGCGACCTTAGGAGAAATGTTTTGTCATCATTTATAAGTTTGTTGTTAGAAGGGGTTTTGTTCTAAGTATTTCGAGCCATTTTGGACACCATAAAACACAAGAAAATTAGATATGCTTGCTACAATCTTTACTTAGCAACCCTATTTCAAGTTTTAAAGCGAAATCTTCGATCACACCGTAGCTCAATCTTAGCTCTTCGTTCGTTACGTAGCGATAAACATTAGTAATTAATCGTAGAACCTTGTTTTGGCTGCGTTGGATTATGAGTTGGGCTGATGTTTTAGTGCAACTCCAAAGTGCTAATATGATTGAATTTGTAGTGCTTCATGATTGATAAACCAATCTCTTAGATTTGCTTGACTGAGTCTAACATAATGTTTCCAATTTAACCTACCATCGAGATGTATGCCAAAGTATTTAGCTGATTCTGCTTAAGGAATCGGACATCCGTCGAGTGATGTAATTACGTTTTTGTCATTTCGTCGCAATGCAAAATTAACATGGACAGATTTAGAGCTATTGAACTGTATTTTCCAGTCTCTAGTCCATTTGATGCATCCTGATACTAAATATCTAATAATACTAAGTTATTTGAATTAAGCACAATACAAATTTATCATGGTTATAGATAGAAGAATTCAGAATTATCCTCCTTTCAAGAACAAGTCTTAATGTAAATGCCTATCCATCCATATTATATGCTTATTACATGTATATATTGTTTTTTTTATAGAAAGTCAACCTACTTCTTATCAAGACATAAATAATAGTGGTGAAAATATTAATTTGAGTCGTCTACCCTGCTGTGCAAAAATGTTCAAAAGATAAGAGTTAATTAGGATCGATTAAGATAATTAGAAAATATTTGTTACAGTACCATCATTAAAAATGTAATTTGCTACTATAAGGGGATTTATTTCCTTAAAGAAATCTATTTTGGCCGAGTTTAGATTATTTATAGAGAATTTTTGAATCTATTAGAGTGCATGGAGTCACTAAAGAAATATGAAAAAAGCGTTATAGAAAAATATTTTTAATATACTGCCTGGAGCACTTAACCTTTTTTTTTCATTATATTTGTATAGAATTTTATTTATTATTTCATTTATTTCAGCATCCTCAATGATTGGATCGACCAAAACATTTCCCCAGAGCTTACTATAGGAGATAAGACACTAAGAAACTAAAACAGACGAGCGTCGCCTACCTTCTTTTAACTGTATGTTGAGCCTGGCGTTATCTATACTGGTGACGGGCAAGGTAACGTCCACCGGATGAACGCCGTTGGTCACGTTGACCTCCTCCAAGTTGAACTTGTACTTGTGCAGGATCGGCCTGAGCACGTCCACGATATTCTTGGTGTACTTCGACTTCACCGAGATTATCTTGCGGTTGGGGAGGTCCAGCTTGAACACCACCCTCTGCTCGACGGTCACCTCGCATCCGGCCAGCTGCGCCGAGGGTTCGACTATCTCCAGGGGTTTCTGGTGCTTATTGGTCGACACCTCGAAAGAGGAATAGTAGAGGCCGCGCTTGTCCAACAGTCGGTTCACCAGCTGCTGTATGGTCTCGCCCTCTTTAATCTGGACAACCGTGGTGCTGCCGTTGCTCAACAGCACTCTACACAGCGCCGTCCGATTCTCTCCGACGTTATCGTGCTTCAAGTAGTCCTAAAACAAAGTGGGTGATTTAGCGATGGCTCTTAGATGTGTGTGGGTCCTGCCAGCTACCTGGTTAGAAGCGAGATCCAACGAAGTCAGCGAGGAGTGACTCGAATGGATGTCTGTGGCAGCCGAGAGAAGCCTGCGGTTTTCCTCGTTGGGCGGTACAGTGAGTACCCCATCCCAGCTCTTCTGGGTCGTGGTGAGCTCGTTACGGTCGCGCGACTTGGACCTCTGGTTGGCGTTCCTGCGACTCCACGGCAAGAGCGATTTCCTGCGTCGATCCTCCGCGTTGCTCAATGATTTCTTCAGCTTCGACGGGGTGCTGGTGAAGCTGACCACGGTATTATGGATGGAGAGCCTAAGATAAGCATATTTTATAAATACAATTGAAAAATCACAGAGCGTATATGTGTTACATAGTTTTTCTTGCTATATTTATTATTCGAGTGCTTCTAATACACATGGAAAACGCCAGGAGAAAAAAATGCAGAGTAGGGTCACTAACAAAACACACACAACGGCGGAAATGATGAAATACCAGTACACAGTTTTTGTAGAATTCAAGTGTTAAGTTAATATAACTGTGAATATATAAATATGTGAATATATGAATACACGTTAAAAAAAAATGCATTGCGCAAATATGTATAATTTATTTTTTTTATGAAAAACTACTTTATGACAATTATACGTATTTACTCTACAACAAAATGTATTTGAAAAGAAACTTGCGCTTTAACATGCTCCCAACCAGCGCGTGACGTAGTACGGTTGTATAGGCAAGACTTATTTTAATAATTTAGTGTTATAATTAGACATTCTAATATGTATCGATTGTGTAAGGGTCAGAAAGGTGTTAGAGGAATATGGTTAAATTTAGCCAGGCGCGAGCCAATCTACTATTTTTACCTTTAATTATATTTAAAGTGTAAAATTGAGGTAAATAACATTTGATGTTAGGCCTCATTTGTTTTGTTTATTGTATATATGAGTCCCTAATCATTTAATCCTTTTTTCTATACAAGTGTGTTCCATTTTCATGCAAGTATGGCATGAAGTCAGTATATGATTCTACAAAACTCGAATGCTAACTAGACAGGAACTCTAACTGAATTCACTGAACATATACTGTTGTTCACTACTGGCCATATATTCTCAAAATACAAAGAAAAATATTCACTAAATTCAAGCCTTCAACAAGTGTCAATCAAACCCCATCACGGTTAGACTACAAAAAGCCAATATAAAATATTTGATTTCTTGGATATCACAAATAGTTTGATTAAGTTTAATTGGGTAACTGATTAAGAATTCATAGGAGAACTTAATATGCTTTAATGACTAAACATACATTTTCAAAAGTACTTGATGAAGTATTGCCGTTGCATGTGCTTATAAGTGTGTGAGGTAAATGAAATTTTTCTGGAACAATTTGTGAATAAGATAATTTGATACAATACAAAGCTGCTAAAAATTTCTGAAAATCACACATTTCTTTCAAGTTCAAATGTAAGGATGGGGAAATGATGGTTAGGAAACGGTAAGTGACGTCAATATTTCGTAGCGTTTCTGATTATTATTGCATAGACGGTTTGAGTGATTAAGTCAGGGCACAGAGAGAAATTTATTAAAAATTTTCAGAATCCCTGGACACAACTGTAGTTTTGTTTGACTATCACTTGTTTTTTATTGCATACATAGTGTTATTTCAGCATACCCTTGCTGAGAACCTCTATATAATAATTTAAAACGGAAGCGGTAAGTTAAACGTACCTGGGATCGAAACTGGGAGTGAAAACCTCGCCGGCCAGACACTGTTTGTATAGCTGGGACTTTAGGAATCTCGGATAGCTGTCGAACTTCATCAGGTTGAAGATCTGCTTCTGCGCGATGTCGAACAAGTCAGGCCTGCCCTCGGCCAAACCCTGTTCGGCCGCCTGCCTCCCCTGGGCGTCTACGTTGACGGCCTCCACGGCCCCGCCGCCCAGGTGTTGCTTGAATATCCGTTCAGCTTCCGCTGCCCTCTCCGGACTGGACGACAGGCGTCTGTAACGTTCGCAGGCCGTCCAAAAGTAGATGTTTTCGGCACTGAATTCCTTCTTCAAGAATTCCTGCCGGAACAAAAGACTATTAAGATTTCGCACGATGGAAACTTCCGTTGTTTTTCGAATAACTCGGTGATTTATCGCGATTATATCTTCGTGTAAACAGAACAGGCGCCTTTTATTTTTGCTGTACACGTCGTAGACAAACACATTAGGTGTGTGAAAAGGTAATCCACTTTTTTTAGTATTGCAGGGAAAATAATATAAATACAATAAAAGTTTTGCAGGATAAAACTCTTAAGATACTATACAATATGACAGAAATCATTACTTACAGAGAGGCTATAGAACAGTGGGAGTTCATCCCATTCAGATCTTCCAGATTTTCAGAAAACCAGAGTATTTAAAAAACCATAAACTTTATTGAAAACAAAACAATGTGTCTTATGTCGAATTTTTTGACTAAATTGTACTATATATTGTCAAAAAAAATACTAGGAATGATTATAGAAATACTAGGAATCTAAAAAAGTATCCATTTAAGCAAATTAAAACTTATTGACAGATAAGTTTTAATTAAATAAAATATATCTCAGTTGATTACATTGTGTTGCATAACATAACATAATGTAATAAGTTGCATAATATATGTAGCACGCAATGCGATAATATTAATTCAACCATACTTTATACTAAAACGTTAAAAAAAAACGGGGATTACTTTCTCACATAACTATAAGTCACACACAAGTCATCAGTCACCCGTGGGACCTATTAGCGATCAAATAATGGCTCATAGGCCGCCTATTTTCGTCTAAATTGCAGCAGTTACGGCCAATTAAGGCCCGACACCAAAAAACAGGACTCCATATAGTTTCTGGTTTTTATTTTTCGACGCGTTTATTTTAGAGGCAATCCAATTAGACTCGTTAGCGTTACGCACGCATTGTCATAAAAAAATTCTCCGAAACCGAATCACAAACAACAACAAAACGCTTATTCGAATCTATTTATACAAATGTAATGTTTAAATAACGAAAAAAATATGGTCTAATTCGAACAAGGTAAATCGTGACGCCGCTGTCAGTTTTATTAGTGACGTTTGGCGAAGTCCCGCCTTCGAACCAATGGACAAATTAAATAATTACCACGACATTTTAACCAATCAAATCGGGGTCTCGATGATCGATGCCAGTTTGACATTTCCCGATATTTATTTTTGAGGTAGATATAAAAATAACATTTCAAAAACGTATATTTAAACAGAAATGAATCATGTCACCGCATATATCCAGTGATTAAAAGCTAATGTCAAGCAATTGCTTAATTTGAGTTATTCACCATTCTAAATTACAAGAAAAAATAAGGATCATTGGAATTTTCTATTGGGTTTAACTAATTATTTCTGTAAATATATATGGAATAACACAATATCGTTGTTGTCTTACCTACGTAAGAACAAGCGCCACTGTTGTGTTTAATATATCTGAATATAGAAAAGGGGACTTTTTAACTAACACAAATGAAATCATATTTACATTACGCAATAAAATAGATATTTTAATTAATAGATATGCATATTTTACACTTTTACTTCGACAATTATTAGATATAGTCTAATTTTTTCTTGACTAAACTCATTTCAACTCAACTTTTTAAAAACAATTTTATATTTAAATAAAATTTGAAGAGATTTAAATAAATTATAATGTTGATGTTTAAGTTTAGTCCTGATTAACATAAACAGGAGTCAGCTGCTGATGTCCCACAGCTGTCGGCGACCTAGAAAAGCAAATAAACGAAAATGCAGCGGCGCAATATGATGATAACTGCGAACCGGCGGCATAACAGCAGGAAAAAAAAACAGACGGGGAATATATCCTAATCTGTTGTGACCCAGTGGCGCGACCAGCGCCGATGCAAAGCGGACAGAGAATAATTTGTTAGTCAAATAATAAAAACGTCGCTAAACCGTTGTGCCCCAGCTTCCTGATCCCCGAGCTTCCACGAAAACAACATAATTAAATCGTGTAATGACCGGAGTAGTGTCGGTTATAACTATAACGCATATAACATCTCGTAAATAGTTAACGATAAAACGTTCATTCATTATTAAGGATACTGTGTCAGGAATGTGATGTGTTTAAATATCCCATGGTAATTAGTTCAAAATTGTTTGGTGGGTTGATTGACAGCTTTTAGATTTATGCTACAAAACACTGAAAAATAAGTGTTATATTCTCCATATCTTAAGAGAATAAAAAAAACTTTGTAACAAGAATTTTTTCCACAATTTTCGTTTTATTTTTCTAGATAATGTTGTTGGTAAAACATATTTTATACTTTTTAATATAGGATGTAAGTACGATTCTGACACATCTGTAATTGGACGACATTGGAAATTGATGCAATATAATTAATTATAATTATTAACAAATAATTAATTGACAGACAACAAAAACATATATTAGCAGAGAAATAGACTTTCTTAGAGAAATTCAAATCATATTAAATATTATTTAAATTTCCGGATATTATTAATAGAGTTTCTTGTTTTTATATGCAGTGGTTGGTGTTATTTTATATATTACTGAATGTACCTCTTTATCTCAAGTAACAAATATATAACTGATATTCTAATTTAAAAAAATATATCGTTATATAAAATTGTTTTAGTAGAAAAAAAGTATATTAGGTTAGGTACATACATTTAAGTCTATATAATTGTACATTGCTGGTTGCATATAACAAAAAAAACTAAAACAATCCAATTACACATGGATTAAACATTTTAGGATCTAAAAATATTTATTAAAAATATTAATCTTTTTTTGTGATAAGGTCGAATGATTCAACGTTCAAGTGTTTTTTTTCAGGTGCCGCTTTCTAGACTTATTGTAAAATCGATTAGATACAATCAAACAGTCGACAATAATTCTAAAAAGTACTTTTATCAATAGGAAACGGAAGACGCCTATTATGGTAAGCTCATGGATATTGAAAGTGTTTATGAAATTTGTGAAGTTGTTCAAAATAAAATCAAATTTGTATCAACAAATCTTCATTATGTTGCTCAAATTTACTAATATACGTTTCTTGTTCACTAAATGACTATAATATAGATAAAATATTTTAGCTGAGGTATTAGGAAATTAAAACATTAATGGAAACGAAAGAAACAAAAGAAAACAGATGTCAAATATGGTGTATTTCAATATGGAAGTAACAGCATCAATATACTAAATTATGTATATTCACATATAATTGACGTTTTTCCTTTGTATTCGGTTTTTTCACACTACCTATGTTCTCTAAATGTACCTCATAGTCTGGATACTTCTTGTAACTTTATCTTTTTCATCTAAGAGCATCTATATACTTTACATACTCTAAGCATGTATAATATTGTCTGCAACAAAGTACCCCATTCTTTATATGGTCTTATCAAAATGTACATACTGACACATGACAGATTTTTTTATAACCCCTAGGAAAAAGGGTTCTAATATTGATATCTACTAATTTAACATACCCTACCAAGCAGTGTTGGGTAACTAGTTTTGTCCATTTTGCCTTGTCTGTCTGAAAACTGACACATGTCTCTTAAAGGTTATGAATTGCTGTCATATGTTGTCAGATGTGTCGCTGTCAGATCCAGTGCCTGCTGAGTGACATGTTTTATTTTAATTAAAAATTGAAGTATTCAGTTAAGTACGAATAGAATTTAAAAGATATTTTTTGTCGTTTGTCTTTAAATCATCATATCTCTTATATACGCCCAGTACTTTTTGTTATGACTGGTTCGTCTTGTCGTGACAAGGTGCGTATAAAGGTCAACGTAATGACGCCGGGGTAAAAACAAAATTGCGAACATTCAGCGCCTACGCTGCATTAATTCCAAAGATCATTGACACCCTGAATGTCAGAAAACTATACCTGTCTACGGTTTCAATTGTTATTAACGTTAATTAGCGTCGATCATAGGATAATTGGCGAAGATGAAGATGAGGGTGTCGTGTAAAAATGACGATGAGTACTTACGGCAAAAGCGTGCAGGCCGACGATATCCTCCAGGAGCTTCTCGAACGACGCTGCCCAGTGGACGGGTCCCTCGGGATTCCGCTTGCCGTCCGGACCAACGCCACCGCCGCCCTGTTGGTCGCACTGCAATCATACGTGGCATGGATCAGTATCAGGAAGGCGTCGACCGGCCCACGGGAAAAAGTAATCCACGTTTCGTTCGTCCGACGAATACGTGGATTATTTCTTCACGCGCTTGACGCCGGAACGTACCATATAAACAAGGAGGAGCATCGTCGTATCAGAACATCGCGTCAGACGTCGCGCCGCGGACTAGACCGACGGTGGAAGCGTCTAGTTCCCTCCGAAGGCCGAAACAATTTCGCTTCCACTACGGTCTGAAACAATTGAACGACGTATGGGCCGGACGCTAGCTCTCTCCCTCTCTCACGGTCGAACGACGAACATACACACACACACACACAATCGAATAATTAAAATCTCGCCACAATTAATTAATGCACAAGTTGGCCTTAATGATCGTACATTCACGGATGGTTTTCCAGCAGCGGACATGCCTCGCTCAACACACGACACAGTATAATGAATCCAAGCACACTAGACGTTAAAAAAACTTAAAGGGGTATTAAAGGGAATTTCGTTAAAAGTCCATACAATTCGTACAATATGGCAACACTGCGAATTACAATATAAACTTTTTAATGTTTTGCTTAATATAAAAAATCATACTGCTGTTTTATTGAAAGGACTATCCTTTCAATAAAACAGCCAATGCACGTCATACACATCTAATATACTATTAAATGTACGAGTAGTTTGTAATAATCTAAAATAGATGTAGAAAAATTAAGATGTCGTTTATCAATTTCATTAAAATTCAATACAATTCATACAATATGGCAACATTGCAAATTAAAATATGGAATTTTTAATGTCCTGTTGTTTGCCAAGGGAGTATAATAATTTACAAATTTGAAAAAATCATAGAAAATAGTTCTTCGAATAAAATAGCCAATGCGCCTCATAGATGACGTCTAATATACTGCGCCAAAGGCAGTTTGTAAATGTAAAATTCGTTAAAAAGATGGAGATGCTACGGAACATGTAACCGAATCAGTCTATGAAATTGGATGTTGGGTACCACTCGACAGTGTTGTCAGATGTTCACAAAATTCTTCAAAACACAAGTGATAATAACAAGAGGTTACAAACCAGCGAAAAGGTTGTAAATCAATATTCTAAGCTAATGTGGCAACATTGCGACGTGCTGATCCATTCATTTTTCACTTTTTTCTCTTTTTTGTATTTTATATTTCTTTAAACACTAATAACTATCTAGAAAAAAAAGTGAATAATAAAAATATTGTTTGTTTTTTTTTATTTCACTTATGTAACAATCTAAGAATTCATGCCCCAAATAATTATAATATATTTAACAGCAAATGTGGTGTGACTGTTTAATATAAACAGAAATACAGATCAAACATCAAGGTACTAGGGTTGTGGATTAATTTTGACGGACTATCAATAAATAACATAACCTAGACTGTTAATGCACACTTAACGAAAATCGTTTGAAAATTAAGCGTTTGAACCAAAAACGATTTGAAGCGATTTTGAGGACATTCTCCCTTGTCCCAAGCAACGCCACAAGGAATGAGTCTACTATTGCATAACCTTAAGCAAAATTGAAACACTATCATTACAACACGGCTTTCAACTCACAGTTCCTATTTCTCCACACCAAACACTGCAAATATGCATAATAATAAGTCACGGAAGACGTTCTGCATCGTAACAAAACTTCGGGGAACGATTACAAACATGCAACGAGAACTTCCTCAAGGTTCTAACGCTGAAGCGGTCGGATGACGTCGATATTGCCAGAAAATAAAGTTTTCCCGGATTTCGACCTACTTAATATTGAAGATGTGACACAGATCGGATATCTCTTGAACCTTCGAAATTAATTCACACTTACGTTATGGCACGTACAAAAATCATTTACACATTATCGTTCACAACAGAACAAAAGAAAAAGCGCAACACAAAAGCCCACTGGATCGCATGTCCATCGCATAAACAAAAGCCGTCGATAACAAGGCAACTAGAATGCGGCTGGTGTCATTTCTTCTTATTAGTTGTTTACATTAGGGATGCCGCAAAAAAATCGATATTTTTGACCCATATAATATATATTTATTAAAACAAATATTTCTTAAACATTATAAAAAACAATTTAATTATTTTTAATAAACCTTTTAGCGGTTTATTAAAAAAAATATCAATATATATTGCAAAAAATATCGATATTTATTATTCTCCGATATATAGATATTTTTTTTAAATATCGAAATCAATATATCGATGCTTTTTAAAATATCGATACTTTTTTCGATGACCGACACCCCTAGATTACATATATAGAAGTGCAGTGTTAAGAAGAAACGAACGGTTGGTTGAACCCTCGAAATTAATTCACAGTCCGTTATAACACCAAAATATAAACGGAAAAACAGTTGATAAGTATAATCTAATTCAAAAAAAAACAGCTACGAAACAAGATCACATGATTTACAACAGATCAAATGATAGCGCACCATAAACCAAAGCCCTCTGGATCGCACGTCCACAGCATAAACAAAAGCCGTCGATAACAAGCCAACTAGATATGACTGGCGTTATTTCTGCTTGTTGGTTGCTTATACGAACAAAAGAGCAGAATTAAGGAGAAGCGATAAATGGTCGAATCACAAAAATGACACAAAGAACTTAACCTCACTTTTCACAAATATCAATCACGTCGAATCGTTTATTTTATCCATTCTTCTTCCGTTGCGTCGTTACCGCTTCGTTCGCGAATAAAACCAGACCACTTACGTAAAAAACCGATTTGTTTATCCACAGCAAACACTGGCCATCGCCCTTCACGTAACACATGATCCTGTCGCTCTCGAACGACGGTCGCTTGGTGTACAGACTAAACAAGGCCATCGTCTCGCAGACTTTCGGTCTTCGGGATCCCCGACACCGCCGGGACGCATCCAGCTTGGTACTGAGAGCGGTACCGCCGTCTCGCCGAAAACGGAAAAGGCGAAACTATCGGTCTTGTTCCAGATAGCGTCGGTTCGGCGAAATCGCGAAAACAATGGCGGCGAGAGAGAGAGAGTGGTGGGGAGGAGGGGGACGTCGGCGAGTACCCGTCCGTAATTACGAATACAGTCTGTCGAAGTTCCCCAGGAATGGCGTGGAACCGAAACGTTTTCGCTGAAAATGAACGAAGCGCAAGATCACTGACGAAAAAAGAAAACTTTCTCGGCGTTTCATGGGAAAAACGCGGATAATTGGGGAAAAAACGTTCTCCGAGCGCGAGAAGGCGTCGTGTCGATTGGAAGGTCACGGGTCGAGGTACTGACGTGGTTATGACCGTCACAGTTGTGATGTAACGACTAATCAATGACGATCGATCGATCGATCACAAGCATCGTGCTGGCCTTGACGGAACCGATATCGCACTATTTACACTCCTGTTCAAGCCAGATCTTGATATAACAACCCACTGATGCTTTATCATAGCATCAAAAGTGTTAAATCATTCCGTATTTCTGCCGAGCTTTCAGCTTCTAATGATTCTGCACCTCCAGCGAATATTTGAGATTCATATTCAATATTCATGAAATAACCGAACTCTCGAGGCATCTAGACTAACCTGTGCTGGCCATAGCCAACGCAGTCAAGACACCACGGATTTTCGCCGAAGACGTTCATTAAAAACAAGAAATAATACCACTTTCTGACCTTTCCTCAATATCTTTATATGGATCAGGAACAAGTTAAAAAAAGTAGTGACCATTTCTGGAGAATCCCAACTTGTATTCGGTAAACTGTCACAGTTTCTGTCTGATTTTGAGACGTTACCATTTACAAGCAATCGAGGCATAGAATCCAACGTAGTACAACAGCCATTTTGGGTTTGACCCTCCCATTGGTAGGAATTTTGTTGTTTATTTGTTCTTATACTGTCCATATTTTGATTATAAATGGTAGGCAGTAATGGATAAGTCATAGATTTGTAAATATTATCAAAATTTATTCTATTTATATTATATTTTTTTAATATAGGTACCATTTTCAACAACTGACAACGTCGCAAATTCAAATTCTTATACGCATGTGGGGATTCTCCAGAATTAAACTTTTGTAAAAGAATCGATATTGTCAAACGAAAGATGTTAAACCAGTCGGAAGTAATGAAAACTGGGGTAATGTCGAACATTCCTGACGATTGAAAACGTTTTTATACAGCGGCGATGCTATGTCGCAACCGCTGTATATAACAATTTCGCAAAGCTACGGATATTAACCAAGAGCGAAACATCTGATTTATCCAACAATTACCGGTCGTCAGATACGTTATATCGCATCAAAATTATGAAATGGGACACGTTTTCGATGATTCAACATCGAGGTACAGAGACAAAAGGGAAATACGTGTACGGTTATTGTTTTAACGTCCGTCTTCGTGTTAGTTTCGCGTAGAAATGCCATTGAATGTCATCATACAAACTCAGTGTCAAAGCAAAACCTATATGGGTAAGTAAACGCCTAACATTTATTGATAAAATATTGACACATTCGAAAAATCATTTTGCAAATTGTTGCCTTACTTCTTTAAACTGACCCCAGTTTCTATCTACGTTCGAATTTCCTGGCATTCTTTCGACTGTGTTCAAGATAATGCCTAATTTTTATTGTGCAACTTAACAATTGTCATGAATAAAAACCAGCAAAGATTCTACAAGCGCTACTTATTCAATCCGAATGTGTTCTATCAAAATGTACGATGTAAAGATGAAGTCCGTGAAGACATGAATTGCATGAAAAATTACTAAAATTATTCACTTACTAAAAATGCAATCGTTTGAATCATTTCAAATATAGTGTTGAAATCCTCATACTGTGCGCAATAGCGTCGTATGATTTCTATATAATAAAAAATAGACTTGCCGACGGAAAAGAAAACCTCTTAGACCGAGACCTCATTGTTTCCCAGTGTCTCAAAGAGATTATGTCGAATAAAACTCATAGTTATAGTAGTTCAGAACCAAATCATAGAAATAACATCATTTTACAACATACATACCACTTTACAACAACAGTTTTAAGTGTACAAATATGATTGCGCCCGTTTTACACTTGCTGTCTCGTACATACATCAAGTACGATTGGCAGAGCGTCTAAAACCATCAAACATAACCGGAGAAGCGGGCCGGGAAGCATTACGATCAAAATCTACTCATGCTGTTGTTCCGCAATATGCAGACGGATATGCCCAACGCGAGGCGAAGCAAACAATAGTGATATGTTCAGCATCATGGGCGTATTTTCCGAAGCCATCCGCAATTATTATTTTAGAATGCAAAAAGGCGAAATCATCTTTGTACACGTAACATTAAAACGAAAAAAGCAACTCGGACATCGAATCACATACATACATATCGCATCAGTCATTGTTATTAATTTACACAAAATTCATATCGTGGTTAAAACAAAACCACCGATAATGATATTCAAACAATGAAACATACGATTGCTTTTAAAATTCATTCAGCTATGCCTCGTAAAAAAAAACATTACTTGTGCCGCTTATCGTTTCGTGTCACATTATGGTTAAGGTTGTATCTTGTTATTTTCTAACGATAACTATAAAAACAGTATGTTGAAAATAAAAGTGAACTCACGTCATAAAAATGTTTAGTGTGTTGCCTATTGCAATTTGTAAATTCGTTTTGAAATTAAATAACATTTTCCTTATCATTTTATTCTAGTTAAAAAGCGATACAATGCTATCTAATAGTGGAAATATATTTGATAGCATTATTTTATTTATATTAGAATTCTGTCACATATTAAAGCCGAAACGAACTAAAACCGAGAGTTGATGAACATTGCGATCTTTTCACATCATCAATTTAGATGACGTGAGTTCACCGTTTTACTGAACGGCCTTTATCTTGTTACTTTCTAACGATAAGTGCGCAACCATGATAACGTTACGATGCTGGAGTTAGTGTGTAGTGTGTGTGTGTATTAGCAAGCGTTTTAAAATACCTTCTCGTCTGATAGGATGGTGGACAGCGGTCTCTTGGACAGGATCTGGATGGCTAACCGTCTACGTGAGCCGCCAAAGGTGTGGAAACGTCTAAAGGGTGTCAGGGCCACCACCGTGCTCGTGTTTTGGTGACCATCTCTATACAACACCGCCAAACATGCAGCTGGTTAGTCAGATATTATGTACAAGTCCCAAGAACTACTTCATCAGGCGCCAGAACCGACGCCAGGGCGAGTTCGTTTCGTTTAGGCGCCGATATAAGTCACTTCGATTCTATTATATCATCGACACGAACATAAATAACATCCGACTGGAAGAGGACTTCGCGAAATAACGATATCAACACATGTAACACTTGAAACAATAAAAATTCCTGCGAGCGCGATAACAGAGCTCGGTTTCCTGAGTTCTGCCACTATTATTCACACTTGTTTACATGAAACAAATACATATCAAAATCCGAACTTAGACCGAGAAGTAATATAAGCATGAAAAAGCATTTATTTCGAGTACTTTTTTAAATGTTGAACTTCACCAGAGGTTAGAGGTACAGGAAATTGAAGACAAATTCGATTAATTAATGTCTTGTCGTATATCTGAAGCCTCACGGAGAAGGATTCGTAACAAGCAAATAACACATAACAGAGATGAAAACCGATCTCCTGAATACTTACGACCATATCAGGTGAACCGGTGGGAAATCTGAAGCAAAACATCATCCCAGATCGGACAACGCGAGGCGAAGTCTTCTTCGCTACAAAGTTCATGGAGAAAATGACTCTGTGGCAGCGGACTTTCACTAAATGTAAAGAAGATCCATCCACCATATCGCCGGGCATATACGGCGCTGTTTCGTACGTACAGTACACCCAATAAACACGCGAACCTCATAAATATTCAAGGGCAAACAATATTATTGCTATCTATTAATGTGCGTCAACATAATGGTTACCTTAGCGAGACTGGAATGACGCAAATCGGACGAACTCTTCTCCGCAAAAATTCCCGCTATCGAACCTGGCCTACTACAACAATACCGCAGGTAATACAGCCGGCTCGTTATCGATATATCATTACGAAAAAAAATGCCCCCTCTGTACACGAACGTACACAGAAGAACATGTGGAAGCTGGGAGTCATTAAAATTCGATTAATGTGACCGTCAACGAGGGAGATATCCCAAAAAAATTGAGCAAGATGTGATTAATTGAACACCAACATTATGCAATTAAATAAAACGCGTCACTGTCATCAATAAACAAAAAAATCCGACGGCGACGAAGACAAAACCCGTCGAAAATATCCGAAATCCAGTCACCCATGAAACATTTCAACGCTCCGCCGAGAAAAACGAATTATTCGAAAATATCTAGTTACCTAAATAAAACTTGCAACGGTCCAATCATATTACGGTATTTTACACTGCACTAATTACTCTTGTTCGGATTTATTAGCCATAAAAAGCCTCCTTCTAATCACCAGCCCGCTTCGAGAAAGACTACCGTCGTTCGTCTCAACGAAAAAATTTTCAACGACTGCAAACAACTGTCAGGTGCATAAAATGGCAGCAGGTTGATTTCTGTAACAGGTGGACGTTAATATACGTTAAATTTCCCATTGTAAGTCTGCCGCGCGAAGGGGTGGGCTCAAGAGTTCTGTCACCGTGACAGCGGGAAACAATCCTAGCCTAGAAACGTCAGTGTCGGTTAATTTTTTCGCTATTTTCGCTGATTTTCACGGTCGTATTTAATAATCTTGAGCCATATATGCGGAAATAAAGTAAATAACGGAAAAATAAATAAGAAGCCAAGATTAATTCTAAAAATAACACTTGTTCTGATTAAATTCGTTAAATAAAAAAATGTTTGTAGCTGTGTAAAAAAATTTGATGGGTAAAATAAGAATCTGATTTGTTTGGTTGTATATTCCAAGTAAGTTTCTAATACGCTTTGAATGTTTTTTTTATTATTATCATTTTTCCGAGAGTTTGTGTTTCGTGTCGTCTATTTAATTGTAAATTTATCTTCAAAAAATTATAATTCAAAGGTTAGCTTTCGGGTACAGTTTTAGTACTGTCAGTGGCATTTAAAGTCGATTTCTTGTAGACTTGTTGAAATTATTGCAATGTAATTATATTGAACTGAATATCTGGGTTATATATTTGGTGATTTATGGACTTTGGGTTTGTTTGGGTGTGGGCTACTTAGTATGCTCGGACGACGACGGTGATCCGATCGTCGCTCGTTTGTTTCGTTGTCTTGGAAACGTGATAAGAAGGCCGCCTTGATTCGTCCCGTTTAAGTTATGGGAAAATGGGAAAAATTACGCACCTGTTCGTTCATATCGGTCGAGTGCACGTGACAAACAACGATAAATAGTAGATAGTACTGCGAGTTTAAGGTTGCGGGCGAAGAGAAACCCACCTCGTTCGCCAACGCCGCGCTGACAAGTGTAAAAATAAATCGGGCGGCAGTTTAAAACGGGCATGTGACACGTGAGTCGCATGTAATGAGACCTTTAAACGCGGTTCTTGCACGAGACAAGGTGCGCGCTTATTCGATAAGTTTCCGCTAAAGGTTATAAAGTTTCAGTAAACTTGAAATTTAGTTTCTAGTGGGATTTTAAGTTAACTTGTAAATTCGAAAATATATATATTATACTTTTAATGTGCACGAATAATTTACATGAACTATAACTTTGGTTTGTTATTATAATGTCTCTTGTTTCTTTTCAAAATTATTTTAATATGAAAGATATTTATAAAAGATTCTTCATGTTACATTTTTTATATTATAGGAGATGGGAAATGTACCAAAATGTTTTAACTTGAGATTAGTTTGAGAGTTGTAATTTGAGATTAAGATAATTTATTCTAATCATATTATATTCTTCAAATGTACGTATAATTTGCAAGGACTGGCAACGCTGCAAATTTAAATCCTCGTGCGCATGCAATGATTCTCCAGATTTAGGCTCTTATAAAACCTGCTCGTTGACTCTTTGGGTGTATTTATCCTTGTATTGTTCAAAGTTGAAGTGTCACAGAAAACCTAGAGTTCTCATTAGAGAGTGTGATAAATAATTCGACCAAGACTTTCAAAAACAATCATGTTCCCTGATACGAACCGAAAAAAAATTACGAAAAACAACAAATTAACGTAGAACTTATCGCGACGTCCACCCTATTCGCCGGATCCGATTCCACTTGACACCTGACCGGATCAGGGCGATTCTAATACGATGAAAAAACATTTCAAACGATTTTCTGGAATGGCGCAAAACGAAAGAGATCCGTTTTAACAGTCACAAACGGATCGATACGACGCGAACCGATCTGTTTATTTGCTTAAAACCTGTTAATTAAATAAGAAGGGAGATAAACGATTTTGCAACAATCGACCGTGTAAACATCTACAAGTTTTACGACGGTCTTTTGTTAGTTCGGAGATAACAGCGATTAAGCCGTTACGACTTATTACGGTTAGGGCTTATCGTAACCGCTCATTCCTCGTATAGATACGTCTTATATAAGAGCCAGAGGTGTAGTTTACTGAAGAAAATACCATAGCTGTCGGGAGATATTGATGAACTAAGTATTTGAGTGTGCTCAAGTCGGTAACACCTTGTTTTTATCGCTACATAACGTGGTACAACTGCTTTTACTGTCGGCATTCGGTAAACTTCGGTAGTTTCCGTCCGGTTTTGCGACGTTGCCATTTGCCAGCCATTTTTGGTTTTACTCTGGCACTGATAAGAGCTCCAGCAGCACTTAATTGTTTATATCTGGTATCTGATTATATGTTTATAGTGTATTTGTTCTTGTAATGTTCATATTTTGATTGTAAATAATAGGAAATAATGGATAAAACATTAATTTGTGAATATTGTCAAAATAGCTTTTGGAACACCACTAACCCAAAGAGACATATAGTCTACTCAAAGTTTTTTTGGATATACATCATCAATTGTAAATTCGTTTTAGAATCGGGCAACATTTCCCTTCCCATTTTATACTAATTAAAAAGAGACACAATACTGTCTGATTAGTTCGAACACGTAAACGAATGAGCCTGTCAAAGTCGTCCGGTTGTCAGACGTATGCAAAATTCTTGAAAGCAATAGTGATAAGAGGCTATAACTCTAACCTATAAATTATTGTGGCTGTAGATTTAACTGTAGTTTTACGATGTACTATAATGTTAAAATAAATTATATTTGATAACATTTTTGTTCAATTATTTTATTTAGATTAGAATTTTGTTATATGTTAAAGCCAAACTGAACTAAAACTCACGAGTTGATGCGGCAACATTGCGACGTTTTGATGTCACAAATCTAGGTGACGTATATACAAAATAACTTTGAACGGACTATATAAGGAACTTCTATTCAGGTGCCTTATATACCCATTCAATTTTCATTTTAATTTCGCAAATTAGATTCAATCCTATACCAAATTCATTATATTTTACACATAATTGATCTTACAAATATGTATGACCATGTCCAGCTGCTAAAAAACTCACACAAAAATGACAGTTAATATTAAAAGGTAAGTTGATTCGATTAAAACCAGATAGAAATATGGTTGCAGCCAAACTAGCAGCTAAAATTCCAATGAATACTATGTAAGTTACGTAGTGACATATAGTGACTTACATATATATACATTTTATTTTATTTTGTCTTTATTCTTTCCTCTGTATTCTTCACATTACATCTTTTTGTGTTATAGGAAATGAAAATTGTACCGAAAAAATTAACTTGAGTTTCAAAGAAAATTTTAGGTTAACTTGTGGATTCAAGAATACATATTATACTCTTCATATATACGAATAATTTAAAAGTACTATAACTTTGGTTTGTTATTATAATCTTTGTATATTAAATAATTATATATTGTTTTATTTTCTCTTTATTCCTTTCAAAATTAGTTTAAAAATAAATATGCCTATAATAGGCCCTTCGTATTTTTTACATTATAGATGAAAATGGTTCCAAAAATATTTTAACTTGAATTTCCAGGGAAATTATATTCTTCAAATATAGGTATAATTAACAAGGACTGGCAACGTCGCAAATTCAAATTCCTGTGCGCACGCCGGGATCTTCAAGAATAATAAAATTCGCGTCCGAATAAAATCAATCAAAAGGTTTGTTGTTGTATTTTTCTTTCTCGGCATATTTACGCAGCAAACCTCCACGTGTGTTAAACAAAAATCGAATGCAGCGCTTATCGCAAACCAAACGTTCGCGGTTATTCCCGTTCCCTTGGTCAATACCGGGAAAAATGCGGATTTCTGGCGGGCCGGACCGCCGACATGAGGTAAACGAGCATAATAGCGCGGTTATATCTCATAACCGCCAGAATATCGAGAAACCAATGAGCTAATCCGGCTAAATCAGACGCCAACCTGATCCGGACGACACGTTCGCCTTTTTCCCCGGAACAATCGAACTATACCGGCGCGACAAAGCAACACCGCGACACGAAAACGGGGCGGGCTATGGATGCCCGATAAAAAATGACGATCCGAAGCCGATAATTGTTTTACGCCACAGCGAAAACAAACAACGAACTGGTCCACACCAGTTCGGATGCCAGCAGTTAATTTTTTTTCATTAATTTTTTTTCCGTTAATATTTATCAAAAAAACGCGTTAGAATCGTGACAACCCATGAAAATTAATTGATTATGATAAAACTAAAAGGCCTGGAAAATAAAGAAATAATGCAACGATTAGATCACAGACAGTTTTGATTAAACTTTTAAAACCCTATAAAAACGGTCACACGAATGGGAAAACTACGTTACAATCCTAACAACCAATGAAAACTAACTGATTATAATCAAATCCTTCTAGGCCTGGAAAGTAAAAGAATAATGCAATAAAATAGTTGCCAGGCGATTAAATCATTAATTCCCAGATATTTTGATAAACGTTTAAATTCTTTTAAAGATGTTTCGACGACTGGGAAAAATACATTAGAATCTTAACAACTAACGAAAATTAATTAAGTATGATAAAATTAGAAATCCTAAAAATAAAAGATAACGCAGAAAAAAATAATTGCCATTAAAATGTTAATTCACAGAATGGGACGAAAAGTCTAACTGCATTTTCGTGATAAGTACAGTGTACAGAACCTTGCCATCAGCTGGCCAATGTAGTAGTATTACTCTTAGCATATTTTTAATTTCGTATCCAAAAGCGTCGATATCATCAAAAGGTTACTTAGATTTACCCACATTTTTAATAGGTATCCGTATCGTAATAAACAAAAGGCAATTACTGAGTTTTGACTGAACACCGAACTATTCGTTAGGCAAAAATAAATAACACTATTACTAAAAAAAACCTATCATTGCTTGATTAAAAGAAGTCGTAAAATGAAATTCGTTGGAAGGATAAGATTAAATTATTACTGTTGACACTTGTTTTTGCCATAGGTTCAGTTATTGATGAATAAACAACTCAATTTTAAAAATATTCAGTGATATAACATTGTTATGAAAAAAGAGCTTAATTTTAAAAATTCCAGTTCTTTTAAACATTAAAAATGTGGATTTTACTTTTGTATATATAAAATTCTAACCACCACAACCCAATTAATTATGTCGAAACTCAAAGTAATTAAGATAAATTTAATCAAGCCCAGCGGAAGACAACTCATTAATTTAATCCTTGTTACAGACATGACCAAACAATTAAATTTGAAAAGAGAGCAATAAAACAAAATTCCTGGAACTACAGACATGGTCAACCGAGACAAAAACAATTGCAACACTGGTCGCAAGTAATTACACTGAAACCGTTTAAAATTATGTTCTTTTTATAGAAATAATATCGATAAAAAATAATTTCCTGTACGTCTAATCGTAAATTATAAATGGTAAGTGCCACTTGAAAAATGGAAAAAACAGATTCGATATACATAAAGCTAGTTCAAGTGGTAAAACGGAATAGTAGGCCGTGCACTTGACAGAATATAAAAGAACAAACAGCGTATAAAAACCAGGGCCTTAACGGGAAAAACGCGCAAATAAATAGACAACCCGTCGTGTCTAGACGTCCAAAATAATTTAAAACCAATGAAAATCATGCTGGTACTCATGTCGAGTCGGCGACGAATTATTTCATTTTCTCATGGAATTGATTGGGTGACTAATTCGTTTAATTTTTGTACCAATTGGCATAAATTACTAGACTAGACCGGAAACTCTTTGTCCTTTTTCAATTAACGTCTAACTACGAAGTAACGAACGAAAGGGGGCTGATAAAAGCGAAGAAAGTTGTCGCACTCCTGACAGGTAGTGTCACCGATATGTATTTATCGTTGTCATGGTAACGAATAATAACGGAACGTAACTTACATGCATGTTCCCATGTCGTTCCCGGTAATTTACAACGATGCACTGAATATCGTCGCGATAGGATGCGCCACCTCAAAACATTCTCCTCCGAAACAGATACACCACAGCTTCCCTCGACGGGCGCTCACTCACTCATGACAAATTTACAATAATTTAATTCATGAAACGCGACCGCGGACCCGACCGAAACTACCCGGAAAACGACGATATCGACGACAATGCAGGGTTGCCGGTTTACGTCTAGTTTACCAATTTCTGTCCCCATTAATTATTTATTGTATATAAAAACTGTCAGTATTATTTATTATTTAATTTATGAACGCTATGAACTATGATATTCAGGTTTATGTCATTACTCGTGGTGATCTTATTTATTTAACGCGTATTTTAGGCGCAGATTGTATTTTTACTTGTTTTAAAACCTGTCAAAACAAAGTTAATGAAAACGTCAACAATGTTAAAACTAGATATCGGGCGACCTTCTGAACTAACTGTTATACGCGTTTGTTATACACAACTATCGATGGTATATCACTAACTCTTAAATAACAAATTCCAACCTGACCCGACGTAGATTTTCCATGATACTTTTCTTATATTTGGGCCTTTCACGCGTCCTAGAAAAACATGGAAGCTTGGCAACGAGGCGGATAGAGAGCGATGCCGCGGAATCCTTCACGGCCTGGCGCGATCGTTATTTATTCGCTTCGAAATTTTGCGAAATGAATCATGTTTAGTCAGCGGCGTGTCCTTGAGTGTAATTTTACTAGCATGCCTTAATATTACCCAGCTACCTCGATACCAGATGTTAATAGTGTTAGTTCCCTACATGCTCTGTTGGTTCTTACCTCTGGGTCGTTCCGACTAATCCGTACGTCCGGCTCGCTTTGCGCTATGGTTCTCCGGGGCTGGCCCTGTTCGACCCAACTGCTCAGATCCTGCAGGCTACCGTAGCAGAACTTGTCCTCGTACAGGTTGGAGTTGTTCAGTTCCTCGCAACTGTGATTGGCCTTGGGCACACCGTACACCTTGGGACTGAGCTTGTGATAGTTCTTCGGACACTTGTCCAAGTTCTCGCAGCTGCTCACCGCCTTGCTTTGCTTCTTCGCCTTTTTGGATTCGAACGGTAACCGAAATATGTTCATCAGATTCCCAAGTTCCGCGTTCTTCGCACTCGACGGCTTGAACGCCGGGTTCTCGACCGGCTGGGTGTTCGTGAGGTCTTCTAGGACGTCAACCGGATGTTCCGAATACGTGTGGCCGGTATCGACATCACCGTACTTGATACAGGACACCGACGGAATCAAAGCTCTGCAGGTTAACCGATTGTTCTCCTTGAAACCGTTGTTGTTCTGCTTCTGGAGCAGGCCCGTGGGGTTCTCGAAGTGATTCTTGATGTTCTCGTACGCCCTAATGTTGTTCAGATTGTTCACCGTTTTAAATTCCGAACTGCCCTCGCACGACGCCAGGTTATTCGGCTTGTATTTGTTGTTCAACTCGAAGGGTTCTTCGTAAACCTGCTGGAAATCCAACGTGTCCAGGCAGAGATCGGCTCCGTCGATACCCTGGGGCCTGTTGGTGTTAGTCATGATCGGTAGAGGCCGATGCGTGGGAAACTCCACCACTAGAATGCGGTCGCTGATGTTACCGCAATCATCCCGGTATCCTATCCCCGAATCTGAGTTACTGGAGGCACTCGGCTGCGGAGAATTGGCCACCACCGGCACGCTCAGGTCGTTCCTCGAGCTGGGATCGCCCTGGAGCTTGTACATGGTCTGCACAAGGTTCACTATGTACAAGGCATTCTGGGGGAACTCCAGGCACAGTCCCGTCACGGCGTCGGGCGTGCAGTGTATCTTGAAGTTCTCCGCTTTCTCCAGGTGCACCCTGTGATCTGCAATTTTTGGATCTATCACAAACACATGGCAACTATTGGATATATCCACCTCAGGGGAAGTACGGGTCCTATTGTCCGATACCGCACTGGTAACCAAGCCGAAATACCTACAGTCTTTATCCGTGGTCGAGCTGACGTAAACCACTCGGTTGGTCGGGTAAATGGCAATGATATGGTTAGCTGAATTTTTTAGTGTTAAACAAGTGGGCAAGACAGTCATTAAAACTGCAGTGGGTGACCGTTTCTCTTGTCTTAGTTTTCTGATGCAACTGCAAACGGTTTGGAACCGCGCGTTGGGCAACAACTGTTTGGGCATTTCGATGGTCCCCAGATAGCCGATAAGAACCTTAAACTCCACAGGACCAGCCTCCTCATCCATCGTACCCTGATTGTTGGAGATAATCTCACCTTTCTTCACCTGGTCGATGTCGTGATCGCCTTTATCGTCGACAAAAACGTTATTGTTCAGGCGCGGCTTAATAATGTTGTCCCGCAGCTTCGCGACGTTCTTCTCGTTGGGCTCCATGACGATACCCTTGTAGGTCCGCCGGTTTGGACGGGGTTTGTGCGTGTATTTCGGCTTACGACTGCCCGCCATCCGACCGCACTCTAACTCCTCGTCACTGCTATCCGAATAGTAGTTCTCCGCTATCGTCATCTTGATAGGATCCGGACAGTTACCGATGAGGTTAACAACGGCATCGTGTGCCATTTTAGACACGGAAATCCCGTTTACCGATATTAAAAAATCGCCTGCCCTGAGCCCTGCCTGGTCCGCCGGTGAATTGTTCACTATACACGACAAAATACATGGTTGCTGGCCCGATATGGTGAAGCCAAATCCGTTGGCACCTCGCACTACCTCAACAGTTCTCAATCCGTAGTTCGGACGCTTCTTTCTTCGTCTGTTCGGATACATGTCTATCCGTTACATCACCAAAACAGGACGAAATTGTCCCAAACACTCCTCACGAATTATCTGTTTTTAAAAACAACGATAAACACCCGTTACACAAAAAAAACAGAAATTTTGACATTCTCTTTTCTTCTCTAATCGAATTATGGCTCTAACTACCTTAAAGACAGTTAAAAACGTCTATGTAAACAATTTAGCGAATAATTTGTTTGTAATGTTGTCAAAATCTATAAATTGTATTTATATACTTAAGACAAATACTTTTACTAAAAAATCATTTTATCTAGAAAATACTGGCCATTTGTTGGAAGGACTGTTCGAGCGATACTGACGAACGAATTATAATAAATAATTGACTAATTTAACAAATTATTAATAATTTATTCAAATTAAAACAAAACATCAGTTAATATAATTTATAAAAGAGATGACTATATGCGAAATATGCGAAAATCGCATTGTCAAATGGTCTTAATGGTAAAATTGAAAATTAGAAATACAGTATAACCTCAATATGTATGAACTTAGCGGTGTAATTTAAACGTTTTTTATAAACAAGTTATGATAAATTAAGCATTTATGTAAGTAAAAGTGATACGTAAAAATAACAAGTTAAAGATAAATTAAGCACCAGAATCTTCGATTTCCTCCAGATCACCTATTATGGTTAGCGTCCTGTTAACAATTCGTTCTGCTTGTTCGCTTTCTTCCGTGTCGGAATCTGAAAATTGATTTAAAATTAATGATTAATATAAGGTGTTTTCGCCGCGACGTACATGACTCGTTCAACTCTCCATAACCGTCGGAGTGACTCTTCTTGTCCGAGTATAGGGGGAAGTCTGAACTGAACAAGGGAGGAACCTGTTGCAGATAATGTGGAGTGAGAGAGGCTTCGCTCACCCTGTTGTCGGAACTAAATTGGGCTGTAGTGTTAGCGGCGTCGTCGCTCTTCCTTTAAAACGGAATGGCATTACATTTAGGTATCCAAAGGTAGTCATTCTTACCTTTTCTTAGCGTATTTGTTTCTGAGAGATTGGACAATAATTATCAAGATAACAAAAAAGGCTATGACAAAGGAGAAAAGTATTATTTTGTGTTTGAAAATGGTCTCAATGTTTGGAACCGGGTAAAGTGACAGGCCAAGTTTCTTGATGATATAGACTTCGGCGTAGGTGTCCCACATTATTTTTAAGTGTTGTTGATTTAGCTGGTAATTCGTCCAGAGAATATCCTCAGTATGCTGCTCCAGAATATTCACGGGTACACCGAAAGTTAGACTGACACAGCTATCATAGTCTTCCCATAGAACAGAGCATTTTTGGAGACTTTGTATCTTGATATTGTTTGTACTAGAAGATAGTTTTGATGGAATATATATGCGAAGACATTGAAAGACTACATCCTACCTTATGGTACCGTTTAAAGGACAGTCTTGTACTGAACAGTATTCTTCCGCCATTAATTTCAAAGATTGTTTCAACTTATTGACAAATTCTTTATCGAATTGGCTAGCTTTTCTCCCATAGATGAATACAGTTATTGTATCTTGTTCTTCTTTTTTAGGGGTAGGTAGGACTTCGGTTGTTATAGTAGTTTGTGTGGTAGTTGTTGTTAAGGCATGGCCTGAAACACCCATAGGAAATCGCAAATTTAAAATAATTAAAGTTCTTACCTTTACGGTTAAATTGTACTGATAATTGGTACTCCGAAATGTTAGCACCAGTATATGTTGCCATAATCTTATTGGTGTTGTAAAAATAACTTGACGGTGTCACAAGTGAATAAGAGAACCATATCTCCCTAGTGTTATCATCTGAAAATCCACCAATTATCGACATCACAATGGCATATGCTAGAAGGCATATTTTACAAACCATCTTTAATTGACAAGTATTCGTCCTTTGTGCCATCCAAATTTAGGGTTTGTATAACTATCTCGGTTTGATAACCTTCTTCCGCTAGTATAGTAAGTGTTTCGGACGTGCTAGGGTTCCATGTATAAGTAGGTTTGTCATCAGTCAAGTTGACCAGTAAGTCTCCAGACACTGACAGATAGACTCTCTAGTTTTATCTCTTTAAAACATCAAGCCAATGATAACGTACCTGTTACGACAAGGAAACCAAGAAAGAGTAAAAAGTGCATCATTTCACAAAATAAATCAGCGTTACTAAAACCACATAATAACATTTGTTGTTTTATCTCGTCCTTTACGTATTCGAAGGAAGGGCACTTAAGATAATCTTATCATCTTGATCGACAACTTGAATTTATATCTCATTTGATAGATCGGTGGACGTTATCAATTAAAGATAGTGCGACTTGAGAACATACGAATGTATTTTCCATTGTTTATCATAAAATCATCAGTTAATACGGCTAAATCTTAGGAATCCAAGAAAAAGTAGCAAAATGTCACTATGACACCTATTTTATTAAACCACTATCAACAAAAATAATAATTTTATTGACTTCAGCATTCAATTGTTTACGCGTATCTATGATTTTACTAACTGTGGTATTCAACTATTTTGATTTGTAGGTTTCCAAGGCCCACTTAATCGACGAAATGCAATTTCGCGCTTTGATCGTCGACAATGCGGCGATGAAGGATTTCCTAAGTACCGTAAGGCCCGATCGAACCGAGCGACGCGCTAAACTGTCCTTATTTCAGACGTTTGCCTTGGACTGTCGAAGTTTTCGAAGACGTGCGTCCTGAGGCTGTCGTCGAAGAGCATCTACTTCATCGTGTCGGAGGAGGACTCGGGACCTCGGCAGCCGCTGGTCTGGTGCGAGCTGCCCGTCAATTTCTACTTCAAGGAGTACAATCTCGTGGGAGTCAGCAAGGCCCACAACGAAATTTATCTGGAGCTGTCGACGGGTACGTGAGGATCGAAAAGTTTTCCAATCCTTAAGTAACGATGACGAATTCCTTGCAGTTTTACTCGCCAGGTCATGTTCCGTCGTCAAGCAGGACGTGAAATCCTTCAAGCTGAAACTGACCAATAAAGGTTCTCCTTGCCTCACCTTGGAGATGGATTTGGTATTTGCGAATCGTGCCGACGCCTACGCTCGGAAATATTCGGTTCTCAGTGGGCGGAGTCTAATTGTCACTCTATTTTGTTTATTGTATTCAATGTTTTGGTACAGCATTTAGTTAAGTTAGGTACCACTAAGATCTGAGTATTTCCGGCTAACGTATATCGGCATTAAACTATAACAGCAAATAACCGGATGCTGCTTCTAGATGGCGGGGGAGATGATGAACAGACAATGCGTCCATGACATACCGGTGGAGGTCATATCCCGAAAATACTGGGAATCCTACGAAGAACCGCAATTTAACGATTTTCACGTCTGTATCGCGATACCGGCGAAGTCAGCGACTATTTGACCGTGTCGTTTTCATTACGCAGGTTTCGATTCAAATGCCGAACTTGAAATCCGTGAAGACGATAGTGGAGAAAATGAAGAATATCGGCCACACGCTTACCGTTAGCGCAAGCAGAAATGGAAAATTGACATTCCAAATCAACACAAGTACCGTCAAGTTGGCGGCGCATTTTCCCGATTTAAATATCCGCAGTTTTATCGGTTTGTAAAGTTAAAAAAACAATTGATCCGAGCCTGCTGATTGATCTTTTTTTTTTAGAGGGAAGTATAACCAACACGACTCGTGAAGACGACGACAATATCATCTCGTCCACGGTGGATATCAAAAAATTCATCATGTTCCTATCGGGTATGCAACTGAACAACTGTCAGGCCTTATGCAACATTGTACAGGGCAAAATGGTAAAACTGTACATGGAACAGCCAGGTGCACTGCTGTTACAAATGTTCCTCACTGAAGTCGCCATTTAACTTGTATATAAATAATTTATTTTTCTCTAATAAAATAATGATATACAAATAATCATTATCACAATACAAAAAAAAGGTAACCACGTTTTTATATAAGCGAGAAATGAAACGTATTTTCCATGCCAAGCCATCAGCAATGCCAACTTCACCATATTCCATCCCGAGGATCCTTCATATTCCATGAAATTCAGAGCAGTTGCTACATGGGAATGACAATTATCACAGAACAGGTTATGTACACGAGTCTTATATATCTCAGATGCTTCTATTACGCTTGAATCCCAACCTAACGCAGAAAATAAATCAGTTAATAGTCTACGTTTAAGAATATATCAGGAATCATCCAAAATTGGATACCTTCAATACCTCCTTTAGCACGAGACGGTTGTAGCTGCCAAAATTTCGTTGGTTTTCCGAATGCCATGTTGTCCTCTGATACGTAGTAAGGTGCAGCAAAGTCTCGGATAATCCCTGATGATAGAGCAATGCCCATATGACCAATGAAAGGGAAGAACCACGTTAGCATAGGTATCGGTGTCCAAACGATGCAAAAAGGATATCTACTTCTCGCAACATCAAAGTTCCCTAAAGTTTGCGAGGACATTTTCGAAAACACGAAAAAAATTGCAAAAATAATACTAAAACAATAAACACAAAAATATATCTAATGCCAAGAGCGCCTGTCAATGCTTAATCATTAAAAGCCTAACTTTTCACAAAGAAGAGGAAGAGCGCTGTCAACTAAGCGTATTGGTCACTAAACTCGATATTAAAAAAATTAATATATATGGATATTTTTAAGAAAAAATAAAAATAGTGAAATGTTAGCTAAAAAAAATATTTTTTTTCTAGATCTGTTAAAGAGTAACAATGGCAAATCTCTAAAATTAAGTTCCGATTTTAAAGGTTTTTTTTAACTATATATTTTTTCTATGTTATATATATTAAATTTATTCTGAAAAAATATAGATGTATAGGCCAAAAATATCAATATTTTGTTCAGATAATATCGATATTTTTTCTTCATCCCTAGGAAGAAATGCGACGCTGTCAAAGTCAAACGTCAATCGGATAGAAAACTAACCAACGATTTGTTATGTGGCGAAGCATCAACAAAAATAAAATGTTCATATATAGATTATTTTGACTCAAAACAATTAAATTAAATAATATTTGTAAATACAATGGCATCTTCCCAAGACGCCTGGTACCTTTCTCTCTTAGGTCTGGCGGAGTATTTCCGAACATCCAGTCCACCCATGATCAAGTATTGCATACAATGTTTGCAAGCCGTTTTCAATTTCAAACCGCCCCAGAGAGTCGAAGCTCGAACTCACCTTCAATTAGGAAACATACTTTTAAGTCACACAAAAAATATAGACCTGGCTAAAAACCATTTGGAGCAAGCTGTGAGAATTTAAAGCATTATAGGTTTCCTTATTGTATTTGTTTTTTTATAGTGGATGCTATCCCAATCCATATCTTCTTTTGATGATGTAAAGTTTGAGGCTGCCAGTATATTAGCTGATTTACTAGAGCAACAGAATCAGATAGCTGCATCTAAGCCAATATTGAGGAAAGCTATTGAACTGTCACAGCACAATGTTTATTGGCATTGCAGGTTAATATTTCAGTTAGCAGTAAGTTATATGTGAAGGCTGGTGTTTGTTTCTTGATTTCTGTACTGGTGTTTTGTAGCAAATCCACGCTATAGAGAAAGACTACACATTGGCTAGTAGTCTACTGGGAGTGGGTGTTGATTATGCTCACATTTCCAATGCTTACTATACCAGAATATTATTTCTTTTAAGTAAGGGAATGGTAGGTTGTCTAACATTATTATGTAATTATAAATAAAAAAACAAAAAAATAAAATAAAAAATATATATAAAATATTTGTTTACAGTTGCTTTTAATAGATAAAAAGCATCAGGAAGTTCAACCAGTTTTAACACAAGCTGGTCACTTCATCGAAACATGGACAGGTGCAGCATACCAAAGAGAGTACCTAAAAGTGTATTTTCTTGTACTACAGGTAATGGATTTGTTGTAACAAACTTTATGGCTTCATGAATATATTTGCAGGTTTGTCATTATCTCATGGCTGGACAAGTAAAAGGTGTAAAGCCTTGTTTGAAGCAGTTGCAGCAAAGTATACAAGCGATCATGCAGACGGATGATGGTACATATTATTATATTAGTGAATATTTTGGTACAGAGTTGTTGTTCTTGTAGTTTTCACTGGTTTGAGTCAAGGAGACATGTTTTTATGGATGCCCAAAGAGCATCTGTATGTGTTGGTGTATCTTTTGACAGTGATGCACAGTATGCAGGCAGGTTACATGGAGAAAGCACAGAAATACACAGACAAAGCTTTGATGCATATAGAAAAACTGAAAAGTACTTTCACCCTCATTGATCCTGATTCACCAATAAGGTTTTGTTTTATTAGTTTTAGACAACAAGCCAATTCTCTCAGTCTTCCAACTAATGCTCCTAGAACATATTATTATGTGCAGACTAGTTATGGGTAATAAAACACAAGCTTTGCAAGAAATCTCATCAGCAGCTATGTTATGCAGGCAGAATCCCAAACTTCTGGATACTCACGGCTCCCAGCTCCATACATTATTGGGTCTGTATTCCATGAGTATGGACTGCATGGAGGAGGCAAAAACCCAATTTTTAGCAGCTCTGAACGTTAGTCGTTAATAAACCAAATTACTCTGGAGATGTATAAAGTTTGTCTTGTGTTTCAGACATCACAAGAGAGAGAACTGTGGACCTTTGCTAATTTAAACTTGGCAATAGTATACCTTCGAGGTAAAAGAGAAGATGAATTTAATGCTTTGTTTGATAGAATAAATCCAGAAAATTTACCATCCCAATCGCACAGTTTGAAAGCGGCGGCTTATTATGTTCAAGGCTTGCAGGCCTTCTTTCAAGGACGCTACAATGAAGCAAAGTAAATAAGCTTGCAATAACACAATAAAAATACTTACTTATGTTTTTTAGGAGATATTTACGGGAGACTCTTAAAATGGCAAATGCCGAAGATTTAAATCGGCTCACTTCAGGTTCTCTTGTTTTGCTGGGGCATATTTTCCTTTCGTTAGGGAATAGTAGGGAAAGTATGAATATGGTCACGCCAGCCATGCAGCTAGCCAGCAAAATACCTGATGTGCATGTTCAACTTTGGGCGTCTGCCATTTTAAAAGGTATTTGGAATAATTTGATTTCATAATTTTCCTGTTTCTTGATTGTCTTGAATTTCCGACAGACTTGCATCGGATATGCGGCGATTCGGCTCGCGAAAACGAAGCTTATCAGAGGCACCTGAGTTTTTCGCAGATGTTGATGCACGACCATTATCAAGCCTCGCAAATGCCTGAACACGCCCTGATTAGATGGACCCAGGGAAATCTGCCGGAATTACCCCCATCTGCCGGTTTAACCGTTGCAATGGGACTGATGAGGCCATAGACGAAATTATATTTAGGTTAAGAGGACAACTGTATAAATTGTAAAAAAAGTTTTATAACAATTAAATCGAATTTATATGCGTATAAAACTCCACGCAACTTTTAGATTTTTAAAATATTACTGTACATTCGCATTATTGATTCAAAATATGCAAAGCAAAAAAATACTTTCAAAGAAAAATCCGAATTTTTATTTTCAAATGTCCCTCGATTTCTTTTAATGAAGTTTGACAACTGTCAGACGTGCATTTGACATTTATTATTCGCGGTGAAGTGTCTGTCTTTGTCTTCTTTATGCTGTGAAAAGAGAGAGCAATGTTCGGACATATGTTGATTTCGCCTGCCGCGGGTAGGTGGAGCAATGCGTTTCCTGCTGATAATCGCATTGACTTCTGGGTAGAGGTAGTAGTGGAACTGAACATCGGCTCTTTACATTTTGCGCTGGGCCAAGTTAAAAAATGTCTCTGCTTTCCGCACGTTTAGCTGCCTCTGTGGCCCGAAACCTTCCCAAGAATGTGACTCAGGTATGGCCGGTGCTCTTGTGAAAATTTGGTAGTGTTTAAAGGATTAATTTCGGTTTTTTGACACGTTAAATGTGTGGACTTTGCCGACACTTGTGACATAACGTCGGCCTCCTATACCCGAACAAATTTCCAATTTTTTGTCGTAATATAAAGATGGCAATTCAATAAAATATTAGTTTCGAAAGTAATTTGATCTATTTCAGACAATTTTCTCAATGAAGTAGTAAATATATTGGTTTTTGAGTACGTTATGTAATCAGGGTGTTATGTCAAAAAGAGAATATTAAACATACAAAGTTTTTATGATTGATTGAGTGAATCTGATGAATATTTGAGTTGGCTGATATCTCAGTTTAGTATTTTATTTTAATATGTTTTAATATAGGTCGCAGGGGCAGCTTTCCCAGCTGCTTCAGCCGCTGTTCGTAAGATTCACGCCACCCCAGCCAACCATGGAGTCGAAATTTCCTCTGTACTTGAGGAACGTATCTTGGGCGCCGCTCCCAAGGCCGATTTGGATGAAACTGGTCGCGTATTGAGTATCGGTGACGGTATTGCTCGTGTATATGGTCTGAACAACATCCAAGCCGATGAGATGGTTGAATTTTCCTCTGGATTGAAGGTACATATAGTTAATATACGTTAAAATGATGATAAGCATTGGTATTTGCTTAATATAGGGTATGGCTTTGAATTTGGAGCCCGACAATGTTGGTGTGGTAGTATTCGGTAATGATAAGCTCATCAAGGAAGGTGATATTGTCAAGAGAACTGGTGCTATTGTTGATGTACCAGTTGGTGATGCCCTGTTGGGACGTGTAGTTGATGCTTTAGGTGCGTTAAAGGAGATGGTATTGATGTACAATGTTTTTTATTTATTTCTTTTTTATGGTGAACAGGTAACGCCATTGACGGTAAAGGGCCAGTGAACACCAAACAACGTTTCCGTGTCGGTATCAAGGCTCCCGGTATTATCCCCCGTATCTCTGTAAGAGAACCCATGCAGACCGGTATCAAAGCCGTCGATTCTCTGGTACCCATTGGTAGAGGTCAGCGTGAGTTGATCATTGGCGATCGTCAAACCGGGTAAGACTGTCGGTTGGGGTAACGAATGCGGGTTGTTGCATCAGCCTGTTTTTTAGTAAAACCGCCCTGGCCATCGACACCATCATCAACCAAAAGAGATTCAACGATGCTGATGACGAGAAAAAGAAGTTATACTGCATCTATGTTGCCATCGGTCAGAAGAGATCCACCGTCGCCCAGATCTTGAAACGTCTGACCGACACTGGTGCCATTAACTATACCATCATTGTGTCCGCCACCGCCTCCGACGCTGCTCCCCTGCAGTACCTCGCCCCATATTCCGGTTGCGCTATGGGTGAATACTTCAGAGACAATGGCAAACACGCCTTGATCATCTATGACGATCTGTCGAAACAGGCCGTCGCCTACCGTCAAGTAAGACGCGAATTGTTGTGCTTGTTCCTCCCATGGTGTGTGATATTTTTCTTGGTGTAGATGTCTCTGTTGCTGCGTCGTCCACCAGGTCGCGAGGCCTACCCCGGCGACGTATTCTACCTTCACTCCCGTCTGTTGGAACGTGCCGCCAAGATGTCCGAGGCCCACGGAGGCGGTTCCCTCACCGCCTTGCCCGTCATCGAGACCCAAGCCGGAGACGTGTCCGCTTACATTCCCACCAACGTCATTTCCATCACCGACGGCCAGATCTTCTTGGAAACCGAGTTGTTCTACAAGGGTATCCGCCCCGCCATCAACGTAGGTCTGTCCGTATCCCGCGTAGGATCCGCCGCCCAGACCAAGGCCATGAAACAGGTCGCCGGTTCCATGAAGCTGGAATTGGCCCAGTATCGTGAGGTCGCCGCCTTCGCCCAGTTCGGTTCCGACTTGGACGCCGCAACCCAGCAGCTGCTGAACCGTGGTGTCCGTCTAACCGAATTGCTGAAGCAGGGCCAGTATGTGCCCATGGCCATCGAGGAACAGGTCGCCATCATCTATTGCGGCGTCAGGGGACACTTGGACAAAATCGACCCCTCCAAGATCACCGTTTTCGAGAAGCAATTCTCCGAGCACATCAAGTAAGCGTAGCGCGCCCCACATCTCCCTGGACACGTTAATCGATCGTCCCGTTTCAGATCTCGTTACCAGAACATCCTACAGAGCATTTCAAAAGAAGGTAAGATCACCGACGCCACCGATGCGGAACTGAAGAAGATCGTTGCCGAATTCATCGCCAACTTCTCCGGTTAGATAACGAGAAACAATTGAAACACCATGCGTCTAGATTATTGACTGAGAGACATATAATGACTCCCTCAGCCAATAAACTGTGCCCATTACATATTATACAACTTATTTAAGAGCCATAGAAATGTAAGGAGGAAACTGTTAGATTAAACATGGAAAAGAGCAGCATTTTCGTTGTTTGTAAGTATTTTCTTGTTTGTACCAAGATCGAGAATAAACAATAAAATTCCTTTTTTGTTTTTTCGAACGCCTTTTATTTTTACCCAGACTGTGTGTTTCATTGGACACATCAACTAATCATCCCCAAGTATTTGACATCAAAAATGTTTCTTTTCCCATCTCTTATTTCTGTTCAGTTTATGTGATTCTTTGAAACGAACCCTTGTCACAAGTGATATAAAATACATATTTAGTCACCAGATCTGCGAATTCTATAAATATGGTCCCTTTGTGTAAATTCTTTGACAGTTTGTCTAGGTTACTAACTGGAAAACAAAATGT
Source organism: Rhynchophorus ferrugineus (assembly GCF_030347505.1). NCBI lineage: Eukaryota > Metazoa > Arthropoda > Insecta > Coleoptera > Curculionidae > Rhynchophorus > Rhynchophorus ferrugineus. The sequence goes on from NW_027472587.1 coordinate 18,349,211, forward strand.
CAATAATATTAAAATATATGAGGGGAGAAATGGATTTAACGAAAGGCGAACAGTATTTTTCCAATGTGCCAGCTAGACCCTGATACTTCGACTATATGAAATTTTCCTGCTTCCTTACCTTCCATGAACTCAGAATCAATTAATCATTCGGACGATTTATATATTCAAGGCTTATTTTTTAGATATATTACATACATATTTATCTTATTCTTAAATACTAAATATTATCCTGTTTTTAAAAGTTACATTTTTATAGAGGAAAATGTGAGATTAAACAAAAAAGAACGACATTTTTTTTATTTTAATAAAAGCTGAATTTTAAATTTTTCGCTCAATATCTTAAAGTAATATTATTTAAAAGGAACGTCTTTGATAGCCTCTTGATATTATTGAGATTATAAAAAACTGTTAAATTCATTCTCTGATGAGATTGGTTTAGTTATCTTATGCGCAGCATAAACGTTGAGAAAAATAAAATACGATTCCTAAACATTGGTTTAATAGGACTAGCTGCATTTCGTTAGTATGAATGACATTTGAATTTATATTAATATCGTAACTAACTATATACTGTCAATCTTTTTTTTTCGATTATAAGAAAAATAGGGACTATTTAAATAATGGTAAATGGATTTAACTGTAAACCAAATAATGAGTTTTGAACAATTTTTTAATAGTAACAACAGTGCACACTGGCGAAGTAGCGGTCACTAGTGACAGCAATACGTTTTTTAAATGTTGTTTTTTAATTGATCAACAGTTGATAAAGGAACGTATGACAATTATCACATAATTATCCTCAAATGAGCTTTTTGTTGTTCCACTGTAACTATAACTTCGTGCACCAGAAACTTCAAAATCTAAAAATATCCCGCCCTCCTATACGATTATGAGTGAGTCAGTCGAAATATATCGATTGCAGCTAAAGTGATAATGAAAATATTGAGATTAAATTTTATGACATCATATGGCAGTATTGCTAAGGTCCTATCTGACATTATGGTGTAGCGTTTTGACATTTTATTTTATATTTAAAATATAGCATACAATGAATTAGGTAATTATCGACTATTATCTTATTTCGATTATGCCCGCCCCATGCCTACTAATATAAATAATTTACAAACATAACCAATCGAAATGAGGAAGCTCCCATTGGACCAATCATACGTCTTAGTTTTCTATTTTTCCTGAAAATTGGTATAAATAAAGAAACGTCCGTCAAAAAAATAAATCTCAGTCTATTTTAGGTTAAATATCCCGCGAATTTTGGTCGGGTTTATTCCATATTGAACAAAGAAAAAACAGCAGAGGTAGACGTTTCGTACAGAGCATTCCTTTATGTTTTTTTGCATCCATCTTTTAGTTGTCAGCTCGGTGCTCTGACATATTTTAGTTGGTTTCGTTTAGTTTTACGTTTTTGTTTAGAAATGGAAGATGACTGGGATGATGGAGCAATCTCCTGTTCGACAACGGTAAGAAGGCCCATGCATGTTGTGGAATAATCGTTTATTTTAAATTATTTAGCAGACAGGCTTAGTGTCAGAGGGGGGCACCAAATTTGCTGCCGGCAGAGGTTTCAAAGCTGCCGAGTCGGGTGATTGGGACGTTGATACGTTCGAACAAGTTAGCCCAGGCTTTAACAACAAAAGAGACGTTAGAAAACCAGGTAGAGGTGCAGGTTATTACAAAAACAAAGGTATTCGATCTGACTCGTGTTGAAGTTGTCACTATAGTTTATATATTTAGATAATAATGAAAATGAAGACTGGACTTTTACTACGGACGAGTCTGGTGACTTTCAACATAAATCAGAGCCTTTTGGCGGAGGAAGGGGGGGAAGAGGTAAGCATTTATCTTGCTCAGTGGATTTGCTTTAAGTACCACGTTTTTTAGGTCGTGCTGGTCGAGGGAACCGTGGCGGTAGGGGCGGTCGTGGCAACGGAGGACATAGACACGACGAGAAGGAGAATGGTTGGAGCAATCACAAAAATGGTGCCAATCACCAAGGAGCGAGATCAGAAGACGCTTCCGGGGACGCGCCGAAACCCAAGGACAACTACGTGCCCGTGGAACGGATTAACGATGACGAACTGTTTACCAACACCATCTCGTCCGGCGTCAATTTCATGAAACTGGACGAGATAATCGTCGACGTTAAAGGTCACGACGTACCACAACCGATCTCTTCGTTCGAGAGCACTGAACTGAGGCCCCACATTCTTAACAATATATCCAAGTCGGGATACACCAGACCCACCCCCATTCAGAAATACGGTATTCCCATCGTGCTGGCCGGTCGGGACCTGATGGGATGCGCTCAGACTGGTTCGGGAAAGACCGTAAGTTGATGCTGGTGTTGTTTAATATGTCCTAAAGACCGATGTTACACAGGCCGCGTTTTTACTACCGATGATTAATAAGATAATGGCAACCCAAGACCCACCGATCAAAGATGGAAACACCTGTCAGCCTCTTGGTGTTGTCGTCAGTCCTACCAGGGAATTGGCTATTCAAATATACGAACAGGCCCGCAAATTCGCTCACAATTCCATCGTAAAATGTGCAGTGGTGTATGGAGGGACCTCAGTGTCGTACCAAAGAAGCATGGTATTGGTAAGTGATTGATTAATTCCGGGTCGTAGCGCTCAAAGTTCATTCGTCTCTTCATAGGGAGGATGTCACATTTTGGTCGCCACTCCGGGACGATTAAATGATTTCGTCAACAGAGGACACGTGTCTTTCGCTTCTGTTCAAATGTTTGTCTTGGATGAAGCTGATCGCATGCTGGACATGGGCTTTTTGGCCACCGTTCAACAAATGTTGGAACACAGCACAATGATAGAAACCGTAAGTATCAGCAGCAGGCTTCTCAATACTCAGTATAACTTGATTTATTCGGATTTTATCTGTTTCACTGGGACAGTCATCAGTAAGTACACAATTTCCTTTAACAGTCAGCTTACGTTTGTTCTAAATGTTTAAGGGTAAGCGACAAACACTGATGTTTTCAGCCACATTTCCCGAATCTATCCAGCATTTGGCGGCACAATTCTTGAACGATTACGTATTCGTGGCCGTTGGTATTGTCGGTGGGGCATCGAACGATGTGGAGCAAGTTTTTCACTTAGTGGCACGTTTCGACAAAAGGCCCAAGCTGGTTGAGATGCTAAAAAACAGTAAGTACCTACATTGTTGACAAATCAGTCCGGTAAAAATACATTTCGTCTAATTTTAACATTATTTTTTCGGTTTTTTAACTACAAGGACGACATTCATTTATTACATTTTTATATTTTGCACTTTCCTCCTTTAAAATTATTTCAGAAATTTTGTGCAATGACCATGATATATTTTAGAGTAACGTTTCAGCTACTAATAAAACTGAAACTAAAGAACATTTTCTGAAATAAATCGTCTTCTGGCAATGTCAAAAAAACTCTTTGACAGCTATCAAAGTTCACCACCACAAACTACCAAGTCCATAGCCTTCAAAGGCAAATTGACATAATGACATTCATATTTTTATAAAACTTATACTTGAGTCAGAATCATAGATGAACAACTCTGGTTTTGCACTTAATCGAATAATAAAACAAAATATTAAAAATTAACAAAGCGTTTCAACTCCAACAAAAAGATAAAATGGAATATCACTATCTAAATTTGTAGGTATTACGTAAACAAGTTCGTAAATATTTGTATATTTTTTCGAGAATTAATTTGCCTAAGCTTCTATTAGTTCTCTCAAAATTGATCTCAAATGATGCGGTTGGTTGTACATTTCAACGTTGTACGAGCGCTTGCCTATTTCTCCAATTTCGAATCAATCAGATATCGGGAAATATAAACACATAAATTGGACTTTGTTTTGACATGTACTGAGTAGATTGGTATGGAATATTTCAGCGTGTGTCTGTAGGAATTAAAACAATAATTTCGATTAAAATGTCACTCTTGTCAGATGCATATTGAAACAATCAAATATTGTTTAATTTATTTCAATTGTTTTGGTTGAATAAATAAAAGTATCTATTTTATTGAGTGATGCCGTTAAAAATTAACCCCATCTGTAATTATAGCAAATGAGCGCACCGTTGTTTTTGTCGAAACCAAGCGTAATGCTGATTTCCTGGCTACGTTCCTGAGCGAGAACGACATCAAGTCCACCAGCATCCACGGAGACCGATTGCAGAGGGAGCGAGAACAGGCCTTGTGGGATTTCAAACAAGGTACGAATCCTTTTCCATTCGGTCGTTTTTTCTCGTTTTGTTTTAATCACAGCCGTCTTTGTTCAGGGCACCGGAATATTTTGGTGGCCACAGACGTCGCGGCCCGCGGTTTGGACATCGACGGCATCCAGCACGTCATCAATTACGACCTTCCGAAGAGCATCGACGAGTACGTGCACAGAATAGGTCGTACCGGTCGCGTGGGCAACCGAGGGAAAGCCACCAGTTTCTACGACGCCAGCAAAGATCAAAATCTGGCGGGATCGCTAGCGACCGTTCTGAGACAGGCAGGACAGCCAGTTCCGGATTTCCTGGACGTAGCCGCGAGCGGCGATGTTGCGGAAAGTAGCATGTTTGGCGGCAGGGACGTCCGAGGGGTAAGTTAACGTTTAAAATCGGTGAGATATGCCCTCAAAACTTTTTTTGCATAGGACCAGTTCGGCAAGGGTCAAAATTACTCCCAGGTACCCGCAGAGATTCAAGATGATGATTGGTAGATTATTTGTTGATCCTCCACGTTACATTCCACAAAGTTTATAGTATTCATAGTATTTGTTTAATTTTTTTATAGAATCTCTGTTTTAGTTAATAGTTTCAATTGTTATCTTCATGATTTGGTTAAAAAACAAAGTGTTTACATTTTAACACAAGCGCTGATGTGACATCTGTGATAGTTTCGTATAACTGTACATTGTTTCCTGATTCTTCACAAAAACTACATCATGTTAGCACATCGTAATGTGGCTTTCATTACTGTTTTGTAGGCCGCTTATTTTCGACTCTGACTTTTTATATAGTTCCTTTTTAAATATATAAAATACGTTCTAATCTGTGAAGTTTTAATTAATCTAATAAAATAAAATTGATAAATAGAAATAGTTTTTTATTATTAGCCAATTTAAAATTATAAATGTGTTTTATAATGAATCAAATTAAGCGGTGACTTTTTGCTCCTTTTTGGACGCTTCCAAGGCAGCCTCGCTTTTCTCAAATTGACTGATCAGTTCTTCCACCTCTTTAGGGGATAGTATGTGAATCACCGTCTTGTCATTCACTCTTGTTAAGGTAGCCATTTCAACTAAAACAACAAACCTCTAACTGACACCCAAAAAAAAAGTATTGCTACCTTACCTTTTTCGGACGTCAACTTTGCCATGTCTAAAGTTTTACTCAAAACTTTAATGGCTAGTGTTTTTGCATCCTTCAATGTTGTTTGTCCTTCCTTATATTCCTGTTTCAAACTGGATATTGCTGCCTTAAAGACAAACTACTTCACCACAAAGTACATAAAACATTTAAAATACACTTACAGAACTATTGTTACCGATACAAGTGGCTTTCCATCCACTGTAATTTCCACTAGGATCTGATTGGTATAATTGATAACCATAATGTTTATCCCAACCCATGTACAGGATTGAAACACCAAAAGGCCTCTTACCACCATATTGTGTGTATGCTTGTTTAACATCACACAGCCATGAAACTAGCTGCTCGCAAGGAATAGATTCACCATATTGAAAAAGATACCTTTGACCGATCAGTCTGAGTTCATTGGTCAATACATTAGCATCTGATGTGATACCAGCAACACTACATACCATATCCCTATAAAAAATATTTTAATACTTTCAAGACAATAAATATCTAGAGTATATATTACTCATTCAATTTATAGATTTTTTCAGATGTAAATACTTCATCTAACAGTTTATTGGTGTTCCTTCTTTCAGCAGCTAGTAAAATACCATCATTAGCTAATATTCCTAAACAAGTACCAGCCAAAGAAATAGCTTCCATTGCATATTCGACTTGATATAATCTCCCTGTAAATATTTAAAAAACAATCATGAAATGTATTTTATTAATATTTTTTTTACCTTCAGGGGAGAAAATTGTCGTTCTGGTATCATATCTTCTTGCCTAAAATTTTGAACGAAATATAAAATAATTATTATTTTGGATTTATTCAGTTACGTACCATTTTTCTAGAATTAGCGGTTCTCTTAAAAGATTACTAAACAACTTTATCAAAAAACACAATTCACTGTCAGAACGGTTAGTTTGCGAAACTCTTCTTCTTCTTCTAAATATTGGTTGAGCCAAAATGCAAATGCACTCGGTCGGTTTCGGTTCTTCAATTAAAATGCTACTGTGGAATGTGATATGACTATCTTGAATGTCGTAGGCAACGGTGTTTTGACAGTAAGTGTCAACAGCAAGTTAGTCGTCGCCATTTAAAATTGTATTTTGATGAAATAAAAATACACTTTCCGCACCTCGTTTTCAACAAAAGGGTGAGATTTGAAGCTTATTTACTAATGTGGAACGTAGGTCGGTTTTTATCGAATATACCCGCCTTTTAAACCGATCTATTCAAACAGGGACAGTTTTGTGTTTTGACATTTCTTTATTTCTATTAATTGTTTTATTTTTTTATTTAACACTCGGTCGTAGTGCATCTGGGATTTTAACAGGCCAATATCTGTTATTTGCAGAGGCATCATGAGTACGGATCCACGAAGATCTGACAAGATTCAGCGGTACGCTCCTAAAAACAGTGCCAATGGTGAAGACCTTACACCAGACTATATGAATATTATGGGTAAGTTTCTTATGATAAAATTAGCTGCATAAAGTGCCGTTCGTTGTTTTCTTCTTTCTTTTATTCCGCGGAGTTTTGGCGTTGTACAAGCATGTGTAATTTGAGAAAATTTGGGTTAAACACATAACTGTAATTGTTTAATGAAGATGTGGATATAGTTATCTGTGATAATGGTTAACAACTGGCAATACAATTGTTTCTATTTATTTAAGGTCCTATATACACGGCGAGGAATTATTTGTAGCATAGTTAATATGTAGTGCACCGAAAAAAAAAAACAATCATAGTAATATAATAAACAATTCTGCATTTATGAATATATTTGAATGGAATTTTGTTAAAACTGGTATTATATTTCATTTTTATCTTAATAAATTCAAGGTAACGATAAAAATATCACTATTAAGTCCATAATTAATCTATGCAAATTACATTTTATACCTATATTCAGTGGTACTACAGATGGATGTAATGTTATGGTCAAGTCATATGAGCTGGAATGGTTGTGTTTATCATGACTTATAAGATGTATGTAATCGAAATCATTGTGTATTATCTTATCTTAAATCCAGCAAATTTTTCATGCACTCATTTTCTCTTTCAAACATGGTTCAAAATTGTTTTACTTTTACAATGGATATTATACATTAAAATTGATTGTTAATAAACTTAAATATTGTTTACCTGTCGTGCCTCATATTTTTTATTGAGTGAGTCATATGTTTTTTTTTATTACAACAATACAATATAGAATTAAGGGTACCGTTCTATTTATATATATTTTTAAAATCAGGTAAAGGGGTACTATGGGTTCATAAAGCATCTCAGGGTCTCTAGTTGTCTGAATAGATCTTTTGTTTTGTTATTTCGAATGTTTAACAATGTAATGTGATTTCAGATGTGCTAATATTCTTTCGATGACTTAATACTGGTGAGCACAAAAGCATTATAACCAAGTTATTTGTTTGAAATAAACCCCAAAGAGATCTGAATAGAGAGCAAAAAGTTTAGGGCGTTCATTACCGTTGTCGTTTTATATCTAGGTGCGTCAGAAAGTAATCCACGTTTTTAAGAAGTTATTTGACGAAATTCAATTAATTTGCAATATTATGGATATATCGATCAAAATCTTATTTTATTATCTTTTCGTTTAGTTATTTTGCTTAAGAAATGATTAGTACGTACTTTTTTTTAGGTTGAATAGTTGTTTGAAAATCAGTTGAAAGTAAGAGAAACTACAATGATATAATGGGAGTATTTATGGTTAATATTCGTCACTTTGAAGACTTATGAATCTAAGTTTGATTGGTTTTACTGCATTTATTTATTATATAGCCCAGAGATACCTGTGGAATGTTAGTCTTTACTATTTTATTGAAGCCCAAATTAAATTTAAAAGCGTGGATTATCAATTTACATATGGACGTATAGCCCTGTGTGTGTGTAGTATTGTTTTGATGTTAAAATATTTTCAGTGATTGCAGACGTACGTTTCGCTAACATTCTTCCTATCATCGGGAGGCTGGTGGTTTGATGTGATGAGCACTGATGCTGGTAGGCATGTTAAGGAAACGAACGTCAAAGATATGACGATCGAATAGAATTCGGGTTTCTCGAACGGTAGTTGTTCGGAGGTAAAACCGTGACGACGTAAAGAACGCATCGTTAAAGCGACGATGCGGCGCCACGGCGATTTTCTCGCGGGGCTTTTGTTGTTATGGGTATCATATTGAGAGTGTGTGTGGGTACACATTAGGATTAGACATTGTGTGCTAATATTTGCATTCCGTAGGTCAGCCACCGACCACGGCAAATGCAGCTGGCGAACCAGTAGAGAAACTACCAGACGTCATCGACGCGAACCACCAAGTTCAACCAGTAAACGATGAACTGACCGCGACTAGCAACGCGGCCAATGTGATACCCACCAGCCCTCAATATGGTGTAGCCATAATCCCCAACAACGCCTCCGCCGTCACCAATAGCGAGATGGTCGTGGACGCGGCCGAGGTGGTCGGGGGCAGTGACTCGCTGGCCGTCAAGACGACGGGCGACGACATCAAAGACATCCACTCGACGCCCAGCCGGAACGATCGCTTCAAAGTGGTGAAGATCGCCAGCCTGGAGCCGTTCAAGCGGGGCCGGTGGAAGTGCATGGACTACGTGGACGAGGCGCCGCCCCCGAACGTGGCCAACAAGGGCGGCTTGCAGTCGGTAGGGGTGGGAGGCGGTGGCGCCGCGGTGCCGGCTAGCGTCTACCTGCAGACGCAGAGCCTGCCGCCGCAGCAGATCCAGCAGATGCTGATACAGGGCGGGTTCGCGAACGGACAATTTTTCTCGGGTGTACCCGCCCAGCTCATCCCGCCCGGCCAGTACTTCTACCCGCAAGTGACCAACGTGCAGAACCAGCCCGTGCAGCAGCAGCAGCAGCAGCCGGTCGCCACGAGCATGCCCGCGCACTTCATCAACAACCAGCCTTACTTCTCGACAGGGGTCGTGACTAACCCGACCGGGTTCACGTTACAGCAGAGCTACCCGTTGCAGTACGTGCCGATACCGGCGCAGAACAGCGCCTTCGTGCCCACCAGCCAGGCGGTGCACCTGCCCGCCAACTTCCAACAGAGCCAGACGTACGCGGGCCAGCCGACGGTGTCCCAAGCGAACGTCAACCAGAACATGGTCAACGGGCACGCGTTTCCCCCCCAACAGACCGAGGCCCAGGTGCCGGGCGGCACGACGATGCCCAATCAGGCGACCAAGAACGTGATCGTGAACGCGGCGGCGGTCGGCAACCCTCAGCCGCAGAACCACGTCGTCCAGAACCCGTCCGCCACCCCCACGGGGGTCGTCACGATACCGTTACAGTACCCGCCCCCGCAGGGCGCCGGTACGTATCAGGCGCCGCCCCAGACGGTGACGAATCCCGCGGGTCAGACGGCGGGGGCGGCACCCTCTGTCCAGATGCCCCCACCGCAGGGCGTGCAGACGTTCGACGCCAGTAGCGTGTACACGAACCCGCAATTCGCGATGAACGTGAACAGCCTGACGGTACTGGAACCGACGGACACCAGTCAGGAGGCGGCCGAGACAGGTAGCACGACGGAGACGGTCAGCGAGAATCCCGACGACCCCGCGAAGAGCAATCCGGTCGTTAACGCGATCGATAACAAGATCGAGCAGGCAATGGACCTGGTCAAAAGTCACCTGATGTACACAGTAAGTACGGCATGCGTTATAATCCGTTTTAGTTTCGTCGAGTCGCTTCCCGTAATTCTTGCGTGTTTTTTTTAAGGTGAGGGAAGAGGTGGAGGTGTTGAAGGAAAAAATCGCCGAGCTGATGGAGAAGATCCAACAGCTCGAGACCGAGAACAATTACCTGCGGTCGCAGATACCCAAGGGCCAGACGGTAAACCTGCCCAGCGCCCAGCCCAATCAGTCCTCGAACATCGCCGTAGTCAATACTAGTCCTAGCGTGATGCCCCAGAACTCTAACCCGGTGGTGAACAACGTGCCATCGACGGCGCCGACTCCTAGTCAAAACCAGACCATTCCACCGAACAAAGAGACGTCGGCGTCGATTCAATAATAGAAATTCGGCGGCCGGCCTGGCGCCGGTTGTCCACCGTCTCGTACGATCGCCTAAAAATCTGCCCGTTCAGATACGTGTTTTTACTAGGTCCACCAGCCCGGACCGCCCATGGACTCAAACGATTAATTTATTATACCATTATGTTATTCTTCATAGGTTTCGTTTGATCGGTATACGGTTTCGGTTCACGCCGACGAACTTTCCTCAGCTCACCACAGTATTAAAACGGATTTTCGCATACCAGCTGAGTGTATTTGACGTCACACTACACCAGTTTCTACCTCAGTTTTGTAAGATTTTTGTTTTGGATACAAGTAGTCTTTGTCGCCGATGAATTGTTTCCGCAATAATAGGTTTTTGTGTTGACAATATATACTGAACGCGAGCAATATTACAATTAAACGACAAGGATCGAACGATGTACGGTACGTTTTCTATCGCGAAAACGTACCAGAGACCAGTTCCCATCGATGACAGTCGGTCAGTCAGTATTCGCCAGGATTTTTTTTCTACGCTCTCCTCTCGCCTTTTATTCGATTTTAAAGGATTTGCCGGGGAGGAGAGTCCCAGTTCCGGACATCACGAGGACTCTCGGCTAGGTGAACCGAATCGTATACTACCCTCACTATATAGTAACTTGTTTTATATAAATATATATATTATATAAAATATAATTTTTATAGAGAAATAGCATAACCTATCTAGTAAAATATAGTCTAGGAAATATGTTAGCTCTCTCTCTACTCAAAAAAAAAAGAAAACAACAATACTTCTATCGCTTTAAGGGAAAAAATCATAGGCCCAGTGTGGCGGATTTCTTCTTGTTCTTCTCTTCTTCTTCTGATTTTTTTTTTCGTTTTTGAATTGTACATTATTGTAAAAAGTATGTAAAATATGGAAAACTCGTAGCCAAATTTTTATTTGGTGCTATATGAAACTGTGATTTTCTTATGATAGTTTTAAATTATTTTTATTTTGATTTTTATTGATTATTCGAAACATGCAATGGAGTATCACTATTTTTATATAACTCTGCTGGACTCTGCTTTATATGAGTACCCACCCATCCACTCCTCACACACAGACGCATTACTCCCGTTTTTTAAGGTACACCGCAAGCTCAAGAAACCCTCTCCCGTCCCCGTCCCCGGCCTCCTCTGACACTGCGAACTCGAAACCCCCCCGGACATACCCCTCGCCTGGACACTTCTCCCGAAGTTATTTTAATTTTGGAAGCTTGGAAAATGTGCATTTTTTTTAAACGAGAATTTATAGTGATGTTGAATATGTTTGTTATATAACGTGGACATGGACTCTTTGGCTTATTTAAATTAAAATAATTCGGAAAGAACATACCTAGAGGTTCATCAGGCACATAGCGTAATTATTACAGAGAACGTTGTATATTAGAAGATATCTATATATGTGTATTGTATAATCATAAACAAATATATCTATCCTTATGAAACATTATTGGGATGATTTCTTGGTGTCTGTTCAGTATCACCCCCTAAACAAACACTAATCTGGACTGGAGTGGAGTAATATATTTTTTTTCTTTATAGGGATGGTGTTCAGTATGTGTGGACTGATGATGAGGATGAAGTGGTGTGCTTGGGTGGCTCTATACTGCTCGTGCATCAGCTTTGCCAATTCCCAAGTGAACGACGACACCAAACAGGTAATATAACCGATTGCAATAAGGGTGATATTTGAAACTATTTTTTTGTGTGGTTTTTCTCAGGTACTGAGTTCGTTCATGTTATCGGTCTCGGCCATAGTGATGTCTTACCTTCAGAACCCATCGCCTATGAGTCCCCCGTGGGTTTCCTCATCGGATTAAATAAAGAACTTTAGTTGTTAATAAAAATCTTTTTGTTTAACAAAGAAATATTATAACAAGTACAATAAAACACGTATACAGGTAATCGTCGTTGTTTCGTTGATCCTCCTGCTATGATAACAAGATTAGTAAGTAAAATATGGCCAAATATCGTCGAACGTCCACGGTACACATTGCTAGGCGGTATCGAAATCGTCAGTAGCCGCGTTTAGCCGTCAGCAACCGTCGTCCTTTCACTTTATCACATTCAAACTGACCTACAGCGCCACGTCTCGATACTTCTGTACATCGTCGGCCGAGTTGTTGCTGAGTGAATTTTTGCTAGTCAATTTCTCCATCCGCTTCTTGTAGATGAGGAAGTCGGGGCCGTCCAGGGGCCCGTAGTAAATAGGCACTCCGTAGTTCTCGATGGGCTGCGCGTAGAACCCGCTCCTGTTCCGGATTATGTGACTGCTTTTGTTGGCGGTATTGAGGGCGTCCACCGATTGACACCTGGACATCTTCGCCGGTAGCGTGGAGTAGTGGATCTCGGACATGGCCCTCTGTTTCGGCTCGATGATGCTGGCGGTGTCGTTCACCGAGCCCGACAACCATTGCTGCGCGTACGTCATGGGTGCTTGCTGGTCGAGGAACCGGAGGTCCATCAAGGATTGTGCTTTTTTTTCTGAAATCAAGCTACTGTTATGTGACTGCATCATCATTGATTATAATATATACCGTGTAACTCTGAATGGTCCATATTGGGAACGAACACGCTAGCATTGAATTCGCTAGCTGTCGATAGATAGCCCGCGTATGGTATCTGCATCAGAGGCGTGTTATTAGGAATTGCAGTGTTCCACAGGTGGGGCATCGAACCGTATCTGCAAGCAAAGACTGTTCAGTATCAAGAAAGCTTCAGATTACCCGTCGCATTCACCATTATGAGATGATTATATTGTTCTGAAAATAACTTCTATTCATAAAATTAAATTATAGAACAAAATAATTATCATACATGAGAAAAGTAATATTACATTATTATTCACAAGAAAAATGCGAAAAACACATAAAAGCATTTGAAAAAATGTATTATTGTTTACAAAAATATGTTCTCAAAAAAAGAATTGAAACACAATTATATATTATTTATGAAAAATTCTGAAAAAATTAAGATATTCCCGCAAAATTGATTGAGACTTAATTTAACCTCTCGCATTCGCCATTTAATTGCAATTATTTTATTTTTGTAATACCAGCAAAAGTGTCAAGAAGATTTCGAATTATCCGTCACATTCGCTATTACTCCAAATATTGTTAATATTTTTTATTTTCATAAACTACATTATTCATAAAAGGAAATTGGAGAACATAAAAATTAATACAAGACTATTAAAAAGGTTATGAATTCATGGAAAGAACTTTCTTTTATTCACAAGAAAAAGGCAAGAAAACCTTTTCGAAAATTGAATACAATTTACAACATGTTATTCGTGGAGAAAAAAAAAAGAATTTATAAAAATATTTAGTAGACTTGAACAATGTTGGAAGCAAAAACGGTCAACTACAAATTAAGGTTTGACCTGTCGCTTTCATCATTTTCTTCCAACCTTATATATATATTTAGTTTTTTACGGTTAATTAATAAAAACGAGTCAATGAAGCATGAATGCTTCAACGAACAAGATGACGTTATGGCAGTTTTAGTTGTGGTTATTATCCATGCAAATTAACTATTATTAACATGGGAGAAAACTTAAAAAATATTGACGTAAACTTAATATTATTTATGAAAAATTCTGAAAATATGAAGATATTTTTAGAAAAATGATTTGGTTTAACCTGTCGCATTCGCCATTTAACTGGAATTATTTTATTTTAAAATATTTTAAGTCTTTTGTCACATTTAATTAAACAAATTCAAAGAATACATAAACAAAACATGACGGTAGTTTCAGTCCCGAAGATAACCGTACTGGGAAAGGATACTGGCGGCTCGCTTTCGTGAATATTAACGCGTGGTCCGTAATTAGGAATGAGACCATGATAAAAAAATCGTAAATAAACGAAACAGTTATAAGTTTCATTTGTATTTAGGAGGCGCGCGCGTCAGTCCGACCGGCCACGAATGGAAGTGTGTTATAGGAAGCGCGAAAATGGATAAATAAAAAGAATGCTGGGGGCTTCGGGTGTCGAGGCACGTCCGGACTGTGGCTGGTAATGCATTTTCGATGTTAATCGATCGTCACGTAATTGTTAGGAAAGAGATATACGCGGTTGCTTGAAATTTAAATGTTTATTTAAACCGTTCGCTTTTTTCTACTTGCGTAATGTTTCGGTTGTTTTTTTTTCTCATGCAACTGCGAGAATTTTCGACCAGGAAGGAAAACGTCGAGATCACAAGGTGAATACGAATCGGATAAGAAATGAACTTATATTCACTAAGGAATACCCATATGAAAAAAATAATATCGATTCTGCGTGTTTCTTGTAAATTTTCGGTTTAATTACGTTAGTGACTGACAGCAGGTAGTCGAATTAATAATTTCGATCAGGATAGAACAGATCATGTCGAATAATTCCTTTCCAATCCCTCCAAACACATCATGTTCCTTGTGGTCAAAGAAGCCTTTGCAACCTTTTATGAAGGTTCTCTGAGCTTTAACCATAATCTTTTTGCAAATTCTTCATTGCCTGTAATCATTCTGTTTCAAAAACGACTTATTTTCACGGACAATTCATGTGGAATTGAAGTATCGAGTTTATTTTGATATCCAGTCTTATGTAAATGGATTAAAATTGTCTTAAGGTCAATGTTTAGTTTCGTAACAAAGTCGCGAGATGAATTATAGGTATCTTAACGATGCTCATGAACGCTGAGCTGTATTTTCCCACTTTCTGTGGTAAAAAAAGGAAAATATGACGAGAATCACCAACTAAATTGGACTGGAATCGAAATTTTTAAAAGGCAACAACTCTTGACTGATGGCGACGCCTTTCTATGGACTATTACCTTTCGACAGAACTATATTATGGCGTCATTGAATAAGTATAACTCGAGATATATGCCTTTAAACCCCTCTAATATAAAAAGACCGAAGTTACTTGTTCCACAACTTGTATTTTCCGTGAAAAATTAATAATATCCAATAAAATGTCATAATAATAAGGAGCAGAACTTCTACCAAGAACTAGGTCAGAATTCATAAAAATATTGGTAAAATCCTGTATAGTTTTGAAAATGACCCTCTACATTTACATATTACATTAAATTATTAAATACATAAATATAAAATAGTATGAGCATGTATAGTAGAGAATAATAATATTATTCATAAGAAGAATCCATGTATGTACATTCGATAGAATAAAAAATAATAATATGCATATGCGAAAAAAATTATTCACGAAAATAACATTTATCCCACAAAAAAAAGAGAAAATGTTCCATAAAATGACGCTGTCATACATTTAAAAATTAAAGGCAAGAAGTGACATGATGGGTGTGGTAAAAAAAAATTATTCGTCTCTATTAGACTATTACTCATGATGTTGATTACGAAACATTTATTCTATTGAAAAAAAACATTAACATTATTTTCAGAATGTTCCATGAAATGACACTCTATCATTTATTTAATTATTCATGTCGGTAATAGAGAAAAATTGTAAAAATATTACAAGTATTATCAGAGTAAAACTCGAATCTTACCTCTTCATGGTATTAGTCATGTTTAATTGATCCAGAGATCCATCGTAACCATTATTCTGGTAGTACTGACTGTTGAGGATCGGCACGGGTTCGCCCATGGCCGATCCAGCGGACATGTCCCTCATACGCTTATCCACTATGTCCTCCTCCTTCCATATCGTATACAGCGACTGGATGAGAACGATCTGAACCACGTTGATCACTATCCTGATCAACCAGCAAGATAGTTCCGTCATCCCGTAAATGTGGCCGGTTCCCTGCAAAAACGATGATCATGCTCTGTACGTTCCCTCTCGGGTTAACCTTGCTGACGAGGTTCCGTCATAACATTATTAAAACCCCGATTACGTAACACGCGATCGCATGGCAATGGCAGTGAAGACTCGAGGAAGCCAATGACTGGTCGCAGGACCGATTATCGAGAGAGATTTCTCCAAACGCCAATACAACACGACTTTCACTTTCGGTTTAGACGCGTGGAATCGCCGACAGAACGAAAAATGTTCAAAGATGGCGTACGTACTCACCCAGTAGTCGACGCTCATGTAGATCACCAGTCCGGCCTCCGGGAATGTCAGAACGGTAACGGCGAACATCCATCCCACCAGACAAAATATGTTTTTCTGTAAGAATCAGGTTTTTTTTGATCCGTGTGGCCAAAGAACGACTTAAGTTCACTTACCGTGGCCAGTCCGTGAAGCAGCAGGGCTGCGAACAAGCTCATGGCGAAGTACCCTGTCGCCAGCAGAACCGCGGCAGTCGGTAAGGTATGCGACGACTCCAGAATGATCCATATCAGTTCAAAGGCAAAAGCTATCAAGTAGGCGATCTGTGAACAGACACGTTGTAAACATATTATACAACTGTGCACAAAAATAATAAAAAATAAAAATGGTAGTGTTATTTATACCATAAATCATACAAGTTATAAACTGTACGCTTCAAAAAGACATAATTATAGTACTATATCTCTTGACATAACAATTCATAACGACCATGCGTCTTTCCACACAGAACAGGAGGCAGTTCCAGGAATATAATTCAATAATCCATTGCAATATTATACAAATAGGCGCATAAATAAATTAATAATATCATAACATAATAATTAACAATATTTACAGAAAGAAATCTATAAAACACCCAGAATTACAGTAAAAAAACCATAAAAATTAATACAACCCATGAAAATGTACTATTTGTTGAAAGTGATATTAAAAAAAATACATTAGAAACTAGAAGAATAGTATATGAAAAATAGTATTTTCTATTTAGAATTAAAACATAATGTAATGCAATTTTCACGATAATACATTATTTAATTATTCATTATTATTTTTATGTAATAGTAAAAATAAGTATATCGGAAAATCGAATAATTATTGTTGAACTAGACTTATTCATGAAAAATTATATATAATATAACAACAGAAAAATTAGACATGAAAATGAAAAAGTATCCATTAACAATCGATATTCACTTAATGTTGGCTACCAACTTTACAAATCACCAAGTCTAGCCAGAAGAATATAAAAATATTCAATTATTTTGGTAATATAACGAATACAATTTTAGTATAAAAACAGCTATAACAATGGAAAGTGTTTGTTAATAATTATAATTATAAATCAATTAACAAGAACGTGAATTTCTAAATACTTGGATTTTTCTTATTTTAAAATAATTTTCCAGCCCAACTTTTATTCTCCGCGGTAGATGCGACAGATATTTTAATTTTGACATCTCTTATAATCACTGCTTGTGTTCGGTGATTCGTAGTTGGCGTTGTTTGTTTCTATGAAGATTTTGTCATCGAGTTTGGGCGGTTATTTGCATACGACTTTGATACCTAGAGACCTGCATTTTGCCAGACGACTAGATTTGTTTGAACGTTTCCCGTGTTGCATAGATTATCGCCTAGTGCCTTTCAAACATACGTATCCGCGGCGTTCTTGGTAAAAAGGGAAAAAACGAACAAGGCCACCGTTTTTCACCGGCAGCTTAATTAATTTCGTAACCGTACTGGTTTACGGAGCGAGATTTTTTTGCGAATTGACCTTAAGGTACTACCAGTCAACCTTTACGTGTTCGATAACGAGACCGGGACGCGACACAATCGCAGGAAATTCCTTTCTATTCCCAGGAATGGAAATTCTCTCATGGTTGTTGTTACGAAACCGGAATGGCAATCGACTCACCAGCAGGTACGCGGCGAAAAATCCGCAGGCTATCGGTAAACTGCAGCAGAAACACTTCTCGACGAAAGCCATGGCGGTTTCGGGGGATCATTTAAACTTGCAATTTCGCCAGAGGTTTATGGACATCGTTAACTCTTAATCCGCGCACTGAAACTCGCACGGCACCGCATCGTACTCCCGACCAAGTCGCCCCGTACACATTAACTATGCGAAATTTCCTTATAAAACCAACCGTTTCAAAATTCCATCCACCGCCACGGACACACTCTACCGTTTTGTTTAATTCACAAAGTGGGTGAGGCTCGGCACGGTGTGAGTAATGCCTCCGTAACTTATTTGCAACTATTTGAATATTCTATTCACGTGCGTATTTTACTTTCTCTTCGGTTCACCTTCCACAAATTTTTAAACAATACACTGTCAAGAACACCCAACAGGAACCTGTCCCTATACAACACGTATTACTGTCTCGTGTATGTTTGGTTATCTGTATAACACTGTTACTGTGTCAAAAAAAGGCAACATCGAATTATCAGTTGACAGTTGTGTAACTTTGGGTTGCTGGTGGTTTCTCGTCTTTTTTAACAACTTTTTAATAAAAAACTTTAGGTATTTAATAACGTTTATTATAACTATTGTTGCATGTATTCGAATATGATACTATATAAATTATGTTTATATTTAAAATCTGCTCTGCGACAGTGTTTGGTTAGAATGTTAAGTGATTACATAAACTTCAATGCTCGCACGATTTTCGCCTTTTTTTCGTTAAATTATCATTTGTTTTAGCGCAGTCATGTCCGAATCAGGTGCCCCTTCTAGACCCATGAAATATCCCTACACTTTCAGCGCAAAAATCGCCCAATTTCCATTCAAACACTATTTCACTCACCAGTGGACCTGGAGATATTATGGACTTGGAATTATTGTCTGCCTGCCTATTTTCAAAGCAATCAGCAACCTTGGTAGGAACGATGAATACCAATTTTGCTATCCGGTAGTTAATTATATGTGTTCTTTTAGCAAATTCTCCTGAGAATGTATCAAAATGGGCAGAAATCCGCAGGAAAGAAGCATCCGAACACCACTGAGTTGATTAAAGATAAAAAAGAAGTTTAGTAACATTTAATTATACTTTATTATACATAATACCAAGCATTTTTGTTTGAAATATATTAGAATCCTTAGTAGTTGTTTTATTTTAAATATATATCGCTCCAGAACTGTTCCTTTTTTGACAGACACATAGTTTATCAATTTGTTTGTTTTTTCTATAAGCTACTGTGATAAAATTATGTTTTATACATATTTTGATGTTTTTAGTACATTTGAATGATGAAAAGTGAGTTGCATACGTTGAGTTGATGATGTGACGTGTTGAAAAATTGCCGCCAAAATCAATAACCTCCTAAAAGTTCTAATTGTGATACAGAAAAAACTACAATGTTTCAAATTAATAGTGATTTTGATTCGAAAAAAGTTTCGATGGGCCTTACGCCTTTCGATTCCTTACGCTTTATTGCCAGCAATGCATTTCCCTGGGAGAAAGATGAGAAGAGGGACAAAGGATCTCTACAGGACCAAAGTAAATAAAAACAATAACACGACTGCTTAATTTATGTTATTTATATTTTTATCAATAAAATTATTTCATCATTATTTCACCACTTGAATAATTTTTCTTGTTTTCGAATTTATATCGCGAGTGTTTTGGGATAAGGATTGTTTGTTTATACATTTGACCCTATGCGCTTTGAAACTTTTTTTTAGCATAGTTTTTTCCTGTTAGGGAAAGTTATGAAATAGATTCACGGCATTAACATGCTGCCCTATTAATCGTTAGATAATTTCCCTGTTTTAAAATATGCTTAAAAATCCATTAATCAGTGAGTACCCTTAAATGTAGTACGACATTCCATGAAAATAACGTTATCTCCTTTATACGATATTTTCCTTAACCCCTGACCTCCTATTTCGTGGGATATATAAAATGACAACTGAACCCCCTTACCACTTCGTTTTAGACCTTGTTTCTAAGATGGCCACGGTCCGTGGACAGGAGCTTTCGGGAATTCGTGTCGCTAGGTATGACGAAAAGATTTTTTTTGTTCGTTAACTAAAATTTTGACTAAAATGTAACCAGAGAGATTACGGAGCGATTGGCCAAGGAAGTCGCCGATTTTGCCGGGAGAATTCCGGGCTTCAAGCCGGGGCTCGCTATTGTACAGGTAGGAGGTCGCGAGGACTCCAATGTTTACATCAAGAAGAAGATCCAGGCCGCGGGTCTAGTCGGTGTTCAGGCCCAGCACGTCAAACTGCCGCGTCACGTTACTCAACATGAGGTATGATATCACATTTGTTTCTGTTTGTATATGTCTAGTTTTTTTTTATTAGATATTACAGGAATTAAAGAAGCTGAATGAAGATCCTCTTGTTCACGGTATCATCGTGCAGATGCCCCTGGATTCCGAGACGGAAATCGATTCTCATGCCATCACCGAAGCCGTGTCGCCATCCAAGGACGTTGACGGGTACGAAACAGAGTCCCCATTAGGCAATAGTTGTTTTGTATCTTTTTAACGGTTTCCAGGTTGCATACGGTGAACGAGGGAAGACTGGCCATCGGTGATTTGAACGGTTTCCTGCCGTGTACACCCGTTGGTGTCTTGGAGCTCATAAAAAAGACGGGGATACCGTTGGAGGGCGCGGAGGCCGTGGTACTCGGTCGGAGCAAGATCGTGGGCACCCCTGTGTCCGAATTGTTAAAGTGGCATCACGCCACGGTCACCGTTTGTCATTCAAAGACGAAAAACTTGAAGGAGAAGGTATGGAATTATATTGGGTTTAGAACCATGCTAATTAGACGGATTTTCAGTGTCGAAATGCGGATATATTGGTAGTGGCTATCGGAAAAGCCGAGTATGTCAAGGGTGACTGGATCAAACCCGGAGCAGTCGTTATTGATTGTGGAATTAACGTCATTCCAGGTACGAACCAACAAAGCGATTGGTGTTTACGTCGTTTTTATTTTTGTGGATCCTGTCACTTTATTAATATTTATGTTATCAGAACTGTGTTTGTAATTGTTTTGATCTTTAACTGTAGAGTTCACAACTAATTAATTAAAACGCTGTTTTCATTGTATGAAGCTACCTCAGAAAGTAATTGGGACTTGATGATTTTTACAGATAGTTCAAAGAAATCCGGTCAGAGATTAGTTGGAGATGTGGCCTATCAAGAGGCCAGGCCTATCGCTTCGTACATAACTCCGGTCCCCGGGGGCGTGGGGCCCATGACAGTCGCCATGTTGATCAGTAACACCGTCAGGAGTGCCGCGAAGGCTGTCGATCACTTGTCGAGGCCGTCGTGGAACCTGCGACCTCTGCCGTTGAAACTGAAAGTTCCGGTTCCCAGGTAAATCGCGGATCGAGAAAAATCATTCATTATTATGTTTTATACGTTTTCGCAGTGACATTGAGATCGCTCGATCTCAAGAGCCGAAAAATATCGTGGAACTAGCTCAGGAAGTTGGGCTGTTGCCTAGTGAGTTGGCCCAGTACGGTAGTAAGAAGGCGAAGATTTCCCTGTCCGTCTTGAAGAGGCTCCAGAACCAACCGAACGGGAAATACGTCGTGGTGACTGGGTAAGACATCATCACACTTGAAATCGTGTGTAATGAGATTCGCATTTTTCAGAATCACGCCCACGCCTTTTGGGGAAGGAAAGAGTACCACCACGATGGGTCTGATCCAAGCCCTGTCCACCAAGCTTCGCAAGAACGTTTTTGCCACAATAAGACAACCGTCCCAAGGCCCCACTTTCGGTATTAAAGGTCAGTTAATAGAATTTACCAGAACCCTACGAGATACTAAAACCATTAAATCGCAGGAGGTGCTGCTGGGGGTGGTTATTCCCAAGTAATTCCCATGGATGACATGAACCTTCACTTGACCGGTGATATTCACGCTATAACAGCAGCCAATAACCTTCTCGCCGCCCAACTAGATGCCCGAATCTTCCACGAAGCCACCCAAAAAGACCAAGCTCTCTACGATCGCTTGGTTCCCAGAATTAAGGGTGTGAGGAAGTTCTCGAACATCCAGCTCAGACGTCTGAAACGGCTCGGCATCGATAAGACCGATCCAGACAGCCTGACTCCAGAGGAACGGACTCGTTTCGCCAGGTTGGACATCGATCCGAACAATGTTATCTGGGTGAGGGTACTGGACATCAACGACAGGTACTTGAGGGAAGTGACGGTGGGCGAGTCTCCAACGGAAAAAGGATTAACGAGGAAGACGGGATTCATGATCAGCGTCGCCAGCGAAATCATGGCCATCCTGGCTCTGGCCACCGATCTGGGTGATTTCAAAGAGCGGCTGGCTAATATGGTGGTCGCTTTTGATAGGAAGGGCAACCCCGTCACCGCCGATGACCTGGGGGTGACCGGAGCTTTGATGATTCTGCTCAAGGATACCGTCGAGCCCACTCTGCTTCAAAGTTTGGAGGGTTCCCCGGTGCTGGTGCACGCTGGACCGTTCGCGAACATCGCTCACGGTTCGAGTTCGATTTTCGCTGATAAGATCGCATTGAAACTTGTCGGGAAAGACGGGATCGTTGTGACCGAAGCAGGAATGTCTTCTGATATTGGTATGTATAGTTTAATGGTATTAAAACCAAAGCTAATATGAAACATTCCCCCTAGGCATGGAGAAGTTCTTCAATATCAAGTGCAGAGCGTCCGGGATCATCCCCAATGCCGTGGTGTTAGTAGCAACGATAAGAGCTACTAAAATGCACGGTGGTGGCCCGGCAGTTACACCTGGAGCACCACTACCACCAGAATATGTCAATGAGAACCTAGAACTGCTGGGTGCTGGGCTGGCCAACGTAAAAAAACATCTCAGTAATGGATTGAAGTACGGCGTGCCAGTGGTTGTTGCCTTGAATCATCATACGTAAGTGTTCTTTTACTCAGTTCCACTTTGCTTACTACACCCATCATGTATACATGTTACAGGAACGACACAGATAAAGAGGTTCAATTCTTTATCGATGAATGTAAAAAAGCCGGAGCGTATGACGTAGTACTGTCCAAACACTGGGCCTTGGGAAGCGCAGGTTCTGAGAACTTGGCTAAAGCATTAGACAATGCGGTTCGCGAAAAGAGCAACTTTAAATTCTTGTATGACCTCAACCAGCCAGTCAAAGAGAAAATCGAGACCATAGCACGGGAAATGTACGGAGCTGGCGCTGTATCCTACACGCCCTTAGCTGAAGAGAAACTCAAAAAATACCAACAAGTATGAAATATTTAAAATCCTTTGTCGTTTAACAATGCTCATATTATTTCTTCGGTCAGGAATATGGAAATTTACCAATTTGCATGGCAAAAACCCATCTATCCCTAACAGGCAATCCGGCAATAAAGGGAGCACCAACAGGATTCACCTTAGATGTAAAAGACGTCACCATATCAGTTGGTGCGGGATTCATTGTACCTCTAACAGGAGAAGTAAGTTATACCGAAAAAGGAACACTGCAACATACAGTATAATCTCGTAATATTTTCAGATCAACAAAATACCTGGCCTGCCAACCAGACCAGCGCTGTATGACATCGATTTAAATATAGAAACTGGGGAGATAGAAGGTCTTTTCTAAATAATATACCAAAGAAACTTTCATATCTTATTTTTGTAAATACTCTATAAAATATATTTTATTTTAACCATATACCTCTGTTTTTGTGTTTTTATTTATTTATTTAAAACCATATTAGTTGGATTTCTAAAATCTATTCAATATTATTTATCGTATTGTCCTCTGAGGTGAACGTTGAAACGTCATGCTAAACCATGCTTGATATGGACTGGATTGTGTTTCGTTTTGAACACCAGGTCCAAGAAATCCGCGGAAATATAGTAGATTTATAGTTATAAAGATCTTTTTTTTTTTTCTTAATATCGTACTGGTTCAAAGGAATCTTTAATGAATGTAGAGGGTTTCGAGGTAGGAGAGAACTCGAAGTCGTGATATTTTAAAAACGGATTTGTCAGTTGTACAAGCGAATTTTATTATCGGGGTCTTATATCTATAGTGTTGTTAATGAATGGGACAGACATTGTGCAGATCCTTTTCAATAATTAAAACATTGTTTATTCTGCCTAGTGAAGATCTTGGAGTCTAATAGACCTATTTTTGATGGTTTGTCTTCAATGTTTTCTAATATTGTTTCAAATTCATTTCGTCACTGTACTGGAGGATTAATTTCCTTCAAATTACGACAATTTATAATTGGTTTGTAAACAAATAATAAATTGGCAGATCGAAATGAAGGTCTAGTTATGCTGTTATGAAAGCTGGAGTGGGAGTTTATTGAACCTTCTCATATAACAGACGTGAAGACATTCACTTTATTGAATTTTATAATAATACAATCAGTTTCCTTTTTACTTTGCTGGCATGATAACGCATTATAATTAATGGTAATTTCTCTTTTTAAAATATGCTTAAAAGTCGATTAATCTGCGAAGCCATTTAAATATAGTATAACATTCCGAGAAAAGGCCTTTATCGGTCTCTGTCGGCTCTTTCTCCGTTTAACCTCTGACTCCCTATTTACCACGGTATATAAAACGAAGCTCGAATCCCGTTATCATTTCGTTCTAGACTCTGTCTCGAACATGGCCACGGTCCGTGGACAGGAGCTGTCGGGAACTGCCGTTGCCAGGTACAGCAAACGAACTTGTTATTATGTTTGGTGGATTAACTGAAATTATTATGTTGCGAATAGTGAAATAACAGGCCAGTTGGCTAAGCAGGTCGAGGATTTCGGGAAGAAGATACCGGGTTTTAGGCCCGGACTGGCTATAGTACAAGTGGGGGCCCGAGATGATTCCAATAGCTGTATCAAGCAGAAAATAGACGCGGCTAAACGAGTTGGAGTACAGATTCAACATGTACAACTACCAAAGACAGCTACACAACGTGAGGTAATAAATACATACACTACGAGCTCGTTTAATTTCATTCTATTCAACACTGGGACGGCATGTTCGGGTTTACAGTTTCCTTTTTTACCCCGTTGCTCAATAACGGACTTTCATAAATCGTCATATTATCACTAATCATTATTTTTAGATATTGAGTGAACTGAAAAAGCTGAATGAAGATCCTCACGTTCACGGTATCGTTGTCCAAATGCCCCCCGACTCCGATAACCAGGTGGATGCTCTGACCATTACCAATGCTGTATCGCCATCCAAAGACGTGGACGGGTATGAAATGACGTATTGGGTGATGAGTAACGTTATATCATCTTGAGCCTTGATTTCAGTTTGCATACGCTGAACGAGGGGAAATTAGCCATCGGAGACCTGAGCGGTTTCCTACCGTGTACCTCACTGGCTGTCTTGGAACTCCTCAAAAAGACGGGAAGGGCGCTGGAAGGCGCGGAGGTCGTGGTGCTGGGCAGAAGCAAGGTCGTGGGCACCCCAGTGGCGGAATTGTTGAAGTGGCATCACGCCACCGTCACTATCTGTCATTCGAAAACGAAAAATTTGAAGGAAAAGGTAAGAATGCATCTGTAGGGCTAGAATCGGGTGACTGATCGAGTTTATAGTGTCAGAAAGCGGATATATTGGTGGTGGCCATCGGAAAAGCTGAGTACGTCAAAGGGGACTGGATTAAACCCGGAGCGATCGTCATAGATTGTGGAATTAATGTTATAGGTAAGAGTCAAGTTTTTAGATGCTTACAGATGTCATGATAATTTTTCTTAATGAAATTGCAGATGTTTACATGAATCTTGTTATTATTATTATTATTATCGTTGACGTAAACAGTGAAAATGATGAAATCTAACCTTTTAATCTAAAGGTCAATATTCGTCCGTCAGTTATTTCAAATAAACACAATTCTTTTATAACAGCTTCGTGAATCGGATATGAATTGGCCTCTGAGTCACTGATACCAATTTATACGGAACTCGTTGTTTTAGATGCTTCAAAATCTAGCCCGAAAATAGTTGGAGATGTGGCCTACCAAGAAGCCAAACCCTTAACGTCGTACATAACCCCGGTTCCCGGAGGCGTGGGTCCGGTGACGATCGCCATGTTGGTCAGCAATACCGTGAGAAGCGCCGCGAAGGTCGCCACTCATTTGTTGAGGCCGTCGTGGAACCTGAGACCTCTGCCGTTAAAACCGAAGGTTCCAGTTCCCAGGTAAACCGTCGATCGAGATAAATGACTCCTCATTACACCTTAAACGTTTTCGCAGTGATATCGAGATAGCTAGAGCTCAGGAACCGAAGGACATCGTGGAACTGGCTCAGGAGATCGGACTGTTGCCTAGCGAGGTGGCACAGTATGGCAGTAAAAAGGCCAAGATCTCTCTGTCGGTCTTGAAGAGGCTCCAGGACCAACCCAACGGGAAATACGTCGTGGTTACCGGGTGAGACATGATCGGATTATTTTTAAATTTGATCTTCACGGGCTTCGTATCAATTAGAATCACCCCGACGCCTTTTGGGGAAGGAAAAAGTACCACCATGATGGGTCTGGTTCAAGCCTTGTCCACCAGCTTGGGGAGGAACGTGTTCGCAACCATGAGACAACCGTCACAGGGCCCCACTTTCGGTATCAAAGGTCAGTACTCAAAATTTACCAGAATCCCGAGATGCTAAAACCATTAAATCGCAGGCGGCGCTGCCGGAGGTGGTTATTCCCAAGTAATTCCCATGGATGACATGAATCTTCACTTGACCGGCGATATTCACGCTATAACAGCGGCCAATAACTTGCTCGCCGCCCAACTAGACGCCCGAATCTTCCACGAAGCCACCCAAAAAGACCAAGCCCTCTACGACCGCCTAGTTCCCAGAATTAAAGGAGTACGGAAGTTCTCGAACATCCAGTTCAGGCGTCTGAAACGGCTTGGCATCGATAAGACCGATCCAGACAGCCTGACTCCAGAGGAACGGACTCGTTTCGCCAGGTTGGACATCGATCCGAACAACGTGGTGTGGATGAGAGTGCTGGACATCAACGATAGGTACTTGAGGGAGGTGACCGTGGGCCAGTCCCCTACGGAAAAAGGACTGACCAGAAAGACGGGATTCGTGATCAGTGTCGCCAGCGAAATCATGGCCATCTTGGCGCTGGCCACCGATCTGGGCGACTTCAAAGAACGCCTGGCCAATATGGTGGTGGCTTTTGATAGAAAGGGCGACCCCGTCACCGCCGATGACCTGGGAGTGACCGGGGCTTTGATGATTCTTCTCAAGGATACTGTGGAACCCACCCTGCTTCAAACTCTTGAAGGTTCACCAGTATTGGTGCACGCCGGACCGTTCGCGAACATTGCTCATGGTTCGAACTCGATTTTGGCCGATAAAATCGCGTTGAAACTCGTGGGGAAAGACGGCATCGTTGTGACCGAAGCTGGGTTCGCTTCCGACATCGGTACGTATGATAAAATGACTTGAAATCAGTAATTATGCGAAATATTTTATGCAGGTATGGAAAAATTCTTCAATATCAAGTGTAGAACGTCCGGAGACATACCAAATGCTGTTGTATTAGTAGCAACGATAAGAGCCACTAAAATGCACGGTGGTGGTCCACCGGTTACTGCAGGAGCCCCACTACCACCGGAATACGTTAATGAGAACCTGGAATTAATCAGCGCTGGACTGGCCAACGTTAAAAAACACCTTAGCAACGGCATGAAGTACGGCGTACCGGTAGTTATAGCTTTAAATCATCATACGTAAGTCCACACCTGCGCAGTGTTATTTAGCTCATAATACTCACCAATGGGTAAATGCTGTAGGAACGACACAGACAGGGAAGTTCAGTTCTTCATTGACGAATGCAAAAAAGCCGGAGCCTATGACGTAGTATTGTCTAAGCACTGGGCCTTGGGAAGCGCAGGTGCCGTGAACTTGGCTAGAGCGGTAGACAATGCGGTTCGTGAAAAGAGCAACTTTAAATACTTGTACGACCTCAACCAGTCAGTCAAAGAGAAAATCGAGATCATAGCGCGAGAGATGTATGGGGCTGGCGGTGTATCCTACACGCCCATAGCCGAAGAAAAACTGAAAAAATATCAACAGGTATGAAATATCTCTATATCTCAGCGTTTAACTAAGCTCACATTATTCCTTTCATCAGGAATACGGAAATTTACCAATATGCATGGCAAAAACTCAGTTGTCCTTAACAGGCAACCCAGCGATAAAAGGAGCTCCTACGGGATTCACCTTGGGCGTAAAAGACGCCACTATATCCGTTGGTGCGGGATTCATCATTCCCCTGACTGGGGAGGTGAGTTAACAAAAACGAAATACATCTTAAGATAGGATAACGATCTTGTACCGTTTCCAGATCACCAAAATACCCGGCTTGCCGACCAGACCAGCCATATATGACATCGATTTGAATATAGAGACCGGAGAAATAGAAGGCCTTTTCTAAACAACCCAATCAAGGAATGTTCTTATTTTTAAAAATATTGCATATAATACATGTTATTCTTATAATATTAATTGGTTTAATTTTAATTTTTTACTAGTGCTAGTGCCCAATTTTCTGTTCGGATGCAACATTCACTTCTGTAAATACTGTAAGATTATCACATTGACTGTCCAATTCGTGATATGTTCTTATGATTGGTAAAATGTCTAGAATGTAAAAAATACGGGAACATTATCGCAGCGCCTGACTGGCGGTCAATCCAAACAACTTTCGAATCTACATAAATAAGCACAAAACATCTCATCAAAATCGGTGTAACCTTTTAGTTCAACGGCTGTGTATGTCAGGACAAAAGAATTATGTATACAGAGATAAAAGTTTTTCCGTGAGCTTTCATATCTTTCAATTAAGAAATGACTGAACTAACTGTCGCCAAAAAATATATAACAAACCACAAAGATCGGCTAAATTTCAAAGATTTAAACTGTTTTCATATATTATACATAATACATTTATTATGCTTTGGGAAGCGGGGATATCATTGATAAAAAAAAGATATATAAACAATATATTTAACGAATCTTTATTGCCGCTCGTAATTTCGCTGACCTGCTTCGATTGTTGGCCTCAATCTCCTCCTGACTGGGAACAATGACATTTTTATGCAGCGGTTTCCACTTACACTGCATCAAGCCCTTCATGGTGTTCTTTCCTAGATTATAGTTGCAGCTGCTGAACTTCAGAGGTAAAGGGTTTGCACTGTTCTCAATAAGGTTTCCCACCAAGTGTCTTTTTACAATGATGTCCTCCAAGGAGTGGAAGGTGATGGTCACCAGTCTGCCGCCCAGTTTGAGGAAATGGTCAGCTAGGATGAGGCCGTAATTTATTTCATTCAGCTCATTGTTGACGAATATCCTCAGTGCCTGGAAGGTCTTGGTGGCCACATGACTCCTTTTGTGTTGTTTTTCTTCATGCTTGAAGTTTTCTGTGACCACTACCTCCACTAGATCAGCTAGCTCCTCTGTTGTGGTCAGTTTCTTGAACATGTACCGGGACTCAATTATCGCCCTAGCTATTTTTCTAGCCTGTGACTCCTGACCATAGTACTTGATAATTTTATACAGGTCCTCCTCGGTTGCTCTTGACAAAACATCAGCTGCAGTTGGTACACCTGCAATATAATAGAGAACATTATATTGGATACCATAATAAAAACAATGCCTTACTAGAATCTCTTTCACCATCCATCCTCATATCTAGTGGCCCATTCTTTGAAACCGAAAATCCTCTATGGGCTAGGTCAAACTGCATTGATGAACATCCAAAATCAAACAAAACACCATCTATTGATTTTTTTCCATAACCTTCTTGTTTCAGAAGGTTCGGCAGGTCAGAAAACTTCCCTAACAGTGGTGTTACTTGATTGGGATAGGTTTCACACAAGTCACAGGCATAAGAATGAGCTAGAGGGTCTCGGTCCAAGGCCAGGATTTTTATGTTAGGATTTTTCTTGAGAATCTTCTTAGAATGACCCCCACTCCCAAAAGTCATATCCAATATGACTTGACATTCATCCGGCTTAATGTAATCTAAAACTTCTTTGGCCATAACTGGTAAGTGAGGAACTTTATTTACTACTGTTTGGTTTATTACTGAACTACATATATTCCTAATAATAAATTTAGTTGTCATTTTAAAGCTATTTTGTCTTCTCCTTGGAAAATATACTGGTAAAAAGTTTCTTATAAACTGGTTCTTCTTCTTGCTTTAATTCCTCAAGGAATTCGCTTGATAATGCTATGTGACACTGTTCAGACGTCAAACCAGTCGATGTTGATGTGTAAGCCCTTTTATATTGGTTCTTGTTAACGTTGTTAACTATTTTCTGAATTGCAAGGTATTGTTGATCCCAGTATTTAGCATTCGATTCGAATTTATTTTCCTTGTACGCTTGATTTACGTACTGCTCAAGAAATTCTCTGTAATCCCTACAACGTTTCTTGGTAAATATAACCCTTCAACATATAAACGTATTTCTACCTTCCTCCTGCTTTCGTTTTATCTACAGGCCACTTTTCCAGTATTTGTAAGATACGTTTAAAACATCCTGCCGCATGTGCCATAATTTAAAAATATATTAATTATATCATAACTAAATAATACAAGTAAAATTGGGTTACGAGTTATTCTTCTTCCTAATAATATTGTGTTTTTACAGCTCAGCTCTAAAAGTTATTTAAAATAACCCGGTATATACTATATATTTTACAGCATTTAAGGGAATTTATTCTACTTATGATTTTTAAAGTATTTTTAAAATAGTTTTGGAAAAAGTCGATTTTTTTAATTAATAAATTGTTGTCATCTTGGCATTTTTCTGACAAACATGACAGTCTAGTGCTCACTACAAGATTTTGCAACTGCAAACTGATTTTTTGAGATTATATATAGAACAAGACAGCATATGATTTAGGTGTCGATAATTTTTAAGGTTTAAATTGTTTATAACGTGACGGTTAGGTAGAGATAAAATTAAGTATGTCGAATTTACTCACCATGGCAAGTAGACGGTTGCCGCGTGCCGTATTAAGGACTTTAAATAAGTATTTGGATAAAAGTATAGGAGAGGTAATATTTCAAAACGACTAAAATAGATTGAGAAAATAAATTTATTGACTTATATAATTATCTAGTTTATAATAATAGAAAAATATAGAAACAGGTATTATGTGCCACCCATATTATGTAACTGGTAAAATTTTAGGTTCAAATTCAGCAAGTAGTTGGTTTTGAGATACGAAAATTATGTACTAACACTCTAAGTTCTGAAATTCTGTTAAGGTAAGGCTGATTGGTTCCCTATTAGTTTTAATTGTCACATGATGATCATGTTCCGAGTTACAGTTCACCTAAATCAATATGCTGTCGAACAGATCGATACTTCAAGACATCGGGGTGCTTGTTGCAAAGCGAGACGGTCAAGTGTCCCCCGTTCCCCGAATCCGTAACGGAAGGTGATATAAGGTGAGGTCAAAGTTGACATTTTGAGGCCACGAGCTTGTTTTTGCATAGTTTATCAATTGGCATCAGCTAAAATCTCTTTGGATTTGGTGAAAGTATAAAGTTTAGCAACTGGTTGAACTTTGTCAAGCAATTATTTTGTTATATTTTGGTGATTTCTTTCAATAAACATTACTGATATCGTATTGACAGCACGATATAATAATATTTCGCAATTTTAAAGGCTTGAAAAGAAAGTGGGAGATGCAGTAGCACAGGACGAGGTTGTTATGGAAATAGAAACTGATAAGACCTCAATGCCAGTTCATTCACCTCAGCACGGCATTATTGAGGAAATTCTAGTAAATGATGGCGACACTGTCAAAGCCGGCCAGCCTCTTTTTAAACTAAAAGTTACCGGAGAGGCACCGGCTAAGGCCGCGCCTGCCGCCAAGGAAGAACCGAAAGTCGCCCCACCGCCACCACCTCCACCGCCACCAGCACCAGGTGAGCTTTCCTTGCACAGTCTCAAACTTCGGTGGTAACTGAGAGTTTCGCAGCTGCCGGAGCACCACCACCGCCGCCTCCACCAAAACCGGCCGCCCCTGTACCACCGGTCGCGCCTCCACCACCAAAACCAGCCGCCCCGTTGAGTTCAATTCCAGTGGCCGCCATCCGACATGCCCAGTCACTCGAGGCCAGTGCTACAGTTAAGGTAGAAATTGTATCGGTCGGTGATTGTTCTGTGTCGTGAAATTTATGTTTTGACCATGTAGTTACCACCATCCGATCCCACCAAGGAAATCACGGGAACCAGGACGGAGCAGAGGGTGAAAATGAACCGGATGCGCCTTAAAATCGCCCAGAGACTCAAGGAAGCCCAGAACGTCAACGCCATGCTCACCACGTTCAATGAGGTCGACATGACGTGAGTATTTATAATCGGCGATCGCCACTGGCTTCATATAACCGGCTCTTCATGTTAGGAACATCATGGAGTTCAGGAAACAACACCAGGAAGCTTTCCAGAAAAAGTTTGGTATCAAGTTGGGTTTCATGAGCGCCTTTTTGAAGGCCTCCGCTTACGCGCTTCAAGATCAGCCCGTGGTTAACGCCGTTATCGATGGAAACGAGATCGTTTATAGGGATTACGTTGATATATCTGTGGCCGTGGCCACGCCAAAAGGTCTGGTGGTTCCTGTCATTAGGAACGTGGAGAGCATGAATTTCGCCGATATCGAACTGGCTATGGCCGCTATGGGTGAAAAAGCAAGGAAGGGTGAGGCACCATGATGTTTTGGAGGGTTTTAGGACAGTACATGATAATGGTTTTTTTTAGGTCAAATTGCTGTAGAAGATATGGACGGGGGAACCTTCACCATAAGTAATGGTGGTGTGTTTGGATCATTGATGGGTACCCCCATCATTAACCCGCCACAGTCGTCGATATTAGGAATGCACGGTATTTTCGACAGACCTATCGCATTGAAGGGACAGGTAAGAATCGTATGCTAGCGTGCTAGCACACGGAATGATCCTCCATCTTCTTTCGTTTCAGGTTGTTATCAGACCAATGATGTACGTTGCCCTGACCTACGATCATCGGCTGATTGACGGTCGCGAAGCCGTCCTCTTCCTCCGCAAGATCAAGCAAGGCATCGAAGATCCCAGAATAATCCTCGCCGGCCTCTAATCTTCGCTCACGATGTAACATATATCAGTTGACTAAGTAAAAACAAGAAAGAAAACAAGACCTTTTTATTTTAACGCATAGATAGATGATTTGTTGCGATATGTATCGGTTTCTTCAGTTTTCGGTTGTTCCAGGGGAAAAACTAACCACCTTTTCGAATTCAATAGTATTATATTATGGTTTTACCCTATATATATATTGAAGTTTTGTGTACTCTGTTAAGTCTTATTTATTTGTTAAATAAAATCTTGTCTCAAAGACTAAACCCGTGTTGTTCTTGCTTGATCCCAGTTGGCCTTGAAAGATATTGGTTTGATTACCGAAAAATGACAGGCAGCAAGTGTCGTAAGAATCGTACTATGCCTTGATTGATTGTTGTTTTTTTTTAATCGCAGTTGGCGTGATTGTTTATAACGTCTGGTTACTAGAGAAAGAAAACAACATTGTTTTAGAGCTATCAAGTTACGAAACATTTTTTTTGTATAGTGTATTAAAATTTGTCAATTTTCAAAACACATCGTTCAAGAATCCCTTAGTCCAATAAAAAATAAATTATTAAACCACCATTTACATTGTTATTGTAAGAATTTGTCAATTATTTTACGGTATTTTTTTTATTTATTAAGAGGGAAAAAACAGGGTTTATTGATGTAATAAAATAGACTACATACAAATTTAAATATGTATTATATAAATCGGTGTTATCAATACATCCACAGAAAATATATACGTATATCATGTTGCATAATATTCGACCCTACCGATACGTTAATTAAAATGATGTTCCTTTGACACTGACTGTGCAGGGACCCATCAAAAAGCGTCTTGATGCCGTACATTTAACTTCGTCAAACTGACAAACTGTCCAAATAAACCGGGAAGGGGCGGCTGCGGACGTTTGACAAGATATCCAGAAGGGACAGCGTCTTTGTGCCTCCAAAGTTCCCTAAGTGAGTTACGGCGAAAATTGGATCAAGATGCCGACAAAGCGCTCGTTCCTCCGCATCTGGAGTCTTTCAAGAATGGACCTTACGTCGAAGGACCAATTTCGGTTCCCCACGACTTAATTCGATCAACTTTCTTCAACCCCTTTCAATTATAACCACGAAACGATTTCAATAAGAAAAATATCAGAAATTATTTAAATGTATTAATATTGGCAACGTCGATTAATTTTTCTATTAAATAATCTCTTTTCTAATTTACAACTAATCCTTATCTTATTAGTTAAAAATACATTACCGTCTTAAGTGTGTTTTGAATTTACTTTCGTTGTACATTATTATATTCACTCGTAAAATAGTTTTTCAGAACGTAAACAGGTAAAGTGCTCTAATAAATCTTGACAATAGTGACTGTTGAAATGTGAAATCCTATTTTATCGGTAATAAATAAAACCTGACTAGATTTTGTTATTTAAGTGTCATTAAAAATGAATCGTTGAAATTAACATCGTCATTACTATAATTGTTAATATATTAATTATTTTAAATACTATCCAGTTATTTTGTTGCTGTGAGGCATTTTTAATTTTTCTTTATTTATATTGCCGTTGGAATATAGCTAATTACCTACACGGAAATATGTCATTGAATTTTGACAATACTGACCATTAAATTTGTTTTCTATTTTATCGGCCATTATGATAAATTTATTTTAATATTAACGGTTATTATTGTAAATATAAGATGGTTTTTGTTGCAAATATTAAACTTTAAGTGTTACTAAATAGATTTTTTGTGTGGCGACGTAACTCTATTGTCTTGAACTTCCCCTAAGCCCGACGGGATCCGGTATAAGGACTCCGGCGTCTGAGGCATGAGCCCCGTAAGCCCTCGCAGAGCCGCGTTTTTTCCCAGTCGGCGTAAGCCCCTTTGTCCTCGACTTGTGGAGATAATAAGTTAAATTAGTTCGACAAGTGTTTATACCTAGAGCGGGGCCGGCTAGCAACTTCGCCAACTCTGGAAAGCCCCGCGTAAGCTCCACGAGAGTTTCCGGAGCCCGGAGCGGATACAAAGCGAGCGGCCGTCTTCTGCGAAATGGGGCGACCGTCCGACGCTGCTTCATCTCTCGCCTCGCCCCGCTCCCCATCGTTCCCGGTTTCCTGAGGAGGAACGGCCAGATTTGCGCGACGAAGCAACTTTACAACTTGGATCTTGTTTCGGGGGGATTGGGGGGAGGGGGCTGGTGGCTGGATTTGTTATTTTTTGTCTTGGATGATGTCGCCGTGAATACAAGCACGTGCAGCTACGGTTTATAATTACAGGGAAATTATTGGGTTTGTTTTTATTTAAATCTATTACATATGCACGCATAAAAAAACCACAGGCTTACTTTTATTGTATGAGGCGTGGTATTTAATTATAAATGATTTCAACTGGATAGTTTCTATTAATGCTACATAAAGAGGCACAAAAAATATCTGTATACATTTGGAAGATTTGTTTCTTGACTGAAAATAAGCAATAAATACTGTCGGTTGCGTTGGCGAGAAAATACTTGCGGTTCTTTTGGGTTTTTGATTTGAAATGAAATAATTTTTTTGGTAACTAACAAACATTAAAATCGACATGTTTACTTTATAACATTTATTGTATAGGGTGTGGTATTTAATTATAAAGGATTTCAACTGGATAGTTTCTATTAATGCTACATAAAGAGGCACAAAAACTATCTGTATACATTTAGAAGATTTTTTTCTTGACTGAAAATAAGCACAAGCAAAAAATACTGTCGGTTGGGTTGTCAAGAAAATACTTGCGGTTCTTTTAGTTTGAAATGAAAGTAATTTTTTGGCAACTAATGAATTTTAAAAAATAATATGTGTAATTATAAGTTTTATAATATGGAGGGTGGTAATTAATTTTGAAATTAGTAATTTTAACAGAGATCATTTTAAAAATGTATATTATTATATAAATAATAATAAACACATTTATTAATATTAATAAACATTTTCATACATATCAGTATATTTTATAACATAATAGTACATTTATGAGGAATATTGAGAATTTGGCTCTTTTTTTTGGCTCTTACAGATGACTTTAAATATAATACAAATAATATTGAGACATTCAAGCCGGAGCGCCTTTACGAAGCTAAAGCTTTCATTTTGAACAGAAATACTGAACAAGGAACATACAGGCTAAGAGCAAATAAAGAAGTGGAAAAGTTTAGCAATATATATTCTTATTTTAAAAAGATGGTAAAGTTTTATGGACATACTAAAAGAATAGAACTAAGCAGATTAACCAGACAGGTGGTCGAATTCTATAAAGCTCGCAGTAAGCAGCAGTATAGACCACTATAATTAAGGAATATCTGAAAGGAGCTAAAAAACTAAGACAACAAAAAAACAGGATAGAAAGATTTTTAGACGGTAAGTTTGCAACTGGAAGGTAGGCCAGACATAGAAATCCAAGAATCCTGGATTTCCTTTTCTCTCTTAAACTAACCAGTTATATTACTCCTAGTAAAAAAAAAATCTTAACTTTGTTCTTTGTCCCAACCGACAAACTCGAAAGTCGAGAGCCGTAGTAGCAAGAAATCGAACGCCATATTCTAATTTACTAATGGTTTTATTAATATTAATTTAGATGACGCCGAGGACCAGCGTCCCAGCGTATAAATCATTTCAGCAAACGTCTTTTAATGAAGAGAAATATAAGCCTTTCGATGACTGGAAGCAATTTGCCAGATTAATGGTTTCGGCGATCTTGGCCGCAGTTTTTCTTGAAAGCGGGCGGCGGGGAAAGCGGGGGATGGAATGGAGGGGCTTGTTCGAAATTAGTTCTTGACTGTTCTTCGGTACGCTTATCATATGTTGTCATAAATTGTCAAAGTTTTAAATTATTTCACAGAATAGACGGACTTTCAAACCACACGAGGGCACGTTTATCTACTACAGGGGGAAATTAAAAAATGGAACTTTAACAAAATATTTTATTTAAGTACTAGTTAACATTTCTATAAAATATTTTCAGAATACATTTAAAAAAATAGGTTTAGGTGTTGAGAATACACGTTCCAGCAGAAAAGCTTGTCGGATTTCTTTAAATATCTTTTCAACAATCGCTGGTACTCTATGGACTTTGTCGATTGTTGGGCGACTTCGAAATTTAACCTGGAAAACTGGTATTTTTATAAAGGGTTTAACACGTTTTAACAGCTGTTTCTCAAATAATTTTTATATTGGAGATATTAGCGAAATAGGCCTGTAAGAAACGATTTGTTATGTTGGTTTGTCAGATTTTACTTTCTTAATTGCATAAAGCTTGTGAAAGTTGTATGGAAAATGGTCGTCGATAAAAACAATACTTAAATAAATTTTAAAAAATGTGATAAATAAATGTTTTAGACAACATGATGTTCTTCCAAGCCCATTACATTTATTAAATTGTTGTAGCAGTTTTGGCTTTTGTTTTTAGCAGCGTTACTTTTTTACTAATAATATTAGTAAGCTAAAGGTAAGGTAAGGTTAGATAAACCTATTATTAGTGTAAAGTTTCTCAATACCGTTTTTTTTGAACCAATTTCCGAATTATAATGCAATTTTACTCATATGGTAGCAATGAATTACTATCATCATCCGTTTTATTAGGTGCAACATTTAATTATTACATATTTTTCAGTAAATTTATCAAAACATAATTTTCTACTTAGTTTACGCTGCTCCTCCGCCAAAATAACATAAAAAAATAACTAAACTTTTCTCGGTCTGGCACAGTCGATGCCGAACTGCGAAGCCGGCCATGGCATCGCATCCATCATCTTAATAACGGGAGACGGCGGGTCGGGCCACGGCCTACCCCGACGTCGGTCCGCTCCAGACCCTCTTCCAATAAAGATTTCTTTCGCTTTCTCGAACTTGAACTATCTGTTATAATTATGGTAGACCGGGGTGCTTTGAATGTTATGAATGTACACGCGGAATCTGTTAAGGGCGTATTAATATCGGACATCGTTTCCTCCCCCCTCTCTACCCCCACCCTCGTGTCTTATTCCCTTACAAATATTTAAATTATGTTGTCCGCCGTGAACGGTTCGTTGAAGTTATGACGTCGTTTCGTCGACGATGGAAAGACGGTGATGCTCGGCGTTTCGTCGGTTGAGGTTGTCAGATCTGGAAAGAGAAAGATGTATATTGAAATCATTGTTTTAACAATTTTTAGGTTATATTATTGACAAAACTTTAGATTTTGTTTCACGGAAAGATATATCGATGAAAATATCAGTGTTTATGTAAATTTTAACATAAATTACTTGTTAATAATAGATTCATAATAATTGGAATAGTTTAGGAAATATAAATCCAATGTCTTTTAGCGGAAAAATTAATCAGTCATCATTCTATTTTTGCAAGTAATTTAAAAACAGTACGTTTATATTTAAATTGTAGGCTTTCTTGTCTTTTACATCACAATTTACATAAGATACGAGATACGATAGAGTTTTATCACATTTGGATGCCACTTTTTTCCATATTTTTCGATTGAAATTTTAGGAAATTTTCAGATTTTTCTTTATAGTAATACTCCGAGAAAATACACTTAGATGAAAATTGAAATTTGATAGTTAAAAATTGAATGTCCGACAACGTATAATATCACCTATTGATATGAATTTTGACGATACTCTTTGATCATAATTTAAAAACAGTTGGTTTATATATAAATTGGATGCTTTTTTCGTATTTTACATCACAGTTTACATAAAATGAGTAAGTTTCATTTAATTTGCAGAATAAGCGTTTTTTAACACTTTTTATGTATATATACTCAGAAAATTTAAAAATATTTGATTGTTTTCAGACTTTTCTTTATAACGAAATTTTATGGTAGGTTACATGGATGCAAATATCGTTATTTATGTGAAATTTGATGCTCACTAGTGTGTCGATAATATTTTTACCGGAGTTGTGATATTTTAAATAATATGAGAAGAATATTTTTTAATTGAAAATTATTAACATTTTGTTTCTGTTCATAATTTAAAAACATCTAGTTAAAAGTTAAATTGGATTCTTTATTTGTATTTATATGATATTTTACATAAAATACGAGAGTTGATTTGGGTAACAATAGTTTTTAGTACCTTTTCATTCATTTCATTTTCAGACTATTCTTTATAACTCTATTTCAAGTAAACGTATATGGGTGAAAATATCAGTACCTACGTGAAATTTGATACTGAATAACGTGGAGATATATTTTTCTATGTATTCTAATAGTTTAAGAAATATTTGAACAATATTTTTTACTGAAAAAAATTATTCAGGCAAGTAACAATATAAATAATTGGACACAAGCTTGGAAAAAAAGAATTAATGAAAGTAAATCTGTACATGTGCAGTTCACCTATAAACAGACCGTACAAGCACCAATAACATTAAATAATACTATCATTTCATATAGCAACAACGCTATTTATCGCGGAGTGACTTCTTGATGCAAAACTTCGCTGGAAGGAATATGTAAAGAAGAAAAGAAAAGAACTGAAATTGAAATATAGAAAAATGTACTGGCTAATTGGAAGAAAATCGCAATTATCACTATATAAAAAATTGATATTAAATAAGGAAATAGTAAAACCCATATGGACATACTTAGTTCAATTATGGGGATGTTCTGCAAAGAGTAACTTAATTTTTTCATCAAAATTTTCAGAACAAAGTCCTTAGAGGTATTGTGGGCGCACCCAAATACTATAGGACTGATTACCTGCATCGAGACCTTCAGCTATCCACAGTTAGTCAAGAAACCAGGAGAATTGCAAGGGGGCATGAGGAAAGTCTCCATTCTCATGAGGATATTAAAGTATTGCAACTTTAGGATACTAGCAGAACAGGACAGAGACTGAAAAGAATCAAACCATCCGATCTTGTGTAGTGTTGTGTAGTGAGGTGCATTTCACCAGAGACTGAGATAGGACTGATGGGTCCTCCTAGTTATATACCTAGATTTAAGTTATCATAAAGACAAATTGTAGGTTAGACGGAAACGACTACGGAAACAATGTAATAATTAAATAATAAGAAAAATATTCTGTTTCTGCTCATAATTTAAAAATAATTGTTTCAAAGTTTCTTGCATTACTTCCATATATAAAATGGACCGTTGTCAGACTTTTCTCTATAATAGTATTTAATGGAAAGATACATGGATGAATATATTGATACTTGTGTAGAATTCGAAGTTTAACAACGTAGATTGTAAAAGTTTTAAAATTGTGTATATACTCATAATAATATAGAATATTAGGCCATTTAAAATAACTAAACCTATAAAATCATAAAATATCTAACTATCTTTTTTTATTTACTCTCTATGATTCCACAATCTGCCCTAAAGGCAATAAGTACTTCTTATGTCTATATTATATCTACATGGCACGTAGAAAATCACTTCATTAAGCGATCTCTTGTATAAAATATTACCTTAATTAATTATTCTTATTCTAAAGCTTATTCTAAAGTCTATATATGTCCAGTAATGAGATCAGGTGGTGTTAAAAGTTTTAGGCTTTTAAACTTCACTATCATGTCGCATATTTAGCTGCTTAGCAAGTACGTTGGGACACTCTTTGGAAGTACTTTACACAAACCGTTGAACGATGGATATATTAGATTTGCTAGCGGTACCCCAGAGTTGGATTTCATATAACCAAATAGGCTTGAGTATAGACTCGTACAGCGATACCTTGTTATCTAAAGATAACTTGGATTTGCGCCCGATGAGAAAATACATTTGATACAATTTAAGTCCAAGTTGTTTCCGTTTAGAGAGCATGTGCTTCTTCTAGGTTAGGCGTCGATCGAAGTACATACCAAGATATTTAACATGCTCTGCTTGGGGGGAGTTGATGATTTATATTCACTGGTGGACATGTTCTTCTACGCAGGGTAAACGTTACATGGGTGGATTTTGTTTCATTGGCTTTAATGTGCCATGTCTTCAACAATAATTGTATTTGCTCCAGGTGGGTTTGTAGGTTTATTGATGCTGTGACTGATTTTCACGGGATACCAAGATTGCTGTGTCGTCTGCGTATGTTGCCACAGTAGTTATTTTTGTGGTGGACAGATCGGTCGTATACAGAAGATATAGTATTGGATCCAGTACACTACCTTGCGGAACTCCTGACTATATTGGATGTAATTCAGTTACGTTCATCGCCTTGATTTACAATAAAATGTCTATCAGTGAGATACGATTTTAGTAACTGATAGTCCGGATGAGGGAGAAGTTTCTTTAATTCAACCTGCAATCCTATATGCCATACTTTGTCAAAAGCCTGAGATATATCTAGGAAAGCAATCTAACGATCGAAAATATTTCGATTAAAAATATCAGTTCTTATGAAATAGTGTAAACAGTTGGCCCCATATATTAATAAAAACAGCTGATATCTTTTGCGGAATATTTCTCAACATTTTCCAGATAATCAGAGCGTCGTTACCATTCCATCCGGTTAATTTCCACGTCATCCGCAGCAACGAACCTTTCGGAACAAACATACCATCTTGATCTCCATCGTCTCTATAACCTACCCCCATATTCGCCCTCTTATCTGGCCGGTCTT
This sequence comes from Rhynchophorus ferrugineus, assembly GCF_030347505.1. Lineage (NCBI taxonomy): Eukaryota > Metazoa > Arthropoda > Insecta > Coleoptera > Curculionidae > Rhynchophorus > Rhynchophorus ferrugineus. The sequence continues at coordinate 18,391,124 of NW_027472587.1, forward strand.
CCCCTCGGACCACCCCCGCCCTTCCCCTCCCGCCCCCTCGAACTTCTTAGACACCACGGGGTCCCCTTCTCGCAACTGCCCGATCCAAGTGGCAATCTGCAATCGTGTTTCTAGTCCATGAATAAATTACCGGCCCTCCGGGCGGTCGGCGGGAGGTCGGGAGGGGGCGACCGGTCGGTGTCTTGGGGGAGCACTTGGTCGTGCTCCTTACGACCGTCTCGCTGATATCGTCTAATTGCCGAGGCGGGGCGCGGGACGGGGGCCCGAGAACAGTTTGCGGCCGCAGGAAGATGATATCGCGAAGACGGGCATTGTAGTTGTGATGGTGGAGCGAGTTAATCTGGCGGTCTTGGAGGTCGTAGAGGAGCGGACGGGGACGCCCGGGACGGTTGGGAAGGGCCGGCTTTTATTGCTGTAAATATTATGTGCTTATTGTCTAGGTAGGCTGGCGGCTTTTGGGGGGATGGAGTGCAGTAATCTGGGGAAAAATTGGAGGCTTTTGGGGCGTCTCCCGAATCTGTCGTTTTAACTTTGTCTCGAAGGAGTTTGAATATAACAGGTCAATTGAAAAGTCTCCGGCCTGCCATAGTAAAACACATTCTTTTGGTAAAATTATTTTTTTTTATTCAACATAATTACCTTCAAGGGCGATACACTGATTATAGCGACCCTCCAACTTTTCGATACCATTTTTGTAGTACGATTTGTCCTTTGCTTCAAAATAGGACTCAGTTTCGGCGATCACCTCTTCATACGACGAAAATGTCTTCCCAGCGAGCATTGTTTTGAGATATGAGAACAGGAAATAGTCGCTGGGGGGACAGATCAGGAGAACACGGTGGATGAGGAAGCGGAAGCAATTTAAAGCCCAATTCATGGATTTTTGCCATCGTTTTCACTGACTTGTGACACAGTGCATTGTCTTGGTGAAGCAGCACTTTCTTTTTCTTCAAATGTGGCCGTTTTTCGGCAATTTCCATTCAAGTCCATCAAGCTGTCCAATAACGCTATGTAATAGTCGCTGATGATGGTCCTTCCTTTGTCAAGGTAGTCAATGAAAATTGTTCCATGCGCATCCCAAAATACAGATGCTATAACCTCGCCAGCCAACTGTTGCGTTTTCCCACGCTTTGGAGCGGGTGCATCGAGTGCAGTCCACTCGAATAATTGTCGATTGGACTTGGGAGTGAAATGATGGAGCCATGTTTCATCCATTGTCACATATCAATGCAAAAACTCGGGTTTATAAAGCTTGATCATCTTCAAACACTGCTCCGAATCATCAACTCGTCTTTGTTTTTGGTCAAAAGTGAGATCGCGCGGCACCCACTTTGCACAGAGCTTTCTCATACCCAAATATTCGTTAATGATATGATGTACACGTTCAGTTGATATCTTTAGAGCGTCTACTATTTCATTCAATTTCAATTTACGGTCATTCAAAATCACTTCTGGATTTTTTAAATGTTTTTGTCGGTAACAACCTCTTCTGGGCGTCCACTGCGATCACCGTCTTCGGTGCTAATTTCACCACGTCTAAACTTGTGAAATTTGTTTGTTGAATGTGTGTGATGTGTGTGAAATTTGATGCTTAATGCCTTAGCGATATTATTTTATACGAATTTTTATAGTTTTTAAAATATGAGACCAATATTTTTTTAACTGGAAACTACTAATTCTGTTCTTCCTCATAATTTGAAAACTGGTGGTTAAAAGTTATATCGGATATTTTTTTCGTGTTTTACATCACATTTTATACATAATACGAGAGATTTACTTCATTTGTTTTTTTTGCATTTTTTCAGTATATATATTTGGAATACTCAGAAAATTTTGGAATTTTAGACCGATTTCAGACTTTTCCTTATAACACTATTTCAAGGAAAGATGCATGATTGGAAATATCGATATTTATGTGAAATTTTATGGTTAATAATGTGATAATATTGTTTTTTATGAATTGTGTTAGCTTAAAAAATTATAAAACATTTTTATAATTGAAAATTAATTATTCTTATACATAGTTTAAAAAAGCTAAATTGGATGTTTTTTTTCGTGTTTTATATCACATCTTATATATAACCCGAGAGTTTCATTTGGCTTGAAGAACAATATTTTTCTACATATATATAGTTTCAGACTTTCTTTCATAACGCCATATCAAAGATCGTTATATGGATAAAAATGTAGATATATATGAAGAATTCGATGCTTAACAACATTGTATTTTTATTATACTAATTCTAGTACTTTAAAAAAAATGAGAATTGGGGTTTTTTATTTGAGAATTATTTATATTCGGTATTTACTCATAATTTATAAACCGTTTGTTAAACAATGAATGGGATGCTCTTTTCGTTTTTTACGTCATATTATACGTACAATACGAGAGTTTGTAAGACTACTTTTGATAACAAGCTCGTCTCTCCTTATTAAACATTCTCCAATAATCACTTTCCAGAAAGCGAACCTTCTCTAATTTCGCCTTTGCCAGTCCACATATCAGAGCATGAAAATTTTTTACATTCTTCGTTTGTTTATAATTTAAAAATAGTTACTTGAAAGTTAAATTGGATACTGTTTTCGTTTTTATTTACAGTACATTTTACCTTTTCTCTATATGCACTCAAAAAAATTTAGATTTTTGTTCTTTTTTCACCCACTTCCTTCTAACGCGATATCGAGGAAATATATATGGATGAAAATATCGATAATTTTGTGAAATTTGATGCATAATAATGTGGCGATATTACTTTTATATGAGTTATAATGATTCAAAAATATAAGAACAATAATTTTTTAACCGAAAATCCATTATATTCCGTTTTTGCTCACAATTCAAAAACAAATGGTTAAAATTGGATGCTTTTTTCCTTTTTTATATCATAACTTACATACTATACAAGAGATTTGTTTTTTACATTATTCCACATATATATAGTTTCATCTACTCTATATCATTGAAAGTTACGTGGATGAAAATGTTAATGTATACGAAAAATTCCATGTTTAACAATATAGTATTTTTATTATACTAGTTGTAATACTTTAAAAAATATGAGAATTATTTTTTTTATCTGAGAGTTATTTATAATTCGGTATTTACTTTTGATAACTAGCTCGTCTCTCCTTATTAAACATTATCCAATAATCACTTTCCGGAAAGCAACCGCTCTCTAATTTCCCCTTCCCAGTCCACATATCAGACCATGAAAATTACTTACATTCTTCGTTTGTTTATAATTTAAAAATAGTTACTTGAAAGTTAAATTGGATACTGTTTTCGTTTTTATTTACAGCACATTTTACATTTTCTCTATATGCACTCAAAAAATTTAGATTTTTGATCTATTTTCAGCCACTTCCTTCTAACGCGATATCGAGGAAATATACATGGATGAAAATATCGATAATTTTGTGAAATTTGATGCATAATAACGTGGCGATACTACTTTTAAATGAGTTATAATGATTCAAAAATATAAGAACAATAATTTTTTAACCGAAAATCCATTATATTCCGTTTTTGCTCACAATTCAAAAACAAATAGTTAATATTGGATGCTTTTTTCCTTTTTTACATCATATCTTACATACAATACAAGAGATTCGTTTTCTACATTATTCCACATATATATAGTTTCATCTACTCTATATCATTGAAAGTTACGTGGATGAAAATGTTGATGTATGTGAAAATTTTGAGGCTTAACATCGTGGTGATATTAATTTGCTACTAATTCTAGTAGGACAAAAATTTGAGATCATTATTTTTTTAACTAAGAATTATTTACATTCTGTTTTTGCTCATAATTTATAAACAATTGTTTAAAAAATAAATTGGATGCGTTCTTTTAATTATTTTTTACATCACCTTTAACTTATAACACGAGAGTTAAACTTTATTTGAAGGACAACGTTTTTTAAACAACTCAGAAAAATTTGAAATTTTAGAGCATTTTCAGGCGTTCCTTCATAACGCTATATGGAAGAAAGTTACATGGATAAAAATGTCGCTATATATGAGAAATTTGAGGCCTAACATCGTGTTGATATTAATTTTATTCAAATTCTAGTAATACACAAATTTTAGATCAAAAGTCCCCGGCCTACCATAGTCACACACATTTCAACATAATTCCCTTCAAGGGCGACGCTGATTATAGCGACCCTCCAACTTTTCGATACCATTTTTGTAGTACGATTTGTCCTTTGCTTCAAAATATGCCTCAGTTTCGGCGATCATCTCTTCATTCGACGCAATATTCTTCCCAGCGAGAATTATTTTGAGATCTGAGAACAGGAAATAGTCGCTGCGGGCCAGATCTGGAGAATACGGTGGATGAGGAAGCAATTCAAAGCACAATTCATTGATTTTTGCCATCGTTTTCTCTGACTTGTGACACAGTGCATTGTCTTGGTGAAGCAGCACTTTCTTTTTTTCAATTGCGGCCGTTTTTCGGCGATTTCGTCCTCCAATTGATCCAATAACTCTATGTAATAGTCGCTGTTGATGGTCTTTCCTTTTTCAAGGTAGTCAATGAAAATCATTCCATGCGCATCCCGAAATACAGACGCCAAAACCTTGCCAGCCGACTGTTGGGTTTTCCCACGCTTTGGAGCGGGTTCATCGTGTGCAATACGCGGATGACTCTCGATTGGACTACGGAGTGAAATGATGGCGCCATGTTTCATCCATTGTCACACATCGACGCAAAAACTCGGGTTTATATTCTTGACCATCTTCAAACACTGTTTCGAATCATCAACTCGTCGTTGTTTTTGGTCAAAAGTGAGATCTCGCGGCACCCACTTTGCACAGAGCTTTCTCATATCCAAATATTCGTGAATGATATGATGTACACGTTCAGTTGATATCTTTAGAGTTATAGTTAGAGTTTTAGTGTTTAGTTTTTTTAGTCTGCTATTTAATTCAAATTCAATTTACGGTCATTCAAAATCATTTTGGGGATTTTTAAAAATATTTTCGTGGATAACAACCTCTTTTGGGCGTCCACTGCGTTCACCGTCTTCGCTGCTCATTTCACCACGTCTAAACTTAGCATACCAATCGTTGATGGTTGATTTTCCTGGGGCAGTGTCCGGAAACTCGGCATCAACTCATTTTTGCTTCTATTGTATTTTTTCCTTTCAAAAACCAATATTTTATCAACACGCGAAATTCCTTTTTTTTTCACAATAACAATAGTTGCTTCACTCAAAATGCTATAATTCACATATTTATGATCTGACAGCTGTCAAATTGATACACGCATCTTTTGAGGGTTATGGCTAACAAAAAACATTTGGATTTAATTCTAGTAGCGCCATCTATGTGTCAGGCCGGGGACTTTTCAATTAACCTGTTCCATATATTCTGAATAGTAAAAATGTGGATTTTTTTCCATTTTCAGGATTTCTTCCATAACGATATATGAAGAAAAGCTACTTGCACGAAAATGTCGCTATGTATGTGAAATTTGATGTTTTTTACATAATATTTTAACAGTTTTTTCTATATTTTCCATATATATGCTCAGAAAAAATTGACATTTTTGATAATTTCCAGACCACTTTTCTTTTTAATGAATTTTTTTAAAACTACTTTCGATGACAAGAGTTCCATCTTATTAAGGGACTCCCATCGACATTCCTCAATAATCACCCTCCGGAAAACGACCCCTCTCTCACCTCCCCGCTTCCCCTCTCCACAATCCACATATCGGACGACCTGAGGGCTTTATTACCGTACCTACAGTAAAACGCAATCTCGACCAGCGCCAGCTTTCTTATGCAGATAATCTTGCAAGATTTCTACGGTCCCGGAGGGCTATAAATCCGTTCGACCGATGGGGGGAGGGGGTTACGGCCGGGAGTTCGTGGAACGGGCCCACCCCTCGCCATTGTGAGACTCTCGCCAAAGATAGGGGACTTTATGTATCGGAAATATTACCCCCTCCTCCCCGACGCTGCCCGGGACCTTATTCCGTCGCCGTATAGGGGCGGTTTCGGCCTGACGACGCCGTCGTATTCTTAAGGCAACGTTCCGTGAAGGGACCGTAAATTTTTCGGTTCGTTCGGATGCGGCTCGGGGTTTTTTCTCTCCCGTCCTGGATAGATTCCATCGTTGCGATTTATGGCGATGACGTAGCGTGGATTTATGGGAAGCGGGGCCGGGTTTTTTTCGGTCTGGGTGTATGAATATTTCATTTTTATCGTTGTAATAGAGATATTTTATATTGGTCCGGGATATAAAAGAATCTGATACATAGTTGATAAGTTTGGGTGTGTTTTTTTTTGTGTCAAAACACAGCCCTGGATATCTGACGACTATAGTCTTTCCAAACCAGCGGTGAACTCAGGTCAAGATGTATATTGTACTGACCATTGCAATTTGAAAATTTGTTTGAACACCGGACAGTATTTCCATTTTATTTCACATAGAGAGAAAGAACCAAATACCAAAACACCAGTTTGGGTATATAGTAAGTATTACAGATGTTATTGAAAAAGTCTACGAAAGTAAAAAAATATGCTCAGCCATATTTTTAGTTGTAGCACAAGCCTTCGATAAGGTTTGGCATGAAGGCCTTGTTCGTAAACTACAGAAAATGTTACCAAAACAACACACCGAACTACTAAAATCGTACATTACAGCTAGAATGTTTAGAGTTAAACAAAAAGAAGTACAGTAAAAGAAGCTAAAGCAGGTGTACCACAAGGAAGTGTACTGGGGCCAATGCTTTATCTACTCTACACTTGTGATATACCACAAATGGAGAATATTACGATGGCTAAATTTGCTGATGATACTGTGATTATAGCTATCGGAAACAATAGTGAAGAAGCCACACGAAAATTACAACAAAGTGACAATATAAATAATGGGACACAAGCTTGGAAAATAAGTATTAATAAAAGTAAATCTGTACATGTGCAGTTCACCTATAAACAGACCGTACAAGCACCAATAATATTAAATAATACTATCATTCCATATAGCAACAACGCTAAATATCTCGGAATGAATCTTGATGCAAAACTTCGCTGGAAGGAACATATAAATAAGAAAAGAACTGGAATTAAAATATAGGAAAATGTACTGGCTAATTGGAAGAAAATCACAATTATCAGTACATAATAAATTGCTATTATATAAGGAAATACTGAAACCAATATGGACATACGGAGTTCAATTATGGGGATGTTCTGCAAAGAGTAACATAAATAAAATAGAAATTTTTTATTACAAAGTCCTGAGAGATATTGTGGGCGCACCCAAATACTATAGGACTGATTACCTACATCGAGACCTTCAGATACCCACAGTGAGTCCATAAATCAAGAAAATTGCAAGGGGGCATGAGGAAAGACTCCATTCTCATGAGAATATTGAAATATTGCAGCTTTTGCATACCACCAGAAGAGAACACAGACTGAAAAGAATTAAATCATCTGATCTTGTGTAGTGTTGCGTAGTGAGGTGCATATAATAAAAAATACAGCAGTGACATGTATAAACATTATTTCACCAGAGTCTGAGATAGAGCCGATGGGTTATATATATATATATATATATATATATATATATATATATATATATATATAATTTTATTTGTTATATTAAATGTATAAATATTATGTGCTATTACATACTTTGAATAAGTTACTAACATATTTTTAAATAATTGATAATTTATTAATTAATTAGTTGTCATTTGTCAACGACTTTGTTCTTTGAAATTAAATATAATTACGTCATTGTATCAGTTAAACGTAAGTAAACTATTTATTTTTAAATATATAGTTATATAGAAAAAATGTTGTGAATTATATTTTGTAAATTGTAGTTAAAATTTTGAGTAGATTCTTGTCTTTCTAAGTATTAGGTGCTTGTGGTAGAGTAGACAGAGTTGCCAGTAACAGCTTCGTTCAGTTTTAGCAACTCGTAATGCACTAGACCTTGCTGACTTCACCGTATGGACAGTTAGGCTGATGGACATGAAGGTTCAGCTTCGGTGTCGATGTGGATGTTATAGTAGATCCATCTTTCTTTGTCAGTTATAAAAGGCTACAGAGGACTCTAGGATTTTCGCCCAATACGCCTTTAAATGAAATATTTTCGAATAGTTTTGGCTCACCCGGTCGTTCCTCGTAATTGACATCGAAATCACGACTCTTTTTCTAAAAGTAGTTGACCGGCTTTAACAGTAGATTTCATCAAAACAGAAACAGATAAAGTAATGAATTGAATGCTGCATGATTAGGCTCTGTATATACTGAATAACTGAATAATAGTAAAAGGAAATCTGTTATACTTGGAAAGAAATGTTAGATCCGTGTTTCTCAATAAACAATCCTGTTTTATATTAGTTGAGAATCAGCCAAATTTTAGTTTAAATTTCTATAAAGTACTTATTGTTCTAATTTTTTTTTATATGTTACAATCCTTCTAAAATCTGTCTTATTACATTTTGGATGAATCAGTAAATGATACAACATCTATAGATAGTAAAGGGGCTATCCAGATCAATAGACAGGAAAATGTACATGCACGACGATTTAGGGGGGGCGGTTCTTTGAATGGGAGACTGGCCTTGAATCGTTCTCTAAGATGGAGAACGTTTTTGAGGGTTGGTTAAATCTTACTTGCCGTTTAATGGATTTATAATTGAGTTACTTTTCAATCAGTATAAATTTGCAGTTAAAATTTTTGTTCAGAAAATAGTGACTGCGTTAAACTATTTGCTTTCAAACTATACAGTGTTGTTCAGTGGACTTCACGCAATTCTAATATTTTGTCTTTAATAAGAACATAATTTATTCATTGTTTACAAACCCTCTGATATTAAAGTGTTGACAATTGAGTGTTTTTTTGTGTGAAAAATGTTAAAAGTATTGGAAATTCTTACCGAAATAATAAATGCGGTAAATAATGTAATAGAATGATGTGAGTTAACGTTTAGAAATTTATCAAGGAGTCGTTAGCATGAGTTTTTTTGAAAGATGGTTGTTATGCAGACCCAGTGCAAAAAAGAAAAATTTGAATTAAAGTACGAGTTGTCTTAACATTCAGTATAAACGTATGAGAAAATCGTGCCTTTATTCAAGCTGTTGTTAAAAATTGAGTTGAAAATATAGTGACTTCATTAAATCTTTTATTTTCAGTATACAGGGTTGTTCAATACCTTCGACATAATAATTTATTCTTTGTTTACAAGTCATCCTATATTAGATCGCTGAAAATTGTGATATTTTGTATTTTTATTGTGAAAAATGATAGTTAGTTAAATGGAGTTAGTGTCTAGCAATCTGCCAAGGATTGAGCTTTTACCATGAGCTTTTACATATATATATATATATATATATATATATATATATATATATATATATATATATATATATATATATATATATATATATAATATTATTTGCTTTTTTCCTTCTAACAATTAATAATAATAGCAGATGTCTAAAATATTATATTCCAGTTCTTCTTTTCTTTTATTCTTCTGCTTCCTATACGAGATGTATTCGAAAATTATCGGAAATTTTGATATTTCGAGGGCTGTGTAGGTACTATTGCTTTGATATTTTGTTGTTATGATGGTAAGCAGGCCTAGAAGGTATCTATAGTCTATTCAAAGTTTTTTTGTGCATACGTCATCAAGATGTTTAATCTATTGCCTGCCGTAATATGTAAATTCGTTTTAGAATCAGATAATATTATCCTTCTCATTTCATTCTGGTTAAAAGGAGACACAATGCTGTCTGATTAGTTCGAACACGTAAACGAATGAGATAATATGTATTCGTTTATGCAAATATGTTAAAATAATGTTATTGTAAATTAAATTTGAGATATATAATTGCGCCTGAAACAGTAATATCGTTTTTCTTATGTTTTTTTTAAGCGAGCTTATTCATATTAATTTTAAAGGCTAATTAATTGTATTTATGCCCCTTTGATCGATGAACCTTTGCCATTTTTCTGATTATTTCGAAATTACGTCGTTGTGAACCAGTTCATTGCTTACCATTCAAAAAAGAATGACAACTGGATCTATTACAAGCATGGGTTAGCCCTGTACTGTTTAGTCTTGTACTGTATATGATGGGATCAGCAAGATGTAGTATATTACGAGCTGTTAAAAATGAATCAGACTGTCACCGCAGATGTCTACCTACGTTAATTGAACGACATATAGTTGTAAAAAAGATCAGAACAGCAAGTAACAGATGCAAAGTCATCTTCATTCATAAAAGTGCTTCGTCATATTTCCCCAGAGCTGTGCTGGACATACTGTTGTCATAAATATGAGGAAAAGTTGTAGAAAATGATGAAAAATATATTATTTAATATATAATATACCAATATTTCCCAATAAAAACCTTGTTAAAGTGGAAAAAGTTCATAATACTTGGACGCACCCAATAAATAGTATAGAAATAATAGTAATATATAATATATAATATATAATATATAATATATAATATATAATATATAATATATAATATATAATATATAATATATAATATATAATATATAATATATAATATATAATATATAATATATAATATATAATATATAATATATAATATATAATATATAATATATAATATAATGATAATAATAATAAATAAGAAGAAACAAGAACGGGAATATTGAAATTTTGTTGAATTATACAGTTAAGAAATAATTTAAAATAAGAAAAAGAAGAACATGAACAATAAAGTAACTATTTAATCAAATAATACAGAGTCTTTTAATATATTTTTATAGTAAATATAGTTTAATGATGTTTATTCACAGGAATATCTATTAAAAACAGTAATTTCGGTGTTCTAAAAACATTATTTATTCTTACCAATTATATGTTAGCGCCATCCAACGGACAACAAGTGAAACTGGACCAATTAGTCTCGAGGATATCGATTTAGGGACTCCTCAGGTTTCTGTGTCGGCGAAACTGACCAACGGCAGGTATACCTCGAAAGTTCCGAAACTTTTTGATCTTTCCCGGCTATCGACGAGGCGCTCGAGATGGAATCCGTACCAGAACTGAACGACGATGAGTTTTGCGGCCGAAATCTCGAAAAACTGGTTCGGTTCGTCCGTTGCTGGTTCCCGTCTTCGGGACAATAGCGTGGACAGTGGTCATCCCGTTTGACTGGTCCAGGGATGACGCGGATACAACATCCCGGGGCATCTGGTCGGGAGCGTCGCGACCATCCCGATACCAGCTGCCTTCCGATGGACCGGTTTTCTTTTACAAAAAAGCAGATTCGTTAGCTATATATCGGTTTTATTGTTTGTGTCGATAATGCGCGAGATGGAAGAAAGTTTTGAGTCATTATTGAAATCGATAACGTTTGAGTCAATAGTTTCTGTAAACACCAAATAAATATCAGCTCTTTTATTTAGTCTTATCTAATATAACGTAATAAATAAGCCAATTAATTAGTTTTCTAATATATATATATATATATATATATATATATATATATATATATATATATATATATATATATATATATATATGCAAGGTTACAAAAAAATTGTTAAAAAATTAATGGTTATTTTGAATGGTTTGAATGGTTTTTTTAGAAAAAAAAACTTGAATATAGTATTTAAAAGTTTTAGTAGTTAACATTAATGTTAATAAATAGAAAAAACCTAAAAATTCCTAATAATATTTCTAGTATACCTGGTACATTATTAGATGTATTAATATTTAAACAAAAATAATTTCTTTGATAATTATATTATATATTATTTTATACATAAATAAATATTTTTCAAAAATTAATAATAATTCCTGGTATAACAATTAATTGGAACATTTTATGAATTTAATATATATATTTTTAATTGTCATTTTTATGTTATACGCGGTTGGTTCAAGAAGTAAAGAAAATTTTGAAATTTTGCTGGTTGTATTAGCTTTATTTATACTGCTTCGTGTTGTTTGCCTTTTTATTCTTTTCTCTTTTCAAAAACAAGCTTGAAATGGGTAACCTTAATAAAAAAAGCTAAAAAAGAAAATTCCTTTTATTGTTATAGTATACCTTGTATATAATTTAATAAGTACAGATAAAACAAATTAGCTGAATATAAACAATAGTACATAAAACCAACAACAAGCTAACAATGATAGTTGAGTTTTAATTGAGTTAAAATAAGATAAGATATAAAAAAGTGTAAATGACAATATTTTTCTCTTGCTGGACAATACCAAGGAATGTTGCAATCTGGTCTTGCTTTGATTTTAATTGATCTGGATTGAATTAACATACATTGTAGAAAATTTGTTTTAAAATTATTACAGTAATTTTTTCTGGGAAAGACAAATAATGAAAAATTATGTAAAATGTATGCTAAAGAAATAAAAATAATGCAAATGAGTGTTTAAAGCTTTAATATATTGAGAAATAGAATTTAAGATGTTAATAATTAGTATTATGATAATAAAAGTTAAAAAATAAAAATAAATCGAAACATCAAATGGTAATAATCATAAGAAAAATCGAAAAATCTAGAGAGCTATAAAAAAAACGAAAAAAATTTGATTTTGATCATCACGTCACCCTTGATGAACCGTTCCAATATGTTTTTCAAGTTGTATGGTATTAAAGAATATGTTAATTTAAGTTGGTGAAGCCGATTTTTCATTAATATGTTTTCCCATATTATTTTCTACAGAAATAAATCTCTAAAATACCATGTTTCTTAAAACTAGTTGAGGATTGACGAATGAAATGAACATAAAGATCAGTCACTGACATATGTATGTAATAGATTTGATTATACTGCATTTTGAACTAATCCTTTGTTTATTGATTTTGGAGTTTTGAACCAAATGTTATAGAATACTGAAAATATTATTTGCTTTTTTCCTTCAAAAATGAATAATAACCAGATGTCTAATATGGTATATTTCTCCATCCAGATCTTCTTTCCTTCCTTCCTTCTGCTTCTTATACGAGGTGTATTCGAAAAGTACAGGACATTTTGATATATCGAGGGCTGTGTAGCTACTATTGGTTTGATATTTTGTCGTTATGATGGTAAGCGTGCCTCAAAGTGTTTTTGTACATACGTATTCAAGATATTTAATGTCGCAATTTGTAAAGTCGTTATAGAATCAGACAATATTTTCGTTCTCATTTTATTTTAGTTATAAAAAGACGCAATGCTGTCTGATTAGTTCGAACACGTAAACGAATGAGCCTGTCAAAGTCGTCCGGTTGTCAGACGCATGCAAAATTCTTGAAAGCAATAGTGATAAGAGATTATAACTCTAACCTATAAACTATTGTGGCCGTGAAATTTACTGTAGTTTTACGATGTACTATAATGTTAAAATACATTATATTTCATAACATTTTTGTTCAATTCTCATTTTTAGATTAGAATTTTGTTGTATGTTAAAGCCAAACTGAACAAATACTCGGAGTTGATGCGGCAACATTGCGACGTTTTGACGTCACAAATTTAGATGACGTATGTATAAAATAACTTTGAATAGACTGTATACATCTTATACACAGTTATGCCTGGTCCTTTACTGTCGCTTTTTGTCACCTGCTAGAAAAATATTATTTTTATTTTTATATTAAAAATGAATAATGCATATCGATTAGTCCTAGCATTCTGTTAATGTATTATACCTTTCACTATTCTCCCTCCCTTTCTTCATTTATTTCTTCCCTCTACTTGTTATACAGGGTGTGGTCGAATAGTATGTGAGTTATGGCAAACAGACTTCGAATAATACTTACGTACAGACAATGTACAATGTTGTCACTGAAGTCAACTGAAGTAAAAGAAACCAAACAGATATCTAGTTGAACAATTCATAGGAAAACTTGATAAGTTAAAGTCTGTCTCTGGGTCATCGCAGATTTTTTAAAATACTTGATGGTGTATGTGCAACTACATGTTTATAAGATTGTTAGGTTATTAATAAAATGAACTTCAAAATTACAATTTGTTTATTTTATTTACCCAAATGTTACAAGGTAATTTGATATTATACGGAGCTGCACCATCAAATGTGTATCATTTAAACCTTTTCTTTGTGTTGGAGTGAATAACATTTGAAGTTGGGCCTGAATTGTATTGCTCAACTATGTAAAATGAATATTTTAGTAGCCCTCTCAAATACGTTTGCTTCTGCATCTTCAATAGTCAATCTTCTGCATACTCTTTAGAGTTATTAACTGCACTTATTAATTTTCTTGGCATTAGTGTGTTATAGTGATAGTATTTTTCTCTTGGTTGTACAAAACCAATGTTTTGATTGCGAAACAAAAGAAAAATAATCCAAACGTTAAGTGACATCAATGTTTCGTTTTTTATTTCTGCTAAAAACGTAGTAATCTCTTTTTTACGAATTAATATTTTTGTTATTCTTTATTACAGTCTTCTAGCGCATTATTAACGTCAATATTCAGTATCAGTACCGCACGCCACTGCTCAAATTTATTAGGGTCCTTTCACGTAAATTCGAATCCGCCAGCTCTGACCGCCACCCGAAACAAGACCCTGTACAAGCGCCTACTCTTCCTCTCTCCTAACTTTCGGTCCGGTAACCGTCGTGGGAGGCCATGTTCTGGGCGGGGCGAGCGGCCGAGCCTCCTCTCCCCTCCTCAACCGTGCCGGAGCTATCCCTTCCGGCGAAAGAGGGGCGGCAATGGGCTTTTTTTGACAGCTGGCGCACTCTGCGGCGAAAAAACGAACGACGGCGGTTTTTCACGACCGACACGTGATCCGGCCGCTGGTCCAGAGAGGGCGCTGGCGGCGCTGAAAAAACCCGATCGAATTTAACTCCTGAAGTTGTCGTTCGAAAGTTTGGCGTCTTTTTTTTGGTGAAGTGTGTAATTAAAAATAAGTATATGGAATAAAAGTAGTTAATTGTTTGGGATGTATACAAATATATTTAAAAAATTATATAAAATGAAAATAAAATTAAGAGGAACAATTGGTTAGTGATATTTTTAATTTTAATGATCAGTGATGATAGATATTAATAGTATTTATTACGTCAAGTATTTTATTTAATGACATAATAACTATATAATTAAAAATACATTTTTATGTTATCAGATTTGTTTTATTTTCCGAACTATCTTGTTTTTAACTTTAAAAAATAGAATTTACAGTTCTAAAAATGACATTTAGTACTATTAGAACCATTTTATTTCTTCTCTGGATGTTTGTACATATATTTAAAAAGGAAATAAACACTGGGTGCAGGATCTGCTGAATATAGACGATTTGTTCTGGATGGAAGATGATTTTGGGAAAGGAAATTGAGATGAAAAGATATAAAAGGTAGAAAAAATATATAAAAGGTAAAAAAACAAATTATATTTTTCGACATTTCAAGAGCAAGATCATTTAAACTTATATTTTGATTCGAAAATCCCGAAAATATCAAACAATTTTCAATGTACAAAAGTTTCATATAGTCTATTCAAAGTTTTTTTGTACATACGTCATCAAGATATTTAATGTATTGCCTGTCGCAATTTGTAAATTCGTTTTAGAATCAGACATTATATTCCTTCTCATTTTATTCCAGTTAAAAAGAGACACAATGCTGTCTGATCAGTTCGAACACTTAAATGAATTAGCCTGTCAAAGTCGTCCGGTTGTCAGACGTATGCAAAATTCTTGAAATCAATAGTAAGAGGTTATAACTCTGACATGACTAACTGTAGTTTTTAGTTCTATTATAATGTTCAAATAAATTATATTTGATAACATATTTGTTCAATTATGTTATTTAGATTAGAATTTTGTTGTATATCAAAGCCAAACTGAATCAAACTCATAGTTGATGCGGCAACATTGCGACGTTTTAACGTCACAAATTTATATGACGTATGTACAAAATAACTTTGAATAAACTATAGATGATGAAGAGCTCTATCTGTTATATTACTCATCTTTAGAACCTTTCTTCTTTAGGCTTTTCAATCAAAAATTAATCACTAATTATTAATGAACAAAACGACAAAATTAAGAATGGACGTGCAAATATCAAAATTAAGGATGATAAAGTACGTATTATATTAAAAAACAGGAATATACAACAGTTTAACGGCAATAATATGACTCAGAGTTAAATCCGTTAATTTAGTTTAGTAGTAGTTAAATATGTTTTAAAAAGCAAGATCTGAAGATGGTAGATGATGATATTCTGTCGAAACGTCGTCAAAATATTGAACGTTCATTTTAAAGTCAAACGTGGAAACAAACAAACTCGGAAGACTAAATCAGACAATATATATATATACATATATATAAATGGATATGTAAATGTTATTTGGAGAAAGAGAGAGAAAAAGGGAAGTCAATGTAGACAATTAATAAAAGATTCGTACAAAATTTATACGAGAAACGGAGTGGGCTATGTCGTCGTATAAAAAAAGCGTAAATTTCGTGGAGATATTGTCGGAGAATTCACAGAATTGTCCACGAAATCCAAAATTAATGAAACCGTTAGGAGAAAAGGGCCTGCAAAGAGAGGCCGAGGGTTCGGGAACATTATCAGATAACGTAAGGGCGAAAATCGCCCGGCCAAGAGTGTAATGAGGCGAAGGGGTTGAAATTAAGGCACGGGGTGGTAGAGGGCGATGAGAAGCTGAAGCCGAGTCTTGATCAATACTCGGTCGAGACTCAAGAATATTTCCAGCGACCGCCTCGGGCTTTGGCATCCTCAAACGTGACTTTGTTTCAGTTTGAAGTCAGACGTTTTAAATATATTTGCTCTTGAAGTATCAGAGATTATATTTCCTATTTCTATTTTTTTTTCTTTTTTTTTCTTTATATATTCTTAGACATATTATTATTGTATTTTTCTTTTTGTTTATCAACATCTGTATCCTCAACCTTTTAAGATATATAAGAGTTGTTTTATATATTTAAATATAGTATATATGACAAATGACAAACGATTTAAATATTCATCACTACTATATATTCATCATATTCACTATATTTGGCATCCAGAGATTATTTTGAAACGATTCATTTAAAAAAAATTGCATAAAATCTTCACTCAAAAAAACAAATATTTTCTATCATATTAAACCCATTGGATGAAGTTTGAAATGTTAGAAATGTAAAAATTCAGTTAACAATGAATGTGTTTTACGGTTACATTTGCTTTTTACAAAAATGTTATGTTTTTCTTAATAGAAAAAGTCTCCAGTGATAATTGGCCATATACAAACTTGATAAAAAGGTTCTAAAGACGAATAATATAACAGATACAGTTCTACGCCATCTATTCTACGAATCTTTTATAGCAGCCATTTTAATAATTCTTGTGATAATGTTACCTTTTTTGCTCTTCATCAAAATCTTTTTCAATAAAATGTATTCTGTTTAATTTTCTCTATATATTCTATCATTATCATTAGATTCCTATTTCTTTTCAGTTATGTTTAGCAACATAATTTAGTACTTTAACATGATATATACCTATATATATATATATATATATATAAACCATTCATTAAAAAAAAATTGCATAAAATCTTCACTCAAAAAAAACAAATATTTTCTGTCCTATTAAACCCTTTGGATGAAGTTTGAAATGTTAGAAATGTAAAAATTCAGTTAACAATGAATGTGTTTTACGGTTACATTTGCTTTTTACAAAAATTTTATGTTTTTTTTAATAGAAAAAGTCTCTGCTGATTTATAATTTTGATATTTCCACGTTTATTTTTTAAAATTTCATCAATCTGGTATCGTTTTCTACTAATAACTTAAATGATTTTCGACAATATTGATCTGATTTAGCATCCAGTGATAATTGGCCATATACAAACTTGAAAAAAAGGTTCTAAAGACGAGTAATATAACAGATACAGTTCTACGCCATCTATTCTACGAATCTTTTATAGCATCCATTTTAATAATTCTTATGTTGCCTTTTTTGCTCTTCATCAAAATCTTTTTCAACAAAATGTATTCTTTTTAAATTTCTCTATATATTCTATCATTATCATTAGATTCCTATTTCTTTTCAGTTATGTTTAGCAACATAATTTAGTACTTTAACATGATATATATATATATATATATATATATATATATATATATATATATATATATATATATATATATATAAACCATTCATTTAAAAAAAATTGCATAAAATCTTCACTCAAAAAAAAAAACAAATATTTTCTATCCTATTAAACCCATTGGATGAAGTTTGAAATGTTAGAAATATAAAAATTAAGTTAACAATGAATGTGTTTTACGGTTACATTTGCTTTTTACAAAAATTTTATGTTTTTTTTTAATAGAAAAAGTCTCTTTTGATTTATAATTTTGATATTTCCACGTTTATTTTTTAAAATTTCATCAATCTGGTATCGTTTTTTACTAATAACTTAAATTATTTTCGACAATATTGATCTGATTTAGCATCCAGTGATAATTGTCCATATACAAACTTGAAAAAAAGGTTCTAAAGACGAGTAATATAACAGATACAGTTCTACGCCATCTATTCTACGAATCTTTTATAGCAGCCCTTTTAATAATTCTTATGATTATGTGACCTTTTTTGCTCTTCACCAAAATCTTTTTCAACAAAATGTATTCTTTTTAATTTCCTCTATATATTCTATCATTATCATTAGATTCCTATTTCTTTTTAGTTATGTTTAGCAACATAATTTAATACTTTAACATGATATATATATATTGAATATGTAATTACAAGCAAGAAGTCCTGTCTTACAACACCAATAATATAATTTAAATTGAAATCGTAAACTGCTCTTACAACAAGACGTTTCTCGACGAATATCAGAGAGTTTCGATCAAAAGTCAATTTAACTTTGGAGCTGATATCGTGATAGTGACAGCTGCTAAAATGTGGGCTACCAAAGACCAAAACTCTACACCGTTTGTAAGTTATTAATCAGTATAGAAATGGGCACTCATTGATGGCACAAATAATTAAAAGTATATTTAATAATATATATAATAACTGAAAATGTCAAAATAATGGAAGATGGAAATAATACTGTCAGGAATCGTTTTGTCTGTAGGTAGCAACTTACGAATAGACGTACCAATACAAGAAAACAAAGTGACAATATGCACACGATGTTATTCTAAACGTGATTCAAGCCTTTCGTTTCTCATATAATAAAAAATCTATATCATATTTCGTTTGTTGTGTGTCTGTTTGTATATTTTTCTTGAGCACAGCAGAAACTAAAAATTGTCTTAAAAAATCCCTCAAATATTTATATATCTTTAGAGTTTTTATGGATATTTTCCAGACCAACAATTTTCTCTGAAATAATTGTAATAAATTATGTTTCGATTGAAACAACTACTTACTGTTTTTATACATTTCGTATATTTGATCTCTGATACAGCTGATATCAAGCTAATCTTGGTTAGTCACCTGTTTCGCATAAAGACGGTTTCTTTTTGGTGAATTTAAGTAATAGGTAATAGGTAATTTAATTTAATTTAATTTAAAAACATGTTCGAACTTCTCAAACAGCATTCTATCTCTTTTTAAATAGAATGAAATGAGAAGGAAAATATTGTCTGACTGTAAAACGAATTTATAAGTTTCCATATATTATTATTTTAAATCAATATTTTTTTATTCTTTATTTGATGACTGTCATCTAGCCTATTAATATAAAAAATATTATTGATTTGCTTGTGACATAATTCTTAGGCACTTCAATCGATATCTTAAAAAGTAGAAAACTGTGAGTTGGGGGTGGCCGGAGCGGTGGTAAAGGGGCCGAGGCGCCGAAATATATATTTTTCGGCTTGAACGCCAGACCGACTATGTCGGTGCTTGGTCGTTCAAAGTATGTAATCGGTTTAGTCCTGCAACGGGCAGCAGGATTCCTAAGGATGCGCTCATGTGAGTGCCTTGTAGGCGTCAGTGCGGAAACTACCGCTGATCACAGCGGCAGGACTGAGAAACTCTTCCCTTTGTTTGTGTTAAGAATTTTTTAAAACCCACCCTTTTGTCGACCGTCTTTTGTTGGGGCAAGCGAAAATATGTTGTTTCGAATAGGCAACAGTCACTTGAATATCGTGTCTAGCATCTAATGACGTAGAAAAAATATTTATTTTCATTATACGTTTAAAATACAATAATATTCAGTAAATATAGTAATCTGTTATCAGAATCAGATTAAATTAAGTCACCCTATCGTCATCACTTCGACATGAGAGGACAGTAGTTTAGTTTAGTTTGAGTCCACAATCTGCCCTATTGGCAATAATTAATTATTCTGTCTATATTATATATACATGGCATGTAGAAAATCACTTCATTAAGCAATCTTCTGTATAAAATATTATCTTAATTAATTAGTCTTATTCTAAAGCTTATTCTAAAGTCTACATATGTCCAGTAATCAGATCAGGTGGTGTTAAACGTTTTAGTCTACGCACTTCACTATCACGTCGCATATTTAGCTGATTAGCGAGTACATTGGGATGCACTGACACTCTTTCGAAGTACTTCACACAAGCACGTTGAATTACACTCGTTATAGGTTCTAGAGGAATATCGCGTTGTATCACTTTATTTGAAATATAGTACGGAGCATCAACAGTGGCACGCAACACCTTATTTTGGAACCGTTGAATGATGGATATATTATATTTTCTAGCGGTACCCCATAGTTGGATTCCATATGTCCAAATGGGCTTGAGTATAGACTCATACAGCAATACCTTGTTATCTAATGATAACTTGGATTTGCGCCCAATGAGCCAATACATTTGATATAATTTTAGTCCTAGTTGTTTCCGTTTAGAGAGTATGTGCTTCTTCCAGGTTAGGCGTCGATCTAAATGCATACCTAGATATTTAACATGCTCTGCTTGCGGGAGTTGATGATGATTGATATTCACTGGTGGACATGTTCTTCTACGCAGGGTAAACGTTATATGCGTGGATTTTAATTCATTGGCTTTAATGCGCTATGTGTTCAACCATAATTGTATTTGCTACAGGTGGGTTTGTAGGTTTATTGATGCTGTGATTGGATCTTCATGGGATGCTAAGATTGCTGTATTGTGTGCATATATTGCGACAGTAGTTATTTTTGTGGTGGGCAGATCAGCCGCATACAGAAGATACAGTATTGGACCCAGTACACTACCTTGCGGAACTCCTGAATATATGGGATTTAATTCGGTATGTTCATCGCCTTGATTTACAATAAAATATCTGTCAATGAGATACGATTTTAGTAACTGATAGTCCGGATGAGGGAGAAGTTTCTTTAGTTTAACCTGCAAGCCCGTATGCCATACTTTGTCAAAAGCCTGAGATATGTCTAGGAAAGCAGCCGAACAATATCTTTTGGCATTTAGGTCAGCGTTTATTTTGTTCACAAGTCTATGCACTTGTTCTATAGTCCCATGCTTATTGCGAAAGCCAAATTGATGTTCTGGAATAATTTTTCTTTTTTCTATTATATAGTTTAGCTTTTTATGTATAATTTCTCGAAAACTTTCGAGATGAAGGAAAACATAGTAATGGTATGATAATTAGGGAACTTTCTAGTCTCAGAAAAGACATTTCTTTAGTAGGAAGTATATCAGTAAGCTGTTTGAGAAACGATGTTTGAGGTTTTAAAACCTCCAAACTCGTAAAACAATTTTTAAAAGCATTTTCTATTAACTATGTACTAAATTCTTTCTCTTAGAATTTATTAACCTGGAGATCGTTAAAGTAGAGCCCATAAAATTATGTTTAATAGGCCTTCTTGATTAATTCATAATTTTTCGCTTAATTCGTATTGTTTTGTTTCGTCTCGACATACTTCAATTGATTTACTATGAGACTGAGGTACTCGACACCATTTATATAATTTGGAATTCGTAATTAACGGTTCTAATATAACGGTTTATTTACCTAAAGGTGACGTTGTTTGACGTCTACGAGAGAATCTTAATAAATTCTTTTCTATAGGAACTTAATATGTTTCATATGAAATTAAGTTTATGTTTATAACACAAGAAAAATGTTACAAATATCAGATATTTTGCTGCATGTTCTTAGTCGGGTTAGCAATTCTCTTGTGGATTTTATCATTATCCTTTACTGTGGTTTTTATTATCCCCTACTGTTAAGCAATGGAAGCCCATAGTATTATTTGCGTCGATATACGTTATTATCTTTGTTTGAAACATGCTTTAATTTCTATGTTTTATATTTTTTGTTATTAATAATACATTGCTATTAGTAGTTGCTAACTAACTTACAATTCGTTTTTTATAATAACTTAAAAACTATGTATATGACTAGGAGAAGCCATTGGTTCTTAGTCTCTAGATTAAAGATAGAAGTGATATGTTGTGTGACAAAGAATTACAGTTCGAGAAGTATCTAGAAGCAAAAAATGCTTAGACACGTGGAAAAAAGCATTGTCTACAGTAAGCAACAGACACACAGAAGAATAAATGGAATAGTTAACAAGTCTTAGATAGATTGGAATTTAAAAGCTTAGTTTTTTATTTGAACAGTTACTTCGGGATGTGGAATTTTGATCTAATGCTGATAATTTCCAAGACAGGGTGATGGGAATGAAAAGAACTTAAGGTAACTGTAGAAAATCCTATTGCAGGGTGCGAAAGATCTATGTGAGTAATTGTTCAGAATATACATGAATATTTGCTTAGAATGTTTGAGAAGAGAATGAGTACTAATTATATTGTAGATATGGCAAATATAGTGATTAATTTTATCAATAAAAACGTAGCAACAGAGGAAACTACAGAGAGATATAGTGATATCAAATTGACTTGATATAGAAGCATAGCGATGAAGGAAACAAGAATTAAATTTAAAATGGTGAATATGAATGAAAGTAAAATACGTCCTTAGATGACGTGAACAATTTACGTCATTCTATAATATATGCAAAGTCAAAATAAACTAAATGTTGTAGATAATGCGGACTGTTTTATTAGTTACAAATATTATTCTCAATTTGTGGTCTTTCATATGTGTAAAGTAGATAAAAGATTGGCTCCAATACACTTCCTTTCTTTTATTGTAGAATAAACTTGCTCATGTTCCTTGCTAAATGTTCTAACTGAGATATAATCTGAAGAGTTTGGAAGTACAGTGTAGTGACTTGCTAGTTCCGCATATTCAATCTTGCTGAAGGCCCATTTTTATCATAAGTTGGGCCAATTCGACCTGCTCCTCTGTTATCTTTGATGAAATCCTGATATATACATCGATTAGCTCAACATTTTTTCCAACAACCAAACACCAAAACTGATACAACGGCAATCTCGAAACCGAATTAAAGCCGTAGCTGCTGATTGAGCAAAGTAGTCTATCTAATTAGGGACACACAGTCGCTGCTAATTAGTCAATTTGTGCAAAATATCTCGCGTGAAAGACGTTCTATTTAGAGCCGCATTCGAAGTAATGAACGTTGCGAGGTTCGCCTCTCATCTTTGGCTTTCATCGAGTTTCGCGAGAGCTAATACCATTAAGCACACGTCGAATTCGGACCGGTGGGTGATGGGGGGATTGGGAGGTGACGCGGAGGTAAAATAATGCAGAGACGACGTGCGACGATAACGGATATTGGAAGAAAGACGCCGGAAAAGCGTTCGATTTGGTTCAATCGAGGTTGAGATGGAGTTTCTGACGATTCTCTAACGGTTAGACGAATACGAGGGTGTCTCAAATATGATCGACACAAATACTCTTTTTTTTATTATTTGATTATTACATTGTTACTAGTCATTTACTACTAACCTACAATTTGTCTTTATGACAACTTAAATCTAGGTATATAACTAGGAGGACCCACCGGCCCTATCTCAGTCTCTGGTGAAATAATGTTTATACATGTCATTGCTGTATTTTTTAATATATGCACCTCACTACACAACACTACACGATGGTTTGATTATTTTGAGTCTGTGTCCTGTTCTGGTGGTATCCAAAAGCTGCAGTACTTCAATATTCGGATGAGAATCCAATCTTTCCTTATGCCCCCTTGCAATTCTCTTGATTTTTTGACTGACTGTGGGTATCTAAAGGTATCAGTGTAGGGAATCAGTCCTATAGTATTAGGGTGCGCTCACAAAACCTCTCAGGACTTTGTTCTGAAAAATTTGTATTTTCTTTATGTTACTCTTTGCAGAACATCCCCATAATTGAACTCCATATGTCCATATAGGTTTCAGTATTTGCTTATATAATAGAAATTTATTGTGTACTGATAACTGTGATTTTCTTCCAATTAGCCAGTACATTTTCCTATATGAGACAAATACTCTTACACGTTTATTTACTATGGAAAAAATTTCTAAAAATGTACAGTTTTCTAGATATTTCCCCTAAGTAGTTACGCATTTTGTCCATATTTCCGGAAGTTTTTTGATGCCTCTATCGAAGAATATCTTGGGCAATGTGCGCACGAATTCCTCTACCCCGTCTTCGGTGATGAATCTTTGACGTCCGAGGGCTTCTTTCAGTGGTCCAAACATGTGGTAGTCGCAGGATAAATCCGTTCTGTAGGGGAGGGGGTGTTCCAGTACCTCCCACCATAATTCCGATATTGTATCGAGCGTGAGACGCGCGGCATGAGTGCGCGCGTTATCCTGGAGAAAAATCGCGCTTCGTGCTGTTTTCAGAAGGTTAGAGTAATATGCAGCATTAATGGTACCTTGGGTGAGCAGGAAAACGACGTACAGCGCGCCCCGCCGGTCCCACAACGACGTACACAGAACCTTACCCGCGGACCTGGTTGTCTTCGCTTTGACTGGCGCCCCTTCCTCCTTCCTCTTCTACTTTTTAGACGACATCTTGCTTTCGTTAGTGTAATAGTGTACCCATATCTCCTGTACCCTGTAGTGAAGATTCCCGTTAAAAAAAACCGCCCCCTCCACCTTGTATCGCTTCTCCGTTATTTTGTGATATTGAAGGTGTTCGTGGATAATAGACTCTACACTATCAATACTGATGCCGAGTTCAGCCGGCGATAGGCACTTGACGTTCACTCACGGTGGTAGCACGCGGTGGAGCTATCACATACGCAAGCCACGTCCTTCAAAACATACATGCGCGCCATCTACAGAATCGAATTCTAAAAATATTGAATTAACTTACGAAGGCGTAAAATACCCACCTGTCGCTAGTTATTTGTAGTCAAAATTGTACTGATTATATAGAATTTCCTATTGAATCCAATTATGGTGTAGTGGTTTTCGTACAAGCTTTAGTTTCTGAGTTCTACAAAGAAAAGCATATTTTCAAAAAAACGAGGAATTCTGTTTAGGTCACATTTTTTTTTCATATTCCAGAATGACCTTCTAGCTGGCCAAATGGTCTTTTGCTGATATAGCTTCGGGTTTGGGATAGAGAAGTGTTTTGCGGGCAACGGAGTCGTAGTTGATTATCTACCGGGCGTTGTGGATGGGTATGGATTTTATCAAGTTGTTATCGTGTTCTAGGGCACCTAGAGAGGACTTGATCATGAAACTCTTCACGAACGGGATACCTGTTTCGAGGTGAGTGTTGACGTTCCTATAAATCATGGGGCATTGAATAACGCGCGGACTTTTTTGGATTGGAACACTTGGAGTAGTTCAAGTTGTCTCTCAGAGACGTACCTGTACCACACCTGTGCTCCGAAGAGGCAGGCTGGACGACAGACTAGCATTTTATACAGAGTCGCTTTCTGGGGGATTGAGAGTTTACTTTTTCTGCAGAGGAGTGGGTGTGCGATTTTTTTGAATTCTTATTTTGTTTGCTTGCTATTCTAATGAAAATAGCGGTGATTATAAAGAATTTTGTTTAGTTATTTATGATTTACGGTTACTTTCTCTCTTCCTTGATCCGAGAGTTACACAATTTTGGCGGTTTCAATGGTTGGCAAGTTTTTCATTAACTCGGAAGCTTCACACGGAAAACTATATAAAATAGTCCGCAGGAAGGACTTTTCATCCGACAAAACTCACCCGATTTTCAGGGGGGCCACATTCGTACAGGCCCATTTTCCTGACCGCACTCGCTCTTTCCGCCACCACGTGCTTTTTAACCAAGTAACAGGTCACTTCGGAAGACAAGCACCCTTCCTTCTTAAAATCGGGGGAAAAAACGATCACCTCGACCCATAGAGGGGAGCATGAATGAAATATTGCGGCGGAGAACGGCCCTCCCCACTCTTCTCCCGTCGTCTTTCCCCCCTTCGACGTCGCCGGAGACGTCGCTGGCAGCCGGGAGGGGGAGGGGGGGAGTTAGGTCAGTAGGAGGCAGAAGACTCCGCCCGCGAGCCAATGGGCAGCACTGCGAAGGCGATCGATCGCAAGAAAACGTTCTCAGAACGTAAAAAGACGCTGGCGGCGCCCGAAGTCGTCATCGTCATTCGGGCCCCGGAGCGGGACGGGAGATGGGAGGGGGGGGGGGGGGGTAGGGTGACGAGGGTTAGTCCGGCGGTGGGTTCGAGTTCGTTGTCAGGCGGCAAAAATCCGGAGCCACGGTCATAAATTATTTTGATGGAGGCCGGGTACTAGGCGATGTAATCTAGTTTGGCTATTGTTTCGAGACATTAAGTAAAGGTTGGTGTTTGTGTTTGCGGCCAGACCAGATACGTGTATTACAGCTAAATCGCCATAAAATGGGCTTGAATATTTTAGGTTATTGCCGTTCGCGCGACGGTCTCTTGGATATCCGAACGAGGGATGGGCGACGATTTCTTCCACTCAACATTTCCTTCGTCAGTTTATCCAGTTTTCCTATATCGAGTCATCATCATCTTCATTAACAACCACCTAGATATTTCTAACAGATTATATGAGTAGTACTGCAACTAATGCATCACATCCAGGATTGAGGAATTAAAATACAAATTGCCGGCTTGGTTGGCACAGCGGTTAAGGCGACAGGACGGTCCTCCTAATATTGCTATAGTCGCGGGTTGGAATCTTGCTGGGGTATGGATGTATTTTATGTTTGTGTTTGTAATTGTAAATACTTTTATATGTAACGACAAGGAATAACCATCCCAGTCGAGCTAGTAACCAGGCTGGGTAAGACCGGATGTCTTCTGTTATGCTCTCTAAGTCGGTTACTGGCTAGTCGATAGGCTTAATGTCGAGGACCGTGGTTTGGAGCCCGCGTTAAACAGTAGGTCAAGTCCGGATATTAAAAATATACAAATTGCATGTGTTAAAATTTGAAATATAAAACTATATTATTTAAAATTTAAATTATTTTTTTTATTATTATTCTTAGTGGTTCATCAATCTGTCCAGTAGGCAATATATATATATATATATACATACTTGTGAATCACATTCATATATATATATATATATATATATATATATATATATATATATATATGTAACAATTTGATCAACATCAACAATGACATGCAATATTTTGTTTTGGAACCGTTGTATGATGGATATATTTGACTTTTTAGCAGTATCCTATAGATTCCGGATGACCAAGTATTGACTCGTATACAATAGCAACATTTTCTTACGTCGAGACCAGTTGTTTAAATGTTTGCGACCAGTTCGACGAAACAACACATACTGAAAAGCTTGTCAGAGAGGTTTCAACATGAAATTGATTGCAAATGTACCCGATGTTTTTTTTTATTAATTACATCTTACATTAGATATGCTTAGTACGATTCTAATGTAAAAATTAATGTATTACTACTGTTCTGTTGTATCTGCATTAAGAGACACGCAAGGTGTATACGAGATTATCATATTAGTAGACATTAGTATGTATTTCCCAGAGTAAAATAAAAATGTTCGTTAGTTACGTAACGATAAGCATTGGTAATTAATCGCAGAAGTTTGTTTTGCTACGTTGGATTACTAGTTCGTTTGATGTTTTAGTACAACCCCATATTTGCAACCCATAGGGCCGAATTGGTTTTAAAATTGACTGATAAACTACTTTCTTTGATTTTAGGTAAAGTTGAGAGCATCTTTCGACTAACCAGGACTGTTGCTTGATTTCCAGTCTGTTCTGCTTTGTTTCTAACATGATATTTCGATGTTAACCTACCATCAGGATGGATGCCGAGATATTTAGCTGATTCTGCTTGAGGAATCGGGTATCCATCAAGTGACATTATTAGGTTCTTGTCATTTCGCCGCACTGAAAAATTAACTTGGACATATTTGGAGCTATTAAGCTGTATTTATAGGGTTGCACTAAAAATTCAAATCAACTAGTCATACAACGCTGTCAGAACAAGGTTCTTCGATTGATTACCACTGCCTATCGCTGCGTAACCAACGAAGAACTGCACGAAGACCTGGAGACTTGAAACATGAAAGAAGATTACTAAATCATACTAATGTCGATGTAATACAACTGCTGGACAGCGCGCAGGATGACAGGAGATTGAAACGAACCAAACCATACGAATTTATATAAAGTGTATACCTTTAGTATAAACTATAGCTATAAGTTATTATAATTTTATAATTTAGGAATACATATTGATGAATTTTCTCGCACTCGTCCTGCTTGTGAATTAATCCAAGTTCAAATGAAAAGTAGTAATAATCACTACATAGTATAAAACAAAGTCGCCGTTTCTGTCCCTATATCCCTATGTGCGCTTAATAAATCTTTAAAACTACGCAACGGATTTTGATGCGGTTTTTTTCAATAGATAGAGTGATTCAAGAGGAAGGTTTACATGTATAATACATGCATAATATACTAAGGCAACATTGCTAATTTTAGAGGTTTCTAACGTGATGTCGTAAACTAACCTATTTTTTTAGGCTTATTTAACAATTAGCAAAAACGCTGCCTAACCCTACGAGTTAGATCAAATTAATGTACTACAGTATTGTACACCATAAAAAGGTCTACAAAAAAGTCCGCGATGGTATATGTTTATCTTTTAGGGATAACCCACATTAACCATTTTTATTGTTTACTTTTTACGTGAGAAAATGGCTTATTTACGAAGCTATTTTAAGCAATACGGCATTAATCCTTATCGAATTAAGTACCTTAAATACAGTGTGCAATTAATATAGATCAATATGGTTCCTTACAGCATGTAAATTAAA
Source organism: Rhynchophorus ferrugineus (assembly GCF_030347505.1). Taxonomy (NCBI): domain Eukaryota; kingdom Metazoa; phylum Arthropoda; class Insecta; order Coleoptera; family Curculionidae; genus Rhynchophorus; species Rhynchophorus ferrugineus. The sequence continues at coordinate 18,420,234 of NW_027472587.1, forward strand.
CAAATATTTTCGGAGATATTACAAATTTAAAATTTGCGTTTAAAAATGTGTAATGTAATAAAAATTGTATGAATTTAGATATTCCAAAGATAGCAGGAAATCTTCATAGTAAGTATAGGGGAAGAGGAATTGTTTTACTCCAAATTTAATGCGTGCAGGCCAAGGGCAGTAATGAATGAACCAAAAATACCGGATCGATTTTAATCATGTTTTCATTGAGTGACATAGGCATATATATTTTATGCCCGTGCAAAGTCGGAGCGGGCCGCTATGTTTTTATATACAACGTTCATATTTTTTCTGTAGTGTATTTAATTTAGTATCAGCATTGCACCCGTGCGAAGCCGGGGTGGGTCGCTAGTTTAATTTATAATTAAGATTGTACTAAGCGTATCTAACAAAGATGTTATAAAAAAAACTTGTGTTTTTTCTACAGCCTTAGACACACATAAAACTTTTCCCATGATAACTGTGTAGTCGGCAAATGGTCCAAGTACTGTTTCTTTTGTGGTTGGGATATCACCAGTGTAGAGTAGATAAAAGGAATGCACCTGGTGTAATAAGTAACAGATATACAGTAACACCATCCTCGTAAATCCTTTAAATTAATTTTTCTCAACAATTAACGTTTCAAACTAAACAAAAAAAAAAGATCTTTCGGTTATCAAGTCACGTCCGTACGACGACGAAATATAAAAGTATCGACGACGACAACAACAACAACAACGATCAGAAGCAACAGACCGAATTGGTGGTGTCGTCGTCGTCGAGAAAGAGCGAGCGGAAACCGAAGGGGGGCCCGGAACGGCCGTCAGTTTTGTTGCTTTTCCACTTCGGCCAGCAAAAATAGCGGACGCGCACCGTAAGTGCCGGGCGCTGCCGATAAAAACGACCGTAGAGAGGCCGAATGAACCGGAAAAGAATGCTCAGTTCCGGGCGGACGCGTCCCAAATGACCCGGAAGCGACGAGGTGGCGACAACAAAGGTGGTGAAAGAACGACCGGGGGTATCTGCCTTAGGGGGGGAGGAAGGTTGATCGATGGACCGTCCGTTCAGGTGGTCTGGGGTACGAACGACGATACGAATTAAAAATTGATGCAGGACGAGCGGTCGGCCTCCGTCGATGCCGCCGCCATCGGTAGCAGCAGCGACGCTTTTAAATAGTTATTTGTGTTTAGGGGTTTCGCCGTTCGCAGGACGTGGCAGGATGTAATCGTTTGTAAGAGAAATCGCCTCGTATCGCTAAATGTTGAGGGAATTTCCGATTGATCTGAATCGAAAAAGACTGTATAACAGGTCAAATGAGTACCATAGTAAGACACATTTTTTTGGTAAAATTAGTTTTCCTTATTCAACATGATTCCCTTCAAGGGTGATACACTGATTATAGCGACCCTCCAACTTTTCGATACCATTTTTGTAGTACGATTTGTCATTTGCTTTAAAATAGGCCTCAGTTTTGACGATCACCTATTCATTCGACGAAAATTTCTTCCCAGCGAGCATTCTTTTGAGATCTGAGGACAGGAAATAGTCGCTGGGAGCCAGATCTGAGGAATACGGTGGATGAGAAAGCAATTAGAAGCCCAATTCGTCGATTTTTGCCATCGTTTTCACTGACATGTGACACAGTACATTGTCTTGATGAAGCAGCACTTTCTTTTTCTTCAAATACGGTCGTTTTTCGGCGATTTCGTCCTTCAAACGGTCCAATAATGCTATGTAATAGTCGCTGTTGATGGTCCTTTCTTTTTGAAGGTATTCAATGAAAATTATTTCATGCGCATCCCAAAATACAGACGCCATAACCTTGCCAACCGACTCTTGTGTTTTCCCACGCTTTGGAGCGGGTTCATCGTGTGCAGTCCGCTCGGATGACTGTCGATTGGACTTCGGAGTGAATTGATGGAGCCATGTTTCATACATTGTCACATATCGACGCAAAAACTCGGGTTTATTGCGCTTGATCATCTTCAAACACTGCTTCGAATCATCAACTCGTCCTTGTTTTTGGTCAAAACTGAGCTCGCGTGACACCCACTTTACACAGAGCTTTCTTATACCCAAATATTCGTGAATGATATGATATACACGTTCAGTCCTCGTTAACAACCTCTTTTGGGCGTCCACTACGTTCACCGTCTTCGGTGTTCATTTCACCACGCCTAAACTTAGCATACCAATCCTTGATGGTTGATTTTCCTGGGGCAGTGTCCGGACACACGGCATCCAAGTTTTTGCTTCAACTGTATTTTTTCCCTTCAAAAAGCAATATTTTTTCAACTCGCGAAATTCCTTTTCATCCTTTTTTACAATAACAAAAGTTACACCACTCAAAATGTTATAATTCACAAACTAATGATCCGACAGCTGTCAAATTTATGGGGATTATGGCTAACTAAAAACATATGGATTTAATTCTGATAGCGCCATCTATGTGTCAGGCCCGAGAATTTTCATTTCACCTGTTATGACCTATAAATTAAATTTAAAGGATATACGAAAACGTCACAAAGACCTGTGTTGAAGTATCACTACTTCACTTTTCAGTATGTGTAATTTCGTCGAAGTGTGAACAAAAAATAATGTCGGTATTTTGAATTTGTGCCAAATAAATCGCATTTTTGAGAGGTGTCATTTTTTTTTACTTCAACGTCATTGAATACTGTTTGAATTTTATGGTAACTTTACTCCATCAATATGAACATGTGAATACTGGTTTTGGCGTCTTAAATGTGCTGATTTTGATATAAAAGACGAAGAGCGTTTTGGACTATCAAAAAAATTGTATGACAAGGTTTGGAAGAAGAATAAGCATAATTGTTTGGAGTAATTCGAAAATCCTTTTCATATAGCTTGAAGAACATGGGAATGATCCAAACGCTTAGATATTTTGTACCGTGTGAATTTAAGCCAGCGACATTGAAAGGAGTTTGTAATGAAAATCCTTACTGCTAAAACCTAATGAAACCGAGCACTGGTGCGAATAATTACCGGAATACTGTCAAATATACAATAATGTTATTCTTCAGCATGACAACGCTCGACCATAGGTTGCAAAACTGGTGAAAATATACTTGGGAACATTAAAATGAGAAATGCTTCCCCACCTGCCGTATTTTTCAGACCTTGCTTCCTCTGATTACAACTTGCTCTTCACTTCTTATGAAGATAGCTGTGACTAAAACCGATACGGATTAATGAAAATACCCGCAACCGTGTAGAATTAAATGCTTGATAAGAAGATATATTTTTATGTTATGTATTTAAATGATTTAAAATTAGTAGCGAAAATGTTTGGTTAATAATGAATCATCTTAATCATATTCTCTGATATTATTTATTAAAATTATGTTTGACACGAAGATATATTGATAAAGTTACTACAACTTATGTAAAATTGAATACTCAATAATATAGTAACACTATCATTTCACAATACTTTAAAGTTTTAAGAAAATTAGCTAAAATATGTTTTTCTTTAAAAAGTGTCAAAACTCAACTTTTACTTATAAGTCAAAAGCTTTTCATTCTACATAAAAAATAATCATTTTTTCGATTTTTTCACTACAATTTCCATATAATGTGAAAAATTTAGTCCATTTGGTGATCTAATTTTTTAAAATGTTTTTTTTTCATATATATACTCAGGAAAAATCGTGTTTTTTGGCCATTTTCAGACTTTTACTTTTAACTCTAGCTTAAGGCAAGATATATTGATGGAAACATCCTTACTTATGTAAAATCAGCTGCTTTATAAGATAGTAGCATAAGTTTTCATGTAACTCCAAGAGTTTCATAATTATATCCAAATTGTGTTTTTGGCAAAATCTAATTTAAAATCAATTTTTGCTTATATCTCAAAAACTATACACTATATAAGAGAAATGATGGTTTCTACGTTTTTTTCATCGCGTTATTCATAAAATAGAGAATTTTAAGCCCATTTGGAGACCTAACTTTTTTTCGCATTTTTTATGGGTAATATGGAGTTAAACAGTTTCATCCTTTACCTATATCTTGAGTTAAACGTGAAATATTTTCATGGATATATCAGTGTTCATGTAAAATTGGATATTTCATTGAATGGTATAGATATTTCCTGTTTAAATTTAAGAGATTTGAAAATATGATGACAATATTATTTTCTTCATAACTCTGATTACAATCAATATGGATTGGAGAAAATATCTACAACTAAGTAGAATCAGATGCTTGATAAGGTCATAGAATTATTTCTGTTACGTATTTAAATGTTTTCAAAATAATAACGAAGGTATCTTGTAATTTTTTATTATTGCGTTTATGTTTTTTAAAGATTTTTTCGTATGATACGGTTTGATACATTGCTAAAATACGACTACTTATGCAAAATTAAATAATCTATTCGATAGAAATATTATCTTTCCAAATATTTTGAAGTTTTAAGAAAATTAGCTAAAATATGTTTTTCCTTAAAATATGTTAAAATCAAATTTTCACGTGTAATTCAAAAATTACACACTTTATATCAAAAATAACTCTTTTATCATTTTTTTCAACACAATTTTTATAAGTTGTGAAAGTTTTAGTCCATTTGGTGACACAATTTTTTTTGGCGTTTTTTCCATATATATACTCAGGAAAAAATGCGATTTTTAGCCATTTTCAGACTTTTACTTTTAACTCTAGCTTAAGGCAAGATATATTGATGAAAACATCCTTACTTATGTAAAATCAGCTGCTTTATAAGATAGTAGCATAAGTTTTGATGTAACTCCGAGAGTTTCATAATTATATCCAAATTGTGTTTTTGGCAAAATCTAATTTAAAATCAATTTTTGCTTATATCTCAAAAACTATACACTATATAAGAGAAATGATGGTTTCTACGTTTTTTTCATCGCGTTATTCCCAAAATATGAAATTTTAAGCCCATTTAGAAACCATTAACTTTTTTTGCAATTTTTATTGCTAATAGAGAGTTAAAAAATCTCCTCCTTTACCTATAACTCGAATTAAATCTGAAATATGTCCATGGATTATGTAAAATTGGATATTTAACTGAATGTGAAATTTAAGGGTTTTGAAAATATGACGAAAATATTATTTTCTTCGTAACTCTGACTACAGTCAATATATATTAGACAAAATATTTACAACTATGTAGAATTACATGCTTGTTAAGGCCATAGAATTATTTCTGTTATGTATTTATTGTTATGTATTTAAATATTTTAAAAATATTAATGAAAATATCTTGTAATTTATTAATTATTTGGTTCATGTTTCTTGAGATTTTTTCTTATAATTCTGTTTGACATGTAGATACATTGATAAAAATACTACTACTTACGTAAAATTGAATACTCAATGGGACAGAAACATTATATCTTCAGAATGTTTAAGTTTTTAGGAAATTATCTGAAATATGGTTTACTTTCAAAAATGTTAAAACTCAATTTTCACCTATAACTCAAAAAACTGTCCACTCTATATAAAAAATAATCATTTCGTCGATTTTTTTTCACCACAATCTCCGTATAATGTGAAATCTTTAGTCCATTTGGTGACTTAAATCTTTTTGATATTTTTCCCATATACATACTCAGGAAAAATCGTGATTTTTTGGCCATTTTCAGACTTTTCATTTTCATTCTAGTTTAAACCAAGATATATTGATGAAACCATCACTACTTATGCAAAATTAGCTGCATATTAATATAGTAGAATAAGATTTGATGGAAATTCGAAGGTTTCAGAATTATATTTAAATTTTTTTTTATGCAAAAATAATTTGAAGTACATTCTTGCTTATATCTCAATATGCCAAATATTCCACGTTTTTTTCATCGAGTTATTTATAAAGTATGAAGCTCTCAATACATTTGGAGATCTAATTTTTTTTAATTTATAAATAAAATAACATTTAAAACATTAAAAAACATTTTTTTTTCGATTTAAAAGCAAAATATTTGAGTGGATATATCAGTGTTTATGTAAAACTGATTGTTCAATTGAATGGTAAAGATACCTTTTTTTAATAAATATAAGGGTATTGAAAATATGACGACAATATTGTGGAAAGAGGCATGAGGAAAGGTTCCACGCTCATGTTCACACCGAAATGCTACAACTCTTAGATAACACTGAACTAGGATGCAGATTCAAGAGAACCAAACCGTGTGATTTTAAGTAGTTGGGTAGTCAAGTGTATTAAATAGTTAAAACATTGAAAGGTGCTTATAACTTTTATATATTAGATTCTAAGTAATGGTTAATGGGTATTCCTAGATAAGTATCTTCCTAGTAGGTTAATAGGCAACGACTATTAACCATATATTAATAAATTAATAACAGCTAGTTATTAAAACCTGATAAGTAGCTGGTTATAGATGAGAATGCTTTTAATAACCCCATAAATACCTTTAAAACCAACAAAATGCATTGTTTTATTTCTCGATAAATAGTTTTTGATTTTTCTATACGACCATACGACTTTTAATCAAGTTCATCTCGACTTGATGACCGAACAGGTCACAGTTCAGTTGCATTTTATATTTATGGATAACGTCTGCTCTCTGATCGAGCCATTCCAGACTGGAGATAAGCTGCTGATGTGGCACGGCCATTCTAACGGCTTCATCAAGTTCGTGTTGTAAACTTTAAGATTAGTGTTGGTGCACAGTTTTACTGTCGACTATATTACGGTCGGGCTTGAAATTGGTTTTATATACGGGGTTTGCCTCGAAATAACGCTGTTGATAGTGTGGAGTAGTATATATTTTTTTAATTATTACTCTTGGTAGTTCCACAATCTGTCCAGAGGGCTATAAGTATTTGTTATGTTTATATTATATATACATGGCATGTAGAAAATCACTTTATTAAATAATATCTTGTACAAAATACTATTTAAATTAATTAGTCTTGTTTTAAATCTTATTTTAGAGTCTATATATGTATAATAATCAGATCGGATGGTGTTAGACGTTTTAGTCTACGCACTTCACTGTCACTTCGCATATTTAGCTGATTAGTGAGTACATTGGGATGCACTGACACTCTTTCGAAGTACTTCACACAAATGTATTGAATTATACTCGTTATTGGTTCTAGAGGAACATCGCGTTGTATTACTTCATTTGAAACATAGTACTGAGCACCGACAATGGCACGCAACACTTTATTTTGGATCCGTTGTATGATGGATATGTTAGACTTGCTAGCGGTTCCCAATAGTTGGATTCAATATGATCAAATAGGCTTGAGTATAGATTGATACAATAATATCTTGTAATCTAATGATAACTTTAGCCTCGGGCCGCTATCTAGCCTAGGTGATTTGACAAATGTTCTAACTAGTGTTCTAACTATAGACTGAAATCGACTATCAACTGTTTACTAATTGACTACTTTTTACTATCGACTGTTTTAGTCACTATTTTTGGTTCTACTGATTTTACTACTTTTTACCAGTGACTGTTTTCAGTCGCTATTTTCGTTCCTCCTGATTTTGTTACTATTTACTAACGATTGTTTCAGTCGTACTTTTAGTTACTATTTTTGGTTCTATTTGTTTCATTCGACTGATTTTTAACGTTCTGGCTCTGCCGTCCTAGCCGCGACCTTGATAAAAATGTACCTAATTTATGCTTACATAGATTTATATGTAATATATATGGTTTTATAGGTTTTTTTGATAGTTAGCTTGTAAATAACAATATATCGTATATTAATATAGCAGCAGTTTAGCGATATTTTTCAAGATTCTTAATGTAATAGGGTAAAATATTTTGACTGTTTTTATGGCAATAATAGGTAATATTTCGATTACTCTCTCGATTTTTGTTAAACTATATTTCCGTTCAATAATGAATAAAGCATTTATATCATTTCATTCAGATTATTTTTAATTATGCCATGGATTAGTTTTTTTTCTATGATTAGGTATATGTTTAATTTTTATATAGTATTTATGGTTATTGTACATTTTTACTTTTTAGGTTTTGTGTAAGTTCTATTGTATTGTCTATATTTATTATAGTATATTATTTAAAAATAGCAATTAACACATTAAAATACAATAAAATAATTGTGGGGTATTATTCCATTCCATAGAAAAGTTCCATTCTTTTTTACAGATCCATAGAACATCCAAATATAAAAGTAATTCTATTTCGTTTAAAATTAAATTATAAATTGAATGTTATAGTTTCTCCCCCTTCCTCCCATCAGGTCTTGATTGGGTTACAGTCTGACTACCTCGGAAGGGCACTCTTTCGAATAATAAAATAATTGTGAAAATCGGTCCAGAATTGACGAAGAAATCGGTGAACATACATTAAAAAAAATATACAGACGAATATAGAACCTTCTCCTTTTTCGAAGTCGGTTAAAAAAAGTAGTGTTAAAACATAAACATTTTTATACCAGAGCTTAAGATAGAACCGATGGGTCCTCCTAGATATATACCTAGATTTAAGTTATCATAAAAACGAATTGAAAATTTGCCAACAACGACTAGTTACAATGTAATACATAAATTTAAAAAAATGTTTATTATAATTTCTCTCCTTTCTCTGACAGAAGTCAAAACCAAGATGACACGTGAATCTCGACAAGTCCACCGACTTTTAACAGTCAAACACGAAGATTTCTTTAAACTGCGCGTTGCCAAACGTCCGTTTTTATCGCACACCCTCCGGAATCTTTTTTAAATCTTAAACGCTATTAGCCCGAGACCGATCCCTCCGAGGCGGACAAAACCGACGTCCGCAGAGGCTATCGAGCTCCGTCGCAAATCCCACAACTGCGCCCCGTCGCCCTCTCCCCCCTTCGCCGCCGACCCCGTCTCGTTCGGGGGGTGGGTGGGTGAGGGGTTCCCTCCTGCCCCGGCTCATGTATATTAATGGGCAGACTGTGCGAGGAAAATCTTATTGCCAACGGTCCGATATCGAGGGCGTCCGGGCCGCCATCTTGCCGGCCACCGGCACGCCACCCGTCCCAGCGCCTCGTTCGCTGTCTTTGTTCGTCTCCTTGGCCCCGCGTCTCCGCCTTCCTTCTTGCTTGAGTCGATACGGCGTCACGGGCGGGGTGAGGGGACCTCGCCTAACCCGATAGTAAGAATCCGGAGAAAGAATGTTCGGCCAGTGGCGTGCGCTGTTCGATTTACTGAAATGACGGGGTACGTAGACCTCACCAAAGGCTCGGAAAAGAGAAATGATACCGCACGGTTTTATTTATAAGTTAACTAGGAGACCTGTCCTGTTCAAACTTCATTTTCCTTGATTTTTCTTCATGTCGTCAGCATATGTAGCCATAGTAACATATTCTACTTGTTTTATATCAATCTTGATAAGAACATGTAACCGAATTTGATTAGATAAGTTGTTCAGTTGTCAAGAGTCTGCAAAATTCTTCGAAATATTAGTACGGGACGGTCCACCTACTGTTGTGATAGTCGCGGGTTCGAATCATGCTGGGGCCTGGTGGCAAATTTATGTTTGTGATTGTCCTTGGGCAAGAGTGCAAAATGCGACATAGAAAATGATCCCAGTCACGCCAGTAACCAGGCTGGGTAAGACCGGTTGTCTTCTGGAATTAATATTAAGTTGGTCACTCGTCACTCTGTAGGTTTAATGCCAAGGGCCGTGGTTCGGGGCCCACGTTAAACTGTAGGTCCAGTCCAGATAAACCCTCGTTAGTAAAAAGGAGACATTAAAAAATATTTAAAAAATCAGTTACTTCGAACACGAACGAGCTAATAGAGTCCATTTTTTGATAATAAAATTCTTCTTATTAAGTATTTTAATTATATTACTTATTTTATTTTTTATATTATTTACATATTAAAAAATATATATTTATTAGATTATTACTAGTCATTGCTGACTCACATACAATTTCATTTTACATTCATTTAAACCCTATCTTATTCTTTGGAGTAATAATATTTATAATGTTTGCAATGCTCCTTTTCTATTAAATGAACCTCACTACATTACACTAAACAAGCTAAAATAGTTTCTTACTTTTCAGTCTGTGTGCTGTTCTGATGTTATCCGATAGTTGTACTACTTGGATATTAACATAGTTTAACTAATCAGTCATAATACCTGGGTCCAATTTGAATTGTATTTATATTATTTTCTTATTATTTATATTTGTTTTCTCGAAATATCCCTATAGTTGAATTCCATATGTCCATATGGTTTTCAATACCTGCTTGTATAATAGCAATTTACTATGCACCGATAACTGTATTTTTTTTACAATGCAGCACATTTTCTTTCCTTTACTTTTTATGTACGTATATAGTCGTCAGAACGAAATTTGATTGAATTTACTATATCGTAATCGTCCACTTTCAAATTTTTCACACAAATCAACAATGTATTGATGCAATAGATGACGTAATCAGAGAATGTTATTATCTTCATTGCCATGGATTATCAATCGGTAGGCAGAGAAGTTTATAACGTTAATTCTCTTGTTAATTTCTACACTTAAACGGTAAAAAGATAAATGAGATAAATGAAATGACAAATAAATTACTTGTACAAAACATAACGAATATGTTGTGCTTGTCACTGGATTTCGTTGTTTATTGTTTAAATGATATCCGTCTTATCTTTTCTAAAATATCAGTGGATGTTGTAATAGATGGAGTATTAAAATAGGACCATGAAGCCTTATTATTCTGTTTTAGAGAAATTATTTAGATTTTTCAGAGAAACTACATAAATATCTTTTACTACATGTCTAATGTCTTCTTAATGTTTATTCATAATTATTTTATATTGTAGGCTTTTCTTTCAAATTTTATATTCTTCTTATATTTTTTCGATCTCTTTTATTTACAGTATATAATTTTTATAAGAATTCAGTAATACTTTTTTTTCTACAATTTGTTTCTACAGTCACTTACTTAGGTACTTAACATAGCAGGTGAGTCTTTCATTATGTCTTGTTGCGAATCTCTTAATGTCCTCTATGACAGTTGGAATCCTAAGTTCTCAGTGTAAGTAACTGTTCCTATATTATCTAGATGTATCCACAGTACTTTTCAGGAACATTTTCTGAGATACCTTTGATATGTTGATATACTTCTTAAAACATCCACATAATTGAATTCCATAGTCCATTTGGTATAATTTTTTATGTATGTATATATATTATTTTCCTGCGTTTTGTCCAGTGGCTGTATTGCTTCCATTTTGCTACGATTTAGCAAATGTATTTCATGTTTTAGCGTGAAATCTTGGATCATTTTGTGTTTTTTGTTTTATCATGCAGCTTTTCGTTGTTTATGTAGCGATAAGCGTTGCAATTAATCGTAGAACGTTGTTTTGGGTGAGTTGGATTACTAGTTGGTTTGATGTTTTAGTGCAACCTCATATTTGCAGCCCACAGGTCCAAATTGGCTTTATGATTGACTGATAAACCAATCTCTTTGATTTTAGGCCAAGTTGAGAATATCTTCCGACTAACTAGTATAGTTGCTTGACTTTGAGTTTAATCTGCTCTGCTTTTAGTCTGTTATGATGCTTCCAATTTAACTTACCATGGAGATGTATGCCGAAGAATTTAGCTGATTATGCTTGAGGAATCGGAAAATTTTTGTACTTTCATCCCAACGCAAAATTAATATGGACAGATTTGGAGCTATTAAGGAGTAATTTCTAAGCTCTAGAAATATTAGGTAGGTAGGTCTTGTTGACAGCTACTGTACTTTTTATATCGCCTTAGTCATGATAACTGTGTCGTCGGCAAATATGACACTACCCCGGGGAACCCCAGCCGAAATAGGTTTAATTGTTGAAGATTTTTCATGCGAAATTTCCAAATTTAAAAAGACATGATTGATAAGTGAAGATGGGAGAGTTTCTTATGCCAGGCTCTATCGAAGGTTTGCGCTACGTTCAAGAATATAGTAATATTTTTTCTCATTGTAATGGTATATGATGATGTTAAAGGTACTAAGTCGTTATGTAATGATTTTCTATTAGATCCCGTTTCCCTACGTTCCCAAACCCCTTCCCTACGTTCATGACCTGCCGAGGTCTTAACCTACCCCGCGCCGCACTCGCCTCCCTCCCCTTTACGACCGCTTCCCCACGAAGCAAGCGAATCTGAACCTAACGGTTCTAATCTCGACCCTGCTCCAGACAAAAGCAAAGAAATTGGTGCTTATACGGGCGGTACGGGTAAGGAAGCGCGGGGTAGAAAGGCTCGCGGGCCGCAGGGCGGGGAGATGGTAATTAAGATTAGTTTACGGGTCCCGGCGGGGCGGGGGAAGGGGACGAGGTACGTGACCGTCATCGAATTTGGGGTGTGGGCGGACGGGTAGGGGCCGTAATGAAATTGACGAACGTTTAAGAAAAACCCTAATTGTTCTGATAATGTTTAACGTTAGTTTGGGTAACTTAATTTATCAAGGTTAGAGGTATTTTACGCGTATCGATGAAAAATCGTATAAATTAAATAGTACAGAGATCAAAAAGTAATGAAACTTGGTGCTGTATCGTAAACTATCAATAATTAACATTATTTAGACAGATAATCTGAGACTTTTTTTTGTTGAATATTCGATATAAATCAATCCGAAAATCGTTTGACTTCTAGATATTTACGTAATTAAACGTAATTAATTTAGTAATGGACAAGATATCTCGATATTTTAAAGAAAACTGAAGCGCCATTTGCTTACAATGAACAGTTGTTTTGGGCAGCTATTGCGAGACGAGTGTGGGCTATTAACAGGACAGCAGTTAAGCAGGAATGTCCATTGTAAATTATAAGTGCCACGTGAATGTGGAGTATTGTGCGAACTGACTGAGTCTGGGGGTGGGGGAGGCTCCAAGGTGTCCTCCAGGAATGTGAGGGTCACCTTCTCAGCTGTGTGGTGACACATTATTAACACGCATATTAATACTTACAATAAATACATCCATTTTAATTATTTCAAAGATAATTGGAAAATCCGGTATGAAATGAAAATGAAAAAAACTAATTTAATAAAATAATCAAAGTATTGCCCACCTTTCAGGGAATTTATGGATGCCATTCTAAAATGAACTGTTTGTTCTTTGAGTGAAACCATTCGTTGAGCCATTTTCTAACTTTCTAGAGATAAGTGAAGTACTGCTCGGCAATCGCGTGTCTCATTGATGCAAAAAGTTGATAGTCGAACGGGGCAAGGTCTGGATAGTATGGCGGGTGCGATAATATGTCCTATAGTGCTTTCAACGCTTCCTTAACCGATTTTGCTTTATTTGACGGTGCGTTATCGTGCTTTAATATCACTTTACCATGTCTTCGGGCCTATTCTATTTGTTGTCGGTAACGATCATCATTAATTGTTTCCCTAGGTTTCAATAGTTCGTAAAACATCGCGCCACTGTGGTTCCACCAAACACAGAGCATTGTCTTGCGGAAAACGATTTGGGCTTGTCACTATTCGATGCAGAAATCACCTTTGAAGCAACATTTCAGAAATAATTATACATTTTTCTATTTACCTGTCGTTTAATTCATGTGGGATCCTCTTTTCCATATTTTAGGTTTCTCTTTTCCTCGGAAATCGGAAATCGATCTCTAATTATTTATTTGGCCACATTTATATGTGGCTAAATGCCATATCATTCATGTCAAACCATAACATTGTATACTTAAGCTTGGCGATATTTGGTAGAAACTCCGGTAATGACTTTCCGGTACATCTGGTGTAAAAAAATAATGGTAAATCGTAAATAACTGTTAAATTTGACGTATTGATATATATATTTGATTTGGTTTTATATAGTATTATGGAGTTATTCAACGTATACCGTTGTGTGATTTGACGAAATCTATTGAAGAACACCATCAAACATCTTTAGACAGTTATAGTGATGCTGCTCCATCATATCCCAATTGTAGGTCTTGGTTTCAGAGGTTCAAAGGTGCTGATTTTCTTGTCCATGGCATAGAAAAATTCGAAGACATGAATCGCAATAATATTCGACTAAAACTCAGTTCAAACTAAAAATAGTATACACAGTAATTGATTTCTGTTGGTTCCAAGAGCTGAATAAACTGTTGAGCGTTCAACATTCAATATTTCAGCAATTTCGTCTTCATCTACTCCTTCTACAACTTGTTTTTTTTTGGATAACATAGGACTTTTTCTAAATTGCATCAAAATCATCTCAAACAAATCGCTAACACTAAATTTTTTGTTTGTTTTTCTCTGCTTCTTTGTAAATATGGATGTGACACTAGATGCAATTAGTAGTTTTGATATCGATTTGTATACATTAGAGGTTTTCTTGGTCAGGAATATATGATAGAGCACGTAAAGAACAAGATCTGAATCTCACAAAAACTAAGGTGGTTGTCAATATGTGGGAGAATATGTTTGAAACATAAGAAGATCCACAATAGTTTTGGACTACAACAATATTTCTAATCATTAATTGTTTTAACTTATGCTACGAAATTTAAAAAATTTTACATTTACAAATATTGTACATTGTTGTTTCCTTGTCATAAGTATATATTCGTATACGTTGGGGTATATTCTTGATCAGGAATATGTGATATAGCACGTGAAGACTTCTTCATCAAAATCTCACATAAAATAAGATGAAGGTCTATTCATGGGAGCAGAATTTCCAAAGGCGAGATGAACAACATAACATAAAAAGGTCAACAATAAAATGGTTTCGGACTACAACAATATTTCTAATCATTAATTGTTTTAACTTATGCTACGAAATTTAAAAAATTCTACATTTACAAATATTGTACATTGTTGTTTCCTTGTCATAAGTATATATTCGTATACGTTAGGGTATATTCTTGATCAGGAATATGTGATATAGCACGTGAAGACTAAGATCTGACTTCTTCATCAAAATCTCACATAAAATAAGATGAAGGTCCATCCACGAGAGCAGAATTTCCAAATGAGAGATGAACAATATAACATAAAAAGGTCAACAATAAAATGGTTCTGGACTACAACAATATTTCTAATCATTAATTGTTTTAATTTATGCTACAACATTAACCAATATACATTCTAGTTTCTTACATTAGGGGCATACATTAGGGTATATTTTTGATCAGGAATATGTAATAGAGCACTCGAAGGACAAGATCTGACACCGGCATCGAAATCCCACCGCCCCGACTCCGATTTCCAGAACGCCAAGACCCCCCTCGTCGCAACCCCCGACCACCCGCTCCTCCTCCGTTACCGCACGTCCCCCCCCGGCAGCTAGGTCTCAAGTTGGACGGCTTGAGACCGGACCAGAGCGCCCCGGTATTGATTAATATGCGCGGGGATAACACTGTGCGAAAATTAATTAAAGGAGTTTGGAACCTTCATTAATATCCAGGAAGGAGTTGCTCTTGTTCAACACGGCCGCTCCCGCGTCTATCCAGGGCGCACGGAAAGTTCCACAGCGGCCAGAAGTTGGATTGATCAACGGCGGCGGTTACTGCCAACAATTATTAACGCTTTCGAAGTGGAATTTTCGAAAATATTCTTCCGAACTGAGGGTATTCGTTAATGGCAACGTCCACGAACGTAGAGGAAAGTTAGATGGTGTTTGGGAACGAGATAATAGCGAAAAATATTCATACAATCACAATTTTTAATTTACACATTTGTCTTAGAGAACTATAAATATTTTTTATAACATCTTTGTTAGATACGCTTAGTACAATCTTAATTATAAATTAATTTATAACTACATTTCATTTGTATTTGGATTAATTCACAAGCAGGACGAGTGCGAGAAAATTCATCAATATGTATTCCTAAATTATAAAATTAGAATAACTTATAGCTGTAGTTTACACTAAAGGTATAAACTTTATATAAGTTCGTATGGTTTGGTTCGCTTCAATCTCCTTACATCCTGCGCGTTGTCCAGCAGTTGTTATACTTCCACGTTAGTATCATGTAGTAATCTTCTCTCGTGTTTCAAGATGAAATGTTGGATAACTTAGCAAATCCATTTGATTTTCAGGTCTTCGTGCAGTTCTTTGTTGGTTATGTAGCGATAGGCATGATAATCAATCGAAGAACCTTGTTTTGACAGCGTTGTATGACTAGTTGATTTGAATTTTTAACGCTACCCCATATTTGCACCCCATAAGTCCAAATTGGCTTTACAATTGTCTTCTAAATCAACCTCTTTGATTTTAGATCAAGTTGAGAGTATCTTCCGACTAACCAGTATATGTGTTTTGCTTTTTGTTTAACATGATGTTTCCATTTTAATCTACCGTCAAGATGGATTCCGAGGTATTTAGCGATTCTGCTTGAGGAATCGGGCATCCATTGAGTGATATAATTAAGTTTTTATTATTTCGCCGCAATGCAAAATTAACGTGGACAGATTCGGAGCTATTAAGTTGAATTTTCCAATCTTTCGTCCATTTGTAGATTATGTTGACTGCCACTTGTACTTTTTCTACTGTCCTGGGCAGATATGTCATATTCCAAATAGTGTTTCTTTTGTTGTTGGAATGTCAGCAGTGTAGAGCAGATATAGGGTAGGTCCTAAGACGCTACCTTGTGGAACTCCAGCCGAAATAGTTTTAAATGTCGAGAACGCCATTTTGTGCGATACTCTAAATTTTCTTCCGAAAAGATATGACTCACGCAATCGACAATAGTTACGCGGTAACAATTTATTCATCTTACAGATTAATCCCAAATGCCAGACCCGATCAAAAGCTTATGAGACATCCAGGAATATTGCAGGGCAGTATTTCTTTTCCTTAAACGCCTCAATAATCCAGGTGAAATGTCATCTATACCAGGTGCCTTTTGAGGTTACCGATTTCAGTGGCAACTTCCAATAGAGAAATTAGATTTAGGTCTACATCGGGACTATAAATATGTGTAAATAATCATATATCTTAATTAGAGATATTTAATTGTTAAACAGCCTAATATAACTATAAAATGCGATAGATTATATACATTTCTCCACATACATGAGCAATGCTCTGCTGAGGCCCATCAACACCTTTAGAAACTTATGGTAGTGCGTATTCAAATTGTCGATTGTGTATTCAACGATTCAAAAGTGGTGATTCTGATGGCAATGACAAAGAACGGCTTGTAGTATCGAAGAAGTTCGATCCAGGTAGATAAGATAAAAAGATGCACAATAAAATGGCTTTGAAACATAATAATATTTCTAATTATTAGCTGTTTTAACTTATGGTATAAAATTTAAGAAAACTGTAAAAATTCTGTTTTCATCAAAACACTTAAAAGTGATTCCAATCCTTAGTAACAACGACTAATATGTTTATTTTTATAATTCAAACGTTTGATATACAGAAAATGTTCCCGCAGTTCTTTTCAAACTAGTAATTTACTAAAAATATCCATTAAGATTAATTCACATCCCTCATATCTGGAAAGGACAATATTATAAAAAGAGATGATATAGAATTACAAGAATATTATGAACAAAAGGCTTATTTAACATTTCATTCAAAAACATATTCCTATTATTGAAACAAATACAATATCTAATATACTGTACGTTTGTACAGAATAATAATGCAAACTAAAATAAAGTTATACAATAAATAAAACATTAGAATAAGGTTCAGTGTTCTTATTCATTAAAAAATATAATATTCGACCAATAACTCATACTAAAAATAAACGGAAGGTTTATAAATAATAACAAAAATTAGAAAATAAATAAAAGATTGAGTTCAATCAACAAAAAGACATAAACAGTTACTCTATTAAAAATTTTTGATTTTATTTTATATGTCTGGTATATTAAAATAAAGTTACATAATAAAGGGAAATGTTAAAAAGAAAGAAAATAAAACAAATAACAGGAAACAAATTTAAAAAATAACAAAAAGCTCCATAATAAACGATAACGAAATAATATGTCTGAATGAAAATTATCTCGACCGAGTGTACTTAAACTTTGGAGGTAAGATGGCTGCCGAATAGGGAAGTTCTTACAGGGGTTCTCTAATGTCTCCCCCGCCCTTTCACTACCCTTTTAATTAAATGTATGTGGATATATGTCAGGGGTTCAGGATGTTTCGTCATCATTATCTCTATTAAAGATATTTGCTAATACTGATCTTAAGCTTGTCAGGTTTGATTTTAAATTTAAATAATTCCGTGTCATCATTTTAAATTTGTTGATATAGAAAAGTCTTTAAATTAAAAGTTTTTAATTTTAAATATAACTTTGTATGTAAGTAAGAAATACTTTTTCAAAATGCATAATTTTTTGCCTCAAAATTATGCTGAAGCCTGTTTAAGTTTCTTCTTATTTCACTTTTTATTTATTTGTTCTTTAGTACTGATTACACATCTAAATAACTGGTAAAAGTGTATTTTCGTTGTATGTTGTAAATATAATTAAATAATAAATAGTCTCAATACCAGATATTGATGGCAATATTTATGAATTACTAATGATCGCCCTGTAGTTGAAATTCGACCACAGTTTATTAAGTTAATCACATTTCTCTCATAAAAGAGTAAAGGGAATAACTTATATTATAAGCTACCAAAAATTATTTTCAATATAAAATCAGAAATGTATTTGATATATAACACTAACTAAAGTAATAAACGTCTATATATAATAGTCGGTAATAATAAATCTATATTAAAACATATTAAAATATTTATATGCAAACTGTCTCAAGAACAAACACTCGGAACCTTTTTTAAATAGCATTTCATTAAATCTAATTTCAATTAAATTTCAATAATCAGCAAAATATTGATAAGTTTAAGTTACCACATCAATGAACATTAAATTAATTTCTTTACTTTTATGCTATAAATATAAATATGGAATAAAAAATTAAGTAATACATGTTTATATTAAAACAATAACGAAAACAATTAGATAATTTATATTTTACAATTTAGAAATGTATATGTCAACTTATATGAAAGGAATGTATTTACGATCATTAAATGTGCTATTGATTTATCAAAACTTAGGTCTGTAAAATAATTAATCAAAATTAGCTTCAAAGAATAAAATATTATATAGTCATTTATTATATTAACGTTAAACACCTTAATATTTATTAACATAATTTCTTCTATTTATCCTATGTGTTCCATCTGTAAAAATTATGCAGTTCGTTTTATTTTTATTCCTGCATATGATACACCAGGCTGATAAAAGAATAATTTCTTTACTTAATTTTTAAATAAAATTGCAATGTTCTTTGCTTATTTATTCCATTCTTTGATCTCGCCCTTGTTGATAGAGTATCTTAATTTGCCTTTTGTGACTTTCGTTTATCTTCTGCTTTCTAGTTTGTCTTATACCATACGTGGCAAATAACAACGCACCAACACATAAGGAATCAAAATTGTATGAAACTATTTTATCTATAGTGCTTTATTAAGAAATGTATTTTCTAATGAAAGTTGAAATTAATCAGTGGTTAACACCACCAAAAATTTACAGAAAAATCTTAATAATCTTTAGAAGTACCTCTCGTACAATGATATACAATGTCTCCTGAATTATAACAATTACTATCAGTCTTTAAGCAAGATTAATTTTTATTACTTGTTCTCAGTTCACCGGATATAAAATTAAATTAAAACTGATTTCGAAAATCTAATAAGCTAGTAAATTACTAAGCCGCATATAATAGATTTGTGAACCAAACATTTTTCTTTTTCTAAAAATATATTCTTGGTGTATAAATAATGTTAAAAGTATTATTACTGATGATTGAAACTGCAAGCTGCACATGCAGTCTATTCAAAGTTACTTTGTACATACGCCATCTAAATTTGTGACATCAAAACGTCGCAACGTTGCCGCATCAACTCTGACTTTTATTTCAGTTTGGCTTTGACATACATCAAAATTCTAATCTAGATAAAATCATTGAACAAAAATGATATCAAATATAATGTATTTTAACATTACAGTATGTCTAAAGGCTACAGTTAATTAGACAGCCACAATAGTTTATAGGTTATAGTTATAACCTCTTATCTTTGACAGGCGCATTCGTTTACGCGTTCAAACTAATCAGACAGCATTGTGTCTCTTTTTAACTAGAATAAAATGAGCAGGAAAATATTGTCTGATTCTAAACCGAATTTACAAATTGCGACAGGCAATACATTAAACATCTTGATGACGTATGTACAAAACCACTTTGAATAGACTATACACAGGTTTTTTTTTATTGATTTTTTTTAAAATGTTTTCTTGGTTTATAAATAATGTTAAAAATATCATTATTGATGATTCGAACTGCACAATGCAAATATATCGTGTTTTTAGCTTTTGGTCGACGCACATCGACGACAATTAATCTGGAAACAAAATCGATCATTTATTTTCGAACGATTTAGATAAAATCGCCTGGATACGTCTGGATACGATACCTGGAGGGGAATAAAAAACGCGTCATATCGGCGCACGATGCGGGATTAAAAATTATGGCCTTCTGACAGCAATAAAGCTTATAAATACCATTTAGCGATCCCGGAGGAAACTATATTATTTGGAATTTTCTCCAGGATTTACGTCGCCGATTGCCAATTCCACTCGTAGTGCACTAATAATGATATAGCGCCGATGTGGAATAGCTAAAAGATGGAGTTAATACCTCTCGCAAGATATATTTAGAATTTGCCATAGACATATATTATAAATGGGTAGAAATATGGGTACTATATGTGAATTTTGAGAGGTTTAATATAAATAGGGTAACTTTTGGAATATTTCTAGATGTTTCCATGTATTTTGATCTTGACCTAACTGTTAAATTCGATGCCTTTGATATTTCTCGATGCACAGTAACAGTTTCTCATTTCGTAATATTGAGTCATTAGTCTTACTTTACGAATTTGCCATTGGTAGTGTTGCACATAGTAGTGTTGGGAACTATCGACTGAAATAGACTATCGACTGAAATAGACTATCGACTGTTTAGTAATTGACTACTTTTTACTATCGACTGTTTCAGTCGCTATTTTCGGTTCTACTGATTTTACTACTTTTTACCAGTGACTGTTTCAGTCGTGTACTTTTAGTTACTATTTCTGGTTCTACTAGTTTCATTCGACTGATCTTTAACGTTCCGCCTCTCACGTCCTAGCCGCGACCTTGATAAAAATATAACCAATTTATGGTTTCATAGATTTATAGTTAATATATATAATTTTATGATTTTTTTGGTAGTTTGCTTGTAAATAACAATATATTGTATATTAATATAGCAGCATTTTGGAACGATATTTTTGAAGATATTTAATGTAATAGTGTAAAACGATTTAAAGTTTGATTGATAAATAGTGAAATACTTTTAACTGTTTTTATGGTAATAATAGGTAATATTTCGATTACTCGCTCGATTATTTCCGTTCAATAATAAATAAAGCATTTACTTTATTTAAAAGCTCTAGTAGTTATTGTGCGATCACTTTTAATTATGTCACGAATTGGTTTTTTTTTCTATGATTAGGTACATGTTTAATTTTTATTTAGTATTTATGGTTATTGCACATCTTTAGTTTTTAGGTTTTCTTTGAGTTATATTATATTGTCTATATATATTATAGTTTAATATTTGAAAATAGCAATTAACATATTAAAATACGATAAAACATTTGTATGTATTATTCCATTCCATAGAAAAATTCCATTCTTTTTTCCACAGGTCCACAGAACATTCAAATATAAAAGTAATTCTATTTCGTCTAAAATAAAATTATGAATTGCATGTTAATAGTGTTCAGTATTTTTTTTCTTTTGTTTCTTTAAAGTTCGTACGTGAAGGAATATGTACATTTCCGTCTGGCCTATACTACCGTTCGAAAATATAAGCAAATATATAATTATCTCCGTCTTTTTTTCCATCGCAATTTATACAGGAAAGGGTTCTTACATCTTCGTCTGATATCACGAATTGAAAAAAACAGTCGAACAGTGCATTTTACTAAAAATAGTAATTACTATTTTCAGCCTGATAGCCTTTTCTGAATATCGACTGTTTCGACTGTTTTGCAACTATCGACTGTTTCCAATCGATAGTTCCCAACGCTAAAATATAGGTAATAGTTGTGAATTTTAAGAGGTTTAATATAAATGGGATAACTTTTGTTATATTACTAGATGCTTCCATTTATTTTGATCCTAACTTAACTGTTAAATTTGATGCTTTTAATATTTCTCTACGCAGAAGAATAGTTTCTCATTTTTAGTATTGAGTTATTAGGTTTTCATAGGCGCTGATCATAGAACTCTCAAATTACGTTACTTTTGCTATTAAACTTGAAGAAATTTAATACCGAAGCCTATGAAACACTTCTAGAAACTTTCTCTCTCTCTCTCTCTCTCTCTCTCTCTCTCTCTCTCTCTCTCTTTCTCTCTCTCTCCCTTTGTAGAGAGAAATATGATTATCTCAATAAATTGTGATCGAGTTTCAAGCGATTACTAGTTAATAATTAACGCTCAATGCTTTCGTGACCAATTTAATTGTTTAATAACTGCATACTGACGTCATATGATATCTGCGTGTTTTTTTGTTGTTGCGAATTTAAATATTTCACGTTGTTTTTTCCTAAAAACCTTTATTTTCAGTAGAAATCATGTATTTTAACGACCAATAATCATTTCAGTTTTTGTCAGGACTGATAATCGGATTTGAAACCGTTACCAACGACATCCTTGGTCCATTAAACCATCACCGGCAGTTCGGACCGCGTCTTTTCTCACTCACCGGTACAGGGCGCGGGGTCCAAGGGGTCGAACTTTCTTTGTCGGTTCGCATTTGAAATTTTAATGGGAAAAGTTCGTGGTAAAAGGGTGAATATAAATAAGCTGCGTGCTCTCACAGCGCGGACAAGACAGAAACTTGTTCGCATCCAGAGCGTTTCTTTATTCGGTCAGTTTTTCGGGAAATACCCGAATTATTTATCGCGTCCGGTCTACTAGATCTCGCCGTTTCGGTCTGGAACGCGGTCGATTAAATCGCAACGGCTTCGGTAATCATTTGTTTTTTCTTTTGTTTCTTTAGTACGATTGATTTCAGTTTGATAGCTTTATTCGATTGAAAATTACTAAATTAGTAAAATATAAATATATACAAGAATAATTGTTGAAATTGTATAATAACTCTTAATTTTGATAAAATTAGTAGGTTCATTAGATAATAGATAATACTGTTTTATATAAACATCTGTAAAGAATTATTAATAAAGGGAAAAATTAAATATAATATATATTTTTGGAAAGTGAAATATCTTTATGTATATCTTTTGAAATACAAAATTAGAATTGTAGGAATATGTGTATAATTATCTGATATTTCTTTTTGTTTTTCTTTTTGTTACGATTAATTTTAGATCTAAAACTAAATTATTTTAACACATTTAGTATATTCATTATTTTATTTTGGTAAAAACGATATTGCTTGATACGAACGAACGAACGAGTGCGTATAGTATCTAAATAAATTTAGGAATAATTTTTGAAATGATATAAGAACTTAGATTTTAATTAGAATTACAGGTAGAAGTGTATAACTACTTGAGATTTCTTTTGTTGCTTTAATAGGATTTATTTTAGTTCGAAAACTAAGTTATTTTAATAGAAGTGGTAGACTTATTAGTTTATTTTGATAAAATATAACTGCCTTTTATGAAAGAAAAGGTTTTAGCGTGTGCTAGTGAAGATATTAAATTATGAAATATGTTTCGTTAATAGTTCGTACATTATTTCTTTTAATGTTAAAGTCGTATAATATTGTCAATTTTCCAGGAAGCGTGTCGTCCTATAATAAAAAGCAAATCATCTATGGATTCAGCACATCAAAAAGCATAACGATTTTGTCATGAAACATAAATAGCTCCTAAAATTGTTGCAAATAAAAATCACTTTATTAAGTTAGTTAATGATTCTTAGCAGGGTTTTCTTATAAATCGAACAAGAACTAAAGTAGATTTTGGCTACTCATTTATTTTTAATATCTAACTTGTTTTTTGAGTTGTTTTAATTATTTTTTAAAAAGTATTCAATTCTTTATTATTATTGGTTGTTAATTAGATCATAAAATAGAGAAGTAAGTTTAGTCCAATATGATTTATCTGTGATTACATTTTAACTTTTTTGAGTCTTCTTATTCATTCTGTTTGAATCTATAGACATAATCACTAATTCTGTGTCTATTGTGTTCTCTTTTAACTTACATTGATTCCATTCATTATTGTGGACATTTATTTTAGAGTATAATTCCAATATTCAACAATTGATTCGAAGACTATTTTGTAAAGATGAATTAAAGTTAAAAAAAGAAATATCACGGATAAGTCTTATTATCTTTTGATCACTTTATATAATGGGACTATGCATGTTGAGCTATTCATATTTTATATTATATTGACGGAAAGCTTCATAAACGATTGCAGTGAAGCCAAGTATGGTGATGATAAATGTTTGATAGGAGTGGAAAGGAAATGTGTATCATATCATAATATATTATGCTCGAACTTGCACTGTGATGTTTAATAAAAAAGTGCCAGAATTGGAATCAAGGGGGAAAGTGTTATCTGACATCATGACTTTGGGTCATCAGACCATCAAGAATTTGGTCCAGTCTGTGCAATATTCTCTTGATGTAATGCTTCTATATAGGATGGTGAAGATTACTTGGTTCAGTTTGTTGTGGTCGTAAAGCATTGGAAATGTATTTTAAGAAGATCTCTAGTAAATAATGACTCAGAACCTCTCAGAGAAATTGTTTTACGAGTTTTGGCATCGGTTGGTTGCGAACAGGTCGAGAAATATTTCTTCCCAAAAGTGTACGGTTTGCAACGCTTGAAATAAACGTAATTTACCCGTTAGTATTTTGATAATTTCACCCTCTTACACCACGAATAACTCGATGCATAGATCATCCCCCGTCCCCCTGACCGATAACTACCACCCCACCACCGCCGCGTCCGTCAATAAGCGTTTCCATCCCCTGCGGGCCGCTTTTTACCGTCCCAGGACTAGTTTGCAAATTAAATTAGTTAATAAATAAACCTTCCGCAGATCACCTCCGTAGATTTAATGAATAACTCAAACTAACTTGCAAGTATTAGCAAAACCGAACCGAATTACACGGCCCGGGGGCCGAGGGGGCCGAGAGAGGCCACGGGGGGAGGTGGTACGGCGGTAAGGGTCCGTTCGGTCGACCCCGGGTCCACCTAAGGGATGCTTCTTATATCCAGCCGGAGACCTCGATCGATACAGATCAGGAACGGCCCCTGTTTGTGTCAGCGGCCATTACGCCGGCGAGGGGGGCGGCGGGGGAGGCGCCGGAACGCTCGGGGGACCGTAGAGAAAAGGTCTCTCGTCTTAAACACAACACCATCACGCTCCGGATCGCCTCGTTATGAGAATCGATGCGGCGGAAGAGGGCGGAGGTGTGGAAGGGGTATTAGGAAAGACGATAACAGGGTCTAGTTATGCTTGTCGTCTTATATATGAGTAATATTATAATATACCAATCTTCTATATATACGAAAATCTCGCTAAAACTCTAAAAATAGCTGCACCAATTTGCAGATTTAGATTTTTCAATATTTTTGGATGCTCAAGGAAGGCTTATATTGCGAGAAAATATGTTCAATTTTCTTTTTACAACCATTTTACAAAAACACTAAATAATTAATAAAAATATTGCAAAGAATGTTAACAATTATAAAGTAGCTCCTTAGAATTTTAGTTCCTCATTTGTTAATGAGCTATTAGTTCTTACGTGCGACATAAGACAAAGTAGTAGATAAACTAAAGTCATAGAGTTATCTGCAAGGATCACATCAAAGAGTAGAATAAACAGGCAAATAACGATGCAATTTTATTTAAAAATTTAAGTAAATAATTATTATTTTAATTGGTCTGGTGTATTTATTTTTTTTGCAATTTTATGTGAGAAATGTGGATAAAAGATAAGGACTATTTGAATGCATAAATGAAATAATGACAATATTTAGGAGTTAAAATGAAACTAACTATATAGTTTGCATAGATGGAACACTAGAAGGACAAATAGAAGAAAGTATGAATAATTAACAGTAAATTTGTAAATATTTGAAAGCATGGATAAATGTTAAGTAAAATGTATTTTATTTATATATTTTATAGCCTTTTTAGAAAAATCAACATTTAATTTAATGATTGTAAATACATTCCTTTCATATACTTTTCTAAAATGTATAAAATAAATGACCTAATTGATGAATGATTGATGATGATGAGTGATCTTTAAAACATAAAGGTAAATAAAGATCATGTATACTTGCGATTGATTCTTTGAAGTTGTTACAGTTCTGAAAATAATCCTACTTACTCCTACTTATAGTTATAATGTTCAGTGATGTAGTAGTTTAAACATATCAATACTTCGTTGATTAATCAAAATTAATGGAAATTAGATCTGATTAAATGCCGCTTACAAAAGTTTAGTGAGTGTTTAGTAACATCATTTTTAAATTATTCCTTTTATCGTATTATGAGAGAAATATTATTAACTTATTAAACTGTGGTCGAATTTCGATCACAGGGCGATCATTAGTTTATATTAATCGTTTCTTTTAAGAAAAAGTTTATTATTTAAATCAGTTAATGTAAATATTTCGATAACGTGAACTAAAGTTGTCTTGAATTAGTTCACATTAACATCAGCCCACTGACTAAGCGCAGTTAGTAAGAATGGCGCGAATAGGAAGAGAGGTCAATAAATAAAGCGACAGAAAAATGGCGAAGGAAGTCGCTTCAGTCCCGACCTTCATTTCCGGATTTAGTTCGGTTGCCGTACCGGGTGTGCTTTGTCTTGGACTCCGTTGTTAGCGGACTAGTCACGGATTTCCCCTCCCCGCTCTACCAGGCTATTTATCCCGGTCTTAACTGAAGGCTATTGCCCAGTACAAAGTTGTTACTCATTTTCGTTAGAAAATACATAGAGCTGAGAGAGAAAAATTTAATTCCTCTATTATTTAATGTGCTGATTTTGAAAATAACTGTGAAATGTGGCTCATTCAGTTCATAGAAGAAAATTATGAAAACTTTATATAAAATAACTAAAATATCATGATTAACATATATGGTCTGTGGAGTCTGTGAACTGTAACATTTGTAACCAACTTCATATTGAAGCTTCAGTGACAGACTTCATTATCAGTATGTATTATTTCGTCGAAGTGTGAATACTGATCGCGACATTAAAAACAAAGACCGTTCTGGGCATCAAAAAAAAAGTGAAGATGACGATTTGAAGGCATTACTTGATGAAACTATCAGTGGGGTATACGAGTGAAAACACAACAATGTTATTCTTCAGCATAAGAACGGCCGGCCACTTGTTGTAAAACCGGTAAAAAGATACCTAAATTTATAAACTACTTGTTCCACCATATGAGTAACTGTGACCTGTCTGAGCAGCGCTTGACTTCTTGCAAATATACCAAAAATAGGTATATCTTGATAGAACAATTTGTTTGTTCAGTTTTTTCAGTACACTCTTTATTTCTTTAACTTTTCAATCAATGGTTAGTTAATTTTTTCGTATGTTGCTTCATGCTAACAAAGTAGTTAGTATAATATCTCTATATTATTTTTTTATCTTCAGTTATTACGTCTTCCTTCTTTATCTTTTACTAGCGACCCGCCCCGGCTTCGCACGGGTGCAATGCTGATACTAAATTAAATACACTACAGAAAAAATATGAACGTTGTATATAAAAACATAGCGGCCCGCTCCGACTTTGCACGGGCAAAAAATATATATGCCTATGTCACTCAATGAAAACATGATTAAAATCGATCCAGTATTTTTGGTTCATTCATTGCTGCCCTTGGCCTGCACGCATTAAATTTGGAGTAAAACAATTCCTCTTCCCCTATACTTACTATGAAGATTTCCTGCTATCTTTGGAATATCTAAATTCATACAATTTTTTTTACATTACACATTTTTAAACGCAAATTTTAAATTTGTAATATCTCCGAAAATATTTGTTTAATTTACATGCTGTAAGGAACCATATTGATCTATATTAATTGCACACTGTATTTAAGGTACTTAATTCGATAAGGATTAATGCCGTATTGCTTAAAATAGCTTCGTAAATAAGCCATTTTCTTACGTAAAAAGTAAACAATAAAAATGGTTAATGTGGGTTATCCCTAAAAGATAAACATATACCATCGCGGACTTTTTTGTAGACCTTTTTATGGTGTACAATACTGTAGTACATTAATTTGATCTAACTCGTAGGGTTAGGCAGCGTTTTTGCTAATTTCTAAATAAGCCTAAAAAAATAGGTTAATTTACGACATCACGTTAGAAACCTCTAAAATTAGCAATGTTGCCTTAGTATATTATGCATGTATTATACATATAAACCTTCCTCTTGAATCACTCTATCTATTGAAAAAAACCGCATCAAAATCCGTTGCGTAGTTTTAAAGATTTAAGCGCACATAGGGATATAGGGACAGAAAAGGCGACTTTGTTTTATACTATGTAGTGATGTGTCTACAATTACATTATTTTCCTCTTCTGCAAGTTTGAGCAAGCAAGTTGCCTCTTGTATTATTTGCCTTACTCTTGGTTTGCTTATTTTTGTAGATATCCTGGTTTTCATCTAATTTTTCATGCAGGTAGTGTCTCTAGTCTTGCTTCTTTCCTTTTACTTCTTTGGACCAATCTTGTTTCGAAACCTACTGATATGAAATATAAATTTTTCATCCAGATATAGGGTTCATTCTTGTATCATCCGTTTTACTTTTGCTTTGTTAATTTTTTATCTATATCGTAGTTTTCAGTTGAATTTTCATTAAGATAGTATCTCCCGATTTGCTTCTTTTCCTTTCATTCTTTGGAATAATCTTTTTTCTAAACTTATTGATCTAAATTATGAAATTATCGACCAGCTGCAATGTTCTTTTCTATTTTGCAAAGCCTTGTATTGTTCGTTTACTGTTGTTCTGTTTATTTTTGTATATATCGTAGTTTTCACTTAACTTTTAATTCAGATAGTGTCTCCTGGTTTACTTTTTCTTATTTTGTTGGACTAGATTTATTTCGATACTTATTGATTTAAAATATGAGATTATCGACCTGCCTCGAACGATAAGAAACAGAACGTGTATCCACGTGCTGGAGTGTTCGACTTTGTCTGCGAATCGTTCCTCCAGAGGACAATGGTTTATTATAACAATGACCCTAGAGCGAAATTAAGCTTTCACGCTCCAATATATCCATTACTCATTGGAGACGTAACAGGGCGGTTGCTCGGACCCGAGCCCGGGTCTTGGAGGAGCCTGCGGTTAGGACTAGTTTTCGGGGGAGGGTGAGATGGGTACTGCGAAACTAGAAACGGTTAAAATAACTTTCGGACAGATTAATTTACTGTCTTTTCTTTTCGACTTCGTTCTCCTGACGGGTATTCGGATGAGAAGTGGGATTGTTCCTTTTACGGTGGGTCAGAACCGATGGGAAATGATTCTTGTTCTTATTTTTTTGTCGATAAATTGTTTCTTAGTTTAAAAACTACATTTTTAAAATTATTTATTTATTATATTGTTACTAGTCGTTGCCGACTAACTAACAACTTTTGTTTGCAATAACTAAAATTAAGAATAACACTTATGCACTATACAAATTCGTGTGATTCTGTTAAGTTGTTCAGATATATTTTCCAAACTCTAGTCCATTTATAGATCATATAGATCATTAGACAGAGATATACCTTTTGATATTATAACTGTGTCGTCGGCTAAACTTCCAAGCTCTGTTTTTTGTTGTTGTTGGGATATTAACAATGTTCAGCAGATATAGGAGTAATCTCAAGATTGAGAAACTCTAGCCAAATTTTTTAAATTTTCTTTCGAAAGGTTATGACTCCAACAGTTCCGACGTCCAAGAACATTGCAGGACAGTATTTTTTCTTTGAGCGCCTTTTGACCAACCGTGGTTACTTCCGGAACATGCTTCATTCTCAAAAATATATTAAATACGTATGTTTACGTGATGATTGCTTTTAGTAGCAGCTCTTTCTTGGGTGGAATAAAATGAACTCCAGAAACCTTTTTAGGATTGAGTGAGATCAATTTTCGTGGTAACTTCCATTGGGTAATTCAGATTTACAAATATGTGGGGTTGGTAAACAAGAGTTGTATCCATTGTAGATTCTATATTATTCGGTTACTATACGTTAGCTAAATGATATGTGAATAATTTAGCTTTTTCGTCGTTGACTCATTCATTTTTATGATTTTTAATAAGCGGCACTCTCCATAGTTAGTAATATTTGTCTCCTTCGTAATTGGTGTAAATGAATTACATATTTTTCAAAACAATTCTGTTTATATTCTTTAATACTTGATTTGTATGAATACTAATTCTATTAAACATTATTTTTCCTACATTTTTTGGTTAATCATATATATTGATCAGAAAACATGCGAGCGCTTAAAATATTGTATATTTTAAATAATAAAAGACAGATTAGAATAAAAATGATGCAGTGGTTAGTCGTTACGCCGGTCCGAGATGTAAATTTCTTACTCGACGTGCTGAATTCTTCCAGTTACCACGGGGTCCAGCGATGGGGTCGACGAGGTCAGCCATCAGGACAGGTCTGGTCAGTCGCAACGCCGTGGATGCTGTGAGAACCGCGGAGGATGGTTTTTCGTTATTTCTTAATGCCGAAGAAGGGTTGATCTTTGGTCTATTGTCGTATATCTCTTGGAAGGGAGAATGTGAGAATGTGCTGGACAAAAATGAGTCGATTCTTGAACAGGTTTTCTAAGAGATGATGCTGCTTGACCGTTTCAGTGTTTATTGATTTCTTTTTTTTGTATTAAGTTGTTCAATACGTTTTGTCGTTTATTAGTTTATAACCACGAATTTTGGTTTGAAATAAATGATTAAATAATATTTTTAAATGCAGTACATTTCAAAAATGTATTTTTATGATGTTCGAATTTCTAGTTTTATTGGATTGTGACAACAATGAAAGGTGTTTAAATCTGTATAATCCTTTCGATGGATTCCTACTTTTAGTTTATTTGTAATTTTAGTTTTGGAGTAGTTTTGTAATCAATAATATATGTCAGGTTTTGATCGATATTGAAACCTAATTTTTATGGTATTAATGGAGTTTTGTGGATACTTGATCAAATAGTATTCCTATGAGAGTAAAGAGACAAAATACAGTGAAAATGATTTTCTGGAATGTCTATTCTCAAAACGTAGGTATATTGATTTTATATATAGACTGTTCTATAGACTGTTACTTTTTAAACGTGAGTTTTTCTAACATAAATAAGATTACATGTTTTGAATTCCTTATTCCACTGTTAAAACCATTGTTTATATGGTTTTCTAACACATCACGATCCTTAGTAATAGTGTGAATACTGTTTACGCTTAAAAGCTATATTACTCCACAAAGACAGACGATATCCTTCGATGACTTTTGCATATTCAGTTCACCAGGATATAAAACAGAACATTGTCAAGGATGATGGAATGTTAAAATGTTGGCAGAT
Organism: Rhynchophorus ferrugineus; assembly: GCF_030347505.1. NCBI lineage: Eukaryota > Metazoa > Arthropoda > Insecta > Coleoptera > Curculionidae > Rhynchophorus > Rhynchophorus ferrugineus. Next base: position 18,451,799 of record NW_027472587.1, read on the forward strand.
TACTCTTGGTTTGTAATGAAAGAGGATTCTGCTGTCGACAACAGGAAACGTTAATTGTACATCGTTTTCTTTCAGAATATATGGCTGATTTCTTCTCTTGAGCATTTAAACCTAAGCTACTTTGATTCATTGTCTACTTGTAAATATATATTACTATTTTTTTAAATAAAATTAATAATTAAATAAATAAATAGGGTTTAAATCTTTATTTATAGTACTTTAATTTATCATAAGCTTAAAATGGTACGTGCTACAAAAAAATCGTTTAAGTTTTTCTATTGGGCAGGTATAATTTGACAAAAAATCCATTTTAATGAATGTTTTAGAACAATAAAAAATTGTTACGCAGTGTAATCATTGTTTAATATTTTTTAACTTCAAGTTTGAAATTTTGCTAAAAATATTAAAAATATATTCAACATATATAAGTAGTTCTCGTGATTCTTAATCCCCATTTTGTAACATAATAAACGCAGATGGATTTCAACGCCCACCCCTCTAATCGTAACCCCGATGACTTATCTGCAGTTGAATGTGGGTCGTCAGAGTAGAATCGATTCCATTTGATAGTTTTTATCAATGGTGGATATAATTTTTGAATTATATATAGTAGATATATTCTTATGTTGTTATAAGTAATTTTTAGTTATTTATTTTTTAAGGACTAATGACTGATAAATATTATATGATTAATAGTAGATATATGTTTTTGAGTAAATAAATATAATCAGATACTTTTCAAAATTTTGAAACATTTCTTTTATTATTATTCTAATATCTTCTGTGGAACATCATGTAAGATAAAAAGCTGAGTAGACTAGACTCTGTCCAAGTGTTACTGTTCATTTTAACTACTAAAGTTTAGTTTTATTTATTAATTATTTGTGCACATTAAAATTATTTTTTAAATTAAAAATATATATTCCAAAGAAATTTTCTGGCGCCTTTTTTATTGTGGTGTGTGCGATTTTTTGTCAATTTTAAATGATTTTTGAAACAACCCTACTGAAATTAATTAACTATAGAAGATAATATTATTGTACAGTACTCCCTTAGTAATTTTTGAGAGATTTTTACGAAAATTTGGTTAATTTGCGAACTTTTAACACTTTTAAATTATTTTTCAAACAACTTCAATAAAACAACATATAAACAACCTATAATATATATATATATATATACTAATTTATCTTAGTATCTTCTTTTGCCTTAATTTTACTCATAGCAATTGTGAATTTTCGGAAGTTTTGGATGATTTTTACAAATAAGTGTTTGTAATAAATAGAGTAGAGAATAATGATAGAGATATTACTCAAGATTCTCATCTTCTGAGGTAATTTTTATTATAAAATGTGTGTATATTGGATAATTTTAAATAATTTTTCAAATAACTCCAGTAAAATTAATAAAATAAATCATTCTATACCTAAAATTAATGTTATTTTATATAGAACAGTGAATAAATGGTGATATAAATCACTATAAAGGATAACACCACTGTACAATACTTGTTCAGTAAATTTTCGGAGATTTTTCAACGATTTCAACTAGCTAAGACTCGATATTGATTATCCAGCAGTCAGGTTCGCCGTTATCTAACTTAATAACCGCCATAAGAGAGCTTTTCCCCGCTTATTCGAGTAAATCTACGTTGCAAACGTCCATGTTTTGTCCCGTTAAATTAGAGTAACATAGTAGCGTCACGAAATAAACCTACGCGACCCGCAGAGGAAGGCACCTCTTCGACGATGTCGCAATAAAATATGCCATCAAACAGATTCGGTCCCGTAACGTTCGCCGATATCGTTGCCGGCAAGTTAGTAACCTAGATTACCGACCTGGCCGCCGACTCTTATCTGGCGTTCCATTCCTGCCACTATAAACTTTATTGAGTTAGATTACCTATAGTTTACACACGTAGAGCGGTCTCTTATCGGACCCAGCCAAATTACAAGACCTGCAGTCCACGTCTTTGTTCTCAGAGCAGGTCGTCCACATCGCCTCGACCATTTCCCCCCATTCCCAATGGAAGGAGTTAGTCGACGTGAACGAACGGCAACAGGCGGAGACGTAGGGATATAGGCGCCCTCTTCGCTATGGATAACGTCTATTCTTGGTCTATATGTTAAGATAAGGGTGCTATTGATCGAGATAATGATGATGATAACTTTCGAGGGATTTCATCAAATAATATAGCTAACAATTAATAATTCTCAAACCAGGAAAAATACCAGAAGATGTCACCTGCTGCCGCCCTATAAATTTATTACCGATAATCTCGAACACTTTTGAGAAATTATTCATAATGAAGCAAAACTATATAATAGAAAAAAAGAAAACATATTCCGGAACATCAGTTTGGGTTTCGCAATAAGCATGGAACTATAGAACAAGTACATAGACATGTAAAAAAATAAACATGTACCTAAATGCCAAAGAATATTCTTCGGTTGCTTCCCTAGACATATCTTAGGCTTTTGACAAGGTATGGCATACGGACTTGCAGGTTAAGTTAAAGAAACTTCTCTCCCATCCGGCCTATCAGTTAGTAAAATTGTATCTCACTGATAGATATTTTATTGTAAAACCAGACGATGAACATATCAAATTACATTCAATATTCAGGAGTTTCGCAAGGTAGTGTACTGGGTCCTATACTATATCTTTTATATACAGCCGATCTACCCATCACAAAAATAACTACTGTGGCAACGACACAGCAATCTTAGCATCTCATGAAGATCCGGTCACAGCATCAGTTTTAGATATAACTTTGTTTCATTAAAGCATATACAAATATGGAAATTATTATCTTTTTTACAAACCATTGGATATTCTGGAAAATTTACAGAAATTTGGGAGGTGGTAAGTTATTTTTCGTAAACATTTTGGACTTTTATTTTTGGATATTATTTTCCATGCCTTTTTATAAAATAAAGTTATGATAATGCAATTTTGATTGTATTTATATACATATTTACAGAAAAATTTAAAATAACGTGACATTATGATTTAATGTGATATCGTTCTTATAGTAAATAAAAAATAGTTTTAGTTAAACTACCTAATCTTACGTATTGATAGTACTGCCTAATGTACAGACAGAAGTATGAACGTATCATCGAAATGAACAAGCACTTTCATCACATATATCACCAAATTGTCGCACAAAACCACCACAATAAACACCAACACGACAGTCAATGGAGAATTTCGAACACAAAAATCAAACCGTGGCTAGTACTACCTCATTCGAACATCCCAACTGCGGGGAAAATATCTCCAGCATCTGGTAACGTGTGAATATGTAAATCTTGTCTTTTGATATGCAGAATCTTGAAATCCAGTAGCGGTCACCGTAGTGCTCACGCTCTGGAGGTCAATAGTTCAACCCTGAAGACAGGTTGGGTCAGTCGAACCAGTGATGATGCTGTGAGAACTTTTCTTCACAGAAATGACGTGATGTACGTACATCTACATCTAATATATATATATATATATATATATATATATATATATATATATATACATATATATATATATATATATATATATATATATATATATATATATACATATACAAATATTTGTTGATCTCTAAATAGTTTAGAATAATTTTGTTCCATTCTTTGAATAACCCTGGAAAAATCTACAATATGTTAATGAAAATAACAACACGTATATTAAGAAAATTAAAATTCAAAGACTTCCTTTTTCCTAACCCGTCACTTCATTGATGCACATTTTTGTGATCGAAATATAAAGAACCGCAAATAAACAATAAAAAATGTTAAAACACTACTATTAGGTACAAATTATATTGTATTAAAATATATAAAAATAAATATTAGTATTAATATTATATATTAGTAATATTAATTAATTAATTAATTATATATATATATATATATATATATATATATATATATATATATATATATACATATATATATATATATATATATATATATATATATATATATATATATATATGTATATAAATATATATATATATATATATTTATATATATGTATCTATATATACATATATATATATATATATATATATATATATATATATATATGTATATATATATATATATATATATATATATATATATATATATATATATAATTAATTAATTAATTAATATTACTAATATATAATATTAATACTAATATTTATTTTTATATATTTTAATACAATATAATTTGTACCTAATAGTAGTGTTTTAACATTTTTTATTGTTTATTTGCGGTTCTTTATATTTCGATCACAAAAATGTGCATCAATGAAGTGACGGGTTAGGAAAAAGGAAGTCTTTGAATTTTAATTTTCTTAATATACGTGTTGTTATTTTCATTAACATATTGTAGATTTTTCCAGGGTTATTCAAAAGAATGGAACAAAATTATTCTAAACTATTTAGAGATCAACAAATATTTGTTCAAAAAAAATGTATAGTCACATATCGATCAGATAGTTTGCGTATTTGCATTTTTTTTGTAATTTCTTCATTCAATTTTGACGTAAATTTTTTTTAAACACTTTTTTTATGAAAAAAGATTGTAGTAGAATGTGTAGAAGAAGAAGTAGTGAAATTTTCAACTGTATTTTCGTATTTGAATCGAAGTTATAATGAAAACTTTGAAAATAGACAAAAATCGTAACTTTTTCCTGTCTCTGAAAATGTTATGTAACTAAATGTTTTTATATATATTACCGTCAAAATATTTAAAAAACTATATTTCAGACTTTACAACATGTCAAGATTAACAATAGTAATCCAAGTTAAATAAATAATTTTAGTTCAGTAACTGATTTATTACAATTCTCAATTAAGATCTGGCAACAATGCATCTTGACAGAACTTAAAATAGTATGCTAATTCTAGCCTAACTAAGTAATTAGTTGTAATAGTTGATAACATCCTAAGTTAATTGTGTTAAATTAATCTTAAAATTTGTAATCTTTCCTCTAAAATGTTGTTAAAAATCAGAAATATCGATTATTGCAATTTATACAATCTGGCAACAGTGCATATTGACAATAGTTTTAATATATCTGGCATAATTAATTGATTAGATTTAATGGTTGATTAACAAGCAATTTTCTTAAATTAGCCCTGAAAATTGTAAAATATTGTGTAAACTAAAGGTCTGAAATATTGATTTTTATATTTAAACTACATTTCCCACATATAACAACAATTCATACAATCTGGCGATAGCGCATATTGTCAAAACTTTAAATATTTTGACGATTGTAACTTATAAATAAAAAATTTAATTACAACATAGAGGGAGCCCTCTGTTGTTAAACGAGGAGAACTTCTTTAGAGTAACAGAATTGTATAAAATAAATAAAGTAATATCGCGAGAAAAACAAAAATTTTTGTGTATTTTTCTTGACGCCGACTAAAAATACTTTCGAAAATCTGTGGAAAATAAAAATTGCAGTTCATTTAAAACGTCTGTCTAGTCGTCCGCGCTGATGTCGTGAAACTGAACGTGTCCCTGGGGAAATCAAGATAATTTCCACGAACGAATCGAGCTTATTAAAGTAGATTTCGCGCCGTCGTCGGCAAAGAGGGGAAAATGATAAAAATAGTTCAGGTGATCGACGATGACTACGACATGTTCGTAAGGTATTTTGCAGTTATTTTTAACTCCTTGTCTTATCTTCTTGTCTTAAAAAATATACACAATTTATTTTGTTAGTTTAAATTAATTTACAAAATTGGTTTTTTTATTCAACATAATTCCCTTCGAGGGTGATACACTGATTATAGTGACCCTCCAACTTTTCCTAGTACGATTTGTTCTTTGCTTCAAAATAGGCTTCAGTTTCGACGATCACCTCTTCATTTGACAAAAATTTCTTCCCAACGAGCATTTTTTTGAGATCTGAGAACAGAAAATAGTCGCTGGGGGCCGGATCTGAATAATACGGTGGATGAGGAAGCAATTTGAAGACCAATTCATGAATTTTTGCCGTTTTCACTGACTTATGACACGGGGCATTGTCTTGGTGAAGCAGCACTTTCTTTTTCTTCAAATGCGGCCGTTTTTCGGCGATTTCGTCCTTCAAATGGTCCAATAACTCTATGTAATAGTCGCTGTTGATGGTCCTCCTTCCTTTTTCAAGGTAGTCAATGAAAATTATTCCATGCCCATCCCAAAATACAGACGCCATAACCTTGCCAGCCGACTGTTGCGCTTTACCACGCTTTGGAGCGGGTTCTTCGTGTGCAGTCCACTTGAATGACTGTCGATTGGACTTAACCATAACCTCTTTTGGGCGTCCACTACGTCCACTGTCTTCGGTGCTCATTTCACCACGTCTAAACTTGATGGTTGATTTTCGTGGGGCAGTGTCCGGAAACTCGGAATGAATCCAAGTTTTTGCTTCAACTGTATTTTTTCCCATCAAAAAGCAATATTTTATCAACACGTGACATTCCTTTTTATCCATTTCTTTCACAGTAAGAAAAGTTGTTGTACTCAAAAGGCTATAACTCACAAACTAATGATCCGACAGTTGTCAAATTATACGCGCATCTTTTGAGGGTTAGGGCTAACTAAAACATATATGGATTTAATTCTAGTAGCGCTAAGGGGTTTAAAATCCCTGAAAATTAATACACTATATTCAATTATTATCGTTCGTGCTCGGTGACTTTGGTATCGCCCTGTACATATCGTGGCGTCATTATCGCCCATGATATTCGATGGCAGCGACACGGCCATCGACGAAAGAACAAACTGCTGTAATTTAGGAAACACAGTCCAATTCGAACTTGCTATTAGGAGAAGTCGCTTGGCGGCGTCAGACCAACTACATTAACCCGAAACTGTTAGATGGAACGTCGGAACGGTCCTGTCGGCCCCCAACTGCCTGGAGCCCTGGCCGCCATTCCGTTTTACTGCTAATGTGATGCGGCGGAACGAAGGGGACCGGACGAGATGGCAGGCAGCGTCTTTTTCTCCGCTACAAATCGGACGGATGGACTCGGTATCCGACCATTCAAGAATATACTGAATGTATCACTATTAATAACACTGAACTATTTTTAAAACTTACGGAACTATTATTGCCGATGTCAGTTGTTAGTTACTTTTAAGTTAAAATGCAGATGGTACACATAATACAACTGGTTATCAAGTACAGCTTCAGAGAAATGTCCAGAAAAAAGATTTAAGTTAAAAACAAAATATCCAGTAACTTCATACCTTAGTAATAAATAATTTGGATTAATTTTGCTTGTTTCTCTAAAAGTCTAGAACAGTACAATATAGGCCTATGAAACGTAAGCATGTATGTAGATCTTAATGCTTAGCAAGAGGTATAATATATTTCATGCATATCCAGAAATTCTAGAAATTGGTGATAAAAATATCTCTATAGATTTTGCTAATTTTTCTTCTATCATCTTGAATAACTCACTCAAGTCCTATAAAATTTTAGTGAAGGTATTTATGTGGAATTGAATGTTTAATAGAACGGTGCAATTATAATGATAAAAATATCAGCTCATTTACAAATAGAATCCTAGAGAGGAAAAAACCTAATAACAACCCACAAGTTTGGTTTTATTAACAAGCATTCAACAATTGACCAGGTCCACAAAATAACAGGTGTTATTGAAAAAGCCTGCGAAAAAAGTATGCTCAGCTATATTATTGGATGTAGCACAAGCCTTCGATAAGGTTTGGCATCAAGGCCTTGTTCATAAACTACAGAAAATGTTACCAAAACAATACACCGAACTACTAAAGTCGTCTGGGGTCAATGCTTTATCTACTCTACAATTGTGGAAGAAGCCACACAAAAATTACAACAGGCAAGTGACAATATAAATAAATGGACACAAGCTTGGAAAATAAAAAATTATCGAAAGTAAATCTGTGCATTTGCAGTTCACTTACAGTCTGACCGTACAGGCAGCAATAACATTAAATAATACTATCATTCCATATAGAAACAACGCTAAATATCTCGGAATGAAACTTCGCTGGAGAGAACATATAAAGAAGAAAATAAAATAAATGGAATATAGGAAAATGTATTAACTAATTGGAAGAAAACCACAATTATCAGTACATAATAAACTGCTATTATTAAGCACATACTGAAACCTATATGGACATACGGAGTTCAATTATGGGGATCTTCTGCAAATAGTAACATAAATAAAATACAAATTGTTCAGAACAAAGTCCTGAGAAGTATTGTTGGCGCATCCAAATACTATAGGACGGACTACCTAGCTCGAGACCTTCAGATACCCACAGTCAGTCAAGAAAACAAGCGAATTGTAAGGGGAAATGAGCAAAGACTCCATTCTCATAAGAATATTGAAGTATTGTAATTTTCGTATACCACCAGAGCAGGACACAGACTCAAAAGAATCAAAGCATCTGATCTTGTGTACTGTTGTGTAGTGAAATGCATATAATAAAAAATACAGCAGTGACAGGTATAAACATTATTACACCTGATATTACAATAAGGCCGATAGGTCCTCCTAATATATAACTTATATATACTATATATATCTAGGTATATACCTAGATTTAAGTTACTATATAGACAAATTATAGGTTAGTCCGAAATGACTAGTGACAATGTAATAACTAAATAGAAAAAAAATAGTTTTCTATAATTTTGATTTCTCCCGTGTAGCTACTCAATGAATCTATATAGGTCTCTAAAATTATCTCTATATGTATCACATCAAATGATTAACAAGATAGCAAGGACAGCATGGCATCATTTTTGCTCTATATGTGATACTTTTAATAAATGACGGATAATGTATCATTTTCGCTGAAGTAACTTATTAAACATAATTCTGTTAATATTTTAAAATCTATTCACCATACACGAGAAATAATACTAATATAGTATTCATAAATAAATTCATTAAAAAAATTTGACAATTATCCCATATATATACATACATATATATATATATATATATATATATATATATATATATATATATATATATATATATATATATATATATATATATATATATATATATTTATATGAATATGTTTATTATGAATGTTTCAAACTATCATTGCTATTGTTGTTTTGTCTACTTTGTAATGTTTTTTTATTATATTCAACTAAAATTGGTTGCCGTTTAGTACCAATAAAGAAATGAATATATCGTTTCTCTATTTCATTTTGTAAATTGGCAGGTAATTTTTATTCTTTTCGTTATAGATATGAGCACTATAAATTATTCTTTGAAACAATTTTCAACCGTTTTGCTATTATATTTAAGAATATTAATCGAATTTGCGAGATGTTTTTACTGCTGGGTATGTTTTGGTAAACACCTGATGTGCTGTAATTCTATAAACGTGGGTATTTATTTAAAATACGTCTGAATATTGATGAAATTATTTTGAATTAATCGAGTTTATCTCGTTGCCAATATAGCACGTTATTTGGTTTTGCTTAATTAATTTATTTTTTGGTTTGAAATTTGCGATATTGCTGATACTTCGATATGGTTGGCTATATTTCCGCATTTTCCGTAATTTCTGGAGTTTGGCTACGATGTATAATGTACGTAAATATCTAAAAGGTATCAGTAGGTGTAGTAGCAGAGAGAAGGAAAAGAAAAACTTCTAGGAAAATGGTGCTTGCTGTAGAAGACCCAAGGCTGATACAATGTTCAACATGGACAAGACTATTAGCATATTTCCTCCAACTCCAAAAATCTAGATCAATTTGCATTACAGAAAAAATATAGGGCAACATAGAGTAGACCAAGAAAATAATGAGTGTTTGAAGAATATTGCAACGCTGTCGATTTAGGTAATACCGAACAATAGCCAGTATATTGCAAAAAATAAAAGATACGATACAAAATGACTATCAGCATCTTGAAAACCAGCACTTGGAGAAAGCGGAGTAAACCAAACCAAACAGAAGAAATGAAAGTCAACAGGGTTAATCAAACATTTTCGGTATCATAATAGATCCGTTCTACTCGTGTAACGAGAAGCAGTGAGAAAAAAACAGATATCAGATGAGATTATGCCGAAGTGCTACCAGAACATTAAATATAGTTCTGAGAATCCAATGTTGAACAATTCTGACCCACTAATAAAATAACAGAATGCATTACTTAACAAAGATTTCCGGATTTGGTGCATGCGTACTATCCTGCATCGAATAAACCATATAACAGAATATAGTATATTGTGCTCCTTTTCTAATGGCGGTACATTCTTTTCGAGTCGATCCATACAGTCGATCAAGTGAAAACAACAAATAAATCTGGAATATTTAGATTTTGTGTTACATGTTACTAATTCTATAGGAATAATAATTAAATTGTTGTTTTATTTTTGGTGGTTTAATATACATTGGTTTTATAAATTAGAAGAATAAGGGTAAGTGCAGAATGTAAAGTTGAATTTTCAAAAGTTATAAAATCCAAACAGCATCAATTTTATATATAGTGCCAAACTTATAACACATCATTCTCAACAACATGGAATACATGAACAGAGTAGAAAATTATTCTTGTTGTGTTTGAAGTAGTCAATTAGACATTTATTTTAAGCGAGGTATATTTTGGCAATGATGTAATTTATATTTTATAGGTGAGAAGAAGCTAGAATTTGTTGAAAGTGATAGTCGGAAAATGTGAAATTCAAAGAATCAGAGAAGAAGAAATTGGATAGGGTATGGCTAAGATACAAGAACTGTGGTACAAGAAACTGAACAAGTGGGAAGTGATACTATGAAATAATTAAATTTGCTAACAAAAGTAGATCGGTATCAAATAAAGAAAATATAATACTATCAATGACACCCTAATGATCTAATGACAAACAAGGAAAAGAGAACGCATTTTTATATAAGAGTATAGGTAAATAAATTATTGTTTTGTTAAAAATTCAGTTCATTAATGGAGTTTGTGGATCAAGAATAATAGCAATAATTGCAGTAGGGATCATAATTGATCACATTTGGAGATTTTTAGTAAAATTTCACTGCTTTAATATATGGTGGTAGCCCTTTCGTTTGGTTTTAACTATATTGGCTGGAATTCAACTAAACGATTATGATCTTTTTTATAGTAATGTTTATGTGGATGGTTCTTGTAAAGTAATTGAAGCTGTATTAATGAATGTGTTGAACTTGAACTATTCTTTGTTTTAAAAATAAAAGGATCCCAATATGCGCATGCGCCAAATCCGGAGATATTTGTTAAGTAATGTATCATCAACAGCTGACCACCAACACATGAAATTACTCGTTATCCATCGTCCTTAAAAATAAAATAGGAGCGATTATGACTTATTTCTGTAAAGAACCGGCCATACCAATTAAACTTCTGATGTTCCCGTCGTTTGAAAAATAGTGTCCGTTTCAGACCATTACGCAGGACTATGAAACGGTCCCTTTTAGTCGCCTAAATGTCTTGTTCTATTTCCTCCCGGTAATATCCCACAGGTCCGCGCAATATTCCGCAAACTGTTACACCCTACCCTTGGCCATCATAGTCATCGCGAAACGAAAAATAAGATTTAAACCCGGCCCGGTTTCATGATCCGTGCAAAAGGTCCGTTCATTCCGCGATGCATTCGACCGTGCCGTTCTTTGCCGACCTAATCTACCGCCTACGGACGGTGTTACGTCGAAATAACCACCTTTCGAACATTCCTCCTCACCAGTCCAACGTGGTTATTGGTATACACCAAGAAATATCTTCGGGAGATTAAAAAAAAAAAGATTCGTGATCATAATATCTGAAAAAATGAACGTGTATCGATTTTATGGTGTGGGTAAAATTATTGGTGATCGAAGCGCCATCTCTTGTGGGGTCGTCGAGCTCACATCGGATGGATGTCGGCAAAACAGAACAGGTTTCTGTGTAGTGACGTTCTCTGTTTTATCCTGGACAGGTTTCTGTATTTCAATTAGGACTTTTGGGGATTTTAAAGATCCGGGATTAAGCATGTAAAAGTTAAGAGTATTTAGTTACGCCTTTGTTTATATTTATTATTCAGGGCAATTGCTGCAATATCTGCCAAAAAGCAATTATAAAACTTACTTATTTCACGGTTATCAATAATATTTAAGTTATTTGAAAAACTCCTGTTAAAAAGATAAAACCTATTTATATACTATATACTTATATACTTCTTTCAGCTATATACTAAGATGTGGCACAAGCCTTCGATGGGGTATGGTACCACGGCCTTGTTTATAAGCATATAAGCATAAAAAATGTTACCGAAACAATTGAAAATACCGAGCTATTGAAATCTCTTATTACAGCCAGAATGTTTAGTGTTAAACACGATTCTAACCCTATTCTACAATAAAAGAAGCTAAAGCAGGCGGACCACAAGGAAGTGTATTGGGGCCAATTATTTACCTACTCTACACATGTGATATACCAGAAATGGAAAAAAATACGATGGCTACATTTGCTGATGATACTGCGATTATCGCTTTCGGATACCATAATGAAGAAGCCACACGAAAATCACAACAGGCAATTGACATTATAAATAATTGGACCCAAACTTGGAAAATAAACATTGACGGAAGTAAATATGTGCATGTGTAGTTCACGTATAATCAGACGGCTTAACCACCAATAACAATAAAAAATAATACCATTCCATATAGTAACAACGCTAAGTATTTCGGAATGAAGGGACATGCAAAAAGTAAAGGAAAAAGTGAAAATAAGAAATTGTATTGGTTAATTGAAAGAATATTACAATTATCAGTTTATAATAAACTAGCGACTCGCCCCGGCTTCGCACGTGTGCAATGCTGATACTAAATTAAATACATTACAGAAAAAATATGAACGTTGTATATAAAAACATAGCGGCCCGCTCCGACTTTGCACGGGCATAAAATATATATGCCTATGTCACTCAATGAAAACATGATTAAAATCGATCCAGTATTTTTGGTTCATTCATTACTGCCCTTGGCCTGCACGCATTAAATTTGGAGTAAAACAATTCCTCTTCCCCTATACTTACTATGAAGATTTCCTGCTATCTTTGGAATATCTAAATTCATACAATTTTTATTACATTACACATTTTTAAACGCAAATTTTAAATTTGTAATATCTCCGAAAATATTTGATTAATTTACATGCTGTAAGGAACGATATTGATCTATATTAATTGCACACTGTATTTAAGGTACTTAATTCGATAAGGATTAATGCCGTATTGCTTAAAATAGCTTCGTAAATAAGCCATTTTCTCACGTAAAAAGTAAACAATAAAAATGGTTAATGTGGGTTATCCATAAAAGATAAACATATACCATCGCGGACTTTTTTGTAGACCTTTTTATGGTGTACAATACTGTAGTACATTAATTTGATCTAACTCGTAGGGTTAGGCAGCGTTTTTGCTAATTGCTAAATAAGCCTAAAAAAATAGGTTAATTTACGACATCACATTAGAAACCTCTAAAATTAGCAATGTTGCCTTAGTATATTATGCATGTATTATACATATAAACCTTCCTATTGAATCACTCTATCTATTGAAAAGAACCGCATCAAAATCCGTTGCGTAGTTTTAAAGATTTAAGCGTACATAGGGATATAGGGACAGAAAAGGCGACTTTGTTTTATACTATGTAGTGATTGCTACTATAAAAGCAAGTATTGAAACCTATATGGATAACCGAAATACAATTATGGGGATGTTCCGCGAAAACTAATATAAATACAATACAGTTTTTCGAAAACAAAGACCTGCGAATTATTGTAGGTAGTTTGTAGGTTCACTGAGATAGCACAGGACTGATTACTTACATCGAGACCTACAGATGCCGACTGTCGCTTAGGAAATCAAGGGATTTGCAACGAGACATGAGTAACGAGCCACCGAAGTAATACAACTCTTGGATAACACCAGAACAGGACACAAACTCAAAAACATCAAACACTTTGATGATGTGTAGTGTATTGAGGTGCATTTGATAGAAATATATCAACATTAATACACCTGAGACTAAGGTAGGGCCGATGAGTCCTCCTATATATATACCTATATATAGTTTTAAGTTAATAAAAAGACAAATTGTAAGTTAGTAGTAAAGTACTGTGTGTTCTGTATATGTTGTCACACATCAGCTTCCTGAAGAAGAGAAGGAAAGCAAATTACAAAAACTATTTCTTCTTTATATGTGGTTTCCGATTATAGAGAGAGGAATCTAACACCAACACACCAGTATGTGTTTATTAACGTACGTTCAACAATTTATCAGGTACTTAAAATAATAGATTTCATTGAAAAAGCTCATGGAGATTAGATATGGCCTAAGCCTTCCATAAGGTTTGGCACGATGACCTCGCGCATAAGCTACAAATAATGTTACTGAAACAACACACTGAACTATTAAAATCTTATAGCGTAGCAAGAACGTTTGTAGTCAAATAATATATACTATAGGACTGATTACTTACACCGAAACCTTCAGTTACCGACTAGACCCAATGGAAATTAAGAAAATCGCAAGGAGTCATAATGAGAAACTTGGAAACTCTTGGAGAACTTTATTAGACTAAAGTCTTAGGTGGGACCAATGTGTCCTTCTCATAGATGTTTACCTGTATGTCAAATTGTCCAAATGACGTTTTCAGTCGAGTGTAACTTGATTATGCAAATACAAATTGTACAAGCTTATGTCTAAAATTATACCAACTTGTCACACTAACTCAGATTACTAGTTCTTCTTATATGAAAAAGACGAGAGCAATCTTGTAGACCTAGTGTTATAGACGCAATGATGGTAAGAAAATAAATTGAAGAAAACCATGTTATATTACTGTGGAGCACATTAAAAAGAAAACAAAATAACTGGACTTGAAACTTGAATAAACGCGATGGGAATCGTACTGGGGAATGGTTGTAAATTTATGTTTGTGATTGTTTAATATTTGTGATTGTCCTTAGTCAAGAATGTAAAATAAAAAAAGTAAAGTGATCCTAGTCACACCAGTAACCAGGCTGGGCAAGACCGAATGTTTTTTGGGATGATTTCTAAGTTGGTCACTGGCCAGTCGGTAGGCTTAATGCCGAGGACCATGGTTCGGAGCCCACGTTAAGCTTTAGGTCCGCTTCAGATAAACCCTCGTTGGTAAGAAGGATACTTAAAAATACATAACAGATGAGTTGGTTAAGTGGATGAAAAACTCAATTATACATTTATAGCAAGTTGTGTTTATTTAAAATTATTTGAAAAAGGTTCTGGTGGTGTCTAATAGCAACAAAAGATAGAAATACTTTCAATTCATCTTTAGAATTGCTATATATAATATCAGTATATTAAATTTTTGGAACTTTACATGAAAAAAGAAAAAGGAAAAAAGAAAAAAGAAAATAGAAAAAAGAAAAAAAAAAGATAAAACAAAAAAGAAAAAAAAATGAAAGAAATAAAAAAAAAGAAAATAAAAAATGATTGAAAGGGGTAATCTCTGGTGATTATGATGAATTCTAGTATAGTTTCACAAATATCCTGGTAACCTAACTTTTTAGGTTATACAATGGAATGTGTATTTTAAAAAATATGTTGGATTTCTTTCAAAGCCACTTATCTTAAAAACCACTTATTCTAAAGCAAGATAAACAGGATTTTCATTATTTTTGCCCCAAAATACATATATTTTGAGATCGGTATCTGAGAAGTATACAATTTTGGACACTTTTTCTATATATACAGTCGTGAAGTCATTTCCATAAGTCATAAATAAATAATAAATAATTTTAAACTGAATAAAGTAGTATAATAGATTTTATAATAGATTTTTATTTATGTCACCTATCTGAAAAACAGTACATTTTTCTGTTACTTTGAGTAACACAAAAATGTGTGTTATTCTTCAGTGAGTTCTTTTTATGACGAATTTTGTGACTTTTTTCTTATCTACAGGCGTGAACATTTTCAATTTTTTTCTTTCATTTTCTTTCGAATGATTTCAAGTAAATTTTCAGTAATTATAAATAATTTTATGTCGAATAGAATGGTGATATAATCTTTTTATACAAAGCTTAGTTCCTAAAGTATAAAATGAAAAGTATAGTTTCTGATGATGTTTAATAACTCATCTTTCGACTAATAATTATCTATAAAATGTGTATATTTTATTAAGATATCTATGTGTAATATATTAATATTCATAATTTTGTCTTATTTTCTTTGGAATCATTGCTATTACAGATACATTTTTGTACAGTTTTATAAGAAAAATAAAAGAAAAACAGGTTAGTCTTTAGTGATTATGATGAATACTATAATTGATTTACGGTTTTACTGCTACGAAGCTGCTGATTCTTCGAAAAAGAGGTGGTTGGAGTATAAAGCAAAAGAGAGCAGGTATAGAGCAAAAGAAACAGGTTTTTCTACTTAAACTGGAGATTTATAAAGAGGCTTTTAGTTTCCTACGTCTTCTTTATTAACATATGACCGAAAAAAAACAGAAATATGCAAATAATCGCCCGGCTTCATCTTCTGTTTATATTAAATTAGGATATTGGCACGTGGACCGTAAACAAACCATAAATATGGATGAGAATTTTAATATTAGTCAACTTCCAGACCGACGATTCTCATCTAGGAAAGCGGGACGGCTTCGATCGACTGAAGCTGCGGTCGCGGCGAGCGAGGGGGAACGGGGGAGGTTGGAGGGAGAACGTGCGTGAGTTGGTAAAGAGAATATTTAGTCGAAAAAAATCCCCGGAGACAAGCGCTGGGAATGTTACGTGGTCGTTTTTTCGTAGCCTTCAAATTTGATAAGTTGGTAGGTGTGGTCCACCGCTGGGGTCGGAGGGTGTCCCGTGGAATTACGGGGGGACCTTAGTTCAGAGAATGAACGGGAGTTTATGAACGTTACGGTTAAGTTGGTTTAATTTGTATGAAAATATTTTGGAGCCTAAAAAAATTTAAACGCTTTAAACACGCAGGAAAGTCCATCCGGCTTCTTTTATTTTGTTAAAATGGGTTGAGACTTCAACGAACGATTTATTCATATAAATTTACCACATTATTACCAAAGTTATTTTCAGAGCTCAATTTTATACTATTCAGAGAGTGTTCAGATTCACGTTTATTGGAAGAAAAGCGCCGAAGAAGCGTTCGATTTGGTTCAATCTTCCATATCGAGTCGTCCAAGTCTGCAATCTTTTGTTAATTTTATATTCTCTTACAAATGTTATAAAGAATTTTATGGCTATTCTTGGCATTATGGCTTTCGTTTTGGCTTTATTCACTGTTATTTCATATTTACTTAATATCATACTTGTATATTTCATGAATTATTCTTACAATTTTATTAAGAGGTATAAGTCTTTGTTCTTATAAGTGTTATAATATATTTTCTTTACATAACTTCTTGTAAATTTCCATTAATAATTTATTATCTTTCTGAATCACTAATATTACGAAAAGCGATAATAATATTCACATATTTATTCAATGCATATATGAGGCTGAAGTATACTTCGGAGTGTCTTAGGATTTCTCGAATAATTACGCTTAAAAAACCTGACAAACTGTCAGAACAACTTGGATCTTACAAGCCTATTTCGCTGCTGCATACGATATCAAAATTATTTGAAAAACTGCTGTTAAAACGTATGAAACCATTTATAGAAATACCAGAGTTTCAGTCTGGATTCCGAAATTACCAATTGACAATTGACCAAGCGCACAGAGTAACAGCTGTTGTTGAAAAGGCACTCCAAGAAAAGAAATACCACCCTGCAATATTCCTGGATGCCTCATCGAATTTTGGGCCGGTATGGTATTTGGGATTAATCTATAAAATGAGCAAATTGCTACCGCAGAATTACTGTCGAGTGCTGGTATCATTTATTTTCGAAAGAAAATTGCATACAGCCGGGCATGGTCAACACTTAAACCTGTTTCGGATGGAGGTCGACAGGGTAGTGTCTTAGAATCATTCCTATATCTGCTCTGTACTGATGATATTCCAACAACAATGGAACAGTTCTTGGAAAATTCGTCGATGATGCAGTTATAGTGGCAAAAGATGTATCTCTGTCTAAGACTATAGAAACAATCAACACAACGAGATCTACAAATTGACTAGAGACTGGGAAATAATCATAAAACCAATTTGTACCTATGTACTATATGTACATATCGGTTTGCACTAAAACATCAAACCAACTAGTAATTCGACGCAGTCAAAACAAAGTTTTACGATTATTTACCAATACTTATCGCACGTAACGAACGAAGAACTACACGATGACTTCGAAATCAAATTGATACACGAAGTGATCCAAGATTACGCATTAAAACATAAAATAAGGTTGTTAAATCACGGTAGGAAATCATAAGATTGAAGCGAACCAAACTACAGGAACTTAGCTCTTAACTCTTGGATTAAGTAAATTAATTTCGGAAATAATATATCATAGTGTAAGATGTAATTAATAAAAAAACTGCTT
Source organism: Rhynchophorus ferrugineus (assembly GCF_030347505.1). Taxonomy (NCBI): domain Eukaryota; kingdom Metazoa; phylum Arthropoda; class Insecta; order Coleoptera; family Curculionidae; genus Rhynchophorus; species Rhynchophorus ferrugineus. The sequence goes on from NW_027472587.1 coordinate 18,470,297, forward strand.
ATCTTGATTTATTGCTTTTTTACTCTTCAGATTCTTCAATATATCCTGTAAATCTTCAATTCTTATCTCCACCGTGCTCTTACTTATTTCTTTTCGGTCAGTATATTTTTTCGTATGTTGTTTCCTTGAATAAGAGCTAATTGAGCAATGAACGAACTGTTTATAATTGAATAAACTAATTTGAAAGCACGTCAGAATCCAGCATGTCAGAGAACCGTCAGTCCGGACCGCTTCGAGCGGGATTAAATCGCATCCAGCCGTTGGGCGGACAAGATTCCTAACCAGTCTTCCCCTGGACGCTCGCAAAACTCGTATTGTCCACCCTTTCGCAGATGGTAACGCCAAAATCCCCATCCGGTCTCGGACGACCAGTTCGCAGCTCGCAAAACCCGATCTGCAATTAGCAACATCGAGCCAACGGGTCCTCTCGCGGTACGACAAAGAGCCGCGCGATTTCAACCCTTTTAATGCCGTTAAAAGAAGCTGCACCCCGTCGATGGGGCGTTAGGGTTGGCAAACAGACGCGCAGGTAACAATAGTACGTTGATTGCGAAAACTTACCAAGGGCAGGGCATTCGTATTTTCGGACGGCTTCAAAATGGAGGAAAAAGCAAAAATCACCAGCTTCTTCGACACACATTTTGTTGGAACATTATTGGATTGAAACATCATAGAAAATATATGTTCCTTCCTAATGTACCGACATCCAAAGAATATTATTGCAAAAAAAAATTGTTTTCTTTAAAGACGTCTATTTTATGTGGACTAATATTAAAAAAAAACGAAAATTAATATATTTTTCTCGGAATGTGAAAGTCAAGTGCGATTTTTTAGCATTTTTTACATAGCAACAGTATATATAAAGAGGATATGTGTAAAATTGGATAACGATAAATTCGCTTTTGAAAGTTAGAGTTGCAGCGGAAGTAAATTTACGACAGTAACTAATTAATTCAAACACCTTACTAATTAAGAAGCTATTACAACATCACATTGCATTCCTTCATCAGCTTCGTATGTGTCCTTTTTGGCTTGCTGCTGTTCTTTTCGGGCTTCTTTACTATACAGAGAGCACTGCCGATTTTAGTGGTTTCCTCTCTTAACACCCTGTCTTGGTAATTGTCAGCATTCGATCAAAATTCAACATTCATAAAGTTTTATTCAACCACAGTCACTTTCAAAAATACTAATCAAGTTAATAACTAAGGTGTTTATTGTCAATCTATTAAAAACTTGCTCAAAATTCTACCATTTGTCAATTTTTTCTACAGTGTGTCTGATCGGGCTCATACAAATCGAAGGTATTATTTTTGACAATGCCTCTTTCCATAAATCCAGACTTTGCATAATGCATTGATGCATTATGTTATGACTAACAAAACCTAATCGACAGCTATTCCAACGTTTACCTTTTTCCATGTACCTTTGTTGACTTTCCGCTATATTTATTATCATCTTGCCATGAGCAACCCAATGTGAATTCTGAAATATTTATGTCTCTTTTAAATATATAAAGTGATATCATCCTTCCTTGATTTTGTTATAGGTTTTTAAAAATTGTATTCTTTTAAAAGCAATGTCTGGAAGTTCCATTATACCACTTCGTGGATTATCTTTACACCACTGAAATCCTATATTATCCAAAAATGTATGAATGGATGATCTACATCTCTCAATAGCTGTATATCTTTTGGATCTTTGTGGATAGTCTCCAGACTAACAATTTTCTCTGAAATAATTGTATTAAATTATGTTGCGATTAAAAAAACTACTTACTGTTTTATAAATTTCGTATGTTTGATCTCTGAAACACCAAGATTGAGCTTGATTCGTCACCTGTTTCGTATAAACACGATTTCTTTTTGGCGAATTTAACGTTATAATGTTTCTTATTTTTTGAGATATTTTGGCATGGCGCAAAAAATATTAATAGCAGTAATTATAACATTTTGAAGATTCAGACGATTGGCAAACGGACAACTTTTGCAGGCTCATTCCGTTACATATTCGAACTTCTCTAATAGCATTCTATCTCTTTTTAAATATAACAAAATGACAAGGATAATATTGTCTGACCGTAAAATGAATTTACAACTTTAGACAGGCATATATTGACACTTGTGTCACTGCTATTTTGAATTGACTATATACTATATTTGATGCTCTAAAATTTTTTGCATTTCTCAAAATAAGTTTACTCATGATACTTTTATTATAATGTTCAATGATGTAGGACCTTAAACTTAGAAAAAAGATAGAAATTAGATGTAATATTAGTGCTTGAGACCGTTTGCATGTGTTTTAATGTAGAGACATTTGTTACTGTAATTAATGTTATATTTCAAATATATTTCTGATCTGACATTGAAAATATTATCAAGATAAGTTTTAGTAATAGTAAGGTATAATTTTTAGGTAATTCTCTTTAGTTTACTATGAGGAAAACATGATTAACCTTATAAATTGTGGTCGAAATTCGACTAAAAACAAGTTTTCTTCCACAAACTATGTTTTTTTCCAAGTCAAACTCATATTTTACTCGCCCAAAAGCTACCAAACACCTATTAGCGCAACCATTCCCGCCAATATCCTAACATTAACGCGCCAAACCATTAATATTCTTTAGACGGAACTCATTTAAAGCGAAAAACGAACAGGAATATCGCCGGGTTACAGCTCGAATTAATTACGCCAGAACGTTTTCGCCGAACTGAAACCGGAGAACCCAGAAAAAGAGAGAAAGAAACACCAGAAACAAATGAGACGTCGTATGTTTCCTCGGACGTTGGGGGAGAGACGAAAAATGATCCTCTCCGGCGGCAAAAAAAGGAACTCCGAAGCGGCGGGGCGGCGTGAAAGGAAATAAAAGATCGTAGTTGGCCGGGGCACTTTAAGCGAGTCGCATAAATCCCGAAACGCCACAAACGGAGCTCGCATACAATTTACCAAATTAAAAACTCGATAAATCTTCGTCTTTCTGAGGCGAAGGACGGTGGCGGCGGCGGGTGGTGGCGGGCGCGGCGAGGGTTAGCGGAAAGTTCGGGCCTAACCCTTGACGTTGTTGCCTCTCTCGGCCACCCTCCGGGCCCTCGGCCGAAATAAGACCCAAAATGGCGCTGGGTCCCGGTTGATGAAAGTCCGCGGCCGCTCCTCCCACTAGGCTTTTTCGTCAGCCATTTTCTCCCTTCGCCGGCCGGGAAGTACGGCAAGTCGTGAGGCAAAACCAACCCCACCCAACCCATATTAAATTTATATGAATTAACATATAAATAATTTAAATTAACAATCGTAATAGACGGAACAACATTTCTGGTTGGCCAAGTCGAAATGGAAATTTTTATTAATTATAATTCCGTTTCCTTTTAGTATCGTATTCCACTTATTTAAGTACTTTGGTTTATCAGTGGTTATAATCACATCATCTGGAAAAGCTCCTATCGACATTTCTATTTTTTTCATAATCGTATAATCTATATAAAAAAAGCACAGAAAATATATTTAAAAAAACCTGAAACCTGACATGATGCTAATAGAAATGACAGCAAGGAATATAAGAAGAGTGCCAAAATTTTGTATTTCTTGAATCAAAGCTAAAGTTTTAAACTGTATATATTTTGGGATTAAAGAAATGGAACACCATGTTGAATTGCTTTAGAATTTTTAATTTTTAAAATATATCCGATATAAACAGATATACCTTCATTTATTAAAATTATACTTTTCATTGAATATTTTAGAAACAAATGTTTGTATAAAAATCAATCTACTACCATTCGGTTCACTATTCAATTATTTATAAACTGTACGTATTTTGGGGTGAAATAATCAAAAATCCATGTTAAAATGCCTTAGAGTTAACCATTTCCAAGATATGCGACATAAACCGATATACACTTACTTTTTGGAATTATACTTTTCACTGTATATCTTACAAACTAAGATCTCTATGCACATCAATATATCACCATTCAATTCACTACAACATTCTTTATATGTATAGAAATTTTCATTGACTTAAAATCATCTGAATCGAAATGAGAATAAAAAGTATGAAAATGATAAAAAATCGCAACTTTTCACGACTATATGTATGGAAAACAGGTCAAAATTTTTTACACCTTGGATCGCGCTATAACATTTAAACTATACGTATTTTGGGGTGAAAGAATCAAAAATCCATGTTAAAATGCCTTAGAGTTAACCATTTCCAAGATATGCGACATAAACCGATATACACTTACTTTTTGGAATTATACTTTTCACTGTATATCTTACAAACTAAGATCTCTATGCACATCAATATATCACCATTCAATTCACTACAAAATTCTATATATGTATAGAAATTTTCATTGACTTAAAATCATCTGAATCGAAATGAGAATAAAAAGTATGAAAATGATAAAAAATCGCAACTTTTCACGACTATATGTATGGAAAACAGGTCAAAATTTTTTACACCTTGGATCGCGCTATAACATTTAAACTATACGTATTTTGGGGTGAAAGAATCAAAAATCCATGTTAAAACGCCTTGGAGTTAACCATTTCCAAGATATGCGACATAAACTGAGTTACACTTACTTTTTGGAATTATAATTTTCACTGTATATCTTACAAACTAAGATCTCTATGCACATCAGTATATCACCATTCAATTCACTACAAAATTCTTTATATGTATAGAAATTTTCATTGACTTAAAATCATCTCAATCGAAATGAGAACAAAAAGTATGAAAATGGTAAAATATCGCAATTTTTCACGACTATATGTATGGAAAACAGGTCAAAATTTTTTACTCCTTGGATCGCGCTATAACATTTAAACTATACGTATTTTGGGGTGAAAGAATCAAAAATCCATGTTAAAATGCCTTAGAGTTAACCATTTCCAAGATATGCGACATAAACCGATATACACTTACTTTTTGGAATTATACTTTTCACTGTATATCTTACAAAGTAAGATACGAATAAAAATCAGCCTATTACCGTTCGATTCGGTATTAAATTTTTTATATGTACAGCACTTTTCATTAACTTGAAATTATTTGGTTGAAAATAAGAACAAAAATTATGAAAATGGCAAAAAATCACAAATTTTCGCGAAAGGTTGACTAACATTTCCCTCAAAGTTGAAACTTTCTTATTTATTATTGTAAAGAAGTGGAAAAAAATTAGAGTAATGAGCAAATTATCATTTGGTACTTTGCTGAATGACTAAAATAGTTGAAGCATAAACTCTTAAAAGTATCTTTTTCATTGGACTCCGCGTGGTTTCTTGTGAATTTCATTTTTGTAGTTCGTCCTCTTTTCGGAAACGCTGAGCTCGAGTTTAAAACATAAAAGAACAAACACTGCTGGCCGTTCAAATATTTGACGTGACACAGGCTCGTCGTCGAACTTCAGCGAGAAATTTTAGTGAGAGTTGATCGCTTTTACCTGACGCCATTGAAAATAAACCCAACGAACTTTCCTAATAAAACGATCACATCGATATTTGACACGGTAGGAATTTAACAACAGCGAAAAAAGTGTCAGTGGCTATATATTCTTATATATATATATATATATATATATATATATATATATACATATATACATATATATATATATATATATATATATATATATATATATATATATATATATATATATATATATTAGTTTAGCACTGAGTAATACTAATAGTAATAATAATAATAATAGTAAAGTAAGTAATAATAATAGTTAATAAGTAAAGTATTTTACTATTTATCATTCACAATTTTAAACTTTTTTACCCTATTACATTAACAATATTGAAAAATCATGTTTCAAAATGCTTCTATATTAGTATATTAATAGTCATTTACAAGCAAACTACCAAAAAAAAATTATAAAACTATATATATTACGTATAAATATATATAAGCATAAATAGGGTACATTATTGTCAAGGTCGCGGCTAGGATGACAGAGCCAGAACGCTAAAGATCAGTAAAATGATACTAGTGAAACCAAAAATAGTAACTAAATGTACACATCTGAAACAGTCGATAATAAACTGTAATAAAATCAGTCGGACCGAAAATAGCGACTGAAAACCGTTGATTAAAACAGCACTGTTAAAAAGTAGTAAAATCAGTCGAACTAAAAATAGCGACTGAAATAGTCGGTAGTAAACAATAGTCAATTACTAAACAGTCGATAGTCGTTTTCGGTCAATAGTTCCTAATGCTAGTATATTTATTTTATTAGGACTGTGATATATAGAGGAAAGGATCAAAATATCCTTTCTGTGATCGTTAGAGATCTATTTGTGGGTAATGATGGGAACATCCATGGTGGTAGAGATGTGAAGCTGGAGACCTTAAGGTTATCTATATTAAGGTCGGCCATGTCTCTATAACCTTAAAGAATTGGTCTTTGAAAGATCGTGCCCCACATGACGGTGTAATGGGTCTCCTAACGGACAGATTTATTGTTTTGTTGCTTATTGTTATCGAGAAAACTATGTAGGCTGCTATAAGAATTAGCTTGAATCGTTTATATTTAAGTAGCTCAATACCAGCAAAACATTGTAAACTAACAGCTAGGCTAGATTTCTACGCTGCAGATTTTTTCAAGAGGGCATGATTTTTTCAAGTATTCAAGTATACGTTGATAGGATGCGTAAGAGGTGTTGTATATAGAAAGCTTCTATAAAGAAGTTGAGGGCGTATTATACATTTATTTACATGTAATATAACATCTTGGTTGAGTCTGTTTTTGTGATTAGCTATAAATTTCAGTATGTTTAAGTAACTACTGGTTCTCTGTCTCAAATTGTATATATCCTTCCAAGTAAGTGTTTGGTCGAAGTCAACATCAAGAGACTTTGTACTCTGTTTAACAGGCATTCGTTGGTCATTCAGAGTCAAGCAATTAAGCCTAGTATAATGCCGTTTTCTGCAAAAATGCACTATTGAAGACTTTGTAGGGGATATTATATATTATTTTATTATTATTAAATATACAAAATAAGCAAAGCGCCAAAATAACGATTGCCGGTTTATAACCTCTAATTATAATCACTAATGTTTTAAAGAATTTGGCAGACATTTGGCAACCAGGCGAATTTTGTCGGTCGATTGGGTTGTATGCTGAACGTATCAGACAGCGTTGTGTCTCTTTCTAACTGGAATAAAATGAGAAGGAAATTATTGTCTAATTTTAAAACGAATTTACAAATTGATGTAGGCAATGCTTTCGTGATGATGCGAGCTCATTACTATTTTGAATAGACTATACAAAATAATCCGAGAGTTATAACGAGACGGACTTTTATGATGAATCGTGTGGTAGTATACTAATTTTAATAAAAACCCTAGTTTCTGAGGTATACAATGATATTTTAACGTCAGTTAATCTTAGATTTTATAAAGATCTATCGTCATGTTAACTAGATTTTGATTTTAAGATTCTTGTTATAATTGATAACTTATAAGCAATGAGTTCCTACAGTTAGTGATACCAAATTTAAGCTGAATATTACTGACTATAATTATTATTGTTAACTTAATTACCCTTTTTTGGAGATAGCTATATATGTAACCTAAATCATATTATATTCATTAGTCGTTGGATGTTAATTATGAAATATAATTTTTTTATGGAATGTTATATTTAATAGTAATAATAATAAATAAATAGTGATGTTTAAACCTCTTTTATATGCTTTCTGGGGTGTATTAACCTGCTTCTTGATATTAGTGAGATATATTTTCCTTTTTTAAAGGCATTAGAGAAATTCGCACAATCAAATTTTCAGTAATATCGTGCTTGTATTACAATACGAAATATATATACTCAATACACAGCATATTACAAGGTGGATTAAAAAACTGTATGAAATTGTCCCACTCTCCCCTATATAGTCGTAAAAATTTGGGATTTTCTGTAATTTTCTTATTTTTTTCTCTATAATAATTTTCTGTTCAAATCATTTAAATATAGATGAAGATTGTAATAACCTAGGTTGGTAAAACGAAGATTTTAACGTTTTTCACCATTTAGACTACAAAACCTTTTCCTTTTGTGCAGATATCAAACAAAAACGCTTCTGACAACCGAAAGGTACTTCAATGATGCCCGGTTAAATAAATTCTAAATAATACAGGCAGCGGTCGACGCCGGGAGGCAGCGTGGCGGTGGAGGAGGGGGAGGTGTGCGAGTGCTGCGGAGGCGGCAGCAGCTTTTCGGAACGGCGAAGTTAAAAAGGGACTTTGCCAAACAACAAAAGTTGTTTCTTCTATTGCAATTGTTAATTTAATTTATTTACGTGTTAATTCATATAAATTTAAAAGGGGTGTGGGTGTTGGGTGTTTATGGATGGGCTTTGCGACTGCCGGGTTACCGGCAGGCGAAAGAAGAGAATGGCCGACCGGAAAGCATAGTGGGAGGAGCGGCAACTAACCGTTCAAGAACACGTTTATTCAATTCTAAACAATTTTCGTTGCTCATTTAGTGCTCATTTAAGAAGCATGTACGAGAAAATATACCGATCAACAAGAAAAAAAAAAGCGGAGGGCATAAAGGTTTGGTTATAAAAGAATTAGAAATAAAAGAATAATAAAGAATTAAATAGTGTACTGAGAAAACTGAACCGGGTCAAGATAAGAAATGCTTAAAAATTACTGAATTATTAGTGGAAATATACAATAGAGTACGAAAACAGGAACAAATTTCATAAGATTATGCTTATTCTAGCTTTTATTGGTATGGAAATAATATTTTCCAGAATAAGTAGAAACACACTATGAACTATATTAGTGCAATGAGGTGTAAGTAATAAAATCTGTAAGAATAATTCAAGAAATATACAGTATAAATACCAATGCCGCCAATAAAATACCTATCTGCCCTCTGGGCAATAAGCATTAAGTTATATTAGTTATTAAGTTATATATACATGGTATGCAAAAAATATTTCATTAAGTGATGTCCATACATGAAAACAACATCTTTCAAAACTCAAAAAAGTATATATGGTCTATGTCAATTCTGTTTATCATATTAATAGAAATGGAAATGTAAATTATGAAAAATAGAAATTTGAAAAACAGACATCTACAGGAAATACTAAACTAATGGAATATGATACGAATAGGAAATGATAATGAATAATGAGATGGTGAGCTAGAACTAATAAATATCAACATTGAAAATACAAAATATTGAGAAATACAGACATCGAAAGTGATGAAGGGGGGAAGGTAGAAATGAATGCGGGAATTGCAGAAACCATACTTCGCTATAAATAGAAATTTATGAATAAAAAGGAAATGTCAAGCAAAACTATAATGGAAGTATACAGAAATCTACAGACCCAGCCTATATTCGGTTGCGAGACGTAAGAATTGTTAAAGAGAGAGGAAAGTAAGATACAAGTAGCGGGAATGAAATCCCTTCAGATCAATTCTACTTGTCATGGGCTCTAGAGGAATATTTTGGATGGACTTTTAGTCAACAGGTTTGGAGGCTATATTATTAATAATTGAGCAAATCATCAGGAAAATTATATTATTGATTAATATGCATAAAAAGTGAATTGAAAAGTCCCCGGCCTGAAACATAGATGGCGCTACTAGAATTAAATCCATATATTTTTTAGTTCTGTCGGATCATTAGTTTGTGAATTATAGCATTTTGAGTGAAGCAACTTTTGTTCTTGTGAAAAAATGGATAAAAAGGAATTTCGCGTGTTGATAAAATATTGATTTTTGAAGGAAAAAAGTACAGTTGAAACAAAAACTTGGCTTGATGCCGAGTTTCCGGACACTGCCTCATAAAAACAACCAAGGATTGGTCTGCTGAGTTTAGACGTGGTGAAATGAGCACCGAAGACGGTGAACGAAGTGGACGCCCAAAAGAGGTTATTATAGACGAGAACATTTAAAAAATCCATAAAAACATTTTGAATGACCGTAAATTGAAACCGAATGAAATAGCAGACGCTCTAAAAATATCAACTGAACGTGTACATCATATCATTCACGATTACTTGGGTATGAGAAATCTCTGTGTAAAGTGGGTGCCGCGCGAGCTCACCTTTGACCAAAAACAACGACGAGTTGATGATTTGGAGTAGTGTTTGAAGATAATCAAGTGTAATAAACCCGTCGTTTGCGTCGATATGTGACAATAGATGAAACATGGTTCCATCATTTAACTCCAAAGTCCAATCGCCAATCATCCGAGTGGAGTGCGCATGATGAACCCGCTCTAAAGCGTGGCAAAGCGCAACACTCGGCTGGCAAGTTTATGGCGTCTGTATTTTGGGATGCGCACGGAATAATTTTCATTGGCTACCTCGAAAAGGAAGAACCATCAACAGTGACTATTTCTTAGCGTTATTGGACCATTGGAGGATGAAATCGCCGAAAAACGGCCACATTTGATGAAAAAGAGTGCTCCTTCACCAAGACAACGCACCGTATCACGTGTTAGTGAAAACGATGGCAAAAATCCATGAATTGTGCTTCGAATTGCTTCCTCATCCACCGTATTTTCCAGATCTGGCCACCAGACACTACTTTCTGTTCTCAGATCTCAAAAGAATGCTCGCTGGGAAGAAATGTTTATCGAATGAAGAGGTGACCGCCGAAACTGACGCCTATTTTGAAGCAAAGGATAAATCGTACTACAAAAATGGTATCGAAAAGTCGGAGGGTCGCTATAATCAGTGTACCACCCTTGAAGAGAAATAAGTTAAATAAAAAAAACTAAATTTGCCAAAAAAAATGTGTTTTACTATTGTAGGCCGGGGACTCTTCAATTGACCTATTATATGGACATACGTACTTGAATTATGGTGATGTTCCGTGAAAACTATTATAAATACGGCACAAAGTTTTCAGGACAAAGTCCTGAGAAGTATTGTAGGTGCACTGAGATACTACAGGATTGATTACTTAGAGCAAGACATTCATATACCGACTGCCAATCAGGATATTGAAAAAGAAAAAAGGGAATTGTTAGGAGACATGGGAGGATACTTCATTCTCTTGTCAAGTCTTGAAAGTAATACAACTCTTGGATAACAGCAGAACAGGACACAGGCTCAAGAGAATCAAACGATTTGATCCTATTACACAAGAGACCTAAACCTCATTACACAAGAGACCAAGATAAGGTCTTACTAGATATATTCCTACATCTAAGTCATTGTAAAGACCAATTATAAGTTGGTCGGTAACGACTAGTAACAATGTAATAAATAAGTAATTTAAAAAATTCTCCAAAGTCATAAAATTGCATTTCAACGAGATTAAAACGACAACAATACGATAATTTTTCGGGGTTAATTTTAACGATTCCTTTTCAACCCCATCCACCGACCTAGATCGCCATGAAAAAAAAAAGGGTTTGGCATGAAAGGGCTTTGCCAATTGTACGAATATTAAATAGATACAGGTTTTGCGACGTACGGTTGAGGTTTTTGTTGTTGAACTGGTTGGACACGTGCGAATAACTGAACAGGATTTTTGGTCAAGTTTCGCTTGATTCGCAAGGGTTGCAACTATAGCGGTTTTCGACTGGAGTTTGTTCACGTCAGTGTATCGCTGGGTAATAGTTACGTATCATCGTTCATCCATTCTTGAGGTTTCTAAAGTATTTTCCTAAGAGGTGATGTTAGTGTTAATGGTTGTAACGTTGATGGTGATATGAAATGAGTCGTAATTCTTGAAAATGTAAGTTTTATATATATGCTTTTTCGTGGTTCAATATATATCATGTGGGTACATATATTGTAATTAAATTAATTATAAACAGTAATATTCATTTTAAATTTAGTATTACATAACTGGGAACTGATTTGTTACTGTATCCATTATAACAATATTCTTAAAATCAAGATCTAGTTAACATGAAGACATTTTTACAAAAAGTAACATTAAAAATTATCTTGGAAACCAAGGTTTGTATAGAAATCAATATACCATCATTCATTCATGTAATTTTCATTAGCTTCAAATTATTATGGAGCAGAAATTACCGAACAAAATTGCAAATGTTCTCGACTATATTATAGGGTGTACATTTTTTTTACCTAATAGTTGATGTTGATGAATTTTATTGACTGATATGGTTACATTCATCAGAATTTATTTCCTCTCTGTTAGAGTAATGATAATTAGTAAAATGTGAAAGAAAAATGAGTTTCTTAGGGATTTTACTTTTTTATAAATTCAATTTGGCAATAAGTTCGATGTACTGATGACATGCATTGGCTGTTTTATTGAAAATACTCCACATTACTCTATATTATGTGTATCGACACATGTGACGGTTCCATCGTAAAGTTTTTGACGATATACGACGTAGAACATTTTGTCCCACGGACGCTATTTGCTTATATTATATTTAGTTGAAAGTTTCGTCTCGGCAAAAAATGGAACTGAATCGTGAACATTTTCGTGCGATGATTTTTTACGATTTTCGACGTGGATTATCACAAAAAGAGTGCATCAATCAATCTAATTTGACTGTTGGCGATGAAGTTCCATCAAAAACCACCGTGTATCTCTGGTTTAGTGAATTCAATCGTGGTCGTAGTTTGCTGTCCGACGAGTTTTGTGAAGGTCGTCCAAAATCGGCTGTTGTACCAGAAAACATCGATGCTGTGTGCGAAATGATTAAGCAAGATCGTCATGTTACCTATTGTGAGATTAAGGCATCCCTAAGCATTAGTTTCACCAGCATATATGGAATATTACATGAATTCTTTCATTGCGTTTTTTTGACACAATTTGATAATCGCTCGAAAAAGGCTCGTGTCGATTGGTACAAAAAATGCTTAAGAAATTTAATCGCGGTGCTTCCAAAGACGTTTTTGAAATCGTGACAGGTGATGAATCATGGATCTATTCGTATGAACCCGAAAGTAAGCAGCAGTCGACTGTATGGTTGTTCCAAGATGAACCAAATCCAACAAAAGATGTTCGCGCACGAGGCACTTCAAAGAAAATGGTGGCCTGTGTCTTCGGGAAAACTGGTCATATTGCAACAGTGCCTCTAGAGGATCGTAGAACAGTACATTCTGATTGGTACACAACCATTTGTTTGCTAGAGGTATTCGTTGAAATAAGGAAAACAAACGCCGGATTGTTCTTCATCATGACAATGCGAGCTCTCACACATCGGCTCAAACAAGAGATTATTTGAGCACTCAAAACATCGAATTGATGAATCATCCTCCGTACAGCTCTGATTTGGCGCCCAATGACTTCTTTTTATTCCCACCCGTGAAGAATAAACTGCGTGGTCAATGATTTTTATCGCCCAAAGGATCTATTGAAGCGTTCAAAAATCATGTTTTGAAGATACCTCATTCGGAATATAATAAAAGCTTTGAAAATTGGTTTAAGCGTATGCAAAAGTGTATCGATCATTGTGGCGAATAGTTTGAAAAACAGTTTCAGTTGTCAACAATATTCGAAACAATATTCGCAGCTTAACTATTTGTTTTTTCTTCTATTACTTAAATATAAATAGTGACCTTCGTATATATATATATATATATATATATATATATATATATATATATATATATATATATATATATATATATATATTTGTTTAATGAAGACGATTTTTGCATGTAATTAAAAAAATTTTAGTGCAATCGAGGGGAAATATGAACGGTTTTTTTCATCCCCATATCCTTACCGGTTAGTAACCGGTAAGTAAGGGTTTGGCGTGAAAGGGTTTCGCCAATTGTACGAATATTAAACAGATACAGGTTTGTGTCGCGTACGTGGGAATCTCTGTTGAGCACGTGCGAATAACTGGACCAGATCTTCGGTCAGTTCTGCCTCGATTCGCAAGGGTTGGTCCGGTGATTCCAACTGATTTTAACAGTTTTTTTTGTCGGTTAATTTTTTAATGACTACCGCGAACAATTGTGGATCGTGGAGATTATTATTTTCGTCAGGATTTCTGAATTTTTAAGTGTTAAATTTGAAAAGAATAACGTTAAGTTAAGTTTATGGTAAATATATGAAGGATTTTCTAAATTTTAGCTTGTTATAAGATTTTGAATTAGTATACAACTGAAAATTAATTTTAATCTGACTTAAACTACTAAAAAACAACTACAACTCATATATTTTCCGTTGAAGATCAGAAGGTTTTTTTCTATCTAAGACGTTTAATGACATTATGCACATTTAGAAGTTTGGACGTTTCGGTATTGACATTATTTTGGTGTTTTCTTGGATGGGAATCAGCAAATCTTCTGGTAGTGTCCGTAGCCATATCAATTTCTAGGTCACAAACGCGTACGTACCAAAGCACATTCACAATAAACTATAGCACCTTATTTTGAAACCTCCGAATCACTTGGACACTGGAGACACTGTCGCTGTCCCACAGCTAAATTCCACAGTTCCATACTGGCATCGGTATATGCTGATATATAGGTTTGTTGTAAGTTGATAACTCAGAGTTTCGGCCAAGTAACCGTTACATTTTCATGAGGTTGATGTTGAATTCATCACGTTTCTCCTTTATTTGCTTCTATGACATCTGAGCTTGTCATCAAGGGTCATGCCAAGGTATTTTGTTGCGTTGGCTTGTGGAATTTGCAAGCCGTTAATAAAGACACGCCCTTCAAGTTTGTGTCTGATTTTTTTTTAATTTAAAAGTTGCATTGATCACTACAAGCCCGACCTATTTCAGAACCATACTTAATTGGTGTTGGATGGATATGCTTCCAGTGTTGTACTACACATAAACTTAAAACAGTTTTTGTCTCTTCAGCCTCTAGGCCCACTGTTGTAGAATAATATTTCGGAGTTTTTTTGTTCGCATAATCTCTCTTGCTGTTTTTTTTATCAAACACTTTAATTTCTTCTATGACCGATAGTACCCTTAGGTTTTTGCGGATGTTCTCATTTCCAATTTACGAAGCACCGTTAAAAATGCCGCGAAAACGTGGTTTTAATAAGTTTGTATCATATTAGTATTTGGGTTTCTTTGAGCAATCCCGTTGTTGCATATTATAGGCCTACATTGGCATCAACATTTGTTTCTATAAAACAACTTGTGGTTGAGTAATATCTATCAACACCATAGAAACTTCTGCTGCTTTCGTCTTAACATGATGTTTCTACTTGAGTTTGACAATCAGTGTTATGACCATTTATTTTGTTGTGCTCGAGTTGTGTGAACAAAGAGTAATTTAGAGCTATCAGGCACTCTCATCTACATGTGTAGACTTCATTCATTTTTACACTATTCCTCAGTCCACTCAGTAATCTTGTTGAGAGCTGTTTGTAATATATTTAGAGCTATCTCAATGATATTTCACCACTGTCTTCAGGGATATTTAGGACATTTATCCCTGATATAAAGTCGTCTTACAAGTTTTTGACCAGTGATAACACTTGGAACTAATCTACAAGATGAGTGAATTACTACCGCAGATCTGTTGTGAACTACTAGAATCATGTCTTTTTTAAAGAAAATTTAGGGTCTCGCATGAAAGGGTATTCTCAACACTTGAACCTATTTTGCCTGGAGTTCCTTAGGGTAGTATCTTGGAATCACACCTCTATAGACTCTAAGCTGCTGATATTCCGACAACAAAAGAAAAAGTACTTGGAATATTTGACAAATATACAGTTATTATGAAAATAGATATAACTCTGCTTAAGACTGTAGGAAAAATAGTAAAAATGGCGTTAACAAGATCTAGTAAAGGACTAGAGACTAAAAATACTTGAAACTTTATAACATAGCTTAAACATAGCATAAATCTAAACGTGTTGGTTTTGCATTCCGGCGAAATGACAAAAAATTAATTATCACTACTTTACCTATTATCTTAGCCAGTACCTAACCATCACTTGATAGATGCCTGATTTCTCAAGAAGAATCGGTTAAATATCCCGAGGTCCATCTTGATGGTAGGTTAAATTGGGAATATCATGCCGAAAGACGCAAAGCAATGCAGATCAGACTCAAAATAAAGCAACTGTACTGATTAGTCCGAAGATACCCTCAACTTTGCCTAAAATCAAAGAGAATGGTTTATCAGTCAATCATAAAGCCAACTTAGACCTATGGGGTGCAAATAAGGGTTGCACTAAGACGTCAAACCAACTAGCAATCCAGCGATGCCAAAACAAAGTGAAAATATAAACCAAGGTTAAGAAAATAAGTCATACCAACGTGGAAACAACACAGCTAGTGGACTATACGCAATAAATCAGAAGACTGAAGCGAACCAAACCACAAGAACTTGTATAGTACATAAATGTTAACTGTTAACTTTATTGTAATTTTAAAAATACATACTGGTTTTTTTTGCACTTGTCTTGCTTGTTTACTGATGCTAGAACAACAGAATTGGCTTGGCCATGGTCGAAAATTTATGTTTGTAATTGTTTTATATTTGTGATTATCCTAGAGAAAAGTGTAAAATCCGACAAGGAAAATGATCCCAGTCACGCCAGTAACCAGGCTGGGTAAGACCGGATGTCTTCTGGGATGATTTCCAAGGTAGTCACACGCCAGTCGGTAGGCTTAATGCCGAGGAAAGTGGTTCGGAGCCCATGTTAAACGGTAGGTCCAGTCGAGATAAATCCCTAGCAACACAAACACAAAAACGACAGAATATTAGTAATATTAGTAATAGAACAGAATAGTAGTAATAAATTAATTTATAACTTAAGATTGTCCCAAGAATATTTAATATAAGATGGTATAAAGTAAGTAAAATATTGGTCCAAATACACTACCTTGTGGTATACATTAACCCTTATTGAACAAAAGAACCAAATATATCCGTGAGTGTTATTCCTATTCATTATTTAAATGATGTGAATTAATTCTCAACAATTAAAATAAATTTCAATTTTATTATATGAGCTATCTTTAATGACCTCATAACTTTTACCAGCTAATAAACGTGCCTTTATTTCGATATCTGGCGTAAGTGACTAATGTTATCCATTTAATTATGTGTTAATTATTAACAATTGGTGGGTATATAATTAAAATGGAATATTTAATTGAATATAAATGTGCGTATCGCAGGAAATCGCGCATATTTTCGAGTTTTTTTTTTCGATTAACCGTGTGAAAGTCTGACAAAAAATATATATTAGGTAGTTCGTTTATTTTAAATCAATGAAACGGGGTAAAATGATCAAAAGAACTCAGAGTTTTATTAGCTGTGAAAGTGTTATATTCATCCCGAAATTCTCATTGGTTTTATAACATTTTGTTCTCATCCTAAACCATACAGGGTGTTGGTTGTGAAAGATTACTTTTTTGCCTTTAATGAATTATATTTATATTTATACAGTTATTTATTACATATTTTCTGATATTTTTAACTCTAAAAAGATTATTATCATCAATTTTATCATTTTTTACAACTTTTTCTGGTAATATGGTGATAATGTATTGAAAGTTAACGTAGGTTTGCCAATGATCCAATTATGGATCTATTTTCTCGGTTCTTCAGCATTTCGAAAGTGTGTGCCAGCCAATTTATGCTACACCGATGTGGACAAGTTGTATTCAGAGAGTATAAAATTGGGCTTCACTAACATATTTCTTAGAATCAAAGGTAATGTAAAAGCAATGAATTAATTTTATTGTTCTTTACGTTGGTAGTTCGCAGCTTCACTATCGTATATTAGCATTATGAATTGGTGGGTATATAATTAAAATGGAATATTTAATTGAATATAAATGTGCGTATCGCAGAAAATCGTGCATATTTTCGAGTTTTTTTTTCGATTAACCGTGTGAAAGTCTGACAAAAAATATATATTACGTAGTTCGTTTATTTTAAATCAATGAAACGGGGTAAAATGATCAAAAGAACTCAGAGTTTTATTAGCTGTGAAAGTGTTATATTCATCCCGAAATTCTCATTGGTTTTATAACATTTTGTTCTCATCCTAAACCATACAGGGTGTTGGTTGTGAAAGATTTCTTTTTTGCCTTTAATGAATTATATTTATATTTATACAGTTATTTATTACATATTTTCTGATATTTTTAACTCTCAAAAGATCATTATCATCAATTTTATGATTTTTACAACTTTTTCTGGTAGTATGGTGATAATGTATTGAAAGTTAACGTAGGTTTACCAATGATCCAATTATGGATCTATTTTCTTAGTTCTTCAGCATTTCGAAAGTGTATGCCAGCCAATTTATGCTACACCGATGTGAACAAGTTGTATTCAGAAAGTATAAAATTGGGCTTCGGTAACATACGGAAAATATGCTGTTTTTGTTATTTTATGAAGCGGGTAATGATGTCTCATGACTTTTTACTGTCTAATATTAAGAAAAACCGAATTTCCTTTTTCCTCAACCTTATAGATCGTCTGGCTGAATGGAGCAAACAACAACAAATTGTATTGCATCTGATATCTTCTGGTTTTTTTGATATAATATTTTGCTGAAGCGGTTTATTGAAAAATATGCTGTTTTTGTTATTTTATGAAGCGGGTAATGATGTCTCATGACTTTTTACTCTCATATATTAAGAAAAACCAAATTTAATTTTTCCTCAATCTTTTAGGTCATCTGATGATTTATGGTAACCCTTTAAATCCACCTAGAGGTATCAAAAACAAATCGCATTATATCTGATATCTTCTCATTTTTTGGTGAAAGGTATAGCCGAAGTGGTTGATTAAAAAATATGTTGTTTTAGTCATTTTATTAACCAGGATATAACGCCTGAATGACCGGAACGGCGGAGGACTTAAATTCATCAACGTTTCATGTCGTACATCCTATAAATTACCCGATGATCTTTCCGAATGATGCCGTTGTTATACGCTGGAGTGATTCCTACGACTCCATCGGCCGTTAATCACTCAGGAACAAAAAGTGGCCGACTCAACCACTATTAAAACAGTATACAATTCATCCGCCATCAACATCAGCGCCGTCGTCATCCATCAGCTGCACTAGGTCCAGCGCAGCCAACGTTAAACAATTAACGACTCCGCCGCAGACCCGGCAGGCAGGCAGCGGCAGCATCCAGCGGCCGACCGGCCCGCATAACAAATGACGATCGTCTCGTCGCAGCCACCGCCGCCGCCGCCTCCTCCTGCAAAGAATCGCCGCGGCCGCCGTCGAGTTCGGCACACAGGGGCGGTAAAAAATCAATTTCGCGACAAAAAGGGCGCGGCGCCTGCGCGTCCTTCTTCTCGCACCTCCGAAGAGGTGATACGGACGAATTAGATAATGAGGCGCGCGGGGGGACGTCCGAGGGGGCAGGGAGGGGGTCCGGTAACGGAAGGGGAGGCGCCGTCGGGTAGGCATTGGGTTAATTAATGATTAAGGGTCGGTCGGTCGGTCCAGGGGTGTGGAGGTGGCGGTGTGGGGTCTAGGGGGACCGGAAGGCGGCGGCGGGCGGAGGGTCGACTCTTTCCGCCCTGACAGTAGGATAAAAGAATTTTATGCGTGCGGATTGTTCTGGGCAGGTCGAGTTTCGGGAGGGTCCTTCGCCAAATTTAGTGGGATTTTTTTTGGGGGGGCGGGGGTAGGGGAGAGAAGGTGATTGAAGTTGGACGAGCTGGAATTATTCCTCTTAGTTTTATCACGATTAAAATATGGTTTCTCCGTACTAGATGTTAATCTAAACTTTGCAAAATAGTATGCGTCTAAATCTAAGATGTTGATTCCATGATCGTATGTCATAGGTGATAGCTTAAACAAGAAAAACAATATAAACACAAAGACACCAAAACTAACGTTTCATGCATAACAACAGAAAAAAACAATTTATTGTAATCTGTTATTTCTTCATCAAATTTATTTTATTTCCACACAAGGATAATTAAAAATAATATTCCTTACATTGTTACTAGTCGTTGCCGAGTAACCTACAATTTGTCTTTACTAATAACTGCGGACCTATCTTAGTCTCTTAGGTTTCCAGAAGAAAGTTTTAGGAAACATATGTGCACTCAGATACTACAGGACTAGTTACTTATACTGAGACCTTCAGAAACCGACTGTCACTTAGGAAATCAAGACAATATTAAGGAAACCAATGGATATGCTCCATTTTCATAATATAGTTAATATAGAAGTATTGTAACTTTCGCATAACACCAGAACAGGACACAGTCTCAAAATAATCATTCATTTGTTCTTATATGCATGAAGTGTAATTAATAGAAAAAATAGCAATGTTAATACATAAACATTATGAGACTAAATACTAAGCTTGGGCCTCGAGTGTCCCCCTAGATTCAAATTTTCGTAAAGGTAAATTGTAGGTTATGTAATATAATAAATAATTAAAAAAAAGTTCTTTGGATATTTCCTTCTCAATATATTTGGCTATCTTAAAGTATATATAAAAACCTTAGAAGAAAAGTCTGCCTTGTGTTACGCTGTTAGTTACAGCAGTTAGTTACAGCAGTTAGTTACAGAGATAGTCTGATTTTTTTTTGTCGCTGTAAGACCAAATTTAGTATCATCAGATGTTTGTATATGTTTTGCTCAGCCATATATATTAGTGAAAACTTTGTGTTTTCCGAAAACTGTGCTTTTGACATTTCTCTATATAAAATAACAGTTTTCCGATTAGTATTATTGAGTTAATTACTCTATATCGACACTAATCATGGAACGCTAAAAATTGAATTTTCGACATTCATTTCTTTTGTTGTTTGCTTTGCTGTGGATTACCTCAATCCGTTGCCTAGGTCCACCATATACCTTTAAGATCTTATGGCGACTCTACTCCGTCATATCTTAATTATTGGCTTTGATTTCAATGATAAAAAATGTTTAAATTCAAAAGGAGACAAAATGGTTACTGCACAGCTTGCTAGGTAAAAAATGAAGAGTTTTTGTGATGTATTGTGATTGTTGATGTAGCGGTATTAGCAGGTGTTAAACACAGTGAACGACATGTTCCAAAAAAGACTAGAAGATACTATATATATATATATATAAATATATAATATTGTAGGAAATATATACTCTACCAATATTTCTCAATAAAGACCTTTATAATATTCATACAGTTCAGTAATAGTAATCTTGCGAAGATGTCCATCGAGCTATTTATTTATTCGGTAATAAAACTACATTAAATTAACTACTGTCATAGTGGGTTAAGACACTGTCACTGAATTAATAAAGCTTTAAAATAATTTCGAAAATGATTTAAAATATAACAGCTTACAAAATTGTTACAAAAAAACAAACACATTAAAGTGTAATGTGAACTTTCATTGAAAAATATTTCTTACATTATTAAAATAAATAAAACGTAAAATTCTTCTGGTAGATATTTAAAGTTATCCTATAGCTGTTGAGTTTAGTATTTTATTCTTGGAACTTCTATAATTTGATATAATAATTGTATGGTTGTAACGTTTCAATTGTTATGCGTATAAATTAGTTTTAAAGGTTTTTAAAAGAATTTGAATGTTTATCGTGAAAAATCGATAAAAAAGTATTGTTCATCGATAGTCACTACTTTTTTCAATATTTCAGGTAATTTATGGATGTCATCTAGAAAGAACAATGTATCTTTTGAGGCTACGAATCTACAAATAGACACATTTTTTGTATCTTCATAAGAAGTGAGGCATAGTTATCAGAAAGTGCAAGGTCTGTATAATACGAATACATGTATGATTTCGGCGGTTTTGTAATATGTGATCGTTCATTGTTATATTGAAGAATAACATTGTTGGGTCTTTGCTTGTTTTCTGACAGTTTTTCGCGCAGTGCTCGGTTCAGACGTGTTAATTCTAGTCGATTGTGATCTACATCGATGGTTTCATTAGGTTTTAGTAGCTCATAGTATGGCATGCCAAGCGGATCCTACCAAATACGGAGTGTTAGCTTGGATATTCGGCTTTGCCGTTGATAATGCCAGGTTTTCACTTATGAACTACCGTAATGGATCCATATTTCATCACCAGTAACAATAAGATACAACTATAACAAAACATATAACAAATCTACACTATTTCACATATGACCAAACGCCTAATATAAGCAATATAAGCAACCTTTGGATCATTTCCACGTTCTTCAAGAGATTGGAAATCTGTTTCTTGTATTATTACCAACAATTATGCATGTTCGTCCTGAGTTTTACACTGATCATCATCGAGTAATGCCTTCAAATTTTTGTCTTTACTGTTTTTGTTTGCGTTGTCAAATTTGCCACCGTTTTCATCCGTTTTTTCCACGAATTGGAGTAAAAAAGTAAAATTTCCCTCAAGGCTTTACAAATTCAGAGATTTTCAACGCACTGAAAACAATTTTTGTTCACATTTCGACTAAATTACGCATACCGAAACCTGTCAATTCTATAAAATTAATTTATACGATTGGTATACTTTTTGATGTTTACGTGTACTGACCTATATTCGAGACGGTACCTAATTGTTTCTACGCAAAAAAACAGGTAATGTTCGACAGATCGTTAACAGATGGCAGGGTTCAAGACATACCTTCACTTTCGTTCTAATTCGTCTTTTTCTGTGGCGGTTTCGATCACCAGACCGTCGAGGGCCGTCAGCGCGTCGGATGCGGATGCTTGGCGGGGAGGGGGGCGACGACGCCTAATCCACCGACTTGGGGACACGCGAACAAGACGTCCCGTCACTCCGACGACCCTCCCCATCGGCGGGGGGAAGGGGTTTTTCTCTCCGATGACGCAGACCGTATCGAGTGGAAAATCGATACGCGAAAATCTCCTCGCACGCACACCGATACCACTCTCTCACGCACAAAATTACGCGGTGGCACCGTCACTTTTTCGCCGTCACGGAGGGGGACTGGGGGACGAGAGGACGGCAGGAACCCCCCCGACCGGCGGGTCTACGTCTTGAGAAGTCCGGCGGCGGTCCTTGGACGGACCCCGTCGCCACCAATTGCCACTCTGCCTTCGAATCAATCGTTACATTTGTAAACAGGGCTGTCACGTAGCGACCGCGGTCGCAACGCCGACCACCCCGCCCCCCTGCCGCCCCTCCGCCGCCGTCGTGCATCGGGTCCCATTTGGTTATTGGCTCATTGCTATCATTGATTGAGTATTATTGTTTTGCAATGCGCGTTTTAAAAATTCGCGACGAGGACGAGCGCGGGGAGGGGGTAGGGGGGGTGCTCGTCGCCGCGCCGGTTCACGTGCCGCGCGCTCTATCCCCCCCGTGCCCCGCGAGCGAGCTGGGGCCGGTCGTTTCGTGATTTTTTTTTAATTGAGGCAGGTGGGGGTACGCGTTTGTTTTTTCGCGTTCGATCGACAGCTGATCGGGACATGAGGTTTCCGGGGGGGATGATTGACGTTGAGGCGCTTTTTTTTGGTCGGGCGGCGAGCTGGTCTATTGTCTTGAGCTCGATATCGCTCGTGGTTAATTGAGAATTAAGAAAACTCAGACAATCTGATAGATATAGCTGATAGAATACAGATATTTTTAAAATTCTCCTCCGGTATTCCACAATCTGCCCAATAACCAAACTTATTGCAGAATTTAATGGAATTTCTATTATAAAACGACATATAGAAAATCTTCAATAAATGATTTCCTGGACAAACTAAAACAAAGTAGCATTAACGTTGGCACATTTTACACATTTTAGTCTATTTTAGTTATTTTATTTTAGTAACATTCTAATATAAACAAATTAATCAAACAAAAATGTTATGAAATAGAATTTATTTTAACATTACAGTAAATATAATGCATATATTGCGGAATGTCTTAAACTACAGTTAATTGAACAAATTAATAATTGTAAATTCAAGTATTTTATTTTCATTAGAGAATATATTAATTTTTTTATGTTTGGTTCTTGTTTCCTTACTTGCTGTGTTTTATTGTCAAATCATTGCGATCTCAATGTATTTCTCTTTAGTTTGTTTTCTGTTAATACCTGTTTATATTCTCTCTAATGCATCTGTAAAACAGTTACTATTCATTTATTTCTCGTACACTGATATGCAAATGCTGATATATATTCTGAACAATTACACATATATTTATTCACATAAATATTTTTTACAATACAATTTTCTACAGTTATCCTATATTAATTATATACTCACCTTTAGTTGTTTTCGCTCTCATCACTCTGTCTTGGTATTGTCAGTATTGAATCAAAATCCCACGTCCAGATACTTTTACCAGTCCAGATACAGAGTTATTATTTAAATTAATAAATAAGCTGTTAGTTTCCAATCTACCACTTGTTCACGATTAGTTTGATGGAGTTCTTTGAATGAACGAAGGGTGTTATTGTAGAAAGTTCCTTTCTACTTATTCAAACAGTTGTTGTCTGTATATCTCTCTGTAGTTCTTTGCTACATCACATACCAATTTGATTTTATTGAATATGGGGTGATAGGGAGGAAGATGTTACATTTTGTGGTCATATTATTCAGCCATCTGTATCTTTTTTCAGGACTATATCTAAAATTACGCAAAACAAAGTTAAACTTTTCAGTTATCTTTACTATGTGACAATTTGAAATACTTCATTCTTTAATATAGTATCTTCAAAATTATTATTTTAAAAATTTAAATTTAGTATCTTTTTAGTATTTAGTAACATTTATTGTATAGTTACCTGAAAACTTCAGAGATTATGTAAAACTATATACTTTAAAATTTCTAATAAAAATATAATAAACTTTTAACTTTAACTTACTTACTTTTTAAAATTAAAAATCTACAAACTTTTGTAAATTTATATTTTTATAGGTTGGACTAGTTATACCTTCTCAGATTATAATATTTCAGGAGATATTCTCTTCTAAATGAATATTTAACTATTTTTTTACCTGCCATACTATTTATTATTTTATAACTCAGGTTTCACTAAAGGCAGGTATTTAAAAACCTCAGAGCTTGTGTAAAATTATATACTTTACAAGCTATTGTACGTATATTTTGTGAAGTTGTGGGTTTTCAAAAATTATTTTGCATCTAATTGTATTGTAGATATATTTTTGCCTCTCATACCACTTGTTGTTTACTAGTTTTTATTTCTGAGAAGGTAGGCATCTAAAAACATCAAAGCTTGTGCAAAATTATATGATTTACAAGCTAAACTACATGTATTTTGTCAGACTGTGAATTTTCAAGACATATTTTGATCTATATGAGATTTTAGCTATATTATTACTTCCCATAATATTTGCTATTTTCTAGCTCTAGTTTCTGTGAAAGTAAGTTTTTCAAAATACCAATATTTATGTAAAATTATATGCTTTAGAAGTTAAACTACATATATTTTGTCAAATTGAGAATTTTCAAGACTTACTTTGACTTAAATGAGATTTAGCTATATTACTGCCTCCTATAATAGGTACTATTTTCTAGCTCTGGTTTCTGTGAAAGCAAGTTTCTAAAAGCATCAAAAGTTATGCAACATTATATGCTTTACAAGCTAAACTACATATATATTGTCAGATTGTGAATTTTCAAGACTTATCTTGACTTAAATGAAATTTAGCTATATTATTACCTACTATATTAGATACTATTTTCTAGCTCTGGTTTCTGTGAAGGCAAGTTTCTAAAAGCATCAAAAGTTATGTAACATTATATGCTTTACAAGCGAAACTATATATATCTTGTCAGATTGTGAATTTTCAAGACTTATTTTGACCTAAATGAGATTTAGCTATATTACTACCTCCTATACTAGGTACTATTTTCTAGCTCTGGTTTCTGTGAAGGCAAGTTTCTAAAATCATCAAAAGTTATGTAACATTATATGCTTTACAAGCTAAACTACATATATCCTGTCAGATTGTGAATTTTCAAGACTAATTTTGACCTAAATGAGATTTAGCTATATTACTACCTCCTATACTAGGTACTATTTTCTAGCTCTGGTTTCTGTGAAGGCAAGTTTCTAAAAGCATCAAAAGTTATGTAACATTATATGCTTTACAAGCTAAACTACATATATCCTGTCAGATTGTGAATTTTCAAGACTTATCTTGACTTAAATGAGATTTAGCTATATTACTACCTTCTATACTAGGTACTGTTTTCTAGCTCTGGTTTCTGTGAAGGCAAGTTTCTAAAAGCATCAAAAGTTATGTAACATTATATGCTTTACAAGCTAAACTACATATATCCTGTCAGATTGTGAATTTTCAAGACTTATCTTGACTTAAATGAGATTTAGCTATATTACTACCTTCTATACTAGGTACTGTTTTCTAGCTCTGGTTTCTGTGAAGGCAAGTTTCTAAAAGCATCAAAAGTTATGTAACATTATATGCTTTACAAGCTAAACTAGATATATCTTGTCAGATTGTGAATTTTCAAGACTTATCTTGACTTAAATGAGATTTAGCTATATTATTACCTTCTATACTAGGTACTATTTTCTAGCTCTGGTTTCTGTGAGGGCAAGTTTCTAAAAGCATCAAAAGTTATGTAACATTATATGCTTTACAAGCTAAACTACATATATATTGTCAGATTGTGAATTTTCAAGACTTATCTTGACTTAAATGAGATTTAGCTATATTACTACCTTCTATACTAGGTACTATTTTCTAGCTCTGGTTTCTGTGAAGGCAAGTTTCTAAAAGCATCAAAAGTTATGTAACATTATATGCTTTACAAGCTAAACTACATATATCCTGTCAGATTGTGAATTTTCAAGACTTATCTTGACTTAAATGAGATTTAGCTATATTACTACCTTCTATACTAGGTACTGTTTTCTAGCTCTGGTTTCTGTGAAGGCAAGTTTCTAAAAGCATCAAAAGTTATGTAACATTATATGCTTTACAAGCTAAACTAGATATATCTTGTCAGATTGTGAATTTTCAAGACTTATCTTGACTTAAATGAGATTTAGCTATATTATTACCTTCTATACTAGGTACTATTTTCTAGCTCTGGTTTCTGTGAGGGCAAGTTTCTAAAAGCATCAAAAGTTATGTAACATTATATGCTTTACAAGCTAAACTACATATATATTGTCAGATTGTGAATTTTCAAGACTTATTTTGACCTAAATGAGATTTTAGTTATATTATTACTTCCCATAATATTTGTTATTTTCTAGCTCTGGTTTCTGTGAAGTTAAGTTTTTCAAAATATCAAAATTTATGTAAAATTATATGCTTTAGAAGTTAAACTACATATATTTTGTCAAATTGTGAATTTTCAAGAATTATTTTCACCTAAATGAGATTTAGCTCCTATACTAGCTGTTTTTTCTAGCTCTGGTTAATCATTCAGGGTAAATATATTTTGTCTAATTATCATTGTGTAAAGGATACTCTTTCTTAAATACATTTTACAAAACATCAGATATTAGTACTAATATCTTCCATAACAAGCGTAAACGAGTTTGTGAAAGGTGTGGATTAACCTGTGTATGTAGAATATGATAAAGTATTCCCTAAAATACAATTAATACAGCAAATAGTACTGATTGCTCAGTCACTAGTGAATAAACAACAAGAATCGGAAACAACAAACAGAAAAAAAACCGATCCTAACCAAAACCAAAGTCATTTCGAGCCAAAATAATCCGAGATAATCAACGGGACGACTAATTAATAGAGCCGATCGAGTCGACGAACGGAAATAGGAAATTGTAAGTGATCTTTAACGAAATCCGATTCCATTCAACGAAGATGTCCACTCGATCCGACCGATTATCCCGAATTTCTGCCGGGACCGCCGGTCGATTGGGACGCCACTCGATCGGCTCGGGATTTGTACGGGCGAGGGAACAAAACCACTCGACGGCCCTAATGACGCTCTATTCTCCTTAGAGCGTATTAGACCGACCTCTCGGTGCAAAATGGCGGATTTCGTACCCGGACCGTCTCGTGAATCGGGCGTTGATTAATGCGCTTTTATTCCCGTTTATATCTGGGAACGGTTCGGGATTAATAGAGGCAAAAGTAGGAAGGCAATTAGACGTATTGTCTTTTTGTGTCGGGAAATAAACGGGATTCTCTCGGGTGAATCGGGATTTTGTCCCGTTTTGTTTGGTAAGGCATTAAAGGATTGAGTGAATATGGAATTGTGCCTTCTTGAAAGTATTTCTGGTTCATTTTCTTTTCTTATATCAAAGTTTAACAAGCATAATCTATATTTCTATTATTTAGTCTCGCAAAAATGAGATTTTAGCTATATTATTACCTCCCATAATATTTGGTATTTTCTAGCTCTGGTTTCCGTGAAGTTAAGTTTTTCAAAATATCGAAATTTATGTAAAATTATATGCTTTACAAGCTAAACTAGATATATCTTGTCAGATTGTGAATTTTTTGTTTTTGTATATTATTACTCCCTATACTAGCTGTTACTTTCTAGCTCTGGTTTCTATGAAGGCAAATTTCTAAAACCATCAAAATTTGTGTAAAATCATATTTTTTGCCATTCAGAGTAAATATATTTTGTCAAATTATCATGGTGTAAAGGATACTTTTCCTAAATACAACTACAATACAACAACTACAATACAAGGATACTTTTCCTAAAACGGTTCGGGATTAATAGAGGCAAAATGTAGGAAGGCAATTAGACGTATTGTCTTTTTGTGTCGGGAAATAAACGGGATTCTCTCGGGTGAATCGGGATTTTGTCCCGTTTTGTTTGGTAAGGCATTAAAGGATTGAGTGAATATGGAATTGTGCCTTCTTGAAAATATTGCTGGTTCATTTTCTTTTCTTATATCAAAGTTTAACAAGCATAATCTATATTTCTATTATTGAGTCACGCAAAAATGAGATTTTAGCTATATTATTACCTCCCATAATATTTGGTATTTTCTAGCTCTGGTTTCTGTGAAGTTAAGTTTTTCAAAATATCGAAATTTATGTAAAATTATATGCTTTACAAGCTAAATTACATATATCTTGTCAGATTGTGAATTTTTTGTTTTTGTATATTATTATCTCCTATACTAGCTGTTACTTTCTAGCTCTGGTTTCTATGAAGGCAAATTTCTAAAACCATCAAAATTTTTGTAAAATCATATTTTTTACCATTCAGGGTAAACATATTTTGTCAAATTACCATGGTGTAAAGGATACTTTTCCTAAATACAACTACAATACAACAACTACAATACAAGTGTACTTTTCCTAAAACGGTTCGGGATTAATAGAGGCAAAAGTAGGAAGGCAGTTAGACGTATTGTCTTTTTGTGTCGGGAAATAAACGGGATTCTCTCGGGTGAATCGGGATTTTGTCCCGTTTTGTTTGGTAAGGCATTAAAGGATTGAGTGAATATGGAATTGCGCCTTCTTGAAAATATTTCTGGTTCATTTTCTTTTCTTATATCAAAGTTTAACAAGCATAATCTATATTTCTATTATTTAGTCTCGCAAAAACTCGAGAATGGATAAACCGATCTGGCTAAATTTACTTTTTCGTAGAAATACGGGGAAGGTGTATATAGTGAGGCAATGTAGAATTGTTGGTAGAAAAATAGCAATAACAATAATTTTGTTTTGATATACAAAGTATCATTGTTATCAATAGTTTAATCGACATTATTGTTGGTTGTTAAATAGTTACGTGCACTAACATATTTATTTAGTGGCTCAAAATGTTAAATACTGTTATAATGTATTAGACTTTGAAGATAATTTTTTAACACCGGCCGTGTAATGTTCTATACTTAATACTAAGCCACTATTTATATTTCATACCAACTTAGTTATTTTTATAGTTACGTCGATTCGATAATGTGAATATCAACCGAGAAATAATCAGCCATATGACAAATAAGTTAAGTGACAAATAAGCAGTGTTACACTGATGGCCACCTAGAGACAAAAATGATAATAGCCATGGCATGTCACAATTGTGTTCGAGAATGATTGGACTTAATGCTTAAGCTTAGGATTCAACCAGTTTGTGTACGACACAATGAAGTTGAGACATTCTGCAGATGCAGTGCTCCTGTAATCCAGGAACCAGCAACATTCCAACAAATCAGTTGCAATCTAAGGATAAGTCTTTAAAATACAGCCGTCAATCTACTTCGTTATGTTGTGCCGGTGAAAAAGTAAAATTTCCAGAATTCGCCTAAACATTTTTTAATATGATACTCTAGATGAGCTCGTTGGATTCGAAAATTATTATTAATAGATTGTGTTCCCTTGATTTGTGGTAATGATAGGCTTTTATTTTATCCTACTATTTTATATTGTCTCAAATCAAGTGGTCTCAATTAAAATAGTATTTTATTGTTGTGAATGTGATACGTTGTGCATAAACATTTTTTTAATGTGTTGTTCTAGATGAGCTCGTTGGTTTCGAGAAATCCTTTTTGCTCTCGAGAATTTTGTCTTCTTCATCGAACCAATTTTCGTATTAATTACCAATTTTAAAGCAAAACGTCTAACAAGCCATGGTTCGTATTTATCTGAAATGATTGGAACTTTTCGCTTGTCGTAAACTGAATTTTTTACAGTGATACTCTAGATGAGCTCATTGGATTCAATAATTTTAATAATGTAACAGATGATCATATTTGGTCATACCACCAGATCCATTTCGCTCATTAGTTTCTAGGATGAGAAATTATTTTAACCTAGCCTTCAAGAATATAATAGCTGTTTCCAAATGACATCGTTTGGTATCACGCATATTATCGAAAACAATTTTATGCTCACTTACACACTTTTAGTTTTCTTAAAAGTAAACATTCATATTTGCATCAGGAGTAGAGTAACAAAATTTTGCCACTACCACATACAGGTCATCAATTGGTACAAATTTCTTTTATAGTAATCTGGATGCGGACATTGATAGACGTTGTGCTCACAATAAAATAGTAAAGCGAATTATAGATCAACAATCAGCGGGATATCGCGCTGAATTGGGTTATTGGTGGCTTAATATGAGCGTCAACGATAACGCGTAGCACTTTAATTTGGAATCCCTGAAGGTTGTCAATGTTGGATATGCTAACATACCCATATAGTCCTAAAAATTAACATATATATACAGCAATGTCTTATAAGCTAATACATCTAGTTCAGTGTAAGTCTAAGCTATTAACGCTTTATTAGTGTATGTCTCTTCGAAGATAATCGTTATATTCATGAGTACTGATATTTACCTTATAAGTCCTTCTACGAATAGTAGGGCCAATCACAAATATGGCCATTCTATACAACATGAAATTAAAGAACCCTAAATACTTAAACAGGACTAAAAAGTAATGTTTTAAAAAACCAAAATACATAGAGATGTCCGTGGAGTTTCTGAATATGACGTGATAATAAAAACTGCCAGGGAACATGCAGAAAAACTAATAAAATACATACAAAGATCCAACAGATGTAACAAAGATGGACTAGATAAGACGTAAAGAAGCATTCCTTCTTTCTAAACCTTTAAGACCGTTACTTTTACTTTTCATTAAGTAAAATCTATAATTACAGTAGAGCATTCAATTAACTTATTGATAAAAAATTATCTACAATTAATTAATTGTACATAATCAGTTTTTTCTTCAATACATTGTTTATTATTGAATTTCTAAATATCGTCTGAAATATTTGATGCTTTTTTAAGGCAATACATAATGGTAAAAAATTTAAAGGTGGTATAGGCCTTCAATAAAATTTTCGGCATGTCCAAATCTGGTTAAGCACCATTGCCGAAAAAAAAAGTGAAAAAAACCAGGCACAGAATGTGTTTCAAATATATTTCCTCTCGCGTACGTATCACATACACGCATACCATCACAGTCCGGCTTGGGCCACCCTTCCGTCCGCGGTCCATCGAAGCCGTAATATCGGCCGCCCAAAATCGCCAGGATTAATTGATGAAATGTATTTTTAAATATACCCAACTGGAGAAAATAGATAATCTGGCATAATTTGTCTCGGCCTGTTGGACCAACGGCAAATCGCTTTCCGATGGATTCAGATATGCTTGGTGAGCCGACACACGCACCCCCGCGGGCCGGTGGTGTGAGTGTGGGTGGCGGTGGGTTAACACCGCGTCAGTGTGGTGGTGTGGTGGCTTTTTATTTGCGATTGATTGAAATTACGCAACGGACAAGGCTTAGGAAAAACACCGGATTGGAATATACTGGCGAAAAAATTACGGTACATGATCTGGACTGTCACTAATGTCGATATAAATACCGGGTAAATCTTTTTAAATACACCCCTGTTTGATATATATGGATTAGGTCTGTAATATCTTTATTTATCTTTAATTACAACATAAAATAGTATGTACAAGTTCTTCAAAATTGTGTACATTTAATTTTAACTAAATAATGCCTCATATATATTTTTAAATATTTCAAAGTATTTTTTCTTACCAACGATGGTCTATTTAGATTCTACAGATCTGCAGACGTGTGCTTCGAAACACGGTCCTCGGCGTTAATCCTATCTCAACACATAAACCTATGTCGGTTGGAGTTCCTAAGGGTGGTGTCTTGGGACTACTCCTATATCTGGTCTATACTGCCGATATCCCAACAACAAAAGAAACAGTACTTGTACAGAACGGTATTAATAAATTAATTTGTAAATTAAGATTATACTAAGCGTATCTAATGTAAGATGTAATTCATAAAAAACTGCCTACCGGCTGGCCAGACCAGACCATCTTAGAGACCATACCAGAAGATATCCGGTCTTATCTAGCCTGGTTACTGGCGTGACTGAAATGGTTATTTTCGAGGATTTTCCACTGATGTCTATAAAAATATTTACAATTACAATAAGAAACATAAAGTATATCCATGCCCCTGCAGGATTCGGACCCGCGACTGTTGCAACACGATGTCCTTCCAGACCGTCCTGTCGCCTTGACCATTACGCTAATGAAGCCGGCTGTTTCACATTTAATATTCTAATATCAAAAGGAACCTTAAAATGTGCATTATTACATAATTACATAATCCATTTCAATCAGTGATAGCAAAGTTATAATTGAGTGATGATCCAAGTGATTAATAAAAAATTTCGACTTAAATGAAGAAAAATGATTACATCACTAATACCACTAAGAGCTAAGGTACTGAAGAAACTTCTGGTACCTGCCCATCAATCTGGTTTTGTGAACATGCCTATTGATCATAAGCATAGGGCCACAGATATCATTAAAAACAATGAAATAAATAAAAGCTTGTTCTGCTGTATTTTTAGATCTGTCTAACCCTTTGACAAGGTTTGACAGAAAATGCAACAGTAAAAAAATGTTTAGGTCTACTTTAGAATTAAAAAAGCAGGTGTAAGTGTATTGTGGAGAATCACCAAGAAACGCGAGGAAAGACTCTACTCTTGTCTTAGACTCTTTACTAGATTCTAAAACATTCATATATCATCAGTAGACATTATGTCTCTAGACGTTCATTTTTCGTTACTAGACTTCATCGTATTAAATAGCCATGCCATTTATTTATTAACATTTATCAACTCGTACGTAACCAATACCTATACATTTTCATCAATAAAGTTTGAACAACAACACTGAAAAAGCGTTCGGTGTCGTTTAGAACCTCTGTTCTTTGAATTAGGCAAAACTATTTAAAAATTGAGCAATTTGGTTATTAAGAAAGGTTGTAAGATGGAAAGATAATTCGCAATGCTTGTTGCTATGAATTAATATTATATTGAAATCCCACGCAATTAATTATTTGTGTTCCTTGCCACTTTTTAGTAATTAATTTTAAATAAAATACAGTGTTTATTTCTGTGAAACTGTCACCTAAACATTTTTTAATATGATACTCTAGATGAGCTCGTTGGATTCGAAAATTATTATTAATAGATTGTGTTCTCTTGTCTTGTGGTAGTGATAGGCTACTATTTTATCCTTATTTGTTGTATGTTTGAATACTCATTTTGTATTACTACAGCCACAGCAGCAGCAGAAATCTTTGTATATGTCTTGTTTTAAATTATTATTATTATTGTCTCGCTCTTTTGTATTGTTTACTATTTTTGTATTAATTGTTTTACGTTGGATTCAATATTTTTTCTGCACCAAGTTGTTTCAAATAAAATAGGATTTTATTGCTGTGAATGTGAATGCATAAACATTTTTTTAATGTGTTGTTCTAGATGAGATCGTTGGTTTCGAGAAATCCTTTTTGCTCTCGAGAATTTTGCCTCCTGCGTCGAACCAATATTCGTATTAATTACCAATTTTATAGCAAAACATCTAACAAGCCATGGCTCGTATTTATCTGAAATAATTGGAACTTTTCGCTTGCCATAAACTGAATTTTTTACAGTGATACTCTAGATGAGCTCATTGGATTCAATAATTATAATAATGTAACAGGTGATCATATTTGTATAATGTTATTGAAATTATTTATGTTTCTAATGGATTTTTGAAATGTAATCATTTTAAATACATTATAGTAAATAGTTTCATTTTGTTTTTTGTAATCTAGATGAGCTCGTTGGTTTGAACTAATTTTTATTACAATACTGTAAGCAATAGTCTAAGAAACATTTTTATGTGTTTAACAGTTTCTGATCCATATTCTGTCTGATTCTATATGATCCGAGATGACGTTGACTTCTATATTAGTTTTTGAATCTTCCTCTTGTGGCAATTATTGTTTATTGGTACATTTATCTGGAATTGTCTTGTGTACATTGTTGACTTCAAGCTATACAATTTGAGAATATTAGGAGTATAGAGGGGTAGCTTTAATGTTAATGTTAATTTAACAGTGTCTTTCTGATTTGGGGCCCGAATTCGTATCATTTACTAAATTAAATAGCAATTTGTTTATCGATCCATAGCTTGTATTTATCTGAAATAATTGTAAATGGTCGCCTACAGTAAACTGTTTTTTTAAGTGATATTCTAGATGAGCTCGTTGGTTTCAAAAATCTATGAGCTCGTTGAATTGTATTTTGTTTTAGTACAATTACTTTTATTGTTACAAGTATTGATCTTAGATGCATCATTATAAGTGTTTATTTATCTGAAATTGTCATATGTACACTGGTTTGATCTGAATGACCTCGTTGAGTCGAAACGATACGAATGAGAATGTTAAAAGTATCCATAAGTATCTCTGATGCTAATGTTAATTTAACAGCGTTTGCCCTTCAGATGATAACTTTTAATTGTCCATCGGCAACGTCAGGAAAATTAATTTCGAACAAAAACGGACACTCTCCACGCTCTCACACACACACAAAAACACGCGCCGAATTTATCTTCAAGCCGTGACCGTAATTCTCGTCCTTTTTTATTATTATTATATATTAAAAAACCGGTCGGATGCCGCGTGAAGTGAGGACCGGGGGGGAGCGGCTAGCCTTTTAATCTTTCGAAAAACAAAGTAAAACATCAACATCAGGCAGAGACGGTTGTTGTTTTTTCGCATATTAAGATAAAAAAGAGCCCGAAACAATTACATACGGACCAATAACCGTCCGAGGTACTTTTTCTTTACGGCCTCGGTTGCCCCCCGCCCTCCTCCCGTGCCACCCCCGCCCCGTCGCCGCCAATTACCCTCCGAAATATTCCTTTATGCTAATAGCCGTCCCTGTTACGGCTTTAAAACTTTATATCCAGCCGCATAATGAAAGGTCCTCACCGTCGCAAAATATTTATCCTAGTCGGGCACGAATTTACGAGCGCCGAAAATAATACCACCCGCACGGCGGTCCCCCCTCCGCGACCCCCCACCCCTAAGCTCGTCCCGGCTCGCCCCGCAACCGATGCTGGCTCTTTTTCGGACTTTTCGGCCAATGGACGACGCAGAGTCGAGACCACGCCCCCCCGGCTTCCCCCCGCGCGCCGCTTTGTTCCCTTTTTCCCGTGCGTGCCCGTGTGTGCGAGAGGCGATGCGAGGCGAGGCGCGACGCGCGGGCTCTTCCCCCCTCCGGTTCC
The DNA here is from genome assembly GCF_030347505.1 of Rhynchophorus ferrugineus. Taxonomy (NCBI): domain Eukaryota; kingdom Metazoa; phylum Arthropoda; class Insecta; order Coleoptera; family Curculionidae; genus Rhynchophorus; species Rhynchophorus ferrugineus. Next base: position 18,506,165 of record NW_027472587.1, read on the forward strand.
CCCGGCGGTCCCCTCCACCGCCGCCGCCGCCCGGAAAAAATATGAGAGTAATTTAATACCCCCCCGGTTTCTGTTTAAACAAACTGCAAACCGCTGGCGTACTTGGCAACTTTTAAAAAACCTATCCAGAAAAATTATTCCTCATTAGCGAGGAGAGAGAAGATAGTTCACGGCACCCGGTACCCCCCTTCGGGCCCCCATCCTCGGACTGCCTATACGTGTGTGTGCGTGAAAGTGCAAGAAGCGGACCCGGATTTATAGTTATCCGGTTGCGGGGGTGACGGCAGGAGGGCGGCGGTGGTGCGAGTGTGTGTGTCGGTTTTTCGTGGTCGTCTCTACGGCCCCCCGTCCAGTCCCGTCGTCCCCTCCGCCACCGACCTACTGGAAGGATTAATTTTTTAACTGTGGTGTTTAAAAAACGAGCTTAAAACGCGAAAATGCCGGGCTATTTATTTTAAAAACTTTATTTACGTTCTGGGATAGAGCCAGCGGAAGATGGTCGGCGGTTGTTTATCTTTCCCCGATGCCATCATCGTCACATCCCTCCTCTCCTTGACGGGAAATTAACGGGATGGGCATCAAACCTCTACTAAGTGAAAGAACATACTATAGTTCACTAATATATTTTTATATATTTATATATTTATACACATATATAACGTGGGCTCCGAACCACGGTCCTCGGGGCATTAAGCCTACCGACCGAAGAAATCATACCAGAAGACATCCGGTCTTATCCAGCCTGGTTATTGGTGTGACTTGGATCATTTTCCTTATCGGATTTTGCACTCTTGCCTAGAACAATCACAAATATTAAATCATTTCTGAACTAATTTCTGAAGCTTTAATATTTCAATATCAAAAAACTTTAAAATATGTATTATTACATAATTTGTTCAATGATTATCACGAAAGTTATAAAAACTGATATCAAACCAAGAAATAAACTAGGATATGGTTTAATGACAAATGCTGCAAAGTAGCTAAGATACTGTAAAATTTATTTAGACCAGTTAGAGGAAGAAATATCTAGTATCTGTCCTTAAATTTAGTATTCTGAACGAACTTTCAACAATTGACATTGACAGTGGTATAGAATCACAGACGTTATTGAAGAAATCTATGAAAATAGAAATGTGTGCTCCGCTATATTCTAAGTGTCCCAGTTTCCCAAGTTTTGTCGACTTTAAATTTGTATAGTCTACGACTGTACAGCCTTTGGTGGCCACACACCTTGAACTGTAAACTTTTTGTCAAATTCTAGTAGGTTGCGATAGTTCACACCAACTTCAGTCCGCCGTTGGGGGCCTAAGATCATGAACTGTAATGCTTGAAAGAGTAATACTAATTGTAATAATAGGCATACCGGAGAGTCATTAGCGCATTTATTAAAAATAAAAAAACTAAATAATTTTCAAAATATGGAAAAATTTATTTATTCAAAATATTGGCCATTTGATTCTATACACCTTACCCATCTATCAGGTAATTTATGGATATCATAACAGTCGACATATAAAACAGTTGACTTTCATCTTTTCATTTCAGTTTTTTTGTTTTGATTAGTATAGAGTATAGATTATAGATTATAGATTATAGAGTATATATTATAGAATATAGATTATAAAATAAATAGTATAGAGTATAGAGTATGGAGTAGAGAGTTCAGAGTTTAGAGTTATGGAAGGAACTGAATCACTATGTCCGGACACACGTTACATATGCTAGACTAACCTAAACATACCATATTGTATACAATAATAAAAAATAGGCAATATATTTTAAGAATAGAATGCCTAGTAGATGTAATCAGATATAGTTTTATCCATCAATAAAGCACCTACCCATAACGAAACAATTGGCAAAAATTGCTAGCAAATATGTCTGTATAGTATGGATTTTACTTGTAATTTTTAGGTGGTAAAGCAGATAATTATTAGCTATTTTATAGCTTATAGAGGCGCGTTATTCGTTCGGAATTCTTCAACTTTATGTAGAGTAATGTTAAAACTTTATTATTGATTTTATCGGCTATAAATCTAGTTAATAAAATTCATATTAATAATGTTGTGTTAGTCCGCGGAATATTCTACATATAAAGGTAACGTCATTGGTTATTTGGCTCAAAAAATATTACGGTTATATTCGTCATATATTGCTTTTTTATTTCAGAAAAGAAGAAAGCAGCAAGCGTAGGTAATAAAATAATTTAAAACCATTTATATAAGCTCGGTTGCCGAAAGAAGCTCGAATACTTGTCTCCCAATGAAGCAAAATCGAACTATTTTTGATATAAACAATTTGTTCGGACTCAACAACTAATGTTATTGAAGCAGAAGACCAGAACTGATCAATAGGAAAGGTCTCTCTATTCATAACAACGATTCACTACATGTATTTTTGCTTATGCTGCAAAAATAAACAGGGATTGCACCACCACAGCACCTATAATTTCTTTAGGCCTATGTAAGATTATCTCTATGATGTAAAGTTGAGGCTTCAAAAGAAAATCACTTGTAACAGTTTTTCGCCCAAAAATTTAGTAATAGGTTATCGAACGAATCAATGTTTCATCGTATGATGATCATAAAAACAAAATTAGATTTTCCCCAAACCACTTTATATAACTAGGATTATAATATTACACATATTATAAAAATGTAATTGTAATAATATAAAATTAATAATAATTGCGACCTGAAAACAGTACAAATTTACAATATATCCTAAAACAATTCGAATTATATGAAATTTGATATTATTTCTAGTCGTTCGATAAACACAAATAGGAAAAATAGAATCGTATTTGTCACCGTAACAGCTATTTTATTATTATTGTTATTATATATCATTCTATTTCAATCAAAAATAGAAATAAAAAAGCCAATGATATACATAGCCACTAAAAATCCGAAGATATTGGTTCTTCTAGATGTATTTTATTGAAACAAGATATAGGTTTGTTTGCAACAAGTTATAATAATACATAAACGTTGCTGGTAAGGGTTTTCTCCGGAAAATTGAACTTTATATTCCGCTAATAAGAATGAACATTTCTTTCTTATAACCTTCTTTATTATCCAAATATCGAAGTAAAAGATGAAATATTCTGTTTGTTTGTCTGTAGATTGTTTTTTTTTCTATGATAATCATTTTACAATCGATGCAAATATTATCGTGTCTACATAGTGCAAATTTATACTAAAGTGGAATCAATATAGATTTTCAGTCAACAGTATACTCTATATAGAATTTATTGAATTGACGGTGACAAAAAAACACGGCAAGAATAATAGACATCATTTGGGTTCGGGGTTTACATAATTTATATACTGATAGTTGTGATTTTCTTACAATTAACTAGTACATTTTCCTATATTTTAACTCCAGTTCTTTCCTTTTCTCTTTTACACGTTACTTTAAGCAAAGTTTTGTACAAGATTCATTCCGAGATACTTAGTGTTATTGCTATATGGAATTATGATATTATTTATTGTTGTTGGTGCTTGTGCGTTCTGATAATACGCGAACTGCACACACACATATTTATTTTCGTTAATTTCTATTTTCCAAGGTTAGGTCCAATTAATTGTATTGTTACTTGTCTGTATAAATGTATCTTTCGTGATATTTTCTATTTGTGGTATATCACATATGTAGAGTAGGTAAAGAATTGGCTCCAGTATACTTTCTTGCGATTCACCTGCTTTAGATTCTTTTATTGTAGAGTGGAGTACCTGTTGTCTGACTCTAAACACTGTGGCTGTAGTTTTCAATAGGATTTCAGTTGTACAGACTGTTGTTTTGCTAACATTTTCTGTAGCTTATGGACAAGGCCGTCATGCTACATCTTATTAAAGGCTTGTACTACATCTATGAGTATAGTTGTTCATATATTTTTACTCTCATAAATTTTTCAATGACATCTGTTATTATACGCACTTGGTCAATTGTCAAAAGTTTGTTAACAAACGCAAACTGATGTCAATTTTTACTGGTAGAGGTCAACTCTGTTGTCAAATATATTAGTGATAGTAATTAAAGGTTATAAACCTGCAAACGTTGCAAATTAAAGGTTCAATTTGATACATATTTGATTTGTTACATTGCGAAACATTGCCATCATATATTTTGATCACGTGCTGGCTGTTGGCTGTTTTATTGGATATACTAAATTGTCAAACGTTTATATATACATTGGAGGAAGGAGGATTCATATATAAGAATAGGAGGTAATATGAAAGGAGGGAAAATGGCTACTAAATAAATTTGCTGGTCATACCAGGCAAGACCGGAATAATTTTCTGAAGTCCATTATGACTATTGATCGAAAATGGACCTTCAGCGACAATTTCCAGTGAAAAAAGTGATGGGTAAATTCAGGAGAGCCATCCCCATAGACATGGAAGTTAAATATTTACAGCTAGAAAGTGTTGCTATACGTACGGTGGCATCAGTAAGGGGTGGGGTATTATGAGCTGAGAATACTGAATGAAACTGTTGCAAGAGTTGTAAAGGATGTATTGTTGGAGGTCAAAATCGAAATTCCTCCGCATCCAGCTTACTCACCCGACCTAGCACGTTCTGTTTACCATTAACTCAGATCGATACAGCATGGCTTGGCTGACACACGGCCTAGAAATGATGGAAAAGTAAGAAAGTGGTTCGACGATAAAGGATAAAGGAAGCGTAATCATGTCAATAACGTTCTTTCGACATGAAATCGGTATATTGCCAGGAAAGTGAGAACAAACTGTTGAAAAAATATCAGAATAAGTTTCGAACTTATTTATACACCCCGTAGTTAAAAGAAAACACTCTAAATGGGACGGATTCGGTTACCTAACTGAGAAAATGTCCAGAATGAAAACCATCTGAATCGAACCCCCCTCGTCCACTCCCGCTTTTAGCCGACACCCTGCGGCATCCTGTTTCCTAATGCCGAAATCCTGTAGATGCATTTTCCTGCTACTCGCCAACAATACGACAATATCCCGATTGTTAGCAACAATGTGGCGGCACGTCGTTCACGCCGGCTAGCCTCGGTCGCCCCTCGACCCCCCACCCTCAACCCACTTCGCCTGGCGACGATATTAACCGGAGTTGACGTGGCGAAGCAGGCGAAGGCACCGTTGCCTGTCATATTACGAAAAACAAGACCGAACCGGTCGGTTAGGATATCGAGGGAAAAAAACTCGTTAGCGATGGGACTTAATGTCGCGGAAGGAATTAAATATATTGTGGAGCGAGGTCCGAATAAGCGTCATAAGCGACATGTTTTAATAACAAGGAAACGCCTCGCAAAATTGCGAAGGCTGAGGTCCCGTGAATGTATGAATGGATAAAACTTTGAGGCTTTTAAAGAAACCGCTTTAGTTCTTCTTCAAAATATTTTTTTGTGCAATTAAGTAATGTCTCAGTGATATTCCTAAAAATCACAATTTGATGAGCAATTATACAGCTCTAAATTACAAAAAAACTAAAGATTTTCGCTTGAAAATCTCCGAGGTTCCATCAACTTATTTACACTAATATTAACATACATTGTACAATAGTATTGTGCTCTGCTTTTGCACTAACATCGCAATACACCAACTCAAGAGGCTTACTGCTCTTTAGTCCACTTTCCTTTGTGCGCTAATCGACTCAACAATTACAAATTTTTAGTGATGCCCATCTCCAAATCTCCATGGAGGTCACTATGTATGAATTACCAGGGAGCCTCACTCATAATTTATACAGGAAAGGATTCGTACATCTCCGTCTGACATCACGAATTGGAAGAAAACAGTCGAACCGTGCATTTGACAGTCGCTACTTTTTTGACTATCGACTGTTTCGACTATTTTTTTTTGTTCTGGCCTAAAAACCAGGCGGTGGAATGCATGACGCATACCTGGTCGCGGAGACTTGCCCTGCAGTGACAAGTTGGACCGGGTTATATGGGACTGCCTCTGGGCTTACCAATACACTAAACCGAAACCGCCTCACAGTTGACCCCTGTGGATCGCTACTGCTACTGCATTAAATTTGGGGATATGGCACCCGCTGATCGGGCAGCCGTTATTGGCCACGAGGGCCCGACGATTCTATTGATTCGCGAACCTGAGTTAACACACAACTGGATACTCTTGTATGGGGGCAAAAGTTATGATTATAGCGAAGAATGAGGTCGTTTCAGTCTGGAAAAGGGGGGAGCTTGGCGGTGAACAAGTCTTTCAAAAGAACTTGAGCTGAATTGTTGATCTTTTTGATACTTCATGAAGTCTGTTATCGTAGCAGTGACAATTTTGATTTCTCCTTTAAGATCTTCGGAAGCCTTTTCGCTCTTTTTTTTGCAGCTTTTCCGTCTGCTTGTTCAGGGCGTCGGTTTGTGCTTTAGCGAACTTTTCACTTCAGCTATCTGCTTTCGCAGGTCTTCATTCTGTCTTCTTAAATCTACTATGAGCAATTCTCGGCTGTCTTCAAAGGATGGTCCATTTTTGTTAGGAAAGCTGGGATTATGGTCAGGAGGCGACGTCGGGGCTTACAGACGCTTTTTTGACGTAGGCACTGGTGGAAACGTGACCGTCTCAGAGAAAGTTTCGGGTAATTCTCGGAAGCGCAGGTAGGTCCGGCGGACCGGACACTACCGTTCTCTTTGAGAGCTAACACGGAACTGTTCGACTGTTTTTGCGACTATCGACAGTTTCGACTGTTTTCAGTCGATAGTTCACAACGCTATTTGTTACTACTATTGTGTTGTACCTGCATTAATACACAAGCAAGGCAAGTACGGGATCAATACATCAGTATAAACGTATTCATTAAACAAGTTCGTGTAGTGTACACTTCAATCTTCTGATATCCTGCATGTTGTCCAGTAGCTGTATCGCTTCCACGTTGCTCTGATTTAATATATCCATGATTTAGAGGTCATCGTGCAGCTCTTCGTTGGTTAGGTAGCGATAAGCACTGGTAATTACTCGTAGAAATTTGTTTTGGGTTCGTTGGATTACTAGTTGGTTTGATATTTTATTGCAACCCCATATCCGAACCTCATAGAAAAAGACTGATGAATTACTTTGTTATAAAACTTTTGAATTATGTCCAGTTTGCTCTTCTTGGTCTAACACCATATCTGGATGCTATATATGTCCATATGTCCATATGGACTTTAAAATTTGCTTATATAACAGTACTTTATTCTCTAACTTCAATACTCCGTATCTTACCAGTGCCATTCTTAAATATTTTGATGCTCTTTATAGCGTTTTTTCTTATATAGTTCTTCCAATAAAACTTCAAGGAAAACTAAATTATCCAAGAAACTACTGTTTTTCTCTTATGTCTCTGAAGGAGTTCTTTCAGGTTAAAGGAGTTACTGTCGACAATGTTTTCTTCCACATATCCAGACAGTTTTCTTATCTATATCCTACTTGATCTGCATGTCTATTGTGGTCCTAGTTTGATACACTTCATCAATTCCATTCGATTGAATATGCAGTGATAGCGAGGAAGACTTTATGGTCACATTGTTCAGCAATCTGATATGTTTAAATTTTATTCACCGAATATCAATTTCAAATAGCTACTGTTTCATGCTTTTATCAATAGGTCATTGAAATTTTGCAAGCCACTCTTTTATTACAACCTTTGTCGATGAACTTGTAGGGATTTTTCCCACAATTATTCTATGGTATTTTTTTATAACATCTTTATTATATACGCTTAGTACAATCTTAATTATAAACTAATTTATTACTACATTTCATTTGTACTTGGATTAATTCACAAGAAAGACGAGTGCGAGAAAATACATCAATATGTATTCCTCAATTATAAAATTATAATAATTTATAGTTATAGTTTACACTAAAGGTATACACTTTGTATAAGTTCGTATGGTTAGGTTCGCTTCAATCTCCTGACATCCTGCACGCTGTCCATCAGTTGTATTGCTTCCACGTTAGTATGATTTACTATCTTCTTTCATGTAAATCTTGGATAACTTCGCAAATCCATTTGATTTCCAGGTCATCGTGCAATTCCTCGTTGACTACGTAGCGATAGGCATTGGTAATCAATCGAAGAACTTTGTTTTGACAGCGTTGTTTGACTAGTTGATTTGAATTTTTAGTACAACCCCATATTTGCACCCCGTAGGTCCAAATTGGCTTTATATTTGTCTTATAGATCAACCTCTTTGATTTTAGATCAAGTTGAGGGTATCCTCCGACTAACCATAGTTGTTTTATATTGGTTCTAATGTGTTTTGCTTTTTGTCTAACGTAGCAATGATTGATGGTTCCTCCAATTTCTTTAGTAGCTGTTAGTTATTGTTTACTACTTCATGGATATGAGGGATCCTCAAGAAGAGCGGTGGATTGCTTTTAAATAAGTCATAGATACATTTTTGTAATCACGAAAACCATGACTATAATCTAGTCTCCAAAAGTATTGTTTAATGAGTTAATAGTACATGGAATGAAAAATCCCATCTCTACTATGTACCGGAAAATTTGGAAGATATAATAAGTTAAGAGCAAGGTGGATTATTTCACCAAGATATTAAAGAGTTTGAGAAAGATTCCATGTAAAATGAGAGCGAGAACTTGAATATTGTTCCCATGTTCTAAAATGTTTGAGGAGAAGTCTCACTGAGAAAAAGAAAGCATTTTAGTGTATGCTAGTGAACGTACATCAGATAAAGATATGTATTGTTAGTAATTTGTAAATAAAATAAAAAAATTTGGTCTATTCTTTTTTACTCTAAAGTAAGATTTCGTTTAACATATTTATCCGAATTGTCAAGAAACGTATCATCCTATGACAAAAAATAAGTCATCTTTCTATCGCACAGATCTTTCTAAGCCAAGGTCAGTAAAACACTTTTCACTCGAAAACCAATCGACGTTGACGTACCTCAAGGTTCCCCGCTGGCCCCAGCCTTATTTAATCTCTTTATTTAAAATCTGCCGAGAAAAGAGCACATCGCACATCGCGTTTTACGCCAACCACGCTGCATTCTTTACGGCCTCCAGGCTAGAGGTTACTATTCAATAACGTTTACAGAAACCGCTCGATAATGCGGTCATGTGGTTCAAATTCTGGAGGTTGCAAATCAACCCCCTGAACACCCAGGCCATCATTTTCCATAAGAAGGGTCACGCACTGCGCGTCTCGCAACTTAAGATCTACACCATAATAATTCCATGGCTGGATAACGTCTAGTACCTAGGTCTCCACTTCGACCAACAATTGAGTTGGTATTTCCAAATCCAGAAAGGTTCGGGGATAGTAAATCTGCAATCTTCTCTGATCTGCCCTTCTAGCAGACTTGCCATCTCCATTAAATGCTTATTTTACAAGATGTTAGTTTGCTCCGTATTCCTCCCGATTTAACGCCTACTTAAAGTTTGTTACACCCAATCAGGTGAAACGGCTTCAAGTTTTTTAACATATGCTACTCGGGAGAAGCTTAAACACTCTATGGTTTGTCAGAAATAATCAAATTCATAGGGAAACTGACTCTCCAGAAATAATTTCAAGCACTTTATATCTCAATTATTCCACAAACAACAACTCAGCTCAAGTTCGCGAGCTGGTCGACGTGCTGGAAGCTTAGTACTGCGTCACCCCTAATGTCCTCTTTTCCAGGCTGACACGACCTCATCTGTCGCTGCAGTCATAACACTTGCCTCCATACGATAGTATCCAGTCGTGTTTTAACTCAAGTTTGCGTGTTAGTTTCGCTATTTCTTCTTTCGCCGGGTCATCTTGTCCAATAACGATATGCCCTGGCGGCTGCCATAACCCCAAATTTGATGCAGTAGCAGAAGCGACCAACATGGGTCAACTATAAGGCGGTTTCGGTTTAGTGTAGTCATTTCCAGTTTGAACATATTCCCATGCATAAAGATTACGCCATAAAATCTGCACAGCCCTTAAAAATGAGAAAGAACAACAATCTGCAGAAAACATATATTTTTACACCAAATATATGAAAAATAGGGTAACGAACTTAATGAGTGGACAAATAAAATATAGACGGGATCGATACCACTACGATATATTTGTATTTGCGAAAGAGAAATTAAAAATATAAAATTCATTGACGGTAAAATTACGCTCCCACCATTTCGTAATTCTTTTATTTGTTTTTATTCGCGATAGCGTTCGAAATCGCGTTCATTAGGTCATCGACGTGTGGCCAAAACTAGCCCTCCGTCCTTCGTCCCGCCACCCCGGACTGTTTTTATTATATAAATATATATATATACACACACACGAGCTCACGGTCGCGCTCTCACATATAAATATAAAATAGAAATATTTAAAATAAATTCGAACAGCAGCGAAAGTGTGCCGAATGGCAAACGCCGGTCGACCTTTTAAAAACAATATTATATTCGGTTCGCGCCCGATATTAATGGAAATAATTCACTTTTTCCATAACCATTAATCATAAATAAAACAAAATAAAGCGGAACGTCGATTTTTGGCGGCCGGGCGCGACCAAGATCGTAAAAATGGAAAGTTTTTATCGATTCGATAACGATAGTGGACGTGTCCTCGTTCTGTGGCCTCTTGGAGGGCGATTGAGTGATGAGAATGTTGGTATGGAGTAGAGTACTGACGTATTATTGTTTTTCTATAATTGTACTGGGTGATATAGAGTTATTTCAAGGCATGTTAGCTTTGTCTTTAATGCGCCATGTCTTCAATCACAGTTGTATATGTTCCAGGTGGGTTTGTAGGTTCATTGATGTTGTGACTGGATCTTCATGAGATGCTAAGATTGCTGTGTCGTCTGTGTATGCACGCAACACTTTATTTTGAGTCTATATATGTCCAGTAATCAGATCAGGTGGTGTTAAACGTTTTAGTCGACACACTTCACTATCACGTCGCATATTTAGCTGCTTAGTGAGTATGTTAGGATGCACTGACACCCTTTCGAAGTACTTTACAAATACACGTTGAATTACACTCGTTATAGATTCTAAAGGAATATCGCGTTGTATCACTTTATTTGAAATATAGTACGGAGCATCAACAATGGCACGCAACACTTTATTTTGGAACCGTTGAATGAGGGATATATTAGATTTGCTAGCGGTACCCCATAGTTGGATTCCATATGGCCTAATAGGCTTGAGTATAGACTCATACATCAAAACCTTGTTATCTAATAATAACTTGGATTTGCGCCCGATTAGCCAATACATTTGACATAATTTAACTCCAAGTTGTTTTCATTTAGCGAGTATGTTCTTCTTCCAGCGTGGATCTAAACGCATACCAAGATATTTACCATCTTCTGCTTGGGGGAGTTGACAGTGATTGATATTCATTAGTGGATATGTTCCTCTACGCAGGGTAAAAGTTATATGGGTGTATTTTGTTTCATTGACTTTAATGCGCCATGTCTTCAACCACAGTTGTATCCTGTGACTGGATCTTCATGAGATGCTAAGATTGCTGTGTCGTCTCTGTATATTGCCATAGTAATTATTTTCGTGGTGGGTAGTCCGGCTATATGTAAAATATATAATATTGGACAGTACACTACCTTGCGGAACTCCTGAATATATTGGATGTAATGAAACTATATAAGATTTACAGGTTTATTTAATGTAATCAAAGATTAAAAAATGATTAAATTAATTCAATCAGTTCAATTTATGTGTGTTTTGGATTGTACAGTGAACAATGCCAACAAAACTCATAGGGACCAATTTGAGATGGCATACAAATAAATATAAAAGCATTCGAAACAGAAGAGCCCAAAGAACCGAAGAACAAGTTCAGGAAGAAAATACTAGAGCGCGTGTGAGAATGGCGCAATTGCGTCAAGAACGAAACAAAGACGGGCTAACAAAAAATATTGTTCACGCTGTATCATTAAAAGATTCATACTATGTAATGAATTAATGATATAAATAATTATTACTTAAAATAAATTATAATAAATTTAAAAAATTAATGTTTGGTGTTTTCTTATTTTTATATTCCCTTATCGTTCACAGTGCTCCATGCCTTTTTCACACCTTTTTCATATACTACATTCTTACACACTTTTAATAAGTTATAATAGTTATATATATATATATATATATATATATATATAATTATGTACATAAAACAATATTTTTTTGTTTGCTCTATGTGCCAGGAGTGATTAAACGCCGATCCCGATGGATATTAATGAAAAATCTTCGAGTTTAATTACGTTAGTTGACAAAAACTTGATTCGGACGCCGCGATGGGGAAGCGGGGACGTCCTCCGTCCACCCCGGCCCTAATTCCTATCCAAGTTGATTAAACCGGCCGATGCTATGTTGTTTTTCGCCTCGTACCCGGGCGCATTTATATTCCGAGAGCCCGAATAATAATTACGCGCGGCAAAAGAACCTCCTCGCAAAAAACCGAGATAGCCGGGGCCGCGCGCCCCACGTCTCACACCAGTCTCGGTGCGTAGTTACGCACCCTCGCCTCCCTGTCGGCCCACCGCCGCCCATCCTCCAGCGGTTCACTCGATAAGATAGATGCCCGCCATCCGAAGCCGACCCACCCACGTAATATATTGACCCTATTCCGTCAACGTCGCTTTCTGGGGAGTGTTCGGCCTCCATGTTGGCAACCCGCCCCCCCTCGTCTCCCACCGCCCGCCCGCGCTCGTCAGACCCTTTTTTAATGTATTCCTCTCCCTTGTTTCGCCTTCGCCTCGCATTATTCGGATCCCGGCCGAAGGATGAGGCGATGGGTGGCTCGTCCGCCCTCTCGGACCCTCGTGAGGGGGCGGGCGGGCGGCCTTCTTTGGTGTGAGGCGATCCGGTGGGGCCCCCCCTTGATGGATAACCCGGGGGCGACCGGAACGTTGGGGAGTATACGTAGGAAAAAAATTCATTACAAACTTTGCGGGTTCGTTTTAAGGTATGGCTCCTTTGAGAGAGAAGCGAGCTTTCTCTGCTTTTATTTGGACGGGGGGTGGTGGCGGTGGTGGTGGGTCGGCCGGCGGTGGCGTCGGAAGGATGAGAAGGAGCGGGGGAGGACGACGGTGCGTGTTGCCGAGAGGGTCGTTACGAAAAGGGTCCATTTTGGATGCGGCAAGAGACCGGTCAATAGACGATCTTTGCCGCTGATCGATAATGGAAGAGTGGTCGCGTTATGCGGATTACACGAATCTGGTTATTCTTAATTAATATTCGCCCATTTAAAATTTTAAAAGAACCACCAGAAAAGGGTATGAAACTATTAACATATATATTTAATGATATGTGCAACTTGTTTGTGTGAAGTACTTCGAAAGAGTGCATCCCAACGTACGCGTTAAGAAGCTAAATATGCGATGTCATAGTGAAGTGCGTAGACTAAAACGTTTAACACCTTCTGATCTGATTACTGGACATATATAGACTAGAGAATATACTTTATAATAAGAGTAATTAATTAGGATAATATTTTATACAGGAAATCGCTTAATGAAGTGATTTTCTACATTCCATGTATATATAATATAGACATAAGAAATACTTATTGCCTATAGGACAGTTTGTTGAATCACAAAGAGCAAAAAGAAATATTCGCCGATTCTCGTTAATTAAACGGGCCAACACAGAAAGTGATACTGACTTTAGAGCATTAAATTCTAATTCTTTAGGTTGTAATTAGACAAAAAAAAATGGAATGAAAAAGTTTGCTTTTTGATTTAGGAAACCTCTTGAACGATATTCATCGAAATCTTGTGGTTTTTAATTGAATATGAAACGATTTAAATGAACTTTATGATTTTATTGAGTATTACTATCAAAATATCTTACAAAAGAGTAGAAGATAATTTAAAAGTGCACGCTTTTAATTTTTGTTTTATGTTCATAGGTACTATCTCTTAATAAACCTTAAATAACAGGTCAATTGAAAAGTTCCCGGCCTGCTATAGTAAAACACATTTTTTTGGCAAAATTAATTTTTTTTATTCAACATAAATCCCTTCAAGGGCTACAGATTGATTATAGCGACTCTCCAACTTTTCTATACCATTTTTGTAGTACGATTTGTCCTTTGCTTCCAAATAGTCCTCAGTTTTGGCGATCACCTCTTCATTCGACAAAAATGTCTTCCCAGCGAGCATTCTTTTGCGATCTGAGAACACGGAATAGTCGCGGAGGGCCAGATCTGGAGAATACGGTGGATTGATTTTTGCCAATGTTTTCATTGACTTGTCATACGGTGCATTGTCTTGGTGTAACAGCACATTCTTTTTCTTGAAATGCGGCCGTTTTTTGGCGATTTTGTCCTTCAAACGTTCCAATAGCGCTATGTAATAGTGGCTGTTGATGGTCCTTACTTTTTCAAGGTAGTCAAGGAAGATTATTCCATGCGCATCCCAAAATAGAGACGCCATAATCTTGCCAGCCGACTCTTGCGTTTTCCCACGCTTTGGAGCGGGTTCATCGTATGCAGTCCACTCGGATGACTGTTGATTGGACTTTCGAGTGAAATGATGGAGCCATGTTTTATCCATTGTCACATATCGACCCAAAAACTCCGGTTAATTATACTTTATCGTCTTCAAATACTGCTCAGTTGATAACTTTAGAGTGTTTGCTGTTTCATTCGGTTTCAATTTACGGCCATTCAAAATTATTTTGTGGATTTTTTAATGTTTTCGTCTGAAACAACCTGTTTTGGGCGTCCACCGCGTTCACCGTCTTCGGTGCTCATTTCACCACGTCTAAACTTATTTATATTTATATTAGAATTTTGTTGTATTTACAACTTAAATGACGCAAAAACACAAATTTAAATGACGTATGTAGAAAATAACTTTGAACAAACTATAGTTCTGAAGGCATAATATATCATATTACTAAAGGTAATTCTAAAAGTTGTTGAGATTTTTCTGTAAATTTTACTAGTATTAAATTCCGAGTCATTTTAGATTTTTTAGTTAATGAATTTTTTAACAAAGCAGTAAAGTGGGCTATTTGCAATGGCGTTATTTTAAATTTACATAGCTTTATATAACTACTGTGTTAAAGATGCGGATGTGAGGGTGAAGTGGAGTGAATAAGCAAAGAACAACGTCATTTTATTTAAAAAATTATTAGAAATTATTCGTTTAATTAGCCGATTTGAATACATATATGATGTAGTGAAAATATGCAGCAGTTAAAATTGAGCTAACTAAGTAAATTGTTTAGACAGAACACATAGGACAAATAAAATAGATTATGAATTGTTAACAGTAAATTTACAAACAAAATATAATGATTAATGTAATAATATATCTGAATATATAACATTTTATTTTTTAACTTTCCATCAATTATTATGATGTATGTATATTTTTGTTTATAACGTAAAAGTAAATAAAGATCATGTATATTTATATTTGGTGCTCTGAAATTGCTGCATTTCAGCAAATAATCTCACATATATACTTTATAAGTTCAGTAGTGTAGTAATTTAAGTTTATCAATAATTTCTTGATTATAGAAACTTAATGGAAATTAGATTTAATTAAACGTAATTAAAAAAAGGTTACTAACTCTTGGTTCCTGACATAGCTTGTATTTATATTGGTATGTTTTAATATACGGGCATATTTAACACTAATTAATATTATATATCAAATATATTTATGGTTTTATGTTGAAAATATTGTGCAGTAATACAGGTGCTGAATAACACGCTGGATATCAGAAGATTGGAGCGACCTAAACCACATGAATTTGTCTAATGTATAAGTGTTACTTTTAATTTCAGCCTAAGTAGTTTAATTTTATTTTTCCTAGGATGGTAAAATGATATTTTCAGCTAAATTTTTAGACGTAGCAGAAGCCTTCGATAAGGTATGGTACGAGCTACAGAAAATGTTTACAGAGTCAATTATGAGGAAGCTAGAGTAGTACCTTTAGTAGCTCCAATTATTTTCCTAGTCTACACATGTGATTTACCACAAATGGAAATTATCACGATGTCTACATTTGCTGATGATACTGCGATTGTTGCTGTCGGAGACAATAGCGAAGAAGTCGCACGAAATTACAACTGGGAAGTGACAATATAAATAATTGAACCCAAAATGGAAAATAAAAATGAAATGAAAATAAATACGTGCATGTGTAGTTCACGTATAATCACACTACACGAGCACCAATAACAATAAATACTAATATCATTCCATATAGAAACAACGCTAAGTATCTCGGAATAAATCTTGATGCAAAACTTCGCTGAAATGAACATGTAAAAAGAAAAGGAAAGAAGTGCAGTTAAAATATAGGAAAATGTATTGGTTATTTGGAAGAAAATCACAATTATCAGTACATAATAATTGCTATTATATAAGTAAGTATTGGAACCTATATGGACATACGGCATTCAATTATGGGGATGTTCCGTGAAAATTAGTATAGAGGCAATACAAGATTTTTAGAACAAAGTCCTGAGAAGTATTATAGGTACGCTGAGATACTACAGGACTGGTTAATTATATTGATACCTTCAGATACCCATTATTACCCAGGAAATCAAGAGAATTGCAAGGGGACATGATGATATTCTCCATTTTCATGTCAATATCAAAGTGTTACAACTCTTGGACCGGATGCAGACTCAAAAGAACCGAGCCATTTGATCTTGTGTAGTGTACTGAGGTACATTTAATAGAAAAACAGCGGTGTTCTTACTTAAACATTATTATACCAGATACTAAGATAGGGTCGATGGGACCTCCTGGATATATACCTAGATTTAAGCTATTGTGAAAACAAATTCTAGGCTGGTCGGGAACAACTAGTAACAATGTAATAAAGAAATGTAAAAAACCCATTCCAATTTGCGAAATATAATGCAAATACAACAGAACAGTAGTAATACATTCATTTGTAAATTAAGATTTCTCTACGTGAATCTAATATAAATATAATAATGATAATACTTAAATCATATTAAGTTAACTAAAATTATCTGGTTAAAACTATCAGCACATGGAACTTTAATGACTTTTTTAGTTCTGAATACTTTCATTATCATCATTAATTCAAACTCTAGATACTCATAATGTACCACATCGAACCATCTACATTCTCCATCACTCATACCCACGCAAAAAAACTGATAATCAATCAACCGATTGCTGATCTCGATAAGGGTTCCCGCTTTCTGGGAAGCCTTCGCTTGCTTAATTAAACAGTGGAATGGGGTCCGATCCCGCGGAGACTCGAATGTCGCGAGCTCCGATGTATTTTTCTCCGGGAATAGGCCAATTGGTCATCGTCAATGCCCCAAAGATACATTTACTTTATCAATATCTACCTGGACAGGTCGGGTTTAATGACTTGGCGAGTACGGGAGGGCGGTAGGAGGCGGAGAGGACGAACGAAGTCGGGGTATGAGACGTTTCGGAACAGGTCGTCGTTAATCATTCGTAACTTTTTCGTCGAAACGTCCGAATTTCATTTTAGATAAGTTCGTGCCATTTACTCCGCCCGGTTTTTTTTCGACGGGCGTTCGCGTTACGACCCAGGCTTTTGTTTCGCTTTAATGTCGATCATTATTCTCCCCGAAAACCCAATTAGCATCTATAATGTGTATTGATTAAGTAGAACCAATTTGCGTGGACGTCGGTGACGTGTTATTGGCGTTTCGGTATTTTTTTTTTGGTCGAACTTTTTACGAGTACCCTTTTTCATTCTTGATAATAATGAGTTCGATGTTTGGTCTCGGAGGATTTGGCAAGTGTGTGGAGCTATATCGCGTTTCTGTTGGTATAATGATCGTTTTCGATTACATTTTCAAAATTAAACACATTATTTTGTTATTTATCATTTAATCATCGATATCTATTGGAGAAAATGCGAACTATCAATGTTTATATTACTTATGCAATATTATTTCACAGTGTCTAACGAAATTTATCCAGATCGAAAGGTATTATTGTAGACAATCCTTTCAAAATAGTTCTTGCTTGTATATTTGTCTCTGTCTGCATGTCTATTCTAGTTATTCTTTACCACATCTTTTTAACAAATAAAAATATTTGAATATGCTGTGATGGGGAGGAAAACGTTACCCTCTCTTGCCATATTGTTCATCTGCACTACTGTATATCTTTTTTCAGTCCTATTACTAATAAAGTAAATTACATAAAGCATCATTACCCTTTTTAAACTAATTTTCAATTAAATATTATTTATATTATGCTACATATATGAAAGTATCGGCGGCTGTGCAAAATTGCAGGCTTTATAAGGTGCTAGTAGTATTTTTTTCATTTTATGGAATATCTTTTAAGATATTGGATAAAAAGGGGGTTTGGATAAAACTCATTAAAACCATATATTTTTATAGATATCTCAATAAGAATTTGGTAAATAGTGAAATTAGTAATTTTATTGTTTCTTATATTTTAATATTGTCAGTGATGTGTTATTGGTGTTTCGGTATTTTTTTTGGTCGGAATTTTTTACGAGTATCCTGTTTCATTCTTGATAATAATGAGTTCGATGTTTGGTCTCGGAGGATTTCGCAAGTGTGTAGAGCTCTATCGCGTTTCTGTTGGTATAATGATCGTTTTCGATTACATTTTTAAAATTAAACACATTACTTTGTTATTTATCATTTCATCATCGATATCTATTGGAGAAAATGCGAACTCTCAATGTTTATATTACGTATAAAACATTATTTCACAGTGTCTAACGAAATTTATCCAGATCGAAAGGTATTATTGTAGACAATCCGTTCCAAATAGTTCTTGCTTGTATATTTGTCTCTATCTGCATGTCTATTCTAGTTATTCTTTACCACATCTTTGTAACAACTAGAAATGATTGAATATGCTGTGATAGGGAGGAAGACGTTAACCCTTTCTTGTCATATTGTTCATATGAACTACTGTATATCTTTTTTCAGTCCTATTACTAATAAAGTAAATTAGATAAAGCATCATTACCCTTTATAAACTAATTTTCAATTAAATATTATTTATATTATGCTACATATATGAAAGTATCGGTGGCTGTGCAAAATTGCCCGCTTAATAAGGTGCTAGTAGTATTTCTGTCATTTTATGGAATATCTTTTAAGATATTGGATAAAAAGGGTGTTTGGATAAAACTCATTAAAACCATATATTTGTATAGATATCTCAATAAGAATTTGGTAATTAGTGAAATTAGTAATTTTATTGTTTCTTATATTTTAATATTGTCAGTGAGGAGTTATTGGTGTTTTGGTTTTTTTTGGTCGGAATTTTTTTCCGAGTACCCTTTACCATTCTTGATAATAATGAGTTCGATGTTTGGTCTCGGAGGATTTCGCAAGTGTGTGGAGCTCTATCACTTTTCTGTTATTTCTGTTGAACATACTATTTTGTTACTTATCAATTAATCATCGATATCTACTGGAGAAAATGCGAACTATCAATGTTTATATTACGTATAAAACATTATTTCACAGTTCCACAAGTTGTCAATTTCTTCTTCTGTATGTCCTATGAAATTCATCCAAACCGAAAGTTATTATTATAGAAAATCCCATTGAAATTGTTCTTGATTCTTTATTTTTTTCGATCTGCATGTCTATTCTAGATATTCTTCAACTATTAATATCTTTACACTCTTTTTATTAACCTCTTACCGGTAGTAGCCCAAGATTTCATTTTGAAATACGTATGTTTGTACGCGAATTGAACTATCAAGTTTCTTTTAATTTAATTATATGCTTTTAAAAATTCTATTCCTTCAAAAACAATGTCTGGAAGTTGCGTTGGACCTCTTCATGGCTTATTTACATACTGTTTAAATCCTATGTCTCCCAATAGTGAAAATGTATATCCCCCAAAGAGCTGCATATCCCTAAGTTTTCTATGGATACTTTCCATACTAATATTTATCTATGGAATAATTATATTGAATTATGTTTATATTAAAAAACTATTCAGTTTTCATACGAGAGAACTAAGATATGTATGTATTAAGCAAATGTTAAGCAGCGATTTACAATTTATCAAAAGAAGCAAAGTGCCAAAACAACGTTTACCAGTTTATAACCTTCTATTACCACTAACATTTCGTTACGTGTTCGAATATATCAGACAACATTGTATCTCTTTTTAATTGGAATGTACGCATTGGTATTGAGTGTATACAAACAATTGTACTGGTTATTGGGTACTGAATATCTCAGCCCTGTCAGTAAATACAGTCTAAAAAACTTATATGATGACATTCTGGTACACTTAGATCAGTAAGTACTTGGATTGAAAATATTTTCTGTTAAATCAAAACTCAGCATAGGTAATGGTAATGGTTTTGGAACTCTATTATCATATTCTAGTACTTTGAACTCTATCTCCACGTGATATTAAGAACAAATCCGGTGTATCAGCTTCCTCGCTCAACACCCGTCCATTATCTTCCGTGCAGGCGGCCGTTCCGCATCGGCCAAGGCATAACCGTAGATTAAAGTCGTATTTTACGCGAAAATTAAAGTTTTTTACCCCAGATCCGGGCTCGGCCGTCCCACAGACGCCGACCTTATCTCGCAATTTATTCGGACCACTTTGTCCCACATATAAAAAAAGTTTCCGTCGAGTTATTTATGGCTGGAGGAGGTGGGGCGGCCAGAAGCGTCGGATTTAATGCTGGAATAAGAGCTCGCGAATTTCAGGCGACCGGAGCCCGAGGGCGGTGGCCGCCGCCTAGGGGGTGGCGGTCGGGAATCCGACTGTTCCGGTTGAGGAATGAGGAAGAGCTTTTTTCTGCGCGGGTGGAAAGTTGGAATGGATGCCTTTTCAGCGTTAAGCTCCGGGAACTTTTTCGCCTGCGGCTGGAGTCGTCCTAGTTTTTTTTTCTACCGAACTGATTTATCGATAACGTGGAGATCTTTCCGAGGCCGGGGCATGGTTAAGTGATGTGGCCGGCCTGAATAATTGCAAACGGGAACTTTAATCATTTTGCTCGATGTAATGTAGAAGATTAATTTTGATTTCGACGTAATGGATTTTTCCAACCTTCCAACAGCGGCTGTCCAAGCTTCATGATAATCTGTCGTTTTGTTTAAAAGGTATAGTGCTTTTTATAAAAGCAATTTTTATTATTTTCAAAATACAGAGGAAATATCGCTTCGTAAAGCTAATTAAGTCAAATAAACAGGATTTGTTTCATCCGAGACACACATGGGGTGAAAAGTTCCGGATCTAACACATAAATGGCACTAGTTTTATTGTATTCACCGCTTTCTCAGTTTGTACTAACCTTCAAAAGAAATCTGTTAAAATTTCATGATATTCCACTCATAAGTTTGTGAGTTATTACATTAAAAGTGACACTACTTTTTTTGTTTTCATAACAATGAATCAAAAACCATTACGTGTTTTAATTTTACACTGCTTCTTGATGGGATAAAATACCGTTCAAGTGAAGCAATGGCTTGAGAAGTATTATAAGGACTCGTCTTCATTATAAATAATAATAATAGGTTGGTTTGCTGACTTCAAACGTGGTCGTAGATACACCGATGATGCAGGACGCAGTAGAGGTCCAAATAAGTTAGTAACACCAGAAAACATAAAAAAGTCCATATAATCGTTTTGAATGATCGAAAAGCGAAGTTGCATGGGTTAGCTAACATCATAAAGATATCAAAAGAACGTGTTGGTTTTATATTACATGCGTTTGACTACGAGAAAGCTCTTTTCAATGAGGGTGGCGTGTTTGCTCACTGTTGACCAAAAATAAAACATGTTGGTGATTCTGAGGAGTGCGGAATGTTTGCGTGGATATGTAGGAACCAAGGAAACATAGATCCATCACTTCACTCTGGTATCAAAACGATTGCCATCTGAGTGGATAGCAGGTGGTGACAGGCCTATTTTTATACAAAAGTAGTATTGAATGGTTAGAGCGGCACTGAAATAATTGTGTGGCACTTGATGGAGATTACGTTGATGAACAAAGTCAATTTTAAACAAGAAATAACACGTTTTGTTTGTTACGTCCGGGATTTTTTATCCCATATGTTATTTATTAGCAAAATGCTCTAAAAGGACCAATGTAAAAAACTATTGAACAACCAAATAATCTATGTAATGTAACACATGTAATCTATCCTGCATAAAATTGTAGCCATTTTGTTCGGTTGATATACTATAGGGGATATTAAACAATTGAATTTTATTATAATACTTTATTCAAAGGCTAGTTAACATTTATATAAATATTAAAAAAAAAACATTAAAAGCGATATATAACCTGACAACCAATAAGTTATTAACTTAATTTAAAATACACTTAAAAATACAATATTTGAATCTACTGACTATAGTGATTACTTGTTTTGTCTTTTGCAATCCTACTTATTTTTGTCTACACCAGAACAAGCAACACATAATTATTATTTTTTATTACTTTGGCTTTACAAGGATGCAAAATTGATTCAGAAAATTCGTTAAATTTTGTTTTGTACATTCTTTTGCCAAGAAATAATAAGTCTAGAGATAGCTTCGCATAAAAACGAATTTAAAAAATGTAAGTTATAAATTACCTTTTATTTCAATCACATTTTTACTGATATTTCAAAAACAGTTCAGTAAATATCAGACATAATAAATTTATCGTTATTTATACCTTAATATTGATGAATCGACTTCTTTCCATATCGCATTTTTTCCATATATATATATATATATATATATATATATATATATATATATATATATATATATATATATATATATATATATATATATATATATATATATATATACTCAGGAATATTTGCGATTTTGACCATTTTCAGACATTCAGATATGGTAATAGCATCGATTATGTTGAAATTGATGCCTATCAAGGTGGTACTAGTGTTTCTTAATTATATGGGTATATTTTTAAAATATCAAATAAAATGGATTTTTAGTTAAAATGTATTTAAATTTCATTCATATCTCAAAAACAGTTTAGGGAATATCAAAAACAAAAGTTTTGTTATGTTTTACACCTTAATATTGATGAAATACTATATTTTCATGCTATTTGGATACCTAATCGCTTTCGCCTTTTTTTTTATATATATATACTCAGAATTATTTGTAATTTCGGCCATTTTCAGACTATTTTTCATATGTCTGATATAAACAACATTACCTTTGCGCAAATAGTATAAGTTATGTAACAATGGATGCTTAATAAGAAGGTACTAGTATTTTTTATTGATTTTGATTTAAACATTACTATATAACAATTCAATTTTAAGTCTCCAGCCTGACACATAGAGAGCGCTACTAAAATTAAATTCATATGTTTTTAGTTAGCCCTAACCCTCAAAAGATGCACGTATAAATTTGATATCGTCACGTCGTCGGTGTCGGATCTTTAGTTTGTGAATTATAGCATTTTGAGTGAAGCAACTTTTGTTATTGCAAAAAAAATGGATAAAAATGATTTCCGTCTGTTGATAAAATATTGCTTTTTGAAGGGATAAAATACAGTTGAAGCAAGAACTTGGCTTGATGCCGAGTTTCCGGACACTGTCCCAGGAAAATCAAGGATTGGTGTGCTAAGTTTAGACGTGGTGAAATAAGCACCGAAGACGGTGAACGCAATGGATGCACAACAGAGGTTGTTACCGACGAAAACCACAAAATGATTTTGAATGAACGTAAATTGAAATTGAGTGAAAAGCAGATACTCTAGAGATATCAACTGAACGTGTACATCATATCATTCACCAATATTTGGGTATGAGAAAGCTCTGTGCAAAGTGGGTGCCGCGGGAGCTCACTTTTGACTAATATCTATTCCAATATGATAATTCTGAGCAGTGTTTGAAGATGATCAAGCGTAATAAACCTGAGTTTTTGCGTCGGTATGTGACAATGGATGAAAAATGGCTCCATCACTTGACTCCAAAGTCCAATCGACGTCATCTGAGTGGACTGCACACGATGAACCTGGCTGAAAGCGTGGGAAAACGCAACAGTCGGCTGGTAAGGTTATGGCGTATGTATTATGAGATGCGCATGGAATAATTTTCATTGACTACCTTGAAAAAGGAAGGACCATCAACAGCGATTATTAGACAGCGTTATTGAATCGTTTGAAGAACGAAATCGCCGAAAAAACGGCCGCATTTGAAGTGCTGCTTCACCAAGACAATTTGTATCACACTTGAAGGGAATTATGTTTAATAAAAAAAAACGAATTTTGCAAAAAAATTTGTTTTACTATGGTAGACCGGGGACTTTTCAATTGACCTGTTATATGAAAATATTATAGGTTATGTACAACTGGACCATTAACAAGGTGATAAATCATTGGCTAGTCACTAAACGTAATATCTAGGACCATAGTTCATAGCCTGTGGTCAATACAGATAAACCCTAATTAGTAACAAAAAGGCTCTCAAATATAAACAACTATACATCTTTCACATACAAAAATTAGCAACAAAATCAATGTAATATTAATTCCCGAAAAAAATCGGTCGAAATTAATACAATCAGATATTGTACTCTGTTTTTAAATCAGATTTTTTTTGCAATTTTATTCATGTCCAAATTGTAAAAAATATTTCGAAAATATTTTGTAGGTAGACATTAAAGGACATTGATCGCTAACCGATTTTTATGCCATATTTTTCAGTTTTCGGTATTTTTTTTTTGGTTGATAGAAATTAGTCCCCTTTAGAATAATGTTATATTGGTTATGTAATTTGTTGTTGCTTTTTGAAACTACGAAACAGCTAGTGTGTTCCTTGCATCATATTTATATAGATGACATAATCTGTATTAAAACTAAATAGACTATAGAGCTAATTATATGAAATTATTAGTGGTTATGTAAAATTAAAAGTGGTAGTAGTATATTTTTATTTTAAAGAGTAGTTAATAAAATATCAAATAAAAAATGGTTTTGGTTAAAATGTATTTAAATGACATTTTGATTGGTATCGCAAAAATAGTTTTATCTTTTTTTCTTAATAACTTTCTTAATTTTGATGAAATACCAAGTTAATTTCTCGTCATTTAAACATGTAATTTTTGAATGTAGCCGGCTTGGTGGCGCAGTGGTACAAGCGATGGGATGGTCCTCCTACTGTTGCAATAGCCGCGGGTTCCAATTGTGCTGGGGTATGCTCGTAAATTTATGTTTGTGATTGTTTAAAATTTGTGAATGTTCTAGGCAAGAGTGTAAAATCCAACAAGGAAAATGTTTCCAGCCACGCCAGTCACCAGGCTGGGTAAGATCGGATATCTTCTGGGATGATTTCTAAGGTTGGTCACTCGCCAGTCGGTAGGCTTAATGGTGACGACCGTGGTTCGGAGCCCAAGTTAAACTTTAGGTTCAGTCCAGATAAATCCGGAGTTGGTAAAAGGAGATTTTAAAATATATTTAAAATATATTTTTTTTAATTTGTTCGTAATATACCCAGAGAAATAGTTATTTTTATCCATTGTGAGGCTTTTCTTCTTAAACCTGATTTATAGAGTGCTACATATATGAAATGAGGTATCAATAGTTATGTATAATTGCGTACTTAATAAGGTAGTAGTAGTACGTTTTAATTTCATGGAATGTTTTTTAATACATTGCATAAAACCTATTCTTATTTAAAGATTAAAATCATATTTTTTACAGATATGGCAATAATAGTTTGGTGAATATCGGTATTAGTATTTTTTCTCTTTTTACTTCTTAAAATTGACGAAATATTGCACTTTATACCATTTGGAGATCCAATTATTTTTTTTGCATTTTTCCATATATATTCTCAGAAAATTGGGATTTTTAAACATTTTAAAACTAATTTTCATTTATATTATGCTACATACATGAAAGTATCAGGGTAGTATTTTTTATTTTATGGAATATATTTTAGTTATTGGATGAAAAGTATGTTTGGTTAAAACTCATAAAAACCATATATTTTTTAGATATCTCATTAAGAGTTTGGTAAATATCGAAATTAGCAATTTTATTATTATTTATATTATATATTAAATTTTTAGTCATTTGGGCAGCAAGTGGATTTTTACATTTTTCCATATATATACTTAGGAAAAGTGTTTTTTTTAAATTCATTTTCAGACTAATCTTTGTAAGCCTGATATATACTATGCTACATATATGAAAGTATCAGGGGTTGTGCAAAGTTGCACGCTTAATAAGGTGGTAGTACTATTTTATGGAATATTTAAAGATATTGGATAAAAAGTATGTTTGTTTAAAACTCATTGAAACCATATATTTATATAGATGTCCCAATAATTTAATTGTTTTTTACGTTTTAATATTGACAAAATACAAAATATTCCGATCATTTGACAACTATGCTACATAACAGATCAATTGAAATGTCCCCGGCCGGCCATAGTGAAACACATTTTTTTGGTAAAATTAGTTTTTTTATTCAACATAATTCATTATATATCACTGATTATAGCGACCCTCCAGCTTTTCGATACCATTTTTGTAGTACGATTTGACCTTTACTTCAAAATAGGCCTCAGTTTCGGCGATCACCTCTTCAATCGACCAAAATTTCTTCCCAGCTAGCATTATTTTGAGATCTGAGAGGCCCAATTCATAGATTTTTGCCATTGTTTTCACTGACTTGTGACACGGTGCATTGTCTGGTGAAGCAGCACTTCCTTTTTCTTCAAATGCGACCGTTTTTCGACGATTTCGTCCTTCAAACGGTCCAATAACGTTATATAATAGTCGATGTTGATGATCCTACCTTTTTCAAGGTTGTCAATAAAAATTATTCCATGCGCATCCCAAAATACAGACGCCATAACCTTGCCAGCCGACTGTTGCGCTTTCCTACGCTTTGGAGCGGGTTCATCGTGTCCAGCCCACTAGGATGACTGTCGATTGAAATGATGGAGCCATGTTTCATCCATTGTCGCATATCGACGCAAAAACTCCGGTTTATTACGCTGATCATCTTCAAACACTGCTCCGAATCATCAACTCGTCGTTGTTGTTGTTAAAAATGAGGTCGCGCGGCACCCGCTTTGCACAGAGCTTTCTCATATCCAAATATTCGTGATGATATGATGCACACACATGTTCAGTTAATATCTTTAGAGTATCTGCTACTTCATTCAATTTCAATTTACGTTCATTCAAAATCATTTTGTCGATTTTTTAAATGTTTTCGTCGGTAGCAACCTTTTTGGGCGCCCACTGCGTTCACCGCCTTCTGTTCTCATTTCACCACGTCTAAACTTAGCGTACGAATCCTTGATGGTTGATTTTCCTGGGGCAGTGTCCGGAAACTCGGCATCAAGTCAAGTTTTTGCTTCAACTGTATTTATTCCCTTCCCAATATTTTATCATCACGCGAATTTCCTTTTTATCCATTTTTTCACAATAACAAAAGTTGCTTCTGTGGAATATATTTTTAAGATATTGAACAAAATGTATTTTTAATTAAAGTATCAGTGATTATGAAAATGTAATGGGGTTTATGTAAAATGGTGCGCTTCACAAGATGGTAATAGTATATTTTTATTTCGAAGAACAGTTTTGATGAAGTTTAGATCATTTTGGTGAAATGGGTGCGATTAAAAAACATAAACAAATTGGTATTGTTAAATATTGAAATATTTGATATTTAGAAACAAAACTTTAGAGGGCGGTCAATTTTTTATTATGATTCAGTTCGTGTCTGCTGGATGATGACGAGCCACCTTACGACCCTTATCTTTTTACATTTTATCGGCCTATCAAGGACTTTTTCCTCTCGTATATGAACGGGTTGTTCATACAAACCCCGACCTTCCTTTCGCCGCGGAGCGGGGCCTGGAGGGGCGGCGGGAGTAAGCGGTTAGTGTTCCGGGGAAGGGGGAGGAGGGTGCAGGAGGGGAACACCACCGCCGCCCGGTTCTCCCCTTCGGACCGCCGGTACACACACACACACACACGCGCGCTCGCACACACACATACACACACGTACAGAGGCGTCCCCCGCCGTCAGGCCTCGGCCCGCTTGATTTATGTAGCTCGAAATTCGGGTAGCGGTAAAACTCCAAAGTCTCCTTAATGAGATGCGGTGCCGCGAACTTTTTCCGACCAATGAGGATGCGGGAGGCGGGGCCTGCCCGTCCGTTTTTTCGAGTGGGGAGCGGGCTTAAAAAGCCCTCTTGATCCGGCTTTAAAAATACATCGCCGTTCCAATGGCCGCGATTTTCGGGGTCCGCGGCGGAGGGCCGGGTAAGGGGGGGCGCTCGTCGGTGGAGGAGAACGAGTCGGGTTTTTGGGCGGTCGGAGGGGCGAGGGGGTGCGCGCGGGGGTGGTACGGTCGGCCCGGGTATTGCGGTCGACTCTGTTTAAACTGGCAGCTTTGGATCTGTTTTCTAAAGGATTTTCAACTCTTTGTCCCATCTTATTTACAGCTGTGTTCGCGCCGAAACGTCCCACCTCGCCGCGCCTCATCCCCCGACTTGGAGCGACCGTTGAATTTTTAATCGCGCAAAAAGAGGAGATCGGTCGCGCCGAAGGGGGGGTCGTTGGTGCCTCGGCCATCGTCCTGAGGGGATTTTCGACTTTCCCCCCTCCCTGTAATTTTTTCGGGTTTTTCGGGTCGGTACTTACTGGGTCGATATGTTTTTTTCCCTTGTCATACTTAATTTCTATTCGAAAGACTCCTAATATTGTTGGTCTTCTAGACCCGGTTAGATTAATGTAGACAGAGCTGGAGGAATACATGTGTTGCTTTAATTAAAATTCGAATAACAGAGAACTATCCCACTTATCAGCATTTAAAATACGCAGTACAAAATACTTTAGTTGTGCATTTATATATATCGTCAATGTAAGTTACTGATACTTTCATATATATATATATATATATATATATATATATATATATATATATATATATATATATATATATATATATATATATATATATATAGCACAGTGTAAATCACACTTCAGAAGAAACGCCTGAAAATGGATGGATGGACGGACACGGTTTTTCTGAGGATGTATATGAAAAAATGTAAAAATTCAATATGTCTAAATGACCATAAACTTTAATATATCGTCAATGTTAGTTCCTGATACTTTCATATATATATAGCACAGTGTAAATCACATTTCTGAAGAAACGCCTGAAAATGAATGAAAATGGATTGAGGGATGGACACGGTTTTTCTGAGGGTGTATATGAAAAAATTTAATTGAACATCATAAAATTAACCATCAAGGATTGGTATGCTAAATTTAGACGTGGTGAAATGAGCACAGAAGATGGTGAACGCAGTGTAGGCCCAAAAAAACTTTATGCCGACGAAAACATTAAAAGAATCCACAAAATGATTTTGAATTACCGTAAATTGATATCAAAGATATCAACCAAAGATATCAACTAAATATGCACATCATATCATTCACGAATATTCGGGTATGAGAAAGCTCTGTGCAAAGTGGGTGTCGCACTTTTAACCAAAAACCACGACGAGTTGATTACTCGAAGCAGTGTTTGAAGATGATCAAGCGTAATACTCGGGTTTATTTCTTCGATAAGTTCAATCGACAGTCATCTGAGTGGACTGCACACGATCAACCCGCTCCAAACTGTGGGAAAACGCAAGAGTCGGCGGGCAAGTTTATGGCGTCTGTATTTTGCGCATGGATGCGGATGGAATAATTTTTATTAACTACCTTGAAAAAGGAAGAACCATCAACAGCGACTATTACATAGCTTTATTGAACCGTTTGAAGAACGAAATTGCCGAAAAACGGCCGCATTTGAAGAAAGAGAAAGTGCTGCTTCACCAAGACAATGCACCGTGTCACGATGGCATAAATCCATAAATTGCGCTTCAAATTGTTTCCTCATCCACCGTGTGCTCCAGATCTGGTCCCCAGCGATTATTTCCTGTTCTTATATCTCAAAAGAATGCTAGCTGGGAAGACATTTTCGTCGAGTGAAGAGGTGATCTCCGAAACTGAGGCCTATTTTGAAGCAAAGGACAAATCGTACTACAAAAATGGTATCGAAAAGTTGGAGGGTCGTTATAATCAGTGTATCACCCTTGAAGGGAATTATGTTGAATAAAAAAAAGTAATTTTACCAAAAAAGTGTGTTTTACTATGGTAGGCCGGGGACTTTTCCATTGACGTGTTATTTATATTCAAAATCTCTATTGTTAAATGAGACAAAGAATCCTTCCAATACCACCCTATATCACGCGCTTCACCCATTAGACTGAATGGAGAATGTTCACTAAAACGTTTATAGCTTTTAAATGATTTATATTGTAACTTTCAGAGTATATTCTTGAATAGTTGTACTATCGATATATGAAACAAAAGTATAGATTGCCTCCATGTGTACTCTGGATCCCTCCGTGAGGAGTCTACTGACTGACTCTAGTAATATCAGAACCCAATTTAATCAATATAAAACAAAGAATTATCCTTAATATGTTTTTATATTCTCGGACGTCTCCAAGAGCAATGACTACGTGGGGGCAGCATTTACAACGGTGATGTTGATAGGACACTTCAGGCTCCCCGTTTCATCGAGTGTATTGACGACTGAACTGTTTGCCAATGTATAGGGCCCTGATCTCAGTACAGGATGTGCAAAACAAACGATTAGTTGTGACCTCCGATTCAATTTGCTCCTTAAAGTGGTTCCAACCATCTCTACCTCCACACCCACTAAGAGTTCTTATCCGTGATTTAACCTCTAAACTGGAAAGAAGTGACAAAACTATCACCATTCTCTCTCTGGGATTATTGAAAATAAAAGAGCGGATTACTTAGCCAAGAAAACGAAAGGATTACTAACGGAAAACTTCCTCTTCTGGAGTAGAGATGTTAAGCACCACTCTACTAGGATCGTTAGACATCTAGACCAACTCAGATGGGATCTAACAGAAAATAACAAGCTTTGGAAGGTGAAAAGAGTGTATCATCAGGGCGTTAACACCACTAACATCAGCAAGTGCAATTTAAGCTTATTGTCGCGTCACAGGTTTGGTCATTGCAAACTAAACCATGAGTTTCTCATTAAGGGAAGAAGGCCACCACTGTGCGTCGAATGTGGTTCACCACTCTCTATAAGACACGTACTAACTGAATGCCGAAGATACAACGGTTGGTCAACCTGGGAGAAACCATGGGCCTAATAGTCTAACCTTAATAGAAATACTACTCGAATAATAATAGGGTGCATCTATGTGATACCATGCATGTTCGTTTAAACTTTTTGTATCTTGTATCCTTATTATTGTCATGGGTTGTGCGGCCATTGTATTGTAGCATTCATATATTCACGCATCTGTATGCTTTTACATGTCATACTTGTCATCTTACAATATGTACTCTTTATCCCACCCATTTAAATCTACACTTTATATTTCGACCATGTAAATTGATCTTCGCTTTCTATAATTTTAATAACATTGTATACCTATGTAAATGTTTTGTATATTTTATATCTGTAAAGAGACCCTAAATAGTCCAGAAGGCTGACGGGTCTAAACTATGTAAACTTAATGGTTAAAAAGACCCACCTTTCAGAGGTAATAAACGAAAATAACTAACAAAAACGTCTTTTCATTGGAATCCATCTTTCCATCAAGGTACTATGCCGTTCCAGCTTCGGTCCCATCCGTCCCCCACGTCCTATATTCCCTACGGTGTGCGGCAGGTTCATTTCGTTGGGTCGACTTCGTTAAAGGCCCCCCCATTATTCACCGGGCGGCGAGGGGACGGCGGCTCGAGGGCGGGGAGGGGGGCGACATTGCAAAAAATATGTCCGAAGCCGTGCCACAGGCTGGACGCCGGCCTCGGTACACAACTGCAATATATTGCACCGAATTTATTTAAGTCGCAGCGATCGCTGTTAACAATGGCGATTGTTTGATGCGATAGCGTGTGTGCGGCGTTCCCCAGGCACCTCACAATTTTCGAAATTGTTTAATACAAGCAGCGCTCAGCTATTTCGCGACGTGGTCGACGGTTCGTCCTTGTTATTCATCGTGATGTCTTCGTAAAACGACTTCGAGTGACCTTTCTCATGAGTTCGAGGCTACGTTCTGTCAAGAAAACTATGGGGAATTGGTCAATAAAACTCAAAATGTTTATTATTTGTGTAATTTTATTGTAGTGATTTCAGTTCTCACTCAGTCTTTTATTTCGAAGACTTCTGAGGAATACCTACCTCAAACAATCAAAAGAATTTAAGCAGGCGAGCAACTACTTCTAGACCTTTACACACGATAGGAAGTACGCAGATCGAAAATAGCTATTTTCACACGATTTTACTAATCATACCATTTTGAACCGTTCCAATATTCCGGTTTCATTGATAGCCAAGCGAAAAAGGTAGAGTTTTCTGTGGCTGATTGTGACTGGTAATGAAAAGTGGATCTACTACTACAGTCCCAGGCTTAAAAAGTCGTGGGTTAGTTGAGAAAAGCTCCCCATATTGAAACCAAAGCGAAATATGCGTGATCATAAAGTGTTGCTGCGCATATGTCGGCATCAACCAATGTATTACGAGCTTCTAAAACTTAATGAAGCTGTTGCTCCATATTTCTAGCGAAGTCAATTAAATACATTTAATAACGTATTGCTGCCCCTTGCATGCCAACGTTTGGCCACACGTTGCAAAATTTGTGAAGGAGGTACTGTCTTACAGCTTAACTTAGCTGACAAGCGATTTCGAAATGCTGAAGAGTGGGGAATGTAACGTATATTAATTAATATAAATTGTACTCAGTTTTCTAATTAAAAGGTCTACCTCATTTTTTACATCGAAGTTAGCTTATTTCCTTGATGGTCACTAGCTGGTTGATTTGCTGGTTGAGGGTTTATTTATAATTGAAATGATATCGTCCTCTTTTACTGTTGTGACTGTAATGGTCCTGCTACTGTTCTAGAAAAGACAGACAGCATGAAAGTTTTAGACACTATACCCTTTAAAATATTTTCACGGCATGGGCAATTGTACAAATGTAAACATATTTTACATATCTAGCATTACATCATTCGGCAGTCCTTGTCGCACATTTCACTGGCTTCGTAACATTGGTCAGAGTTCGTGAAGAATTGCATCTTGGAGTCCCACATACCTAATCTTATGTCATCAATTTATTTCACACATTTTCTATTAACTACATCATATTATTTTAAAAATATACGACATTTCCTTTGGACACCTTCCACGTTTTCAAATATTCGTAATATCGGAAATTTATATTTATGAACCTATAATATATGGACATTTTTTATTCCTACCTTTACTATAATCTTCAGGCAAGTTCTGCTTTCACATTATTCGACATGAATATATCCCTTTGTTTCTTAGCAACCTATACAGTTAAGGTGACTAAATAGAAAAAATTACTAATAATTCATGCCTTAAGCGCCTAAATACGTATTTATTCTACTTCTGATTTTCTTTATCAATTAATAAATAATTTTATAAATTAACTGAGAAATAATGTAAACATAACAGTAAACTAAAAAACACTACTTAACAGGATACAATACAGGATTTGGCGCATGCCTATATACAGCTTCATTTAGAAAATATTCATAAAAAAATATATACAAATTTGATAAATAATTTAAGTCATTTAGATTAAACCTAGCCGATATAGTTATATATATTACCATTATATATGAAAGCAGTGATATTATCCTAAAAATCTCCAAATATCAACTATGATC
This sequence comes from Rhynchophorus ferrugineus, assembly GCF_030347505.1. NCBI lineage: Eukaryota > Metazoa > Arthropoda > Insecta > Coleoptera > Curculionidae > Rhynchophorus > Rhynchophorus ferrugineus. The sequence goes on from NW_027472587.1 coordinate 18,539,860, forward strand.
CCTACTACAATTTTTGCTATTATCGTCGATCAACAAGCGCCATTAATAAATTTACTGCTTCGAGCTTTCGGTTAACATATTGTATATTTACTAGCCTAAAACGAATGGTTAAAACAATAACTTATTTACCTATATTTTTATATAAAAGTGCGTTCTCTTTTACTTATTTGTCATTAGATCACCAGGGTGTCGTTGATAGTTTTATATTTTGTTTATTTGATCCAGGTCTACTTTTGTTAGCAAATTTAATTCCTTCATAGTATCACTCTGTATTGTTTTTGCATCCTAGCACAATCCTGTCTAGTTTCTTCTTCTCTGACTCTCTGAATTTCACATTCTTCGATTTTCAATCTCAACAAAGTCTGGTTACACTTGACCTATAAAATAAAAATTAAACCATTAATAAAATATATCTTGTTTTAAGTAAATGTCTAATTATTACCAGTTGCTACAAATTTCTGCTGAATTCACTAATTCAACACAACAAGAATCATTTCCTTCTCTGTTATTGTTATCATTAAATTTCGGTATATGTTGATACCTATTCGATGTCGTTGAAAATGATTTGTTGTAAATTTGGCATATACTTTCTGTTATGTAGTTCGAGGAATAAAATGCTCTATATTCGGTAGCTTGTTTTCTTCTGTTATTTATAGAAACAGCAATGATAATCACGTTAATTTCCCTTGTTTTTCTGGTGTGGCATTTCTTCTTCTCTGGCTCCCTGAATTTCACATTCTTCGATTTTCAATCTCAATAAATTCTGGTTACACTTGACCTATAAAATAAAAATTAAACCATTAATAAAATATATCTTGTTTAAAATAAATGTCTAATTATTACCAGTTGCTACAAATTTCTGCTGAATTCACTAATTCAACACAACAAGAATCATTTCCTTCTCTGTTCTTGTTATCATTAAATTTCGGTATATGTTGATACCTATTCGATGTCGTTGAAAATGATTTGTTGTAAATTTGGCATATACTTTCTGTTATGTAGTTCGAGGAATAAAGTGCTCTATATTCGGTAGCTTGTTTCCTTCTGTTATTTATAGAAACAGCAATGATAATCACGTTAATTTCCCTTGTTTTTCTCGTGTGGCATTTCCCCAGGCAACTCCCTAATTCAATCGATGTCGGATAAAAGAGGAACGCAATTACTCGCAGCGAAAGACTGCAAAGTAGGAAACAGTCTGGGAATCCCGTCCAATAAAGCGGGAAGGTTTATCAGCGATTTGCATCAAAGCAAATCGGCCCCTCAACGTCCATTACCCCCATCCCCCGAAAAGCCGCCTTATATTTCAAAGCCGCCCCCCATCCTAATTAGGCCCCACATTTAACAATGGACCTTTTTCGAGGAATGGGCAGCGTCCATTTTGAGAATTCTGCCGTGCCATCTCGGCCAAAGCGTATTCGGGGTTTTAATTAATGCCCGGACTTATTCGACAATGTTGCTATTAATTTGACAGACTCGAGGGAACTTTTATGCGGTTTCAGTGTTCTTAATTTGTATGTATTTTTATTGTTTGTTTAGTTTATAACTATCGATTAAGCATGATAGTTTAATTGAATGTTATCATCGTCAATTCATAGCCAATTTTACTTGGCTTCCAATGAGAGACTATACGTCAGCTTACTACAATGAAAAAAAGACTCACCTCTTTGGCAATGACAATGTTGGTCTCCTATTTTATTGGAACCATATAATTTTGAACCTCCTCTCTGCGTTTTCCAATCAAAAGGTCGTTTTCGAGACATAGGTACATGAGAAATTCCTTCAGCTTGTGTCCAAGATACATGTCCCAGCCATTACAATCTAGCATACACGAATTTTGAATGAATTTTGGAGGAACCATCAGTTATTGTTATGGACAATACACTATATCAGAGTAGATTAGTGTAGAAAAGCCCAACAAGTTCATCGACAAAGGCTTCAATAAAGGTATGGCATGAAATATATAAGTTAAGTTTGGAAGAAACAATGCTAAAGAGCAAAGATGCTAAATATAAATGAAATATTTAATTACGTTTTATTTAATTTACTTCTTTAGAAGTAGGCCTGAAAAAAGATGAATGGTGATCAGATGGCGGAACAATATGACCACAGACAATTACGTCTTTCTCCCTAACACTGTATATTCAATCCAATCGAATTGATATAGGGTGTGACAAAGAATTATTACAATAAACATGCAGGTAGAGAAGGATATACAACCAAGAACTGTCTGGATATGTAATAGACATACTGAAGAAAAAAACGACCAATGGTGGAATCGTGAACAACCCGCAAGTGATTGAATAAATCGTTCTGGATGTAGGATTATAACAGGGTGATAAGGGTGAAAACAATTAAGGGTAAATATATAGCTAATACAGGATAACTGTAGAAAATCGTTTTGTAGTGTGTAAAAGATTTTTTTTAAAATTATAATCACTTCAACACTGTGGTGTTATTTGGTGGCTTAAATGTACATTTACTTTATTACCACTGTTATATATATTATTAAGTATGTCTAGTTGATAAAATCAAAACAGAATAAACATGTATCATATACATATACGTTACAAACACAAATTGTGCAAATAAACTAATAATCAACCAATATATGAAACGAGATATAACATAAATAAAGATTATATGTTTAAAATATATCAATAGATACATATGATGTAAAAATAAATACATAAATGAAATTAACTTATATATAACGGTATAAAAAATTATAATTCATGATACATAATATATTAACATATTGAAACCAAAGCAGTAGATAAAATATAACGTAAGGGTTATAAATATAAAATAGTTTGGTTTCCTAAAATAAAATTAAATATGAGATAAGAAATTAGATGGAAGACTGTAAATGAATTTCATGTAAATAGTGAAATATTTTATCGATGTGATTTGGAGTGAAAAGAGTTTCAGATTTCTAAGTATGTTATGTCTAATTTGAATAGACCGAATAGACAACGGAGGAACATCGCTAGTCATAAGATATGAATGTGAGAACTGACAATGCCCCATCATTTTCCTGATCATTAGCCTGTTGAACAGGACCTGCTTATACCTAATAGTAGCTAATGTCATAGAAGTAAAAAAATCTTGCTTAATAAACCACAATTTATTATCGCCATCCAGCAAGTCCCACTCCAATTGAACAAGACTATCGATTTTATTTGTAATAATGGGATATAGATACTTATAATATGGAAAGTTAGGAATATATGTACCACATAGAGTGGTTTCTTTAGCTGCTTTGTCTACTCCCTCATTACCATCTATGCTCACATGACTGGGGACCCAAATAATTGATATTCTTCTTTTCCGTTCGACAAGATTGTGATAGATGTTATAGACACCAACGATAATAGAGTGTCTAAAAGTTGCATTTTCAATTGCCAGGATAGAGTTTAGGGAATCAACACAAATCAACCAATCGCCAGACTCTACCTCCAATACAATCTGTAAAGCTTTCCAGATGGCTGTTAATTCTGCCGACAGTATAAAAGATTTATTTGTACAGTTATTTATGTAATTGTTCAGAATGTACATGAGCGATTAGTTAAAATATATGAGGAGAAAAAGAATACTAACTATTTTGCAGATATAGCAAAGGCATTAGGGAGAATGCAGTGATTAAATCTAGTTTTATAAAGATATGTGTATACTGGTAGTAACAGAATAAACTAAGGATAATTTACAAGAAAACAGTGCATCGAAAGAAACAAGAACTAAACGTAAAAAGGTAAATTTGCTTTATGTATAATTAATTGTAGTTTAAAGCTCTTGATAATATATGTATTAGATGTACTATAATCTTAAAATAAATTATATTTTATAGCAATTTTGTCTCATTATGGTATTTCGATTAAAATTTTGTTAATTATAAAATACAAAATTAGCTATATATCAATGCTAATGCGGCAACATTGTCACATTTGAACGTCATCAACTTAGATGACGTAAGTTCTTTCTTTTATTGAATGCATTATAGCTCCAACAATACTATAGGCTTGCTGACACAACAATGAAATTCTTGATTTTTGTACTTTTTTGTACAATTTTGTTTCATTATTTTATTTAGATTAATATTTTGTTATACGTCAAGGACCAAATGAACTAAATCTCAATATAAATGCGGCAACATTGCAAGGTTTTATCGTCATCAATTTAGATGTCGTGAGCTCATTCTTTTATTGAACGCACTATAGCTCCAACAATGCTATAGGCTTGCTGACACAACAATGAAATTCTTGATTTTTGTACTTTTTTGTACAATTTTGTTTCATTATTTTATTTAGATTAATATTTTGTTATACGTCAAGGACCAAATGAACTAAATCTCAATATAAATGCGGCAACATTGCAACGTTTTATAGTCATCAATTTAGATGACGTGAGTTCACTCTTTTATTAAACGATCAACAGCTGCAATAATGTTATAGGTTTGCTGACACACCATTGAAATACTTGATTTTTGCACTTTTATTGATAAATTTTTTTATATTACACTAATAGCTTGTTAACTTAATATACCTTTGGTATTCACTTTTTTACTTCAATAAAATTCTAAATTTAGTTTAGCAAGAAGATAAGACAACATTCAAGGTTCGATATGATATAAATCTGCATTCTATTTGGGTCAAAAGAGAGCATTTAAAATCTAAAGTGAACTCTTCTTAAAATAATACATCTTGGTCACTCATCCCTGTCATTCTCTGGTCCTGCAAACAGTTGTTGAGTTTGTTTTCTGAAATTGCCTTTTTGACTGCATTATTCCATTTCAGCTTCCTTTCCTGACATTTTTAATTCATAATAAACAATACCTATCTTATTATTTATTGATCACTGTGATTATTTCAACATTTTATGAAAAACTATTTTATATTTATACTCATGCTATACTATACTATACTATACTCATTTATACTATGATCATTCTTACTGTATTCTGAAAAAAAAAACAAATTAATATAATAAATTAACAAATATTAACTCATACTAGTTGCCTTCATTATCAGATTTTTCCTCTAGTGGAGACGAAAAATCCAAAATGACATGAAAAGAAATCAAAACCGTGTTTACCTCTGGTAGCTCCATCTGTTAAGTTTCACTAGCATCTCGCGTATAGCTAATACCCAGAAGAGGGCGTCGGGATCTACATTAAACATATTCTAAATTATTTGAAATAATTTCTATTTTCATATAACGATTTATGAATGGTGTTTTGATTTCTACTTTTTCACGCCTTTAATTTTTTAAAAATTGTTCTTGGATTTATGAATACTTTAGAGGAATTTCTGATCAGAAGCTAAAGGTGACATTTTCTCTATCTCACAATGCTTTCACCAAATTGTATAAGTTGAAACTATTTTAATAATATTTCAAACGATAAGGTCATACGAAGTTGATCTAGTAGGCCGTCTGGGACTGTAAAAATAATAATCCTTTTACTTTTTATGGTAGTTTATTTCAGTTTCGATAATTATTTATTTGATTTTAGATCAGTTGGGTATTTTTTTTTAATCGATCTCTGATATTACAGACTCGTTAGTTTTTGAGAAAAAATATTCAGAATATGCTTTGAAATTTAAGTTTTTTATAGTGTCTTGTTTTTGGTTGTTTTTTTTTTCTGTTTTAATCAACGTATGATTGAGGATTCATTTGTTTTATATTGGGTTATTCAAAAAGTTCACAAGAAAGGAATTGCAAATGTAAAGTTGTATTAACTGAACATTTTAAATGTATGTAAGATTTATTGTTGTATTAAGTTATTCTCGAAGTTTTGATCCTGTAATAATCCTCACGAAGAGTTTTCCACGAATTGTGAGAAGAACCAGAAATCAGGTGGTGTTAAATCTGGTGAATAAACTGGATGTCGAAATAGTTCGTACTTCGTTTTATTGATTTCAGTGATGGCTTTATATTTTTTTAAGTGAAAAAGGAAAACATAAGGAAGTTAGACGAGAGAGTCGGTGGGAGCTAAATATGGCAAATAAACTGGATATCAACAGAACTCGTACTTTAATACACTGATTTTAGGTTTCATAAAAGATTTATTTGAACTGTTAAAAGAACCAGGAGTCAAAGGAAGATAAATCTGGCGAATAAAGTGGATATCGAAACCATTAGTGCTACATTTCACTGATTTTAATGAAGATTATTTTATGATTTCTTCTAAGCGACGAAGCAGATGAAGTGGACGGAGAAGGAGAGAGGAGAAGGTTAGAGAGAGCTAAACATGGCGAATAACGTGCATATCGAAATAAGTCGAATTTGAATACACTGGTTTAAGGTTTTATAAAAGAGTTATTGGAACTGTGAAAAGAACCGGAAATCGGAGTGAATTAAATCGGGCGAATAAAGTGGACAATGAAAAAATTCGTACAGCATTTCACTGACTTTAGTGGTGGTTATTTTTTTTTTTGAAGTAACGAAGGAGATGCAGCTGAGGAAAAAAGAGAGAGGAGAGAGTCAGAGGGGGCTAGATATGGCGAAATAACTGGATATCGAGACGATTCGTTCTTTAATGTACTCATTTGAGATTTCACAAAAAAACCATTTTTAATCATGAATAGAGCCGGAAGTCAAGAGGATCTAAATCTAAAATAATCTAGTGCTTCATTGTTTCAAGGATATAAAGGCAGTTGGTGAAACTTCAAAATCCTTTTAATCATTTTTAAAGTGTGTTTTTGCTTCGTTATATGCAGAGCTCGAGTGCTTCGTCGATTTGTAGCTCTAATGTTGATGAGCAAATACTGTGCTACGTGAACTGACCGAATAATCTAGCCGACAATCCTAATAATATCCGCTTTATCAACAATAACAACGTTTGCCGGGTTTATATTAATTAAATTCCGTCCTAAGTCACGGACAAGATTGTGGAGTTGTTTGTCGACACGATGAAGTCGGATGCCGGCCTTCATTATGTCCGGCTCAGCAATTACCGCCACTTTGTTTATCACTAATTAGAGTGAATTAGCTATCGGTTGTTTAACATATTATAGGTGTGAACTGACACGATAGCACGTAAATAATTGATAAGCAATTACGGTCGCAATTAAATAAACCTATGCTAATTTCGGTTGGGTATAAAATAAATAATTTCTCTTATGTAATTCGACTAGCGCAGTGTTCTCGTGGTAGCGCTCAGAGATGGCGCTGCTGTTTCCATGTTACTTTCTATAAGCGATTATACATTTATTTACATTGGGTCTATAACTAAGTTTTTTTAGTGTTGGGAAATATCGACTGTTTAGTAATTAACTACTTTTTACTACCGACTGTTTCAGTCGCTACTTTTGTTTCGACTAATTTTTTTACTACTTTTTACCACTGACTGTTTCAGTCGACTGTTTTCAGTCCCTATTTCCGGTCGGACTGATTTTGTTACTATTTACTATCGACTGTTTCAGTCGTGTACCTTTAGTGACTATTTTTGGTTCAACTTGTTTCATTCCAGTGATTTTTAACGTTCTGCCTGTGTCGTCCTAGTCGCGACCTTGATAAAAATGTACCCAATTTATGCTTGCATGTATTTATATGTAATATATGTAGTTTTATGATTGTTTATAAACCCAGTTTGCTTGTAAACGATATATTGCATATTAATATAGCAGCATTTTGGAACGATATTTGTCAAGATTGTTAATGTAATGGGGTAAAAAGATTAAAATTGTGAATGATAAATAGTAAAATACTTTGACTGTTTTTATGGAAATAATAGGTAATACTAATACTAATAATAGGTCAAGAAATTCGCGAATTTCGGTTTATGTCCCTTATCTTAAGAGCTATAAATGCTAGGCCGATTTAACACGGATTTTCGTTTCTTTCACTCCAAAATACATCTATTTTGAGAATTTTATCTTTATCTGAGAGGTAAAAAAAATTAGTAATTTTTCCATATATATAGTCGTGAAAATTTGCGATTTTTACCCATTTTGGAGGTTTTTGTTGTCATTTCTGTCCAAATAATGACAGGAAAATGACAATTACAGCGATTATGAAGAATTTTACGCTGCATCGAATGGTAATATAATAATCTTTATACAGCCTTTAGTTTTTAAGTTATGCAATGAAAAGTGTATTTTCAAGAAATGCGCGAATTTCGGTTTATGTCCCTTATCTTAAAAACTATAAATGCTAGGCCGATTTAACACAGATTTTCGTTTCTTTTACTTCAAAATACATCTATTTTGAGAATTTTATCTTTATCTGAGAGGTAAAAAAATTTGGCAATTTTTCCATATATATAGTCGTGAAAATTTGCGATTTTTACCCATTTTGAAGGTTTTTGTTGTCATATCTGTCCAAATAATAACAGGCCAATAAAAATTACAGCGATTATGAAGAATTTTACGCTGCGTCGAATGGTAGTGTAATGATCTTTCTACAGCCTTTATTTTTTAAGTTATGCAATGAAAAGTGTATTTTCAATAAATTCGCGAATTTCGGTTTATGTCCCTTATCTTAAGAACTATAAATGTTAGGCCGATTTAACACGGATTTTCGTTTATCTCACCCCAAAATACATCTATATTGAGAATTTTATCTTTATCTGAGAGGTAAAAAAATTTGGCAATTTTTCCATATATATAGTCGTGAAAATTTGCGATTTTTACCCATTTTGAAGGTTTTTGTTGTCATTTCTGTCCAAATAATAACAGGCCAATAAAAATTACAGCGATTATGAAGAATTTTACGCTGCGTCGAATGGTAGTGTAATGATCTTTCTACAGCCTTTAGTTTTTAAGTTATGCAATGAAAAGTGTATTTTCAATAAATTCGCGAATTTCGGTTTATGTCCCTTATCTTAAGAACTATAAATGCTAGGCCGATTTAACACGGATTTTCGTTTATTTCACCTCAAAATACATCTATTTTGAGAATTTTATCTTTATCTGAGAGGTAAAAAAAATTGGCAATTTTTCCTTATATATAGTAGTGAAAATTTGCGATTTTTATCCATTTTGGAGGTTTTTGTTGTCATTTCTGTCCAAATAATAACAGGCCAATGAAAATTACAGCGATTATGAAGAATTTTACCCTGCATCGAATGGTAGTATAATGATCTTTATACAGCCTTTAGTTTTTAAGTTATGTAATGAAAAGTGTATTTTCAAGAAATTCGCGAACTTTGGTTTATGTCCCTTATCTTAAGAACTATAAATGCTAGGCCGATTTGACATGGATTTTCGTTTCTTTCACCCCAAAATACATCTATTTTGAGAATTTTGTCTTTATCTGAGAGGTAAAAAAATTTGGCAATTTTTCCATATATATAGTCGTGAAAATTTGCGATTTTTACCCATTTTGAAGGTTTTTGTTGTCATTTCTGTCCAAATAATAACAGGCCAATGAAAATTACAGCGATTATGAAGAATTTTACGCTGCATCGAATGGTAGTATAATGATTTTTATACAGCCTTTAGTTTTTAAGTTATACAATGAAAAGTGTATTGTCGAGAAATTCACGAATTTCGGTTTATGACCCTTATCTTAAGATCTATAAATGCTAGGCCGATTTGACATGGATTTTCGTTTCTTTCACCCCAAAATACATCTATTTTGAGAATTTTGTCTTTATCTGAGAGGTAAAAAAATTTGGCAATTTTTCCATATATAGAGTCGTGAAAATTTGCGATTTTTACCCATTTTGAAGGTTTTTGTTGTCATATCTGTCCAAATAATAACAGGCCAATAAAAATTACAGCGATTATGAAGAATTTTACGCTGCGTCGAATGGTAGTGTAATGATTTTTCTACAGCCTTTAGTTTTTAAGTTATGCAATGAAAAGTGTATTTTCAATAAATTCGCGAATTTCGGTTTATGTCCCTTATCTTAAGAACTATAAATGCTAGGCCGATTTAACACGGATTTTCGTTTATTTCACCTCAAAATACATCTATTTTGAGAATTTTATCTTTATCTGAGAGGTAAAAAAAATTGGCAATTTTTCCTTATATATAGTAGTGAAAATTTGCGATTTTTATCCATTTTGGAGGTTTTTGTTGTCATTTCTGTCCAAATAATAACAGGCCAATGAAAATTACAGCGATTATGAAGAATTTTACCCTGCATCGAATGGTAGTATAATGATCTTTATACAGCCTTTAGTTTTTAAGTTATGTAATGAAAAGTGTATTTTCAAGAAATTCGCGAACTTTGGTTTATGTCCCTTATCTTAAGAACTATAAATGCTAGGCCGATTTGACATGGATTTTCGTTTCTTTCACCCCAAAATACATCTATTTTGAGAATTTTGTCTTTATCTGAGAGGTAAAAAAATTTGGCAATTTTTCCATATATATAGTCGTGAAAATTTGCGATTTTTACCCATTTTGAAGGTTTTTGTTGTCATTTCTGTCCAAATAATAACAGGCCAATGAAAATTACAGCGATTATGAAGAATTTTACGCTGCATCGAATGGTAGTATAATGATTTTTATACAGCCTTTAGTTTTTAAGTTATACAATGAAAAGTGTATTTTCGAGAAATTCACGAATTTCGGTTTATGACCCTTATCTTAAGATCTATAAATGCTAGGCCGATTTGACATGGATTTTCGTTTCTTTCACCCCAAAATACATCTATTTTGAGAATTTTGTCTTTATCTGAGAGGTAAAAAAATTTGGCAATTTTTCCTTATATATAGTAGTGAAAATTTGCGATTTTTACCCATTTTGAAGATTTTTGTTTTCATTTCTGTCCAAATAATAACAGGCCAATGAAAATTACAGCGATTATGAAGAATTTTACGCTGCATCGAATGGTAATATAATAATCTTTCTACAGCCTTTAGTTTTTAAGTTATGCAATGAAAAGTGTATTTTCAATAAATTCGCGAATTTCGGTTTATGTCCCTTATCTTAAGAACTATAAATGCTAGGCCGATTTAACACGGATTTTCGTTTATTTCACCTCAAAATACATCTATTTTGAGAATTTTATCTTTATCTGAGAGGTAAAAAAATTTGGCAATTTTTCCATATATATAGTCGTGAAAATTTGCGATTTTTACCCATTTTGAAGATTTTTGTTTTCATTTCTGTCCAAATAATAACAGGCCAATGAAAATTACAGCGATTATGAAGAATTTTACGCTGCATCGAATGGTAATATAATAATCTTTCTACAGCCTTTAGTTTTTAAGTTATGCAATGAAAAGTGTATTTTCAATAAATTCGCGAATTTCGGTTTATGTCCCTTATCTTAAGAACTATAAATGCTAGGCCGATTTAACACGGATTTTCGTTTATTTCACCTCAAAATACATCTATTTTGAGAATTTTATCTTTATCTGAGAGGTAAAAAAATTTGGCAATTTTTCCATATATATAGTCGTGAAAATTTGCGATTTTTACCCATTTTGAAGTTTTTTTTTGTCATTTCTGTCCAAATAATGACAGGCCAATCAAAATTACAGCGATTATGAAGAATTTTACGCTGCATCGAATGGTAGTATAATGATCTTTATACAGCCCTTAGTTTTTAAGTTATACAATGAAAAGTGTATTTTCGAGAAATTCACGAATTTCGGTTTATGACCCTTATCTGAAGAACTATAAATGCTAGGCCGATTTAACACGGATTTTCGTTTCTTTCACCCCAAAATACATCTATGTTGAGAAATTTATCTTTTTCTGAGAGGTAAAAAAAATTGGCACTTTTTCCATATATATAGTCGTGAAAATTTGCGATTTTTACCCATTTTGAAGGTTTTTGTTGTCATTTCTGTCCAAATAATGGCAGGCCAATGAAAATTACAGCGATTTTAGAGAATTTTAGGCTCCATCGAATGGTAGTATAATGATCTTTATACAGCCTTTAGTTTTTAAGTTATGCAATGAAAAGTGTATTTTCGAGAAATTCACGAATTTCGGTTTATGTCCCTTATCTGAAGAACTATAAATGCTAGGCCGATTTAACACGGATTTTCGTTTCTTTCACCCCAAAATACATCTATGTTGAGAAATTTATCTTTTTCTGAGAGGTAAAAAAAATTGGCACTTTTTCCATATATATAGTCGTGAAAATTTGCGATTTTTACCCATTTTGAAGATTTTTGTTGTCATTTCTGTCCAAATAATGACAGGCCAATGAAAATTACAGCGATTTTAGAGAATTTTAGGCTCCATCGAATGGTAGTATAATGATCTTTATACAGCCTTTAGTTTTTAAGTTATGCAATGAAAAGTGTATTTTCGAGAAATTCACGAATTTCGGTTTATGTCCCTTATCTGAAGAACTATAAATGCTAGGCCGATTTAACACGGATTTTCGTTTCTTTCACCCCAAAATACATCTATTTTGAGAATTTTGTCTTTATCTGAGAGGTAAAAAAATTTGGCAATTTTTCCATATATATAGTCGTGAAAATTTGCGATTTTTACCCATTTTGAAGGTTTTTGTTGTCATTTCTGTCCAAATAATAACAGGCCAATGAAAATTACAGCGATTATGAAGAATTTTACGCTGCATCGAATGGTAGTATAATGATTTTTATACAGCCTTTAGTTTTTAAGTTATACAATGAAAAGTGTATTGTCGAGAAATTCACGAATTTCGGTTTATGACCCTTATCTTAAGATCTATAAATGCTAGGCCGATTTGACATGGATTTTCGTTTCTTTCACCCCAAAATACATCTATTTTGAGAATTTTGTCTTTATCTGAGAGGTAAAAAAATTTGGCAATTTTTCCATATATAGAGTCGTGAAAATTTGCGATTTTTACCCATTTTGAAGGTTTTTGTTGTCATATCTGTCCAAATAATAACAGGCCAATAAAAATTACAGCGATTATGAAGAATTTTACGCTGCGTCGAATGGTAGTGTAATGATTTTTCTACAGCCTTTAGTTTTTAAGTTATGCAATGAAAAGTGTATTTTCAATAAATTCGCGAATTTCGGTTTATGTCCCTTATCTTAAGAACTATAAATGCTAGGCCGATTTAACACGGATTTTCGTTTATTTCACCTCAAAATACATCTATTTTGAGAATTTTATCTTTATCTGAGAGGTAAAAAAAATTGGCAATTTTTCCTTATATATAGTAGTGAAAATTTGCGATTTTTATCCATTTTGGAGGTTTTTGTTGTCATTTCTGTCCAAATAATAACAGGCCAATGAAAATTACAGCGATTATGAAGAATTTTACCCTGCATCGAATGGTAGTATAATGATCTTTATACAGCCTTTAGTTTTTAAGTTATGTAATGAAAAGTGTATTTTCAAGAAATTCGCGAACTTTGGTTTATGTCCCTTATCTTAAGAACTATAAATGCTAGGCCGATTTGACATGGATTTTCGTTTCTTTCACCCCAAAATACATCTATTTTGAGAATTTTGTCTTTATCTGAGAGGTAAAAAAATTTGGCAATTTTTCCATATATATAGTCGTGAAAATTTGCGATTTTTACCCATTTTGAAGGTTTTTGTTGTCATTTCTGTCCAAATAATAACAGGCCAATGAAAATTACAGCGATTATGAAGAATTTTACGCTGCATCGAATGGTAGTATAATGATTTTTATACAGCCTTTAGTTTTTAAGTTATACAATGAAAAGTGTATTTTCGAGAAATTCACGAATTTCGGTTTATGACCCTTATCTTAAGATCTATAAATGCTAGGCCGATTTGACATGGATTTTCGTTTCTTTCACCCCAAAATACATCTATTTTGAGAATTTTATCTTTATCTGAGAGGTAAAAAAATTTGGCAATTTTTCCATATATATAGTCGTGAAAATTTGCGATTTTTACCCATTTTGAAGGTTTTTGTTGTCATTTCTGTCCAAATAATAACAGGCCAATGAAAATTACAGCGATTATGAAGAATTTTACGCTGCATCGAATGGTAGTATAATGATTTTTATACAGCCTTTAGTTTTTAAGTTATACAATGAAAAGTGTATTTTCGAGAAATTCACGAATTTCGGTTTATGACCCTTATCTTAAGATCTATAAATGCTAGGCCGATTTGACATGGATTTTCGTTTCTTTCACCCCAAAATACATCTATTTTGAGAATTTTGTCTTTATCTGAGAGGTAAAAAAATTTGGCAATTTTTCCATATATATAGTCGTGAAAATTTGCGATTTTTACCCATTTTGAAGGTTTTTGTTGTCATTTCTGTCCAAATAATAACAGGCCAATGAAAATTACAGCGATTATGAAGAATTTTACGCTGCATCGAATGGTAGTATAATGATTTTTATACAGCCTTTAGTTTTTAAGTTATACAATGAAAAGTGTATTTTCGAGAAATTCACGAATTTCGGTTTATGACCCTTATCTTAAGATCTATAAATGCTAGGCCGATTTGACATGGATTTTCGTTTCTTTCACCCCAAAATACATCTATTTTGAGAATTTTGTCTTTATCTGAGAGGTAAAAAAATTTGGCAATTTTTCCATATATATAGTCGTGAAAATTTGCGATTTTTACCCATTTTGAAGATTTTTGTTTTCATTTCTGTCCAAATAATAACAGGCCAATAAAAATTACAGCGATTATGAAGAATTTTACGCTGCATCGAATGGTAATATAATAATCTTTCTACAGCCTTTAGTTTTTAAGTTATGCAATGAAAAGTGTATTTTCAATAAATTCGCGAATTTCGGTTTATGTCCCTTATCTTAAGAACTATAAATGCTAGGCCGATTTAACACGGATTTTCGTTTATTTCACCTCAAAATACATCTATTTTGAGAATTTTATCTTTATCTGAGAGGTAAAAAAATTTGGCAATTTTTCCATATATATAGTCGTGAAAATTTGCGATTTTTACCCATTTTGAAGTTTTTTTTTGTCATTTCTGTCCAAATAATGACAGGCCAATCAAAATTACAGCGATTATGAAGAATTTTACGCTGCATCGAATGGTAGTATAATGATCTTTATACAGCCCTTAGTTTTTAAGTTATACAATGAAAAGTGTATTTTCAATAAATTCGCGAATTTCGGTTTATGTCCCTTATCTTAAGAACTATAAATGCTAGGCCGATTTAACACGGATTTTCGTTTATTTCACCCCAAAATACATCTATTTTGAGAATTTTGTCTTTATCTGAGAGGTAAAAAAATTTGGCAATTTTTCCATATATATAGTCGTGAAAATTTGCGATTTTTACCCATTTTGAAGGTTTTTGTTGTCATTTCTGTCCAAATAATAACAGGCCAATGAAAATTACAGCGATTATGAAGAATTTTACGCTGCATCGAATGGTAATATAATAATCTTTCTACAGCCTTTAGTTTTTAAGTTATGCAATGAAAAGTGTATTTTCAATAAATTCGCGAATTTCGGTTTATGTCCCTTATCTTAAGAACTATAAATGCTAGGCCGATTTAACACGGATTTTCGTTTATTTCACCTCAAAATACATCTATTTTGAGAATTTTATCTTTATCTGAGAGGTAAAAAAATTTGGCAATTTTTCCATATATATAGTCGTGAAAATTTGCGATTTTTACCCATTTTGAAGTTTTTTTTTGTCATTTCTGTCCAAATAATGACAGGCCAATCAAAATTACAGCGATTATGAAGAATTTTACGCTGCATCGAATGGTAGTATAATGATCTTTATACAGCCCTTAGTTTTTAAGTTATACAATGAAAAGTGTATTTTCAATAAATTCGCGAATTTCGGTTTATGTCCCTTATCTTAAGAACTATAAATGCTAGGCCGATTTAACACGGATTTTCGTTTATTTCACCCCAAAATACATCTATTTTGAGAATTTTGTCTTTATCTGAGAGGTAAAAAAATTTGGCAATTTTTCCATATATATAGTCGTGAAAATTTGCGATTTTTACCCATTTTGAAGGTTTTTGTTGTCATTTCTGTCCAAATAATAACAGGCCAATGAAAATTACAGCGATTATGAAGAATTTTACGCTGCATCGAATGGTAATATAATAATCTTTCTACAGCCTTTAGTTTTTAAGTTATGCAATGAAAAGTGTATTTTCAATAAATTCGCGAATTTCGGTTTATGTCCCTTATCTTAAGAACTATAAATGCTAGGCCGATTTAACACGGATTTTCATTTATTTCACCTCAAAATACATCTATTTTGAGAATTTTATCTTTATCTGAGAGGTAAAAAAATTTGGCAATTTTTCCATATATATAGTCGTGAAAATTTGCGATTTTTACCCATTTTGAAGTTTTTTTTTTGTCATTTCTGTCCAAATAATGACAGGCCAATCAAAATTACAGCGATTATGAAGAATTTTACGCTGCATCGAATGGTAGTATAATGATCTTTATACAGCCCTTAGTTTTTAAGTTATACAATGAAAAGTGTATTTTCGAGAAATTCACGAATTTCGGTTTATGACCCTTATCTGAAGAACTATAAATGCTAGGCCGATTTAACACGGATTTTCGTTTCTTTCACCCCAAAATACATCTATGTTGAGAAATTTATCTTTTTCTGAGAGGTAAAAAAAATTGGCACTTTTTCCATATATATAGTCGTGAAAATTTGCGATTTTTACCCATTTTGAAGTTTTTTTTTGTCATTTCTGTCCAAATAATGACAGGCCAATGAAAATTACAGCTATTTTGGAGAATTTTAGGCTCCATCGAATGGTAGTATAATGATCTTTATACAGCCCTTAGTTTTTAAGTTATACAATGAAAAGTGTATTTTCGAGAAATTCACGAATTTCGGTTTATGACCCTTATCTGAAGAACTATAAATGCTAGGCCGATTTAACACGGATTTTCGTTTCTTTCACCCCAAAATACATCTATGTTGAGAAATTTATCTTTTTCTGAGAGGTAAAAAATTTGGCAATTTTTCTATATATATAGTCGTGAAAATTTGCGATTTTTACCCATTTTGAAGATTTTTGTTGTCATTTCTGTCCAAATAATGACAGGCCAATCAAAATTACAGCGACTATGAAGAATTTTACGCTGCATTGAATGATAGTATAATGATCTTTATACAGCCTTTAGTTTTTAAGTTATGCAATGAAAAGTGTATTTTCAATAAATTCGCGAATTTCGGTTTATGTCCCTTATCTTAAGAACTATAAATGCTAGGCCGATTTAACACGGATTTTCGTTTATTTCACCTCAAAATACATCTATTTTGAGAATTTTATCTTTATCTGAGAGGTAAAAAAATTTGGCAATTTTTCCATATATATAGTCGTGAAAATTTGCGATTTTTACCCATTTTGAAGGTTTTTGTTGTCATTTCTGTCCAAATAATGGCAGGCCAATGAAAATTACAGCTATTTTGGAGAATTTTAGGCTCCATCGAATGGTAGTATAATGATCTTTATACAGCCTTTAGATTTTAAGTTATACAATGAAAAGTGTATTTTCGAGAAATTCACGAATTTCGGTTTATGTCCCTTATCTGAAGAACTATAAATGCTAGGCCGATTTAACACGGATTTTCGTTTCTTTCACCCCAAAATACATCTATGTTGAGAAATTTATCTTTTTCTGAGAGGTAAAAAATTTGGCAATTTTTCTATATATATAGTCGTGAAAATTTGCGATTTTTACCCATTTTGAAGATTTTTGTTGTCATTTCTGTCCAAATAATGACAGGCCAATCAAAATTACAGCGACTATGAAGAATTTTACGCTGCATTGAATGATAGTATAATGATCTTTATACAGCCTTTAGTTTTTAAGTTATGCAATGAAAAGTGTATTTTCAATAAATTCGCGAATTTCGGTTTATGTCCCTTATCTTAAGAACTATAAATGCTAGGCCGATTTAACACGGATTTTCATTTATTTCACCTCAAAATACATCTATTTTGAGAATTTTATCTTTATCTGAGAGGTAAAAAAATTTGGCAATTTTTCCATATATATAGTCGTGAAAATTTGCGATTTTTACCCATTTTGAAGATTTTTGTTGTCATTTCTGTCCAAATAATGACAGGCCAATCAAAATTACAGCGATTTTAGAGAATTTTAGGCTCCATCGAATGGTAGTATAATGATCTTTATACAGCCTTTAGTTTTTAAGTTATGCAATGAAAAGTGTATTTTCAAGAAATTCGCGAATTTCGGTTTATGTCCCTTATCTTAAGAACTATAAATGCTAGGCCGATTTAACACGGATTTTCGTTTATTTCACCTCAAAATACATCTATTTTGAGAATTTTATCTTTATCTGAGAGGTAAAAAAATTTGGCAATTTTTCCATATATATAGTCGTGAAAATTTGCGATTTTTACCCATTTTGAAGTTTTTTTTTGTCATTTCTGTCCAAATAATGACAGGCCAATCAAAATTACAGCGATTATGAAGAATTTTACGCTGCATCGAATGGTAGTATAATGATCTTTATACAGCCTTTAGTTTTTAAGTTATGCAATGAAAAGTGTATTTTCGAGAAATTCACGAATTTCGGTTTATGTCCCTTATCTGAAGAACTATAAATGCTAGGCCGATTTAACACGGATTTTCGTTTCTTTCACCCCAAAATACATCTATGTTGAGAAATTTATCTTTTTCTGAGAGGTAAAAAAAATTGGCACTTTTTCCATATATATAGTCGTGAAAATTTGCGATTTTTACCCATTTTGAAGGTTTTTGTTGTCATTTCTGTCCAAATAATGGCAGGCCAATGAAAATTACAGCGATTTTAGAGAATTTTAGGCTCCATCGAATGGTAGTATAATGATCTTTATACAGCCTTTAGTTTTTAAGTTATGCAATGAAAAGTGTATTTTCGAGAAATTCACGAATTTCGGTTTATGTCCCTTATCTGAAGAACTATAAATGCTAGGCCGATTTAACACGGATTTTCGTTTCTTTCACCCCAAAATACATCTATGTTGAGAAATTTATCTTTTTCTGAGAGGTAAAAAATTTGGCAATTTTTCTATATATATAGTCGTGAAAATTTGCGATTTTTACCCATTTTGAAGATTTTTGTTGTCATTTCTGTCCAAATAATGACAGGCCAATCAAAATTACAGCGATTTTAGAGAATTTTAGGCTCCATCGAATGGTAGTATAATGATCTTTATACAGCCTTTAGTTTTTAAGTTATGCAATGAAAAGTGTATTTTCGAGAAATTCACGAATTTCGGTTTATGTCCCTTATCTGAAGAACTATAAATGCTAGGCCGATTTAACACGGATTTTCGTTTCTTTCACCCCAAAATACATCTATGTTGAGAAATTTATCTTTTTCTGAGAGGTAAAAAATTTGGCAATTTTTCTATATATATAGTCGTGAAAATTTGCGATTTTTACCCATTTTGAAGATTTTTGTTGTCATTTCTGTCCAAATAATGACAGGCCAATGAAAATTACAGCGACTATGAAGAATTTTACGCTGCATTGAATGATAGTATAATGATCTTTATACAGCCTTTAGTTTTTAAGTTATGCAATGAAAAGTGTATTTTCAATAAATTCGCGAATTTCGGTTTATGTCCCTTATCTTAAGAACTATAAATGCTAGGCCGATTTAACACGGATTTTCGTTTATTTCACCTCAAAATACATCTATTTTGAGAATTTTATCTTTATCTGAGAGGTAAAAAAATTTGGCAATTTTTCCATATATATAGTCGTGAAAATTTGCGATTTTTACCCATTTTGAAGATTTTTGTTGTCATTTCTGTCCAAATAATGACAGGCCAATCAAAATTACAGCGATTTTAGAGAATTTTAGGCTCCATCGAATGGTAGTATAATGATCTTTATACAGCCTTTAGATTTTAAGTTATACAATGAAAAGTGTATTTTCGAGAAATTCACGAATTTCGGTTTATGTCCCTTATCTGAAGAACTATAAATGCTAGGCCGATTTAACACGGATTTTCGTTTCTTTCACCCCAAAATACATCTATGTTGAGAAATTTATCTTTTTCTGAGAGGTAAAAAATTTGGCAATTTTTCCATATATATAGTCGTGAAAATTTGCGATTTTTACCCATTTTGAAGTTTTTTTTTTGTCATTTCTGTCCAAATAATAACAGGCCAATGAAAATTACAGCGATTATGAAGAATTTTACGCTGCATCGAATGGTAGTATAATGATTTTTATACAGCCTTTAGTTTTTAAGTTATGCAATGAAAGGTGTATTTTCGAGAAATTCACGAATTTCGGTTTATGTCCCTTATCTTAAGAACTATAAATGCTAGGCCGATTTGACACGGATTTTCGTTTCTTTCACCCCAAAATATATCTATTTTGAGAATTTTGTCTTTATCTGAGAGGTAAAAAAATTTGGCAATTTTTCCATATATATAGTCGTGAAAATTTGCGATTTTTACCCATTTTGAAGTTTTTTTTTTGTCATTTCTGTCCAAATAATGACAGGCCAATCAAAATTACAGCGATTATGAAGAATTTTACGCTGCATCGAATGGTAGTATAATGATCTTTATACAGCCCTTAGTTTTTAAGTTATACAATGAAAAGTGTATTTTCGAGAAATTCACGAATTTCGGTTTATGACCCTTATCTGAAGAACTATAAATGCTAGGCCGATTTAACACGGATTTTCGTTTCTTTCACCCCAAAATACATCTATGTTGAGAAATTTATCTTTTTCTGAGAGGTAAAAAAAATTGGCACTTTTTCCATATATATAGTCGTGAAAATTTGCGATTTTTACCCATTTTGAAGTTTTTTTTTGTCATTTCTGTCCAAATAATAACAGGCCAATGAAAATTACAGCGATTATGAAGAATTTTACGCTGCATCGAATGGTAGTATAATGATTTTTATACAGCCTTTAGTTTTTAAGTTATGCAATGAAAGGTGTATTTTCGAGAAATTCACGAATTTCGGTTTATGTCCCTTATCTTAAGAACTATAAATGCTAGGCCGATTTGACACGGATTTTCGTTTCTTTCACCCCAAAATATATCTATTTTGAGAATTTTGTCTTTATCTGAGAGGTAAAAAAATTTGGCAATTTTTCCATATATATAGTCGTGAAAATTTGCGATTTTTACCCATTTTGAAGTTTTTTTTTTGTCATTTCTGTCCAAATAATGACAGGCCAATCAAAATTACAGCGATTATGAAGAATTTTACGCTGCATCGAATGGTAGTATAATGATCTTTATACAGCCCTTAGTTTTTAAGTTATACAATGAAAAGTGTATTTTCGAGAAATTCACGAATTTCGGTTTATGACCCTTATCTGAAGAACTATAAATGCTAGGCCGATTTAACACGGATTTTCGTTTCTTTCACCCCAAAATACATCTATGTTGAGAAATTTATCTTTTTCTGAGAGGTAAAAAAAATTGGCACTTTTTCCATATATATAGTCGTGAAAATTTGCGATTTTTACCCATTTTGAAGATTTTTGTTGTCATTTCTGTCCAAATAATGACAGGCCAATGAAAATTACAGCGATTATGAAGAATTTTACGCTGCATCGAATGGTAGTATAATGATCTTTATACAGCCCTTAGTTTTTAAGTTATACAATGAAAAGTGTATTTTCGAGAAATTCACGAATTTCGGTTTATGACCCTTATCTGAAGAACTATAAATGCTAGGCCGATTTAACACGGATTTTCGTTTCTTTCACCCCAAAATACATCTATGTTGAGAAATTTATCTTTTTCTGAGAGGTAAAAAAAATGGCAATTTTTCCATATATATAGTCGTGAAAATTTGCGATTTTTACCCATTTTGAAGGTTTTTGTTGTCATTTCTGTCCAAATAATGACAGGCCAATCAAAATTACAGCGATTTTAGAGAATTTTAGGCTCCATCGAATGGTAGTATAATGATCTTTATACAGCCTTTAGATTTTAAGTTATACAATGAAAAGTGTATTTTCGAGAAATTCACGAATTTCGGTTTATGTCCCTTATCTGAAGAACTATAAATGCTAGGCCGATTTAACACGGATTTTCGTTTCTTTCACCCCAAAATACATCTATGTTGAGAAATTTATCTTTATCTGAGAGGTAAAAAAAATTAGTAATTTTTCCATATATATAGTCGTGAAAATTTGCGATTTTTACCCATTTTGAAGATTTTTGTTGTCATTTCTGTCCAAATAATAACAGGCCAATGAAAATTACAGCGACTATGAAGAATTTTACGCTCCATCGAATGGTAGTATAATGATCTTTATACAGCCTTTAGTTTTTAAGTTATGCAATGAAAAGTGTATTTTCAAGAAATTCCTATTATTATAATATATAAAGCATTTACATCATTTGATCCAAAATTTTTAATTATGTCATGCATTAGTTTTTTTTTCGATGATTAGGTATATGTTTAATTTTTATATAGTATTTATGGTTGTTGTGCATCTTTAGTTTTTAGGTTCTACTTATTTATCACAGTATATTATTTAAAAATAGCAATTAATACATTAAAATACGACATTTGTGTGGTGTTATTGCATCCCATAGAAAAATTCCATTCCTTTTTACAGATCCATAGAACATTCAAATATAAATGTATTTCTGCTTCATTTAAAATTAAATTATAAATTGCATGTTAATAGTATTCAGTAATTATTTTTTTGCTTTTCTTTTTTAAAGTTAATACGTGAAGGAATATGTATCTTCGTCTCGCTTATACTACTATTGAAATACTGCCCCAAGCAACTACTTTCCTCTCTAACAATTTATACAGGTAAGGATTCGTATATCTTCGTCTGACATCACGTAATGAAAAAATAGTCGAACCGTGCATTTGACTGAAAATAGTAATTACTAGCTAGCTTTTTGACTATCGACTGTTTTGCGAATATCGACTGTTTCGACTCTCCCCTTCCGATTGTTCCCAACGCCAGTTTGTTTTTAAAATTTATTGCGAAAAATCCGTACAGTGTAGTTTATTCTAGAGAATATGACGTATAGGGTAAAACTTTTTGTTCACAGCAATTTTATTTCAAGTTAGAGGTAAATCTAACACTTAATAACACACATATTTTTCATAAAATCGATTCTATAACTAAAATTTCAATAACAATCATCGGTAAATTATTTGTTATATGTTTTCATCTACTGTAACCGTCACAAAACACTTGGAATCAAGACATCTCACATTTTCGATCCCAGTACTTAGTGCAAAAAATTAGTAGGACCTAAACTAGTTTAAAAATCAAAAGAGTCTCTAGGATTTGTACATATATACTTGAACAAGATATGTGCTGTGTTCTGTCAGTTCGGAAAAGTTTCTTGGTAGTCACAGAAGAAAGAACAGAACTCAATAGCCATTGGATGTTACTTATTCGTTTTAAATATAGACATAAAAAGGAATGTTGAATATGTATCGAAGGTGCTGAAGTAGTATTTTGGTGTAATTTCAGGTCACTATTGATGTTATTGATTTATTGTATCAGGTGGCTTTAAATGTGTTGGTTGCAATATAACAATTACTTTATATGTTATTAGAATCCTTCGAGAAATATATAAACAGTATAGGGAAGACATTTATTAAACGAGCATAGTTTTTACAGACGACACATTTTCTAAATCGGATTAAAAAATGGGAATATTGAGAGATATTTCAACAAAAAAGTTAATGAAGATATAAAGCCAATTAGAGCAATACTTTGCAACAAGTAAATGTATGAAAGCAAAATAAGACAGAACAATAGATAAAATTAAAACACACCAAATACAATAATACCTAGGTACATAGAAATAAATTATATTCGATAAATAATTTTGGTTTTATTCCTATTTTGGTTAGCCTTTTTTTTTCAGAAAATCCTCTAAATTGATTATCATCTAGTTTCTATTATCATAATTCTTATAAACTGTCTTGTACATATACCTATAAACTAAAAATTAATAAGATTAATGTTACCAAATTGTCTTAAAGTTGTTGAAAACCAAGGGCTGATATTGCTGACAAACTGCCGAATATTGTACTTCTCATCTTAGTATTGGAGATCTGCTACCAGTTCCTGTAAAATAAATATTCAATGCCCCTTAATTCTTTCCTACTAACTAACAATTTAGGATATAATTTGATATCCTGAAACATGACAGATAATGATGTTGATTTCACGATATATTGTCTGTAAAAAAAAAAGATTAATGTTATTATATTGTTGATACATACATTTTTATTTCCTTCGAGATATCCTGATATATGGTCGATGATTGTTTATCAAAGTCTGTGCTGTATCATATTGGACTCGGTTATAGTAACATACTTTCTGTAATATACTGTAATTTCTGTAAAAGTACTAAGAATATATTATATTATTACATTATATATATTATTATATTATATACTGGTAACTAACATTCATCGAATAAATGTATTACAGACTTTTTTCAATATGTAACATTCACAACATCACATTAGGCAAAAAGCATAGCAGATCGGTCTCAAAATCAAAGAACAGTAATGGTGAGTTGGAAGATACTCTTAGCTTGACTCAAAATCTCTAATCTGTAATTCAACAACGTCAAAGCAAATTTTTTCAATTAATTACCAATCCTTATTGCTACATAACCAACGAAGTACTGCACCATTAAGTATATCTGAGATGTAAATAAAAAAGTTCTCAGCAGAAATAATAAAATAAATAAACCATAAAAAAGGATTAGTTTTTAATAAATGCATTAAAATACAAGGGTGCGAATTAATGGTCAGGGATTTATCAGTCGAATTGTGTTTTCAACTTAGAATATGTTAAGATCAGAAGTTCCAACCAAATAAAGGAATCATAGGTATTCGTTATCCATAATAAGAGATCAATTTCAGCCGATGAAAGATATCCGTCAAAATTAATTTACATCCTTTAAATTAGAAAAAAACCTATTAAAAAAATTATTTTTACGTTTTTTTCGGGTGGTATTTTTTTGAAATTTCAATTTTTTTCATCTTGATGCTGTAAGAAATGATGCCGCGATGCCAAGAAGGGGCCCTCTCTTCTGTCTCTCGCCGCCCGAAAAACTAGAAAACGCGCATGCGTCCGATCCGAAGCCACTTGGCTAACGATCGGCGCATTCGTTAGGTGGCGCTATCGCGCACTTACTGAAGAAAAATGCCCACTGTCGCAGAGGTACAGCACCGTAATAAATGCGTTGTCGGTTATCTGAACCTTCCGATTTCTAGCGGGAGGTTTCCCTAAATTGTCCGCCGTTTTGGGGGATAATTTGTTCCTTTTAATTTACCGAATAGTAAAATAGATATTTTTAGCACATCTCATAATGATTTTTTAAATCTAATAGTGTTGTAAGACTCACTAATCACGTATTGAATAACCATTAGGTTTTAGTAAGATCCAGAATTATTTAAGATAGTAATAACGTGAAGATGATAAAGAAATTGCAAAAAGTGTAGCAATAAAATTAATCAAAATTAATTGTTAAAAACAAGTTATAGACAATCTCAATTTACCAATTAACTAATTATTATTTGGCATAATCATTTCGTAAATTAAAATTAAATTAGGCTGCTGTTAAGAATACGCTTTTATCTTCGGTTTCCTTGCGTTGTATAATAGTTATTTTTCTTCCAAGTTTTTTCGTTCTTCGTTGGTTATGTAGCGGTAAACGTTGGTAATTAATCGAAGACATTCCATAAATCTAAATGGACTTTATAATTAACTCATAAACCAATCTGAAGGATTGATGACCTTTAGTTAACATTGGAGTTCAAAGATGTCTGGAGCAATTTCCAACCAAATGAAGGAAATTGGTTAATACATTAAAAAAAAATTCATTGATTTCAATGTATAAAAATGTATATATATATATATATATATATATATATACATATATATATATATATATATATATATATATAAATACATATATATATATATATATATATATATATATATACATATATATATATATATATATATATATATATATATATATATACATATATATATATATATATATATATATATATATATACATATATATATATATATATATATATATATATATATATATATATATATATATATATATATATATATATATATATTGTTTAGAAGCCGAAACAGTAGCACACAAATTCATAGAGCACTGGGTTGCAAGATTTGGTGTGCCAACAACAATAACAACAGACCGAGGTAGACAATTTGAATCACATCTGTTCAGACACCTCACGAACGAAAGATGTTCCCGGCAACAGAGGGTAAAATTGACGAAGCAGAATTCGTAAGGAAACTGAAGTCCTATGTCAATGCAGACCTTCAGGAAGTACCATTTGTTTTCGTAAGAAGAGTACGAAGGGCCCTTCAGAGTCTTACATAGGAAAGAAGAGTAGTTTCAAAATTGATAAAAATGGAGAAGAAGATAACGTATCGATCGATCGTTTAAAACCATCATATATCTGTCAGGAGTCCCAGATATATGAAGAACACTCCTACTGTCAACCAGCCATAAGACCCATCTATAGGATTCAGAATTTCCCGCTATCAGCTCGCTAAGAAGTGGGGGGCACTGTGGTGACATCAGGTCTCTTCTTCTTATCGCGGACTGGCCACAGAATAAGATTGACCAAAAACGATCAAGGGCACGCAGAAAAATAGACAGCAGATTCATTCATCTTTCGACGTCCAAGCATCTTACATTCAATCAAAATCCATTCAATAATCAAATATTCATACATTTTCATTAGTTAGTTAGTTGCATAATATTTAGTGTTATTAATAAAGTATATATATATATATATATATATATATATATATATATATATATATATATATATAAATATATATATATATATATATATATATATATATATATATATATATATATATATATATATAATAAATACATTATATATACATTATATATACATATTATATATACATTAAATGAAAATGGCATTTTTGTTTCATCTCTTCATCAGTTGTGAAGCATTATATCGTCTAAAGCATTCGATATTAGTTTTATATGATACAATATAATTCAGAAATGATCTTAGACTCATTTTTAATTGATGTGAAATAATTTTAAGGGATTGTAGTAAAGTAGTAGTAAATTGTAGGCTTTATAATTAAACATTCTGTATACCATTATATCTCATAGGAATATGTTATTAACTGTATGTACTTTTCTTGCTAATTTATTGAATCTCTAATAATAAGGACATTGTCATAGTTTACTGAAATAAAAAATAGGACATATGTCACTGTCCTCTACTTCTGGAACTTCTTGTAATCCTGAATTTGGTGTTGGAAGAGCCCACTGACATGTCATCTTGGGATTCTGATATCCATTAGTGCTATATTCGAACTCTATAATCTGTTCACCATTTCTTGTTCATATATATGTTATTTAATAAAAATTGATTTGAAGAAAACCATTTTAATTTTGTTTTTTACAAGTCTTGCCTGACTGTAGGGTTTCTATATATTCCCCTAGAAATTATTTTTGAATAGGATTCTGGATATTTAAATGTTTACATCTCTCTTGTAATAATACCTAACATATTGGATTCAATAGCAAATTCATTATATTTTAGAAGTTGGGCTTAATAAAGGTTCAGAGAATTTATAAGAGCGTACGTTATCAAAATAACAAATTGTCAATCATAGACAATATTAAAATTGAAACTTGACACAGTTGGAGATTCTGACACTTATCATTGATGATTGTGCAATATAACCAGCTTCTTTTTGTATCCAGTCTTCTTTGAAGGGCTCCAAACAGTTTATTGTGTAGTTAACAGTGGTGATTCAAGTCATGTTTTCGACAATTGTCCTCTCAGATCATTCGCGCTTCCAAAATTACGTTTGATTTGCTGTTACGGTATCAGAACAAAAAACGTTATTCACATTTTCAGTCCCCTGTCTTACTTTTTCTTCTTCAAATCAATGTAAATTTTAAAATATCGCGTATTTATTATTTGAGGTTGTCCATTTTTGACGTCACTTGAAACAAAAGTAAGTTAATCATTACGAAAACTATTTAATACAAAATTTAAACTTTCTAATGATATTTTGTCTAAATCAATATCACTTTAACCAAGAGTACCGCAAAGTAATTACCGGTTTTTTATGAAAAAAGAAAATACATAATTTTGTTTGAACAAAAAAGTTTATCGTGCCATTTTCTATTTTTTTCGAAATTGGCGAAGTGTTTCTTTAAGTGCGTGTCTAATTGATGATAAAGTTGATAGTCGGACGGGGAATTGTCTAGATAGTACGGTGGGCGCGATAATATTTCTCATCTACGTGCTTATAACATTTCCTTGACCTACGTCTTATGAGACGGCGCGTTATCGTGTTCTAACGTCAATTTACCGTATCTTCGGGCCCATTCTGGACGTTTTTGCTCAATGCATGATCATTTGTTGTGGGATGTTTGTTATTTGATGACCAATAAGTGTTTTACCAGCCAGATTAACTGCACACCGTAAATTTCTATCAGCAAACGATGATTCTCAGCTGCTTTCTTATCTTGATTGAATAAGATGTTATGCGTGCCGCAAATGTATGTTTTCAGGCGCGACACTTGACATTTTCATAAATATATAAATCTACGATGGTGGTACTTTCACAAAATATAACATGTATAGCTCTGAAGCTTGATGTCAGTAGAATAAAAAGACATATATGACCATCAGAACATTTCGTACTTATGCCTAGCGACATCAGTCAGCGAAAAATCAGTAATGGCTTCGGGTACACCTGGTTCAATGCGAGATATTAGACCTAGAATATTATGTTGTTTTTTCTTTAATTTCAGAATTCTTAATCCTTCTCTATTATAATTTCTGGAGCTTGGATCCTAATCGCTTGATAAATTAAAGAACGCCAACTTCGTCATCGTCGCCTGTTTAAGATTCAAATGTAAACAGTACAAATTTATGCGACCCTTCTCTCCGGCAATTTTTCATGCCCCCCTCTCGCTCTTCCCGTCCCCACAACCGAAATATTCTTAATTTCCACGCATGTCGCTCGCCCCGTCTGACCCTTTTCTTTTCCCGCACTCCCTCATTCTCCTCCGCTTTAATTGTACAGCCCCCCTCGCCCGCCAGCACCCCCTCCTCTACCCGACTGCCTACTTTCTTTTCGTCGAGAACGTCGTCCCTCCGCTCACCACCCCCCTCGTCCTCGCCGCCGCCCTCGCCCACGCCTAGCGTTCCGTTTCCTTTATTCCCCACCACCCGGGGGTCTATTTGTCCCACGGGGGGCGAGGGGGGTTGGTTAAGTCTTGACGGGGTTGGATTCGCCCGGCCGGAGTTCTCGTCATTAAGCACGCCGCTCGCCCCTTCGCCCCGCCGGTTCCCTCGGCCTGCTTAGTTTGCATTTACAAGTTTCAGGGTACCCCTCCGCGGGTCTCCCCTCGCGTCTCGGGCGAGGATGGCGAGGGGAGAGGTGGCGGCGGCGGGCGAGCGTTTCCCCGCTGGAAGGTTCATATACATAGAGGTGTACAGTCTGGAGAACGAGCGGTTAACTTATGCTGGTCTAGTTCTACGTTCGACGCCATCTATAGAAAGTTTTCTCGGCTCGGCTGTCGGTACAGTCACTGCCGGGTAGATAAGATGAAAATTGAAATTAATTGTGGCCCTTTGTTTGCCGTTAAGGGATGGGGGTGTCGAGAACGTTCGTTATACGAACGAAAAATACTTTAAAAGTCTGGTGGTTTTATTTTCTTTATATTTTCGATATAATTTATCTATGTACTGTCGTAAAATCCACTATTTTTCTTTTGAACTTGCGTCAATACACAAATAGGTGTATATATACGTCGTGTTAATTTCACCTTACGAGAAACAAAGCTTATTTCTAAGAATAATAGGAATATCGAATATTTCTTCGAAACTAGTAAAGATCAAAATATTTTTTAAAAAGTTTTTCTCTATACTTGAATACTTGAAATACTACTCCACTTCGAAAGGTTGCCTTTCAAAATCTAAAAGATGTCCAAAACCAAGTTAATTATATTTTCATTTCAGATATTGTTTATTGGTAACAGGCACACTTGTGAAACTCCACAAGTAACTTCATCAGTGTGTCCTTAATATCACCACCACCCCTCAAATATTTTAAACATTTAAAAATTAAATAATATTTAATTAACTAAGTTTAAGAAGAATATATCAATACGATAATTTATAATATATTAACTTAAATTAAGATATCGAAACTTATTTATGAAAATAGCTAGGAAGCTTCTAAGTTGATGAAAAATAAAGATTATGAACTGTGCTTAATTTCGCAATGAACTTTGCCTAATTTAAGCCTAAAGACTCAATAAATTGATCGGCATATGCATATAAGATATTATGTATATATTCATGAAATCTTTTATTTATACTTTAAGGGCACCTTTTGCCAAGGAGGGTTTACAGTTTGGACTGGACTGGATCTACAGTTTAAAGTAGGCACCGAACCACAGTCCTCAGTATTAAGCCGACCGACTGGCGAGTGACCAACTTGGAAATCATCCCAGAAGACATCCGGTCTTACCCAGCCTGGTTACTGTCGTGACTGGGATCATTTTTCTTGTAGAATTTGGCACTCTTGCCTAGGACAATAACAAATATTAAACAGTCCCAAACATAAATTGACGACCGTGCTCCAGCAGGATTCGAACCTGCTACTATCGCTTTACCACTGCGCCAATCAAGCCGGTAATTTTTAGTGTCAATCAATATAAATTGCCTTTAATTAGCCCAAATGTTAACTTTGTGGAAAGTGCTCGGTGATATTAGCCGACAGGTATTATGGCAGTATTGTCAGACAAATATAAGTATATAAACAAAATTTTCTACACAAGAAAAAACAAAATGAATAGAAAACAAAAGTGAAATAAGTCGCCTCTCAACATAAGAAAATCTACGCAAGTTATTTAGTGATTTGTTTAGATACATGTACTCGATATAATTGATTTCGTCGTCATCTTATATATATTTAACGGTATTTTTTCGATAAAATTTCCAGTTAATTATATACATTTAATTATTTTGTACAGGTACTAAATCCTTATTATTATCATTATTCTATGTTATTAAATTATTTTATGTTTTCATTGTTATTTATTTCATAAATAACGTTATATGCATTATTGTTTTTTATTATATCAATCTTCTTTTAAGTAATATATCCATTTTATCATCATGTTTTCTTCCATGAAGTATCTTTAAATATTTGTTGGTTTATTTGCTGTTACTGTTTCATATTTATAACATTTATCTCAGTTAAAATTTATCACAGTATTTTGTTTAATTACGTCAATTTTTAATAATTTTTTTATGATTTTATAATTTCTTTCTAGATGTTTCAGTCAATCTATTATATATTTCATAATAAAACTAGATTTACTTTGAAAAAGTTAAAGGCAAAGAACACTCAGAACAAGAATATATTCGAGTACGACTAACATATAAGAACAAGGCCTTCATGCCAAACCTTATCGAGGGCTTGTGTTACATCTGAGAATATAGCTGAGCATACTTTGTTACTTTCGTAGGATTTTTCAACAACATTTGTTATTCTGCGGACCTGGTCAATTGTTGAATGCTTGTTAATAAACCCAAACTGGTGTGTTGGTATTAGATCTTTTTCTCTCTATGATTAAACCTTCATAATAATCGCTAATATTAAGGCAATTGCTACATTTAACCGTCTGTTTTGTAGCTTCTCGCCTGAACTCGAGAGTATGGCTTCTTTCTGAGACGTGTTATATCTCGCTTGGCATTATATTTCTTGAGAAACTAAGAAATTTACATTCCCTTCACCACCAAAAGTTGCCAAAAGTAACGTATGCTTTCCTTCAGTCTTATTCTTTCGAAGATTATGAACTCGACCTGCGTTATACATACTCTGGTGGCATTTTATAATTAAATAAGATACCACGCTGACAAATCTTGACACTTACAACACCTTAGAAACAAAAGTTACACCTTTCACTGAATTATATTGTTTATTTAATAAGATTGTTTAATTTAACAAATACGAAGCTAGCTAAGTTGAGCTCGTTTATAGTCAAAAGCCAATTAAAAAAAATACGGCAATCTGTCAATGTTTTGTCAACTGTCTTCCGTGTCACTCTCTTCATATTATGAGATTTAAATGTAAAAAAACTTTTCCGTAAGCTTTTTTTAACTTTTCTTTTGTACAAACCTTGTCCTGACAACAATGAACGCAAAAAAAAGAATTTTGAATATGGTGAAATTTTCCTGAGGTCATACTCAAATAGAAATTCCGACGATTCGTTTTAAAATATTTTTTATGAATATTTTCATCCCCCCATAAATCTGACTTAAAAGAAAAGGTTAAACACATTTTTAGATAATCATATACTATTAAGACCGTAATTATTTGGCGTTGGTTCTAAATCGATTTTATTACCACCGAATACATCCCAATAACACTTTAATGTATTCTGCTGGGACAGAATTCAGTAGTACCTAACAAGAAAGCTATTAATAATCGACCAACGTATCAATCTCTTGATTGTCCGTAATGTATTCCGCTATTAAACATTCATATCGTTGTAAATCGCATCTTATTTAT
Organism: Rhynchophorus ferrugineus; assembly: GCF_030347505.1. NCBI lineage: Eukaryota > Metazoa > Arthropoda > Insecta > Coleoptera > Curculionidae > Rhynchophorus > Rhynchophorus ferrugineus. Next base: position 18,572,301 of record NW_027472587.1, read on the forward strand.
ATTGTATAAACTTTGTAGGGACACAGAAAAACGCCCTGCTCGATATTATTATATGCCAACGTAATTAACAGTTAATTATATTCGGATAAAATGGCTACGGATTCGATGGCTAGTTTAAATGTAAACGATTAAATCTGTTTCATAAAAGCGACGTTGATTAAATATTTATCTGTAATAATAATACTCCTTTGGTCTGTTAAGCCAATGTACGGGATGTCCGGTGGAAAAGTTCCAATTTCAAAACGTGATGAATGAACCAGCATTATTCAGTCATACAAATATTCATAGTTTCATTGGATTGTATTTTTTCAAATAAAATATCTTCCAAGTATTTTATCAGTTTAAGTATAAGTTTAAGAATGAAGGTTTAAACTGATTTTGATTTTTGTTAATAAGAAAAGAGAGTGACTAAGAATGATGAAAGAAGAGAAATAAAGAGGAATAATGAATAATGCAGAAGAGCGAAGACAAATATGTCTAAACAAAATTAAAAACTAATGAAGAAAAGTGAAGAACAATAAATTGCAAATGAAGAATAATGAAATAATAATAAATAATTGTGATAATAATGAAGGAAAAATTAATAATAATAATGAAGAACTCTTAATAGTGAAAAATAATGGATAAAAATAAATAATGAAGAATAATAGTTAACGCATAATAATTAGAAAAAATGAAGAAGGACAAAGAATTATGAAGATGAATGAATAAATATTAAAACATTGAAGAATAAAACAATAGTGAACAATAATGGAGTGGATTGAAAAAGGGAAAACAAGAATGCAGAGTCGTGAAGAGAAAACGGAGAGAAAAAGAGGACTAATAAAGCTATAATGAATAATGAGGAAAATTAATAATTATGAAGAAGAATGAAGACGAACGAAAAAAATGAAGAAGAATAAATAGTAACGAAAGTGACTAAGAATGGAGAAGGAAAAATAATGAGATATAATTAAGATTAGTGAAGAATAATGGAGAACAATGAAGAAGAAAGAAAGATAATGAAAGAAAAAGTGAAGAATTATGGACGAAGAATGAATAGTATATTGATATATAATGAAAAACTACAAGGTGCGTGATCTATATGTTGTGCTAGATACTGATGGAATGAATTATAATGGACCATTGAATAAAATGTTCCGTATATTTAAAAAAAAAGCACAAAAATTGTTTCAAAAACGAGAAAAAAATCAAGTCCTATAGAGTCCGTAACAATAAGCCGATCAGAACGCATTACGGGTCCAGACCGGGCGCTTAAAGACGATAGATCGAGCGGCGGACGTCGAAAAAAACCGCCAGCCTTTGAAAAATGCACCGCCTCCGGCGGGAAAAAGCGTCGGCGGCGGACGAGTTTTTCAAACTTGCGGCTTTGGCGGTCCGACGACCTGCCCCCGAAACCCCGACCAGATTTTTTCCTTTTTCCTATCGATCGCGATTTATTGTTTTATCGTCGATTGACGGCGGCGGCCAACGCCGATATAGGCGCGCGGCATCAAAGCACGCGCCGAAGATCCTCTGATTTGTGACGGCTCTCGTCGATTCCGGGTGGTTAGCATCAATCGGTCGGACGCATCGATTATTTTCCGAGATGCGGTGCGTGTTGCCGCTTTTTCAATTAGGATTTTTGCGCGCCGTGAGGTTCCAGTATTCCTGAATTAAGGGATTTGGTTGTTTATTAATAGTTTTGGCGAATGCGCGGTTTAACTGAATGGTGAAGGCGCCTTAAATAATTTCTATTCCACTTGGAATACCGGTATTTGAAAGTAGTTGCTAATGTTATCGCCACTTGATTATCCTGTACCATTTTGTGATGATACTCTTTCTAATGATAAATTATCTGTTGTGATTTTAGGGTAAGAGGATGAAGGCTCTTTAAATCACTTCAGTGGTTCTTCAAATACCGATATTGGACATTGAAATATCATATTTTATTTTATGCTGGATCGCTTGTAATAACTTTATGGTAATATGGCGAATGCGCGTTATATTATTTCAATAGAATTCGAAATTTCGATAGATGACACTAATTGTAAATTGGAGACTTTGGACTTTATTTCCAACACTACTACCATATAATCGTTATGATGCTATATTTTTTAGAAATCGTTTGTACTCATTTTACAATAATATGGTGGATGCTCTTTTTTCAAATAACTTAGAGAAATACAACCAGATGAAATATGTTGGACACAGAATATGTTCAACGCTATTACGATTTCACCATTATATACCACTATACTCGAAAAATCACCTGCAATCATTTTGTAGTTACATGATGGAGGCGTTTTACATTATTTTGTGAGGTCTTAAAATACTGCCACACGGAACTAATTGTATATAGAGGGGTATGTACTTTCACTATTCTAGTACGTACATATTTTCCTTAGATATTTATCTATTTTTTAATGATAAACCGTTTACAATAATTTTACAGTAATATGGTGAAGGAGCTTTACAATATATTGTATATATACATATATATATATATATATATATATATATATATATATATATATATATATATATATATATATATATACATTTATGTATGCTAGTATTTCCAAAATTATTACCCCATCGTTACGTTATTATTTTAATTATAATTAATTATATCTCTCTTATAAATAGTATATAATAATATGGTGATGGCGCCCTAAACTCTTTTTGTATCACTTGAAATACCCCTTATTACTGTTATGTGTGATTTTTTAAGATAGATAGTGATGGAGGAAGATAGAAGTGATGGATAGATATTTATATAATATTTTCAATTATTTGACTCGACTTTGTTAATCGTTATTATTATTTTAATGTAAGTTTCTATTTCAATATTCTTAAAACAGTGTTAGTTTATTATTCAAACCAACTTAATCTTTTTTAATGCTAATATCACGTAACAAATATTGATAGTTTCAGAGAGTTGGTGAAATTTTATTTTTTACCAGAGGACAATATTTCTTGGATTGTACTAACATTATTGTTGATTAACAATAATGGCGATCCTTTGTGACCTTTGTGGTACAAAATTATTCTTTTCACTATTTTCCTCGTACTGATTCCATATTTTTTCACCGTCTAAACCTTCTCCGAGCTTTCATCAATATTTTAAAACCAAAATTAGCCAAATCGTTATACATATAGAAGAAGATGTATATTACTGAATCGGCATCAGAACAATTTTATATCAAACTGTTTTTCATGCCCCAGCTGTTACTCAACTGTCACCTTCTTAGGCCCCACTATCAGTCAAACTAATGGCACCTACCTAACCCTCTCCCCCTCTGGTGCCGCCGGCGTCCCCCGCGGACCACTAACCGGACCGGGGAGACATCGATTTCGATCGGAAGTAAACGAAATGCGGAGCGGCACTCCAACATCCATCTCTGTTTGTGGATTTTAGGGTCCGCTGGGAGACTGAGCTCTCCTGAAATATGTCTACTATTCGCGTTCGGTAGTATTACGTTGGCGAGCCTGTCGAGGGCACGGTCTTCTCACTACGGCCACCCCCCAATGTACTCCCCCCTTTCGCCTTCGCCTACCGCGCCCGTTTACTGGGTGTGTAAAATTGAAATTGATATCGTTGTTGATTTAGCCCAGTATCGTTCATAACAGCTAATGACGCGTATTAATTAACACCACATCATTAAGGTTTTTTAAATTATATTTAATTAATTATAATTATATTTTTGTAATATGGTGAAGGAGCTTCAAATGATTTCAGTAAGATTTCAAATCAGTTTCAAAAAGTTTACATTAATGACACTATTACTTTATAAAAACTGTATTAATATTTTAGTTATAATTGTTTGAATTTTTTTTTTCGATGAAATGGTGAAGGCGTTTTAACTTATTTTAATAAAAATTTAAATACTGTTTCACGAAATTGTGTGTTTATGTAGAGAAAATTGCGGTTCAATAACCTCTACGGTGTGAAGGCTAATATTTTTATATTATTATTGTAAAGTATCTTTTTATGATAGTTGGAAAATGGTGAAGGTGCCTAGATATCTTAAAGAAAATGTTACCGAAATTAAATTCTGATTATGAACTGGAAAATATGATTACATGATGATTAAAATTGATACTTTATTAATTTTTCTTCTAGGTTTCAGTTAAAGGTTTTGTGAAATTACTTAGTTTGAATTTTAATTTTATATTACCACATAATAACTTTCCATTATGCTTTTTCACATTACGTCACATGATCTTGTAGAGTAGTCAAATGGTCTTTGTTTTATATGTGAAAAGTTGGTTCCGTCGCCCCATTTAATTTATTTCTTTCTGGAAAAATATTTAGAGATAAAATCCTTTAAAAAAGATTAAGAAAAGCTTCGACTTTTTTTTAAATTTTAAGATTTTAATGAAAATAATTATAGTAAATTTGATTGATATGATTTCCTAAAATATAGACGACAAATTTGTGATAAAATTAAGAAACATTTTGTAATAATTATTGATACACATACATTGATAAATAATTTCTGTTGTTTCTTTAAATTACTGATTTATTGTTTCTACAGTCGCGGGTTCGAATTCGAACAGAGCATGGATGTATTTTAAGTGTCCATAGGTAAAAGTATAATACAAATATCACTGTAGACCTAGAATGGGTAAGAACGCATATCTTCTGCGATGATTTCAAAGATGATCATTTATCAGTTGGTATGATTAATATCGAAAAGTGAGGTTGGAAACTCACGTTAAACAGTAGGTTCAAATATAGTAATAATACTAATAATATCTATTAAGAAACGGAGTATCATATTCTACCAAATGTTGTTCGCATTTCAGAAAAGGGCTGTGATATTTTGTAAAAGTTATCTGGATTAGAGGCAGTTATACATCAAGAATTTTATATAAATTTGATATTTTATGGACTCCCTGGTTAACTCAATAAAAGAAATCAAGTCTAGATAATTGAGACGCAGTAACATTTTGGTGATTACCTCTACAGTAAACATAAATCAGTGTTTTTATTAACATTATAACGTTTTTTAAATAATGTTCCTTGATTTAGTTCATTATTGATTGGTTTTTACAATGTATAAATTACAACGATCAAAGAATGTGTCGTAATTGTCGCATTACAAATGGAATTCAGTTTGTCCGAAGAGAATAATACGTTTTCATTATTGTGCCCAAATTCTTTTATCCTCTCAAAAGGCCAGGATTGGGCAGTATTTGAATTACTTGTAATTACAGTACGTTATTGAAATACAAAAACATATTTTGTATTTATATTTCTATTAATTCTTAAAATGTATGTAATTTGTATTTCAAATACCTGACGCTGTTGTATTTTGATGATTAATATTTGAAATACTTACGGCTTCAAAATACATTTAATCATAAATGCATTTAGCAATACTATTAATGGGTCAACAAGTTCAACAAAAATATGCGTACATTCGATATCTTTCGTAAGCAAAATAGAGACCCCAACTTTATTTATATGCAACCGTGTGTAATTGTTGTATGTTAAATGTCAATGCTTTCCTTATTGTCTATTTAAGTTTGAATATGTACCTTTATTTAAGGTAGTTTAGTAAATTGAAAAAGTGTTTGTCGGAATTTAACGTGGATAAACATAAACACTTGTTCATCTCGAACTCATTTTTCTCGTTCTTTTACGATAAGTGATTTAAGTGATCATATGCTTTAAAAAGCGAATGGGTCTCCACCTAAGAAAGAAGGCCATATTTATATGTCTATAGAAGTAGAATACTTGAAGAAATGCCTTGTTCTAAAACTAATATTTGTTAAAAATAGTTACTGGACTGGAGAGTACATTTAAGACAACAATTGTTACTATGGCAAACCTTTGTTTACTTTTGTATTTACATTAATTAGAACAGATTGTCTGCAGTTGTTAATCATTTTACTTTTATATACATTATATTTATTTACGATATATTTATATATAAAATTAAAGCAGTTTAGAAACAAGTTTTTTAACTATCACCCGAACTAAATGGGCCATATATATGTCATTCCATCTCCATATTTACAAAACGTATTGGTTTCCAGAAAGCACCACAGAAGATGGGAATAATTCAAACTCTTACAATTCATGTTTTAAAGACAAATTACAAAAAACATGGAATAACATACGAGAGTTACAGGACCAGCAGTTCTGATAAAGAAGGCGTGGATAGTGATCAACTGCAGTCTTCCAAAATGGAATAGATTTAGACATACATACTTTTTATATTTTTCAGTATTTGTAGAAACATTGTTTCTTTTAGCAGGTTTTGTTCATGCCCCAATAAGAGAATGTTCATGAAAGCAAATTTTTCTCTTACTGACTGATAGGCTGGCTCTAGCTGACTGAACACCTGACAGTATTTTGCAATTTGAATTTTAAATAATAGTACTTAAAATACTGTATTTTGTATTTCTTATTTCAAATACATGGGAGATAGTATCTTGAAGTTTGTATTTTATCTAAAACAAAGCATGTATTTTGCCCAGCACCGCTGATAACTTAGAGGGACGATCTCCCGCTATCGATAACAGCCACCGACAGTTCCCAAATAAGGGGGGAGGGAATTTAATTAATTAAAATTCTTAGCCAGAAAAAGGAAAATTTATAATTCATTAAGAAACACCCCTTAGTCCGAAACCGTCGGACCCCCCGCGGCCCCCGCCTCGCAGCTCGACCCACACGGATCGCGGCGACGCCCCCTCCCCCACCCCGTCGGTCCCGTCCCTTCTGGCACCGCCGACACCACACCGCCGCCTCCTCACCCTTCCTCCGACGACGGTGGCTATCCCCTCGCCCCGCAGACCGCACGGGTCAAGTCGCGGCGGGGCGAGGGGCGAACTAGCGAGGAGGGGGGTGCGATCGGGACGGGAATAAGACCACAGCCACCCTTGTCCTTTCCTGCCGCTACCCTTAGGAGGTCTCCGGTCGATCAATACAGCTGGGTCCCGTCATTGCAAGAATTCCTCAAGCTTATTCGGCCGGGATCCTGCAAAACCGCTCCTTGGCCGGCGGAAAAGGCGCCGTCGTGGTCGGGCGATTCTCGTCCTTATGCGGCTACGCCGGTGGGGCGTCGGTCTTTGTCTGGCGATCGGTGCCTGACTGCCGGGATGCCGGAGAAAAAGTGACGAAGAGGAAAAGAAGAACGGGATTTTTCTCGGGCAGCCTGTTGCTGCCCCTGTGCGCGTTTCTCTTTTTTCCGGTCGCCTCCTGCTCGTCGCCCGCCACCCCCGTAACCCCTACAACGCTCGGCGTTCCGCGCCCCGTAGCGTTTTTCCTTTTCGCCGTTTCGTGCCGGCGACTGGTGCAAGACCTTGAATTTGTTTTTGTTTTCTTTACCGGAAGTTAGCGCCTTTTTTATTCCGCGTGAGTCTGATTAACAGTCTTTAATTGCACTGAATGTTTCGGGTGTATATAAGAACCAAACCATAATATCAAAATTTTTGTAGATATTTTTGGTCATTTAGTTTGTTTAAAATATCGGTACATTATAAATTATTATTATTATACAAACAATTATTGAAACCTATATGGACGTACCGAATTCAACTATGGTGATGTTCCGTAAAATGTAACTTAATCACAATACAAGTTTTTCAAGACAACGTCTTGAGATGTATTGTAGGTGTACCTAGATACTACAGGTTACTTATATCAAGACCTTCAGATACCGACTATCACTTGGGAAATCAAGAAAATCTCAAAAAGTCTTTAAGAAAGACTCCCATATTCATATTAATATAGAAATAATACAACTCTATATTAGACTAACTCTCTACAACTATTTTTTCTTGTTTAGTGTGGTGATGCGCATTTTATAGAAAAACAGCAGTATTAATACATAAACAGTCCTCGATTCGTCGGTATATATACTAAAATTGGAACGATCCATAGAAGATTAGCATGGCCCTTGCGCAAGGATGTCCCGCAAAATCGTGAAGCGTTCCACATTTTTTTCGAATGTGGCTCCTCACAGTTTATCAAACACATACTAACTGAATGCTGCGATGGTTGGTCAATCTGGAGGACACGATGGACCAGTGTCTTAGGCTGGAGAACATGGACAAGCTGATTCATTTTTTTAACCGTAACAGGACTACTACTAGAAATATAATAGCGTGCATCTGTGTAATATTATGCGTGTTCGTTTATATTTTTGGTATCTTGTATTCTTATCACTTTCATGGGTTGTGCGACCATTGTACTGTAGCATTCATATATTCATGCATCATATTATACTTGTCCTCTTACAATGTACTCTTTATCCTGCACATTTCACTCTAGACTTTATATTCCGACGATGTATTTATATTGTTGTTTGTATTTTATACTTATACTAACATTGTATACTATAACTGATGTAAATATATTGTATTTGTTGCATTTCTGTAAACAGACTTCAAATAGTCCAAGAGGCTGATGGAATTATATGATGAATATCATATAAATATATAAATAAAACCACACCAGATATAATAAGATAGGACTAATGGACCCCCTTTGATTTATACAATGATTTAAGTTATTGTATAAGCAAATTATGGGTAAGTCGCTAACGACTAGTAAAAATGTAATAAATTTAAGAAAATTTTATGTAATATGTAGTTCACCATTATCTATTAATAAAAATAAAAACAAGTGTTTAATCTAAAATCGAAGAGATTGTTTTATCAGTAAATTGATAAAGGCAACCCGAATAGTAATCCAACGCTGCTTAAAGTTCTTCGATTTGTCACCAATAAGAACTGTACGATGATCTTAAAATTAAGTGGGTTTATAAAATTGTTTAAGATGTCGCCCTAGAATATGAAATAAGGTTACTAAACGAGCCAAATCCCATGATATCGTACAACATATAAGTATTAGTTCTAACTTACTTGTGTAGTAATACAGGCATAGAAGCTGTTATAGATTCGTACTTTGTACCATTTTCTGTCGACTATGTTTCATTAATTCATTCTCTGCATTATCCTACTAAGTAATGGTTATTTCATATTTCTACTCTTCGTTTTGCTCTTGTGACTACCTCTCCTGTTTTCTCTTCCTACCAATATATAGTCTAGTACTGATTGTATATTTGGGATTTTTTATTTTCTTTGTATATTAAAGGATATACTTATAGTCAAACAATGTATTTGTGATTATCATATTATAGAGAAGACAAAAATCCATCACTTGCTTCATTAGCTATCTGTGTTTACTATTCCCAAGCCTTTTTTTAGCAATTGTAACAAGTGATTACTATTGTACCACAGGACTAGTTAGAAGGAAATTCGTTTTTTCATACTTTCACTACAGTTAACTAACAAAACATAAATAGTTTTGCTACTTGAATGTAATAAACGCTAATACTGTTACTAAAATGATGTGTTTCATAATTTTTTTGTTTTAATCGGTGCACAATATCTTGTTGATTTAGTCTTAAAAACTTCATGGATGGTCTAATTATGTAGTAAGAAGTAATCTTTGATCACATATAGGGAATTCAATAGTTGTCTACGCCGTGTTATTGATAGAAGAGCAACGTTATTCCTCGTTATTTATACATATTTTCATTACGTTTATATAATAATAATATTTTTCTTTATTGAGATCATTCGCCCGGGTAAAACTTTGTCTTCCGATCGACATTACAGTCAATTTCACGGTAATTCGGACGCTCCTATTTACATACGCGGATAATGAAAGCTGCGGCCTCGCGTTTCTAAACGGTCGAACAAAAGGCGAGCCAACAACGTCGACGGAACATGACCGAGAGAGAAAAAAAGGAGACCGACCTCCAACAACAAGAAGCAAAATATTGCTTTTGTTGGCGTGTTCGCGTTCGCTGCAAATACGGCGGAAAGTTTAATGGTCCTCGTCAAAAGTTACGTATCGAAGTAAATTACCAACTTTGCGTATTAATAATTGGACGTTAAACAGCGGCGAGGTGAGACAAACCAGCTCACAATCCGTCCCGTTACCCACCCTTCGGGAGCGCCTTCTGTAAAGCTCCCATCGCGCAGTCGGATGGATTTTGTTTCGAAAACTAGAACTTTGTTACGTCGGCGCGATAATTCAATGCTAATGATGATGATAATAACCAGAAAACACATCTACAGTTCTGACATAACTTTAAGTGTCAATCATTGTAATAAAGAACTATCAAAGTAGATAATGCAAGGCTACTGACGAAGATAACAATAATTTACACCTATTATACAACCAGAAAATATAACTACAGTTCTGACATAACTTTAAATGTCAATCATTGTAATAAAGAACTATCAAAGTAGATAATGCAAGGCTACTGACGAAGATAACAATAATTTACACCTATTATACAACCAGAAAATATAACTACAGTTCTGACATAACTTTAAGTGTCAATCATTCTAATAAAGAACTATCAAAGTAGATAATGCAAGGCTACTGACGAAGATAACAATAATTTACACCTATTATACAGCTAGAAAATATAACTACAGTTCTGACATAACTTTAAATGTCAATCATCGTAATAAAGAGCTATCAAAATAGATAATGCAAGGCTACTGACGAAGATAACAATAATTTACACCTATTATACAACCAGAAAATATAACTACAGTTCTGACATAACTGTAAATGTCAATCATTGTAATAAAGAGCTATCAAAATAGATAATGCAAGGCTACTGACGAAGATAACAATAATTTACACCTATTATACAACCAGAAAATATAACTACAGTTCTGACATAACTTTAAATGTCAATCATTGTAATAAAGAGCTATCAAAGTAGATAATGCAAGGCTACTGACGAAGATAACAATAATTTACACCTATTATACAACCAGAAAATATAACTACAGTTCTGACATAACTTTAAATGTCAATCATTGTAAAAAAAGCTATCAAAATAGATAATGCAAGGCTACTGACGAAGATAACAATAATTTACACCTATTATACAACCAGAAAATATAACTACAGTTCTGACATAGCTTTAAATGTCAATCATTGTAATAAAGAACCAGAAAATATAACTATAGTTCTGATATTACTTTAAATGTTGTTATTGACACAAAATATATAAACAAACCAAGCGGGATAAGAGTCTAGCTCGCCGATGTTTATAAAATAAAAGTAAAGAAAGATCATGTATACTTATATTTGATGCTGATTTTTACAGTTCTGAAACTAATGAAGTCCTACTTATGATATTTTGTTATAATGTTCAGTGGCAAGCATGGGTAGTAATTTATACTTATTAGATCTTTATTGATTATTGAAAGTTAATGGAAATTAGATTTAATTAAAAGCAATTTAAATAGTGTTAGTTCTTGAGACTGTTTGCCTACGTTTTAATATGTTTCAATATACAGATATTAAGTATTTTAATTATTGTTATATCAAATTATCAAATGCATTTCTGATCTTATATTGAAAATACTATGAAAACAAGTTTTAGTAACATATAATTTCTAGATTATTTACAACTCTATTATGAAAGAAACATGATTAATTTAGTACATTGTGGTCGATCACTAATAGCTAAAAATACCCATAAAAAAAACCGAAATTATAGTCGGAAAAAAATCGAAGGGTAAAACGCAGAGAGGGAAAAAGGATCGTCCAATATTGATGTGGTCAGTCTGCAAAAGCGATTAAATAATTCGTCTTCTCAATAATGCATTCGTACGGGTGCTGCAGGAGCAACGGCGGCACCGCCATACGGGCGATACCATCGACTTTTCACGGATGTTGTCCGCGATAGCCCCCCGAAAAAAATTTGGCCGTCATCAGAGCGAAAAGCAGGACCGTAGGCACGTATTCTGACTCCGTATTTTACACTATTTGGAAAAATGGGGAGGTATTGGCATAGAGTAATATATAAAGTATTAACTTAATACATATATATATATATATATATATATATATATATATATATGCGTGATCTTAGCAGGATGACGTTGAGTGCCATTTCGAAGGCATTTCATTGGCTGAGGTATATATATATATATATATATATATATATATATATTCAACCTAATTGAGAACCTGTTTTGCTTGGTCTTAGCAGGATGACGTTGAGAGTGCCATTTCGCAGCATTTCATTTATTAGTTTAAATTACCATTACAGACACCTCTAAAGAATGTAGTTTAAGTTTCAGAGTAGGAAGGCATTTCATTGGCTGAGGTATATATATATATATATATATATATATATATATATACATATATATTTAACATAATTGAGAACATAATATATCTCTTGGCAAATAGAATAAAAATTTATATATATATATATAAAAATATATATAAAATATATATATATATATATATATATATATATATATATATATATATATATACATATATATTTAACATAATTGAGAACATAATATATCTCTTGGCAAATAGAATAAAAATTGTCTAGGGCGAGTTTTCACTTTTTTATATTTCTTTAGTGCTATCAATTATTCAAATAAGATGTATTCAAGTTCCTATATTTTTGTTCCTTCATTCTGGAAGCAGATTGTGTCTATTAGTATTTTATATACTTATTTAACCCAAAAATGTTTTGATGTAAGTTATAATTATTTATACAATGTTATTGCTTAATAATTGTATACGTACCAGATAAAAACACACACATATCCTTAATCTACCTAACTTGGGCTGTTATTTATAAAAGAAAACGACATCTCGTTTTATTATTTAATAATTTCACCGGTTTATAACCTGTGATTATTATCATTAATTTTTTGAATAACTTTACAGGCATATGACAACGGTGTCGACTAGGATAAAAACATCAGGTCTCGTTCTGTTTCTTTTTAACTAGAGTAATGCTGTTTAGTAAAAAAAGAAGCAAATATTTTACGTTTTTACAAAATGAATTTTGTAATATATTCGACGGTATTGATGACAAACATTGGCTGTTTTATTGGAAGAACTATAATCTTTTATAAAAGTAGATCAAACTATTTAAAAATAAATAGAAGTGAATGAAAATACATGAAATACATGAAATCCATACAAATGGATCTGAATTTTATAAACAAATATTGTGATATGCGAATAAAAACTTTTATGAAATAATAAAAATATATTTGCGAGAATAAAAGTTCTTGCGAAGTATGGCATCCCCTTAAATAGAAATTATAATGTATAGTTAATGAACTCCAGGACTGTGACGGCACAGAACAGCACCAACGTAACTAGTTTCTCCTTCTGAAACATTTATATATCCGTATTATCCTCTTTCTGGAGAGCCAGCCAGCGTGCTTCAGATATTCGAGGGGATTTCACCTGAATAATGCAGAACGATCGGAACGATTTGCCTAAGGTGGACTTTAATTATTCACTATCCTCTTGCAAACTAATTGCCGGATACATCGTAGAATACACTTTCGTTAAAACGATTATTTAGGTATTTTTAGGGTAAGGTATTTTTCCTGTCGTTTGGTAGTACCGTACAAAATCGAACAAGAAATAAACGTGATGGAAGAATCAGCATTTAAAAAAGAAATAAACTAACAATATTGAAAAATTCGTCATTATTATCATCAAAATTTATTTTTACGTCATAATTAAGATATAACACACTTCTAATGTAAATAAATTAAAACATGTTATCACATATAATTTATTTTTATTTTAAACATTTATTTCCTGGAGAAAGAATATATTTCTAAGAAAAAGTAAGTACATTATTGTCTTTATTATTACTTTTTTATATATATATTTTAAAGTCTCCTTTTACCAACTATGGGTTTGCCTGGACTGGGCCTAAAGTTTAACGTGGACTTCGAACCACGGTCCCCAGCATTAAGCCTACCAACTGGCGAGTGACCAACTTTAGAAATCATCCCAGAAGACATTCGGTCTTACCCAGCCTAGCGTGACTGGGATCATCTTCCTGGTTGGATTTTACACTCTTGCCTAGAACATTCATTTATTATTACTTGATACAGTCTATAACTCAGGTAGAAATGTACTTTGTACGGATACTTATATACTTAGAAAATAAAACAAGAGTGATATCTCGCTACAAATAAAAAAGTAGGGTTTTGTTGGTCATTATATTTCTTAATACTTAATTGCAAATATATTGCTGGTTGAGAAGGATATTCCATCAAAACCTCTTTGGATCTGTGGAAGGAAGCAGTGTCAACCATAACACTTTTGGTTTGGATGAACTTGATAAGACATACAAAGGAAGTAATTGATAAATGGTGTAATCGTAAACTTGTTTTAGATGGATTATAAATTGACGGTTTAGTGATTGAATTGGACAGTGAGTCGTAAAGTGAAAGTGACTGAAGGAAACTTTCAGGATATGTGATAATGCTGGAAATTCCTGACAAAGAGTGATGAGAGTGGAAATAATTAAAGATATACACATAATTAATTGAATATAACTGTAGAAAGTGGTATTGTAGGGCGTGAAAGATTTGTGTGCATAGATATGATTGTAATTGTTCAAAATGAAACTTAACCATTAGGTTGGAACGTATGAGGAGATAATGGATACTGTTTTACAGATATGGTAAATGCATTAGACATAATTCAGTGAATAATTTGATCAAGAATTGGTGTACACAGGTAGTAACAGAAGAAATAAAAATACAGTGATACCAAGATGTCTTGCCAAGTAATCGAATCCAAGATTGAAGGAAACAAGAACTAAACGTAAAAAGTAAATATGCTATCGAATGAAAGTAAAATACGTTTCTTAGATAAACTATTGTTAATTAGGTGGATTAGGCCTCCAGAGGGATAACGCTACATAAAAAACGCGCCTAGAAATTCTACCTCATATATGACGTGGAAAAGATTTCAATGTAAACAAAACAAATCTAACCTACGAACTATTATATCTGTGTTCTTAATTGTAGTTTTAAGTCCTTCGATAATATATGTATTGGATGTACTATAATGTTAAAATAAATTATATTTGATACAATTTTTGTTCAATTATTTTATTTAGATTAAAATTTTGTTCTATGTCAAAGCCAAACAGAAGTAAAACTCAAGATTGATGCGACAACATTGTAATGTTTCGACGTCACAAATATTCACGACGCATTACTAAAAAAACTTTGAATAGATTATAAGTACTAACCTAGTGAACTAATATTTGGTGAATACAGAAGGTGAGTTATTGTTTCATAGACCTTACCTTTACATTCTCGTGCAGTTTCAGTTCTAATTCATCTAACTAATGAAATTAGTTATCGTTAGCAAGTTTTTCATGTCATTCTGGAATAGGATATTCAAGTAGGAATCAGAATCGTAGATTTCATCTCGAGTTATTGTATTTCTTTTTCAGGGGGATGAAATTTCCATCATGCATAACCCTACAGTTTGTTCGAATGGTAGTTATTATGGGATTATTTTAAGTAATTTTTGAGACACTAATTCTATAGAATTTCCGAGTTAACATCAAAAAGAAATTAAACTAATGAATGGTTTGTTGGCATCGAAGTGTTACTAACGAAGTCTACAAGGATCAAGTTCGCTCTCGATATAAATATATAAAGCGAAAAAAGCGCCATTCATCCTCCGCAAATAAAACATACTCGCGTGGATCTTTTGATAAGCAATCATTATCGCTTCGTTTTAAATAGGGTAGTCATATTGAAGTTAATTAGTCTAAAAGCCATCTTTGAACGAGATGATTCGGATGTATATTGCTGTCCCGTAATTTTATGATTATTTATTGATGGTTAGATGTTCTCCAATTATTTTACAAGTTGTTTTCAATAAGAATGTGATTTCAGTTAAAGCTGGGGTGCTGTCAGCAGGGGGTGTTCAATATATGCATGGGAGTTAATTATTTTAAGGGTTTTTTTGGGGTTGGAATTTATTTTAGTTAAAACTAGTATACTGTCACCAGTTAAGGTCTTTGAGTGGATGGTTAGGAGGTCTAATAATATTAGGATGATGGTTGGATATTTACGTGAAAAGAATTTTTATTTCTTCTCAGATCTCAGCACCAGCAATTTATTGCAGCGAAGCCCATTCTGATGAAAGTTTTTACTATTTTGACTACCTATAATTGTGATTAAACTGTCTCATAATGGTAATATTTACGTAAATATCATTGGAAATTTGAGGTTAATCCTTATTTCTTTTGTTTATTGTATATATGAGTCACTAATAATTTTGTTCTTATTTCAGTTAACAATTAACATGGAAGATTATTTTATAAGATAATGTGATGGGTTTAGTCATAGATGAAGTCAGCATATATTTCTACAATATTGGAATACCAACCAGATAGTAGAAAATGAGCTTTTACGACTATCAAACAACACACCTGGGACATAGATGGCGCTACTAGAATTAAATAGATATGTTTTTTAGTTAGCCCTAACGCTCAAAAGATGCGTGTATATATTTAACAGATGCCGGATAATTAGTTTGTGAATTATAGCATTTTAAGTGAAGCTACTTTTGTTATTGTAAAAAAAATGGATAAAAAGGAATTTCGCGTGTTGATAATATATTGACTTTTGAGCGGAAACAATATAGTTGAAGCAAAAACTTGACTTAATGCCCAGTTTCCGGACACTGCCCCAGGAAAAGCAACCATCACATATTGGTATGCTAAGTTTAGACGTGCTGAAATGAACACCGAAGACGGTGAACGCAGTGGATGCCCAAAAGTGGTTGTTACCGACGAAAACATTTAAAAAATACACAAAATAATTTTGAATGACCGTAAATTAAAATTGAATGAAATAGCAGACACTCTAAAGATCTACATCAACAGACACACATCAACAGCGACTATTACATAGCATTATTAGACCGTTTGAAGGACAAAATCGCCGAAAAACGACCGCATTTAAAGAAAAAGAAAGTGCTGCTTCACCAAGACAATGCACCGTGTCACAAATCAGTGAAAACAATGGCAAAAATCCATGAATTGGGCTTTGAATTGTTTCCTCGTCCACCGTATTATCCAGATCTGGCCTCCAGGACTATTTGCTGTTCTCAGATCTCAAAAGAATGCCCGCTGGGAAGAAATTTTCATCTAATGAAGAGGTGATCGACGAAACTGAGGCCTATTTTTAAGCAAAGGACAAATCGTACTAGAAAAATGGTATCGAAAAGTTGGAGGCTCGGTATAATCAGTTATAATCAGTGTATCACCCTTGAATTATGTTGAATAAAAAAAACTAATTTTGCCAAAAAAATGTGTTTTACTATGGTAGGCCAGACATTTTTCAATTGACCTGTTAAGCTAATACATATTTGATTAAACAATCTGATTTTATCGAGTTTTTACAGCCTGGTATGTATGTCTTATTACACTGTATAAATCCAAATGTTATCACTGAAGTCAAATAATATAACATTATACCATACACCATTTCATTTCACAGAGCTGCTAAAAATTAAACAAAACCAAATATCCATCATTAAATTTATACGATCTCAAATAATTTAAAGGTTTTTGTGTTTTAGTTGCTATCAACTATGTAAAATTAATATTTAGCAGTTTTGTCAAATACATCTGAATCTGCATTTTAAAATTGCCATCATAAAATTTTCAGTAGGTTTGCCACGGATACAATTTTTATGTCTTAGTAAACATGAGATATAGGATTTCAATAATAATATTCTTGCTGTGCGTAGACAAGTGTTGATTGTGCTATCGTTGTTATACTTATAATACTTTTTACCTGATTTTCTTCAATATTCTACGATGTCTAGTATGTCTGGAATACTCATTTCAATTCTATAACAGATCTAGTATTTTTTAAACTTACTGTTTCAGTCCTAGTCAAATATTAGTAGAGTCTCCATCGTCGAATCTCTTCTAGGAAAATTAAGGTTATTTGCTATTATAAATAACAATTTTTGAAATAAAATAGAAAGGCGCCAAAAACTTCAAACATTGGAGTACTAAAATGATGGTTAGGAAACCTTAAGACATGTCACTGTTTCGTAACGTTTTTGATTGGTGTTTGACTTATTATGATGCATTTTTTAATTTACTATGTTTATTTCTATTAAAATCTTAGTAATCACACTTAACACTAAAGCACTTTGATGGATGACATGGAGACTGGTAACATCTTGATGAATTGTTTGATATTTACATGGAGAATAATTATTTTGGCAAGAGTTTTAGAAGAAGAAAACTATTTAACTGATAACTGTGATATTGTCAGCCAGTAAAGAGCACTGAATGGATGGTTTGGAGGTCTGGTAATCTTACCAAGATGATGGTTGAATATTTGCGTGAAGAGTAATTACTTTGAAATTTGTTTTAGACTACGAAAATGATATAAATGAAAACTGGGACATTGTCAGCAATAAAAGGGCCTTGCACGAATGGTTTGAAGACCTGACAATGTTTTAGTGATACTGTTTGGACATCTGCATAGAAAGTAATTATTTTACAGGGTGTTTTAAAGGAAAAGGAAACGACTTAAATAAAAATTGGGTTATTGTTAGCAATTAAGGGGTCCTGAATGAATGGTTTGGAGACCTGGTGATGCTTAGACATTTGTATAGACAGTCATTATTTTACAGGGTGTTTTAGAAGAAGCAAATGATTTCTATTAAAACTGGGATAATTTTAGTGACTAATGGTTTTTGAGTAAATAGTTCGGATATTTGGTAATGTTTTAATGATGTTGTTTAATTATTTGCATAGAGAGTAATTATCTTACAGGTTGGTTTAGAAGAAGGACCTAAAAGGCCCTGAATGTATGCTTTGGAGACCAGGCAATATTTTGATGATGATATTTAGACGTTGGTATAGTGACAAAATATTTTACAGGGTGTTTTAGAAGAAGCAAAGGATTTCTATTAAAATTGGGATAATTTTAGTGACTAATGGTTTTTGAGTAGATAGTTCAGATATCTGGTAATGTTTTAATGATGTTGTTTAGTTATTTGCATAGAGAGTAATTATCTTACTGGTTGGTTTAGAAGAAGGACTTAAAAGGCCTTGTATGTATGCTTTGGAGACCAGGCAATATTTTGATGATGATATTTAGACGTTGGTATAGTGATAAAATATTTTACAGGGCGTTTTAGAAGAAGCAAATGATTTCAAATAAAACTAGGATATTTTAGTAATTAATGGTTATTGAGTGGATAGTTTGGGGGACTGGTAATCTCTTATTGACGTGGTATAGAGAACAATTCCCTTATAAGAAGATCAGAGTATAGTCGGGCGGTTTGGGTCATTACGGGCCCGGTCATTAGTCGATCTAATTAGACTTCGGCAACTCGAACCACCCCCCCGACCGTCCCCGCGCCGGCCTAATCTCGACGTTTATGTAAAATTATCGCGGAATAGTTGAATTTACGCGGGGAACATTAATTCACGTCAAAGTACACATATTTTTCGGTGACGTCGAGAGTTCGAGAGATAGTTTTTGGGGCGTTGCGCGCGGCCTCCTCCCTCTCCTCGCCCCGCCGGCGTCCTTTAGAGGCGAAAAACGCACCGGCTGCCTCGCGAATGTATCCCTTACGCGTACGGCGGCGCCCCCCTCCCTTGCCCCCGCTCGTAACCCCTCTCCTCGCGCCTCTCCGCGCACTTTTTCGCGCCGCCACGCTAGGGTCGATTTTATTCGGCCCGGCATCGGCAATGTCGCCCTTAAGGCTGCGGCCATTTTGGCGGAGCGTCGCCGGATCGATGCCGGGCGAGAGGGAGGGGCCCCAACGTCGACGGCACGTTGCCGTTTTATCTCTTTTTGTCTTACGCTCCCGACTCTTACCTCTTCGGCGCCGGTCTCTTTCTGTGTGCGTTGCCGCTGCCGCTGCCGGTTGTTGCTCCGCTCCGTCTCGGGGCGCGGAGTGGGGAGGAGAGGCGGCAGTGGTGGTGGACGTCGGTGTCAGCGAGCGCGGTGGTGGGGCGAGAGGAAGCGCGCGGCGACGTCGAATTTAAGGAAAACGTGAAGGGGGCCGCGGGGGAGACCGAATTCCGTTTCTTATGAAACCGTCGCGGGGTGCTGCAGGTGTGGGAATAACGTGCCGGGCACCAGGTCCGGTTGTTTTCACGGATTCGGTAATTATTTTCGTAAAAATTAGAAGAATAGATTCATAATCATCTCATTCTCGTCTTCTGCGCTTCATACTTACGCAGAATGATTATAGCCCAAGCCAATAAGATTCGATGCTTAAATATCATTGAGAGAGAAACGGAAACGGAAGGTAAACAACAGATCATATTGGGAAGACATTAAAGAAACGTAACATTAAATTTATGTTCGAATGACACAGTAATATGTATCAGGTGCTCCCTTATTTCGAAGCTAAATAGGCTTATAATCATCTCATTTTCATCTTCTGCACTTGAGGTACTGCACTTACATGGTATCTTCTATTTCCAATAATATAATAAGGACGAATATAGTTGAAGCCAATAAGGTTCAATGCTGACATATCACTGAAAGAGAAACAGATGAGTCTAGGAAAGTTTATTTAGTAGTCCTACCATTTTTTCAGGTAAACAACAGGAAACCTATCATCATAGTTATTCTCAAACAATACAGGAAGACAATTCACGAACTCCCTAATTTCGAGGCTGAACAGGTTTATTGTGAGATAACACACTTTCATCTTCCGCACTTGAGAATTACGTAACTCAACAAAGACAAGGATTATTACACCCATTATATTGAACATAACATCATCCTAGTTTTATAATTAATTAACAGATCATAAAAAGCAAGATCCTTTGCTTAACTTATTACACATTGAGAAACACGTTCAAATGACGAGATTTGTACAAATAACGTCCAGTACAATTGAGCTATGCCATATTCCATACATAATGGCATGAATAAGTTTCTCCAATAAAAGAAATTGCGAAAACATATTCTGAAAAAAGGACTGTGAGGACGCTTTTGATATAAGGTCATTATTACTAAAAAACGAAAATATATTAGATGCTATTTGATGATTTTAGCTTAGTTTAGCTTCAACTAATATTTCATTAACCATTCACAGAATAAAACTACAAACAATTGATAATATTACATTACATTCATTAATTGTTGAATATTTACATTCGTGGTTGTATTTGAATAATGAAAAAGTAAACCAAAAGGTAGCTCACCCTATATAAGCTGATGTGATTTGGTAAAAGAATAACTTGAGTGAATTAAATTAGTTATTGGCACAAATTAGTACTAATTAATTATGTTAGTTGAAATAGCAGGAAGTGAGTTTGACAACATCATCAGGTATAATTTTAATCTCGTTTTAGTGTCTGTAGAGGTCTATTTTTATATTTTCGTCTAATTTAAAACTGATAATATATAATAAAAATATTTAATTGTGTTATTACATTTTGTTACATAACTTTTTTATACTAATTTTCTGGTTTATATTATAATAAGAATAAATTTAGTTCAAGGTATGACCAATAAGATCAAATGCTGATATATCACAGAAATTGAAACATACGTATGATTTTTCTGATTTTTTTACTTAAACAACATATCGAATTGGCAGGATATTAAGGAAATAGAACAAAATTATCATAAAACCACGAAGGAAAATATCTCAGCTTAATTTCAAAGCTCAATAGGTTGTCGACTTGATAATTATTGAAAAGGTAAAGGTAAAGAAATATATACAGGACCAAGGGAGTTTCTTTAGTAGCGCTTTCTTTCAAGCGATTTGATTTCAGCTATCCTTTATTTTCTTTTATATGAGTGGTAAATCCAACAGGAGTTCAACGGCTACAAATTCAATTTTCATATTTCGAAATACTGCTTCGTAAATCAGTAATAACGTAAGAATTAGAAGATAACTGGCGAACTCGTGCTATGCTGGATTTTGATCAACATAGTCTTCAAATTCATGCAGATAATATTGATGGTAAATACTACTGGGGTACTTTCCCCTTAAAACTTTATTGGAGAATATTTGTTCTCAAAAATAAAAATTGTGATGTCCTTATTGCTGATGCTGTCGTTTTCTAACGCATCAGTTGATCAACTAAATATAGACAGTCTAGTGTCTTTAATAACGACAGGAGAAGTGTTCAGTGCAAGACATCAAGAACCAAGTTAAAAAAATATGCACAGTACATTTTCAACGTGCGTGCAACATACTAATAACATATGCAACAATACACTTTATTCTATATTATGGAAATATCAGAAATAACTATTATTTGAACAGTTAAGACTTGTTTTATTTCTTAAAATATTTTCTAGCAAAATAATCTCTAGTCTAAACTGACGATATCGCTATAATTGCTAAGCAACAGTAGCTTTAAACGTCACTAAGCAATGTAGAATCTCATCTCATTCAAATTGAGACTAAATCTAGCAACGTTAATTTTACATATAAGAGACACAAACACATCATTTTCCTTTTCAGTTAATATATTCAAGTGCTACTGCTAAAATATGAAGAAATGAGATTTGACGCCAAGCCGCATTGAATGGCTCATGTGGTGGAAAATAAAGAAAAACTCTTTATTATATTTTGGCTATTTGTGCTAAGAAGATTAATCCTGACATAACTCAGTGCTTTGAGAGGAAAGTATTGATGAGTGCTGTTGAGACAGAAATTATCCGTAGCGATTATGAGTAAATACTTCTTCACCAAATATTGTTAAGGCAATTTGAAGCGGGCTAATTCTTTCAATGTGCTATAGCGTGATGTTAATACCAAAACACATCACAGTGCTGGTGTACACTTTAATAATAATGTAGACAAGTTGAACATAAGGGATTTTAATGCGCAAATTTTTTTTTTCTATATTTTAAGTCCCCTTTACCAACCAGGGGTTTATCTGGAGTGGACCTACAGTTTAACGTGGGCTCCGAACCACGGTCCTCCGCATTAAGCCTACCGACTGGCGAGTGACCAACTTAGAAATCTCCCAGAAGACATCTGGTCTCTCCCAGTCTGGTTACTGGCGTGACTGGCATCATTTTCCTTGTCGCATTTTGCACTCTTGCCTAGGACAATTACAAATATTAAACAATCACAAACATAAATTTACGACCATGCCCCAGCTGGATTGGAACCCGCGACAGTGGCCAATCAAGTCGGCTTAGTAATTTTTAACTAATATGTTACTCATTTAACAAGTATTATTCAGATTCAGAGAGGCAATTTTTAGTTATTTCACTAAGATATTATTTAATTAATAAAAGAAACACTTTTTACCACCGCACATTCGGTAATTTGTAATTATGCTGTATCAAAGAACCAAAAAAAAACCGAACCAACTCCGGCAACAACACGACAGAATCAGCAAGAAGATTAACGAAATTAAAAAAAAGAAAAACAAACACAGTACGTAACCTGGTGTGTTTTTTTCTTTTCGCGGAACGTAGATGTCGAAACGTAAATACAGGAGCCGTAGTATTTTAATATCGGAGTTGAATAAGCGACGCGCGGAGCGGGACGGAGGTCCCATTCATTTCGTGAGTATGACCTTGACATTTTTTCCAAACCAAATAACCGAAAACAACTTTTTCCATTTTCCTCGGTGGCTCGCACAAGGTCGACAACTTTTCAGCCGCCTTGCGTAGGAGGGGACGTGAAAGAGGGCGAGAGAGGGAGGGGGAAATGCGCCCCCACCCCTGTTTTGGCAGTGGCAAAAAATCCGTTCGAAAATCACTTCATTAATGAAAAGAATGCATTCAAATTTTGTAACTCCACGCAGTTGAATCGAGTTACGTGGTTGTTTATTTCTGTTATTATTACGTTTATCGATATTGTTGTAAATTATTTAGTTATTTCTGTTGACATTGATGAAACATATAAATATATTTCATTTCAAGAAAATTTTACTCATATAAATTTGAATTAATGATATATCTACCCCTCTGATCGATGATATTTATCACTTTTCGAAAATATAAGAGGTCAATTGAAAAGTCCCCGGCCTACCATAGTAAACCACATTTTTTTGGCAAAATTAGTTTTTTTATTCAACATAATTCCCTTTTTTCAGTACGATTTGTCATTTGCTTCAAAATAGGCCCCAGTTTCGGCGATCGCCTCTTAAATCGACGAAAATATCTTCCCAGCAAGCATTCTTTTCGGATCTGAGAACAGGAAATGTCTGTTCTGGAGAATAAGGTGGATGAGGAAGCAATTCGAAGTCCAATTTAGGGATTTTTGCTATCGTTTTCACTGACTTGTGACACGGTGCATTGTCTTAGTGAAGCAGCACATTATTCTCCTTCAAATGCGGCCGTTTTTTCGGAGATTTCGTCCTTCAAACGGTCCAATTACACTATGTAATAGTCGCTGTTGAAGGTCCTTCTTTTTTCAAGGTAGTCAATAATATTCCATGCGCATCTCAAAATACAGACGCCATAACCTTGCCAGCCGACTGTTGCGTTTTCCTACGTTTTGGAGCGAGTTCATCGTGTGCATTCCATTGTCCACTGCGTTCACGGTTTTCGATGCTCATTTAACCACGTCTAAACTTAACATACCAATCCTTGATGTTTAATTTTTCTGGGGCAGTGCCCGGAAAGTCGGCATCAAGCCATGTTTCTGATTCAACTGTATTTTTTCCCTTCAAAAAACAATATTTTATCAATACGCGAAATTCCTTTTCACTCATTTTTTTACAATAACAAAATTTGCTTCACTCAAAATGCTATAATTCACAATCTAATGATCTGACAGCGGTTACATACGCATGATTTGAGGATTAGGCCTAACTAAGACATATGGATTTAATTCTTGTAGCGCCATCTATGGAATTGGCCTGTTAGACAAAAAGCATTTTAATCGCATCAGAAAATTTAATTTTTAATATTTTTTACCCCTATATTGAATCAGAGACGGATTTTTCTTTTAAGGAAAGAACGAAATCAATAGGTAGTGATAAATACTTTATAAAAACAATTAATTCCTCACCGATTTACCAGCATCTATGATTTTATTTTAAAGCAAGATATATTGTGAAATAATTCAATACTTACTTAAATTTACGTGGTAGAAATATACTTTAGTCATCTGAAATAGTTTCTTATATATATATATATATATATATATATTAACAAGTGAAGAAGGAATAAAAAATGTAACATTAAAAATATTTTATATTTTTAATCACTTTTTTGTTTATAGCTAAAAAAAAATTACGATATATTGATGAAAGTATTTCCATTTATTTAGAATTTTATTCTTAGGTGTTCTGATTATTTCTTTCTTTAATTTGATAAGTTTAGGATACAAAGGGTAAGTATCATTTTAATTGGAGATACATTTCTTTCCATTTTCACGTATCTACGTATAAAACTATGATATGTTGATGAAAATATTACCAATTTTGTATAATTTAATGCTTAATGATATGGTGTAATTAATTATATCTAATATATTTGGTATTTTTGGAAAGAATGGCAAACATTTTGTTTTTCTTATGAAATTGTGATTAAAAGTATTTCTTCTTTAACTCTCCTATAAATTAAGATAAAGTTATTAACATAACACTAATTATAGAAAAATATATGTGTAATAAGACGGTGGTATCATTTTATTTATATATTTACACCTATTTAGAATATTAGCATTCTTATATATAAAATGGCCTTTTTCCTAAAATATTTTAAACTCTCTTTTTATTCATAACTAAGAAACAATTCCCTTTACATAAAAAATAATGTTTTTTATGTTTTTCTTACCTCAAATTTTAGCTCATTGGGATATCTGAAATTTTCTTACAATTTTTCCATATATATACTCAGGAAAAATCGCGATTTTTAACCATTTCCAGACTTTTTATTGTAACTATGATTTAATAAAAAATATGCTGATTAAAATATCACCCCTTACGTAAAATAAGATGGTACAAAAGCTGGCGACATCGTTTTTCTCTTAGATTGAACTACTTCAAAAGTATTGTGACAAATATTTTGCGTAAAAAAATTTAGAAACCAAATTTTTGGTCTTATCTCGAAAACTATATACACCATGCAAATAATAATGGTTGTATCATTTTTTCCACCACGATTTACGTATAATGCGAGAGTATCATTACTTTTAGAGACGAAACATTGTTAGCCACTTTTTTCATAACTTATAACATAAATATAAACCCTTTTTTCTTCATATTGTGGTATAATATTATTTTTATAGTGGCAAGCTTGACATTTATAACATATGAAACTTCCACGTCTGAATTTAAAAATAGAGACATGGCCAGAACTATCCGAATTCCTTCCAATAACACTACTGGCGATATGTTACCGACACCCCCCTCTTTCTGGAGCCCCCTTCGACCCTCCGTCGTTTGATGGCGGCCGCACACTAGCGAAACAAAGACAGAGGGCGCTCGGAATTGCAGGGGGTTCCGAAGTTTACGCGCAAGAGGGACAGTTTGCATTAATGAGTAGCAAACAAAGAGGATAACACGGCATGGGACGACGATACTGACAAGGTGCGGTCGCGGGACGGGGGAAGGTAGGGTCGGGGGGCGGTGGGTTTTGGGACGGATTAGTTGTACGAATAGACAAAATGGTTATAAAATAGTTAAACGGAGCCTGTTTGGAAGTTTTGTCGACTAACAGTTCGATGTAATTGAAATTTGCTTCGATTTTGTTGAGAAATAATGTTTATTTTTACAGTTTGGTTTCGTTAGATATGTTATTTAATGTTTATAAGTTATTCATGATGTTATAAACGCTTTAGGATTATTTTTAAGTGCTATCTTCTTGATTTTGTTATTTTAGTAGGACAAATAATGAAGTTATTTGTATTAATTATTGTTTAAACTTCTTGTGAGCCGCTCCTTTTGTTTGGCTTCGCTTCACTAAAGTGCTAGTATTTATTTTAAACACAGAACCCTTTCTAGGAATAGTTAAAATACGAATTCAGGACTTTAACAGACTAGGCATTTTATAAATATAACTACATTCTATCTAAGAAAGAATGCATTTGAAGTATATGTACTAAATTTGAAAGAATCAAGACCAATGTAGTTTAGGTATTTAGAAAAAAATTGCATCAACGTAATTTTAACGACACCAGACGCTTAAATAAACAACAATAATGCCGTAGTTCTTAAGAAGTGTCTTTAATTTTACGTCTTATTAATACGTCTTAATATTTATACATTGTTTACAATGCTTTAAACTCTCTAGAAGGATTTTTGAGTCCAGTCTCTTGATTTTGTTATTGTAATGGGAAAAATAAAGAAGTTATTTATAGTAATTGTTGTTTAAACTTCTTGTGAGCCACTCCTTTTGTTTGGCTTCACTTCACTAAAGTGCTAGTATTTATTTTAAACACAGAACCCTTTCTAGGAATAGTTAAAATAGGAATTCAGGACTTTAACAGACTAGACATTTTATAAATATAACTACATTATCTCTAAGAAAGAATGCATTTGAAGTACATGTACTAAATTTGAAAGAATCAAGACCAATGTAGTTTAGGTATTTAGAAAAAAAAATGCAACAATGGAATTTTAACGACACCAGACGCTTAAATAAACAACAATAATGTCGTAGTTCTTAAGAAATATTTTTAATTTTACGTCTTATTAATACGTCTTAATATTTATACATTGTTTACAATGCTTTAAACTCTCTAGAAGGATTTTTGAGTCCAGTCTCTTGATTTTGTTATTGTAATGGGAAAAATAAAGAAGTTATTTATAGTAATTGTTGTTTAAACTTCTTGTGAGCCACTCCTTTTGTTTGGCTTCACTTCACTAAAGTGCTAGTATTTATTTTAAACACAGAACCCTTTCTAGGAATAGTTAAAATAGGAATTCAGGACTTTAACAGACTAGACATTTTATAAATATAACTACATTCTATCTAAGAAAGAATGCATTTGAAGTATATGTACTAAATTTGAAAGAATCAAGACCAATGTAGTTTAGGTATTTAGAAAAAAATTGCAACAATGGAATTTTAACGACACCAGACGCTTAAATAAACAACAATAATGTCGTAGTTCTTAAGAAGTGTCTTTAATTTTACGTCTTATTAATACGTCTTAATATTTATACATTGTTTACAATGCTTTAAACTCTCTAGAAGGATTTTTGAGTCCAGTCTCTTGATTTTGTTATTGTAATGGGAAAAATAAAGAAGTTATTTATAGTAATTGTTGTTTAAACTTCTTGTGAGCCACTCCTTTTGTTTGGCTTCACTTCACTAAAGTGCTAGTATTTATTTTAAACACAGAACCCTTTCTAGGAATAGTTAAAATAGGAATTCAGGACTTTAACAGACTAGACATTTTATAAATATAACTACATTCTATCTAAGAAAGAATGCATTTGAAGTATATGTACTAAATTTGAAAGAATCAAGACCAATGTAGTTTAGGTATTTAGAAAAAAATTGCATCAACGTAATTTTAACGACACCAGACGCTTAAATAAACAACAATAATGCCGTAGTTCTTAAGAAGTGTCTTTAATTTTACGTCTTATTAATACGTCTTAATATTTATACATTGTTTACAATGCTTTAAACTCTCTAGAAGGATTTTTGAGTCCAGTCTCTTGATTTTGTTATTGTAATGGGAAAAATAAAGAAGTTATTTATAGTAATTGTTGTTTAAACTTCTTGTGAGCCACTCCTTTTGTTTGGCTTCACTTCACTAAAGTGCTAGTATTTATTTTAAACACAGAACCCTTTCTAGGAATAGTTAAAATAGGAATTCAGGACTTTAACAGACTAGACATTTTATAAATATAACTACATTCTATCTAAGAAAGAATGCATTTGAAGTATATGTACTAAATTTGAAAGAATCAAGACCAATGTAGTTTAGGTATTTAGAAAAAAATTGCATCAACGTAATTTTAACGACACCAGACGCTTAAATAAACAACAATAATGCCGTAGTTCTTAAGAAGTGTCTTTAATTTTACGTCTTATTAATACGTCTTAATATTTATACATTGTTTACAATGCTTTAAACTCTCTAGAAGGATTTTTGAGTCCAGTCTCTTGATTTTGTTATTGTAATGGGAAAAATAAAGAAGTTATTTATAGTAATTGTTGTTTAAACTTCTTGTGAGCCACTCCTTTTGTTTGGCTTCACTTCACTAAAGTGCTAGTATTTATTTTAAACACAGAACCCTTTCTAGGAATAGTTAAAATAGGAATTCAGGACTTTAACAGACTAGACATTTTATAAATATAACTACATTCTATCTAAGAAAGAATGCATTTGAAGTATATGTACTAAATTTGAAAGAATCAAGACCAATGTAGTTTAGGTATTTAGAAAAAATTGCAACAATGGAATTTTAACGACACCAGACGCTTAAATAAACAACAATAATGTCGTAGTTCTTAAGAAATATTTTTAATTTTACGTCTTATTAATACGTCTTAATATTTATACATTGTTTACAATGCTTTAAACTCTCTAGAAGGATTTTTGAGTCCAGTCTCTTGATTTTGTTATTGTAATGGGAAAAATAAAGAAGTTATTTATAGTAATTGTTGTTTAAACTTCTTGTGAGCCACTCCTTTTGTTTGGCTTCACTTCACTAAAGTGCTAGTATTTATTTTAAACACAGAACCCTTTCTAGGAATAGTTAAAATAGGAATTCAGGACTTTAACAGACTAGACATTTTATAAATATAACTACATTCTATCTAAGAAAGAATGCATTTGAAGTATATGTACTAAATTTGAAAGAATCAAGACCAATGTAGTTTAGGTATTTAGAAAAAAATTGCAACAATGGAATTTTAACGACACCAGACGCTTAAATAAACAACAATAATGTCGTAGTTCTTAAGAAGTGTCTTTAATTTTACGTCTTATTAATACGTCTTAATATTTATACATTGTTTACAATGCTTTAAACTCTCTAGAAGGATTTTTGAGTCCAGTCTCTTGATTTTGTTATTGTAATGGGAAAAATAAAGAAGTTATTTATAGTAATTGTTGTTTAAACTTCTTGTGAGCCACTCCTTTTGTTTGGCTTCACTTCACTAAAGTGCTAGTATTTATTTTAAACATAGAACCCTATCTAGGAATAGTTAAAATAGGAATTCAGGACTTTAACAGACTAGACATTTTATAAATATAACTACATTATCTCTAAGAAAGAATGCATTTGAAGTACATGTACTAAATTTGAAAGAATCAAGACCAATGTAGTTTAGGTATTTAGAAAAAAAAATGCAACAATGGAATTTTAACGACACCAGACGCTTAAATAAACAACAATAATGTCGTAGTTCTTAAGAAGTGTTTTTAATTTTACGTCTTATTAATACGTCTTAATATTTATACATTGTTTACAATGCTTTAAACTCTCTAGAAGGATTTTTGAGTCCAGTCTCTTGATTTTGTTATTGTAATGAGAAAAATAAAGAAGTTATTTATAGTAATTGTTGTTTAAACTTCTTGTGAGCCACTCCTTTTGTTTGGCTTCACTTCACTAAAGTGCTAGTATTTATTTTAAACACAGAACCCTATCTAGGAATAGTTAAAATAGGAATTCAGGACTTTAACAGACTAGACATTTTATAAATATAACTACATTCTATCTAAGAAAGAATGCATTTGAAGTATATATACTAAATTTGAAAGGATCAATACCAATTTTGTTAAGGTATTTAGAAAAAAATTGCAACAATGCAATTTTAACGACACCAGACGCTTAAATAAACAACAATAATGTCGTAGTTCTTAAGAAGTGTCTTTAATTTTACGTCTTATTAATACGTCTTAATATTTATACATTGTTTACAATGCTTTAAACTCTCTAGAAGGATTTTTGAGTCCATTCTCTTGATTTTGTTATTGTAATGAGAAAAATAAAGAAGTTATTTATAGTAATTCTTGTTTAAACTTCTTATGAGCCACTCCTTTTGCTTGGTTTAGCTTCATCGAACTTACGGATATTTGTTAAACACAAAAAGATGCTTTAATGATATCGTTTTGAATGGATTCAGGATATTAAAACAGGAATTCTTGGCGTTAACAGACTGGGCATTAAAATATACATTAAGAAGATGTCAAATTAAAAAAAATACCGAGGATGGAAAAGTTTTAAGACCACAAATACCAATAGTAAAGTGGCTTTGACCTGTTCACCATTCGAAAACGCCGGTTAATCCTGCACATTGCGTACGATACGCTAGATCAAAAGGCGCAGGCAGCAGTATTGCTTGATTAAGGTTTAAATATTTAAAAGATGCAACTCATTACAGTTTTGCCGCCGGTTTTGGTTAAATGAAATGCAGGCGAAAAGCTATTGTTTATACGGCACGTTGACGTTACGCGGCGCAACGAAAGCCAACAGGACGGCACAGGAATTTTGTCGGTGCGATGGGGAAAAATTTCAACTTCACCAGAGAGCAATAGCTTGGCTTTCGGCGTTTAACAGACGGAAATTGTTGAAAAATAATTGTATCGTCGTGATACACATGTCGAATTCGTCTGACAAAATGCAGTTTCGGCGGATGGGTAATGATACCTCAACAACTTATAGACATATTTTATTGATTTTGTTAAAATGGACGTGATGTGTTCGAAAAATAACGGGAATTTTGAAATCTCTCAGATTTATTTTGATTCTGTGGCAAAGCATTCATCGAAAGCACAGTTTTTTGTCAGCTGTTGAAAGAATAACTTCTTTTTTTTTCTTATATCACCAGAGGTGAGAGAAATTTCATCAATTATGTTATAGTAATGATATTAAGTACAAAAAGTGTTATAAATGTTAATTATTGCTTTTGGATATATTACTATACCTAAAATAAGAGTTTACTAATGGTTTTAATAATGAATGATTGAGAAACCATAATTTAAAATGTTTCTGATGATGTCATATCAATTAAATAACGGCACTTTGTGCCTACTTTATGACAGCAAAATGTATATCCAAACTTTGTAACACAATATCATAAG
The DNA here is from genome assembly GCF_030347505.1 of Rhynchophorus ferrugineus. Taxonomy (NCBI): domain Eukaryota; kingdom Metazoa; phylum Arthropoda; class Insecta; order Coleoptera; family Curculionidae; genus Rhynchophorus; species Rhynchophorus ferrugineus. The sequence goes on from NW_027472587.1 coordinate 18,604,105, forward strand.
AACAATTACTCTAAAACCATTAATTTTTATGAAAAGTCCAATTTAAGTTATTTATTTTTTTAACCTCAGTACATTTCCTTAAAAAAATTAATTAAAAATTAAATGGTGCTAGGGCTGGCAGTAATAACTACTTATTTATACGTATTACTAGTAATGTTGTTAAATATTTAAGGAAACAATAATATTATTTAGATATAGTTGATAAAAAACAACTTGGTCTGAGTAGAACAACTAATTCTTTTGGGTGGATAACTGGAAGTGGAAGGGAAATGAAATGGCTATTATACAAAAAACTTATACTGGAAATAAATCAAAATAATGGCTTAACTAAAAGTTTCTATATTTCAATATTATCCTATATCAATCCTATATTTTAATCACTTTGTTTTGAATTTTTCCTTATAATTCTGGAAAACCTCTACGAAAAATTGATATAATATCGCTCTTTATGTAGAATTTAGTTCTTAATAAGATTTTGTAGTCATTTGTTTCCTAAATTTGAAATATTTAAAACTCGAAACGTAGATATCCCTGTTATCAGAAATAAGTTTGTTATAATCTTTTTTGTTACCTTTTTTCCCATATATATATTCAGCAAAAATCGTGATTTTTGGCCATTATAAGATTATTTTTTATAACCATGATATAGAAAAAGATATGTGGATAAAAATAACGTCGCTTATATAAAAATAGATGTTTAATATACTGGTGGTATCATTTTCTTTCTAAATTTAAGTATTTCAAAAATACGGTAAATATATTCATTTAAAAAAAAAACTTTAAACTCAATTTTTCTCAAGACGAAAATGTCATATAAATTTACTACAATACTATTGGATAGTGTCACATAATTCTGGATAAAACTATGATATGTTGTTGAAAATATCATCACTTATATTGGCTTGAATATTTAATAAGATGATATAATAATTTCTTTAAATATATTAGACAGTTTAAAGAAATCTGACATGAAGAAAAATTTTGTCTAAAGATATCTCACGTAACTCTGTTATAAACTGAGATATTGTTATGAAAATAGTAGTACATATACAAAAATGTATTCGTAACAAGAAAATTCTTTATACATTTAAAATTGTTGAAAATATTATTTGTGATATTTGAAGATGTAATAATTACTGAAAATTAATAATAATTGTAATCGGAGCACTGCGATGACCTGGCGATGACCACAGCGAGATTATCTTTATCCTATTGAAAGGATTTCAAATTTAGATCATGAATTATTCCCCGGTCGATTTTTCGAAAAGACTGAACGTGTCGAAATCGGGATAAAAAAAGTATGAAAATTATAAACGGCACAGACCAAAAAAACACCGATCTGACGAGCGCTGAAAATTCCAACCTGCTCATAACTGATGACGCCATTATAGGTCCCGTTAAAAAAAAACAGACACGGAGAAAAAAGGTGACGGGGCAAGGTAAGTGTTCGGACATCAATAATATCGCTGAATTTATGGTCGCAACGTCAGGTTCCAAAAGCGAAAAATATCGCCGTCAGGGCAAAAAAAAACATACACACACATAAAAAAAGTCATAGCATCACAAAAGGGTAACAGTGTTTCCAATTCAATCCCCAAAATTTTTCCTGGACCCATCAAACCTGGTCGCTCTGGTGGCCGGGAAAGGAAGAAAAAAACCGCGTCGAGCAACTTTTGGTCCCCGGTCACCCTTTCGCCGGTAATATTTTATTTGTATCGGTTTAATTTTTTTCTGGATTTGATGGTCTAGTTTTAATCTTTACTTGTTTCTCTACCATATTTTATTTATTAAGTAAAATCAGTAAAATTAATTAAGTAAACATTTTAAAAGTAAAAAATTAGTTATTGTTAATAATTTATAATTTCTTGTATTTGTCCTATTTGTTCCATCTCCAAATTATGTAATTTCATTATTTCATTTATGTATTCATATAGTCATCATCTTTTATCTATATTTATCATCTAACTATATATTACAAAAACAATAAATAAACTAAGGTGATTAAAATAATAATTTCTTAACCTAAAGTTTTAAATAAAATTATAATTTGTTTGCTTCCAGTTAGCTCATCTTTAATTTGTCTTCTATATCATTCATCTACCGACTGCTTTCTATTTCTTATGTCCCACGTACGATCTAACATCTCGCCAGCAAATGAGAACGTTATATTTCCATATAATTACTTCTACTGTACATTTATCAATTAAAAAAAGCGTAAATATTATTTTGGACTAAAATAAATTTGCTCCAAATCTCTTGGATATTCTAATATGTTATAACTCTAAATGAAACTAAAATATCTTGATGAAAATATCACCAATTATAGAGAAATTAATGCCCAATGAGACGGTGTGATTATTCTTTCCATATGTTTGATAGTTTTCGAGAGAGAGTTCTTTGAAACCTGAAGAAATTGCGATGCAGTGATAAAAATATCATTCAATCAGAATTTATTTCTTAATAAAGTTTCTTACTAATTTTTCGAACATCTAAGTTTTTAAATATAGAAAACATAAATATCATTTTAATCTGAATTAAGTAGGTACCAATTATCTTGGGTATTCTCATATAACTACGATATGTTAATGGAAATACCAATTATGTAAAATTGAATTCTCAATAAAGTAATATATATACTTTTATTATGCACACAGTTTTCGAAAGAATGACAAAAATATTGTTTATGTTGTGACTACAAATTTGTTTAAGTGTTTTCCTTGACTTACTTACTTGACTCTTCTATGAATTAAGATATAGTCTTCACAGTACACTCAGTTACACCAAAATGTATGAGTAATAAGATGGTGGTATAATTTTCTTCACAAATTTAAAAATATTTGGTATATTGGTATTTTTTATATAAAGTTCTTTTTGTACTAAAAACGTTTTGAACACTTTTTTAGTCATAACTAAAAAACAATTCACTTTACATGAAAAATAACCATTTCTATGTTTTTCTCGCCTCAATATTCATAATATATCAAAGTTTCAGCTCATTTAGAGATCTAAAAATTTTTTGCACATTTTCCATATATATACTCAGGAAAAATCGCGATTTTCGTCTATTTTCAGAATTTTGATCATAACTCCGATTTTATAAAAGATATCCTGATGAAAAAAACGTTACTTATGTAAAATTAGACGCTTAATAAGCTTGTAATATTATTTTCCTTCTGAGCTTAAGTATTCTGAAAATATTATTGAAATGATTTTTTTTATAAAAAAATTTTTAATTTAATTTTTGGACGTATATCAAAAACTATTCACTCTACACAAAAAATAATCATTTTACCATTTTTTTCATCACAATTTACGTATAATATGAGGGTTTTATTGTATTTGGAGATTAAAAATGTCTAGTACCTTTTTTCGTGATATACAGCATGAGAATGCGTGTTTTTTCTTTGCAAGATCTAAATACATCGATCGTTTTATAAAGTTAGATGTTTAATGAAAACATATAATTATATCTTAGATAAAGTAGATTGTTTTGAACATATATTATGTAAATATGGCGATAGTTCAAAAATATTTTAACCATTTTTTCTTGGATCTTGTCTCACAAGTTCGAACCTATATTTGTCGACGAATGTACCTCGAAAAAAGGTCTTTTGGTGGTTATCAATTAAACGAACAGTGAAGACGTAACCCGTTATCTAATTCCAATAATCGTTTCAATAAGTCTTATACAGGAGATGACCTTATATAGCACGATATATCATGTTGTCAATAAACCTTTGTAAAATCTACAGAGGAAAGTATTCATAAAGTTTTCCAAAATATCACTCACAGTTAAGAAAATCACGATCACGATGATCATCATCCAGAAAGCTTTCATACTTGCATTTTTATCAAAATAATCGAAGCCAGTGATTCGAAAATATTATCATCATAAAGGAAAAACGGTGTTGACTTTATATTGTTTTTACCATTCTCTGAAGATATTTAAAGAGTCTTTTTCCCTCAACAAACAGAAACAAACTAGGGCCTGTACCGGAGTTCAGAACAGTAAGGCAAGCCTGCCATTTCAATCGATAATGAACATGTTGAATTCACCATTAGTAACATTCGTTCGAGATATTTGCTCTCTAGGGGCTGTAGTTACTCAGAGGCGGGGAATAGTTGTCCAAACATCAACTAAAGAGGTAATTACACGACTCCACGACCAATGATTTTAAGAAAAATTCATTATATTTTTTGCTTAATACATTTTATTATGTTTAATCATTGTTTCCAATTTTCCTTGTTGGAGAAAAGTGGTTGAAGATTCAGAAAATGTTCTGAAATACTTATTAGTGGTTCCTCATTCATCTGAAGTTTGATGATGATTTGTTGCATTACACTGTCCAAACAATCACAAACAGAAATATGTAATGAAGGTTGTAACATTATGTAGAGAAGGATAATCATTTATTTTAAAGTTAAATATGGTTTTCAACGATTCGAACAAATAATATTGTAGTGTGAGACTACAATTAGGGTATACTATCGAAGATATTCATAAGAACAATATAATATTTAACATTTTTTAAATTAAACTAAAAAATTTTAAATATATGAAGAAAATGATATCATCATCTTATTGCGAATACATTTTTGTATAATTTAGTTTATTTTAATGACTATATGTCAGTATATAAGAAAGCTATATATATATATATATATATATATATATATATATATATATATATATATATATATATATAAATAGGCTGGTAAATACCAAAGAAGAAAATATCATATAAAGATAAATAATTATTCTTTTTATAAACGTAAATAAAAAATGTAAGCCTTCACATCGCTTTCCTATATACTAACATATAGTCATTAAAATAAACTAATTTATACAAAAATGTATTCGCAATAAGATGATGATATCATTTTCTTCATATATTTAAAATTATTTAGTTTAATTTAAAAAATGTTGGATTCTATATTGTTCTTTTTTAATATATTTTAAAGTCTCCTTTTACCAACTAGGGGTTTATCTGGACTGGATCTACAGATTAACGTGGGCTCCGAACCACATTCCTCGGCATTAAGCCTATCGATTGTCGAATCACTAACTTTAGAAATCATCCCAGAAAACATCCGGTCTTACCCAGCCTGGTTACTGGCGTGATTGGGATCATTTTCCTTGTCGGATTTTACACTCTTGCCATTTGGACAATCACAAACATAAATTTACGACCATGCCCGAGCAAGATTCGAACCCGCCACTATCGCAAAGGTAGGAGGACCGTCCCGTCGCCTTTTCTTATTTTGCTTTCTTGCTTTTCTTTATTTGATAAAAGATATGCTGATAAAAACATCACCACATATGTAATTAACATTTTTCTCTTTATAAGATCCAAATACATCAATGAATACGTCAGTACCTTTGTAACAATATATGTTTAATAGAAAAATATACTTATTTCTGTGAGAAATTTCATAGTTTTAAAGATATAACAAAAACATTGTGGTTTGCTTAAAAATATTTTAAACATTTTTTCTTGGATATTTTCTCATAAGTTTAAATCGATATTTATCGACAAAAATAGGTGTTTTAATACCACGAAAATAGAACAATAAATAAATAAATATTGTTGTTAAATGTTAAAGAAAGTTAAAGGTATTGAAACTGTTAAATGTAGCGCTAGTTTTTGTATGTACATCTCTCACTGAATTTCTAATATTATTTCAATTCATTAGTAGACAGAATTGTTAATATTCGGCACGTTATCGGCATTTTACGTAATCAGCGTTGACGCACGCCACTGGACTTTTTCCTGAATTTATTTACCGAAAATAGTTGCGTGCGTAGGAAATAATCAACGAAACCTTTTAACTCTAAAACCTATAATTTAGCCTCACGGTATGTCGGGAACAGAATTAAATCGAATTTCGGAAACCAGAGGTCCCTGTTTGACGTCCCTAATTGTTTACCATCGAAAAACAACATCGAGTTTGGTTCTTGACCCCAAAAAACACATTCAGCCACCCTACGTCTCTCTACCTCCTCGCCCCATGACTCTGTGGGTGTTTTACAGCAAGCTTCTCGCACTACCAATGATTTTTCCGCGACTGCTCACTAAACAAACTCACTAGAAATCGCGAAGCCGAATCACAGCCCACTCGGATTCGAATCGCGTCAGTTACTGATAAGGTTTTGACGACGGTCACTCTAAGACGCATCAAGCACCTTACGAAACAGGTTTTTCTCGTCCGGCTTCGACCTCACATCACCTGAGTCCTCGCAGATAACCGCTCGACCTCCGCAGAGGGGTGTGGGGTCGACCGACGCTGGGGATCGTACCGTGTGAAAGTCGCAGGTTGATTTAATATTCTTTTTATATGGAGATGCGGAGCTTGGAATATTCTGAAGATTTGAATAAATGCAGATTCTGAAATGCTGGATTAAATTCATGCGACGTCGTGGTATAGTTACCCTTTGAGTTTCAGATAGTTCCTCTGATTGGTGTTAACTAGCGTTGGCCAGCCTTGGGAACTATCGACTGAAAACAGTCCAAAGTCAAAAAAATAGCGTTTGCAAATAGTAATTACTATTTTCAGTCAAATGTACGGTTCGCCTGTTTTTTCTGAATTCGTAATGTCAGACAAAGGTGTACTCGTTTCATGTATAAATTGTGAAAGAGGAAAGGACGGAAACAATCTTGAAAAATGTCGTACCAAAATGCTATAATATTAATATACAATATATTGTTATTTACAAGCAAACGACCAAAAAATCATAAAACTACATATATTATATATAAATCTATGTAAGTATAAATTGGGTACATTTTTGTCAAGGTCGCGAGTAGGACGACAGAGCTAAAATGTTAAAAATTTGTCCAATGAAACAAATAGAACCAAAAATAGTAACTAAAAGAACGACTGAAACAGTCAATAGTAAATAGTAATAAAATCAGGCGGATCGAAAATGGCGACTGAAATGGTCGATAGTAAAAAGTAGTTAATTACTAAACAGTCGATAGTCAATTTCAGTCGATAGTTCCCAACACTAGTGTTAACCCATTCATTTTTTTAAAAGTTTTTTATTACATTGTTATTAGTCCGAGTTATTTAAAATTTGTTTTACTATAACTTAAATCTAGGTATATATCTAAGAAACTCTGCTGTTTTTCTATTAAATCACCTCACGTAAAGCACCTCACTAGATTACATTACACAAGATCAAGTGGTTTGATTCTTTTGAGTTTGTGTCTTGTATTGTGGTTTCAATCAAAATACGCATAAAAACCTTCATTGCTTTTTAAATATTCTCAATATTTCCGCATGTGAGCAGTAATATTTTCAAGTCATCATTTTCTTCAGTTCCTGTTATCAAGAAGATTCCAAACTTTTGATATTAAACTATTGATCTTCGATGTATCAAACTAATACTCTGTATGTTGTTAGAGATGGAGCATTGTCATCGTAAGCCCTAATAATAATTTTGTATGTTTAAGCTATAATTTTTTTGAAAATCAGTTCAGCAAACATACTGCAGATGATCTTAGATTGTTTAACCATTGTTGCTTTGTAATTATATCTCCACAAATTTCGTCATATACTCTGTGGTAAAAAAAAAATCTAATACTTTCAAATTAGTCTTGGTGCTTTTTGGGTAGAATGTTAAACGTTTCTGATATTAAAATACTTGTTTTTTAACCGTTGTATTTCTAAGAGGAATAATATAGGTTATTGGCAGATACAATAGTTTTGAAAGTGATGCAATTTTAAGTAATGTGAAGCTAAGAGGCTATACAGTTTTCCCCCATCCTTTGTTAGTCTTTAACAGTGAATCTCCAAGATCATTCAAATATCTAGTCAAGGAAATACATAGATATCCCTTGATACTACTTTCTGTAAGTTAACTTAATTTCAAATAAAGTACTTTTAACATTTCAAATATAGGGAACAGAGAGTAAGTATAACACACCTTCTTTTTATTAATCTCTTAGAACGTCAACAATCTGCCCGTAGGCAATAACTATTACTATATATTTTTCGTTATATAATATAACCATCCTGATATGTAGAAAATAATTTCAGTAGGTGATCTGCTGTACAAATGTAAAGTCTATCCTAAAGACTATTCCAGCTTGTATGCCTATTAATCAGTTCGTATGGTAATTTGCGTTTGAGGCTATGCACTACACTATCATCGCGCACATTTAACTGTTTGGCGAGTGCATTGGGATGCACTAATATATTTTCAGAGTACTTCGATATGATAGATCTCGAGATGATCAGCCGTAACAAATCCAAGTTTTTGCGTCGATACGTGACAATGGAAGAAACATGACTCTATTATTTCACTCGAAGTCCAAACGACACTCCAAAGCGTGGAAAACGCAACTGTCCGCTGGCAATAATATGGCGTCTATATTTTGGGATGCGTATGGAATAATTTTCATTAACTACCTTAAGAAAGGAAGGACCATCAACAACAACTATTACATAGCGTTATTGGACCGTTTGAAGGACAACATCGCCAAAAAACGGTCGTTATTGAAGAAAAATTAAGTGCTGCTTCAACAAGACAATGCACCGTGTCACAAGTCAGTGGAAACGATGACAAAAACCATGAATTGGGCTTCGACTTGCTTCCTCATCGACCGTATTCTCCAGATCTGGCCCCCAGCGACTATTGCCTGTGGTCAGATCTCAAAAGAATGCTCCCTGGAAAGAATTTTTCGTCGAATGAAGAGGTGATCGCCGAAATTGAGGCCCATTTTGAAGTAAATCGTACTACAAAAATTGTATCGAAAAGTTGAGGGGTCGCTATAATCAGTCTATCACCCTTGAAGGGAATTATGTTAAAATTATTATTATAAAAAATTAATTTTGCCAAAAAAATATGTTTTGCTACGGTAGATGTATGGCTATTAGATGTATGATATTTCTAATGTAAACCTACACATTAACAATATAATTGTATGGTTAATTTTGGAATAATATCATTACCAAACACACAAAGTGAAACGTACGTAAGACAACTTCGAAAATGGTCGACATTGAGCTTTCCCTCGGCTCCCTTCCCCAGTAAACGAGCCCCTCTGCCCCTCCCGGCACGGCTCCCCGTACGCTTCGGTCGGTAAATTTAATACAACTTAATAATAACGGTATTATTTTAACAATAAATAGCTTTTAGAGCGTGCCTGTTCCGTCCGCGACTCCAATATCCAAAATAAATAGTTGAATTTCCTTTCCATTACGTTTCTATGGCGGCCGGATCGCCCGGAAATATTAGACCAATTTTATCTAGTTATTAGTTTTCGGATAATTTTAGTTTGGAAACTCCAATATAATTAAAGATAAATCTGCTGGAGGAACGAACTGGCAGGCATTAAAACTTATAATGAGTCCATAATGGGGACTGCATATGCGGGACGCTTTTGAATATGGTCCGCGCGCCACCCCCTCGGCCTCCCGCCGCCCGCCTCCATTTACATGTAGCATAAACCCTCGCGCGCCCCCCGCCCCCTTCGACGTACCCACCTAGCGCACCGAAAAGTTTAGCATCACGGTTTTGTTTGTACTTTATACAGCTCCGCGCCGCATATTCCGCTGCTGTTGCTTTTAATTTCCATTAACACGGCGATTCTGTCGAAATTTCGACCGTAATTTTGCATTTTTAAAGGAATTTTATGGCTTTTGTCTCGTCGCCGTTCGGTTTTCCGTAATTGTCCGTTCGATCTATAGAAAAAATACCACTGATCGTGGTTTATCTTATCTCAGCCAGGCTACGATTTAGTAACAGGAGAACTACTGCAAAAACTATCAAGAAAGGGAATTATAAAACTGACCAACTTGATCAATACAGCATTTAGATTAAAACATGTCCCAGACATTTGGAAGATGGCGGAAATTATAGTGATCCCAAAACCTGGGAAGTCAGCAAACGAAATGAAAGCCTACAGACCTATATCACTGCTGCCACAACTGACCAGGTCCCCGAATAACAGATGTTATTGAAAAAGCCTACGAAAGTAAAAAAGTATGCTCAGCTATATTCTTAGATGTAGCACAAGCCTTCGACAAGGTTTGGCATGAAGGCCTTGTTCATAAACTACAGAAAATGCTACCAAAACAACTCACCGAACTATTAAAATCATACATTACAACCAAAATGTTCAGAGTCAAACAAGAAGAAGCTTACTCTACAATAAAATAAATTAAAGCAGGTGTACCACAAGGAAGTGTACTGGGACCAATCCTTTATCTACTCTACACATGTGATATACCATAAATGGAAAATATTACGATGTTTATATTTGCTGATGATACCGCAATTATAGCCGCTAGAGACAATAGTGAAGAAGCCTCGCGAAAATTACAACAAGTGACAATATAAATAATTGGACACAAGCTTGGAAAATACGAATTAATGAAAGTAAATCTGTACATGTGCAGTTCACCTATAAACAGACCGTACAAGCGCCAATAATATTAAATAATACTATCATTCCATATAGCAATAACTCTAAATATCTCGGAATGAATCTAGATGCAAAACTTCGCTGGAAGGAACATATAAAGAAGAAAAGAAAAGAACTGAAATTGAAACATAGGAATATGTACTGGCTAATTGGAAGAAAATGGCAAATTCGAAAAGGTTTTCTGCATCATATTATTACTGGCGATGAAATGTTTATCCACAACGATAATATAATGCGAAAAAAATCATGGGATCCCCTGGTTATGCCTCAATATAAACAAATGCTTTATATTTGGCGGGATAAATCTATTGTGGTATACTACGTGCTGCTAAAACTTAACTAAATGAGATGAAATGAATGTAAGAAAAGGCAAAATGATGTTATTCTTCAGTATGACAACGCTCGACCACAGTTGCAAAACGGTGATCATTTTTATGTTATGACAAAAAAGAAAAAAATCATTAACTTGATAATATAATTTTAAATAGATATATACTGAAATTTGTATTCTCTGATATTAAATATGATGCAGATGATATCCTCTCATATAGTTGACTTACATTTTAAGAAAAACCATTTCTAAAATAACATTTAATGTAAAAATACAAATTTACTTCCCATTTATATATTGTTATAGCGTTAATTATAATATAATACAACACATTTTATTGAAGAACTTAGAGTTCAATGCAATATTTCTAAATACGTCAAAAAATAAAATGTACTGGTCTTCTTGGTCATGTATAAATAATGTTTCAGTGTCAAATTCAGAAAAGTTTTTGCACCGTACTGTTACTGGTGATGAAAAGTGCATCCTTTACGATAATAGAAAACCAAAAAAATCATGAGGAACACTTGGTTATACATCAAGATAAACTAATGATCTGTATTTGACGGGATTAATAGGTTGTAATATACTATGAGCTGCTAAAACTAAATGAGATAAAACGAACATCAGAAAAGGCAAAACGATGTTATTCTTCATTATGACATCGCTCGACAACATCAATCAATCCGGTTGCAAATCCGGTAAAACATAAAAATGCGAAGTGTTACCCCATCCGCCGTATTCTCTAGGCCTTGCTGCTTAAGATTACTACTTATTCCTACATATGAGTCACGATCTGTTGGAGAAACACTTCACTTCTTATGAAGATAATAAAATAATTAGTCGATTCCTGGATTAAAGACTCAAATTATACATGGACTTAAATTATACATAGATGTTTCGGTATGGAATCCCTAAATTGCCAAAAAGATTGGATATAGTAACAGTTATCGAAGGACAATACTTTTTCACCGTTTCAATATAAAATAAAAAGCTTTAAAACTAATGTATAAGGTCTATAATACAATAATAATCTTAAAATAAATACTTCTCATAACCGGAGGTACTAGTGTATGACAAAGAAAAGCAACTTAATAAAATCCCAGATCAACGTTTTCGCCCAATTCAAGGGAAAAAATAGTTTAATTAAAATCCCGCAATGTTCACGGAGCGAATTTAAATTTTCGCCGAAGCAATGTCCCGACGCAAAACGAGAAACTCCGACTATCGGACAGTCTAATACCGAAAGATCTATATATTACAGTAATATATTAGAGCGGATTTGGTCCAGGCCGCGTCTATCCTTCTCTCGCGCTCTCTCTCCGTTCTCTCGTCCGGTCTCTCGAAAAGTTTGCCTCCAAATTCAAATTCGAACTCGCACAAAACTGGAAATTTCCAAATCTAATTCCGGGCCCGGAATGCTATGCATGTAAATATGTCCCGTGGCATTAAGATGGTTCGTTTCAAACTCCACCAGGTGCAGATCTGCGACGGCTTAAAGTCGATAGAGCGACGAGCACACCTCTGGATTTAACTAGAGCTAGTTTTGAACATGTAGCGTCCAGAAATGGGGAAAATAATATAGACATATAGCATAAACACGATATTTATATATCAATAAGGTGCTAAGCCACCACTTTCTTTAAAACATTTGCAATTTTTCGTAGAAGAGATTCCTAGAGTGCCTAAAGGAATGTTGTTTCATTCATGTCCTGTTCGATGATTGAATTAGTCACGCCGAAAAAGCTATCGAAAGTTATTAAAACTGACATTATTAGTTCCACGAAATCACCAGGTTATGATTTTATAACAGGGGAATTACTGTAAAAACTGCCGAGAAAGGGAATTATAAAACTCACCAAATTGATCAATACAGTATTTATAATATAACATGTCCCAGGCATTTGGAAGATGGCGCAAATTATAATGATCCCAAAATCTGAAAAATTACGTAACGAAATAAAAGCCTACAGACCTGCTGCCAGTAATATTTAAGATATTTGAAAAACTCCTGTTGAAAAGAATAAAACCTATTATAGAACAACCGAGAAAAAACTTAATACCAACACACCAGTTTGGGTTTCATAACAAGCATTCAAACATTTACCAGGTCCAAAGAAGAACAGATGTTATTGAAAAAGCTTACGAAAGTAAAAATGTATGCCCAGCCATAGTCTTAGATGTAGCACAAGCCTTGGATAAGATTTGGTATGAAGGCCTTGTTCATAAACTACAGAAAATATTACCAAAACAACACACCGAACTACTAAAATCGTACATTACAGCCAGAATGTTTAGAGTTAAACAAGAAGAAGGTTAGTCTACAATAAAAGAAGCTAAAGAAGTGTATTGGGGGTCAATGCTTTATCTACTGTACACTTGTGGTGTACAGTACCGTACAGTACTGTACAGTGTGGTGTACTCATCCACCTCATTCTCCAGATCTCGCCCCCAGCGAATATTTCCTGTTCCCAGATCTCAAAAGGATGTTTGCTGGGAAGAAATTTTCGTCGAATGAAGAAGTGATCAGCGAAACTGAGGCCTATTTTGAAGCAAAGGACAAATCGTACTACAAAAATGGTATCGAAAAGTTGGAGGGTGGCTATCATCAGTGTATCACCCTTGAGGGGAATTATGTTGAATAAAAAAAACTAATTTTGCCAAAGAAATGTGTTTTACTATGGTAGGCCGGGGACTTTTCGGTATATCTGGTAACTGGGAATATAGTCTGACACTTAAGAATACATAAAGTTGGCCCAGATTTTTCAAATTTTAAAAATAAAAGAGCTAAGTCTCCTCTATCTGACACTACGGCCTGGCATCACGCTTCATTTACAATCACCCGAATTGTTGACGATAATAAAATGAAAGATAACCCGGAACGGCACCCGGGATACGATCCCAAGTATTTTTAACGTTCGATAACCTCATTCCCGACTCCCTAACCCCCTTAACAAACTCACCCCATCCCACCCCATCTTTACCCTTTTCTAATTAGATTCAATTTCCCCCACGAAGGAAACAAAGGGCCTTTCTCCAGCCATTTCCCGGCCCCGGCTACGTGTTCTCACTTCGAACGGCTCACTATTTCGCATAAAGATGGCACAGAAAGATGGCCGCCGTGAGCGTTCGAGAGGGCGGCGGGGGCGAAGGCGGTGAACGATGGGGTGGCGGCGGGCGAGAGGGGAAAGGGTTTCTAGACGTAACGGGAAGGGTCTTAGAACGGACCCTAGGGAGAGATAAGCGGCAGCTATTGAAGCGTAGTTTCTGTTTTGGACGTGGAGGTTTGCGTTCTTCGCTTTACGAGCCACCGGACTGTGTTGATAATTAAACTTGTTATATATATATAGTCCATTCAGTAAAATGGTGAACTCGCATCATCTGACTTGATGACGTCAATACGTCACAATGTTGCCGCATCAACTTTTGAGATTTAGTTCATTTTGGCTTTGGCATACAACAAAATTCTAATATAAATAAAATAATTATACAAATACACTGTTATCAAATAATAATTTTTATAACATTATAGTATATCTAATGCCTATACGTGGACCACTATTTATATTTCGGGAATGGGCAACACTGTTGTCATGTGACGTCAAATAAAGTGATCAGTAATAAAACTAAATTTAATCACTGAATCCTCTATAAGGCATTTGCCATATCTGCAAAACAGTTCTTGTATTCTTTCTTGCCATTTTATATGGACATTTTACCCAAATTATCATTTATATTCTCAATGAATAGTCACATATCTGTTTGCAGTATGGAGAAGAATATATCTCCAATGAATTATTAATGAATGCTACGACTAATGAAACTTAATGAATTGTTATTCCAACGTTTACCTTTTTCCATCAACTTTTCTTGTCTTAACTTTTCCTTAGAAAATGTAAGTGTTGGTTCATTTTGACTCTTATATAATAAAGTACAAATGAAAATAAAATCATGTAACAAAAATAACGTTATAAAATATAATTTATTTTAACATTATAGTATATCTAATGCCTATACGTGGACCACTATTTATATTTCGGGAATGGGCAACACTGTTGTCATGTGACGTCAAATAAAGTGATCAGTGATAAAACTAAATTTAATCACTGAATCCTCTATAAGGCATTTGCCATATCTGCAAAACAGTTCTTGTATTCTTTCTTGCCATTTTACATGGACATTTTACCCAAATTATCATCTATATTCTCAATGAATAGTCACATATCTGTTTGCAGTATGGAGAAGAATATATCTCCAATGAATTATTAATGAATGTTACGACTAATGAAACTTAATGAATTGTTATTCCAACGTTTACCTTTTTCCATCAACTTTTCTTGTCTTAACTTTTCCTTAGAAAATTTAAGTGCTGGTTCATTTTGACTCTTATATAATAAAGTACAAATGAAAATAAAATCATGTAACAAAAATAACGTTATAAAATATAATTTATTTTAACATTATAGTGCATCTAATGTATACATTATCGACGTACTTAAATTACTATTTGTAGATTAGAGTTATTTTGCTACATTTTCATTGAAGTATTTTCCATAGGCTTTTCGAAGGCTTTTTGTGTGTCTTTTTTATTATATATTTATTGTTATTGTTCATTTGTTCATGCATTTGTTTCTTTTATGATTTAATATTACTTGAGTTATTCGCTATCTTGCTTTTGTTTTATAATTTATTGATTACTATAGTATTTTTGTCTAAATTTTCCTGAAGTTTTATTGAATCCCTTTTAAATATTCTTTGTTGTATAATTTTTTTTAATTAAAGGTTTAAAAAAACAGTTATTTTTTATCTTCTTCTATCATGACATTTTCCATTATTTTTAACATATTTCTTTCGTTCCTTGTTATCTCTTCTTCGATTTTGTTATTAGTTATTCTGCTTTTTCCATATTTGGTGCTTCTAGGAATATTTCATGAATTATTTTATCTATGATTGATCGTTTTTCTACCCAATTCTATTCATTTTCTTTCCTTTATTTTAAGTAATGTCCTTTACCTGATTGACTTTATATTATTTACAGTACCTACATACTTTGTTCATTTCCAGAACCAGACCAAATAAAATAATCATAACTCGGAGAAACTTTATGGGGATAAAATAACAATTATTTTTATTTCCATTAAAACAAAACAAGAAGAGAAAATTCAGTCAACCTGTTAAATCGAATATTATCGGGTAAATAAAATTATGACCGATCTTCGTGCGGCCTACGCCGGGAGGCGGGGGGGAGGGAGGATGCGCCGGTGACGTGCACGACCCCAGGTGGTTAATCTGTCGTCCCGCTCCATAATGAGGTGTTAATAAGCTCGTAGCTAATCTAGAAACCTCAACTGACTGTTATAGTATTGTGTGTGATGTAGAGATCCGGCTCGGTCCCGTTAATTGTGTAACAACGCCCTCTGATGATCAAAGAGACAACAGGAGCACGTGTATACAGGTGTCGTACTATGAAATACCTTGTTCTTACTTAAATGAAATCGCACGCGCGTAGATCGACACGTACGTAGGTTTGTTTCGTATACAGTAATACTATAGTGATTTATACATTTTATTTAATAAAAAAAAATGTAATTTTTGAGAAAAAATAAGTTGACCATGGATGTTCTACGATAGATACTTTGGGTTTAACATCTATGTCTTTGTTTCTATTGTGCAACACAAATATAAAAAAAAGTTTTATTTACTTATCATTGCACATAATCTTGTAAATGTCCACTAATAAGCTAACTATCTGTTTTTATCGTAATGTGTTTTGTTCAATTTTTTTTTTTTTTTTTTTTTTATAATTATATACATTGTTACTAGTCGTTGCCGACTAACCTACAATTTGTCCTTATAATAGCTTAAATCTAGGTATATATCTAATAGGACTCATCAGTCCTACATAGTCTCTAACATAATAATAATTGTTTTAACACTTTGAGTTTTTTCTAATGCACCTCACTGCACTACACTACAACACACTACACAAGTTCAAATGGTTTGGTCCTTTTGAGTCTGCGTCCGGTTTTGGTGTTGTCCAAGAGCTGTAATACTTCGAAATTAACATGAGAGTGAAGTCTCTCCTCATGTCTCTTTGCAATTCTTTTAATTTCTTGATTGACAGTCGGTATCTGAAGATCTCGATGTAAATAAATGGTCCGGTAATATCTGGGTGCACCTACGATGCTTCTTAGGACTTTGTTCTGGAAAACTTGTATTAGATTTATGTTGCTTTTTGCGGAACATCCCCATAATTGTATTCCGTATGTCCATATAGGTTTTAATATTTGTTTATATAGAAGTAATTTATTATGTATAGTTAATTGAGATTTTCTTCCAATTAGCCAATACATTTTTCTATATTTTAACTCAAGTTCTTTTCTTTTCTTTTTGACATGTTCCTTCCACCGTAGTTTTGCATCAAGTGTCATTCCGAGATACTTAGCATTATTGCTGTATGGTATGACAGTGTGGTTTATGGTCAATGGTGTAAGCGCGGCCTGTTTATAGGTGAATTGAACATGCACAGATTTGTTTTGGTTAATTTGTATTTTCCAGATTTGGGTCCATTTATTTATAGCGTCAGTAGCCTGTTGTAGGTTTCGGGTTGCTTCTTCGCTATTGTTTCCGACAGCAAGAATAGCAGTATCATCAGCAAATGTAGCCATTGTAATGTTTTCGATTTGTGGTATATCACATGTATAAAGTAGGTACAGAATTGGCCCCAGTACACTTCCTTGTGGTACACCTGCTTTAGCTTCTTTTATTGTAGAGTAAGCTTCCTCTTGTTTCACTCTAAACATTCTGGCTGTGATGTAAGATTTTAATAGTTCGGTGTGTTGCTTCGGTAATATTTTCTGTAGCTTATGGACGAGGCCTTTGTGCCATACCTTGTCGAAAGCTTGTGCTACATCTAAGAATACAGCTGAGCATACTTTATTATCTTCATAGGCTTTTTCAATAACATCTGTTATTCTATGCACTTGATCAATCGTTGAATGTTTGGTAATAAACCCAAACTGGTGTGTTGGTATTAGGTTTTTTCTCTCTATAATTGGTTTTAATCTTTTCAAGAGGAGCTTTTCAAATACCTTAGCTATCATCGGTAACAGTGAGATAGGTCGATAAGCTTTTATATCATTTGGTGATTTTCCAGGTTTTGGAACCATTATTATTTCAGCCATTTTCCAAACGTCTGGGACATATTTCAGTCGAAATGCTGCATTGATTAAGTTAGTGAGCTTTATAATACCCTTTCTTGGCAGATTGTGCAGCAATTGCCCTGTTATTAAATCATAGCCTGGTGATTTATTTGGCTTGATGTTAGTTTTAATAACGTTGGTGACTTCTTTCGGAGTTGTTAATTGAATTGTCGAATTTTCGCCGTCTATGTCCGGTAAAGTATGTTCAATTTCACTTTCGTTTGGTTTGAAAGTTTTCTCTAAATGGTCAGCGAATGCTTCTGCTTTCTCCAGGTTGCTGCGTGCCCAACTTCCATGCATGTTTCTTATCGGAGGACTATGTAGACAGGATCGTTTTAGGTATTTAGTGGCTTTCCAGAGCGAATAGTCTGTGTTCTTGTCGTCTGTTAAATTTCGTAGATAGTTATTTATGGAATTGTTTTTAATTTCCAAAATTTCCCTCTTCAACCTTTGTGTTATGTTGTTTAAGATATTCTTATTTTCAGGTGTTCTATTTTGCTGCCATTTTTTCCGTAGTTTTCGTTTTTCAGCTACCATTTCCTTGATTTCTTTCGGGTAATTTATTCCTTTGGTTGAAGTTTTAATTTCTGGAGTGTTATTCCAAGCAGCCTGTTGGATGTCTGCAACGAATTTTTCGGTTTCATAATTTAATTGGTCTTCTGTCTTAAGGGGAACATTTAGTTGAATTCGATTGTTTATTTCTTCAACAAATCCTTCCCAGTCTGTCCTCTTGTTGGTTAATGTTGGATTTTGTTGTTTTCTTATAATGTTTTCACTCAGCGTCAAAATCACAGGTGTGTGATCTGAACTTAAGTCAAAATTTTCTTCAACTTCCATGTAGTTAGTGGTTATGTTTCTAGCTATAAAGAAGTCTAACAGGTCTGGAGTTTTCTCTGGATCGGTAGGCCAATAAGTTGGTTTTCCTGTCGACATGTAACTGCACCCTAGCTCAGCAGCTGCTTTATGTAATTCATTACCTTTAGTTGTCGTCATTCTAGATCCCCATCTTGTATTTTTAGCATTGAAATCACCACCGATTATAAATTTTTCTCCTAGGTTGTTTAGAACATTCAAGTAATTTTCTTTTTTTTGGTTGTATCTTGGAGGGCTATATATGGAAGCTAATGTAACCCTGTATTTGCTAGATATAACAGTTACTGCCGTTACCTGATTTTCTGCTAAACTGAGTCCGGGTTCTTGATGATGGCATATATTATTTTTTATTATTATTGCACTTCCTCCTCTTGCTGTGTTAGCTGGATGAATGGTGTGGTAAAAGTAATATCCTCTAAATTTAATAAAGGATTCCTTTGTCAAATGGGTTTCAGATATTAAGCAAATATCTATTTTTTGCAATTCTAGGAATACTTGTAGGTCAGCGTGATGTTTCTGAATCCCATTAGCATTCCAAATTGCGATGCGGATGTCTTTACTTGCCATTTTTAGTTCTTGAGGCCACCGCCCTATTGTTTTCGAGTTTAAGTAATCTTTCAGAAAACGATTCAATAATCTTTTCCTGGTTGTCCAGCTTTGCTATAAGTTTCAATAGCAGTTCGTTGGTTGTAACGTCTTCTTTTTTTGTTTCTTTTTGAGCGGTTTGGTTTATGCTTTGAGCATAGGTCATTTCATCGTTGACTTCGTTGTACATTTTTGGTTGTTTATTTTGAGTCACTGTTTTTTGCTCTTTAGCCTGACTGATTTTATTTCTTCTCTCTTGGAATGTTTTCGCAACTACGCATCCTCTGTAGCTTGCTGGATGCGCTTCATTGCAATTCGCACATTTCGCTTTTGTTCCTTTGGGTTTTTTGCATTCTCCCGTGATGTGTTTTCCTGAGCATTTTACACACCTTGGTTCCCTTTTACAGAATTTTTGTGTGTGTCCATGTAATTGGCATCTCTTGCACTGTGGCACAAGATTTGCCTTTCTAAGAGGTTCTATTTTTACTTCGACTCCTAGAATTTGTTTAATTTCATAAATTGCTTTTATGTCCGTGTTATGTTGGAATGATAACATAAACAGTGGTAAAGGCTTCTTCTGGACAACTATTTCTCCATTGTTATTTTTATTTCGTTCTTTTTTCAGGATATTTGTGACGTCAGTACATTTAAGTCCATTTTTTATTAACTCTTCCACTATTTTAGTAGTTTTAGCTGTCGGTGGAAGCCCTCTTGCCATTACTTTAATGTCTCTGGTTTGCTTATCTTCATACGAGTGCCATTGTAATTTTAGGAATTCCAAGCACTCAGCAATTTTCGTAAAAGTTTTACGACATTCGGCGTTTAATTTGATTTGTCCATTGTTTAATGTTGTTGCTCTAAATAGTATATTATTTGTTTTCATTGTTTCATATAGCAAGTCAAAGTCTGTGACATTACTTACTATAATTGGAGGTGGTCTCGGCACTTTTATTTCTTTATTCAATTCTTGTGCTTTAATGGTTTTTGGTTGTTGTGGTGAAGCTTCAGGTGTATAGTTTGCTTTTCGTTTCTTATTTCTTTTAACTGTTATCCAGCCTACTTCTTTTTGCAATTCTTCCTCGTCTGTTTCATAGTTTACAGGCAATTTGTTTTCAGTGCACTGGTTCACTACGGGAATGCTAGTTGGATTGTATGTGTTTTGGTTTTTTATTAGGAGTTGTAGTGCATCTAATTGTTTTTGCATATTTGTTAGTGCAATTTCCAGATTCCGTCGGGCTGTTTTTTCGTTAATATACGCATTATAGAGAGCTTGCTCATTTTGCGTTCTCTTATGGTTTTCTTGACAAAAGATTTGATTCTGTTGTGCCAGATAAGCTTCACCTGACGTTGAGGATTGTGTTTCCATCTCATTTAGTCTCTGGTTCTCTCTATTAATCATTTTTATTTAATGAATAGTTTAATTCACGTTTTTACAAAAATTTCAGTACCGGTATTTGTTTCAGAACCGTTATAACGCCGCATTTGTGGTACAGATGATGCACCTCCGACCCTTAACAGCCCCCAAAATTTTACCTTTGTTACTTTATTGCAGTGACCATCGTTTTAAACACATTTTCACTAAACATTTAACGCGCAGTTTTAACACTGTTATTGTCGTCACGGTTTTTACTTATTTTTTAAAATCGCATTTGTGGCACAGGTAGTACACTTTCAAATTTATTACACTGACCGTCGCTCCAAACACGTCTTTACTCTACGAAGGTCGAACGACAACTGATTTTGTTCAATTTGTTTCAAAATTACAATGTAATTATTCTACGATTGACACATTGGGTTTAACATCTATGTCTCTGTTTCTATTGTGCAACACAAACATAGAAAAAAGTTTTATTAACTTATTATACCACATAATCTTGTAAATTACCACTAATAAGCTGGGTATCTGTTTTTATCGTAATGTGTTTTGTTCAATTTGTTTCAAAATGACAATGTAATTATTCTACGATTGATACTTTGGGTTTAACATCTATATCTCTGTTATTAATGTGCAATAAACATATAGAA
Source organism: Rhynchophorus ferrugineus (assembly GCF_030347505.1). Taxonomy (NCBI): domain Eukaryota; kingdom Metazoa; phylum Arthropoda; class Insecta; order Coleoptera; family Curculionidae; genus Rhynchophorus; species Rhynchophorus ferrugineus. The sequence continues at coordinate 18,625,548 of NW_027472587.1, forward strand.
ACAGTTTGCGTTTTTTATTTATTATATCATATAATCGAGTAGATTAACACTAATAAGCTATTTGTTTTTATCCTAATTTTCTACGGTTTTACTTTAAAAAGAATATTTATTCTACAGTAGACAATTTCAGCTTAATATCTATTTCACTATTTTTAATGTGCACTTAGTTTTACTTGTAACTTCACTAGTTTTACTTTCGTTAATCTTCTGACTAAGAAATCATTATCTAAGGAATATATAATATCAATATTGATGTACCGATGAAACCTTTGTTCATATCTTTAGGTATGGTTCTTGATAGTTTTTATCTTTAGTTCCTTATGCAGATTGTCGTTACGAACGTACCATTAAGCATCATTTTGATATTTTTGTATAACATTTCTATTGCTTTGACTGGTACCTCAGAGCTGAAGATCATAACTGGTCAAGCAAAAGCTTATCATATAATTACAGGGCTGAATATCCACCCAATAACCGGTATACTGTTTGTACTTCAGATTAACTTCTATACCTTTTTCTTAAGACATGGTTTTCATTTAAGTTTAACGCCAAGGGTCTTGCTTAATATATTTGCTTGTATACTCATACAGAACTACTTGCTGATTTATATATACTAGCTTGTGCTTGACACTCTTTATTTTATTTTAGATTTAGTTTGTTTATTTCGATGAGCCCTTTTTCTGTCCAGCATTATATTTCGGCAATAGCTGTTTGTAACTTGGTTGATTTAGTGTTGTGAACTCCAATAGTTAGGAATGCAGTGTCATTTCCAAATGCAGCAACAACATATTCATTGACTGTTGGCAAACAAAGAGACTACATCAGACGAAGGACTGGTTCCAACACACTTCCTTGTGGCACACCTATTTGTATTTTCCGCAAGTCATAATATGGTATCTGAACAATACACTTTATTTGATATTATAAAAACATGAAAAATAAGTATTATTTAACGGCTTGAGACTTGTTCTCTTTCTTCAAATAATTTTGAGGGAATTTTCTGGAGATTTAGTAAATTTTTCTCTGCATTTCGAGGAGTTTCTTATTCTTTCTAAAGATTTATTTAGGTATCACTTGAAGTGCTGAATATCTTTGAGCAATTTCTCCTTCTCAATATCCGGTTCTTTTTTAGTCTATATCCTGTCTCCCAGGTTGATTTTTCCTTTCTTCTTTTCAACGTTAGATCATGTAATGGATAACAGTACACTTTATTCCATATTATTAGAAGATGAAAAATGAATGTTATTTGAACGGTGGAGACTTGTTCCATTTCTTAAAATAATTTTGAGCGAATTTCTGTTGAATCACGTGGATTATTGGGGAATTTGATTATTCGTTTCTTTACGACTTTTTATTTTCCGTTGATTAAGCACATTACTATTAACATTTATATTCGTCCGTAAGCAGAATAAATTTTAAACAGAATTCCGCTCGTCTCCACGCCAACTTCCGTTATTCCCAGTCCAGAACGGTCTGGGGCCGATGTTCCAAAGGCACCAGATCGACCAACCCGAACCCGAATCCTAATTCTGTTCTAAACGCGATCTAGGAGGGTGAAATGGGTCCAAGGGCGGGGAGCGAGGGGTCGGAGGGGGGCAGGTGGTGACGTGGAACGCATGACGGAGGGACCGGGCAAGGGTTAGAACGAAATAACGGAGGAGGGCGGCGGCGGGGGCGGGCGCGGGACGGCTCAAGGGGCCACCGTTTTAATCGAACTCATCTCCGCCGCTCATTTCGAGCAAATGTTCGCCGACCGGGCCGGGGTTAGGAGGCCGGCGAGGGGCGGGGGGAAGCGATGACCGACGGGGGTTTTCGATGGTGGGACGGGGGTGGGTGGTGCGGCATAGATGTTTGGGCCCGAGTTTCGGTTCACTCTCTCGACTTTTGATCTATTAATTTCGTTCCAGCTCGGCCTGGTCCAGGTTTTAACGTTAAATAATATTTGGAATTAATTATTAAAAACAATAGCTCAGGATAACGGTTCTGGTATTCGAGACTGTTGTCTTTACCTCCCGCTTTTTTTGCGCCTTGCTGTGTCGGGCTTACATAGGTATGAATCAAAAAGTTAATTGAATTCCGAATTCCGTTTTAAGTAACATCAATTTTCAGTTATATTATCTATGTTTTAATTTATTTGCTCATCTGTATACCATATATATTCGTTGGTCGTTGGTCCCTCTAAAACTCGAAAACGGCTGCAACAATTTCGTCAATTTTGGTACTGAAATATTTGTAGAAGACCAGGAAACGTTTATATGGCGAGAAAATATTGAATAATTGCGAAGAAAATAGTAGAAATATCAACATGATGTCTCCGTTAGTGTCGCAAGAGATTGACAATTTTGTTGGTTTGGTTCAAGTACTTGTATGTATTAAATGTCTTAAATTTACTTTAATGTCTTAAATTTAATGTATTAAAAATTGAAGTTAATTTCTCTATACTGACCTTGTAATGTTTTACGACGATTTATATTTCATATAAATGTAGGTATTTTTGACAAAATCATGTGTGTCAAATAAGGTATATACTAACGTATTTTAAGTGCGGACGTGTAAAGATTTACCAAGAATATAATTGAAATATGTAGTGACTGTTTATGAATTCCTTTTTATTATTTAGCAACAAATTTAGTGTGCGAAAACTGTTTTCTTTTATTATTAGCAATGTCAAGAAGAAGACAATGTCTCTTAATAGGAGCGCTGTTAACACTAAATAAATTATCATCAGTCCATACTCTTCATTCTCTCACTCTTCTCTTCTCTTATACTTTTATTACTCTTCTCTTACTCTTATTTTTTAAGTAATCTGGATGCAGAAATTGATCCAAGACATTGTGTTCACAATCCAAAAATTGAAGTGGACTATTCTCCAAGAACTAGAAACGTTTATAGAGCAGACAGCGATTCGGTTAATATGTTATACCATCAGAATCATCAAAATTGGTGATATAAGTAATATGAAATTCATCAAATCTGTTATATTTTTATTACAATATACCTAACTTGGACCATTAATAGATCAGTCATATGAATTAATACTTTTAATGAAGAATGACTTTTATTAATATTAATAGAATGAAATTAAGTTTGCCTCTGGCCTTTGGGTAGCTTCTTCCAAGTTGTATGGTATATAGATATGGTAAGAGGATTTAGTTGTAGATTTTTCGTAGATAACTGCTTAGGATTTGAATAAATAAAGTCAGTACTATATTTTGGTGAAATAATTGTGTATTGTCTTGTCGAAGCAAAAGCTTTTCCTTATGTATATCAAGACTTTTTTCGCTACCTCTTCTAACTTCAATGTTCAAACGAGAAAATAATACAAATATGTTCTGAAACCTACTATTATTTCGTTGGTTCAATTCATACGAGACCAAACACGTTTTAAAATATGTCTGTACTTAAACATTCGACGTCGTCCGCATTATATCGGAGAATAAAATGACCACCACCGAAAATACGTTGTCAGTGACGTTCTCCCGATTCCCCGTCGATAATACCTGATAATGGATACGTGCTTTCCATGCCTAGACCAGCATGAATCCTTGATGGAGAGAAAATGTGTTCTTTGCGGCGCCGGAATGGAAAGAGTGGACCGCCGGTTGGTCTCTCATCGCTCAGATCATCTGAATGTTTAAAACAGATGAATTGTTTAACTTAACATTTGCAGTTTGCGATTGTCATTCGATTTCACAAGCTGTAATCTATAACAAATGTTTTGTCGAACAATGGGGGGCCGTTAATATTGAAGGATGCGTGAGAGCGATTTGTTGCGACAGGACGTCTATTGGTGTTTTGTTTTGGGGGAAGGGGATGATTTTACTACAGTCAATATTTTCATTTAAAAAAATATTCTATATATAAAAAGTTTTTTTGTGTTTCTTAGTCTTGCTAAAACTCGAGAAAGGCCGGATCGATTTGGATAAGTTTGATTTTAAAAGATTTGTGATAGTCCAGGGAAGGTTTATATGGCGAGAAAATCTGAAATAATTTAAAGGAAAATAGTAAAAATAACAATTTTGTCACCGAAACCCAAAAACTAATATCCTAGACCAAGCATTAATTTATAGCTAACGATTATTATTACAATTAATATACTATAATCTGGCCAGCGACAATATATAGTTTCGTTCTCACCCCTTACATTCCTTTACTCACGCGTTATCACACAAGTTCCCAGGGTTTAGTCCGTGAACAAAGTGTCATCTATACAGTAGCTGCAACGAAGTAGAACAAAGTGCCTCTAGGTTTTCATGGAGGTGTAATCTGACCTCGTGATTCCCAATGAGACTTTTAATATCTTCCTTGGTTCTATAAGTTTCCAGATCCCGACGAAAATCTTCACTGCGTACATGCAAAGGTCTGTCCAATGAATTACGTAGTTTTGTAGTATTGTTCTGGAATACTTGAATTTTCTTTACGTTGCTTTCCTGGGTGCAGCTTCACAGCTTTATACCGTATAGCCATATTGGTTTGAACTTCTTTTTGTAGAGCAGTATCTTATTGTGAATTGGTATTTTGGATCTTCTTCCAAGGAGCCAATATAACTGTTTATATTTTATTTTCAGTTCGGATGATTTCTTTTTGACATGCCCCCTCCATTTTAATTTAATATCTAGCATCATGTCTAAATATTCAGGAATATTAGCATATGGTACAATATACATATGATATTTAACACTATTCAATTTCAAGGCCGTCGGATTGTTCTGTTTCTTGTTGGTAAAATTAGGAGTAAGAGATTTTAGCTCATTTAATTTTATTTTCCTATTTTCCTAATTACTAGCTGCCTATATTCTCTTTATGAATGGTTCTTGGCTTTTGCCCACTGCTAACCAGTGCTGTGTCATACGGAAATATAGCTATCTTAATACCATCAAGTTTTGGTATGCCACAATAATAAATCAGATAGAAAGAACTGGGACACTGTCCTGAAGCACTCCTGCTTGCATTTCTTTTAGCTCAGAATATTTTCCCTCTTGATTTACTCTGAAGAATCTATTGGAGATATGTGATGTTAATATCTCTACATATTGCTTTAGGAGCATTTCGTTTAATTTATATAACAATTTCATGTCCACTTTCATTTGCTATACAGTCAGATTTGTGTCAGAAATAAGTTAACAAAATCTTAAACAAATGTAGATAATATTTCCAACAATAAAATTTGGAAATGATCATAATACATGCAAACACCTAACAATTTCTTTTCTATTTTCCTCCACAAACTGTTTTTTGGTACAATGTTAGTTTTATTAATAGTTATGCTGTTTATCATCACAAATTTGTAATCTCGTCAAACTGTCAGAAAATAAATGCAGTCAACAGAGAAAAAATCAAGAAAAACAAAAAGAAACCCTCCCCTCTCTCCAGCTGTATACCCATCCTACAGGAACGTATCCAACGCAGCAGGAAAACGCCGGCTAATTCGATCATAATTTGGGCACGACCAGCGCACAGTTAACGAAATTAAAAATCAATTTCCCCAACGCTGAAAAACAATACAATTGACACCGTATCGGTGGGTACGATTGTTGATTTTTACCTCGAAAGGGAAACCGGATGATAGCTATCCGCCGCGTCTGCCTCGCCACCCTTACGCATCCGCACATCATCGCTGGCCAGTTTAAATTAACCCGTTTGATTTCTTTTTTTCGTTCAGAACAAAACAAGATGAACACAAAGAGGCCGCGGTTTATACACGGATTAAAGTCCAAACTAGATTCGTTTGAACTATTTAAAAATATTCTTCTGAAAACACTGTCTCAAGCAAAACGCTTTATAACAGTGCATACATCAGGCACAAAAAAGAAAACCTATTGATTTAATCACAAATACTTATATTATATAATGAAACCCTAATGTTGTTCAAATATCTACGAAATCAACTTATTGAAATCGATATATTTAGTTTATAGAAATATACAGTTACATATCTTTAACAATGTTAAAATCTACACATTTGTAGGTGTTTTATTCACTGTCAAATCGTCAAACAATTTAGTGGATGATATAGATTTATAATAAATTCAATTTAGGTCTTCTAAAACAGAAAAAAAATCTCATTGTTGCATAGCTTGAAGATGTTCGAGCAAATTATAGAGAATCGTCTAAAATCAATAACAGATCGAGGACGCTAACAGAATCGTAGAGCATATTCCGTAAGGGAAGATGTATACAAGACCATATATATAGTACAAGACAAATAGTGGAAAAAAATTGAGTAAAAAAAACATATACCTAGCATAAATTGCTTTAGAAAAGGCATTTGATACAATAAGAAGAGAAATATTAGGGGTTTGTTAGAACAAAGAGGTGACAAAAGCAAAATTGTCATGATACTTCAATAAATACACAGGATAAATATCAACGTTACCATTCGAGGATACATGAAATCCAAACGTCTTAAAACCGAAGCTGACCTTAGACAAGACAGTGGTTTAGTTAGCCCAATTCTATTTAAAATATTAGTGAAAGAAATAAAAAAGAAAATCCCAATCTAAAATGGAAGAAATGTATACATGGAGGAAGAGAGATTACCCAGTAAACATAACACACTTACAACAACACCATTAAGTGGTACTAAAGCTATTTTGGTACAACAAAATTAAAATGGTTATCATAATATTGATAAAAAATATTTTACATTCTCGAAAAAACTTTGAAAGAAACATATAGATCATGCACGACAAAGAACTAACAGGTTTCCAACTCTAATATCTTCCACATTCTCGTTTCCGCAACAAAATAATAATAAGGAACGAGTATGAGAATATTAATGTATAATAATGATATATTACTAATATTATATTTAAATTTAATACAAAATAACATAAAATTATTTATCAATATCAACATACATTTTATTTAAACTTAATTTACTTAAGAAAATGACACAGACTACCTATTTTTGACACGCGTAAAACTGGTTTAATATCGTCAAATGGGACTTTACAAGAATAGGTCACGTGCCAAAACCCCATTGGGTTTTTTGTTACAAGGGTTTATAAGCGTGACCTTTGTCTAAACATTTAGTTATCATAAAATATAATTTTACTCTTTTAATACATATATATATATATATATATATATATATATATATATATATATATATATATATATATATATATATATATATATATAGCTCAAAAGATAAGTCACAGTCTTTGCATGTTAAAAATAGATGTTTTAATAACAAGAACAAGATGAACACGAAGAAAATGTAAAAACCAAGTTGTCCTCGTTAAATCCTACCGATCTTTCACAGAGTCTATAAAAAATTCAAATTATATGCAAAGAAAATAACGGACGCACATCCCCCTTAAACCAAACTGACCAGGTCCGTTTCTCCGAGATACAGCGTGGGAAAACCCGCCAGCTGTAATTTTTTACCGTCTTATTTCAAATATTTGATCAAAGCTTTAGACTAACGGATACTAGCTAGAAGTTGTTAGAGAAAAAATTAGTATTAATATAGTTTTTGGGGATAAAAACAAAATATTTTCGAGAGGTAGGGCGCAAATTATGAGGGTGAAAAGGGCCCGCTTCGGAATCGACATGTACACGTGAACGGCACGCTTCTATTGTGTTCAGCTAGTTGCTCACGCGCTTCTTGAGACCCTAGCAGCCCGTTTGGGAATATAGAACCTGTTTTCGCCTTTGTTATAAATGACAACAACCTAAAATAGATGAATAAAGAGAAGCGATGCTAAAACGTGAATTTTAATAGAATAGGAACATAATTATTCAATAAGAGTTACTCGACAGATATTTACTGGCCTTCAACTTCTTAAAGAATATTTTTTAGAAGCTGGTATAACATTAAAACTAGTAATACTATTATATGCTTTTGATTAACAACAAATTTAATAACAGTAAAGTACATATCTAACAATGAACAATATTTAGATAAAGGCAAAATGGCCAATAATAATACTGTAGTATATGTTACATAGAAAACGGTGTACTACTGGACAATTTTTAAAAATTTCTTTTAAGTATAAAGTTCTACCACATCTGCTGTATTTTCCAAACATTGGTTCCCATAACAATATCCAGAAACATAAGCAAAAGTAGCGATCATCACATTGACAAATCTTTGAATTTTTTGATTGATTTGTATTAATGACGAGATACAAATTTAAAATGAGAAAACCGAATTGTTCAAATACACCTTACTGTTCCTTACAGGTGCCTTCATCCCTTCTGGGATATAAGCCCCTTACTTTATTCCCAAACGGGCCGGTTCTCTTTTTTTTGCCTCCCTACTTAGTCCCTACATGACCCCTTAATCTGAAAGCATATTTAACTATCAGATAAAGGGAAAAACAATCTTTGATTAAATCTTAGATTACCAAAAACGAAAAAATTGTCATATATTGGTATTGGTTATTAGTATTAGGATGTCCGTTACACCATTAGGTCAAATTCCGTTTACTTTCTCACGATGAGAAGACAGAAATCAGTTTGGTCAGGGCTAGGAGGGTGAATTGCTCCCTCTCCTGCTTTCACCCTTGTTACAAACGAAAATAACATAACTAATTAATAAAAGAATGTCTTAAACTGCTGTAAAACTTTGATATAGATAGTTTTTAAGATATGTAAAATAAAAGAAAATCCACTGATTTTTCCAAAATATACTTTTAATTGTATAGCTTTAAAACAAATGGCTGTGCAAAAATCAGAATACTGCCGTTCGATTCAGCATTAAATTCTCCACAAACCCTGAAATTTTCATTACCGTACAGTTACTTGAATAGAACTAGCCACAAAAATATTGAAAATAGCAAAAAATCGCCAATTTTCACGACTATATGTGGAAAAAGTACCAATTTTTATTAACTCTCGGATAAAGATGAAACACCCAAAATATATGCATATTGACGTGAAAGAAACAAAAATTCATGTTAAAATGCCGTAGAATTTATAGTTTTTAATATACATAAAATAAAGGAAAATCCACTGAATTTTCCAAAATATACTTTTAATTGTATATCTTTAAAACTAATGGCTGTACAAAAATTACAATACCACCATTCGATTCAGCGCCAAATTCTTTATAGACCCTGTAGTTTTCATTCATGTACATTAAGTTAAATGGGAATGGTAACAAAAATATTGAAAATAGCAAAAAATCGCAAATTTTCACGACTATATGTATGGAAAAATTACCAATTTTTATTAACTCTCGGATAAAGATGAAACACCTAAAATATATGCATATTGACGTGAAAGAAACAAAAATTCATGTTAAAATGCCGTAGAATTAATAGTTTTTAATATACATAAAATAAAGGAAAATCCACTGAATTTTCCAAAATATACTTTTAATTGTATATCTTTAAAACTAATGGCTGTACAAAAATTACAATACCACCATTCGATTCAGCGCCAAATTCTTTATAGACCCTGTAGTTTTCATTCATGTACATTAAGTTAAATGGGAATGGTAACAAAAATATTGAAAATAGCAAAAAATCGCAAATTTTCACGACTATATGTATGGAAAAATTACCAATTTTTATTAACTCTCGGATAAAGATGAAACACCTAAAATATATGCATATTGACGTGAAAGAAACAAAAATTCATGTTAAAATGCCGTAGAATTAATAGTTTTTAATATACATAAAATAAAGGAAAATCCACTGAATTTTCCAAAATATACTTTTAATTGTATATCTTTAAAACTAATGGCTGTACAAAAATTACAATACCACCATTCGATTCAGCGCCAAATTCTTTATAGACCCTGTAGTTTTCATTCATGTACATTAAGTTAAATGGGAATGGTAACAAAAATATTGAAAATAGCAAAAAATCGCAAATTTTCACGACTATATGTATGGAAAAATTACCAATTTTTATTAACTCTCGGATAAAGATGAAACACCTAAAATATATGCATATTGACGTGAAAGAAACAAAAATTCATGTTAAAATGCCGTAGAATTAATAGTTTTTAATATACATAAAATAAAGGAAAATCCACTGATTTTTCCAAAATATACTTTTAAATGTATATCTTTAAAACTAATGGCTGTACAAAAATCACAATACTACCGTTCGATTCAGCATTAAATTCTTCATAAACCGTGAAATTTTCATTACCGTACAGTTACTTCAATAGATCTGGCCACAAAAATATTGAAAATAGCAAAAAATAGCAAATTTTCACGACTATATGTATGGAAAAAGTACCAATTTTTTTAACTCTCGGATAAAGATGAAACACGCAAAATAGATGCACATTGACGTGAAAGAAACAAAAATTCATGTTAAAATGCTGTAGAATTTACAGTTTTTGAGATATGTAAAATAAAGGAAAATCCACTGATTTTTCCACAATATACTTTTAATTGTATATCTTTAAAACTAATGGCTGTACAAAAATCACAATACCACCGTTCGATTCAGCATTAAATTCTTCATAAACCCTGAAATTTTCATTACCGTACAGTTACTTGAACAGAACTGGCCACAAAAACATTGAAAATAGCAAAAAATCGCAAATTTTCACGACTATATGTATGGAAAAAGTACAAATTTTTTTTAACTCTCGGATAAAGATGAAACACGCAAAATAGATGCACATTGACGTGAAAGAAACAAAAATTCATGTTAAAATGCTGTAGAATTTACAGTTTTTAAGATATGTAAAATAAAGGAAAATCCACTGATTTTTCCACAATATACTTTTAATTGTATATCTTTAAAACTAATGGCTGTACAAAAATCACAATACCACCGTTCGATTTAGCATTAAATTCTTCATAAACCCTGAAATTTTCATTACCGTACAGTTACTTGAACAGAACTGGCCACAAAAACATTGAAAATAGCAAAAAATCGCAAATTTTCACGACTATATGTATGGAAAAAGTACCAATTTTTTTAACTCTCGGATAAAGATGAAACACGCAAAATAGATGCACATTGACGTGAAAGAAACAAAAATTCATGTTAAAATGCTGTAGAATTTACAGTTTTTAAGATATGTAAAATAAAGGAAAATCCACTGAATTTTCGAAAATATACTTTTAATTGTATATCTTTAAAACTAATGGCTGTACAAAAATCACAATACTACCGCTCGATTCAGCATTAAATTCTTCATAAACCCTGAAATTTTCATTACCGTACAGTTACTTGAACAGAACTGGCCACAAAAACATTGAAAATAGCAAAAAATCGCAAATTTTCACGACTATATGTATGGAAAAAGTACCAATTTTTTTTAACTCTCGGATAAAGATGAAACACGCAAAATATATGCACATTGACGTGAAAGAAACAAAAATTCATGTTAAAACGCTGTAGAATTTATAGTTTTCAAGACATGTGACATAAAGGAAAACCCATTTAAATAAATTGTTATTGGTAATATAAATAATTGATCTCCAAGACTTTCGCTATAGTATAATATGTCACATAGAAGGTATACTTTTTATTTCTTTTAAGTGTAAAGTTCTACCACAGCTGTCGTATTCACCAACCAATTGGTCTCTGTAACATTAACCAGAAATAGGTAGAAAAATAGCGACCAAAAATTGACAAATCTTTGATTTTTTTTATTGATTTATAACAATGACGAGATTAAAAGTGAGGAAACCACCTTATACAAAAACACTGTATATATCCTTACAGGTGTCTTCATCCCTTCTGGGTCATGTCCCTTTCACCCTATTCTCAAACGGGCCGGTACACTACATTTCACCCCTCTTTATTCAGTTCCTACATAACCCCTTAATTCGAAACCATATTTAACTATAAGATAAAAAGACAAACAATCTTTGATTAAGTCTTAGATTACCAAGAACGAAAAAAAATGTCCAATATTGGTTTTGGTTATTATCATTAAGATGTCCGTTATAACATTAGGTCAAATTCCGTTTAATTTCTCACGACTAGAAGACGGAAAGCAGTTTGGTCAGTGCTAGGAGGAGGAGGAGGGTGCATAAAACTAACATTTTAATAGAGGGGTCATTGTGAAGATGAATTCCCTAGCATAAATCTATTTTTTTAGGTAATATGAAGGGATGAATCGAGAATGATTCAAAATGAGTGAGGGTTTTTAACGTTTCCCATAAAGAGTTGCTATTTTATTATTTGAGGTAAGTTTTAGATTTTTATCTCATTTTGTTTGTTATTGTGTTCAGTTATTCTAATATAATTTTAATTTCTACTGTTAATCTTTTCTCTTTTTTCTTTATTTCTTTTTTGAAGGCTGGACGAAAGGTAATATAAAGATGACGTCTTTGATTTACTCAGATATCGTTGTTGTGTTTATTACTTTCGAAACGACAGAAGATAATATTCGTCATATTCTGCTTCTTCTGTAGCTTCGAAAAAAGAAATGATTCAGCACAGCCTCATTGCAAATGATGAAGGTCAGTGTCATGTTCGATAAAATTCGTCAGAATGTCGAGTTAAACTGACATATCCTCTATTGCAATGAAGTAACAGGGATAATTTAAATACACTGTGTTTCTATTACTGAATGGCCAAAATACTGAATACCAAAAGGATAATAATGTGATAAACAGAATAAATTAAAAAAATTAATTTAAAAATTTAGACAAATAAATTATTCTCCTAATCAGCCCGGTGTTTATTGTTTTTAAAATACATAATTTATGGGAGAAATATAATATTATAAGTAAAGAAACATCATGTATATATAGTACTTAGTTAATGTTATAAGTTAATACATTTCTGACCTTATATTGAAAATAATGTGGAAATATCTTTTAGTAGCGTTGGGAACTATCCACTGAAAACAGTCGATAGCCGAAAAACTAGCCACTGAAAATAGTAATTACAATTTTCAATCAAATGCACGGTTCGTCTGTTTCGTTTAGTTCGTGATGTCAAACGAAGATGTACGAACCCTTTCGTGTATAAATTGTAAGTGAGGAAAGGACGGAGATAATTGCTTGAAGCTGTTAATTTTACATGTGCTTATATTTTCCAACGGTAGTATAAGTGAGACGGAGATGTACATATTCCTTCACCTACTAACTTTAAAAAAAGAAAAGGAAAAATATAATTACTGAATACAATTAACATGCAATTAATAATTTCATTTTAAAGAAAGTAGAATTACTTTTACATTTGAATGTTCTGTGGATCTGTAAAAAGGACTGGAATTTTTCTACGAAATGTATGAAATGTTAAAAACTACTAGAGCTTCTTTAAGTAAAGTAAATGCTTTATTTATTAGTGCACGGAAATATTTTTTAACAAAAATTCAGAGAGTCATCGAAAAATATTATTGCCATAAAAACAGTCAAAAGTATTTTATTATTTATCGTTCACAATTTTAATCTTTTTACCCTCTTACATTAACAATCTTGAAAAATATCGTTCAAAATGCTGCTATAGTATTATACAATATATTGTTATTTGCATGTAATCTAACGAAAAAATCATAAAACCATATATATTACATTACATGTCAAGGTCGCGGCTACGACGACAGAGCCAGAACGTTCAAAATCATTCGAATGAAACTAATAGAACCAGAAAATAGTAACTAAAAGTAAACACTCGGAAAACAAAATCACTCGGACCGAAAATAGCGAGTGATATAGTCGATAGTAAAAAGTAGTCAATTACTAAATAGTCGATAGTCGATTTCAGTCGATAGTTTCCAACACTATCTTTTAGTAATATAATCATTTTGCAATTATCCTCTGTACTCTATTATAAAGGAAAACTTTTGAACTTAATAAATTATGGTCGAATTTCGGTCACAGGAAGATCGCTGGTAATATATAACACCAGGTTATCTGTGGTCCTATACAACATTACAGTGTTTTTCGGAAAATTATTTTTTATACGATATCTGTTGTGTGTGCCAAGTGTTTATGCGACCTGTATTTTTTATGGCCATCCTCTATGACCCTCCCTTGTGCCATATTAACGCAAGGTCCCACATGGGAATATAAAACTGGTTGTCACGTGATCCCGCACACTTCAGTTAACCTTTTTGTCAACTGCCTCTGAAAAAAACACCTTCCGTACTTTTCGTTATGTTTTTATTGCATTTTAAAGTCATATAATTCTATTTCTTATTATTATTATTTTGTAACCCTTCACCACAGGAACTTAAAGTATAAACAAATAACTAACCACTAACCACTTACAGTTAAATCCTTTATAAATATATATCTTAACGGTGTATCAACAGATGTATAACTTTAAATGAAACTAAATATTTTTTGGTCGTGATTAAATAGTTTTTTAACCGACTAATGAAGCAACAGTTATAAAACTCGTTGGTTAAAAAAAACACCTGACTGTCGCGTCCCGTTTAGGGATGGAGTGAGCCTTCTTGATTTAAAGGGCACGTTCCCCAGGGGTTAAAAAACACCTGTATTATATATATATATATATATATATATATATATATATATATATATATATATATATATATATATATAACAGGCAAGTGTAAAACTGTTACATATAATTAGTAAATCAGTTTGGAATGAGAAAATTACAGTTATATATAAATCTGCTCTACACTGCTGACATTCCAACAACAAAAGAAACACTTCTTGGAACCTTTGCTGATGACACAGTTATTATGGCAATAGATATATCTCTGCCTAAGGCAATAGAAAAAGTGCAAGTGGCAGTCAACAAAATTTACAAATGGACAAAAGATTGGAAAATTCAACTTAATAGCTCCAAATCTGTCCACGTTAATTTTGCATTAAAGCGAAATAATAAAAACATAATTATATCACTCAATGGATGCCCGATTCCTCAAGCAGTATCAGAAAAATACCTTGGAATCCATCTTGACCGTAGATTAAATTGGAAGCATCACGTTAGACAAAAAGCAAAACACATTAGAACCAAAATAAAACAACTATACTGGTTAGTCGGAAGATACTCTCAACTTGATCTAAAATCAAAGAGGTTGATCTATAATACAATTATAAACCCAATTTGGACCTATAGGGTGCAAATATGGGGTTGCACTAAAAATTCAAATCAGTTAGTCATACAGCGCTGTCAAAACAAGGTTCTTCGATTGATTACCAATGCCTATCGCTATGTAACCAATGAAGAACTGCACGATGACCTGGAAATCAAATGGATTTGCGAAGTTGTGCAGGATTTCGCCTTGAAACACGAAAGAAGATTACTAAATCATACTAACGTGGAAGCAATACAACTGCTGGACAGCGCACAGGATGTCAGGAGATTGAAACGAACAAAACCATACGAACTTGTGTGAACATTTAGTGTGTATTATTAGTGTAAATTATAGCTATAAGTTAATAATTAATAAATAATTATAATTTTATAATTGAGGAATACATACTGATGATTTTCTCGCAATCGTCTTGCTTGTTAATTGATCCAAGCACATAGGAAAAGTAGTAATAAATTAATTGTAATAATAATAATAATAATTAAGATTGTACTAAGCGTATCTAATAAAAATGTTATAAAAAAAATATATAAAAAAAATTGTTTCGATTTCTATACCTAGATACTTAAGTACATGTACACAAGACCAACAAAAATAGAACAACTATTTTTACATCCAATATTTGGGTATTTATTAATTATAGTTCTCCCATTATCATTATTTTCGTTCGTATATCACTCAGATACCCTGGAAACCAACGTTTTTCCTACTTTTCGTTTATTCAGTGTCTTTCAACATCATTTCAGTATCATATTCTATGTTATATAGATTTTAACCCAACATTATAGACTATCAATTTTTGTTATAACATCATATGCAAAAATCTCGCAATAAATCGTGATGCAAAACTTCATGGAAGGAACATGTACAAAAAGAACAGGAAATAATAGCAGTTAAAATATAGGAACATGTGTTAGTTAACTAGAAGAAAATAACAACTAACAAAACATAGTAAATTGGTGTTATACAAGCACATGTTGAAATCTGTATGGACATACTGAGAAATTTTGTATGTGCATACACATACTACAGGACCGATTACTTACACCGAGACCTTCAGATACCGACTGTCATACAGGAAATTAAGAGAATTGCAAGAGGACATGAGAACAGACCGCATTTTCATGTCAATATCGCAGTAATATAATTCTTGGATAACATCAGAACAGGACATATACTCAAAAGAATCAAACCATTTGATTTTGTGTAGTGTAGTGTAATGAGGTGCATTTAATTGAAGAACAATAGTGTTAATATATAAATATTATTACACTAGTGACTGAAATAGGGCTAAAGGGCCCTCCTAGATATATACCTAGATTTAAGTTATTATAAGGACAAATTGTCGTTTTGTCATCTGCAAAAACCTCTATTGATATTTCTATATATTCCATATTTCCATACTTTATATATAGTCCTGTTGTGTCTATTAGACATTTCTTTATTAGTATATCCATTAAAATTGGAACGATTCCTTTCAGTTGTTTTAAAATTCGGTTTAAAATTCCTAAACCAATAGTGAAAGTCTTAATTGATAATAATCCCGACAAACCCCCAGTTATAATTAAAAGAAAGAATAATTTAAGGACATGTTTCGCGAAAAAAATGGACGATTCTCCCTGGACCAATTAATAGAATCGTGTCTCTCCGGTGGTACTTCACCGTTTCCTGCGTATGACAGCTTGGAGTGTAAGAGCGAGAGCACGCCCGGTGATGCAGGGGACGAGGGAACGGACAGACAGAGACAACAGGAGGCTAGCGGCAGAGATGGACGTGATTAATGAGTCCGAAAGGGGAGACAATTACCTCCGCCTGTACCCTACGGCGTCGCCAGGCGTCACAGTCGTCAACCGGCCCAGCGTAAGACGCGAGAAATTCGATATAATTCGACAAACAACAAGCCCGGCTTTTTGTTCTGGTAACCAGCGTTCGATTTACCGATTTTTATTAATTGACATCGTCGATGGAAAGGGTTGAAACCGAAGACGGCGATAATGTGAATTTTATTTGTCGATCGAGGGGTGGTCATGTTTGTTCGGTCCTTCTAGTCGTTGATTTTATGATAGCTAATGTAAAAAAAACGCAGTGAGTCATGATATCCTTTATGTTGTTTGTGATTTAATGGGGTTGAAATTTGATATTAATCCCGATAGTTTATTATCGATAACTGTGTAGGATTGGAGGTCTAGAACGAAAATAAAAGAACCCATTTAATACATTCATCAACCTGAAGCAGATAAAGTTACTTGAAAAGTTGTATTAAAATTGGTAATTTCAACTAACAATTATTAAGATTAAGTCTTCGAATTTCTAGAGCATATCGGTTCATCCAGAACTGGATAAAGTACATGTTTTGCTATAATTATAAATCAAATTACAAAATATTGTCTGGCATATATTTCAGATACGAATTATAAAATATTTTCATGTCGTGCATTGAAAATAACAAGTACAATATACATTATTTTAAATATTTTCATTAAGAATACAAATTACAAATTATAAATATTGCTAGGTCGTGTAAATAGAATAGAACTAATTCTAGGCTAGACCCGACCCCTACTTAACCAGTCAAAGAAGAATTTCCTTCCGCGAACGCTAGATTTTTAAATATTGTTAGAACAGTTTTGGTGAATGTGTTTGGGCAATTAAAATACTGGATTCAAATGAGTCGCTCTCTATTTATTTCGACAAACATCTCGGTCACAGCCCCAACACAGAATGAATCAAGATGGCGGGATATTCATCCTTTCCAGATGGCTTTAACACGAACATGCGCCGTAGCGTTCATCATAACTTACAGGAAACTACTTTAATATCGACTTATGCAACCATGTATACATGAGGACGTTACATGTAGGCGCATCCACCCAATTTTTTATATATCCAACAATATACTGTAGGAATGTCTAGTCGTCTGGGCGATCGGTCTAAATGTGTGGCAGTCGATGCTACTGTTTGTCCGAACACTCGCTACTATTTTTGGAAGGAATTTGCACGAGAACTAAAAACACTGGTTGAATAAAACTTGTTTATTTTAACATCGAATGATATATATGGTCGACGGGAGAATTGACAGGATATTAGGTTAAGTAGAGGAAGTACGGTAGCGCCGTGGAAGTGGTACTGTTACAAGGGGGTGGAGAAAAGAAAACAGAAAAGAGCGAGGCGTCGTCGTGATGGTCTTTTATAGCCTGGAACTGCATGGTACCAATCCAACGTTGCCAACTTTTGAACTTGTTGTAGGTGAATGCGTGGTAGCCTAAAGGGTCGTGGCGTTCGCCACAATACTATTAGACAAACGGCCTCCTGCTTGGGAATTAATAAAACCTGGTAAAGAAAACAAGATTCCTACTTGTTATAGTGAGCAAGGATGGTAAGATTTTTGCTTTTTAACCGACTTCGAAAAAGGAGAAGGTTTTATGTTCGGCTGTATATATTTTTTTTAATGTATGTTCGCCGATTTCTCCGTCATTTGTAGCCCGATTTTAAAAATTCTTTTTTTATTCGAAAGGGTGCACTTTAGGGGTGGCCCCATTAAAACCAAATAAAGATCTGTTAGGGGAAGAAGGGAAATCGAGGGAAACGCTTAAATTTCAAAGACACGTTGAACTTTGAGTTTTCACAACTTTTTTATCTAAAATAACCAAATATTTGTGTATAGTGTTATTGCTAAACTTATATGACGGAAAATAGGAAGTCGTTCAGTGCAAAACCCATTCAGTTTGATTTTTGAGCACTAACTGTAGCATATAAGACCTCGTAGAAATATTATAGAAAACTGCTTTTGTGGTGTAATGGTTAAAGCGTTTAGCTCCCAAAGAGAAGTCGCGGGTTCGATTCCCGGCATGGACAATAACTTCTTATTGTTTAGTTAGAACCTTTGTCTAATCATATAGGTTAGGTAGCGGACCTCGGGGCCTGAAGCGCTCTTTATTTTCATTCCTATTTTTGCTCATACGAGCTGCACCTTTACTTGGCCTACTCATTATAATATTAAATAAAATAACTGCGTAACTTATTGACTTAATTTTTAACACTAAGAAGAGAAAAATTAAATATTTTTAACAGACAAATTGAACTGACTTCAAAAAATAAATAAGGAACTCACTAAAAATGAAAAAATAATCAAATTTAGATTTTTAACGCAAAAACAATTTTTTAAAATAACATATATACATAATAATTGTTGTAATAACTAAATAAAAATTAAAAAAACCTTATTTAACCTATCTACTACACGTTTACATTCTACTATATACACACAATTTAGCTTAATACCTACATAATGCTACCAACTGATCTACAAAAATAATATAATTTTGTGACATATAGAAAAAATTAAATTACCAAAAAAAAATCTAGATAAATATAACTTTGGGTTCGGCACCGACTTCAAAGTCGTTAGTTGATAGTAGTTACAATAATATCGTAAATAGATAAATAGGTTTAGATAGGTATTAAGCTAAATTGTGTCTATAGCAGTTATTTAGGCAGCTTAGGCAGCTAGGCTCACTGACTAAATTCGTGGTTAATCACACCCTTGTTCACAAAAACAACATAATCATCATCCTCTTTACTGATACTGCTGCTCATGTTACTCCCAGGCATTATTTAATATTTTTTCAATCAACGCTTTTTGTAACTCGAATGATGACATGACGCCAATAAGGCTTCATTTATTTCAGGTGACAGTTATTAAATCTTGTTTCTAAGATCTCAGTAAAATCTCAGATGACAGTAAAATAGCTCAAAATGCAATTCTACATGTAGGCGAATCTGCTATTTTTTTCTCTAACATGATGTTTCCTATTTAATTTTAGCTCAATAGTGTTGATTTTGGGTTACAAGACAAATAACGTTCTGGTAGACCGAAAGAAGACCGTTTGAAGTTGCGAAACTGCAAAAGCTATTGGATGAAGACCCAACTCAAACTCGAAACATTTGTCAGAAGTGTTAAATGCACTGCAAATTTCGAAGAAGTTAGAAAATGACTCGATGAATGGTTTTGCTCAACGGACTTTTTGGGATGGTATCCATAAATAGTCTAAAAGATGGAAAAGATGTATGGAATCAAATGACCAATACCTTGAATAAATATCTTTTTCCATATTCTTGAAAATTACATAAATTTTTTCCGACTAAACCGGCCGCAGCCCATCTTCTTCAACATTTATTCTGAGACGATTGATTGAAACTATCCTAAGAGGGCTTGTCATTTTTCCCATAAATTCTTCGGCAAGTATCGTCGCTGGCCGCGGCTAGTTCGATTGCCAATTTGCGCGGACATGGACCGGAGCCCAATAAATTAATTTTCAAATATTTGCGAGCGAATTATATTTTGTTTTGTTTACATTAATTCAAACTTTGTTTGTTTTAATGAGAGGCCGTGTTTTCGGTCAACCTCGATGTGCCGGGCTCGTCCAGCATCCGGACGCAAAGAATCGCCTCGATGTTAAAAGGCGGGAATAATTGGCAGCGCGGATTTAATGACGACTGAGTTTTTCGCCGCGTTGATGATCGTTAATTTCGGATCGGATTACGTCCGAATCGAACAATAAGCGGCCATTCTCGCGATGTTTCGGCGATCAAATGCTCATCATCAGGGTTTATTTGTATCGGTAATATTTTGATTAATATTCGTGCATTAGAGTTACACCAACAATATTTTTGAAACATTATCAACACAGACCTAGAATTATGAACGAAAACTTTAGCTAAAAAATCCTCCGTCAATAAATATATGTTACCACCAACTAAACTTACACAACAAACGCAGTGAAACACATTAGATTTGTTTTGTTCGTAATTTAATTTTGTGTATATATATTATTTTTGTATTGTTTGGGCTTGGAACCGACTTCAAACTGATCACTTGGTAATAGTTAAAATAATATTGTAAAGAGATAAATAGGTTTAGGTAGGTATTAAGCTAAATTATGTGTATATAGTAGAATATAAAATACGTGCAGTACATAGGTTAAATAAGGTTTTTGTTTATTTTTATTTAGTTATTACGACGATTAATATGTTAAAACGATTAAACGTTTTTTTAATGTGTTACAAATCTAAGTTTGATAATTTTTTACCTTTTAGTGAGTTATTTATTTATTTTTTGAAGTCGGTTCAAATTTTGTTGAATATTTTATTTTTCTCTTTTTGGGGTTAGATATTTACTTAATAAAATATTCAGTTGTTTTATTAAGTATCACAATGGGTAGGCCAAGGCTGAAGGTGCAGCCCGTTTGAGGAAAAATGGGAATAAAGGAACAATGATTGAAAATAAGGAATACTTCAGGCCCCGGGGTCTGCTACATATCCTAGGTGATTTGACAAATGCCCTGCGTGTTGGCTGAATGCTCTAATCACTATACCATAGAGGCAGTTGAAATGGTTATTGCTTAAAAAGCAAACTGAACGGCATATGCACTGAACGACTTTGGTAAGCAAACTCTTACTAAAAACTCCTCCAAAAATCTGAAGGGTATAGCAGTCCGGTTCTTACCTTCATCGTCAGCTTACCTAAATAACTTCAAAGTACACAATTAGTTGTCTATATACCCCCATAATTAGTAGTTATTACGACGATTGATATGTTAATACGATTAAACGTTTTTTTAATGTGTTACAAATCTAAGTTTGATATTTTTTTACCTTTTAGTGAGTTATTTATTTATTTTTTGAAGTCGGTTAAAATTTTGTTGAATATTTTATTTTTCTATTTTTGGTGTTAGATATTTACTTAATAAATTATTCAGTTGTTTTATTAAGTATCACAATGGGTAAGCCAAGGCTGAAGGTGCAGCCCGTATAAGGAAAAATAGGAATAAAAGAACAATGATTGAAAATAAGGAATACTTCAGGTCCCGGGGTCTGCTACATATCCTAGGTGATTTGACAAATGCTCCGCGTGTTGTCTGAATGCTCTAATCACTACACCATAGAGGCAGTTGATATGGTTATTGCTTAAAAAGCAAACTGAACGGCACCTGCACTGAACGACTTTGGTAAGCAAACTTTTACTAAAAACTCCTCCAAAAATCTGAAGGATATAGCAGTCCGATTCTTACCTTCATCGTCAGCTTACCTAAATAACTTCAAAGTACACAATTAGTTGTCTATATACCCCCATAATTAGTAGTTTTTACGACGATTGATATGTTAATACTATTAAACGTTTTTTTAATGTGTTACAAATCTAAGTTTGATATTTTTTTACCTTTTAGTGAGTTATTTATTTATTTTTTGAAGTCGGTTAAAATTTTGTTGAATATTTTATTTTTCTATTTTTGGTGTTAGATATTTACTTAATAAATTATTCAGTTGTTTTATTAAGTATCACAATGGGTAAGCCAAGGCTGAAGGTGCAGCCCGTATAAGGAAAAATAGGAATAAAAGAACAATGATTGAAAATAAGGAATACTTCAGGTCCCGGGGTCTGCTACATATCCTAGGTGATTTGACAAATGCTCCGCGTGTTGTCTGAATGCTCTAATCACTACACCATAGAGGCAGTTGATATGGTTATTGCTTAAAAAGCAAACTGAACGGCACCTGCACTGAACGACTTTGGTAAGCAAACTTTTACTAAAAACTCCTCCAAAAATCTGAAGGATATAGCAGTCCGATTCTTACCTTCATCGTCAGCTTACCTAAATAACTTCAAAGTACACAATTAGTTGTCTATATACCCCCATAATTAGTAGTTTTTACGACGATTGATATGTTAATACTATTAAACGTTTTTTTAATGTGTTACAAATCTAAGTTTGATATTTTTTTACCTTTTAGTGAGTTATTTATTTATTTTTTGAAGTCGGTTAAAATTTTGTTGAATATTTTATTTTTCTCTTTTTGGTGTTAGATATTTACTTAATAAATTATTCAGTTGTTTTATTAAGTATCACAATGGGTAAGCCAAGGCTGAAGGTGCAGCCCGTATAAGGAAAAATAGGAATAAAAGAACAATGATTGAAAATAAGGAATACTTCAGGTCTCGGGGTCTGCTACATATCCTAGGTGATTTGACAAATGCCCTGCGTGTTGGCTGAATGCTCTAATCACTACACCATAGAGGCAGTTGATATGGTTATTGCTTAAAAAGCAAACTGAACGGCACCTGCACTGAACGACTTTGGTAAGCAAACTTTTACTAAAAACTCCTCCAAAAATCTGAAGGATATAGCAGTCCGATTCTTACCTTCATCGTCAGCTTACCTAAATAACTTCAAAGTACACAATTAGTTGTCTATATACCCCCATAATTAGTAGTTTTTACGACGATTGATATGTTAATACTATTAAACGTTTTTTTAATGTGTTACAAATCTAAGTTTGATATTTTTTTACCTTTTAGTGAGTTATTTATTTATTTTTTGAAGTCGGTTAAAATTTTGTTGAATATTTTATTTTTCTCTTTTTGGTGTTAGATATTTACTTAATAAATTATTCAGTTGTTTTATTAAGTATCACAATGGGTAAGCCAAGGCTGAAGGTGCAGCCCGTATAAGGAAAAATAGGAATAAAAGAACAATGATTGAAAATAAGGAATACTTCAGGTCTCGGGGTCTGCTACATATCCTAGGTGATTTGACAAATGCCCTGCGTGTTGGCTGAATGCTCTAATCACTACACCATAGAGGCAGTTGATATGGTTATTGCTTAAAAAGCAAACTGAACGGCACCTGCACTGAACGACTTTGGTAAGCAAACTTTTACTAAAAACTCCTCCAAAAATCTGAAGGATATAGCAGTCCGATTCTTACCTTCATCGTCAGCTTACCTAAATAACTTCAAAGTACACAATTAGTTGTCTATATACCCCCATAATTAGTAGTTTTTACGACGATTGATATGTTAATACTATTAAACGTTTTTTTAATGTGTTACAAATCTAAGTTTGATATTTTTTTACCTTTTAGTGAGTTATTTATTTATTTTTTGAAGTCGGTTAAAATTTTGTTGAATATTTTTCTCTTTTTGGGGTTAGATATTTACTTAATAAATTATTCAGTTGTTTTATTAAGTATCACAATGAGTAGGCCAAGGCTGAAGGTGCAGCCCGTTTGAGGAAAAATAGGAATAAAGGAACAATGATTGAAAATAAGGAATACTTCAGGTCCCGGGGTCTGCTACATATCCTAGGTGATTTGACAAATGCTCCGCGTGTTGTCTGAATGCTCTAATCACTACACCATAGAGGCAGTTGATATGGTTATTGCTTAAAAAGCAAACTGAACAGCATCTGCACTGAACGACTTAGGTAAGCAAACTCTTACTAAAAACTCCTCCAAAAATCTGAAGGGTATAGCAGTCCGGTTCTTATCTTCATCGTCAGCTTACCTAAATAACTTCAAAGTACACAATTAGTTGTCTATATACCCCCATAATATTTAAAGAAATATCCTCTAACTCCTAACCATTGAGGAGTTGTGTCTTCCGCCAAATCAGCTCAGCAATAACATTATACTAAGATATTTGATTATTTTAGATAAAAAAATATGTGAAAAAATTGTACGTCCCTTGTAAATTGTTTGTGTGAGCGTTTGGGTAGTGAATGGTTTATAAAACTATAGAGCTTTTATTTCTTTAACAGGAAAAATTGTAACTCAGGTTTCAAGTATTTAAATATATATTTTTTATTAATAATAATTTTACACGAGAGCTAGTATCAACAGATACAGAAACAAAGACTTAAAACTTCTATACAAGATATTTAGTGAAGTCTTATCTGTACCTTATATATGGTGATAATTATTTTTATGCTTCTTTAACTGATGACTCATTTATAAAACTATAGAACCTCTATTTCGTTAACAGGATAAGTCTTAGCACCTCAAATAAATTATATATAAGTTTGACAATTTTTTACCTTTTAGTGAGTTCCTTATTTATTTTTTGAAGTCGGTTAAAATTTTGTTGAATATTTTTCTCTTTTTGGGGTTAGATATTTACTTAATAAATTATTCAGTTGTTTTATTAAGTATCACAATGAGTAGGCCAAGGCTGAAGGTGCAGCCCGTTTGAGGAAAAATAGGAATAAAGGAACAATGATTGAAAATAAGGAATACTTCAGGCCCCGGGGTCTGCTACATATCCTAGGTGATTTGACAAATGCTCCGCGTGTTGGCTGAATGCTCTAATCACTACACCATAGAGGCAGTTGATATGGTTATTGCTTAAAAAGCAAACTGAACGGCATCTGCACTGAACGACTTAGGTAAGCAAACTCTTACTAAAAACTCCTCCAAAAATCTGAAGGGTATAGCAGTCCGGTTCTTACCTTCATCGTCAGCTTACCTAAATAACTGCAAAGTACACAATTAGTTGGCTATATAATATTTAAAGAAATATCCTCTAACTCCTAACCATTGAGGAGTTGTGTCTTCCGCCAAATCAGCTCAGCAATAACATTATACAAAGATATTTGATTATTTTAGATAAAAAAATATGTGAAAAAATTGTACGTCCCTCGTAAATTGTTTGTGTGAGCGTTTGGGTAGTGAATGGTTTATAAAACTATAGAGCTTTTATTTCTTTAACAGGAAAAATTGTAACTCAGGTTTCAAGTATTTAAATATATATTTTTTATTAATAATAATTTTACACGAGAGCTAGTATCAACAGATACAGAAACAAAGACTTAAAACTTCTATACAAGATATTTAATGAAGTCTTATCTGTACCTTATATATGGTGATAATTATTTTTATGCTTCTTTAACTGATGACTCATTTATAAAACTATAGAACCTCTATTTCGTTAACAGGATAAGTCTTAGCACATCACATAAATTATATACATAAAAACCGTATATTTTTAACCGTTTTCCATGACTAATCCGTCACGAAACACCGATTCGACCTCTCTCCAAGAAACGAGGATCCCTCCATCGAGAACAGACGCGTCCGAAAAGTCAATTTCAATATGAAACTGCTCGTGAATAATGGAAAATAATGGAGCATCAAACGCCCATCGTTAAAGTTGATGAAAGCTTATTTAGAAAGCGTCGGAAAGATGCAGGATAAAAAGCGTCCGGGGCGCGGTGAGGGAGGGAGAGGGGAGCGGCGTGTTGTGTATACCCGTGATGGGTGTATTTGGGTGGCGGTCGCGAGTGTTGAGTGAGGTGGAGGAGGGGAGGCGAAG
Source organism: Rhynchophorus ferrugineus (assembly GCF_030347505.1). Classification (NCBI taxonomy): domain Eukaryota; kingdom Metazoa; phylum Arthropoda; class Insecta; order Coleoptera; family Curculionidae; genus Rhynchophorus; species Rhynchophorus ferrugineus. The sequence goes on from NW_027472587.1 coordinate 18,651,640, forward strand.
AGAGGCGCGCGTTGTATTACGGAGCTTCGGAAAAAGAGGATTGTTTACATTATTAATGTCGTTTAAAATGCAACCGAGCGCATTCTGGAGTTTTAATAAAAAATATGAGCATCGAGTTTATATCAGGGGTTCCTGCTGGATGAAAGTGACCGAATAGATAAAAGGAAAGTCTTATTATATTACTATTAAGATGATGTTGGTTAAAATAAGGGGATTGAATGTATTCTGATAATTCTTTCATTTTAAAAACGCATTTATCATGAAAAATGGGTACAATATGTATTATTCACCATATTTTTCAAAGTTTTTCGCATTTATTTCCATATTTCTGACATCGAGACAATATCCTATCAACAAACGCTATGGAAACCATTCATTTTCGCGCTTCTTCGGCATTTCGAGACCTTGCATTAGCCAAGCCATGTTGCATCAACTTGGATAAGTGGTAATCAGAAGGAGCCACATCTGGTGAGTATACTGGGTACGACGGAGCTTCCTATTCAAAATTTAACAACGTATATTGAAAAACAAAATGTGTTACTGAGAGTTGTCATGCAAGATGACGACTTTGCATTTGTTACTCGCTATTTCTGGTCACTTCTGCAACATTATGTCCATCAATTTGCTCATTCATTCGGTTGCATTCTGTTAATGTCAACGATTGAAAAGATTTCAGCACCAATGTGCTTTCAATACTAATGTATTGATGACAATAATGCCTTAGGTAGATGACAATAATGCCTTAGGTAATCCCAATGCCTTGGTTTGAAATATATTAACTTTCTTTATATAGGTGCCTTGAGAGCAATCTCACAATTATATATAGATATTGTGTATTGGTATTTTAAAATTTCTTCTAACAAGTTAATGTAGTTAATACAGTTTTCGATCACGTTTCATTCTTCAATTTATTAATAACTAGATATTTCATATAGCAAAATCACTTTGCCTTGTTCCTTCCGCTGATATACTTGTACTTTGCTTAAATAAGACTGTTATTCTTCTTTTGTCCAAAGAACTGATATTAATTGCAATATTCAAGCTCATATGATGGTTTCAATCTTCTCGAGCTATTAGTTGCTCCACATCCACTATGTTTTTTGTACGTCAAATGCGCTGCAATCGTAAGTAAAAGAAAAAATTGGGAAGGAAGCAAGGAAGTTGAAAGGAACCATTAACAATTATTTTCTGATGAAGGGTCTTGCGGTTAGATAGAAAAAGGAGAAAAAGAAGGAGTTAGAATCATGTGTTTGCCAAATGAACATTTTTTGGGTAGTTTTTCTCTGATTAGAAGTGACTAAAGTATTTTAAATGAAAGTAGAATCTCTCTGCAATATTTGTTATTGTAAACACTTTAGTAATAAAAGTGCTTCATTATTAAATAATTCACAACAGTAAGATACACTAATATAATATATTACATTATAGATCTAATAATTACCAAACATATTTGACTTGAATATATCCAGCAATTATTACATTTTCATTAAAATTTTAACCACTATTATGATAAGGTTCTTATTATGTACTTATTTTTGACAAAACAGTTTTTCACTTGTTTCTTCTTTATTTGTTCTTACAAGGTTAAAAAATCATCAAATAATAAATTGCTCATTTATTTTAAGACAGTATTTTTACCTTGTTAGATTCAGCTTTTGGAAAATATTGTGTGTCCATTTGACTTTGCTTATGTTATTCTCTTACTCCAATTATACAGTCGGTTGACTGTAGTTGTATATATTTTGATTCCAATAGTTTGAAAAAAGAGGCTTTGATGACTTTAATTGATTTTTAAGCTTATAAGGCAAGCTTGACCGCATATAACGATTTGTTTGTTCCATTTTCAATGTTAAAAATAATTAACTGTTCAAATAAGTGTCACATTTTACCAGAAATGTTAAATATTATTAACGTAGTATTTGGATGGTATTATAAATAAATTGGGGATGATGTTATACGTGAAAAATATACTTCCAAAAGCTTAAAGATAATTCACTGGGAACATCTAAGATAAGAAATATTGTGGAAAGCCAAAAGTTTATTAAGACTAAAGATAAATTATTATTTCTTATTTTCCATTACTTTATTATTAGTATATTGCCAATTTGTTTTTATTTTCTACAGTAATAATGTTTAAGTATTGACATTGCTGTTTTTTCTGTTAAATACCCTTTATTACCATACCTGTGTTATCTGAGAGTTACACTTCCCTTTTAACATGAAATTGAAGTCACTCCTCATACCTTTTTGGAATTCTCTTGATTTCTTCAGTAACAGAGGCTATCTGGAGGTATTGGCCTACATAAACAATACTATAGTATTTGGATTCATCTATGATAGCTATCTGGACTTTTTTCTAGATTTTATTTTATTTACATATTACCTTTTGCGTGACATCTCCACAATTACATTCTATAGGTTTTAAAACTTGTTTATACAACAGCAACTTATTAATTATGTTCTGTTCTTTCCTTTTTAGTGTGCTTCTATTATTTCTTATAATATTTATTCTGAACATAACGTCGAAGTTATAAAAATCACTTAAACTTACTTGTTAAATTAAACGAAATCAACAGATGATCAAAATCAAGAAAAACATCATATATCAATTTTTTGACACTATTATAGACGTACACTGAACCTGCAACACGCTAGCCAGGAATTATTCATCAATTCCACGAAAAACAACGCGCTACGCCACTGTACACCCCAAAAACCCCTCGACTCCGGAGGGACGCATTTTACAATCATCGCCAACTTGATAGTAGTTCGGGTCGGAATGCGTCCAGAGGGCGCAGCTTGTCGGAAGTTGGTCGGCGAACAATAGCCGAAAGTTATTTGTGCTGTCGGCTACTAGATGGTGGCACTATCCGACTTGTTTCGTATCCCGGGGCTTATTTCGAATTACCAGGAAAGTAGACGGTCCAGAAGACTGTTTCTGCTAGCCGGAAAAGGGTTCCCCTCGCTGCTGCACAGTTATCGGAATCAAGTTCTACCTGAGATAGATGTTTTTATATTAAAATTAGGTAATTTATACCCAAAAAAAACTAAAAATATAACTGCGTTAATTGGAGATCGGTAATTATGATATAAAAAAATGGACAAACGCATAAACAATGTTGCCGTTGATGTTTTTTTTCTCTCTCCACGCCTGGACTCGTTTTGTTCATTATTTGTATCAACTTTTTCGGTGCCAATTGAAAACGGGCCGATGATAAAATATCGAAAGTAATATTTCGGGCGCTCGGAAAAATTTGAAATTAACTCGACCGGAAACGTCCGATCGATTAGAATTTGTTTTATTGCCGTTACGATTTTTATATTAAATGTGACACCGAATATTCACGATACTTTGGCGAAGGCGATTTATATTTATTTTATGTAATTTATTTTTTTGACGAGTCGAGTCTGCGCGCCTACTCTAGCCTGGGAACTCGTTGGTTGCCTCGTGGTTTTTTATTTTGGTCTTGAAGATTTCTTTAAATTTATTTGTTATTTTTTTTGTTTAAATAATTTAAAGGCTCCTTTTTACCAACGAGTGTTTATCTGGACTGGATCTATAGTTTAACGTGGGCTCCGATGCACGGTCCTCGCACATAAGCCTACCGACTGCCGAGTGACCAAGTAAAAATCACCCCAGAAAACATCCGGTCTTACCCAGCTTGGTTACTGGCCAGATCATTTTCCTTGCCGGATTTTACACAATCACAAATATTAAAGGATCATAATCATAAATGTAAGACCATGCCCCAGTAGGATTCGAACCCGCGACTATGGGACTTTTTAGGGTCGGTGGTCTTGAAACTTTTGATTAGTGATCCGGTTATCCAGAACATATACTAAACGATATTTTGTTATAAATTTGGAGCCAGAAAATATTCCTTGTAGGGTTAAAAAATAGGATAAATATAAGTATTTGTATGTTTGTTACTAGTCGTTGTTGACTGACCTACAATTTGACTTTACAATAAGTTAAATCTAGGTATATATCCATAGGAGGACCTATCGGCCCTACCTTAACCTATTTCTTTCCAGTGTTGCGTATATTCAACATGAAGTTTAACTTCACAAAATTTAGTCAAAATGAACGTATACAAGAACGAGCAGAAATAGTGACCATATTTATTAAAAATAATCGTTCCATTAGTGCCACTCAGCGGAAATTGCGTCAAAAATATCCTAATCCTCTAGTGCCTCACCAAACCACAATTTATCCTTTACATGCGAATTTTCGATAGTACGGTACGACAGCAGACAGGCGTCGTTCTGGAAGTCAACGGACGTCTCGTAACGCTGAAAATGTCGCTCTGGCATGCGATTATGTTGCAGAGTCTCCAGAAACACCAACTCGGAGACGTGGTTCCCATTTATACATTTTTGCATGCAGTTAAAGGCGAATATTGAAAACTGTTTTGAAAATGTTCCCTTACAAAATTTAATTAGTCCAAAAATTGCTACCGGGATCCTGATCGACAAGTTGAGTACAGTAATGCAATCCTAAGACTATCTGGTGAAATTGAAGATTTTTCGTCTAAATTGATAATGAGCGATGAAGCCCATTATCTTCTCAGTGGCCACGTCAATAAACAGAACATAATCCTCAATTAATTCATAAGACATTATCGCATCCACTAAAAATAACATTATGATGTGGTATTCATCCTGGAAATATCATTGGTCCCTATTTTTAAGTCCTTAAGACAATATTTCTCACGAAATTGAAGAAATTCTGTTCCAGATGTTGCAGGATATCACGAAAAAAGCCTCAAGATGAGCCGAAAGTTGCATAGCGAATCGCGGTCACCATTTAGCTGATATAGTTTTTCAATCAAAGCTAAAATAATATCTAAAGACCGAATAAACTTTTATGGAAACCAAATTTACTTATCTTTTCTTTGCGTAAAGTTATAGGCAATCAAAATGGTAGCGGTACTTTTGCACCACGTTATCAAAGAACACGAATTATATGTTTGGTGCTGATGAAGTGTTCTGTTGTCCAAAAGCTTTGTAAGAATAATTTCTAGGTTTGTGTCACCTTTGAAGGATCGGACCTCCGTTGTAAGAATATGGTTTAGCTTCATAGAATACTAATGGAGGCATGAGATTAGGTGAGACGAACAAACTTGTTGAAGGTTGTTCATGATCCTGAAAATCATACCATATTTCTTATGACTTCTTCACAAGCCACTACCTTCTTAGTTTGTTATCTGAAATTCTTTGGGGCTGGTACAGGGATAGAAAACCGAGTGGTTTCCTGTTCAGTTCAAACAACAGAAGCCTTAGCGAAAAACCAATGGGGAACTTTGATTATAGATATGATTGTAACAATAAAGTATTCATTGTTAGATGGAATAATAATTTTGTTGTAACAGTTGTTACCAATTTTGGTACCTTTGAGCCAATAATGAATGTAAAGAGATACAACCGGAAAGAAAAGAATCACAATGTAGTCCTTCAATTAAATGTTATCCACCAGTACAACCAAGACATGGGAAGTGTAGATTTGCTTGACAATGCCATTGCAAACTATAGAATCAGAATTAGAGGTAAAAATGGTTATAATGGACAGTATCCGCCAATAGAATTGACAGTGCTATTGTCAATCCCTGGAAAATGTACCAACTGACAACAGGTTCTACTGTTACTGAAATCGATATCAGATCCCAGATTGCATTAAGTATATTGAAAACTGAAGAAGAATCGGAACTTTTATATTTTCTTGCATTTGTTCCAATTATATTGCTCAACTATTCTCTATGACTCTATATCTTTCTCTGGCTTCATCTTAATTTCAGTAATTGTATATTTGTTCATATTTTGTTTTCATTGATTTTCTGGTAGAATGTTCTTGTTTTAGCCTCGCCAACTGATGCTAACAATTAACCTAAAGAAATTAGAGTTGTTACCATCGACAATCGGAAACTCAGAAGGATATGGCATCAAACCAGACTCCCAGTAGATAAAATTAGTCTAAACGATGTCATGTAAACGTTAAAACTTACAACAACTACTGCAACTTGAGGTTTAATAATACTAACATAAATTTAAAAGTCATTACGTTGATGATGACTGCCCAAATTCCTTTCTGCTCTGCGTTATTAGAAATATTCCATCATATAGTCGTAGAAAATGTAAATCGACACATTAAAGAACCAAAACTGCTTCCCAGTCAACGCAATATATAGGCTAAAAAGTTCCAGTTTCTATTGTTGGTGGTTGAAAACCCTTCCTTGGTAAAAATCACGTTTTTTTTCGTCAACTCATCGCTAGGAAGCGGTAAACGACGCGCTGCTCTATTATACCGCTAAAAGGTATTAATCTTTGTGATTATGCCCGTCATTTGCTCCCGAAATGGACACGTCTTTGTCCGAAACGACCAGCGGACGACGGAAAAAGCAATCGCAGTAAGTTATTTTCGAAGTACCGATGTTTTTAAAGTGCCTCGTAGAGCGGACAGGATGTGGGGGTAATTCGTCAAGTCTTCATCCCCCATTTTTCGGTCAGTAATGGTCCCATTCTTCGGTAAATCCTTCGGAAGTCCCTTAAAATGTATGTCCTATTACCAAAGGAATCTATATATGTATATTATATCGCGCCTGATACTGAGTATTCAAAGGAACAAGATTCTACTCATATGGACTCTTTTCAATGTTGCCACTTCTTCTAAATTATATCTATATTTCAAGAATATAAATGTATATAGTTTATATTTCTTTGATTTAATGATTAACCTAAAAATAATCATATAAATTTAAGCTCAAATTCAAAATTCATTGGCCCGCATATTTTCTATAACATATCAAAAATATTATTAAGAATTCATGATTATATTCACCAGTGAATATCAATAATCGTTAACCCCCCCAAGCAGAGCATTTTAAATATCTTGGTATGCACTTAGATCGACACCTAACCTTGACAAAGCACATACTCTCTAAACGAAAACAACTGGGACTTAAATTATATCAAATGTATTGGCTCTTCGGGCGCAAATCCAAGTTATTATTGGACAACAAGGTATTGCTGTATGAGTCTATACTCAAGCCTATTTGGTCATATGAAATCCAACTGTGGGGTACCGCTAGCAAATCTAATATATCCATCATTCAACGGTTCCAAAATAAAGTGTTGCGTGCCCTTGTTGATGTTCCGTACTATATTTCAAATAAATTGATAGGACGCGATATTCCTGTTGAACCTATAACGAGTGTAATTGAACGTGTTTATGTGAAGTACTGTGAAAGAGTGTCAGTGCATCCCAACATACTCGCTAACCAGCTAAATATGCAACATGATCTGATCACTGGACATATATAGTCTTTAGAATAAGCTTTAGAATAAGACTAATTAATTAAGATAATATTTTATACAGGAGATCGCTTAATGAAGTGATTTTCTACATGCCATATATATAATATAGACATAAGACATACTTATTGCCTATAGGGCATATTGTGGAATCACAAGGACTAGAAAAAAGGAAATTTTTATAAAAATATTTATTTTTGAAACAATAGGTACTATAATAATTATAATTTATTTATTTATATAAAAACTTTACAATATCAAACCAAAATTACGCTCTATATAAATATATGAGTGAATATATACATAATAAAATATATTAATAAGGGATTTTAAATGCATTCCAGTCTTTCGATAATATCTATATATCGATAATACATTTTGTTCTTTCAATATTTTCTTTCAACTATTTATCTTCAATAGGGTCAAATTTCAATGTTTCTGTTTCAATTTTCTCACTAACCCAAAGCATATAGAGTGATATATTTATGAACTTTTATTTTATTGAAGGTCCAATTGCCTAAATTACAGTTAATAATAGATACTCACCTGGATGAAATTTTCTCAAATTCCTGTTGGATGCATTGACAATATTTATTGTACTCCTTACTCATTGTTGTCCACTATATAGCAAAGATACAAGAACAAATATAAATATATATAAATATTATCTCTATACCTTAACTCCGACTAAATAACGTTACAACATTACCTAATAATGTTTTAACGTATACTATAAAATTATATATATATATATATATATATATATATATATATATATATATATATGTGTATATATACATATGCATAACAGTATATAGCGCTTCACATCAGAAGATATTAAAAAAAGGGTCTTTTCGTGGATAGCCTCAGAAGAAACACCATTTTTTCAAGATTGAATATGTAAATTGCCTGAAAGATGGGATTAAAGACACTGTACCGATTTTTTTTACAATAAAGGTTTTAATTGATAAAAAGCTTTAAAATTCATGTATGATCCTAATGAAATATGAGAAATATATTTTGCAATACCTAATAAAATAATGATTCCGATAACAGACCGATTATAAATAGCACAATTGCAAGACCGGATTGAACTAAAACGACAAGCGTTCAGTGATAAAAACGATAAGAAATTAATTTTTATTAAAAACAAGTCCTCCACGCATAACGACCCGAAACCAGCCCACATCCAACGTATTTTATATTCGGAATACGCGCGATAAAATGATTCCTTTCCCCGGACGGATGGGAAACTGGACCAATCGATCAGGACGGCCGTGGAAACCCGCAAAAACCAAAACAAAAAACGAAAATCGTCAGGAACAAAACAAATTTTTTTCTGTTCGCACAATAACCAGAAAAAAAACTGGGAGGCGGGAACAGTCGGGGGGGGGGTTGTTATGCCGGTTATCGGGGCGATCCGGGCCGGGGAAATGTGGGGGGCGGGGGTTCGTACGGTTGGGGGGACGGTACCACGACGATGAAAAAGCGGCGTTTGCCGCGAAGCAATAAAATGACGTGGTCCCGCCACCGTGAATGTAAAATAGAATTTCCTATTATGCGTGAAATAATGCGAGGTGGCGCTGGCGGCGGCGGCGGCATCGACGGCCACGGGGCGTCCCGGCCGCAGGACAGAAGAGCGAAAACTAAAATTGCCATCAATAAATCAAGCAGGACGTCGAATAATGTGCATATGGCGGCCCGGGGTTCGGACTTCTCGGTGAAAATCCAATCCTGTCGTTTCCAAAAGGTCCGATGGATTTTTTATGGGCGGCCTGTCCATCCGCCCTTCAAAAAAAAACCTAATCATTACACGCACACAGGCCCCCCTTTCCCTCGTCCTTCGTCCACCACCACCCGTCCGTCTCTTGCGTGGACAGGTCTTGTTAATTGGTGATTATTCCTAAGCAGTATTTCTCTTTTTCTCCTTTTATTATATTCACATGGACCAGGTAGCTGTCAACGATCTTCTTATTAATTTCATCATACACAGAATTACAGGCTTTATTAAAAAGAACTGCTCCGGTATATTCGACGCTATACAACTGAAACAATACATTGAATTCTTGAAGTCCAATATTTCAGCCAATATGTTTATAGTTACACAAGAAGAAGCTTACTCAACAATGAATGGAACAAAATCGGATGTATCGCAAGGCAGTATTTTGGGCCCTGTTCTTTACGTTTTCTATACAAGTAACATGTACTACGTATGGTCACATTTGCTCATGACACTGGACACATACACTTGTACATGGATTATAAAAGTCAAAGAGAATTCTCGTACAACCAAACTATTAATACACCAATAAATATGAATAATATTGTTATCTTATACAGTAACAGTGCTTTTGGGATGAATCTTGCTGGAAAACCTAGAAATAAAAGAACAAAGAAATAATGAAAACAAAAAAAATATTTGGTACAATATTTAAACTATATGTACATAATAAGTGTCTTCTGCACAAGTCGCTACTAAAGGATATATGAATCTTTGGAGAAGTAATAAGTCCGCATAACATAATTACTTCAAAATAAAGTCTTCAGAAGTATTGTGGCTGGGGGAGGTGGAGGATGGAAGATGGTGAGGAAATAAAACGATTAGAGTTAAAATGATGAAAAGCGTGTTCAATCCATTCCCGTGCGAAGTACCTGTAGATGAGTAGAAAATTTGAACTGACTCTCTTACACATACCATTTCAAATGGATTTATCACACGAACAAAATACTGTTACGGAACTAAAATCAACAATACTGAATAACTGGAAGAACTTTAGAAGAACTGCCATGAAATGGCTTTAAGTTAATAGAATTTATTTTAATGTTACGTCTAATCTACTTCCATAGCATTTGGAAAGTGACCCAAATCATCAGTAAACGTCAGAGACGATATGCTGACCATACGGTTATTTATTACATCTCATGAGGACACAATATTTGCTACAAGGAACCTCCAACTTCATCTCGACAAAATTCATTTCTGAGGCGTGATTAAAAACATGGCGTACTATATATATATATATATATATACTAGCGATCCGCCCTGGCTTCGCACGGGTGCAATGCTGATACTAAATTAAATACACTACAGAAAAAATATGAACGTTGTATATAAAAACATAGCGGCCCGCTCCGACTTTGCACGGACATAAAATATATATGCCTATGTCACTCAATGAAAACATGTTTAAAATCGATCCAGTATTTTTGGTTCATTCATTACTGCCCTTGGCCTGCACACATTAAATTTGGAGTAAAACAATTCCTCTTCCCCTATACTTACTATGAAGATTTCCTGCTATCTTTGGAATATCTAAATTCATACAATTTTTATTACATTACACATTTTTAAACGCAAATTTTAAATTTGTAATATCTCCGAAAATATTGCTGCATGCTGTAAGGAACCATATTGATCTATATTAATTGCACACTGTATTTAAGGTACTTAATTCGATAAGTATTAATGCCGTATTGCTTAAAATAGCTTCGTAAATAAGCCATTTTCTCACGTAAAAAGTAAATAATAAAAATGGTTAATGTGGGTTATCCCTAAAAGATAAACATATACCATCGCGGACTTTTTTGTAGACCTTTTTATGGTGTACAATACTGTAGTACATTAATTTGATCTAACTCGTAGGGTTAGGCAGCGTTTTTGCTAATTGCTAAATAAGCCTAAAAAAATAGGTTAATTTACAACATCACGTTAGAAACCTCTAAAATTAGCAATGTTGCCTTAGTATATTATGCATGTATTATACATATAAACCTTCCTCTTGAATCACTCTATCTACTGAAAAAACCCGCATCAAAATCCGTTGCGTAGTTTTAAAGATTTAAGCGCACATAGGGATATAGGTACAGAAAAGGCGACTTTGTTTTATACTATGTAGTGATATTTTAAAGTTATTAGAGCGCCAATACTTTTTATAATAACTCATCAAGCTATTGGTCTAAAAAATCGACTTATGATTTTTACGTGATTTTATCGAGTTACGTGATGGCCAATGAAACCGTATCGACGACAAAAAATTCACTGCACTACTATAGAATTTCGCCTAGTAGTGCCTTTTAAATCGGCGCTTAGCTTCGCTGTTTATGGTTCTACGAGAAAAAGACGGCCATAATAAAGCTATATGGAAACCAATAACAATAACGGCCCATTAGGCCGCGGATCTGGTCCCGAAGCGTAAGCTATCGCCGTTAAGTAGTAAAACGGTCCAAATAAAACGCCGTTTTCCATACAAACAAATTCGTGTCGCCACAATAAAATTTACAACCGAAGGAATTGCGAATGACGAATGTTTTATCATATTCCCTTCGGAGATTTTCCTTTTTATAACAGACGCTCGTTAACGTAAACCAATTCAAACCCAGTGTAGTTCGCATTATCGAAATATTCACGTTATCTAAATTGATGACATAAAAACGTCGCAATGTTGACGCAACAACCACAACATTTTAATCTAAATCAAATAATGAAATAGAAATGTTATCATAGGTAATTTGTTTTATCATTACAGTACGTCCAGGACACACATTAAGGACATAAACTTCCATTCCCATATCTCCTATTAAGTAGAGTTCCTGGAGGCAACATCCACCTAATTAGATTAATTGATAAAATTAGATTTAATTACTGCATTTTCCGTAATACATTTGCCATATCCGCCAAACAGTCCTTATTCCTTCTGTCTTCATACATTTTAAATAAATGTTCATGTATATTCTGTACCATTACACACATACCTATACAGTTATTTTATTTTATTTTAACTATATACCTACCTCTAGTTGTTTCCACTCTCATCACTCTGTCTTGGTAATTATCAGAACTGAATTATAATCCCAGGTTCAAAAATTTTCATTCAATCACTGTCACTTTAGCTATCGAATTTCTTCTGCAATATCGACTTCGTCTGAATCCAAGGTGTTATTGTAGACAATGTTTTTTTGCACATATCCAGACAGTTCTTGCTTGTGTATCATTTTGTACCTGACTGTCTATTGTAATAATTCTTTGCCACACCCCATATCAATTCAACTGGATTGAATATGCAGTGATAGAGAGGAAGACGTAATACTCGATGACCTTTTAGATAGTCCTGTTTTTAAAAAGTCAAATTACATAAAACGCAAGTTCACTCTTTAGCATAGTTTCTTCAAAATTATTTAGTTTGCTGCAAGTAATTCCTTAATTGTAGCCTATGTCTCATGTAACTACACAAATTGTGAGTTATCTTTACACCATTAAAATCCTATATTACCCAAGAGTGTGTGAAGGTACCTTCGACATGGCTCAAAGAGCTGCATAACTCTAAGTTTTCTATGCATACATTCCAGACTAATTCTGAAATTGTATTAAATTATGTTTATATTGAAATAACTACTCTTTGTTTTTATGCATTTCATATATTTCATATCTGATTCCTCACCCTTTTCGTATAAAGGCGGTTACTTTTCGGTGAATCGAGCATTATGGTTTTCACTTTTTGAGATATTTTAGTGACTGTGCCTATACTGTTATTCAGTTCAGCTGCAACATCCTAAAAATATAAATAATATAAAAATATTTTATTTTGATTATATTTTCGAACATAACAGACATTATTATCTCTCTATTTCATTAGAATGAAATAAGGAGGAAGACCGATAAGATATTGTCTGATTCTAAAACAAATAAATTGCGGTAGACAATACATTAAACATATTGATGACTCGAATTCATTGTTATTTTGAGTAAACCATAGATATATAGATATGTAAGCGTGGGAGAAAATTGATAGAACATAAACTGTATCTTTAGAAGCCTTCCTGTTGCTCTATTTCACATTTCGACAGGCGCAGAACAAACTAAACACCCAATTAAAGATTCTCGTCTCCCATAAACTCACCCCTCGCCTCAGATCAGGCGCCAAACACCTAGCCAGCGTCAGATATCGAAATCAATTTGAATTCTAATGCGTTTTTTCTGCCGGACTTCGCAACCGGTCACTCACAAGTCATTATCTTTCCGTGTACGCTCAATATCGATCAGTAATAATAAAACGACCGTCTCTGTTTGAGATAGAGTAATGTTACGAGGCTTTTTTTCTATCACCGGCGAGCATTAAAATCGACTTAGTAAATAATAAATCACTTGCGTGAGCGTGGTTTTTATGTAGATCGCTCGCGGCGATAGCTAATGATTTTTCTTATGCGTTGTCCCGTTCAATTCCCGCGGCAACTTGTCGTAAATCGGAGCCGGAGTTAAAGGGAACTATTAAGGCTGTTTGTGTGTATATATGTTGTTTTTCTGAGTGGTTAATTCAGATAATTGACAATTCATATCGATAATTTTCGTTTTTCAATTATTCATGAGCTCTAGAATATTTAGCTCCCATTTTCTCCTTCTCTCTCCCTCTCCATCTCCCTCTCTCTGTCGCTCTGTCGCTCTATCCCTATAGACAAGGTAGAAAAATAACTTGAAATAGTTCATCTGACCACTAGGTTCCGAGCTTCATGAGTTTCTCTTCTGTCTGATCCACCTCCCAGTCGCAGACTTTTTATGACTAATTGTTTCAACCTTGGCCTTACTGCGTGTCTCATAGAATTCCACCACCGGTCTGGCCAATCTGCTTGGTTTCATCCTCTTAATATGCCCATAAAATTTTCGCCCGTTTTTTTTTAATCCGTATATATGTTACTAAGCTTCTCCACTTCTTTATTTGCCCGTGGCCTGTATGCTCCTTCTTCAGTGTGCTTTGGGTTTAACGTGTTTCTGACAATTTTTTTTTCTTCCCTTTGGATTTCTGTTAAGTCCTTTCTTCTATTCAAAATGAGTGCATCAACTCCGTAAAGGCACTCCGGGTTGATTATAGTGAATTTCTCACTATTCCGCAAAAGAAATGCTATAAAAATTATTAAATATTCACTTTTATGTAAGTGGTGTTATTATAATCAATGTATCTTCGTGCTAAAACATTATTATCTTCAAAACCTTTAAATATATAACAGAAATAGCTTTATAGTTCAATCAAGCATCTAATTCTACATAGTTATAGATATTTTCGTCAATCTATATTGATTTTGTCTAGAGTTAAGAAAACCCAAAAAAAACTATAAAAGCATTTTCAATTTAGAACATAGTTTGATTCAATTTGATACAAATACCACGGTGGTTTTTTTTTATCAATAAATGTTTATTTGAATCAGAGTTGTTAAAAAAAATCTAAAGGAAATTACAGGAATATGTTTGATGCGTCAATTAATGCTAGAAAGAAAATCCCCAAGAAAATTACAAATTTTTTTTTTTATATTTTAAAGACTCCTTTTACCAACGAGAGTTTATCTAGACTCGACTAACAGTTTAACGTGGGCTCCGAACCGCGACTTTCGACATTAAGAATACCGACTGAAGAGTGACCAACTTAGAAATCATCCCAGAAGACATCCGGTCTTACCCAGCCTGGTTACTGGCGTGACTGGTATCATTTTCCTTGTCGGCTATTGCACTCCTGCCTAAGGATAACCACAAATGTTAAACAATCAGAAACATAAATTTTTTATCATTCCCCAGCAGGATTCGAGTGCTGTTGCCTTTACCACTGTGACAACCAAGCCTAAGTAACCAAGGTAACATATATTTTATATATACGAATAAGTTTTTGTTTCATCTACACAGTACTTATTATTGTTCTTCTTGTACGAGGACGATACCGTCAAATATATCCAGAAACATAATATCTTCATTATTATTTGTTATACGATTAAATAACTTAAGCTATATTCCAAATGAAATCGAATGACGTGACTCAGGAACATAAAGCAGACAATGAAAAAATGGTTAAATGCAAAGCCAAACGTACTGGTGGCGATTACGCGACAAGAAAAGCAGACGGAAAACAATTAGATAAAGAGACAATCACTGGTGTTCGTGTGTGGGCGATTCTGATGCAAACACACGTGGAGATTTTTTAAACTGATATATCGACATGAAAAAATAAACCGATGGAAGTTTGTAACGTGAAACAAAATTGGTAAACTTCAAGGTTTTCGAATCATTTTTCGAATTGGTTCACTTTATTATATATATATATATATATATATATACATATATGGCGTTATCTCAAGTTGATGCTTTCAATTAATATTAATGGTATACGTTAAAACATTATTCGAAATTATAAAATGGGAATCATGAGCAAATAAATTATGATATCCTTTTATTTCATCTAGTATAATTTTATTATTTTATACAGCAAAATTTAAGTATTTTTTTTTTTTGTAGTTGTTATCAGTATTTGGTTTCTATCATAGATTTATTTCACTCTGGATATAACAGTCACAAACTGATGTTGCCTAGGTCCTTACATTTGTGAAGTTGTACTTGTAGTTTCTAAAATTCTGTACTTTAATAATTAATAAACATTTTATTCGACCGACATCTTGCTCTTTTACTAAATCTACTATATATAAAGTTTCACGAACTACAGGAATAATGAATATAAAGTATAAAATGGTTATGTACTGTATATTTTTCTCTTTCAATTAGTATAAATTGAGAAGAAAAATATTGGCTGATCTTAAAACGACTTAACAGAATGTTACAGGCAATGTACTAAACATCTTGATAACGTGAGTTCACTATTATTTTGAATTGACTATGTATAGCTTAATTATTTCCATCAAAATTAACTCTACTATACCATCTATGAAAAAATCATCCTGTAGAAACATCTTAACGCGCAAAGGCGTCATTCTTAACGATAATATCTTCGAGCAATCCCACTAAATAAACACAAATTGACTTTCTATGTCTCCTAATAAACCACCCGCCGTTTCACGTTCTCTCCGAATCGTTCCTATAACCTTGAACCACCGCTTAACTTCTCATTTATTACCTCAAGTTGCGGATTGCAACTTTTTCCTCGGACCAGATCAATCGATGGGCGACTCTCGTAGGAAATCGCCGCTTTTCAGTTCAGGAATAAACGTCCCCGGGCCAAGTATTAGTTTGGGTAACAAGGGGCCAGCGGTTCGTACGGTGGCCTGCAGCGCGTGGAAGTTGGTTTAGCCGGCTGGCCCCTGTTCGAATCAGTGGCCATTCAGCGAAAGAGCCTGAGGGAGTTTTGGTCACTTTGGCGATTTTCTTAGCATCTATCCGAGATCAATTAACAACTGATTGGCACAGATGCAAACAGCTGGGGGCAGTTTAGGTCGGGCGAGGCCAAGACGGGTCCAGATTTGATCATTTCATTTACAGACGAAGATTAATATCTTTAATATAGGCTATAATATTAGTAAATTAAGAAATTTATTTCATTTATTATTAGTTACACTACCTAATGACTTTGAATCACTATCCGCTACATGGATTATATATATATATATATATATATATATATATATATATATATATATATATATATATATATATATATATATATATATATATATATGAATTGCTGTTCATTGCTGAATGACTGGACCGATTGGGCTAATTTTGGTTTTAAAATATCTGTGGAGATCCAGAGAAGGTTTGCATACCGAGAAAATATGAATTAATTGGGAGGAAAATAATAAAAAATAATTCTCTTTCCCTGTACTGTGGGCTACATTTAATAACTAATATTTATAATTAATATTTCTTGTAATATATATTTTAGAAATTATCTTAAGGGCTAGAGCAAAACCAAATACATATTTACAAAGTGGCTCAAATAAAGAACGTTTTATTTTATAACGTAACTTACTGTCTGAACGTAGCTGTCCCTAGGGACTCGAGGAAATAGTTAATGGGTAAGAAACTTTTTGTTTTCAGTAAATCAGAAATATAAGCATCAGAAACTCCTTCATTTGACTAAGGTATGGACCTTATGGTTTCTTATTTATATGAAGTTGTTGTTTATGAATGATGTTTATGATTAGAAGATATTGTTTATAAGAAATGTATTCCCAAATTGTGTACTTCTAATAATTAATACAATATATACAATATCTCGTCGTATTTTCAAAACCCTTAAATTTAAGAGAGAGAAGAGCTTTATATATATATATATATATATATATATATATATATATATATATATATATATATATATATATATATATATATACCTTCACCATTCAATTTAACATCTTATTTTACACAAATACTAACTTATTCCTGATATTTCTGTTTAAACTCGAGTTATAAGAAAAAGATGAGATTTTTTAACTCTACGCCAGCCTAAAAAATTGTATAAAAATTTTAGGTCTTCAAATGGACTCAAAATTGCACATTCTATCAATAATGCGGAGAAAATAACGTGGAAACTGTCCTTTGTGGCATTAATGTCATAGTTTTCGAAATAAGAGCAAACATTTATTTTAAATGATTTTTTGCGAAAAACGTTATTTAGATTTAACTCTAAAACGTTTTACGTTATGCCAGTTTTTTTTGCAACTCTCTTATATATGGAAAAAAAAAAATCAAAATGTATGGATCACCAAATGGACTTAAATTTTCACATTTTATAAATATTGAGGTGAAAAAAAAATTAAATAACGGTTATTTTTTATGTGAAAAGTATATTTTTTGAGTTACAAGCGAAACTTGAGTTTTAAGATTTTCGAAGAAAAGTATATATTAACTAATTTCCTTAAAACTTCAACACATTGTGAAATAGTAATGTTACTATCTCATTTATAAGTTTATTTTACATAAGATATAGTACTTTTATCAATATATTTTCGTGTCAAACATTACCCTTGACAAGACGATAATAGAAGAGTGTAAAGACAAGAAAAGTTGATGGAAACAGGTATAAGTTTGAAGCATTTCAAATTGTCACTTGGTAAATATAAATGAAATGTTTAATTGTTATTGACTTTTTAAGAAGTAAGCCTAGAAAAAGATACACAGTAGATCAAATGGCTGAATAATATGGCCACAGAGTGTAACAGCTTTCTCCCTATCACCGTATATTCAATCAAGTTGAATTGTTATGGGAGGTGGCAAATAATTACTACTAATATATGCAGGTCAAGGAAAGAATTGTCTACAATAACTCCCTTCGGTTTGGATGAACTCCTATGACGAGTGTTAGATTGGAAATTAGAAGATTTATAGTTATTGACTTGAATAGTGTCTCAGAATGTGATAGTGAGTGAATGAAATTTTCTGGATGTGGGATTACGATTCAATTCTGACAATACCAAGCCAATGAGAGTGGAAACAACTAAAGTCGACTCTATAATTAATAAACAATAACTGTAGGAAATAGTACTGTCGAGTGTTAAAGATTTAGGTGCATAGATATGTGTGTAATTGTTCAGAATATATAGGAGCATTTGGTTAAAATGTAGGAGAAGAGAATAAATACTAACTGTTTTGCGTATTTGGCAAATATATTTTGGGAAAATGCAGTGAATAATTTTAATTTTATGAAGAAAAATGTACACAGGTAGTATTAGAAGAAGCTATGCCGAAATACAGTGATATCAGAATCATTTAACAAGAAACACAGCAACGAAGGAAACAAGTACCAAACATAATTCAGTAATTCTGTTCTCTAATGAAAATAAAATCCATCACTTACATTTTTTTTTATAACATCTTTATTAGATACGCTTAGTACAATCTTAAATATTATTATTATTACAATTAATTTATTACTACTTTTCCTATGTGCTTGGATTAATTAGCAAGCAAGACGAGAAAATACATCAGTATGTATTCCTCAATTATAAAATTACAATTATTTATTAATTATTAACTTATAGCTATAGTTTGCACTAATAATACACACTAACTGTTCACACAAGTTCGTATGGTTTTGTTCGTTTCAATCTCCTGACATCCTGTGCGCTGTCCAGCAGTTGTATTGCTTCCACGTTAGAATGATTTAGTAATCTTCTTTCGTGTTTCAAGGCGAAATCCTGCACAACTTCGCAAATCCATTTGATTTCCAGGTCATCGTGCAGTTCTTCATTGGTTACATAGCGATAGGCATTGGTAATCAATCGAAGAATCTTGTTTTGACAGCGCTGTATGACTAACTGATTTGAATTTTTAGTGCAACCCCATATTTGCACCCCATAGGTCCAAATTGGCTTAATAATTGTATTATAGATCAACCTCTTTGATTTTAGATCAAGTTGAGAGTATCTTCCGACTAACCAGTATAGTTGTTTTATTTTGGTTCTAATGTGTTTTGGTTTTTGTCTAACGTGATGCTTCCAATTTAATCTACCGTCAAGATGGATTCCAAGGTATTTTGCTGATTCTGCTTGATGAATCGGGCATCCGTTGAGTGATATAATTAAGTTTTTATTATTTCGCCTTAATGCAAAATTAACGTGGACAGATTTGGAGGTATTAAGTTGAATTTTCCAATCTTTTGTCCATTTGTAGATTTTGTTGACTGCCACTTGCACTTTTTCTATTGCCCTAGGCAGAGATATATCTTTTGCCATAATAACTGTGTCATCAGCAAAGGTTCCAAGAAGTGTTTCTTTTGTTGTTGGAATATCAGCAGTGTAGAGCAAATACAGGAGAGGTCCTAAGACGCTACCTTGTGGAACTCCAGCCGAGATATTTTTAAATGCCGAGAACGCCATTTCGTGCGATACTCTAAATTTTGTTCCGAATAAATGTGACTCCAGCAATTGACAATAGTTACGCGGTAACAATTTGCTCATCTTACAGATTATTCCCAAATGCCAAACCCGATCAAAAGCTTGTGAGACATCCAGGAATATTGCAGGGCAGTATTTCTTTTCTTCAAACGCTCTTTCAATAGCCGCAGTTACTCTGTGCACTTGATCGATAGTTGAATGGTGATTTCGAAAACCAAACTGGAAATCTGGTATTGTTACCAAATATTTAACACGTTTATATATCAGCTTCTCAAATAGCTTTGATATTGCAGGTAGTAGCGAAATAGGCCTGTAAGATTCGACTTGTTCTGCAGGTTTGTCAGGTTTTTCGAGCATAATTATTTGTGCAACTTTAAAGCATTCCGGGACATGCTTCAGCCTTAAACAGGCATTAAATATATATGTCAACATGATGATTGCTTTTCGTGGCAGTTCTTTCAATAATCCAGGTGAAATGTCATCTATACCAGGTGCCTTTTTAGGATTGAGGTTATCAATTTCAGTGGCAACTTCCAATGGAGAAATTAGATTTAGATCCACATCGGATTGATAAATAGGAGATGTATCCATGGTAGATTTTATATCATTAGGCCGAAAAATGTTAGCTAAGTATTCTGCGAACAATTCAGCTTTTTCATTGTCGCGTCGAACCCATTCATTTCGATCATTTTTAATAGGCGGTACTCGAATAATTGGTCTTTTAAATCTTCGAGTTGCTTTCCATAGCGAATAATCTTTGTCTGCTTGTGATCACTTACATGTACAATTATTAATTAAATGCTGTAAACCTCCAGAGGATACCACAGGTGGTTCAGAAAAGAGTTAATAGAAAAAAATAATTCTAACCTATCCTATCTATTAATGAACTGTAGATTAAGTCCTTTGATAATATATGCATTAGGTGTGCTATAATGTTAAAATAAATTATGTTTTATAACATTTTGTTTCATTATTTTATTTATATTAGAATGTTATATACCGAAGCTAAATTAAACTAAAATGTTTAAAGTGTCAACGTTAAATGCGACAACATTGCACCGTTTTGACGTCATAAATTGATATGACTTCACTGCTACTGGATAGCTTATATTTTTTTATTGTCGAAATACATTACTGCATCCGAACTAAATGCTGAGGTTCGGACATGACAACGTCTGTAGTCTGTCATACTGTACTAGTATGAATATAAAATTAAAAAAAAACAATATCAATGCTGTTTAGTAAGACAATTCAACGAATGAAATATGAAGAAAAATACTGCAATTGTCGACGTCAGAATGAATGCCAGGGAAAAAATCCAGCTTACTAATCAAAGACGAGCGTCCAAATACTCCGGTCTGTTCGGTATTCAATTATACCGTCTTAAAATCCCCTTTTCCCAGAGAGCGTGTCTTTCCGTTGCTGCTCCACCAGCGACTGAAAGAAATGTAGGAGGATTAAAAAACCTCGAAAGGGTTTAAGTCTCGTCAACCAAGTTTAATTAAAAAACGTAAAAAAAAACGCCACGGAAGACTTGGGATCGCTTCTATCTCTCCCTCTCTCTCTTTCTCGTTTTTTCCAGTGAGCAGATTAAGAAAACTGTTCGCAATTAGTACGGAGTAGCGAGAGACATTTTTATGAATCCCCACGTCGGAAATCAGCTTATTTACATCCGAAGTAAGCTGATGTTAATGAAAACCGAAGAGAATTAACCGTCGCTACGTGTTGTCACCAGATTTATTTTTGTTTAGAACGAATGGGACACGTGCTTGCGCAAACCTACAAGAAAAATTTAATTGTTTTTATTAATTTATTCGTTTTATCCGCATCATGTATTCCTTCAACTATCCATATACGTATAAAAACGAATTTCTACTCGATAGTCTTGCCAAAACTCGATAAAAACTAAACCGTTTTAGTTAATTTTGATAGTGAAATATGTGTGGAAGACCAGGGAAAGTTTATATGGTAAGAATGCATGAAATAATTGCGAGGAAAATAGTAGAATCCACAGTTTTATTTTAACATACGAAGTATCACTGTCACAAAGGATCGACATTTGTTGTTAAATGATCAAATGTTGGTGTTTTAAATTCATAAAACTAAAAAAAAGCAGATGTCTTGCAACATTTTCTTAACTTCAATGTTGATAAAACAATATAGTTTGCCTAATATTCTAATATCCTTCCTTTCTTCTCTCTGAATCTGAATCAACTTTAAAAAGATTTACGTATAATTAAATGTTTTGTTCTGATGGTACAATTATTTATATTTGTATAGGTTTATATTTATCAAGTTTAAGAAACACAAACATCCATCGTCGGCTTGGTTGGTGCAGTGGTAAAGGCGACAGGACGATCTTCCTACTCTTGCGATAGTCGCGGGTTCTAATCCTGCTGGGGCATGGTCGTAAATTTATTATTGTGGTTGTTTAACATTTATGATTGTCCTTAGGTAAGAGTGTAAAATCCGATAAGGAAAATAATCCCGGCAGCCACGCCAGTAACCAGGCTGGGTAAGACCGGATGTCTTCTGGGATGATATCTAAATTGGACACTCGCTAGACGATAAGCTTATTGACGAGGGCCGTGGTTCGGAGCCCACGTTAAACAGTAGGACCAGTTCAGATAAGCTCTCGTTGGTAAAAAGGAGACTAAAATATGTAAAAAAATATGGGATTATTGTGATTATTCTCATAATGATAATAGTAATAATCTTCAAAGAGTATGAGTCTACATTTGTTAACATGGGTGGGTTAATATGGTTTCTTGCTGTGTTGTGTAGTATTTTAAAAGTTTTATTTAAGTTTAAAATATTTTATGCTGCTAGCATATTGCAGTTGATTTTCTTGGATTTTCAATCAGATTTTACCATATTCTATCCGGAAAGCCTCCTTCTCTTATCAGTGCTGTAAGAGTTTCTAGCTAAATTATGATCGAAAATATTTGGAACAAAAAAAAACAGTAAAATATACATAAAGTAGTAAATAAAACATATTAAAAATTCAATAACCACAGTTGTAATAAAATAGTTGTTTTTTCTAACTCACTTTATCTTATTTTATTATTATTGTTATTTATTAATATTTTATTACTCATTGTTCTTTGTTCTTTATCTTTTAGTTAGTTATCTTTATTAGTTGAATCAGCTGAAGATTGATCTAAGGTTTATTTCTCTGAAAGCATAAAAGATTGCATGGAATACAAATAAATATTTCTTTTATATTTAACAGGTAACAATTTGAAATACTTCAGTCTATAACATGATATCTTAAAAACACAATTGATGTTTTACAATCCATTCCTTATTTACAAACTTTGATGAATTATTAAGCAATTTTATGATTTATAAAACCTCATCAAAGGTTATTCTATCACCGTTTTCTATCAACTTGCACTTTTTTTGTTAGCGCCTTGCTAAGGTTACCCTAATGTTTATCATATGCTTTTAAATATTCTATTATTTTAAAATCAATGTCTGTAAGTTGCATTGGACCTCTTCGTGGGTTACTGAAATCCTATGTTTCCTAATAGTGTTTGAAGTGATGACTTATATACCTCAAAAAGTTTTCTATAGATTCTCTTCATACTAACAATTATCTCCGAAATAACTGTATTAAATTGTGTTAATATTAAAAATACTACTCATCGTTTTTATACATTTCATAAATTTAATCTCGAATAGAACTAACATCACGCTATGTCGACATTTTCTGTTCGGTGAATCTAAAATGTAATGTTTTTCATTTTATTTTGAGGGATTTTAGTTATAGTGTCCATACTAATATTCAGTGCAGTTGCTACACAATAAAAATATTTCGGCAAAAACACCATCAACTTTATATTTAATAGTATCAATACTTACCTCTCTAACGCATTTTACTGGTAAGAACGGGCCGCCCTTACCTCTTTCCTGTTCGAAGTTATTGAATAGAGACGTAATCTATTTCTGACTGACTATTTATTTGGCTTCGGCATTTTCAACCAAAGTAATCACAAATATTAAGTAGCGATTTCAAATTTATCAGATCAGTCAAAACGATAAAACGGCGTTTGTCGGTTTACAACTTCTTATTGTCACTAATGTTTTGAAGAATATTGCAGACCTGTGACCAATGAAAGTATTAAAATTAAAATAAATTTACACTTATCTTATTAATGTTAATTTACTAGCTTGTTATAATTAATATTAAAAAAGAAGTAACGTAGTTGTGCTGTGCCATTTTATATCTTGAATGAATGTTAAAAATGTTGGTATAAGGAGTATATCCCCTTAACTAATGAGCTATATCCGAACAGCAAAACCAAATATAGACAGGTGTTCGAACGCTGATAACAATCTGAATTCGTGTCGGCCCTACTAAAGTATGTACGCTCGCCAAAAGTACTACGTAGTATCCGAACTAGATGGCAAACAAAGCGAAAGGGCCATATGGCCAGCTCACACGTTATCAATCTTACGTGGCGCTGCGTTCGTGCCGAAGACATGTCGATAGCGAAGGCCGTCACGGCGGGTCTAATTTATTTAGGCCGGTAGGCGGCGCTGCGAGCCGATTATGAATTTTTTCTCAGCTCCGGAACTGTAACGAATCGTCGTCAGGGGTAATGCGTGTGTCAGGAATGACCGCAACGAAATGTAAGTCTCCGAGGATATTGCCGACATGCGAACCGTTAATAAGACTCTCCTAAAAAGACAGTGTTTTCTGGAATATGACCTCAATTTATCCTATACAGGGTAGATGCATCAATTCGTATTAACTAATTAAATTTCGTTTTTTTTTTGCTATAGAAAACACGTTGTTGACAATGGACAGTTTTTTTATTAATCTCTTAGAACTTATATAAAGAACTTATAAATATTTTTATCATTTCCGTTATACAATACAATTATAGTGACATGTAGAAGATCTCTTCAGTAAAAGATCTGCTGTATAAATTTATAATCTAAATCTTATTCTAGAGACTATTCTACTTATTCTAAAGTCTATCCTAACTTATTCACTTCACTCTATCTATTAATAAGTTCGTATAGAAGTTTGCGTTTGAGCCTAAAGCTAATTATTTAACTGTTTGGCGAGTGCATTGGGAACAGTCCTTCAGAGTAATAACCGCTGAAGGATTGCTATGTTAGATTTTCTAGTAGTACCCCACAGTTCAATACTATTAATACAAATGGGCCTAAGTCTTGACTTATACATCAAAACCTTTACACCTTTACACCCTATCAGAAAATACATTTGATTTAGTTGAAGCCTAAGCTGCTTGCGTTTTGTCACTGTATATTTTTTCCATACTAAACATCGATCGAAATACATTCCCAGATATTTAACGTTGTCTGCTTGCAGGCGTTTACAATTATCTGTTTTTACTGAGGGACAAGTTCTTCTACAAAGGGCGAATGTTACATGGGTAGATTTTGTCTCATCTGTTTTGATACGCCACGTTTTCAACCACAATTTGACTTTGTTAAGATGAAGTTGGAGGTTTCTTGTGGCTGATATTATATCCTTGTGTGATGATAAAACCTCTGTATCATCAGCATAGGTTACAACAGTAGTGTTTCTTGAGGTCGGTAGATCAGCTCTACACAATAGATATAACAATGGGCCAAGAACACGGCCCTACGGAACACCTGAATATATTGGGTGGAAAATGTTTTATGATGAAGGAATATTCAAGCTTCCAAATAGGTGGCAAATGTATGTACAGCACGGAGGTGACTATACTGAAAGATGTTAAATGTTTACTTTATGTTTGCCATATATTAACAAATTTATTTTACAAAATTACCGTTTGTATTTCATTCCCTCTCGTAATAGTGCCACATCACCTACTCAGAAAAACACAAAAGTATCTCCAAGTTCATATAAGACTCACCTGTGATGAATATTGAGAAGAAAAAGGATTATAAAATCCCTCAAAATTAATTGTGCCTTTAAAACATCCCGATGCAACTGAAACCCAACGAAAGGGGGTCATGATGCCTGATATCCACCCTGTAGATACAAACATATCGGAGCGAATTTCATTTACAAGTCAAAGTTTACTTTTGCCTCACGCTAGGGGACCCCACGCCTCACTGTCTGGAGACAAAACCACTCCTAGCGCCATCTCTCGGGAGCCCCGCCTCGATCGTCAAGGCGCAGCACTAATTTGCTTAAGTTACCTTGCGGGTAGATTAGCAATATTAATAGAATCCATTCCGGTTTACGCGGTACATGTGTACGTGTGGCATAATTTTTTCGCCCCCCGCCCCCTACCTCGCCCTTCATCGCCCCGAGCGTCTAATTGAAAAAGGGCGCGACTCATGTAACAAGGCGTTATGGGAGGGAAACGGGAGGTGTTAGGTTGAGGAGACGTAGTTGGAGACCGGGTTAGTGTCGCTGTTAAGGTTCGAGGCCCGTTGAAAACGGTTAAACTTCGCAAAGTTTCAAATCAATTAGAGTAAATATAATTTAAATTTATAATTCATTTATTAAATTATTTTTCAGCCTATTATTATATCAAAATTGGTTTTTTTTATTCAACATATCCCTTCAAGGGTGATAGACTGATTATAGCGACCCTCCAACTTTTTGATACGATTTTTGTAGTACGATTTGTCCTTTGTTTCAAAATAGGTTAGTTTCGGCGATCACCTCTACATTCGACGAAATTTTTTTCCCAGCGAGCATTCCTTTGAGATCTGATAAGTAAATAGGAGCTGGGGGCCAGATTTGGAGAATACGATAGATCAGGAAGCAACTCTGACTTCTGACACTGTGCATTGTCTTGGTGAAGCACTACTTTCTTTTTCTTCAAATGCGGCCATTTTGGGCGATATCGTCCTTCAAATGGTCCAATAACGCAAATAATTCAAATATGTAATAGTCGTTATGAATGTTATTCCATTCCATTATTCCAGCAGTCGTCATGCTATTTCTTAATTATAAAGTAATAACATAAACATTTCTCGCGGCGTATTCTTCAGACTTGGTCCTATTGGATTACCATCTGCATCCGACAAAACGCACTTGACATAGTTGAACTAGTTGACAAGTCGAATATATTGAAATACTAACGTGAAGCTTGAATATTTCTCTCTAGGTAGTATACCCATAATATATTAAATTCGGATCCAGACCACAGTCTGTTGCATTTGGAACCGTTACTTTTTACCTAATCAATTTTTGATCGGTTTCTTTGTGGCTAGTGCTTCTTTCTGCTATGCTTTTGTCTTCTTTTTATTTGCTTTATTGGCAACAACGCTATTCCTAGTTATCATAGTCACTTTTTGACGAATAAAATTCCATTCCACACCCCAAGACTTTGTATTATTGCAACTTCACCATTTAATATGTTCCAGGAGGAACGATGACAATAAAAGCGACAATTTTCTAGGGGCGAAAGTGTCGCCCGTCCACCCACCTGCCCGTCTCCCCTCTTACAGTTAATTACACTCCCTGTCCGTGCGTACGTCGCTAATGAAAACTAATGTGGACGAGAGATCTAAAACAAAAAAAAAAAGAAACCGAACCTATAGTCAGCTATCAACATGTGGCTAATATAAACAAATTAAATTGTCAATTAACCGTTATGGACTCACGGACAGCGCCTTTGCCACGGAGCAATTGGGTTGGGCGAAAGATGTCACCAGTTGAACTCGTAATGTCACCTAAAAATGGATATTAACAGAAAAAGTGTTTTTTCATTTGCGCTTATAATTTTTATTGGGTAAAATAACGAAATTACTTTCTTGTCAACTGGAAATTTTTTAAATATTTTAATTTTATTCAATATTTTAAATGCTATAATTTATTTCTTTGATATTGGTGTGAAGCTAGCTTCAAAAGAGGTTTGTGAAAGACTTATGGTTCAGTTTCTCGTCCAGTAATCACAATTGAAGTTATCAAGGTCGTCCAAAATCAGATGTTGTACCAGAAACATCGATTGGGCATTAGGATGAGGAGCACTAATGACATATTACATGAACAATTAGCTGTAAAAATTAGCTCAAAAAGATGCTCGTGCCAAATAGCTCAAAGAGCTCGCCAAGAAATACAATCTCGATGCATTGAAAGCTGTATATACCTACTAAGATGCTGCTAAGACGACGAATATTGGATATATGCATATTAGCCCCAAAACACTTAACAATCTAATATATGGATCTTCTAAGACGAGTAAAATCTATTCTTATCTTCGAAATAACTGGACATGTGGCAACCGTACCATTAGAGCAACTTAAAACAGTTAATTCCAAAGGGTACACAACCATTTTCTTAACGCAAGTACTTAGTGAAATAAAAAAGAATCGACAGGGAAGAATTATTCTGCATCAATAGAAAACTAGCTCTCACACATCAGCTGAAATCACCATTTATATAATTGACCAAAAGGTCGAATTTTTGGGTCATTCTTCATATAGCCCTAATTTAGCACCAAAAAATACTCTTTTATTCCCGTATTTCAGTAATAAATCACCTAGCCAACGTTTCTAGACGCTTGTGAAGCTATTGATGCATTCAAGTACCACATTTTGGAGGTACCTCAACCAAAGTGGAAAAAGAAAAATACCTGTTTTTTTCATTATTATACCCAAAATATAAGTAACAACTCTTGTATATTAATAATTAGTGCTTAAAAGCTATATAAATCAATCCCCTTTAAAATAATAAGAAAAAACGAAATTACTTTTCTCCAACTCACTCTGACAGTGAATAATAAACTGTAAATAAAACAAATAAAAAAACAATACGCATAAAAACTTTATTGTAATTGGGAAAAATTAAATATTAACAAAATATAATTATAAAAATGGCAGGTAGTACCGTACAGTCTCATTCTAACCACTTGTTATAAAATAATCGAAAGAACGTTGAACATATGTCGCCTCTACTAAAAACTATGACGTTAAGAGCCTCTTAGTGTCAAGCTAATTTGCCCTTATTTACTGTTTGGGCGTCTATAAAAAGGAAACATTTTTCTTCTTAACTAAATTGATGTAAATTTTCTCCAACAGTCGGTTGTTTGGTAAAAAAACTACAAATTAACTTGACCTAAACTTTTTTCAACCAAATTAATTAATTATGAACAGTGTTTTAATATGTACATTAAATTCTGGTCGATTTTCTTTTGTTTGACAAAGTTAACTAAACTAGTTTTCTTAATGGACCATCAGCCGAACCCGAGCACCTCAACTGGATATTCCTGCACTATGACCCAACCTGCATAAGAATAGAACCCTAGTTCGAATTATCTTTAAACCTATCAAGACAATCACCCTATTCGGGCAAGATGGAGGGCTCCTCGGTTCTTAGATAGGATAACGTTCGACTTTAATGAATCCCCTTGATGGTTTGCCTATCTACAGCATCTTAATTATGATGGAAATGTAAAGAAACATAACGGTAATGCATATATATGGAGTATTCTAGTTCTGAACTTTGAAAAAATAGTTTTTTTGTTCATATTTTCGAATCCTAATTCTTTAAAAATAAATAGCAATTTGTGTTTTAGTAACATGCTATATAAAAACAGCACTTTAGGCGCATTTTGCTCCAAAATAACATTTTGACATTATTAAAAGTTTAATTTATTTAAATAAATAGTTTATTCTTTATTTTCCAAAAATCTATTCCCAACTTCTTTAAATGCCAATATTCAAGACTCCTCTTAGTTGGTACTCATTATTTCTTCCAACCTACAATCTGACATCTATTTGCCAATATAACGTGCAACCAAAAGCTTCTTACCATTCCAGATTTATGTGTAGTGGTCTTACGTCTTAATCTTACTGGGTGTCGAAGTGTTTGAAAACCAATATTAATCCCTTGTCCTGCAGTTTTTCTCAGATATAAAAATGGAAACGTTATAAATCTCTTTGGTTGATGAAGCATGGGGAGAATTTTGGAATCTTGAAACCATGAACTGTACATTTAATATTCAGTTACACACAATGAAGCAATGAAGTATTTCCTTTACGTAATAATACACATTCTATGCTTGTTTTTTATATGAGATGAATATGAAAATATCAGATCTTGGTGGGTAAAACGATGTTTTTGTTGGTATTTTCAATATCAGCACACTAAATAATACAGGACTTAGTTATATTGGTTGAAAATTATCGATGTCTAAAAGCCTGGTCTGATTTATAATTGACAAATGGTGAAATTTTGAACTAGTGCTAAAATGGAAGTTAACAGCTTAGTTATTGACTTGAATAGTGGCTTATAATGAGTGAATGAAACTTTCTGGTTGTGGGATTATGATTTAATCGTGACAATACCAAGACAGGGTGATGAGAGTGGAACCAACTAAGGGTTAGTGTATTTATTATTTAATTATTACATTATTACTAGTCGTTTCCGACTAACCTAAAATTTGCTTTTATGATAACTTAAATCTAGGTATATAACTAGGAGGACTCATCGGCCCTGTGTCAGTCTCTGGTGAAATAATGTTTATACATGTCACTGCTTTATTTTCTATTAAATGCACCTCACTACACAACACTACACAAGATAAGATAGTTTGATTCTTTTGAGTCTCCGTCCTGCTCCGGTGATATCCAAAAGTTGTAATACTTCAATATTCAATATTTAATTTGTTCCATATCCACAAATATTGGACAAAAATATTATTAGAACGTAGTTACTTTTTTCCTTTTTTCAACCACTGAACGTGCATGTGGGTCGTGCATAATCCTAAAAAATATAAAATTAAAAACATATAGTGGTTGTTACTTCAAGACGTTGGCACCAGCACCGTCCCCTCGAGAGCTCGCTCGAGCGTAAGACGGCACGAGTACAAGAAAATCACCGGATCAGAACGTTTCCAACGGTCGTGTGCCACTGTTATCAAAGGGGTTCATCCAGCGTGACCTTTACGATAGCGCGTTCTTCATGCAACACGGCCAAACCCACCCCAACTCCATAAAGCACGACGTGGAATTTTCGTCTGCATAACACTGCGCATCAGAGGTGCACGCTTGATATTCGTTAGTTGATAAAGTGACATATGGTAGCTGTTTGGTGGGGGGAATCTTAAGACACGGGGTTAGAAGGTGTATGAAGACGTTCTTCCTTCTTAGATGACCAACAGAAGGGTTACAAATAAGGGGTTGGTTATTTTATTAAAAAAAAACAAGCAATAAGAAGTCTGATAAAGTGCAACATATTTTTTTCTCTGTATGTGATAGGTAAACTGCAATAATATATACATATACTAGTAATATTGACAAAATAAAACAAAAAGGGTAACGGCAATATATTCACAAATCTTTAAAAGTGTTCACTGATCGAAGTTATAACTACAGGTAAGTCTGCATGATTTGTATCAACTGTATTTTAATTAAAATTAATTGATTAAAAAAAGTTCACCAATTTTCATTATAAGTTGGGTATAAAAAAGTTATAATTAAATTAATTTAAGAACCAATTACTATTTTACTAAAATATTTTATTTTTTTATAAGTATTTTCAAAATAATTATTCATGCATACTTTGCTTTTATTTTTCTTGTTAAATACTTACTATTAATCACACTTGTAGCGAAATAGTGAGAGCAATAATATTAAGATAATTATTATATCAACAATCCCTTGTTAGTAATATTTAATTAATTACTTTATTCTAATGTTATTCTTCAAATCTTGGGCGTATATTAAATAATACAGATAATATTTAATTATAAAATTCCCAATAATTATGGGTAATGTTTATAAATAAGTAGATGATAGATAATTAATAATTATTAGTAATTAATTTTACAACATACTCAATAATGTATCTATTTTATTATTAGCAAATTTATTAAATAAAATTACCTAATAAATAGGTGGATTAATATAATATTGTAACAGACAGTATAAGCTTAAATTTTAAATAACTATAAGGAAATTTGTTACATAGAATAAATAGTTCAATGAGCCCAAGGTGAATATGATGAATAAAAAGATAATATGGAGATTAAAAATTTAAATCTGAATACTGCCGTAAATATAAGTATAGTATAGTAATAAACGGAGTTAACTAGAATAAAATAATAACAGCTGAATATAGACAGTAACATAGATACATATACAGGTATAAAGAGAGGAGAAATATATATTGTGTAATGGTAAACCTGTTCAAAAAATGTTAATAATGTTTTATGAGGAATTTGTAATTATATTGTTCAGTATAACATGATTCATGTAAAATCATTCAAAAATTGTTCTTCTTTTGTTTATGATATTCTTTATCCACGGTATTATTATCTATTAAGATTTAGAAGGAAAAAGTGACTGATGGGTAGAAGAAAACAATTTGAACTGGCAAGGGGTAGATTAGGAGGTTTATTGTACTAAAAATAGATAAAATTATATATATATATATATATATATATATATATATATATATATATATATATATATATATATCTTTATCGTAATCGTTAACCAAGGGTTGTATTACCTCGATATTGACATGACAATGGAGTATGTCCTCATATCTTCTCTTGATTTCCTGGTTGACAATCGGTATCTGAAGGTCACGATGCAAGTAATCAGTCCTGTAGTATCTCGGTGCACCTACAATACTACTTCTTAGGTATTAAGATTATAATAATACTAAATTAATTTAACAATCATAAACATAAATTTACGAACATGCCCCAGCAGGATTCGAACCCACGGCTATCGCAACAGTAGGAGAACCGCCCCATCGCCTTTACTACCAAGTCGGCTTCATAAGTTTTTTAACTGCCTTTCTTAGTGGTTTTAATCTTCATCTTCGATTTCTTTGGATTAATGTCAACCTTGATTAATATCAGTTTCATTTGGTTTGAAAGTTTATTTCAAGATTGTTAGCAAAAGCTTCAACTTCACCTTGATTGCTACGTGTCCAAGTTCCATGAAGGTATCTTACAGGTGACCATTTTAGGTATTTGGTGACTTTCCAGAGCGAATAATCTGTTTTCGTTGTCATCTATTAGATTTTTCAGATAGTTATTTATGGCTTTGTTGTTAATTCTCAGTATTTCCCCTTTCCACCTTTATCTTAAATACTTTAAAATGTTTCAATTTTCAGGCGATCTATTTTTTCCGTAGAGAAATAAGTATAGATTTAGTCAGGCAATATTGTCATATGTTCAACTAAAACAAAAGAAAAAAAAAGTTTACACAACTTAAATACTTAGTATAAGCCAAATAATAGAAAAATAGAAGAATAGGCATTTGATAGAGTTAGAAGAGGAATACTATTAGTTATATTAGAACAGTTAGACATCATTTAAACCATCAGACAACATGAGCTCAAGAACTTTCAGATATATATATCTGCAATTATTTTAATGAATTACAAATGACTGCAACGCGTCAAAGGTTATCAATCAAAAGTGAATTATATAATATTATATAAGAAGTATTTCTATAATAGAAAACTATGATATAAAAAATTTACGAGTTTTTTTCCCATTGACTCTAGTGTTTAACGGTACTTTTACAGTTGGCCCCGTACCGCGCAAACAATAAACACCTGCCCGTTCGCGGTCCCCAAAACAATCTATTTAAATAATTCCTACATAATTAATAAAAAATCTATCGGCTATCGCAAACTCAATGGACGAAACCGACTAAAAAAAAACAGGTATTAATAGGTGTCATTGTCGGCAATCGGGCAAAATAATAAAAAAAGAGCGCCGTCCAAAACGAGCGAAAAAATCCAGCCATCGGCCACCTGTTGGCGTCGGCTAGCGGCCGGAGATCAATAGAGTGGCTAGGCCTACGATACCGGCACCCCGGCCGGTTGATCCGACGGTCGTGCGCGTTTTTTTTTCGATGTGTGGCGACAATGCGACCAATTGCGACCGGAAGACGGCCTCTGTGGTGTCGCGGTATTATGTCTAGGACAGTGACTATCCGGTCGAGCTCTTTGTGCTAATCTAATACGGGAAATTTACCTGTGGGTGTGTGCGTTTTTTTTTGGTATTTCCGAGCGCTTTTCGCGAGATTGTTTGGAAAAATTTGATTGTTTCCTTCAGGTCTCTCCACGATAATTAAAGATAATTATTCTCGATAATTACAAAAGTAATATCGTTAAAAAACTTTTTACATGAAATAATATGTTTTTGTTATTATTTATTATTGTCCATTTTAAATGTATATACCACACGAAAAATTTACGTTAGGGAAGTAAAACGAACAATAAAGAATGAAATTAATGCCAAAAATCTCTGGGATTTGATCTAATAACTGGAAGAATGTTAGAAGAACTGCCCGAAAACTGAAGTTAATAACTTTTTAAAGACCATTTACGTCTAAAATACTTCCTTAGTACTTGAAAAGTTGCCCTAATCATTCTTAAACCAGAGGGAAAGTCAGGAGACGTCCTATCGTTCCATAAGCCTGTGATATCTAAAATTTTCGAGAAACTATACATCAAGAATCTCAAAATAATCACAGAAGAGCATCAGTTTGGCTGTCGTAGCAAAGACGGAACCATAGAGCAAGTTCACAGACTGGTTAACCAAATATATAAAAACTTAAACGAAAAATATATTGCTCGGTATATCTCAAGCTCTTGATAAGATCTTTAAGTTAAATTGAAAACTCTTCTGCCCGATCTACACTTTCAACTACTAAGTCGTATCTTATAGACATACACTTAATTATGAAACAGGGTGATGAATACATTGAACTATATCCAATATATTCAGGTATTCGGCAAGGTTGTATCCTTGATCCATTGTTACATCTACTGTGTATACCTGACATACCGACCATAAATACCAATACAGTGGACACATTTTCTAACGATACGGCGATATTTCATCATACCACGAAGAACTAAAATCAACTACAAGGAACCTCCAACTTCATTTCAAGAACATTCATTTGTAATTGAAAACATTGTTGAGGACTTGTCCTCCAGTATATCATAACAATCATGAACTCCCACAAGAAGATCATGTTAGATATCTGAGAATCCATCTGGATCTGGAAATTGGAAGAAACATGTACTAATAAAGCGTTGGAATAAGTTAGAATAAGCATCTTTAAATAAGCAAAATAAGAGTAAGCAAAGTCGGTTACAAATGGCTCTAAAATGTTTGTTGGTGAGGCAGAATTATTTTAATCCAATGGTTTAAACCCTCATGCCAAGCTTTATCGAAATCTTGAAGAATATCTAAAAATACTGCAGAATAAACTTTCAAATACCCTCAAAAATTGTGGGGTGTTAAATCCTATCATTAGGGAGATCGTGAATTGTCCAAGTTCAAAACGTAAAATTCTGGATTCCGTATAACGTTTCCTTTAATAAATTCCATATAGCACGAGTTATTTGAAATATAGCATTATTTTATTGAAGCTATAGTTCGTCCAAATCCAATAATATAATTCTGGAGGGAACAGTTCAGTAGTTATGGCTCTTTGTTTGTTTTTAAGGATGTACGTACCTCAGATTTCTCCAGTCGCTAAAGCAAAGTAAATTTTTCTGAATGTAACAGTATCTCAACATGACTCCAAAGTGAAACAAGAAGCCTTTTCTGTCATAAATAATAAATAGATTGACACAATTGCTACCATTATGTACCATGAAGTTGGTTAGACGTACAGGATTGCAAGAACAACTAATTACCGACACCGATTGGAGCCTAATTTCGAGATAATCCAATAAAACCTAGTTACCATTTATGGAAAATCAGTTGTTGCGGTATAAAATGGCCCGAGCTTCCTTCGTCTGTTGTCCAGTCCATTTTCCCCTTCTGGTCAGGCCGCAACTGACATCCGCTGTCGATTTTATCAAGCAGTCACCACGTCCCAGTCCTTTAATTGCTAGTAATAAACAAGTCGATTTAGTGCCAGCGCGGTTAACCGAAATTCATGGCGAACGGTCCTGGAAATGGTCATTTATAGGGAAATTGTCCCGACGAAGAAGAGAAATACGACGCTCAGGAGTGTCCAGCTGCTCTCCGGCCCGGCCATACTTTTCCATCGACATATTTTAATTAACGCCTTACCGATTCTAAGTATAAAATCGTAGAAGCATCGTTGAAATTGCCGTTTTCCTATTCATTTAAAAATGGGACCACTGTGCATCACTGGATGTTATTATCGAATGTGCTAATATTATACCTCCATGAATAATCATTTTAGCGACCCTAATCGGATAATTATTTTCTCTCAACACATTTTGAATAATCTTTTAATAAATTTAAGTTGAACTTGATGAAAATATGTTAAATAATATGTTTTTTGTTTAGTCAAAAGTCAGATCACTTGATCTTTTTGCCGAGTTTGATAATCTTATACCTTCATGAATACTAATTACTTTTAGCGAATCTAATTGTATAATTATTTTCTGTCAACGCGTTTTAAACAATCTTTTTATACATCGAAGTTTAACTCTATGAAAATATGTTAAAT
This sequence comes from Rhynchophorus ferrugineus, assembly GCF_030347505.1. NCBI lineage: Eukaryota > Metazoa > Arthropoda > Insecta > Coleoptera > Curculionidae > Rhynchophorus > Rhynchophorus ferrugineus. The sequence goes on from NW_027472587.1 coordinate 18,687,940, forward strand.
TATATTTTTGTTTTGTCAATATTGTTTTTTTAGTCAAACGTCAGACCACTGTGTAACACTGGATCTTGGGGTAGAGTTATTCAATCCTACGTTTTAAGATATATAAATATGACGCGTTAAAAATCTTAAATTAATGGAGTTTATCTGGACTAGACCTACGGTTTAACGTGAGCTCCGAACCACTGTCATTGGTATTAAGCCTACCAACTGACCTGTGACCAACTCAGAGACCATCACAGAAGACATTCGGTCTTACCCAGCCTGGTTTCATAATTTCGAGGACAATGTAGGACAGAAAAACAATTCGATTGTCGGCTTACCCCTACTGCTACGATAGTCGCGGGTTCGAATTCTGCTGGATGTACTTTATGTTCGTGATTGTAATTGTGAATGTCTTTATAGGCAACATTGGAGAATCTGACAAGGAATATTCAGCCCATTCACGCCAGTGATCGGGCTGGGTAAGAACGGATGCCTTCTGGGATAGTCTCTAAGTAGGTCAGGGGCCTAAAACTGTAGCTCCAGTCCAGATAAACCCTGGTTGGTAAAAAGGAGATTTTCAAATATTAAAAAAAAACTTTGATATCAGAATTAAGGAACAATATTCCTGCTGGCGATAAATCCGAAAAAACCGAAAGTGACAGATTAGCAAGTTGCATTTTTAACCATTCAATTCACGACTCCCTTTAATCAACCGCAAAATATTGATTTTTGCGAATAAAAAGCAAACAAACGCATTTTAGATCCTGCAAATTTTATACGCTCGGCCGTTGCGACCGTCCAGCCTATCGACCGGACCAGTCCCGTTGGAAAATGATAAATGCCCATCCCTCAGCCAGAGCTAGTTCTTGTTCCGTTGTTTGTGTAATGCGACAGTATTTTTTTTTCGGTCGCTCTTTTTACGTATGTGTGTATGTGTGTGTGCGAGCGCGCAATTTTTCTATTTGCCCGTTTCGGATGCACGCGAATGCTAGCAGGTGCGTGGACCTCGGCGTTGCCATCGATGTTGTTTTTGGCGGATGCTCCACCTGCACCCGACTGCGGGATCCTGTAAGGACCTGCCGGGTTTTTCTGGTGCACGACCCTTCCATGTAATAACTCGTTCACCCCTCTCGGTAAATCAGTTTCACAGATAGCAGTAACAATACATATTTCTATATTTTTTTACGTATGGTAATATGAAATTTTTACAGAAAATGAGATAGAAAGCCTTCAAAAATACACAAATCTACTTAATCAACTGAACAGTCTAAAAACTACAAAAATGTAAATACATCTTAAATCTAAATACATTTTTTCAATAGTGCCAAGCCAAAAATATTACCAAAATTTCCAAAAATAGTCCAGGCATTGCATAAAATATAAAAGGATAATCATACCAGCAGAAATTATGACACTAAAAAATATATTTTTATGCATTATTTGTATATTCACTAATATCCAATTACACAAATAATTATTATACGAAAATTATTGTATACCCACACTTTTAAGTATTAAAAGAATTACATAATATTTTAGGTTTTCAAAATCAGAAGAATTTCAAATAGTTCGAACATTGCGTGATATATAAAGGTGTTATCATAGCAGCAGAAATTATGACACCGAAACCCAAATGTTTAAAAATTTTTATTTACTATTTGTATATTCAATGATATGAGATTGTACCAATGTTAATTTATTATTATATGAAAATTCCTATATATCTACACTTTTTTCTATTAAAAGAATTAAAGAAAATTCCATACTACTCTGTTCACCTGTTAAGTTATTTTGATAATATATATTAATTTGAATATTATAAAGCTCTTAAGAGTATAATATTGAATATAAAAAATTGCATAATATATAAAGCACAAATTATGACACCGGAAAAGAGATGTTTAAATTTTTTTAAGTTATTTGTATATTTAATGATACCAATATTAATTTATTTTTAAGTGAAAGATTCTGTATAGCTACACTTTTTATTATTTAAAAAATTAAAGAAATATTTGTATTCTTCTGTTCACCTATTAAGTTATTTTGATCACAGTTATTAATTTGTGTTTAGCAAATATTTTAAGAATGTTTAGTCATCATTTACTGAGTTTTTACAGCAGTAAGGCGATATACGTAAGAAACACCAGAAGAATTTTCTGAGATTGAACAGTTAATGCAAATAAAATTGGACGAACGACAGCTTGAATGAAACGGCGAACATATATTTCTGTTATCATCATCGTATCCTCAATATATCTCGTACGATTTCGGTTCCCGCATCGCTCCGACCCCTTCGGAAGCGACCGCATCGCGATCTCCCTCCTGATCTCCTGCCAACTGAACTCACACCGTCGTATCTCCCTCGTTGCGTGCAAAAAAACTGCGTAGCAAGTTACGGCGTCTGCCGGAGGACGCCGATGGCGCCACCGTACGGCATCCTTAACGTCTCCACGCTGCTCATGCGTCCTTCTCCCCACTCCTTGGCGAGGCCTGATAGTATTCCACAAGACGAACATTCATTGCCATGTTACCCAAGAGTTATCAGTTCTATATTGTGAGTGAACTCGCTTTTTTTTAGTTTTTTTAGGAACGCACACATACACATCAAAAAAAAATAGCAAAAAAATAAGGTAAGGATTTTTCGTAGTTCTTGAATCCCCTCTGGCCCCCCTCACCCGAACCCCCCTCTATCGGGTCTTTTTTTTTTTCGTTTTTTTTTGTTTTTAATGTTTTTTTTTTCTTCGTTAAAAAAAAATAAAAAAAGTGAAAAAGTGTGAAAAAAAACTGTGCCGTATTAAAAAAAAAGTGAATAAAACTGTGTGGTGCCGGATTCTGGACCGAGCGGAGGATTCCGCCGCTTCTTTTGTTGTCGTTCGACGGGACAGTGTTGGGACTGACAGTGACTGTAAACATCGTAATGTGTTAGTGTACAGTCCACGCGGCAAACAAGAAACTGTTAAAAATAATCGGTGATAATTTGGTTTCGAGGTTCTCTGAACCCCTCCGAGTCCGGGCGACAATAAAGGGGTGAAACTCCGGCTTCAAAGAGAATACTACTACCCCTTGTGTCCACCCCAACTGACCAATTTAAGCGAGCTCTTCATTTTAAATCGATAATAATAAGGGAGATATTCCTGATTTTTTATTTTTTTAGCATAGAAATTTTTTTTCGTATACGCTTTTTTATGCATTTTAAAATTAAGAAAAGTTTTCAATTACTTTGCCGACAGTAAACACTAAAAATATACATAGTAAATAAGATTTTTAGAATTAGTTTTGAATAGATTTTTACATATAATTTAAAATTAAGAAAAAGTTAAAATGTCTGCCATATATTTAAGTATTATGTAGACATTAAAGACGAACGAAAATATATAGTGAGATTTTTTCGAACAGTTTTGAGTAGGGTTTATGAGCCTTTTTATAATAAAAAAAGGAAACTTTCGTCATACTTTTAAGTATTGTGCAAACAGTAAATGCTAAAAAAATCGTAATAATAAGAATTTTTAATCAGTTTTCAATAGGCTTTATATTACATTTTAAAATCAACAAAAGAAAGTCATTGTGTAGACAGTAAACACCAAATAATTGAGTTTTGAGTGGGTTACATTCATCTCAAAGTTAAGAAATAGTTAAAAGTTTATAATATTTTTAAGTATTCTACATGCAGTAAAGCCTAAAAAATACGATTTTTTGAATAGATTATTACGTACATTTCAAAATCAAGAAAAGATTAAAACGTTCATCCTAATTTTAAGCACTACGTAGACAGTAAACACTAAACAATTACGAGATAACTAATATATTCCAGTCACTTTTGAAAAGTTTTTCAAATTGCATTTTGATATTAAAAAAATATCAAAATGTTTATCATTTCTTAAAAATTGTGAAGCCATGACACATTAAAAAGTAAAAATTTCAAGAATGAAGCAGTTCTTATGAAGGTATGTCTTATGTAGGATGAAATGAGAATCGCATTTTTAAGTATTATGAAAAAAAGTAAATATCTGATTTTTCGGGGTCGTTATATCTGTCATTAATTAGAGTTTTAATTGACTCTTTTTACAACACACAAAACACTTTTCTAGTTTCATAATTTGTATCCTTAAAACCCTGCTTTCTCGGTATTTTTCAGTGATGGTATATATTTGTTTGTTTTTTTTGTTGTCATCAAAATATTCTAGTTATAAATTTATATAATCTAATATATATAAGACACGTAAATTTACTATCAAAGAATTCTATATTGGTCGCTAGTTTGTTTGTTGCAGTTAAGGTGATGTAAGATTTTGAATGTACAGGTTTTTTGGTAAAAATAATTATGATGCGAAAGTTTTTGCTTGTTCTAAAGGAAGAGTCAGACAAAAAATGGTAAGTTAGTACTTGGAGTATGTATGACAATTAAAATTGAAGTGCGTGAAAGAGAGAGAGAGGAATTGGGTCGATTATGGAAGTAATAAAGGAAAAAACGGAGCGGTCCGTTGAAAAATCTTACGATTTACTTAAAAATATCACTTAATCATCGAGTCGGGGCCTCTCTGGAGGCGTGGCGACGGGTGGGGAGAGACGCAGACGTCGGCGCGTGCGACGCCGCCCGCACGTCTTGTGTCAGTCGTCGGCAGGCGTCCTGCTACAGCGACGCTTCCTTTGAACCGGCAGCGCCTTAATCCATTTTCTTAGGTCAGCGCCTTCACTTCGCCGGCATCCTTTGCAGGAGCAGGACATGTACAGCAGGATCAGTCCTGCGCCAACGTTGAACCGTCGACGTCCAGTCAGTCAGCAGCCGTCCTGCGAGCGACTTAAGACAATCGCCAGCCGGACTTTGGACAATCTTGTGCTGCGACGGGTTATTGTGTTATAGTGACAGTGCTGGAACTTTGAAATTTTTTCTCGATTATACTTTTATTTTTTTTTGTTTTTTTTTCTTTTGTTTCCTTTAGATACCTGTTCGTACGCTGCCGGGTTTTTGTGTTGTTTTCGTTTTGTACATGGATTAACTCTATGAAATTCCCCCAGGTAATTTTAAAGTTTTTCAGTTTCGTGTTTAGTAGTCTTTATTCATAATTTCTCTCATACTTCTACATATTCTTCAAAAATAGTCAAGTTATTAAAACCTAATCGCAATTAAACTAGTTTAAATAGTATAAGATTTCGCATATCTTACAAGCAATTGTTGACACAATAATTTTCCTCATATTATGTTTACTAGTGTATATTTAAAATTTCTCTCATATTTCTAAGTACTCTTCTAAAATAACCATACCAATCTTATATTACAGCTACAATTCGTATAAAAGCTATCAAAAATCAATCGGAATTAAATTGTTTTTTAAGTAGTAAGTTTTAAAAAATATTTCAATAGGTTTAATTTCAGTAAGTTTTTCAAATATTTAAGCAATTGTTCACTCAATAACCCTCTTCATATTAATTTTCCAATATAACAATCGGCTTTCAATTTGTAAATATTATCTCAACAGTTTGTAAAGACAAAATTGCGATGAAAAAATATGTTTCAAAATTCGAATAAAAATGAAACGGTCATCATAACTTGATGTATTGTGATAGCAAAAACGCAAAATTATCTCAATGATATATTAATATTATAAATCGTAATTTCTTAAGAGTATCTTGTATTTTAGTTATACATTCATACAAACATTCAATAATCAAAAGAATTTGAGAAAACAATTTGTTATGAAGCTCTTATCGAAATAATTATCTTGTATTTTAACCCTAAATTCAAATAAACGTTCAATAATCTCAACCATTTTAGTAACAAAATTGGAAAAGACAATCTATTATAAAATTCTGATGGAAGTAAAGTAATGTATTATGAAACAAAGATGTGAAAATTATCTTGTTTAGACCTAAACTGAAACATTTGAAAATATCATCATCTTTAATGAAACCTCTTTTAGACGTTTTGAGGAAAATATATTTGAAACACTTTCAGCTATTTCATATTTTAACTGTATAAACCCTCTGATTATAAATGACATTTACAAATTTCTGAACATTTTCAGTTTGAACTCACAAGAAATTCATAAAATATAATTACACAAAAATATTCTATAAGATTCTATTAAAATCAAAGTAAATAGAAAAATGAGAATGTTCAACAAATTGATTATATCGAAAACAATGTATCATTTTCAGTGTGAATTCAAATTTATTATACAATGCAACAAATACGAAGTTATTGGTCTTAATATTTATTTTACATAAAGATGTATTGGTTTAAAATATATTATATCACGTAAAAAACACGAGTTAAATCTAAATGTATGAAAGGTCTCAAATTTTAAATAAAACTGTTCTATCAAAACATGAAAAAAAAATGATGCTGAAAATCTTATTATATATTCCAATTCAGTTTTATTAAGTATTCCCACAATAGTATTGTACTAAAATAAAATTGAGTTTGAAAAATTGCTGAGAATAATGTTGATTTATATTTCTATTTAGTTAAAAATTATCTTAAGATAGTTTTCATAAATTAGTGGCAGTTTTATTTAGTTTCTTGGAACAATTTTTTATAATGATTGTATTATAATATGAGATATATCACAGCTTTGCTAATTTGAACTAAAATTAACGTATAATCTAATGAATATCGTCTAAAGATTAATGGAAACATAAAAATAACGGTTAGTATTATTTACTTGAGAAATAGCACATATAACAACTAAAAATCACCTCACCTGGCTCTTATCGCCGACACAACTAAACTAACGCACCTCTTGTTCTTAATCCCTTATTTCTAACAGGGGTTAAACTTGTCTTACCGCTCTCTAGTCGCAAGAACCAGTTTAAACACCGGTCAGTGCACAATCAAACCTATTCTTGTCGTACTAGCGAGTAAAATTATATTAATTTAATATACAGTCAAATATATTAAATATTATATCACCGTTTTTTTAATTGATTATTTCGGTTCCAAACGTTTTATCGTCCGTTTATTGACATGCTAAATGATCGATTTTATTTGCACTTTGTAGCAATCGTGTTTTACATGTGCGGAAGGTCAGTAATCGTAACTGATATATAGAAGTTAATTATTAAATCAACAGTTAGGTTTGCTTATTGGGTCGATCCGACCCATTCAGTTGGATAATGTCATCCGTTTGGGGCTAGATATTAACCAAATATTTTATTGGTTGCTTGTAATGTGAGTTACGGTGTTTCCCTACAATGAAAATATTAAAAAAATTGTTTATGGTGGATGCGCCAATATTTTATGAAATTTTATTCACTTATATAAAATATAAAACATAATATTATACGGAATGAATCAACAACAACATTATGGTGAATATACTCTATTTTTTTTTAATACAATTCCTTTATAAAGTACCTAATATTTTCTACGTTGAATTAAAATGAATAAGTATTTTATTGGTTACCGATAATGTGGGTTACGGTGTGCTTATTTATAAAGAAATGTGTTGTCAGTGGTGAATATGTAACCAATTTACTTTACTTTGTTCTCTGTAATACATACCAGTTACAACATCTTCATATAATCAAAGTATTTGAAAATATTTTGTATGGTGAATGCGCCAAGAAATTTTAAACAAAAACGTTATCTATATTTTTAAATAACATAATATTATCCATGTTGAGTTGATATTAACTAAGTATTCTATTGGTTTCCAGTAATATGGTTCACTGTGTTGCTATATAGCAAAAAAATTGCTGAACATTATTTATTTCTCAATATAATTTGCATATATATAAATAACATGATATCATTAATTCTAGTTTATTATTAACCAAATATTTTAGCATGGGTTACTACATATTTACATAAAGGAAATATTACAAAATAACTGTTAATAAACTGTGGTTAACTGTAAATATAAATAGGTAATTTTTATATAAGCAATAAATATAAAAATTCGATATTTCGGTTCTGATATTAGATCATATTTAAAATATATATATTAAATTATTTTTAAACTCGACATATTTTGCTAAGGTATTATACGATTCATTTTCCAGTATTTCTTGAAACTACTATTGTTATGATATATAAATTATTTCATCTTGTTTATGTTTGTTATTTAGAGGTATAGGAAGAGATATAAAATTTTGTAATTCCCTTCGCCATTTTTGACATCACTGTCAAGTACTAAACGATTATAAGTACCGGTAATGGTGAATGCGCCTAATTTGTTATTTAATATATTTTGTGAAAAAACTAGGTGGCACCACCAGTACCATTATATTTGATATTTTTCCAGTGATTTATGTTGTTTCATCTTCTTATAAAAAGAAAGTACATGTAATGGTGTGTACATCTGATTTGTTTTGTACAATAATTTGGAAATAAAACTAGGTGGCACCATAAGTACCATTTCAAATGTTCTTAAATTTATTTTTTACATATATTTTTTCGTGGTTTATGTTATTCATCTTATTATTTCTTTTTTTTCTGTAATTTCCAATATTATGCATTTCTGACTTTATTGTCTTAACAAGTCTTTTGAAATGTATTATTCTTATATAGCTATGTATGTAGAAAGTATTTGAAAAAGACTGGATGTCGTGGAATCCCTTAGGATCTTATAATCTCGTAAAAACACAATCCCGCGCTTTCGCCATTTCGTCCAGATTATTCCACGCATTCTCTTGGAAGAACCTAAATAATTTTTCATTTTGTTCTTCGCCAAAATAAACCAGACCGTCTCGGACGTCCCAACCGGTGAATTTACATCTCAATGGCACGTGTTTACGATCACGTGACTATAGTTTAAACAAACAACCGCATGGCAGGCCGCAATTAAGTCTAATGTGTGAACCATTGACCAAATTAAGCCGGGGGTGAACGGTCGGGCGGGGGGGTATCGGCGGCGGCTACAAGGGAGGCCGCCCGGCGGGGTGAGGGGATCGAATCGACGGGGAGAGGGGCCGGGTTAGCGTCATTGATATCGTAACGTTGATTGATATCGCGCAGAACTGGATGGAATGCGTTAGAGCATTTAATATTGTGTTATGTGTACGTTTATGTGAAGATAATGAGCCGTGGTGCGTGGAGGTGTCGGAGGGCTAGTCAGAAGTATTCATCGTTCATAAAAATGTATTTGTATAATACATACGAACCTGAATGCTGATTATGAAGCATACGGTAATGTCTGAATGCCTAAGAATGAATAGATACACAATTAATAGAAGTATATGTCGAATATCTGTAACATATAGTGTCAGGTACATGAGATAATTTTTAAAAAATGGTGAATGCGCCTAATAGTTTTTTTAATTAACGTTTATTTTTATATTCCCCTCAGCAATTTCCTAATCACCTAACTAATATTAATTTAGCCTTACATAACTTCGTATATTTCAATAAAACTCAATTCAATACAGGAATTTTCTTTCAAAATTTGCAGAGGATCTGCAGATGCCGATCGATTTACTTTATTAGCGTATTTGACTATCAAAATAGGTGCCTATCCTAACCTACAGTGAACATCGTCCTATATATTTCAATATATGTGGTATTGCAATCTAAAAAAACACGTGAACAGCGAGGTTTATGACTATTATTTATTCCTTCAATATCCATTCTCTAATCTACATTTTGTCTGAAGAACTATACCTAGTAATAGAATATATTAGGTCCTTATATGTATATTGATCAGCGAGATGTATTAGAGAAAATGCGAAATACATCTATACGAAAATCTCTACAACAGCAAAACAAAAACTCTAATGACAGGTTTCCATTTAGAATTATATAGTTATTCAGTATATACTGACACTAATCATAGAACTATCAAAATTGCATTCTTGATATTTGAAAAAATTAACTATCGAAGCCCCTAAAATTATTTTAGAGAATTTCGGTCATGCCTCTTAATAAATGCCATTATAGAATGTAGGAATTAATAAAACCAATTTTTATTTACATTTAGATTACAAAGATACAACAATCACACTATGAAAATGTTAATTCGTAACATGTAATATCGTTATTTTTGTTCTTATAATTATTTTTACTTCAATGTTATCAAGAGAATGTCATTAAAACATCACATTACGTATCATTATCTTGTCCGCTAATGGGACAAAGTTCCAGGAAGTTTAAAAACGACACACTCAAACACAACAATGCAAGTTGCTATTTATAAATTCGGTTTCATTTGTCAGTACCGAAAAGTACAACTAATATTATTTATGTATGATTTCATCGGCTTTATCATAAGGAAACACAATAATAATATTATTATACGTACTGCGATAAAGTGGTATAACAGTGAAAGTTTCATATACAAACTTATATAAAAGTTGTTTTAACTATACTTGTGACTTTATTAAGGGTGACAATGTTTAACAAGGCGTAAGAGACCTTAGGTGTACGAATATTCGGCCACTGGAATATTGGTTGTCAACTCCTTCTTTGGAAGCATCTTGGAATTAAAATTTCTGTGTAACAAATATGTAAAAAGAAAGGAAATAACTGTGTTCAAATATATGAAAAAGTATTGGTCAATTAGAAGAAAATCAGAATTATCAGTGTATATGGGAACGTTGCTCGAAAACTTATATAAATACAAGTTTTCCAGAACAAACTCCTGAAAAGTGTTGTAGGTGTACATTCAGACTTATTACTTACACCGAAATCTTCAGATACCAACTGTCGCTCACGAAAATGAGAGACGACCTATTTTCATGTTAATGTTAAACTGTATTCCAACCCTTGGATAACACCGGAAGAGGATACAGACAAAAAGAATTAAACCTTTTCATCCTGTGTAGTTTAATACAGTGAGGTTTAATAGAAAAAGAGCATTGTTAATACATAAACATTACTAAGCAGCTAAATAGCAGACACTCTGATATCAGATATCAACTGGACGTATACATCATATCATTCACGAATATTTCGGTATGAGAAAACTCTGTGTAAAGTGGGTGCCACGCGAGCTCACTTTTGACCAAAAACAACGACACATTGATGATTCGGAGCAGTGTTTGAAGATGATCAAGCGTAATAAACCCGAGTTTTTGAATTGATATGTGATAATGGATGAAACATGGCTCCTTCATTTCACTATAAAGTCCAATCGATAGTCATCCGAGTGGACTGCACACGATGAACCCGCTCCAAAGCGTGGGAAAATGCAACAGTCGGCTGGCAATGTTATAGGGCTTATATTTTGGGATGCGCATGGAATAATTTTCATCCACTACCTTGGAAAAGGAAGGACCATTAACAGCGACTATTACATAGCATAATTGGACCATTTGAAAGAGGAAATCCCTGACAACCGTCCGCATTTGAAGAAAAAGAAAGTGTTGCTTCACAAAGACAATGCACCGTGTCACAAGTCACTGAACACGATGATAAAAATCCATGAATTGTGTTTCGAATTGCTTCCTCATCCACCGTATTCTTCAGATCTGGCCCCCAGCGACTATTTCCTGTTCTCAGATCTCAAAAGAATGCTCGGTATGAAGAAATTTTTGTCGAATGAAGAGGTGATCGCCGAAACTGAGACCTATTTTGAAGCAAAGGACAAATAGTACTACAAAAATGGTATCGAAATGTTGGAGGGTCGCTATAATCAGTGCATCACCCTTGATGAGAATTTTGCTGAATAAAAAAAACTAATTTTGCCAAAAAAAAGTGTTTTACTATGGTAGTTCGGTGACTTTTCAACTGACCTGTAATACAACGAGTAAACGGTGAAGGAACTGCAAGACAGTGATATCAGTGCCGGCAGGACTCAAACTCATTGCAGAAATCAACTGATTGATGTTGAGAAACAAATGATTAATAATATTCGCCCTCTCGATTAACATGTCGCGCCTGGGGTGGCCTGGAGGGGGCGGGAGTGGCACGGGGGTCGTTGGTGGAAAAACATCGTTGCGTCCAGTTGCGTGCATCATGCATTTCCGGTCCGGAAATGTCCTCCGGTAATGGCAATTAGTGCTATACCAGAGTCGACTGTTATAGCGAAATTGTGACGAAATTTTCTATCAGTAAAATCGAGTTTTGCGGAAAAAATCTTCAAAAAAGACCAAATATTTTATTATCACTAACAATATAGTATCGTAACTTACGTTATCGTTATAACTCATTGAATTTTAGCTAATATAAACAATGTTATAGTTTGTAAATTCCTGCAAATTCGAAAAATATAAATTTCTATTGTTACAGATAGCTAGAAATATCAAAGAAGAATCTTTAATATAATGGAGGTTTACTGTTATGTTTAGACTTGTTCTTAATTAAAAGAAAGAACAATTGTTTTGATATATTTAAAAAAAAAGCATAAAATATGTAAAAATTATTTCAAATTTAGAATACTTTTGTATTGTTTAATGTTGTCTAAACAAATTTATTTCAACGATCTTCGAGTTTAATATGAAATAATTCCTTAACGTGCGAGAAAATTTAGAAATCAGGACAACCTAAATCTGGCGAATAAGTTGGATGTTGAATCAAGAAATCTCTGTTCGATCTTATTGATTCTGCCGCGGTTTTTGCTCTCTTCTAAAGTATTTCTCTTTGACTGTGTTGTGCCCTCCATCTATAAATATCGCCACTAACTAAATTGCCTCCTTCTTAGGTACTCTTTCATTGGTTGAATATTCAGTTCAATTATTATTTCTTTACTTCTTATCCTGATCAACTTTGTTACACCTGTGATTTCTCTGATGGATTTCATTTATTTTGCTTGTATCTGCTTTTATCTGTCTTTGACAATAACCATGTTAGTTTCGCTTAATATTTCCTTTTTATAAATACATTTGTTATTTATAATAAAGTATAAGTTCATGATTTTGCCAATTCTGCCATTCGTTTTCCTTTCCTAGGTTCCATTGTTCTCATTTTCTATACCCAAATACTTAAATATACTATACTCCCATCATCACGTCTTTCGTTTAACTTTTACTCATTTGGTTTGTTCATACTTTATACCTTATATAGTCATGTTTGATGTGCTTATTACTTTATCCATTAATCTCACTCTGTCAAATTCATTTTACTAATTGATGCTAGATGTATATTGTTTTCTTTCATGTTAGATTTTGTAATTGTTATACTAATTCAGCAATTTTACCAATTATTTTTAGAACTGTGTGTTATTTTGATCAAAAAATCAAATCTTCTGTTAACAAATTTTAACTTCTACTGGGTCTAAAAGGCCACAAGAATAATCTGAGATATTTATTTTGCTAATTAGAACGTAATTAAATACTGATAACCATAGGAGATAGTGATATCTAAAACAATCCAGCATTTTTTTCTAAATTTTTTTAGAAAATGTTGTAACTTTTATACGAAAATATGGTATGAATGATAGTTAAATGTTGTAGCATAGTTAATAAATTAATGATAAGGTGAATTGAGTGAGTTTTTGTTATTTAGTTTGCAGCTTTGTGTTTTTAATTTAATAGTATACTAGTTCTATTTATTTTATTTCGTATTAGTCTGTAGGAGCTTTATCTGAGAACTGAATATCGACAGCCATTTTAATCTTCTTCATTTTCCAAAGTGATGCTATATATATAAGTTTTTGCAAGTTAGATTTTGTAATTCTGATATTAATTCGTCGATTTTAGCTATTGTTTTTAGAAATGCGTGTTGTTCTGATTTAAAATTGTCAACTAACACAAATTTTAGCATCTAATCGGTTTAAAAGACCACAATAACAATTTGAGCTATTTATCTTTATTCATACAGATTTCTGGAGACGAACTCGTTTTTTTTTGGAAAAATGATTTTAAAATACTGATAACCATAGATAATAGTGATATATTGAATAATTTAGCATTTTTCTCTTAAAACTTATAGAGTAATATAAGTTAATATAGTTAATAAATTAAGGATAATGTGAATTAAGTGAGTTTTTTATATAATTTGAAGTTTTTTTTTTTTGATTTTAAAACGTAATACTGAACTAGTTTTAGTTATTTTATTTGGTTTAAGGCTGTAGAAGCTTTATGTGAGAACCGAATTGTTAGATCAAGAAGCATTTTGCTCAAAAATATCGTCAATAATCTAAAATATATTGTAATAATAAAAACACCGCTCTCTAAGTACTGTATCGCTTTTGAAACTTTGTACATGATACTTGGTCATATAATACAGGGGGCGTACATTAATTGTATTACATTACGCGCACTTAATTCCTTTCTATCTTAGTGTGTCTTGGGTTCTACGCCCCCGTGTTCCGTTCTCGTCATGTAACCGAATCTTCAGTCGGCGTTAAGTGATCCAGATAAGAAAATCGCGCCCGCTTTTATCCGTAACGTCATCGGAGGCGTCGCGGTCATTTGTTTTTCCCTCGTTAGTGCCACATGCCGATTACATACTCGATTTTTTTCTGTTGCAGATACGCAATAAATGGGTTTTACGACAATGACGCTTCCAGCCTGAATGGGTAAGTTGAAACGGTGACTGTGTTGATGTATGATTGGAATGAAACACCAGTGAAACTTGTTTTAATATAGATTTTGATATGGTGGCTGAAAAGTACTCTGTCTGATCTCTAAATGGTCTTAAAACACTGTGACAGTTGATACGAGGTTGTATATTGAAACTAACTGAATTAAGGATTCATTTTTGGAGATCAAGCGAATTTTTAATTCATTCAGATCGTATTAATATTCCTAATTATATGCAATTTTATTGAAGTTTTTAAATATTAATAATATCTTACATGCTTAGTACACTCAAGTATAGTATTAATACATCAGTATGTATTTCCGAAATTAAAATAAAACTAATCTACTTAAGCTGAAGTTAAGAATGCACCAATAAACTTAAACAAATTCGTGTGGGTTGGTTCGCTTCAATCTTCTGATTTCCTACGTGTTGTCTAGTAGCTGTATTGCCACTTCATTTCTGTGATTTAGCAACCTTATTTCATATTTTAAGGCGAAATCTTGAATCATTTCGTGTGTACATTAGATTTCGAGGTCATCGCGCAGCTCTTCGTGGGTTACGTAGCGATTAGCATTCGTAAAACTTTGTTTTATACCAATTGGCTTCATGATTGACCAATCTCTTTGATTTTAGTTCAAGTTGCGAGTATCTTCCGACTAACCAGCGCAGTTGCTTAAGTCTAATCCGCACTCTTTTTGGTTGATGTTTCCAATATAACCTACCATTTACGTTACTTGTACTTTACCTACAGCCTTAGACAGAGACACATATTTTACCATGATGACTGTGTCATTGGCAAATATCTCAAGTATTGTTTCTTTTTTTACTGGAATATCAGTAGTATATAGCAGATATAGAGATGGTCCCAAGACAGTACCCTGTGGGACTCCAGTCTAAATATATTTACGTGTTGAGAATTCCCCTTTATGCGAGACTAAATTTTCCTTCGAAAATATATGATTACAGCAGTCGACAGTAATACAGCGATAACAATTTGCTCATTTTGTAGATTAATCCCAAATGTCATACCCAGTCAAAAGCTTGTGAGGCGTCTGGGAATATTGTGCGTCAATATTTCTATTTTAAGAATGTCTTTTCATCAATCGCTATTATTTTGTGCACTTAGTCGATTGTCGAGTGTTGATTTGGAAATCTAAACTGAAAATCTGGTATTTCTATAAATGGTTAAATAAGTTTAACAGCTTTTTAATGTTTTTTTTTCTTGAAATAAAAACAATTTTGTATTATTCAAACAAATGCCTTCAAAAACTTTGACACTTGTCGTAATTTTAAATGTCAAAAATATTGGCGCTTCACTCGTTGATGCTCCAGAGACAAGAGCATGTTCCAGCGAAGGAACGAAACTACATAAAATCACCGATTTTGAGTACGAACATATATAGAAACTATCGTTTCCAGTTTTTGTTAATGAGACCGGGGATTTTTCAGTCTCGAGGCCCGATAAAATGTTATCCAAAGCAGGCAGTAAATTAAAAAAATGTTTCACGGGATATATTACGTATAAGTCGTGGGATTTCTTCGGCACGTAGTGGGCTGTGACGATAAGGCACAATCACAGAAAGAAAAGACGCTTATGACGATAAAAAAATTGACAAACGAGAGGAAACGGAAACGTTATCGGACAGAGAAAAAAAAACAGTTTATAATTAGATGTTAACTAGTTCCTTGATGTGTCGGTAGGAAATTATCAAGTTTGGCTTACATAAAATTCATATATAGCTAAATCAAGTTAGCTGGGTGTATATATATTAAGTTTATAAATTGGTTTTAAAGATATTTTTGTGAAAAATCGGTACAATTTATTTTGTTCAAAGAATTGTCCATCACTAGCTGCTGCTTTTTTCCATCTGTCAGGCTTGTTACTGATACTATATCGAAATAATTGTGTGTCTTTTGAAGATATCCACGAATAAACCAATGTTTGGTATCTTCATTACAAGTAAACCGTTGCTCAGACAGGTCATAACTCATATGTCGCAACAAGTAGTAATCAGAAGGAGCATTGTTTGGAGAATACGGCTGTTAGAGTAGCACTTCCCATTTTAATGTTTTCAAACATGTTTTCACCGGTTTTGCAACATATGGTCGGAAGTTGTCATATTTAAGTTGATTACAAATGTACCTGATGCGACTTAATACACAATAACACCATCTTTTGTAAATCCTTTAAAATTAATTTATTTAAGTAATATAATAAAAATTATTATTAATTTATAGGCCTGAATTTTGAACAGTCACAGATTAATCAATGCATTTCTTTATCACATTCTATGATACGAAATGATGAGTAACATACATGTGTCATACAATTAATCAAATAATTCATCATTCTAAGATTAATTGTTTTGTTTTATTTGGTTAATTTACATAGTATCAATTTCTTGTTTCCAGTTCATCGTTTCACGTTACCAATACATCGCATTGTATCAAGAAGTACCAAGTTTTCGTTACAACTTTTCGAAGAAAAAGTATGATCTGTCATTAGTACAATTTTATTACAATAATTATTTATCAAGTTTATTATTATTCATACAAATATGTATTTAATTTTTATCTCATTTTCCAAAGCACATTATCAAAACGTATATCACAACTTTCTAAAATTGTCCAGTGTTTAGAACATCGTAAGAACTTCTAACATTTTGGTTACTCAATGAGTTAATGCTTATTTTAAGTTTTAAAGTATCTTTTTGTTTTATATTTTCATGGATATGAAATTTCATTTTTATTTCATTTATATTTGTACTCTATATGCTTTTTTTTAATATTCACACATTTTCTGTTGATATATTCCTTTCTTTTATAGTGTTCTTTCCACATATTTCGATAATCTGTTTCAATCTGTATCTATAAGATACCTGCATGTATTTCGATTAGCGATATCTATTAGTGAAAATGCAAAATGAAAAGTATAAAACTGTTAAACAACTAGGAAGGGTTGTGATATTTCTTTGCCCAAAATAACGTTTTTCCATTTAATTTTGTTGATTTATTAACACCTAAATCTCAATGTGAAACTTTAAAAGTGACGGGTTTGATGTTGATGACCAAGAACGGTCTGGGGAATCAGAAGAGAAGAAGGAGAAGAAGAAGAAGTTTCAGACAGCTTAGTTGATGTTTCTTTTATGACTTATCAGTTCTAAAGCTTATTCTAAAGTCTATATATGTCCATTAATCAGATCGGATAGTGTTGAACGTTTTAGTCTATGCACTTCACTGTCATTTCGCATATTTAGCTGATTAGCGAATTCATTGGGATGTAGTGACACTCTTTCGAAGTATTTCACACAAATACGTTGAATTACATTCGTTATTGGTTATAGAGGAATATCGAGTTGTATCACTTCATTTGAAACATAATACAGAGCATCGACAATAGCACGCAATACTTTATTTTGAGACCGTTGTATGATGGGTATATTGACTTGCTGGCAATGCCCCATAGTTGGATTCCATATGACCAAATAGGCTTGAGTATAGGTTTACACAGTAGTATCTTGTTATCTAATTGAAATTTTAAATTGGGCGCGATAAACCAATACATTTGGTAAAGTTTAAATTCAAGTTGCTTCAGTTTGGCGAGTATGTACTTCTTCTCGATCTAAATGCATACCAATATATTTAGCATCCTCTGCTTGCGGGAGTTGACAATTATTGATATAGACTGGTGGACATGTTCTTCTAAAGAGCGTAAAAGTTATATGAGTGGGATTGATGAATGAACCATTTTTGGGCGTTTACATGCGATGGATAATATTCAAAAGGGGGGGAAATAGCTTCCACAAGAATTAGATATAATTAGAATAGCTCTAGCGTATTATGACTGGCGACGAAAAATAGATCTACTATGTACCGCAATGATCCTAAATAAGCATGATTTTTTAAAGTAGAATATTGATGAAAATATATGCAAACACCTCAAAAAAGCTGTTTCTCACTATGCAACATCTCTATTCACATTTGTGTTAAAAACGAAGACAATATAACGAAGACGATTGCATAATCCAAGAAAAACAATACGGTTTTGTTGTGAAAATCGATGAACAATCGCTTGATTGAAAAGTACCGATCCCAGACGCTGATACGGGTGGGGGGTAGATACCCCTTCGGCCGCACACGTACAAAAAGGGTATAATAATGAGGACAGAAAACGGAAAGGATATTAGCGTCGTTATCGCGTACCAGGATCGCTCTCCTTACTTATTTAATATTGATATACCCAGGAGACATTACCAACAAACAGATACAATATTAATGCGCTATACTTTCTGAGGTCGAAGATGGCCACGGCGTGATAACATTCATTAAACGGACTGGTGTACAAAAGAAGCAACTTAGAAATATTAGGCCGCTATCAGCGTCTTGATCGCGGTGCCGCCCATTGTCACGCAAGACCCGCTGCCAATGAAAACATCAGGTACGAAACTATAATGGATCTGCTTTCGTGAGGCATACTGGAAAATTTTTAATTGAAAATGCTCGGGCGCTAGTTTTTCCCGGTTTTTCTTTTTTATTTGTTACGGTTTGGATTGGAAAATATCCGACAGTAAATGTCGTGATATGTCTTGGATCTCGGAATAAGTTCGTAGCGTTGTTTCGACAAAATGTAATCGGATTTTTATATTGTGAAATTAAATTTTATTGAATATAACATCCTTTATTACTATTGACCTTATTTCTTCATACTTTCTGTAGAATGACGACATTATCGGTGAGGGATTTCTGTAGTTTTTGGCTGAAGAATTGAAACAAGTAATTTACACGGTTTATTGAATTTTAATTTTAATTTTTTTGTAACTATCTTAGTGTATATTGTTAAAAACCGTATTGTGATCATGATCTAGTACCATATCAATATTGATAGTGTTCGTGTGATGATTTAAGTGAGATGTTTCAAGAATTCTCGGTCTTTCTCGAAAAAGGTTCGATGAAAATCCACTTTAATTATCTAACTATACACTTAACTAATATTTCGGTTACTTAATAACTATTTTCAGCCCTTGTATTCTGTATTGTCGTTGATATTTATATTTATACTCTCTATACTTTATTTAACATAACTAAAATGCACAAAATACAAGAAAACAGTGTAGTTATTTTGTTATTATTATTTTTTCTCAGTTCGCAATTTATATTATCAATTTGTCTATCTTTGTTGGATAGTTTTATTATTCTATATTATCTGTTAAAGCCAGAAATTCTTCTTGCGTTGTACTTTGTAGATATAATAATTTTTATAGCTTTACTATTGCTGAATGTCTTGTGTTTGTGGGAACATATTTACTCATATAGTGATACTGTTAACAGCTAGTAGTTATCTATAGCTATATGTTCTAATACATTTTTCTTTTCATGTTATGTGATATTTAGAGTAACATCAACGGATGTATATGTATATTATCATAACAAAATAATTATTTAGGAGTTGTTTGGTGTATTGGGACATAACGATAGGCATAATTGTAACCTGTACACACACATAAGCACACAAACGTTTAATTACCGCTGTTGGTTTAATGATACCTAGCCCGACGTCCTTCTTTTTACAGGCGACAGTAGTGTAGCATAAACAAAATCGCACAATACCATGACAAGATCTGATTTGTCTACGTAGTCTTCGACCTGGCCAATGAAAATGCGACCGGAAACAAGCTAGGTGCGCTTGGCAATCTTCCATCTTTTATATGCGGCAACGGGAACTAAATGAACGTTAAATCCTCTCAAATAGTTGATTTCCTTTATTATCTCGCGCTCACACACACATACACATGAGGTACGGCCTCGTAATCGGCTCGGACGTCCATTCAAAGCACCGCAAAGGCCCGTGGGTCAGTTTATGGTCAAGATTCTCGAAAATAAATCAAGCATCTTCGAAACCCCCATAGAAAACACAGTCTGGTAACTCGATATTTCGCGGTCCCACGCAATTTTCGCATCAGAATGGGCAGATGCTCTTTTCTCCGCCTGTGTCTTCTGTTACCGACCTCTTAAAGCTGGTAGGCGCGTCTGTATGGAACCCAATATCCTATATCGGCGCAAAATAAACCGATCAATCAATAGAACAAGAAGTGTATGGGCTTTCGGTTGTGTTTCTGATTATTTAATTCATTGGCGTCGTTTAGCGAGGCATAATAAAACGTGTATGAATACGGATCACGCCGAGCAAAATGTCGGGTTCCTTTGTCCGACCTGAGCGATCGGTTTAAGATGAGATCAGATGTTATGCGAGAATAAAGCAAACACGATCTGCGATGAAAGAAGATCGATTTAAGATTGACTTGGTTTTTGTATCTTGTGACATAAGGTGGAAACATTATTGTGGAGGATAGGTTCTTTCAGTTAATTACTTGGCTATGACCATATTAAGTATAGAACCATCTTAATTGAATATTTATTCATAATATAAGCTACACTACATCGATAAAATAATATGAACATCATTTCTTATCGTACATTTTATTATATATTAGTAGTTCCACTTACCTGTGGTCTGTATGGTCTTGTACACTGTAATTCAGTCTACCAAAACTATTCAATGTTTCATGAATGATAGTATGTCTTATTGTATGTTGGCAATACTGCTTCTGTGTATTGTATTTCTAGTCTTGTAGGTTACAGTTCAGTGCATTATACTCTTTGTTTATATTTATTGACTCGGTTCTTGTATCTTGTGACATAAGGTAGAAAAACCGTTGTAGAAGAAAGGTTCTTTATTTAACTACTTGGCTATACCTATATTGAGTATAGAACCATCTTAATTGAATATTTAGTATAAATAAGCTACACGAGATCGATAAAATAATATGAACATCATTTATTATCGTACATTTTATTATATATTAGTAGTTCCACTTACCTGTTATCTGTAAAGTCTTGTACACTGTACTAAACTCTTTGATTATTCAGTGTACCAGAGTTCAGAAAACTATTCAATGTTTCATGAATGACAGTATGTCTTATTGTATGTTGGCAATACTGCTTCTGTGTATTGTATTTCTAGTCTTGTAGGTTACAGTTCAGTGTATTATACTCTTTGTTTATATTTATTGACTCGGTTCTTGTATCTTGTGACATAAGGTAGAAAAACCGTTGTAGAAGAAAGGTTCTTTCAGTTAACTACTTTGCTATGACCATATTAAGTATAGAACCATCTTAATTGAATATTTATTCATAATATAAGCTACACGAGATCGATAAAATAATATGAACATCATTTATTATCGTACATTTTATTATATATTAGTAGTTCCACTTACCTGTTATCTGTAAACTCTTGTACACTGTAATTCAGTGTACCAAAACTATTCAATGTTTCATGAATGATAGTATGTCTTATTGTATGTTGGCAATACTGCTTCTGTGTATTGTATTTCTAGTCTTGTAGGTTACAGTTCAGTGTATTATACTCTTTGTTTATATTTATTGACTCGGTTCTTGTATCTTGTTACATAGGGTAGAAAAACTGTTGTAGAAGAAAGGTTCTTTCAGTTAACTACTTGGCTATGACCATATTAAGTATAGAACCATCTTAATTGAATATTTATTCATAATATAAGCTATACGAGATCGTTAAAATAATACGAACATCATTTATTATCGTACATTTTATTATATATTAGTAGTACCACTTACCTGTTATTTGTAAGGTCTTGTACACTGTAATTCAGTGTACCAAAACTATTCAATGTTTCATGAACGATAGTATGTCTTATTGTATGTTGGCAATACTGCTTCTGTGTATTGTATTTCTAGTCTTGTAGGTTACAGTTCAATGTATTATACTCTTTGTTTATATTTATTGACTCGGTTCTTGTATCTTGTGACATAGGGTAGAAAAACTGTTGTAGAAGAAAGGTTCTTTCAGTTAACTACTTGGCTATGACCATATTAAGTATAGAACCATCTTAATTGAATATTTATTCATAATATAAGCTACACGAGATCGATAAAATAATATGAACATCATTTACTATAGTACATTTTATTATATATTGGTAGTACCACTTATCTGTTATTTGTAAAGTCTTGTACATTATACTTTAATGTACTAAACTCTTTGATTATTCTTTTTATAGTCTCCCAGAGTTCAGAAAACAGCTGAATTTTTCAATGTTTCATGAATGATAGTACGTCTTATTGTATGTTGGCAGTACTGCTTCTGTGTATTGTATTTGTAAAGTCTTGTAGGGTACAGTTGAGTGTATTATATTCTTTGTTTATATATATTGACTCGGTTGTTGTATCTTGTGACATAACGTAGAAAAACCGTTGTGGAGGAAAAGTTCTTTTATTTAACTACTTGGCTATGACCATATTGAGTATAGAACCATCTTATTTGAATATTTATTATAAATAAGTTACACGAGATAGGTAAAATAATATGAACCTCATTTATTATAGTACATTCTATTGTATGTTTTATTGTATGGTAGTACCAGTTATGTCTTATTTGTAAACTCTTGTAGGGTATATTTCAGTGTATTAAACTATTTGCTTATTCTTTTATTTCTCTCTGAGTTGACGAGTGAAGATTCACATAACATTAAAAAGGATTGTGACCAGACAACATCAGAGGAGCTTAAAACATCTTGTTTTCAACTGTTCTAGGGAGTCTTAGAGTAGAGAATGAGGATTAGGTGTATATTTCCATCTTCAACATCATTTGAGTAATTGGCGGATATTTTGGTACAACAACGGCAAAATATCCCATTAGGCACTATTCAGTAACTATTCCGCAAAGAACTGCAGCCGTTTTAACAGCAAATGGTGCTTCAAGACCTCATTAATGAATACATATTATGTATATGTCAGATATTCATACCATTCTGTTCATTCCCTGTAAAAAAATCAAATTAAATACAACCGAGTGTCAATAAACACCGAAAATATCGGATAAAACTAGCATTATCTTCTTCGTTACGCCCTCGAGCGGTCCTTAAATCGGATAAACGATCGTCTTTTCGCCGCCCCTTCCGAGATAAGAAAGGCAGGGAAACAAAAACAAACTGTTGCTCGGGTCTTAAGACGCGACGCTCTCAAGATATTCAGTTCCCCTTTAAGAAAACGCAACAAGTGGCCTTTTAACATCTTTATCACGTCAGATCCTTCCACTTAAATGTTATCGTCGTCTGACGGAAACCTTTTCCTTGGTCTTTCGCTTTTGTGGCACGCTTTTTCTCTTGCTTCTCGCCGGAGAATTAACTCCCCCTTCTTTTCATCGCTGTTTTATTGAGATAGAATTATTTTTATTAATATATTTTTAAGTTTTTTTTATAACATCTTTATTAGATACGCTTAGTACAATCTTAATTTACAATTAATTTATTATTACTTTTCCTATGTACTTGGATTAATTAACAAGCAAGACGAGCGCGAGAAAATACATCAGTATGTATTCCTCAAATATAAAATTATAATTATTTATTAATTATTAACTTATAGCTATAGTTTACACTAGTAGTACACACTAAATGTTCACACAAGTTCGTATGGTTTTGTTCGTTTCAATCTCCTGATATCCTGCGCGCTGTCCAGCAGTTGTATTGCTTCCACGTTAGTATGATTTATTAATTTCCTTTCGTGTTTGAAGGCGAAATCCTGCACAACTTCGCAAATCCATTTGATTTCCAGGTCATCGTGCAGTTCTTCATTGATTACATAGCGATAGGCATTGGTAATCGATCGAAGAACCTTGTTTTGACAGCGCTGTATGACTAACTGATTTGAATTTTTAGTGCAACCCCATATTTGCACCCCATAGGTCCTAATTGGCTTTATAATTGTATTATAGATCAACCTCTTTGATTTTAGATCAAGTTGAGAGTATCTTCCGACTAACCTGTATAGTTGTTTTATTTTGGTTCTAATGTGTTTTGCTTTTCGTCTAACGTGATGCTTCTAATTTAATCTACCGTCAAGATGGATTCCAAGGTATTTATATGATTCTGCTTGAGGAATCGGGCATCCATTGAGTGATATAATTAAGTTTTTATTATTTCGCCTTAATGCAAAATTAACGTGGACAGATTTGGAGCTATTAGGTAGATTTTTCCAATCTTTCGTCGATTTGTAGATTTTGTTGACTGCCACTTGCACTTTTTTTATTGCCCTAGGCAGAGATATATCTTTTGCCATAATAACTGTGTCGTCAGCAAAGATTCCAAGAAGTGTTTCTTTTGTTGTTGGAATGTCAGCAGTGTAGAGCAGATACAGGAGAGGTCCTAAGACGCTACCTTGTGGAACTCCAGCCGAAATATTTTTAAATGTCGAGAACGCCATTTCGTGCGATACTCTAAATTTTCTTCCGAATAAATATGACTCCAGCAATTGACAATAGTTACGCGGTAACAATTTGCTCATCATATTTTTAAGTGATTTAATTATTATTACGGTTAGTTGATATTTGAAGGATGTGGTATTGAAGGAATGACATATTTCGTTACTCAATGTTGTAAAAAACTGCTGTATAAATGGTGAACTGAAAAAAATCACCAAGTGCCATTGTATCCTCAAAAATATCAAGAATTTCTTATTTATCACGTAAAAGGATTCTAAGGAGAGGGTGGTTTGAACATATCTTTTGTTTTCTAACAAAAAGTTCTTTCTTTGGCCAATGTCAAAGAACAAAACTCCCGTGTCCTTCTCAGTTGTTTTATTGAGATAGAAATATTATTATTAATATATTTTTAAGTGATTTTGATTAGGGTTAATTGATATTTTAATGATTGGGAAGACATATTTTGGTTTGGTTTTTTGATAGATCATTTACATAAGTACAGTTACATTACTAAGTTCCTTGTCTTACTCAGTTGTTTTATTAAAATAAAAAGTTATTTCATATTATAATTATTGTTAGTAAAGGTTATTTCTTTAGAGTGATTGAATTTTTCAGATTCAGCTGATATTTGAAGAACGGGGAAAGATATATTATATTCCCAACGATAAAATGCGTGAAAAATGTTTTCAAAGTTCTGTATTCTTGATAACTTGAGTCTGTTGATGAGTCAATTATACAAAGAAACAAAGTTGTAGAATTTCAATGAAGCGAAAACTACACTGAAGAAGTTCACCAAGAACCACACCCTTAAAAATAAATTCGAACAAGAAGAAGGGATGATCCGAACATGTCTTATTATTTCTAATAAAATCCTTTTTCTCTTGCCATTCATCAAAGAAATAATTCCTTTTTTTGCAACTGTTTTATATATTTGTTTTTGCTGTTATTATTAAAATGCACAACATATAATTATTTTTGCCAACATTTTCCGAAATTTATTTCTTTAGAGCAATCAAATTTTGATTGAGATTAACAGTTATTTGAAGAACTGGGAAAGACAATCAAGTTATACAGCACTGTAAATGTTGTGTGTTCATTTTTGTCATCAATTGCTTATTTAAAAAACCAAAACTGTTGTCTAACAATATCTTTTTTCTCTTGCCATTCGTCAGAGAAATAATTCATTTTTTGCAGCTGTTTTATATATTTATTTTTGCTGTTATTATTAAAATGCACAACATATAATTATTTTTGCCAACATTTTCCAAAATTTATTTCTTTAGAGCAATCAAATTTTGATTGAGATTAACAGTTGGCTAGATCTAGCTTGATCAAGATATTATATAAGTATATACTCCATTAATTTTTTGTAATTATTTATTATATTACTACTAATCTTTACTGACAGGCATATATCTAGGAGGATTTGTCGGCCCTGTCTTAGCTGAAACATAAACACAATCACAAAGAAACTCTGAAATTGTTTAAGTTATTTTATAAATATTTATATTTCGTCAATCTTATGGAAACAAGTCCGTATTAACAGTATATAACCTTGATAAAAAAAATTATATAAGTAAAATAGAATTTTTGTAAAAATTCCTGCTGACAGTAGATACGTTACGAGAACAGACAGACAGTGAGAGTTGGTAGTTGTAGCGTTTATCTAACCTGTATATGTCCAGTCGACACGACTCCACGGTCGTAAATCATAGTAGGCGCTTGTTCAGCAGGAAGTAAGGATATCCGCCGACGGTACGGTCCAAGAAGCAGCCAGGATATACGGTGGCTAGATCATAAAAGACTCGATACCACGCGAGAAAATTCGGTCGATATGATGGTTCAGATTACGCATATAAAGAAAGCAGTGGGAATTACGGTATTTAAAAAAAATAAAAAATTATTGTATGTATTTTTTTACTCTCTTAGCATTTGACAATCTGCCCATTGGGTAATAAGTATTTGATGGGGTTTATGTTATACGATAACATGTAGAAAATCGCTTCAATAAGTTATCTCCTTATCAACTCGTATTACAGATAATTTAGTTAGTATCTGAAGCAATATTAGTTATCGTTTAAGTCTTTATTCAGTTGGTTGACCACCTAGTGTTTGTCTGTTATCTCTTTAGTTATTTTTCGTCTGTAAAAGACATTTCTCCTTGATTGATAACGTTTTTTTCACTTTATTCAGTGAACTTTAAGACAAATATCAACTCAGAGTTTATAATAAATAAAACTCTAAAAAAAGTTTAAAATTATAAATAATTAATGGCCTGTTTTCCTCTGACCACCATCATCTTTCGGTACATCGTGTGTATGTGCAAGTAAATCCCGAAAGGGATTTTTGTTTTCAGATAGCTTTGGTAGTATCTAAACTAAAATTAGCAGGACCGATTTTCCCCCATTAAGATGATTGTGAATAACATAATTCGTCGAAAGAATCACTTCCTGCTCTTGGTTATACGGAGACACGCAACAGTGAGCGCATTATTTTCATCAGCCGGCTCTCCAACTCATTGTTTATATACGATTAAGCAATAGATGTACAATACACCTGCTTTTTCGCATGTTGCTTGGACAGTTCTCTGTGGTCTTTTGTTTGTATGCTTTTTGTATCGCACAGAGAGAATTTACAGTTTTGGTTTAATGGAGAACTAATTTTGCATATTTCCTTTTTTTAGTTTTAGTTTTTCGAGAATACGTTTTATTGTCAGCTACTATTCGATATAATAACAGGTCAGTTGAAAAGTCCCCGGCCTACCATAGTAAAACACATTCTTTTTTTGGCAAAATTAGTTTTCCTTTATTCAACATAATTCCCTTCAAGGGTGATACACTGATTATAGCGACCCTCCAACTTTTCGATACTATTTTTGTAGTACGATTTGTCCTTTGTTTCAAAATAGGTCTCAGTTTTGGCGATACCCTTTTCATTCCAATCTTTCGTCCATTTGTAGATCTTGTTGCACTTATTTTATTGCCCTAGGCAGAGATATATCATTTGCCATAATAATTGTTTCGCCGGCAAAGGTTCCAAGTAGTATTTCTTTTGTTGTTGGAATGTCAACAGTGTAGAGCAGATACAGGAGAGGTCCTAAGACGCTAACTTGTAGAACTCCAGCCGAATAAACCGTTGATATTAATTTATCATTAAATATTACATATTAGTACTACTTATTACTTTATTATTTACTTGTAACTATTTATCATACTTAAGTTATAAAATTACTATGAAAATAAGATATTAAAAATAAATATGGTTAATTTACAATTCGTGATAAAATCTATTAAAAAATAACAATATATCTTTTTCAATTTCAATTTCTTCCAGGTTGTTGAGATTTAGTTATCAAAATTGTTATTATATTATGAAAGTTATGAGTTATTTTCCGTAACTGACACTAAAGAATGTTGTTTTCTTAACGCCCTTCCCTATATACAAGCGCTTTAACAATATCATGGCGAGTTGTCGCCAATCTCCCTAACAATGGTTTCTGGAGACGTTAAGACGTCATCGTGGAAGTGCGACTTTTACCGAAACTATCCCGGAGAATTTGGCAGTTGTCTGACTAGGATTAATCGGTGAAATTTCGAACGAAAACGGAGGTTCAGCCGCATAATGGCAAAGAGCCAGCGGACAAAAGGCCAAACTATAGATAAAGTACAGTGGTTCGCTTAGTTTTGGTCGACCCCTTACCTCCCCAATTTCTTAGAGAAACCAGGAATTCGTAATGGATGCGTTAATTATAATCATCCGATGACACGGCAATAACTAACAGAATCTTAGCATTAAAATATTTCTTGTAATATGTTAAGACAGAGGGAAAACAAACAAAGAGAATAACAGAGTCACGAACTGAGGCTCCATCAGTACATCAATGGTGAGGTTCTCCAGCTCGTAATATCAATGATGGCTTAGTCAGAAAATTAAAGCTAATAAAACTGTTTGATCTAATTCAATGAAGTTATAAATAAAATTTAGAGCACATTAAAAATAGTAACATAGATATACTTTGTAGTTTTAAAATCGTAGTAAATTCCTGAAAACAAATGGACAAGTATTAATTTACTAAATTGCCATATTAAAAAATAAAGCAAATAATTTGGGAAACAAACTGGTCCCAAATATATTAGTCAAAAATATTTTAGTCTGCAAATATTATGGATAAGATCATTTACTACGATTTGATCTATAGAAAAGCATCAGAAAAACGCTGAGGAACATAAATGTGATCGGATTATTGATTTTAATATCGAAAACAACCTGTAAACTGGTATAAGCTGAAGAAAATGGCGTGTAAGGTTTACCCTTTGTATGCCTCATTAATACAGTGCTAATTAAAAACTATGACATAGATGTTAAGCCCAAAATGTCCATCGTAGAACAAGCAAGTCTTCAAATATTATATGTATTGTCACTTACGACGATTTAAACTATAGAAAAGCTTCAGAAAAACATTGGCAAACCTAAATATGACCGGATCATTGATTTTGACATCGAAAACAACCTGTAAACTGGTATAATCTGAAGAAAATGGCGTGTAAGGTTTACCCTTTGTATGCCTCATTAATACAGTGCACACTAAAAACTGTGACAGAGATGTTAAGCCCAAAATGTCCATCGTAGAATAAGTAAGACTTCAAATATTATATGCATTGTCACTTACGACGATTTAAACTATAGACAAGCTTCAGAAAAACATTGGCAAACCTAAATATGACCGGATCATTGATTTTAACATCGAAAACAACCTATAAACTGGTATAATATGAAGAAAATGGCGTGTAAGGTTTGCCCTTTGTATGCCTCATTAATACAGTGCACACTAAAAACTGTGACATAGATGTTAAGCCCAAAATGTCCATCGTAGAATAAGTAAGACTTCTAATATTATAAGCATTGTCACTTACGACGATTTAAACTATAGACAAGCTTCAGAAAAACATTGGCAAACCTAAATATGACCGGATCATTGATTTTGACATCGAAAACAACCTGTAAACTGGTATAATATGAAGAAAATGGCGTGTAAGGTTTGCCCTTTGTATGCCTCATTAATACAGTGCACGCTAAAAACTGTGACATAGATGTTAAGCCCAAAATGTCCATCGTAGAATAAGTAAGACTTCAAATATTATATGCATTGTCACTTACGACGATTTAAACTATAGACAAGCTTCAGAAAAACATTGGAAAACCTAAATATGACCGGATCATTGATTTTAATATCGAAAACAACCTGTAAACTGGTATAATCTGAACAAAATGGTGTGTAAGGTTTGCCCTTTGTATGCCTCATTAATACAGTGCACGCTTAAAAGTGTGACATAGATGTTAAGCCCAAAATGTCCATCGTAGAATAAGTAAGACTTCAAATATTATATGCATTGTCACTTACGACGATTTAAACTATAGACAAGCTTCAGAAAAACATTGGAAAACCTAAATATGACCGGATCATTGATTTTAATATCGAAAACAACCTGTAAACTGGTATAATCTGAAGAAAATGGCGTGTAAGGTTTGCCCTTTGTATGCCTCATTAATACAGTGCACACTAAAAACTGTGACAGAGATGTTAAGCCCAAAATATCCATCGTAGAATAAGTAAGACTTCAAATATTATATGCATTGTCACTTACGACGATTTAAACTATAGACAAGCTTCAGAAAAACATTGGCAAACCTAAATATGACCGGATCATTGATTTTAACATCGAAAACAACCTATAAACTGGTATAATATGAAGAAAATGGCGTGTAAGGTTTGCCCTTTGTATGCCTCATTAATACAGTGCACACTAAAAACTGTGACATAGATGTTAAGCCCAAAATGTCCATCGTAGAACAAGCAAGACTTCAAATATTATATGTATTGTCACTTACGACGATTTAAACTATAGACAAGCTTCAGAAAAACATTGGAAAACCTAAATATGACCGGATCATTGATTTTAACATCGAAAACAACCTATAAACTGGTATAATATGAAGAAAATGGCGTGTAAGGTTTGCCCTTTGTATGCCTCATTAATACAGTGCACACTAAAAACTGTAACATAGATGTTAAGCCCAAAATGTCCATCGTAGAACAAGCAAGTCTTCAAATATTATATGTATTGTCACTTACGACGATTTAAACTATAGACAAGCTTCAGAAAAACATTGGCAAACCTAAATATGACCGGATCATTGATTTTAACATCGAAAACAACCTATAAACTGGTATAATATGAAGAAAATGGCGTGTAAGGTTTGCCCTTTGTATGCCTCATTAATACAGTGCACACTAAAAACTGTGACATAGATGTTAAGCCCAAAATGTCCATCGTAGAACAAGCAAGTCTTCAAATATTATATGTATTGTCACTTACGACGATTTAAACTATAGAAAAGCTTCAGAAAAACATTGGAAAACCTAAATATGACCGGATCATTGATTTTGACATCGAAAACAACCTGTAAACTGGTATAATCTGAAGAAAATGGCGTGTAAGGTTTACCCTTTGTATGCCTCATTAATACAGTGCACACTAAAAACTGTGACATAGATGTTAAGCCCAAAATGTCCATCGTAGAACAAGCAAGTCTTCAAATATTATATGTATTGTCACTTACGACGATTTAAACTATAGAAAAGCTTCAGAAAAACATTGGAAAACCTAAATATGACCGGATCATTGATTTTAATATCGAAAACAACCTGTAAACTGGTATAATCTGAACAAAATGGCGTGTAAGATTTGCCCTTTTTATGCCTGATTAATGACAAGGTTATAGACCTACCGTATGACATCCTGTATCATTAAAAAATCATCTCTGTGTGCGCGTTGTGCTTTTTTTTTGTTAGGCAACGCTCTTTTATCTGCACAATGGACAATTCGTTCCTCAATGCGATCTAATTACGATGTTGTTACGAAACGCCAGCAACAGAAAATGAAAATATATTATACGTACATGAAAAATAAACGGATGGGGCCGGTGCTTTCCTTTGAATGTGCGCGGATATGGAAATAATTGCGCATTAACAACATCACCGGGCAGATATAGTTTATCTGTCGATAAACAGAAATAAAATTGATTAGATTTTTTCGCATTCGCGACGCGGCACCCGATCGATTTCCGTGCCATTTGTCCCGGCCCGACGAGATCGGCGGCGTTCTGTTTAGTTTTTGTTTTATTTTGTGACGTGGCCGTCTTGTAAAATCACATCTAAGGGATGTCAGAACAAGAGAACCACAGTTCTTTCAAAATAATGGTGAATTCGCTTCATCGGAATCTATGACGTCACAACGGTCGCA
Source organism: Rhynchophorus ferrugineus (assembly GCF_030347505.1). NCBI lineage: Eukaryota > Metazoa > Arthropoda > Insecta > Coleoptera > Curculionidae > Rhynchophorus > Rhynchophorus ferrugineus. The sequence continues at coordinate 18,719,921 of NW_027472587.1, forward strand.
ATGTTGCCGCATCAACTTTGATGTTTAGTCTTAAATAAAGGACTAGCGTTATCGACTAGCTGATAGTCAAAAACTAGGGACTGAAAATATTAATTACTACAACTTTATTACAAATGCACGGTTTGGCTGGTTTTTTTTTTTAATTCGTGATGTCAGACGAAGATGTACGAATCCTTTCCTGTATAAATTGTGAGAGAGCAAAGGACGGAGATAATTACTTATTAGTTAGGGCAGTTATCTTATATATGTGGTTATATTTTCCAAAGGTAGTATAAACGAGACGGAGATGTATAAATTCTTTCACGAGCTAACTTTAAAAAAGAAAAGGAAAAAAATAATTACTGAATACTATTATAATAACAATTTTAAACGAAGGAGAATTACTATTTTATTTGAATGTTCTGTGGATGTGTAAAAAGGAATGGAATTTTTCTATGGAATGGAATAATACCCCACAAATGTTTTATTGTAATATATAATATACTATAATAAATATAGACAATACAATAGAAGTTAAATAAAACTTAAAAACTCAAGATTTACAATAACCATAACATAAATACTATATAAAAATTAAACATATACCTAAACATAGAAAAAAAACTAATCCATGACGTAATGGGTATGTCTCTAAATGTGTGTTGGTTAAATTACATTTTCTTTGTTTATTTTATTCCATTTATTTCAATAAAATTTGTTAAATGATATAATATTTCATCGATTTATTCCAACCACTTTCTATTCAGTACATCTTATATTTATTTACACTATGCTAAAAATTCATGACACTTCGTTTAAACTTTTAGCTTTTTTCTTCTTTTGAAATACCTACAAAATCAAATAGACAGAAAACGTTTACAAACATGATGATATTTTATTCTTACCTTTATTATAATATTTAAATAAATTCGGTTTCCATATTATTTAACATAAAAATATATATGTTTAATCATAACACAAAATGAAATATATTTATCGTATAAAAATACGACTTGCAATTAATGTACGTGGCCACAGTGCAAAATGCGTGATATTAAAATCCAATATATTTAAAACCACTTAATATAATTGAAAAATATTATCAGTATCTCATTATTTTACCTTAAAAATATATTTTCTGTAAATATGTCACTATTGCAATCTAAATTACCATCTCACAAAGCATTCTTTCCACATATTAATACTTTCAAACGGATATAGGTAACGGAAAATCAAACTAACGAAACGAAACGGGGAAAAAAGGACGAACACACGTTTTAATCAAGGCGGTCTTCCCCCCTACCTTTCGGGATACGAACGACTCTGGACCAACAAGACAAATTTTGTAAAAAACCACGCAGTTTACTTCAAAAAGGTACTTGTGGCCATTATCCTCGTCGAGCACTCGTTTAGTAACGAGTCCCGCCGGCGTATTACCCGAGGGCGCTGCTGTCGCGCGTCTCCAAAGACCATTATGAATATGTGAGCACGTAGCCGGTGAACAATGGATGCGCAAGAGAAGGAGAAAGGGCTATTTTGCAACTATTCGGCAAATTTGTTGGAAAAATGTCGGCGGCCGTTCTTTTTTCCTCTTACTCTGTCTCGTGCGTGTGTATGCATGCGTTCCACCGTTCGTGGAAACGCGGCTAATAGAGCAAGGAAACTGTTAGAACAGCTGGGATTCTTTTAGAAAAAAGAGAAATAAGATATCTATACTTCAAGGCAGAGAAAACTTCATCTAAACATTGTTAAGTTCATCAACGACAGCATATTAAGAAGTTATATCATCTGGCCAATTTAAAAAATGAATGTTTCCTTAGAATTCTTTACTCGAAACCCATTCAATGCTTTTAAATAAAATGTTGAAGTTTTATCGAAGCTAAATCACAGTCCCAATAGTCATTTTATTATTTTATTTAGCATATTAAGGGGTTATACCATCTTGACAAGGGTATTTTTTAGAATCTTTTTTGTATTTTGTGTAAAACTACTGAATAGATTTGAATGAAACTTTGAAGCTTTATCAAAACTAAATTAATGACATTTCCAATAGACTCTTTGTTATTTTTATTAGCATATTTAGGGGTTACACCACCGTGACATCTTGAAATGTCATTTATTTTTAGAATATTTTTTTGTATTCTGTGTAAAACTACTGAATGGGTTTAAATAAAATTTTGAAGCTTTGTCAAAACTAAATGAATGACATTAACAGTAGTCATTTTATTATTTGTGTTAGCATATTAAGGGGCTATAACACCTTAACATCCTGGAAAACGGTTTCTTCTTTAGTATGTTCTGTAAAACTATTAAATGGGTTTGAATGGAACTCTGAAGCTTTTCAAAACTAAATGACTGTTCTAATAGCTTTTTTATTATTTTTATTAGCATTTTAAGGGGTTATACTACCTTGATATGCTGAAAATTATTTTTTAGAATATTTATTACATTCTGTTTAAAGCTACTTAATGGGTTTGAATGGAATTTTGGAGCTTCATCAAAATTAAGTCACAGTCCCAATAGTTCTGTTATTATTTTTGTTAATATATTAAGGGAATATATCTTTTTTAGAATCGTTTTTGTTTTTTTTTATAAAACTATTGAATGGTTTTGAATGAAATATTGAGGCTTTATCTAAACTAAATATTGGTTCCAATAGTCCTTTTATTATTCGTATTAGCATATTAAGGTGTTCTACCACATTAGCGTCTAGAAAAACGATTTTTTATTCTTTTTTTTTGTCGAAAACTATTCGGTGGATGTGAATGAAATATTGACTTTTCAATTAATGTATTATAGCGTACATAAACATATTTAGTTATATAAACTTACAAAACGAATCTGAACCCAAAAGACTCTCTTCAAAACAAAATATTTTCAAAAAAATTTTATTAATTTTTATGTAATGCCATGATATTACCAAGAAATTTATTTTGGTAGAGTTGGATTATTAGTCGGTTTGATGTTGTACTACAACCTCGTAAGCCCTAATAGGTTTTATAAAAGACTGGTAAACCTATCTCTTTGATTTTGATGTTAAGTTGGGGATATCGTCCGACTAATTAGAACAGTTCTTTTATTTTAAATTTGATCTGTTGAAAATTTGGTTCTAATTTGTATAATATGTCAAGCATTAACTTCAATTCCTTTCTTGGGCATTTCCAAACATTTTTATGGATTATTTGGGTGATGGTTTTGTGGCCACCACCACTTCATCAACAAGTACAAAGGTTGGCAACGCCGGTGGATTTGGACCATACAGTTCCAGGCTGTAAAAAACTATCACGACGACGTCTCGCCCTCTTTTTTTTTCTCTGTCCCCTTGTAATAGTACCACTTCCACAGCGCTATCGTTCTTCCTCTACCTAACCTAATATCCTTTCAATTCTCTCGTCGACCACATGTATAATTTAATATTAAAACTAAACAGTATTTCTTCAACCAGTGTTTTCAGTTCTCGTGCAAATTCCTTCCAAAAATAGTAGTGAGTATTCTGACAAATAATCGCAGCGGCAGCTACACATTGCGACCGACTAACCGACCCGATGAACATTCCTACAGTTTCCTGCATTTCTACATTTTTTTATACATATAGAGAGAGAGAGAGAGAGAGAGAGAGAGAGAGAGAGAGGAGAGAGAGTCAAAATCCCAATTTTTATCAAGACAAATAAAGGTCCCCCATAAACTATCTTAGCTTCCATCATCCACTGTATTGCAACGACTTGTTGTAGGAGAACAGGCTCCGAACTGCTTTTTCTCTGAACAAACTATCGAAGTTAATTATTTCCGTAGCGATCTGTCCGTTCCAGCGCCCGTCCCCAACTATTCCCTCCCGGAAAAACTCGGGCGACGGTAATGGAAAGGAGCACGCGTGAATGGTAAATCTTAAAGTTTGCTAATCAAAGTCCAGAGAGCGACAAATTGTCCCGCAGGCGTCGCCCACCTCCCCAACTAATTAATGATGCCGTCCGATCCGATTTAAGATGGATCCACGGCCAACAACTTTTCGACGGAAAACTTTAGCTTCATTTTTCCGTCGTCCTCCATTGTTTGGTGCTGCGAGGTGAAGGGCGGGGGGAGGAGAGGTCCGGTATTAACTGTACCGATGATTATTTGAGAAAAAGTTACAGCGCGAGGACTTTAGGAGACGGGAAATCGGCTGAAGAGACTAAAAAAATCCTGCCTGGACACATTGTTGGTTATTCCTTGTTCGGAGAATGGAGTTCTTTCGTTTTAATTAGTACTAGCAGGACGAACAGACGTTGTCCTGTCAGAGCTATGAATATTTAATGGAATAACTAATTAAGAAAAAATATTTTAAAAACATATTTTTAAAATAATACTTTTTAATGCACAACATTGGTGATTTTTATGGTTCTTGAACTTATCTTTTTGTTCCTTCATACTGAAAGCAGACTAAGTATGTGTCTGTTAATATTTTATTTACTTGTACAACACAAAAATGTATCGAGAAAAGTAATTATTGATTAATTTTAAAATTTGTTTAAGTAAATGAATTCCTTGAAAATAATTAAGTAATTAATTAATTGATAGCATTTTACGAACGACATTTTAAAAGGCCACGATTTATGATTTCCTTTTTTTTCTACGACAATATACTTACATAGATACATATATATATATATATATATATATATATATATATATATATATGCAGTAACATTTGTTATTGTGAAAAAAATTGATTGAAAGGAATTTCGGGTGTTTATAAAATATTGCTTTTTGAAGGGAAATATATTGCTGAAGCAAAAGCTTGATGCCGACTTTCCGGACACTGCCCCAGGAAAATCAACCATCAAGGATTGGTATGTTAAGTTTAAAAGTGGTGAAATGTGCACCAAAAGCGGTGAACGCAGTGGACGCCCAAAAGGCGTTGTTACCGACGAAAACATTGTAAAATCCACAAAATGATTTTGAGTGACCCTAAATGTAAATTGAATGAAATAGCAGACACTCTGAAGATCTCAACTGAACGTGTACATCTATCATTCACGAATATTTGGGTATGAGAAAGCTCTGTGTAGAGTGTATGCTGCGCAAGCTCACTTTTGACCAAAAACAACGACGAGTTTATGATTCGGAGCAGTGTTTGAAGATGATCAAACACTGATCAATCAAGATAATAAACCCGGGCTTTTGCGTCGATATGTGACAACGGATGAAACATGGCTCCATCGTTTCACTCGGAATTCCAATCGACAGTCATTCGAGTGGACTGCATACGATGAACCCACTCCAAATCGTGGGAAAACGCAACAGTTGGCTGGCAAGTTTATGGCGTCCGTATTTTGGGATGCGCATGGAATAATTTTCATTAACTACCTTGAATAAGGAAGTATCATCAACAGCGACTATTACATAGCATTATTGGGTTGTTTGAAGGACGAAATCGCCGAAAAACGGCCGCATTTGAAGAAAAAAAACTGCTGCTTCACCAGGATAATGCACCGTGTCACAAGTCAGAGAAAACGATGTCAAAAATCCATTAAAATGGGTTTTGAATTGCTTCCTCATCCACCGTATTCTCCAGATCTGGCCCTCGCGACTATTTCCTGTTCTCAGATCTCAAAATAATGGTGGGATGCTGAATGTTCGCTGGTAAGAAATTTTCGGCGAATGAAGAGGTGATCGCCGAAACTGAGGCATATTTTGAAGCAAAGGACAAATCGTACTGCAAAAATGGTATTGAAAAGTTGGAGGGTCGTTATAATCAATGTATCATTCTTGAAGGGAATTATGTTGAATAAAATAAAAAATCTAAATTTGCCAAAAAAAAAATGGGTTTTACTATGGTTGGACGGGGACTTTTCAACTGATTTTTATATATACATATATATATATATATATATATATATATCTACACAAATACTCTATATAAATAATTGTATATGCACCAGGTAAAAATAATGCTAAGTGACACACACACACATACATCCTTAATCTAGCAAACTTGGGCTGTTTCTTCCGAGGAAAACGACGTTTCCTTTTCTATTCCAGCACATACTCTGGATACAAAACACTTTTGAGGCTGAAGGTGCATTATAATCAAATAATAGCGATTATAATCAAGCGACAAAAATGTTGATCGTACTCAAAAGTGGAATAAACAAACCGAAACCAACAATCGCTTTATAGAAGATTATCAATCGCGCGAAATTTAAAATACTTGTTAAGTTTTCTTAATTTTTCCAATTTTCTGTAGAATTTTTTTTATAAGAACCTTCTACGACGTATTGAGAAACTTAGTGAAGATGAACGAGTTCGGTAGAATCGATCTCAATTTATGACGTGACCAAGCGAAATGGGGATATATAAATAGATTCTGTTGATAGTTTCTCCAACATTTGATTCAGAAATCTTCTTGGGGATTTTAAATATAACTTTAACCTAATTTTTGAGGGCTTTTTAACTATTAACGGCGTAGCAATTAGGATGGGTGATTAGCAAAGCCCGATCACTTAGAATATTGCATTGATTGGAAACAACTACCGGCCATTTAGCAGTCTCACTCTCACTACGCCTCTATCTCTCGCGCGTTCACCCTCTCTCTGTCCCTCTCTCTCACTCTCCCTCACACATACACACGCCACACGTAGCGAATTCGAACTCGACCGTTTACCTTCGACCACTATTAATAAACGTGAAATTTAGGCAACTAATTTTCCATATAGTTATCGATAGTGGCTGTTAATGAATTTTACACTATAAACAGTTGGCATCATATTAATCAGCTAATTTACACACATTAAGTGGGTAATAATGCGCGAAGATTTGTAATTGATCACTGCATAGCTATTTGAATGGGATGAAAGGATGACTGGTAACATTTAACGGGGTAATAAAGGGATATATTATATATATATATATATATATATATATATATATATATATATATATATATATTATATATATTATATTATTATATATATATATATTACATTGTTACTTGTCATTTCCGTCTTTGTGATAAGTTAAATCTAGATATATATATCCAAGAGGACCTATTGGCCCTATCTCAGTCTCTGGTGAAATAATGTTTATATATGTCACTGCTGTATTTTTTATTCTATGCACCTCACTACCCAATACTACACAAGATCAGATGGTTTGATTCTTTTGAGTCTGTGTCCTGTTCTGGTGGTATCCAAAAGCTGCAATACTTCAATATTCTCGTGAGAATGGAGTCTTTCCTCATGCCCCCTTGCAATTCTCTTGATTTCTTGACTGACTGTGTGTATCTGAAAGCCTCAATGTACGCAATCAGTCCTATAGTATTTAGGTGCGTCCACAATACTTCTCAGGACTTCGTTCTGAAAAATTTGTATTTTGTTTATGTTACTCTTTGCAGAACATCCCCATCATTGAACTCCGTATGTCCATATAGGTTTCAGTATTTGCTTATATAATAGAAATTTATTGTGTACTGATAATTGTGATTTTCTTCCAATTAGTTAATGAATTTTCCTATATTTCAATTCCATTTATTTTCTGTTCTTCTTTATATGTTCCTTCCAGCGAAGATGTAAAACAAGATTCATTCCGAAATATTTATCTTTGTTGCTATATGGAATGATATTATTATTTAATGTTGTTGGTGCTTGTAAGGTCTGATTGTAGGTGAATGGCACATTCACAGATTTACTTTCGTTAATTTTTTTCCAAGCGTGTGTCCAATTATTTATATTGTCACTTGCCTGTTCTAATTTTCGTGTGGCTTCTTCACTATTGTCTCCCAGAGCTACAATCGCAATATCATCAGCAAATGTAGCCATCGCAATATTCTCCATCTGTGGTATATCAGAAGTATAGGGTAGATAAAGCATTGGCCCCAGTACACTTCCTTATGGTACACCTGTTTTAGCTTCTTTTATTGTAGAGTAAGCTTGTTCTTGTTTAGCTCTAAACATTCTGGCTGTAATGTACGATTTTACTAGTTAGGTGTGTTGTTTTGGTAATATTTTCCGTAGTTTATGAACAAGACTTTCATGCCAAACCTCATAGAAGGATTGTGCTACATCTAAGAATATGGCTGAGCATATCTTTTTAGCTTCGTATGCGTATTCAATAACATCTTTTATTCTGTGGAATCGGTCAGTTTTTGAATGCTTGTTAATAAACACAAACTGGTGTGTTGTTATTAGGTTTTTCTCTCTATGATAGCTGATGAAATGACAAGTAAAAAAGACAATCTCCTCCAAACTCAGCATAGTTCAACTTCAGGCAGAAATCCGCACACGATGTTATTTTTCAATTCTTTAGTTTAATATCTCAGTTAAAACGTTCAAGATTATTCAGCTTAATTTTATTTTGCTGAGCTCTGGAATAATGCTATTATTTCCTCGCCTGTCCTTTTTCTAATTTGGTTGTAGAATTTCTTTAGGGTAGTTATTACCGTTTAGTTTCATTCAAATTTCTGAGGTATTTTGTCAAGCCAGGTGCAAAATATCCTTGAGCAACAAGTCTGTATCCAGCCTGCCAAGTTGATTTTCTTATTGTATCACTCTAAAATCTATCCAGTCGGTTTTTCTATTAACCAGACAGCAATTACTTGGCTTTGGCATTAGTGAAAGTCAGCACAATCGGTGAATGGTCTGATTTTAGTTCTAAAGTCTCAGATTTTTCTCAACTGTTTTTATATTTAAAATTTGATACTGACTACTTTGAAAGTGCCGTTCTCAATTATAATATTCGCAGCTCTGACCTGAATATCTTCTGATTTGAATTCAAAATGTTGAATATTTTCTGTTATAATTTATATAACTATATTTTAATCATGCATTGTAAATAAATATGTTGTAGAAAAAAAAAAGATGCGTCTCTATTTTTTCACAACGCTGTACATGAAAATTAACAAAGAGAAAATGATAATCTTCGTGTTGTCGCTTAACACAATATTAAGTGTAATTATTTACGAGGAGGGAGTGCTGTGTGGTTGAGGACGAGCGAGCCCGGGCCGTTGTAGGCCGTTCCCATAGCCAGCAGGACCGCTATCGCCGTTACTACCACCGGATCATCTCATTGTACTCGTACTTAGCGACATCCTGCTACCGCAACAACTTCCGCAGGAAAACTTCCCCCCCAGACGCCGTATCTCAACTCGCGACTAGTCACGGCGCGCGATTCGATGCCCCGTCCACCACTAATCGACGATTTCCGAAAGAAAAATGGGACGGTGCGAGACACCTTGACGTCTTCTCGAGATACCTGCCCGACAAAATACCGACGAATAGAAAAGAACTCGCATTTCTATTGTGGGGATCACGGAATGTTTAATAAGCGGATATCAAGGTGCACCATGTACAAAAAATCTGGACGCCAAGTGCAGGCACCTTTCTTGGGTTCGAGATATACAATTGTGTAGATACCTTACAAGAATTCGGCCACAACAACAGATTAGGAATAATCTAAAGACGGCGCAGGGTCGTATTTCGGGTTTTCTGTCGTGCGGAAAAACAAACCAGTTATTTTTTACTGAATTTTTGTATAATTATATATGTTATATATATATATATATATATATATATATATATATATATATATATATATATATATATATTATTAATATTGTTACTAACAACAAGCAAGTGACAATATAAATAGTTGGCCACAACCTTGGAAAATAAAAATTAACGAAAGTAAATATGTGCATGTGCAGTTCAATTACAATCACCAATAACATTAACTAATGCTATCATTTCATATAGCAACAACGCTAAATATCTCGGAATAAATCTTGATGCAAAACTTCGCTGGAAGAAACATATAAAGAAGAAAAGATAGGAACTGGAATTGAAATATAGGAAAATGTATTGGCTAATTGGAAGAAAATAACAATCGTCAGTACATAATAAATTGCTATTATATAAGCAAATACTAAAACCTACATGGACATGCGGAGTTCAATTATGGGGATGTCGTGCAAAGAGTAACATAAACAAAATACAAGATATTCAGAAGTCCTGAGAGGTATTGTGGGCACACCCAAATACTATAGGACTGATTACCTACACTTTCAGATACCCACAGTCAGTCAAGAAATCAAGAGAATTGCAAGGGGGCATGAGGAAAGACTCCGTTCTCATGAAAATATTGAAGTATTGTAACTTTTGGATACCACCAGAATAGGACACAGACTCAAAAGAATCAAACTATGTGATCTTGTGTAGTGTTGTGTAGTGAAGAGCATATAATAAAAAATACAGCAGTGACATGTATACACATTATTTCACCAGAGACTAAGATAGGGCCGATGGGTCCCCCTAGTTATATACCTAGATTAAAGTTATCATAAAGACAAATCGTAGGTTAGTCGGTAACTACTAGTAACAATATAATAATTAAATAATAATAAAAAAAATTAGCGGACCTAAGTGGTTGAGAAGAACTCAGTCCGTCACTGTTTATCGCCGATAAGAAGCTAGTTTTATCGGCAAATTCTAACCCGTTCGACTCGCAACGCCCATACAGAAAATCACAAGGCGCCCTGTTCGATCGAAGGGGTACGTAAGGGTACATCTGCCACTTGGTCTCCCTTCACGGAAAAGAAATTACCACCTGGCCGAATCCACGGTCGGTAAACAGGGGCGACTAATATCGGCGACGCGACTTTCTGGCCAGATGGCGCGCGCGGTGACGCTCTTTATTTGAATTGCAAGAAGCATATGTCGCCGACTTTTTCACTTTTTATTGCCCCAAATTATCCGTCGCTTCCTATCCGCCGCGTCCCTCCCGTCGCCGACCGTCGTAATTCATCAAAAAAAAATGTCGACGTTTTTTCTTATTTAGTTCAAGATCATTGCATTTCTTAAATAAGGAACTAATTAGATATTTAGATTGCACACAGTGGTGTGCCCTATTTGGTGGAATGATAGTTAATGATTTGGTGACTAATGGAGTCCTAAAATATATTCTCAGTGAAAAACATGGCAAAAGATATCTGCCTAATATTCTAAAAAATAGTATATTACACCACAGGGGCCGAAAGTTGAATTTTCGGCGCTGCTCGTCATGATTCCCGAGGCGAAGCCGAGTCAGGATGAGCAGGGCCGAGATTTCAACTTTTGGCCACTGTGGTGTAAACGATTTTTTTTCATAGCCGGTCGAAAGTACGTTATTAATTTAACTTTAAATTTTGATGAGCATGTTTTTGATGCCTTCCTCCGACATCAGTAGACTTCTTCGGTAACATATCTGTATTTATTATCAGTCGCGCTTCTGCGTCAAAATTTCGTATAACATCTTCCTCCTCCGTGGATTCATTAGATGATAACGTACTGTTAAATTTTTCTGGATTATTGAATCTAGTAACGACAAAATAATATTGATGATTATTTTTAAGGTTAGAGGTAGTAACGTTAATGACAGCGGTAAGCATTTTGTTGTAACGACAGAATATATAGTCCCTTGTTACAAGTATAAATACGCATAAGAAATTCTTTCCTCCCGCCGTTATAGAGGGTGCGGCTGTACCTCTCACAGGGGGTAAATGTTTAACTTTCTTCCCTCTTATTAGGGACGAAAACATCACGTCAGACAAAAAGCAAAACACATTAGAACCAAAATAAAACAACTATACTGGTTAGTTGGAAGATACTCTCAACTTGATCTAAAATCAAAGAGGTTGATCTATAAAACAATTATAAAGCCAATTTGGACCTATGGGGTACAAATATGGGGTTGCACTAAAAATGCAAATGAACTAGTCATACAACGCTGTCAAAACAAGGTTCTTCGATTGATTACCAATGCCTATCGCTATGTAACCAACGAAGAACTGCACGATGACCTGGAAATGAAATCAATGGATGGAAGTTATCCAAGATTTCGCCTTGAAACACGAAAGAAGATTACTAAATCATACTAACGTGGAAGCAATACAACTGCTGGACTGCGCGCAGGATGTCAGGAGATTGAAGCGAACAAAACCATACGAAGTTATATAAAGTGTATAGCTTTAGTGTAAACTATAGCTATAAGTTATTATAATTTTTGAGGAATACATATTGAGGAATACATATTGAGGAATACATATTGATGTATTTTCTCGCACACTCGTCTTGCTTGTTAATTATTCCAAGTACATAGGAAAAGTAGTAATAAATCAATTGTAAATTAAGATTGTACTAAGCGTATCTAATAAAGATGTTATAAAAAAGTTAGGGACGAAAGTACGTACTTTCGACCGAGGTATGAAAAAAAAATAGCAGTCAAGTAGCAGATCTATAAATGAGCTGGAGACTGGAAAATCCAGCTTAAAATTGCAAATCTGTCCATGTTAATTTTACTTGACTATATTATTCGACAGATGCCTGATTCTTCATACAGAATTAGCTAAATATCTCGTCATCCATCTTGATAGTAGTTTAAATTGGTAACACCATGTTGGACAAAAAACAGTGCAGATCAGACTCAAAATTAAGCAACTGTATTGGTTAGTCCGAAGAGACTCTCAACTTGACCTATAATCAAAGAGATTATAAGGCCAATTTTCTGGATTTTTGGTAATTACAGAGGCTCTTTAAACTATATATTCTTAGTACAAATTCGTATTTCATAAATCTGTTACATTTCGAGGTCATCGCCTAACTCTTCGTTGGTTATATAGAGATAAGCATTGGTAATTAATCGTAAAACATTGTTTTGACATCGTTGGATTACTAGTGGGTTTGACGTCTCAGTTCAACCCCATATTTGCACCCCATAAGTCCAAGTAGGCTTTATAATTGAATGATAAACCAATGCCTTTGATTTTAGGCCAGGTTAGGAATAATCACTACAGTCCATTGAATTTGGGTCTGATGTAATATATACATATTATGTTGTATATCATATCATATATATAAGATAAACAAATATCATGGTCATTTTTAACACTGTTTTGGTATGATTTTAATGAAAATTGTATATTAATAGTCGTTAAATTCAGTATAGTTTTACCTATTTAAAATGTTATTCAATTACTTTCTTGGTTCAAGATATTCAAGTATAGAATATTAGAAAATACGTAACTTGAAGAACAGTGTTGTACTAAAAATGTGTGATATCCTGTATCAGAAATGAGAAAAATTAGTTGTTTAATTTATAAGATATAGCAAAGAAGGACATAAAATTTATTATAACTATATTTTTCTTTTATATATATATATATATATATATATATATATATATATATATAGGTTTATCTTGACTGGACCTAAAGTTTAACGTGGGCTCCGAACCACGGTCCTAGCATTAAGCCTACCGACTGGCGAATGACCAACTTTAGAAATCATCCCAGAAAACATCCAGTCTTACCCAGCGTGGTTACTGGCGTGGTTGGGATCATGTTCCTTGTCGAATTTTACACTCTTGCCTAGGACAATCACAAATTTTAAACAATCACAAACATAAATTTACAACCGTGCCCCAGCAGGATTCGAACCTGCGGCTATCGCAACAGTAGGAGGACCGTCCTATGGCCTTTATCACTGAGTCAACAAGACGTCTATATTTTCCTTATTTTAAGGAATAGTGTAAAATAAAATAATATTGCAAATATATACGGTATTCCTGCTCTAAAATGAATGCTGTAAGTTAAAGCCTATAAAGCAGACAGAAAAAAATTACTTATTTCCAAACCATATGACAAATATTATCACACAATAAAAAATTTTAAATAATAAATGAAGACCTATTTTTGTATTGTTTATATAAATAGCCACCGATTAAACTTTATTATATAGATAGAAAGATAATTACTTAAATTTGATCTGAATAATTTTAATTCCAAGTAAGGTAATATTGTCCGATGACTCATATTATTTGTCTACATATATTTTTGTTGTTTATATCAACGATTGGTGGAGAATACCAAGACAATGGAAAAAAAATCCTGGTGATAGTGATAACAAGCTCGTATAGATTTCCGTGCGTTTATCAAAGGAAATGAAGCTAAACTGCTTTTTCCGAAACACGCCATCGAATTACCACCGCGGAAGGAAACAACGCGACTCGTTTTTCCTGCTGTTCCTGTAAGGTGTCGGCCGCATTTCAACCAATTATATCACCATTAAAACCTCCATAATAACGGTCGTTATTTATTTAAATTCCCGGTTTTGTAATACTTTTCTGTCATGGCAGGGACCCCCTACTCCTCGCCGATAGTTTTTTTTAAACCGGTCCTCCGATATTTTTCCTCATTTTCACGACTAAATCAAATATTGATTCGTGACAGTGCTTGTTTTCATTTACTCGCAGTGGCTATGGTCGTTTGTATTCCACGCCTGGTCAATTTTTATTCTTCAATGCTTCGTTTTTTGTCAGATGTGATGGGTTGGAGTTTGGACTTTTTATTAAGATGATTTTTTATAATAATAAAAATAGTATTTCTTTCATATATTCAAAGCTTAACCCACGAAGAATATGTCCTTAAGCGGATCCTTCGAATTTTCGGAGATCTAGCCGTATTAGAGTGAACGTATTTTTCTTCCATCTCAAGTTCTGACCTTCTTTGTATATGTATATATTTTTAATGGTAAATATCTAAAGTTTATTTCCATAAATCAATGATAATTTGATGAATAAAAGAAGAGAATATCAAAACAATTGATAATACATGATATTGAGGATTAATGGTAGTTTTATTTGTGAAAATGGTTTTCCAACTATGCTCTTTCCAGACAGTGATATTTTGCTCTATTAAATATAGTTACAAATAATAATAATAATATATAAAGGTGCTTCTGTCAAGAGTTTCCAATAAAATCCTTCCAGTTCTTAGTTTTGTTTAGAGGTAAAATATCTCGGATCCTTAGAAGACACGTTTTTTCATTGGATTTTTAATATTAGTAAAAAAGTTTTTTATGACCACATAAATCTTCTAGAGATTCTGTAATACTATATATGCCTGTTATAGTGTGGTGATCTATGTGAGCTCCAAACCCAATCCCATTTGAGTGACAAGTTTAATTTTGCTTACAAATAATTATATCATATTCTATATGCCTCTATAACATGAATAATGGTGATATTTGAAAGGTTCTTCAAACTTTCTGTTGATTTATTTATATTTTTTTGCATCTCTAAAGATTCAATTCGTATTATCTTCAGAAAATACTACAATTTTCCTGTTTGTATGATCTATTTGCAAGAGTTCTATTAAATTAATGTTCTATTAAATCTACAATCTCTTGTGTGAGTAAATTTTAATATAATGACTAACTGGATGACATGTTAATGATGATTTTTTAATTATTCCTGTATATTTATATATAATATGCATTTTTTATCTCAGTTTGATCTGTTATTACAATTTTTTTAATTCATCTTACATTAGATATACTTATTAAAATCTGAATTTATAAATTAATGTATTAGTGTTGTTCTGTTACACTTGCATCATTACAGAAGCAAGCCGTTTGTTGTATTTAAGGCCCAATCTTCGATTACTTCGTACATGCTTTTAATTTCGAAGTCATCGTGCAGTTCTTCGTTGGTTAAGTAGGGATAAACCTTGGTAAATAATCGAAGAACTTTGTTTTGGCAGAATTACGCCTTAGTTGACCCCATGACTCCTAATAGGTTTTATAGTTGACTGATAAACCAATATCTTTGGTGTATCTTTGGAGTATCTTGCAACTAACCTTTTAATTCATTTGATTCTGTCGCGTCTAAAGTGATGTTTATGATTACAACATGTACTCTAATCATACATAATTACACAAAAAGTTGTGATATAAAACGCTGAAACACTCAATAAGTAACGACTGGATGTATCTCTCGCAGCTTAGTGCAGTCCTATATTTAACCCAATAAGTCCTAATGGGCTTTAAAATTGACTGATCAGCTAACATCGTTGGGTTTACGTGACGCTGGGAGTATTTTCCGACTAACCAGTCGATATTTTCTTATTTTGTCTTGTCCAAGGTGATATTTATTATTGCTGCATGTAACTTAATCACTGATAATGACACCAAAAACCCTTAGTAGTGATATGAAACACTGAATTACTCAATAAATAAATAACGGACGCGTTTTCAAAGACACCGCGACGTCTCCCCGTAATCTGATTGAGAAATAAACGGTGAAGCGTGCCCATCAATCCACCAGGACCTGTTCAACGCTATTCGACGTGTCTGCCGACTGTCTCGGGCCGTCGCCGCCGCCAAGGAAGACGGAGAAAGACCTTGCGTGTGACGTCACCGGACGCCCGACAACCTTCAGACGGTTTTCTTACATGGGCTCGCGTGACGTCACCGCTGCTTGAGACGTAAGCGGCCGCGTCACGTGACGTAGCCGATCCGCGGACAGATGTTCCGACCTCACCGATCGCTCACGGGCCCTCATTACCATGACAAAGGGGCATTAAGATTACGAGAAGTGGTGGAGGGGGGGGGGGTTGTTAGACGAGGTGCGTCTACTTCTGGTTTTCTTTTGTCGAAATGTATGTGTACGCGAGGGGGTCCGAGGGGCGCCCCCTGAAAAAATACGGGGCTTACGACCGGCACGCGTACCAATAAGTAGTGTTAAAAATGCAGTTCAGTGGCGTATCGAATATATGTAGGCCAATAAATGAGTTTTAAATTTTTTTATTCAAAACTTTATTATGAAAAATTAGTACAAAGTATTTATACCTACAATTTGGTATCTACATAAGAAGTAAAGCGCTACTAAGACTTACCGTATATATCATCCGTATCTAGAACTTAAAACCAGTATTCATTTGCTTAAATCTCTTCACGACAAGGAAAATATTGATTGACCTCTGATAACTTCATTAATTTAACTTTCATTCAACATATAGTATTTTTGTTATATTTATATTCATGGTAATGCTGTGAAGTCAAGTCTTTATTATATATTTTTAAATTATTATAGTATTTTAATAAATTTATACTAATAAGTTATTTGTTTTTATACTTATTTTTTTGCTGTTTTAAAATTACCAAGTACTTATTTAATGTGCACCTAGTTTTACTAATAACTTCACTCAAGTACATCAAATGGTTTTACTATCTTTAATCCTCTGTCTAAGCTATCATTATCTAGAAGCTGGAGAACCTCAATAAATGATGTGAGGTTGAAGCTCAACGTTGATATCTTTGGGCATAGTCCTTGATAACATTATCGACAGTCTCTACCTTCATTTTCTTAGGCAGATTGTCGTTACAAATGTACCATGGAGCATCATCAATATCTCGCAGTACCTTGTTTTGAGTTATTTATATAATATTTCTATTGATTTGAGTGGTATAACCACAGAGTTGGCCCAACATCATAGGTACATATTGGTTTCAAGATTTGTTGGTAAAATAATAGTTTATTATATACTAACAGTGCTGAATATCTACGCAACACCAGTACATCTTTTCTTATTTCAGCTTGAGTTCATCACATTTTTTCTTAACAACCGGATATTATTGTAGATTGTATTTCCATACAGGGCTACTTGTTGATGTATATATACTAGCTTGTGCATGATTCTTTTGTTGGTGAAAACAATATGCACCGACTTATTTTGTTCATTTGATTTCTGTCCAGCATTGTATTTCTGCAATAGCCGTTCGTAACTTTTGGGTTGATTCATTATAGTGTCTTCTGCTTCTAGTATACAGCAGATAAAGGACTGCTCCCGATATACCTCTGTGTCTCACATACTCATATTTCAGCTATTAAGTAAGGACAGGTATCTTCTTGTTGGGCTCTGAAGTATCCGTCAGTTACATATGACCGTAATATTTTTGAATACTGGTTCAGGCAGAAATTAAATGTTTCTACCTTAAATTTTATGCCTTAAACCCACATGCCAAACTTTATCAAAAGCTTGAGCAACATCTAAAACTATTACAGAAGAAATTTTATTCTCTTCTTCGACCTGGGAACCCAATAGATCATGGCATATTAATTCCTAAAACCAAACTGATCATAAGATGCTTTTGCTCAATGATTGTTTTTATCAATTTCAATACAATTTCGAATAATTTTGACACTGTTGGCTTTTTTTGTTTGGCTTTCCTGGCTTTTAGGAAACACTTCCGCTACCTTGAAATTATGTTAATTGAAATGTTTGTAATGATGTAGAAAACATTGTTAAAATAATGAAGCTGCTAAATACCAAATAAATGTAAACAAACGGAAAAAACGAAGAGTTAATCGACCCAAAATGACGCGTGCCTCATCGAACCCGAACGGCCTAAAACCCAAAATACGAATAATCGAAAAAAACGGGCGCCCCTGTCCCAAAACAAAGTGACCGGCCAACTTGACAAGGCAGCTGCATCACCTACCAAGTACGGGGCAGTCTCCAAGCCAGCTGACTTGTTCTCTATCTCGCTAACAAAGAAGCGTCCCCTCCTTCGGCCCTAACCCACCCTTCCTCCCGTCCCTTCAGGAGCACAGCTCGTGCCGTCGCACCTTTCCCAGTTTTTTTTTTCGGGACCTTCCCCCTTAAATTTACTCTCCGCGCGATCTTTTGTTGCCGATTGTTGATTTAATGATACGTTCTCGGTGATATATCGGAGAAACGAGCGTTTTTATAGCCTATCGACAAAAAGGGATTCTCCGCATGGCGAAATAATGTTCTCATTGTTCTGAAAATGTTATATTTTTACTAATTCTGTAATCTAATATCAATAAGAAGTCGCAGAATGAGATTAAAACATCAAAACTATTCATCAGCATCCTCAAGAATGTTAATATTTCATCATTAGGTAGAAAAATTAAATTCTGTTCGTTAGTTTCGCTAAAACTCGAGAAAATATTTGCAGAATTCCAGGGAAGGTTCATATGGTCAGAAAATTTGGAACAATTGTAAAGCAAATAGAAAAAAAAACGATTGTATTGTGCCATACAAGATGCCAGTCTCTGTCTCTGTCACAAAATGTCGATATTTATATTCTTGAATGGAGAATGGAGTTGATATATGTAGTGACTGTTGTGTTTTTATTTACTGTTTATGGTGAAGAATATTTTGTAAAAGTCTTTCTTTGAATCAGAAACAGGAATATTTGGCGAAGGTGGTCGAACTCAATAAAATCGCTTTTACTCATTGTTCGAACATAAAGAACTAATAACCATCACAAAAATTAACTTATCAAGTAAAATTATATCAAGAATAGAGTGGAATGAAATGGAAAAGTGAATATTTAGTGACTGTTTATGGTGAAGCTTATTTTGTAAATGTTTTTCTTTGAGGAATACTTGATAAAATCACTATTATTCATTGTTAGAGCAAAAATACTATATAATAAAACTAATAACCACCACAAAAATTAACTTATCAAGTAAAATTATATCAAGAATAGAGTGGAATGAAATGGAAAAGTGAATATGTAGTGACTGTTTATGGTGAAGCTTATTTTGTAAATGTTTTTCTTTGAGGAATACTTGATTAAGGTGGTCGAAATCAATAAAATCACTATTATTCATTCTTAGAGCAAAAATAACTAATAACCATCACAAAACTTAACTTATCGGTGCATAGATGTACCGTAAAAGATAAGAACATAGCTGAAATTCAAACGGTCCCATCGTGACTGAATAATAGGGGCTGAGATTTTATCGACCGTTGCTGAGTAGGGGTGAGTTTTTTTGAAGTGTGTTCGCAAGTGGGTTAGTGGATCATTTTGTGAATGAATTCGAAACCCTATACAGATTACAGCTACATTATTAGTTATGAATATGATTGGGAACAAAACAGGACACTTTGTACAACCAGATCAGAACATATTTAATATATTTAATATGGTGATGAGTACGATAATTAACTCGGAGACTGGTTATAGTTTGATGGACGTCCTTGGAGAAACTGGTATCTATATTTTAAGAAGATATATTATCTAAGTTTTATAAAGATAAGGAGTAAGTATGTGCCGAAAAATGTTTAAAATAAATGTTATAAGTCTAATAAACATTGTATTAATAAATATAGTACATTCTAATCGATGTATTCTGATTTTTTTTGAAATTGTATGGTATCTGAAGATCTCGAGGTGAGTAATCAGTCCTGTAGTATCTCGGTGCACCTACATTACTTTTTAGGACTTTGTTCTTTGTTGTTTGGAAAACTTGTATTGTTTTCGTGGAACATACCGTATACCCATATAGTGATAATTGTGATTTTCTTCCAATTAACCACTTTCGTTTTTCTATATTTTAACTCAAGTTCTTTAATTTTTTTCTTACATGACTTTCCTTCCTGCAAAGTTTTGTATCAAGATTCATTCCAAGATTCTTAATAGGGTAGATAAAGAATTGGTCTCAATACACTTCCTTGTGATATACTTGATTTAGCTTCTTCTATTTTGGTGTAGTCTTCCTCTTGTTTGACTCTAATACATTCTGGCTGTAATGTAAGATTTCAGTAGTTCAGTGTGTTGTTTCAGTAATATTTTCTGCTATATCTTAAAATATAGCTAAAGCTACTTCTTTAGCTTCACAGGATTTTTCATATACGTCTGTTATTCTATGCACACTATTATCGGATTTTTGTTACCAAACACAAACTGATGTATAGACAATCGGTTTTATTCTTTTCAATGGACGTTTTTCAAATACCTTGGATATTACTGGATTTCCCAAGTTTTGGAACCAATCTTCCAAACGACTGGGACATGTTTTAGTCGAAATATCGGATTGATCAGGTTGGTGAGTTTTATAAGTCCCTTTCTTGGTTGTTTTTGCAGCACTCGTATTAATGTGTATTAATGTCAACCTTTATAAATGTGTTTACTTCTTTTTGCGTGACTAATTGAATCATCGTATTTTCATGTCAGTATGAGTTTCGTTTTGGTTTGACTTCATACAATATAAGTTTGTGGCTATTGGACCTGTAAAAAAACTGTTTTCTTTATCAGGTTTTATTCATTCCGTATATTATCCTTTCACTGAGTAAAAATAAGCTTCGACAGATCTACTTTATTTACATAACCCAAGACCTGATTGTATATTGTTATTTATATACAAACAACAAACAAAAGTCCCGCTGTCCTTTTGATTGTGCGCCATCTTGGTTATGTAATGTTTAGCTCGGTTTAGCTTTAACCACTGTGTTGTGTAGACGTCCAAATTTTATTACGAATAAATATACGTCACAAGATCGAGCAGAAATAGTGACAATATTTACTGAAAATAATTGTGTTGAATTTTGTAATTTGTATTTTTATTTGAAAATGACCAAGATGTTGCAATTACTGTTAATGCTGAATGGTACCAAGATATGATTCGAAATTTTCTTGCACTTGAAATGGAAGACCAATGACGAGGACATGTAGTTTCAGCAAGGTGGCATGGCCAGCTAGATCTCCGGATTTAACAGCACCAGACTTTTTCTTATAAGACTTTCTAAAATCAAAAGTTTATGTGAATAAGCCCTTAACTGTTAATTCAACATCTTAAAGACAATATTCGTCACGAATTTCAAGAAATTCAGCCTCAGATGTTGCAGGATGTCATAAAAAATTCACTAAAAGGAGGAGAAAGATAAACTTTTTATGGAAATCATACTTACTTTCATCTTTACATCTTTGAGCAAAGTTATATATATATATATATATATATATATATATATATATATATATATATATATATATATAAAGCATTAATTAATCGTATAAAACCTAATATTTCATTGAAAAACTTCGATGGAACAGGTCGCGTTTAAAAACTACAACACATACACACATACGCCCAATGACCCACAAAACAATTAATATAAATTAAATTAAAAGCTCAACAGGTCGTTCATTTTATTTTTTGGTGCTGCAGATTTAAATAATTTCCCATCGAACATAAACACGGGGATATTATATTTACCGAAAGAGAAAGCACTTTTTTATTCAATCATTTTAACGCGCCCTGTCTTTGTTGCTCTCCACCATCGCGTGCCGTCTCTCTCGCGCGCGTTGGTCTCCGTATAGCGCGCGCCCGCTTACCGCCCTCCCCCCCCCGCACTTCCCGCCCCCCTACCCGTGCGGTCCAGGGGGTCCGGATCGCGAATGTATATTTATAAAATTGCTTTCCAGTTTGTTATAATTTAATTGTCGCTAAATATTTTCGATATTTATGTTGCCGACCGAATTTTACAATTATTATTCATTAGTCGAATAAAATGGCCATTTAGTAAAAATTCGGAAATAATATTTAAACTCCGGTTTAGATGTATAAATAAATAAATATATCTATATATATATATATATAGAAATGTGTGTAGTATAAAATTAAATTAAATCCGATGACCTAGATTTTTTCGTGGAAAGGGAAATTCATTTTTAATTGTTTCACTTTCGTTTGGTCCATTTATTTATATTTGTTTTATTTATTTTTCGTCGGAATTTAATATAATAAAATCGGGGCCGCAACAGTTTGCCGTTCTGGTTCGGGTTGAATGGTCCCGTCGCTAAAAGGGATGAACGTTCGACTTTATGGAAAGGGGGAACCGGGTTGTTATGCTTTAAGATTATTATTCATGCTAGAAGAATTATGACTCTATAACGAGAGCTTGCAGTACATCATCCATACTTATATAATTCCATTCAGTTTGAAGGAAAACTAAAAACCGGAGATCCTAAGTTGTTATTGACTATCGTCGTAATTCAGTATGCTCGCTGCAATGTTACGGCATCAACTTTAACTTATAGTTTACTAGCGACCCGCCCCGGCTTCGCACGGGTGCAATGCTGATACTAAATTAAATACACTACAGAAAAAATATGAACGTTGTATATAAAAACATAGCGGCCCGCTCCGACTTTGCACGGGCATAAAATATATATGCCTATGTCACTCAATGAAAACATGATTAAAATCGATCCAGTATTTTTGGTTCATTCATTACTGCCCTTGGCCTGCACGCATTAAATTTGGAGTAAAACAATTCCTCTTCCCCTATACTTACTATGAAGATTTCCTGCTATCTTTGGAATATCTAAATTCATACAATTTTTATTACATTACACATTTTTAAACGCAAATTTTAAATTTGTAATATCTCCGAAAATATTTGTTTAATTTACATGCTGTAAGGAACCATATTGATCTATATTAATTGCACACTGTATTTAAGGTACTTAATTCGATAAGGATTAATGCCGTATTGCTTAAAATAGCTTCGTAAATAAGCCATTTTCTCACGTAAAAAGTAAACAATAAAAATGGTTAATGTGGGTTATCCCTAAAAGATAAACATATACCATCGCGGACTTTTTGTAGACCCTTTTATGGTCTACAATACTGTAGTACATTAATTTGATCTAACTCGTAGGTTTAGGCAGCGTTTTTGCTAATTGCTAAATAAGCCTAAAAAAATAGGTTAATTTACGACATCACGTTAGAAACCTCTAAAATTAGCAATGTTGCCTTAGTATATGTATGTATTAGTATGTATTATACATATAAACCTTCCTCTTGAATCACTCTATCTACTGAAAAAAACCGCTTCAAAATCCGTTGCGTAGTTTTAAAGATTTAAGCGCACATAGGGATATAGGGACAGAAAAGGCGACTTTGTTTTATACTATGTAGTGATGATATTGTCTGTGACATATAACAAAATTCGAATGTAAATAAAATAGTGAAACTACAATAATGTTCGCACATATAATTCTTATCGAAGGACTTAAACTAGAGTTAATTGTACAGTCATAGTAGTTTGTAGGTTAGTGTTTGGTAGGTAGGATTTTAGGCACTAGCTAATTAACAATTTTATATCCAAGTAATATATTTGACTTTCAATAGACATCCTATTTACCTTTTTACTAGCGTTGGGAACTTTGAACTGAAATTAACTATCGACTGTTTAGTAATTGACTACTTTCTACTATCGACTGTTTTCAGTCGCTATTTTCGGTCCGACTGATTTTGTTACTATTTACTAGCGACTGTTTTAGTCGTTTATTTTTAGTTACTATTTTTGGTTCTACTGGTTACATTCGACTTATTTTTAATGTTCTGGCTCTGTCGTCTTAGCCGCGATCTTGACAAAACTAACCCAACTTATGCTTACATATATTTATAAGTAATATATATAGTTTTATGTTTTTTGGTAATTTGCTTGTAAATAACAATATAGCTGCAATATTTCAATTCTTTTTACAGATCCACAGAACATTCAAATATAAACATATTTCTACTTCCTTTGATATGAAATTATTAATTGCATGTTATAGTATTAGTTAACACTAATTATTTTTTTCCTTTTCTTTTTTAAAGTTAGTACCCGAAGGAATGTATACATCTCCATCTCGCTTATTCTACCGTTGTAAAATATAAGCACATAAAAAATTAACTGTTCCAAACAATTATCTCCGTCCTTTCCTCTCTTACAATTTATACAAGAAAGGATTCGTACATCTTCGTCTGACATCACGAATTGAACGAACAGCCGAACCGTGCATTTGACTGATAATATTTATTATTATGTTCAGACGAAGTTTTTTGACTATCGACTGTTTCGACTGTTTTCAGTCGATAGTTCCCAACGCTACTTTTTGCTTTTAGTTCTTCTTTCCGTCGTTGCTGCGTTTCCTTGTTAAATGATTTTTGTATCATTATACTTTTTATTTTTTGTTATTACCAGTGTACATTCTTCTTGTTAAAATTAGTTAAAAAACTGTTAGTATATATTCCTCATACATTTTAACCAAGTGTTTATGTATATTCTGAACAAAATTACACATGTATCTGTACATATAAATCTTTCACATTATATAATACGATTTTCTACAGTTATCATATATTAATTTTAAACTCACCCCTAGTTTCCATTCTGATCACACTGTCTTGATAATTGTCAGCATTGGATCATAACTCGAAAGTTTCATTCAGTCACTGTGTCTTTTTGATTTATTCAAGTCAATAACTAAAATTTGATCTACCAACCTATCTAAGACTTTCATGAGCATTTCCACCATTTGTCAGTTTCTTTTTCAATGGAATTCATCCAGGCTAATGGTATTATTGTAGACAATGCTTCTTTTCATATAGCCAAACAGTTCTTACTTGTATATGCATGTCCATGTTCATACATTGACATGTATGTTCATTGCAATAATTCTTCAACCAGAACATTACGAGATTGCTGTTCATCCAGTCCAATAGGTGACATCCAGAGAAAGATATGGTATTTCAGCTTAAGTTTAGCATCAATTGATTCCTTGAGCTCAAGTTTCCAGTCTGTTCTTTTTCAGTTAACCAGAGGTTTTCTCCAAGCATCCATAATAAATTTAATTTTATGTTTTAACTATCAAAAACCAAATATTCATACGTGTTCTTTGATAGAAAATGTTTAGAAATATCACCATTATTTTTAGTTTCTTCTTCGCACATTTTACTCATTCCGTTTTTTAACTTATTTAAATATTAGAAGTCCAGTGTCTTCCATTCACTTTGTGAGTATTCCCACATCTCTACTGAGATCGATAAACATCAATTCTTCGATTTTCTGTCAAGTTTATCATATATTTGTTAGGTAGGAGAGAGATCTGTTGACAGTTTGGTATTTTGTATTTACTCTCGTGACATCTGTGACATAATTTTGAGGTCCTGTTGATAAACCAAGCTTCAATCCGTTAGATTCAATCTCTAAGCTTTTTATGGCCTTATTTATTCAATTTTCTGTTATTCTTAATCATATTGTTGGGCTTATTGTCACCGGAGCATCCACAAGTCATCACGCCATCAAGTTTTAACAAAAAATATCTAATGATGCTATGAGATGAGACTAGAAAACATCTGAAGGCGTAGTTTTGATAATATTATAACAGGAACCTTATTATTGATGCTTCATAACATTTCAAATAAAATTATTGACGCTCTATTTGAGAAAATTAATACAGACCATAGAATAACAGTTTTCAAGTACGGCAGGTGATGGTTTTCTTAAGATCTCATTCAATCAAACATCTTCCGTGCATCGCAAAGGCCACAAATCATATTTTTCGAACACCTTGATACATATTTTCATCTTTCGCTGAAAAATCGCACATGTATCCGAACGAAAGAAAGGAAACAGTCCGATCTTAAACCCTTTTCAACGTCGCCGGACGACTGCAGATGCAAAACAACCCCCTGGCCAGATGGACCTCGAACCCTTTTTACCCGTTCTGTACGAAAAATCGTTGTTATTTGCAAATTCCGAAATGGAGATTCACGTACCTGCCGTACGCACTGAAAGGGACGACGACATCAAAGACGTTTCATGTTTTGCGGTCGCGGAGGGGGTGGGTGGAAGAATGCAGCGAAGAAAAGGCATCTCCGGAGATATTCTGAGCTGGTGACAGATGGTTTTTTTGTTGCGGTAAGAGTAGTCTAATTACAGCCGACATGAGGATAATTAATGAATGTACAAGAAGATGGGGGCGCAGTGTTTACGATGAAGTATTTTTCAAGATATTTTCTTTTCAGCACACTATTAGAGAGTTGATATTTTATATCGATTATGTTCCTTCTGGTATTTCGGTTATTGAGTAGTGAATTACTTTAAAAGATCACTGTAGAAGCCTTTTAAGCCCATTTGAAAGGTTTTTATTAGTTATTATAACAATCTAGTAAATTAACACTAATGATCTAAGTGTTTTTATCTTAATTTGCTACGGTTTTAAAATTACAAAGTACTTATGCTACGATAGACACTTTGGGCTTAATATATATGTTACTTTTTTCAAAGTGCATTGATTTTCATTTATAAATTCACTGAATTAGATCAAGTTTTACTCACGTAAATCTTTTTTGTTAGTACCGTTCTCTTGAAATCCTTGTTTACTAAATATTCTGCGTTTTATGATAGTGTTTCAAATCCTTATGCAAATAGGTATTACTAGTACTGCCTCACAGTACCTAGTTGTGAAATTTTTTTATAATATTTCTATTGCTTTGGCTGATATAACTCCAAAGTTGAATACTATAAATCCACAGTGGTTTCAAAACTTGATTGATAATAAAATGTCGATTAAACAATTTACAGTGTCAGTATTTCTGCAAGCAATATGATATCAATAGTATTATAAAATATTAATGTACTTTAAACTGGTAACACTGTACAAATTATTTTATATCTTAATAAAACAGCCTTTGTCTTCTCACCTAGCATTATTGACTTGTTCAAAATGACGATGTAAGTCAAATATAAATAAAAACTAACTAGAACAATAATGATACTTAAATGGAAACAACGCACCTGATGATTTTTTACTCAAAACTCTATCTCGACGGTTAATATGTTTGCCTCATTATTAAGGATGCGAATTCTCCATCACAAAGCATCGCGCTATACCACATCTGCTCAGATTATTATTCACCCCGCCCCCCTTCCATTCCTGCACCTCGATCCTGTGCCCGCTCCTTCTGCGATTACCCCACTTTTATAGTTTTTTTTCCTACCCGAGTAATAAGCGTTTTCGAATACTGCGTTTAAAGATATGACGTCCTCCTTTTGTTAGTTCTGTATCCTCGTTTTATTACATCGGTTAGGGACGTAGGGGGGTGGGAGGTGGTTCTGCGGGATTCTCTGGTGAATGCCGGAGAAGGCCGTTATTAAAGTTCTAGCAGGAATGGCTTAAAAGGACGACTTATTCCGTATACTGTTGCGTGGTTTTTTTTTTCATTTAGTTGTATGGATTGTTACTATTGTTACAAAACGACGTTTATTCTCTTCTTCTACTGGCTGGTCAGCATGATTCTACACAAATATACTACTATCTGTTCTGAATATGTGTGTTTATATGTTTATAACAATATTTTAGACGCAGGAACTATTCAATATATTAGAGTGAAAGGCTAGAAAAAGCTCTAAAGAAGTTTCTGTCGAAGTCTTTGTTTTTATATCTGCTGTTTTAGTACTTTTCATTGATTATACTCAAGAGCTAAAATAACGAACAATGACTTTGTTGCAAACATTGGTCGTTGAAACAGGTAATTATTTCTTAGTAAAAGACACAAATTCAATCCTAAGCAACTAAAATCAATAAATACTGTACAAGATATCTTCGAATTATAAAGATAAATACAAGAAAGACGCATTTATAGAGTAGGCAAAGAACAAAACACTGCCTTGCGGTACACCTATTTCTATTTTTTAGAATTATGGAAGACTTCTGATAACCCTAGCTGGGTTTAGTAGTTAATTTGGACTTGTCCAGTGATAAAGATCTTGAGTGTCTACAGAATATATGTTTTTTTCTTTTATTGTTGTTGTTGCTTCTACTTGTTTAACTCTAGACATCCTGGCTAAGATATAAGGGTTGAAAAGTTCAAATTTTGGAATTTTTGGCATTATAAGGCTCCTGATAACTCAAGCTTAGTAGTTAATCTGAGCGTGTCTATTAATAAAGACCTCGAGTGTCTATGAAATACCGAAAATATTGGTCCTTCGAGTCCATCACGATGGCGCGTATAATTTTTCGGCGTTTCGTTCGCGACGATGACTTTTAGATTAATAGAAAAAAATACGGCGGCAGGCGGCAGCACGATGCCAGCCGATCGCGGACCTGGGGCCCGGGGGCGGCGGCGGTACACGCGGACTGGGCAGGGTAGGAGGACGGGGGAGCACGGGGACGGCGACCGAGTTAGTCCCAGCCGTTCGAAGCGAAAAAATGCCCTCTCTCCAGCGCGGGATCCCAGCGTACGGGCCTCATTCAATTAGCCCTGGGTGTGGCCACGGCTCAGCATTATAAAACATCGATCGAACCAGCGGTCATCGTTTGAAAAGTGCGCTCTTTGATTCCGATGGCGGCGGCGGCGGCGGTGGCGGCGGTGCCGGGCACATGCGCCCCCCTCTTCCCTCCCTCGCACCACCGCCGCCCCCTCCCCGCCCACGGCGTTCGGCTGCCCCGCTACCCGGTGCATCGTCTCTCTTTTCTTGCAATTTGCAGTCGTCGTCCCCCCCGGTCGCCCTCTCTTACGGCATTATTTCCGTTCCAATTAGTTTTTTTTTGCCTTCGTTCGAATGAAACAGAGAAGACCGGCCCCATCAAAATAAGGGGTTTTCTATTGGTTTTAGTTTATATCAGTTTTACGAGCAGTTTGTGTACGTGGTACCCCCCTAAGGTCGCCGCCGTTCTTATCTCCAGCCATAGGACGCCGTAACCTATGCGTCTCCTAAATATGCATTATTTAATTCATAACAGGAACGCAATTTTGAGTTCCTGATTGAGGTTACTATATGAGTGAAAATAAACACAAATATAAATTGACAGAATGAGGTTTTAATTCTTTTTACGACTAGAATTACTGCTAGTATCTTGGAACAAAAAAGAAATTCAAACCCATGGAAATTGTATGGAGGGTTTGATTCAGTGATAGGTATGGTTATGAAGCCTCTTTTAACACGTCAATTGAAAAGTCCCCGGCTTACCACAGTACAACACATTTTTTTTGGCAAAATTAGTTTTTTTCATTCAATATAATTCCCTTCAAGGGTGATACACTGATTATAGCGACCCTCCAACTTTCGATACCATTTTTGTAATACGATTTATCCTTTACGTGAAAATAGGACCCAGTTTCGGCGATCACTTCTTCATCTGACGAAAATTTCTTCCCAGCGAGCATTGTTTTGAGATCTGAGAACAGGAAATAGTCGCGGGGGGCCATATCTGGAGCATACGGTCGATGAACAAGCAATTCGAAGTCCAATTCATGGATTTTTGCCAGCGTTTCCGCTGACTTGCGACACGGTGCATTTTCTTGGTGAAGCAGCACATTATTTTTCTTCAAATGCGGCTGTTTTTCGGCGATTTCGTCTTTCAAACGGTCCAATATCGCTATGTAGTAGTCGCGGTTGATGGTCCTTCCTTTTTCAAGGAAACTTGCCAGCCGACTGTTGTGTTTTACCACGCTTTAGAGCGGGTTCATCGTGTGGAGTCCATTCACAGTCACTTTTTGGTCAAAAGTGAGCTCGCGTGCCACTTCGCACATAGCTTTCTCAAATACTCACCGAAATATTCGTGAATGATATGATGTACACATTGAGCTGATATCTTTAGAATGTCTGCTATTTCATTTAATTTCAATTTACGGTCATAGCGATCTCTTTTGGGCATCCACTGCGT
This sequence comes from Rhynchophorus ferrugineus, assembly GCF_030347505.1. Classification (NCBI taxonomy): domain Eukaryota; kingdom Metazoa; phylum Arthropoda; class Insecta; order Coleoptera; family Curculionidae; genus Rhynchophorus; species Rhynchophorus ferrugineus. Next base: position 18,749,941 of record NW_027472587.1, read on the forward strand.
TCACCGTCTTCGGTGCTCATTTCACAACGTCTAAACTTAGCATACTAATCCTTGATGGTTGATTTTTCTTGGGCGGCATCTGGAAACTCGGCATCAAGCCATTTTATCGACACGCGAAATTCCTTTTTATCCATCTTTTTCACAATAACAAAAGTTGCTTCACTCAAGATGCTATAGTTCACAATCTAATGATTCGACAGCTGTCAAATTTATATACGCATCTTTTGAGAGGTAGGGCTAACTAAAAAATATATGGATTTTATTCTATTAGCGCCATCTATGTGTCAGGCCGGGGACTTTTCAATTTGTTTGTTAATATATCCAGTAACCATTCTGGATATAACCGAATGTTATTTGGGATGGTCTCTAAGTTGGTTACTCTCATTTTTACCAACGCCTGCTGATTATTAGTTTGTGAAAAGGAAAATATAATTACAAAAAAACAGAGCAGCGGTGAAGAGAATTAAAAAAGCTTTTTTCAAACAGTTTGGAAATTGCACTGCCATATGAAATAATAATAAATTGATCTCGTCCTTTTGCCACAGACGCTTGTACTTCCGGGCACACACAAAAAAACGAAGAAAAAAATCATTACTAGTCAAACTAGGCGGAAAACTGACCGGCAAATGACATGGAAAAACCATCCGGCTAGCGTGCTGACCGACGTGTACGCCGCATCCATCATAGCGGTCAGTCAAAAAGCTGCGCTCGTCCCGCCATCCCGCCGACCGTCGACCCGCCATCTTTACTCCCGGATATTTTTTTATTATCGTTGGCTGTTTTTCCGATTTTCAAACATCCGATGGTTCCGCGAATTCGAGCCACTATAACCGTGAAGAAACGATCTTTGGTTTTAATTAGAATATATTCCCGTCCCCCAGCTGTGAAGTCGAAACTTTCACCCCAGCAATATTGGCAAACAATGGAAAACAGATGTCTCATAACACATGGAAGTATGTCTTAGATGTTTCTGCGAGTCATTCAACGTCTTCGGTTCTAACGATGACTGGACAAATTAAAATAATGGTTTTATATTCGATAGTAGACGGTGTTAAATAAGCGAATTGTTAGACAAAAAGCAGAGCAGATCAGACTCAAACTCAAAGAACCATGCTGGTTAGTCGGAAGATACTCCAACTTGATCTAAAATCATTGAGATTGGTTTATTATAAAGCTTATTTGGACTTATGGGGTTCAACGATGTCTTCGATTAATCACAAATACTTATTGCTATGTAACCAGGGTTTTATATTATACGATCACCTCGATATCAAATGAATTTATGAGTTCATCCAAGATTTCACCTTAAAATAAAGTTACTGAATTACAACAACGTAGAGGCAATACAGCTAGTAGATAATACGCAGGATATTAGAAGAATGAAGCGAACCAAATCGCATAAACTTGTCGTATATAAGTGCTTAATCTTAACTTTTTTAATTTGATAATAATCTTCTTGTATACAACAAAACTCTGTTAATATATTAATGCTAAAAATTAAGATAATTTTAAAAGATATTTTATAATTTATAAATTTCAAACACTAATCATTAGATATTTTAATTGATATACATTTACTACCTTTTATAGTTCAAATAATTCCGTCACTGTAAAGCTCCAGAATTTAACAAGTTTTTTTAAAGCCATTCTGATATCTTTAAGAGAGTTTCACAGAGACAGGAACGAACGGTAGTCAGGCGGGGCAAGGTCTGTGTTATACGGTGATGCCACTTCCCAGCAAATTTTTCTCAATTACTGTTAAGCCACTAAAGATGTATATAGGCCCTTTTCTGTTGATCCATTCTGGCCTTTTTTTAACTCCATTATTTGGTGACCGTTCACAATTTTAACCGAGTAAACAAATAACGCTATCTTTATATCTAAAATTTTGAACGAACTTTCCACCAGCTTAAGGACAGAGTTTACTTTTTAACTAACTTATTTTGAACTGGCCTTCAAACGTTGTGAATATAATCTCTTTTTCGTTAACAAAGTGACAACTATAAGAGTGAAACGGAAGTCTCAAAATAGCATAATTATGTGATGAGAGCTGATTGAGCGATTGATTCGCAGGCTTGGTACAGGAACGTCACTACAAGCTTCGCACATTAGAAATATAAACAGTGAAACATTCTAAAGTTTCTCGTCAAATCTCAAACTATACAAATAAAATGAATATTAAACCTAAAAATTAATTTAAGAAGGTTTTAACAGATGATGTTACTATGAGTTAAATCGCATCAGGTACAACTTCATATTTAAGTTTTCTTCTTCAAGATGTGTATTTGAAGGCATTACTCGATGATGATTCATGTAAAAAGCAAGAAGAATATGCAAAATAACCACTTACAATAGCTTGAAGACCACGGGAATGATTCAAAAGCTTGAATATTTTGTTCTGAAGAATGAAAGAATAGAAGTCAAGAGACATTGAAAGATGTTTGGTCCTGTGCGAAATGTTGCTTCAACAGCAAAATATATAAGGCTTCCTGCATCATATTATTAATGGTGATGAAAAGTGGATTCATTACCATGGGGACCACATCTATCAATATGAATGGCAAAGCCGAATATCCACGCCTCAACAGATGGAGATGTAAGAAATCCTTCGCATACTAATTTTGAGAAAGGAAAGTACGGATATATATTTTTATTTCAATGTCCTCTGTGCTGTATAGATTAGTTCATTTTAAACATTTTTAAATTGGCAAATTGCAGAGTAATATAATGATAACAATGACGTAATATAATAAAAGTAATTGGTTTGTTTCTATTTCATTCCAACAGTTGTTTACGACAGATTTTTTTAATCATGCCATAAGTGACAGATAATTGCTAGATTTTGCGTTCGAAAGAAGTTTTCAGTTGTTGCTGAATGATGTAAAATTATGTTCTTATCATTCTATTATGTATATTCATATTATTCTACTATTATGAAGATTATTATTCGTTGAACCTTCAATGAAAGAAGTTTTAATACTCAAAATACTTAAAGAAACATCGAGAGATTTAGGAAATCGAAGAGTTAATAAAAAAAGACCTATTAGTTGCCAAGATACTAAATATGCAGTCGAAATTATTTTACTATTTATCAATCAAAATATTGTTCTTCTTACCCTATAATACTAATAAATAATCTTGAAAAATGGACTTCCAAAATGCTGCTATATTAATGAATATATGGTTATTTTGAATCATATTATAAACAAAACCATTTTTGTACGTACGTCATTTAAATTTGTGACATCAAAACATCTGTGAACTATTACTAATGCTATTGAACCTTGGTTCTACTTAACAATGTATATCCAAAATCTTAAGAAAATTGTGGACTTCCGTTAAACCATTACTAATAACAATAGATGTTAAGAACTCATCATGATCGTCCGTCACGTCCCTCAATATCAAAAACCAAACCGTTCAATAAAAAATAATTTGTCCAGGCCAGTGAAAAGGCCACACGGTAATGTTTGGCCTCGCACAATGGTCGAATTCTATTCTATTTTTTTCGTCGTCGAACTGCTTTACATGGACCCACCGAGACAATAGGCTGAAAAAACCGAATGATATCGAAACCGTTCGGTTATATTTTCCTCGTTTCCTACTAATTTTTCATTTTGTCCGGGGTCTTCTCGACCATTGATCTAAATGTTCGTTCGTTTCTTGCGACGTACGTACAAATTGGCGTGTGATAGAGTGGAAAATAAATAGAGTGATATCACCGTCATCGCCACGAAGCTGATATTAATAACTTCCGGTGTGCTTTTTTGCGTTTAACTTTAGTTTTTTACCTCCCAGTTGGTTAAATTAACGCTGCTCAGCGATGAAAATATTTCAGAATAAAAATAGTTACAAAAAATGACGTTTTCCTTCATTTAATTACTGAAGATTATTTTGGTTCGACGGACAGGGAGCAAGATAAGTCATATATATTATAGTTTAATGAGTTCAATTCAATGAGTGTTCAAGTTCAATGAAATAAAATAATTAAAAATTACTAAAAATTTCCAATTTTTATGACTATATATAGAGAAAAAACAGAAAAAAGGTTTATAATTTGAACTTGCATAAAATGATTCATTTCTATACCTAAAAGATAGATAATTGTAAAATTAAATTAAATTAATTAATTTAAATTAATTTCTGTGAAAATTAAAACACAGAAAATTTGGTTTAATTAATCTTATATATCTTTATAAATAAAATAGATATAACAACATATTAATATACGTAATTTTGTGTAAAATTTTATATATCTATGTTTTTATTTGTCATCGAAAAATGGTAACAAAAGAATTGAAAATCGGCTAAATATTCCCAATTTTAATAACTCTATATATGAGAAAAAATTCAAAATGGTTTAAAACATGAACTTGTACAGAATGACAGAATATATAAATTTGCACCTGTAAAAAAATATACAATATAATAACAATAGCATAACTCTTTCATTTGTTCATCTAAACCTATGAACGTTTTACCAGATAATTAAAAGCATTTCATTTTATTTCACATCTAACCAATCTGACAAATTTTAGAAATTAAAATAGATCTGGTAGTGAATGAATATCTACTTTATTCTAAGTTAAATTTTATAAAGCTGACCGTGTTTCTATCTGTATAGTTATATCTTAAAAAAAGTTATAACAAAAACCCTGAAAATTATCCAAATGTCCAAATTTGACAACTACATATATGGTAAAAGCTTTAAAAAAATTATAATTAAGATTTGGTTTATATAAACAACAGAATATATACATTTGCACCTGTACAAAACCTTTTCAGTTTTATATCCGAATCTTTTTAAAGACAACATTTTTTGTTTCATATTTAGTTACCATCAAATATCTTATAAAATAAATATCTACGTTATTCTACGTAGAATTTTACATATTTCAGCATGTTTTTACCTATATAGTCATAAAATATATGAAAATATAATTGTAACAAAACCGAGAAAGTGACCAAAAATCCCCAATTTTTACCACTATATATATATGGTAAAAGTATTAAAAGAGTGTATGATTTGCATAAAAATGAGTATACACATTTCCATCTGTACGAAAGCATAGTGAAACCCTTAGTGCATAGTAACAGATTTAGGTGAGTGTTCTAGAACTAAACAATCAGTTTGTACAAAGTAAACTCCATATCCCGCACAATTGATATATATGTTGGTGCGATGAGCACGGCTATAAAAACTATTTCCTCTTGTCACACTTCGAAAACGTGCCATCTATTAAACTACCAGAAAAGTGTCTAATCATCGCGGCCCCGTACAAATTAGACGAGAACGCACGCACACACGTACAAAAAAACGCCAGTCGACGCGACCGCTTCCGAAAGAACGCTCAACGGACCATAAATCCGGACGGATCGGAGTCCTGGCCGGGTCCTAGCGTGGTCCGGGGGCACCGGAAGAACGGCGGTGACGTCGTACGGCTCCGATTACCTGCCGGAGATGAGCCCACTGATTGTCAAATTGCTTCCGTTTTCGGCTGGACTGACAAGGGAACGAAATTAGACAAAAATCGGGTTTGTTTCTTGGCAGTTTCAGTGATAAAATGGATGTAAAAAACGTCTCCAGCTCCTTTTAGTAGTACAATATATGTTTTACACTTATTATAAAAATTTAGTAAATTAATACTGATATTAATTAAGACTATTTGTTTTTGTCCTAATTTGCTATGGTTTTAAAATTACTTTATAAGTTCTTTTTCTACGATAGACAATTTAGGCTTAACATATACGTCACTCTCTTTAACGTGCCCTGACTTTTACTTATACTGAAATGACTTTCACTGAATTTCATTAGATGATTCTCTGATTATCTCTGGTCCAGCTCTTTTTATCATTTTTATCGAAGGTATTTGCATAATAAGTCCTTTTAAGTTTAAATTAGTTTTAAATTAATTTAAGTTTTCCTCAATATGTTTCAGATATCAGACACACATCTATGTTATTTATATCAAATATTTCTTGAAGCTCTTTCTGATGTTTGAGAAAGCTATTTGCATTATAGGTCATGATGTCGAGGGTGTTATTCATTTAAATATTTTTTTGTTTCTTCAGAATTCGAGAGGGTTCTCCGTTTGGGTATTTATAGAGCTATAGATACACAGATATGTTTTTCTTTTGTACATTTACTGTGTTTTTTCAGCATCTCATTCCTGTAATTTAACATATCCTTTAAATTTCAACTGGCAACCTGTTATTACTTGACAAGCTTCAATTAATTAACGACTCCACGCTCGCCACATTGCCTGAATATGTTTACAAGGACCTCCGTCTCAGTTCCTCTAATGCACTTAAGAAAATACGAGGTTCCATTCGTCTTAATTACCTTTCAGTAAAAGGGAAAGTGTCTCCAGAAAGCGTTAAGTACATTTAGACTTTAAGAAACAATAATCAAACCCGCTGATTTAATTTATACCTGAATGCTAACGGTAATTAGCGTGGATCTACCCAGTACGTGGCTCGGTATATCGTTGGCTGAGCCACCGTGTATAATATATGCGAAAAAAACCAGCTCCAAGACAAAGAAGAACGCGACCCCCATGGGTAGGATTTGTTATTAATAAGCAGGGCTGGCAGGGCAAGAAGAAAGTGGTGAGAGGGGTCTAAGTATGTGCTTGAGCAGGTCTGGTCTTTTGTCTCAACCCTTTAAGATGATGCAAGCGGGAGGGTGGCACAAAAACTGCCCTTGTTTCGCGTTCTTGTTCCCTCATGCCGTTTTGCAAGAATCGGTCTTCTTTGGTCTCTTTCGCAATTAGGGAGAGTACGTCAAGATGGAGGGTGTTTTTAAGTCTTTCCTCCGTTATATATTGTCTTCTTTTTTTCCAACAGTTTCGGAGGGTAAAGTCGCATGGGAAAATATATAGGAATCGTGTTTTATTAGCTTAAATGTGTTTTTTTTCACTATTTATTCCCACATTTGTTAACCTATTAGGTGCATTTATATCTTCCATTTTTCCATCATTTTATAACTAGATAATTTTAATATTTGACATATTCGAAAACCAATTAATATATTAATACCAGAAAATAGTAAGGGAGAAATATTGTACGTATAGTGAATACGTGACCTGTTAAAACGTCGCAATGTTGCCGAAGCAACTCTCTAATATTCTAATCTAAATAAAATAATAAAACAAAAATGTTATGTATAATAATTATTTTAACATTATAGTACATCTACTGCATATATTGTCGAAGAACTATAATTGATTATACCGCCACAATAATTTATAGGTTAGAGTTGTTTTATTATATTTATATTTAACTCTTTTTCACTCTAGTATAGGTAGATTTCTAGGCGCGTTTTTTATGTTGTGGTATCCCCCAAAGGCCTAATCCACCTAATTAACAATTGTATATCTGAGTAATGTATTTTACTTTCATTAGAGAGCATATGCTGTTCCTTCTATGCAATGTTTCCTTGTAAAATCGCTATACATCTTTCTTGATAAAACTACTTTTAATCACTGCCTTCTTCTTAATGTATTTATCATATCTGCAAAACAGTTAGTGTTATCTCTCTTCTCATACATTTTAACCAAACGTTCATGTATATTCTGAACAATAACACACATGCCCATAAAGCTTTCACACTCTATAATACAATTTCGGTACAGTTAAGGCATACTAATTGTATACTGGACTTTAACTGTTTCCTCTTTCATCATCCTGCCTTGGTTCAAAATGGTTAGAGACATTTGAAGAAAAATGGTAAAAAAAGAATTGAAAATCGACTAAAAAACATATATGGAAAAAAAATCAAAATAGTTTAGAACTTGAACTTGAGTACTGGTACTATGAACTGGACAGAATATATACATTTATACCTGTAAAGATAATATACAATAAAATAACAATAGCATAACTATTTCATTTGAGGACCTAAACCTATGAGCGTTTTACTAGATAATTAAAACCGTTTTATTTTATTTCACATCTGACCAATCTAACATTGTTTTGAAAATCAAATAGGTAGTGAGTGAATATTTACATTTTGTTTTTATCTGTACAGTTATATTTGAAAAAAGTTACATTATTACATTATTTACGGAGAAATGAGTTTGCTAATAATTAATATTTCCTGGATTAGAAAATTAAAACTGTTCAAAACTTAAACTATTCAGTTCTAGATGGTATTAAGGCATCATTATTTACATATCCTTGTAATAGTAGCTACAAAATAGTTATAGAAATATTGTTTCATTATGTATAGACAGTACTAACCTTCCTTCTATTATTTTTATGCTATATTATTGTTTTGTATATTTAGTTTTGGTGTCCATTAGAATTTTAAGGTCGAAAACAAGGTGGTAACACATAAAAACCTTGTCAACATTGAACCGGACCGTGTTAAATGGACGGTAAACTAATAAAATCGTGTCCCAACAAAGAGAGACTATTTTCACGGAAGTTCCAACGTAGTGCGAGAATCCTTTATCCGTACAGTATCCGTAAAATCATAAATAACGGGTCATTCATCTAATTTGACCACTTAAACGACCAACTAAGACATCTGTTCGACAAGGCGCACTGAATACCGACACCGTGTCAAGCCCAGTCCCACCTCCACAAATCACCTCTTCACTGACTTCCTAGAGCGTCGAGGCTAATCACGATCTCAATGTCAGTAAGAATGAGGCAATTCCGACCGGAAACGGATCCGCGGTGCGCTTTTCAAGACAGGTGGGCCGTCTTGAAGAAGAAGGTAAAGCGTTTACGACGGGAACTTTGTGCCAGCAAAAAAAACCAGGTGATAGGCGTGATGTTTGCAACTCTGTGGGCGCCGATTGTTCGAGGAGGAAGTAGTTATTTGTACGTGATCGACAGAGCGTTGTATCGATTGTTATAGATTTATAGTGTCGGTTCTTGAAAGTTTAACTGTTTAAAATAAGAGATTTATTGAGAGTTTAGTTCATCCGAACATCTTTCGGGCATTAATATATGTGGTTATTTGTTTGGTGGTTACAATGGGAGGATCTCGTTTTAAGTATGATAATATTTTCGGCTAAGAACTGGTTTAAATCCTTCGAACTTTCTCACACCAACTTAACAACAATTAAAACTTGTTCTACTTGTTTTTCATATACAAAAATACAGTTTCCATCATGTTTTTGTCAAGAGTACAATGTTTGGTCAATAAAACGGAATATTTTAATACATTTTGAGCTCTTAGTTTTATTAAATATATTAGTGATACTTTCGTATATTATGATAAGTGAAATTTACAAAATCATTGTAAAAAAGTGTCATACAGCCTAGTGTAACTGTTCAACATGACAGCGTTGGCATTTCTTTACATAAAGTAACTGTTTTCCATTAAGTTTCATCGAAGTGTTCAGTGTAGAAAGACTTTATCTTGTCTTTACAATAACTTAAGTCTATATATATATATATATATATATATATATATATATATATATATATATATATATATATATATATATATATATATATGTACACTATACAAGATCAAATGGTTTGACTATTTTGAGTCTGTTTCTGTTCTAGTATTGTAAAAAATGTGTGTACTTGGTAGATTGGTAGATCTTGCAGCCTCAGAATGGGATGGATATCTGAGTTTCGAAGATTTTGATCAATGTCTCCGAAGTGTTTTTATATAGTAGTAGTGTATATCATAACGATTCTAGTTCATTTTTCATCATTAGTATACCACAACCGGTCTAACAATGATACTATTTCTATTCTTGTCGATTTCTAACGTATTATACTATATATCGGCACGATTCTTGATTATATCATTAATCTATTAAAAAAAACGACATCACCACTCAAACCCGACCAACAATTTCACAAATAACATACCCCGACATCGATCTTAACCATAACCCGGAAAACCTAATCAATTTTCCCCGACATCAAAAATGCAACGGTTCCCTCCGTAAGTATATAGCGAAGATATTCGGAAAAAAATCAGAATTACCGCCATTACGGGCTAGGTATAGAGCAATTTGGCGTCTACTCGAAGTCCCGCGATGACACGGGATAAAAAAAAAACGAACCAAACAATCGGCGTTGTGTAACCCGCCGCGTTTATTTTCGTTTATAGCGCCGTGCCTTCTAAGACAGGCCCATAATGAATGCAGTCGGTGATTTGAGACGATAGGTGGATCGATACCAAGGATCCCCAGGGACCCTTGAGGAAGGTTAGGGTGGTATAAGCGGAGGAGGGGGAGCTTAACGTGTTTGTTCGGCAAAAACACTGTGAATTTAGTTTGATTTAGTTTTACTTTAACACTTGACTGTGGAAAATGTTCTATGTTTTATTATCGTCCATCCCTAATTTCTCATTTTGCTGCCTAATATTTTGTCAGTTAATACATATGACGGCGTTTCGGCAGAACCCCATCTGCCATCTTCAGGTCATCGTCAGTTCATTTAGTATACGAGTTATATCGCGCTCACAATTCAAAAGAGAACAGTTTGAATTCATTCAATTAACCGTAATTAAATTAATTATTAAGAAAATAAGACAGATTTAACGTTGGATTGACAATTGTTTCGCAGTTGATCCAAATATTCCTTGGCGTAGTTAAATAGAGTTCGGGCAAAAGTATGGAAGCTGTTCAAATTTCCTTAGCCATGAATTATTATCGTTACCAAACATTCACGCCATTGAAATTTGGGTACACACAGTGCTATTCGGATGATCATCACAGACAAACTGGTGGACGAAAATACAGGCCATACCCAAATAATTTTACTACAACTATAAGATGGCCCAGACGGAACAACGACCATGTCCGTCTCTGTCGTCATTTCTTAAGGAGGGCGGTGTTATATTGCGCGATTAATACCATTTTCTAAAGAATATCTATTCTATATGTCTGTATTATATCTATAAATATTCTGTATATCTAGAAAATATCTACATATCCTCATCCACATTGATTGTTTAGTTGTTTGTCTGCCGTTGAAAGAACAGTCAAATGTTTCGATTCTTTTGTGATTTTCTAGAAATAACGGGTAATAGAAATTCCATTAAGTTTTGTTATAAATGTTATATATTGTATTCGGTGAGCCTGCTATGGTTATAATAAGAATAGATAATATTTTTCCACTAAATTTTGTTAATCTATTAAAATTAGGTAAACGTCATTTCGAGTTATTCCAGTTTCAACTCGCGCTATTTAAAAGTACTGTAAAAAAACGCGCCTTATAATTAACAGCACAAATATAAACGTTTATTGTTTCGTGTACCAACAGACGGAATGAGTCAGTTAGGATATTATTCTTCCGTTTTCTTTATTCGCGACGCAGCGGATATATTTCATTAGCGCTAAGTGCAAGTGTTAAACGCGAAACCATCAGCTCCAATTAACCCGCCGTGCTCTTCGCCGGCCAGACGTGCGACCTACAGACTTCGCACTTCCGACGTAGAATTTTCTCATCCGTATTTGTCAATGGACGAGCCGAAATACTGACGGATTTCGATCGGGCCGCGTTAGGGCACCGTCTTTACGGTCGTACGTCCCTGCATCCTCATTATTCCACTTCCTTTGCTGAGATTTTTCACTCCGACTGCAGGTTCCTTTGTTTCCCAGAGGATGTGACTTTCGCGTCTTTAATTCGATTAGATGGGATGAGTCAGGACGGTTTCTTTGGTGATTTATATCCACGGAGACGTCAGTCCGGCCTATCTGCGGTCGATACAATATTGCTCTCTTATCGTTTTTATGATAAACAGATGCACTCTTGATTTTTACTCTTGATACTAGCGGCTCCGACAGGTGTTGCCCTACTCAAATGTTTTATATCAGAAAATTTAATTTTTTGAACCGTTTTGATAAATATATATATATATATATATATATATATATATATATATATATAAAAATATTACAACATATGTCCTCTCTAAACCCAGTATAAGCTTAAAAGTGTTATATAGAAATTTAAGACCCTTTTAATTAACAACAAGAATGAAAAGGCTAATATCATTTTCATAACAGTTTAATCTTAATATATTAACAGGAATAAAATTTGAAACGTATATATTCGAAATCCAAGCCTCAAATTGACATTGTTTGACGTCAATTTATATATCCGGTAAATGAAGTAGTGAAAAAAAACATACAAATACATTATTTTTAGTATACAGCCAATATTTTTTGAAAAACGTGTAACATTCGATTTATAAAAATTCTCAGTCAAAACAATTAATAAAAAATCTGATATTACCACCTTATTTAGGATCCAAAATTACCTAAGTAGTAATATTTTCAACAATGTTTGAAACGTTTTATTGAAAATATATGTAAAAATATTGCAACACATGGGCTATCTATATCTATTATAAGCTTAAACCCGTTTTATAGAAATTGTGTTAAATCAAAACTGTGTTAACTAGCAGTAAGAAAGGAAAAGCTCATATAATTTTCATAACAGTCAAATATGAACAGGAATGAGATTTGTTTTAATAAAATTCGGTCAATTTATTCATCACAACTTTTGTATCCTGCAAGGCTTTCTACAACAATATGTTGTTCAATTTATTCAAATGAGATCGGCGGATATCTGTAGCAACAGTTACATTTGGTTTTAGCAGCTCGTAATACACTGAACCTTGCTGAACCCACAATACGTCTTAGAAAACAATACTTTTTTGTCTGACAAACATTAAAACAATCTATTCGCTGAAAGTTTGAGCTACATTCTCGTCCTTTAGGTCTTATATTTCATTATATTCGAACTTTTTCGGTCATACTGGCGGTTATGTGTCACTGACACCAAAATCATCACCACTTAATCGTTAAACCGACGATTAGTGTCTGTATAGACTGCATGACTCATATATTGATACTTCATATGTTCACCAATGGATGTTACTGACATTGTAGGCATCAACTTGATATTTAAAGCATCAACAGTCATGAAAAACAATGGACGATACGTCCCAGATTAGCTTCGAAGGAAACAAAGAGAGCAATGAGGGATTTTTTCACTAAAAAGGGATTTTTTTCTTCATTTTTCATATAGCACGAGTGCATTTCTATTAATAACCTCCAAGAAAACTGCGAAAACAGCATCGGTCATGCCTAAAGAGCGCCTCCAAATCCCCCCCCCCTCTCTCCATCCCCCCGCCCTCGTCGACCGCACTTCGCGGTTATGTATGCTAATTAGAAAATCCATCAGTCCACTCTTCAGCCCGAGAGGTGGGCAGTATTAAAAGAGCATTCAATTTTTTTTGCGTTCTCCGACCGGCTCTCTTTTATTGACCGAGGGCCGAGCTTTGGAAAAAGTTCAGGGAGCTTTCATCTCTGACGCGTTTACACGGCCGCCCCGCCGTTTTAATTAGAACTAGGCGAACCGTCCCGGCGTAGGTACGCATCGATCACGCGGACGTCTTTGTCCGGACCAGCGGCCCTTTCGACCGAACGAAATCGCGGGAGAAAAAAAATTCGATTACGCAGTACCGCTCCTAGATACTCTCCCAGTGGCGGCTAGTGCATAATGTTGCAGAGCTCCCAAAAATAATTATATAATCTCACTAAAATATTTTCTAATACTTACCAAAAAGCCAATCCCACTTAGCATTCGCGAATTCTTGTTGTAATAAATGATAAATAACTGCAATGGAAGTGAAGGAGCCACGGAAGTGACGTGGACCAGTGGAATAACCTAACCTACCGACTCACGCTATCGGTATTATTTATCTGGGCCACACGATCGTGCTCTGCGAGCTCCTTCAAATACCCGCGTGGCATTCCGCTACGCCCGTGTGCGTCCAAACGGTCTAAAACCCGGCCGATATTTAACTGGATATTTCGCTGCATTTAGTCCAGCTCGGAATGGCTCGTATGTGATATCGGTTGTCTGTATCGGAATTTTACGCAACTTTCGGCCAGTTAACAATAACAAAATCTGTTAAATATTCTTACGAAGAAAAGTTGGAATTTAAAGGAAAAGTTAGATTATTACCAGATATTATTGAGAAATATGGTGGAAAAAGTTATACCCGTTAATTTAATAGTATAGTTAATAGTATTGAATTTGCATTACCAGTGTAAACTAATATTATGGCTCAATTACATTCTATGTATTGGATAAATATCAGAAATAAAATAAAAATGTCTAAAAGAATAGATATGTTCTATCAAAAATTATAAGTTACCTTACATTTTGTGGAGCGTTTGAATATACTATTAGGGGACATGATGAGAGCGATACTTCCCAGAATCCGGGGATATTCGTGGCCTTATACATTTTTCGGCTGAACTAGGTGTAACTCTAAGGGAGCACCTAAAGAATGCTTCAGTATTTAAAAGGACCACCAAAGAAATACAGAACGATCTGCTACAATTTTGTCATGAGTATATAATTGAGGAAATGAGAATAATTCCTCATTTTTGGTAGTTGTTTTAGATATGTTCGCGATGGTGAGCCAATTGAGTGTTTTTGGAACTACTTAATTCCTGAAAAAATATGATGCAGAAACACTTAGTAAAAAAATTCAAAGCGTTATTTTTGACTTTCGTAGGCTTTTTCAATAACATCTGTTATTCTGTGGACTTGGTCAATTGTTGAATGCTTATTAATAAACCCAAACTGGTGTGTTGGTATTAGGTTTTTTCTCTCTATGGTTATCTGACACTCGATAAATGACGATTACAAACTGAACTGTCCGTTATTTATTCAAGAATTGATTGCAGAACATTAAATGGTTCACTACCTCTTCTAAAATGTTTAATGGCAAACAATCTAGGAGACTTGGCGATTATGAGAAGTCGCGGTAACAATCAGAGATGAAAAGGTGTTTTTCAACACTAAATTCAATAGCCGAAGATCGTTTAACAGTTTTTTCCCTGTTAGTTATTGATGAACAGTTTATATCCGAAATAGACAATTTTATTGACAAAACAATTACCAAATTTGCCAATAGAAGTGAACTGGGTTACACTTCATTTATAAAAAATAGGTAAGTTTGTTTGAAAAATTGAAGGATACCTTAAAATGTTTGATCAGGAGCCGCCACTGTGCTCTTCCATATGTTCCAACCGAATTCGCGTTTTAACATAAACAAACAAAAAAAACTGTTATGGTTTTTTTTGTTCCAATTTAATCCGTCCAAGAGATATGCCTCATAACAAAAACCGCTAAACTCCGATAGAGCAATCTCAAGTTGTTGGCTGAATCACCAGCATGTCCGACTTGAGTCAACAATGTTTTCGTGATGATCTGTGTCTTTATCATGGTTGCGGTTGACCGAACTATCTGATAAGATTAAAAAAAGTTGCGTCTTTCTTATATGTAAGTTCCGTAATTTTTCATAAACTATATATCAATCACATGACAGAGAACTATCTAGTTTTCTTTCCTTAGATATGTAAAATTGTGTTTAATAAATTAATCTCAAAAAAGATATTTTATCCATTATTTCTAGAACTATTAAATATACACCAAATATAATACACCATCCTATCTTAGTAGGCAGGCAATTTTGAACATATGAAGGTAATTTTAGAGGCATATCTAGTTTGGTTCCAAAGTTATATGAGAAAATTCAAAATTAATTATCCAAAACAATTTAAAAATGTGCAGATATTTTTTAAATTATTTTATAGATCTTTTAGACATACATATAATATATTTATACCATCTTATTGAATATTGAAATTCTACATGAATACTAATATTTTTGTTTGCCTTTCACATACTTTTCTAGAGTTATAACTAGGAAAAGAAGAAAAAATATACAAAACTATTTATATGAACAGTTATGTTTTTCATTATTTCATACGAGTTTTAGATACATACATATTATAATTACACTATCTTATTGAACATCAAAAATTGAATCATTTACATTATGCTGTTCTAGAGTTTCACGAATATATATATATATATATATATATATATATATATATATATATATATATATATATATATATATGAGAAATTTAGGAGAAAAGGGTAAAATATTTTATATCTCCGAATGGAGTAAATTTTCTATATCTGATAAATAAAGTGGTAAAAATAACATACAAACCATTATTTTTGGTATATATAAAACATTTTTTGAAATACGAGTAAAAATCTATTTTAAAAAATTTTCAGCAAAAACAACTTCCGCGCCATATTAATTAAAGTATTCAGATTTACGCAAAATTGATATTATAATCTTATTAAGCATCAAATTCTACATAAGTAGTGATACTTTCGACAATGTATCTTTGTTTTAACCGGAGACGCAAGGAAAAGTTTGAAAATGGTCAAAAATTGAAATTTTTCCTGAGTATATATATGGAAAAATTGCGAAAAAAATGTTGCTTTCCAAATGAAGTGAAACCTTCATATTTTATCAATATTATTATGATAAAAACGAAAATAACATTATTTTTCATATAATGTTAATAGTTTATGAGATATAAACAAAGTTGCGTTTAATTAGTAGTTATAGAAAAAGATATTTTATCCCTACATTTTTAAAAATATCAAATATACACCAAATATAACTACGCTACCTTATTAAGTATTCAATTTTATACATGTGGAGGTAATTTTAGAGACATATCTAGTTTCTTTCCAAAATTTAATGGCAAAAATCAAAATAAATTACACCAAACGATTTCGAGATGAGCAAATATTTTTATTATTATTTTATATAACTTTTAGATATACCCATAATATGTTTAAACAGTCTTATTGAGCTTGAAATTCTACACAAATGCTGTTATTTTTGTTTACATATCGTATAAGCTTCTAAAGTTATTAAAAGGAATAGAATAAAAGTTATACAAATCTATTTATAACTGAACAGATATTTTTTCTTTATTTTATAGAACCTCTGATTAAACACACATTATCATTATACCATCTTATTAGGCATTAAATCATACATAAACATTGATAATTTCATTTATTTATATAGTGCTATTGAAGAGTTTTACAAAAACATATAAGAACAATTTAATCATAATTATTTATTACTGCACCGATACTTTTGTCAATAATTTCTAGAACTTTAAAATTTATAAAAAATATTTGTAGCACTATACCAAACAGACAGTTTTGCTTGCACGATTATATTTTGTTCAAAATATCTCTGTTCAATTTCAATTGACAGTCTATTATTTAACACTTAATTCAGGAAAAAAAGGCAATACATTTTATACCTCTAAATGAAGTAAATTTTCTATATCTAATAAATAAAGTGGTAAAAATAACATAGAAACCATTATTTTTGGTATATATAAAATATTTTTTGAAATATGAGTAAAAATCGATTTTAAAAAATTTTCAGCAAAAACAACTTCCGAGCCATATTAATTAAAATATTCAGATTTAGGCAAAATTGATATTATCATCTTATTAAGCATCAAATTCTACATAAGTAGTGATACTTTCGACAATGTATCCTTGTTTGGACCAGAGAAATAAGGAAGAGTTTGAAAATGGCCAAAAATTGAAATTTTTCCTGAGTATATGTATGGAAAAATTGTCAAAATTTTTTTGGCTTCCAAATAAGGTGAAACTTTCATATTCTATGAATATTATTATGAGAAAATCGAAAATAACATTATTTTTCATGTAATTCTAATAATTTTTGAGTTATAAACAAAATTGTGTTTAATAAGTAGATATCGAAATAGATATGTTATCCCTATATTTTTAAAATAATCAGATATACACCAAACGTAACTATGCTACCTTGTTAAGCTTTCAATTTTGTATATGTGGAGGTAATTTTAGAGACATATCTAGTTTCCTTCTACAGTTAAATGGCGTAAATCAAAATAAAATACACCAAACTATTTCAAGATAAGCAGATATTTTTACTATTATTTTATATAACTTATAGATATATTCATAATATATTTATACCATCTTATTGGGCATAAAATTATACATAAATGTTGTTATTTTCATCGACATATCACAGACTTTTTTGGAGTTACAGGAAAGAATAATAGATAAATTGGACAGAACTTTTTATAGTTAAATATATATTTTTATTTTTATTTTCTAAAACTTGTATATATACACAGAAAATAGGAACGCTGAGTTATCTACAAGAATATCGAGACTGTATGACACTAATCATTAAACATTATTTTAAATAATTTAAATAATAGATCTAATAAACAACAAGATCATTCATGAATCACTATGATATATTATGTTAAAGGCAACTCAATTATTTTTCTGTATGTCCATCTGTACCTTTGGACTGAAATATGATACATACTTGGATTGTTTTCTTTTCCCCATATATATCTAATTTTAAATATATTGTCAACATTGCATGTGTTATCTCAGACAATGTCAGATAAATATCAAGACAATTCGTTAACATGTTTATTACATAGTTTCGAAGATCATATTTAAGATTTTTTTCATATATTAGATGTAAATATTGAATATAGTTAGAAATATATAATTAGAAATTATTTTAAACTACTTAAAATATCAATGCTTTATATCATTTGGATATTATAAAGCCACTGGCTCACCACTCTGATTGTTTGGTTTGGTTTTTAGTCTAGCTCTGGGATGTGATGAAAGAAGTATTTGGACTAAGGTTTTCCTTTATATTAAAATAGGATTTATACTGCAGTATTGTCAGTATATGTCAGCAAGAATTTTTTTTAAAAAGATAACCTAAATACTTTTGGAATAAATTATGTTTTCGTTTTAAGCGTGCATGTTTAATAGCTTTCAAACTAAAACGCTTACAATGTTACGTTTTGCCTTGGAACTTTGATAGAAGGTATGTTAAAACACTTCTCCATTATGGGGCTATACTATATGGAGATTTTAAGGCCAACATACTGATAACTTTTTGAGTTTTGTGGATACAAACATACGAACATTTCTGTATCCTTAAAAACACTAGAAGAATTATGTAGTCTTAAGAGACACATCGAGTAGTAGACTTTTACGTCTTGCCTTGGAACTTTAGTATAAAATACACGGAAATACTTCTCTATTATAGAGCAATACTGTTGAAGCAGAAGTTGAAATGTATATAAAAGATTTCTGTAGCCTTAAGCACTAGAAAATCGGTTTTACCAGTTATTTCAGATATTATTAAAGCATATTTTAATCGAATATTGTTTAAATCGTATCGGTACGCGTCCCTATCTCCACATACACGTATAAGATAGATGCGCAAATAATTTTAAACGTATTCCGTCAAGCGACGTTCGTAATTTTTGATTTTATCGCGTTTTTAAAGCGCGTTAAAGCCATATCCGTAGCCGATTCGATTTGTTTCCTTGCACGTTACAATATCTCACTGCCGTCTTTATACGAGTCCTCGTAAAAAAAAGACAACAAATGCCAACAGCGCCGTATACGACGTCGACCTTTTATTGCGAGGTGAGTTTTTTATTGGGCGTCACTTTTTTATAATCTCTTCGGAACGACTTGGTGAACGCGTCGACACAATAACCCCACCGCAAACCCACCACCACCCGCCCCACGCCGAGGTTTATTATAATCTTGCCGTTATGGCCTCGACGAAACAATTTCGAATTTATGTCAACTTGCCTATAAGAATTTTTATAGTTAATTCTTTGACGTAAAGGAGAAGTGCTCGTTTTATTAGAATTGAGGTAATTTTGAGTGGAGACATAAAGAGTTTCCCCCCGAATGGTATGGGCCGTTAATGGTCGTGTATCTGGTGGTGTCAAGTTTAAGACCTCTATGGGGTGTTATGTCGAAATTACAGTGTGACTCGACGAGTGATAGGAAAGAGATTTTTCTGTATCAATATTTTTTATCACATCTTAATTTCCTAATAAATTATTAAGTTATTCGCGCACGAAGCAGTTCAAAGAAAATGGTGGCCTGTTTCTTTCACACACAACCACAACCATTTGTTTGGCAGAAGTCTTCGTTGAAATAAGGAAATAAATAAGACGGATTGTTCTTCATCATGACAATGCGAGCTCTCACACATCGGCTCAAATGAGAGACTATTTGAGCACTCAAAACATCGAATTGATGGGTCATACGCCGTACAGCCCTGATTTGGCACCCAATTATCTGATTGGAGATTGGTTTCTCTTTGAATTTAGGTCAAATTGAGAATATCTTCCAACTAACTAGTATATTTGCTTGATTTTGAGTCTGATCTGCTCTGCTGCTTGTCTAAGATGTTATTTCCAATTTTACCTACCATCCAGATAGATGCCGATTTTCCAGTCTCTAGTCCATTTGTAGATCTACAAATGGTTCTACAGTCTTAGACAAAAAATATATCTTTTGCCATGATAGCTCTGCCGTTGGCAAATGTTTCAATTACTGTTTATTAGTGTTTGTTTGTTTAGTGTGAAAATGTTGAGAGTGCCCTAATATTTCTTTCGAAAAGATATGACTCTAACAGTTAACAATAGTTCCGCCGTAGGAATTTGTTCATCTTGTGGATTAGTCCTAAGACTCGGTCAAAACTTGTGAGAGGTCCAATAATATCGCAGGACAGTTTTCTTATTCTTCAAATACCTTTTCAACAATCTTATTAGGCTTTATAATTTACTAATAAAACAATCTTTTTCATGTTAGGTTAAGCTGAGAACGCCTTCTGAATAATCATGTTCATTTATTCATTCGGTTCAATAGTCATCAAATAAAATCGAATGAAATAGTTTAAATTTAAGAAGAATAAAGTTGTTGATGAACTACGTTAAATTCGGTTTAACAGACATCTTAATTAATGATTTTAATATTAAATTTATAATCTACTAAGTTTCTACTAAACCATTATTACAGTTTTTGCTTAGTTTTCTATATGATTATAAAATTTTTATTTGAATACGTGTATTCTATGTTATGCTTGCCGATAGAAAAAAATCAGAATTCATGTGACAACTACTCGACCAAATTTTATAATTGTTTAAAAATCTTCTTAGAATTGTGTCTAATAGATTGATTGGACAATTATTGTGACAATTATAGAAGAAACTCTTCTAGTCTGTTGCGCATTGCAAGAAAGCTCAAACAATAACTGATAATTAAAAAAATATAAATAATATCAACGAGAAAACTTAAAACAAATAAGTAGAGAATCAAATCAATAAGTAAAATTTTGAGTAGATAAATGTATTATTAAAACAAAACTGTGTACAAGATAAAATTAGATTTTAAAATAATCATTGATGTCAAAATAATTTAGACACTCACATTTAGATTTTGAGGCAAGAAAACACTCCTCAATGAATCAGATAAACAATGACTTCTTCTAATAGTTAATGAGTATTTGGATTTTATTAAAATATGGTAGACAGACCTCAAATTTGTAACACGTTGGTCTCTCACCCTTTTAGAAAATTGTATTAGTAAATCTATCTTCTCTAAAGAGGAAACAAGGACTTCTTAATGGATTAAAACTGTTTTCTTCCTCTAGCAGGTCCTACTCAAGCTACACCAGGTATATATATGAAGATCTTCGCAATATAATGTATTTATAGTTTGTTTACCATTTGTAGTGGCATCTTTGACGAGATTATCACCCAATTTATTCCAATACGAGAGTCGGACATTTGTTCCTCATTCATTAGGTCACAGAGGTCTCTCAGTTCGATCTATTACGAAGGAATGGGTAAATTGGCAGTGATCAATCAGCAGCTTGTTTAATTTTATTTGTATATCTCTCTATTCTAAAGAAATGAAAGGTGAAAAAGTTTAAGGTTGTTTTCTTCTACCAGCAGATCCCACTAAAACTGCACCAGGTTATCTATATCAAGATCTTTGTATATTATATGTATTTATACTTGGTTGGACATTTGCGGATCTGTTTAATACAAGATTAACTGCTAAAAACGTTAAACAAATATTTGTGGAACAAGCTTTGTTCTTAATAAACAATCTATGGTCTTAAAAATGTGAATTATTTTTTGGCGTCCCTAGTGTATGGCTGAGTGATTAATAATGACCACCGATGATGAAGTGGGTGTACGACTATTATCGTTTGAACGCCATATGTTTTTCTTTAAACTATAAACAACCTTCGAGGCCAGCACCTGGATAATTGAGCTTCGTTACCCTCCTATCTATCTTCGGCGGATTCCTTCGCATTACCCCGCATACCCATAAGGCACGCCATGTGCTGATATGGTGTTCTAATCGTCCTGTTTCGCAGCGAACCTTCATGGGAAAGAGTTCCCTTGCGGACGGGCACTTTTCCGTGACCACGGAAAGGCGGAAATCTACATATACATGCGCGATTTACCTGGGCGGCATCGCCGGAAGTGCCGCTTATCTGGCCACGTCACCATCTGCTCGGTAGCGTATTAATCGTGCGGCTAAGTCTTGTGACTTACTGGCCGATACACACCTGTGGTCACTATGGGAATTTCTCACCTATTTTTTCAACAACAACGCAGATAAGATCGACTCGTTTCCTTTTCTTTCACCTCGTTAATTATTTTCGGAAAATAACGGAGGGAACATGTTTTTATAAAGTCAACAGTAATCATAGACAACAGTTTTCAGACATATTGATTGTTTACGTTTTCATAGAAAAAAAATTTAAACAAAGTTATTTATTATTAAACTAGCATTTTTATTATTATTTCCTAGAACTTAAAAACTTAAATTAACAGAAAATGTGTTCTGGAGCCGGATTGGTGGCGCAGTGGTAAAGGCGATGGGACGGTCCTCCTACTGTTGCGATAGCCGCGGGTTCGAATCCTGCTGGGACATGGTGGCAAATTTATGTTTGTGATTGTTTAAAATTTGTGAATGTTCTAGTAAGAGTATAAAATCCGACAAGGAAAATGATCCCAGTCACGCCAGTAACCAGGCTGGGTAAGACCCTCCACTAAGTACTCCCTCTACTAAGTCGCCATTCGTAAGGTCACTCGCCAGTCGGTAGACTTAATGCTGAGGATAGTGGTTCGGAGCCCATGTTAAACTATAGGCCCAGTCCAGATAAACCCATAGTTGGTAAAAGGAGACTTTAAAAAATATATATAAAAATATTTTCTGGAAGTTTTAAATATTCACAAAATATAATTATCCCATCTTGTACAGCATTAAATTCTATATAAAATTCCGATTGTTTCTTTTGTTCATATTATTCTATTCCGGAGTTTTACAAAATTAGAATTGTTGTCATTATCTTCTATAAAGTCCAAATTTACAAAAAATGTGTAAAGCGGCATATAAAACAACTAGTTTTACTTGCATGGTTACACTTTCTTTCGGAAATCTCTTTTCAATGTCGACTGAGAATCGATTTTTTAACACTTTTTCCATGATATAAAGGGCCAAAAATATTATATCTCCAAATGGACTAAATTTGGTATAATTAGTAAATAAAGTGGTGAAAAAAACATTGAAACTATTATTTTTGGTATGTATCAAATATTTTTGAAATATGAGGAAAATTCGTTTTTAAAGAATTTTCAGCGAAAAACACTTTAGAGCCATATTTCTTAAAGTATTCAGATCTAAACATAACTGATATCACCATCTTATTTAGCATCAAATTCTACATAAGTAGTGATATTTTCAACAATATATCCTTGTTTGAACCGAAGATATAAGGAAAAGTTTGAAAATGGCCAAAAATTGCAATTTTTCCTGAGTATATATATAGAAAAATTGTCAAAAAATATTTAGCGTCCAAATCAATAAAAACTTTCATATTTTATGAATATTATAGTAAAAAAATCGATAATAGCACTATTTTTCGTGTAAGGCTGATTGTTTTTAAGATATAAGCAAAATTGTGTTTATTAAATAACTATCCAAAAACATATTTGATCTTAATTTTTTTTATAATATTTTGAAACTATGATATATACACCAAAGGAAACCATACTATCTTATTAAATATTCAATTTTGTAGGTATGCAGATTATTTGAAAAAGGTATCTGGTTTAGTTCCATAGTTACATGGAAAAATCTTGGATAAATTACCCAAAACTATTTAGAGATGATCAGATATTTTTTGTTATTATTTTATAGAAATGCTAAATATAAACCGATTCTAATTAACCTGTCTTATTGGGCATTCAATTCTATAAAAATGCTGTGTTTTTAGTTAACATACCAGAAATTTTTCCCGAGTTACAGAAAACAATAGAAGAAAAATGAGACAAATTTTTTCTAGCTGAACAGATATTTTCATTATTATTTTCTGAAACTTTTCGTTACAAAATTGATTAATGAAAGTTGAATAGAAGTGATTTTGAGGATATTTGTGATATTGACAAGTCCTTTTGATTAAGCTTTTCATCACTTTGGAGGAAAGTAATTCAAAGTCATTTTAATTATCGATAATTTTAAATAGCCAGTCACAGTTAAAATATAAATTTGTCGTATTAACAAGGTCTCCAAGTCGTTATTCATCATTGAGAGACCGTATTTTAGTGTTTTATCGATACCAACACCTTTCTCGGCTACAATTAAGACCTGTGCAAGCAGAACAAATACAATAGATGCATGTGGGCCGACCGAATAAGAAAATAAAAACCCGCCCGCATAATTAAAACGAAGAAATCCGGAAAATTTCCGCGAAAGATAAAAATTAACAAGTGCCGCTCTGAGGGGTGGGGGCGGGGACCGGTTGAAAAGCGAGGAAAACGCGACCTGAATCCTCCGCAACTTCAGGCCATTCAGTTCGGATCCGCGGGATTGTTCGAGGAGACATGATTAAAAGCCTCACAAGACGGTGTAAATACATCGGCGGAACTGAGTCGATCACGTCATTACTTGTCGTAAATGCATTCGGGTCCAGAACGGTCGTACACGAAGAAAAAAACGCCCCTTTTCCCAGAAATATTTAATCGGAGAGAAAATGGTCGTTATGTGGTATCGCCCCGACAGAACTGATCTACCTCACCAACGTCGAATATGAATCACTTAATACAGTTTTATCACTAATTCAATAATATAATTGATAACTGAATAATAATGTATCATTCAACATGAGTTGAAACTAAGAATTACACAACGAAATCCCAAAATTAAAATTTTCTTATATGGTATTAATCCTAATTTAATTTAAAATTAATATAATAACATATTATATGGTTTTAATTGTCATACTATCCGTATTGAATATATTCTTCATTAATTATTATAAAAACATTTGTTCTTTGATTATGTTATACAGGCAAAAAATTATTGTATAGCCAATAAAACGTTGATTTACCTCACAAACATCCGATTATTACAGTTTTATTGTTAATTCGACAGCATTACAGAAAATTATCTCGAAATTGACGATCTAGTGCGAATTTCAACTGATATGACCTAACAGAAAATCGCAAAAGAAAATTTCCTTACACGGTATCGCTCCTTAATTTATTTAAAATTAACATAATAACATATTATGCGGTTTTAAATGTCATAATATACGTATTTCATATATTCTTCATTCAAATATTATAACATGTAATTATTTTTAGATTATTATAATGTTATATATGTGGTTATTGTGGTGTAGAGCTATTCTATTAAATTTTTTCAATTTTTTAATAGCATACTATTACTGTACAGCTAGTAAAGCACAACTTTTTCTATAGATGTCTCTAAAGCTAAAAAAAAGATAATATAATGTCGCAAGGAAAATTTTCTTATATGGTTTCACTCATTGTTTTTATAGATATATTAGTTTATATTTGGTGGTAAGATTATACAGATCACAGAAACCGTACGATAAACTTGCGCTTCTATCAATAGAGTTTCGTTAGTCAATGCTTGTATCATCAAAGATACACTTGTAACTGAATATATCAGTTTAAAACCCTAATTCTTGATACTTAGTTAAAATATATGAAGTTCTAAATGTAGTCAATGCAAAGTAGCAGTGAACTTACACCATCTCAATTTATGACGTCGAAACGGTGCAATGTTGCCACATATAACGTTGATATTTTATGCATTTTAGTTTATTGTTCTTTTTAAATATAACAACATTCTAATATGAATAAAATAATGAAAGGAAAATCTTATGGAATATGATTTATTTTAACATTATAGTACGTCTAAGATATCTAAGATATAAATTACAGTTACTTGAACAATAAAACCCCAGCAGCTTAATATTTAATAGTATCAATACTTAACTTTCTAACGCCTTTTACCAGTAATAACGGGTTGGATTAGAGACTATTGAATGACTGACTATTTATTTGGCATGGACATTTTCAACCAGAGTGATAAACTAGTGATAAACCTAGAAATAACCTATACCCTTAGTAATAACCTAGAAAAATAATTTTTGTTATATGGTAACGTTCCTATTCTTTGTACAATCCTCTTGTTTCCCGTCCTGTCGGACAACTGACCCGACTTTGACCACCGTACCGGGTCGCTTTTTCCCGTGTACCGGCACATTAACAAAACACTTGAAGCGCCGCACCGCTAGCAGGAGATGCAGACGAAGGAGAACAGCATAGGCCTCGCCTTCCAGGCAGCAGGATAAAGAAATCGCATTTTTCGCTTGAGATGTAACAGATTCCACCCCCAGCCCGTCGCTCCCCGACTCTTTCCGATCTGCCCATCGCCTCCAACCTCCCTCCTCCCCCCACTCCTGCCACCCAACTACTTACAACCCTTTCGGTCTCTCTGATTCTTTCGCGTAGCGGCCGGGGATAATTCTTTAATGTCTCGGCCGGAGGATTTTTTCCTTTCATACCGTTCGGCTGACGGGGACGGCGTAGGAGAAGCCGTGGGGGAGGTGGGGAATGAGGAGGAGGAACGTTCGGTTGCTCGACAAGGAGCCGTGAGGGGATAGGGGTAGTATTTTTCGGGATTAATGCGATTTTTTATACAGAGTGGACAGTATTTTTCGAAAAACTTATGGTTTCGAGGGGTTTATGTATGCTTTTATCTTACTTTTGTCGTATGTTAACTCTTGAATTTTCTAGTCCTTAAGTCTATAGATAAAATAGTCGACTCACGTCATCAAAATTGCCGCATCAACTTTGACTTTTAGTTCATTTTGGCTTTGGAATATAACAAATTTCTAATGTAAATAAAATAATGAAACAAAAATATTATCAAACATAATTTATTTTAACAATATATAACTTATAAAGTATATATTGTTGATAGACTTAATTGATGGACTTGTTGATAAAGTTGTTATATTATTACTATATTCACATAGTTACCTATCATGTAGTGCGTAGGTAGTATATATTAGTATCATGTAGTATCCATCATGTAGTATATATTAGTATTCTCTGAGGACATAATTTACCATATTAACAATTGTGTATCCAAGTAATGTATTTTAATTTCATAGAGCATATTTGAATTTTTATTGTGTGAATGAAAACTGTTGTTTTTTGCCAAGTAATTTTTATAACACACATATTTTTCTAGGTTCTCTTGTTACTATCTAAGTACATATTCTTGAAAAAAAATAGATTTAATCACTGCATTCATGTTTCCAGCATGAATAATGGTAAATCTGCCATAAATTTTTAAATAATATTATGATTAACAAAATCTAATCAAATGTTATTTTAACCTTTTTCCTAAGTACGTAAATTGATATAATAAATCTTCCTTAATTTTATTGTATTCTTTTAAAAGCAATGTCATCAAATAGCATGTTATCTCATTTTAAGCAGAATATAATACTGCCTAATTTTTGAAACGAATTTACAAAGTACTACATAGGCAATGTATTCGATGACGTAACTTCACTGTTATTATTTGTTATTATTATTAATCTCCTAGAACCTCAATAATCTGCCCGTGGACAATAAGTATTATTATATGATTTCAGATATATAATATAATATAACTACCCTGACTTCAGTAAGTGATCTACTGTTCAACTTATAATCTAAATCTTATTCTAGATACTATTCTGACTTTTTTTAAAGTTTATCCATTATTAAACTTATTCTAAGCACTATTCTAGCTTATTCTAGAGATTATTCAATCTCACTCTATGTGTCTATTAAGCAGTTCGTATGGCAGTTTGTGTTTGAGCTTATACACTTTACTATCATCGCGCAAATTTAACAGAGTACTTCGCACTAACACTCCGAATCACGCTCGTTATGGGTTCTATGGGGACATCACGTTGAATCAGTTTGTTGGACATGTAACATGGGACATCGACCATGACTCGCAACACTTTATTCATCTTATTGCATATTAAATTATAAGTCTTCTAGTCTTCAAGCTTATGCAACAATTATTATATGCCAGCTTTCTTAAACCATATAAATATAATTCTCAAAACATCAATAACGAAAATTAAAAAATTAGCAATAAAAAAAAACAAAAACCGATATTACTTTCCGAACAAACCAATATTATTCATTTATCACATATCATAAGCCATATCCGGACGACTTCCGATAAGAATTGAAGAAATAATCGGAAATAATCCACCCGAGCCCCCTGCTGTTTAACTTTTGTGTTGTCTTCGGACCATAGGGGACCATATGGCAGGCTCTATGATAGATTTCGAGCGAAAATTTCGATAAAATTCACCATCTGCCGCTCGGGGAAGATCGTTATTATTGTCTTGTAGATTATGAATGTCGAAACTATGCCAATTCGAAGGTCTTCGTCCTGTTTGTGGATGGGAACGGCGTAATTAATTAATTTCACGGAAGAAAGGAGACGAATTTTGCTTTCCTTGGGTCTTGGGAGACGTCTACATAACTGAAAACCGTTTCTTGAACTTTAGTTTTGGTGATTATATCAACTAGAGATTAATTTTAAATAATAACAATCGGTTACATAAAATATATGTAATAATAACAGGAATTCAGACTATTTCGGTGATCTTTCTTTATTGTGGTAACAGTCGGTAGTATAAAGGAAGCTCATCACATGAAATCACAACTTGGTACAACGAATTTAAGATTCTTATTAATCATAAATTAATATTTTTACAACAACAATACGGTTTTAACATTTCTCCTTCGCGTTGTTTGATTTGAAAATCTAAACTCATCAAATCCTTGACCAATAAATCCCAATTTCAACAAACTCTCAAATAATCTTCAGGTAATTTAGCACTTGATGAATCAACTATTTCCGGACATTTATAGAAAGATTGAACAAGGTCATCGAAGATAATGAAAAATATTTTAATTAATATATATTCTACCAATTTTTCTCAATAAATGACGTTTATAAAGTGAAAGAACTAACATTCACAAAAAATATTTTGTAAAAATTAACGATATCAAGCAGAAATAACGACGAATTATCTTTTGTTAAGACGTGGTGGTTCCCTTGAGAGTCTTAACGGCCTGAAGGATATTTCTCACGCGGGCAACCATGTGAAATCTTAATGGGTAGCTGTATATGGCTTCTTAAAGGGCCTTGGTGGTCTTATTGACGTGAGGTCACAATGGGGACGTCTGAATGGTATTTATTTTATTTCTACTTGCTCAGGGTATCGGTGGTGGCAAGACCGCCAGGCGTTTTTTTGTCCTATTTTTAAATATTTACCTTGATGTTTGCGAATAAATTAATAGTTTTTTCTTGTTTCATTGGTGTTTTACATTCGAATGTTTGTTGAGAGTATTGTAAGTTGAATGAAATTTACGAATTACTGGTGAAAGATGCGAAAGAAATATTTGATATTCAATTAAAAAATTTAAATATATACAGGTAACCAGTTCATGTTTACATTTTCTGTGTTGGAAACTCAGTATCTTGATTTTAACGATTTTAACAATTTCTCTATTAACTTATATATAAATTTCTAACTGCAAATTTGAGGAATATTTCTGAAAAAAAAGGTAATTTGTGATAAACAAATTTAGTATTAATATAGGGCATACATGAATACATATTACATGAATAAAGAATATATCATAGTTGTCAAAGAAAAGAAAAAAACATTAGCTTGGACTACTGAAGATAACATAATACCGAAATTTTCAGAGACATTTCAAGTTTATTATTTTAAAGTTATATATATATATATATATATATATATATATATATATATATATATATATATATATATAATGTTTTCTAATTAATGTAATACAATATGGTTTAAGTAAGGGATGTTAGCTGTTGAATGTACGGGTAGACCGAAACGTGCGTGTGTGTGAGAGAGAGAGAGAGAGACAGCGAGCGAGAATTTGAACGTGTGCTAAGGCTTGAGCGTCAGACGGCGGCTCGAGAGACCACGGCCGACTACGGCGACCGCAGGTGCCGGCCGAGGCGACCCTCCGTAACGAGCGTTTCGTTCCGTTCCAGGTATCGACATGGGCAACTATTCTTAAGTGGGGACTCGGCTTTCTGGAGGGGGCACCTGAGCGACCAATAACGCCCCGACCTATGATGTCATCGGAGGAGGAGACAGAATTCGGCGTGTACACAGATAAGCTCTTGAAGAAAAGCAAAAGAACCAGACAGCGCGTGGACGCCGGCGAACCTCGCAACTCTTACTCGTCGATACCGAATTTCAGTTCGCGACCGAACTTCCTCGGTTCCGGCGGCAATCTGTACGGCGCCATCTTCACGCAACACCAACAGTTCGGACTGTTTGGACCCGGTTTCGCGCCCGCCAAGATGCTCAACGAGCTGCTCGGACGCCAGAAGGGCGACGCCGGCGCCGACGACAGCGACGCGACTACCAGGGGCGACTCGAGCCCGCCCGCCACCGACGCCCTCGCGCACCACATGCTGCGCGACATCCTGCAGGGCCGCAAGCACGACCTGCTCGCCCTGGAGCACGACCTGCGCTCCGAGCACATCGCCGCCAACAACAACAACAACGATCCCAAGGCCAGTCCCGAGCCGGACTCCGTTCAGGACTCGCCGGTGGACAATTCCCGGCCGCAGCAACAGCAATCGCAATCCCAACAGCAGCAGCAGCAGCAACAGCCCGAGATGCTGGACGACGCGATGAACGGCATCGAGACTGCGTCGTTACCCTCGCCGAAAGCCGAGCCGGCCAGTCCGGCGAAGCCCGAGGACGCCAAACGGGCCCGCGTCGAGCACATCGTCTCGGGGATGAGGGCCAGTCCGGCGCCGCCCCAGGTCAACGGATGCAAGAAACGGAAGCTGTACCAGCCGCAGCAGCACGACAGCGCGGCCGATCGGTTCCTGGACGACGACGAAGAGGACACCGAGCCTCTGAGACAGAAACGGGTGGAGAAGAACCTGCTCAAGTCGCAGCTGAGGACGATGCAGGAACAGTTGGCGGAGATGCAGCAGAAATACATGCAGTTATGCACGCGAGTGGAACAGGGCTCGGAGGAGAGCCAGGAAGTGGAGGAGATACCTAGTGATAGTGAACAGAGTGTAAAGCGGTCGCCGCCTCCGTCGCCCGTCACCAGCACCCCGACGCCGACGCCCGCGCCCCCTCCCGTTCCCCAAGACACTCCCAAGGCCAAGCCGCAGACGCCGGCCTTTCACAACGGTCTGCTACACGCGCCCCAACACGTGAACAGTGCCGCGGCCATGTATCTCGGTCACAAGCTCCTGATGGAGCAGGAGGCGCGGATGGCGAAGGAAGCGGCCGCCGCGGCGGCGGCGATGAACGAACAACAACAGCAGCAACAACAACAGCAGCACCAGCACCAGCATCAACACCAACACCACCAGCAGCAACAACAGGCTCAACAACAAGTCCCCATGCCCAAACCAGATCCTCTGACAGAACGGTTACATCTGATGAGAAACATGACGACACCCAGCGGACCCGATCTAGAAGGCCTCGCCGACGCCCTGAAGACGGAGATCACCGCCTCCTTGTCCGGCCTCATCGACTCGGTCCTATCGCGGTTCGTGCACCAGAAACGGTGCAAGCAGCAGGACGCGGCCTCGGCGGCCGAACAGCTCAACAAGGACCTGATGATGGCGTCGCAACTGTTGGACAGGAAGTCGCCCAGGACGAAGGTGGCGGACAGGCCGCAGGCACCGCTGCCCCCGACGAGTCACGCGGGCGGCGGACCTCAGATGATGCCGATGCACGGGATGCACGGAAACGGCCTCCAGAAACCCGGCGACATGCACGTGAGACCGCCGATGTTCCAGGCGCCGAAACCACCGCCGGGCATCAGTCAGGCGCCGCTCTACGGCATGAACCATCCCTTTTGCGTGCAGAAGCAGGAGACGCCCGAACAGAACGAGGCCCTGAGCTTGGTGGTGGCGCCGAAGAAGAAACGACACAAGGTAAGTGGTTGTCTTACTGCACGTAGATGTTATCGTGAACGCGAACGCAACCAACCTTTTCAAATAATGCAGGATTTTGTGCCGTTCAAGGTTACGGATACCCGCATCACCCCCAGGACGGTCAGTCGCATCCTGGGCCAGGATGGCGGGATGGGAATGTCCCCGGCCACCATGGAACCCAGCGCGGGAAGCGCCCCATCATGCCCGTCACCAAGGCCTCCCCCATATCATCAGCCGCCACCGATGTTGCCCGTCTCCCTTCCGACATCGGTGGCGATACCAAACCCCGGTCTGCACGAGTCGCAGGTCTTCTCACCGTACAGCCCCTTCTTCCACGGACCAAGCCATGGGCACCACATGGCAATGCAGGTTAGTAACATCTCGCATTTTTCATAAAACCCACTCGTCACAATTTAAAGCAAAACCGAAATTACTTTTTTTCCCCCTAAAATAAACGTACGTCTATTTTTAATATTTATAAATATATACGAAAAAAGGTTCATATATACAAAGTCGTCTTTTAATCTGAATGAATGTAATAATTAACATAGATAGAAAATTAAATATCAATATCCAGCAAGTTTAAATTTCATGATAAAACAATAATTTGATCATAAAAAATAAAGTTTTCTTTTCTAAATAAATGTAAGAATTATTATAAGACAGAAAATTATATTTCTAAATAAAGCAAGTTTAAGTTTCATAATAAAATATGAATTTGTTCATTATAAAAGAGGTTTACTTTTCTGAATAAATGTAAGAATTATTACACAGAAAATTTTGTATCTAAATCAAGCAAATTTAAATTGGACGATAAAATAATAATTTGGTCATAAAAAATAAAGTTTTCTTTTGTAAATAAATGTAAGAATTATTATAAGACAGAAAATTATATTTCTAAATAAAGCAAGTTTAAGTTTCATAACAAAATATGAATTTGTTCATTATAGAAGAGGTTTACTTTTCTGAATAAATGTAAGAATTATTACACAGAAAATTTTGTATCTAAATCAAGCAAATTTAAATTGGACGATAAAATAATAATTTGGTCATAAAAAATAAAGTTTTCTTTTGTAAATAAATGTAAGAATTATTATAAGACAGAAAATTATATTTCTAAATAAAGCAAGTTTAAGTTTCATAATAAAATATGAATTTCTTCATTATAAAAGAAGTTTACTTTTCCGAGTAAATGTAATTACTTATGAATTACTATAGCAGATGTAAGTTTGATAATGAAATAATAATTTGGTCATTATAAATGAGGTTTTTCTGAGTAAATGTAAGTAATAGACATCACATTGCAATGCAAATTATACCATCTCAAACTCTCCTTAAAACCCACCCATCATAATTTAAAGCAAAACGAAATATATCACTTTTTCCCTCCATAAAATAAACATACGTCTATTATCGATATATTTATAAATATACACGCGAAAGAGCGAATAACAAAAACACGTATAAAACAAAATCGTATCGAAAAAACAAACCACTTGTTGCGGGGACGCAAATTGTCCCCAAAAAACGAATCCCCCCCTCACCGTCGACGTCCGCGCGATCCGATAACACACGCCAGGGCAATAATTTTATTTTCAATTTAATTTTTCAACAAATTATTTAAATAAAACCCATAAATATTTGAATTAAATATCGGGCGCTATATTCGGTCGCGACACGTTACACGCCGCGTACGCGCCAGAGTTATCCCTAATTTATTTTTAATTTAATTTAATATTG
Source organism: Rhynchophorus ferrugineus (assembly GCF_030347505.1). Taxonomy (NCBI): domain Eukaryota; kingdom Metazoa; phylum Arthropoda; class Insecta; order Coleoptera; family Curculionidae; genus Rhynchophorus; species Rhynchophorus ferrugineus. Next base: position 18,783,784 of record NW_027472587.1, read on the forward strand.
TTATTAAAACCAATACGCTATATCACCTTTAAAAATCGGAATGTTTTTCGGATTTCCCGGTCACTCGATCGGTTATTTATTTTATTTATAGTTATTTTTTTAAAAGGGGAAATATTTATTAAAATAATATATTTAATTTTTCGATGTACGTTAGCGTTACGCCACGACGATGTTTGTTTTCATCACGTTCCAGGGTTTGACCTAATTACGACACGTGTTCTAATTAGTTTTTGTCGTTTTCTCGTCCAGCTCACTTAAGAGAAATAATTTCTTTAATTAATCCGAGTGACACGCGTTAGTGTTTCTCATCATCAGTTAAAGCGAAACGTCCTGTTAAATTTCATGGGATTTTTTTAATTATTTTAGGGATTACTTTATAATTTACGAACTCTACATGATATAAGTTTATGCGATATTGTGACTATTATCCACAACATTCTTTAACGAATATCTATAACATTTTAACTGCCAAACCTTAGATGCATTAAGTTGATGCGATATTGCCTGTACTTCCTACAATATTTTCTGATCGAGCTCCAAAAAAATATTTGAAGCTGCCGGTCTCGTTCTTGTGATATTACTGTTTTCGTTGATAACTCCTGAATATTAGATGATTTAGCAGGAAAAATTGGTGTATCGAAAAGAGCTCGTCCAGTGCTATTGTGTTCATATAATATTCTAAGAAAATCTGTTGTAACCCCCAAACCTTAGATGCAATAAGTTGATGCGATATTGCCTGTACTTCCTACAGTATTTTCTAATCGAGCTCCACAGGAACCTTTGAAGCTGCCGGTCTCGTTCTTGAGATATTACTGTTTTTGTTGATAACTCCTGAATATTAGATGATTTAGCAGGAAAAATTGGTGTATCGAAAAGAGCTCGTCCAGTGCTATTGTGTTCATATAATATTCTAAGAAAATCTGTTGTAACCCCCAAACCTTAGATGCAATAAGTTGATGCGATATTGCCTGTACTTCCTACAATATTTTCTAATCGAGCTCCACAGGAACCTTTGAAGCTGCCGGTCTCGTTCTTGAGATATTACTGTTTTTGTTGATAACTCCTGAATACTAGATGATTTAGCAGGAAAAATTGCTGTATCGAAAAGAGCTCGTCCAGTGCTATTGTGTTCATATAATATTCTAAGAAAATCTGTTGTAACCCCCAAACCTTAGATGCAATAAGTTGATGCGATATTGCCTGTACTTCCTACAGTATTTTCTAATCGAGCTCCACAGGAACCTTTGAAGCTGCCGGTCTCGTTCTTGAGATATTACTGTTTTTGTTGATAACTCCTGAATATTAGATGATTTAGCAGGAAAAATTGGTGTATCGAAAAGAGCTCGTCCAGTGCTATTGTGTTCATATAATATTCTAAGAAAATCTGTTGTAACCCCCAAACCTTAGATGCAATAAGTTGATGCGATATTGCCTGTACTTCCTACAATATTTTCTAATCGAGCTCCACAGGAACCTTTGAAGCTGCCGGTCTCGTTCTTGAGATATTACTGTTTTTGTTGATAACTCCTGAATACTAGATGATTTAGCAGGAAAAATTGCTGTATCGAAAAGAGCTCGTCCAGTGCTATTGTGTTCATATAATATTCTAAGAAAATCTGTTGTAACCCCCAAACCTTAGATGCAATAAGTTGATGCGATATTGCCTGTACTTCCTACAGTATTTTCTAATCGAGCTCCACAGGAACCTTTGAAGCTGCCGGTCTCGTTCTTGAGATATTACTGTTTTTGTTGATAACTCCTGAATATTAGATGATTTAGCAGGAAAAATTGGTGTATCGAAAAGAGCTCGTCCAGTGCTATTGTGTTCATATAATATTCTAAGAAAATCTGTTGTAACCCCCAAACCTTAGATGCATTAAGTTGATGCGATATTGCCTGTACTTCCTACAATATTTTCTAATCGAGCTCCACAGGAACCTTTGAAGCTGCCGGTCTCGTTCTTGAGATATTACTGTTTTTGTTGATAACTCCTGAATATTAGATGATTTAGCAGGAAAAATTGCTGTATCGAAAAGAGCTCGTCCAGTGCTATTGTGTTCATATAATATTCTAAGAAAATCTGTTGTAACCCCCAAACCTTAGATGCAATAAGTTGATGCGATATTGCCTGTACTTCCTACAATATTTTCTAATCGAGCTTCACAAAAACCTTTGAAGCTGCCGGTCTCGTTCTTGAGATATTACAGTTTTTATTGAAATCTCCATCATTTTAGATGATATAAAAGGAGGGATTATTGTAACATATAGAGTTCGTTCAGTGACATCATGTTCATATTAAATTCTTGAAACACTTGTTATTACTGGCAAAGCTTAGATGCTTTAAATTGCTGTCTGTAACATTATATAATCTTGCTCCAACAAATTTTTAGTTAATTTTAATCTCCTTGAGATATTTATCGAATATTCCATATGTAACTTTAATGATTTTTTGTTTTGTCTCGCAGGCTTCCTCCTCACCACCTCGCATGCACAAAATCGAGAGGGAGTCCCCGCCAGTACATCATCCCCCCACGCTGCTGCACCCAGCATTATTGGCTGCCGCCCAACATGGCGGTTCACCCGATTATTCGCACATGCGAGCCCCATCGGGCGGCCTCAACATGGACAACGGAGACCGTAACTCAGACTGCAACTCAGGCGACATCTCCTACGACGGAATGCAGCCTACTATATCCTTTTTATGCAAAGTAATTTAACCATTTAATAATATGATCGATACTCGACCGAAAGGTCGATATCGAGACACTCAGTTTTGTGCAACATCAATGCAAAGTGATTAAGGTAGAATAAAAGCTTGTAAGACTTCTAGAAGTTGGGGGGTTAAGGTATCGTTTGACCTAGAGGGGGACTGATAAAACAATCTGACCCAATCCTCTTTATAGAAGCCCCGCTAGTTAAGAATTATATCAGATTCGTGTCGGATAAGGTAAAATCATGAATAATAAAAATCTTGTTAAAACTTACCGTATAATACAAGTCGCCCTGTTCTTTATAGTTTTCTTTTTTTTCTATATTAAGATATCAAAGAATGTGGGAAAGTACATATGTATGTTAGCCAGGGGATGAAATAATTCCTACTCTTTTAACCTATGGTTATTTTTTTATTCTTTTGTGACGGGTACATTAATATTTACTAGCAATTGATCTACGTCGGCTTTTCTTTCAATCTTTTTTCTAATTGACGTTGCACATTTCATTTCTCAAGCGTATTTTGAGGAAACAGAAGAAACACCCCGTCGTGTTTCTTCTCGCTTTTCATTATACCCGAAGAAGGCCCTTTATCCAATTGTACAAAGCCTTCTTCCCCTTATTACAGCCAAATATTTCCTTAACATCCGATCACTCCTCAACGCTGACGCCCATGCACCTGAGGAAGGCAAAACTGATGTTCTTCTGGGTCCGATATCCCAGTTCAGCGGTGCTAAAAATGTACTTTCCGGACATCAAGTTTAACAAGAACAATACTGCCCAGTTAGTGAAATGGTTCTCCAATTTCAGGTGAGTTTTTATAAATTTATCAAAAATTCAATCATATCGACACAAAATGTAGTTTAACGCACGAAATAATCAAACACAATAATCAAAAGATGTTAAAATATTCCTAAATATTTGAAAACATATGTTTATTTACACTAAAACGTTTGACGAAAATATTAATGTTTACTAGATGAAAATAAACATATAAAAATCGTCTCATAATGTTTCTATTTACTTCACCTACACCATTATCTATTCTTTAACCCCTCAAGCTTAAACAAACGCTAACAACTTTCAGAACAGATGGTGTATTAGCATTGATAAGATAAGGAAATCAATAAGGCAAAACCAGTCAGCTTTGGCTTCGTTTTTTTTCCACGAACAAAAGAACACCAAACGTATCGTATAAGCACTTTGCCGTTTTCGTTCGTTTTTTTTATTTCTTTGTTTACCGATGGAAATGGATCATTGACGATATCGGAAGAAATTACAGGTTGGCGTCGATTATCTGAGGACTACATATGGCTAGGATAAAAGGGTTTTTCTCTCTCGTGGCGAAACAAGCGACGGACTAAAAATATTTTCAATTATCGCTCTCGTTCCTGTACAGGTCGAATTCGATATATTTCTCTGTGGCACATTAATTAAATAAAGGTCGCGTCGTTGCCGGATTTTTCCGGTTTCTTTCTCCCCAAACTCGGTTCGTGGAACGTCAAGATCGGAGCGTCAAGATATCGAGGGCATATCGATGAGAAGTTAAATAATTAACCGGGATTCACGCATAATCACAATGCACCAATTAAGGTAATTAATTAGGTTGGTAATTGGGATGCGGCATGTGAGGAGGCGGCAGGAAATGGGCGGCGAAGGGAGGTTCTAAGGTGTACCCCGGGCAAATTGTTTCCGGTCATCGCGATCAACTACGATTAGACCGGAATTTTTAATTACTCCTCGATGCTGCATTAATTACCGATCGCACCAATCCACTCCATCGAAAAACATCAAAAAAATTAATGGACGAATCGACTGCTTCTCCTTTTCTTATTGTTTAAACAAGTCAATGTTGCCAGAGCGTTGTTATTTTATTTAAACTACTGACTGTTATTTACGTTTGTATCTGTTTAGTTTAAACAACTCAACGTTGTCATGTTTTACACAATTTCTTAATAATGAAGATTTTTGAACAACTACGCTGTTGCCACAGTGTCGTTTATTTGTTTGATTTCGTGATTCAAATATTTATTTGTTCTTTCGAAAGAAAATCGAGTTCTCCTTTTCTTATTGTTTAAACAAATCAATGTTGCCAGAGCGTTGTTATTTTATTTAAAGTACTGACTGCTATTTACGCTAGTATCTGTTTAGTTTAAACAACTCAACGTTGTCATGTCTTACATAATTTCTTAATAATGAAGATTTTTGAACAATTACGCTGTTGCCGCAGTGTCGTTTATTTCTTTTATTTCCTGATTCAAATATTTATTTGTTCTTTCGAAAGAAAATCGAGTTCTCCTTTTCTTATTGTTTAAACAAATCAATGTTGCCGGAGCGTTGTTATTTCCTTTAAACTTCTGACTGATATTTAAGCTTGTATCTGTTTAAACTAAACAACTCAATGTTGTCATGTTTTACATAATATCTAAATAATGAATATTTTTAAACAATTACACTGTTGCCACAGTGTCGTTTATTTCTTCAATTTCCTGATTCAAATATTTCTTCGAAATTGTACATTCGAAAGAGAATTTTTAAACGGTTGTTGTACTGCGGGGATAACTAGGCTTGTCGAAAGTAAATAAAGAAAAAGAGGACGGACGGACGAAATGCAGGAGAAAATCCTGGGACGCATAGAAATTTTGAACGGCTTTCTTTGTAATTAAGGAAAAAACTCCCAGTTTGCCCTCTCGAGCCCTTCTTATTCGGTAAAAATTGCCTTTCCTTTCCGTATATATTTTTTTTTTTCGTCGACTCTCGTTCGTCGTCTTCTCTCTCTCTCTCTCTCGGCGATTCGCGATAATGAACGGCGAGGAGGAGAACCAAAGAAAATTAAACAATGCGAAAGAAAACTGGCTACCGTTCACGACTGACGGCTTTAGAACTATGCGGCTCCTCCGCTGACATATTCAATATGACGTGTTTTTTTTAATTAACAATGACTAATTAGAGTTAACCGGGTTCGACTAACAATCGTCAGGAAAAAAGAGGAACTTTCAACGGCGGGATTGCGCTCTTTGTTCGTCGCGGATTTTCTGAATTTTCATTCGCAAGTATTTATTGTCCTCGCGGCTGTTCGGGAAAAAGGAAAATCGAATAATGGGATCGCTTTTCTTTCAGCCAGCAAGGATGATGGGTATTATGATGGACCATTGGATCGAGATAATCCAACAGAAATGACCCCTTCAGCGGATGAAACATTTATTATCGTCCTGAACTAGTGTTTCGGTTAATTGAAAACTATCAAATTATCTTTGACGCAGAAATATGATGTTACCGTCAATATAAGTCCTCTGTTTGTACATTAACCGATAACAGCAACTATTTAATGATGTCATCGGATAACAGGTTTTTTTTTTAAGATTCTCAGTTATTGATGAAGCAAGAGATTGAAGCTTCCATATATGCAGCAGTTCTAAATTAACTTCCTTTGATGACAACAAGTAAAGTACTTTATTCTAGATGCAGTGCATTGATGCTCATGTTAATACAAGAATTCAACACTTACATCATCCCATAAAACCGAAACCGTTAGAAGATGTTGAAAGATAACAGCTTTTTTAAAGAAATTCAGTTATTTTTGATACAATTAAATTATGCTTTGGTGCAGACCAATAATCTAAGTTAGCTCCATCTTCAAAATGCAAGAAAAGTTGATAGGATAATAATGCAAACGTTGTTTTGGGATAAAACCTTGATTTTAGATAGAATTTTAGGTCAATGTGCTGATGCTATAGTTAATATAGGAATCTAAAATATATGTCATCCGATAAAGTTAAAAACATCTGATGGTGTTTAAAGAAAACAGCTTTTTTAAAGAAATTCAGTTATTTTTGATACATTTAAATTATGCTTTGGTACAGACCAATAATCTAAGTTAGCTCCATCTTGAAAATGCAAGAGGTTCGTCCATTGATAATATAATAATGCAAACGTTGTTTTGGGATAAAACCTTGATTTTAGATAGAATTTTAGGTCAATGTGCTGATGTTCTAGTTAATATAGGAATCTAAAATATATGTCACCCGATAAAGCTAAAAACATCTGATGATGTTTAAAGAAAACAGCTTTTTTAAAGAAATTCAGTTATTTTTGATACAATTAAATTATGCTTTGGTGCAGACCAATAATCTAAGTTAGCTCCATCTTCAAAATGCAAGAAAAGTTGATAGGATAATAATGCAAACGTTGTTTTGGGATAAAACCTTGATTTTAAATAGAATTTTAGGTCAATGTGCTGATGCTATAGTTAATATAGGAATCTAAAATATATGTCATCCGATAAAGTTAAAAACATCTGATGGTGTTTAAAGAAAACAGCTTTTTTAAAGAAATTCAGTTATTTTTGATACAATTAAATTATGCTTTGGTACAGACCAATAATCTAAGTTAGCTCCATCTGAAAATGCAAGAAAATTTGATAATATAATAATGCAAACGTTGTTTTGGGATAAAACCTTGATTTTAGATAGAATTTTAGGTCAATGTGCTGATGTTCTAGTTAATATAGGAATCTAAAATATATGTCACCCGATAAAGCTAAAAACATCTGATGATGTTTAAAGAAAACAGCTTTTTTAAAGAAATTCAGTTATTTTTGATACAATTAAATTATGCTTTGGTGCAGATCACTAATCTAAGTTAGCTCCATCTGAAAATGCAAGAAAAGTTGATAATATAATAATGCAAACGTTGTTTTGGGATAAAACCTTAATTTTAGATAGAATTTTAGGTCAATGTGCTGATCCTATAGTTACTATAGGATTCTAAAATATATGTCACCCGATAAAGCTAAAAACATCTGATGCTGTTTAAAGAAAACAGCTTTTTTAAAGAAATTCAGTTATTTTTGATACAATTAAATTATGCTTTGGTGCAGATCACTAATCTAAGTTAGCTCCATCTGAAAATGCAAGAAAAGTTGATAATATAATAATGCAAACGTTGTTTTGGGATAAAACCTTAATTTTAGATAGAATTTTAGGTCAATGTGCTGATCCTATAGTTACTATAGGATTCTAAAATATATGTCACCCGATAAAGCTAAAAACATCTGATGCTGTTTAAAGAAAACAGCTTTTTTAAAGAAATTCAGTTATTTTTGATACAATTAAATTATGCTTTGGTGCAGATCACTAATCTAAGTTAGCTCCATCTGAAAATGCAAGAAAAGTTGATAATATAATAATGCAAACGTTGTTTTGGGATAAAACCTTAATTTTAGATAGAATTTTAGGTCAATGTGCTGATCCTATAGTTACTATAGGATTCTAAAATATATGTCACCCGATAAAGCTAAAAACATCTGATGCTGTTTAAAGAAAACAGCTTTTTTAAAGAAATTCAGTTATTTTTGATACAATTAAATTATGCTTTGGTGCAGACCAATAATCTAAGTTAGCTCCATCTGAAAATGCAAGAAAAGTTGATAATATAATAATGCAAACATTGTTTTGGGATAAAACCTTAATTTTAGATAGAATTTTAGGTCAATGTGCTGATCCTATAGTTACTATAGGAATCTAAAATATATGTCACCCTATTAAGCTAAAAACATCTGATGATGTTTAAAGAAAACAGTTTTTTTAAAGAAATTCAGTTATTTTTGATCAACAATGTGATGATTATTTAATATGAAAGCTTAAATATTCCATAACATAAAGATATTCCAGGGAGGCACGACATTTTAATGCAATATTCTTAGATTTAACACGGTCCAGTATAATGAAAACTGCCGTGATCTTTTATTGTGGTAATCGATAAGTTGGTCTAATTAACTTAATATGTCCCACGACCAGTTTGAAAGAGAGTGGAAAATGAGGGAGAAAACCTCCGCGAAAAAAAAAAGAGGACCGGAAAAAAGAGACGGAGGCGGGGGAGGAGGTACCGCAGCCAAAGGAAAACGCCTGGCCCACTAATTAGTCTCAAGACCTTAATTAAGTTATTTTTAATTGAGCAGTAGGCAGTTCGTCGAGGGTTTTTTCCTATTTTTATTAAGGCACATACACACAGTAATGACGTAATGAGTTAATTGAGAAATACTAATTACGGAAATCCCTATCTGTTTGGCAGGAAAAGGCAGGCAAATTAAAAATTAAAAAATTTAGCGCACCCAACAAGAACACAAAGCAGAAATATTATTTTATTTGTAGAGTTTCTGTGTTTTTTTTTTTTCGCTAAATAAAATTTAACGTTGGAATCGTGACATTTCATACAAGGCAATTCGTTTTTCGCTAATTGAACTGACATCATCCTAATTTTACTTAATTAGATTTGGCATCGGTGTTGTTTTTGATAAAAAAAAATCGAATTTTAACGGATTCCAAACAAGGAAACAGCGCGGGGTGTGAAAAAAATCGGAGACGTTATGACTTTCTTGCGAAATAGGGATTTATTGACGTCGTTCACTCGTTTTCGTTTTTCGCTAATTGAACACGAAAACTCCTCGTTGCCCAGACATCATCCTAATTTTACTTAATTGGATTTGCCATCGGTGTTGTTTTTGATCAAAAAAAATCGAATTCTAACGGATTCCAAACAAAGCAACAGAGTGGAGTGTGAAAAAAATCGGAGACGTTATGACTTTCTTGCGAAATAGGGTTTTATTGTCGCCGTTCACTCGTTTTCGTTTTTCGCTAATTGAACACGAAAATTCCTCGTTGCCCAGGCATCATCCTAATTATACTTAATTAGATTTGGCATCGGTGTTGTTTTTCATCGAAAAAAAATCGAATTTTAACGGATTCCAAACAAGGCAAGAGCGCGGGTTGTGAAAAAAATCGGAGACGTTATGACTTTCTTGCGAAATAGGGGTTCATTGTCGTCGTTCACGACCCTACCTCGTAATTTATAAGTCCCAAAGCCAAATCAGCGTCAACCGCCAGGTACGATACCGAACAAAACAAGTTCCGATTCCCCTCGTTCCCACAGGTAAACACTCTCGGAGACGGTTTCCTTTAGAGCGAAAAGACGTTACCGGCCTCGGGACAGATGGCTGTCGGTCGGTCCCTTCGTCGTTTCCCTGAACGTCTTCGAGACGGCCCACGGTCGTCTTAAGATGCCTGGCACGCGTCTTTAACGAACTCTACCGGAATCACCGGGCCTCGATTGTTTGTACAGGCGTCACGGCCTCCCTTTTTTTCCTTGGACCGAATTGAAAAGCACTTCTTTAAGATTTCGACCCGAGAGCGATTTATTTAACGGTTTTATTTGTGTTTGTCGTTCGTTTTTCTTAAGAAGATTGATGTAGCCAGCAACAGCTGTATTCTTATTTTATTCCCTTAATATTAAGGAAGAAAAAAAAACAGTTATGTACACATTAACTTTCGTACAATTTTGATCAGAAATCACTAAATCATATCAATAAATAAATATGGAAAAATCGTTTTTAATCCTTGAACTGTAATAAAAAATTCATATTTTTGATATTTTTTTGAAATTATATAATTTGCGTTAAACACATTTTGATGATATTTTTGATGCTACAGGTCTCTTTTTAACGTTGTTATAGATGATACGCCATTGAATATAAAATATTTAGTATCGAGTTATCAAAAAATAACATAAGTTTTGATCAATATCTAACAGAAATTTATTTTTTAATGTACAAGGGTTATTTGTAATACTTTTAAATTATGCTCAATGGAGAACGAATTATGTAGTACTGAGTCATTCAAAAATAAAGTTCTGATCTTCGATTTTTAGCGGAAAATAATTTTAATGCGTACATCTAATTATTGATGGAGTTAAATCATGCTCGATTAAAATGAATGCTGTGGTATTGAGCTATTCAAAAAATGGATTAAGTTCTGATGCATGTTGCTCAGAAAATGATTTTAATGCACATAACTTATTCTTGATCCAGTTAAATGATGCTCGATTAGAAGTCAATGGTTGAGTCATTCAAAAATGTAATCAGTTCTGATGAATTGTTACCAGAAAATGATTTTAATGCACATACATTTCTGAGGTTAGTAAAATATGGTCGATAAAAAAGGTATAATGCAGTAACATTTAATGATACCAAAAGGTATTTTAATCAACATGAGTTATTCTTTATGACATTGAAGGAAAATGATTTTTATCAAAGTATGTTAAATTAAAAATGAACGATATAATACTGAGTCATAGAGAATTATTATTTAGGTTATTGCTTTTAAATCATATTACAACAAATATTTAGATTTAGATTTGGTAAAATACAATTTAGTTTTAACGGTAAGAAAATAAAACTCGCTTGAAAACTCTACCAACATCTAACTGTATTAGAGAGTGACTAAAAATGTCATTGTAAATGGGCCAGGATATCGCTATGAATCAATCTTGAATAGTGCAGGTGGTAAACCGCTACAGTACGTGATCCTTCAATACAATTTTCTTGTACATGCGGGCCTGACCCGTCAGCAGGTCAAAGAAACTCACACTTTCCACCAGCCTTTTGCATATCAACCAGCCGTACCGAATTTGACAATATCGCTTTCAAGACAAAAACCCCACATTCGTAGCGGAATCAGCGACGATTATTTATGTACAGTAACAGTAACAGAAAAAAATACGTATGTACACACACACGCTCCAACCGAGAGGAACTTTCCCCTTTTTTGGTGAAATACCAAAGAGGGTGAACAACACACCCTTGCTTAGAACGAACCGATCTTCTGAATAGTTGAATAGTTTCCTAACGGTTTTTCAGATTAGGACATCTGTCGTGCCGTATTGTTCGTCTGGCTTAATATAATCCGCACCAATAAAAAAAACATGAATTCCATTCAAAGTAGGCTGTGCCACCAAAAAAAAAATAAGTAAAACAAAAAAGCTAGTCCGTATCGAGAAAAATCAAACACTAAATTAACAGATTAGATGGAGAATGTACAGCCAAGAGCGTTAATCGTTACATGGCGCCTGATTACACGTAATAATACCAATGTTTAGGCCGAAATTGAATTAATATTACCTAAACACTGCAGTGTCATGTCATAGAACTCGAATGCCAATTATAGGCCAATTGGGCATACATAATTAATTCTGGTGTATTAGCTATGGTAAAATATTAACAACGCAACTGTTGCTGTCTAATAGGTTCGGTATCGTAGTTGGTCTAACCATTTTCACTATTTGGATACTTTACAATTATAACGTTAAATTATCTAGTATCTATATTTGTTTTTAAGTTTTATGTATTACATTTTTTTTAAATATATTACTGCAAGATTTTTTCATTTTACTTTGCAAATATTTGGAAAAAAAATCCGGTGGTTCTTTTTAAGTATTTTTTCACAATTAAGAAACAATGTGACGTCGTTAAATTCCTCTCTCCCGATATCCCGAGCCGCGGGGCGATCAGACCGTCCGATCACTCAGACAACCGATATCGATATATATTACTCACTATCAAGGAAAATGTTTCTGTTTTGTTTCTAAGTAACATTTTGGAAAATGGTGAATGCGCCAGATATTTCCGTTATCCCGGAAAAATTCTATACCCGTTTTATAAGTAACTTCCTTTATCTACAGTGTTGTTATTGTTTTAAAACGTAATACTTTAAACTGCCCTTTCATAAACTGGTTTTTGAAAAAATGGTGAATGCGCCGAATATTCTTGTTATACTGTCTTCTATAAGTATCTCTCGTCATCTATGTTATTAATGTATTCATATAATCTAATTTAAACTGATCTCTTGCAGTTTTAAAACGTTTATTTGTAGCTTTATTTTCTTCATAAAATGTACTTTCGAAATTGATCTCTTTCAATTTTTAATCGTTGTTGTATGAATCGTAGGCGAAATGGTGTATTCCCCGATATTTTTGATATATTTAAAGAGTCTATACCTGGATTTAATAGTTTTTGGTCATCTATAGATTTATTCTTATGTTATAATGTATTTTATAAATTGATCACTTATAATTTTTTTTATACATTACCGTAATATTTTTTCATTTTACTTTGCAAATAATTAGAAAAAATCCGGAGGTTCGTTGAGACGTTGTCGCGTCCTCGATTAATTCCTAGAACTTGACGATTTTTTTTTATTTTGTTTACAGGGAATTCTATTACATTCAAATGGAGAAATACGCGAGACAAGCTGTGTCGGAGGGTGTCAAGAACGCCGATGATCTCCACGTTGGTGCCGATTCAGAACTATACCGAGTGCTGAATCTTCATTATAACAGAAACAATCACATCGAGGTATGGGGTCCACAGGTTTGTGATATCCGAGACATCTAAAAATTTTTGTTTTTTTATTTTCTTTTATTTTTATCTACCATAGAACCATTTACGAACCAGTTTCCTCGTTTGATTTTTGTTGCTTTAGTCTTCTCTTTAGTTCAGTTTGTTTTGCCATCAATGTATAAGATTCTCAGTTGGGAAAAGACAAATTTTTGCTAAGATGTCTTGGCTAGTTCACGCAATTTTTCGATTTTTATTTTAAGTTACTTAGAAATATATTGAATCAGAATATGTTAATATTATTTCTGATTTAATATTGTAATTGGTAGATGTGGCAACTTGGCGATGTTTTTTTGTTTCGTTAATAGTAAACGGTGCTGCGTTGCCGCGTGTTCATGCTTTTAATTATTTCGAGGATTTTTTTCGAGGCAACGATCTAATGTTTCTTTCTCTTGTCCGTAGGTTCCTTCAAATTTCAGGTTCGTCGTAGAGCAAACGCTCAGGGAATTCTTCAAAGCGATCCAGGAGGGCAGGGACGCGGAGCAATCCTGGAAGAAATCGATCTACAAGATAATCTCGAGGCTTGACGACCCGGTCCCGGAGTATTTCAAGTCGCCCAACTTCCTGGAGCAGCTGGAGTGACCGGGCGGTGTTGTCAAACCGACGACGCCCCCCCAAGCCGCCGGCGTCTGGTACTGAATCGGAAAGAAACCAATACGGACGTGGCGGTGAATCGGTGACGCCTCTCCATCGCGACCAACAACTCCATCATCATCAAACAATCCGGATTATTTCTCAGAACCGCCGTTCCGGCCGACAGGTGGCAGGCGCCCCCCATCACCCCCGACTGCAGGAAAACCTGCACCATCTGGCACCACTGTAAGCTGCGCGATTCCGACAGAGCGCGCGCACGCTATTTTTTTGTGTATATATCTATCTTGTCTGCGTGTATATGTATGTGTGATCGTTCGAGAAGGCCTGTAAATAATATGAGAATTTCCTTTTTGTCTAACCAAAGTTATATTTTTGCTAGTCGTTGAGGTTAAGGACCTTCTCCTCTTCTACGAAAGACGAACGAAGGTTCCTGTTCTGTTTATAGTTTTAGTTCTATCTCTTCCATTCCAATGTTGAACCTATGTATCCTCTTACTGGACAAAGTAAGAGGATACATAAAACAAAATAATATTAGTTGAATATATACCATAGGTATTATATTTTACTGTGATTTGTTATATTAAGTAGATATGCCATTATTTCTTCATTAATTTGGCGTGTACGATGATTCATTCATTCGGGAAATAGCTACAAAGAAAAATTGACAACGAAACAAAACAAAAATGACACGACACACCCCCCCTAAGCTAATTACGGCGACCACATCGCGACTATCCTTGCTTTAAACAAAAGATGGTCGCGACGTTGCCGCTTTTCGTCGTCGTGTCTTCCTTCGCGTTATTTTTTTGTAGGTTTTTCTCTTTTCTTTTTGCGCTCAGGCTAGTTGCTATTTTCGTGTGTTTGTTTTTTTTTTTGAATATTTTTTTTCTGTAATAAAATTCCCCCACCTCCCCCTTCCCTTAGCGTCCCAGCATGTCTGCTTAATATTTATGTTTATTATTATTTTGTATTAAGATCTAATTTATGTTAAATAGTAATTTATTTCACTACGGCACAATTAATAGGTTAGGTTCACGATCTCGTTGACACGTGTGCAGCAACTAGTCAGTTTTTACATTATTGAAATAAATATATTATTATTATTATTATTAACACGATTTTTTTTTGGAATTGTTCTTCGTTGTTTCGTAACGACAGTTTACAGTGGGTTGTTACACGTGGTACAATGTACATAGCGTAAGACGAACGGTATGACAGTTCGGGTTGGAGAAAGCCACCACACCTGCTTGTCCCGGTTCGCGTCTAGTCTACAGGTCGGTCCCGTGAGGTCGCCAGTTTTCTTTAGCCTACATCTAGGCTAAACGGACGAGTGATTTTAGTGTTCCTAATACGAGAAAAATTGATTCCGATGAACAAAAAAACCAAAAAAAATCGCGAAAAAAAAAACTGCCCATTTTTCGAAAGACTGCCATTCACTTTACTGTTCGGTTGACGTTTCGTTCGCCGGTCGATGCTCTTCGATTTCCTTACGGATCAAAATTGATCGTTACGTTCGGTGTAATATTTCAGTTACGTTTCGGTTTCGCGGACCTCGGGACCCGTCCTCAGGCTATCGTTTTGACGGAACGACGAGACATCGAGAAATTGTTCTGGGACACACAGACACTGAAAATAAAAAAACGCAATTCGAACCAAATTCGATATAGTTGTTTAGAATTTTCGAAATTTCAGAGAAAGTTTAAGGACGACGTTAAATTCCTCTCCCCCGCTATCCCAAGTCGCGGGGCGATCAGTCCGTCGGATCACTCAGACAACCGAGAACGATATATATTACTCACTATTAAGGAAAATGTTTCTGTTTTGTTTCTAAGTAACATTTTGAAAAAATGGCGAATGCTCCCGATATTTCCGTTATCCGGGGAAAAATTCTATACCCGGTTAATAGGTATGTTTTGTTATCTACAAAGTTATTGTTATTTTAAAATGTAATTCTTTGAACCGCCCCTTTATAAACTGGGTATTGAAGAAATGGTGAATGCGCCAATATTCTTGTTTTACTGTCTTCTATAAGTATCTCTCCATCTATATTATTAATTTATTCATATAATCTATTTCAACAAGAAAAATAGCGAAGTTGTCCAATATTTTTGTTGATTGAAAACATTTTATACATGTATTTAAATTTATTTCGTCATCTGTAGATACATTTTCTTCATAAAATGCACTTCCGCAATTGATCTCTTACAATTTTTAATCGTTGGTGTATTAATCGTAGACGAAATGGTGTATACGCCCAATATTTTTGTTATATTTAAAATGATTATACCTGGATTTAAGAGTTTTTCGTCATCTATAGATTTATTCTTACGTTATAATTCTTTTTAAATTGATCTCTTATAAACTTTACATACACTTTACAAACATACATGTTAAAATATACGTTTTAAGTTAGTCTCCAACAGTTTTGAATCAGTTATAAATAAACCGAGGATATTGAAAGTGGCGACTGCGCAGGTATCATCGTTTTCCTGAAATGGGTATTTAAGCGACTTTAACGGTTTGTTGTGATCTATATGGCCATTTTCAAAACTATAATATCATTTTTGAATTAGTCTTTTACAAGTTCGAATTGTTCGTTTATAAATAAACTGATGTAGTGGAAAATGGTGAATGTTTTAAAAATGTATGTTTTCCTAAATGAGGTAGTTTTATGCGTATTCAGTCGTCTCTAAAGTTATATTAATGCTAAAATATACTTCTTATGTTAGTCTCTGGCATTTTTGAATAATTCGTTCATAAAAAGGCAGATGATAAAAAATGGTGAATGCGCCATACATCTGTTTTCATGAAAAAGGTGGCTACCTGGATTTAAGCACCGTTCGTCATCTGTGAACTTATTGTCACGTTAAAATAGGCCTCTTCAACTGATCAATGAAAAAGGTGTTAAAAGACTCATTTATCAATAAATTGGTAATAGATAATATAGCGAATGCGCCAGTACAAATGTCTGCGATCCGACGGCGCCTTTCGCGACCGGCGGGATTTCTGCGGGGAATACCTAGGTGCTTTTTAGTTGCTTTCCGATATTCCAGCAGGTTTAACGGCCATCTAACGACCAACACCTTAAACCGGACCACAATTGCAGCGAGACAACATGTTCTTTTGCCCGCGAGGTTCACAACACGTGTACATACATTTTACGTTTCCCGTCACAAAGCGAGAGGCAACAGTTCTCGATTCGCCAACCGGTTGGTTGTTGGATTGGTATCGACAGTAACACTAAACAAAAAAAAACATAAAAAAACAATAGAACATTGAAAAACAGACGAGAAATACAGAAATCGAGACCTCAAAACGTTACTATTGGTTTAAAACAATTCACCCAGGCGTAACTCACAGACATTACCGATTCTACGACAGATGGGGGGCGCCCCGGGCGGCCGAGCGATCGTCCCAGGCGGGGAAGACCGGCGCCCGCGGTTGCCCCCGCACTAAAACGACTAAAATCATCCGCGACGGTGCGTTCGGGCACCGGCACGCGGGCCATCAATTCGTGCTTGATCCGTTCGACGATCATTGTTCCGAATTGTTTGAAAGCAAATCGTCACAGACGAATTCAGAAAAAGCCCCCACCCTGATTGGGGCTCGAGATATGTACTACAATTACTTTCTGGATGAGACTGTAAAAAAGTAATTTTTGAGGTCACTCAAGGCGCCCCTAGGCCCGCTTTGGAGGCCGGGGGCCGTAGCGTAGGTACCCTCTATTATCCTATCCCCCCACGCGTTCCCCCTACCCCGTTTTATCGCCACCATTTGAACCCGTTCCTTCTTTAGGTAGGATGTCCTGGCATGGTTTGAAGCTTTTAGTTTGGTGTTGTTTTCGTGTTTTCGATTCATTTTTGACACTGAGTAAGCTCGATCGCTATTCATCTACGTACTTGGACGTAAACCCACTCGATATACAACGATATCATTAACAATTCAGCCGTATCAGAGAGTAAAAGAGCTAGAACAGATGGTTCCAAGGATATGTCTCGCAAAAAATGAACTGACAACAAGGTACTAACCACAAAAATATTATTTGCACGTTAAGAATCGTAAAATGACGTCTTTACATCGCACGTCATCTAAATTTTCATACATTCGCAGTATAACAGTTACTATTTCAGTTATTTACTATTTGTACTTCATCTGATACCTTTACACACACGCAAATCTATAATTTAATGCTCTAGATTCATCTTCACAATTTGACCTATTGTAATTCATATTTTCTAATTTATTGGAGGAATTTTCATACAAATGCTGCATCTCATATAAATTTATTTCATATTTTCTTATCAAAATATTTTGTATTTATTAAATTCCTTGAATTCAATTTTACAGTTTAACTTGTTATTATTTACACTTCCTAATTTGAACATTATTATGTCATCTTTTCTTTATAATACTTTGTATTATATATTGAAAAGTTAAATATCAACACTCAGTTGGAAATTAAAAAATTCTCAGTTCTAAATTCAACTACATAATTTTAGATGTTGTGGTAAATGCTTTGTAATGAAATGTCAAAATTTTCTTTGAAATAATGATACAATTACATCTAATATTAAGAAAATATCTTTATTTCATATTTCATTATCAGACTATTTTGTATAACATCTTAAAAAGTTAAACAGCAACACTCTTTTTTTCTCAATTGCTGTAAATTCAGCTGCATAATTTAACCTGTTATGATTACCACTTTATAACGAAATGAGAAAATTTGCTCATCAAAAATAATAAAGCTACATCTCACATTTCGAAAAATACCTTTATTTCATTATCAATATAATTCAATTAATATTAAATATCTTACATGATACCCTAAAAAGTTAAATAGCGGCAAAACGGTTTCATTAAGTTTTTCTTAAATGCCATAAGTTCACCTTCATAATTTAACG
This sequence comes from Rhynchophorus ferrugineus, assembly GCF_030347505.1. Taxonomy (NCBI): domain Eukaryota; kingdom Metazoa; phylum Arthropoda; class Insecta; order Coleoptera; family Curculionidae; genus Rhynchophorus; species Rhynchophorus ferrugineus. Next base: position 18,802,219 of record NW_027472587.1, read on the forward strand.
GTTTATGATTGCCATTTAATAATTAATTGAGAACTTATACATCAAGATTTTAAAACTGTTAGGGAAATAACCTTATCTTATGTTATCAAACTATTTTTTCTTTGATAAAGATATAATATATTCCAATAATTTCCAACCGTTTTAAAAGTTATAATGATATGACGAGAATCAAAATCGTAAAGTGTTTTTTTATGAAATGTGTGATGTGTGATCAAGTAAAGACATCATTTTAATGTTATCGAGTATTTCTATGGAACTATTTGCATTTCATGTTAAAAATCATCGCGCATTTGTACAATATTGACGAGACTTAATCAACTGTAGCCCTGAACATTGTGTGTACACGAATAGCGATTGTATCCCATAAGACATCGTAGATCCGATGTTATATTGGCGACGGATGAGCTTGAGGTCGTAGTTTTCCTAACCAGCATCTTTGGCAGTTCGATCGGGATTCTAATTTTCAAGCATTATGGTCAGATATGCACACACATAACGTCGGCAATTGTTTTGTTCTGTCTTAAAAGGAAAATATTATAGAGAAAAATAAAAACAATCTAGTACGGATTCAGGTAAAAACAAAAACAAACCGCTTTCGGACACACACACACATCAATTAAATCAATTTCGGTCACCGGTTCTAAAACACTAACTGAAGAAAAAATGAAGATGAGCAACAAAAACGAAAAAAATTCTCGACGCCAGTCGGCCACATCGCCCCGCACCCGCGCGACGCGACCCGCTGGCGCGACCAACCAAAACACAAAAAAAAGATATCAAGAAAAAAGTACAAGCTTATTTTTAAGCACATCTGCGCCTTATAAGCCAAAAAAATGAAAAATGAGTAAAAAAATATGAGTGTGTATAACCAATAATCTGCCTTAATTCTATTTTCTTATGACGACAAAAAGAAACTCCTACCGTATAGCATTTTTTCGTTGCTAGATGTATCATAACGAACAAAGAAACAAAACAAAAAATAATAATAATAGAACAGTTCACCTATCACGTATGGACGGCAGTGTTCTTATCCATAAGTTTTCCATTGAATAAATTCTGCTATACTAGTCCAATACTATATTTAATACATAGAATTTTGTGTGGGTTGTAGTATATATATGTACAATTGTTACAAGTCTCGCCGAGTGTCTTATGAGCTGACTCGGATTCGGTTTCAACAAAGGGATGTGCAGTAGGTACGACTCATCTATATATATACATATATACATACATAAAACGTGGCGAGGGGGGGAGGTTTGAGGAGAACGGGGGGACGACGACGATCATCTCGCGACCACCTTCCCAGACAGGCGGTATATTAGTGGAAGGGGGTGCGCGGTTTCGCGTCCCCGCCTGCTCCCACTCCCCCTCATCGCGATGCCACCGATGCCATAACACAATAATTATTTTTTTACAATAGAACTGGATATATATAGTTATTTTACAGAACCATATACATAAATGACTACTAACGAGCCCCTAATAATAGAGTTATAGTTGTTTTACAAGCAGATAGAGAGTATTGAATCGGGATCGTGTATAGCTAGAGCTAGAGACGAGAAGACAAAGGGTGCTTCTTGACCGATTTTCGTTCGAAGTGACCGCGACGATTTTTCCTTTTCCTTTTATTTTTGACACCATCAGCGGTCTGGCGACGAGTTCTCATTATAAAATAGCCATTCCAGAGCCATATTAAATCTGACGCAATAGGTAAAAAATGAAGGCAACCAAATCAAAAATACAGTTTCCTCGTATATGTTTCGATTGAACCGGCCGTCCGAGCGAGACGGCGCCGTCCGGGCCCGGAGTCGAAGATTCGAGTCCACGCCAGCGCTGCGTTCGATTTTATCGAGCTGGCTATCGCGTAGGCCGCGGTTTTACCTCGATCAGTTTTTGTCACGCTTCCGAAACGTCGATATATCACTCATGAACGTCAATTAAAGTAACTTTCAGTCAAATTGTCGATGACAACGGACATTATCACAAAAATTCCTACCTTACCGATCAATTCATATGACGCTTTATGAGTGATGCTAATCCTTTAGTGTTTGGCATCGTATATCGATAACCGTTTATCGGACAGAAATTTCGTAAAGAAGTTTTTTGTTCGAAATTAAACCACCTCCAACTTTTGTTAATAGATTGTTCGTCTATCGTGGACGGTTAAGCTTATACGAGCCGGACAAGACGGTCGATTATTAATTTTTCTGTTGGGACAAGTTATTAAACAGAGTTGGGACAAAAACCGATCGAGTGACGTCGAAATTTAGTTCGGCAGCGTTAGGTGGACGCGAGAGGTTTCGATTCGGACTGGACGGAACCGGCAACGTCGCTCGGACAAAAAAAACTCATTCAAAAGCACACTGGGCCAAATCGTCCGTTAAAAGTGCCTTCAATGTTGTTTTTACGAAATAAAAAAAAATACAAATCTAGGGCCCTCAATAGCCTCGACGCCCAACCAAGACGCGTCGCCGGACCGGTGATGGTGATGACGAACCGTTCGAACCACCATTTCGAATATCAAAAGGCACTCGGTACTATTTGATAAGATTATTTCTTAAAATACTATATTGTTATAATAAGGCAAGCCGTCGAGCAAATTTAACACGCTCGCACGGTATTACTATTTGTGGTATATAGTAACTGATAGCAGTAGTTAAGACATTACAAAACATTTAATGTTTCTTTTTTTGGTCTCGTTCAGTTATCGACCCAGATGTTATTCGACGTTTCTGTTAGCTGTTGTCTTGTTATTTGTTAAGGGCGCGGGTGGATCGCACGACGCGGTACTGTGTCCCGTCACCACTAGTCCGGTCAAAGTAGACATGCGAGGTTACCAAGCGTTCTCATTGATTCTACATCTGCAAAAATAATTCAAGGTCAAAGTTCGAAAAATATGTTTTCCGCACTTTTCAACAAAAAGGTAAGTTTTATCATAAAAATAGTTATATACCGTGAAATTATCTGTTGAAATTATTCTTGTCCTTTTTTTCGTCAGAATCGTCTTTTCCAAGATATTATAATTCAAAAGGTTGAAAAATCATTGTTCTTAATATATGATTGATGTCAGTGATGTCGAAATAACGTCACAATAAATGTCAATTTTCTAATAAAATTGACAACTATTTATTTACTGTTAATTGACAAATCTACGTCAGTGATGTTGAGAAGAAAAATCACAGAAAATGTTGATTTCCTAATAAAATTAACAACTTGTTATCTAATATCAACTGCCAAATCTACATCATTTATGTTGAATAAAAATTCGCAATAAGTGTTGATTTCCTAACAAAAGTGATAACAGTAGTATCAGTTGTCGAATCTATATCAGATGACAAAAAGAAGCAAACTTAATAATCAGAACACAGTTTTTTCAACTATTTGAATTATTATATGTCGAAAACGGTGACTTTTACGAAAAAAAAAATAGAAATAGTTCTTGTAAACAATTACACGCTCTATAATATATACTAGAACTATTTTTATGACAAATCTTACCGCTTTGATTAAAAACGCAAGAAATTCATTGTTGCGAACTGTGATCTTGAATAATTTGTTTTTGCAAATGTGGAACCTAAGAGGACTTCTCGTGTTTCATTTATAATAATATTCCGGTAATCTTTCTCCTACGTTTTGGGCTAACTTGGCCGGACTACTACTAGTTCACGACGAGATCTCGAACGATATATACATATATATAAATATACATATTTATATTTTTTTGCAATAGTCCTGGGTTCTGGCCAATGGAACGCCGGAGACGGGAAGATCTCGGGCGCTCCATCCTCAACAATGAAGCGCGGGGGTCTCGGACCCCGCCGCCACTTATACATAATGTACATAGATCCACCCACACACACGCATACACACGATCACACTCTGTAAGATAAAGCGCAGGGGTGCCCCCGAGGGGGGCACCTTCAAAATTTGACAGGTACTAACTAATAAGGCGAGATCTCGTCCAATCAGGTTCAAGTGCAATAAATACGCCCCTCCCCCGCCGCGCGGCTCGCGATCCACCACCGCACCTGTTTAGTTCACTTTATGTCGCCAGATGACAAGTCGGTCTTCCTTTTTCAGTGTTTTCAAGCGAGAAAAAAGCAAAAAGAACAAGCTCGGCAACGACAAGCATGTCAAAGTAACGAGTGAGTGTGCGAGTGAGAGAGAGAGAGAGAGAGAACATTGTAAGTGTTTTTTCGTTTTGTCGCTGTACGCTTTCTTTTGATTTTTTCCGTTTACCATCTTTGCGTTCGGAGAAATCGAACCCCAGCCACCGGATAAAAACACGTCACTGTATTTGGCTTCAAAATTTCCGGAAATGCGGCATCGCCGCGGCGTCGGCCCGCATGGATATGCGAAAAATTCAAAAATGTCCCACTCATTTGGCGCGATTCACACAAATGATTTTTCGGTTAAAATTGACGATACGAACTCAACGGTCCCGGCAGGGTGCCGGTAACTGAAAGTACCCCCGGAGGGAGACAAAATTACTAACTGGACACGCTTGAAAACCGCTTTAACAAAAAAATACTAACCAGTACAATAAAGAAAATGAAAACGTGAATGTGCAGCTCGAGAAATTATATTAGAAATGTATATTTAAGAGTGTCCAAGTGTTTATATATAGGTTATTAACTTGTAAATATATTTTAGGTATAGATATGTCATACGGTCGAGTTCACCGTCACTCCGTTCGGGGAGTCGTGGCGCAGTGAGCTCGACGAAGAGAGAAAAAATTCACCGCGCACCTGCTCGGGCACCTGATCTAAGTTGAGTTCGAAAAGAAAAAAAAATTGAAAATAATTAAAATATGAAACGTGGCTGTGGCGAATAAAAAGAAATTAATAATAATGTTGTCGGGGACATAACGACGTTTTCTTCCCCCGCGACAACCACCAGCCCCTCCTGAGACTTACTCGGGAGCCGGAAAAAAAGAACGCGCGCGAAGGAAACGTCGAAATCGAGTCCCCCCACCTACTTTAACTGTAAATTTAAGGTTAGGCATCATTAGAATCGAATAAGAATGTATATTTAGTACAAAAGTATGAAAAAAGAAAAAACGAGATAGCTCAAAATTTAACTATGTATTTTTCCTTTTTCCGTTATTCGTTTCGTTTAGACGCGGGGCCCGTCTGCCTACACGTCCGCCCCCAAGGCGCCTCGCCCGCGTCCCCGCCCATCCCCCAAACGACCTAACCTCCCCACCGCCCCCGCACCCCCCCAAGAAAGAATAAATTTATACGTGTAAAAAATTCGAGAGTATTTTTATATTTATATTGATGTAAATCAAAATTTGGTATCGACAAAATTGTGGTAGTGATTTTTTAGGTTGATAAATTTTAATAAATAAATTAAATAATGTTTAGGAATTTTTAAATAAATTTGTATATATATGAAGAGGAAAAATTATATATTATATAGGGGGCTTTCGGGGCGGACCTAAACTAGGGGGGCTCCGGTCTGCATGATATAAAATGGCGACGTATACTATACTACATACGTACAAGGGGTTATCATTATTATCATTATTATTATAATTATTATTATACTTAACAGTAGTCGTGTAACACGAGCACGATGACATTTTGCGTTTTCCGTTTCTTCGTTTGGTTTAGCCTATGCAGTAATCATCCATGTTACATTAGAAAATTTGACTATTTGGTGTACAGCAATTGTTTCGACTCGGGCGTCGGCAATGTCGCGTTTGAGCTCGAAATATTGTAACTGTGTTTTATTGAACAGTATAATATATACATTTATTTGGAACCATCTTTGTTTTTCTTCCAACCTTCAATTCACTATCCCAACAAAACTACAACTGATACCACCAAACAGAAAATTTTATTCGCTGTTAGCAAATATAAATCGTCAAAACTATATCAATTATGTCGAAAAAAATCACAATTAAAGTTAATTTTTTAACAAAACTGATAACTGATTATCTACTACCAACTGTCAAATATAGATCAGTCATAACCAAAAGAAAAAAAGCACAATAAATGATAACTGCCTAACAAAAGTTGCAACTCGTTATTTACTGTCAAATTTGCATTAGTGATGTCAAAAGAAACATCACAAAAAAGTTAATTTGCTACAAAACTGATAACTCGTTATCTACTACCAAGTGTCAAGTCATAACCAAAAGAAAAAAAAGTACAATAAATGATAAATTCCTAACAAAAGTTGCAACTCGTTATTTACTGTCAAATCTACATTAGTGATGTCAAAAAGACACATCACAAAAAATTAATTTGGTAAGAAAACTGATAACTCGTTATCTACTACTAACTGTCAAATATAGATCAGTCCTAACCAAAACAAAAAGAGCACAATAAATGATAACTTCCTAACAAAAGTTTCAACTCGTTATTTACTGTCAAATCTACATTAGTGATGTCAAAAAGAAACATCAAAAAAAAGTTAATTTGCTAACAAAATTGATAACTCGTTATCTACTAACAACTGTCAAGTCATAACCAAAAGAAAAAAAAGTACAATAAATGATAAATTCCTAACAAAAGTTGCAACTCGTTATTTACTGTCAAATCTACATTAGTGATGTCAAAAAGAAATATCACAAAAAAATTAATTTGGTAAGAAAACTGATAACTCGTCATCTACTACCAACTGTTAAATATAGATCAGTCCTAACCAAAACAAAAATAGCACAATAAATGATAACTTCCTAACAAAAGTTGCAACTCGTTATTTACTGTCATATCTACATTAGTGATGTCAAAAAGCAACATCATAAAAAAGTTAATTTGCTAACAAAACTGATAACTCGTCATCTACTACCAACTGTTAAATATAGATCAGTCTTAACCAAAACAAAAAGAGCACAATAAATGATAACTTCCTAACAAAAGTTGCAACTCGTTATTTACTGTCATATCTACATTAGTGATGTCAAAAAGAAACATCACAAAAAAGTTAATTTGCTAACAAAACTGATAACTCGTTATCTACTACCAACTGTCAAATATAGATCAGTCCTATCCAAAACAAAAAAAGCACAATAAGTGATAACTTCCTAACAAAAGTTGCAACTCGTTATTTACTGTCATATCTACATTAGTGATGTCAAAAAGAAACATCACAAAAAAGTTAATTTGCTAAAACAACTGACAACTCGTTACCTACTATCAACTACATAAATGATATCCAAAGAAAAATCACAATAAATATTAATTTTATATCAAAACTGATAGCTTGTATCTACTGTCAAGTATTAAATTACAGACATTAAAAATACATTGATATACTTGAAAGTTGGCAAGTTTCACTTTTTTTAATGTCAACCGGCAGTTACTAGCAGACCTAGCAGACATTTGGCAACCTTATCCACCAGTACTTTTACTAACTGCAAATGGCAACATATTCAACGTTATCTATGACATACCTCGGCTATTTAATTGGATCGACTAAATGTTCATTTGTTAACATCTTATACCTATATTAATTGTCCACTGTCATCTAAATTAGTGTTCATTTGATGACAAAGTTGACAGATGACGTCATGATAGTAGCCTACATCTACACAATCAATTATTATATCTCATCTTCTTCAGTATTTAGGAATATATCTATATCTATCCCACACACGTATTGAAATGACGTTTCTTTGTGAAGAAGCCTTATTACATCACTTAAAGTATGATCCTTCCTTATAAAAAATCATCTAAATACTTATCTCGGCATCCAATACCAGATATTATATTAGAAACATCGTATTAAACAAAAATCTGAACAAATCGGGCTCAAAATTAAATTTGTTCGTTAGTCTGAAGATGGTGTAAAGATAATTAATTAAGAAGAAGAAGAAGCGGGACAACCTAGAAATCAAATGGATTCACGAAATTATCTAGACTGGAAAATACAAAGAAATCTGAAGAACGGAAAGAACCAAAGCACACGAGCTTGTACAAAGGGCATAAATTTGCTTACGTGAACAAAAAAACAGGTAAAAAATGGAAAATATACCAGTTCTTCTGGAAAATAAAGGAAATTGAGTTGCAAAGTTACATAGAACAAGTTATATTGTATATTAAAATGTTTTGCGAATCGAGAAATGTATTTATTTTATAAAAATAACAAAACTTATTAATCTTACATATAATCATTACAAATAATTTCCTGGAAATAATCAGACACAACAAGGGGCAAGATATTTGAAATATTGCAAAAGAAACTTTCAGACTTCCATCAAGTTTATATATTAAATAAAATTATCAGGAACATTACCATATGACTTACTCTAGTATTTTATTACTATATGGCGAAGGTAACTTTTTAAGTATAGTATAGTTATTATCTTTAATAAATCTTGTTAGTTATACAATAACAATTATTATCAATAATTTTTATTTCAAAAGTCTTCTATCTAACGTTTAATGTACCCTGTTGTATCAAAACAATGGTAATTGTTTATAATAAAGCCCATTATAATGTAAAGAAAACGACAACAGTCGTGCTGCCATCTGTGGACATTTATTGAAACTGTCAGGAAAAATGGATATGCAAAGTATTTGTAATCAATGAATCAGTCAGTCTCTGTATGTTGTATTCCTGTGACCTTTTTAAGATAATGTTGAACCAGTAGTTACCTTCATTTGAAACAGTATTAGGAACATTTGCTGACGACACAGTCATTATGACAAAACATATATCTCTGCCTAAAGCTATAGAAGAGCTTTCTCTTGATAAGTCAATAAATATGATTATAACTCGAATGATTTAAGTAGTTTAGTATAGATGGCGCTCTGAAAAATGTTGGTCTTTGCTTCTGGCAACGCTGGGTTGGTAGAAATTTCTAAATTAACATCTAGATTGATATGAGTGTCTGTGATGGTGTACTCGGATTGCTTTCGTTAGATGGCGCTAACGTAACAATTTCTTGATGAAATGGCGGAGGTACCGGGCGACGAGACAAGGAATATTATTTTTAACGCATTTTTTTGCATATTCGCTGGTCCTTCGCTAGCTTCTGTTAAATAGCGATGGTGTTCTAACACTCCATCAACACCCAGTGCCGTATTTGGCCCTTTTTTGTCGTTCATTTTCCGCGCCAATTAAAATCGAATGTTGCATGAGTGTCGGCTCGAACCGTGTGCGGGGAGGACGGAGACGTGTCGTTTATTAAAGTTTTACGTCGTCGCAATGCAAGTTAGCGTATTAAATTCGGAGGCATCCTTGTTTATGGGCGAATTGTGTCGCAGGCGACTGCGACCGAATTTTGCAACGTCTCTTATTTAGACATTAACCGGAGGCCCCTGCCTCATCCTCCATCATAAAATGGAACGATAAATGTTGAACTAGCAATATTACCGGTTTAATTAAAATAACCCCCGCACACCTGCTCCCGGCTGGAAAATCATAAATTCCGTTTTATAACGAGGCTGCGTGCAGCTATCTATCCATCCATCGGTTTCGATGCTGTTGTCTCGCGGTTTAATCTGGTTTGGGTTGCGCGACGACGAGAGGGTTTATGGTGAAGGTCCATTGATCAGGCCCAGTAATCTGGGGAGGATTCCCAACAAAAGGATCCTGTCAGCTTTCCCAGTGGTGATCCCCGATACAATTACAAGGTGTTCTGTGATTTTTCCAGAAATAAACTTACCTATTTTTTTATAAATTAAGTCCATCCTACATTCTTTTCTGTTCGGAAATTTGGTACTTTAACTAATACTTTTTCCATACATATAGTCGTGAAAAATTCAGATTTTTGCCATTTTCATATTTTCTCTTGTCGTTTCCGTTAAAACAATCGCAGTTTAAAGAAAGTAGCAGATATTATATAAAAATTTTACGCTGAATCGAATGGTAGTATAACAATTTTTCAATAGCTTTTACTTTTAAAGTTATATAATGAAAAGTATATTTTCAAAAAATTAGTAGAGGTTAGGTTTATATCACGTATCTTTAAAACAACAAACTCTAGAGCATTTTAACATAGATTTTTGTTTACTTCGCTCTAAAATACAAATATTATGAGGGTTTCATCTTTATCTGAGAGATAAAAATTTCTAGCATTTTTTCCATATATGTAGTCGTGAAAATTTGCGATTTTTTACCATTTTCACATTTTCTGCTGCCATTTCCGTTCAAATTATTGAATTTTAATGGAAATTGCAGATATTATAAAGAATTTTACGCTGAATCGAATGGTGGTATAATAATTTTTCTATAGATTTTACTTTTCAAGTTATATAATGAAAAGTGTATTTTCAAAAAATTAGTATAATTTGGCTTATATCACGTATCTTTAAAACAACAAACTCTAGAGCATTTTAACATAGATTTTTGTTTACTTCGGTCTAAAATACATATATTTTGAGGGTTTCATCTTTATCTGAGAGATAAAAATTTTTAGCACTTTTTCCATATATATAGTCGTGAAAATTTGCGATTTTTTGCCATTTTCACATTTTCTGCTGGCATTTCTGTTCAAATAATTGCATTTCAATGAAAATTGCAGATATTATAAAGAATTTTACGCTGAATCGAATGGTAGTATAACGATTTTTCAATACCTTTTACTTTTAAATTTATATAATGAAAAATGTATTTTCAAAAAATTAGTATAATTTGGCTTATATCACGTATCTTTAAAACAACAAACTCTAGAGCATTTTAACATAGATTTTTGTTTACTTCGGTCTAAAATACATACATTTCGAGGGTTTCATCTTTATCTGAGAGATAAAAATTTTTGGCACTTTTTCCATATATATAGTCGTGAAAATTTGCGATTTTTTGCCATTTTCACATTTTCTGCTGCCATTTCTGTTCAAATAATTGCATTTCAATGAAAATTACAGATATTATAAAGAATTTTACGCTGAATCAAATGGTAGTATAACGATTTTTCAATACCTTTTACTTTTTTTATATAATGAAAAATGTATTTTCAAAAAATTAGTATAATTTGGATTATATCACATATCTCTAAAACAACAAACTCTAAAGCATTTTAACATAGATTTTTATTTACTTCGCTCTAAAATACATATATTTTGAGGGTTTCATCTTTATCTGAGAGATAAAAATTTTTGGCACTTTTTCCATATATATAGTCGTGAAAATTTGCGATTTTTTGCCATTTTCACATTTTCTGCTGCCATTTCCGTTCAAATTATTGAATTTTAATGGAAATTGCAGATATTATAAAGAATTTTACGCTGAATCGAATGGTAGTATATTGATTTTTCTATAGATTTTACTTTTCAAGTTATATAATGAATAGTGTATCACATATCTTTAAAACAACAAACTCTAAAGCATTTTAACATAGATCTTTGTTTACTTCGCTCTAAAATACATATATTTTGAGGGTTTCATCTTTATCTGAGAGATAAAGATTTTTAGCACTTTTTTCATATATATAGTCGTGAAAATTTGCGATTTTTTGCCATTTTCACATTTTCTGCTGCCATTTCCGTTCAAATAATTGCACTTTAATGAACATTGCAGATATTATAAAGAATTTTGTAGAAGTTAGGTTTATATCACATATCTTATAATAATAAACTCTAGAGCATTTTAACATAGATTTTTGTTTACTTCGCTCTAAAATACATATATTTTGAGGGTTTCATCTTTATCTGAGAGATAAAAATTTTTAGCACTGTTTCCATATCTTTTCACAGTCGGGAAAATTTGCGATTTTTTGCCATTTTCATATTTTCTGCTGCCATTTCCGTTCAAATTATTGCATTTTAATGGAAATTGCAGATGTTATAAAGAATTTTTCGCTGGATCTAATGGTAGTATAACGATTTTTCAATAGCTTTTACTTTTAAAGTTATATAATGAAAAATGTATTTTCAAAAAATTAGTATAATTTGGCTTGTATCACATATTTTTAAAGTTATCTATTCTATTCAGTTCATAATCGTTCTTTGTCAAGTGTGGGATAAGAGGAACATATGAAAGTAAGTTTATCCGCAGAAAATTTACCGCAGTACTCTCCAAAGTATTCCAAAAATAAAAGTGACTGTTAGACGCTCTTTAAAATGAAATCCATCGTTTGGACAATTTATTATGACATCAAGCACCTCTAAAGCAGAAATTCGGTGATCAAATTACTGCTGCTTGAATGGTTGCCTTTATTTTCTGGTGACTTATTATATCTGATGCTACACTAATGATGTTATCAATATTATTTTGAACATGAATAATACTGCGTTCAAAATTATCGATAGGGTCTCTTATTCCACTAGGTTAGATTTTTATTTGCTGCAGTTGGTTAAGAAGGACATCTACGTGGGGCATCACATGATGGAATAAAGTTAGCCAAAAGACCGGATCATTTAATGTACGGCTAATAAAGGCTGCTGCAATACAGACTGCGTTGCAGGATAATTGATTCTACTTCATCCATACACTGAATGAACTGTTTTCTATTTGGCCACTCATCACCGCTGCCCCATCGTAGCTTTGTGCGATTAGTTTGTTGGCCGAATTTTGAATTAAAAGATTTATAATGCTTAAAATTGTTTTACTAAGTGTTTCTCCATCAATTTTTAATTAAGGCCTTAAGAAGTTCCTAAAAATAACTACCAGTTGAGATTTTCCAGCAACATCAGTTGTTTGGTTCACCATATTCGCCAAAAATGAAGAGTTATTAATATCCTCAATTATATGTTCATGAAAAACTGTAAGGACACACTGTAACAGATAGTTCTGTATTTCTCTGGAGGTGCCTTTAACTACCGAAGCATTCTTTAAGTGGTCACTTTTAGTTGCATCTAGTCCAGCTTAAAAATTTATTATTTTAAGTCCGCGAAATATCCCCCATTTCTAGGAAGTCGTTTTCATCGTCTTTCAACAATGTTTTCACATTAATTAAATTAAAGAGCAGTTCCATAGTCACAGTTAGTAATATTGTTATTATCAAGTGGCCGAAAGTCGCGTAAAATTACGATGCAGATAACCTATATCACATACCGAGCTGGACTAAATGCGGTCGGTCTTGGATTAGACTGTTTGGTGTGGCCCTGATAAATAATAACGATAGCGTGCGTCTGTAGCCTACCGACACTAGGTTATTCCACCGGTCCAAGTTAGTTCCGTGGCTCACACTTCCATGGCAGTTTTTCATCATTTATTACAACGAGAATTCGCGAATGCGAGAATGGGATTTGCTTTTTGGTAAGTAATAGAAATCACTGCAGCACCAGCCGCTACTCTGCTAAATAAATCCTTCGATTTGTTTTTACTACATTTATTGTAGACCAACTGATGACTAGATGTTAGCTGTGAAGAACGGACAGCTAACATAACAATGACTTCTTTGTACTTCCGGAAGTACAAAAATTGCGAACTATCCCCTTACGTAACGTCGGCGACAAATAATTTGAATGTTCAGGTCGGAATAACGCGAAATGATGTATTAACTATAGCTGGCTTAGCAGTCACAATGACTCCTTATTACAGTCATTACCTGACCCACGAAGCATACACATTAAAAAGCCGTTATGATGAGAAAAATGAGCTACGCGATCCCCCGGTAAGTTAATTCGATCTCTCGAACTCGGCAAAAACCGCGCGCCAATTGAAGACACACCATAAATTTCCCCTGGTGCAGGCATGGTATGTAATTTTTTTCCCGTTGTGTCTACGAAACCGATGAAAAAACCGATACCACTTTATAAAGGCATACTTATGTTAATGATAATATTGAGGAGGATGCTTATTGATAATTAATATTTACATGATTAACTACTTCATTTCCTGCCTTTTTCTCGCGTAAAAACAGTAATAGATCAATCGTTTTTTTCTTCGTTAAAATGGATCCCTTTATTATTAGTTGCCCTTTTGCTTTATATAATGAAACAGAATCAACGAAAACGTTCTAGATATATCCTCGAAAAGAACAGTGAACTCATGTCACTACATGATCGCAGTGTTGCCGAATCAACTTTGACTTTTAGTTTTTTTGGCTTTAACATATGGTATATCCAAAATAGAAGTGAACTCACTTCATAAAGATGTATAATGTATTGCCTGTTACAGATGGTAATTTCGTTTCAATAGTTCTAGTTAAAAGAAGACAAAATGCTGTCTGCTGCGTTCGAACGTATAACAGATTAACCTATCCAATTCGTTTAGTTGTCAAATATCTGCAAAATTCTTCAAAACATTAGTGATATGAAACATAAGACGTTCTAAGCCAACAAACGTTACAACAATTGCTTTGCTTGTTTTGATACATTTCCAGTCGCTGCTTGATATTGGTGATTACTCTGATTGAAAATGGCGAGGCCAATAAATAGTCAGCCAGAAACATTCACTCTTGACAAGACGCTATTAAAAAGAATGTCTATCAACAAAAGTCGATGAAAGGTAAAAGTTAGAATAGCATTTGATTAGGTTCTGTTAATCAAAATATTCTTCGTGTTAGAAACAGGAAGGTTTTTATTCCTTCAGAAGAGTTAAAGTTTTATTCCAATTCCAAACACAACAACCATGGACAAATGAACTATACGTTTTCGCTATGATTTGAAAATCAGATGTTAAAGGACTAGGAGAAAACATCTCTTATTGTAGGACAATGCACCATACAACCATATAATCCTGTGTTGGAAAAGGCCTCAATAAATAGTTTTCAAAATATAAAAAATGCAAAATGTTACAAACAGTAAAATATCCCAATCGTTATTTGGTAAATATAAATGCTTAATTGTGTTTTGTATAATTTACTTTTTATAAATAGATTTAAAAAAAGATACACAGTATATCAGAAGGCTGAACAATATGGGAAGAGTGTGTAACGTCAATAAAATCGAATTGTTATGGGATGTGTTAAAGAATTTGTACAATAAACATGCTGGTCAAGAATGATGTACAAGCAAGAACTGTTTGTATATGTGGAAAGGAGGATTGTCTACAATAATACATCTAACATAGTTGTAAAACATATTAGAGGTGTGTGGCTCTAGTTTGATACACATATTTAATATTAAAAAACACAGTTAACAAAAGTTAAGAAACATTTGTGAACACTATAATTTGGACGCCCTCTATTAACAACATTCCTAATATAAATAACCACATATTCGTGCTTAAAAATGCTTAGTTCCTGCTATATAATAAAACAAGACATTCTGTAATAAATAAATTATCATTATTAGATAGTTTTCGCAAAGATAATATAATTTAATGCGCCATATTGTTAGAGAATGATGAGAAAAGTTTTTAATGTGCCTCATCGCTGGCTAAGATGTATTCAAGCTGAAGCCGAACTGGTATTTAGATAATATATAATATTTCCTTCCCTAAAGTTTCAAAATAAATGTTTCCTCTAATATTAGTTTTAATATTAAGCCAATGTTTTTAACATTAGAAGATATTTATTAATAAGGTCTTGTGCCTCCATTTTCTTTTAGAATTTGCATTAAAACTGCTGTAATTCCTCAAAGATTGGATTCGTAGAGTGTCTGACTAGTTTCCAACGAAACGTTGTCACATTCTTGTATTAAAACATCTGTCAATTGCTTCGATGATGTCGAAGATGGAAATCTACTCCTTATTTTCTATATTAAAGTTTTGTATTTTGTATTTTAAATTTTAAATAAAAATTGTTTAATTACTGGATATTTTAATTTAAATACACGAGTTTTGTTTCGTATTTTAAATACACAAGTGATAGTATTTTGTAAGTTGTATGTTAACTAGAGCAAAATACATTGTCCAGCTCTGGTTGTACCACACAAGTTCGAAAACTATTTGTTGAATAGTGTTATATAGCTGGAGGTTATAAACTATATCGGTTGGTTCGCGTCTTGCTAAATTTAACATTTCCTTAATATATTTCTGCATTGTAAGGTATTTTAAAAATTGTTATATGGTATACTAGCGACCCGCCCCGGCTTCGCACGGGTGCAATGCTGATACTAAATTAAATACACTACAGAAAAAATATGAACGTTGTATATAAAAACATAGCGGCCCGCTCCGACTTTGCACGGGCATAAAATATATATGCCTATGTCCCTCAATGAAAACATGATTAAAATCGATCCAGTATTTTTGGTTCATTCATTACTGCCCTTGGCCTGCACGCATTAAATTTGGAGTAAAACAATTCCTCTTCCCCTATACTTACTATGAAGATTTCCTGCTATCTTTGGAATATCTAAATTCATACAATTTTTATTACATGACACATTTTTAAACGCAAATTTTAAATTTGTAATATCTCCGAAAATATTTGTTTAATTTACATGGTGTAAGGAACCATATTGATCTATATTAATTGCACACTGTATTTAAGGTACTTAATCCGATAAGGATTAATGCCGTATTGTTTAAAATAGCTTCGTAAATAAGCCGTTTTCTCACGTAAAAAGTAAACAATAAAAATGGTTAATGTGGGTTATCCCTAAAAGATAAACATATACCATCGCGGACTTTTTTGTAGACCTTTTTATGGTGTACAATACTGTAGTACATTAATTTGATGCAACTCGTAGGGTTAGGCAGCGTTTTTGCTAATTGCTAAATAAGCCTAAAAAAATAGGTTAATTTACGACATCACGTTAGAAACCTCTAAAATTAGCAATGTTGCCTTAGTATATTATGCATGTATTATACATATAAACCTTCCTCTTGAATCACTCTATCTATTGAAAAAAACCGCATCAAAATCCGTTGCGTAGTTTTAAAGATTTAAGCGCACATAGGGATATAGGGACAGAAAAGGCGACTTTGTTTTATACTATGTAGTGATTATAATAAAATCGTGTATTTGTTCGTTGGTGGTTTTCGTGAAGTCAAGAAGACGGTCTACGGACGGCACAGTCCGATCCTGTGTTACCTGGCCATCAAAACCGAGTTGCCGGCATTACGAGCACATAAAACGCGCTCGAAACTGCAGTCCGCACATGCAGGTCCCCACCACGCCAACCTCGTAAACGGCAGCGTCCGCGTCTCCTCGTCATACCGTTGCACTCCGATGCAACTAAGAGTCGCGCCGCCGTTCCTCCGACCGCAACCACCAACCTCCTCGTCGTCGTCGTCGTCGTCGTCGTAGTCGTCGTCGCGCGCGACAGTACCGCGTCCCGTCCTCACCCAGTGACACACGCCATGTCGACCGTCGCCTCCGAGCCGCAGGACTTCGACGCCAAGAGGGCGTCCGTCGCGGGCGGTACCTCGTCGTCGTCGTCCTCGGCCGCCCCGCGCACCCCCCCGAATTGCGCCCGCTGCCGCAACCACCGCAAGAAGATCGCCCTCAAGGGCCACAAGCGGTACTGCATGTACCGTACGTGCAAATGCGAGAAGTGTCGCCTGACGTCGGAGAGGCAGCGCGTGATGGCCATGCAGACGGCCCTCAGACGGGCACAGGCCCAGGACGAGGCCATGCTACGCAGCGGCAACCTTGACTTGTCCATGGTGCCGGTGCCGCAGAAGACGCCTAGCCCGGTGCAGGCCGCCGACCTCACCAGTTTGGACTGCGACTCGTCCGTTTCGTCACAGTGTTCAAATCCCGCCACCGTGGCCGCGGCGGCCACGTCTTCCGCCGCCGCCACCTCTTCGGGGGTTGGGCGGCGTCCGTCGCCCGTTATGGCCGTACCGGCCACCAGCACCTCGATGCAGGTGGGAGTAACCGGCGAGATACCACCCTACGAATACAAACGTAAGTACTATCTTGTTTATCAGTTCGGAAACTTTGCGAAAATAGTCCGGTGTTTATATTATTGAAACTTCCCAAGACCCAATCTGGAAATATCTCAGTATATCTGAAACTCTTGAATTTTTTAGTGAAAAATAACATGATATATTGAAAGCTCTGGTATTTTATATAAAACTATTAATATCACTTGGGGTTCATCAATTTATCTTCATCTAACCAAACCTAGTGCTGTTCTATAAGCGCGTAGTCGGATGAAGCCAGGTCTGTAGAATATAACGGGTGCAATTAAACTTTCCATCCAACTAATGTCAATAGATCTTTAACTGAGAAAATAGTCTGGTGTTTATATTATTAAAACTTTCCCAAGACCCAGCCTGAAAATGTCTCAGTATGAGCTGAAACTCGTGAATTTTCTAGTGAAGAATAACATGAAATATTGAAAGGTGAGGTAGTTTATATAAAACTATTAATATTACTTGGTATTCATCTATATATCTTTGTCTAACCAAACCTAGTACTGTTCTGCAAGCGCGTAGTCGGATGAAGCCAGGTCTGTAGAATATAACGGGTGCAATTAAACTTTCCATCTAACTAATGTCAATAGATCTTTAACTGAGAAAATAGTCTGGTGTTTATATTATTAAAACTTTCACATGCCCCAGCCTGGAAATGTCTCAGTATGAGCTGAAACTCGTGAATTTTCTAGTGAAGAATAACATGAAATATTGAAAGGTGAGGTAGTTTATATAAAACTATTAATATTACTTGGTATTCATCTATATATCTTTGTCTAATCAAACCTAGTGCTGTTCCATAAGCGCGTAGTCGGATGAAGCCAGGTCTGTAGAATATAACGGGTGCAATTAAACTTTCCATCTAAGTAATGTCAATTGATCTTTAACTGAGAAAATAGTCTGGTGTTTATACTATTAAAACTTTCACAAGACCCAGCCTGGAAATGTCTCAGTATGAGCTGAAACTCGTGAATTTTCTAGTGAAGAATAACCTGAAATATTGAAAGGTGAGGTAGTTTATATAAAACTATTAATATTACTCGGTATTCATCTATATATCTTTGTCTAATCAAACCTAGTGCTGTTCCATAAGCACGTAGTCGGATGAAGCCAGGTCTGTAGAATATAACGGGTGCAATAAAATTAAATGAAATATTTAATGAGATATTAAAATTGTATTTCAGTTTGTATAAAATTAAATCTTTAAAAATTAAAATCTAGGGAAAATCATCTAAAATTCGCTGTTTATTTTACTAACGAAAACTCGTTCCAATTTATTTATCTAAAATATTGGCCATTATGTATTGATACATTTTCCCCATCTCTTAAGCAATTTATAAATGGATGACACTGTGTGCGAAGTGCTCTTTTGCAAACACGTAGTCGGATGGAGCTAGGTCTGGAGAGTATGATGGGTGCAATAAAATATCCCTACCAAATGGTATCAATACTTCTCTGACTGGAGTTGCTAAATGAGACCACGCATTGTCGTTCTGCAAAATCATCTTATCATATCTTTGAGCGTATTGCAGACGTTTTTTCGATCAATACACCATTCAAATTGACTTGATTTGTAGTAGGTAGTGATCAGTATTAACTTTTTAGACTATTTCACTTTCACCAGACGCAATGGATGGGTCCTCTTCACCAGGTGATAACCATACTTTTTGGCACCCGTTACTATTCATTACAGATATGACTTTCATGTCACTGATGATTTTTCGATTTTCTGTTTGTCTGTTTCATTCAATTCATGTTGCGCCGTCTTTGCATCGCTTATCCTTTCCAAACTGCGATTTGGTTCACTTTCAACATTTCTGACGATCGTTTTTGAGATTGTGTTGGGTCTTCATCCAATAAGTCCTGCGATTCCTCATCTACAAAAGCCGGAAAGTAACTACCAACACATCTGGTATACTCTTCATAAAAATGAACATGAAATCGGGCTTTTTTGATATCCAATCTTGTTTTGTTAAATGATTTTAAACTGTTTCCAATCATACTTTGAATAGATAACATTTATTACTGATCATTTCACGACTATTTTGAGAATTTATTTATTTAGAGTTAATATATTACAGTATAAATCTCCAATTGCACATTTATTTGAATGTAAATTAATGGAAGAAATGGAAGAAATGATATCAAACCAAAGGAGATAATTAGTCATCCGATAATTTACGGCAATTGCATAAATACATATTTCACAAAGAAACTAATACTAGTTATCTGTTATATAACAATAAAACAATAATATTCTAACCAGTTTACTGTTGTTTTGTTATATCATTTAAATTGATACACTAGTTATACATATTGCCAGAGAAGTATTTTATTCAATTCCGCTTTTATACGAGGGTAAAGTGAAATATTCTTGGTCTGATAAATACATGGCATCCAACATAAATACATGGCAGCAAGAATGGATGTTTGGAACCAATGTTCTGCCTGTTGCTCTCCCAAGGAGTTTTTTTAGAGTATTAAAGGGCTTTGAGCAGAAAAATAAAATGATTCTTTGTCTGAAAATTACGGTCTTTCACCCTATCTTTGAAGACGATCGCCCCTTCATTCGACGAAAATTTCTTCTCAGCGAGCATTCTTTTGAGATCTGAGAATAGGAAATAGTCGCTGGGGGCAGATCTGGAGAATACGGTGTAGGAGGAAACAATTCGAAGTACAATTCATGGATTTTTTATACGGTGCATTGTCGTGGTGAAGCTGCTTCTCTTTTTTCAAATGCAGCCGTTTTTCGGCGATTTCCTCCTTCAAATGATCCAGTAACGCTGTTGATGGTTCGACGATTTTGTCCTTTAGGCGGTCCACTAACGCTATGTGATAGTCGCTGTTGATGGTCCTTCCTTTTTCAAGGTAGTCAATGAAAATTATTTCATGTGGGTCCCAAAATACAGACGCCATAACCTTGCCAGCCGACTGTGGCGTTTTCCGACGCTTTGGAGTGGGTTCATCGTGTACAGTCCACTTGGATGACTGTCAATTGGACTTCGGAGTGAAATGATGGAGCCATGTTTCATCCATTGTCACAGATCGACGTAAATCTCAGGTGTATTACGCTTGATCATCTTCAAATACTACTCCGAATCATCAACTCGTCCTTGTTTTTGGTCAAAAGTGAGCTCGCGCGGCACCCATTTTACGCAGAGCTTTCTCATACCCAAATATTCGTGAAGGATATGCTGTACATGTTCAGTTGATATCTTTAGAGTGTCTGTATTTCATTCAGTTTCAATTTAGCGTCATTGAAAATCATTTAGTGGATTTTTTAATGTTTTAGTCGCTAATAACCTCTTTTGGGCGTTCACCGCCTTCGGTGCTCGTTTTACCACGTCTAGACTTAGCATGCCAATCCTTGATGGTTGATTTTCCTGGGGCAGTGTCCGGAAACTCGGCATCAAGCCAAGTTTTCGCTTCAACTGTATATTTTTCCTTCAAGAAGTAATATTTTATCAACACGCGAAAATCCTTTTTATCCATTTTTTTTCACAATAACAAACTAGTGACATAATCATTATATGTATAATAATTGCAAATAAATATCTAGTATGAATAACAATTACAATCAAGTTAGTTGTGAATTCTCAGCATTTGCTTATATATTCTTTCACTATTCGAATATTCTTGTTTTTCAGTAAGTTTTTTCAAACCTTGTCATATAAATTAATGATTATCATTAAAGTATTTTTTTGTTATTTTATTATTAATAATGAAATAGATTATTTAAATGCTATTAATTCGACATTAATTATGAGAAATAACAGTTTTCCAATCTTGCAGAGTGTGATTTATTGCGAAAAATTATGGTGTTTTGCATTATATAATTGTATAACCCATTAGTCAATTAAGTCTCTAGTGTACTGCAGAATAATTTGGTTTTTTTATCGTTGACAACTTTAATAGGCTAATACAACACCGTCTGATATTTTCATATCAGTCACTCTGTCGTTCATCTCGCGCATCTTTCAAAACTCTTTGGAGGCCTGTCTAACATTTTTGTCTTGAACAGCTGCCGATTTCTATTCTAAAATTATTCCACTAGTACAGATACTTTAATCCATTCATTTTTTCATTATTGATTCACCTGGAACCTAAATATCGAGCTGCTTCTTTGGTACCCAGTCTTGTGTAAATGATCATCATGTAAATGATTTTAACTGAAGAAACGTATTACTCTACCTTTATATCTAGAATGTTCTATGAAATATTACCTTTCAAACGCTCTGTATTATGGTTTCGTTGAATATGTTTTATTGGATACATACGACTTTGAAATCATCTGTTATGAAAAACCGGAAATATTTTTCACCACCCATATATTTTTTGAGAATTTCTCTATATATTTTATTAATTATATGCACAATTAATTTTGATGTTTATATATCTAATAGTTTGATATAATAGTTTTAACAGATCGTAAAAGTACTACTAACTTACCTTTGATTTTAACAAAAATTCCTTACTATTTTTCAATATTTTTCTCTTCAGCGTAGTACATATTTCATTATACCTCCTACTAGATTAATGAATGTTAGTTATTTTAATAAAATGGAGGTTTAGTTAAGTTTGGAAGATAGAGTACTGTTAAAAATTATTTTATAATTGTAATCAGGAAATATATAAGGCATATGGTGCTCTAAAATGTATAATATACTATTTTTCGCACAGCATCTTCAAATATATTACTACTGCCTCTGCTAGTAGACTACTATATAATTTTAAGCAGGATGTGTTATTTAGTTCATATTTTCGGTAGAACCTTTCGTATTTTAACAAAAATAGGAAAAAATTTGCTTTAGTGACCTTAAAAAACACCCCAGGAAAGATTTTGAAATTTCGCGCCATCAATTTATATCGTAGAGAAGTGGTTAATACTACTCAGAACTTTTGGACAGATCTGATATTGATTTGAAGCCAAATCAACCAAATTTGGTGAAGAAAAAACTATGTTTTAACAATTATTTTGATGTTCAACACCTAACAGTTGAAAGGGTCAACAATCTCTAACAGTGTGTCCAACATTTGGATTTGTTTCTCGAACTTTTAAAGATATAATAGTCTTCGGTTGCTATGCAATGTACGATTAAATTCTTTTTATGTTACTTTTATTATTTGCTGTGTTATTTAGAATTATAATATGCTTAAAAGAATGTATAACATCTTTCATTATAATATATAAGAACATTTTTAATAAAAATTAAACTTTGGACTTTTGGACAGATCTGATATAGATTTGAAACAAAATCGACCAAATTTGGTGAAGAAACGAATATATTTTCACAATTATTTTGATGGTAAACGCCTAACAGTTGAAAGGGTCAACAATCTGTAACAGTGTGTCCAAGATTTGCATTTGTTTCCCGAACTTTTGAGGCCATAGTAGTCTTCAGTTGATATAGAGTGTAAGTTAATCGTTTTTATGTTACTTTTATTATTTTTATACTTTATTATTATATACTTACAAGAATGTACAATACCATTTTTTAATATATAAGAAAATTTTTAATGAAAACTAAATTTAAACTGAAACAGATTCTTGACATCCAGTGAACTTCTGTGACGCCATATATTGGGAATTCTTTGATCAAGTACCACACGTAATAATAAAAATCTTATTCTCAGAATAATATTTAATAAATATATCACGTTTTTATCTATTTTTCGTCGCCATAACAAATATCTACACTCTGTTCTATCTCAAATACGTGCCTTTGGATTACTTAATCGAATTCCAATATGCGTGTTCATCAACTATCAACGAGATCATTGAAAAAATCACTCACATTCAGTCGGACTGGGCGCCAATGAATTGCTGGTGTATCCGCCCGTGTACCCGCGATGTCATTCGCACATAGCATTCAAATATTTTGAATATGTGCCAGCAGGAGAATAAAACACATTTTATTCGATAAAAAGTCGGCGACAACACTTCATGTTAAAAGGTTTGGTGGGAAAGGCGATGGTACCCGGGATGGGACTTGAATTATATCCAGGAGGTGGTGTCGAAATTGACAATGAGAACGTATGGAACATGCCAGCGTTCGAAAATAACCCGTAATTTTTTGTTGTCGTTTACAGAGTTATTTTACATATATATCAGACACGACCAAATTATTTGGCTAAAAATAAGTTTGTACTTGGATGGGTACTCAATAAAAATGTTAGAATGTGGGTGAATATAATATTAGGTTGGGAAAAAAGTACTTTTGGCGCTTCTTAATAGACAAGACATATGATAGAAGAGCAGCATAATTACGATTACTAGCAAATTATTACGATCTGAATTGGGATTTTAGAAAGTTAACAATTCAATTGAAAATTCCCGGGCCTGACCCACAGATGGCGCTAGTAGAATTAAATCCATTTTTTAGGTGGCCCTTACTCCCTAAAGGTGCGTGTATAAATTTGACAGTTGTCGGGTCATTAGTTTGTGATTTATAGCATTTTGAGTGAAGCATCTTTTGTTATTGTGAAAAAAATGGATAAAAAAGAATTTCGCGTGTTGATAAAATATTGCTTTTGGATGAGATAGTAGATACTTTAAAGATATCAACTGAACGTGTACATCATGTCATTTACGAATATTTGGGTATGAGAAAGCTCTGTGCTAAGTGGGTGCCGCGCAAGCTCACTTTTGACCAAAAACAACGACGAGTTGATAATTCGGAGCAGTGTTTGAAGATGATCAAGAGTAATAAGTCGCCAGTCGGCTGGCAAGGTTATACTTTTTGTATTGCCTTTTTGAAATCTAGGATCTAAAATTGTGGATTTCCCGCATATCTTGTTCATATCTAAAGTTGCCAGTCTTTTATTGATGACATCTAATAGACAATATTGTTGTTGTTTTTTTCCCCATTCACTTGTTAAAATCCTGGATATGATGGAAAATTGCAGTACTCTTATTAACGGTATAATTAAAGACATCGTGGGATATGTTTCACCAGATAACTGTAACGGTAGTCATTATTTCAATGGGCTTTAAAAGTTGAACACATTCTGTTAAGATAGTCCATTCGTTAACAAATAAAAACTATGGTGCTCTTCTTAATAGCCATCTAAATAAATTGTTGAATATTGAAGCAGAATTTTCCTATCAGAAAACGTATTTATTACAAATATTTAATATACTTTACTCACTTCTTTACCGTTAATTAAAACTTCTTCAAACCTTTTGGAATCCATACAATTTCTGGAACTTTTGGAACCTAATTTTAGTTTAGAATATTTTATGAAAAAAGTTTTGACAAATAAATGGCTTTGACAAGAATCGTGAAAGTTTATCAAAAAAGTATCACCTATTATACCAGCCCAAAGTATTACCTATTATGCCAGTCAAAGTATCTTACTATTTATCATTTACAATTTTTTTTTTACCCTCGAAAACTAGCGTTCCATAATGCTGCTATATTAATTTACAATATATAGTTATTCACAAGCAAACTACAAAAAAACATAAAACCACATATATTATATATAAATCTATATAAGCATAAATTCGGCACATTATTTTCGAGGTCGCGGCTAGGACGACACAGCCACATTGTTTAAAATCAGTCGAACGAACTAGTAAACCGAAAATGGTAACTAAAAGTAAACTATTGAAACAGTCGATAGTAAATAGTAATAAAATCAGTCTCACCGAAAATAGCGACTGAAAACAGTCACTAGTAAAAACAGCCGAACCAAAAATAGCGACTGATACAGTCGATAGTAAAAAGTAGTCAATTACTAAACAGTCGATAGTCGATTTCAGTCGATTGTTCCCAACACTAGTTACAGGAGTCCTAGAGCTGATATGTTTAATAAAACGTAATAAAATTAAAGATTTTGCAGTGGTATTTTATGTTTCACTAGTGATTGTCACTTATTACTTTTACTACTTAGTTTTAAAGAATCATTTGGGAACTTATTTTTAAAAAGCAAAATGAGCGAATGAAGAGGTTTCAAATGCTTGCATTTTGGGCCCCACTAGCTGCCTTTTTGATTATCTACGTGTCCATCAAGATAAAGATAAACTTCATCCAAAAGCAAAGTGATGGTAAACATTGAAAACCATTAAATTGTTTGATTTACGAAGTTAAGATTCTGATGGGATATGGAAGCTAATAATGGATGTTCTGATGGGAGCAACTTGGTGCTTCAGTTTTTGCACTAACTGTTATGGCACCATACTGAAAAGCAGAACTTATATCTCGATGGTTTTAGAAAGTTTACTATCTCCTTTTTTCAGGGTATGAACAATTATTGTTTTCTTCCATACTGGCTGTACTCTTTTCGATCTGTCAGCCTTGATCATTTCTAGAGTCACTCCAGCGATCTTATCTGACTTACAGCTTAATGATATTTGGTTATTTCAATTCTCCATTGTTGGTTTGTTATCAGGAAGGTAAGTTTCTGGTATGTCAATTGCTGGAGGAGTTGTTAAATCCTGCCCTGATTGTAGAGCTGCATGATAAAATATTGTCGTTGGTGTTTGCTATTCACTTTCAAATTGGCGGTCACAACTTCTCTTTCTAAATTAGGTTTTCTTCTAATATCTCTTATTAACTAGCTGCCTTTTTGATTATCTACGGGTCCATCAAGATGAAGATAAACTTCATCCAAAAACAAAGTGATGGATTGAAAATCATTAAATTGTTTGATTTACGAAGTTAAGGTTCTGATGGAATACGGGAGCTGGTAATAGATGTTCTGATGGGAGCACCTTGGTGCTTCAATTTTTGCACTAACTGCTATGGCACCATACTGAAAAGCAGAACTTATATCTCGATGGTTTTTAGAAAGTTTGCTATCTCCTTTTTTCAAGGTATGAACAATTATTGTTTTCTTCCATACTGGCTGTACTCTTTTCGATCTGTCAGCCGTGATCATTTCTAGAGTCACTCCAGCGATCTTATCTGACTTACAGCTTAATAATATTTGGTTATTTCAATTTTCCATTGTTGGTTTGTTATCAGGAAGGTAAGTTTCTGGTATGTCAATTGCTGGCGGAGTTGTTAAATCCTGTCCTGGTTGTAGAGCTGCATGATAAAATATTGTCGTTGGTGTTTGGTATTCAATTTCAAATTGGCGGTCACACCTTCTCTTTCTAGACTAGGTTTTCTTCTAATATCTCTTTATCACTAGCTGCCTTTTTGATTATCTACGGGTCCATCAAGATGAAGATAAACTTCATCCAAAAACAAAGTGATGGATTGAAAATAATTAAATTGTTTGATTTACGAAGTTAAGGTTCTGATGGGATACGGAAGCTGATAATAGATGTTCTGATGGGAGCACCTTGGTGCTTCAATTTTTGCACTAACTGTTATGGCACTATATTGAAAAGCAGAACTTACATCTCGATGGTTTTAGAAAGTTTACTATCTCCTTTTTTCAGAGTATAAACAATTATTGTTTTCTTCCATACTGGCTGTACTCTTTTCGATCTGTCAGCCTTGATCATTTCTAGAGTCACTCCAGCGATCTTATCTGACTTACAGCTTAATGATATTTGGTTATTTCAATTTTCCATTGTTGGTTTGTTATCAGGAAGGCAAGTTTCTGGTATGTCAATTGCTGGCGGAGTTGTTAAATCCTGTCCTGATTGTAGAGCTGCATGATAAAATATTGTCGTTGGTGTTTGGTATTCACTTTCAAATTGGCGGTCACACCTTCTCTTTCTAGATTAGGTTTTCTTCTAATATCTCTTTATCACTAGCTGCCTTTTTGATTATCTACGGGTCCATCAAGATGAAGATAAACTTCATCCAAAAACAAAGTGATGGATTGAAAATCATTAAATTGTTTGATTTACGAAGTTAAGGTTCTGATGGAATACGGGAGCTGATAATAGATGTTCTGATGGGAGCACCTTGGTGCTTCAATTTTTGCACTAACTGTTATGGCACCATACTGAAAAGCAGAACTTATATCTCGATGGTTTTAGAAAGTTTACTGCCTCCTTTTTTCAGGGTATGAACAATTAGTGTTTTCTTCCATACTGGCTGTACTCTTTTCGATCTGTCAGCCTTGATCATTTCTAGAGTCACTCCAGCGATCTTATCTGACTTACAGCTTAATGATATTTGGTTATTTCAATTTTCCATTGTTGGTTTGTTATCAGGAAGGTAAGTTTCTGGTATGTCAATTGCTGGCGGAGTTGTTAAATCCTGTCCTGGTTGTAGAGCTGCATGATAAAATATTGTCGTTGGTGTATGGTATTCACTTTCATATTAGCACACCTTGTCTTTCTAGATTAGGTTTTCTTCTAATATCTCTATTTAGCTTATCTCTATTTTACTATTTACAAACATTCACCAGATATCCTTTTATTAATTTATTAAAACTAAGGAAGTAAATAAGTTTTTTTTTCACCACAGCGATGGGATTTGTACATTTTCTCGAACTTATTGACCAGTCGTCAATTCGACGCTTTTACGAAGGTCACGGCATAACACGACTGTATTTTCAACTACTAACGGCCGCATAACGTGGGCATTTTACGTTTCCCTCGCTGATTAATCATATTTGCACCGGGTGACAGACAGTGCTCGCGAAAGAAGACCAACCAACAACAAGTCGTAAACCAACAGGAGGATCCCTTAGCAACAGAGCATCATCATCGCGTCGTTCTCGCCGACGATTTTTCTTCGGTACCGATTTTTTCCGTCGGACAAATGGCAACGCATTTAGCCGACCAGATCCAGCGCCAGGACCAAATTGACAGGCGGAATCTATACTTCGATTATACGAAATTAATTTAACATATAATCCAAGAAACTTGAGCCGCCGCTACCTCGGCCAGGACCGAATTTGCATAATAACGGTTTCATTCTGACGAACGAGAAAATTATCCCGCTTTTTTTTTCGATTTCGCGATGCTTTTTTTCGTAATATTTTATACAGGGCGTGTCAGGAATCTTCCTAAAAGTATACCAGATGAATGGGATAAATACCGTATTCTTTTAGGGCTAAATAAGTTATAACAGGAAAAGGGCTTAAAAGGAAAAACTATTAATTTACTTAAAAAAGCTGTTTTATATTACTTTACATTTATTATTTTACATTTTACAGCATATTTACACTTACGACGACAAAGCAATACTGAGGGTAGAAATAACAAGTGGAAATCATACCGACGCATAGTTATATATATATATATACTACTCGTAACACCAATCAAAACAGACCGGGTCAATTAAAAGTCCCCGGCCTACCATAGTAAAACACATTTTTTTTGGTAAAATTAGTTTTTTTTATTCAACATAATTCCCTTCAAGGGTGATATACTGATTATAGCGACCCTCCAACTTTTCGATACCATTTTTGTAGTACGATTTGTCCTTTGCTTCAAAATAGGTCTCAGTTTCGGCGATCACCTTTTAATTCGACGAAAATTTCTTCCCAGCGAGCATTCTTTTGAGATTTAAAAACAGGAAATAGTCGCTGGGCGACAGATCTGGAGAATACGGTGGATGAGGAAGCAATTCGAAGCCCAATTCAAGGATTTTTGCCATCGTTTTCACTGACTTGTGACACGGTGCATTGTCCTGGTGAAGCAGCACTTTCTTTTTCTTCAAACGCGGCCGTTTTTCGGCGATTTCGTCCTGCAAACGGTCCAATAAAGCTATGTAATAGTCGTTGCTGACGGTCCTTCTTTTTTCAAGGTAGTAAATAATAATTATTTCATGCGCATCGCAAAATACAGACGCCATAAACTTGCCAGTCGACTGTTGCGTTTTCCCACGCTTTGGAACGTGTTCATTGTGTGCAGTCTACTCGGATGACTGTCGATTGGACTTCGGAGTGAAATGATGGAGCCAGGGTTTATTACGCTTGATAATCTTCAAATACTGCTCCGAATCATCAACTCGTAGGTGTTTTTGGTCAAAAGTGAGCTCGCGCGGTACCCACTTTGCACAGAGCTTTCTCATACCCAAATATTCGTGAATGATATGATGTACACGTTCAGTTGATCTTTAGAGTGTCTGCCATTTCATTCAATTTCAATTTACGGTCATTCATAATAATTTTTTGGATTTTTTAAATATTCTCGTCGGTAACAACCTCTTTTGGGCGTCCACTGCGTTCACCGTCTTTGGTTCTCATTTTACCACGTCTAAACTTGGCATACCAAACTTTGATGGTTGATTTTCCTGGGGCAGTGTCCGGAAACTCGGCATCAAGCGAAGGTTTTGCTTCAACTGTATTTTTTAATTACAATTTGCAATATTTTATCAACACGCGATATTCCTTGTTATCCATTTTTTTTCACAATAACAAAAGTTGCTTCACTCAAAATACTATAATTCACAAACTAATGATCCGACAGGGATCAAATTTATACACGCATATTTTAGCTAACTAAAAAACATATGGAATTAATTCTAGTAGCGCCATCTATGATTCAGGCTGGGGACTTTTCAAGTGACCTGTTATATATGTATATTTAAAGTATGTAAAGTAGCCTCTTTTCTTTTAGTCTCTTTTTTTAATATGAACCGTCTTAATCATTATTCTACAAATGCAAATGAACCTAATGCCGTATATTAATTTCAAAAATGCCCTCATCTTCTAGACATCATTTTAAACCAATATATCAGAGCCTGCATTACTTCGAACTAGATACGTCCGTAAATATATAAATTTTTTTTACTTTAAGGCCTCTCCGATATGTCTGTGTCTTACCTCGTGATCTTATACGTCTTATATGGGTTGATTAAGTTATATATGTGTGTATATAGTGGCTATAAAAAAGGAGTTAATTAAATTGGAATATACAGGTCCAGGTTCAAAGAAAAAAGCGTTACATTAACAGGTATTTAATTGTCCTCATATATTCGACGAGGTTGAGGAGTTGCTATGGGCGGCTGCTGCTGTTGCAGGATCTGGTTTGCGTCGAGAAATTACGTATAGAACTGATGACTGATTGGTATAAAAGAAACGACGCTAACTCATTTTTGTGGTTCGAAAATGGAGAGAGAATGAACGAAGAAAGGACTTAATTTTTAAATTTCATTCACTGAATCTACCATCAAACTTGATGCTGATGACAGTTCTAATAGTGCTTTTTGCAATTAATTGTGATGCTAGATGTGTGTTATCATTATGTAGTCGCTGTCTAGTAGAACTAGATATACATATCTAGGTAACACATCGGTTCTTACTTTGTGTCTACAATAATAATGTTCTTAAATTCATTGAAACTGTTATTTTTTCTTTCTCTTGTTTTTTTGGTACAATTTTTTTATCAGACGCGTCAATGAATCAAGTATTTGTGGACAGATTTCTGTGCTATTAAGCTGTATTTCCGTCTCTAGCTCATTTGTAGATCGTGTTAAGTGCTACTTGTATATTTTCTATAGCCTCAGGCCTTTTGCCATAATAACTGTGTCGTGGGCAAATGTTCCAAGTACTCCTTGTTTCCTTGTTGAGATATCAGCAGTGTAGAGCAGACACAGAACTGGTCCCAAGAGACTAAGTGTTGAGAATGCAAGATTCCTAATTTTTTTCGGAAAGGTGTGACTCCAGCAACTGACAATAGTTTCGAAATATTCCTGAAATATCATCAATTCCAGGTGCCTTTTTTATACTATTTTCCGTCAGAGAAATCAGGTTTTCTGCTATATTGGGCTGATGAAAAATAGCCATTGTAGATGTTATATCATTTAATTGGTGGTCTTTTAAATTTTCAAGTTGCTCTCCATAGTGAGAAATCTTTCCCTACTTCTGGTCTTAATTAATTTACACATTTTTGAAAGCAATTTTATTTATATTCTTTAATGTTTTGATTTGTCTGATTACAATTTCCTAATTTCAAGGAATCAATTTAATTCATATTCTGATTTCTCTCTTGATGTTGGGGTAGCTACTATTAATTCTGTTCTATTAACATGATGATGACAATGAATTAATTTTATTATTAATTCTGTTGGTAAGATTGAGCTTTTTTTTTCATGATTACTTTACATTAACTTTCATGATAATACTGGAGGATAACTTAATTAATGATTCTTTGATTTTCTTAATTAATGATACTTCATATTATAATTTTATTCTGGATTTAAACGTAAAATATTGCAGTTATGTATCAAAAACCATCAAATAATCAAGTAACGTCTCTAATAACCAGGTTCAGGCGAATCGCTCGATTATGTAAATGCCGGAGACACCAAGTTTGCCAAGTGTAAAAACACATGTAACGATTCAAATGTGATGCATACATTAAGGAACCAGTCCATCTCCTTTCGGCCGCAGGATCGTGGCGCACGCGGAAGCAACCGCCGTCCTCTTCTTCTTTCATTCCCCTGCGATCGAGACGAAGAAGAGGAACACCGCGCACTCTTCTATCATTTATTTCAGTCGATCTCGATTAACTTTCTGTTCTCTTTGTTTGGTTTCGTTGGTACCATTACGCGGCAACACCATCAGTTATGACTGTCGTCTTTTTAATGACGGTTCCACGGACGTCGGTGGTTGACGATGGTCGGGGAGGACGCGGTGTTCTAGGCCTCTTCAAGGTTATTTTCATTTATGTTTCCATTAAACGTCCGTGGGTACTTCGGTGCTAAATGGACGGTACGTTTATTTGTAATTTACAGGCTGGCTTGTCTGCTAAAAGGTTTCGACAAGCTTTGTATGCATAGTTCTTTGCGTTATAATTGAAAAATAATAATTTTATTGAAGGTTACTGAAACAAATAATCATATAATCCATCAAATACTTTCTATTTTTTTAAATCCATTATGAAAAAAGACACATATCCACCTAGGACTGTAGAAAAATACCAGGAGCAGTCAACAAGACTCACAATCAATCCAAATCAATCCATGCAATTTTGTTGAGTTGCGGGGTAAAGATATAAACTAGGGTTGGGAATTATCGACTTTTTAGTAATTGACTACTTTTTACTATCGATTGTTTCAGTACATCTTTAGTTTTTAGGTTTTGTTGAAGTTCTATTATTAGAATTAATTGTACTGCGTTTAAAATGAAATTATTGACTGCATGTTAATACTATCCGGTAATAATTTTTTTCCTTTTCTTTTTTAAAGTTTGAACGTGAAGGAATATGTACATCTCATATAAGCATATATAAAGTTAACTGCTCCAAGCAATCATCTCCGTCCATTCCTCTCTCACAATTTATACAGGAAAAGGTTCGTACATCTTCGTCTGACATCACGAATTGAACAAATCAGTAGTAATAGTAATTACAATTTTCAGTCGCTAGTTTTTTGACTATATGAAAATAATAATTACTGTTTTCAGTCGATAAAACCCGACCTAAAGTCGAAGAGGTTGGTTTATTTGTTAATTATAAAGCCTCTTTAAACTTCTGGAGTTGCGCAAATATATCAAACTAATTCTTTGATGAATTACCAATTCTTATCGCTACGTAATCAACAAACTTCACGGTGACGTCGAAATCAAATGGTGGATTTACGATTTATCCAAGATGTCGCCCTAAATTATAAATAAGGTTAACACGAACCAACACAGAAGATTAAAACATATCAAACCATATGAACTAGTGTAATGTATAAATGTTCACTCTTAATTCTAGCTCTAGCACCTAATTTAATTGAAATTTAAGAAACATTCTGATGCAAGTACAACAGAACAACAGTAACAAATTAATTTTATAAATTCAGATTGTATTAATCATATTTAATGTAAGATGTGATTAAAATGAATTATGAAAATGTAGTATTAAATAATAATGTTTAACAACATTTAAAACTTAAGCATATAACCATAAGGAAAATAAGTAATAGCTCAGACAAAGGACTGAAAATTGAGGAAAAATAAATATGTTGAGTTTTTACTAGGTACTTACATGTATTCTGACCCATTATGTGATTTTTTAAGAAAATTTTGTACAAAATATGTTCATTAAAATATTTTCTATCCATTTATTATTACTATTTCAATGTTCCTAGCATAAGTCAGAAGGCACTATGTCCGGTGAGTATGGAGGATGCGGTAGAACTTCTTGTTCGAATTGCAACATTGGCAACAGATATTTTGTTAATCAGTCATGAAATATATTATCAGCATTCAATCAGTCTAAAGAAAGAGAAATAGTTCGCTTTTATACCTTGAAGTTGTTAATTATAGACGAAGTTTTTACACTAACCCAATTTACTATCATTGAGAATAGATTACATTAATTTTTTTTTGAAATTCTTATAGATCGGAAGAAATTAATATTTGTGTTGGTCATTTTCTATTCTTAACAGGCAGTCATCAAGTGATGACATACAAGAAAGGACATATTTTACTTGAAGTTCAGGCTGCTTTATATTCAAAATACGAAACATACAAATCTTATTCGGACAATCACGAACAATAAATTGAAACAAGACAAGACATTAAATTTAAAAAAGCATACTCTCTCCAATATTTTTCTTGAAAGTCTGTTCTTAATAAATGGAGGTTAGTCCTTGTATTTACAATTAATAAATATCTGGATTATTTTTTTCATGGTTTCCATGGCTTACTTGATCACTGAATTAAAACGTATACCTGTATATATAACACAGTTTGTACGTTGAACTTACTCGACTTAATTATTCCACTTAATCAAAAGCGACGCAATTAGCTCATCACACAGTATATAGCAGTGTAATCGGTTAATATCATTAATACAAGGTTAATAAATTAATCTCCAGATGCGTTTAATAATCTGGGCTTATTGCTAGACGTCAATTTCTCTAGTTTGACATGCGGCTGCTGCTTGTCGCGCTTTTCTTCTTTTTATCCTGTCCTAACCTCATTCCCATCTTGACATATTCCGGACGATACTTGATCATTTTAACGATAAAACGCGAGAGCATAAATAAGGGGGGCAATGAATCAAACGCAGATGTAACTGAGA
This sequence comes from Rhynchophorus ferrugineus, assembly GCF_030347505.1. Classification (NCBI taxonomy): domain Eukaryota; kingdom Metazoa; phylum Arthropoda; class Insecta; order Coleoptera; family Curculionidae; genus Rhynchophorus; species Rhynchophorus ferrugineus. Next base: position 18,836,741 of record NW_027472587.1, read on the forward strand.
AAGAGGCCCACGGGTACGGTTTGATGTATTTTAAGTTTCGGGATTTAAGGATATGTTCCCAAGAGTACTAAATTCGCGTTATTTTAAGAGATTTGTTATGTCGCCACTAGATTGATGGTACTAGCAAGAAATAGTTGACGTTGTTCGACTGTTTGAGGTTGAGCCTTCTTTTGTTATTTGTCTTTAAATTTCAGATATTGTGTTTTTTTATTGCTTGGCATCAATTTCTCTAGTCTGACATGCGGCTGCTGCTTGTCGCGCTTTTCTTTTTTTATCCTGTCCTAACCTCATTCTCATCTTGACATATTCCGGACGATACTTGATCATTTTAACGATAAAACGCGATAGCATAAATAAGGGGGCAATGAATCAAACGCAGATGTAACTGAGAAAGAGACCCACGGGTTCGGTTTGATGCATTTTAAGTTTCGAGATTTAAGGATATGTTCCCAAGAGTACTAAATTCGCGTTATTTTAAGAGATTTGTTATGTCGCCACTAGATTGATGGTACTAACAAGAAATAGTTGACGTTGTTCGACTGTTTGAGGTTGGGCCTTCTTTTGTTATTTGTCTCTAAATTTCAGATATTGCGGTTTTTTTTTTCCGTACGTTTTTTCCCATTTTCAGAAATATTTTTTCTTTAATTTATTAATATATTGTTACTAGCAACTGTCGACTAATTGAGAGTAATATGTTGCTTATTCCAGGCCTTTTTCTGTTCAGGAAAAATATTATTCGGGTTTAGTGTTTTGTTTGCACGAAATTATTGAAAACCTTCTCACCTAACATTGTGTTGTACACTGTTCTGACAGATTATTGAGTGTTTTACTAACGTGAGGTGTTTAGTACTGGTGTTGCTGTAGTACTGGCTTCTGCGTCTCTCATAATAAACAGCCAGTCAATATTTACGTCTTTGTCTCGATAGCACGAATTAAAACTGATATCTAACCGGTTAAAGTTAACACAAATTCGAATATTTTACCACGTGATTCATTCCTAATTCGTACTGTATATGATCCACGCAATAAACTAGATATTTTTTGTGTTTTCTTTTACGAAATTATCATAAATATTTTACTACAGTATAAAATATTGATATAAAACCAAGAACAAAACGGTCTATTACAAATGACATAAAAGAAATTCAATCAAAGGCGGCGCTGAACAAAAAGAAGAATTACAAATCGATTATTGATTGGTATCACAGGCCACCGACGTCTACATTTTAATCAAGATACATACATATTTTGCTCTTTTTCCACGTATTAAATCGTTACGCCAATAAAACGTACTTTGTATAAAAAGTATGGGTTTTATGTAAATTATATCTCGAGTTATTGGGGAAATATCGACTAATTAAGACCTCTTTTGGTTATCTCGCTCTGGCAATAGCCCTAGTTCATATAAAAAGGATCTTGAACTTCTTTTATGCGTAATATTAACATGAATCTACTAATTATTTTTTTCTATATAAACTAAAAAATTAATTGGTTACAAATGACGTTTTATGTTATCTGGACTAATTTTATGCATATATATATATATATATATATATATATATATATATATATATATATATATATATATATATATATATATATATATATATATATATATATATATATATATATATATAAACGCTCTCGCGTTTTATCGTTAAAATGATCAAGTATCATCCGGAATACTTCAAGATGGGAATGAGGTTAGGACAGGATAAAAAGAAAAGCGCGACAAGCAGCAGCCGCATGTCAAACTAGAGAAATTGACGTCTAGTAATAAGCCCAAATTATTAAACGTATCTGGAGATTAATTTATTAACCTTGTATTAATGATATTAACCGATTACACTACTATATACTGAGTGATAAGCGAATTGCGTCGCTTTTGATTAAGGGGAATAATTAAGTCGAGTAAGTTCAACGTACGAACTGTGTTATATATACAGGTATACGTTTTAATTCAGTGATCAAGTAAGCCATGGAAACCATGAAAAAAATAATCCAGATATTTATTAATTGTATATACAAGGACTAACCTCCATTTATTAAGAACAGACTTTCAAAAAAAATATTGGAGAGAGTATGCTTTTTTAAATTGAATGTCTTGTCTTGTTTTAATTTATTGTTTGTGATTGTCTGAATAAGATTTGTATGTTTCGTATGTCATCACTTGATGACTGCCTGTTAAGAATAGGAAATGACCAACAGAAATATTAATTTCTTCCGATCTATAATAATTTGAAAAAAAAATTAATGTAATCTATTCTCAATGATAGTAAATTGGGTTAGTGTAAAAGCTTCATCTATAATTAACAACTTCAAGGTATAAAAGCGAACTATTTCTCTTTCTTTAGACTGATTGAATGCTGATAATATATTTCATGACTGATTAGCAAGATATCTGTTGCCAATATTGCAAATCGAACAGGAAGTTCTACCGCATCCACCATATTCACCGGACATAGTGCCTTCTGACTTATGCTAGGAACATTGAAATAATAATAACAAAAGAATAGAAAATATTTTAATGAACATATGTTGTACAACATTTTCTCAAAAAATCACATAATGGGTCAGAATACATACAAGTACCTAGTAAAAACTCAACATATTTATTTTTCATCAATTTCCAGTCCTTTGTCTCAGCTATTACTTCTTTTCCTTATTATATATGGTTATATGCTTCCAAGTTTTAAATGTTAAACATTATTATTTAATACTACATTTTCATAATTTCTTTTAATTACATCTTACATTAAATATGATTAAAAGTATGGCTTTTATGTAAATTATATCTCGAGTTATTGGGGAAAATCGACTAATTAAGACCTCTTTCGGTTATCTCGCTCTGGCAATAGCCCTAGTTCATATAAAAAGATCTTGAACTTCTTTTATGCGTAATATTAGCATGAATCTACTAATTATTAGGTTTTTTTCTATATAAACTAAAAAATTAAATGGTTACAAATGACGTTTTATGTTATCTGGACTAATTTTATGCATATATATATATATATATATATATATATATATATATATATATATATATATATATAAAATCACAACAAGAGTACATTAATCAACTTGAAACCAACTTAACCAATTTGAAATTTGGCGATGAAGCTCATCAAAAACCACCGTGTATCGCTGGTTTAGTGAATTCAATCGTGGTCGTAGTTTGCTGTCCTACAAGTTCCGTGAAGGTCGTCCAAAATCGGCTGTTGTGCCAGAAAACATCGATGCTGTGTGCGAAATGATTAAGCAAGATCGTCATGTCACCTACTGTGAGATTGTGGTATCGCCAAGACTTAGTTCCACCAGCATGTATGCGATTTTGCATGAACACTTAGCTGTGCGAAAGTTATGTTCGCGTTGGATTCCACACAATTTGACAATCGCTCAAAAAAACGCTCGTGTCGATTGGTGCAACAAAATGCTTAAGAAATTCATTCGCGGTGCTTCGAAAGATGGATATAAAATCGTGACAGGTCACGAATCATGGATATATTCGTATGAGCCAGAAAGCAAGCAGCAGTCGACTGTATGGGTGTTCCAAGATGAACCAAATCAAACAAAAGTAGTTCGCGCACGAAGCACTTGAAAGAAAATGGTGGCCCATTTCCTCGGGAAAACTGGTCATATTGCACCAGTGCCTCTAGAGAATCGTAGAACAGTAAACTCTGTTTGGTACACAACCAAACAAACAAGAGACGCCGGATTGTTCTTCATCATGACAATGCGAGCTCTCACACATCGGCTCAAACAAGAGACTATTTGAGCATTCGAAACATCGAATTGATGGGCCATCCGCCGTACAGCCCTGATTTGGCACCTAGTGACTTCTTTTTGTCCCCATCCGTGAAGAATAAACTGCGTGGTCAACGATTTTCATCCCCGAAGGAGCTATTGAAGCGTTCAAAAGTCATGTTTTGAAGACACCTCATTCGGAATGGAATAAATGATTTGAAAGTTGGTTTAAGCGTATGCAAAAGTATATTGATCATCGCGGCGAGTACTTTGAAAAGCAATAAAAATATATTCGCAGCTTAACTATTTGTTTTTTTTCCTATTCTCGTTGTATATATATATATATGTATATATATATATATATATATATATATATATATATATATATATATATATATATATATATATATATGTATATATATATATATATATATATATATATATATATATATATATATATATATATATATATATATATATATATATATATATATATATATATATATATATATATATGTATATATATATATTTATATAATTCGCCTAATACAGGAAAATAAATGAATAGACAACAAAACCAGCAATTAAAAATATAAATTAAGTAGCAGGAAATAAGAGGAAACACCTGCTGGTCTAAACCATTTTTTTAATCTACCTTAATCCAAGCTCTTCATTTAAATCTGAAGCTTTTTTCCTAAAGCAACTTTACCTTACGCTGAAAAAAAAAACAACAACGAATAAGCTAAGATTACCATTAATGAATCTTCTGTACTGTCGCTTCATTCTTATTAGTTGAGTCATACCCGCTAGCCCTAAGATACAGTGAGTCTAATGGCGTGGTGATGCAGCAGCTATTATATATCTGTAAAAATATTAAATTGAAATGGTGTCTGTGAATATCAGTCTGTTAAAAAATAAGTTTAGTATCAGCTAATATAGTAATTTTGAAACTGATTCGTAGATATATAATGAGATGATGATTTGAATCAACTGTGAACTAATTAATTAGGGTGAAATTGTATTTTCATGGAATAATTTTCAATGGAATTTTCATTTCAACCATCATTCTGTCACCATCATTCTATACTACTATGACCGTGTGTTTGAACAACGATTCATAAGGTTGTTTACAAACAACATATAGAAAATAACTTCAATAACTCGTCTCTTGTTACCAAAATCTTATTTTAAAATATTTGTCCATATATGGCCTTAATGATGTTATTGAGATTAGAAGTTTTTTCTTCTGTAGTCTTCGTTTAATATATGTACTAGTTTAGGCACCTGCTATATAGTTTCATGTTTGTTTTTTGTCGTGTCACATTGGGGAATGAAGAAGAATTTTTATTAGTTTATCGTAGATAAATTCATCAAAATCTTGTGGCTTTGTCTTTAGTTATTTGGTTCACTATTTATGTACTTGTTATATTCATTCACGCTTAGTATTTTTTTATTTTCCCCTATCATAGCCAGGTAGAATTCAACCAAGTCACTATATCACATATGCACTAATTAGTTATTACTATTCTGTAAATTTCAACTTATTCTGAAGATTTCGAGGAACAATTACGTAAACAGAGAGACCTTCGTGTGGAAAGTCCTATTAACTTTTATTTTATTAGAGATTAAGTAAGGTTTATTGAGTCTTCCTAGATAGCAGATCAACTGAAAAGTCACCGGCCTACCTCAGTTAAACACATTTTTTTGCCAAAATTAGTTTTTTTATTCAACATAATTCCCTTCAAGGGAGATACATTGATTATAGCGACCCTCCACATCCCTTCAGGTCTGGAGAATATGTTAAATGAGGAAGCATTTCGAAGCCAAATTCATGGATTTTTGCCATCGTTTTCACTGACTTGTGACACGGTGCATTGTCTTGGTAAAGCAGTACTTTCTATTTCTTCAAATGCGGCCAATTTCACCATGTCTAAACTTAGCAGACCAACCCTTGATGGTTGATTTTCCAGTGTCCGGAAACTCGGCATCAAGCCAAGTTTTTGCTTCGACTGTATTTTTTACCTTCAAAAGGCAATATTTTACCAACACGCGAAATTCATTTTTATCCACTTTTTTCACAATAACGAAAGTTGCTTCGTTCAAAATGCTATAATTCACAAACTAATGATCCGACAGCTGTCAAATTTATACACGCATCTTTTGAGGGTTAGGGATAACTAAAAAACATATAGATTTAACTCTAGTAGCGCCATTTATGTCAGGCTGGGGACTTTTTAATTGACTTGTTAAGTACCTAGTTTTAAGTTACTACTGAGGAAACAAATTGTAAGTTAGTCAGCAACGGCTAGTTCTTTGACTATATTTTCTCATTCAGCCATGGCTTGTTTTTCATTTTCAATTACGGTTTATAAATCACTCATGTGTTCGCGTTTGTCACTTGGATTTTATTAGTACTTTGACAATCTTCCAGGATGACTATATTTATCTAAGTCTCTTCTCTTCTTTTTATTGTTAACCACCAGCACTGCCTCTTAATAATCTTATTATACTGTATCAATAACACCATATTCAGCTGTACTATATATCAACTCTGATGCAACAGTAGGTAATGTTATAGCATCAGTGCAATGTAATTTCATTCCAAATGTATACAGATATCAATGTTTTCTAGCCTATGTTTGTTGTGCAAATGAAAAATACCTATTCTAGTCACTAAATATCCATGTACAATTTCTCAATGAGTGGAGATCATGAATAATTATAGTGTATCATCATTGTTTCTATTTGTTGTGTTGTCAGTGGCACGGATTGATTCGAAACTGACAATAAACACATGATGGTTAATTTCAATATTATCTGACATAACAATTTGCGGAGATTGGTCGATTAACTGTCATTTATCATGGTGAGCAGTGACCGCGACACAAACAAATAAGAAGATGGCAAAATCGAGCGGCAGAGAGTGGCATAAGAACGAAAATTGTAAATTGTTTCGGACCGATGCTGCCGAGGACTTGTTGGATGCCTGTCCGTCAATGTAGTCCGGTCGAATTGGCGTATTGTACTAATATATTTCGTGGTTACATGTATTTTGATTAGCGATATGTGTTTATGGAATTGCGAAGTATCAATGCAAATAACCTAACCTAGTTGTTGAATTCGACGACAATGAACAGGACTTCTAGCTCTTCGATAGCCTAACTATTATTGATTCAACTTTTTCCAGGTATTTCCATGTGAAGATATAAAATGAGGGACAACGGCTACTACACGAACTGACTAAAATGCTAGTTCAAATCATATTAACAATTAAATACAAAATCTCTGTGGCGTATTGTGGCTATAAAAAGGGCTATAAAAAGAGAATCTATCAATTCCAAGCACAAATATGCATGAGTTAGTTCAGGATATAATATTCATGACGCTAATGTCATTTGATGGATTCGTGTGTAGTCTATTGCAAGCTGCTAAAACTAAACGAAACTTATTGTAGTTATTGTTCAATCTTTTTCTAAATTATGCTGGTTCTATTTACGTTTGTACATGACTACACATCTTAGAATTTATTTATTTAGTACTTAATTATTTACTGACTGTACACTGACGTGATATGATACTGTAGAGCGTTTTGACATGAATTTAAACCGGTAAAAAGCATTTTTCCTTTAGATATAATATATTTTGAGAAATAATAAATACATTGAGTGGTTGATTAAAATTATTCACCATCCTAATTTTTTTTGTTCTGGCCTAAAATCATGCGGTGGAATGCATGACGCATACCTACTTGCCCTGGAGTGAGAAGTTGGATCGGATTATGTAGGACTACCTCTGGGCTTACCAATACACTAAACCGAAACCGCCTCACAGTTGACCCCCGCGGATCGCTACTGCGACTGCCTTAAATTTGGGGATATGGCACCCGCTGATCGGGCAGACGCTATTGGGCACGAGTACCCGGCGATTCTATTGATTCGTGAACTTAAGTTAACACACGACTGGATACTGTCGTATGGGGGCAAAAGTTACGGCTGCAGCGACGGATGAGGTCGTTTCAGCCTGGAAAAGGGGCAGGTTAGCGGTAACGCGGTGCTAAGTTCCCACCATGTCGACCAAGCGCGTTTTCAGAAGAACTTGACCTGAGTTGTTGTTTGTGGAATGATTGAAATATGAAGTGCTTGATTTCTGGAGTATCAGTTTCCCTATGAATTTGGTTATTTCTGACAAACTATAAAGCGTTTTAAGATTCTCCTGAGGAGCTTATTTTGGAAAACTTGAAGCCGTTTCACCTGGTTGGGTGTTACAAACTTGAAGAACTATCCTAAATTAATCTTGTTCGATATGGAACAAAGCTATTATTATAAATAGTTCACACATATGTTTGGTCACATACACGTTAGGTTTTCAATATCATTTGGCATAATTTCTGATTACAATTTGGGTTTAAGAATTTTATATACCTTGTTGTTTCAACACAGGCACCATTACCATGCCTAACATTGATAAATATATTATGACAATCTACAAGCTATTGATATAACAGAAAAATTATTTCAATTGTAACCGAGCCGTTATAGTTTTATCAAGATAAGTGACAACTCTGTTTATGTATTATTTGACATTTAAATATATGATAATAGAGTAGAGTGTCTCAATAGTTCTCAAAATATCCGTCAAACGCTTCAACAATTTTGGAGATGGAAATCAATCCTCACTCTTTGCATTTGAATTCTGATGCTCATCAAACCAAAATTGAACCGTTTTGCTCATGCGTGTCAATGCCTTGTTATTTTTTCTAATACGGCAGTGTTTTGGCACCAACATTTTGGTCGTAGTTAGAACTCCATCATTGAGGATGTCGAAATATTCATCAGCCGTAATCCGACCTGTGATGTGAATGAGAGGACCAGATGAATACCACGAAACCTCCCCCTTGCATATTATTGTGTTTATCCCCTGTATATTTAACCTGATATGAGATTTAGAAATTTGAGTATCATAATAATAATCAAATAATTCAGAATAAATTCTAATTACGACTTCAAAATTGAGTAAACGATAATAGCGCTAGTTCTTCTTATGTAAAATTATGCCGATCTATTTCTCTCTTCATTCGACCGGTCTAAAACTGTCACTTCGGGACGATCGTGTCCCAGAACCGATGGGTCGTACCACAAGACCATTCTCTTGACGGTGATGCGTCTGATTGATGGATGCGCCTGACATAACCGCGGTACGAATCGATCTGATGGAGAGCCCTCTACAAGGAACGATGCCCGTTAATTGGGTTTCCTCGGAGGTCAGCATTTGGCATGCTAAAAACGCGAACGTCCACGATAATAATCTGCGACGGATTTTTTGTTGCTGCTGCTGTATTAAAACATCCGAGAGCCGAGGATTTAGACTGCATAGAGGAAGTTTCAGTCACTAGATCGAAAACTGAAGAATGGTTTTATGCGCCGAAGAAAGAAAAAACCGAATCGTTTGCAGTTAATTACTAGAAAAAATCTTGAAGAGGAAATCTTAATAATCTTAATAGCTTCATTAAATGATGAGTCTTGAACTACTCTTGTGCATCTGGGGTTTATTAATTTAAACTAGAAGGAATCGTTTTTGTCAAAAATGTTTTATTTTTTTGCTAATATTTGTTTAAATATTAGCTGGTCATTAATTATTACAATGCCTTCTGCAAGAGATAATTTTTAATATTTTATTTTGTTAATATTTTGAATTTTGTAAAGCTGTTGTTTTATATTGAATATGCCTTAAAATTTACCTGATTACTGACGATTTTCAGTCTTTTCTTCAAACCAAAATCACTAAAACTCTATTTTAGCTATTGTATGAAATATCTTTTTTTTTGATAACATCTTTATTAGATACTTAGTACAATCTCAATTATAAATTAATTTATTGCTACATTTCATTTATACTTGGATTAATTCACAAGCAAGACGATTGCGAGAAAATACATCAATATGTATTCTTCTATTATAAAGTTATAATAACTTAAGCTATAGTTTACACTAAAGCTATACACTTTATATAAGTTCGTACGGTTTGGTTCGCTTCAACCTTCTGACATCCTGCGCGCGGTCCAGCATTTGTATTACTTCCACGTTAGTATGATTTAATAATTCTCTTTCGTGTTTCAAGGCGAAATCTTGGATAACTTCGCAAATCCATTTTATTTCCAGGTCATCATGCAGTTCTTCGTTGGTTACGTAGCGATAGGCATTGGTATTCAATCGAAGAACCTTATTTTGACAGCGTTGGATGACTAGTTGATTTGAATATTTAGTGCAACCCCATAGGTCCAAATTGGCTTTATGATTGTCAGCCATCAACCTCTTTGATTTTAGATCAAGTTGAGAGTATCTTCCGACTAACCAGCATAGTTGTTGTATTTTGGTTCTAATGTGTTTTGCTTTTTGTCTAACATGATGTGTGAAATATCTGGTGTGATATATTAAGTCAGAAGCACTATACATAACAACACAGATAACTCAGAACTTCAAAGAAAATGTCTAACTGAGCTGTTTAGATTTTGTAACGTAATCTTTATGTTTCTGAGTATGCTGTTTCCATAAATGGCTTCCTTTTGGCTATAGGAACATAACTTTCCTGACTATGTTCGGTAACTATGTCCAATGAGTTATTATATTAAAATAAAAGAGAATAAACTTGAATAATACTATTTTATTTACAAGCTATTAACGATTAATATTTTGACCTAGTACTAGCACACCTAGTGAGGCCTCTCAGCATTTTCGCTTGTGGAAAGAATCCGGAAGGTCTCTGGGTAGTTTGACATCACTGAAACGTTCAATTTTCCATTGGTATCTTATTGGTCCGTGTCTTGTAAGGTTCTGGTTAATTCGTTCACCTTTCTCTTCATTCACACCTTCCAATTTTTCCGGAAAATATTCGAGATGGGAATAAAGAAAATATATTTTTAACCTCATTAGGCAACCTAATGCTTGAAATGTCTTAAACATTATTTTGGTGATTTTCTTTTAGATATACGGAATGATCTATAAAAATGTAAGCATTTATTGGAACTTACATGCATCCATTCAACCTTCAATATTGGTACAATCATTGGATACTTCTTTTATTATCACGGCACCATTTTCGTCGGAACTTGAAATCTCAGCCAACATCACGGAAGCCTGAGCCACTGCCACCTTAAATCCTGAAGTACTGGAATTTTTTCCATGTCATTTTCGTTTTCAGCATACGAAGATACAAAACAGTTGAAAAATGCTCTTTTTCAATCTCCAGAAAGAATGTTCTCTAATAGTTGTCTTTTAATACTTTGTTTCTATCTACAGACATTCATACTTATTTTTGTTCGGTATGATTAGAACTTCAATTAGAACTCTAATAAACCAAGAAAATTTCAATCTTATTATTTGCATGTAGCTTCCAAACTAGTGAAACTCCTAAAGAACCAACAAATTTAATTAAGAAGATGTCTCGGATTTTCTGGAATTAACCTTAATTTGTTATGTCTACGTTACCGCATCCATCCCATCGTCCATATCTAAAGCCTGGTGATTAATTCTCTCGGACGGCCTGTTGGAGTGCAGCATTCTGAGCTAATATAAGCAACTATTCGTTCCAAATTAGCCCGACCTCATTGTGTATTTGTCTTAAACGCCGCTCAGTGTCAAAGAAGCGGTCCACCGAATGGAGCCGACCACCTGAGAAATGACAGTTTACGTCAAACTGGTCGCGTTAAATTTAGAATGGAGATGGAACAAAACGAATATTATATGATGCGGGATAAGAACAATTCGGAACAGCAATAACAAGCGAGTAAATTAGTTCACGCCTTGGTAACAATAAGCGTAACGATAGACATGGTGAGGTCAAACTTAAGTTTAAAGTTTAATAAATATTAGCGCGTGGCATTTTTTTCGTTGTTCCGTATTTTATTACTGTTCTAGTATTGATATGAAAAGGTTTTGTTTCGATATCGAGACTTGTCAGTAGTTTTTTTTATATATAACAGGTCAATTGAAAATTCCCCGGCCCACCATAGTAAAACACATATTTTGTCAAAATTAGTTTCTTTTATTCAACATAATTCCCTTCAAGGGTGATACACTGATTATAGCGACCCTCCATCTTTTCGATACCATTTTTGTAGTACGATTTGTCCTTTGCTTCAAAATAGGCCTTAGTTTCGATGATCACCTCTTCATTCGACGAACATTTCTTCCCAGCGAGCATTGTTTTGAGACCTGAGAACAGGAAACAGTTGCTGGGGGCCAGATCTGAGAATACGGTAGATGAGGAAGCAATTCGAAGCCCAATTCATGGATTTTTGCCATCGTTTTCAAGCAGTAATTTCTTTTCTTTAAATGCGGCCGTTTTTCGGCGATTTTGTCCTTCAAACGGTCCAATAACGCTATCTAACAGTCGTTGTTGATGGTCCTTCCTTTTTCAAGGTACTCAATAAAAATTATTCCATGTGCATCCCAAAATACAGACGCCATAACCTTTCCAGCTGACTGTTGCGTTTTCCCACGCTTTGGAGCGGGTTCATCGTGTGTAGTCCACTTGGATGACTGTCGATTAAACTGCAGAGTGAAAAGATGGAGCTATGTTTCATCCATTGTCACTTATCGATGCAAAAACTGGTTTATTACGCTTGACCACCTTCAGACAATGTTCCGAATCATTAACTCGTCGTTGTTTTTGGTCAAATATGAGCTCGCGCGGCACCCACTTTGCACAGAGCTTTCTCATCAGTTGATATATTTAGAGTGTCTGCTATTTCATTGAATTTCAATTTATGGCCATTCAATATCATTTTGTGGATTGATAATAATAGTGTCATCGGTAATAACCTCTTTTGGGCGTCCACTGCGTTCACCGTCTTCGGTGCTCATTTCACCACGTCTATACTTAGCATACCAATCTTTGATGGTTGATTTTCCTAGGGCAGTTTCCGGAAACTCGGCATCAAGCCAAGTTTTTGCTTCAACTGTATTTTTTCCCTTCAAAAAGCAATATTATATCAACACGCGACATTCCTTTTTATCAATTTTTTTCACAATACAAAAGTTAGTTCACTCAAAATCCTATAATTCCCAAACTAATGCTCCGACAGCTGTCAAATTTATACATGCATCTTTTGAGTGTTAGGGCTAACTAAAAACATATAGATTTAATTCTAGTAGCGCCACCTATGTGTGAGGGGGGGGGACTTTTCAATTGACCTGTTATCTTGGCTAAGAAGTCACAAGTGACTCCGAGCTTGAACGACTTCTGTTATTTACGCTGATTACAATAATTTTCTTCTTAGTTTAACAACAGATAAATAAAAACTAGGAAAAATTCACTTAGGTTAATCACCAAGTTCTCTGAGTGAAATTATCACCGTCTAAATGAAGAAACAAGAAGAGAAGAAGAAATTTTAGTCGATAATAGTTAGATGCAATTGTTATTATCGCAATAACCGGTGAAATAGTGGTAAACATATCTTGTTCCTTGTATATATAGTATTAATTATAACTTATCTGCGTTATTATTGTTTTGTCTTGAATCTGAGAAAGCTGTTTATAACTTTTGGGAAAGAAAAACTCAATTATTTTTTGTCCTAACGCGATTTTAACAATATTCTTGACCGATTAATTTTTATCGATGTGCTAGACGTTTAAAAGCGACATAAATTATAAGATACGATATGCTGGTACCCTTTACCTTCTGAACACATGTTTCTTAGTAGGAGAGAGCACATTCCCTGAAATTGCCATCGACTTATTAGCATATAAATTAGCAATGTTTGTAATATGCACCAGTATTTTCACACCAACGTTGTTTTTCTCTCTGTTGATGCACTATTTTTAATTTAGGTGGTGTACTATCAATCGGTTTGATGCTATTTTCTAAGAACTGACTCTGAGTTTTGTCGATTATGTAGGTTATGCGCGTATAGACGATCTATCTTTTACATAACTACAGTAGTAAAAACTAAAATAAGCCTGATTCGTAATGCAACACATAAGAAAGAGAGAGTGAGGTAGACAAAGTTCAACACTTTGTATTTTTTGATAAGCGGCGAACGCTCAAATATTTTGGCACATAGTAACAAACTTAAGTCAATTCGTACAGGACCGTATTGCATATATTTTTGTTCCAATAATATTATTCACTAAACAAATAGGAGTGTTTTTTTTCCTTGTTGAACATTTTATTATTATGTACGTTGCTGATTTTTAAAGTTCTGTTTGTGACAGTGTTATTGGAAGTGGATCTTCTTATTGTGATCCTCAATTGATTCGAAATGTCATAGCGGGTTCTTTTAGAGATTGGTAGTATATGATGTAAGGGCAAATGGATCTGGGTTCCTTCGACGATAGGTCAGTTTGACAGACACGTTTTCTTATATCAGATGATTAGAGTAGGATGGTCCGAACTAACTTGTTGATTTTGATATATATTGAGGTGAATTTGTTATATTATTTAAAATCAGAAAAGGCTAACTATGGAGCTTCAGACACTTAAATGTGTAATTTTTTAATAACCTTTTAAAATTAACTATATCATACCTTAGATATGCTTAGTACAATCTTAATTTACAAATTAATATATTACCTTTTTTTTGAATATATTTTAAAGTCTCCTTTTACCAACTACGGATTTATCTGGACTGGGCCTAAAGTTTAACGTGGGCTCCGAACCACGGTCCTCAGCATTAAGCCTACCGACTGGCGAGTGACCAACTTTAGAAATCATCCGGTCTTACCCAGCCTGATTACTGGCGTGACTGGGATCATTTTCCTTGTCGGATTTTACACTCTTGCCTAGACATTCACAAATTTTAAACAATCACAAACATAAATTTACGACCATGCCCCGCAGGATTCGAACCCGCCGCTATCACAACAGTAGGGGGATCGTCCCATCGCCTTTACCACTGCGCCACCAAATTATTCCCAAATTAAAATAAAACTAAGCTACTTAAGCTACAGTTAAGAATACACTTATACACTAAACAATTTCGTGTGGTTTGTTTCGCTTCAATCTTCTGATTTCCTGTATGTTGTTCATTCATATATATATATATATATATATATATATATATATATATATATATATATATATATATATATATATATATTATTGTTAGCAGCCTTATTTCATGTTTTAATGCAAAATCTTGGATCGCTTCCTATGTTCATAGACTCCGTATAACTCTAGCTAGTCCATTCGTAGATCTTGTTGACTGCTACTTGTCCTTTTTTACAGTCTTAGACAGATATATATATATATATATATATATATATATATATATATATATATATATATATATATATATATTTCTATATTAACCGTGTCATCAGCTAATGTCCCAAGTACTTTTTTTCTTTTGTTGTTGGGCATATCAGCAGTGTAGAGCAGATACAGGAGTGTTCCCATGACACTATCCAGGGGAACTCTAGCCGAAATAGGTTTAAGTGTTGAGAATTCCCCTTCACGCGAGATTAAATTTCTTTTCGAAAATATATGATTCCAGCAGTCGATATTGATTCCTCGGTACCAATTTGCTCATTTTGTAGGTTAATCCCAAAGGCCTGTCTTTCAACAACTACTATTATTCTGTGCATTTGATCGATTGTCGAGTGCTGATTTTGAAATCCAAACTGAATATCTGGTATTTCTATAAATAACAGCAGCTTCTCAAATGATATTGATATTTCACGCGAAATAAGTCTGTAAGATCCAACTTCTTCTGCCGGTTTACCAGGATTTTTAAGCAACCTTATAACATTGCAGAACATGATTCAGATTTCTTAAATATAACCAATATTTCACTGTATCACTAGAAAAATTAGATATCACATTATAGGATATATTATCTTGCAACAATTTGAATTAGAAAACTGTAGCATTCTCTTGATACAATACGAACTTCAGTTTTGTAAGGAAAATGTAAAAATAACTGATATGGCTTCTATGCAAAATTTAACTTATGACTAAAGATGACTTATGACTTAGAGCTGGCTGGGACTGAGAGTAGATCCCATAGAGCTCATAAACCATAAATCATTTAAATCAACAATAAATTGCCTTAGCTTAACATCATAAGAAGAGTAACATCATACTAACATTTTTTCTTTTGTGTTGCGTATGTATCTCCCTTTTTTCAGTGATAGTATGCTTTCTTATATATAATAAAACACAAAGTAGTGTTTTTAAAAATTAAAATCACTGTGGTAAATTGAAAGATGTTCATTTCTATGTATTTTTAATAATAATAAAATAAACTGGAATAATTAAAGTGATTATACATTTAAACTTTCTGTTTTCTAGTTCAATTTAGCAGATTCATAGTCGAGAATAAATATGTATGCGTCATAAAAAGTAAAACCAAACATTCTAAAAGGGACATTTTTAATACTATTTATATCCAAGTAACTAAACGGATCTTGAATGATCTCTGTTCAATTTTTGATATATAAATATTTTGAACTATTATGTTATATAGCTTATTCAATCCACTAAACTTTTATCTCTGTTACTATTAATGAGTATACCTGACACGTGTATGCTCAGACTTTATTTTATCATGTCTATATGATTATAGGTATGTATTTCGTTATCACTGTGTAAATAAATACTGCACTATGATTAAATCATATCGCGAGTTTGTCTAGCGTGTGTGCTTTTTTCCTTTCGAGTCAGTTCTCGCATATTTTTTCGATAGTTTCCAGGTTCCTAGAATTTTTGTCGAGATATATTCATCTGTATGGGTATAATATGTAATCTTTGTCTAGAATATATTATTTGTTTAAAGTTTATAAGGGTCTATTTTTTAAGTGCTACTGTGATCAAAATTTAGTCAGTCATTTGTTCAGATCAATGTAATAAACTATAAATTATATAAATACTGTACTGTCCCTAATAATTTAGATAGCTACTGAAACTAGTCAATTGAAAAGTTCCCGGCCTACCTTAGTAAAACACATTTTTTTGCCAAAATTATTATTTTTTTATTCAACATAATTCCCTTCAAGATGATACAAGGTGATACACTGATTATAGCGACCCTCCAACTTTTCGATACACTTTTTGTAGTTTAGATTGTCTGCTATTTCAGTCAATTTCAATTTACGGTCATTCAAAATCATTTTGTAGATTTTTTAAATGTTTTCGTCGGTAACAACTTCTCTTGGACGTCAACGGCGGTCACCGGCTTCGGTACTCATTTCACTACGTCTAAACTTAGCATATCAATCATTGATGGTTGATTTTCCTGGGGCAGTGTCAGGAAACTCGGTATCAGACCAAGTTTTTACTTCAACTGTATTTTTTCCCTTCAAAAAGCAATATTTTACCAACACACGAAATTCCTTTTTATCTATTTGTTTCACAATAACAAAAGTTGCTTCACTTAAAATGCTATAGTTCATAAACTAATGATCCGACAGCTATCAGATTTATACACGCATCTTTTGAGGGTTAGGGCCAACTAAAAAACATATGGATTTATTTCTAGTAGCGCCATCTATGTGTCAGACCGGGGACTTTTCAATTGACCTGTTACCCCATATAAATTGACGTTAAGACTACTATAATACATCCATTGAAGGCACACGATATCCTAACCCTACTTTTCATCTCCGAGGGTTCGATACAGTTTAGGTTACCGAGTAGGTAGGTTAAGTTACAAACACACGCACACATACACAGGTCGCAATTCGACTTAAACGTTTCGAGTGGGGGTCGTAAACGTTGCCGTTGACCGGGCGATTGTGTAAACTAATAGCGGCTAAATCGAGATCGACGATGGAAAATAAATCGAACAACAAAAGGTGTCATTACGGTATGACCGCAGATGGCGTTGCTGCGGTAACTTACCCGGTCGGAATCCGTCACAAAGTCACGTTTGTCCGATTGTTAGTCGGAGGAAACTGAACGCTACTCCATTTCATTGTTTGCGTTCGAATCCGAACGCGATAGGTCTCGGGTTTGATTACGGGCAGTTGGAGGGTAATGCTCACACGCTCTAAAATTAGAGATAAATTCTGTAAAGTTAATAGGTACACATATAAGCTCTCATTCGTGGTGTAATACGAAAACACGCCTTTATTAACTTGTAGAGCTCTAATTATAAGTGTTAGGTTAATTATTTTACTTCAAAATGGATTTTGATGGATTGAAGAAAATTGGAACAATCTGGATTAATAGAAGCATTTTACATAATTTTTCTGTAGGAATATTCGTCTGTTCCGTTAGTCGGAATGTGTGGCTGTCGATGCGATTATTTGCCCGAACGCTCACTAGTATTTTGTGGAAGGAATTTGCACGAGAACTTAAAACACTGGTTGAAGAAATACTTGTTCATTTCGACTTAAACTAATACATGTGGTCGATGGGAGAATGGACAGGATATTAGGTTAGGTAAAGAAAGTTCGGTAGCGCTGTGGAAATGGTACTGTTACAAGGCGGTTAAGAAAAGAAAAGAGAGCGAGACGTCGTCGTGGTGGTCTTTTATAGCCGGGAACCGCATTGTACCAATCCACCAGCGTTGCCAACCTTCGAACTTGCTGTAGGTGAATGCGGGGTGGCCTAAAGGGTCGTAGCGGTCGGTACATGTCCAATTTATTTGAGATTCCAGTCGATATTAGCCAAGGAGTTCTCACCTCTTCACTGCTTTTCGACATAACACATGGACTAGGAAGGATCAGGCGTAACAAACGAAAGGCGTTTTGATTGTCCTGATGAAACAATTTTTTTTCCATATGCGATCGTTTCTTTGCAATTTCGGCCTTCAAACGTTCCAATAACGCTATATATAGAATCAACAGGTTCTTTTGATATCTTTATGATGTTAGTTAACTAACGCAACTTCAGTTTTCAATTATTCAAAACCATCTTGTGGATTTTTTTATGTTTTGTGATGTTACCACCTCATTTGGACGTCCACTGCGTTCTGCATCATCGGTGTCGACCACGTTTGAAGTTAGCAAACCAACGTATTAATGTTGTTTGTGATGGAGCGGAGTCCTTATAACTCTTTTTAGGTCATTGTATCGCTTGGATGGTATTTTTCCCATCAAGAACCAGCGTAAAATTAAAACATGAAATTATTTTTGATCCATTGTTTTGATAATAATACAAATAGGGTCACCCTTAACAAGTAATAAGTGGAATATCATGAAACTTTAGTAGCATTCACTTGCAGGTTAGAAACTAACTGATAAAGCAGTGTATGTATTAAAATGAGCGCCGTCTAACACGTCAGTTGGAAAGTCCCCGGCCGACCATAGTAAAACTCTTTTTTTTTGGCAAATCTATTTTTTTATTCAACATAATTCCCTTCAAGGGTGATTATAGCGACCCTCCAACTTTTCGATACAATTTTTGTAGTACGATTTGTCCTTTGCTTCAAAATAGGCCTCAGTTTCGGCGATCACCTCCTCATTCCATGAAAATCTCTTCCCATCGAGTATTCTTTTGAGATCTGAGAACAACAAACAGTCGCTGAGTGCCAGATCTGGAAGATATGGTGTATGAGGAAGCAATTCGAAGCCCAATTCAGGGATTTTTGCCATCGTTTTCACTGACTTGTGGCACGTTGCATTATCTTGGTGAAGCAGTACTTTCTTTTCCTTCAAATGCGGCCGTTTTTCGTCGATTTCGTCCTTCAAACGGTCCAATAACACTATGTAACAGTCGCTGTTGATGGTCCTTCCTTTTTCAAGGTAGTCAATGAAAATTATTCCATGTGTAGGGCGGGTACTTTTCAATTGACCTGTTAAAACATGGAATCAAAGACTCCAAACTGGTATAAACCCTTTGAAAAGTTTAGTGTGCTGTTCGGGTAACATTTTCAGTTACCTACGGCATATGTATGAGACCTTTTAAATGACACATTACCATTTAGTGCGCATCGTGCCCGGTTAAAGCAGCAGCGGCCGTAAATCCGACAAAACATCGCGTAATTTTTAACGCGCATTTTTAAGGGCCCGTAGAGAGATTTACATGGAGGAAATAAAACGGACATAAAAGTATAACGAAACAGATATATAACTCGTCACCGGCCGCCATTACATCAACTATACGGTTCTTTAAAACTAAGAAATTCCTTGTTACAAAAGTGGCGGGCGAATTTTCACGAGGCAGTAAATGTTCGTCGGGGTGGGGCGGCGGCGGTAGGGGGTGGCGAAGGGGAGGTTGGCCGCGCTACGTTTTTACGGTCTAGAACAAAAGATCCCATTAAAGCGTGTCTACCTTAGATGAATGTGCTCCGGGAAAACAGCGGGTTTCCTTCCGATTTTCCGAAGGTGTTTCGCGTTTTATTCGACGCCTTATCCAGGAGGTGAATCGATGAGGAGCGTACCCAGGTCTTGTCTTAAAGTTGAGTTTCGATTAAGATTCATGGTGGCACGACGGCAGCCCCGTGTTAAGTTCTTTTAGAATTATAATGCCCCGGGCGTAATTAAATTGATGCCCGATAGATAGCGTCTTTTCTGTTTTTGTTTTATTAGAAACACCATTATGTTGGGCGTTAAACACACATATATACCGTTATTTTCATTAATATATCGCAGAAGTATCCTGAGTTTTGCAAAGTAATAGAAGAAAATTTACTCAATATTATATATAGCTAAACTGATTTCATTTGTGCTTATTGTACTATGCTGTTAAGCATTAATTTCTACATATACTGTTATGTTCATTAATCTATCGTATATTTTTCTTGAGTTTTGCAAAGTAATAGAAGAAAATTTACTCAATATTATATATAGCTAAACTGAATTCATTTGTGCTTATTGTACTATGCTGTTAAGCATTAATTTCTACATATACTGTTATGTTCATTAATCTATCGTATATTTTTCCTGAGTTTTGCAAAGTAATAGAAGAACATTTACTCAATATTATATATAGCTAAACTGATTTCATTTGTGCTTATTGTACTATGCTGTTAAGCATTAATTTCTACATATACTGTTATGTTCATTAATCTATCGTATATTTTTCCTGAGTTTTGCAAAGTAATAGAAGAACATTTACTCAATATTATATATAGCTAAACTGAATTCATTTATGCTTATTGTACTATGCTGTTAAGCATTAATTTCTACATATACTCTTATGTTCATTAATCTATCGTATATTTTTCCTGAGTTTTGCAAAGTAATAGAAGAACATTTACTCAATATTATATATAGCTAAACTGATTTCATTTGTGCTTATTGTACTATGCTGTTAAGCATTAATTTCTACATATACTGTTATGTTCATTAATCTATCATATATTTTTCCTGAGTTTTGCAAAGTAATAGAAGAAAATTTACTCAATATTATATATAGCTAAACTGATTTCATTTGTGCTTATTGTACTATGCTGTTAAGCATTTATTTCTACATATACTGTTAAGTTCATTAATCTATCGTATATTTTTCCTGAGTTTTGCAAAGTAATAGAAGAACATTTACTCAATATTATATATAGCTAAACTGAATTCATTTGTGCTTATTGTACTATGCTGTTAAGCATTAATTTCTACATATACTCTTATGTTCATTAATCTATCGTATATTTTTCCTGAGTTTTGCAAAGTAATAGAAGAAAATTTACTCAATATTATATATAGCTAAACTGAATTCATTTGTGCTTATTGTACTATGCTGTTAAGCATTAATTTCTACATATACTCTTATGTTCATTAATCTATCGTATATTTTTCCTGAGTTTTGCAAAGTAATAGAAGAAAATTTACTCAATATTATATATAGCTAAACTGATTTCATTTGTGCTTATTGTACTATGCTGTTAAGCATTAATTTCTACATATACTGTTATGTTCATTAATCTATCGTATATTTTTCCTGAGTTTTGCAAAGTAATAGAAGAACATTTACTCAATATTATATATAGCTAAACTGATTTCATTTGTGCTTATTGTACTATGCTGTTAAGCATTAATTTCTACATATACTGTTATGTTCAATAATCTATCGTATATTTTTCCTGAGTTTTGCAAAGTAATAGAAGAAAATTTACTCAATATTATATATAGCTAAACTGAATTCATTTGTGCTTATTGTACTATGCTGTTAAGCATTAATTTCTACATATACTCTTATGTTCATTAATCTATCGTATATTTTTCCTGAGTTTTGCAAAGTAATAGAAGAACATTTACTCAATATTATATATAGCTAAACTGAATTCATTTGTGCTTATTGTACTATGCTGTTAAGCATTAATTTCTACATATACTCTTATGTTCATTAATCTATCGTATATTTTTCCTGAGTTTTGCAAAGTAATAGAAGAAAATTTACTCAATATTATATATAGCTAAACTGAATTCATTTGTGCTTATTGTACTATGCTGTTAAGCATTAATTTCTACATATACTCTTATGTTCATTAATCTATCGTATATTAGTGATCAGATAGTGAAGAAATGCATCATCGTTTTCCGTTAAAAAGTACCCGGCGATCTTTAGGAAATAAGTAGAAAACATTAAAAGTCCTAAAATGATTGGGTTAAACATGAAACAGATTTATGATCGTTACCATGTCATAGACATTTTTGTGATACATTTAAATTTGGTGGTGGTGGATGGTGAAAATAATACCACGAGCCCAGAATATGTACAAATAGAAGTGGATCAAAATCGAACTGATATAGAACGTAAAATGAAGGAGCCATATTTCTGTTCATAATTGTTACCATAAATTTCTAAACTGTCTTACTATATTTGTAGTGCCTATTTCCATCCTTCCAGGCCCACAACCTGGGTGTTCGAAGCAAATGTCATCGACATTTGAACAAACTCCAGAAGGTAATGTTAAAGTTTGTAGTTATTCAGCCAGTATCCCCCTTTCTGTTCATTGTTACCGTTAATTACTTGGCTCTATAACTTCGGTCCAGATGTTCCCATAACAGCAAAGTTTTAAGTTGTACCGTAGTGTAGATCTCAGGTTATTAGTAACACTTTTGACAAATGAGATTATATGTGATTTTTGTTTACATACAATTATGAATAAATCAGTAGACCCATAAATTGAGACTGATTCTATGGAGGCCAGATAATATCTCGTGCCCTAGACTGCAACAAAATTGTTTTATTATACTGTCAGTAGGTCTTTGAGCTATGTCTTTTATTTTATTGTGCGATAGTGCCACGTCGATATTATAACAAAAAATTTGTCGTTTTTTTTAAAAAAAGTAAATTTACAAACCCTTCAATTGTACATTTCATAATGATCTTTGGGATAAAACATTAAAAGTACTAACAAGATGTGCTATATACTTTTGACGAAAATAGGTGAACAGAATATTGAGAGGGAAAAACTCAAAGTTTGTTTCGGTATTAGAAAACAAAAAGACAGAACTCTGATAGATCTATTAAATGAATGGCACTAAACAAATAAGAAAAAGGAAAAAGATGGAAGAGATAATTTTGATTTGCAATGCATATAATATATATATTTTGTAGATAAATTTACATTATATATTATATTTATATTTAATTGAATTTTATTTAATAAATTTATTTCAGAAAAAAAATTTATTTAAATTTTATTGGTCAATTAAACATGACGTCAAGGTTGTCACGTGCTAAACATTACTAATGAGCCAATCAAATGTCTTCATAGTAAACTATTTTTCTTACAGGTGTCTATAATGGAGATTTAAATTAACCAATCAAATTACTTGAATGGCCCAGTATGGCGCCCTCTGGATGTTGGGTAAAGCAAAACTATGCGCCAAAGTCCCCTATTGAGTTGCATCTGTATTACTCTATGGAATAAACTATTTTATCTTCCTTTTCTAATGGCGGTACATTCTTTTCGAGTCCATCCATACAGTCGTTCAAGTGAAATTAACAAAAAATCTAGAATATTTAGATTTTGTGCTAGACTAATAAGTTTATACACCTTGGTGGTTTAACATACATTGGTTTTAAAATATGGAAGAACAAGGGTAAGCGCAGAATGTAATTTTACATTTTTAAAAGTTATAAAATCTAAACAGCATTAGTTTTATTTATAGTGGAAATGTTAACTACCGAATTTATAACAAAAAATTTTTAACGATATAGAATAGGTATCAACATATGCCAAAATTTAATGATAACAAGAACAGAAAAGAAAATGGTTCTTGTTGTGTTGGTTAATTCGTTGATGAGGTTTGTCCATCAAGAAGAGTAGCGAAAATTGTAGTAATTGGCGCTAAATCCGGAGATATTTGTTAAGTAATGGATCCTAATAAATCGTATAGAAATACTGAACGAATTGTAATAAAATTTTATGTCTACCTTATAATAAATATTTTGTTTAGATAAAGACGCACAATCGACCAATCGGCAATCAATTTTCTCTCACTGACCACTCTGATAGAATATTAACCGTCGTTGTTACCGCGGTTTCCATAGCAACGCTAATGAATTATCCGTAGCGGAAAATTTTTCGAATCATTTTTTGCCAACCTCTCGCCGGCTAAGTACCCTATAGATGCGCTCTCACGGTATATAATTTTATGGCCATTGTATTTCATGAATTATTTATATCTTTAAAAGGCTGACGGTGTGCGGCGTTCTCTATTTATTAGTTTTACACCGCATCAATTGATGTAATTGTTGTTTCTTTTACTTTAGAAACTAATTAGTTACACAATGTGTTGCCCGGTTGCTCGGTTGAATTCGTCAGGCCGCATGGGTGTTTGGACTAGTTTGTTTCAAGCGTCACGAAGATGCCTGGCTGGTGTCTTATTCAATCCTGGCGGTAATAACGATGTTCTGACCTTGTGATCTCTCGTCAGTTTACATTAAAAGCAGTTCGAAATGTCGCCGATTTCTCGGTCAATTATGGGCCGATTTTCAAAAGAAAAAATTTTTCGAAAGAGTGCACTCGGAGATGGTCCCATTGGAACCAAATCAGGATCGGTTGGGGGAAGGGGGGAAAGCGAGGGAAAGGTTCAAATTTCAGAGGCACGTACCAGTTTCCACACATTTTTTATCAGAAATAATCACTTATTTGGGTATAATGTTATTGCAGAACTGATGTGACCATTGATGCAATTCAGATTGCTTTTTAAGCGCTAACTATAACATATAAGACCTCGTAGAATTGCAGTAGAGAACTGCTTCTATGGTGCAATGGTTTGAACGTTTAGCTCCCAAACAGAGGTGGCGGGGACGATAACTTTTTATTGTTTAGTTAGAGCATTTGTCAAATCACCTAGACTAGGTAATGGACCCCGGGGCCTGAAGCCTGGCCTATAGTTCCTCATACGGGCTACAACTTTACTTGGCCTACCCATTGTAATATTAAATAAAATAACTGCGTAATTTATTGAGTATGTATCTAACACTAAAATGAGAAAAATAAAATATATTTAAGAAAAAATATTAACTGACTTCAAAAAAATCAAGGTCAAATAATAATCAACATTTGTAACACAAAAATAAATATTTTAAAATAAAATATGTACATAATAATCCTTGTAATAAGTAAATAGAATTAAACAAAAACCTTATTTAGCCTATCTACTATCAATTATTATATACAATCAATCTATTATATAAAATCAATCTATTATATACAATCAATTTAGCTTAATACCTACCTATCAGAATTGTGTATTTTCATTTTTACATAAGTCAAACTTAACAGGTCAATTGAAAAGTCCCCGGCCTACCGGTAAAACACATTTTTTGGCAAAATTAGTTTTTTTATTCAACATAATTCCCTTCAAGGGTGATACACTGATTATAGCGACCATCAAACTTTTCGATACCATTTTTGTAGTACGATTTGTACTTTGCTTCAAAATAGGGCTCAGTTTCGACGAACTCTTCATTCGATGAAATCGTCTACCCAGCGAGCATTCTTTTGAGATCTAAGAATAGGAAATGGTCGCTGGAGGGCAGATCTGGAGAATACGGTGGATGAGGAAGCAATTCGAAGCCCAATTCATGGATTTTTGCCATCGTTTTCGCTGACTTGTCTTGAAAAATTGCTTTATTCAAAATGCTATAATTCACAAACTAATGATCCGACAGCTGTCAAATTTATACACGCATTTTTGAGGCTTAGGGCTAACTAAAAAAACATATGGATTTAATTCTAGTAGCGCCATCTATGTGTCAGGCCGGGGACAATTGACCTGTTAGATGGTTCACCTCAAAATTATTGAACGACTCAGTGTTTGATCATCGAATATTTAATATAAACTGCCTGTCGATAATAATACAGGTTCTCTTCTTCTGTCTTTAATAGCGTTATTTAGGCATCTTATTTCTTTATTATGCAAAATAGCTGTGGTCTTGCGGCTGACTGCCGGTCAGATTTCAATTAATATCTTGTCCAGTCGACCTGAATTCTCTCAATCGTCTGTAAAAATTGCAACATGTGGTCGTACGTTCGGTATTAACTTTAAATTTTACACAGGTGTATTGAAAGATATGTTATATTCTTGGTTTACCATAATTTCTCTATCTAAGATGTGCTTTTTGATGAAGAAAGTTTAAAAAAAAACTGGATGGAATGGAAAGAATGGATTCAAACATTAAATAAATAAATTATTTAAAATTTTCAACATTCGGATGGACCATCAACTTCTTCAACTGAAGTCGAAGGAAATAGTAACTGAAAATCGTATTAAGTGTGAAGCAAAAAGTATTGGGTTTTGGGACACTACAACCCATCATCTCTGAAAGGTATCTTATCATAGTGCACGAATATCTGACTGAAAACTCATCAAGCACCATCGATCCACCACCTTATTTACCCGATATGGTACCGACCGAAACTCACATTATCACTTGATGATGCTAGTTTTCAGTCGATAAAAGACATAAAATAGACGTATTTGTGGTTTTACATTCCTTTTTTTTAATTTTTCATTTATTGAAAATCTGTAATAATAAAACGATGGATCAATGGAAGCTAAAAGTGTATAAATATTTGTTGTAAATTTACTTTTCCTGAAATTAATCCTCTTCACTTGATGATTTTTTCATTTATTTCCATAAATATTAGTAATTATATAAATTTTTGACATAAAGACCTTGCATTTTTATGATTATATTATTATGATTATATATTTATATTGCAGTATCAACTTCATTAGACATTCACCAAATACAGTTTTTATATCTTGTGTTATTTTGTAGTATTCGATATGTCTTATCTTACTAACTGTTAATATTCTGTCGTTTATCTTCTGTTATATTGTTAAGTGATTCGATAGCTATGTTAGTGTTATTACTAAAATGTTTTCTGTAGTTGCATGTTAAGGATAAATCTTGGACTCATCATTCTGAAAAAGCATCAACTATACAAGCAGGAACTAAGGAATACGTGAATGACAAATAATAAATAGGAAACTAAACAAAATTATAATATTATAGATACAAAATGTAGATATATAATATTATTATAGATACAATATATATTATACAAAATTATAGATATTTCATTTGTCATTTATTAAAAATTCATTCTAGTAGGTTATTTAGTAAGCTATCTATAATAAAAATTTATTACGAAAGTGTCGACTTGGTTGCAGTAGTGGTCAAGGCTATCGAATGATCCTTTTCTTGTTGTGATTGTCGTGGGTTCGAATCCTGCTGGGGCATGATCGTTAATTTATGTTTGTAATTGTTTGTAATTATGATAGTTCATAAGATAAGAGTACAAAATCCGACAAGGAAAATGAACCCAGTACTTACATCCTGGGATCTCCCGTCCTGGCCCAGTACTGTGATTGGGAGCCTACGTTAGCTAACTATTCCAGATAAACCCTAGTTGGTAAAAAGGATTTTCCAAAATATAACAAAAAAAATATTATACGTTATCTTGATTTTTCTTCAAGGCTGATGAATTTTCATATTCTGCTGATTCCAAAAGTCAGTCACTCAGCCCTTTGTTTTCATTTAGGGCCCTAGTTCTCGTTTTTTTTTGTGAAATTCAAACTTGAACTAAAATATTGCCTTAACAACTGGAAACTAATAGTGTATTTTTTATTTAAGAAATGTTTGAGCGACCTATTGCTAAACTTGATTTATGCAGGCAACAAGCAAAGCAGTAGGGCAGTAAGAAAAGTAATGAGTTCAAAAACCAGTTGAATATATAACCTCAAAAAGTAACGACTATATAGTCTCCAAAGATTTGTGTCGGTCCCCGACCGACAATGGTAATCTGAAACAAGGTAACTGGACCACGGCGGCTATCGATTCCTGTCTTAACCCTTCAGAATTCGGGTGAAGTTTAACTGCCTCTCCCCTCTGCCCCTCCCTGGACCAGAACGGTGCTCTGACTGAGCTTTGACAACACCCTTCTGGCTAGACGGTTTTTATGACCACATTCAGAGTTCCGATGACGTCTCTCGCTCCACGCGCTTAATCGCAAGGAACCGATTGATATTTAATTTCATTTTAAGGGATCCCCCAGTGCGTGTTAACTGCCGCGATTTTTTTTATGATCAATCGTCGCTGATTTTTATTGGGTTATATGATGTTGCGTCGACAGAAGGAGGGTCTAATGGCCTGTAAAGTATGTGTTTTCGGTTTTACGGTACTTTATTTTACATGTAAAGTAACATATAAAGGGTAGCTCGAAATAGACTCTAACTTTTGAGTAGTGTTGAAGATTACGCGGAAATTATCTCTCGAGAAATGGTGACAGTGTTGTGTCTTGATTTTGCAAAATTATTTCACAAATTAATAATTGTTGAATAAAAACAGAACTGATCCGTTGTTTGAACTTTTTTATTATTCACTTATTTGTATTTAGATCACCTGCTGCTTTTAACAATTGTTAAGAAATCTGTCGCAGAATCCCATCAAACTCTTTAAAAAACTTATAATGATATTACTCCATCATATACCAATTGTTTGTTTTAGTATCAATTGTTTAAAAGTAGTGATTTTGATATCTATGGCGGAATGGTTTAGACTTACTGACCGAAACTCCATCTCAATCAACTTGCAGCAGTTGATAAATTAGCTCGAAAGCAGGAAAGCTTGGGTGAGTTCAGGGCGGTCATTTATATGGACACCGAAGCGGAATATTCATTGAAGGCTTGCTGAGCATATATTGATATCAGCCAGATGTAGTGCGTTGCGACCTGCTAAAACCGAATAAAACTGTTACTGCCCATGTTTACCAACGTCATTTAAATAAATTGAATTACGTTTTGTTGCAAAAAAAGACCGATAATAACTGGTAACATACTCTAAATCTAACCAATAATTGTAAAGACTTAATAATTAAGCTATTCTGTATTTCTAATTGATTAAAACTAAATTTACAATACCTTCCAGTTAGAAATAACTATTTATTGGATTAATATTTAGTATATATAGAATTATGAAATCAAATTAGTGTTATTAATATTCTATAACGACATTCATGCGTTCTAATTTGTTACCTCTGTATCTTACGTTACGAGTAGCCAGCTGCAAGATACTTAGATGTTATTTTTGTCACTCTATTGTACTTTACTCAGGGACTTTATCAAGTGAAAGCTTATTATCACTAGTCCTACAGACGATGAGGAATATTGCTTCTGATTTCCTTTGTATTTCGTCTGATCTGCTACTGTTGCATTTAACGTCTTGATGTGAAGAAGACTCTACCCGACCGAAGACTTGCAAGACGTCTCTTTCCACATATTTCTAGTAGTGGTTCGATAAATCGGATCAAAATCCTTTTGAAACTTCTTTGCATTATACTCCGAAGGGATGAAAGTTTCGCCTTTATGAGTGGGTATATAAATGGGTTCGTAACAAACCGTTTAATATACTAGACTAACTGTACGATACATATACAATACGCAGAAGCCAGAAGCTACGAAAAAAGTGCTACAATGATCAATAAACCTGGATACTTGATTGGAAGATGCTTATGTATGAAGAAGTTTATTGTTTGAGGAATATCAAAATACCATCAAATATCTCATCAAAGAACTAGACATCTATCATTGAAGCAATAGGCTGATGTTTTGGTACTATTCAGAGACCCTACGAGTCTATTCCGCAAATAATTGCAGCTCTTTTAAAGACATATAGTGGTCCAACGCCTTATTAATAAATAAAACATCAGCCAGGTGTTCATAGCATTTTATTCTTCCTCTGTATAAAATTCATGTCACAACAACAATGAAGAAATGTCAAGAAATCGACCGTTTCGAACTGAACTCGGTCTCGAAATCCGACGGTCTATCTAGTCGGACAGTACGTCTGGAGGATGCGGCAGGACCACCGTCATTCCCGTTCTTATTTTTGCCTATACGCCAGTGACTCGGTCATTAATCCGCGAAAAAAAAGCCATAAAATATTGTAAGTTCCAGTACAATACCCGCCAATATAACTGGGGACGTTAAAATGGGTTTTTACTGGATAGCATTTTACGACCTTTTTACGACTCCGACGGTTCCGAATAAGGGGGTAAGTTTTTCTTCATAGTCCGCGTCCCGGACTCGATAATACGACAGCCTCGTTCTACGGGGCCACGTCTCTAAGCGTTAGTTTCTCGTCCGGGTAGAATGGGTCAGTGGTGAGGCGTTAACGGTTGTAGATTGACGATTTTGTAGGTTCTTATATGGGTCTTACTCTACATATTGTTCGTATTACGGCATTCATATTTTCTAGTCCATTTTCATTGACACTAGGGACTTAGTAGAAGTAACTTCTTGCTCTCTAGTATATCCATGTTAGAATATGAGTAATTTTGATATTTTGAAACATTCATGTGCTTTAGTTGATTTTTATTGATACCAGTACGAAGTATAATGATTTATTAGATATAGCTTCTTGCTTTCTAGGATATCCATGTTAGAATATGAGTAATGTTGATATTTTGAAACATTCACGTGCTCTAACCGATTTTTATTAATACTAATATGAGATGTAATGACTTATTAGATATAGCTTCTTACTTTCTAGTATATCTAGATTAGTAGATAAGTAATTTTGACATTTTGAAATATTCATGTGCTTTAGTTGATTTTTATTGATACCAGTACGAAGTATAATGATTTATTAGATATAGCTTCTTGCTTTCTAGGATATCCAAGTTAGAATATGAGTAATGTTGATATTTTGAAACATTCACGTGCTCTAACCGATTTTTATTAATACTAATATGAGATGTAATGACTTATTGGATATAGCTTCTTGCTTTCTAGTATATCTAGATTAGTAGATAAATAATTTTGACATTTTGGAATATTCATGTGCTTTAGTTGATTTTTATTGATACCAGTACGAAGTATAATGATTTATTAGATATAGCTTCTTGCTTTCTAGGATATCCATGTTAGAATATGAGTAATGTTGATATTTTGAAACATTCACGTGCTCTAACCGATTTTTATTAATACTAATATGAGATGTAATGACTTATTAGATATAGCTTCTTGCTTTCTAGTATATCCAGATTAGTAGATAAGTAATTTTGACATTTTGAAATATTCATGTGCTTTAGTTGATTTTTATTGATACCAGTACGAAGTATAATGATTTATTAGATATAGCTTCTTGCTTTCTAGGATATCCATGTTAGAATATGAGTAATGTTGATATTTTGAAACATTCACGTGCTCTAACCGATTTTTATTAATACTAATATGAGATGTAATGACTTATTGGATATAGCTTCTTGCTTTCTAGTATATCCAGATTAGTAGATAAGTAATTTTGACATTTTGAAATATTCATGTGCTTTAGTTGATTTTTATTGATACCAGTACGAAGTATAATGATTTATTAGATATAGCTTCTTGCTTTCTAGGATATCCATGTTAGAATATGAGTAATGTTGATATTTTGAAACATTCACTATCGATTTTTATTGATACTAATATGAGATGTAATGACTTATTAGATATAGCTTCTTGCTTTCTAGTATATCCAGATTAGTAGATAAGTAATTTTGACATTTTGAAATATTCATGTGCTTTAGTTGATTTTTATTGATACCAGTACGAAGTATAATGATTTATTAGATATAGGTTCTTGCTTTCTAGGATATCCATGTTAGAATATGAGTAATGTTGATATTTTGAAACATTCACGTACTGTAATCGATTTTTATTGATACTAGTACGAGATATAACGACTTATTAGATGTAACTTCTTGCTTTCTACTATATCCAGATTATTAGATGAGTAATTTTTTGGCACTTTTAAACATTCATGTGGTCTGGTTGACTTTTGTTGATTCTAGTACGAGATATAATGACTTATCGGTTACAACTTCTCGTCCTCTCCAGGTTAGAAGATGAAGTTTTGGTTTCTCCTCAACGAGTGCTTTAATGTCACATATCTTTGATAATAATTATTCAGTGAAACCATACTATAGCTTATTTGAATTCTGTGTCTTTACTCAAATCTATCAAAAAAGAAAAATTATCCAGTACAGGCAGATAATTACGTGGTCATTGTTCAGCAATAAATGCTGAAATAACTGGATTTACCAAAAACCAATCATTCAAATCGGCATATGTATCAATAAAATAACTTAAAGAACTTAAAACCATTATAACAACCTTAACTCATAATTTAACGTGTGATATAACAATTTTCCTGATTTTTATACCCCCTTCGAGATAAAATAGAATCTTATGATTGAGACTCTACCAATCTGATACTCTTAACGTGCACCTCGGTAGAGTGCTTTATTATTGAAGTTATAGTTTGTGTTATTTACAGTGTCTATTCATGTTAATTGGGCCATGGCAACTTTGGTAGAATAGTTTCTTATTACTTTCAGCACTACTTATCTACTCGTTTCAAAGTAGAGTCATGTGATATGTCCTAAATTACCATAGTTGTGGAGTCATGAGACGTTGATATTGTACTCAAATATTAATGAAGTTCGTTCGTTCGTATGATACTGATTAATTGATTCTTTATTTCAATTAGCACATACAGCTAGTGTGAAATATAATTGTTGTTGAGTCTGTCTTACTTTGGAAAGGTTTCGTGACTATACACATGTCATTTGGTGATCTGATAAACAATTGTCCAAGGAATCTAGACCACAGGTGGGAAACATTGTCAGAGACACAAAGATAATGGACTATAATGCAAGCAGTGTGACGAGTTCAAAATAACAGAAACTTATTTTACTTCTCAAGAGTTTTATTTAAGGAAAATAAGTGAAAAAGTTCTAATATAAACCAAGCCCTTATGTCGAGACATTTTATTGATATAATTATTACCGGCAGTTTAAGTTGGAACAGTGATTAAGATCAAAAGTCTGAGAAGACATTGATAAAACTTGTTTTGAGGATGTAGAGAAAAGAAAGAACGCACATTTCTTTCTGAAATATATCAAGTCAGGGACTTTTACATTTATGGATTTATAGAAAAAATATGATGCATTGTAATCGCGTTATTATTGGAGACAAAACAAAATTCTACTAAAATTCTTTCATACCGTTCTAGCTACCGTTAGCAACATCTTATTGGATCTGTTTATAACATTCATTGTTCTCTACATACTATAAACAAAATCATCAATAAGGTACCTATAGACGATAAATCTGATCTTAAATAACAATAAAATCATTGTTAGACCATCTACTGACGAATCAACGAAAGCGGCAAGTCGATAACATAATGACTCTGTGAGTGTGTGTTCTGTGTATCGCATATAATTGCAAATCGTACATAAACGAAAGATGGGAAAAAGTAAATGGATTTCGCTTCGTAAGGGTTTTTAATATTTGGGTCATCGGCGAGAGAAGTGAATGTTCGGGAAAGTTATAGTTTGCCCGATACAAATTCTCCTTTTTTTTATTGTAGTACCCATTGGTGTTTAGAACATTTCAATTAATTTTAACGCATTGGTTCCAATCATGTTGTAAAATGATTTTTCCATTCACTAACATTCAAGTTTATAGAATTTAATGACGTAATTAGGTTTCGGAAAAGATTTGATTGTTTCTAAGGGATTTATAGAGAAACATACACTGCGCGACAAAACTTTAGCACACTAAACATTTTCCTTAGAACTCTAGAATTACAACGAATTTATTACAATGAAAATTCATCTTGGGCTCTCAAATTCGACAATTAAAGACAGGAATGTGGAAGGAATGTTTACTTGTAGATTCTGTGTAAAATCGAACAGCGCGACAAAACTATAGCACACTTCATTTTCGATTGCAATTTTTGGTTGTTCAATATTGTTAAATTGTTTACTACTTGCCACTTAAAAATATGAGTAATGTGAAAAATAGCCTTTGACGAATTTCGCAGTATGAACAGCAGCATTCAATTGCCGAATAATATAATTCTGATAGACAATTTTTGGTGAACTGTTCATTGATTAATTTAATTTAACTTATACTATTTATTTTCTCAGAAATTAATTTTATTTCGGTCCTTCCTTCTAAACCTATAGAAGCCCAGCAAATAAAACTTCCACCACCTAATTGTATGAGATTTAAAATCACTTTAAAAGCATTTCTTAAATCATGATAGTATTACTTACATATTAGACATGTATGAGATATAAGGGTTACTTTATTATAATTAAATTTTTACTATACATGTAAACGACTATCTGGCTAGCCGCTGTAGAGGCAAGAACTGCTGTTGGAATGGTATACATATCATCGTTTGAATTCATTTATGATCATTATATAATGATAAATAACATAAGCTTCTTAACTATAGTTCTTTTTTCCCCATTTTAATTATCTAAGCTCGCCCACACGAATCAAAGCTTAGAGTGATTATTCTTATATAAACTGAATGACTGTTTATTCAGTAGACGTTAGTACACATCGGCAGTAAGAGCTTCATTCACTATATGAGTAGTAATATTTTATGGTCATGAATATTCCGCTTTGGTGACGTTGTGGATGACTCTCTTGGGCTAACCCAAGACAATTTACAATCGGAATTGTTATAGTAGATCCCCTTTCCATCGTCAATCGCAATACGTCATAGAAAACTCTTCTTCTGTGCCTGACAAGCAATAAAATAACAAACTTGAATTCTATGCCATTTTGCCACCGAAATGCCATTTTCAGTAAATTCTTGTAGTATCCATTTTCCTTCCTCTTAACTATGTTCAGTCATAAGTTTCCGGAAACGAGACATAATTTATCTGAATGTTCTTTGGGTGTTTAAACTGTGTTCTTGTCCAAAAAGTCCTGCAGTTCATTGTCTTCGAACTTTGTTGGCTCTCCAGGTGGTTATTTGCATCTATCTACACTGATAATTCAATAATTATAAAAGGGAAGATGTTATTTTACGTCAAAACCGTCGAATTTAACGGTCTGGTTACGTGTTTTAATAGTTGTTTGCATTAGTATTTAAAATTTTTACTGGATATCAGATATCGCTGATCAGACTACATGTAAGCACATATTAAATAAAAACTGAAGCATACAACCGAAGATTATAAAGAAATCCTAAGATTTTCTCTTTTTTCACTCCAATATATGCAAGGAGAATTAATTATAAACCTGGTATAAAGCACAACACCAATTTTATCACACCATTTCTCTTGATCCGATTGAATAATACAGTAATAATCTATAAATACGAATGTCAAAGGCTATCTGGCGAGTATTACAGCGTGACGACTACCAAAACGGGCATCGTCGTGTTCGGCCCAAGGTTGTTTTCGTTTCACACATCATTTCTTTCCCGGCCGATGATACCCATCCGTTTTTTTTTTCGATATAACCTAATTTTTTTGGGGGGCAGTGTTCCGTACCGTTATGCGACCGACTGGACTGAGAAAGAACTTACAGTCGGTATTGTATGGGCGCGATGTAATCCCGGCGCGGATATCGCCATTTTTCATACCGGCTTAAAGAAAAGATGCGTATTTATCGATATAGGTTGTCGTATGATGATGTCGCCTTCTGTTATAATCAGGACGTCATTCTGCCAGCCCATAAGGAGGTGATCAGTAATGATGAGGCGAAAATTATACCTGTTTCGTAAGTAGTGGCTATTTCTGGAGAATCCTAACCGGTATTCGGTAGACTTTGGCAGCTTCCGCTTGATTTTGCGACGTGCCGTTTACAAGGAATCGAATACAGTCATCCGATCAGACATATCCATATTCGTAACCGTTCAATTTTTATTTTAATGTTGTAAATTGGATTCATAATATTTTAGTCCTAGTGCACCCTGCAAAAGTAAAAGTACAGATAGATATGACTCGATATTCTTTATGTGAGTAAATCTCATCAAAATCGCAGCTCGTTGATCCTTCCACAATATTGAACATGAACAAGAATCATTGAATTTTGGCTTGCTTGAAGTTTTTCAAGGTTGGAGGTTTCTACCTCAGTAAAGATCACTTCTAAATTTGAGCTTAATCGATCAGGAATTCATAGGAATATATCAAAGGGTGGGAGGTGAGAGTTAAAGTCACATAAAAAATATAATTGCAGTCTGACGAGCTGCTAAAATTCCATTGGATTCTAATGTTCAATATCCAGATGGTACTACTGTCCTAGTATTGTGATTGATTGGTTTTCATATGAGGTCACTATTTACATTTCGGGAATAGGGTAAAAAAAACAAATAGTTAAGCAGCGAATATATTTTTAGTGCCTTTCAAAGTTCTCGCCACGATGATCGATACACTTTTGCATACACTTAAACCAATTTTCAAAGCATTTATTCCATTTCGAATGAGGTATCTTCAAAACATGATTTTTGAACATTGAATATTCAATAGCTTCTTTGGGCGATGAAAATCGTTGACCACGCAGTTTATTCTTCACGAGTGGGAACAAAAAGAAGTCATTGGGTGCCAAATCAGGGCTGCACGGTGGATGACCCATCAATTCGATGGTTTGAGTACTCAAATAGTCTCTTGTTTGAGAGCTCGCATTGTCATGATGAAAAACAATCCGGCGTCTCTTGTTTGTTTTCCTTATTTCACCGAAGACTTCTGGCAAACAGAGGGTTGTGTATCAATCAGAATACTGTTCTACGATCCTCTAGAGGCACTGTTGCAGTATGACCAGTTTTCCCGAAGAAACAGGCCACAATTTTCTTTTAAGTGCTTCATGCGCGAACAATGTTTGTTGGATTTTGGACGACCTTCACGAAACTCGCCGGACAGCGAACTACAACCACTGTTGAATTCCCTAAACCAGCGATACACGGTGGTTTTTGATGGAGCTTCATCGCCTAAAGTCAAATTAAGTTGATCGATGCACTCTCGTTGTGATTATCCATCTCGAAAATCATAAAAAATCATCGCACGGAAATGTTCCCGGTTCAGTTCCATTTTTTGCCGAGACCAAACTTTCAACTAAATATAAAATAAACAAATAGCGTCCGTGCGACAAAATGTTCTCAGTACGTATATCGTCCAAAAATGTCAAACTTTACGATGGAACCGTCAGATGGGGACTCACATCACAACAGTGTTGCCAATTCCCAAAATATAAATAGTGACCCATGTACATAAAATCGAATTAAAATACTGAATTTAATTATATTTGTTGTTAAAAAACACACATTGCAAAGTGTGGCATGAGATATTGCCTTCTCCTCTATAAACTTTGTCATTTTGACCAACAGAACCATCTATAGCGGTTTATAAACTATTGTGGCATATTTGACTGCTTGAATTCTAATGGACCCAAGACAAAAATCCAAATTTAACTCGAACAAAACTAATTTCTTGCTCGGTAGCGACTTCAAACTGATCAGTTGGTATTAGTTAAAATAATATTGTAAATAGATAAATAGGTTTAGGCAGGTATTAAGATAAATTGTGTGTATATAGTAGAATATAAAATACGTTTAGTAAATAGGTTAAATAAGGTTTTTCTATATTTTAATTTAGTTATTACAACGATTATTAGGTACAGTTTTTTTGTGTTAAAAATCTAAGTTTGATTATTTTTTACTTTTAAGGGAGTTCTTTAATTATTTTTGAAGTCAGTTCAAGTTTTATGTTAAAAATATTTTATATTTATTAAGAAATACGAATCTTTTAACGGTAAGTATAAAGTCGCGTCTATAGAGCTTTATTTGCAAAATAAAAATAAACATCGACCGATAGATGATAATGCAGCGCAGTTCACACGATAGCAATTCTCAAACAAATATTGATACGGTCCGGCCGATATCACTCGCCGTAATCCGTCAACGTTGCTCATAATTGAACCTTATATTTAGTCTACAATCGTCATTTGTTTCTGCACACACCGGTTCGCTTTTATCGGATCGTTTATACTTGCGATTTTTTCTTGCTCAGCCGCAATGTTGCTTATGTTGTCGATTCATTTCCTTAAAGGACCGTCTGTGTTTTTTTTTGTCTCGCGATTAACATTCCACAGTCGCTTGTTTATATTGGCGATATTTTCTCACGTCTGATACGGTCACTTGATGATTCAGTAACGACTTTTTGTTGCTAGAGATTTGCTACAAAGAGAAGCTTATAATAATTAAATTTAAATGGGCCAAATATTATGAGAACCTAGCATATACCCTAACGGCAGCGAGTCGAAGTCATGAACTTTCGAGGTTCTTCATGTATAAACCCGATCATTTGTAGGAAACATTGTAATTGTTTTCTAGTAAGAAAATGATTAACCACCTATGGAAAGATGTTTCCTATAAAAACTATCTCTCAATATTGCTAGCTATACCTAGTTGTATTAATACAATTTTTAAGGTTCAATTAAACCCACAAAAAGTCAACATAATATATATATTTATATAAATATAATTAAGAACTCGGATTTTTCTGAATTTGTCAATAATATGATGAAAATACAGATAAAATTAATCCCTATATAGTTAGTTGTACTTGAGATATGTGTAAAAATAAAATAAGTAAAACGGTTTGTAAAGTCGATCTAATATTCTGGTGACACATTCAGATTCTATCTATAGTGATTTGTAAATGTTGATAAAATTATTAAATTTTAAATATAAAACAGTGTTTTTGATATATCGCTAAATATATTTTCTGTTTTTTTTTGTAACGCTAGTTTAAATAATGCTATGTTAGTAAATTTGGGATAAATATTAAGTATTTCAATGTATTTTAATCAATGTATCTTCAATATATTTCGTTCTTTCGGTTAACTATATCTTATATTTACACTATCGCTAAAAACGCAAACAACAAAAATATCCCTATATTTTATATCAATTTATAAAATTAGCGTTACAAAATTATATAATTTTACTAATAAATTATACCTCACACAGTTATTTTTGCATTGTATTTTGCTGATTTTTTCTATTAAATAATAAATAATTAACTCACAAACTTTTTGTAAATTGACCTAAAAATTATTTTCTACCCACAAGTCTCGTAAAGAGCAACGCGTGGCTGTGAAATCTGTTAAGCTACTTTAGAATAACTCATGAGCGTTTACTTTCGACTTTAGAAAACAGTTCCCCCACTATTCTTAAATAGACAACTCACTATTCCCCCAATCGACAAACAATAATTGACTTCAATCAATCAATCTTCCGACCTTCAAGTACTCCAATACCTCAATTCCGACCTCAGACCAATCCTCCTTCATATCAGCGACTTTTCCTTGAGTTCCGTCTCTTCTACACCCAAGAAAATTACCGATAGGAGTCTGTTTCGACTCGAGCTTCATCAGACCGCACTTATCCTAAGTATAAATTCTCCAGACGATCTGGAAAGAGGAGTCTCTAAACTTACTCTAGATATTCAGTCAGCCGCAGACAAAGTTACTAAAGCAAGCAGCCCTGAACCTTTTCAATTTAACCTCTCTAGTGAAATGAAAGAACTAATCAGGTACAAGAACCGATTAGCGAGAAGAGCTCGCGCCACTCTGGATCCTGAAGATAAACGCGTGGCACATTGCGCAATCAGTGACAGGGTTAGAGCCTGGAATGAGAAGAAATGGAAATAATTTCTTTCAACTCCACTGTATGACCTCTGGCGCGCCGCCAAAAGGGTAAGCGGGAAAGATTTGAACTCAATCCCCCCTCTGAAGGCCGATTCTTCCACGGACATCGCCTTTACAAATCTAGAAAAGGCCAAGCTCCTCTCTTCGCCTACTTCAACAGACATTGTCTATAATAAATGACACTATCCCCTCTCTAAAGAAGAAAGACTTCCAGTCAGTTCATCTTCTGAAGAGCATAGTCTCGCCTAGAGACATTCAGCTCTCCATAAAAAGGTTGTCTTCTAAAAAAGCTTTAGGCCCAGATGGTATAACAGCAAATCATCTGAAAAACCTCACTAGCAAGCTGCTATCCGAACTTGCTAACATTAGCAACTCCATTGTTAGGTTAAAGCATATCCCAAAAAACTGGAAACATGCGCTGGGCGCTGTCATTCCTAAAAAGAATGCCAAG
Organism: Rhynchophorus ferrugineus; assembly: GCF_030347505.1. Taxonomy (NCBI): domain Eukaryota; kingdom Metazoa; phylum Arthropoda; class Insecta; order Coleoptera; family Curculionidae; genus Rhynchophorus; species Rhynchophorus ferrugineus. Next base: position 18,876,782 of record NW_027472587.1, read on the forward strand.
TCCAATGCATCTGACTACAGGCCCATCGGCCTGATTAGTTCACTCTCCAAACTTGCCGATAAAGCGATATTACACGCTTTAAACAATTTCACAGATGCATACCACATAATCTCGAACGAACAATTCGGTTTCCGTGTCCAACATTCATGCCTTCATCAAGCTGCCCGAGTCGCAGACACAATCCACCAGGCATTAAGAAAAGGTCGAAAAGCTTTCGATCAAGTATGGCATCACGGTTTAATATTTAAAGTGAAACAGCTTGGTCTACCGAATGACCTAATATCCCTGTTAGATTCATACTTGGATGGTAGGTCCTTTCAAGTGAGGATCGGTGACGCAGTATCTTCTCGTAAACATATTTCCGCAGGAGTCCCGCAAGGTGCTCTACTAGTACGAGCCCTGTTCTTTATATGTACCTTTATATGGCTGATTTCCCACTCCACAAACTTTCCCACATAGCATTTTATGCAGATGATACCGCTTTTTCCACAATCGGTTACTATTCCGACACTATTCGTAACAGACTTCAAGACCAGTTGAACGAAGCGATAGCGAGGTACAAATTCTGGCTCCTACAGATAAACCCGAGCAAAACTCAGACTATTCTGTTCCAGCGAAAGAAGGAATTCCTCGCCTATCGCCTACAAATTGATAAAGTCCCTATCCTTTGGCTTCAGAAAGTTTCATACATTGGTCTCCAGTTGGACCGCAGATTCCAATGGTCAGCCCAAACACAGCATGCTATTTATAAGGGAAATGGCGTGTACAGCCTACTAGTTCCACTCCTCTGCAGAAAAAGTAAACTCCCAATTCTCCAGGAAGCGACTCAGTATAAAATGCTAGTCCGCCCAGTCTTACTCTAAGCAGCACAGGTGTGGTACAGGTATGTCTCTGAGAGACAACTTCCGCGCGTTACTCAAAGCCCCATGGTTTATGAGGAACGTCAACACTCACCTCGGATCAGACATCCCGTTTATGAAGAATTTCACGAACATACTCTGTGTAAGGTTCTCCATAGGCGCCTTAGAACACGACAACAGCTTGATAAAATCCCTACCCATCCACAAACCTCGGTGGATAACAAACTACGACGATCCCAATCGTAACCCAGAGTCTCTATCGCCCGCAAAACACTTCCCTATCCCGAACACGAAGCGAAATCAGCAAAAGACCATTTAGTTCTAGCTGGTCATCAGGGAAAAGAGACAAAAAAGAGAATCCGTCTCACTCGTTCAGCATTCACGTAGTTCAGTAACAGAAGGTCAGACCGACTTTCCGTTGGACGTGTTTACCATTGCAGTCACCATAAATAAGGAAAAACCGTCCATTGATCACAAAATAAAACGAAACCAATATCCGATGAAATAAATTCGAACGCTAATAAGCCCATCAAACCGTAAATGAAGATGGCTTTAAGCCCGATAAATCTACATTTTAAAAAACACTTATTACTCAGTACCTCCCATTGTGACCCGATGATTTAACGATTTAATAAAATCAAACGCAATGTGTACTTATTCTTGATGACACGCCAACCAGCCAATAAATCACCGACCGCTTAACTGCGCAATACTCTCGCCTTAACATTCCGTTGGCATTTGATCGGAAAAAAATCGCGTTTAACATCGCGCCGGTAGCCATGGAACCGTATACTCGATCGCCATTGTTTTTCCCCATCGTTACGGACACTTCTGGAGAGGGGCTGTTCCTTAAAAAGTGACTCACGAAACGAAACAATGACCCTCTTCGTTCAAACGAAGAGCGCGGGAATGCCTCGATACAGGCCAGATATAGCACCAGGTGACCCGGCGTCGGATTACTCTTGTTCCGCGGATGACAACGGGCGACGTCCTACAACGTTTGCGGCTCAGCTGTCTTGACGAAAATTAATGGCAACCGCAGCGAATAGGAGAACGTCGAGGATCGCAGACGGCCTGGGAACAATCGGCGTGATGCGTCACGATCGATTCCGCGTCGTCGTTTTGTCTTTTTTTGTCGTCATCAGCTCCCATTCATATTATACCCTATTAAAAAAGTATATATATATATATATATATATATATATATATATATATATATATATATATATATATATATATATATATATATATATATATATATATATATATATTTATATATATAAAACAAAGTCGCCTTTTCTGTCCCTATATCCCTATGTGCGCTTAAATCTTTAAAACTACGCAACGGATTTTGATGCGGTTTTTTTCAATAGATAGAGTGATTCAAGAGGAAGGTTTATATGTATAATACATGCATAATATACTAAGGCAACATTGCTAATTTTAGAGGTTTCTAACGTGATGTCGTAAATTAACCTATTTTTTCAGGCTTATTTAGCAATTAGCAAAAACGCTGCCTAACCCTACGAGTTAGATCAAATTAATGTACTACAGTATTGTACACCATAAAAAGGTCTACAAAAAAGTCCGCGATGGTATATGTTTATCTTTTAGGGATAACCCACATTAACCATTTTATTGTTTACTTTTTACGTGAGAAAATGGCTTATTTACGAAGCTATTTTAAGCAATACGGCATTAATCCTTATCGAATTAAGTACCTTAAATACAGTGTGCAATTAATATAGATCAATATGGTTCCTTACAGCATGTAAATTAAACAAATATTTTCGGAGATATTACAAATTTAAAATTTGCGTTTAAAAATGTGTAATGTAATAAAAATTGTATGAATTTAGATATTCCAAAGATAGCATGAATTTTCATAGTAAGTATAGGGGAAGAGGAATTGTTTTACTCCAAATTTAATGCGTGCAGTCCAAGGGCAGTAATGAATGAACCAAAAATATATTTTATGCCCGTGCAATGTCGGAGCGGGCCGCTATGTTTTTATATACAACGTTCATATTTTTTCTGTAGTGTTTTTAATTTAGTATCAGCATTGCAACCGTGCGAAGCCGGGGCGGGTCGCTAGTATATATATATATATATATATATATATATATATATATATATATATATATATATATATATATATATATATATGCAATGCGTAGGACAGATCAATTGAAAGGTCCCCGGTCTACCCTAATAAAACACATTTTTGTGCCAAAATTAGTTTATTTATTCAACATAATTCCCTTTAAGGGTGATACGCTGATTATAGCGACCCTCCAACAATTCGATACCATTTTTCTAGTACGATTTGTCCTTTGCTTCAAAATATGCCTCAGTTTCGACGATTACTTCTTCATTCGACGAAAATTTCTCCCCAGCGAACATTCTTTTGAGACCTTTTAGAACAGGAAATAGTCGCTGGGGGCCAGATCTGGAGCATACGGTGGATTAGGAAGCAATTCGAATTTCGAGCAATTCATGGTTTTTTGACAGGGTGCATTGTCTTAGTGAAGCAGCACTTTCTTTTTCTTCAAATTCAAACGGTCGAATAACATTATGTAATAGTCGCATTTGATGGTCTTTCCGTTTTCAAGGTAGCCAATGAGAATTGTTCCATGCGCATCCCAAAATACAGACGCCAAAACCTTGCCAGCCGACTGTTGCCTTTTCCCAGGCTTTGGAGTGGGTTCATCGTGTGCAGTCCACTCGGATGACCGTCGATTGGACTTCGGAGTGAAATGGTGGAGCCATGTTTAATCCATTGTCACTTATCAATTTAAAAACTTGGGTTTATTATGCTTGATCATCTTCAAACACTGCTCCGAATCATTAACTCGTCGTTGTTTTTGGTCAATAGTGAGCTCGCGCGGCACCCACTTTGCACAGAACTTTTTCATACCCAAATGAATGATATGATATACATGTTTAATTGATATCTTTAAAGTGTCTGCTATTTCATTCAATTTCAATTTACGGTTATTCAAAATCATTTTGTGGATTTTTTATTAGTTTAGTCGGTAACAACCTCTTTTGGCGTCCACTGCGTTCACCGGCTTTGGTGCTCATTTCATCACGTCTAAACTTAGCATACCAATCCTTGATGATTGATTTCCCTCGGGCAGTGTCCGGAAATTCGGCATCAAATCAAGTCTTTGCTTCAACTGTATTTTTTCCTTTTAAAAAGCAATATTTCATCAACACGCAAAATTACTTTTTATCCATTTTTTTCACAGTAACAAAGGTTGCTTCACTCAAGATGCTATAATTCACAAACTAATGATCTCACAGCTGTCAAATTTATACACGCATCTTCTCTAAACATATGGATTTAATTCTAGTAGCGCCATCTATGTGCCAGGCCGGACACTTTTCAATTGACTTGTTTTAAGCCTTCATTTATTTAGAAATGTGTAAAAGCGAATTTCATTTGTTTATATTTTCTCGAATTTTTTTTCCTAAAACAGAAAGACATGTACCATTCAAGGATAACATAATATATGAAGATAGAATAGCTATGGTACTTAGTTCTCTCTTATTCCATCTCGTAGTTCGATATTTGAGACCTTTTAATTTTTGGTTCGTTATGTGTTTTGAAAAAAAGTGTTTTTTAAAAAAAGACTTGAACGATGATGTAGGATCTAGGCGAGATTGCCGCTTCTTTTTAGTTGTATGATTTGTCACCGTTGCGAATACTTATTAACAGAACTAATTACCGCGAATGGCAACATTGTTGATTTTTCTTCATAGGTTGTATTTGCCAGGTGTGATCAGGTCCTAAGGATAATAGAACCTCATAAAAGTCATATAAAATTCGTACTCAGTTTATTTTAGTGTATATTTTGCCGCCCAAGATGAGTTTCATCAAATGGTGAGTTTTTTCACAGAGTATTCCAGTTTTCTCTTTTTAATTATCATTTATTATTTATTAAATCTCCATTTGTTATGTTCTAATTATTATTTTATATTTATTATTATATATTAATTATGCTCTACTTATTTACTTATTTATCCATGCATCGTTGTATATTTTATTCTACTTTATTTTATTATTTCTTCGAATCGTCTTATATTCCCCATAATTCTGAAACTATGGCAAATCAAAGATAATAATATTATGGTTGCAACTGTAAATATAAATTATAATTATTTTATAATCCAGCAACTATCAAAATGGCTAAAGTTACTGATGTGTAGTTATGATCTATTTCGGCTTTCTCCCTTGTACGCATTGCACGTCCATCAGAACTGGAGCTGGAATAAGTGAATGCACTACTAACAGTACTATTAATTTATTTATTTATTTTGATAATTTAGCTTAATCCTAGCGAAGCCTACTAGTCTAAGTGGCAGCAGATTTCGCGTTACTTCCCTTGACCATTTGTACGTTATTGTTAGTGTTGGGGCATAAGCTGGTACGTCGATCAAAATAAATGATGTAACAGTTACTTACACAATAAATGGCACAATAAATAAAACAAATTAACGTACGAGAAAACCTAATGAAAACGTTGCTTAGCCACCAATTTGACCACCATCAATGAGAAGGTTGAAATTGAAATATGCTGGCGATTTATAGTATTGAAGAATAATAGTATCGACAAATAACTGTATCGAAAAGCACTGATAATGGATGATATTGATAATATTAATAAAAATGATGCCAATTATAATCAATAGCGATGATGGAATAACTAGGATGGTTAACAACAATAATCTTAGTCAATAATATTAACGGACAATCATAATACAACTGACAATAATGATAGCTGATTGCAGTGGTAAACTATTCTAATATGAAGTAAGTACGATGAGAAAATAACGCACGATGTGCGAACTTATACCCTAACACAAGCAATAATGGACGTGCAGTCACATTAAGGGAAACAGATGCACGAAATCGTATCATTAGAGTTAGTGGTACTCGCTAGGATAAAGCTAAAAACTCAAACAAATAAATAAGCAATACTCTTTCTAGTTTTGCCCGAACCTCATTTAGCTACACAAACAAAGACTTTCAATAACTGTGGAGCCCATCCAACGTCAACCTGTCGTCTTTCCTTGATAATTAATTTCATCTGCAACCACCTAAAAGCTTTACACAGCATTGGATGACCTTCAGCAGCCTTTTTCTTCCAATTAGTGTGAATGTACGTAATTTTAGCCATGTCTATTATATTATATAGGCCAAGCCTATTTACTTTGGGTTTTTATGTTGCGATGAATGGAGGTAAAACGAAATCAAACTGAGTTTGGTTACATGATGGATCTATTATATATTCACGTATAAAAAATAGTAAATACAAAGGGATACAGAGAGAGCAGCGCAATATTACCTGAAGACACTTGGGCAGTCGATCGTGGTACATCAGAATTGAATGATGATCAGTGATTGAATGATACAAAGCCAGATCATCGTTATCGTTGTGACAATATGAAAAAATGGAAAACTTCCCGCAAATTCGATTTATTCCGTACAAATTTAGACATTTTCAACGCACCGAAAACAGTGTTTTGTTCACATCACATCTTATAACTCCTTAGGAATATTATATGGATCAGTGAATGAAGGTAAATCAAAACGAAACAGTTATAGCGACATGATGTGACCTTTAATTATTGACTAATGAAAATATAGAGAATACAGTAGATAATAGATCAATGGGAGTAGCGCTGGTTTTGCCTGAAGACAAGATTTGGACCGTCGATGGTGGTAAGTATGAACTGAACGATGGCCAGTGACTGAATGATGCAAAGTACACATGCAATAATATCCGAGATCGACGTCTCGGGGTTGCCTGATCCTCGTTATCGTTTATTAGTCGGCATTGCTGGTACCAGTTTTATTTCTGTTTTGTTCTGGCCTAAAACCAAGCGGTGGAATACATGACGCATAAATACACATACCTGGTCTGTGTGGGACGCTGGGCTTACCAATACACTAAACCGAAACCGCCTCACAGTTTTGACCCCTGTGGATCGCTACTGATACTACATTATATTTGGGGATATGACACCCGCTGATTGGACAGCTGTTATTGGGCACGAGGATCCAACGATTCTATTGATTCGCGAATTTGAGTTAACACACGACTGGATACTGTCGTATGTCGCAAAAGTTATGGCTGCAGCGGCGGATGAGATTGTTTCAGCCTGGAAAACGGGAGGAGATTGTCGGTGAGGCTAACTGCTGAGCTGCTGGTACCCCGCACTTATTCGAGACCTGGTATAATATTTTCTGGGTCTCTACAATATAAAAAAGGAAAACTTCCCGCAAATGCGATTTATTCAGACATTTTCAACGCACCGAAAACAGTGTTTCTACACATTTCGACGAAATGACGTTTATTGAAATATGTGAGACTTAAACATGAAGTTAGTTAAAATGGAATCCGATGCGACATAATTCTAAAATTAATTATTTTACAGGCCTGACAGTATTTTAATGCATATTAAGAGTTTCATTGTTTTAAACCCCTTAAACCCCTTTGCATCACGTCCCATAACATCTATGCGTTTTTTGTCGTTATAGCCGAATCAAGACAGCGGACACCGAAAGAAAACGTTCGATTGGCCGATGTGACCATCAGAGCGAGCAAATTTAATCCATCATTCCCATAAACGGAAACACGCAAAAAAAATCGTCCTAACCCATTAAGAGCGTTTACACGAAAAAAAAACGTAATTTATGCAAATACCCATAAATTAAATCGTTTATTATAAGTAATCGGTCGTTTTAAGAACGCCTAATTAGCATGCCCGTTCCCCCTACCACCGACGACATAGCCTACCGCGCAAAATCACCCTGTCGCGACCTCGCCTGCCCCCATTTTAACCAGCGCGTAGGCCTACGCTTCCCCTATGCCTACCCGTCCCGAGCTAGTCGTTTTCTTGCTTCGCACGTGCCGCCTATGCGTCCAATAGCGCGACCGTCGAGGTGGAGCCTATGGGACTGACCCCACCCGATTGGCCTCCCTCCTCTTCCGTCGTCTACGGGCAATCGACAAGAGAATTAAAACGGGTGTCCGGTTCGTTTCATGCACACCAACATCGTGGGCCTACTTTTTGTCGTTTTTAGTGTATTTATCAATTGTTCCTTCCCAAAAATTAAAGAAATTTTACTGGCACTAGCCCCATCAGGTTAATCGTGTTTCTTTCATAATAGATCAAAGAGAATAATTTAAAAACGATATGTTAATGTTATTATACCTGGTTTTCATAATATTTTTAATATGAGATCAGAAATATATTTATGTAAATTAATTTCCTCTAAGTGTCAATAATCAATAAAAATATTGAACAGTTTTTTTGTCCCTTTGACGGATCTCGTCTTTTCTCAACTACTCAATTGCACTGTGTTGATAAAAAGGAGACGGGAACAGATGTACAACAAGTGTATATATATATATATATATATATATATATATATATATATATATATAAATTAATAAATTAATAAATTAATAAATTAATAAATATAAACGTATAAACTATTTAAAAATGGACACAAATAAAAGTTAACAAACACAACACAATTGGCCAGCGACACTTATCTCAGCATAGGCTAGACTTTCTGAAGAATCCCGTCGACAGCCACACATCTCGATCGACAAGATGAACATTCCTACTACAGCTCTAATCTGGATAAGTCGTGGACAGTTCATCGCCCAATATGTGGTAAACTGAAGTAAGGGCAATGTGACAAAACTCACCGTCAGCAGGCGGGCTCGAAATTATCGAGCGAGAAACGACAGTGACCCAATATCTGTCGATTTCAGAGTTACGACCTGGTGATAAAGGGAAGAAACGTGAAGAGGACAGAAAAATTAAGTTTCAATTTCAATGAACTTGTTGGCTTCCTGGGCCCAACGATGCTGTACATCGTATTTGATGAAATGCGAAATGGATGGGGTAAGATCAGTGTGGATAAAATATTTGCGATAAGAAGAGTAAAGGAGGCTACCGATTTAGCTGCAGTCATTTCCCGATATACCAACGTGGGAAGGGATCCACCACCAAGTTGTTTTGTAGCTATATAGATAGACGGTATGGATGATTGACAGTGAGTCGGTAACCGATGAGTCGGATGATTATATTTCTAACCCGAGAAACATTCGAGGGTATTTCAAGAATCGGTAAGGATGAGCCATTCTTTAGAACATTCTATTGCAATATAGGATAAAACTTGCAGTATAGCATAAAGAGTTCAGTGGTCGATGTTGAACCCTGCTCAAGGAGCATGAAACGGAATGTCCTGTCGTCCTACCACAAAAGCACTGCCGAGCCCACCAAAAGATTTAGGGCCACTTGGACCGAATAGGGCAAGGACAACATTATCTTTAATAAAATTGGCATAACGATGTATTTATGAAAGCGGTAGTGATACTCTAAGAGGATGTAGTAAGGAATGATAAATGAAATAGGTCCAGGACAAATGGATGACTCCAAGTGGAGGTCAGATTTAAGGAAAATATCAGAGCAAGCGATCCCACATCTTGATAAGATTAAGTTACTGTACCACTGAACACCATAACAAAAATAAGTAAAAAATTTTTTAGAACTATAAAAATTTCAGAACATAAAATATTAGTATAAGAGATGAGTTGAAAAGTCCTCGGCCTACCATAGTAAAACACATTTTTTTGGCAAATTTTTTTTGTTTAACATAACTCCCTTCAAAGGTGATAAACTGATTGTAGCGACCCTCCAACTTTTCGATACCATTTTTGTTGTACGATTTGTCCTTTGCTTCAAAATAGGCCTCAGTTTCGGTGATCCTCTCTTCATTCGACGAAAATTTCTTCCCTATTCTTTTGATATCTGAGAACAAGAAATAGTCGCTGAGGACCAGATCTGGAGAATACGGTAGATGAGGAAGCAATTCGAAACCCAAGTCATGGATTTTTACCATCATTTTCACTGATTTGTGACACGGTTCATTGTCTTGGCGAAACAGCACTTTCTTTTTCTTCAAATGCTGCAGCTTTTCGATTTCGACAATCAAGCCGTCCAATAACGCTATGTAATAGTTGCTGTTGAGGGTCTTTCCTTTTTGAAGGTAGCATCATCATTTCATCGCAAAATACAGACGCCATAAACTTGCCAATTGACGGTTGCGTTTTTCCACGCTTTGGAGCGGGTTCATCGTGTGCAGTCCATTTGGATGACTGTCGATTGGAATTCGAGTGAAATGATGGAGCCATATTTCATCCATTGTCACATATTGGCGGAAATACTCTGGTTTATTAAGCTTGATCATCTTCAAACAGTGCTCCGAATCATCAACCCGTCGTTGTTTTTGGTCAAAACTGAGCTCGCGCGGCACCCACTTTGCACAGAGCTTTCTCATACCCAAATTTTCGTGAATGGTATGATGTACACGTTCAGTTGATATCTTTAGAGCATCTGCAATTTCATTCAATGTCAATTTACGGTCATTCAAAGTCATTTTGTGGATTTTTTAAATGTTTTCGTCGGTAACAACCTCTCTTGGGCGTCCACTGCGTTCACCGTCTTCGGTGCTCATTTCACTACGTCTAAACTGAGCATACCAATCCTTGATAGTTGATTTTGCTGGGACAATGTCCGGAAACTAGGCATCAAGCCAAGTTTTTGCTTCGACTGTATTTTTTCCCTTCATAAAATGAAAATAAAATGTTGAATCCCTCTTGATCAACCATCTGTTATCGAAATAAACGTGTCGATAGCTCAATTATATTATACCAGTAAGTAATTTTATGTATTCTTTGCCGACGGTTATTGAAAAACTACATGGTGCCTTGAAATCTCTATAGAACAAATCGATCAGATTTTACAACACGAGAAGTCAAAATTCCACCAAATTATCCCAATTTAATTAAAATATGCCGGATCTGATGGCGGAGTTTCACTTTTATGGCTCTCCGGTGGTGGAGCGCGATCGGGGAGGGATGAGGGGGGTCGATGCGGACGCGAACGACGTAAAATTTCAGCCCGTCTAGTCCACAGTATAAAACCGCGAGGTTTCGAAGCGCGAAATAGGGCCACCAAACGGGAAAAGAATTAAATAAAAACGTTATTATGGCGCCCTTAAAGGATTTTACGGCGATAGAAATTCGCAAAGGGAATAAAACGCTTTATAAATATCGATCATAAAAACGTCTCTCGTCCAGGAATACGAAAATATATATATATAGTCTATCCAAAGTAGCAGTGAACTCACGTCATCTCAATCTATAACGTGAAAACGTCGTCATGTTGCCGCATATAACTTTGACTTTTAGTTTGTAACTAATAATGAAGCAAAAATTTTATAAAATGTAATTTAACATTATAATCTAATGCATATTTACTGAAGGACTTAAACTACAGTTAATTAATCAGCCACGATAGTTTGTAGGTTACAGTTATTTTATTATATATACATTGAAATAATTCTCAATCATTCTCAATCACCTATAATATCCTCTGGAGGTTTAATCCACCTAATTAACAATTATACATCTTAATAATATATTTTACTTTCATTAGAGAACATATTTGCCTTCTTATGTTTAGTTCTTCTATCAGAAAAGGGTGTAAAACTATTAACAATTATATTTAATGCTATGCTTAATTTACGAATTAATTACTTCCTTAGTATCTGGAAAGTAGCTAAAATATTAATGATTCTTAAACCAGGAAAAATACCAGAAGATGTGACTTCCTACCGACCTATAAGTTTATTACCGATAATCTCGAAAGTTTTAGAGAAATTATACATAAAAAGCTAAGCTATATAATACAAAAAAGAAAAATTATTCCAGAACATCAGTTTGGCTTTCGTATAAGCATGGGACTATAGAACAAGTGCATAGATTTGTAAAGCAAATAAACGCTAACCTAAATGCCAAAATATATTGTTCGGCTGCTTTTCTAGACATATCTCAGGCATTTGACAAAGTATGGCATACAGGCTTGCAGGTTAAACTAAAGAAACTTCTCCCTCGTCCGGCCTATCGGTTACTAAAATCGTATCTCACTGATAGACATTTTATTGTAAATCAAGGCGATGAACATACAGAATTAAATCCTATATATTCAGGAGTTCCGCAAGGTAGTGTACTGGGTCCAGTACTGTATCTTCTGTATACGGATGATCTGCCCACCACAAAAATAACTACTGTGGCAACATATGCAGACGATACAGGAATCTTAGCATCCCATGAAGATCCAGTCACAGCATCAATAAACCTACAAACCCACCTGGAGCAAATACAATTATGGTTGAAGACATGGCGCATTAAATGCAATGAAACAAAATCCACGCATATAACGTTTACCCTGCGTAGAAGAACATGTCCACCAGTGAATATCAATCATCGTCAAATCCCCCAAGCAGAGCATGTTAAATATCTTGGTATGCACTTAGATCAACGCCTAACCTGGAAGAAGCACATACTCTCTAAACGGAAACAACTGGAACTAAAATTATATCAAATATATTGGCTCATCGGGCGCAAATCCAAGTTATTATTATATAACAAGGTATTGCTGTATGAGTCTATACTGAAGCCCATTTGGGTATATGGAATCCAAATCAATCCATTCAACGGTTCCAAAATAAGGTGTTGCATGCCATTGTTGATGGTCCGTGCCATATTTCAAATAAAGTGATACAACGCGATATTCCTCTAGAACCTATAACGAGTGTAATTCAACGTGTTTGTGTGAAGTACTTCGAAAGAGTGTCAGTGCATCCCAATGTACTCGCTAATCAGCTAAATATGCGACGTGATAGCGAAGTGCGTAGACTAAAACGTTTAACACCACCTGATCTGATTACTGGACATATGTTGACTTTAGAATAAGACTAATTCATTAAGATAATATTTTATACAGAAGATTGCTTAATGAAGTGATTTTCTACATGCCATGTATTTATAATATAGATATAAGAAATACTTATTGCCAATAGGGCAAATTGTGGACTCATGAAGAGTAATTAAAATAGAAAACTAAAAAATGTTTAGTTCTTGTTTCTTCCGCTGCAGTGTTTTATTGACATATCATTGTGGTATCACTGTATTTCTCATTAGTTTCTTCTGTTACTAATAACTAATCACTGCATTCTCCCTAATGCATTTGACATATCTAGAAAACAATTAGTATTCATTCTCTTCTCATACATTTGAGCCAAATGCTCATATATATTCTGAACAATTACACACATAACTATGCATATAAATCCTATATATCCACTATAATAATTGTAAATGTCTTGGTATTACTCACTCACTTTCATATTCTGAGCCACTATTCAAGGGAATGACTGCTGATATTTTCCAATCTAACACTAGTTCATAATTCCATAATTTGACAATTTTTTTCCTCTGTTTCTGATGATCTTCATCCATATCAGGGTGTTAGGGTAAATCATCCTTTCGACGATGTCTAAACAGTTCTTGATTGTATTGTAGTTATTCTTTGCCACAATCCATAACAATTTGAATCAATTGACTATGCAATCAAAGAGAAGTAGAAAATTATATATATTTTTGGAGATTTTAACCCCAATAACACTCAAACCGATTTATAAATAAGGAAATGAAACATCACAGGAATGATTTCTAGAAACAGCAAAACACAAAACCGTTTCACACTTATCCTCGATGTGTAAATCAAATTATATAAATCCATCAATCATCATAAAGTAAAATGCCACTTACCAGCAATAATTAAAAGCGCGTTTCAGCGTCCAATTAATGCTAAAACCGCCAGATAATAAACAGATGTCACAGAAATAAATAACAAACTCAAATAATATAAACTACAACAACATTAAAATCATGCAATTCTATGAAACACAGTAACAATTTATTGATTGTTGTAAAACAAGAGAAACAGATAGTAAATCGTGTTATAAACATTTAAATTTATGGATATTTATACTTGTTACTTTGGTTTATCTTTCCTAAAAACTTGTATGAATGTGAGAACACACATAAGAAACCACTATGCAGAAACTAAAAATGAGGGTTATAGATTTTATGGCCTCAGGATAATACGAATTCGAATTACATAATTTAATATCGTTATATTTATTTTAAAATTAACCAATAGGGCTTCAACGTCGATTTTATTTTAAAAGAGAAGCTGATATATTTTATAGTCTCAGGGGAAAGATCCCAAATCATATTTAGCCAATATTATTATAGATTAGCAATATATATAAAGTGTTCTTTTTGGCATGACAAGACTTTGAATTAATATCGATCTTGATTTCCAGCTCACCAGAGTGCAGACCTCCTGGACGACTGTCAGAAACTGCTGGAAAAGTTCAACTACCCCTGGGAAATGATGCCGTTGATGTATGCCATCCTGAAAGATGCCCGTGCTGACCTAGAGGAAGCCTCGAGGAGGATAGACGAAGGTTGGTACCTAATTTATGTTAATTTAGTTTTAAAGTTACTCTAATTGTAATTGTAATTTTATTTATAAAATCATTATAATTGTGTTTTAAAAAATTAAGTAGGGTTTTATGTAATGGTTGTATTTTTTTAGAGAGTGATAGAATTTCTATTGAAATAAAGCTTATTGACAGATGAAGATGCGTTATGAAATTTACGTTCTATATGTTCTTCTGGTCTCATTTTATCAATAACCCGATTTTTAATGGTGTTTGTTGTTGATTATTTGTTGTATCTACAAAAATCAGTGATTTTACATGCTCGAAATCATATCTTGAAGAAATCTACACCAATTATTGTGGTTTGGCTACCAAATCGATTGTTTGGACGACTATATGGGGTGTAATTTCAGTTATTGGCATTAGAACTCTTTTAGCTTCATTATTAAAGAAATATTGGTCGATATTACAGTGAACATGTACAGAAGATGGACAAAATAATATGGACACCTGACATGCACAAGGTGTTCAGCACTAATTTGCTTTTAAAATAGCTGCAATTCTTTGCAGAATAGATTCGTAGAGGATCTGAACAGTTTTGGAATGTTTTCCCATTCCTGTTCCAAAATATCCACCAATTGCTTCAGTGATGATGTGATTCTGTGATGATGATGATGATGTGTGAGGGGTTCATGATGCCTAGTGAGCTTCTTCTTGATTATTTTCACTCCAAATTCGGTAATTTTGTTTGTTTATATCGTTTAAGCAATTCTTATTTTGTTTCCGTGTTTTGTAAACTGTGTTGTAGCTTTATTCTTCTTAAAAGTACTTTTTCTTTGATTGCTGAATAGCACATAATAGCACAATAAGGAGGTTTTCATCAACTGATAAAATATAAATAAAATTAGAGAACGGTCGATTCCTCTAAAAGTATTCTCTAGAGGACGGATGTTCCTTATATAGTTAGTGATTGATCACCAATATATTATTTCAATGACAGCATAAGGTCTAGCACCTCTTGCATTCTAAATTCTTTCAGCCCGTTAATATTCAAGTTTGGGAGAAACAAGCATTAATGCTTATTATATTTTCTTCTCGCTTCTTCTGTGGGTCTTCTTATTAATTGTTCTCACAGCAGATTTAGTAACTTCGTCTGTTTTTATAAAGGTATACGTTTGGTGAATAGAATATAGTGTCATTGCTTCAATCTTCGTCAATGATGTGTAATAATAATCTTTAATAGTACATTATCTTTCACGCATTTCAAAATAGATATTGGTCAATAGTGATGTGATTGTGAAGATACAGTGGTTATTATTTACTACTTAAGTTTAAGTTTATTAAATATAATATAGAATTATAGCTTTAATGTTCTTCATGATGTGTTGTCTTCATTGGATACTGAATAAAAATAGTTAAAAATCAGCTTTCATCATCTGATAAATTAGAGTCCTATCACTTTAAAGAAAAACAACCGATATAGAACATCAGAATGATCGTAAAATATCACAAATAGCATGCAATCTTCGGGACGATGAGAAAAACCTTTGAAACCGTAAGCAACAAGAGGAACACTTGGGTAAACAAAAGATCTCAGGCATCGACGTCGGCGTATATGTCCGCCTTATACGAAGACGTCGATAAAATATTTTAATTGTTCAGTTATTGTGTTTTATTTTACGATGGAACTCTGAAAATTATATTCCCTTATTGATTTTGTTCGGTTTATGGGTACGAAACCCGTTCTGCCCGAGGGACCTCGTAAATTGATTATGTAAAGAATATGAGCGTGTTATAAAACTAAACTGTATGTCATCTGAAAACATTAAAAAAAAACAACAGTAGAATCGTTCACTTGAATGTTACATTCAAATACGAATAAGGTGAGGTGAGAAGTTCGCGGTCTTAATATAAAAACTAAGATTTTCTGTTAAAAATTACATAATGTTTCAGCATGTTATTTATAAATCATATAATTATCGTTAACCTTCGATTATCTAAAATCTCTAAATATATTCATTTCAGGCTGAAAGACGAAAATCCATGTTAAATTGCTCTAGAACTTATAGCTTTTAAGATACGTCACGTAAAGAGAAATCTACTAATTTTTCCGAAATACGCTTTTGATTGTATAACTTAAAAAGTAAAGGTTGTATAAAAATTTCAATAATATCGTTCGATTCGACGCAAAATTTTGTACTATCCGTGAAATCTTTATTAACTTCCGGCTATCTGAACACAAATGACAGCAAAATGTTTGAAAATGGAAAAAATTCGCAAATTTTCACGACTATAAACATGGAAAAAGTGTCAATTTTTTTTATCTCTCGGATAAAGCCAAAAGTCATAAAATATGTGCGATTTAGGGTGAAATTAACAAAAATCTATGTCAAATTGTTCCAGAACTTACAGCTTTTAAGATACGTGACATAAACTGAAATCCACTCATTTTTCCAACATAGACTTTACATTGTATAACTTAAAAAATAAAAGCTGTTTAAAAATTTTAGTCCTATAGTTCGATTCAACGCAAAATTCTTTTATTATCCATGAAATTTTCATTAACTTCCGTTTATCTGAACGGAAATGACAGCAAAAAGTTTGAAAATGGCAAGAATTCGCAAATTTTCACGAGACACGGAAAAAGTGTCAATTTTTTTTATCTCTCAGATAAAGCTAAAAGTCTTAAAATATATGCGTTTTAGGGTGGAATTAACAAAAATCTATGTCAAATTGTTCCAGAATTTACAGCTTTTAAGATACATGACATAAACTGAAATCCACTCATTTTTGCAATATAAACTTTTCATTGTATAACTTAAAAAGTAAAAGCTGCATAAAAATTTTAGTCCTAGCGTCCGATTCAACGCAAAATTCTTTATTATCCATGAAATTTTCATTGACTTACGGTTATCTGAACAGAAATGACAGCAAAAAGTTTGAAAATGGCAAGATTTCGCAAATTTTCACGACTATATACATGGAAAAAGTGTCATATTTTTTTATCTCTCAGATAAAGCTAAAAGTCTTAAAATATATGCGTTTTAGGGTAGAATTAACAAAAATCTATGTCAAATTGTTCCAGAACTTACAGCTTTTAAGATACGTGACATAAACTGAAATCCACTCATTTTTGCAATATAAACTTTTCATTGTATAACTTAAAAAGTAAAAGCTGTATAAAAATTTTAGTCCTATCGTTCGATTCAACGCAAAATTCTTTATTATCCATGAAATTTGCATTAACTTCCGGTTATCTGAACAGAAATGACAGCAAAAAGTTTGAAAATGGCAAGATTTCGCAAATTTTCACGACTATATACATGGAAAAAGTGTCATATTTTTTTATCTCTCAGATAAAGCTAAAAGTCTTAAAATATATGCGTTTTAGGGTGGAATTAACAAAAATCTATGTCACATTGCTCCAGAACTTACAGCTTTTAAGATATGTGACATAAACTGAAATCCACTCATTTTTCTAACATAGACTTTTCATTGTATAACTTAAAAAGTAAAAGCTGCATAAAAATTTTAGTCCTATCGTTCGATTCAACGCAAAATTCTTTATTATCCATGAAATTTTCATTAACTTACGGTTATCTGAACCGAAATGACAGCAAAAAGTTTGAAAATGGCAAGAATTCGCAAATTTTCACGACTATATACATGGAAAAAGTGTCAATTTTTTTTATCTCTCAGATAAAGCTAAAAGTCTTAAAATATATGCGTTTTAGGGTGGAATTAACAAAAATCTATGTCACATTTCTCCAGAACTTACAGCTTTTAAGATATGTGACATAAACTAAAATCCACTCATTTTTCCAACATAGACTTTTCATTGTATAACTTAAAAAGTAAAAGCTGTATAAAAATTTTAGTCCTATCGTTCGATTCAACGCAAAATTCTTTATTATCCATGAAATTTGCATTAACTTCCGGTTATCTGAACAGAAATGACAGCAAAAAGTTTGAAAATGGCAAGATTTCGCAAATTTTCACGACTATATACATGGAAAAAGTGTCAGTTTTTTTATCTCTCAGATAAAGCTAAAAGTCTTAAAATATATGCGTTTTAGGGTAAAATTAACAACAATTTAAGTCAAATTGCTCCAGAACTTACCGCTTTTAAGATACGTGACATAAACCGAAATCCTCTAATTTTTCCGAAACACATTTTCCATTCTATAACTTAAAAAGTTAAGGCTGTAACAATTTTAATACTATCGTATTGAACGCAAAATTCTTTATTATTAGTTAAATTTTCATTAGCTTCTGATTATTATAATGGAAATGCCAGTAAAATATCTGAAAATGGCAAAAAATCGCAAATTTTCACAATTATATGGAAAAAGTACCAATTTTTTTACGTTTTGGATATAGATAAAAATCTCAAAATACATGCAAAATTCCATTCAGTTGCAAAAAAAACGAAAATTCATGTTAAATTGCTTTGGAAGTAATATTTTGTTAAGATACGGAGAAAAAGCAAATCTAGTTTTACTTCAAAAATATACTTCTCATTGTATAACTTGAAAACTGAAAGCTTTATACTACCATTCGATTCAACAGAGAATTCTTTATAACCTATGTAGTTTTCAGTATATTTCGATTATTTCAATGGAAATGACATCACAAATATAGTGCTTTTCTGTGTCATATGTCAGTCATGTGTCATTGTATCGTTAGATAAGGTAGTATTAACTTAGTACTATGTCACTGACATCCACATTGATATTGGTTCAACATAGGAAATATATCTCAGTTTTGATTCATCTTCAATGCTGAATACTGTTTTGTTAATTCATCCATTCTGTCTAAGCTTCATTTTTGCTATAGCAATTGTTTGAGATTGTTTCAAGCTGGTGTCTGGTTATTTTTTTTTTATTTATTAAGCATACCCTAAGAATCTCCTTCATTATCTTTGTTTGTAAACTATTGTAATAGCACTGATTTACAATTATAATGACTTCTCCCTGTCTCTATGTATTTTTTTGCATCTCCCTGAGAAGAATAAGAAGAATACTGAAGATTGATCATATTACATGCCTCTTCTTGTGTAGTTCTATGAGTTGAACATTCATCATTAGCTAAAATATAATCAAGTTATAATTGTTGCTTATATAATACAGATTCTACTGATATTATTGAAGACCCAAACTTTTTTGTAGATTTTACAATTGCATACTTTCGATCTACATTATTACGACTAATTTTTGAGATGACATACAGTGTTACGAAGAAGTTTTTTTTATTGTTATTAATTAGGTTTAATGTAATTTGAATATCATATATTAAAAACACCACTATATTGTTGGCGAACATTTTGCGCATGATCCAATTTCCAACATCGCTGCCCATTCCTGACCTGTCATTCACAGAAATGTGACACGAGATGTTTTAGGTCAATTATATGTTTACATTTTTTTAAAGGAAATTTCAACGGACGATATGAAAATTCGTTTATAAATTTGGCGAAAGTGGGAGTATAGATTATTAGTAAAATGTTGTAGTTTTGTAAGTATAGTTTGTAGAATGGCATGGATGTAATATGGTAAAATATGTTAACAACCTTATTTACATCGCTTATTTAGAATAATGTAAGTATTATGAACTCCAATAATACATATATTATATTTTGATATAACATAAATAATTATATAATAGCATACGTTTAAAACTATATGGGTTGCAGAAGATTGATCTAGTCTCTCATATATAAAGAATATGTTATGTGAGCCCGACTTGTAGTGCTTCTCTTTAAGTGTTTTGCGTTTAGTTAGGACTTATCTTATTTATATTATTTAATTTGTTGCTATAGACGTTCTAACATGTTAAAAGTTAAAATGTATATATATATTTATCAATATATTTTCAATAAAGCAGTAAACAGTAAAGACAACTAATAATCATAAACCTTCAAGTGTTACAACTATATTATCATTTTAAATGAAGATAAAACAAATAACAGATAGTTTTATTCCTATATCGATATAGTTTATTTTAACTTATCTTGTGTATATATAAACAATATAATTAAACAAATATAATATGATTAAGGTTGGTTTATACATATCATAGATTTCTTAACAGTTCAGAATCATTGAACATCTACCGTTGGTTAACGACAATCTGTTCTATGACAATCTACAAGTTATTGTTAGAAAAGTATAGCATTTTACTATAATATGGTATGTTTTATATTAATTTTTTATTAAATCGGAACATCTCAGCTATTGGAACATGGGCAAGAGTAAAGTATGCTAATATTAATGATGAATTTGTATTATCATAGTTAGTTAAATAAATATGATTTCGCCTTTTTTTATTTTTTATTATGTTATTACTAGCCTTTGCTGACTAACTAACCATTTGTCTTTACACTGACTTAAAACTGGATATTTATCTAGGAAAACCTATTCGCTCCTTAGCCTTAAAAAAAATAAAATGTGTTTTTACCAGCGCCGTTCATTAGGAATGGCAGAACTTTGGTACTTGTATGATAGTGAAGTTTTTCCTCTTCTTTTGTTACGAATTTCTTAATTTTGACAGTTGGAATCCGAATGTCTCGGTGTAAGTAAATGTGCTTAGAGTATTTGGGTGCAACCACAGTATTCGTCAGGACTTTATTCTGAAATATTTGTATTATTTTCATATTATTTCTCGCAGAACATCCTCATAAGTGAACTGAACAGGCCCATATAGGTTATAGGCAAAAGTCCCGTTACCATTTTGATAGCGCGCCATCTTGATTATGTGACGTTTAGCTCAGTTTTTTTAACTATTGTATTATGTAGACGTTAAGATTTTATTATGGATAAGTCTACGCCACAAGAACGAGCAGAAATAGCAACAATATTTATTGAAAATGATCGTTCCATTATTGCCACTCGGCGGAAATTGGGTAAAAAATATCCTAATCGTCCAGTGCCCCTCAAAACCACAACCAGAATTTTCGACACTACGGTACAACAGCACTCAGCAAACGACAGGTCTCGTTCTGGAAGACAACGGACATCTCGTAACGCTGAAAATGTGGCTCTACTGTGCGATAGTGTTGCAGAGTCTCTAGCAACATCAATTTGGAAACGTGGTTCCCAGTTACACATTTCTACACGCAATTTAAGGCGAATTTTGAAAACTGATTTAAAAATGTTCAGAACAAAATTCAATTAGTCCAAAAATTGCTACCGAGAGATCCTGATCAAGGAGTTGGGTACAGAAATGCAATCCTAAGGCTGTCTGGTGAAATTGAAGATTTTTCGTCTTAATTGATAATGAGCGATGAAGCCCATTTCTTTTCTCAGTGGCCACGTCAATAATCAGACCAGTTGGTTTCGGAGAACACAGAATCCTCAATTAATTCATGAAATATCATTGCGTCCACTTAAAACAACTGTATGGTCCCTATTTTTTTAAAAATGTCCAAGGTGTTGCAGTAACTGTTACTGCTGAACGGTACCAAGAAATGATTCCAAATTTTCTTGTCCCTGAAAAAGGAAGAGCAAGGACTAGACGTGTGCTTTCAGCAAGACGTGGCCACAGCACAGACAGCTCGTTCAACAATTCATTTATTGAATGACGTTTTTCCACGAAGACTAATTTCGCGAAGTGGCGACTTACCATGGCCAGCCAGATCTCCGGATTTAACAGCCCCAGACTTTTCTTATGGTTTTTTGTCAAACCAAAAGTTTATGTGAGTAAGCCCCAAACGATTTAACATCTTAAAGACAATATTCGTCACGAAATTAAAGAAATTCAGCCTCAGATGTTGCCGAATGTCATGAAAAATGACTTTAAAAGTTCCGAACGTTGCATAGCGATTCGTGGTCACCATTTAGCCGATATAATTTTTCAATCATAATAAAAAAAAGATGAAATAAACTTTTTGTGAAAACCAAACTTACTTATCTTTTCTTTGAGAAAAGTTATAGGCTATCATAATGGTAGTGGGACTTTTACCCACGTTGTATTAGCTTGTACAGCTGCAATTTATTATGTACAGATAATTTTTAAGATTTTCTTCCAAATAATCAACTTCGTTTTTTTATATTGCAATTATTTCGTCATTTTCTTTTTAATATGTTCCTTCTAACGAAGTTTTCTCTTATTCTCTATTCCTGGGTCTACTTATTTATATTATTACACTTGCCTGTTGCAGTTTTCTGGTGTAAAATTCGACATGCCTCAAGATCGGTACACATACATATAATCAACAATTATGTACATTCTGAGCAAATAAAGGCATGTGATCGAAATATCAAAAATTTCTTACTTTTTTACCGAGAAACTTCCAACGTTGCACCAGCGCAACATTATGTTTGGTACAGACGGCAACACATACTGTTTAAAAAAAGTACATAAGAATAGTTATATAAAGTTTTTAATATTTACAATGTTATTTCAATTATTTTAGGTTGAAATTAATGACAGAATACGAGGCGAAATTATATTTATGAATCTAAAGTTATTACATCATAGTCGTAGTAATTATTGGTCAGATTGTAAAGGTTATCTGAAAACCGTTCAGTTTTCCGACAACTTTCATGACTGATACTGTTGTCTTGTCGATTCTACCGCAATGCCATCACGTTTTACTTTTTTTCTGTTGATATAGGAAAGAGGGCTGTTAATGAATATTCAAGAATGAATCATCTGAGCATGTATGATGGCGTACAACTGCGGCATTCATCCCGTCAGTATGGATGATCAACAGATTATTAAAATTCACTCACACAACAAAATTTCTCAAAATTTCACTAATCACAATTGCTTCTAATCGATCTAGTTTGCTTTGATTTTTATTTTATTTGATTTCTCTTTGGCTCTCACTGTTTTCAATCGATAACGGAGTGAGTTCCGCATATTAACTTGTGATTTTTCTTTTACGAATACAGATACGAAGATGACCCAAGATAGAAGATCGAACAACTTCGGAGAAGCCTCATTCAAGTCTGTTAATTTACAGTTTAAGTGCAATCTTTTCATCTAAAAATACCGAAAGCGCACAAGGCCACTGGACTTTATTTCGCTCTTATTTTTCTTTTGTTTCTGTGTATATAAGCGTTAGTATTATTAAACTTAAGTTTCATTATGATTTCTCTAAAGACTACTTATGTAATATAGCATGTAACGTTACTATTTAAAGAAAGGTATAAAGTACAAGTAAAATAAGTTAAATTATTACTTTACATTTTCAATACAACTGTAAGAATAATTGTAGAAGAAAGAAAATACGCTTTAAGCTCTCAAGGTAGGTAGTACCGTTTCAGGTTCTAAGAACTGGTCCATTTCTCACGATACCCTAATGCTCTATAACATTACAGACTCAGTACTATTTCATTATTTATTTGGAATACGGTCATCTCATATTCAGGGGTTTTTAAAATAAACAAAATATCGCTTGGTGTTTGGAATTTAAGGAGGTTCGCGACGTTGCCATCTGCTCCGCATTATCCCCTAGTTTAACGAATTTTTTAAACTGTTTACAGTCTAACAGTACTGGATAAGTTTCTAAGAACTGGTCCATTTCTCACGATTCCCTGATGCTCTTTTACTATTAGACGCGATAGTATTTGGTTATTGATTAGGAATAAACTTGCTCATGTTTAGGGCTTTCTAAAATAAACAAAATTCCGTTTTGCGTTTGAAGCTTATGGAGATTCGCGACGTTGCCATCTCCTCCGGATTATCCCCGAGTTTAACACATTTTTTAAACTGTTTACACTCTAACAGTACTGGATGAATTTCTAAGAACTGGTCCATTTCTCACAATTCTCTGGTACTCTATTACTATTCGACGCGATAATATTTGGTTATTAATTAGTAATACAGTCGCTCATGTTCAGGGGTTCTTAAAATAAACAAAATTCCGTTTCGCGCTTGAAACTTAAGGAGGTTCGCCACGTTGCCATCTCCTCATGATTATCCCCGGGCATAACAAATTTTTTAAATGGTTTACACTCGAGCAGCACTGGATAAGTTTCTAAAGACTGGTCCATTTCTCACAATTCTCTGATGTTCTATTATTAGACGCGATAGTATTTGGTTATTGATTAGGAATACACTCGCTAATGTTCAGGGCTTTCTAAAGTGAACAAAATTCCGTTTCACGTTTGAAGTTTAAGGAGGTTCGCGACGTTGCCATCTCCTCCGGATTATCCCCGAATTTAACGAATTTTAAAAATAATTTACACTCTAGCAGTACTGGATAAGTTTCCAAGAACTGGCCCGTTTCTCACGTTTCCCTTATGCTTTATAACAATACGGACTCGGTGCTACTTGATTACTTATTAAATAAATAATTAGTCATGTTCCAACGTTTCTAAAACAAATAAATTTAAGGTCGGCGATGTTGCCGGTTCCTCCGAATTATCCTTGAACTTAATGAACTTTTTCAACCCTTTTTACTTAAAGATCAGTTTAGAATTAGTTCTGATTGAACCTCATAGATGATTTTGCCACATCGTTCATCTTCAATATCGGAATCGTCACCTCCAAGCCACATGAATCCCTTGTTTTTTCCTGTTTTCTTTTTGAATTCGCACTTAGAGCTAGATTTTAAGAACGAGTTTGCATATACACTTTTATCCCGGCTCTAACTCGGATGTATAACTTTGTGAAAAAGTATTTATCGCAGTTTATCATAATCACAATAATATATATTAAATATTAGGTGTTTGTATGTTAGTTATATCTATTTGTAAGGGTGCGTAAAAGTATCAGTGTAAATAGTTTTTAAACACTTAAGGCAGCAAATTTTGTTGAATGTACTTTGGTAGGCCACCCATTTGTTGGTTTGGTTTTGTTAACGTTGTCTTAAAATATTTTGATAGTTCTCTTTGATTTGAGATCATTACTGATTCTGTTACTGTCTAGAGACATTTTGGTTTTGTCTTTATTTGATTGCATCATTATCTTCCATAGTTGATTTAATTTTTTTTTCTTTTAATGAACATCTAGGGTTCTAAGTAATCTTTAGGACTCTGATATTTACAATGTTCTTTTTTGAATGCGCGAAACCTCCGAATAGTATTAAGTTTCTTCATGATATCAACTGACCACAACCATATTTGACGATCTCTCACAGATTACTAGAGGTTCTGATGTACCCAATTTATAGTCAAGACATCTGAGTTTATTAACCAAAAAATAATAACAACTTGTATTTACCCGAGAAAGGACGAACATTATCGATAATAATGGAAGTGTAAATACTAGCATTTTTACATTCAAGCCTAGTATATACTTATAGAAGCTTACGGTGATGCTGCTCCGATATATCCCAACTATCGATTTTGGTTTCAGTGATTTAATTGTAGTGATTTTGATATTAATAACAAAGAAAAGCCCGCGATACCCAAGAAATTATCAGAAGCAGATGAAACAACTCTTTCTATAAAAGAGCTACCACATGAATTGATTGAAAATACCATTTCGAACTCTTTCAACATCTACTACGAAAATTGCATGCATGGAAGGTCATGAGTTAGTCTAGGAGGGCCCTCTATATTGACTTTGATGCTGAATATTCATAGCGATAATGTCTTGGTGTGGATCAGTAAGGTGCTGAGTATTACGACCTGCTAAAACTTAATTGAATTGCTGCAGATGTCTAATGATGTTAACTGAAGAAATTGAATTACATATTGGAACTAGAAGGACCAAAAATATCGAGTAACAACTATTTTAACGGAAATAACAGCAAAAACTTGAAAAGGCCAAAAAAATCGCAAATTTTCACGACTATATGTATGGAAAAAGTTTGATTTTTGTTATAACTGCGATAAAAATAATATCAGAATATTTATAATTTGAGATGAAAGAAATTAAAATTAATGTTAACTTGCTTTGGAATTTATAATATTCAAGATATGTGACGTAACAGAGATATCCACTCGGCCGGCTTGGCGGTAAAGGCGATAGGACGGTCCTCTTACTGTTGCGATAGCCGCGGGTTCGACTTTATATTTGTGATTGTTCTAGGCATGAGCGTAAAATCCGACAAGGAAAATGATCCCAGTTACGCCAGTAACCAGGCTGGGTAAGACCGGATGTCTGGGATGATTTCTAAAGTTGGTTACTCGCCAGTCGGTAGGCTTAATGCTGAGGACTGGTTCGGAGCCCACGTTAAACTTTCGGCCCAGTCCAGATAAACCCATAGTTGGTAAAAGGAGACTTTAAACTATATAAAAAAAAATTCTTCTCAGTTTCTGTTATTTTTAATATTTTCTTTGATGTATATGTATTAATTTTAACATATAAGTAACTATTACCCATATAAGCTAAAATAATTTCTGGATTTAGCTGAGAAATATTAATAAAACTAAATGTAATTAAAGTGTTTTGCATGGTTATCTAAATCTTTTGCTAACGTTTCCGATAATATCTGTTTATATACGTATTTTTGTATTTCATCAGCAACATTATCGATAATAATGGAAGTGTAGATACTAGTCTTTGACGTTTCTCTATTTAAAATAGCATTTTTACATTCAAGCCTAACATATACTTTTAGAAGCTTATGGTGATGCTGCTCCGATATATCCCAACTATCGATTTTGGTTTCAGTGATTTAATTGTAGTGATTTTGATATTAATAACAAAGAAAAGCCTGGGATACCCAAGAAATTATCAGAAGCAGATGAAACAACTCTTTATATAAAAGAGCTACCACATGAATTGATTGAAAATATGATTTCGAAATCTTTCAACATCTACTACGAAAATTCCAACCATCGAAGGTCATGAGTTAGTCTAAGAGGGCCATCTATATTGACTTTGATGCTGAATATTCATGACGATAATGTCTTGGTGTGGATCAGTAAGGTGCTGAGTATTACGAGCTGCTAAAACTTAATTGAATTGCTGCAGATGTCTAATGATGTTAACTGAAGAAATTGAATGACGTATTGGGACTAGAAAGACCAACAATATCGAGTAACAGACGCAAAACTTATCCTCTTGCATAACAATATTCGGTCACAAGTTGTAAGATTTTTTCTTGAAGTTTATTAAGGCTAATCTACAATTTTACAATTACTACAAGACCAAAAGGTGCCGAATATCATTCTTGAGTACTTTATAAAAATTTGGGAGCTAAATTAATCCCTGTTGGAGCAGGTAGAGCCCCTGCTGTAACCTGTAGGAAAAAAGTCGATCTATTTCAGACATCGGTTGTACGAGTTTCCGTCAAATGATTTATACACGCCACCGTTCATATCGGTCAGCGGTGTCACCCGCCGCCCCGTCCATCCCCTCACCCGCAAACCTAATTTAAGTGCAGAAACTATGCGCGCCCTGTTGCCAAATCGCCCGTCAATCATACGACGTGTGCGTAACAAAAGACGGACGCCGGCCGTCATTTTCGCCGCCGCGACCGCCTCCGCCCGACGACAATTTCGGTTCATAAGCGGCCAAGCGGAGGCCCGGCGCGCGATTCCCTCGAAAAAATCCCTCCCGGGTGCATTCCTGCGACGTCCCGGGATCGACGCCGACTACTTCGAGAGACTAATGGCAAGCGTGCACCCTGTCTATTATTATGTGTCGCTGTCCAGACGTTTCTAAAATAAACAAGATTTCGTTTAGCGTTGGAGTGTGACGGGGCTCGCGGCGTTGTCGGTCCGTCCGATTTTTACATGATTTTGAGGAATTTTCGTTAGGGTCCTGTTTATTTCTATTTAATGATACATCCTAATATTCTGGATGTTGTTTTTGAAGTTTAAGGGATTAGTCACAACTCGGACGAAGTTAAATCAGGCGAATATGGCGGTCACGGAAGTTTATAGATATTTATATTTTATTTAGTAATTTTATTCAGTACCTTTGTGGGAGGCATTTAATTTATTATAATCTGTTTGTTTCTATTTGATCGAGCACACAATTCTTGATAATGTCTGCAATTTTCGTTAGTTTGAAATTATTTAAATGGGTTTACCAGCATGGAAAAAGTAAATCGTATATATCTTGGTGCGAAAGAAATGAGGATCTTTGTTTAATTACCCTAAGATCCTTAATTTTAAGATCCGTGATATCAAGAGGTATTCACTCATTTTTCTAAAATTCCTTTTTCATTGAATTGATTTACTTAAGTACTAAAGATTTTATGAAAATTGTTATACTAATGTTCAAATTAACATAAAATTCTTTATAATTCATGTGATTTACATTAGCTTGAAATCATTTAGATGAAAATATCAGCAAAGGATATGAAAATAACAAACAATTCCAAATTTTCGAGGCATGGGAAAAGTGCGATATTTTTCAGATAAACAAAAATATCTCAATATATACGTATTTTCGGGCGAAGAATGCAAAAGTTCATGTTAAATTTTAGAATTCAAGTTAGCTTTAGAAATTATAGTTTTCAAGATACCTGACACAAATTGAATTTTATTGTCTACCCTAGAAACTAAAGTTTATGTAAAATTCTATAAAGTACCATTCGATTAAGCTTAAGATTCTTTAAAATCCCTTAAATTTTCATTAACTTGAAATAATTGTAACGGAAATTTCATCAAAATAATTGAAAGTGGCAAAAATCGCAAATTTTCACGACTAAACATGGAAAATGTGTTCAAAATCTTCACCTCTCGGATAGAGATAATACTCTAAAGATATACATATCTTGGGGTGAAATAAAGTATAATCCATGTTAAATTGTCTTATGATGTGTAGTTTTTGAGGTATGTGGCAGAAATGAAAATACTTACATCGTTCCAAAATGCCGCTATTCATTATATAACTTAAAAGCTTTACAAGAATTGTTATAATACCATTTGATTCATTGTAAAATTCTTTATAATTCATATAATTTTCATTAACCTGCAATTATTATAACGGAAATAACAGAAAAAACTTGAAAAAGTCAAAAAATCGCAAATTTTCACGACTATATATGGAAAAAGCTTGATTTTTGTTATAACTGCGATAAAAATAATATCAGAATCTTTATTATTTGAGATGAAAGAAATTAAAATTCATGTTAACCTGCTTTGGAATTTATAACATTCAAGATATGTGACGTAACAGAGATATCCACTCTGGTGGCACAGGGGTAAAGGCGATAGGACGGTCCTCCTACTGTTGCGATAGCCGCGGGTTCAACTTTATGTTTGTGATTGTTTAAAATTTGTGATTGTTCTAGGCATGCGTGTAAAATCCGACAAGGAAAATGATCCCAGTCACGCCAGTAACCAGGCTGGGTAAGACCGGATGTCTTATGGTTTAATGCTGAGGACCGTGGTTCGGAGCCCACGTTTTTAAAACAATAGTCTTCATTCCCTTTTAGAAGCTCTTAATACCCTACTTCTTGCTCTTATACAGCAATATTGTATGGCCTTGAATGTTCTGTTTGGGTATCAATGTGGATGGCTCTTCTTGACGAAATCATGACTTCTTGTGGCTGGAATTATCCACACCATATCACCCACCATTTAGATAGATCCACCTTTCAACGCCTGTTAGTATAGACCACCCAAAACCATTCATTTTGACTGATACGAAGGTAAACCGTGTAGTAATCATTTTTTCTCCTTTTGGATATTTTCCATCGCATATAAACCTTAATTCACCAACTGTTAAATTACTTAATGGGTTTTTGCAAGTTTGTTTTGAGATTTCGACTAATAAGCCTTTACAATTTATTGTCTTCGAACTTTTTAGGCTCTGTTTAGGATTGTTCTGCGACGTTAACATAAAAATAAGTACTTTGAAATAGATGAACACTAAATTGTAAAGGTTGTATAAAAATCTTTCTACCATTCAAGTTTCAAAATATTTTTTATAGTCTTTGTAATTCTCTGTAATCAATTTTATAATTTTCTGGCTTTAGCTGAGAAATATTAATGAAACTAAATGCAATTAAAGTGTTTTGCATGGTTATCTAAAGCTTTTGCTAAAGTTTCCGATAATATCTGTTTACATACGTATTTTTGTAGTTCATCAGCATTTCGGAAATGTATTGGGAAACATTGTCTCTAGTCACTGGGAAGCATGTTGTGAAGTGGATTTTGGGTTTATTAATAACTATTGCTGGCTCGTTTTCGTCATAGTTCTTCGTGTATTCGACAAATGTTGGTTTCGTTGAGTTTTAACACCTTGCAATACAGATCCACCTTTGATCACCGCCCTTTTTGTTTTTGCACCAGATAGGAAACTAGAATTTATGATGGCCATTTCCATTCCTTTTAGGATACGATCAAGTCGCATACATAAGTTTCTGATGCCTTTTTTTTAGCTGGATTTATGTGAAACGGTATACCCACAAGGGTTCTGGCTTGGCTATGGTAATGTATTTTTATGTTAATTGCATTTTCAAGGTTTGTAAACACTTGTTGAAGCCTCTACACCTGTTTTCACCCTTAAATCATAGTTATGTTACTCTAACCATTCATTTCACATTATTTTTGCTGTGAAAATTATAAAATATTCATCATTTTGTGACCGAACGGTTTAAATTAACATAATTCCAGCTGTTCCTTAAGAACGACGCGCCAGGCTCTTGATTACAATAAACTATACGGACAATTCTGATATCGCAACGTCACGACAACACATTACCAATAAAGGCCAAGTTTAAGGTCATCCGTTTCGATGTCAATGAAATGGAAATCACTTTTGCCTCGTCTACGGCGTGCCTTCGAAAGGAAACAATACCCCACAAGCGGCAATTTTAGACGAAATCCCTCGGATCGCCGGTGAAAAACATCACGAACGAAATCGGACCATCGAACGGAAAGGGCCGCCCGCCGCCCCTTTTTCCTTCTCGAGCCGTGAGATCGTTATCAAAACTGTTTTCTGCGTAGCCGCCGCGCCAAGCGTGACCTTGCTGTGACGCACACACCGGCCTACACGTGCTCAAATTGTTACTAAGTTGTTGCGCGTGTAAATATCTTATTTATACTATTTATACGAGTGCATCGAGTGGTAAACAACGTATTATACCGTTGCCGTACTGATATTTCGGGTGCTCTCGACGATGGAGAGTTACTTATTTCGATTAGTTCGACACGAAATCGGATCGTGCAGGGTTGACTTTTCCTAGGTTTTTATTCAACAATGATAAGATCATAGTTTTTCATTATTTCTTTAAATTTATTTACTAAAACTAGTAATATAACTAAGAATTAGCTTTAATCTGACCTAACACGTTCGCTGCCGATCGGGGATCAAATACTTACCCTAGAAGTTGACTACATTTTTTCTGATTACAACAATAAATTGTCTAGAAGACAAGCACCACTAAATATTTATCTTCTAATTACAATAACTTCTTGATGCTAAACACAATTTATTATATTAAATAAAATACCAGTATTTTCTGGTTTAACTAATGTCAATGATAAGATGCCATTATGTATTTTTAAAACAAACAAACAAATTAATAAACAATCTCTATTCTTCTTTAGAAGCTCGTAATACCTTACTTCTTGCTTTTATATACTTTTTGGGATATCATATACATACAGTAAGATTATATGGCCTTGAATGTTCTGTTTGGGTGTCGATGTTGATGGCTCTTCTTGACCAACTCGTGACTTCTTGTGGTTGGGATTGCAGTACTAGATCCACCTTTCATCG
The DNA here is from genome assembly GCF_030347505.1 of Rhynchophorus ferrugineus. Taxonomy (NCBI): domain Eukaryota; kingdom Metazoa; phylum Arthropoda; class Insecta; order Coleoptera; family Curculionidae; genus Rhynchophorus; species Rhynchophorus ferrugineus. The sequence continues at coordinate 18,908,600 of NW_027472587.1, forward strand.
CTTGTTAGTATACACCACCCAGAACCCTTCTCTTTGACTGACAAGAAGGTAAACCGTGTAGTAACCTTTTTGTCTCCTTTTGGATCTTTTCCATCGTATATAAACTTTGATTAATCAACTGTTAAATGGCTTAACGGATTTTTGAGAGCTTGGATTGAGATTTCGAGTAATCAGCGTTTGCAATTCATTATCTTCTAACTTTCCTGATTGTTTTGCATTGTTAACATAATAATAAGCAGTATTAATAAACCAATAATTGGGATATGACGGAGCACCATGTAAATAAGTTATTAAACGTGGATAATATTCCATGACTAGTGTCAATACATACTGTATAATTCAATAACACTGAATAGAAAACTGCTATTTAGTTAGGGTGTTTACTAATTGTTTACATTGATACTTGCGAACAGTAAATATATTACAAGGAGAGGTTTCAACTGTAGGATAATGAGTTTTCCCTTTATAGGATTCTCATCCAGCTACATAGTTTATAAATAAAAAGGGAAATTTCTATAGAGCAGCAGGTCCTTGAAGAACGAAAGTCCCCTTCTTATTCCACATTCCCACCAATATCTCAGCTCCTAATAATTGGACATTTCTTCATCTGTGTAGGTTTGATGGCAGACGTTCTAGTGGATTTATGTCAACGTGTCAAGGACGAATTCCATCTCTCCTGGAAGATGATTTCACTGGTGAGCGTTATACTGAAATACGCAAAGAGGAATCAAGATGAGGCATTTAGGCAAATCCAAGCAGGTAGGTTGTTACTTTATTAGCCTCAAAATATTGAATTTACTAGTGATTAGTGGCCATTAATATACGTTTAGTAGAACCTATAGGATAGATCCTAGTAGAGCATCAAAGGGAGGGTCTCAGGGAATCAAGCTCTACCAGTTTGTAACTTGATAAAAATTTTCAACGATCGAAATATTGTGTATTTTTTAAAAAAATATTTAATTAATACATTACATTGTTCAATTGTGATTTTGTTCCAATTAGCCAGTACATTTTCCTATATTTCAATTCCACTTCTTTTCTTTTCTCCTTTATATGTTCCTTCCAGAGATATTTAGCGTTGTTGCTGTATGGAATGATGAATTATTGTGTATGACGACATTGTTAATGCGTCTTTGATGAACTTTTGATTTTGTTTCATCACCAATGAGCGAATTAAACTCATCAACAAACAACACACTAGTCTAACTAAATCCCGAAATATAAAAGACAACCCCCATATCATCGAAATAGCCGTTTAACTATCCTCATCCGATATGCCTCAATATTCGGTTGGATAGATCCTCTAAAATTAGACTCTTATCACGATATTTGTCGTTTTTCTTTGCCTTTTTAATATACACGAAGAAGTTTGATATTACTTGGCAAATTGCATAATAATCCTCACCATTTTCGCATGCAACCTACTTTCACAAGACTAATTGCATTTTTCTGCCGGCGTTTCATATTAAAAGTTGAAATATTGATTTTTTGCGGCAGTGGGTTTATTTCTGAACCACATCCAAAAACTGCACTTTATATTTAACAAATTTTCATTGTTTGACGTGCTCGCGTCCTATAAATATAAGGACAACACAATTATTCGAAAGAAATAACCCAGTTAAGCATGATACATTAAAAATCTAGTGTAAACTGACTTTAATGTCGATCTTAGATTGTTCTGATTGGGTTTGGTTGGAGTCCGTATCTTTCTATACAGAAAAACTTATAGCGCAAAAAATAAGATAGGTTTTAATGGTGCATTTTATGCCGTATTTCTTGGTAAAATTTTAAGAGAGAATGCTTATCAAGATTCCAACATAATTAGTATTAAAGGGGTTCATAACATTAAAGATAATGATATGGACATTTTATAGTAAAACATGTAATTTAGAATTTTTATGGCATACTTAAAAATATACGATAATACATTATACAAGGGCTATTCGAATGTATATGTAATAATATATTTGTTTACCATGTTTATGTGGTATACAAGGATGAATTATTTTCGTATTAATTTATAAATTAATGTATTACTGATTTTTTTCTATTAACGAGCTATGGTAATTAATCGAAGAAGTTTGTTTAGGCAGTGGTATAATATTAGTCGATTTGATGACCTAGTGCAACCCCATATTTGAACCTAATAAGTCCAAATATGGTTTACTAGGAGGATGAATATCGTCTGACTAACTGATATATGATATGACATATAACATATGATATGATTATATATGCAATAGTACATATAGTCTATTTAAAGTTCTTTTATACATACGTCATCAAGATGTTTAATGTATTGCCTGCCTCAGTTTGTAAAATCGTTTTAGAATCAGACAATATTTTCCTTCTCATTTTATTCTATCTATAAAACATACGCAATACCGAACCTGTGAATATTAATAAGAGGTTACAAACCTAACCTATAAACTATTTTCGCTGTATAATTAACTGTAGTTTTTAGATGTACTATAATGTTAAAATAAATTATATTTGTTGACATTTTTGTTCAATTATTTTTGTATTTGATTTAGGTTTGTTTGTAGGTCGTCTGCGTATGTTGCCACAGTGGTTATTTTTGTTGTAGGTAGATCGGCTGCGCACAGAATGTATATTATTTATTTACTTTAAAAACTATTTTGTTTTCAGACCAAACCCCTCTCAACGTCGGTTTTTTAGATATATTACTCGTTATACTATTCGGTCTTAAAGTACCTGGCCCAATTGTTACAATACAACCCAGTCCGCAGCCACCGATGTAATTCTTTTATCAGTTTTACCGAGGATGTATCATCACAACGACGTAACCGGCACAGTATAAATATCATCGCATCAATCGACGTATGGATACGGAGACCGAGGTGATTGAAAGCCGTTAACGAAAGCTCTTTAATTAAATTTTACGGTTGAAAATGTCCGACGGATCGTCATATAAAATTTCCGTATTTTTAGATAGCGCAGAAGGAACGCGCAGCGTCCCCACCTCCTCGTCCCCCGCCCCCCTTCGGCGGCAGCTTCCCACCACGTAAAATAAATCATGAGAACATTTACAGCAAAACGGCCTCATGATTTATTTTATGAATATGCGCTGTGGCGAGCTTATTCGGTTCACGTTAATGGTCCGCCAGCCCCCCCTCCCCCAAACAGGCACCCTCCGCCGCGTCCAGAGGTGAAGGGGGGCGGTTATTTTTTCTTATTTTTCCTCTCATTGGCCGCGCTCGTCTCTCGTTCTTCCGCCCGTCTGAAATGTTGATGTAATAGAATATTAGTGACGGGGACATAAATCAATCGGTTGGATCGATATGAATATTAATGTTCGCATAATATTTTATTACAGGGGGCCTTTGTACGGTTCGTACGGTTTTGCGGTACGCCATAAAATCGTACCGTTGGGATACAGTGCGCGACGGTTTCTCGATTTTATAGTCCGTCAACAATTAATGCTCGGAAACGATTGGAAATATTTGGTTTATTCGCTGGCGGTTAAGCGAACGTACATCACCGATGAATACTCTCCTCAAACACTGTGAGTATTAACTAAATTGTAGGGAGTTGATATAAGAACTGTAGAAAAATACTTAAAATCTTTCGAAATACATTGGGAGTATAATTTATTTTAACATATAATATATATTATGGAAGGACTTAAACTATAGTTAATTGAACAGCCACAATGGATTATAGGTTAGAGTTTTTTTTATTATATTTACGTTAAGCTCGCTCCCAAAGTGCCTACGCCAAATAATTCTTTGCTTCCTGTTTACGTCTTCTGGGTAAACACATATTTCACATTCTACAATACAATTTTCTACAGTTATCCTATATCAGTTACATAACTACTCTTTGTTGTTTCCACTCTCATCATCCTTCAGTATTGATATTGTCCTTGTCTACATTAAATCATAACCCTAGAAATCATTACCCCCTACATCTAGAAAGTTTCATTCACTCTGTGTTATATTCTATGCCACTACATAAGTCTATAACTAAGCTGTTAATTTCCAATCTAACACTAATTCCTAATTTCACCATTTATCAAGTTGTGTGTGCCTAATGGAGCTCATCCAAAGCAAAGGGTGCTATTGTGGACAATCCTTTCCACATATCCAAACAGTTGTATATTGCTTGTTTGTATATTTTTCTCTGTAGTATTTTGTAGCTATTCTTTGCCGCATCTCATAACAAACAGTGATAGGGACTTAAACGTTACTTTCTGTTACCATATTTTTCAGATATCTGAACAACTGTGCATCTTTTTTCAGGCTTATTACTAAAAAAATGAATTACATAATTCATTTATATTTACCAAGTAACAATTATTACAAAACCTACTCAAATATTAATCTAACTTTTGTTGTCTTTACACTCTTTTTATTAGCATCTTGCCAAGGGTTGCCTATAGCTCCATTTTGAAATTTCTGTCTGTAATGTCTGTACACTAAATGAAATAACAAGTTCCCTTAATTTTATTATATGCCTTTAAAAATTGTATACTTTTAAAATGTCTGGAAGATTATACTATTTAAATCCTATATTTCCTAATGCTGTTTGATGTGATGACTTATATCCCTCAGAGAGCTGTGTATTTCTAAGTTTTCTATGGATAGTTATCTCTGAAATAATTGTATTAAATTATGTTTATATTTAAAAAAATTCTTACCGTTTTCATACAGTTCAGACATTTAATCTTGAATAGAACTAACATCCAGAAATTTAGTATGTAGAATGAAGTTATTACTTATATACTTATGTTTCTTTTTTCTATTCGTATGTATGTAGACACGAAAATAAAAATTGAGTAGATATGCAATAGTCACCTAGCCTTTTTGACAATATTCACATATCAATGATTTATACATTAATGTCTACTATTTGTAATTAAAAGTATAAACACCTATATTCTTACCCTTACAAAGCAATGGAGTACTTGAACTAATTTGAGTACGACGTACGAGTATGAGTACTGACGAAGGGCAACATGTTTTTAAAATTTTAGCTAAATAAACTCTTACTTTAGAAAATAAAAATGTCACACTAATTTGATGTCGGGTCCCGGACCTCCTAGACTTTTCATCCACCACCTGTATTTATCGAACACATTTTAATTGGCACTGACACGAACAAAATCGATTTCCTTATGTTTTATGAAGTAATATCGCTGATTTATAACGTGTTAGTTCAGTCTAGTCGCTAAAAAAGCCGATAAATATTATCGATGTGACTATAAATCGAATTTTGCTAAATTATATTAAAACGGAAATATGTTTTATAAGTTCGTCTCTTTTTCCATTCTCGCGTTTCTTCTTTTATCATATTTTCTTGTCATAATATTTTCGGTTGAAAATTTATAACGTGTGAACAGTTTCTTTTTATAGAAACAGAATTGTACTATTAAATTGCTGGTGATAGTTTGATTTATATATCGAAATGTTTATTCACAAAAACAAGAGTTACAAAAAGAAATTAAGCAAAATCAATTTTTTGAAATTAGCCATTCGTTGGTTGTAAAAACAATACAATATGAAATAAATTGTTTAGTTTTTGTATTGTATTGTATTTTATATCATTTAGTTTGATAATTGAATTAGATAAATATAAAATATATAACAAAGTATTATAATAATAAAATATTCCGAAAAATTCACTGTATCTTCGTATAAACACAGCATTCATTCATGAGATTTACTGAGATATTCTAATAATCCCTGAAATTTAAAGAGTTCAATTTTGTAGAAACGTAATTCTACTGCTTGTCAAAAAGAGAAGGTAACAGTTTAACTACAGTCAAGCATCTTGTATTAAGCAATATAAAGTATTCATTTTCATATGGATGATGATCTTTAAATATTGTAATCTTCCTCTAAAGCATATATTGAAATGATGTTAAAAGCATTTATGGTTAGTAGAAAAAGAATCTTACTATTAGGTGCTTGGATATGATGTAAAATCTTTGTTTGTAAAACAGTAATTCATTCGTTTTGATATGTTTCAACTTAAAATAACAATGTTTAATCGACTTCGAAAAAGGAGGAGGTCTATGTTCAGTTGCCGTTTACTTTTTTTTTAATGTATGTTCGCCGATTTCTCCATATTAGGAAGGTATATAGGTAACGGACCCTTGGACATAAGCGCTCCTTATTTTCAATCATCGTTTCTTTATCCCCCTTTTTCCTCATACGGGCTACAACTTTACTTGGTTTTCCCATTGTAATATTTAATAAAATAACTGCGTAATTTATTCAGTAAATATCTAACACCAAAAAGAGAAAAATAAACTACTTTTATCAAAAAACCTTACCGACTTAACAAATAAATAAGGAACTCACTAAAACTTAAGAAATAATCAAACTTACTATTTTTAACACAAAAAAAACGTTTAAAAATAAAATATATACATAATAATCATTGTAATAACTAAATAAAAATAAACGAAGACCTTATTTAACGTATATACTACACATATTTTATATTCTACTATATACACACAATTTAGCTTAATACCTACCTAAACCTATTTGTCTATTTACAATATTATTTTAACTACTACCAATTCATTGCTCAAAATTGTATGTTTAATTTGCATTATTTTTGTTGTTTTATTTGAGAAATCTCTTGAGAAGGATCATCATCATCATCAAGGATTCTTAGGAGTTGATGGTGATGCTATTTCCTCATATCCTAATTGTCAGTTTTAGTTTCAAATATGTAGAAGGAGTGATTTTGATGTCAATGATAAAGAAAGACCTGGAGAAGCAATAAATCTCGAAGACATTGATTTACAATACTTTTTGTCTGGAAATATTATTTCGAACCGTTTCTTTGCTTATCTGTCAAAGAAAGAACAGTTTTCTGTGGCGTATTGTAACTGAAAAGTGGATGGACAGTGGATGTACTACCATAATTTCCAAACGTAAGGAGTCATGGGTTAGCCAAGGAGAACTTCGATATCTCTTTCTGTGCCTGTTTTGGGATCAGTAATGAGCAGTGTATTACTAGCTGCTAAAACGGAATGAAGCTGTTACTGTAGATGTCTTCGGATAAATGTCTTGTCTTTCATTTTCGAATTCAAAGTTTAAAAATACAGAACGCCAACAAAATAATTATTAAATGACTACCAAACCTGTTAGTTTATATCACTCTGCTTGCACATTGAACTGAAAAAATAATTGCTTAATAAAACTAATGTAGATCGATGCTCGGACTAATTAGACCTTGCCCAGACTGGTTCCCGTATATTCACTTCGTAATCTGGAACGGACAAATTGGACCGATCGTTTTTCAGTACGCATACATATATACATAAAGTCGAACGTTACCAATTTACGATCAATAAATGATAAGATCATCATACAGCGAGGATTTAGACCGTTTTAAAGGTCCCGTCCTAGTCCGTCCGCGTACACCCCCCGCCGCCCCCCCGCTATTTCGCTGACCTTTACGATATCCAGTGACGCTTTACGGTGTTGTCTATAAATTTTATGTCATTCGATTCAGCGGAAAAGCGGCTACTCTTTAGAATTAGGGCTCGTAAAATGACCACAGTTTAAATTCTTACCAAAACTGTCATTCCACCTTATCAGTATTTGTCTTGATGCAGGAACTGATTCGTTCCAGTTCGACCGGTAAGTATATTGTAGAGATCGCTATCAAAATATCTATATATGACTTGGATCGAGAATTATTCAGCTATTTGTTGATGTAAGTTATATATTACCGAATAAAGAGAAATATGATTTTCTCACAACTTTTTTTTATTATTATTTATAATATAATATGGTCAATAAAGTAGTGAAACCAATGTTACCCTATCAACTCTCAGTGTGAGGTCATTTTGGCATTGACATACAACAAAATTCTAATTTGAATAAAATAATTAAGCAAAAATACTGTTATCAAATATAATTTATTTTGAGATAATAGGACATCTTACAATTACAATTAATTATGCAGTTATAATAGTTTGTAGGTCAGAGTTCTATCTTGTTATATTTACATTAAAATTTTTTCCACACCACCTATGAAAGAATTCTAGGCGTCCTTTTTATACAGCAGTGTAGCCTGGGCTTTTAATCAACCTAATCAACAATTGTGTATCCAAGTAATATATTTTACTTTCATTAGAGAGCATATTTACCTTTTACGCTTAGTTCGTGTTTCCTTCGGTATAGTGTTTCCTTGTGAAGTTATTTTGATGCCACTGTATATCTCCTAAGTTTGTTATGTTGCTACCTGTATACATGTTTCTTGAAAAAAGTAGAGTTGAAAAACTGCATTCTCCCTAATGCATTGGCCATATCTGCAAAACAATTCTTTCTTCTTCATTCATTCTTTCTCTCCTCGCATATTTTAACCAAATGGTTCTAAACAATTACACACATATCTGTGCTCATAAATCTTCCACATTTTACAAAAAAGTTTGCTACAGTTATCGTATATTAATTATATATTTACCTTTAGTTGTTTGCACTGTCATCACCCTTTCTTGGAAATTGTCAGCATCATAGATATTCAGAAAGTTTCATTCAAGTCGCTGATAATTTCCGATCTAATATTTGTTCACGATTCCATCATTTGTTAATTTCTTCTTCAATTGTTTTTTGTGTTACTCCCAACAGTTATGCATATGCTCTTGCGCTTTACACGAATATTTTTTTTGGCTATCGAGTACGCTCTTTGTCTTCGGTGTCAAAATCGCCACTTTTAAAACGTCGAAACCAGTATGTATATGTTGAAATAGATGAGATATGGTTGGAGTAGATGGTACTGAGAAATGAGGCTTGTTAGTGAGGCTTCAACATAATTCGATTTAATATACTGTAACACCATCTATTGCAAATCCTTTTAAATTAATGTATAGGTCGGGTACATTTTTATAAGGTGTATTATGAACAGTCAGTGTCGAAAACAATGATCTATATAGCTTGTTTTTGCCTATCGAGTAAAAATTAACGAACCGTTGCCTGGAAGCTCGCTAAAACACATTTTTATGATAAAAAGTAATTATTTCGAACGATAATCAGATGAAAACGCAACACCGGTAGCCGGCAAAGAGCGTTATTAGATAATTGTTAACGCCATTTATTCCCGACCGTTCCATTTTTCACGCCGCTCTCGCGTCCAAACATCATTAAAACGGCCGATACGCCGATCGTTTACGGTCGCCCGTTAAAGCTCGCTACGTGCCTATACCTCGCTCGGCCCGAGAATGTATTAAATTTACCTAAAATACAAACAAAATGTACGAATATTACCGGTCGATAATAGCACGGTCGACTGGGCGTCGGGCGACCGTAGTCCTTACGTAAGGTCGACGCAGGGCCGCATTTGGTACATTCTCCTACGCATAGGGTCCGTACGCGTAAATACGCTAAAAATATTACAACGCGGCGCGTTTACGACCGCCGTAAATATCGTGGCGCGATTTTACGATGTCGTTTCTATCGGAAAAACGAGAAACCGAAGGCAAAAACGGCGGACGAGAGAGCGCGCGCTCGGGGCCTACCGCGACCATTGTCCGATTCGCGCGATTCGTATGGTAATGGGTGGTACGGACCGGGGTTCGAAAGTCTGCGGAGGGAGCCGCCGGTCTTTTGTTTTTCCGCCAGTGACTGCGCGATATCGCGTGTTTGTTTAGACGTTTTGGTCGTCGATCGCGGCTATGGCTGCCCGCGTCTTAGGCACGTTCCACCGACGCGGAGTGTTCTCGCACTTTTTAACGACTATTAAGCGTCGTTTGTATTCAACACGTTCTGCGTTAGGCCGTGCTCCACAAGGCGATGAAACAGAATCGACAATATACCTTACGAAATGGGGAGGATTTGAAACAACAAACGCGTCACAGCAATGATTCCTCTTGCATAAATAAAACCGAGCATTGAGAGAAAAATCATAATACCAACACACCAGTTTGGATTTATTAACAAGCATTCAACAATTGACCAGGTCCACAGAATAACAGATGAAAGGCCTACGAAAGTAAAAACTATGCTCAGCTTTATTCTTTGATGTAGTACAAGCCTTCGATAAGGTTTGGCATGAAGGCCTTGTTCATAAACTACAGAAATGTTACCAAAACAACACATCGAACTATTAAAATCGTACATTACAACCGGTATGTTTAGAGTCAAACAAGAAGAAGCTTACTCTACAATAAAAGAGGCTAAATCAGGTCTACCACAGGAAGTGTACTGGGGCCAATGCTTTATCTACTCTACACTTGTGATATATCACAAAACATAGATAGACACAGATTACGATGGCTACATTTACTGATAATACTGCGATTATAGCTGTCGGAGACAATAGTGAAGAAACCTCACGAAAATTACAACAGGCAAGTGACAATATAAATAATTGGACATAAGCTTGGAAAATAAAAACGAAAGTAATTCTGTTTATGTGCAGTTCATCTACAATCAGACCGTACAAGCACCTATAACACTAAATAATACTATCATTCCATATAGCAGCAACGCTAAATATCTCGGAATGAATCTTGATGCAGAACTTCGCTGGAAGGATTTATATGTTACTATGAAGAAAAGAAAAGAACTGGAATTATATAAGCAAATACTGAAACCTGTATGGACATACGGAGTTCAATTATGGGGATGTTCTGCAAAGAGTAATATAAACGAAATACAGTATTTTCAGAACAAATTCCTGGGAGATATTGTGGGCGCACCCAAATGCTATAGGGTTGATTACCTACATCGACTTTCAGATACCCTCAGTAAGTCAACAAATGAAGAGGATTGCAGGAAGTGAAATCAAGAGGCATGGGAAAAGACTCCATGCTCATGAGGATATTGAAATATTACTGCTTTTGGATACCACCAGAACAGGACACAGAAGAATCAAACCATCTGATCTTGTTTACTGACGTGCATATAATAAAAATTACAGCAGGGACATGTATAAACATTATTTCACCAGAGACTGAGATGGGGACGATGGGTCTACCTAGTTACATACCTAGATTTAAGTTATCATAAAGACAAATTGTATTTTAGTCGGAAACGACTACTAACAATATAATAATTACATAATAATAAAAGAACATCAATGATGTTAAAGCTCGCTTCTCCAGACACCAGAAAACTATACTTCATATACATGCCTTTATAATCCTTAAACTATAGTCTGTCTAAAGTAGCAGTGAACTTATGCCATCTGAATTTTTTAGGTGAAAACAGTCGCAATGTTATAAAATGTTGCAATGCAAACGTGTTATCAAATATATTTCTTTTTAACTTTACAGTACTTCTAACGCATATATTATCGGTGGACTTAAAATATGGTTAATTAATAGTTTATAATTTGGAGTTATTATATCTACATAAAACACTTATTTAAACCAACTGTTGCATCTCCTGCAGGCTTAATTTGCCTAATTAATTATTCTGCGTCTAATTAGTGTATTTTAATTTTCATTGGAGAACATATTCACTTTTTTATGTTTATTATTATAGTTATTCTTTGCCACATCCTATAAAAATTTGATTTGATTGAATATGTAGTGACAGAGAGGAAGACGTGACCTTCTATGGCCATATTGACCAAACATCTGAATTGCTGTGTGTCTTTTTTCAGGCCTATTACTAAAAAAGTAAATTACATCAAAATCAATTGAATATTTCATTTATATTTACTAAGTAATAATTAGAAATACTTCAATCTTTACCATTATATACTCAAAACTTAATTTATGTTTTGCAATCCACTCCTGCATTACAGCCTTTGCCAAGCACTTGTTGAGATCTTGAGATTGCCGATTCTAGCGCAAAAAACAATATATCTGTACTTGGAAAAAGCACTTGTAAAGGTTAGAAGAGTATATTGCCGAATACACTTTTGAATCTGAAATAAAAACAGAGTAAAACATCATATTTTGATCGAGATCATATTCATGAAGTCCATGGATGCACATATTTACTTGTCATGAATATGTCATGGTGCAAACATGGCTTTTGGGCGTTTCTAAATACTGCCAGATAATATCTCAAAATAATTGCATTTTAATTTGTTATATGATGATTTCAACATTTCTGTATTATATATCAGTTAGTTATGGACAGTTATATAAACTAAACGAAATAATAAATAACAAAGCTTTAAATCTTATGTTGTACAATTATTTCACACACTTTATAAGTTTAAACGTATACTCTTCACGTGCCTTTTTAGTTATTGCACGGCATTTGTTACAAAAAATCATCTTAATAATGAGTGAGCATTAACAGGAGGGAGGGGGAGTTTTTATAAGGGTTCCTCCATCATCAAAACCAAAGAGTTTTTATAAAATTGTGGTAACAGTGGCGTTCACATTGTATGTTCGTCACAGGTATGTTCGTCGGGTCGGTCAATCGGTCGAAATGTGTGGCTGCCGCTGCGATTATTTGTCAGAACACTCACTACTATTTTTGGAAGGAATTTGCACGGGAACTAAAAACACTGGTTGAATCAAAGTTGTTTATTTTAACTTACGATTGATACATGTGGTCGATGGGAGAATTGACAGGATATTAGGTTAAGGTGAAGGAAGTACGGTAGCGCTGTGGAAGTGGTACTGTTACAGGGGGACGGTGATAAGAAAAGAGGGCGAGACGTCGTCGTGATGGTCTTTTATACCCTGGAACTTGCATGGTACCAATCCACCGGCGTTGCCAACCTTTGTAGTTGTTGATGGTGAATTGGTGGTGGCCTAAAGGGTCGTGGCGGTCGCCACAACATATATAGTAGTAACTATGTATGTAATTAACGACAACCCACAGATACCTAGAATGGAAGTCGGCGGCAAGAACAACCTAGGACTTGTTGGAAAAGTTAACAGATAAATTGCGTACATAACATATACACTGCACTAGCTCGCGAGTCAGAGGGCTAAGCCTGGGGTGATCAAAATTCTATTCCAAATATATTCAGCCACTCAGGATCATCAACTGCATCAAAGATCTATATTAAGTACTAATAGTCACAATTTGATTTGCTCTCAGAGGACAGTTCTAGACAGAAGCCTTTTAACGAACACAAACTAATTTACCAATGAAAAACGTCGACGAACTGTCGCTACTGATAATATTCTAAGTGTCTTCATAGTCGACGCCCCTTTAATTATAGACCGTCGGACTGATTAGAATAGCAATCATTAGCAACGACTAAAGACGTTGACCAGGAAGGAAAAACCATCCGTGTAAATAATTACCTTTTCCTTGTCGGTTCGTTTCCATACCTTCTTCTCCGATGGAGAAGAAGCAAAATTTAATATGTAGAAATTGATTATCTATGACGCGTTCCGCTACTTCATAATAAATGCTTTAATCATTCTCCCATGTGGTTAATATTAATGATTCCGATGGTTCGGACATAGATCGGCGATTAATTATGTATGCGACGTGTAGATCTAGTTTGCCACCGTCCTACCTGCACATACTTCGATGGTGCTTTTTTTTATTATCTATATACATAAAAATGAATTGTTGTTCGTTAGTCTCACTAAAACTCGAGAACGGCTGGATCGATTTGGCTAACTTTGGTTTCGAAATATTTGTGGAGGTTCAGGGAAGGTATACGTGGTGCGAAATTATAGAATAAGCATTTGGAAATTTATTTAGTGACTGACAAGTTAATTGAAAATTCCCTAGCCTACCATAAAACACATTTTATTGTGTTTTGGTAGTCTTTTGAGATCTGAGAACAGTAAATAGTCGCTGGGGGTCAGATCTGGAGAATACGGTGGATGAGGAAGCAATTCTAATACACTGACTTGTGACACGGTGCATTGTCTTGGTGAATTCTTTCTTTTTCTTTGAATGACTTTCATTTTCTTCAAATGCGGCAGTTTTTCGGCGATTTCGTCCTACAAACGATCCGATAACCCTATGTAATAGTCGCTGTTGATGGTCCTTCCTTTTTCAAGGTAGTCAATGAAAATTATTCCATGCGCATTCCAAAATACAGACGCCATAACCTTGCTCGTCGACTGTTGCGTTTTCCCACGCTTTGGAGCGGGTTCATCTTGTACATTCCACTCGAATGACTCTCAATTGGACTTCGGAGTGAAATGATGGAGCCATATTTCATCCATTGTCACATATAGATGCGAAAACTGGGGTTTATTGCCCTAGATCATCTTCAAACACTGCTCCGAATCATCAACTCGTCGTTGTTTTTGATCAAAAGTGAGCTCGCGCGGCACCCACTTTGCACAGAGCTTTCTCATACCCAAATATTCATGAATGATATGATGTACACGTTCAGTTGATATCTTTATAGTGTCTGCTATTTCATTCAGTTTCAATCTACGGTGATTTAAAATCATTTTGTGGATTTTTTTAATGTTTTCGTCGGTAACAACCTCTTTTGGGCATCCACTGCGTTCACCTCTTCGGTGCTCATTTCACCACGTCTAAACTTAATGTACCAATCTTTGATGGTTGATTTTCCTGTGGCAGTGTCCAGAAATTGGGCATCAAGCCAAGTTTTTGCGTCAACTGTATTTTTTCCCTTCAAAAAGTAATATTTTATTAACACGCGAAATTCATTTTTATCTAGTTTTTTCACAATAACAAAAGATGTTTCACTCAAAATGCTATAATTCACAAACTAATGATCCGACAGCTGTCAAATTTATACACGCTTCTTTTAACGGTTAGGTCTAACTAAAAAACATATAATGCATATAATTCTAGTAGCGCCATCTATGTGTCAGGCCGGGGACTTTTAAATTGACATGTTATATAAGAAAAATCGTTGCTTCTTCAAATTCAAACAAAACACATCAGTTACAATCTAAGTCATCAAATACAACGACTTATTGTTGTAATGTCACTTAAGTCAGTCTTACCATATACTCTTAGAGGCAATTGAGACATATTCGTTCCAAAATTGCTAAAATATCAACATTATGACAGGTCAACATTTCAATATGTCACTTTGCAATCAACTTTAACTTAATTTTGTTTATTAAACGGTGGAAACTAGTTGTATACCCAATTTAGGATTTTGTTGTATCACTAGTTTATATTAGTTATGTTATACTAGTAATTTTATACAGTTTATTATATTATACTAGTTTTTCGTTTATTATTTTTGATTTATTCAATGTATACAGTGGCTAAGCATGAAACTGTCTCGAGATCTGCTGCCCAAGTTCATAAAACACTTTCAGAAACTTATGGTGATATTTCTCCGTCATTTCCCTATCGTCGGTTTTGGTTTTAACCATTTAAAAGTGATGATTTTGATGTCCGTGAGAAAGAAAGGCCTGAATGATCAAAATAGTACGAAGGTAGTGAACTGGAACACTTATTGGACGAAAACACAGCTCAGTCTCTCAAAGAAGTTTCGAATTCGAGCTTAAAAGGAGATGATCCAAAAGAAGGGAACCACACTAATTCATTGAAAATACTGTTTTGATTGCTGGTTTGTCAGAGAAAGAGCAGTTTTTTTGTAGAGTGTTGTGACTGGGTCTACAACCACAATTCCAAGCGCAAGAAGTCATGGGTTACTCCAGTAGAGTCATTCACATCGACTCCGAATTGGAATATTCATGGCCATAAAGTTTTTCTGTACATATGGTGGGATCTGCCAGGTGTACGGCACTACAAAGTTCTAAAACCGAATATAACTATTACTGCAAATGTCTACCGGCATCAGTTGAACAAATTGAACGACGTATTGTTGCACAAAAGACCAGAAATAAAGAGTAATAGAGGCAAGAAGTTGTAGAGGAGGATACATTATTGTAGCTCGAATGAGAAGTTCTGTCGCACCCAGCAGACATAACGGTTCGTAAAAAAGTCAAACTACATGCAAGTACCTAATATAACTTCTAAATTTCAAAGTTATAGCTTCACCAACATGCCCACTGTACTATGTCAAAGTTGAGGCGGTCGCACGACTATATATTTAGCAAAATGAAGCAGTCCTGCTAAAACTACTAGATTTTTTTCTTAAAACAGGATTACACCGAGTAAACACCGACAGTTACCCGTAATATGATGGAAATCATCCCCGATATCCGTTAAAAACAAAAGAAATCGCATTTAAGATCTTAATTCGGCCTGAATCTGAAGTAACTGAAACGAGACATTATCTTAACGTCCTAAGTATACGTTGCTTAATATTGAGACCGCGCAAAAAGAGAAAAATCGGGCAATTTTTCTCTGTTCGGCAACCCGCAGAAGTGGTCCGGTCAAACGGGCGTTATTTCCTACAAATTACGGTCGTACCTCCTGCACGCCAACCACGGTTCTGGCGTGTCTCTTTCGTTTTTTCCCCGGTATGTTTAAGCTGAAATTAAATATAAATAATTAGGCTTGTTGCTGGTCAATTTATTTCCAATGAAATACCTTTAATGACCTGTATTTAGATATTAATTCTACATGAACCGAGCTACCGAATTGGGGCTCACTTGGCAAACGGCTAAATTAGACGCTTGTACACTTCACGTAATGATTTCCTATTGGGGAGTTGGTGGCCATTAATCTTCATAGTCGACAAGCTAATTGATCACTTTGGGTTTTTTGCTTCTTTCTGATTTTCCGTTTTTTAGCATTCCGTGAAATAAGAGCCATAGCGGCGGTAGAGGCGGCCCATTACACCTACCACCTGCCGTACCAGGGGTTGTACACCACGTCCACAGCGGCGATGTATCCGCCCGTATACCTGCCCTCGATTTCGTTGTACCACCAACACGCGCAGACATCGCTCTTCCTGAGGGTACCGCCCAACGCCTGCGCCTCGCCCTCTCCACCCCAGAATGCGCCGACCCTTAGATCGAGGAGTTGAATATTAAAAGGTATGTTTATCTTTACTCGTATATACATGTAAGTAGAATACTCTAAAAATCGATACTTACTAATAACACATCGAATTTCGATATTTCATATTTCGATAATAATCAATTTTATTACCGAAATAATTTTAAATTGATCATATATATCGATATTTACTAATAAAAAATACAATTTATTCATGTTTAGTTACTTTTTTATATATTAAATCGATAAAAATATCGATAGTTACTAATAAAATATATTAATATGTATATGTATAAACAATTCGATAGTTATTAAGGAAAAATACAAAATGTATCGATTTCAACTCACCTTGATACTCGATAACAAATCAATGATCGATAACAAAATCAATAGTTGTTGTTATATATTTTAAATTGATAAAATAAATCGATAGTTACTAAACATATGTTGACATATATTAACTTTGGTATATTAAATCTATCGATAGTTACTAATAATAATAATAAAAATTTATTCATATTTATTTTGTTATATTTAAAAATTTCGATGGTTACTAAAATATATAAAATATATTAATGTTTAGTGACTAAAGTATATATTAAATCCATAAAACTGTGGATAGTTACTATTAAATAATATAAAGGTCATTGTTATTTAGTAATATTAATATATTAAATTAATAAAATGTATCGATAGTTACTAATAGAGAATATAAAAGTTATTGATACAACATAAAATTTACTAATAAGAATATAAAATGTATCGACATCTAGTAGTTATGTTTATACTGTGTATGAATTTGTCAACTTTGAATTATATTAATATAAAGCTTGTTGCCACTTAGTAACATTGGAATATAGAATTGGTAAAATATATCGATAGTTACTAATAAAATATATAACATTTATTCATATTTATTTTGCTATATATAAAAATATCGATGGTTACTAAAACTATCTATAAAATATATTAATATTTAGTAACTAAAGTATATATTAAATCAACAAAAAGTAAAACTGTGGACAGTCTAATAAAGAATATACAGGCCGTTGTCATTTAGTAACATTAATATATTAAATTAATAAAATGTATCTATAGTTACTAATAGAGAAAAGTTATTGATAATTTAATTACTTTGATGTATATTAAATCGATAAAAATGTCGATGGTTACTAATAAGAATATAAAATGTATCGACATCTAATAGTTATGTTTATATACTGTGTATGAATTTGTCAACTTTGAATTATATTAATATAAAGCATGTTGACACTTAGTAACATTGGTATATTAAATCGGAAAAATACATCGAAAGTTACTAATAAAATATATAACATTTATTCATATTTATTTTGCTATATATAAAAATATCGATGGTTACTAAAACTATCTATAAAATATATTAATATTTAGTAACTAAAGTATATATTAAATCAACAAAAAGTAAAACTGTGGACAGTCTAATAAAGAATATACAGGCCGTTGTCATTTAGTAACATTAATATATTAAATTAATAAAATGTATCTATAGTTACTAATAGAGAAAAGTTATTGATAATTTAATTACTTTGATGTATATTAAATCGATAAAAATGTCGATGGTTACTAATAAGAATATAAAATGTATCGACATCTTGTAGTACGACATCTTATACCTATTAGTAGTATATAAATCTATTGATACTTTTATATAGTTACTATGGTATATTTTATATTTGATTAATGGTATTGATAGCTACTTTGAAACGATTTTGAGTTATATTAATACAAAATGTGTTGAGTTTTAATAACATTGATATATTAAGTCGATAAAATGTATCGATAGTTACTAATAGAAAATGTAAAATGTGATATTTGAGTAGCTAAATTTATATTATCAATGGTTAGTTATAAATAGATAATAACAATTAGTTACTACTAATATAATATAAAATCTTTTGATAACTAGTTACTTTGATATATTTTACATTAATAAAAATCATCGATTGTTACTAATTGAACATTTTAAATTGATAAAAGGTATCGTTATTTAATATTGAAGAATATAAGGCTCGTTGAATTAGAGGTCATTGCTCATTTAGGTACTTGAATACATGGCTATCTGCAGTCTGTTATTTATTAATTATTTATACATTTATTATATTAATTTATTTATTAGTTCTATTAGTTTTATAAGTTATTTTGTACATGCGTCATTTCAATTTGTGACATCAAAACGTCGCAATGTTGCCGCATCAATTCTGAGTTTTAATTAAGTTTGACTTTGGCATATGACAAAATTCTAATCTAAATAAAATAATTGAACAAAAATGTTTTCAAATATAATTTATTTTAACATTATAATACGTCTAAAAACTACAGTTAATTATACAGCCACAGTAGTTTATAGGTTAGGGTTGTAACATCTTATTCCTATTGTATTCAAGAACGTTGCATACGTCTGACAACCGGACGACGTATTCGATCTAATCAGACAGCATTGTGTTTCTATTTAAGTAGAATAAACAGAGAGGGAAAGTATTGTCTGATTCTAAAACGAATTTACAAATTTTGCTAGGTAATACATTAAACATCTTTATGACGTATGTACAAAAACATTTTGAATAGAGTATAGTTATATATCTTAATAACTAAATGATCACCGATATTTACTGATAACAAACTCAAAACACTTTGGCTTTTAGTTACTTTGATATACTGTTAGTGAGTTATTTTGTAGATCTGAAATTGACATACTGTTACTATTAACGATATATATTTATCTAAAGCTACTAATAATAAATATATCGAACAAAATTACATATTTAACATTTCTTTTATACTGTTACGAATTTGAGAGTTTAAAATGCAAGGTGTTGGCTTTAGGAAAAACTTTATAGCCTTCATAATTGATGTAGACTGTAGTAGAATTGCTTAAAGATTCATAAAAAATACAAAAAATAATCCAGTTACTTACTTAAATTTTCTGTAATTAAAAAAAACATTCTTCATTAATTTTAAATGTACTTCAATTTTGTTTTCTTTTAATTCACCGTCAGTGATATATTCGGAGGTCTGTGTACCGTCAGATAATTCTTATGACCCAGATAATAAATACATCCTGATCTCAATGGTTATTGTTTTTTTAATCGGCTGGTCAGAAAGAAACTTTTAATGGGTTACCATTTCTTAAAACAGTTGTCAACGGTTATTTCTTATATAGGAGGTAATTTTGGTTGATACCACTCCATCGATTGTCATGGATTACATACTATATACATCTATTATAATGTAGTTGTTCCAACTTAAGAATTTAATTGAAAACACTGGATATAACCTATTATATGCGAATAGAAAGCCCGAACAATAATTAGCAATTAAAGTTAATACGGAGCGTTTTTCCATAAATATTTTTAACTACAATTTAGAATGGCAAACATTTATCAATATTCGAGTTAATTGCATTTGTATAATTGTTTTTTTATGGTATAATTACTTCGATCTATTAGACATATTATTAGTTAATATTTCGATATATTGGATTGTGTTGGAAATAACGTCGGATATTTCTGGGTTTTGTTTTAAGTTATGGTTTAGTTATAAAATAATTAATTAATAATTATTATATTGGGGTGTGAGCCCTGCAATATAACTGGACGACTGACAAGCTTCTGGCCGGGTATGGTATTTGTAATTAATCTACAAAATGAGCAAATTACTACCGCGGAAATACTATCGACGACTAGAATTATATCTTTTTAAAAGAAAATTTATAGTCTCGCGTGAAGGGGTTTTCTCAACACTTAAACCTATTTTGGCTGGTGTTTCACAGGATAGGTCTTGGGATTTTTATTGTATCTGCTCTATACTGCTGATATCCCAACTACAAAAGAAACAGTACTTGAAACGTTTGCCGATGACACAGTTATAACGGTAAAGTATGCATCTCTGTCTAAGCCTGTAGAAAAAGTACAAGTAACGGTCAACAAGATCTACAAATGGACTAGGGACTGGAAAATACAGCTACTAAAGCTTGAAATCTGTTCATGTTAATTTTGCGTTGCGTCGAAATGACAAAAACTTAATTATATCACTTGATGGATGCGCGATTCCTCAAGCAGAATCAGCCGAATACCTTGACATAGATATCAATGATAGGTTAAACTGGAAACATCATGTTAGACAAAAAGCGTAGCAGATTGAAGTCAAAGTCAAGCAACTATACTGGTTACTCGGAAGATACTCTCAACTTGACCTAAAATCAACGAGATTGGTTTATCAGTCAATCATAGAGCCAATTTGGATCTATGGGTGCAACTATGGGGTTGCACTGAAACATCAAACCAAGTACTATTCCAACGCACTCGAAACAAAGTTCTACGATTAATTATCATTGGTTATCGCTACGTTGCCAATGAAGAGCTACGCGATGACTCGGCTCTGACAAGATATCGGCTGAAAACATGAAATAAAGTTGAGAAATTACAGCAACGTGGAAGCAATACAGCGACTGGACAACACGCAGGAAATCAGAAGTTTGAAGCGAACCAAACCACACGAAATTGTTTAGTGTGAAGTGTATTCTCAACTTTAACTTAGTTTTATTTTAATTTGAGAAAAACTTACTGATGTACCGTCCGTACCTCCATGGTTGTGTATTAATGCAAGTACCACAGAACAGTACTAATAAATTAACTTGTAATTTAAGATTTTACTAAGCATATCTATTACACATTGCAATTAATAAAAAATATTGGGGTATATTACTCCGATGTAAACGTGTCTTAACTCTGAATCCTTTCTTGACCATTATCTTATCGTCATCTTCGACGTTTGCTTGTCGAGATTCACCATCGGGCCGGTAACAATCTCGAAAATATTATAATCTAATGGGGATAGCTCCTATATATATATATATGTGTGTGTGTGTGCGGCCGTAAAACAAAGACGTTTCACTAATATCGAATATTTTTAATGACCGTCGTAAAATTAAGCGGCACAAGGAACTATCAGCTTTGTCCGACAGCTTAAAACGTTGTTTTGAGTAGTTATCGGACCCGAGTTTTTATTCCCCCGTACGGTAACGAGGCAGAAAATTGAAAAGGTATCAAGTTGGCCGGGCATACCGTCGGTCCACCCATATTTCGAACGAAAACAATTATTGCTCTACCGTTTCGTGGTGATTTCGTGAGAAACTAACCATTGTTATATGACTATGTTCTTAAATGTGTAATAGTATTGGGTCCTCGCATGTATTCTGATCGTTTTTTTTTTACTTTAAAAAGGCATTTGTTGAGAAAAATTGGTACAGTATATATTAATAATATTTTAAAACTCGTTGATTCTGCTCCTGAGTGGAATTATAATTAAAAAGGAGCAAAATCCAACGTTAATAAACAAGATAACAGACTGAGAAGCTTTGAGCAATCGCATTCAACTAACTGTACCCTTTAAGATAGCCTAACAATTAAGTTTTGGAGCAGAAAAATTGTTCGAAGATATCCAACAAGCCGCTTCGGCTTATACTCCGGATACTAAGAGTACGAATAGAGCTCTGCAATTTTTCTGGGCGTAACACAAATCGTCGATAAGTTTTGCCATCAGGGCTTGATATATAAATTAAACAAAATGTTCCCAACGAAATATGTAAAGATATTAACGTGTATGCTAAATCTCCAATAGATTCTGCAGAATCAAAAACAAGATGAAGAATAATCTGAACTGAGAGTGCCTCACTATCTGATTTCTAACTCGAGGAATTACCAATACTGTATTTGCGGATGGTGCAGCATTGTTAGCAGTAGACAATATCCAAGAAGCATCCATAAAGAGACTACAAGCAGCTAGCGATATACTAATAGACTGAACCAAATAATGGAGAATGAAATTAAAGGAGCTAAAATCTTTCGCTACAAATTTTATCAGAAATAATCTAAATAACCCACCGGTCTTGAAATTGAGTGGTGCTATAGTACCACATGTAAATAGTTCTAAATATTTAGGCATGTCAAAAAGAAATTAGCCGAACTCAAAATAAAATATAAACAACTATATTGGCTCCTTAGAAGAATATACAAAATGCTTATTCTCAAAAATATAGGGATATACAATCAGGTATTTAAACCATCATATGGCATGGAGCTGTGGGGCTGTACCCGGGATAGCAATGTAATCAAGAGAACGGACTTAGAAAGATTTAACAGTCGAATTCAACTAACCGTACCCTTTAAGACAGCCTAACAATTAAGTTTTGGAGCAAAAAAAATTCGTTGTAGACATCCAACGAGCCGCTTCGGCTTATACTCCGGATACTAAGAGTACAAATAGAGCTTACAATTTTTCTGGGCGTAACACAAATTGTCGATAAGTTTTGCCATCAGGGCTTGATATATAAATTAAACAAAATGTTCCCAAATCAATAGTAGGCATATTAACATCCTAATCGTCCAATAGACTCTTCAAAATTAAAGAAAAAGAAGAATAATTTGAACTGAAATTAATACAAACCTCAAGGCAGCGTCCTGTGATCTATTCACTGTCTGCTTTAGTAATATCTAATCTGAAAACTTCTTAAAAAAATAAAATTGATTATAGGGAGAAAAAAATCTAATATCTACACACCAATTTGGGTTTATTAACAAACATTCAACAATCGACCAGGTAATTGAAAGAGACTATGAAGGTAAATAGTATGTTCAGCTATATTTTTAGGAAGGAAAGGTCATCTTAAACCACAAGTTAAAAACATTTAAGTTGAATGTTTGCGTCGTAACACTCGCCGTGTCGGCCATGCCGCTGTTATGATATTCCCACCAGGTTAATATAAGTGAAACGAGCGCCCTATACCTCTCACAAAACCGCCGTACAACTAAAATTTAACACCTAGCCCTAAAGGAGCGCCCGAGGACCGCTAGGTGAGGGGGTTAGGGGGTAGGGATCCGCTCTCGGATGGATTTAAAGCTAATCTCTCACATATCCAGTTGCAACGCCGGTTGCATACATTACCCACCGAATGCAATATTTTACAAATGCCGTAAAACGGATATAAAGTGCGTTTTATGGCTACATTTAACGTCGCGGTGTAGCGAACGAGGTATGCGCAGTCTCTCCCTTTTGGTCAGTTAAAATTTATTATATAGTCGATGGGGCGGGGGCGAAGGGGTTAAGGCGACAGAGATGCCGCAACTGGGGATTATGTATAACTTAATTGCTTCAACACTATTTCTCATTCATTCATTTTGTATTGATATAACAAATACGATATTAAAACGTCATGCGATGCTAGTTTGGAAGTACTTCTGATGCTATTTACACATTTATGCATGGTTTTGGACTTGAGCAACCAAAACCTGTATATAAGTTAAATTTGATAGGTGGTAAGTGCAAGATATAGGTAAATAGGTGTAAAATATTAAATATATTTCTTATTCTACTATTGTTGAACCTAATGAAGTCAAATCTTATATGCATAACCTCTATTAAAAATTGTGTTGAAACTTTTCGAGATAATAATATTCAAGAGAATTAGTCCAATAATGAAATAAAGCAACCTAATTCCGTGCTATCTTTGGATTCAGACAGAATCATTCATCAATCGACTAGGTCTATAGAATAACCGATATCATAGAGCGTTCTTTGAGCACAATATAAATATGATCTACAATTTTCCTAGGACTAAGCACAAGCCTTCGATAAAGCTTGGCTCCAGGGCTTGATATATAATTTAAACAAAACGCTGCCACAGATATATATAGGCGTTAACGTTAACATCCTGTATCTCTTATAGACTCTTCAGAATCAAACAAGAAAAATACTCTGAACTGAAAAAAATACAAGTGGGAGTGCCTCAAGGCAGCGTCCTGGGACCTATCCTCAATCTTTTTTATATTAGTCACATGCCACAGTGTTAGTGGACAAAAATCAACCAAGAAGCATCAATAAAGACCATAGACAGCTAGCGATAAACTAATAGGCTGTGCCAAACAATGGAGAATAAACCTAACCGAGCAAAAAACCGTTCTTTTAGTTTTACCAACAAGAATCTAAACTCACCAGTCTTGAAATTGAATGGTAATATAGTGCCATATGTGAATAGTGCTAAATATTTAATAGGCATGACCCAGATGCCAAATTAAAATCGAAGGACCATCTCGAAAAGAAATTAGCCGAATATAAACGAACTATATTGGCTCTTTGGACGAAAAGTCAAAATGTCAATCCAAAATAGGGTTCTATTATACTGTCTAGGATCTGTTTCATGGGTTAGAGTCCAATAATAATCGTTCATCATGCCATCATCTTTCGATTTTCGCTATATCTTGGTGTAGCCGTTCTTTTTGCTCGCTCCACAGACACTATGTAGAAGTTTTGCGGGAAAAAAGCAGATCATTTTTCAGAAAAAAGAAGATGCAAATGTAGAAAATGTTTTGTGACCCACATTCTAGGCCCAAGTTTGTTCATTCTTCCTCGTTTTTTTGTTCATTTTAAATCTTGTATCAAAATCTATTTGTTATCTACAATATTCGGTTAGTGCTTTGTTAAGAAATGAATTTACTAAAGGAACTCGAAATGATTCGGAAGTCAATCAGTCAAAAGATGATTTCAAAAAGTACAAAGAGGACAGATGATTTTTGTTATTCTTGAATGTTGCTAATCTATGTTGGGATGAAATTTTCGCATATGTGGGGCTTTTCCTTTCACAACTATATCAAGCTATTTATATGTAGAAGATATTTCACATTTTCACCGATAAAACTTGCTGGCCACGCTTCATTACACAACAAACGTCCATTATCTGTTTAAAGGACCTTTCAGAAAGTACTAACAACATTTTGGTGGTCTTGAAACACGGCCCTTGATCAAAAAACGCCCGAAATTCGACCTGCAACGATCACCAGTTGCAATAAAATGTATTTCCAACAAAATAGATGCCTCTCGTTAACACCACAATTTGTTACGTATTTTTATTGCATTGTTGTCGTTACTAAAAGTTGTTAAAACAGTCCGGAAAATGGCCCGATCATCAGTGTAAGTGTCTAAAATTAGATCTATTTAATAGTCGCTGTATTTTAGTCTCTTTGTCATGCGCTTTCGTCAGTCCGGAAAAAATTTTACGACCCGCAAACTGCGTCGAAGTAGGAGAGAGCGTTTTTCTTTTGGCGTTAGCGTTAGTCTGGCCGGCGAAATTTATTAACATTAATAAACAAATAATTTATTTCGTACCATCTTGCTCTCGAGCTGTTCCCAGATAGGACACTTTAGAACTGGTATAAATCTATGTCGTAGTAACGTAAATTATAATTTTATAGTACACCACGGGCAATGTCGAGCATCAGCATCGGCTCATAAAGAGCTCGTGGGCGTTTTTGGTTTTGTACGGCGTCATCGAGATGTGTTTTTCGCAAGGTATCCGGTTATTATTGACCGGACAAGGTGTTTGTTATCAATTTAAGCACCAGTCGGGGGACAGTTTCCTTATTTCGATCGATTAAAAATTGATTATGTAAGAACAACAGATAAGATAAGTTAACTGCATCTTATATTTGATTTAAAATTACTGAAATATTCTCTGACAATACTCAGATTTTAGATTTATGTTCATGCATAAAAAGTAATGATCACCAGGCACAAATATTTAAAATACTGTACATTAGTTTCGTAACATCCTGTGTAGTAGACTACAGAATCTGCGGTCGTCCGATGACTAATTTAAATAATTGACATATTAATGACATCCTACGATATACTAATGTATTTACCATATCTCGGAAATATATTAATACAGCAGAAAATAAAAATGTTTAAGGAAAAATTCTAGTTTAATATTCAAATTCTTGCCAAACCACCCATCGGTATCATATGACGTCGGTAAAACGGTTAAAAATTAAAGAATTATATTCAGCTTAAAAATTTTAAATTTTCAGATAATTTAATATATTTTTAATATATTTTTAATATATTTCGGTTCTCTCACCTCAAGATATGTATATATATCATAGATACGTCAATAATCTTATTATCATTTCACTTCAAATAAGTTGAGCTTAATGAATATTAGAGGATTTGTAGGGAATTTTACGCTAAATCGAATGGTAGTAGAATAAATTTTATACAACGTTTAGTTTTTAAGTTACAGAATGGAAAGTGTATTTTCAAGAAATATGTGGATTTCTATTTATGTCACTTATCTTAAAAATTACAGATTCTAAGGCAATTTAACATCTATTTTCGGTTCTACCACCTCAAAATACATATATTCTGAGAGTTTTATATTTATCTAAGAGGTAAAAAATTTTTGGCACTTTTTACATATATATAGTCGTGAAAATTGGCGATTTTTTGCCATTTTCAACACTTTTATTATCATTTCATTTCAAATAATCTCAAGTTAATGAATATTAAAGAAATTGTAGGGAATTTTACGCTGAATCGAATGGTAGTAGAATGAATGTTATACAGCATTTAGTTTTTAAGTTACAGAATGAAAAGTGTATTTTCAAGAAATATGTGGATTTCTATTTATGTCGCTTATCTTAAAAATTACAGATTCTAAGGCAATTTAACATCGATTTTCGGTTCTACCACCTCAAAATACATATATTCTGAGAGTTTTATATTTATCTAAGAGGTCAAAAATTTTGGCACTTTTTCCATATATATAGTCGTGAAAATTGGCGATTTTTGGCCATTTTCAACACTTTTATTGTCATTTCATTTCAAATAATCTCAAGTTAATGAATATTAGAGGTATTGTAGGGAATTTTGCGCTGAATCGAATGGTAGTAGAATAAATTTTATGCAGCGTTTATTTTTTAAGTTACAGAATGAAAAGTGTATTTTCAAGAAATATGTGGATTTCTATTTATGTCGCTTATCTTAAAAATTACAGATTCTAAGGCAATTTAACATCGATATTCGGTTCTACTACCTCAAAATACATATATTCTGAGAGTTTTGTGTTTATCTAAGTGGTAAAAATTTTGGCACTTTTTCCATATATATAGTCGTGAAAATTGGCGATTTTTGGCCATTTTCAACACTTTTATTGTCATTTCATTTCAAATAATCTCAAGTTAATGAATATTAGAGGTATTGTAGGGAATTTTGCGCTGAATCGAATGGTAGTAGAATAAATTTTATGCAGCGTTTATTTTTTAAGTTACAGAATGAAAAGTGTATTTTCAAGAAATATGTGGATTTCTATTTATGTCGCTTATCTTAAAAATTACAGATTCTAAGGCAATTTAACATCGATATTGGGTTCTACCACCTCAAAATACATATATTCTGAGAGTTTTGTGTTTATCTAAGTGGTAAAAAATTTTGGCACTTTTTCCATATATATAGTCGTGAAAATTGGCGATTTTTTGCCATTTTCAATACTTTTATTGTCATTTCATTTCAAATAATCTCAAGTTAATGAATATTAAAGAAATTGTAGGGAATTTTACGCTGAATCGAATGGTAGTAGAATAAATTTTATACAGCGTTTAGTTTTTAAGTTACAGAATGAAAAGTGTATTTTCAAGAAATATGTGGATTTCTATTTATGTCGCTTATCTTAAAAATTACAGATTCTAAGGCAATTTAACATCGATTTTCGGTTCTACCACCTCAAAATACATATATTCTGAGAGTTTTGTGTTTATCTAAGTGGTAAAAAATTTTGGCACTTTTTCCATATAGTCGTGAAAATTGGCGATTTTTTGCCATTTTCAACACTTTTGTTGTCATTTCATTTCAAATAATCTCAAGTTAATGAATATTAGAGAAATTGGAGGGAATTTTACGCTGAATCGAATGGTAGTACAATAAATTTTATGCAGCGTTTAGTTTTTAAGTTACAGAATTAAAAATGTATTTTCAAGAAATAAGTGTATTTTTGTTTGTATATATATATATATATATATCCAAGATGTACAAAATTTGGACACTTTACATATATATAGTGAAAATATTTGTAACTTGATTCTTGCAAATAAAGCATTTTCTGAAAATATTCCTGTATTAAGTTCCTGTATGTGTCCATAAATATATAATATATAATCGTTGGTTTGAATCCTCATGAGGTATGGAAGTACTATATGGTTGTGGTTGTAATTTTAAATGTATTTACAGGCAACAGTGGAAAATCCGACAAAGATTAACCATCCACCTACCGTCCCTGGCCAGTCGGGTAGGTTTAATGCCGAGGATGGTGGTTCGGAGACCTCGTTAAACCATAGGTCCAATCCAGATAAATCCTTGTTGGTAAAAATGAGACTTGTGTAAAGTGAAATTTTGTAAAGTTGGGTTTTTTGTAGTATTATTTCTTCGAAGCACTATGCTGTTTGTTTTTAAACAGATCTTGCTCCATTTCTGCTGTGCTTTGTGTATAATTTTATTTTGTAACTTCTCATGGTTTACTTAATTATAATTCGGAAAACACGTATTGGTGAATTTATCCCGTACTGTTCTTGTTCTTGAAATGGCCCAATTACATATTGATCAAATACGAACGTATGCACCAGATGGGCAAGATTCGAAAACTAGGAGTTTGTTAATCACCAGTATCAGTCAAACACAATTTATCCGTTCAATGATTAAGCCAACAAAAAGAGTTAGGTTAATAATATCATTGCACCACTCTAATGATATTTAATAACAAACGATCTAATTCGAAGATGTTAGAAGTAATTAATTGAAAACATAAGTTGCCTCGACTAAAATAGAATGGAAATATTTACGACATCTCGGTTTATTCATGGTAAGAACCAGCGTTGCACTTGACGAAATTGTAAAATATATTTATGACGAATTTTATGTATTACGTAATGCGGTGGTGTAGCGAATACTTAAACGGCCTGCCTCCCCCCACAACCCAACACCCCCCACCGCCTCCCAATAACGACGAGCCGACGCTTTTACGACGGAAACTGCTCCGTTCACTCGTAAATCGCGAAAAAATCCAGCGGGCTACGAGCAAAACAAAAAACAATCGACGACGACGACGACGGCTAGATTCGATTCAATTGAAAATCGCCCATAAAACTGATGTCGATCTTCAATTCAGTTCGATTGCAGCCAAACCCACCTCCCCCATCATCAATATTTCTTATGGAAGTTTAAATAATTCAAATGTTTTTAGAACACGGAATGTCGTTGTTGACGGAATCGTTGAATTACGCGACTTATTAAATAAATCGCTGCAGATTTATTTTACGAATTTTCTTTGAGTGATGTTGTATTTACTTAATTAACGTTATTTGTACAAAATTGAACTAAAGTCTTTTCAAAGTTATTTTGTATATACGTCATCTAAATGTGTGACGTCAAAACGTCGCAATATTGCCGCACCAACTCTGAGTTTTAGTTCAGTTTGACTTTGACATGCAATAAAATTCTACTCTAAATAAAATATTGGAACAAAAATATGTTTAAATATAATTTATTTCAACATTATAGTGCATCTAAAATCTGTTAATTGTATAGTCACAATAGTTTATAGGTTAGAGTTATAACCTCTTATCCCTATGGCTTTTTTAGGGTAAATGATGTGGCTCGGTGAATGGAGGTAAAACGGAATGAAGCAGCGGTGTTTACATTATGTGATCGTTATTTATTGGCTATATAAAAAAATGTGACAAATACAATTAGATATAGAATAGAATGTATGGCAGCGGTGTTACCTGGAGACGAGGCTTGGGCAGTCGATGGTGGCACGTCTAAACCAAACGAGGGTTGAGCACTGAATTAATCGAAATACCCTTCAATAATATCCCAGATAAACGTCTCGGGGTTGCCGCTAGCTATTCGTTGTCGGGTTCCAGTTGGCACCCCGCCCGTGTTCAACATCTGGGATTATATTTCTGGGTATTTTGTAGACCGTTATTCCACGATGTAAAATTCGACATGCCTCAAGGTAGCTACACTTTCAAGAATTTTGCATACGTCTGACAAACGGACGACTTGACAAGACAGCATTGTGTCTCTTTTTAACTAGAATAAAATGATAGGAAATTCTTGTTTGATTCCAAAACGAATTTACAAATTGCGGCAGGCAAGACATTAAACATCTTGATGACGTATGTATAAAAAAACTTTGAATAGACTATATTTATTATGGCGTAACATTATTTTTATATCTCATTTTAATTAGATACATTCAGTATACTAAACTATTTTCATAGTTATGACTTCCTAAATTTGCTATAGGTAAACAAATATTTTAAATTAAATTAACAGATAAATTGAAAAGTCCCCGGTCTACCATAGTAAAACACATTTTTTTGACAAAATTAGTTTTTTTATTCAACACAATTGCTCCAACTTTTCAAATAGGCCTCACTTTCGGCGATCATCTCTTCATTCAACGAAAATGTCATCTCAGTGAGCATTCTTTTGAGATCTGAGAATAGGAAATAGTCGCTGGTGGCCAGATCTGGAGAATACGGTGGATAAGGAAGCAAGTCGAAGCCCAATTCATGGATTTTTTCCATCGTTTTCACTGACTTGTGACACGGTGCGTTGCCTTGATGAAGCAGCACTTTCTTTTTCTTCAAATGCGGCCGTTTTTTGCCGATTTCGTCGTTCAAACGGCCCAATAACGCTATGTAATAGTCGCTGTTGATGGTCCTTCCTTCTTTTTCATGCGCATCCCAAAATAACAACGCCATAACCCTGCCAGACGACTGTTGCGTTTTCCCACGCTTTGGATCGGGTTCATCGTGTGCAGTCCACTCGAATGACTATCGATTGGACTTCGGAGTGAAATGATGGAGCCATGTTTCATCCATTGTCACGTATCGATGCAAAAACTCGGGTTTATTACGCTTGACCATCTTCAAACACTGCTCCGAATTATCAAATCATCCTTGTTTTTGGATAAAAGTGTGCTCACGCGTGATATTCGTGAATGATATGTTTCATTCAGTTTCAATTTATGGTTATTCAAAATCATTTTGTGGATTTTTTAAAATGTTTTCATCGGTAACAACCTCTCTTAGGTATCCACTGAGTTCACCGTCTTCGACGTTCATTTCACCGCGTCTAAACTTAGTATACCCATCCATGATGGTTGATTTTCCTGGAGCAGTGTCCGTAAACTCGACATCTAGCCAATTTTTTGCTTCAACTTTATTTTTTCCCTTCAATAAGTAATATCTTATCAACACGCGAAATTTTTTTTATCCTTTTTTTTCACAATAACAAAACTTGTTTCACTCAAAATGCCCTAATTCACAAACTAGTGATCCGACAGCTGTCAAATTTATACACGAATCTTTTGAGGGTTAACTAAAAAACATATGGATTTAATTCTAGTAGCGCCATCTATATGTCATGCCGTGTACTTTTCAATTGAGCCGTTATCTTAGTTAAAATATTACTATTTATTCCAAATTAAATGCTATAGTACATAACGAAATTACCTTTTTATAGAGTTACATTCTTTGCTATTTATTTTATATTATAGAAGAAATTCTTAATTGGGAACAGTCACCATACTAAACAGTTTTCAAACTAATGAATTCATAACTTTCTTTTAAATAAAGATATATCTCTTAAAATATCACCATTTATTCAAAATTAAATGCTCTATTATATGACGTAACTTCCTTTGCATGTTATTAGGTGGTTTATGCTTTATTACTCCTAATTAGAAATATTGTTTTAAATAATATGCTATATAAAACAATTTTTAGTCTCATGGTTGCCTAATACTGACTTAGGTAAAGATATAATTATCAAAATATCACCTTTCTTCAAAATTGGAGAAATTCCCTATTATATAATGTCATTGTCTTTTTGTATTGTTAAATTCTTTGCTTTAGTTCATAACTTTGCACTAAAGATATATCTATTAAAATGTCCTTAATTATTTAAAATCAAATGCTTTATTTATATGATATAATTTCCTTTTTATATTGTAAAACAGTTTACCATTTGTTCATTCTTAATTAAAAATATTTGCTGTAGTGAATTATTTTCAAATGTATAATCTCATAGCCTTGTTTTAAATAAACCTTAAAATGTCACTATTTATTCAAAATTGAAAGCTCTAATATATAATTTTTGCTTTGTCTGGTGCATTCATCTAGTACTGGAAGTTATTTGTGAACTTATTTCTTTTAATTTCATACATATTTTCATAATTTTAGATAAAATTTTTTTTCAACAATTATATATTGCAATTAAAAATATAGAAATATTGCAATAGTAATTGCAATTAAAAAATTAGTAATGCAATAGCAATTAGCAACAAAATAGTATATTTTTTGTGAAATTAGCCACCTTATTTCATGGCATCAGTACATCATGAAGAGACCTTCAATTTGAACAAAGGCAAGGGTCCAAAAAATGGGTGATAATCGCTTAATCTAATTTAATTATGATACGTGGGAGGTCGAGCCCCGAACAGCGAGTCTTAGTCCCATTTCGCGGAGATCCTCAAAGCTAGCGCGAAGAAATGATGGAGCCGCGTTTGAAATTCTCCACGGGATAACTGCGAAGGACTTATTTTTATTTTCGGTGGATTTTACGGCGAATAAAAAGGCCATTAAAACGAAAATTTTATTGCCGACAGTACGCCTGGTCATTGTGACACACTCTCTGGCAGAACCAGAAGAATTGGGACGTTGCGTCTCGTTGCGAACTATACGCAAGAGTTTTGATCGATTAACGCGAAACTTATCAGCGACAGCAACCGCCGCTCTAGATCTTAAAACCAATGGAAGACGAAGATATTGAGTAGAAATATTGAGTACAAAATTTAAATTAATTGAGAAAAGCAAAAAATGGTAAATGAAAGATAAGAAATTGTTTTAATGTGTACAAATAACTTTATGGTGCTCTGTTAGAAGATACGATATATAAAGATGATATTTCGCTCTCTTTTTTCTTATTATGCACTTCCTCATTCAATTTTAAGAAAAAAAACTAAGAACACGCCCAATTAAAAGTGGTTTTTAATGGTTACTAGTCATCATATTTTTCTCAGAATAGAGTAAAGGACTTTAAATATAATATGTTGTGTTATTAAAACTTGTTTGACAAAATTGTTAATGTAATAATAATAAATTAATAATATTTGGGTATGAGAAAGCTTTGTGCAAGGTGGGTGTCGCGCGAGCTCACTTTTGACCAAAAACAACGACGAGTTGATGATTCGGAGCAGTGTTTGAAGATGATCAAGCTTAATAAACCCGAGTTTTTGCGTCGATATGTGACAATCGATGAAACATGGCCCCATCATTTCAACACGAAGTCCAATCGACAGTCATCCGAGTGGACTGCACACGATGAACCCGCTCCAAAGCGTGGGAAAACGCAACAGTCGGCTGTCGAGATTATAGCGTCTGTATTTTGGGATGCGCATGGAATAATTCTCATTGATAACCTTCAGAAAGGAAGGACCATTGGCAGCAATTATTACATAGTGTTATTAGACCGTTTGAAAGACGAAATCGCCGAAAAACGACCGTATTTGAAGAAAATGAAAGTGTTGTTTCACCAAGACAATGCACCATGTCAAAAATCCATGAATTGGGCTTCCAATTACTTCCCCATCCACCGTATTCTTCAGATCCGGCCTCCAGTGACTATTTCCTGTTCTCATATCTCAAAAGAATCTGCTCGCTGGGAAGAAATGTTCGTCGAACGAAGAGGTGATGACGAAACTGAGTCCTATTTTGAGGCAAAGGACAAATCGTACTACAAAAACGGTATCGAAAAGTTGGAGGGTCACTATAATCAGCGTATCACCCTTGAAGGGAATTATGTTGAATAAAAAAAAATTTGCCAAATAAATGTGTTTTACTATAATAGGCCGGGGACCTGTTATGTTTGTTTATTAAATCATATTAACATATTAAATTAACGAAAAAATATACAATTTTTTCAAAGTCAAACGTGCTTCAAGAAAATGTCATGAAAAAACAATTTTTATATTAGAATTATTTGATAAAAGAATAATGTATTTACATAAATTTTACAATAAAATTTTATTTTTATTTACTTATTATTCAACTCTTCGACCTTCCAAATAGTAGCTGTCGTATTTTATTACTCTATATATTTTTTCTGTCTATAAATTTATTTAATCAAATTAACAAAAGCTTTTCGAAAATATTTCCTTGTTGTAATTAAACATAAAAATATGAACGCCAATGTGCACATATATATTAATGAGAACGCAGAACACACAAGGGCTTTGACTAGCAGAATCAAAACCACCAGTCGTTCGGCTATCCCATATATCAACTTGATATCAAAGAACCACCTTATACGAAATGATAACAGAATAATACTAAATCGATACGTACATTATCGTCTGTGCCAGTTAAACAATCAGGGCTTTCATTTTCTACGATATTCACTGGGTAATAACTATTGTTTATAAACCATTATTATAATTTATGCCGTCTAAGTATTTGCACAGACTGAAAAATGGTCCTTAAGAATCACATTTGTAATTTACTGTAACATAGAAACGTTATTTTGTTTAATAAATGGACAAATATAAATATAATCAGGATGAGAAATAATCAGAATCGTTGAAATACTACAGTGTTGTGGAATAAACCATTATTTTATTACACATTTTTTTGGCAAAATTAGTTTTCTCTATTCAACATAATTCCCTTCAAGGCGACCCTCCACCTTTTCGATACCATTTTTGTAGTACCATTTGTCCTTTGCTTCAAAATAGGCACCAGTTTCGGCGATTATCTCTTAATTCGACAAAAATTTCTTCCCAGTAAGCATTTTTTTGAGATCTGAGGACAGGAAATAGTCGCTGGAGGCCAGATCTGGAGAATACGGTGGATGAGGAAGCAATTCGAAGCCCAATTCATGGATTTTTGCCATCGTTTTCACTGACTTGTGACACGGTGCATTGTCTTGGTGAAGCAGCACTTTCTTTTTCTTCAAATGCGGCCATTTTTCGGCGATTTCGTCCTTCAAACGGTCCAATGACGCTATATAATATTCGCTGTTGATGGTCCGTCATTTTTCAAGGTAGTCAATGGGAAGTATTCCATGCGCATCCGATAATACAGACGCCATAACCTTGCCAGCCGACTGTTGCATTTTCCCACACTTTGGAGCTGGTTCATCGTGTGCTGTTCATCGACCACTCGGATGACTGTCGATTATACTTCGCAGTGAAATGATGGAGCCATGTTACATATCGACGCAAAAACTCGAGTTTATTACGCTTGATCACCTTCAAACACTGCTTCGAATCATCAACTCGTCGTTGTTTTTGGTCAAAAGTGAGCTCGCACGGCACCCACTTTGCACAGAACTTTACACGTTCAGTTGATATCTTTGTAGTGTCTGCTATTTCATTCAATTTGAATTTACGGTAATTCAAAATCATTTTGTGGATTTTTTTAATGTTTTCGTCGGTAACAATCTATTTTGGGCGTTCACCGTCTTCGGTGCTCATTTCACCACGTCTAAAATTAGCATACCAATCCTTGATGGTTGATTTTCCTGGGGCAGTGTCGGGAAATGCGGCGTCAAACCAAGTTTTTGCTTCAACTGTGTGTTTCCCCTTCAAAAAGCAATATTTTATCAACACGCGAAATTCCTTTTTATCCATTTTTTCACAACAACAAAAGTAGCTGCACTCAAAATGCTATAATTCACCAACTAATGATCCGACAGCTGCCAAATTTATACATGCATTTTTTTAGGGTGAGGGCTAACTAAAAAACATATAGATTTAATTCCAGTAGCGCCATCTATGTGTCATGTCGGGGACTTTTCCATTGACATGTTACACACACCGACAAAACTTTAGCACACCTCGCATTTTTTATTAACATGCAATAACAAAAATACCTTTGGAGCTTTAAAATTCTACTAAAGACGGCTAGTTCATCTAAATATTACAAAAAGACACCTATAGTCCACATATAGCTTACGCGTAAAAGCATGCCGCTCGAACGACGCGACAAAATTTTAGCATAGTTTGGTGAAAATAACTGAAGAATATCTATAAATATTTTATCTCTTGTATTCGCTGTAATTTGTCATGTTCATTGATTGTCTTAATATGGCGATGGTTGTTCGAATCACATACATGAAATGCTCTTATTTAACCTTTATTTTCCTCAAGCAGTGGTAAATTATATTTAGTTTTAACCAATTCTCTGATTAGATAGGAGAAAACTAAAACATTTAAAGACATCCGATAATTACAAATCTTAGGGCAAGTACCACATAAACTAAACAATAAAAAACGTGGTACCAAACGCATAAAAAAGAATAAAAACCACCGTAAGTGTCCTCTAATCCAAAGTCCAATTAAATACAGTGTATTTTTACTATTTACAAGCATTAAATTGTTTATAGCCTAATGATTTCAATACATAAGGTTAGAGAAAAGTAATTTCGTTATTTAAGTCGCATATCTCTAATAAAAAATATTTAATGAAGCCATATTATAGCTTTGAAGTCCATAGAACATTGTAGATATGTAGCTATAAATGCTCCAAAACTTTGACAAGCCAAATTTCCAGACATGCAAATTGCAGTATAAAGTTAATGGAATTTTCATATATCTCAATATAATTCTGATATGATCTTGTTTAGTTCAATATAAGATCTAAACTTTTTCGCTTATTATTATTATTTTTGTGTAAGTGTTAGTTTAAGAGAGACGACGATCTTGAACTTTGAATAAAATTGTTACTTAAATATAATAAAATAATAATTTTATACTTACTAATTAATATAATGTAGTTTTGAAAAAACTTGCCCATATGCCCATAAAATAATTCTTTTTAGCAGGCCATGTGAGTTATTGTCGCACACCATAATAAAAACGTCTAAAGACCTAGCACGTTATTAAATAATTTAGCCGTAAAAATTGTCCACCTATAGCTTCATTCATTAACGGTTTTAATGAGATATCAGAAGCCCAGGTGTCCTGTTAGACTTATCAGTTCCTTAACCTACATTTTTACAACTACTTGCTGTGCTTATGTGTCCTGTAGTATGGGTTTCCCTGGATTTTTACTATATATTGAAGCTGTTTGTCTGATTTCTTTCAATATATTAGGCTTACAAATTAATTTTGAAGTATTTAAAGTATTTAATTTAGTGTAAATACCGAGGGGAAAGAGCATATCGAACAGCTAAACATATTCAAAGACCAGGATTTGAAGGCAATTGCCGATGAATCTATCAATGGACATCGCTATCGATTATAATTAATACGTTCGAATCGAACAGCAAATACACAACAAAATTATTCTTCAGCATGATGACGCGACAACATGTTGCAAAACCGGTGTAAACATGCTTGGAAACATTAAAATGGGAGTGCTACCTCACCCACTATATTCTCCAGACTTTGCTCCTTCTGATTACTACTTGTTCCGACATATGAGTCGGGACCTGACTAGCGCCGACTAGGTGTCGGTTTGTGGATATCCTCAAAATATACATAGTTCTTTCGACATGGAGTCTGTAAATTGCCTGGAAGGTGGGAAAAAGTAGCGGCTATCGTTGACATGTGTCAGTCAGAGTGGTAACCGCGTAATATTTTCAAACACTGTCGTTGTAATTTTTATCAACTTCAAAATATAATAAAATAATGATTTTATATTTACTAATTAACATAATGTAGTTTTGAAAAAAATTGGTTGATTAATAGTGATGTGTGATACTAATTTTGTGAAATTATAAGTATAAAAGTTCTAAATTAACTCCAAAATTCTTTTCGCTGTTATATAACTCAAGTAACCAATGGTGCTGGACTCTAAAGCATCAAAATAACGTATTTTGTGTATAAATTATGAACTTAAAGTATGTTAATGGTCAACAAATAAAAAAAGAAATCCTCGAAGTTGACACAGAACAAAATCACCTTTTTGTCCTGACTTGTTGAATAAATATCGATAGATCTATAAAAATTGTTGGTTGTTAGTATGTCACTGAACTCTAACGCAATTGGCTCTTAATTCGAAACATTTCTCTATACTGAAGTATTTTTAAATTTTGCGTTCATGACTTTGCTTTATGTAAATATATATCTATTGAAGTATTATTTATTCAAAATTAAATGCTCTATCATATCATATAATTTTCTTTTTATATTGCTAAATAACTTACAATTTTTGTTTCTTAATTAGAAATATTCGGTATACCAATCTAATTTCTTAGATTCTGACTTTGCTTTAGTTGGAGATATATCTATCAAAATATCAGCCTTTATTCACAATTGAGTACCCTTTTATATAATATAGTTGCTTTATCATGTTAAATAGCTTATCATTTGTTCCTTCTTAATTAGAAACATTTTCTATGCTGGCCAGTTTTTAAAGTTGTGACTATCTACCTATGCCTTAGATAAACTTATTAAAATTGCAACATTAATTAAAAATTGTGTGTTCTATTATATCTTAAGATTTCTTTTTATATTGTCAAGTTATTTAGGATTTAATCCTACTTAATTAGAAACATTCTCTATAATGCACTACTTGTAAACCAATATCACTCCTTTAGAGAAATGATTGCTCTATTGTATGTTACAATTGCCTTTTTATATTATAAAATAGTTCACGATTTATTCTTTTTATTTCGAAATATTCGCTATAATGAACTATTTTCGAACTTATGACTTCGTAACTTGGCATTAGGTAAATATATAACTATTAAAATGTCACTGTTTATTTAAAATTGAATGCTCTATTATATCATTCGCTTTATATTTCTCAATTACCTAGTATTTTAAGTGATTTACGTCTAATAATTTGATACATATTTTCGAAATATTGCTACAGTATTTCTAAATTATTTTTTCAATAATATGTTTCAATTCAAATAGTATAATTTATGGGAATTCGTACATGTTGTATAAATCTTAAATTTGGACAAATACAGGGAGCTAACAAAACCACTTCTGACATTAAACACGCAATGGGCGCTGATTGATGTTCAGCTTATATTAAAATGGTGGATAGCTCTATTTTCCGATTATATTTTATGAAATAAATCATCACTCTCGACCTAAATATGAAAATAAATGGATTTTTGTAAATTCACTAAGGCTATTTCATTAGATAATCACAATATTTTGATGGTTGTTGATTATTTTCGATATCCCACTTGCTAAAACTTAGATTAAAGTAGTTTTATAATAAATATTTACATGTCAGAAGCTTCGAGAGGAAGGCGTTATCGAGAAAACGACGCTAATAACGTAGGGAGCCTCTATTCGGCAGAATTTCTTTCAGAAAATAACAATTCATTTAAGTCTCGAGCGTCAAGAGACGGTACTAACAACAAAAGCCGTTCTCTACAAAGAAAAGAAACAACCAAAACGACAGCCACCGACAGCCGACAAACACACATACAAATACACACACGTGTTAATTTTTATTACTTTCTTTCAAAATGCGGATCTTTTTATGTCTGCTCATTGTAAGAGCGAAAGGGTCTGACGAATTTCGTTTTACGACCTATAGTTAAAACTCCATTTCGAAAAATAAAAAAGGAACTAGGATAGCGGCGAAGGGGCGGGGCGGGCGGTACGGACCCGAAGCCGAAAGAGAGGAAAGAGAAAAAACGACGGATGTCGAGAGGCCAAAGTTTTTGAAGTCGTAAAATTTCGTCAGGTTTGTAGACCAGGTTAGTGAGAAGCTGATTCGCTGACTCGAGTGGGATATACGGTACGTTTTCGGGGAGCTTGGACCTTTCTTGGTGCAAGTAGTTTATTTACGATGTAGATCTGTTGCACGAAAACAAATAAGTTCCTTCGATATATTCGGCATTCTTATTATATGTACATAGGCATATTGTGTAATAATGTACTGTAATTAAAAAAAATAGGTATGAACGCCAATATGAATAAGATGAACCGGAAAGTCATTACCGTTCTTTTTCGTAATCACTACATAGTATAAAACAAAGTCGCCTTTTCTGTCCCTATATCCCTATGTGCGCTTAAATCTTTAAAACTACGCAACGGATTTTGATGCGGTTTTTTTCAATAGATAGAGTGATTCAAGAGGAAGGTTTATATGTATAATACATGCATAATATACTAAGGCAACATTGCTAATTTTAGAGGTTTCTAACGTGATGTCGTAAATTAACCTATTTTTTAGGCTTATTTAGCAATTAGCAAAAACGCTACCTAACCCTACGAGTTAGATCAAATTAATGTACTACAGTATTGTACACCATAAAAAGGTCTACAAAAAAGTCCGCGATGATATATGTTTATCTTTTAGGGATAACCCACATTAACCATTTTTATTGATTACTTTTTACGTGAGAAAATGGCTTATTTACGAAGCTATTTTAAGCAATACGGCATTAATCCTAATCGAATTAAGTACCTTAAATACAGTGTGCAATTAATATAGATCAATATGGTTCCTTACAGCATGTAAATTAAACAAATATTTTCGGAGATATTACAAATTTAAAATTTGCGTTTAAAAATGTGTAATGTAATAAAAATTGTATGAATTTAGATATTCCAAAGATAGCAGGAAATCTTCATAGTAAGTATAGGGGAAGAGGAATTGTTTTACTCCAAATTTAATGCGTGCAGGCCAAGGGCAGTAATGAATGAACCAAAAATACTGGATCGATTTTAATCATGTTTTCATTGAGTGACATAGGCATATATATTTTATGCCCGTGCAAAGTCGGAGCGGGCCGCTATGTTTTTATATACAACGTTCATATTTTTTCTGTAGTGTATTTAATTTAGTATCAGC
The DNA here is from genome assembly GCF_030347505.1 of Rhynchophorus ferrugineus. Classification (NCBI taxonomy): domain Eukaryota; kingdom Metazoa; phylum Arthropoda; class Insecta; order Coleoptera; family Curculionidae; genus Rhynchophorus; species Rhynchophorus ferrugineus. Next base: position 18,950,061 of record NW_027472587.1, read on the forward strand.
ATTGCACCCGTGCGAAGCCGGGGTGGGTCGCTAGTATTTAATATAACCTTAAAGAAAATGAAAAAAAATATATCAAAGTACTGGCCATTTGATTCTATTCATCTTGTCCATCGTTCAAGAAATTTATGGATATCATCCCAAAAAAAAATGTTTATCCTTTAAACAAAAACATTCATTAAACTTAAACAGCACAGGCTCTTTCGATTATTAACTAAACTAAAAAACGCAGACATCGTTCCTGATCAAGAATCTTATTATTTTTTGATCAGGTTAATATATAGTCGAAATATGATCCTTTGCAAATAATATGTAACAATTTTAATATAAATCAATAAGATAAATACAACAGAACCGCAGTAATACTTGTTCATCTTACCATCCCTACTGAAATTGGGTCCTAGTACATTAGTGTCGTCTGGCTAAACTCTTAGCCCGCGCGGATTTGTATATATATTTTATGTCAGCTATCTGACGGCTTGATTTGTGCGTATTTCGTTTTGTTGCAATGTCTTTACTTGTAACGTATATTACACAAAAATGTCAGGCCTAAAAACTCTTTCTGGATATAAGCTTTAACCGTGTCCAATTTTACACCTTCAGGTTCCTCTGTTTTCGTTCATACAAGGAGGCGAAATTTTTACTTAGTCTATTAATATATAGATGATATCAATTTGTTAATTAGGGATGATTTGGATGGTCGTCCGAGGAACCACCACATTTGGTTCAGCCTCATACAAAGTTCTGTTCCTTTCTTTTTAACATGCAATTGTTGAACTGTGTAAAAGTATATTGTAGGTTGGTTCAATGTATTTAGAGTTCAGAAAATCATGAATTAAAACACGGGAAGGAACTACACCTACTACATGAGAATTATGGCGTTACATCGTCATTGGACAACTTTTATTCCAAGATCCATTATAATGATGCTCATAAAATGTTCCAAAAGATATCCGAACAGCTGTAGTTGTGTCGCGAAATAAATATGATACCTACTCTAACTTTTTATTGTCGTTGATCGTTGTCTGCTTTGTTCCGGACGTATTAAAACACACATTAATACAAACGTTCCCTGTATTAAAATATGCCCATAAAATATTTCTTTTTAGCCGGCTATGGGAGTTATTGTCGCACACCATAATAAAAACGTCTAAAGACCTAGCACGTTATTAAATAATTTAGCCGTAAAAAATTGTCCGCCTATAACTTCATTCATTAACGGTTTTAATAAGATGTCAGCAGCCCAGGTGTCCTGTTAGACTTATCAGTTCCTCAACCGACATTTTTACAACTACTTGCTGTGCTTATGTGTCCTGTAGTCTATATATTGAAACTGTTGTCTTGTTTCTTTCAAGATATTAGGCTTGTAAATTCGTGGTGTTACTGTGTATTAAATCCTATCGGGTACATTTGAAGCCAACTTCATATTGAAGCCTTAATTGAAACTTAATTTTTCAGTATGTGTCATTTCGTCGAAGTGTGAACAAATATTTTTTTCAGTGCATTGAAAATGTCTGAATCTGTACCTTTTTTGGAGAAACAGGCTGTTGAAGGTCATCAAATGCTGCGTGAAGATTATGGCAAGCTTGCTCTCTCGGTCTTAATATGTAAATGCTGGTTTAGACGTTTAAAAAGTGGTGATTTTAACACCGAGGTGAAAGAGCATTTCGTACAGCTAAAAATACTCGAAGGCGAGGATATTATTCTTCAGCATGATGACAGGACAACGTGTTGCAAAACGGGTGAAAACATACTTGGAAACATTAAAATGGGAGTGCTACCTCACCCACCATATTCTCCAGACTTTGCTCCTTCTGATTACTACTTATTCCGACATATGAGTCGGGACCAGACTAGCGCCGACTAGGTGTCGATTTGTGGACACCCTCAAAGAATACATAGTCTTTTCGACATGGAGTCTGTAAATTCTGGAAGGTGGGAAACAGTAGCGGCTATCGATGCACAATACTAAACATATAAAAATAAATTGACGTGTGACTGTCAGAGTGACGCCATGGCAACCGCATAATACTTTCAAGCACTGTCATTTCCATTTTTATTCAATGTCTTTTGTGGGTCTTTATAACGCTGCTTAACATCTTTACCTTAATTATTAACTTAACTATAAATATTTCGGTAACTGATACGATAATTCATAACGATAACTCTACAACATATATTACTCGTTTTTTCAATATCGGAACAGTTATTTCCCGTTTACTATGGTGACGACACTCAAAATACTATACCTCAAGAAGTTTTTTTATGCTTTTGGCATATCAAATATTTGTTGAATTATAAGATTAAGTTATCATGGCGAATAATCAGGATGCTTCTTCTATTTTCAGGAAGTTTTCCATCCACAAGTTTCGCATTGCTCATTCTGATACGGCAATACCACCTGCTAGTAATTCCACTGGTCTCTATGATTGGCTTAGTTTATCTACAACCAGACTTGTTATATAGGCAGGGTACTGGGTATATTTGTTTTTGTCTTTGCTTCTAATTATTTCCAAGACTGGATTGCAATTTGAATTTCTTCCTGTGGGATTCTGTTCGAGTGCTTCCGTTCTATTCTAACGACTCACAATTCCGTGTTGAGGATTCATCTAGTTTGCTTATATGTTTTCATTCACTTATTCTAGGTTTACCAATATCTGGAGTATCTAGGTGTCTCACATTGGAACGGAATAACTTTATTTAAGAACACTTTATTAACTTACAAGAAAGATGTGCAACTGATGGAGAACTCAACCTTTTCTAGCCTTGGGTTAGTTAGTCAGATGGTCAGCGGTGTCTTGTTGGTACGAAATTCACTTAATGTTCATATAAATTTTATAGTAGAGTAGACCATAAGAAACGATTCTTTCAAGATTTTGTCGAACACTCATCAAAAGGCATAAACCGATGCACCACACTTATCTGGCATGGGACCCAGCAATTCTTTCTTCTTCCCAATTACAAAATGTTTACTTCCATGAAGAAATGCAGATATTTCGAAACCAAAAAATTAATCTTGGTGAACATATCCTGAGTGTTATTTTATTAACTATAAAAATATTACTATACCCAATGTTTTTACAAGTAATCTTTGATATACATTGAATGAATTATTTCCTTTTATTATAAGATATAGAAAAAACTACATAATTTAAAAAAAATTTAAGAATTCTTGCCAATATTTCAGGCAATTTATGGGTGCCATCCCAAAAAAAACTGTTTGTCCGTTAAACAAAACTATTCATTAAACTTAAACAGCACTGGTTCTTCAGATTATTAAATAAACTAAAAGATGCTGCCATCGTTCCTGATCAAGAATCCTATTATTTTTTGATCAGATTAATATATGTTCGAAATATGATCCTTTGCAAATAATCTGTGACAATTTTAATATAAATAATTAAGATAATTACAACAGAAGCCCAGTAATACTTATCCGTCCCTCACCATCTCCCCCGAAACCGTTCCCCAGGTCGTTGTTAAAAGTTTCCACCTTTACTGTTTAGTTGGAAATCAGTTAACCGACTCTGCCCGGTCACTATAAACTTTGTAGCGTACGAGTATTCCGACATTTATGGGGCTTTTTCTAATTTTTACTGCTTTCCTCTATGGTCGAGCCGTTGCTGCAGATTAATTTTGTCGTTAGTTTGCTGCCGGGGGAGCTTTGAACGAATTAGGCGGAGGAAGGTTTTAATTTTGACGATGCCGGGAAGGAAACGCGACCCTGGCATGGCGAGATACGAGTTGTTACGATTTTTCTATAGTTCTGTGTCACAGAACGGTCAGCAAATCGAAAAAATAATCCCACACCATAAAATAGACATTTTGAATGTTTGCAGATATACATATTTATTCAAAAAATGCGAAAAATGATGTTTATTTTACATACCGATGCATAATTAGCATTTGTGCAACATATAGTTAAAAATATATTCATTGAAATTGTTAATAAGATAACAGAAGTGATACTTTGCACACAGCCTTCTCATACCCAAATATTCGTGGATGATATTATATAGACGTTCAGTTCATATCTTTAGAGTGTCTGCTATTTCATTCATTCAATTTCAATTTAGGGTCATTCAAAATCATTTGGTGGATTTTTAAAATGTTTTCGTCGGTAACAACTTCTTCGTTCACCGTCTTCGATGCTCATTTCACCACTGTCTAATCCTTGACAGTTGATTTTCTGGGGGCAGTGTCCGGAAACTCGGCACCAAGCCAAGTTTTTGCTTCAACTGTACTTTTGTCTTTCAAAAGCAATATTCTATCAACACGCGAAATTCCTTTTTTTCACAATAACGAAAGTTGCTTCACTCGAAATGCTATTATTCACAAAGTAATGACCCGACAGCTGTCAAATTTATACACGCATCTTTTGAGGGTTAGGGCTAACTAAAAAATATATGGATTTAATTCTGGTGGCGCCATCTATGATTCAGGTCGGGGACTTTTCAATTGCATGTTACAAACTTACAAATTGGGTACTTTTGCATATTTAATAATAATTAACTTCATCGCACACCTGTAGGAAAATCAAAGCAATGCTCTAATTGTGGCGTTATTGTCTGTTGTTGTTATAAATAAGTTGAATCGGACGTCTGTGATAGTCATAACATCGACCTGACAAAATACCTGGTTGCTACAAAACAAGTGGCTATTGTTATTGTTCGAGAAAATATGCAAGATTGGAAGAAAATATGAAGATGTAGTGGTACACAACTTTCACACAGTAAATTTTTGAGAAATATCTAAATAAATAAAATATTATCGTCTTACAAATTGCATATAAAATTTATCAAGCATCTGTAGAAATTATACATCGTATATATAACATTGTTGTTTTCTTCTTATGCGATTTATTTATTTTAATTTGAACATTGGGTCTATTTTTTTTCTATAAATGTAGTAAAAATGCGATATTATTTAAGAAACATTTCGTTTTATTCAATAGCAATTACAGAAAATTGTAGTTTTGCTTGTTTCATTTCATATAAGTTTGCTACAAATTGAACAAAACTATTACATATTTTTTTTGTAAGTAACTTCATCGGTCACCTGTAGAAATTCGACCACCCATGAAAATATCGATATTTCGAGGTTAATAATCGAACCCGAGCCGTAATCTGCCGATGCTGATTATTCCCGTAATATTTTCTACGGTTTCCCGTTGACGATAATAATAAATATGGCGGCCTATACACATAAACAGCAGCCATGTTGTAATAAAAGACCACTTTAAACGATAATAGCAGCGGCGGGTTCATATTCGACCATCAGTCTAACTTTACGACTCATAAATGTTTTTCTTCTTGCAATTAAACAAATTAAACAAACTCACAATAGTCGTTGGGCTGGCGTATAACATGTATAGTTAATTAGGGGGTATCTTTAGGCGAACGCTGATAAAAGGAATATCGTTCTTCCACGCGCCTTCGGCATTAATGGAAAATAGAACAATTTTTTAACACCTTCCATAATCCATGCTGTTTATGTTATATTGGTTATTGTATGTATATCGTAAGTAAATGGTGGTCATTTGGCTTGAAGTATTTAGACGGTTGCTAGACGGAGATTTTTTTCGAACCTCCCTCGAGTGGGCATGAAATAATAGTTGGGACTAGAAGACGACAAGAGATAACGACTGTAAATGTTTTCTCTTGCTCTGGCTGACGTTAAAAGATTAATTATAGTGTAACGAAACCCACTGTCCTGCACAGTATGGCGATTTAAATACATTTTTATCCATATTTATTTGAATTTTTTGCATTTACGTTCACATTCATGTCAATCGATAATATAATTTTCAAAGAGATTATATAGAAATACTTATTTTTCAAGACATTAAATATAGCCTTACATATGCTCATCATATATACATGACATTACTGAAAAACTTCAATTTCTACAACATTTAAAATGAACTACAGATAAATTTGTCCCTTTAGCATCCCACTTTGTCAAGGGAGCAAATAATTATTGGAATAATTAAGTCATATAAGTATAATAGAAGTTGTTGCAGTTCAAAAAGAATCAGTTCAAAAAATATTCTTACTCATGGTACTTTTGATATAATGTTTAGTGATGTAGTAATTTAAAATTATCACTACTCGTTAAAATTTTAAGCAAAGTAAGTGAGTGTTAGTTCCTGAGATAGTTTGCATGTACATTAATATAGAGACATTTGTTATTGTGATTAAAGTTATATATTAAATATATTTCTAATCTTATTTTGAAAATTAATAATAGTTTTTGGGCTTAACATCTCATCTGCCATCTTCAGATCTTGCTTTCTTTTATTCTACTACTGTTGTTCTTATCTCGTACCATATATACATTTAGTTCTTGGCCCTTTTAATGTTATACTACCCGGTTTTGATGTCTCTGAATCTGTGAAGAAACACATGATATCCCACACCCTCATTTTATTTTACTTGAAAAACATATTTCATACTATATACTTCCTGTTCTTTTTGAAGATTCTAGTGTGGATTGAACAACTTCTGCTACCAAACTGCAAACTAAACTAAAATATTATTCTTTTTAGGTATCTTATGCATTTCCCTGTAGTCTAATTCATAGCCACATGTGTTCAAAGATATAATTGATAGTTAAAGTGAAGAATTAAAGATAATAAAAGGATTGACGAGCTGAATAGTCATAGGAATTCAGTCCAATACACGAAATAAAAACCAGAGACTATTAAATAGTATGAATTACGACCGTAGAGGCTCTAATCCAACCAACCTGACCTGCACCATTGACACAACACCAAAGATATGCCGCCTCTGCTGTATTTGGCTGTTAAAAAGAACTGACCCAGAACACAACAAGATGAAGGAGCAAAAAAAAACGGAAAACGAACAAGAACCACACACAAACACACGCTCTCGACAGTCTGCGTATAGAAATCCTATCCTGATTTATATCTAATTAAAATTTTTATGGTTTTCTCCGGGACTGGTTCGAGGTTCGCCTCTCCTAATTACAGTCATAAGACTATCTTTTATTATTTCGGTATTGTTATGCGAAATATCTGTGAATGATTTGCGACTTTCGGCCGGTCGGCGAAAAAAATGAGTTATAAATTACCGCTACCAATGACGATTGGGTCGTAATTTTCTCTTTCTCGACGTCAAGAGAGCGAACCGATCGTTTATATTTCGACTAACAGGTCCGTACTGGTTGAAAAAGAACCGCTCTATTGTTTTATAATACTTCGAAGTTAATTTATAATATTTATATGCATTAACTTTAAATAAAAAGAGGGATTACTAAGATTTAGCCGGAAAAAAACACCGGAAATAAAAACAAAAAGGTTCAATTCGCCATGTTAAGTCTCAAACCGCAATGAGAAGCGATACGAAACATTGACGTCACTTACCGTTTCCTAACCATCATTCCCGTATTCCACCGTTTAATCTTTTTAGTGCGATTTTATTTGGATTGTTTGTCTTATATTTCTCTGTTAGAAAATTATATTGAAGAAAATCAAGTAAAAACACTAACAGTATTATACTTAAGGTAAGGTAAGAACATTAATATATTATGGTTATAACTTTTTTTAAAAGTAGCCAATAATAACACAATCTCCACTTGGGACCAGTGAGAGTAGTGTTATTGAAATCAAGTCCCCTATATTCTATTTGTTAAGATGAATTAAAATTGTACCGATGGCAAACCTACTAAAAAAATTTAAAATGATAATTTTAAGATATTCATTTATGAAGTCAAAATATTCATTTAACCAAATTTTATAGTAACTATAACACAATAAAATATTTATAACAAAAACATTGAGCCGACTTTTTATTGAAGTATTTTAAAATAAAATATGTACATAATAATCGTTGTAATAACTAAATAAAAATAAACAAACACCTTATATAACGTATCTACTACACGTATTTTATATTCTACTATATACACACAATTTAGCTTAATACCTACCTGAACCTATTCATCTATTTACAATATTATTTTAACTACTACAAACTAATCACTTTGAAGTCGATTTTTTCCAACCAAACTAGTATATAAAAAGTTCCTGGCACAGTTGAGAACCGAACTCGCGACCTCCACATCTAAGTATAACGTTCTAATAGTTACACCATACAAACTGTTGCCTTCTTTTTTTCTACGACGTCTCATATCATAAGGATAGTGCTTAAAGATTTTCTCCCTTACCCCCAACAGATCCTGATTTGGTTCCAATGGGCCCACCTGGGAAATGCACTCTTTCCAATAAAAAAAAAGGATTTTGAAAATCGGTCCATAAATCATGACGAAATCGGCGAACATACATAAAAAAAGGCTTAAAAGTTCTTATACTGACTATTCAAATATAGTTATCAACCTAATCAAATACAATTATCATCGAACATGTGTAGTAGCCTTAAAAGTTAAAAATAGATAGTGATCTACAGATAATTGATGAAATCTATCGAAACCCTTTTTTTCTCTTTTTGTTCCAAACAAATTGTCATCATTACACAGACCACCGAAATATCGATACTTTTCATTCGATACCCTACAATATTCCTGGATGTCTCACAAGCTTTTGATCGGGTTTGGTATTTGGGATTAATCTGTAAGATGAGCAAATTGTTACCGCGTAACTATTGTCAGTTGCTGGAGTCATATTTATTCGAAAGAAAATTTAGAGTATCGCACGAAATGGCGTTCTCGACATTTAAAACTATTTCGGCGGGAGTTTCACAAGGTAGCGTCTTAGAACCTCTCCTTTATCTGCTCTACAGTGCTTACAGTCCAACAACAAAAGAAACACTACTTGGAAGATTTGCTGATGACGCAATTACTATGGCAAACGACATATCTCTGCCTAGGGCTCTAGAAAAAGTACAAGTGACAGTCAACAAAGTTTACAAATGGACGAAAGATTGGAAAATTCAACCTAATAGCTCCAAATCTGTCCACGTTACTTTTGCATTGCGGCGAACTAACATAAACTTAATTATATCATTCAATGGATGCCCGATTCCTCAAGCAGAATCAGCTAAATAGCTTGGAATCCATCTTGACGATAGATTAAATTGGAAACATCATGTTAGACAAAAAGCAAAACTCATTAGAACCGAAATAAAACAACTATACTAGTAAGTCGGAAGATTCAACTTGATCTAAAATCAAAGAGGTTTATTAAGACAATTGTAAAGCCAATTTGAACATATGGGATGCAAATATTGGGTTGCCAACGCTGCCAAAACTTTGATTGGTTACCAATGTCTATCGCTACGTAACTAACGAAGAACTGCACGATGACCTGGAAATCAAATGTATTTGCGAAGTTATCCAACATTTCATCTTGAAACACGAGAGAAGATTACTACATCATACTAACGTGGAAGCAATACTGCTGGACAGCGCACATTATATCAGGAGATTGAAGCGAACCAAACCATACGAACTTATATAAAGTGTATATCTTTAGTGTAAACTATAGCTATAAGTTACCATAACTTTATAATTGAGAAATACTTATTGATACTTGTCTTGCTTGTGAATTAATCCAAGTACAAATGGCATTTAGTAATAAATTATCTTATAATTAAGATTTTATTAAGCGTATCTAATAAAGATGTTATAAAAATTCGATATCAACATCGATGTCTTCATAATATCGGTCATTCCTACTGTTAGGTTAGGTTGTTAGGATTAATTTACAGAATGCGAACATAACCTTTTCTTTTGTTCCAGGTCATCCAAAGTGTACCTATACTTAACCAACCGAATTATTAGAATAGAAGAAATGTTGTGATCCGTAACTGTTAAGAAGATTCGTGTCCCTTAAGAGAAAATCAATTCATCCGTCTTTTATCAATGTTATTCGTCCAAACGGCAGTTCCACTGTCCGACCACGTCGAGCCGATCCGTCTGGGCACCCCCGCCCTCCGCAGTGGAACCTGGTTTTTGATGTGGCGTGTTCCTCGAGGGTCTTGCACGGCGACCCGTCACCCTCAGCTTGTAAAAATCACCAGACAACGATGACAATCCTAACCAAGCTCGACGACACGCATCGCGTCCCGTGCAAAACACAAGAACACCCTGTACATAACAATATATTTAGATATATATAACAAATGAGTAATCCAACCGAATTCGAGCATATATCGAGATAAATATCCTTCCTCCCTAGGACGATAGAACTCTATTTTCCTGCTTTATATATAAATGTATATCTATAAATGAAAGGAGGGTTATACAGTAAATCATTTCGAGTAATACCCCCATAGTTTGCACATCCTAGCACAATATACACACACACTTCCTTCCAACGCTATTATTGTTCTCATATGTCAAGTAAGCCATGTCGTTAACGCGCAATCACTTAATTTGTTAGTTCGTTATGCAACCGAACATACACACAACGACACCGCACTGTTTACAATGATTACCTAGTTGTCAGTGAGATCATGTGATACGTTAGTTATGCAACTAACAATACTGACGCCAAATAATGATTCCTTTTCGATTGTGTTTCGTTTTACCGGCCGACTGGGACTCGCGCGCTTAGCTTAGAGGTTGTTTTTTTTTGTTCTTGTCAGTTTACATGTGTTAGTTTTAAGTGGTTGATATTGGTGATGTTTTCTAGATATAAACAGATAGATTTAGGTCGTATAGATAGACACACACACAACACATACACACCTTGGCTGCTAATTTATCTACAGTAAATGCTCAATTTAGTTTGTTATTTAGTGGTTAAGAGAGGATTTCGGAAACAACAAGGAGTGTAGTCGTCGCTTTGTTTTTTTTTATCTCTCTCTATCTCCCTTTTCTTTTTGTTATTGTATATCGTTTAGTGATACAACCTAGGTGTAGTTACTGTACATATTATTTTTATAAAACGTTGTTTTCGTAGATGTGTAGTGATCTATTAAATGTTTATTATCTACTTATAACTAGATGTAACTTAAATGTTAAGGTTATAAAATGAACATGTGCTATAGTATTAAGTTGATAGGCATGTTTACTATAATAAAATGTTTACAGCAAATCGTAGACGCGTTGTTTTTATTTTTCCGTAGATTTTTATGAACGTCAGGTGTAGTGAAAGATAACTGAGTCCAGAATATGTTCAAAATTATTTGAATCTAAGCAAAACTAAGTATTATACAGTGACTGAAAAACTATCATGAAATAAGCATTTGAGAAGAATGATTTTTGAGGAATCCTATCCACTATCCTCTGTACTCAAATACCACTCTGATCTCAAATATGTTTTGAACAAGTCCTTGATGTTGTAAACTAATTGGGTTTGTCTATAGGGTTTTTTTTATATAGCTCTTTCTCCTGTGTGGTCAATTTTCTTGTGTTTCTGTTAAGAGACCACTTTGATCTTAGTATTCATGGTACTTGGTATCGTTTCTTAGTTTCTTTTATGTCTTGATAAATCTGTTCCTCTTGCTCTTCACTCACAAGACATCAGTTTTCAAGAACAATTGTTTATAGAAGAGCTGGAGTCATGAGGCAACCGTGAGTTTATAGTTCGTTGTTTGCTTTTTACATTACCAAAAAGCTTAGTCACAGTCACAGCTTCATTAAATTATATGTAACGGTAATTTTCTTTTGTTCTCGAAGTCGCTCGTTATTTCGAAGTTTGAGTCAAAAAATAATTTAAGAATATTGGTATATCAAATTATATTAATGTTTTCACAATTTTTTAATAACGGAAAAGGGAGTATCATGCATTGATTATTTCATGATTTTTAAGGAATTGTCCAAGTTCTTTTTTTTGGCGACAAAACTACCTTTTATACTCAAAAACTTCTCTGATCTCAAATATGTTTTGGGTGGAAATATCAAACAAATCATTAGTGTATTTACTTTTTTAAAACAATTTTTTTCAAAGGCAGAATTTTTTATTTTCAAAATTGAAACTATGAATTGGAGTCACCTTTTGTCAAATGACAGAAGACATAAAAAACAGTACCAAGGGCACTTGTATTATAAACCAAGTATTATAGTTAGGTTAAATTCACAACTATGTCTAAAATGTAATTATAGTGAATGGGATTTGGACCTATTATCATTAAAGAATGTTGGCTTGGTAATATGAAAGCTGTTTCTGGAAAGTGTTGAATATCACTATGGATTGGATCTGCATTGAATGTGATGCCTCAACATTCTCTATTTTATGTCTTTTTCTGGGTTTTTCTCCATGCAAATATATTACATTCTAGTCCTCGTTTAATTTTTCTCTTTTAACAGGAGGGTGATTGGTTTTTCTTTGATTTTAAAGACTAATATTTGTTATATAACAATTTAATCTACGATACTAGATAGATGGAGACAAGACGGTCAATCTAGGGTAAATTTAAATTAGATCCATCGACTGTGCGAGTTAAAAACGTCCCTTGTTAGGATAGTAAAAAGATCAAAATAGAGAAGTACTGTTTTACTATCCCGTTTCATTGCTCATAAAACAATTTTATTGGTCAAGCATAATAATTCCAGTTCTTGGCCCGGGCGACGGGAGACGTCCCCGCATCTCGCGCCGCAGTAAAATATGATTTTTTCCCCCGCGTTTCACGCAGCCCGGGCGCGCCTCCGCCATTTTTTCGCGATATCGTTTCGTTTCGTATCGATCAAGTTATAAATGTTCGTTTGCCGTTTTAAGTTTTGCCGGGCGAGTTTTAGGATTTCTGCAACACAAACTTTTAAATATTAATATTAACGAGCGTCTTTACGGCACTTCCGCACTAAACACGGACTCGTAAAATTTTTATCGGTGCGTTCAGTAGTACGGAATGACTCGCCGGCTTTCAATTGCAGTCTTGGGACCGTTAAAATCTCCTCTACTTCTTTTGTTGTTACGGTCCCGCCATAAAAGACCGTACTTTCGAGAAAATAGAACCCGCGAAAGAATTTCTCGTTACGCGGTACCTCTCCGCCCCCGATCGTTCTTAACACCGTGTTTTTTTCCGCGTTTCCACAGTTCTATTTGCATTTTCGTCCTCCATCTGGTTATTGACTTCTATAACTAGTTCATGTGACGGTTTTTCCTTAATTTTTACAAGATGTTTGATGATTTTTCGGGACTATTTACGTTATTAATGTCGATAAATGAGTTTAACTGAATATAAGAGCACTTTAGTGATATTTTCTTGTTTTTTTTTTTCGTAAACAATGAAACTAGGAAACACCAGCGAAGTATACGAGTAATCATATATATAATTCATATGATTTTTCTGTCGTTTATGTATAAAATCGTTCCTTTATATTCTAAAAGGAACCAGAGACGATAATAGCTTTACTGTTGGATTTTATGGCCTATAAGGCCTGTTTTATTACTTGCATCTTTGCGTTTTTTTTCTTCTCGAGCGATGGTATCCGCCATCTTTTATTATTAACATACTTATTATCAGTATTGTGAATTGATTTCACCGTGTTTAGTATGTACAGTGTACAGAGTTTCGTAAGGATTAGGTATTATAATAATTTTAAATGTATTTTTGAGAAAAAATTATATAATATATATAGGGAGGTGAAATATTTATTGAAAATAATCGGTCGATTTTTCGTCTAAATTGATAACGAGCGATGAAGCTCTTTTTCTTTTCGGTGGCCACGTCAATAAACAGAACAGTTCGTTTTTGGGGAACACAGAATCCTAAATTAATTTATGAAACATCACTGCATCAACTAAAAACAACTGTATGGTGTAGTATTCATGCTGGACAGATAATTTGTCCCTTTTTTTTTAAATGACCAAGGTTTAGCAGTTACTATTACTGCTGAACGGTACCAAGACATGATTCGAAATTCTCTTGTGCCTGAAATGGAACAGAAAGAACTAAAGGACATGTGGTTTCAGCAAGATGGGGCCACAGCACACACAGCTTGTTCAACAATTCAACTACTGAATAAAGTTTTTCCACGAAGACTAATTTCGCGAAGTGGCGATTTAGCACGGTCAAGCAGATCTCCGGATTTAATAGCACCAGACTTTTTCTTATTGGGTTTTTTTTAAATCAAAAGTTTATGTGAATAAGCCTCAAACGATTCAACATTTTAAACACACTATTCGTCACGAATTTGAAGAAATTCAGCTTCAGATGTTGCAGGATGTCATGAAAAATTCTATAAAAAGAGCCGAAAGTTACATAGCGAGTCCCGGTCACCATTAGAATTATTGTAGTAGATGTCACCCCTTTTTTTGAACACAATACGCTACTGAAAGCTCTTACTTTTTTGTCTGATAGGCAATCAAACCGCCATGTTCAAAATAGAAAAGTAAGGATAGTGTATTAGGATTGTGTGAGGATGGTACATAGTTCCAACGCAATTAAAACAGCAGCAAATTTCTCCTGTTCATTCCTATTTATTATTGAAGAAAGAGTTCAATGTTTCAATGTTCAACAGATATAACTGTTAAGCTACAGTAAACAATATGGATTGTGCTAACGCCAACTCTTGCGAGACTTCTAAAAACGCTTAAGACTATGAAAAGCTGTTTAAGTTATTTAAAAAAAGTTTTTCCAAAGTTCTTTTTTCGCACTGAACTCTTGCAGCTGCTATGTGAACGTACTGGCTGAAGATACGAGTTACATGCTAGAGCAGCTTGAGAAACCATTATATATTGATCAGTTCTTTGAATTTGCCGAAGTTAGTTAATGATTGAGTCAATGAAGCTGATGTAGATTGAAAGGAAATTTTACTTGTCTAAAATAGTAATGTTTGTACGCTATTAATGCTGATGATGGAAAGCGGATATATCACCATAACCGTAAGCGAAAAGAGATATCTAAGGGCCTCCACATCAACATAACTGAGTCCTAAGTGGAGTTATAATATGGAACAATATAGATTCAGCAACAAAAAGACTTCCAGTAATATTTTAACTATACTAATATTGTCTTGTAACTGTCTCTTGGTTGTCTTTAATCTAAATATAGTGCGTACAAATAAGTTTTGAAGGTTTTTTAACTTTAACATTAATGGACCTCGTGATAGTGTCAAAGAATTACACAAACTAATTTGAGTTACTATATAGTCTCATAAAACATAATGAATTAAGCCACGTGTTTCCTTTTTTTTGAATTTCAAACCTTGCCTGGTCTGACTCATGTACAAATTTCAAGTCATCACATGATATTAGTTATAACTTGGTACTTGGAACTCGTATACACAAACAGTACTTCATTCGAGACTCATCTTGCAATATTTAGCTAAAGGTTATGAATATTATGAACGCTTATGGATGTTAACGGACCATATGTTTGAAGTTTTTATCGATGTATTATGTTGAGACAAAGTGCAGGTAGAACTTAAAATAATTAAAATAATATATCACAATATACTCGTAAATTACAATCATTACGTCATCTCGACGTCATTACAATTCTAGCGATTGGGCACATATTTAAGGCTTTATCATTTAAAACATCAATGTTTCTTTCAAAACCTTCCTTTTCCGAAAATTAGAACTTAGTAACAGCTACACCATCTTTTGTAAAGCCCTGAAAACTCTTTCCTACATATATAAGAATGAATTGTTGAATATAGTCTTGAATATCCAACTATAATTATTTAAATTTGCTTATTAGTGATCTTGGAGATGTTTTAAACTGAATCTGGGGGTTCATGCAGTCGATTTATGTATATACGGCGACCGTAAGATATTTTCTACAGATACTGCAAGAAAGGAGAGACTTACTGTACCATTTTATTGGTCATAAACTTATTTTATTACTCACCTTTAACAATTTCATCGTTTGCCGATCGCAAGCAACCTCATCCTCATCTCGTATTGCATAATAAAATAGTGCCCTTTAGATAATTTCCTCGTCCATCTCCCCCTTCCACCCTCTGCGATCGATTTTTATCTTTATGAAAATCTATCAAGTCATAATCGAAATCTTCCAGATTCGCTAGCGTACATTTTTCAATTTTATGACCCTCCGAAACCTTTTAATTGTTCTCATTGTCCAAGACACCATACGGAGGAGAGAAAAAATCTCGGGGTGGTACCACGTAATAAAAAAATGATGCGAAGACGGGTACCACATAACGAAGAATTCCTTCGCCGAATTTATATAAAATCGGCGATGTAGAGATTTTAACGATCCGGAGTCTAGGATTGAAAGTTGGCAAGTCATTTCGCACTTCCCGACACACCAGTCAAGATTATAGGGGCTCGTGTTTACTGCGGGAATACTGAAAGCAAGCTTGAATAGTTGGACGGTGACCGAGGGACGTAGATTATGATCGCCGCGATCGATATAAAGTAGCGAAAAATGATGAAATTATATAACTATTTGTTCTCATTGCCCACAACACAATACAGGGAGAGAAAAAATCTCGCGATGGTACCACATAATTAAAAAATCCGAAGACGCGTACCACGTAACGAAAAATCCATTCTTCGGAATTATATAAAAACGGCGAAGAAGTGGAGATTTTAACGATCCGGAGTCTACGATTGAAAGTTGGCAAGTCATTTTGCAGTGCCCGACACACCAATAAAAATTATACGGGCTCGTGTTAACTGAGCGAAGACTGAAAACAAGCTTAAAAAGTTGGACGGTGACCGAGGGACCTAGTTTATGATCGCCGTGTTCGATATAAAGTGGCAAAAAATGATGAAGAATTATATAATTATTTATTCTTATTGACCACAACACAACACAGGGAGAGAAAAAAATCTCGGGATGGTACCACGTAATTAAAAAAAACCGAAGACTCGTACCACGTAACGAAAAATTCTTTCTTCCGAATTATATAAAAACGGCGAAGAAGTGGAGATTTTAACGATCCGGAGTCTACGATTGAAAGTTGGCAAGTCATTTCGCACTGCCCGACACACCAGTAAAAATTATACGGGCTCGTGTTTACTGCGGGAAGATTACCATAAAAGCGATCGTTAACGTTAATATTGAAAAGTCGGCGCGGTCCAAGCTTGAAAAGTCGGACGGTAGCCGAGAGACGTCGTTTACGATCACCCCGATCGATATAAAGGTGGCGAAAAATGACGAGGAATGATATAATCGAGCAGTAGAAGAAATTATCGAATTATCTCTCAGAGGAAAGGAAAAAAGCGACGCGTTTATCATGCAATAAGAGACGAGGCTAGACCTCGATCTTCAGTAAAACGTAAAAATTATTAAAGGTTGGGTAATAAAATAGTTTTATGGTCGATAAAATAGCTTAATAAAACTGTTTTCTCTCTTCCTCGCTATCAAAAGAAAACATTTCGCACTTGAATAGCATAAAATTAACTAGGATTTATATTTACAGATTTCTCTCGTTTATATTCTGGGACATAATTACTGTTACAAAGGAGTTACCGTTATTTATTTTGAGTGTTTAAATTTTGAGCTCAATCTGATATCAATTATTAAGAAAGTAACGAAAGATGCCTTAGAGAACATGAATTCACCGAGATAGCACATTGTTTATTTTAATATCTTACCTCGCATTGTTTTGGACATATAATAACTATTTTGGTGAATACAAACATGAACGAAGTCAATGGTTTGAACTCTGCGCGAGAGTGGTGGGCTATTTCTGGAGAATCCTAATCGGTATACGGTAAACTTCGATAGTTTCCGCTTGATATTGCAACGTTGCCTGATTTACAAACAATCCAGAGGCAGAATCCAACGAACCACAATAGTTATTTTGGATTTAACACTGGTTCTGGTAGGAGCTCTGTTTTATAAGGTAAAAAATTGTGTTGTTTTTATTTTTTTTTGCATTGTTCATATTTTGATTACAAATGGTAGGTTGTAATGGATAAATCATCATCGATTGGTGAATATTTTCGAAAAAGCTGTTATAACACTTTTAATCAGAATAGACATATAAGGACGTTCCATCCAGGTTCGTATCTATTCAATTTTTATTTTAATTTAGCTAATTGGATTCACTTCTACACCAAATTCACTATATTTTAGTCTTAGTTGACCATGCCCAAGTAAAAGTTCTAATGATATAGTCAATCTACAGCATTAAAATTCAATGAGAAACATTAAAGTTTGGCTGGCTTGAAGATTTTTAGGGTAGGGGGTTCCAAGTTTGGTAAAATATTACCGCTTCTACATTTGAACGTAATCTATCAGGAATTCATAGGAGTATATCAAAGGGTGAAGGGTGTGAGTTATTGAATTCAGATAAAAATATGATTGAAGCCCAACTATCTGCTAAAATTCCAATCTATTTTATATTGGATGAAACCCGAGCTAATTTAAGAAGTGGAAGATTGAAAAGACTATGGGGGACGAAACATATACCAAAATATTTTAACTTCTGTCTCAACAGAAATATTATATTAACTTGTGAATTCAAGATAATTTATTCTATTTACGTTTTCCTCTATTCTTCAAATATACGTATAATTTTCAACAACTGACAACGTTGTATTTTAAGTATATGCGAGTATTTTATAATTTGTTCTCATGTAGATTTTTATAATCCAGTATCCAAATTAATGTAATGGTACTGCTGCATCATTAGTGTTTTAGGGTAAATGATGTGGCTCGGTGACTGGAGGTAAAACGAAATGAAACAGTGGTGTTTACATTATGTGACCGTTATTTATTGGCTGTATAAAAAAATGTGAAAAATACAATTAGATATAACGGATGGTAGCGGTGTTACCTGGAGACGAGGCTTGGGCAGTCGATGGTGGCACGTCTGAAGCAAACGATGGTTGAGCACTGAATGAATCGAAATACCCTTCAATAACATCCCAGATAAACGTCTTGGGGTTGCCAGCTATTCATTGTCGGGTTCTAGTTGACGCTGCTGGCACCCCGCCCGTGTTCAACATCTGGGATTATATTTCTGGGTATTTTGTAGACTGTTATTCCACGATGTAAAATTCGACATGCCTCAAGGTCGCTGCAGTGTTAATATTATACAAGTCGCATGTATATTTAAGGTATCAAAGCAACTGTTGTGGTTCTTTGGAAATGAAATTCAGGATTTTTGATCAAAAAAGAATAACCCGATAGCCGCAAAAAGAACCAAATAGGTACTGCTTTACTATGCGGTACGGCTTGGCGATTAAAATTACGTTCCGTAATTAAATTAATGGGTAATAACTTTAAGGACGGTACCGCGTAACGAAAAATCCTTTTCGCCTCATATGAAACGCGGCCGCTTAATGAAATAGTTAAATTGAAAGAAATAGGGATTTTAACAGCCTCCGGGTTCCAATTGAAGGCTGGCAAGTCATCTCGCACTGCTCAATGCACCAGTAAAATTTTTACGACGGCGTGTTTACAGCGGAAGGGCCGTAAAAACGACCATTAATATTAATATTTAAAAGTTTGTGTTGCAGAAATCCTAAAACTTGCCCGGTAAAACTTAAAACGGCGAGAGAACAGTTTTAAGTTGATCGATATAAGCCCCCGGTAGCAGAGAACACAAGAATAAAACGCTCCAAACCGACTGATTATACGGTCTGTGGCACTTCTGATTCATGATATCGTATACATTTTTATTTCTCATGTATAAACAATTCTTTATGCGAGTCTGGGAATATGGATAAACTTATATAGAGAGTTTTCATTCAATAGTTTCAGTGATATCGTTGCCTAACACAAAATATATCGAAAATATGGTAGTATAGTGAACAAAATCCGAATAACATAAACAGGTCAATTGAGAAGCCCCTGCCTGATACATAAATGTCTCTATCAGAATTAAGTCCATATGTTTTTAGTTAGCTCTAACCCTCAAAAGATGCGTGTATAAATATGACAGCTGTCGGGTCTTTAGTTATAGCATTTTGAGGAAGCAACATTTGTTAATGTGAAGAAAATGGATAAAAAGGAATTTCGCGTGATGATAAAATGTTGCTTTTTGAAGGGAAAAATTACATTTGAAGCAAAAACTTGGCTTGATGCCGAGTTTCCGGACACTGTCCCAGGAAAATCAACCATCAAGGATTGGTATGCTAGGTTTAGACGTGGTGAAATAAGCACCGAAGACAGTGAACGCAGTGAACGCCCAAAAGAGGCTGTTACCGACGGAAACATAAAAGAAATCCGCAAAATGATTCTGAATGACCGTAAATTGAAATTGAATGAAATAGCAGAAACACACAATAGCTAACACACTGAAATAGCACTCTAAAAATATCAACCGAACTTGTACATCATATCATTCACGAATATTTGGGTATGAGAAAGCTCTGTCCAAAGTGAGGGCCGCGCGAGCTCACTTTTGACCAAAAACAACGACGAGTTGATGATTCGGAGCAGTGTTTGAAGATGATCAAGCGTAATAAACCCAAGTTTTTGCGTCGATATGTGACAATGGATGAAACATGGCTCCATCATTTTACTTTAAAGTCTAATCGACAGTCATTCGAGTGGACTGCACGCGATGAACCCGCTCGAATGAACGGCAATGGCAGTTATGGCGTCTGTATTTTGAGATGCGCATAGAATAATTTCCATTGAAAAAGGAAGGACCACCAACAGCGACTGTTACATAGCGTTATTGACCCTTTGAAGAAAAAGAAAGTGCTGCTTAACCAAGACAATGCACCGTGTCACAAGTCAGTGAAAATGGTGGCAAAAATCTATGACTTATGCTTCGAATTGCTTCCTCACCCACCGTATTCTCCAGATCTGGCCCCCAGCGACCATTTCCTGTTCTCACATCTTAAAAGAATGCTCGCTGGGAAGAAATTTTCGTCGAATGAAGAGGTGATCGCCGAAACTGACGCCTATTTTGAAGCAAAGGACAAATCGTACTACAAAAATGGTATCGAAAAGTTGGATAGTCGCTATAATCAGTTTATCACCCTTGAAGGGTATTATGTTGAATAAGAAGAACTAATTTTGCCAAAGAATGTGTTTTACTATGGTAGGCCGTGGACTTTTTAATTGACCTATTAAACGCTACCGTTAGTAGGAAACAATGTAAACCATAATTCTTTTACACTATAGCAGTATTACCAATATGAAACAAGATATACTATATTGCAAGGTATTCATATCGTTTTGTTTATCCACTGTAATATTTGTAAAATAAACATGTAATAAAGTTTCGTAGATACATTACGGTCTATTTTTCTTTCACCTATATTGCCAAACACTCGGGCAATTTTTATGTATATTTTACCTACATAAGGTCTAATTCAGTTTCCATGGCTACAATTCCTACCTTGACCTGTACCTATGAACTCATTTCATTAATTATTAATTTGCGTATGGTTTTAGATTCTAGATTAGTAAAAAATAATTACCGCATATTTTTAGCCATATTGTTTCTTATTATGAATAATATTTTTTAAATTAAGTAATAATAATAAATATTGGGATCATCTTAAATATTAAATTGTTGTTATTAATATGTTAATTCTTAAATGTTGGTTTGGATATTGGAGAAATTTGGTTTGGGCAGAACATCATTTGGAGAGTTATGACTTCATAAAGTTGAAGACTTTTGGTTGACAAATTATCCCCCTTTTTTACTGTCAGCATGCTTTAACCTGAGTAACAGTAAATGTACTTGGAGAAGAACGTGATTATTTAACAGCTCAATTGAAAAGTCCCCGGCTGACGATAGTAAAACAGTTTTTTTGGCAAAATTAGTTTTTTTTTATTCAACATAATTTCCTTCAAGGCGACCCTCCAACGTTTCGATACCACTTCTGTAGGACGATTTGTCCTTTGGTTCAAAATAGACCTCAGTTTCGGCGGTCATCTCTTCGTTAGACGAACATTTCTTCCCAGCGAGCATTCTGTGGAGATCTGAGAACAGGAAATCAGAAAAAAACAGGAGTCGCTGGGGGCCAGATCTGGAGAATACGGTGGATGAGGAAGCAATTCAAAACCCAATTCATGAATTTTTGCCATCGTTTTCACTGATTTGTGACACGGTGCATTGTCTTGGTGAAGCAGCACCTTCTTGTTCTTCAAATGCAGCCGTTATTCGACGATTTCGTCCTTTAGGCGGTCCAATAACGCTATGTGATAGTCGCTGTTGATGGTCCTTCCTTTTTCAAGGTAGTCAATGAAAATTATTCCACGCGCATCCCAAAATACAGACGCCATAACCTTGCCAGCCGACTGTTACGTTTTCCCACGCGTTGGAACGGTTTAATCGTGTGCAGTACACTCGGATGACTGTCGACGGGACTTCGGAGTGAAATGATGGATCCTTGTTTTATCCATCATCTTCAAGCACTGCCCCGAATCATCAACTTATCGTTTTTTACCAAAAAGTTTAGTAGAAAAGTCTGTTTATATGGCAGATATTTAAAAACGACAATATATGCCGTTTTTATATTCATTTTTTCACCATGGAATGCTGGGACGTGAGTAACATTACACCCAAAGCTGTTAAAATCATATTTGAACATAATGAATCTTTATAAATGATACCTTCAAGCCGTACATGTTGAAATATGCTTGACCAAGTATAAGGTTTGAAAGATAAAAATAGGACCTTTAAAAAAACGTATAGCCAAAAGGAAAATTCATTCAAAGGTCTCGTTTAATACAACCCATTAATATTCTAAAAAAGATTTTATCATTAGTGATGTTAATTAAAACAGAAAAAGTAGTCTGGCACTTCATTAATTATAACGTTATTCCGTCTCGCAAATCCGGTTCTGTCAGACCGGGAAAATTGCTCACCGCAATTAAAGAAAACAAACAAACTAACAAATACTCCATTTATTACTAATTGGACTATCTAAAATAATACACATATAGTTTATGAGATGTATCGGTGTATTCTATAATGTAATAACGACCTCAAGAAAAAAGAATAACTCCAGATCTATTAAAGAACAATCAAAATAAAGCGTGGCCCAGGGCATGGATACGGAAAAAATATCGATATATTTCGATATTTTCTGAAAAAAGTATCGATATTTTCGACCGATGTTTTTTTGGCCGTTATATCGATATTTTTTTAGCCGGTATTTTTCGATATTTTTTTCGAATAAATTAAATATCATTTTTAATAAACCTTTAATAGTTTTATTTAATTTTAAATGTTTATTTAAAGTTACATAATATATTTTTTAGGCTATTACTTCACTATTTTTATTTTTCTTTAAACGTATCGATATATTTTTTTGTAAAATATCGATATACTTTATACTTATTACAAAAAAAAATATCGATATATTTTTTTTTAATATCGAAAACGATATATCGTTATTTTAAAAAATTATTTAAAGTTAAATAATATTTTTTTTAGGCTATTACTTTACTATTTTTATTTTTCTTTAAAAGTATCGATATATTTTTTTTGTAAAATATCGATATACTTTATACTTATTACAAAAAAAATATCGATATATTTTTTTAAATATCGAAAACGATATATCGTTATTTTTTAAAATATCGATATATCGAAATATCTATATTTTTTTCGGTGGCCAACACCCCTAGCCCACGGCTTCCTCATTTGAATAGAGAGTTGCCTATCTCCACTATATGGTCCAGTATGAAGTCAACATCCCGCGTTGTCAGCGATGAATTCTGCGACACGAATCTGAAAAAGTTCGGCAAACTTTTCAGAGGCTGATAGTTCAGCATCACAGACCCGTGATTCACCATGACGGCTTTGATCTGCGGCGCCACCTGTGGACATAAATCATAAATGTAAACATTAGTGTTCTGTGGTATCGATTATATGGAGTTGCGACAGTCCACCGCTAGGGTTCAGCACAATTCGTAAAGAAAATTTATTCATAGATGGCACCTCTTGTATAATAAACATTTTATTTCCGTATTTCCATTATAAAAACTCATGTACATTATTATTTATTCGTCTGGTTTTAAATCTAATACAAACTGAACAATACTAACGCTATTAATAAAGATATCTTTGATCAATTTGTGATTATATCACCATAGATGTCAGCACCATTATATTGGCAACGAAAGTAATGAGTTCTACATTGATCTGGATGAAAAGAAACTCCAGATTTCTCAATAATATTATGATATATACTGTTAAGTAATAATAAACACGAGCTATTTATTATTGGAGCAAAAAGACAAACGATACTCCATCTTCTACACATAGATGGCGCTCGAAATACGAAATGCGGACTTCAGCATACTGCAGGATCAATAATTGCGACTCCAATCGGAATAAGGGCGTATATATATATATATATATATATATATATATATATATATATATATATATATATATATATATATATATATATATATATATATATATATATATATGTATGTATATGTATAAAACTCACTTTTGTTGACCCTATATGGTGTTATGTAAATAAAATTGGAAACCGGAGTTTAGCCAGATCGGGAGAGCCCTCCTTAAAAGGATCATGGCGTTTTAAGGGTGGCTATAAAAGTAAACCAGCGCCAATCCTACCGCAGCTATCGTGATGTGTCTGTTTGTCATAAAATTGGAGAAAGAAACGCGCCAGATTGTCCATTATGTTGAGCGTTTAAGACCACCGATGCGGCCGTAAATGTTTAATTGATGGAAATAAAAGGAAAATATTGATGAGAATGAGGCGGGATAAAGGACGCAATTAAAGGAGGTCGTCAATTGGTGATCTGTCTAAGTTCGGAGTTTATATCTAATCCAGATATGTTAAGCCAGCAGTTTTTTTTTAGATATTATAGATACTTTCATTTAATATAAGTGAAACATTATTTGGTTTGTTTGTTTTTGGTTAAAAATGATTTTCTGTCAGTACAGAATCACAGGTATAAGTACCGGATAACTTGCAAACAATTCATGTATTCCATTTGTTTGGTGTCGTGAATCTATTATGGTTAGGAGTTAGTATGCGAAGAAAGTGAAGCTCTCACATCCCAAATCAGTTTTGTATTGGAGGAAAATGCAATGATTGGCTAATACAGAGGGTGCTGTATGGTTATAGCATAACATCTATTCTTCTTTGGGTTGTCATAGAATATTTATGTTCCATTGGACATCTCTAATTATAACCCAATTCAAAAACCTTGTTTTTTCTTTTACCTTTCTGGTAGGTACTGGCAAAATAAATTAAATTAAAACAAACCGACTTCAATTGCCTGTAAATCATTATCATTGATTTCAATACAACGGAAATTGCTTCCAGCGCAACTACCTATTATTATATGAGCTTTTCTTACATATAATAGGGATATTCGTAGACATATACGGACAAAGATAAGTCTTTAAATAAGACATTAAACTACTTAAGTTAAAATTAAGAGTAATAGTTATATATTAGATTCCTGAGTATTCTACAGTGGTTTTGTAAACTTCTTCCAGATATTTAATATATGCATAATATAACTATATTATCTATTCGCGCATTACACTCTACATAAATGCTGATATTTTCATTATCATATTATAATAACTTTTCTAGATTTAGCAAGAAGTATCTAAAAAAATGTGTAGGGTAACTGAACAAATATCATTTTTAATATTTCGTAGAACTTTTAGCTGTAAATATAATATGATTATAACATGTTGTCAAGTCTACTCAAAGTTATTTTGTACATTCACCATCCAAATTTGTGACGTCAAAACGTCGAAATGTTGTCGCATCAACTCTGAGTTTTAGTTCAGTTGGGCTTTGATACACAACAAAATTCTAATCTAAATAAAATATCTGAATAAAAATGTTATCAAGTATAATTCATTTTCACATTATACTACATCTAAACACTACAGTTAATTATACAGTCACAATAGTTAATAGATTATAGTCATAACCTCTTATCACCATTGATTTCAACAAGTGATTGAACTAATCAGACAGCATGGTGTGTCTTTTTAACTAGAATAAAATGAGAAGGAAAATATTGTCTGGTTCTGAAAAGAATTTACAAATTGCGATAGGCAATACATTAAACATCTTGATGACGTATGTACAAAAAAACTTTGAATAGACTATAAGTACTTTTGTTTCCATTAAAATATCGTAGAGTTTTCTACAGTTGTAAAAATAAATAGAAGAAAAGTTACCTATCTTACTGGAAGTGAGTTTCTACATAAATACTCAGGCTTCAGGCATTTAGATTGAACGATTGAACGCGAGTTTCAGGAAAAATGGAAGCATATTTACAGGAAATTTTTATGGCCCCTTACCAAATAGGTAGTTTTGCCTACTCAGCTATGTTTGCTTTGTAATATTATTGTTCAATTTCGATTGAGACTCGATTTTTTAGCACTCTTTTATGCAAAAAAAATCCAAAAAATTTTGGGTGTCCAAATGGACTAAAATTTTCAAATCTGGTAAATAAAGCGGTGAAAAAAACATATAAACCATTATTTTTGGTCTATATTAAATAGTTTTTGAAATAGGAGTAAAATTCGAATTAAAATAATTTTCAGCAAAAAAAACTTTTAATCCATATTTCTTAATTATTTCTGAATTATTCAAAAATGACATTATCACCTTATTTGGCATTTAATTTTACATAAGTAGTCATATTTTTGGCTCTCGATCCTCCTTTAAATCAGAGTTATACGGAAAAGTTTGAAAATGGCCTAAAATCGCTATTTTTCCTGAGTATATATACGCAAAAATTGTTAAAAAAATTTTGACTTCCAAATGAGACGAAATCTTCATATTCTATGTATCTTGTGATGAGAAAATCGCCTATAACGTTATTTTTCACGTAGGGCTATTAGTTTCTAAGATATAAGCAAAATTGGGTTTATTAAGTATATAGCGAAAAAGATATTTTATCGGTAATTTCTTAAAACTCTCAAAGGTATAGTAAACGTAACCACACCATCTTATAAAGCACTTAGTTTTATATATGTACTGGTAATTTTAGAGATCTATATTGTGTCGTTTCACATTTAGAAGGGAAAGATCAAAATTTAATACCCAAATACGCTTATTGGTGAGCAGACATCTTTACTATTGGTTACAGCAATATACATAATAACGTTACACTATCCTATTTAGTATAAAATTCTACATAAATTCTATTTTTTATTAACATATCATCAACTTTTCTAGAGATATAGAACATATTAAACAAAAAATTAAAAAATAACACACTCAACTATTAACATTTTACATTACAAACAAAATGTTTAGAATCAAACAAGAAGAATCTTACTGTACAACACAATAAGTTAAAGCAGGTGTACCCCAGGGAAGTGTACTGTGGCCAGTTCTTTACCTACACTACATATGTGATATACAACAAATGGATAATGCCATGATCGCTATTATTAATAATATTAAGCGTAAAAAGTAATTATTCTTTAATGAAAGTAAAATATATTACTTAGATATACAACTATTAATTAGGATTTACCCCCAGGGGACACTACTTAAAAAAAAACGTAGAGCTCTGTTTTATAGGTGTTGTGGAAAAGAGTTCGCTGTAAATATAATCAAACACAACCCTAACCTACAAATTATTACGACTGTATAATTAATTGTAGTTTTAAGTCGATAACATATGCATTAGATGTACTATAATGTTAATATAAATTACACTGTATAACAGTATTTTTGTTTAATTATTTTATTTAGATTAGAAATTTGTTGTATGCCAAAGCCAAAATGAACTCAGAGTTGATCCGGCAACATTGCGACGTTTTGACGTCATTAATTCAGATGACGTTAGTACACTGTTTTATTGAACGAACTATGTAAAATAGTATAGGGGCAGTTAAGTACTATACTATTGAGGGATACTATTGAGTACAGCTAAGTATCTCGTATTTACAAAGTTCCATTGTGCCACCCGACCCCATTTTTCCGATGGTAAAACTAATAAATTTAGGGAAAAAACGGCCGAGGGCTCGTAATGACGGCTCTAACCTTTTGTAATTGGGCGTGGTAGTCGGCAATGTTCGGCCTCGACCTCAGATATCTCGGCAGGAACCAGAAGCAAACGTTCATGTATTGTCGTTCGGAGACCAAAGCGAATTCGGGCCGCAGGCTGACTTGACTCTCGAAATAGGCGGCCAGGTCCATGAGGACGTCGATGTGGCTGGCGAAGCCGCCGGCGCCCTGGGAAATAATACGAATAATCATCAGTTTTCGTGTTTACCGCCGTGCATTGTGTAAATATGATGTTAAGACGATATTAGAAACGCGTTCCGGCTCCAATTGTAATGAAGTTTCCATTTATTCTATCGGAAAACTCGTCCGGAACAAATATAATACAGGAATATAAAACAGGAATTTGATATATTTAATATTTAAGTTGGTATGTCGAGTTTTAATAAGTTTTTTTTTGAAGAATAAATTGGAATCATCATAGGCTGTATGACTATTTTTCAAAAACCACTTTATAACAATTCTATGTATTTACTTTACCTGAAATAAAAGTTATTTCTACAAAGGGAAAATATATTTGCAAGAAAAATTGATTTTTGAAATAATGAATTTTTGAATAAAGTGTAAGTACGCGCTAAAACGGTCCAAATCCCCGCGTGATGTAGTTGTTTTAGTTGCACTGGATGATTTATATACATAATTTTAATAATTCTGTGTTATAATTAGACATTTTATCTTGCATTGACGGTATCATGGACTTAAATGAAATTATACATCGCTATAAACCCCAAATAAGTTCTTATTTTCGTTCCACGGCAGAAAAATATTAGAAGACGGGAACCAGCCAGTAAATTTTGAATATCGGTAATTTGTTCACAACAATAATATCAGCCCAATTCAAAATATATACTATTTTAAAAAGTGTCGATCTTAAGTTGCGCCAGGTACAGAATTGTATTCTTGACAATTATTGCAACGTGACCGAGCTCTGCCCTGCAAGAGGATGACTTTTCGTGTGTTACTCGCTATTACTGATATTTTTTGCCAAGATAGGTCTTTCATCTTGTTCAATTGATGTTGGTAAGCAACTGCAGTATCATTTTCGTTCAGTCTTAGCAGTACCTCATGTATTATGACCACTTATTCCGGTTTGGAATCGATAGGGATGACTCTGAGTATATTTATTTCTTTATTTGTTATTTTAAAACAAAAGTGACAGACGACGAAAATGCAACTTGGTCCTAATATTCTGTTAAAGTCCGAATACTCTTAAAAACATCGTAGTTAAATCACGTTATAACGGCGAAAATTCTTTTCTGCCAATTCAACGGCATAAAATGTATTCCTGTTTGAACAGGACAAGGAAGCTGAAAAAAAAAACTTAAATCTCCCGTAATGCTGGATGAAAAAGGGGAAGCGGGCGTAACCTTTCTTTTTGTGGACCATATCGGTAAAAATCTTTTTTCATCCGTAAAAGAAACTGCGGGAGTATATGAAAATGCTTTTATGGTATTTTCGTGGCGATTTCCTTTCTGCCGCGGTGGAAATTTGCGGTTGAAAATTTGAATTTTATTACTGGATGGTGGGCGGCGACGGAAATATGTACAAGATCGCGTTGTAGTTGGGATATTCGATATTTTAAAAGTAGGAACTGAGCAACGAAGGCACGAAATCCGTATTTTTAAATTATTTCCATACGAGTTCTAATTATTGAATATTTGGTGTTTGATTTGAAGGAATCATCAAATGTTTTTAGAATGTTATGGTTATGCTACTTCCCATAGTTGGTTTTGATAAATTTAAAGTGGTTAATTTAATGTCAATGGTAAGAATGACTTAGAAAACCAAGGGAATTCGAAGACAATGAAATGTAAGACATATTAGATAAAAACCCAACTCAAACTCTCAAAAATCTTTCAGACATCTTAACATACGAAGCAACCAAATTACTACCATAGGAATATACTGAACATGCCATTTCGAATATAGCGGTTTCTTTGCTTTTCACACGATTTCAAATGGCCAAGAAGTGCTAAAATAAATGAATTATTGGATTTTTAGCAAACCAATAGAGTTCTTTTGAGGCGGGCGGTAACAAAATTTTGTTACGAATATAAGAAAAAGTTGTAGGAAAATATGGATAAAATTTTGATTAATATGAATTTTAATACCAGAGAGAGACAACGCAGCAGGTTAAGTTGGTTAGATTTTTCATTTTTGTAGCAGTGGAAAACAAATTTGTAAAGTGAAACTCACTTCACTCAACGAACATTAAATTCAAACTTATTTTTAAGATTAAGGAGGAAAAGAAGCGTGAATATAGGCGACAGAGGTGTGGTCTGACAATAATAACAAAGAGATTATCTGACGCAGAAGCAATTATTGGCAACATAACAAATTTTGAAAAAAAAGCTCGACTCGGTGTGATATTGATGCAAAATAAACAACGAGAAAGAAGAACATACCACTCCGGAAAAAAAAACTGAAGAAAACCAAGTGCAGAACTGGAAGGAATGCGAAGATTGAAAGAAGCTTAAATATGGGAAGGGGAACATAGGAAATGTTGGACACGATTATTAATATAATACCTGAAGTTTTTGAAGGCGAATAAATAACAGTGCTTGGCGAAATAAAGGAAGAACGATGAAAATATAGGGAGGACATGGACAAGAGCATGAAATTAGGGCTAATTAAGATAGAAATTAATTATCCTATGCGTACATAGGGTAAATAAAAAAAATCCATTACATAAGGTAATTAATTATTAATTAAACTTACAATGAAACAAATAATATACACTAACGAGGACCGATTTTGATGAATTTTTGTGCGTGGAAAACTAATTGGAGAATTGGCTTGATTTACTACCAGATCCGGTAGGTGGCATCATTATCACGTGTCTCTATACTGCTGATATTCCAACAATAAAAGAAACAGTACTTGGAACATTTTCTGACGATACAGTTGCCATGGCAAAAGATGTACCTCTGTCTGAGGTTGTAGAAAAAGTATAAGTAGCGATCAACAAGATCTGCAAATGGAATAGAGACTGGAAAATACAGTGTAATAGCTCCAAATTTGTCCATATTAATTTTGCTTTGCGACAAAATGACAGAAACCTAATTAAACCCTATTATATTGACGGATGCCCGATTCCTCGCAGTATCAGCCAAATACCTCGATAGTAAGTTAAACTGGAAATCCCGTGTTAGACAAAAAGCAGAGCGCATTAGGCTTATAGTCTAGAAACTGTACTGGTTAATCGGAAGATACTCTAAACTTGACCTAAAATCAAAGAGATTAGTTTATCAGTCAATCATAAAGCCTATTTCGACCTACGTCAAACCAAACATCAAACCAACTAGTAATCCAACGCACCCAAAAGAAAGTTCTATGATTAATGACCTCGAACTCAAATGAATACACACAGTGATACAAGATTTCAGAGAGAGCAACGTGGAAGCGATACAACTACTGGACAACAGGCAGGAAATCAGAAGATTGAAGTGAACCAAACCACACGAACTTCTTTAGGTGTATAAGCGTATTCTTAACTCTAGCTTAAGTAGATTAGTTTTATTTTAGTTTGAGAAATACATACTGATGTATTAAACCCGTACTCGCCTTGCTTGTATATTAGTGTACGTATAACAGAACAGTAGTAATACATTAATTTGTAAATTAATATAGTACTAAGCATATCTAATATAAGATATATTATCACGAGCATCATTAAAATTAAAACCGTTCGGTAAAAAAGGAAAATATAAAAAATCTTTAGGAAAAACTGTATATTGAACCAGGCGATAAATAACGTAGTGACTCTACACTTACGATAATGGTCCACTCTTAGTGAGGTGGTATGTTTCTCATTCAACCTGCTCGCCTTTCAGCATTTTTATGTCGGGCTTCGCTAGGTCGGCTCGCAAAGGTTAATTATGAAATATGGCGTTTTTAGCTCCGCGTCCTAACAAAACCCCGTGTATATCTTAGAAAATGGACGAACGAGAAAATGAGCCGACCAACTTTTATATCAGCTTCACAAGCAGTTGATTTATGTCCGTGTTTCGCGTTAAATTCACTTAGTTCGACTTAAATTGTTGCGCCGCTCTTGGGAAGTTCATGTACGGACATAAAACATCGTCGGCTGGTCATGTAAAATGAAAAAGAACAAGAATTTGGTCACCTTTAAAGGTATAGTGATTAGTTTTTGTTTCCAACAGCTCTTATACAATGTTCTTTATTGATGATATCAATCTAGCAAATTAAGACTAATAAATTAGTTTATTTATACTATTCGCCGAATTGTGGTTGAAAACGCGGCATATCAAAGCAAATGAGACAAAATCTACTCATGTGACATTCACCCTTTGTAGAAGAACATTCCCCTCAGTAAAATTTAATAAATCTGAACTTCCGCTAGCAGACAACGTTAAATATATGGGAATGCATTTAGATCGACCTTTGACATGGAGTAAAACATATAGCGATCAAATGCAAACAGCTTGGGCTTAAACTAAACCAAATGTACCGGCTTATAGAGCGTAAATCTAAATTATTATTAGATAACAAGGTTTTGCTGTATAAGTTAATACTTGGGCCCATTTGGACATATGGTATTGAACTGTGGGGTACAACCAGCAAATCTAACATAAATATTCTTCAGAGCAACAAACTGATTTAGTGCGATATACCCATAGAACCCATAACGAGTGTGATTCGGAGTGTTAGTGCGAAGTACTCTGAAAGACTATTATTCCATCCCAATGCACTCGCCAAACAGTTAATGATTCGCGATGATAGTGTATTGCAAACTACCATACGAACTAATTAATAGACACATAGAGTGAGATTTAATAATCTCTAGAATAAGCTAAAATAGTTTTAGAATAAGTTAGAATAGTATCTAGAATAGGATTTAGATTATAAGTTGTACAGCAGATTGTTGTCGTCTAGTAGATTAATAAAAAATACTATTGTTCTATGGATTTAAAGTCACAAAGTACTTTTCCGACGATCGACACTTTGGGCTTAATATTTATGTCACTGTTTTTAAGGTGCACTGAGTTTTAGTTTTAACTCAATTGAACTAGATCAAATATGTTTATTATCTTTAATATTCTGACTACGTCAATATCATCTAGGAGCTGGAGGAGCTATTGTATTGGTCTCTGTTTATGTCTTAAACAGCAGCTCTTTCAGGGATGTAAGTTATCTCTTTATACACTTTTAAATCATCACTTAAATAATGTAACGATGACACGAAGGGATCTAACAGTATTTTCAGGCAAGATTTGTTATTTCAATTTGTGTACAGTCAAAATTGTTTCAAAATGGAATATTAGATCACCCTGGGAAAGACCCTAATAAAAGGAGCGTAAAGACAATAAAAATTGAGGGAAAGAGGTAAAAGTTAGATAGGACCATTTAAATAGGCTTTTTTAATAATAATATTTTTTAATTGTTGTTCTTTATGCTAGAAATATGAGTGATTTTATTCCTTGGCCAGAGTTAGTAATTTCCTCCAAGTTTAAGACCGACTAGCATGGAAAAATGCACCATAAGTGTTTGCACTCGTTCGAAAATCAGTTGTTAGCATTAGTAGAAAATATTTTGGCTTCAAAAAATGATAGGTAATAGGTCAAATGGCTGAACAATGCGGCCACATTAAATAGAGTAAAATATACACCTAAATCAAGAAAGGTGCACAAAGCAGGAACTGTTTAGAAATGTGGAAAGAGGGATTGACTTAAAATTGACACATGGTGGAACTATAAACTAGATTTAGATTGGAAATTAACACTGTAGTTATTACAAGGTGACAGTGACTGAATGAAACTTTCTGGATGTAGAGTATATCATCTATAGAGAATAACTGTAAAATATCCTATTGTAGGGTGTAAAAGATTTATGTGCATAGATATGCGTGTAATTGTACAGAATATACGTGGCAGTATTCGACTCGATATTGTATAATGACTTCGGCTTAGGTTTCCAATTCCTTGTTAGTTACTGCGAATTATTTTATTCGCCAAACTCAATTATTCCTCTATTAATATAAACTATTCTCGACGACGATATTCCTGATGGAGACCGATGATGTTTAACCGTTCCTCAAACACGAATCCGAGAGAAAAAAACCTTTTAATAAAACACTATTTACCCTCTCTAACGTCGGAATGGAAGTGCCCCTTTTCACGGTCGCGAGGTAAACAGACCGTTTTAAAAGCGAATATAATTTAAGTAAATTTCGCATTTGCATCCATATTCCCATCCGTTTTCGTGGGAGCACCTACTGGCTCCGAGATCGCTTTTTATTTGCAAGCGAAATTAAGCAAACACTAAAATATACAAGAGGCGCTTTTAATGTATCGTCCTGATGCTATCTGGAAGATAAATAAAGCATGATGAACCTGGTGCAGTTGTGGTTGTGGCCGGGAGGCTGTAAAATATATAGCAGTAAGTTTGGAGCTCCGTTTGGGATGAATCAGGTGTTTATTGAGTTAGATTTTATTAAGTATTTGAAAAACTTCTCTTAAAAGGCTTAAAGCTAATCATAGATAGAAGAAATCTAATAACTGAACATTAATTTGGTTTTATGAACAATCATTCGACAATTTACCACGTATATAGGATCACAGATATCATTGGAAGAGTCTACGAGGACCAAAAAATTTATTATAAATCCTAGCATAAAGGACTGGAAGGAAGTCCAACCTCTCAGCCAGGAAGTTTAGAGTTAATTAAGAAAAAGTTTATTAAATGAACCCAGATGAAGAAAACAAAGGTCAACGACAGTATATTCAAAGTCCTTTTGTACATACGTCATCAAGATGTTTAATGTATTGCCTGTTGCAATTGGTATGTTTGTTTTAGAATTAGACAATATTTTCCTATTCATTTTATTCTGCTTAAAAAGAGACACAATGTTGTCTGATAAGTACGATCTTGTAACTGAACTAGCCTGTCAAAGTCGTCCGGTTGTCAAACCTTTGCAAAATTATTCAAAACAATAGTCAATAGTAACTTATTATTACTGTGATAGAAAATTCTAAAGACAGACAAAACAGATTGCGCCTCTAATGAGTTGAATAGGAGGCCCCTATTGCCACTAAAATTCATTAGAGAGGTAAGAATCTTATATCAAATAATAAATTAAATAATTTTTGTTAAATGCAAACGCTTGCAATTTTTTACAGTACAATTGTTAATTAGATAGATTAGGCCTTCAGGGGATACAACTACAAACGCTCCTAGAACTCTAACTCACAGGTTGTATGGAAAAGAGTTCATTGTTAATATAATTAAACGCAACCTTAACCACAAACCATTATAACTGTGCACTTAATTGTAGTTTTAAGCCCTTTGATAATATATGCATTTGATTTACTGTAATGTTAAAATAAATTATATTTAATGACAGTATTATTGTTTAATTATTTAATTTTGATTAGAATTTTGCTTTAAGTCAAAATGTACTAAAACTCACAGTTGATGCGGCAACATTGGGTCATTAATTCAGATGACGCGGGTTAGCTGAAGATCTGAATAGACTATAGCTAAATATCTAGTTTTAGGTCACCACAGAAATAAATTATAAGTTAGTCTGTAACGACTATTAATAATATAATAGTAAATTAAAAAAAAACATTTTTTTTACAAATGTAATAACTGACAGTGTAATCAAGCTAACGAGTAATCACACGAGACATTTTACAGCGTTATTTCTTGCCGAACCTATACTGAATTTAATAAAATTTTATTGGATTTTTTATTAAAAAAAATTTTCCGCTTTATTTTATTAGTAACTATCCTCGAAAAAAAGCAACAGTGCTCGTAATATAAACAATAAATCACTCGCTTTTATAACTCGCAATTTATAATATCACGTATACCATAATAACAAGCACCTTTAACAGCAATGCTATATATCCAGGGTCGTTATTTATTCAAAAAGCTTTTACGTGTTTTCCTTTATATTAGAATGTAATCCTAATACTTGGCGTAAAAATAATGAACCGGCTGTGGTAAATTCGCGTTAGCGCTAGGGGAATAGGTGGCACAATGTTGATATTCTCATACTAGTTTTGAGCCATTTCAATTCAGACCTCGGACATCGTGTCGTACAAACGTAACCACCACATTGTAGAACCATTGCATGTTTGGCGAGGCTTATAAACAATAGGCGACAATATAATATTTAAATATACTTTATATATAAAACTATTCGAACGAATTAGAAAAAATATCATTATTTTTCTAGTGATTTTATTGATTTATCCATTATTGATCTTTTACTAATTATTTTAGTTAATAAAATACCTCTACTTTCATTGGTTTACAATACTTATTTCCTCTTCGACGTGTTGTTGGTTTGACCATTGTTGGTTTGGCAGTGATCCAATGGTCGATCCATTTTTGCACTACTTCAGCGTTTCGAAATGATATGGCAACTAAGCTGTGCTGCATTGGTCTGTACAAGTGGTAATCAGTAGGCGCTATATCTGGTGAGTGCTTCGGTTACTTGCCATCGCTGATATTTTTGGTAACAATACGTCATTCAGTTTGTTCAATTAGCGTTGATAGATATCTGCAGTAACAATTTCATTCGGGTTTAGCTGGTCTTAATACAGTATACATTGCTACATTGATCCCACGATATCCACAACAAGATTTCATGGTCATAAATATTCAGATATCTATAGCTATCTCTCCTCGGCTAATACACGACTTCTTGCGCTTGGGATAGTCGCATTGCGCCACAGAGAACTAATTTTTTGTCTAACAAGTAATGGAATCGCGATGTTGAGACATTTCTTTACTATTGTATGTAAACTTCTGGAAATAATCTGAACGTCTGGAGCTTCCAAGCTTTTTGAAAGATGGTTCGAGATAAGATTTTGTTCAGTTAGTTACCGACTTCTTGTTTCTTGAGTTCAATCATTTCAGTGTGGAGGATATGTGGTTTTAACAAGACGACATGTACAGCTGATGTTATTAACGATTCATTGAAGACACCGTTGGCGAAGTCATAATTTCACGTCTTGTACCTGTGAGTTGGTATCCAAGGTTGCACTAGACTATTTTAATGTACTAAAGAGTCGTCTAATTCGTTCAAACAATGGTTAATTGTTAATAGTACAGTTTTATTTCTAACTGTTTCTGTAAAAAAAACATTAGATCGAATTGAAAGGGTATCAAAAAACAGTTAAAACAACTGAACTAGCCTGTCAAAGTCGTCCGGTTGTCAAACCTTTGCAAAATTATTCAAAACAATAGTCAATAGTAAGTTATTATTACTGTGATAGAAAATTCTAAAGACAGACAAAACAGATTGCGTCTCTAATGAGTTGAATAGTAGGCCCCTGTTGCCACTAAAATTTATTAGAGAGGTAAGAATCTTTGCTAATATTAAATAATTTTTGTTAAATGCAATGTTAATTGCAATTTTTTACAGTACAATTGTTAATTAGATAGATTAGGCCTTCAGGGGATACAACTACAAAGGCTCCTAGAACTGTGACTCACAGGTGGTATGGAAAAGAGTTCATTGTAAATATAATTAAACGCAACCCTAACCACAAACCATTATAACTGTGTACTTAATTGTAGTTTTAAGCCCCTTGATAATATATGCATTTGATTTACTGTAAAGTTAAAATAAATTATATTTGATGACAGTATTATTGTTTAATTATTTAATTTTGATTAGAATTTTGCTATAAGTCAAAATGTACTAAAACTCACAGTTGATGCGGCACCATTGGGTCATCACTTCAGATGACGCGGATTAGCTGAAGATCTGAATAGACTATAGCTAAGTATCCAGTTTCAGGTCACAGCAGAAATAAATTATAAGTTAGTCTGTAGCGACTATCAATAATATAATAGTAAATTAAAAAAAAAATAACTGAACTGAAATAATAATCTGAACGTCTGGAGCTTCCAAGCTTTTTGAAAGATGGTTCGAGATAAGATTTTGTTCACTTAGTTACCGACTTCTTGTTTGTTGAGTTCAATCATTTCAGTGTGGAGGATATGTGGTTTTAACAAGACGACATGTATAGCTGATGTTATTAACGATTCATTGAAGACAACGTTTGGCGAAGTCATAATTTCACGCCTTGTACCTGTGAGTTGGTATCCAAGGTTGCACTAGACTATTTTAAAGTACTAAAGAGTCGTCTAATTCGTTCAAACAATGGTTAATTTTTAATTGTACAGTTTCCTAACTGTTTCTGTAAAAAAAACATTACATTGAATTGAAATGGTATCAAAAAACAGT
Organism: Rhynchophorus ferrugineus; assembly: GCF_030347505.1. Lineage (NCBI taxonomy): Eukaryota > Metazoa > Arthropoda > Insecta > Coleoptera > Curculionidae > Rhynchophorus > Rhynchophorus ferrugineus. The sequence goes on from NW_027472587.1 coordinate 18,988,070, forward strand.
TAAAATGTAACGTAAGGTCCAGGCGCTGTTGCCATATTAACGAAATATCCTATAATATTAGGAAAAATGAAAAATTCCTCCCCCTGTAATTGCATTTGTCGCTGTTCGCTCTGTGATTCATTTACGCGAACATTCATCCGGTCTAGTAAGGATATTAAAACTGCAACGACCTGCACAATCGGTCCCGTTCCTCCATTCACGGCGCGCGACCGGGCTTCTCATCGATTTTTCATACAAATTTGCTCGCGGTTGAATGGTAATTTTTATTGAATTTTAATATTCTTATCGGAGCGGGCCAGATTTGGTCCCGAAAATCCCGATACCAATAATGACTTATTCAGCCGCAGCAGTCGCCCGATAATTTTATCGCTTTAATGCTTGGCCGCCCAGCTTTATTTAATATAAGCATTTTTTTTTCACTTTGGGTTTCCGACTCTTTTTTTCACATATTATCACGGTCTTTTTTAAATACTTAGGGGATATGAAATATGTGGACGCGTTCGAATCACTGAAGCTTCGATAACGTTGGTAATAGAAAAAAATTAAACATATATAGAGCTCAATCGCTCAATAAATATTTGGTCTAACCGAGTAAAATATTTTTTATAAGCTCAGCCATAAAAAATTTATTTAAAGATTGTTGACAGTTGATAATTTTTTGGATTCACTTCTATGGGATCCATAGTTCCTACATTGGAAAGAAATACAGAGGACATAACAAATGGTAGGTCACTTTAGTTATTAACAGCCAATTCGAATTAATAGCTTGGCATAATAGAGCCATTTTCTAATAAATTCTTCCATGTTAATTAATACGAAGCTATATACGTCCCGTCTATTCCTTTTGATCAATCATAATTATTTTCAAATCACCTAATCCAATCGCACTAGTTGTTCATGGTAAAGAGTCGTATTAACAGTTGGGCATAATAGAGCAGCTTATGATGAATATTTCCTATTCAATTCTATGGTTCTCCTTTTAACGGGTGACTAGACTCAGGTCTGTGGTGTCCATGGTTCTTATATTGGAAAGAAATCCAGAGAACATAACAAATGGTAGTCGTGCCAATCTTGCCTGGGGGAGAATAATGACCTTCCTACTGATCAGTGACAGAGATTGCTTAATTCAGTGGGCTCAGTAACTTTAGTTTTTAACAGCAGAGTCGAACTAATAGTTTTACATAATAGTGCAGTTTACGATGACCATTTTCTAATAAATTCTTCCCTGTTAATTAATACGAAGCTATATACGTCCAGTCTATTCCTATTAATCAATCATAGTTATTTTTAAATCACCTAATCCAATCGTACTAGTTGTTCATAGTAAAGAGTCGTATTAACAGTTGGGCATAATAGAGCAGCTTATGATGATTATTTCCCATTCAATTCTATGGTTCTCCTATTAACGAGTGACTTGACTCAGGTCTGTGGTGTCCATGGTTCTTATATTGGAAAGAAATCCAGAGAACATAACAAATGGTAGTCGTGTCAATCTTGCCTGGGGAGAATAATGACCTTCCTACTGATCAGTGACAGAGATTGCTTAATTCAGTGGGCTCAGTAACTTTAGTTTTTAACAGCAGAGTCGAACTAATAGTTTTACATAATAGTGCAGTTTACGATGACCATTTTCTAATAAATTCTTCCCTGTTAATTAATACGAAGCTATATACGTCCAGTCTATTCCTATTAATCAATCATAGTTATTTTTAAATCACCTAATCCAATCGTACTAGTTGTTCATAGTAAAGAGTCGTATTAACAGTTGGGCATAATAGAGCAGCTTATGATGATTATTTCCCATTCAATTCTATGGTTCTCCTATTAACGAGTGACTTGACTCAGGTTTGTGGTGTCCATGGTTCTTATATTGGAAAGAAATCCAGAGAACATAACAAATGGTAGTCGTGTCAATCTTGCCTGGGGAGAATAATGACCTTCCTACTGATCAGTGACAGAGATTGCTTAATTCAGTGGGCTCAGTAACTTTAGTTTTTAACAGCAGAGTCGAACTAATAGTTTTACATAATAGTGCAGTTTACGATGACCATTTTCTAATAAATTCTTCCCTGTTAATTAATACGAAGCTATATACGTCCAGTCTATTCCTATTAATCAATCATAGTTATTTTTAAATCACCTAATCCAATCGTACTAGTTGTTCATAGTAAAGAGTCGTATTAACAGTTGGGCATAATAGAGCAGCTTATGATGAATATTTCCTATTCAATTCTATGGTTCTCCTTTTAACGGGTGACTAGACTCAGGTCTGTGGTGTCCATGGTTCTTATATTGGAAAGAAATCCAGAGAACATAACAAATGGTAGTCGTGCCAATCTTGCCTGGGGGAGAATAATGACCTTCCTACTGATCAGTGACAGAGATTGCTTAATTCAGTGGGCTCAGTAACTTTAGTTTTTAACAGCAGAGTCGAACTAATAGTTTTACATAATAGTGCAGTTTACGATGACCATTTTCTAATAAATTCTTCACTGTTAATTAATACGAAGCTATATACGTCCCGTCTATTCCTATTAATCAATCATAGTTATTTTTAAATCACCTAATCCAATCGCACTAGTTGTTCATAGGAAAGAGTCGTATTAACAGTTGAGCATAATAGAGCAGCTTATGATGAATATTTCCTATTCAATTCTATGGTTCTCCTTTTAACGGGTGACTAGACTCAGGTCTGTGGTGTCCATGGTTCTTATATTGGAAAGAAATCCAGAGAGCATAACAAATGGTAGTCGTATCAATCTTGCCTGGGGGAGAATAATGACCTTCCTACTGATCAGTGACAGAGATTGCTTAATTCAGTTGGCTCGGCCACTTTAGTTGTTAACAGCAGAGTCGGATTAATAACTTGGCATAATAGAGCAGTTTATGATGGCCATTTTCTAATAAATTCTTCACTGTTAATTAATACGGAACCTATGTAAGCATCGAGCTTCTTTTGTTATCTCTTCTATTTACCAGTTATTTTTTAAATGACCTAATCCACTCTTACTAGTTCTTAATATTAAAGAGTCATATTAACAGTTTGTTATTAACAATAAATTATCGAATGAATAGTTTGACATAATAGATTAGCTTATGATGAACATTTCCTCTTTATTTCTATTTAACACTTGCGGTCAATGGGGCTTTGAAACCATTTGTAAAGCTTTAAACACGATTTATTTTGCATATTATCATCGTATGTAATTCAATTTCCATCGCCCTTATTTATTCTTTTAAATATTATTTCGGTCTTGTTTTTTTTTTCAGGTATTCACTAGTAAATTATTCAGTATTAATTAATATGGAACCTACGTAATCATCGAGATTCTCTTAAAGTTTTGAAGTTTTAAATCTTTTCCTATTGATATAGAAATTTTTTATATGAGCTGGTTCAATTAAAGTAGTTGTTAACGGTTTAGTTGAATTAATAGTTTGACATAATAGTGTAGCTTCAGTCCTATCAAACACCTAGCGTCGATGTAGGTTTTCAGGAGTTTGGGAAGCTTCTCCTCCTAATTCCTGATCTTAATCCTAATTATTTTTTTCAATATTTACTTGTTTCTTTTGATTCTCTATTACATTTTTCAGAGTTAACTGATATGGAATCTGAATAAAAATAAACTTTCCTTTGCTATATTTTCTTTGTCTAACGTAAATAACTCAAAACTGTTTAATGATTAATTATTCATCCACTTCTTTAACGAACAATTAGATTGACGTTCAACGAGAAGGACCTTCTGGAAACTGGAGAAGTTTACACCGACTAAATCCGGCATGTTAACGTTCAGACGCGCTATATTATGACTTCATTGAATAAGTGTTGCCAGATAGATGCGATTTTAAAGCTATCTGTTAAGAAACACTTCGTTTTCTTATGTTCTCTTCAGATAATTTATTTTAGAATGTTTAATGAATGTGTGTCCTCATTTTAAACCCAACATTTAATTTAATTTTCCCAAAGTAAAAAGTCTAAAAGCGGCGAAGCTCATATAACAACAAAAACAATGTATTTGACTATTACCCGACTCACTGATATTGTTCTGAATATCTCAGGTATATTACCCGAAAGATCCATGAAATCCATTGAACATATTCGAGTTATTCCTTAGTAATTGACCAATCTTACCTTGGCCTTCCACATGAACCAAAACTTGAAGACGTCACATTTTCTTCCGCACTGTAAATATCGGTCTCCTACATCATAGGTAGCGTCATAATATTTGTCTTTTTGAAATAGGTATTCGGCACCCCTGGAATGACATTCGTGGAGGATCTTCTTATCCTTAACGAGTAACATGGAGCACTGCTGGGGAACTGCTAGAAGCTTATGGGGGTTGATGACAATGGAATCTGCATTTTCTATACCATTCAACTTAGATCTGTAACAGTTGTAATGGCATATTTTTAATATCTATGTGAAGCCCACAAAATATTTATAGTAAAACGTTAGAGTTGGAAAACATTCTACTCTTTACTAAAAGCTCTAAATAATTATTCTTGTAATCTATATGCAAAAACATGCAAAAAGTCATGTATTCTATAGATTTGTTTAGTTTCATATATATCCCTATTCAAATCAGATCGTATATACATATATTTTCTGTTATATAAACCGCAAAAATTTCATAGTCGCAATACGTTTTACTAACCCAATTTTCACCCAGTTTAGTGCATGGACGTTCCAGCTGCAAATGCCTTCGTACAGGTTTACTTTATGTCGTTCGTATCGCGCTTCCGGCTTCATCATCCGACCCTAGTTTACCAAGAATCCGACGTCCTTTTACGACAGTCCCATTCCACCGAAACGTGGATATAAAAGTGGAGCTATTTCACCAACCGACGAAAATTAAATGTATTATTAACGCTCGACTTGCACGTCCTTCCTACCCCTTCCCCTGGGGGTGAGTGTGGTAGCGCCCGCCACTGTCTTTTGTGTTCCCGGTCGGGGTTTACGGCGACTGATTTAGTGCTCTCTCGTTTTTCTGCGAGAAAAACAACGGATAGTGCGAAGAAAACTATCCGAGAAAGGTCGGATTTAAATTTGCATAGCCGCTTTTGACCGACGCGGCCTTTCGGGTTGAATTATCGGCGTCTATTGTTCGAATTTCGCCCGCAGCGTCGTGTTTTAGAAATAATACGCGTTAGTTTTCGCGAATTTATCAATTATGTTCAACGCTCGAACGCTGCGAACTATTATTTTGACCAGGGTGTTAAATTGGTTTGAGGGGACCCTGACGTGTGATGACGCCGGTTTATTTCGGCTTGTTTAATCTTAAAAATGGATTGTTGCTCGTTAGTCTCGCTAAGACTCGAGAACGGATGGACCGATTTAGCTGGTTTTGGTTTTGGACCTTTTATGGAAATCCAGGGAAGGTTTATATGGTAACAAAATATGGAATATTCTCTCAAAAATAGTAAAAGCTGTCATCAATAGTTTCACTGTGAGAAGGGATTATTTACGGGTGTATTCGAAAAATTATTTTGTGACTAAAAATATTGAGTACTGATCAAAACTACCGGCTTATCCCACCTATCTACCTACTTACTACTATAGAGCTGCAGTTAGAATATATAATGTATTAAATATTACAGATAATCTTTCGGCACTAACCGTTTAATATTTTACCATGATTTATACTTCATAGACTCTGCTACTGCATATTTCGCAGTATATTAAAAAGAAATGAGCTTCATATGAGGCTCAAAAATATAGTGGTTGCTTAGACAACAATTCTAGTTATCACTCTACAAAGAATCGTTATTATTTAAACAAATTTTGACCCCAGTATGAACTTACATTTTGTAACTATAAGATAGCACCAAGAAAGTACTTCGCAACATTGCTAAAGCCTCATGGTATAATAAAAAATGACATCCACAAAGATCTAAGGGTACCAACGAGGAAGCTGAAAGCACAGAATTCTTTTAGTTAATATAGTTAAGTAATATATGAAAACTGTGTTACGCTTTATATGTATATAGAGTACATCCATCAAATACTAACTAAAATTGTGTCTGAAATACTAGATATGGATTTTAACAACAATATTAAGGAAACATTTCTAAATAGTGAATAACTAGTTGCAATATGTATGCCATGAGTTTGTTAAATTAAAAAAAATTTTCAGACTAAAAAGTTGCAAGACACTCATGTCAAGAAAACAGCTGATGAATTGTAGCAAGTAGCAAGACACCAAATGGATTTTATTCTACATACCAATCTAAAACTTTGAAAATCCTTTTTAGGTAGTCCAGAATGAATTTTTTCTTCTTCCTTTGGAAGTGTTTGCTTATTTCACCCTTGTTCCAATTCTAGCTAGGCAAAAATATTGCACTTTCAGGTATTTTGGTGTTAAAGTCAAGATATTTCAGAACCAAATTCCTTACCAATAAATTAAGATATTTATTATTGTTCTGTATATTTGAACGTAAAAATTCTTCTTTCAGAAAGATTTTTGACGTTATTGGTGACCTGTCAGCATAATATTGGCTAAGGTGCCAAATATACGGTATATATGACCAAACTATAGAGACTACTAATATAAATAACGGAAATTAGAATAGTCTTTAGAATAAGTTAGAATAGTATCTAGAATAAGATTTAGATTATAAGTTTGTACAGCAGATCACGTCTCAAGTTTTCAACGAATATTGAAAAATCACTTTACCATTTTATTTAGCGCAAATCTAGTAATCAGTTTATCAGCAATTAACAAAAAAAATCACGATGCTAGACAAGGTGACCTCTTAAATCATCAAAACATTATCAATAAATGAATGTTAATAACCGTTAAAATTACCTAAAATTGAAGCCATAACGATTCAATTGATCTATGACTTAATGCTAATGATAATTGCTATTTAATGCTACCAATTTTTGAATGGAGAAATCGTCATTCAATAATAAATCCCGAATAATGTGGTTAAGAATAAAGAATTGTTCATTGCTTCCTCGAAGAAATAATGTAGGGTTAATTCTAAGTAATGTATTAAGCTTTATAGTTATTAAACTGAAATCTGTAAACTTGGTCATTTCTATTAGTTAGTGCTGTAGTACTTAATGTTATGTTATACTATTATAGTACCTGTATTTTGGTGAAAACAAAAGCCCGCCTCCCCAAGCTGCATCAATATGAAGCCACATGTTGTATTTCCTGCATATTACGGATATTTCGTTTACTGGGTCGAAGGCTCCTCTAACTGTTGTTCCTGTTAAAGGAAGCAAAAAAGCAATGAAAGCATAATTTGTATTTCTAGGTGTAGGAGAATTACCCATGGTAGCGATAACCATCAGAGGTACTATTCCTTCTTCAATACATTCCGATATCTTCCGCTCCAAATCTTCAGGAACTATTTGACCTACATCATTAGCTTTTAGTGTGACCACATTATCTTCGCCCAGACCCAACAATGCACTGAACTTGAAGATGGAGTAGTGGCATTCATCTGAGGCGAATATTGCCAATGGTGGGGCAGATTTGTTTCCCTTTTTCTAACAAATAGAGAACGTAAACAGTGTGACTGATATTATTTGCTTTCAATCTTACTTTGATCTCAGGGTATCGATGGAACCTGGCCAAGTTTATAGCACATCCATTTGCGAAAGAACCACCAGGACAGAATATACCGTCACTCCATTGTGGTCCGATCATTTTACATACTTCGTTGATGATATGTTGTTCCATTAACGTAAATACCGGTGCTACTTCGTAGGTATAAACGCTGGCGTTGAGGGCATCTGTCAACCATTGGGCTGCCAATCCATAGGGGTCCAGCCTATAACATAAGACATAAATAAAATGAAGAAATAACTGTTTTGCAAAAACTAATTTTGATTTTGTCAAACATTAATCGATGATGATCTTTTCATCACTCTTCAGGTAAAATTATGTATCGGTTGCTAAGCCAGAGGCAACAAATAATAATTGGGTATTCCTAATCTTAGTCAATCTCTCTTAATTTTTGCAAAACCAAAAAGCAAGACGTTTCCTATTAATAAATACTACCTTTTTTTTAAACATCTGCTTCATTTTTGTCAGTTATTGATAGTAGAGAGTGGAGATAATATTCAGGCCATTTGAACAACTTATGATGAATAAGTTGTTTCTAAATCTTACGAAACACTTAACACAACCTTTTTCGCAAATTATTGCCGTTGACTTGTATGCAACCTAAGTATCGAGCTTCTTTTGAATATATATATATATATATATATATATATATATATATATATATATATATATATATATATATATATATATATATATATATATATTAAAAATTCAAATCAATTGATTAAATATAATGTTTTTTGCAATATTACAACGATGAAAAGCCATTCATAGCTTCCACGATATTTGGTAGGATCTACGTCAAAATTTCTATTCAAATAGAAGGATCACTGGAAATCATTGAAACTCAGAAGGTGCCGTGGATAACCACATTTAATGAGTTATAGACAGCTCATAAGACACAAGTGATCAGAAAAACTTAGATGTCTTTGTAAGAAGAAAAACAAGAATAATGCGGTCATATGAGAAAATGGGTAATAATATGGACTATATATTAGTATATATAATTATATAATATTTGATATAGCTAAAAATATTTTCTACTATCCAGAAACTAGCAGAATATTAAGAACTATCTCTAGTAGGTATAGATAATTCTAATAGTTGGGACTAATAATCTCATTTCTTAAAATAATTTTGAGACGATTAGTGGGGAATCAGCAAGATTTTCTCCAAAAATTGGGGAATTTGAGAAATTGGTATGCCATAGATGTTGATGAATATGGTAAATATACAGTAAGTGACCAAATTATTAGGTTCAGTACTCCTTATAGTTTATTGGTCAATTGAAAAGTGTCCGGCCTACCATAGCAAAACACATGCAAAATTAGTTTTTTTATTGAATATAATTATCTTCAAAGGTGGCCACAAACAACGATGAGTTTATGATCTGCAAAGGAAGTGATTATAATGGAGCAGCGGTTAATTGAAACGCTCGTTAGAGAATAGCATCACAATTCCTCCAGGAAGATACGAAAACATATATTGAGAGCATGCCTCAACGTATAGAAACTTCTAATGCAGAAAATTAATATAATAATATTAAAATTACTAAAACGAACGTTATAAAACTGTATTTGGTTTTTTTTGGTAGTTAATGCGATAGAAATAGATTACAGATAAAAATAAAAATATATATAATAGACCTTCTACTAATCATTTGTTACAGAAACTCAATTAAACTAGAAAACTAAATAATCTCAATATTGGCCACTTACTATACGAGAACAACAAAAAATTAATATCCAGAATATCCTAATAATGTTCCTTCTGTACAAATCATGCGACCGCTCACAAAGAAACGAAATCGCCGACACGAACTCGTCTTTATTACGTCAATACACGAATCATCCCCCCTCCCCTCGGCTGTTATTACGGGGATTACGCGCTCCCCCCTACTCTCCCGTGATTCGCCACGCGAGAGACACGGTCTCGGCGATCATCTTTCGAGGATGAACGAGATCGCGTTTTAATATCGGGCATAGACCGACCAAAAATCTCAATCAAATTTTAAAGGACGCGCTGAATATTTCACAAAAGCGAAATTTGTTTCCGCCGCTTCCACGACAGCCGAGATTTATTCACCCCCGAAGGGATACCGGACGGATTCGAGTGGATCGCTTCGATTGGATTGTTACAGATAAACATCTTATTCTCGAATGTACTGTCGAGCGTTCCTTATTGATAGTTGGCATTCCGGAGCAATCGGCCGATGTTGGTAACGGGCTGATGGTGATATTGAACGAGCAATCGTTTTTTAATTGAATAAAGAAGTGATTCGCAAGGGTTTTATTGAAAATAATATGTCTTGCTGTCAAGAAACTAGTAGAATATCAACAACTTACTCTTGTAGATATATGATTGTACTAGCAACAATTTATCGTCCTCCACAAAAAAGACTGTTAACTGAATAATAAACTCATGATATAGTATAATAGCTAACTCATAAAATGTAATTTAACATTTTAAATGAATAAATATATCCACAAAAAGGAATGCTAGTTAAATAATTAACTCAGTATATAGTATAAGAGCTAGCTTATAAAATATGATCAAAATTTTAAATGAATAAATATATAACTAAAACAGTCATTTGACAATCTGAGTAATAATAACTAAAATATTCCTTATCATTAAGAAAATAGTAGAATATTAACAATTTACTTTGTCAGATATATGATTGCACTTACAATAATGTATAGCTAACCAAATTACAACTACAAAAAAGGATGTTAGCTGAATAACTAACTCATAATATAGTATAAAACCTAATTCATAAAATATGACATTTTAAATTCACAAATACCCAGCTAAAACAGCCATTTGTGAAATTGAGTAATAATAACTAAAAATATTCTCTACCCTTAAGAAAATAGTAGAATATTAACAATTATCTTTGGTAGGTTCATGACTGCACTAGGAACGATATATATTGCTATCCAAATTACAACCAGAAAAGGAAATGTTATCTCAATAATTAACAGAAAATATATTATAATAGCATCTCATAATATATATAATATAATCAAAATTTTAAGTGAATAAACATGATTTTTATGTTACTTGTATATATAGAACGACTTCATATTTGAATATTCTCCATATTTATATTCTATAAAATATTACTGTTAATTTTTACACGGCTTTATCACTATTAATAACGAGTTTTTGAATAGTGAATGAGGAGTAGGTTTCCATCAACAACATTATTGAAACAATTATTGTATATTTTTTGGAACAAGAATAGAACAACAAAACGTTGAAAACTATTCAGACACTCTACAAATATATTGTGCGAAGAATTGCAGACTTATTAATAAATAAATATTTTGTATATATCAGGTGATCATATCATTCACATTCTTTATATTATATTTCTTAAATAACTATATATCATTCGTTAGTGAATACTGGCGTATTATGCTCTGTTTTGTGTGCAACTTATCGCGGCAGATTGTTGTATTTTCTGTTATTTTAGCAAGTAAATCGTTAATTACGACTTAAATATGAAAATAAATTAATTTCTGTGAATATATAAATCCGATTTCATTGGATAAATACGATAAGTCATCATCATTGTTCTTTATTCTTTAAGACAAAGAAACTGGAAGCTTGATTGTAAAGTATTTGTTGATACTTCAACTGATATCTTGGTGTTTTTAATTACATTAGGCTATTAGGAATAAGACATTTATAGAACAAAAAATAAATATGTTAGGAATGAAAATATAACGACTACTACCGATTAAGTAAATCAGAACAACCCAAAGATATATAAATACCATCAATGTCTCTAATTCTTACTTAATCATTGAATAACTTGTGGTACAAATATTGGCTTGCAATAAAACATTAAAGTAATCAGTAATTCAACGCTGCCAAAGCAAAGTTCTTCGAATAATTACTAATGCTAGTCGCTACGTAACCATCGAGGGGTTGCACGATGACCTTAAAATCAAATGTATATACGAAGTGATTCAAGATTTCACCTTAAAACATGAAATGAGGGAGTGAAATCACTTCCACGTAATGTGGAAGCAATACAGCTACTGGAGAGCACGCAGGAAATCAGAAAGCTGAAGCGAACCAAAGCACATGAACTTCTTTACTGTATAAGTGTATTCTTAGCTTTAGCTTAAAAAGTTTAGTTTTATTTTAATTTGAGAAGCATTTACTGATGTATTAGCCCCATATTCGCCTTGCTTGTATACTAAAGCAAGTACAACAGTATAGTAGTAATAAATTAATTTGTTACTCACCCAGAAAAAAGCTGGTTGATAAAATAAGGATGTCCGGTCTTCACGCTGTACTTCACCGTATCCTTGAGCAACTGCAGCAACTTCTCCTGGCTCTCCCCATTCTGTCTCACCTCGAAATCGAACTGCTTTTCCAAATCTTCGGGCGAGCGCCACAGAATAACCTTATCTTGCCGGGTGGTGAACACCACCGTTTTGAACAACAACTGGACTACTTTCTTCAAGAAATCCGCGTGTAGTTCTCGGCTGGGCAACGGCCTGAAATCGTCCATGTCTCCAACCGTTTCGAAAAGACTGAAGTGCCGACAGAAATCACCAGCCCTTTTATCGAAACCCGTGACTAATTTGGGTTTCCTGATTAAGCTAATTGTCGGCGATTAGTGCCCGTTCAATTTATTCCGACAATTTTCAATTATTTTTAAATCAAGTCCCGTTCTGATTAATGAAGATGCTTCTTTTGTGTAGTGTGGATAACGGCGAATTAGAAGTGATGTCCCGGGGCGATTTTAATGGGCGATACTACGTCGAGAATAAATAAAAAATAATATATTCGTTCGTTTTGGTGTATCCCACGGGTTTCACTACAACAATAATCTATTGTTTCGTGTTTACGTTTCATTAATTCTGTTGCTTGGGTTTTAGGTTTATTATAAACCGAATAACTTTGAGAAAGTAACTGAGGTTTATGTTCAACAAAACAAGACGTCATCGAAAGACTACATAACATTAATGTATTTTTAAAGACATTTCGCACGCCATCGTTTTTGATTTTTGTCGAGTCATTCACTAAAAACTCAGCTTTAAGATTGCCTTGCCCCATACGCACTTTCAACTGCTCAAATTGTACCTCAGAGACAGACATTTTATTGTCAAACAGGGTGACGAATACGCTGACCTACACTCAATATATTCGGGTGTTCTTACCGACCTCAAGAAACACTACTATTGCAACATATGCAGACGACACAGTGGTTTCATCATCACACGATGATCCAATATCAGCCACAAGAAACCTCCAACTTCATATTAACAAAGTCGAATTGTGGTTGAGAACGTGACGTACCAAAGCAAATGAGACAAAATCAACCCATGTGTCATTCACCCTTTGTAGAAGAACATGTTCCTTAGTAAAATTCTATAATTATGAACTTATGAACGCAAGCAGACAACGTTAAATATCTGGGAATGCGTTTCCACCAACGTTTGACATAGAAAAAACATATAGTTACAAAACGCAAACAGCTTGGGCTTAAACTAAACCAAATGTACTGGCTGATAGGGCGTAAATCTAAATTATCATTATATAGCAAAGTTTTGCGGTATAAGTCATTACTTAGGCCCATTTGGACATATAGTATTGAACTGTGGGGTACTACTAGCAAATCTAACATAGATATCCTCCAGGGGTTCCACAATAAAGTGTTGCGAGTCATCGTCGATGCCCCATATTACGTCTGCAACAAACTGATTCTGTGCGATATCCCCATAGAACCCATAACGAGTGTAATTCGGAGTGTTAGTGCAAAGTACTCTGAAAGACTATTAGTACTTTCCAATGCACTCGCCAAATAGTTAAATGTGCGTGATGACAGTGAAGTGCGTAGGCTCAAACGCAAACTGCCGTACGAACTGATTAATAGACACATAGAGTGAGATTTAATAATCTCTAGTATAAGCTAGAATAGGTTTTAGAATAAGTTAGGATAGACTATAAAGTCCAGTATAAAGGTAAGTTAGAATACTATCTAGAATAAGATTTAGATTATAAATTTTACAGTAGATCACTTACTGAAGTTATATAACTTATTTCCTATCAAAACAGTTCTTGAAACTATTGGAACCATCGCAAGATGCCTGTAGAAATTTAATAATACTGTGTAAGACATTTTTTTTAACATAATTAAGATTACGTTATCGTTATCTAAGACGCCATTTTCTTTAGTAATATAACTATCACTTCAGTAAGTGATCTACTACATGTTAGGTTAGTTATATTATATTATATAACTGAAATCATATAATAATATTTATTGCTCACGGGAAAATCTTTGACGTTCTAGGAGAGTAATAGAAAAAAGATTGCGGATTCTTTCGCGGTTAGATTTTCATCGAATTCATTATTTTTATAAGTTTTATTAGTTGTGTATCAACAATAATGTCTTTTTTAGTTTAGCATTATTTGATTTAGAAAAAACCGTCTTAAATTACAAAAATCTTTTACCATCTTTATTCATGGCCTTAACAACATTTTTCAGTGCAACTACTTTTAAATGAAGAATGGTGGAAGAGTGGAAGAATCGTATTTTCTTGTGGAATAAGAGGTTTATATTTAACGTTTGATTTACCACAAACGCAGTCAGTTATTTTTGGCAAATCATTAACTTCATAGTAGTTTTTGGTATCTGTACTGTCCCATAAACAGAGAAGACAACAATATTTCGTGAAACCTAACTGTAGTCCGAGCACTATAGTTGTTCGAACAAGCATAAACTTATCAGTTGTATTTGATTGTACTTTGTATTTGATTAAGTCTAAAATTAGTTCCATGTTTTCATACGTTCCTTTTAAAATCACTGAATATGCCATAGTTATGGTTGGCAAAGTATATCGGTTGCCATTGTAGAATAATTCAGCTGTTAAGCGTAAATAGTATTCACCCTATTACTAAAGAACGTGACGAGTTAGACAACGATATCATGGACAAAGTTTATAACGATGGCATAGGAAATCCAAAACAGTATTATTAAACATCTTCAGGCATCCTACGATAGTTCCATTTGCGGTTTCCCGAAATCAAAGAACTGTTTTGATAGGAAATAATTTTTTTTCCAAGTATTATTCAACACGATTTAATAAATAACGTATTCGGTATATATATATATATATATATATATATATATATATATATATATATATATATATATACGCAATAATTAAAGCTTGGTCGTTTTCTTTGAGCCATTCAGCTGTTAAAGATGTTTTGTAACAAATTAGACCATTCGAGGAATCGAACAACTCAGTCGATAACCTAAATATTATTTCTAATTTAATATTAGGGTTATACGTCGGTTGTTAAGTGGAAAATATACAAAACACAACGAGCAATACAGGCAACTTTTCAAAAGTTATCTGGTTCCTTTATAGCGAGATTCAACAATCCAACGGGGAACAAAAAATAAAGCGGCCCAATCCGCTAATTGTTATTCGGGAACTTCTGATCCCGAAAGCGTCCGCCGGAAATCGGAACCCAGAACGCAAAACATAAATAAATCCCCCTCACATCCCCCGCCTCTCCCCCAGCATCCGATACTTCCCTTTCCCCATAACAACAACAACAACAACAACGCAAAAAATCCAGGTAAAAACCGATCACCTTTTATGGGCGAAATTAGCGCCCTCTTTGTACGCGATGTATCACGATGACATAAATATTAATTTTTTCCGAAGCCGGATGTTACCCGAGGAGAGAAAAAAAAACGAAAAAATACCGTTGCCAATAGGTAGCGTGATTTATGGGCATCAAGCCGGATAAAGGGGGAACGGGGAGGGAGGCGATCGGTTGCGGCCGTGCGATGATTGAAAGAGAAAGCGGGGGTGAGATCGGGACGGAGGGGGTTCGATTTTTGCATTGCCTTTCGACTGAAAATCCACCACTACCTCATGGGGTTCTCGGGCTGACGGGGTGACGATGGATAAACTGTCGGTCTATATAAGATACAGAATGGTGCAGGTGATTGATATGGGGAGTCCGTTGGAAAAGGAACGATGGGGGGTGAGTAGGATCAACGTGGGAGGTCTGTTTTTGACGATACAGGCTCCTCCACTTGATTAACATGTTCGTGAAATATTAAATAAAGATATTGGTTTCATCGAGCTGAGGCTAGAACAATACTACAAGAAACAGAAGAAAACAGTTATTGTACTAACACTGAGTGTCACAAGCGTTGGGAACTATCGTCTGAAGACAATGGAAACAGTCGATAGTCGCAAAATTGAAAATGGACGGTTCGGCTGTTTGTGTGTTTCACATTTTGTGAGGGCAGACGAAAATGTACGAACCCTTTCCTGTATAAATTGTGAGGGAGGAAAGGACGGAGATAATTGGTTCGAGCAGTTAATTTCATAGGTTATATGCACGTTTCTCTCAGGTCAATTGAAAAGTCCCCGGTCTGACACATAGATGGCGCTACTAGAATTCAATTCATACGTTTTTCGGTTAGCTCTAATTCGCAAAAGATGCGTGTATAAATTTGATAACTGTCGGTTCATTAGTTTGTGAATTATAGCATTTTGAGTGAAGCAACTTTTGTTATTGTGAAAGAAATGGATAAAAAGGAATTACGCGTGTTGAAAAATATTGTTTTTTGAAGGGAAAAAATACAGTTGAAGCAAAAACTTGGCTTGATGCCGAATTTCCGGACACTGCCTCAGGAGAATCAACCATCAAGGAATGGTATGCTAAGTTTAGACGTGGTGAAATAAGCACCGAAGACGATGAACGCAGTGGACGCCCAAAAGAGGTTGTTACCGTCGAAAACATTAACAAAATCAACAAAATCATTTTGAATGACTTTAAATTGAAAATGAATGAAATAGCAGACACTCTAAAGTTATTAATTGAACGTGTACATCATATCATTCACGAATGTTTGGGTATGAGAAAGCTCTGTGCAAAGTGGGTGCTGCGCGAGCTCACTTTTGACCAAAAACAATGACGAGTTGATGATTCGGAGCAGTGTTTGAGATAATCAAGCGTAATAAACTCGAGTTTTTGCATTGATATGTGACAATGGATGAAGCATGGCTCCATTATTTTACTCCGAAGTTCAATCGACAGACATCCGAGTGGACTGGACAAGATGAACCCGCTCCAAAACGTAGGAAAACGCAACACTCGGCTGGCAAGATTATAGCGTCTATAATTTGGGATGCGCATGGAATAATTTTCACTGACTACCTTGAAAAAGGAAGGACCATTAACCATCTTGCAGATCTTTTATCGCTTTATTGCACTTTATTTTATTTTTTGTAATTCTTAGTTATTGCCAATTCGTTCGAAGTTTCGTTTTTTCTACTATTCTTTTCTAAATTGTATACGGTACATCTATTTTCATTATTGTTCTTGTAGATATTTCACCGTTAAGGGTCGTGAATTATACTGCCTCCTGTATAATATTTATTGCTGCTCTTTCTATAACAATTTCTGTATTTAATGGCAAATTTAAAAACATGATCCTGTCTAACTTTTCCCTAAATACTGGCCAGTTAGGTCTATTATTTCACAGAGAAGGAGGTTTCTCTTTGATAGTCATGTTTGACAAAACTGTTATTATTCCTGGCGATGAAGCGGTCAGAAGGTAGATCAAAGGAGAGGACAGAGGAAAAATATACTTTTATTATACGAATATTGTACCGTTTCAAGCGAATAACATAGCGAACAGTAATTTAAAGGCCTTGATTAGTTCCTACGTACACAAACGGGAATAAACAAGCCCCACACCATCAAAATTGTATATTATCTGGTCGTATTAGTTCAGCGCTGGCCCGGTATCCTAGCCAGGCTATATATTCGACCCGGATGGAATCGAAATAGTTTCCATACACAGACGAAACTTAAATCACACCATCTAAATAGACTTTCGAGTAGGCCTCCTCTCCTCGCCACCACCACCTCCTCCTCCTCCTCCTCCTCGCCCTCGTTGGTGGTTCGTAAACCCGGTACGGCCTCGAAATTAATTAAACGGGGACGCGGTCGTCGAAAGGGGGGCTATTTCGCAGTTTCCGTTTGCCATTAATTGGCTTCCAAGGCGCGCGCCCCGCGTCGTCTTTGGTTTTGGTTAACGGACCGTATTCTTGGCGGATCCGGCGACGGAGTCTCGATGCCGTCGCGAATTTAATCAGACTTCAGTTCGACTGTCGTTGAATAAGCAACTAGGAGCGATGAACTTTGAATTCTGTTAAGAACTGGGCCAAAAAAATCTAACCGTGGAAGACTACGTGGCTAAAAATAATTAGTACTTATGTAATATTAATCACACAGGCAGAATACGTGTAAACAGAAGTTAGAAACAATGATCATACGACATAAGATATCCAGAGCATCATGAAAAGGCTGAAAACACTCAAAACAACACCCTTAGTTCAATAGTATTTAGTGTCATTCACTTGCTCTAATAAATTATAAGTTTCAGTATCGATTTTCCCAAGATATATGTGAAATTTCGTGTTAATTTATGGACAATTTAAAAAATAAATGTTTCGTTGTAGTATTTAAAAATTAAAAGTTATACAAAATGTATTATACTAGCATTGGAATCAGTGGAACTTTCTTTATAATCGTAGTGGTTTGCATTAGCTTGCTATTTTTGTAACGGGGAAATGACAGCACAAAGGCTAAAAATGACATAAAATCCTAATTTTCACAACTATTTATATATGGAAAATGTACGAAAATATACGAACACTTTTTATCTCTTGAACAAAGATAATAGTTTTGTTGATATACTATCATTCTATTGAGAGTAAATCTTTATATCGCCTCTGGAATTATCACTAACTTAACTACGGTAGGCCGGAAACTTTTCAATGGACCTGTTATATGAGAGCAGTTATAGAAGCTATTAAGAAACATGCAAATATGCATTTAAAACCTGCTCTTCTCGATGTGAGCGGCGCTCTCGCGGAGATGAATGCGCTCCAAAAAATACAGTGGAAAAGCCAGCCGATTGCAATCTATTCGGGCTTCACCATCAAACCCTTTTTACAATATCTGTCGGTGAAAAGCACTTACCGAGTCGGCGAGCAGAAGAAAACGTGAGGGTAAACATTTCGGCAAATTCAATTTCGGTCTCCCGACGGCAGTCCTGCCCAGTATTCAGCAGGAGCGGGCACTTGCCCATTCTGTGGAGTCGATTATTTATCAATGGGAGCCCGGAGTGACTCGACGGAAAATCATATTTATCGAACAAGCGAGTTACCATTGTGAATAGCGACAAACCGATTGTGTGTGCGCGCGTGTCTGTGTGTGTGTGTGTGTATTTTTTATTTGTTGTCGATTGGCGCTGATATAATTGTGATAATACCGAAATTTAATTGATTAATTGATTACTGGTGGTCGTCCAGTCGTTGAAGTTCGACAGTAATTAATTACACCCGACAAAATAAATGTTTGTAAAAGCTTTCTGACTAATATTTATGCTACAAAGCACTCACAATTTTGTCACAATAAGATATCGATTGTATAAATGAAAAATGGGGAAAATTTGTTATATAAGAATTGAATATTCATAGTTTATTAAATTATGTTACGATTTTTGCATTTTAGAAATGTCCCCGGCCTGACACATAGATGGCGCTACTAGAATTAAATCCAACAATTTTTTGGTTAGCCCTAACCCTCAAAAGATGCGTGTATAAATTTGACAGCTGTCGGATCATTAGTTTGTGAATTATAGCATTTTGAGTGAGGCAACTTTTGTACAACATATTGTAAAAAAATGGATAAAAAGGAATTTTGCGTGTTGATAAAATATTATTTTTTGAAGGAAAAAGTACAGTTGAAGAAAAAAATCGGCTTGACACTGAGTTTCCGGACAGTATCCCAGCAAAATCAACCATCAATTTTTGGTATGCTAACTCTAGACGTGGTGAAATGAGCACCGAAGGTGGTGAACGCAGTGGACGCCCAAAAGAGGTTGTTACCGACGAAAACATTAAAAAAATCCACAAAATGATTTTGAATGACCGTAAATTGAAGCTGAATGAAATAGAACACCCTAAAGATATCAACTGAACGTGTAATCATATCACTCACGAACATTTTGGGTTTGAGATAGCTCTGTGCAAAGTTTGAAGATGATGAAGCGCAATAAACCTGAGGTTTCGCGTCAATATGTCACAATGGATGAAACATGACTCCATCATTTCACTTCGAAGTCCAATCGACAGTTATCTGAGTGGACTGCACACAGTGATTTTCGGTGTGGATTATCACAACAAGAGTGCATCAATCAACTTAATTTGATTATTGATGATGAAGCTCCATTAACAACCGCCATGTATCGTTGATTTGGTGAATTCAATTGTGGTCGTAGTTCGCTGTCCGACGAGTTTCGTGAAAGTCGTCCAAAATCGGCTGTTGTGCCAGAAAACATCGATGCTGTGTGCGAAATGATTAAGGAGGATCGTCATGTCACTTATTGTGAGATTGAGGAATCCCTAAGCATTAGTTTTACCAGCATAGGTGGGATTTTACGCGAACACTTAGCTATGCGAAAATTATGATCGCGTTGGATCCCACACAAATTGACAATCGCTCAAAAAAGGCTCGTGTCGATTGGTGCAAAGAAATGCTTAAGAAATTCAATCGCGATGCTTCAAAACGCGTCTATAAAATTGTGACATTTGACAAATCATGGATATATTCGTATGAGGCCGAAAGTAAACAGCAGTCGACTGAATGGGTGTTCCAAGATGAACCAAATCCAACAAAAGTTATTCGCGCACGAAGCACTTCAAAGAAAATGGTGGCCTGTTTCTTCTAGAAAACTGGTCATATTGCAACAATGCCTTCAATGGATCGTGGAACAGTAAATTCTGATTGGTACACAACCAAATCAGATGGAAAACAAACATGAGACGTCGAATTGTTCATCATCATGACAATGTGAGCTCTCACACATCGATTGTCGTGTATCGATCGTCGTGGCGAGTACTTTGAAAAACAATAAAAATATATTCGTATGAACCTTTCCTGGACTGTAAAAAGCTGTCCTGGCAAATAGTTCAAAAACAAAATTAGCGAAGCCGGTCCAACGCTCTTCTGTTTTAGCAAGATTAACGTACAGACCTTAATTTTTAGATTTATAAACTATAGGAGACTGATTTCTCTGTTTTCAGTCTAAATTAGGTATATTTTTTTGACTAATTACTGGGTCTTATCTGTTCATAATTTTGTTTAACGTGATGTTTCTAATTGGATATACCATCAGGATGAGTATCCTTTGTGAAACTGTTACAGATTTTTATTTAAATATCACTCTATATTTCCGAAAAGTTATCTTCTAATTATAGGTAATGACAGTCAACGGAGATTTCTTAAAGGCGATAAATTCTGAAAATGTGATTAATCTCGAAATATCAATATAAAAAAGAAACATGGAGGAGTGACAGACAGTTCGTCGACACTAAGATACTCTCAATAACATCCCCCGCGTAAAGAATTTTTTAAAATGGGAAAAATACGTGGACAAAAAGAGGCAAAACATCCTCGGCGCGGAAAAAGGGAGACAGAAAAAAAGCATTTCGATTCGAATCGCTCTCTCG
Organism: Rhynchophorus ferrugineus; assembly: GCF_030347505.1. Lineage (NCBI taxonomy): Eukaryota > Metazoa > Arthropoda > Insecta > Coleoptera > Curculionidae > Rhynchophorus > Rhynchophorus ferrugineus. Next base: position 19,009,224 of record NW_027472587.1, read on the forward strand.
GTCCCGATATTTCAATCTTTCTGATGTCCCCGACACATTTATTATGTACTATTTGCTGTTGTCCCCTATTTGTTATCAACAATTCGGCGCGGGTGATCGATGGACGGGGCCGGCGTCGTGTTAACTCGGTAAGAAGATTCGCATCTACGTCCAGCAGGACGGCTATTTACCTGAACAAGGGTCGCAGGGGGCGTCGACCGTTCTCCATGTTGACACACGGTGAGTTGTATCGTCAGATATTTCATTCCGTAGCAAAATGGACGTTTGTCGATAGGCGTAGTGCGGCTATTATTTATCGACGTTAACGACGCTGCGGCCGATACTGCTACTAATCTTCATTAAGTCACCAGACAGGTCGGGATCTATACAGTACACGATTGCCCCTTGTTAGATGGATAAGATGGCTTTGATATGGCTTGTTTTTAATCAAGAGTTTAATGTTCTTGTTTCAAGCTCTAATATTTTCGTCAGTATAAGAAAATAGTTTGTAATATAATATATAATAGGTGATAAGTAAAACACTTTTTTAGGTAAAATTAGTTTTTTTTATTCAACATAATTCCCTTCAAGGGTGATACACTGATTATAGCAACCTTCTAACTTTGCTACACCATTTTTGTAGTACGATTTGTCCTTTGCTTCAAAATAGGCATCAGTTTCGTCAATCACCTCCTCATTCCACGAAAATTTCTTCCCAGCGGGTGTTCTCTTGAGATCTGAAAACAGAAAATAGTCGCTCGGGGCCAGATCTGGAGAATAGGGTAGATGAGTAAGCAATTCGAAGCCCAATTCATGGATTTTTAACACGGTCCATTGTCTTGATGAAGCAGCACATACTTGTTCTTGAAATGCGGCCGTTTCTCTGCGATTTCTTCCTTCAAATGATCCAATAACGTTATGTAATAGTGCATGAGTAATTATTCCATGCATATATTCAGTTATAATTCATTTATTAAATAAGATCAGCTTCATTTGTTACGATTCGGTAGGATAAAGCTCTAAAATTAATTTGATATTGTTGATTACGGGTCGGGGGGGGGGGGGGGGGGGGCGTGTAAATATAGAACTAGACGGTTTTACAAAGTTCGTTAAATAAGGAGGTTTAGCTTTTCGTAATTTAAAAAGCTTACCTTAATTATGTATATGTTATTTAGTAAACCAACGTTTATCTAATGGTATAATTCAATTCAAACTAGACAGAATTCTTTAGGAAATGGCTCACTTTATTTAGAACTATAGCTGTTATCTCTAGTTTTAATATACACTCATTAATATCTATATCAATATTTATGAAGAATACAGCGCTCTATATTTAAGTTTCTTAGTTAATTAAGTTAATTCAAACAAGGATAGATTTCATAAAATATCCGCACTTATGAAAAACTTAATTGTTTATTATGTAGTATCATTTATTTCATATAAATTTTTATAGAACGTTAAATACAATGGAACAGTATGTTTTCAACAAATAGCATAACATAGTATAAGGACCTAGAACCTACATCCTTGAAACGCTCTATGGACAGATAATTTCCAAATACGATTTTACTTTACTTTATTAAAATAGCGTTACTAGAGATATGCGATTTTAAATTGAATGTAATAAAGAAATTTACATTGATAAACAACTGAGTTTGAATAGAATAACGAAGGATCTCCATCATTGCAAAGAACAAGTACATTTATACTTTTTGGGTAGAATAACCATTACCTTGAAACATTGTTTTTATACTAATTACTCCAGAACTTTCTATTGATCTGTCAAGGAAAAATTTACTACGTTTTGCTGTTGGATACAACAAAATTCATGGGTGCTTGGTTGGAATTAAACTGATTCATCAATATAGCCACTTGTTCCTATCGAAATACAATTTTAGGATTAAAATTTGGACTAAGATTAAAAATATCTAATCTCTCTTCATTATGTATTATGTAGAGTGCTTAAGAAGACTCGAAACAATTATTGTTTATTAAAAACTAAAACAGCAATCCCACGCCTACGACCTAAATCAACGTCGAACACTCCTTCATCTATCTTATCCCCCAGACGCATCTCCATCAGGCTGATCACCCATCCTACCATTACCGCTACCCGTGAGAAGATGTTTAATACGTAATATTCCCTCAAAAAAAATGAAGGGAATTATATCGAGGATTGCCGCTGGGTGGGACCGAAAAAATCCAGACGGTGCGAAAAAGCAGAGATAGATGTCCTCTGGGTGTTTCCCAGCCACTTCTGCCGCTTCACCGCGCTTGATAACGTCTTATTTCAAGTAAATTGAGTTTATGTCACCGACTGACGACTATCGCCGCGCCGTAAAAGGCCCTGGAATAAAATTTTAATGAACGCTACGCGCTGATTAATAAATAATTAATAGGACGTTCGGTAGCCGGGTTCTAACGGCGACAGAACACATTCCGAGAGGAGCGGGAAGGGGGCCGGCCCCCTCGACGAGGGAGCTCATTAAATTCATTTATTAAATAAGAGCCGCTCCATTTCCTCTCGATATACATGTTTGTTTCATTCATTTGTTACTATTCGGTAGGATAAAGCTTTAAAATTAATTTGATGTTGTTGATTACGGGCCGGGGGGCCATGTAAATATAGAACTAGATGGTTTTACTAAGTTCGTTAAATAAGGAGGTTTAGATTTTCATAATATAGAGAGCTTACCTTAATTATGTATATGTTGTTTAGTAAATCAACGTTTATCTAATGGTATAATTTAATTCATACGAGCCAAAATTGTTTAGGAAATAGATCACATTATTTAGAACAATAACTGTTATCTCTAGTTTTGAGATATATTTATTAATATCTATATCAATGTTTATAAAGAATACAGTGCTCTATAATTTAAGTTTTTGAGAACTTAGTATGAAACTTTAATTGTTTCTTATAATTATGATGCAAATAAGGATATTTTTCATAAAATAGCTGTACCTATAAAAAACTTAATTGTTTATTATATAGTGTCATTTATTTCATATAAATTTATATAGAGTGTTAAGTATAATGGAACAAAATGTTTTCAACAAATAGCATAAAATAGTATAAGGAGATCTTGATGCGAAGATAGACGTAATATATATCTACCAATATTATGAAACTTATGAAAAAGTTTAAAAAAATAGGGAATTTCTAAAATATTTTGCTAGAGAACTGTAGATATAAAAAATAAAGTATGTTTGACTACCTTGAGATTATTCTTCATAAATCCAGTTCAAACACCTATTGAGATCCGGACACTTGTGAATAATTAAAGGTTTTATTTTGTAGTGCAACTTATATCGTACTCAAATATTTAGAGATTTAAATAGTGTAGAATAGCGCACTGTTAAGAAAACTGTCGATTTGTTCTGTAACTTGGATTCAAAAGGTACGCACTTACGAAATGTAAACCAAACAAAGTGGTTAAAAATTTTTTTACTGATATAACAACAGCTTTTCTAAAAAATAAATAAATAAACTCTAATTTATTTATCGGCGATTTTGAAGAATTCAATGTTTTATTAAGTGGTTATTGTAATACCAAGTTATATATTATAGGGAAATAATACTTTCAAATACCCGCTTATTATTTTAAAGTAATCAAGGATATCTCAAAAGATCCGCACTTATGTAAAATAATCAAGGCGAAGATATCTTAAAATATCGGTACATATGAAGAATTGAATTTATCTTAATTTAGAGAACGATACTCTATACTCTTACAGATTCAGACATAAATTAAGAATAAAAGAAAGTACACCAGTGGGCTCGACACATATATTAAAACTCTTTATATTCTATATACTGAGACAATAAATAATAAGGATGATACAATAAATAGATAAACATTAAGAGGGTAGGTAGTTCGGCCAAACTGACAAGACCAATCATGGGTCTCTAACAGTATATTATTTTCATTGCTTAAATTGTGTTGATAATTAAATACTTTAGAACAATGAATTTCTAAAGATTTAGTTATTAGTGTAGTAGTACTTTTGAAGCAGTTTTGTTTAGTGATATGATTTATTTTGTATAAGAATTATATTTCAAGTTCTTCGAGAATATAAAGTGTTTCCTAATATAAAAATAAACAATTAATTTATCAAGATATAGATTGTGGGGCATATTACAAATTTTAGACCTAAAACTTCTTCTTCCGTATAAAATGTCCCAAACATAAGCGTCCCCGTCCTGACACATAGATGACGCTACTAGAATTAAATCCATATGTTTTTTAGTTATCCCTATTCTTCAAAAGGTGCGAGTATAAACTTGACAGCTGTCGCAACAGCTATTGTGAAAAAAATTGATAAAAAGGAATTTCACGTGTTGATAAAATATTGCTTTTTGAAGGAAAAAAATACAGTTGAAGGAAAAACTTGGCTTGATGCCGAGTTTCCGGATACTGCCTCAGGAAAATCAACCATCAAGCATTGGTATGCTAAGTCTAGACGTGGTGAAATGAGCACCGAAGACGGTGAACGCAGTGGACGCCCAAAAGGGATTGTTACCGACGAAAACATTTAAAAAATCTACAAAATTATTTTGAATGACCGTATATTGAAATTGAATGAAATAGCAGACACTCTAAAGCTATCAACTGAACGTGCACATCATATTATTCACAAATATTATGAATATTAGGAATATTAGGAAAGCTCTATGCAATGTGGGTGCAGCGTGAGCTCACTTTCGACCAAAAACAACGACGAGTTGATGATTCGGAGCAGTGTTTGAAAATTATCAAGCGTAATAAACCCGAGTTTTTGCGTCGATATGTGATAATGGGTGAAACATGGTTTTCATCATTTCACTCCGAAGTCCAATCGACATCCGAGTGCTTCAAAGCGTGGGAAAACGCAACAGTTGACTAGCAATTTTATAGCGTCTGTATTTTGCGATGCACATGGAAACATTTTCATTGACTACCTTGAAAAAAGAAGAACCATCAACAGCAACGACTATTACATAGCGTTATTGGACCGTTTGAAGGACGAAATCGACAAGAAAACGGCCGCATCGTACAAAAGGACAAATGTACTACCCTTGAAAGGAATTATGTTGAACAAAAAAAATAATTTTTCCAAAAAAATTGTTTTACTATGGTAGGCCGGGGACATTTCAATTGACCTGTAATAGAAGATTATATAATATATGATTGTAAAGGAAACAATCCGCATTAATTTATATAAATGAATGATATAAAAAAGCCGTGGGCGTTAGAACTGTTTCATCAGCGTTAACCTTGATTCTTCCATTTCGCAAAACAAATGAATTTTAAGTAGTCCCCGTCTTGGTCGATGGGACTCCCAGAAAACTTCCCCAGTTCTCGCAACGGCCGTAGAATAATTATCTTTTCAGCCATTAGCAGTTTTAGTTTGCCGGGTAGTTTCTGTATAATGGTAGCGGAGAATTCGGATCTCACTGGACCCTTTCCACGGCGAACGGGACGACAACACGGCCGGCATCTTATTAACTGTAAAACATAAAACGGCCCCCTAGTCTCGGCCTACGATATAATAGATCCAGATATTCCGTCCTGACCCTCGGATCCTAGTCCTAATCGATTGTAAGTTCCTTGTTGTATTATGGCCGGACAAAAGATTATTTTTCGACGGCCTACTCAAACTTTGTTCCATTCGAACTCCTACAAGTCGTATTGTTTCTCTCTATATGTTACTAGAACAATACGTACTCAAACTATCCACGATTGAAATGATGATAGATTTATCAGAATCTAAGCACTTATGAAGAGGTAAATGCTTGATTTGGTGCTGTAAGAAAAATTATCTAAAATGAAGTTGTTTATTGGACTAAAATATTAGTACACATACAAAAATAATGCTTTTTTAGTGATTTAATCAATTTTATTAAAATTATGTGACATTCCAATGACGGGTAATCGAGAATATAAGCTAAGGCAAGCTTTACACAGTAGTTTTGCATTGGGCATAGACATTTACAACAAAATAACAAGAAATATGAAGAAATAAATGTTTTATTAAGTGATGTATATAAAATCTGTTAATAAATATCCCTCTAGGTATTAGAGAATAAAGGATTTGCCTTGTAACTATAGATATATTAATAAAACAGATGAAGAATTAAATTGTTTACTTACGATGGTAGTGACGCTATTATTATTAGACAAAAGAGTATGTATTCGAGAATATAGACTATATCTGTAGGTAATGGAATCACTATAAAGAAATGATGCGATCTTATTAACCTTATACAAAACAAAGTGTGTTTAGTTAGCAAAGCAGCTTTGCTTAGGATATAGCTATAGCTATAAAAATATGAACACTTATGAAAAAATATATACTTTGTATAGTAGTGTTAAATACTATATGGAACAACCTTGTTAATAAATAGCATCAACTTACTTAGAACAATAGGTATTAGAGAATATAGGCTTTACCTGTCTGTTTTAGGTATGATTATTAAAATGTGTATTTGATTTAATAGTATCATTAACTCTATAGGAAATAATATTGGATATATAAACGAAGACCCCTTACTGAGAGCAGTAGGTATTAGAGATTATGGGCTTTAAATAATCTTTCAAACCTTCCAGTGTAACTTTGTGTTGGATATACATATGGTTATCAAAATGTAAACTGTTATGGAAAAATATATACTTTATTTAGTTATGGTGTTAATTCTATAGGAAACAAAGTTGTCAGTAAATACCGTGGCTTTACCTAGAACAGTAGGTAATAGATAATATAGGCTTTATTTTTTTATCTTACTTACATTTATATATATATATATATATATATATATATATATATATATATATATATATATATATTATATATATATAACTTATATACATTTTAAAGCATCATTATTTTCTTTTAGACTTTCCCTTGTAACTTTGCGTTAGATATATAGTTATCAAAATGCGAATAATTATAAAAAACTTTATTGTGTACTGTATTTACTGATGTTATTAAAATTACAACGTCGATCACAAATAACGTCATTTTACTTAGAACAATATGTATTAGAGAATATAAGCTTTATCTTTATTACGATTTTCATATTACATATTTTATCAAAATTTGAACAATTATGAGGAACTTATATGTACTTAATTTAGTGAAGTTATTTATTCTGTATGAAACAAAGTTGGTATTATATATTATATAATTATTTATTTAGAATAGTAGGTATTAGAGAATATAGAATTTATCTGATTTTTTAGATTTCTCCTTGTAGGTCTGTTTTGATGTAAAACTTATGAGGGAATATGTATATGATTTAAGGATTTTATTAATTCTTTACGAAGTAAAGCTGGCAACAAATAACGCCATGTCACTTAGAAAAATAGATATTCAAAAATAGAAGTTTTTGCCTACATTCAAAACAATTTCTCATAACTTTTCTTTAGTCATAGGTATATTATATACAAATATCAACCGTTATAAATTATGGACTGGTCTCTTTGATAGCCGAGCTGTTTCTTTTTTCAAAAATAATATTGATTTGCTGCTATCCAATACTATTGCAGCGACCATTTTCTTGACGTCTCGAAGAAAAACCTAATCCCTCAAACTCCTCGAGAAAATTTAACGTCGACTGGTCGCCGAAACTTTTTGGGAATCACTGTTGGAATGGTCGCAGCATACCGTCCACAAGGCGGATGTTAAATTTGAATAATTTTTCTTCATCTGTCGCGGCGAAAACAAGAAGAATACGCGCAGGAAAAGTTTTTTATCCATGGAAATTGGGGGGACGGGCCGAGGACAAACAAGATTCCGAAGTTGGGTGAAATATTAGGGACCCAAGTCAGAAATAACTGCTCCAAAAAGTAAGCATCAACTTTCGCTAACGATGCGAAAGCGTTGACTTGATGATGTGTACCTTTGTCCGGTCTAATTAATCAATTTTTACTTTTAATAAGGGTGCTTAGCGATTGTATTATGATGTTTTACAGGGAAAGGAAGCAAATTAGAGGATTCTGTCGGTTTTTATATCAGATGAATCGCCCGTCTGTTATCTGTACCATCCGGGAAATATCAAACAATCCATTGAAACAATGAAAGAAACGAGGCACCAGTTTCGCGATAAACTCCGAAGTTAAACAGCAATATCCGACACGAGCGGAAACCATAGGAAGGCGCCATTTCACCGGAAGAATAAAGATACATATCGCCGGCTCGAAATCTAAATGGAAGTTGCTCAATTTCGCTCGCCTGTTTTAGGCTTTCGTTTCGTCATTTTCGCACTCTTTCCGCGGGGGTGGAGGACGGAGGGTCTAACACCCACCTCTCTTCATCCTATGACACCCATGAAACTTGAACTTTTCGCATTATCAATCTGAGAGCTGGACGGAATCCCTTCAAAATATCGTGTCAATTTTATCCTGTTTATCGTGCTTAATTTTTATATATATTTATCAATACTTAAAATCCGATTTAATATAAGAGTATTATCACTTTCTTCTATTAGATTGACACAAGTTTTATCAGCAATGATCAACAAATCTAGTTTTCGTAATAAGTTTGGTAAAGAAATAGTTAACACCGTAATTTCAACAGCAGGTATTAAAGAATATAGGATTTATCTGACTATCTTCAAGCATTATCTTTTAACTCTGCATTGAATACAGATATATTTATCAAAATGCGAAAACTTATTAAAAATTATGTGATTTATTTTATTTATTTGGTATTGTTAAAGTTATCTTATAACTAGAAAAATAGGTATAAGAGAATATAGGCTTATAGAATATATAGAGAATATAGGATTTGTATAGAAAGTTGGTAATATCACATTATCTAGAGCTATAGGTATTAGAGAACTGAGAAATTTATTTATTCAAAAATCGTTTGAACTCTATTTTTGTTAATATATCAAAACAGTTAACTTTACATGAAAACTAATGCCTGTATCGTTTTCCTCGTTATAATATTGATCAAATGTGGAAGTTCCAATCCATTTGGAGACATGACATTTTTTAACAATTTTTCCATATATATACTCAGGAAAAATCGCGATTTTTGTCCATTTTCGGACTTTTTCTTTTAACTTTGTATCAAACAAAGATATACGAATTAAAATTGCAAGACATATGTAAAATTGTATGCCGAATAAGGTGGTGACATTAGTTTTAACGAATACCAAGCAGTTTTAAAGATATGAGCCTTTTGAATTTTTAATCAAAAGTCGTTTGACCTCTATTTTTGTTAATATATCAAAAACAGTTAACTTTACGTGAAAACTAATGCCTGTAGCGTTTTTCTCGTTATAATATTGATCAAATGTGGAAGTTCCAGTCCATTTAGAGACATGACATTTTTGACAATTTTTCCATATATATACTCAGGAAAAATCGCGATTTTTGTCCATTTTCGGACTTTTTCTTATAACTTTGTATCAAACAAAGATATACGAAATAAAATTGCAAGAAATATGTAAAATTGTATGCCGAATAAGGTGGTGACATTAGTTTTAACGAATACCAAACAGTTATAAAGATATGAGCCTTTTGAATTTTTAATCAAAAATCGTTTGACCTCTATTTTTGTTAATAAATCAAAAACAGTTAACTTTACATGAAAACTAATGCCTGTATCGTTTTTCTCGTTATAATATTGATCAAATGTGGAAGCTCCAGTCCATTTGGAGACATGACATTTTTTGACAATTTTTCCATATATATACTCAGGAAAAATCGCGATTTTTGTCCATTTTCGGACTTTTCTTATAACTTTGTACCAAACAAAGATATACGAATTAAAATTGCAAGAAATATGTAAAATTGTATGCCGAATAAGGTGGTGACATTAGTTTTAACGAATACCAAACAGTTACAAAGATATGAGCCTTTTGAATTTTTAATCAAAAATCGTTTGACCTCTATTTTTGTTAATAAATCAAAAACAGTTAACTTTACATGAAAACTAATGCCTGTATCGTTTTTCTCGTTATAATATTGATCAAATGTGGAAGTTCCAGTCCATTTGGAGACATGACATTTTTTGACAATTTTTCCATATATATACTCAGGAAAAATCGCGATTTTTGTCCATTTTCGGACTTTTCTTATAACTTTGTACCAAACAAAGATATACGAATTAAAATTGCAAGAAATATGTAAAATTGTATGCCGAATAAGGTGGTGACATTAGTTTTAACGAATACCAAACAGTTACAAAGATATGAGCCTTTTGAATTTTTAATCAAAAATCGTTTGACCTCTATTTTTGTTAATAAATCAAAAACAGTTAACTTTACATGAAAACTAATGCCTGTATCGTTTTTCTCGTTATAATATTGATCAAATGTGGAAGTTCCAGTCCATTTGGAGACATGACATTTTTTGACAATTTTTCCATATATATACTCAGGAAAAATCGCGATTTTTGTCCATTTTCGGACTTTTTCTTATAACTTTGTACCAAACAAAGATATACGAATTAAAATTGCAAGAAATATGTAAAATTGTATACCGAATAAGGTGGTGACATTAGTTTTAACGAATACCAAACAGTTACAAAGATATGAGCCTTTTGAATTTTTAATCAAAAATCGTTTGACCTCTATTTTTTTTTAATATATCAAAAACAGTTAACTTTACGTGAAAACTAATACCTGTATCATTTTTCTCGTTATAATATTGATCAAATGTGGAAGTTCCAGTCCATTTAGAGACATGACGTTTTTGACAATTTTTCCATATATATACTCAGGAAAAATCGCGATTTTTGTCCATTTTCGGACTTTTTCTTATAACTTTGTACCAAACAAAGATATACGAATTAAAATTGCAAGAAATATGTAAAATTGTATGCCGAAAAAGGTGGTGATATTAGTTTTAACGAATACCAAACAGTTACAAAGATATGAGCCTTTTGAATTTTTAATCAAAAATCGTTTGACCTCTATTTTTGTTAATAAATCAAAAACAGTTAACTTTACATGAAAACTAATGCCTGTATCGTTTTTCTCCTTATAATATTGATCAAATGTGGAAGTTCCAGTCCATTTGGAGACATGACATTTTTTGACAATTTTTCCATATACTCAGGAAAAATCGCGATTTTTGTCCATTTTCGGACTTTTTCTTATAACTTTGTACCAAACAAAGATATACGAATTAAAATTGCAAGAAATATGTAAAATTGTATGCCGAATAAGGTGGTGACATTAGTTTTAACGAATACCAAACAGTTATAAAGATATGAGCCTTTTGAATTTTTAATCAAAAATCGTTTGACCTCTATTTTTTTTTAATATATCAAAAACAGTTAACTTTACGTGAAAACTAATACCTGTATCATTTTTCTCGTTATAATATTGATCAAATGTGGAAGTTCCAGTCCATTTAGAGACATGACGTTTTTGACAATTTTTCCATATATATACTCAGGAAAAATCGCGATTTTTGTCCATTTTCGGACTTTTTCTTATAACTTTGTACCAAACAAAGATATACGAATTAAAATTGCAAGAAATATGTAAAATTGTATGCCGAATAAGGTGGTGACATTAGTTTTAACGAATACCAAACAGTTACAAAGATATGAGCCTTTTGAATTTTTAATCAAAAATCGTTTGACCTCTATTTCTGTTAATAAATCAAAAACAGTTAACTTTACATGAAAACTAATGCCTGTATCGTTTTTCTCGTTATAATATTGATCAAATGTGGAAGTTCCAGTCCATTTGGAGACATGACATTTTTTGACAATTTTTCCATATATATACTCAGGAAAAATCGCGATTATTGTCCATTTTCGGACTTTTTCTTATAACTTTGTACCAAACAAAGATATACGAATTAAAATTGCAAGAAATATGTAAAATTGTATGCCGAATAAGGTGGTGACATTAGTTTTAACGAATACCAAACAGTTACAAAGATATGAGCCTTTTGAATTTTTAATCAAAAATCGTTTGACCTCTATTTTTGTTAATAAATCAAAAACAGTTAACTTTACTTGAAAACTAATGCCTGTATCGTTTTTCTCGTTATAATATTGATCAAATGTGGAAGTTCCAGTCCATTTGGAGACATGACATTTTTTGACAATTTTTCCATATATATATACTCAGGAAAAATCGCGATTTTTGTCCATTTTCGGACTTTTCTTATAACTTTGTACCAAACAAAGATATACGAATTAAAATTGCAAGAAATATGTAAAATTGTATGCCGAATAAGGTGGTGACATTAGTTTTAACGAATACCTAACAGTTACAAAGATATGAGCCTTTTGAATTTTTAATCAAAAATCGTTTGACCTCTATTTTTGTTAATAAATCAAAAACAGTTAACTTTACATGAAAACTAATGCCTGTATCGTTTTTCTCGTTATAATATTGATCAAATGTGGAAGTTCCAGTCCATTTGGAGACATGACATTTTTTGACAATTTTTCCATATATATACTCAGGAAAAATCGCGATTTTTGTCCATTTTCGGACTTTTTCTTATAACTTTGTACCAAACAAAGATATACGAATTAAAATTGCAAGAAATATGTAAAATTGTATGCCGAATAAGGTGGTGACATTAGTTTTAACGAATACCAAACAGTTACAAAGATATGAGCCTTTTGAATTTTTAATCAAAAATCGTTTGACCTCTATTTTTTTTAATATATCAAAAACAGTTAACTTTACGTGAAAACTAATACCTGTATCATTTTTCTCGTTATAATATTGATCAAATGTGGAAGTTCCAGTCCATTTAGAGACATGACGTTTTTGACAATTTTTCCATATATATACTCAGGAAAAATCGCGATTTTTGTCCATTTTCGGACTTTTTCTTATAACTTTGTACCAAACAAAGATATACGAATTAAAATTGCAAGAAATATGTAAAATTGTATGCCGAAAAAGGTGGTGATATTAGTTTTAACGAATACCAAACAGTTACAAAGATATGAGCCTTTTGAATTTTTAATCAAAAATCGTTTGACCTCTATTTTTGTTAATAAATCAAAAACAGTTAACTTTACATGAAAACTAATGCCTGTATCGTTTTTCTCGTTATAATATTGATCAAATGTGGAAGTTCCAGTCCATTTGGAGACATGACATTTTTTGACAATTTTTCCATATATATACTCAGGAAAAATCGCGATTTTTGTCCATTTTCGGACTTTTTCTTATAACTTTGTACCAAACAAAGATATACGAATTAAAATTGCAAGAAATATGTAAAATTGTATGCCGAATAAGGTGGTGACATTAGTTTTAACGAATACCAAACAGTTATAAAGATATGAGCCTTTTGAATTTTTAATCAAAAATCGTTTGACCTCTATTTTTTTTTAATATATCAAAAACAGTTAACTTTACGTGAAAACTAATACCTGTATCATTTTTCTCGTTATAATATTGATCAAATGTGGAAGTTCCAGTCCATTTAGAGACATGACGTTTTTGACAATTTTTCCATATATATACTCAGGAAAAATCGCGATTTTTGTCCATTTTCGGACTTTTTCTTATAACTTTGTACCAAACAAAGATATACGAATTAAAATTGCAAGAAATATGTAAAATTGTATGCCGAATAAAGTGGTGACATTAGTTTTAACGAATACCAAACAGTTACAAAGATATGAGCCTTTTGAATTTTTAATCAAAAATCGTTTGACCTCTATTTTTGTTAATAAATCAAAAACAGTTAACTTTACATGAAAACTAATGCCTGTATCGTTTTTCTCGTTATAATATTGATCAAATGTGGAAGTTCCAGTCCATTTAGAGACATGACGTTTTTGACAATTTTTCCATATATATACTCAGGAAAAATCGCGATTTTTGTCCATTTTCGGACTTTTTCTTATAACTTTGTACCAAACAAAGATATACGAATTAAAATTGCAAGAAATATGTAAAATTGTATGCCGAATAAGGTGGTGACATTAGTTTTAACGAATACCAAACAGTTACAAAGATATGAGCCTTTTGAATTTTTAATCAAAAATCGTTTGACCTCTATTTTTGTTAATAAATCAAAAACAGTTAACTTTACATGAAAACTAATGCCTGTATCGTTTTTCTCGTTATAATATTGATCAAATGTGGAAGTTCCAGTCCATTTAGAGACATGACGTTTTTGACAATTTTTCCATATATATACTCAGGAAAAATCGCGATTTTTGTCCATTTTCGGACTTTTTCTTATAACTTTGTACCAAACAAAGATATACGAATTAAAATTGCAAGAAATATGTAAAATTGTATGCCGAATAAGGCGGTGACATTAGTTTTAACGAATACCAAACAGTTATAAAGATATGAGCCTTTTGAATTTTTAATCAAAAATCGTTTGACCTCTATTTTTGTTAATAAATCAAAAACAGTTAACTTTACATGAAAACTAATGCCTGTATCATTTTTCTCGTTATAATATTGATCAAATGTGGAAGTTCCAGTCCATTTGGAGACATGACATTTTTTGACAATTTTTCCATATATATACTCAGGAAAAATCGCGATTTTTGTCCATTTTCGGACTTTTTCTTATAACTTTGTATCAAACAAAGATATACGAATTAAAATTGCAAGAAATATGTAAAATTGTATGCCGAATAAGGTGGTGACATTAGTTTTAACGAATACCAAACAGTTATAAAGATATGAGCCTTTTGAATTTTTAATCAAAAATCGTTTGACCTCTATTTTTGTTAATATATCAAAAACAGTTAACTTTACGTGAAAACTAATGCCTGTATCGTTTTTCTCGTTATAATATTGATCAAATGTGGAAGTTCCAGTCCATTTGGAGACATGACATTTTTTGACAATTTTTCCATATATATACTCAGGAAAAATCCCGATTTTTGTACATTTTCGGACTTTTTCTTATAACTTTGTATGAAACAAAGGTATACGAATTAAAATTGCAAGAAATATTTAAAATTGTATGCCGAATAAGGTGGTGACATTAGTTTTAACGAATACCAAACAGTTATAAAGATATGAGCCTTTTGAATTTTTAATCAAAAATCGTTTGACCTCTATTTTTGTTAATATATCAAAAACAGTTAACTTTACGTGAAAACTAATGCCTGTAACGTTTTTCTCGTTATAATATTGATCAAATGTGGAAGTTCCAGTCCATTTGGAGACATGACATTTTTTGACAATTTTTCCATATATATATATTCAGGAAAAATCGCGATTTTTGTCCATTTTAAATACTTTGAAACTTTTCTTAATAACATTGGACTTAACTAAAAATATCAATATCTATGAAGAAGTAGATGCATTATGTGGTAATAAGCACCAAGTTGTTTATATGAAACATATCTATATATCAATAAAACTGACATGCCTTTAGTATTATTTTAAGATTTCTGAATATTATTTCTTTCAATTTTCTTAGATTTGAATAATGATAGTATATTGAAGGAACATTTGTTGTCAATATGAAATAAATAGTACTATATTTTTCAATAATGGCGCCAATGTATCAAAACTCAAAAGTCTTGATTTTAAAAATAAAATAAAAGCACAATAAACTAAAGCCCTGCACTGTATTTGCCGTCAATAAAATTCAGCCCAGCAGGAAAATTATCAGCTAAAGTTTCGCGAAACAAACAAAAGGTTTGTTATCGAAAACTACGTTCGACATTAAGCGTTGTTCCCGAGAACAAACTGTTAAAGTTATGAATAATCAAACAGAAACTTTTAACAAAGCGAATTTTCTTTCATACCCGGTAAAATATTTGCACAACAAACGTATACTTTACATTCACACCGCGTTCATTCCCATGCAAAACAAGGAAACAACGTAAATAACGAATAAAACATCTTAGGAGTGTGTGTTTTTTCGACGGAATCCACGTCACATCGTCAAAGGAAATTTAACGGAGCATCTTTTCGACTGACAAATTAGACACTACACCATTCCACGTCGATTTAAGCGAAGAAAAAATGGGAAAAAGAAGGAACGGGGTCCCAGTGACAACAACAAACAGTAAAAAAATCGACCGTCGTACATTTTTATTCATTGGAGGAATATATGAATTTCAACTAGGTCCTTCTGGCATACCTTTTGCGTCGAATATATGCTTTCAGCAGTCTCTACTCGACAAGCTTGAAGTATTAAAATTCGAGATGGTCTGCATTAACAGCAATCGATCATTTATAACTATTTGTGTGGGTGAACGTCTGTGTAAGATTTATTTAATTTTAATTTTATATTGGTTAATTTTTTTATTGCATTCAAGCTACACCTATAAATATATTAACATTATTTATTCCACAAAATACAAGAAATGTGTCATTTAAGATCCTAATGAAAATCACTTCAATACTTCGTAGCTTACTAGAGGGATTTTTGCTGTATTTATCTTATCATCATTTATCCTAAAGAACTCTAATTATAAACTTTATTTGTTATCTAATATATTCAACTCATTCAAAAATATAAAAACACAACAACAAATTTTGCACAACCGTTATTTTTAATAATGGCGAATCATATTCAGAAGAATTGTGAGAAATCCTTAAGGACCTCAAAATATCTATAAAATGGACATTCTATATATCTTGCAAAGTCTTTGTCATACTATTTATAATATAATTTTATACTAACTCCTTGAGTGAAGATAGGAAATAACAAAATATAATTAAGAAGAAATATTAGCTCGCTAAATATTTTATAGCAATTTTCTTATTTCTTGAGTAGGGTACGCAAATGAAGCAAGAGTATGCAGGAAAGTATACATAAGAGAATTTGAGAGGATTTATTTTTGATTATCCAGAAGGTTTATTATAGCTGAGCCGAAAAATTGATTGCCGGAAAAGTCTACTTAGAAGAAAATAAAATATTTCTTAAGAGAGCTAGTAACAATTAATTAAAGGAAATTAGAGAAATCAAACAAGCACCAATGGGTGAATTCCTTTCGAAATTCTCTGTAAATTACAATGCCTGATGGGAGGTGGGCCCGAAATAATTTTGAGAAAGCAAATATATTTGTTGAACATCTGGAAAAAAGATTCTGTACTATCAAAGTGGATGATGTTCTGCCATACTTCTACCTCAATAACTGTTCTGACAGTATTGCAATGGTTACTTCTTGGAAGGTTTCCGAAGAAATTAAGCACTAATTTAAATTGCCATCCTACAAGTTTATTTTGTATCAACATATATTGAGACCAGTGTGCAGATAGAGAATTCAGTTGTGGAGCTGCGCTAATGACATCAATGTCCAAATAAATCAGAGGTTCAATGTCAATAGATGTCTCAAACGAGAGAAGACATTCTAATCTTGCGAATGTTTGCACACTAAGTGATTCAGTGGAAATAAACTTAGGTGTAATTGTTTATTAGTAGGTTAAGTCAGTTTAATGTTAATTGATACCTGTATTACTAGTTTTAATAAATAAAATTTAAAAAAATATTGAACTGAGTGGTCGCTAATCCCCCTGTCACGGCTATCGCTAACAATTTTATAATATTCAACATATTGTCGGTTACATTTTTCAGGTCGTGGAAATTCGTTATGAATAATGCAGTGTCCCGAGGGCATTGATTTTCCCATTAGGTATAGGGGCAACGGGTTTTCATTTCGGGATTTTTCTGTTTCGCACACACGCCTATTCGACAAAGTACGAGTCCCGCTTTCATTAATTTCCCTTCGATGAGCGGAAACTGCAAACGCGACTTCCGACTCGGCCGGATAAGCGAGAAAATTACGTTGATGTGTCGGGCGTAATGGATGCGACTATCGGGCCAGATAGCGATCGGTCTTTTAATGGCCCACATCGTGATTGATAGAGACGCGATTATTTTTATTCATTCAATAATTTTTACGCATATATTATCAATTATTGTCTGGTTATGGTATAGCTCTTCTGAGAATAGTGCGTCAACTTAAACGCCCAATTTACAACTTTTTATTGTAAAATAGGAATATGTTTAAAGCATAACTATACAGAATTTGTGGTTCAAAGAATCACGATAAGACAAGTAGAAAAATATTGAAAAATATTGAATCGATTTCAAAAAATAAGCTCACTAAAAAGTACAAAAAATGAAACTTAGATATATAACAATAGAAAAAGTTTTAAAATAAGATCTGTAAATAATAATCGTTGTTATAACTAAATAAAAATAACAAAACCTTATTTAGTATGTTTACTACACGTATTATATATTCTACTATATACACACAATTTAGCTTAATATCTACCTAAATATATTTATGTATTTACAATATTATTTTAACTACTACCAACTGATATGTTTGAAGTCAAGCGACAAAGTAGTTTTGTTTTGTTTGTATTTTAATTTTGTATATATGTCACAAAATTATAATATTATTTTTGTATTCTTTGAGTTCGCCACCGACTTCAAACTGATTAGTTGGTAGTAGTTAAAATAATATTGTATATATACTAATTGCTTTAGGTAGGTGCTAAGCTAGATTGTTTTTATCTAGAAGAAGACAAAATAAGTACAGTAGATAAGTTAAATAAAGTTTTTGTTTATTTTTATTTAATCATTAGAACGATTATTATGTACATATTTTATTATTTTAAAAGCCATAACCGTGGCTATCAATGTTGAAACCTGGTGAAACAATTAATGGTGATCGCTACTCATAAATAATGATGAATTTGTGTGGTGCATTGATCAAAAATCGGCCAAGGGAGTATTGAAAGCACTTGGATAGGACATATTATTACACCTGCTGTATTCTCTAAAGCTTGCCCTGCCCTACTATCAACTTTTTGCATCAATGGGACACGTTCTAGCAAAACAGCATTCCACCAATTTTGAAGTTAGGAAATAGCACCATGAATGGCTTTATTCAAAAAGGAAACAGTTTTTTTGGGATGGCATCCACAAATTACCTGAAATATGTGCTTTGAATAAATAAATCTTTCGCGGTTTGTGTGTGGTCGGCAGTTTTAATCACTGTTCAGGATTTTCAGTTATAAAATAAATTCCCGAACATACCCTTAAATACTTGACAGCCGAGAAAATTGTAGATCCATCGCCCCAGTGATTCTTTCAAAATTGTCTGGGAAAACGAAAGTGTTATATTGATTATTGTGCTCACAATCATTTCATATTTTCTCATGAAATAAACTTTCCTTAGACTGCCGTAAGTAATTCTAAACTAAAATTAGCCAAATCGATCCAGCTGTAGTTTTGGCGACACAAACGAGAAGAAATTCATTCTAATAGTAAAGCAAAAACCTCATAAAAGAAACTAAAGGTCTAGTCATGGTCATCAAAACTAGAAATTGAGACAACCAACAAATTAGTATTAAAACTTACTCTATTTGAACAACTAAACCTAAAAAATTTAAATGTTATTGAATATCTTTCCAGAAGGTTAAAGTGTTGTTAATGCTGAAATCGTCATGAGAATCGATAGGTGCAAAATGCAAGTGATTTAACTGAGCTATTAGCGCACGATATCAAACTTGTCAAATATACAGTACCATAACCGTGGAAGTCGAATAATCCAAGTCGGAAATTGGCGTAGGCCACGCGGCAAAGTGGGCGTGGCAAGGTTGGAAAACCCTATCCGGCAGTTGCTGCGTCAATTTTATTTGAACACGATGCCTCGACCTGACAGCTACGAAATTAAACCCACCTTGGATTTGTTCCGCGTTCCCCTTTTGTTTTTTACGTTATCGAGTTTCGGAACTGCTAATCAAATGTCAATATTCATTCGTCTGAACGATTATGACACAGTTTAGTTTTTTTGTATTCCACGTTGTAGCAACTACGGGAAAAATTGAGTTTACCCGCGTCAATGATAATGACTTGTCAGTTTCTATTTATTTATTGAAATCCACTGAATATAACATATATAATAATATAGAAATTGTCAATAAATAACAAATAAAATAAGCAATTGTATTGAAGAAGGAAAAATTCTTCTAATTTCCTTATATTCTCACTCAGGAGTCAAATAAATCAATATAAATAAAAATATAAAGGTTCGTTTATAGTAAGATCAAGAAGTCATACAAATTATTTACACATTTTAGTACAAAACAATAAAACTTGTATAGATTCTCAACTTTATTGATATTTTTTGAGTCCTTATGGCTTTTCATAATTTTTCTTGTTATGAGACACTTTTGTTCAAAATAGTGGTTATGTAAATGGCAAAATATGTAGTGTTTTTCCCATTCCAATGAGTCAATTAAGAGATACTACCGGATACTATATATACTTTTTATATTAACAGCTATATCTGAAGAAATTATATTAAATTATGTTTATATTAATAAAAATTATCATCGTTTTTAAGCATTTCATAAATTTAATCGTGAATAGAACTAACATCAAGGTATCTAGATAATTTCTTTTCGATTATTTCAAAATTATACTGTTTTTCTGTTTTTGAGAAAGTTTAGTTATGAGGTGTCCATACTGATATGCAGTGCAGTTATAACACAAGAACATGTTTCCAATAAAAATCACAGCAGGTTAATAATTAATAGTGTCAATGCTTACGTCTCTAACAAATTTTTCTGATAGTAATGGGCACCAATACCATTGTATCTCTTCAAACTTATTCATTAGAGAACTAATTTGTTTCTGACTGATTACTTATTTGGCTTCGACATTTTCAAAAAGAGAAATCATAAATATCAAGCAGCGATTTGAAATTTTTCAAAATAGACAAAGAGCCGAAACATTTCTCGGTTTATAAACGAACAAGTTTTGCACGCTGATTGGGTTACATGTTCGAACACCTTAGACAGATTTACATCTCTTTTCAATGTGAATAAAATTAGAAGGAAACTATTGTCTGGTACAAAAAAATACATTTTATTTTTGATGATGTAGGTTTCCTGCTACTTTGGACATACCATAGCCTTACTCGAAGCACAAACATAAATAAAAACTTTTATGAACTGTAGAGTCAGGTACCATAAGCTTTAGGTATGCCTCCTTCTATCTACAAGTCTTTTAAGTCAGCTAGGTTGTGGCCGGTGTCGTTGACCCCTTCTGTTTCCAATTGTTTCCGGTTCAGCG
The DNA here is from genome assembly GCF_030347505.1 of Rhynchophorus ferrugineus. Lineage (NCBI taxonomy): Eukaryota > Metazoa > Arthropoda > Insecta > Coleoptera > Curculionidae > Rhynchophorus > Rhynchophorus ferrugineus. Next base: position 19,030,202 of record NW_027472587.1, read on the forward strand.
CTTGTTCGATGTTCGATAATTGGTAGTCGGGGGTGACTTTCGGTGCGTGGACCAACGGATCGTGCTTTCAAAGCTCGCGACCATACCGTTTCGTTAATCTTTCGCCGGTTGGCGTCGGGACTGCCGGGTTAATGGAGTTATTTCGTGAATTTGCAAGTCAAAAGCGTCGGCGATGACGAGCCGCATAAATATGGCGAACTTTGCACCGATTCGTGTCATAAATAATTAATGTCCCGTTTCAGATCCGGATCAATTATTATGAAAATCCCGACCGTTTATCTGATGGCGCTGGAGCTTGCTGCTGGTCCCGCTATAAATATAATACAAATTTACATAGCCAATATTACAATAGGACGATGGCAAAAACATGATTGCGGCCGTTACGTTGCGCCACTATCAATAATATTCCTAACAGCAGCAATAGTAATTCGATTCAAAAATCGTGATTTATTTCTAGAAATAAAGATCAGCCTCACTTTTAGTATTCTCTTGGGAATTAAAACGTCTACTTGTAAATAATACATAATAATTACATGGAGAAATGTTTGGAATATGTGGTGGATGCAGTAAAACCTCATATCAAATATATTTCACATGTCTCTAAAGGACACAGTTTTGTGTAATATTGTCTAAAAGTTTAATTCATGTAACAAATAACCAAATACTCCATAACCAGTAACCATAACCATAACCAGATAACGAATAGCTTCATTTGGAAAATAGTCAAGAAATTAACATAGAACAAATTTCGACAAGCTTTCACAAATAACAAGTTTCCTTATTTCTTAGTGACCATTTGACTACGAGTTATTGCCAAAAGGTCACATACTAATGACGGTTACCAACACAATAGCCTCCATATTCGTCCGAGAGTCCCGCTGTGTTTAGCTCCTGATTGAGACGTTTATCGAATTCTACTCTATGTATAATACAAGACGTTGAATGATGATTATATTTATTAAAAATAAGAATGCAATAAATGTAGATTACTTTTCGAGGTAAGTTAATGTTTGAAGAACAAAACAAAACAAGAAAAAGGCAAAAAGCAACAACTAATTACATAATGGATATCTCGGAATCACATTCCGAACTGTGGCCTTAAAACTTGCTAAACAATATATTCCAAAACGTATTAGAGAGTAATTTTATAAAGTGCTTGAAACCTTTCGCTATAATTAAATATGTGTTGTTTCTATATTTTCAGTTGTTGCAGACAGTGGAAGATCGAGAGTTTGCGATGCTAGCAGTCAACATCTCAATATATATATATATATATATATATATATATATATATATATATATATATATATATATATATATATATATATATTATTTTCATATTTATAAATTTTTTATTATATTTTAATTTATATATTTATCGCACATTAATTATGTACTTACCTTTAAACATAAGTACATAATTAATGTGCGTTAAATATATAAATTAAAATGACTTAAGACTATACCGAAGGAAATAAAAACTAAATGTAAAAGACAATTATGCTTTTTAATGGAAGTAAAATGCTTGTATATACATTTGTTAATTAGATGGATTAGGTCTCAAGGGGGCACCACTACATAAAAATACGTATCAGAACTCTAATTATTATATGGAAAAAGTTCAATATAAATAAAATAATACCTTCACCTTAACCTACATATTAGATGTACTATAATTGTAAAGTAAATTATATTTGATAACAATTTTTCGCATCAATGGGACACGTTCTAGCAAAACAGCACTACAGCAATTTTGAAGTTAGAAAATGGAAACATGAATGGTTTTACTCAAAGGGGAAACAGTTTTTTTGGGATGGCATCCAAAAATTACCTGAAATATGTGTTTTGAATAAATAAATCTATCGCGGTTTGTGTGTGGTCGACAGTTTTAATCACTGTTCAGGATTTTCACTTACGAAATAAATTCCCGAACATACCCTTAAATACTTGACAGCTGAGAAAATTGTAGATCCATCGCGCCAGTGATTCTTTCAAAAATGTCTGGGAAAACAAAATTGTTATTTTTATTATTGTTCTCACAATCATTCCATATTTTCTCATGAAATAAACTTTCCTTAGACTTCCATAAGTAATTCTAAACTAAAATTAGCCAAATCGGTCCAGCTGCTCTCGAGTTTTGGCGGCACAAACGAGAAGAAATTCATTCTAACAGTAAAGCAAAAACCTCATAAAAAAAGAAACTAAAGGTCTAGTCATGGTCATCAAAACTGGAAATTGAAACAACCAACAAATTAACATTAAAACTTACTCTATTTGAACAACTAAACCTAAAAATTTAAAATCTTATTGAATATCTTTCCAGAAGGTTAAAGCCAGCAACATCTCAAAATCTAGCAGTCAACATCTCAAAATATTATAGTTTTTAGATATAATAAACGTCTGAATATATATATATATATATATATATATATATATATATATATATATATATTATTTTTATATTTATATATTTTTTATTATATTTTAATTTATATATTTATCGCATATTAATTATGTACCTACCTTTAAACGTAAGTACATAATTAATGTGCGATAAATATATAAATTAAAATGACTTTACAAGGAAACACTGTACCGAAGGAAATAAAAACTAAATGTAAAAGACAATTATGCCTTTTAATGGAAGTAAAATGCATTACTTGTATATATATTTGTTAATTAGGTGGATTTGGTCCCAAGGGGGCACCACTACATAAAAAATACGTACCAGAACTCTAATTGTTATATGGAAGAAGTTCAATATAAATAAAGTAATACCTTAACCTTAACCTACATATTAGATGTACTATAATTGTAAAGTAAATTATATTTGATAACAACTTTTGTTTTATTATTTTATTTAGGTTAAAATTTTGTCAGAGATAAAATGAACTAGACTTCAGAGATTGTTCTGACATTATCAGTTTGGATAACGTGAGCTCAATGTTTTATTGAACGGACTGTACACATAGGAGATTTAAACTAAAAGAGTAATGTTTTATGATCGCCTAAGTTACCTAATATTGACTGTGAAGCATTTTACTTCTCTCTGGACAAAACTTTAAAGCAATTTTAAGACGCTGTTTTGTTTCTTCGTCGACGTATAAGATACGCCAATCTGCCGTGGCGGAATATTCGAGGCAACGACTGCTCCAAACATTTAAATTGGGCCGTGCTTGTGACGTGGGTCTGTTTCGCTTGACAATATAATCGACGGGACTTCAGCGGCGAAAAGGGAAACGTTCCAGCTGGCAATGAAGCGTGCCGCTCCGAGACGTACGGATTTTTCTTGATTATACCATCGCTGTTCGACAGTTTCTTGGAGAATTTAAATCAGACTTATATCAGAGAAATTTTATGACAGTCGTTTCTCCAAGATTAAGGTATACATTACCGACCTTCCGTACTTGCCAGATATTGTTTCTTGCAACTAATTGAACACAATAATTAACAAAATTAGATGTATAAATCGTAGCGGGTTTATTCGTGACTTTAACAATTAAAAGATATGAATTCAGAATTAAGAAAATAGAAAATGGGTATCGTAATAAGCCACATTGTGATAAACCAAAAAGAAATAAATTTAAAAAATGATTTCGAACATTCATAAATTCTTAAAACATATTTAGGAAATACAAGTTATAAGGGCACTCAGGTATATTCATGTAAATTGAAATATTGGAATGGATTAGGAATTAATTAACTAGGGAAAAAAGTGTATGAATTAAGCAACTAGAAAATAAAAAATGGGTATCGTAATAAGCCACATTGTGATAAACCAAAAAGAAATAAATTTAAATAATGATTTCGAAAATTCATAAATTCTTAAAACATTTTTAAGAAATACAAGTTATAAGGGCACTCAGGTATATTCATGTAAATTGAAATATTGGAATGGATTATGAATTAATTAACTAGGGAAAAAAGCGGTTATCGTAATAAAGCCTATCATGACATATTACAAACAATGAGATTGAAAATAATTTTAGAAATTCATAAAGACATAAATATTAAAGCATTTCTAACAAATAAAATATATAAAGGCATCTATATAGGCATCATGTATTAATATATTTAAACTGACTATGAACTAATTCAGTAAGTTGACCAAAGAAAATGGTTAGTGTAATAAGGCAAACTATTACAAATAAAAAACAAACAGTTTGGAAAAGGATTGTAGAAATCAATAAACATATAATTTATTAAAGCATTTCAAACAAATTCAAATTATAAATGCATAAGATCAATTTTTAAAGGTTAATATATTCTGTAACGCATAATTCTGTAACACGAGAAGAGAAAATGGGCATCATAATAAGGCAAATATTACGAACCACTGTTTCGTGTCTCCAAGATTAAGTTGTACATTACCGTCCCTCCGTACGCACCAGAGATTGTTTCTTGGGACTAGTCGAACAAAAATTGTACAAAAGTAGATTGACAAAAGTACAAATGAGATTTATTTTCACCGTGGAACACGTAAACTGCCTCAAACATTGCAAAGAAGTCGCAGCGGGTATATTTTTTGACTTATTATCAACCCATTAAAACGAAATAGATATGATTAGGGGAGAATAATTCTTTCGGTGAGATGTAGCGAAATTATCTTTTGTTAATGGATACTAATTTGAACGGCTATTAAAGTAAAGACGCCAACTGAAATGATGCTTAGTTTGCCAAGAGTAAACATTAGTCCGCCTATAAATTTCCGTTAATTATACTGGAGCTCAGACCAGTGTTGGTCCGTGAATAATTAGTAAAATATTCGCCGGGCGGTACTCCGACTTCGTTGGCTGCAGGGGGGGGGGCAGCTAATCGATGATAAATTATTATTTAAGTGTTATTGTTTTTTTCTTACTTATTGTCATTAGTGTATTCACTAGTAATATATAAAAGTAGATAGTGGGATTTGCCAATAAGTTCTGTCTAAATTATTCTAATACATGTTCGCAATCACATAACCGCCTTTATTTCTCCCTAAAAGATCTACTCTTTGTCTCTTGGGGAAGTGTATATAGGAGAAACTGGGAGATTTACACCGATAAAAGAATATTGTGCCAAAGAACCATATGTGACATATAAACACACCGTACAATATTATCATTAAAGCAAGATTTTAGCCAGCCCATAAGGCTATTTTTGGAAAATGCCTCGAGAAAACTTTGAGATTTATAAATGTTAAAGTAAGATGGTGGAAAACGGGCCATGAGAAGCAGGGTCCTGTTTAAAACCAACACTTAACTATGAGTACTCTCTTCGGTAGTAGAAATACAATAACTACACGCAAAATAGTTATCTATTCCTCATAGAATAATACTGCGGTTTCTCTCCCACTAATATATCCAAATGCCTTCCCTCCAACAAAAATTTCTAAAAATAACAACCCTCTATCACCACTTAAAATCAACATCTCTTTAAGATAAGAAGTTACCCTATAAACCTATATTAGAACTAACATAATTTGAGAATTATTTATCAGTATCTGTGAAGAAAGGTACTTCAGTCACATGATAATATATACAGAAATATCAATACTATAAGCCTCCTAACGGCAGAAGGTATAAGCCTCTTAAATATTGATACAGAATTGGTATTGATAAAGATTAAGACTCAATGATATCACTTCAAGACATTGGGTCTATTTGGTCTCGCCATATTCGTCATAGAAACATCCGTTTTAGAAAAATTTAAAAAAGCATTTAATCAACGTAAATCTCCTTTTAAGGGTCTTACCTTTAAAAGACGCAGCATTCAAATGTGAACAAATTAGTTAGACCTCGTTAAAAGCAGACTATTTTTATTCGTTTTAGCACTGTTTGCCGTGAATGTTGAGTAGAAATGACTGGTCAAACATATACAGTGAGGAATAAATCGATTAAACAGTGGAAAAAAGCTGGGAAGAAGATCCTGTCGAGAATAATGTTATCTAATCAATAACCCTAACATATAATCCTGTAAAAAATATACACGATGGTACTTACATAACCTTGTAATTATGTTATCCAACTGAATATGTAATAGTTATTGTAACAGGCCTTAAAAAGCCCTTTAATGTTAACATATAATAAATAAAATCTTTTGTGTCACAGAGGTTAAATTTTGGCATTTTGTACTTATTATTATGATGTTTTCTGGTAGAATAATGAGGTATGGTATGTAACAGTAAATAAATCTTTCAAAAATATGATTTTTTCAATGATATTTGAGCGAGGCTTTATGTAGATGGATCATGTCCTCTTTTATATGATATGATATAATGAAAAACCATATTAAGGTCTTCTGTGAATGTGGGGAAGTATACATGGATAATAGAATATCTTGTGCAAGAATGATGAGTAAGACATACACACCCTGCCCAAGTTAGCTTTCGCTGGTTACTCAATAGATACCATTCACAATATTCAGTTTAAAAACTCGAGATTTCAGCCACTCCTCAAACCCACTATGGAAACAGACATAGACCAAAACAATCTCAACAACCACAAGAGCTATAAGACCAATCCTCTCTAGCATACTGTCCCCATTTTTTAAATTATTCAACTATGTAATAATGACGCACTGGCTTAACTAGAAGTGCCTGGAGGTATAATATGTAACGACTGATAAACTTCGTCTAGTTTTACTCAATACTCGCGGTTCTAATCCGATAACCAACAATAGGGAACTTGGCGTTTCTCAATTACAAATCAACTCTTTAGTCTGAGAGGGATTAGATTTAAAAAATTAAAGGCATCACAGGGAAAACAAACAATCTCGATATATTTCAGTTATCCGCACGATACACGCAGTAACAGGATCGAGAATCCCTATACATAAATTGGAAAACAAACGACTAATCCGATACAAGAAGAGGCGGCCTGCTGCGACATAAACGAGGTCAATTGTTCGATCGTTGTTCGTCGTTTATTAACATCGCCGTAGGCGAAATAGAAATATCAAGACCGTATTGGCCGTTAATTAGGTTCGGTTCGAAGCTCCGGGCGGCCTCACGCAAATTACAACTTCATTCCGGCAACGATGATGGATAGCGGCATGATGGCCCGTCTCATTGCGGCCCGAGGAGGGGCGCGCACCTCCCCCTCCTGCACCTTTTCCCTTACCGAACGTCTCGATATTTTCTTTCCCGTGTCCCGGAGTTAATTGGTCGAAATTTATGGACTGGGGATAAGTTGATGCGGCGCTCGTTTAATTTACAGTTCTAGTTTTAATCGCTAGCTAATTTCACAGTCGTTAACAACCGATAAATCTGTTTTAAAATATAAGCCGTAATTAACCAGTTTCATTTTTCGGCGTGGCCATTATATTTTGGTTGATTCCTGCGTATTTATGTTTCTTATTTATGACCCCTTGAGTGTTTTATTAAATACCAAACGTAAGTTAATTGGTTTCCATATATTCTACAGAAATGTTCGATAAGTTTAATATCATTTTCATATAAAATCACATGCATATTACAAAATTTTTAACGCTTTTAGAAATTAATTCAATTCAATTCAGAAATAAACATTGCGTTGGAGCATATTTACCAATGAAAAACCAGAAAAACATCAGGAATATTCACATAACCTAATGAAAATGTTTAAGAGCTAAAAATAGAGCATTTCTGAGGTAATTAGACAAAATAGAGAAACTGTAAAATAAAAATGCTAATTTTTGTTTTTCAGAAATTCATAAACACACAACATGCTACAGCATATTTAAAAATAAAAAATCAGAAAAGTACCAGGGCCATTAGAAAAATTCATATAAACCCAAGGAGAAATTTAGGAATAAAAAAAGAAAATGGTTATCATAGTTAGACAAATTATGGTGACTAAAATGGAAATGATAAATAAAGAGGACTAAAGTTATTTTAGAAATTCGTAATCATTTAAAGGAATAAAGCATTATTGACAATTATAAATTATAAACCTTTCAGATATTCATATAAATTAACATATTTCAACTGATTATGAATTCAGTAACTAGAGGAAAGAATGCTGTTATCGTAATAAGATTATGCTAAATGTGATAAATACTTAAGCAATACCTTATCACTTTGGCATATATCTTGATTCATTTGAATCTCTTGAAATATTTTTAGAAGAATTGGTATCTTAATAATCTTACACTTAATATTTTTACTAATAACTGACTACATTATACATGTATCCATTAAGAGGACGTTTTTCTTGCGACAGAATCGCACAATTCAAATCCTGGCTAAAGAAACGGAGGGGAAACGAGATCCCAAATGCGAAAACAAAACAGCCCGCCAAACCGCCAGCGATCCATTATCTCCTATTGCGTTTCGTCTTTATTGTCGTCGCCTGAGCCGTGTTGCGGGCCCTCCGCGAGCTCTGATCCCGACAAGACGGCCCAATTTTTTTCCAGAAAACAATGGCCGCGCTCATATAAAGCAATTTCGAGCCGCAGCGGAGGGGATCGCACAAAAGCCGACATAAAAAATCGTCGGAAAGATCTAATTTCGACGCCACGTCCTGTCGGATCGTTTATATCGCGGCCACCGCCATCGTCTTCTGCCCGCCGTTGAGCCATGACCCACCGGAACGTCCCCCATGGCCTGCCCGCCGTATTTAATTTCCACGCCGCGAGATGGCGTCTTTAATTTGCGGCCGTCTTGGGAAATCTTGCGTTGTTCCAGGGTCATCGAAAATTGATGTCTGACGATTTTTTATACGCACATTTTGTATTGGTTGACATTTGAGGTTGAGGGGGACGTAAAGACCCGACAAAAAAGTCAAATAAAAAACCTAATATAGAAGTCGTTCAAATGAGAGATTCTTTAAAGTCGGATAATAAGCAGACATAGCACAGTGAACCTCATTGTAACAGTATAAATATCTATAATTGAAGGCTTGTTTTGTAAACTAAAAGCTCAGTGCAGATAATTGAAGCCATGGTTCCACAGGTTCTAGGATTTCTTGCTAATCTTACCCATTTAACTCACGACTTATTTGGTTCAAGCCACTCTCCTACGCCAACAATCTAATTCTTATTTATTGTTCTGTGGTTAGTCTTTCTGGAAAATAATAAAGAAACATGCTATGAGTAAAATAATTTAAATCCAGAAAAGGGAACAACATAACTAAAGTCAGATTCAGAAACCAGCAACGTAGTTAAATAGTTTAGCTGTACTAACAAGAATAACGAGGACCAAAGGCTTTTAAAATTCATAAACAAACAATGCGCTAGAGCATTTTAGTAAGAATAAAAAATTAGAAAAGCATTAGGACCACCAAAAACATTCATATAAATTGATACAGTAACTGTTGATAACCAAACTGTAGTAACCAAACCAAACAATATAAAGTCAGTTGAAAGAAGAACCGAAGAAACAAGCAAAATCAGTCACCAAAGTTTGAAAGATGGTGAAAGGGAATTTGGGATTTTAAAAGGGAATTTAAAATAAGAAGGTGATGAATAAATAGCGATAAAAATTGAAACGTTCACAGGAGAAGGAGGAAAGGAACATTGGACAAATAAATATAGGTATCAAGAATGAGCAAATGATAGTCAAGAAGAAAGGAGGAATGAAATAATTAAAATAACAGAAAAATAAAAAGAATGAGAGAGAACGAAATTATGAAGAAAGTCAAAGACAGGTGGTTCTGGAGTAAAGTGTAACAGCTAGTGGATCAAAAATCGAACTCACGCTGATAATTCTTAATTAATATTATTTAGAGACAGCAATCTATTCTCTCCGTGTGTTAAATTCTTTATTTCTTATTCCCTATTTTTTAGAGAAATTTTATTATAGTAGCATATGCAAATAGCTTATCAGTATCAATTCAGCCAAATTCACTGAGAATCTGGGTTCTCAGTTGACATGTTACATAAACGTAGTTTATTTTATCTCCAGCAAATCGATAAACCTCCCGAAATGAAACATTTTTACATGCCGCGTGACAAATAGGCTGACGTTAGTCGGGAGAAGTGCTTCCACTTCGACGAGGACATTTCCCTAGGTCGAAAATTCCTCGTAGACCTCCTCCGCCGGTCTAACGACGCCAATAAGCCAAACTCCCATAACGAACATGTAAAGCTGTAACGCGGATTTAACGAACGGGGAGACGGGACATTTTTTTTCCCACTAGTCTCCACTTCTCCCCGCTACGAGCAACCTAAAAATGTTGTCGTAATCTAATAAATGGTGTACGGTAGCGCATCGGTTATAAATAGCGTCGAAACGATACGCTTTTAAGCCAAACGTCATTCCGTCGAGCTGAGGAGGTGAGGAGGAGGGGACGGAAGCGACGGCAGAGGAAACAGACGGCAATCGTAATGCTCCGAGGCTTCTACAACGATTATTAATGGTACAGTTACATTTTCAAGCGTTTATATAAATTATTCGAATTTTTATAAGCGCATTAGTGAGTCACAGCGGCAGATTTTATTACATATTTCTTCTAAAAATAGTCATGTAATTCTTCAAATTTTATATATGAGGTGACTTAATAAATTCTCCAATAATATTCCTTAATAAGAGAACTAAAGTCCTATCCAATAAACTAGCCAACGCACGTCATGGATGAAGTCGGAAGTACTACCAAATTGCCAATCTATAAAAACGTAAAATTTGTTTCAAACTCCGAGCGGATTTCCTCTTTTCTTTCGTCTGTTTCTTCCTCTCTCTTCTCTTTCTCTGTCTTTTCTTTCTTTCTCTCTCTACTATTTCTCTCTTACTGTTCTTCTTACGTTGGAATATATAATTGAATGAGTCTATAAAATTCGATTTTTGTTGCCACTGGTCGACATTGTTGTCATATATCTGCTAAATTATTAAAGCTTTAATGATAATAATAGGGATTATAAGCCGGCAAAATGTGCTTCGGCGCTTGTTTTTATAAATTTCTAACTGTGGTTTAACATTAGTGATTATTTTTATTGAAAATGATTAAGCCATTAAATAGTCATAATTATAAATCCATTGGTTCCCAAACAGTTAATTCGTGCAGACCTTAAGAACTTTAGAATGAACCTTAAGTTTTCAGTTTATATATTTTGACAAGACCTAGATATCTCAAAATAAAAAATTGGGCCACTCTTGGCAATATAGTGACATCAAAATGACTCTATAAGGAACGAAGGAAACAAGAACAAAAATAACAAGGTAAATATGCTCTATAATGAAAGAAAAATACATTACTTGGATATACAATTGTTAATTAATAAGATTAGTCCTCCAGGGAATACCACTATATAAAAAGGCGCCTAGAACTCTACCTCATAGGTGATGTAGAAAAGCATTCAATATAGATATAATAAAAAAACTCTAATTTACAAACTATTATGTCAGTATAATTAAGCATGTTTTAAGTCCTTCCATAATATATGTATTAGATGTACTATATATATAATAAAATGAAAAATATTTTCTAAAATTATTTTTGTTTCATGATTTTATTTTCATTAGTATTTTAGTCATACATTTTTATGATGTGCATTGGCTGTTTGATTGTAAAGGCTATAAGCGAAATCGTTAAAATAAGTATATGAAATTAAAGAAAAATTGCACTAAAGGATATAAAATATACTTTTGCTGAAAAATAAAGTACAGCTCTTTCTGTATAGTGAAGAATAGGTAAATGAAATAAGAATACCAACAGATAAATCGAGACACCTCCCTATTGTTTTTGAAGCGACATGTTTATCCAACTTATTTTACTATTTGCCATAAATATATGCGGTCTTTAAATATTTTACAAGTAATTTAGTTCCAGTACTATATTCAATTATTTGATTTTTTTAAAATATATAATTTATTCCTTAACTTCTGGGCTTACTTATCATATAACTTGGTATATCGAAAACATATAGACATACAGACCTTAGAAAACCCCAGAAGTTGATGAATCATTGTCCAGGAAATATCAGAAAATATGAATGATGTTCCATAATATGAATGAGCTGTATGCTTAAGAATTAAAGCCCCAATACGCAATAGAGCTAAAATAGTTCAGCTTATGATAAAACCTCTTCCGCATATATTGACAGGAACAATTTCGAGCTGCACACATTCGAGCTACTCAAATATACACAGGGCGTAATAAAGACGAAACACCGAAGGAGGACTTATCTAATTCCTTATATCGCCGGAAAGTTTCCGCACCTGGAGCGAAAACTTTTCCAGTTTATCGTCCCAACTGGGCCAAGTCACCCGAAATCAACAGCGAGGATCTTCTCTCGTAGCGAAAAGTGCGACTTTTTGCCGCCCTCATTGTAAAATAAGTTTAGATTTAGCCGATAGATTTCGGATAGTTTTGTTCTCTCTTAAGGCTTAAAAGCGTGAAAATTCCTACTGATTGAGATTCTTTAATTCCTATTTTTCTAGATTATTTTTAAAATTTAATATTTACTGGTGGCCACTCTGAAAAAATTCACTCGAATCCGTCACAGCTAATTACATTAATCAATGTTAAATACCGAGTACAATAATACTACCATATGAATTTGAAACGTTTTCGTTCGCAAACATGGGTAAGGAATAATTTTATAAAATAACTTCTAAAATGAAAATATAGTTGCTTTTATATCATATCCCCGTAATTAACAGAATATCAATAAGTTGAAACAAAAAAAGTTATAGAGATATAAAGTTATCAATTTATTAAACAACAATATAAAATTATGACAAAAAAGATTAAGACTTTATTACTGTGAAATTAATTACTGTAAAAAATGGATTAGCTAAAAATTAACGAAATATAAAAGTTAAAAATTAAAAAAATTAAATAAAATCATGTATTATACAAGACTTAAATATTACAGATGGTCAGTCACTGGAAAGATCTAAAATTGAAACAGCACTTTTGTTTACTGGCAGGAAACCGACAGGAGGCAAAATTGCGAATTCAATCTCCATCGCGTTTCCTCCGGATCATTTCTCTTTATGGCGGCTTCACCGTATTTGAATGCGGCGAGATGCAGAAAATTCATATGCATCCTGGGGCTACGCGCTGAATTTTAAGCCCCAGCTTCTTGTCGGGCAACCGCGCGTTATAACACGGAAAAGAATGACCGCCTGAAGGAAATGGTCCACGAATAGTCCCTGCCGCTCCATTGACCTTCAATGGGTAACGCGTCTCTAGTTTTTTGTTAGGCACTAAATAAACATTGTGTAGTAGTCTAAACGAAATCTAAAAATTATATATTTTCCAAATATATAAAGACATAGGTCATAATAAATTTGTGCATATGTTGATGACTGATGATAATCAAGTACTAAACATTTTTCCATATTTCTTTCATTTTCAGTATACCAACATACATAGTTGAAAATACTCAAACCGATTTATTGTTGCAGATATCTATAATTTTGAAACATATTAAATCTTTTTCATAATTTCTAGGGCTGTGATACTCATTTTGTAATCTACCTCTAAAATATGATTGTTTCTCAATTTCTGATACAAATTTTATGTTTTGGTAAAAATGTATACATTAATACACCTTAATTAAGACTTAATTAAGGTGTATGCAGCTTCAATATTGAAACAAAATGAAATAACCTATATATAATATCTGCTGATTATGAAATATTTTCGGATTATTATTTCAGTTCTTCCACAGTGTTTGTTGTATGATAACCATTTTGTCATAGCGATCCGGAACTTCATATCGAGCCTTCCTGGTAAAATCGCAATAAAACATTAACACAATACGTCCGTAAACTGCACTGAAACAGGACGAGATGCAACGGCAACGAAGACAAACCGCAAATTCCGACCCCAACAGCTATAATCTATGTCGTGAGCAAAGCAAAGGTAAATCGCGGCCCTGGAGATGAGACCGCGTTGAACGAAACGTGACTAATTAACGTCGCTGCAAATAGAAGACGCAGTCGGTTGCTGCAGGCTGCTTCAATTTGTCGCTGGTGCTGCTGTTGCCGCCACCGTTTCCGAGTGAAAAGGCGTCGACGGGCGTCGACGGCGTCCCGGTGAAAAATGGCCGACGGCGCTGACGCCGACGTCCAGTCACCATCCCGACGCCCTTTTTGTCGCTGTTTACTCTAATTTACACAAACTCCGTGGCGGTTCTGATTTAATTATTCCAGATTTGGGTTTGGATCCGGTTCGGGTTTTTTTTTAGATATCAGTTCGATTGATTGTGATCGACAAAGAGTTTGGAAAGCCTAATATTTTTTACACGTGTTAGCTGCTTTAAATATACGAATAAAATATATTCTTGAAAGTGTTCATTATGTTTCTTGTAAATCTACATATTTAATATTATACTAAATGTCTTTAGTATAATGTTAAACGTTGGGAAAAATACGTATCATCTTTAAAATTATAGCATTATGCCGCTAATGATTTCCATGTTTGGTGCTTAAAGGAACCTTTAATATTTTGGCTATCTGTCATTATCAGGTCTTGCTTTCTTGCTTTGCTTTTAGTTATACTAGCTGATCTGGCTGCTGGTTGATGCTGGTTGATAACCCAGATGAATAGATCTATTAACTTTCTAATTTTTTCTTCGTATTCTATTCCCGTCCATCGCAATAGATAACATATCCCATATTTTCAGTTAATTCGGCAACTGACGCTTTTATTTTGCATATTATATTTTCCACTAGTATACGGGAAGGTGCCACAGCGTGGCCAAACCTTTTAGTCGATACGTCTATGAGCATCAAGTAGAAATGTTATATAATTACGAACAACTTTATTGGGATTTATCGGAGTTACTATCGTTCTGGCTTCTTGGTTAGTCGGAAGATACTCTCAACTTGATCTAAAATCAAAGAGGTTGATCTATAATAAAATTATAAAGCCAATTTGGACCTATGGAGTGCAAATATGGGGTTGCACTAAAAATTCAAATCAACTAGTCAAACAGCGCTGTAAAACAAGGCTCTTCGATTGATTACCAATGCCTATCGCTACGTAACCAACGAAGATCTGCACGATGACCTGGAAATAAAATGGATTTGCGAACTTATCCAAGATTTCGCCTTGAAACACAAAAGAAGATTACTAAATCATACTCACGTGGAAGCAAAACAACTGCTGGACAGCGCGAAGGATGTCAGGAGATTGAAACGAACAAAACCATACGAACTTATATAAAGTGTACCCATTTAGTGTAAACTATAGCTATGAGTTAGTAATTAATAAATAATTATAATTTTATGATTGAGGAATACATACTGATATATTTTCTCGCACTTATCTTGCTTGTTAATTAATCCAAATACATAGGAATAGTAGTAGTAAATTAATTGTAAATTAAGATTGTACTAAGAGTATGTAATAAAGATGTTATAAAAAAATTTCCAAACTCTGTGGTTGGACTTGTGGTTAATTATGTGATTATTAATTAAGTTTCTAATAATTATTTGTAATAACATATTAAATTTTATTTCTCGCTAATTTAAGAGTTAACTTAGCGCATAACATACATATTACAGATGGTTATTAGCAACAACGTTCATATTATTTTTAAAGGTGAAACCTGAGATATCAATCCTAAGCTTAATTAGAATTTGGTGGATGTACTCCCATTGGGGCTCTACATATGGTGTTAAAACACGGAAGTATTCCCATTTGACTAATATAGTTATATTTTGACTAATATAGTTATATTTGACTAATATATTTGACTTTGACTTTGTTTATATTTGACTAATATAGTTATATATATTAAAGTTTTTGTCTCTTTTACCTACAGATAAGTCTATTCACTGTACTGTGTTTTTATTTTTTTAAGTTTTAGAAAATGTATTATTTATAATTATAATATGTGTTATTTTTTAACTTCTAGAAAACAATACATTTAAATTTAACCAAAACATTACTGACTCGTAATCAATCAAATTACACGTAATTTAATATGTTTCTAGATGACAAAATTCTTTATTATTTGATCAAAGGAAACGTAATTACGAGTCCCATGTACGTTTCTCGATTTGCGACTACCTACGACCCCATCATCATACACCGACTAAACGTTGACAAATTAAGACCATTCACCGGTATCTGAACTATCGTGGGAGTCGCACAATTTAAATCTAAATAATTTATTCTGTAATATGATCGATTGAACAGCAGGTGGCTCTGATGAGAGCGCTCGCGCGCGTGTGTGTGCGTGTGATGTCGAAAGAGGCGACCGAACGTGTGAAGTTGGAGCGATGGGGGGCGAGGGGCCCGTGCCGGGATTGTTCCACTGCGTAAATTGGAATTAATGTTTTAGTTTGTTGCAATATTCTCGATTCGAATTCGTTTGAAAGTTCGGCTTTTGTCGAGAAATAATGTTATTAGTGTTACCGACAGCGTTAACAACAAGCAACCTCATTAAAATAATGAATAAAGGTTTCTGATTTAAAAATTGTATATATAATTTTCATTTGCAATTGTAATTTCCAAATAAAGGCGGACATCTTTGGCGTTTCAATAAATATTACTCCTTCTCTCACTTGAATATCACGTTTAACCAATTTAAAATCAAAATTAATTTTTTAATAGTAAATGAAACCTAGTATTCTTGATAACAACGATTTATTCAATATTACTAGAAATCCGTTAGTATAAATTTCAAATTCAAGAGAATTTTTAGGGAGCCTTGAAACTGATGGGAGTCAAATATTAGTGTTTTCAGTATCACTATTGATCATTATTTATTACATAAGATGAGCAGAATGCTGGATTTACCAACCTTTCGGTTTTTGTATCTATGGGATAGCAGACACCTATATAGCAGATAGCACCTACCGACTGCCGAGTGACCAACTTTAGAAATCATCCCAAAAGATATCCGGTCTCACCCAGCCTGGTTACTGGCGTGACTGGGATCATTTTCCTTGTCGGATTTTACACTTTTGCCTAGGACAATCACAAATTTTAAACAATCACAAACATAAATTTACGACCATGCCCTATACGGATTCGAACCTGCGGCTATCGCAACAGTAGGAGGACCGTCCTATCGCCTTTAGTTTCTAGATATCTCAGAAGCAAATATGAAGGAATTTGTTTTCGTCAGATATTAGACGGCTTGTGACTTACCTGACAATTCATCACGACATTTATACCATCAGATAGAATGGTTGATTGATTTTAAAGAGCAAATAATGAGTCATAGAAAAATGCATAGGTAATCAGAAAAATCCTTACAATAAAGAAATCGTCAAAAGAATACTAATTCAATCTCTTTTTTTCAATGTAATAACTCGTTTATTATAGTTATCCAAAATTTTCAAGAAATATGTTAACCTATGACAAAAAAAATATCGTGTTTGGCGTTTTCATAATTTCTAGGACTATGATTCTCCGATATTAATTTTTTAAATTAAAAATGGCTGTATTATTATATGTTATGTTATCTTCATTCCAATTTTTTAAGGTTTCTCTTTAAATATTGCTAAATATATTGTTTTTTTCTCTCTGATTCTGAATTTTCTTCTGTGTTGTGTTTGAGGTTTTCAGTTTTGAGTACTTTTAGTATCTTCAGTGTTAATTGCAGATATAGTAGTGAATATAATAAAAAACCTATACATGATTAGGCTCAAAATTTAGCAGTAAAATTGGTCTTATTTCCCTGATTACCTATAAATTTATATAATAATTTTGTTAATTATTTTTCGATTTTCAGGATTTTTAGAAGAAGAAATTGTATAAGGAGCATTAGTATTCATTACAATTTTATTCAGAACTATCACCAACTTTAAAACTACATTTTAAGCTTATCCGAACGTAATACTAGCAATCAAATGTTGCCATTTCTCTTTCGTCAACTTAATATACACGAAATTCGGCACATTTGTTCGCCGAATCCCCTCCGACGAAAGGGTAAGTCGAAGCAGCGGAAGCAATCGACGAAGGGCCTAACGAGCCCGTGACAATACCGTTACCGTCAGGTCGTCATTATCCATTTTATTTTCACGCATTATCCATGAACGTTATCTAGCGCCGGCTGAGGGATACGGGACGGTTAAAATTCCTCTCTCTACCACCCCCTTCCCGCCGTCAAACCGACACAGAAACGATCGTTCCCGTCTCCCATTTGCCGGAAATTTATATCCAGGTTAATTACCGATCCATTACCCCGAGGGACAAGTCTGGATAATCAAGGTCCATTCTTCCGAGCGTGATTTTTTTTCTTTTGGCGTTCGCTTTCTTTTAACGAGGCACCTTTTTGTGCGGCCGTTGCCATTCCGCATCCGCCCTAATTAAAATGGAATTTTCATGGTAATATCTCTGATTTTCTTTGGAAAATTAAACCGATTGAGGTAATGCAAGTAAACAGGATCGTGTTTCGTGATAATTGACCTGTTTCGAATACAAACACGTATTATTTAGCAACATATTTCCTTAAAACGTCGGTACCCCAATATATCTGGCTACTTGCGAATGATTATTTAATCAAACAAACAAAATTCAAAGTAAATAATTCACCCAAGATGAAGAGCTCTTTAAAGAGCTGTTCTAAGAAAGCAAAGAGGTCAAAACACAATCTAATATGGAACCGAAAATGAAACAGAAGAGAGGAACTCAACTACAAACACCACCTTAACACGGGAGCAATTATTAATGAATTTTGAAATGGAAAATTCTACGATAAGAACAATCGATGAATCACTGAAAGTCCAATCACAGCAAATTCAAGCCCACAACGAAGAGCTGACGTGGGAAGACGAATTATCTAAAAAGCAAATGAGGAAAACTGACGACTACAGACTGGCACCTAAAATCCTTCATTTTTATTTCCTCCTATTGCTACCGTTTTGTTAAGTTTCTCTTGGTGTTCTCCATATCTTTTTTTTATTCCTTTTGCTATTTACCTTTTGGTTTAATTCTGTTTCTCTCTGGTTCTTCCAACCTCTTCCCATTCTGTTAATTATTCACAATTACTGTCCGATGTTCTTGTTATTATATCTTAATTAGATATGGCTTTATCTTTTTCTGATCTCTATAGTAAACGAATTTGCTCAATATTTTTCGTTCAAATAAAATACATTGCAATGAATCAAATATATTGAATCAATAACGAGATCTCGTTCTAAAAGTTTCTAGTTCTTTTACGGTGGATTAATTTCCATAAGATTCCTATTTATGTGTTTCTGTTTTGAGTTGTTGTTTGCCTTATTGATCTCTCACAATTTATTTCGTGTTTGTCGTCATCATGTTCTTGTTCCTTATTCACTTTTTGTTCTTGTTAGATACGTTGTAGCAATTTTCTGATATTATTAGTTTCCTTCTCTAGGTATTCTTAAGATATAATTTCCTCTTGATTTTTTAGTATTTCTACCTCTTTTGTAGTTGTTTTTTATTTTTGTTTCCATTATTAATTTGTTGCTTATTGTTGTTATTGTATTTTCTGTGTCTTGTTCCTGTACGTTATATATTACTATATTTTTTTTTGCTATTTCCTTTCTTTAGTTCGTATATGCTTTCTTTTTGTTTACAAATTACAAATATAGTGCTGTAGAACGAAAAAATTACCTCCTATTATTCAATGCTCCATCTCGATGGTTCAGTCAGAGATAGAAGAAAATAAGTTAAAAAGGACTTTATGTCAAAATTAAAATCCAGGTATAGTTGAACATTATTAAGAAACTTCGTTTATTGCATTGTTATTAGATTATTGACGCCGATTCACTGATACAATCTTTGAGTTAATGGATTATTAATAATTATGATTTATTATCGTCTTTATTTCATTCATGTTTCTTGTTTAAGATCTACAATTAAATATTATTGGTCATATATAATTGCTGACAGTTTCGCCATCACTGTGGACTTGAAAAACGATTCGTCTCGCTAGGTCACATAAACCAGACCCGAAAAAATAAACAAAACCACAAAATTCAGCTCACGTGCTCGTCTTGCGCGAGCACGCAACCTCTTTCCGCTCTCGAAACCAAAGAGCTCTGATCAATGGAAGCAAATTATGGCCATCATTCCGGATGACGCCGGCGTCCAGTGGCGTCCAGGTGAGGGCAACGACGCTCGTTGTCATTAAAATCACGTACCGCATCCCGATGGAGATATACGCCAAGCGCCGTCACGCCAACAAAGACAACGCTGCTGTCTCGTCAAGGGCAACAGGAAACAGACAAAGCAGATTTAACGCCTCCATCCCGGGGCGATAGTCGAGAAAGAGAGATGCGAGCAGCAAAAGGACCAGTCGCGCCATAACGTGTGGAAGATGGCGGGGGTCAGGACCGGGATGAGAGAGGGGGAGGCAAGCCAAAGCGATGGTCGGGGATATTTATATTCCTCGAGCCGGAACAGTTTGGGTGTGTGCCAGGGACGTAATGTGCAATCGCTGTCTATCAGGACGCATTAACCAAGGCGATTTAGTACCCGCTCTGTTGTAAATTGCGGACGAACAGCGATCCGGACGTGGAATACTCATAAAAAGTGCTCAAAAATCGGACGCAATTCAAACGAAAATAGGCGGGCAGTCTGACGATATCGATTTTAAATGAATATTTAACGCTCTATTCCCTTTGGCTTGGTATTAAGATTCATAATGACGTCGGTACACGTCCAAGATGATGTTGTTCGATGATGATGATTGATGATATTCCAAGATGTAGAAAAGTCTTGTATGAATGTATTTCATTTTAGTTAGAAATATTGGAGTGATATTATTTTTTTTAATTAATTACCAATGTTTGTATAATTATAAAAAATAATAACATATGAGGAATGTTTATTTACTAGTGATGACCCCGTGGTCGAAATTCGACTATACGTAACTATCTAAATTATACTATCTGTCCTTCAAATATATGTTTTAGATTAGTCTTGTCATTTGTTATATACGTCTCTATAAAGAAATACGTTCTTATATTTTTTTCTCTCAGAGTTTCAGCACAGATGTTATGTTTTTTATTTGATTTTCTTGAGGTTTTCTCCCATGTTACCATCATTATTGTTCATTACAAGAGTGATTATAGTAATAAAAACACATGACTGGGGTCAAAATTTAGTAGCAAAATTACTCAGTGTACCAGAAAAATTAATTGTATTATTATTATTTTAAAATATTTTATCAGCTTTCAGTTTTTTTTTGAACGACCGTTGTTTGTTGCTCGATGTATTAATTAAATTAATGATTAAAGAGTTGGATTGAAGATAATTGATTAATAATTGAAGAGTAAAAATGTAGGAGAGAGTATTAACTAATTAATGAGTAGGTCCAGTTCAGATATACTGTCTAAAGAATACTAGATAAAAGTTATTAATATGAATATTACTAATTCAATTCGTTACTTGATGAAGGTGCACCAATAACTAACATGGGGAATGTGATGTCTTATTTAGCTCTAATGAGTTGCTTCTAAAATAGTGTTTTTTTTTTCGGAAAACTATATATTTTTGAATGTTGAGAAGAACTCTTCGAGTCTTTTGATAAGGCCATCGGACTTATTTTCTTGTACACTAACAATTTTGTAAAGAGCACTGGACTAGTGCACACGATAAAGATTTTCACTCGATAAAGACAATCTTGTCCAAAGTAGATTTAGTGTATGCGTGTCACACAAAATAAATTATTATGATTGCATGGTTTCAGGAAAGGCACAGGCGAGTATTAATAAGTAAAGACAGCAATCTTATAACTGCAGTGAACAGTGAAATTATGGTTGCAATGTGATCATCATCGTCCCCATCATCAATTCATAGCATGCGCTCGAGAAGGGTCAATAAATAGGCTACATTCAATTTGAATCAATTTTATTTTTGGATCCATTGGTCTATAACCTGTAGTTTAATATTTTGAAGAATTTTGCGGACGTTTAATAACCGGATGACTTTTGGAAGCTCGTTCGGTTATATGCTTGGAGTTATCAGACAGCATTGTTTCTCTTTTTAACTACAATAAAAGGAGAGGGGACGTATTGTCTGATTCAAAAATTAATTTACAAACAGCATCAGGCAATACATAACCAATAAAAATCTTGATGACTGCAGTTCACTGTTATGTTAGGTAGACTATAGTGAAATAATGTTTACTCGCCTTTTCTTGACCACTTTTTCTATCATAGACCAAAACAGAGATTTACATATAGTTGTGGATTTGCTCTGTTTTCATAAATAAATCTCGATACAATTCAATACAACAGAATACCTCCATAAAATATGTGTTTTCTTAACTGTAACATTGCTATTCACTTTTCAATCAAACTGATGAAAAGGAAAACATTAAACTTACCAAAACTTCCACGAAAATCGACTAATGCTGATAATTCGACGCGCTATTTCACATCGAATAAAGGCCGGAGACTCGGAAATTGGCGACAGCCCTCCTCCGACCGCATCGGGCCCATCCAGTTTTTTCCTTATCCACTTCGGAGGAAGTAATTTCCATCCAAAACGTGACAAAACCGTGTCCGGTGAGCCCGAGGGCTGATAGTCCCTCGGCGGGGGAAGCTCCCGCTGTCGACGACATTCGGGCGGTTCATCTGCAATCAATCGCTTTTTGTTTCGGGCTGCGGCTCGACCGAAATAGCCGAGAACGGTTCCAGTTTGCGGTTTTCGTCATTAAGATAGTGTTGGCGACATATCAGGATTGTTTTTGGATTCAGGGAAAGGCGAAATTGCCAGAAAATCAATCTTTAATTGTTCCGCAGTCGAATTCAATCGTTAAAAGTACTCCTTTCGTCAGCAAATACACGAAATCATCAAGTATTCGTTCTCAAATTTTAACCAACCTATTGCTTTAGATAGTTCGAGATGAATATTTAATGATTTTTCATATCTATTTCTGTGCTATTGGTTACTATTGGTAAATATATACCGGAATTAATTTTGAGCAGTTTGGCGTGGTATTATTTATTTTACAAGTAAATATCTCTATTTAAATTAACACTATTTGTGTAACTAACACGTTGAGTAAATATTTTTAAAGCGTATTAACTCTTGCCTCTTTTACCGACCAAATAATTGTTTGTTTTCCTTGGTTCTGTTCACTTGAGCTTGTTGAATGCTTGGCAGCTGTTTATAATTTATTTGGATACCTTAATTTTACTTATTCGCCTTTTAATATATAGTACCATCAGTATTCTTATTACTTCTTTATATTTAGGTATATCACTAGTATAAAACAAGTACAATATTGACCAAGGCACAGTATGTTGTTGTACATGTTCATTACAATCAGATACATATATACTAGCATGACACTTATTAACTCTTGACACTTTTACCGACCAAATAACTGTTTATTTTCCTTGGTTCTGTTCACTTGAGCTTGTTGAATGCTTGGCAGCGGTTTATAATTTATTTGGAGATCTTAATTCTACTTATTCGCCTTTTAATATATAGTACCATCAGTATTCTTATTACTTCTTTACATTTAGGTATATCACTAGTATAAAACAAGTACAATATTGACCAAAGCACAGTATGTTGTTGTACATGTTCATTACAATCAGATACATATATATTAGCATGACACTTATTAACTCTTGACACTTTTACCGACCAAATAACTGTTTATTTTCCTTGGTTCTGTTCACTTGAGCTTGTTGTTGAATGCTTGGCAGCGGTTTATAATTTATTTGGAGATCTTAATTCTACTTATTCGCCTTTTAATATATAGTACCATCAGTATTCTTATTACTTCTTTACATTTAGGTATATCACTAGTATAAAACAAGTACAATATTGACCAAAGCACAGTATGTTGTTGTACATGTTCATTACAATCAGATACATATATACTAGCATGACACTTATTAACTCTTGACACTTTTACCGACCAAATAACTGTTTATTTTCCTTGGTTCTGTTCACTTGAGCTTGTTGTTTAATGCTTGGCAGCGGTTTATAATTTATTTGGAGATCTTAATTCTACTTATTCGCCTTTTAATATATAGTACCATCAGTATTCTTATTACTTCTTTACATTTAGGTATATCACTAGTATAAAACAAGTACAATATTGACCAAAGCACAGTATGTTGTTGTACATGTTCATTACAATCAGATACATATATACTAGCATGACACTTATTAACTCTTGACATTTTTACCGACCAAATAATTGTTTATTTTCCTTGGTTCTGTTCACTTGAGCTTGTTGAATGCTTGGCAGCTGTTTATAATTTATTTGGATACCTTAATTTTACTTATTCGCCTTTTAATATATAGTACCATCAGTATTCTTATTACTTCTTTATATTTAGGTATATCACTAGTATAAAACAAGTACAATATTGACCAAGGCACAGTATGTTGTTGTACATGTTCATTACAATCAGATACATATATACTAGTATGACACTTAGACATGTTTGCTAACTTGTATTCAAGACCTTCATGTCCAATACTTTATCAAAGGCTACATCTATAAATAGTGCTGAACAGATGTGATTGTTTAAATTAGATTTGTAATATGATTAACTCTCGAATATTTATCTTGATCTCTTTTTAATTTTCATCTCATATTAATTGCAATCTTATTATGGTGTCAAAATTCATTATACCTCCTTTTGATTTGTACTTGACCACTTATCAAACCATACTCAGGCGCTCTGTGATTTTTAGGAAATTTTTAAAGTATATCCTTTGGAGTGTTTGAGTTTATAAATATATTTTCTGAACTAAAATTTCATATAAATCAGCAACATATGAGTGGAAAATATTCAGCAAATATTTCCACCTTCTCTTTATATTTCTTGCCCATCCTTTGTTGTCCTTAGGAATTGGTGAGTTTAGAAGTTGTTAGACAAGATTCGCAATTTTTAGCAATAGATATATGAAACCAAGTTTCTGTTTAAGTTTTTGACCTAGTTAATTTAGCACAGTTTTATTTGCTAGTACTATGCATTGTTGCCATTTTTCATGCTTTACCCCTATTTGTTAGGAAATCACAACTTTCTGTTGGGTAGTTTCTTAGTACGGGGATATTATTCCTTTGTATAGATTCTTTATCCACTTATTGAGTTACTACCAATGGAGCATGCAGGTTAATAATTGATTCTACATCTATTCTAAATCCATATACACCTACCAATTATGACACTTCACATTTTTTCTATTTGTAGGTATTGCAATGTCAACTATTTTTATTTACACTAGTCTACCGACTTAGTACATTTTGGTTTTATTTATTTAATTGTTCAATAGGATGTGGTTTCTGAAGCTTTTGGATAAGTATCTCATACCAAACCTTGTCGAGTATTAAGACTACGCCGAAGAATATAGTTGAGCACTCTTTTTATTACTCTTAGAGAGTTTCATCAACTATATCTATGGTTATATGCACCTAGTCATTGTTTGAGTATTTGTAATTAAATTTGACATTCACCAAATTGATAATATTGGTAGCTATGAAATAGATTGTAGATTTGGAAGCCATAATAACCCATCTATCCTAAGAATAATATGTTTAAATGACACAAAATGATGATTGATGAATTTTTATAGAAGCACCAACTAGATATGACTCCGGATACTTACAATACCACGTAATAATACTTATTGAATGCGTTATATGGGTCAAATAAATAGCATTCCGTAGATATACACATCAGCACACTCAAGCAGGCATACGCCCGATTAAAGGCCACCATTAACTTCCAACGTTCGAAGCCCCCGTTCCGACATAATAAAATGAATTTATCGCGTAATAACCTGGACGATTTTCCTCATCAAACGATGTATTCGGGAACATCTAAGACGAACGTAGAACGATCCGAAACCCGATCCGTAATTGAAATTTAACGTTAATTGTAATTAGAATTCTGGTACGTAAGAGATCGTTACGGTCGTTCGAATGTTCGTATCGTCACGTGATAAACCATTCCCGGAATTGGATGGGAAGAAGGGGTCCGTCAACTCAGATGTTATAGAAAAAAGTTGGTATCTGACGGCATAGATAATTTTATCCGTTTCATGTATCTTGTGGCCTGTTTTAGTTAATCATTTTCATACTCGATGAATGTCTTTATCGTTCGTACTTATATACATGATTTAATAATTTTATTGTCTAAAAAAATATTGATGCTCTCCCAATACTATCCATTCTTTTTCCCCTAGTAATGCATAAAGAAAGATCATTAAATAATGCATATATATCCTTAATTTCAAATAGTTCTAAAATATTCTTTACATCACAGGTGTAATATGTCAATAAAAAAGATAGAAGTTTAAGTTAAATTTTGAAATAGTTTGTTTCAGAAGGTGTTTATTATTGTATTATCATTTTCTAATATAATTTGGTTTGTTCATATAATATTTTTTCTCTATAACAAGTAATGATTTTATGTTTATTTATATCATAATATTAATATAAGAGTTTCTTGTTTCACTTGCCCTAGTTTTTTAAATTTCTACAGTAGTAGAACTGTTTTACCGAAAAAGAGGCAAAACGTTTCAAATGCTCGAATTAGACTCGATAAAACTCAAGAACTGCTGAATCGATTTAGCTAATTTTGATTTCAAAATATTTGTCGGAATCCATAGAAGGTTTTTGTAATGAGCAAATGTGAGTTGATTTTATATTACATATAAAAATAGCCTCCGAATCATTCACGAACAAGAATAGCATTATCAAATAAATTGTCATAAAACGTTGATATATAAGGAAATGTGAAGCAATTATGTTGAGAAACCAACCCCCACGTGGCTCTAGATTACTCCTCGTTTCCCCTCAATCACTGTTACCATACAATCTATTAAAATATGAGCTTTGTTGAATATTAAAATATACTTTTAACATTTAAGATAGACATTTAAACAGATTTTCTAAAAATATCTATTTTTATAGAACGTATAAACTGTGGAATAATGATGAAAACATACACGTACCGACGTACCAGATAAAAATATTACCTTTATTATAACGTCCTTCTTAAGTTCCTAGCACCGTAAATTTTCCGAAATCTTCTATTAACTTCATCATTTGCATAAGCTGCAGTAAACTTAGTCGGGGCCCCTGCCATTTTCCACAGTGCAGGACAATGTGCCCTGCCTATAAATGAGTGTGGATTAAATGAGAAAATGATAGTGTTAACGGTAGTTTATGTAGACTACAGTAACGCTTCCGGAGATATAGATCAGAAGTTTTGTTATTCGAGCAACTAGTTATTGCGAGAAGATTAACGTTAATTGCTTTGGTGGGAAATATTTTCGTGAATATTTATTGTATATTTATTTTATTAAATTGATGAAAGATTTTAAAAATAAATGCTCTCGTGTTTTTTTTTTTGGAGTTTTAAACAAAATTATCTGAGTAACGAGGAATAGCATAGTTTACGTTGACAAGTGAATAGCATATTGAGTTTGCTGCTAAAGCATGGTAATCTATTTGTACTTTTCTTGGTGGTGATTTTATGTGCTATAAAATCTGAATTTTGTATATCTGTATATAATACATGCCACGCCTTGAAACAGCGTTGAATGTTTGAAAATGTAGACTTGCAGACTATATGAAGACACAATACAAAGTCGTAAATAACTTAGTTATTTCGATACTGTTGTTTTACTTACTGACTGAATAGCGTTTTACACGTTTTAAAAACATGTATTGTTAACTAATTAAAATAAACAGTTCAAAATACATTTTTCCATAATATATGTTTTTAATATTGAAATATATAAGTTCAACAGCTATAAATCGTTTTTATAATATATCGGGAAAAGTTCACATAAAATGTGCGAGAGCTATTTTCGATGTTTACTTATGGCCGATAAAAGTGGAAGGTGAATTGGGTTCGAATCTCTTTTTTCTAAATCGTTTTTACGTGGAAAACTTATTTATACTATATGCCAGGCCTGGTTTGATAATTAAAATAATCAATATCTAATCAAGCATTATAATTCCAATATCTAAAATATTGACATCACTATCAGGAGTTATAAATTTATTCAGTCATTCGTATATTTCCTTTTCTCTTTTTACAACACAAATAAATATTTCGTAGGAAATCCTTCTAACTATCTTCATTTAACTAAAATATTGTAGATGTTAGAGTGAAAGAAAGAAAAACCTTGTCAATATTTTAAATATAAATAAACATAATAATTTTTTTTCAAAGCTTTTATCAAATCATTGAGTGATATATTTTTTTATACTATTCCTTTTAGATATATCTTTGTAGTCCTTATGACTGTATTAAGTTGTTTAATTTAATTAATACATTATGATGTTTTTTAACACATAAGTTTTTTTATATTAACTATGAACACAAAAGCCTCGAGCTAATATTGTACGAAACCTCAATTAATATTCCTTAATTATGACATGAAGGAAGAAAAGAAACCTTATACGATGAAGCTGTTTATATTTTTTCTGTACAAATTAAATGCAATATCATGATCAAGAAAGAATTTATCAGTTACTGTATTGTATATTGTATATAACATCATTAAAATGTGACTAAGAATTACTCGAGTTGATAGATATATATGTATGATATATGTTTTCATTTGCTGTTAGACTAATTTAAAGAGTTACAAGTAAAGAAATTAGATATATCATAGAATTAACATACATTTGTTAAATGTTTTATTCTCTTTTATTCGCAGAATATATAGCTATTAGGGCATATGTATGACAGTGTATGAGGCTACTTTTTATTTAGAAAGTTATGGTAAAAATAATATCCTATGAAATGTATATTTTGAACAATTTCGCATTTGTAGCTGGCCATGAAATGCCGATAAATCAACAGGAAAATACG
Source organism: Rhynchophorus ferrugineus (assembly GCF_030347505.1). NCBI lineage: Eukaryota > Metazoa > Arthropoda > Insecta > Coleoptera > Curculionidae > Rhynchophorus > Rhynchophorus ferrugineus. Next base: position 19,058,838 of record NW_027472587.1, read on the forward strand.
ACCAACATCGCCAAACAGCGTCCACTATAAACAACAAACGACAACAAGATAAAAAGTTCGAGCTGGGACACAAAACCAGTGCCAGATAATCCCCAGAAAAACCCAACGGACTAGTGAAAAATTAAAAGTTCAGATAGTAATCCGCGTTTGGTTTTAAACGGCTAGAAAAAAAATTAATTGGCTTCGGCATTATTAACATAGTTTTCTTGAAACAAATAGGTAGTCTGTGGACAAAACAAGAGAACCTAAAGAAGTAGAAAACTAGTTTATTTTACTTGAAATAGAAAGTTTTATATACAAATTACGACAAAGGTGTTTCCAAATAGTTTATATAGAATTTAATATAGTCATTCATTTGAGTTGATTTTTTTATTAAAAATATCTAGTAAATTAATGATAACTAGCTATTTGTTTTATCCTAATTTGCTAGGGTTTTTAACACCACAAAGTAAAGTTCATTAAACTGAAATAGATCAAATTGTTCTAGACTTTTTATTCTTCTGATTAAGCCATTATTGTCTGAAAATTAGAGGACTTCAACATTAATGTGCTGATGTAGCCTATGTTCATATATTTAGGTACAGTTATCGGCAGTTTCCACCTTCAGTTTTTTATGTAGATTATCGATGAATCGATATATCGATTACCATGGAATTTCAACAATACCTAGCAGTACCTCGCAGTTCTCGAATCCTTGTATAATATTTTTGTTGGTTTCTCTGGTACAACCCCAGAATAGAACACCTTAAGACTGCGTGATTCCAAGGCTTATTATAAACTGACAGGACTGAATTTCTATCCAATAACTAGTATATTTTTTTGTAGACCAGCTTGAGTTTTTTACATTTCTTCTTATCATATGGCTTGATTTTAACATCAAAGTTCATGTCAAGATATTTAGGTATATTTTACGAAAGACTACTATATATATATATATATAGCATTTCAGTGTCATCTGAAAATGTAACAACATCTTCATTGAACATATGCAATTCTCGAGTGTTGGAGTTGAAATACGAAAAATAAAAAGAAAGCTTCAAACCAAACCAAACAAAGAGTTTATTGTTTTTCACTTGTTATCAACAGACGCCTTCTTCCATTAAACTCACACGGTATTAACGTTTAGCAGGGCTAAATTGGTAAAAGTGACGTTGAAATGTGTCGATACAGAGCCCTATTACCATCAACGGTTTCCCCGCAAGGCCCATCTGGAATTTAAACGAAATTTCATCGACGATCCGTCCGACGTCCCTGTATCGGCACCCTTCGATCTGCGGTTATCAGACCCACACCAGCCCGACGTTTACGTTCTCGCCCCGATACAAACAGAAGGGATCCCCGTTCGCGGTCTGACGCGTCACTCATTAAAACGCCCTCCTTCTGTTGATAGAAGCAGATTAAAATCGATAGAGTTAGACATGTGAGAAATAAAAAAGAAGAAAATAGATCAAAATATTAACAAATCAGAATATTTAGGTATCTCAACGTTAGGTCATTAAAAATCAGTTATTATTGGTAGTGAAAATAATATTGTAGGTATCTCATATACCCATGTCGTTATCTGTAACATTAAGTACTGATGTTAAAATTTTATAACAATACATAATGATTATTTTTAACATTTTGATTAATATTTTCTGTCATTTTTTGCAACATTTTCTCATATTTTTGACAACATGGCGATACTGTATCTTTAGAATGATGTTAATTATAATATTAATGACAGTGATACAATCAATGATCTGACTGTATCCCCGACAAATTTTGCACAGTAAGGTCGAGCATTGTCATGCAAAAAAATATGTTCTAGTATGTCATATGCCACTGCTGTTAGTTTATTGAAACAATACGTCATTTAATTTGTTCAATTGCCTTCGATAGACACCTCAATAACAGTTTAATTCGGCCTTAACAGCTTGCAATGCACTACAACTTACTGATCCCACCATAAGCACCAAAATATTTTCTGGTCGATGTGAATGACTCCCCCAAATACATCCGTGATTTCTTGCTAATGAAATTATCGTAGTGTACCTAGGCTTCCCTCCTTTTTAAATACTTCCTATTCTTTTCCAGACCTCTTCAGATCAAGAATCAAAAACAATAACTTAATAATATCAAATTACTTAAAAATAGAATACTGAAGAGAATTTAAAAATATCATATTTTACCAACATATAAACTTATCAAAATACATATACTATAATATACTCAGATAGCCTATTCATAGTTATTTTGTAGGTCACACATCATCTAAATTTGTAACGTCAAAATGTAGCAATGTTGTTGCCTCAACTATGAGTTTTAGTGCAGTTTGGCTTGGTCATAAACAACAAAAATGTTATCAAATATAATTAATTTTAATATTATAGTTCATCTAAAAACTAGAGTTATTTATATAGCCACAATATTTTATAGGTTAGAATTATAGCCTCTTATCGCTATTGCTTTCAAGAATTTTGCATACCTCTGCTAACCGAACGACATTGACAGGCTCATTCGTTTACGTATTCGAACTAATAAGACAGCACTGTGTCTCTTTTTAACTAGAATAAAATGAGAAGGAAAATATTTTCTGATTCTAAAACAAATTTACAAATTGCGGCAGGCAATATATTAAACATCTATGCACAAAAAAACTTTGAAACTTTGAATATACATCAGGTACATATACTAAATTTGGAAGGAAACAGAAAGGAGATTAGCATGGCTCCTTCGCAAGGATGACATGCAAAATCTAGCCTATATCTACTAGCCATCTATACAGAATATATAAAATATCTTGCAAATCTTGCTTCCGACCCGATAGGCTCCCTGGAGGACCTAAATTCGGTAAAACCTCATCTGAGATTTTGAGAAGCAGTAGCATAGGGACCTAGAAACCATTCTCATATCAACCAAAACATATGAAAGGAACTCCATCAAAATCGGTCCAACCGTTTAGGAGAAGCTCAATTACATATACACAGGCAGAAACATTGTGTATATAAATATTTATGTTTTTACTACTATACACTTTTCTGTTTTGTTTCTTATGTCATATCTTGTATTCGATATACTAATATTTCATTTGAATGTGATTCTATTTTGTAAACAGATCCTAAATACAGTAACAGACTGATGGGTTTTTGATCAATAAATAAATAGATGATCAAAATGTATAGAATTAATGAACGTGAATCTGTGCAGTTCACCTATATTCAGGCCCCACATCTACTACTAACAATAAATATTACTATAATTCTATACTATTACTATAATAAAGAACATAAAAAAGAAAAGTAAATAATTGTAGTTCAAGTATAGAAGAATGTATTGATTAATTGGAAGAAAATCAGAAGTATCAGTACAATAAACTGCTATTATACAAGCAAATATTCAAACCTATATGAAAATACGGTAAAATATATAATATAAAGTATTGTGGATGCACCCAGGTACTACGAGACTGATTACTTACACCGAGACATTCAGATACCGACTGTCACTAAGTAATTCAAGAGAATCGTAAAATGAGACCGGGATAAATACTCAAACATTCAAACCATTTCATCTTGTGTAATCAATGGACCCTCTTAGATATAATTTTATTCTGTGAAAGAGTATTAAACAATTCAATTTATTCAAAGAACCAACCCGTCGTATTCCTTCACCATTTAGGTAGTCAAAAAAAAACAGATGATGACCTTGTGGCATATATTTATTCATAATAAAATTTGGACGTTTACACAATACAATGATTAAAGCTAAACTGAGCTAAATGTCACATAACCAATTTTTTGTTACTCTCGCGATGGTATCCGTCAGCTATTACTAACCAATTGGCTAAACGAACTGCTACCAGTAAGGCGTAAGTTCATTAACTATATGTAACCCGATCGAAATCTGAAAAAAATCAATCCTGAGGAATAAACGTCAAAAATCAGATCGAAAAAGCCAAGCCACCGCTTACCACCCCCCTCTCTCGTACGATAGTCGTCGCGGTCTGGATATAAATCCTCTTGATAAAGCTGTCAGTCGACGAGCCATAATGCGTGGCGTTCAGTCGGGGCAAAAAGCGGTGATTAATGCCGTATATTTATTCGACGTTTGTCTGGAATTTGGTCGGGATGAGGAAGGATTAGGATTCCCTAATGTCTGTGTACGGAGCTCGAAATTCGCCGCTCAGCTGCCAATAACAGGGCGATTTTCGTGACGTGTCGATTTATGAGGCCGTCATAAAAAAAGTGAGCCGCCGCCTCAGCCGGATGTTTTTGTTTATCCCGATCCAGGCCGGGATAGTTTCGCCACGGGACTTCCGGGTTGCGTTTGGGGTTCGACCGTTGACCTATATAGTCTTGATGTTCTTGTTTGCATTCACGTATGTTTGGTTTCCTCGAAAAAAAAAACTACATAATTTTCAAGAAAATAGCAAAATGTATTTATTCAAATTCACGCCCATCTTTCAGACAATTTTCTGGATAGTATCCCACAAAGATTATTTGTCCTTTGACTTCTTCGAAATTGGCGAACTGCTGCTCTACAAGCGCGTTCATGCAGTAAGTTGATAGTCGGTCGGGGCAAGTTCTGGAGAGTATGGCATAAATTTCTTTGTACACTTCCATTTTAGTTTTGCTTGATGTTTCCTATTTTAATGGTTTTCTTACCCAATTCTGTAATTTATTTCCAGCTCCTGGCTTCCATTATTTCTGGTTTCTATACAAAGATACTAAAATGCATTTACTTATTCTATTTTCACATCTTAAATTTGGATATTTATCATCTCTAGTCAACCACTTTTGTTCTGATCTTTTGATTCTCATTCCATATTCTGTTGGTATGATATCGTATCTGTTTAAAATTTTCTGTAGGTGTTCTGGTCATCAGTTGTTGGTATTACATCATCTGCAAGATTCTACCTAAATTTTATGTTTTCTATATTTTTATAAACTACATGTTTTTTGGTCTAATTGACATTTATTTCTTATTTCCTCATTAATATAATAAACAAGAGCTTAAAGTTCGAGGTTGGCCTTGACACAGTCCTGCCTGTGGTTTAATATTTCCTACAATGACGACATTGGTATATATCCTGTATATTCAATGTGTTAAAGCAAGTCTAATACACGTTTTGTAAAAGTATAGCATTAAAATAAACTTTATAATAACAATTTGTGCAATCTATTTACATGTATATTAAAGAATATGTTGATACAATACCCGATACACTTTTAATTTTAGTTACGTCTCAATTATGTGACAGCTCTATATAAGGCATTCAGTACACTATGTACATTAAAAAAAACTCAAATTACCTTTTTTTACCTAATAACCTTTACCAAATATTTGGCCTAATTAATGGATATTCTTCCGTATACTTACGGTTTTACTGAACAGTGTACATACGAAACAGGGTAAATACCAATCCGGCGTGGACGTTTATTAATATAACGCCTCTAAGCGTTCGCAGGAATGTGCTTTTCAATTACAACGACTTCCCAACGGTGGCCGATATCCTAAACCAATATTGACCCGACTACTTACCTATGTCGAGATTGACGTCCCCAATTTGCAAAATTGATTCCACCCGCTCCGAAATGGAAGACTTATAAGAAATTTACATGGGATTGCATCCGTGTTCCTGGCGCCGTGGAAACGTTGGCCTCGGGAGCTTATATAAAAATTGGTTCTTATGTTGGGGAAGTATCAAGAGAGTTACAGTGTAATAATAAATATTCTTCTAGTATAAGTTTATTTTTAACTCCAATTATGTTACCTTATTTAGTTATAGACACACTTCTGATGAAAATCATGATGTGTTGGAAGAAATGTCTGTGATATTTGTTTAAAAGCAGTTCCAATATAATTCAGAAATATAAACCTGGTAAAATACAGCACATAGTAGTTTGATTAATAGAAAACGAACAAAACTTCTTAAAGCCCATATATATATAGATCCCCCCTCTTTAGATATCAAAAAATCTGGTGGTATAACTGAGATTCCTCTATGGCTTTTCAAAATAGAATTCACATATTTCGAATACTATCATTATTTGGAAATAATAACAATCAAAATTAACACATAATCTTCTTATATACCGTAGTTTATTCATGTAGAAAAATTTTAAACAAAAAATAGAGAGAGTTTCTCCATTTATTTAGCTATTAGGAATTGTAAAAGATCTAAAATAAACATAAAATATAAGAGTTTTTTAATGCTGTGCCTAATAATGTCATATGATATTATAATGTCAGACTAATACTATATTGTATAGAATAAAATGTAGTGCATGTCTTATTTTTGTTAAATAAAATAGTTTTTTAAAGTACAGATCACAGTTAAAGGTGTAAGGCGGACTGAAGTTGCAACTATAAGCCGCCCAGTTGGGCCCATGCTAATGGGTAACTATAACAAAAAAGAATGGCTAGGAAAAAGGGTGGAGGTACAACTATTAGGCAACTGATGTATATAATGATATTTAATTGATATTTAAACAGTTATGCGACACTTCGAGAAAGTTGTTTTGATCAATAATATTTGATCTTAATTAATAATGAAAGTAATATTCCATATACTATGTAAGAAAAACTTCTTAATTACATCTACACAAACCGAATTTCCAGGTGACTTACCCCAAATCCCCGACGATATTTTAGCCGAATTGCCGGCAATAAAGATGAATATAAACGTTAATACAAATTGAATACGGAGGGGGGAAAACGCCGGGACAAAACAAATATAATAAAAAAAATGTAAAACAATATGGAGCCGCGGAAATACTCGTAAAAGTTAAGCAGGAACATCGGGGAGACAAATTAAAATGTAGCTTTTTGTTCTGATAACAACACCACGAAAAAGTTTCCACATAAATTATGGGAATGATATAAAATGCTTATAGCAGGAAAAATAAACGGGACTGCCGTTCCTCCATTTTCGACGTGGAACGATACCGATCCTGATATGTGAAAAACATTGCTGATGTAGAAAATTTAGTTTAGTTTAGTATATACATATAAATATATATATATATATATATATATATATATATATATATATATATATATATATATATATATATATATATATATAGTTGCGGATGTCCAAGAGTTAGATGAGTGTGGTCTGTTTTCTAATAGATAAACGCCCCCACTGTCGATTTGCTTCGGGGTTTTTTGAAGTAAATTAATAGTTTATTGTTCTAAAACCCTTTCCGATTTTGTAACGTTTCGGCATAATCTCATCTGCCATTTTCAGGTCTTGATTCCCCTTGTCCTGCTCCTCGTTACATGACCTCAAATGACCTTCTGCATTGCCGAAGATGGATTATTTACAAGAATATGGTCAAGTGTAAATTATTAATTAAATTTTATTAACTGTAAAATCTAAGTAAACGTAGTGTAAAAACATCATACGGTAGCTCGAATTCTGTCATCATAACCACTCAAATGCTTTTTTAATGTGTCTCTGACATCAACCATTGTACATCTTTCTTTTCAGAACACTTGTAAAAAAAATACTGTAAATCTCAACAAATTCATGTCACAATAATATTGATGCTTCTAATGGTTAGTACTTGGAGGCTGTAACATCTTCCCTATCATTGTATGAAGTGATCATATCCTGAACAACAACATTTTAGGTTTTCTCCAACGTGCAGCTGCCTCGGCTGCAGTTACCTGAAGGCATTATTCATACAAATTGATTTATCAAATTTACTACAACTTCCTATATAAATAGGGAGACAATTATACTTAAAACGCGCTTAATGAACTATAATTTGAACATCAACTATAAGCTAAAGACTGGAAGAGATTCAGGCTCTACTTTTGGTTCAATATAGGGTATATTAAGTATGAATAAGAAATACTATCAGAGAACAAACTCATCCATGTGCAATATGTTCTTTAAAAACAAACAAAAAGCCCCTTCCGAAGAGTCACATTAAATATTAACCTTGCACCGCACTCAGTAGGGGAAAAATCAAGAGGAAGTTGTTCCCAATTCCCATCAACAGACTGCGAGGACAGCAGAAACGGGGGAGGAACGTTCTCTTTAACGAGCTACTTACCACGTGTGTTCGCATCCCGGTATTGCCGAGAAAAAATCGCGAATTCCTCCGTTCTTGTTGTTGTCGGCGATATGTCTAAACATTCATGGCGCATTGGAAGAGCGTAAAAGACTAAAAATGGCGTCGGAACGGGCCCGTCCCTCATGCATATTAAAATTGAACCGACGAACTTATAGTTTTATTAGATTTAAGGCCACAAAAGCAGAACCTTTATGAATATACCGCGCGAATATTTGTCAGCTGAACAACAACATTTTAGGTTCTTTCCAACGTGCAGGTGCCTCGGCTGCAGTTACCTGAAGGCACTATTCATAAAAATTGATCTATCAAATTTACCACAACATCCTCTATAATCAGGGAAACAATTATACTTAAAACGCGCTTAATGAACTATAATTTGAACATCAACTAAAAGCTGAAGACTGGAAGAGATTCAGGCTCTAATTTTGGTTCAATATAGGGTATATTAAGTATGAATAAGAAATACTATCAGAGAACAAACTCATCCATGTGCAATATGTTCTTTAAAAACAAACAAAAAGCCCCTTCCGAAGAGTCACATTAAATATTAACCTTGCACCGCCCTCGGTAGGGGAAAAATCAAGAGGAAGTTGTTCCCAATTCCCATCAACAGACTGCGAGGACAGCACAAACGGGGGAGGAACGTTCTCTTTAACGAGCTACTTACCACGTGTGTTCGCATCCCGGTATTGTCGAGAAAAAATCGCGAATTCCTTCGTTCTTGTTGTTGTCGGCGATATGTTTAAACATTCATGGCGCATTGGAAGGGCGTAAAAGACCAAAAATGGCGTCGGAACGGGCCCGTTCCTCATGCATATTTAAATTGAACCGACGAACTTATAGTTTTATTAGATTTAAGGCCACAAAAGCAGAACCTTTATGAATATACCGCGCGAATATTTGTCGGGATTAAATAGTACCGTGAAGGTTTCGACGGAGGAGCTTGTTTTATATAATTTTATAGTTCAGTGGGTGTTAGTTCTTACATTTTTTGAGAAACTGTTTAATTAACTTTATAATATTATTATTTTTAATATAAATTAACCCTTATTTTTCAGACAGTCAAACTAGTTAAATGAGCTTTATTTAAATCACTTTTAATCACATACCTTCATCATCATCGTTCAACCAATACGCTGCTATTAATGTCGCAGAACTAGCAACATTTTTCATCTTCAAATGGAGCTATTGACGTTCGCCAAGCAAAGCTGTTCTAATCTGGGACTTCGTGTTTTCAGATCACTTCACACACACACTGGCGATAGGTCACTCGGAAAATTCGCTGACTGTGCATCAGGGACCTCTTTCGAACGAATGTTTCTTCTTGGTTCTGCTGATGTTTTGTCTCCTATTCCAAGATGAGCAGCTAGATTTTTTCTTATATCCTTCGGGTTTGGGATGTGGGCGTTTTGGGACTGGGAATGTCGTAGTTGGTTTACTATCCAGGTTTGTGGATGGGTAGGGATTTAATCAAGGTGTTGTCTTGTTCTAAGGTGTCTATGGAGAACCTTACACAGAGCGTGCTCGTGAAATTCTTCACAAACGTGATGCCTGATTCTACGTGAGTGTTAATGTTTCTCAAAAACCCTTGGAACGCTTGAAGTAGTTCAAGTTGTCTCTCAGAGATATACCTGTACCACATATATGCTCCGTAGAGGCAGACTGGGTGGACTAGCATTTTGTACAGGGTCACTTTCTTGGGGGCTGGAAGTTTACTTTTTCTTCAGAGGAGTGGAAATAGAAGTCTGTACACGCCATTGCCTTAGCAAATAGCGTGCTGAATTTGATCTGACGATTGGAATCTGCGATCGAACTGGAGACCGAGGTATTATACTTTCTGGGGCCAGTCCGGTCGCCAGAATTTGTACCACCCAATCTCCTGGTTTAGCTAGTCTTGAAGTCTGTTGCGAATAGCGTCGAGACTATAACCGGTTGTGAAAAAAGTGGTATCATTTGCACAGAATGCTGTGTGGGAAAGTTTGTGAGGTGGAAATTCAGCCACATATACGAGAGAAAATTGCGTCACCGATGCTCACTTGAGAGAACCTACCGTCCATGTATGAATCTATCAGGGAGATTAGGACATTCGGCAGACCAAGCTGTCTCGCTTTGAATATTAGACCGTGATACCATACTTGATCGAAAGCTTTGGAGAGATCTAGAAAGATGGCTCCAGTTTTTCAACCTTTTTCTTAACGTCTGGTTTTTTCTTGGTGCGACGCGAGGAGCTTGGTGGAGACTTGAATGTTTGGCGAGGAATGGTTCGCTCGGGATTATGTGGAATGCGTCTCACAGACGTTCAAAGCGTGTAATATCGCTTTTTCGTTGAACTAATCAAGATGATGGGCCTGTTTCAGATGGATTGGACTTGGCATCCTTTTTAGGAACGAGCGTTCCCTGGTGGTTACGGGATCTGGGACAGGAACTATTCTTGTTTTTGGAAACTAAGCTATTCTCGTATATATATATATATATATATATATATATATATATATATATATATATATATATATATATATTATTTTTTACATAATATTAACCATAAAAAATATATTTTCTTTTCGATGTTTACACATCTCCCATTGTCCAAAGTTGGGGACGACCGAAACACAAAGAAGCCATGTCGACCCCTCGAGAACCCTCTCTCTCTCAACCTTGCTCTCGCGCTCTATCTCGCTCCGAAAGAAATATGAATTTGGCCGACAAAGTAAACTAAATTTCCATCGAACGAAAACAGTTTTTTATTGCCCTTCGCTTTTTTTTCTGCCATCTTTTATCCGTTAAAAGCACCGAGGAGGGACGGGAGGAACGGCCGGGGTGAGGAGGCGGCGTCGGCGGCGAGAGTGTCCCGGGCTCCTGGTGGACTGCTGTCGCTGCGAAAACGGACTAATTTTATAATAGCCGTAACACTTCACGTTACTAGGTCCCTCCCCCCTCATCCTCCTCCAGCGACCCTAGACTCCGGCTAAATGTTTGCGTCTGTTCGGTCCATCTTTGGACCAGATGACTTCGTTTATTCTCTCTTTCGTGACGATACGTAGGTCGACAATATTCGTGCGGCTCTTTCGACAACCATAAATCACCGGGGACGCGATGGAGAGAATACAGATCAATAGGAAGGGTTTTTTTCTGGTAAATGTCTTTGGCGGTCACGCTGCCTCGCAAAAAATATCGAAATCATTATAATGTTTAGTATTAAGGCACACTGTTATATTTTTCAAAGGGAGAACATGTTAAAAACAAAATAAAATAGTTGAAGATTCAAAATTCAAACACTAATACTAGTAACATGTGTTTATTAATTACCAAAAATTGAAAATGTTACCATGGCTACATTTGTTGGTGACGTTGCAATACCACTTTTATTTAAAAATTTAACCACTTTTCATCACTGAAGGAAGGTTTCAGATACAGAAGAGATAATTCTACAGATTTTACTGAATAATTTCTCAATAAGTGCAGTGCTCGACATACGGATGACGCGCTCTCCTAACTATCCCTTTAAATCTTCAAACAGCATTGCACAGTAAACTAGTATATAGTTTAAAACCCACAGTCATTTTTATTATTTCTGAAACATATGTTAATGCATAGAATGGTCAAAGTAGATGAAATGTTGTTCGAAATTTCTTTGTGACCTACCGTATAGTCCAGATCTAGCCTCCAGTAAGCACCGGCTATTTGTAGAGTCAAAAGTATGCGTCATGGAAAGCGATTTGGTACAGCCTAGCATATATTTGTACATTAAAATAAATCTAGTTCGAAACACATCTGTTACATATACAAAATATTACATGGCCTGATGTGTGTAGTGGTCAAGGGGATGGTAGTGTACTTCTAGAAATTGGTCCAAATCTTGTTCATAGCGTTTTTAATTTTTATTTGTAAATTTGTGTGACGAAGGCTACAAGCTAAGATTAGAAAATGTATTCTGTAAATTTTGTTCATTTGTTAGTCAGTAGCGTTAAGAAATATAATAATAAAAATACCTGACGCGTTAGAAAAAAGTTGTATAATATTGTTGGTAGTATAATGTCGCGAATCAAAATCCATCGGAGTCTAAGTCTAAAAAAATCTTCATGCATTCGGGTTTTTCTGGCCTCATTTCATTTCATTTACCCAGACGGAAAACGATATTTTGCGGACTAGCCAAAATAATAATTTTATAATGGACGTCGTCTGCCTGAACATTAGTGCGCTCAAATCAGATTAAATGACTTTCTCTTCTGTTTACTCGTTTTTTTTTGGAATATCGTCTGAGCCACACCTTCCTCTGTCTCACGGCCGCCATCAATCAAACAGGGAAGACGCTGACAAATCAAACGGCTATAAATCAATGTTTTTTATTTGAATAAAGTCTATCGACCGAGACTGAGGCGAATTTTGGTTCGAAGAATCTGAAAAACTAAAAAAAGTGTAAAAGCGTTCAGTATATTGAACTTTTATAATAATTAGGAGGGTTGCATATTACAATTACGATGATAATTATGATGACCATGGTATTTTTCGTTAAAAACTTCATATGTCACACAAATTTACTAGCTGTACTGATACGAATATGATTTAATATTTTATATTCAGATTATATTTAATATTCAGAGATTTAACATTTAGATGAAATATCATCCACAATGATCCACATTCCTAAACAAGTCTATGGTATATCTAAAAGATATTTTTTTAGTAATTTTATTATATTTTTACCCCAACATACTCATTTCTATTCTTCGCTGTGATCATACAAGTCTTTCAGGAATGTAATACATTATCACTTACAAGAATGGCATCTTCTATATGTCATACACGTTTAATTTCGTAATATGTGATATACCATTAAACATTACATATGACTATGTGTATATCATTAATTTTACTATTAATCAGTACTTATAATAAGTGAATATAAGTACTACAGTGGCATGAAAACAAACATGAAAACTATTTTTGAATACTAGACAAATTTTACATGAAATGATAAGAAGAAAAGTGGAGATAGATATTGAATGATAGATATACAGCGAATATTATATATTCAGAAAGAGCACAGAAGTTATTGAATAAAGGTAACAGTGAACTAACAGCTGTTGTCAATCAAACAATTCAAAGTGGAAGAAAAAGAGTGGTAGTTGGAAGGTTCAATGTCTGAAAATGATTGCAAAATCACTCAAGTTCAATACACAAGTTTAATTTCGGCTTCTGTATATGTTTTCGTGTTTCCACTATTATTTTACTATTAACGCCATTTTAATAAGTAGAGATGCCTCTATAATCAAGGTGTCCGATAATTAGATTTCTTCTATTTAAAGAAGGAAACCAAAAGTTCCCTTGCAAATGACATGTAGAAGATTTTAAGCTGGAACGAAAAAAATTTACTTCTGATGAAGCATTCCTTCTAAAAAAATTGTTAAACCAGAAAATAAAAGGTGTATTTTTATGCAATATATATTATAGTAAATCCAAACATACATATATGTGTAGTGTCTGTTATAATTGTAGTTAATGAGGAAATAGTGAAGATAATCATCAAAATTAATACTGTATTATTATAGAAACTATATTAAGAGGTTTCAAACATAACTCAAGTTATATACAAGAATAGATATTGTCTAATTATGAACACTATGGCCATAACTAACCCATTCGTACTCTCAGCTTCAGTTATGAAGGCAAGGCAGATACATCTCGACGGTTGAAATCCTTTTCATCGTCTGTTTTGTGATTTATAGCGGTCGAGGATCTCTGTTCTGGAGAAGCGACAGCCGACGCCATCCCAACAAAATGCGAGAAGATTAAAGCGAGAGTCATCCGGCTTGATTTGAAAGAAGCGGGAGAGCTGCGAGTGCTTTTTGTTGGACGCAGAAGACGTTAAGTTCGAATCCATTAGGTAATTAGGCCTATCTGAGTCGCCCGATATCGATCGAGCTTTACTAAATAAAATTTTTCGCGATAGTACTGTTTCCTGTTAGGTAATAGCAGGTAGAGCATCAATACAAGCTGTCTTAAATGTTTGATGGTTCTGAGTAAATTATTTATTTAAAAAATCGGGTGATAGATATTAAGCACAGTGCTGATAATGGTAGGTAATATGTAGCCCTTCCAATAAAACAGCTAATACACGTCATCGAAATTTATAATGCAAATGTTGCCTTTAATTTGGTTTATATTGACTCTGATATAACAATATACTAATGTCAATAAAACAATGAATGGAAAAATGTTATCAAAGAGTAGTATTATTAATGCTTTTAATAAGTTTGCAGACATATGGCAAAGGTGTCGACCAGTACCAATAGAGATCGATATTGATATATTGACCGATTCTGTTACATGTTCGAAACTATAAGACTTCATTATGTCTCTTTTTAACTAGAGTAATGCTCATAAGTAAAAAATAGTATAGTTAGACAATGCTAACTCTCAATTCCATATCCTTATTTACTAAATGAATCAATATTTGAGATAAAACCTGCCACTACATTTCATCTGATTATCGTCGAAAGACTCGTAAATATATCGGAAAAATATAATCCTACCGAGAAGCGGTAGTCGAATATTGTATCGGTATATCACCCGGAAGAAGGCGAACTGCGGGAGGATGCAGGCAGAGATCCCGCTCGGCATTATCGTCGATGAACGCGGGGCGATAACTTAGAACAACAACACACCAGCGTGTGTTTTATATACTCGCGAGAGAACTGCTGAATTACATTAAGCGCCGTCTCGCTTTTTTTCGCGGATACTGTTCGACGTTATCGGGACTTGTTCTTTCTTCGAAGATAAATCATTCTGATTTGAACAGAGCAAAGATCAAACAGTATATCCTATTGTGGTTTTAATTCTAAGTTTAAAATATACATCGTTTCTCATTATTCTGTCGTATATGGTATTGGAAAGTATCTCCAAAGTAGAGAATCTCATTTCGTGGGATTTAAATCAAATGAGCCTTCAAATGCTTATCAAAATATCCTTGTTATGTCAGGAGGCTTATTAATAATAGTAAAAGCAGAAAATATAGTCCAACATAATTTTTGCAAGCATGATGTAACTTTTTTAATATTATGATATTTCTTTTTAATGAGCTTGAAGCTGTGGGTTTTTTGTCTACATTTCAAGTTCAGCGTCTCTAACATCCTCAAATACTCATCAGAATACCCTTATTTATACTATAATATTAACAGTAGATATAATGTTATATAATATTTACTGGTATAAAACGTGTTTTCCCTCCTAAGATTAGCCTCAATTTTCTTTGATATTATGTAATGTATTAATGTATTCTCATTTTTCCAAACCAATGTCTTTATGGTATAATAATTTTTAATTTATTTTAAAAGTTTATAGTATATTCTCAATATTAGCAATGTCAACGAATTGTTCGCAACATCAGAAAAAATACAATCAAGAGCTTCATAAATATCTCCACTGTCTTCTTATTCTTACTAGGGTTACTCTAATAGTAGTAGAAGTAGTTAATATTGCAAAACATAATTTCTGCAGGTATGAAACACCTTTTGAAGCCTCAAACTTCTTTGATATTATTCACATTGTTAACCAACTAAATTTAGTAGTTTAATTATTCCTAGTTTCCAGACTAATGCATTTATGATATAACAATTTTTAAAACATTTTTCGATATTATGATACTATACCTGCATTATCTTCAAATACTGATCAAAATGCCTTTATTGATTGGATTGGATTTATTATATTAGTAGAGGCAAAATATATAGAGGAACAGAATTTTTAAAGGCATGATTAACCATTCTTCTCTTGTTATTTATGTACCTCAATCTCCTTTGATATTACTAACAGCATTAACCAACTAAATTTAATAGCTATAATACTTCTAGTTTTTCAGACCAGTGACAGTGAACTTCGATAGCCACAAATGGTCTAGATCTTCATAAAAAGCATAAATGATGACTATACGCAACGTATACAATAGTAGTTTGTTATTTAAATGAAGCCTGAGAAAATTAGATGAATATTAACAAAAACCAAACCTCGGACCTAAACAATGTGAGCTCCAGCTACAAAATCATAACAACTACCACATTACTTCAATAAATCATAAAATACTCAAACACGCTTTATGTTCAATTTCGTTCCAATTTGCCCGCCGAGTTATTTATTTAGATATCATCCTCCTGCGAGCCTATAAACTTCAGATAAGTCGCGATAAAAACAGGGAACTTTCAATCTTTTGTTCATAAAGAACGTGTAAAAATTTCACCGCCATCTCGACACCCGCCTAAAAGGTAAAACGAAGGGAATGCGAGAATAAAAATTACCTACCGAGATGAGTTGAAATCTCGACGCCAGATATACGATCATAAAAGTTTTATTATTCTTTTTCCCCGTGCCGCTTTTCCTTTATTGCCCGAAGCCGAATGGTAAACATAGGTTTCGATAAATGTTACATCATATTCGGGCTAATTCTGATTTAAAATCGGTATAATATGAGGGGTCCCCAAATTGTGGGGCTGTTTTTTTATTATTTGAATAAAATGCGTTGTATTCTTTAGATGTTTAGGCTTTTCGAACATTAAATATATCATATTTTTCTCTATATTTATATATATCTAGTGAAATTATTTTTATTTAAGGTAATAAAAGCATATAAGTCCTTTAATAAATATGTCTTTTAATCTTAAAACATATTATATTTTATAACGTTATTTTTCTTTAATGATTTTCTTTATTTTGTGTTTGGTTGTTAGATGCAAAACAGATGAAATCTTCAATATGGTGTAGCAACGTTGCATTATAAATTTTGATAACGTGCATTGGCTTTTTTATTGGAAGGACTCTATATACGGTTCCTCCAAAAAATAGCAGTAAACTCACGTTATTACGACGTCGAATGTATTGAATTATTTAAATAATGTAAGTGATAATGGTGGTGAAAATTATAGTGAAAGTTATTGTGAAAGAGATGGTGAAGGCGAAAGTGCAATTGATATTTAAACAGAAGATATAGAGGAAATCAGAACTATCCAAGAAAAATGTGTAGATGTAGTAACACAAGATAATAATAAGAACTTAATTGGTACTAGAAGAACTTGACAAGGAAAGATGAGATGGAAACATTACAGCAAAGGAAACAATAACTTACAATATAAAACTGTTAATTACGTTTCCAGAGGGTACCAATACTAAAAACTTACCTGCCTGAAACTCTACTTCATAGGTAGTGTGGAACAGAGTTCAATGTAAATATAATATAACAGCCCTAATCTATAAATTATTGTGACTATGTTAAAATTATTATATATACACTACAATGAAAATAAAATGTATTGAATTTATATAAAATTGTTAATTAGTGAGATTAGGCCTCCACAGGATACCACACCAACAAAAAACCGTGTCCAAATCTCTACTGCATGGGTTGCGTGGAACAGAGATCAATATAATAAAAGTTCTAATAATAAAACAAGCCTAACCTGCAGATTATTGTGGCTGTATAATTAACTGAAGTGTAAATACTTCGATAATATATGCACTATATGTACAATGTCAATATAAATCATATTTAATATTATCTTATTTCGTTCATAAGTAAAAGTTGATGTGGCAACATTGCGACGTGATAACGTCTTACATTTTGATAACTTGAGTTCACTGTTACTTCGAAAGGACTATAAGGACTATATGTTTTATATTTTGAATATCAACTTGAAAGTTAATTTATTTTATGAAATAATATCGTAAGTAATATATCAAATTTATATCTATAAAAAAATTAATTGAATGAAATCCACAAAATAAAAAAAACGGGGAGCAATAGAAATCAACTCCTTTTATTTCTTATTATTTACTTAATATGACACATATTTACGCGAAACATTGAACGTAACGACCAATTATGCTGAAAGAAAGATCATGTTGCTTTAGAACAATAAAATGTTTTCAAATTACATCTAAACCTAGATTTTTATTCGCTTTTCTCTGTTTCTTTTTAATACAATTTTATAAAAGCGAAGAAGTTTAAAATTTTGCCGGAGACTTTCGGGGGCATTATACAAACGACCCCAAAGGGGAAGCGAAATCAAGTTCCGGACGGGACTCCTATCTGGATCCGAAATAATTCCATCATATTTTCGCAAATAAAGAGGTCTGGTCCGGTGACTAGTCATTTTCCATTCGATGGCACAGTTAGTGGAACAGCTGGAGCCGGAATTAGACGCGCGAAGTACTGAAGAATATTGATAGGAGGGAGGAACATCTAGATAGTATTAATATTCCGTCGAAAAGCTGAGAACAATTAATTTCCAGATGATTTTCCCGGCTAGGTTGTCTCGTTTCTGGTTTTCGACAAAGATGCTGATGGATAGTTCGCGTTTTCCCAGATGAATTACATAATTAGGAGTAGATAAAACGCCTCCGAGATGCCTCAGTTTGGTCATTATTTTCTGAAAAGAAAGAAATTAGCTATTTAAACCTAATTTAACGGCTTTGAGAAAAACTTATTTCGTTTTCCTTTAGATTTTCAAAGTAATCTTATTCATATGAATGTCAAACTCCAATGAATGATATATGTACCGTTTTGATCTATGACCTTTTATAACTTTTCCCGTAAAATACTTTTTTCGATAAGCGCCTTGGTGGTCATAATTTATTCGGGTATGATTTCAATTTTCTCTCTAGTCAACAAATTAATTGAAATTTCCTTTTTTCGTAACATGATTGCCGAGTAGCCGATTGGTTTTTATGGTATTGATTGTTCAGTTTATTTCGATATTGATTAAAAGGCACTGTAAATTGTTAATATATTAATGGGGTTATTAAAATGTGTGCGGCCTAGCCTTGTGTAATTCTATATTTCGAAAACAATATATAACTCGTGAAATGGTCATGTAAAATGTTTTTATTTCACCATTTAACTTTAGTAATATTCCTTCCTTATATCATAATTCTTGAAAATTCTATAATACTCGATATATATTGACAATAATGTATATATTTCATTACAAATGAGTTGTGTAGCAAGAGTTTTGCTTGAAAAAACGAGCCGGAAGAACAAAACCGAAAAAAAATTGCGTTGGAGCTTGCCCCAATGAAATTTTAATTTCGACGAATGCGATTTACGGTGATTTATATCCTTTTCGGCACCCACGGTGTGATTTATGACGGTTAAGATGCGCAAGGTGTATTCGTGGACGTGGCGAAAGCAAAGAAAATAAAACCGAATCTCGTGGAACCCGATTTAGTAGAGAACTGGAGGCAGGCTTTTATATTACGTTCTATTGCTGATGCTTAAGCCTTATATGGATCGTTTTAATACTATATTAATTGGAAGAAAATGGATTCTTTTAAAGCTACTTCAACATACGGTGATAACATCGACAAATTGTCCATAAATTAGAGGTTTAACACTTTATTATGTAAGAAAAACACGATTTTATGATTTGTCGTACGTTAAAAATACAGCTTGTCATTCTTCTCAGTCTGTTCCATTGATATCGTATTGTATGGGTTAGTAGTAAGTCCAAATCAACACTCAGAAATGAAAGAGAGTTAAATCTGATGAATAAGGTAGATATCGGAAACATTTCTAATCTTTATCCAAGATTTACATGATGGTGTTTATTCGTCAGTTACCTGAAGGCATATGTAGTTCAAAACATAAGCAAGATTTTGATTTTTGATCATTTTTCTGTTAACCCTGATTACTTAAAACTGGTTACAAAAACTTCAACAATACTTTATATTTATTATTCCACCAGTTTGGAGTAAAATCATAAAAAATTTCAAAAAATTATTCTTAATCACTTCGTGATACATATGTAACTGACTGGCGAGCTCAAATATCCATTGGGTGACCGAGTGAACATTTCCACCAATACAACGGAACTCAGTAGTTTCCACTTAATTTTAATGCCTTGAAATTTAACGAATACTTGTCAATTCTTCGCTTAGAACTAAGTTATTGGTACAAAATAAACTTACGGAAACAACCATAAATATTTGTCAATCAACAAAAATGTTGATTCTTTGGGTTAGTGAAACTAATGATAACAGTAACATTTTGTATACGAACCATACAAAACTTCTCTGGACCAAATTTAGCCTAATCAGTCCAGCCATTCTAATTTTGAGCTGCTAAGCCGTTAAGCCGAATTTTAACAAGACTAACGAACAACAATGTTCCAATGTATGTTCCAACAATGTATGTTCCCCTCATATCGTAGTGCAGTTGTAATCATATAATATAATATTTGTAAATAATATTTTAGTAAATAGATAACTTATTCCCATAATTCCAATGAATTACAATTAAATTATATTCAAATTACATTGTCTATTGATAATATCATCCAAAAGAAATAATTCATAAATACTGTTTTTATTTTTTAAATGGTATTAATGATTGTACGATGTTTGCTCACTGAATTCATACAAAATTTCATGTTATTTACAGGTTATACGAAACAAAACGAACTCTTTCCAACCAGGCCATCATTTATTGAAGACAAACTGGTCAGATTTATCTGATAAACCTCATCTGAAATATGACGGTATTTACTGCTGGCCCCAAACATTCATCTCCAGCCCGGCTCCCACCTAATTAAACGGAAATAGAAATAACAAACCTTATCGAGCGTGAAAAAAATAACGATGTCACGAATTTCCTCGCGCAGCAAGATTAAACCCAACTACGGTCCGGTTTTTTATTCCTGCGCTCTGTCTTCTACCCCTGCCGGTTATTGAGCGCCTGCTGCGAAAAAAATAAGCTGATATTAATGACCGTTAGCGGCTTACTCGTCATAATTTCTCCGGGTATGATTGCCGCTTCCTCTCTTTCCACTGGATCGAATGATATTCGGTCCTAACATGAGATTCCCTCGTTTACTACATCCTGGATCTTATTACTGATTATTCTGGCAGTAATTGTTGAATGTGTCCGATATTGATTGGATTTGGTTCAGGAATTGTTAGAGAATAACAAAAGGAAAATTGTGATTAATAAATAACTGTCGAAAAGATATTTTAGTTACCCAGAACTATTTATAGTTGAACATATATTATTATTATTATTCTACAAAAGTACAAATATTCAGATAAAATAATAGCAGCGTCTTATTGGACATGATGTTACAGTCGAATAAATATTTTCATTATTATTTTCTAAAAATGTTTGATATATAATCAAAATAGTTTGATAAAGAATATATATGCACATTTACTTATTGCAGAGGGTTATTGGACATTTGTTGGACAATTGGTATGGTTTGTAACTTAATATTTAGAGCCTCCGTTTGAAATATAAATTATTTACTTCAATAAAACGAAATCAGTGACCGTGATTAGTTAAGATTGAAGCTGGAATTTGTAAAACAAATCAACAAACAAATATGGAACGGAGTGTATTTGCCTGTGAACAGTTACTTGGTAAATGAAGACAGAAGTATTCTCGGGATAAAATTTTGGCGGAAATTAAAGATGATCAAATCAGGACAGTCAGAACATAAACAAGAATCAGAATTTAGAAAGTAGAAAAAGTCTACAACAATAATCAAGAACCGAAATGGAATAGTTAAGATAGAGTAGTTAATTGTAAAGAAAGAGTCAGAATCGAATCACGATTTTCATCAGAAGCTCATCAAGAAGAATAGTAGAATTTTTATATGACGTCTGTGTAATCATGAGTTCGGTCCGATGATGGAATCGGCATTAGTAAAATCAGACATGCGATTTAGGAAATCGTTAAATAAATAATTTCATAATTCTCTTTGCCATTACGAAACGATTTTACGATATTTTTATTTTAGTTTTTTATTTCATATATCTTTTATATTATTTTGTTATTATATTGTTTAATAAATAAGTTAATAAATTATTTATTTATCTCCTTAACTCAACAACCTCAACAGATGCTATAAAAGGATTTAAATGTCAAAAAAGCGTGCAAACGATTACCAAATAAACTATCAAATGAATTATGAGCTAAATAGGAATCTCCGGCCATTATAGGACTAGAATATGCGTGAAATCAATCTCGGAGAGCGTCATTAGTAGGAAGATCATTTATTAAAATACTATCAACGCGATTTGTGCGTTCTTAATGATTATCTTGACGCTAATACCGAAATCGAAAAACAATGGCGGTGAAAAATCGCTCGGCCGTCTGGTAAACTTGGAAAAACACAAGGGAAAATCTTTATCTGGTCATGTTTAACATTATTCTCGGGCAGGATAAAAAGCCGAAAGCGTCGGCGACACAATGGAACTCGACTGTTGCCGACTGCTTTCAGTTCCGGTCACGGAACTGGACCTTCTGTCATGGACAGGCCTCGCGGAAAAACAATAGATTTTTATATACAACGGGCCGGCGGCCATTCCGCCCGTGTTCTTTATGGAAAGAGACTTTGTTACTGATCTATTACCGATCCCGGGGGAGTAAAGGAAAGAGTGTCGTTGATTAAAGTGATAAAAAAATTGAAACCACTAACCAACGTTCTGCGAAATTGATACAAAAACGAATGTACACGACAAAACATAAAAATACAGAATGGAAACTTAAACGGGTACATCCGTTTTTTGTTCCACATTTTGTTCGTTTGAATCACTAAAGGGCCGGAGGTAAAGATATTATATAGTCTGTTCAAAGTTATTTTGTACATTCCTCGTCTTGATCTGTGACGTCAAAACGCCTCAATATTGCCGTATCGACTTGGGCTTTGGTACACAAAAAATTCTAATCTAAATAAAATAATTGAACAAAAATGTTATGAAATATAAATGATTTTAAAATTACAGTACATCTAAAAACTACAGTTAATTATCCAGCCACAACAGTTGATAGGTTAGAGTCATAACCTCTTATCACTTTTGCTTTCGAGAATTTTGCATACGCCTGACAACTGGGAGACTTTGACAGGCTCATTAGTTTACATGTCTTTGTGGCAGGTCATATTTGTTCTTATTTATATGTGTATTCTACAGGATTCGACGTCCAAATGAAATTAATTATTTTACAAAGTATTCTGCTTTAGCATAAAAACGGTTTTTAAAAGTAAATAATGATAAACTTCAGGAAATATCGTATGTTTTCCTACATTAAGAGGTTTACTCATTATATTTCAGGACTAATTAGATGATTATAGACCCAAAGGATATCCCTAACCATGATGTAATTCCTAATTTTTAATGGTATCTTTCATTAAAGTTTATATTAAATTAAATAATAACATTGTTTTTTTGCCAGGCTAATAATGTTTAAAATATCACCAAATTGCGTTATATCCCTAATGTTATAAATCAATAAAAAACATAGAAAAAGTAACCAAGCCATATTATTAAAAATTTCATTATATAAATGCGTTGGTAATTTTAAAGTATTGTAATATTTTGTTTCATTCTTTTATGGAAAAAATTAAAATTAATTACTTAGAACTATGCATAGTTGGAGGAATACTTTTATTATTAATTTACAGAAGTTTCAAATATAACCAGAAAATATAATACCTATTAAAATATTATTTTGTTTTCATAAAAATTCGACCATAGACAGTCAATTGATGATGGTGACGCAGCTACCTATTAGAACTTCCTTTCCTCAAAGTCTCCTCATCTCACCCACCCCGCAGTGACGAAAGTCATAAAAACTTGGAAATTTATCCCGATATAAAGAAAGGGTACAAATCAACCCCCTTTACGATGTTTTATAAAGAGGTTTACGTCAAACCAAGCTGTAACAATCATATTTTTATATTCGGCCGTAAACGTTTTGAATCAAGCAGTCTGTGAAAAATATATAAAGTCGAGAACGTTTTATTTGTTGTAACTGCGCGTAAGAGGTGATATCGTAAACGAAACTGTGTTTTATTTAGTGTTGTTGTTTCATTAGGAATGTTTACCGATATCGTGAGGGGAGTTAGGAAAAATTACTGAAGAAAAAAGTCTTAAAAATGTCGTCGTAAGTTAGTCAAAATGGAAAGAAATTCGATTTAATAAATCGTATTTGAAACTTTATGATAATATTTCATCAACTTTTTAAAAATCTAATTAATAATAAAAAATATTGTGCATGAAATATAATGAATGATTTTGTCTTGAAATTTTAGTTTAAATCAATTAATTTTTGTTTTTACACCATTTAACTCAGGCGAAAGATCTCCATTTTCCTTTGGTATATATGGAAAAAACGTTTAAGCATCAGTTTGAGTTGATATTTTGGTGTCAGGTGTTCCAAGGAAGTACCTATTTATATTAGTTCGTAGATTAGTTACTATTTTATAATATCAGTACCCCTTCATACCTCTTATTGTGCGCTATAAGAATCATAAGAATCAGAAAATGTATTCAAAAAACCTACAGTGTAACAGAACAATTTTATTGAATTTTCAATTCACACTAATATTAGTTAATAATATAGTAATAATATTGACGTGATCTTAAGCCTATATTACTTCACTTCGCTTACATTCTTTTAGTGCTTATTTAACGTAACTTATTTGTATCTTTTATGATTAAAAAATTTTAGCTGCCTAGTGGTCATAATTTGTTCGGATATGATTAACACTTTCTCTCTACCCACGAAATCAAATGATATTCGCTTAAAACAGGTAGTTTTCTGGTTTATTTTACCATACAACGAGTTTCTTTGAAATGTTTGAATATATAGTTAATTGTCGTAGAAATATTTTTAACTCTAAATCCCTGTTTAACCAGGAGTTAAGAGGAAAAATTCTAAAATGGCCAAAAATGGCAATTTTATATATATATATATATATATATATATATATATATATATATATATATATATATATATATATATATATATATATAGAGAAATTGTTAAAATAATGTTGTTCCCATATCTGAACGAATATTGTTATTATTATTCTCTATAAATGTTATATCTCTGATTTTCATAGAATAGAATTGGACAGACTTGTTTAGCTTTATTTGTGTATAAAGGCTCATCATTCATTAAAAAGCGCTAGCAGCTTAATTGTCATAATTTTTCCGACTATGATTGACATTTTCTCTTTACCCGTAATGTCAGATGTTATATTCCTACAAAATATCGTTGCTTATTTTATGCTAGAATAGGTTAAGAATTTTTTAATTTGCTAGAAGTATTTTTTTATCAAAAATGTTGATATCGATTTAGTAGCGAATAGAAGCGAAAGTATGAAGAGATACATTTATTGACCAAGATATATGCTATATGCTATGCTGTTGAGTGAAGTTTAATTCGACATAAAACCAATACAAGTCTAGCCTGATATAAACTAATACTTATTTTTAGAACGAAATAGCAGGGCTTAAAAAGAATAAAAAATTGAATTCTTATAAAAGTGCCATTCTGCAATAGAGACCAAAAAACAGCAAATAATATTCCACCCAAACGAAGTATCAACGATCTTCAGGCTCGATATAAAACTCGTACGCGTTAATCATAAGAAACCTCTTCCGCAACTCGTTCTGTTCCATCGATAAGTTTTGTATATTCAGCGAATGTAATACGAAAGCACTCCCCCTGCGTAATCTGGCATAATTTTCAAATTACCCAAATTGGGGTAAGTCTATTGCGACAGCGCGAAGATAGGATTATATTTTTATCTGGTCCCGCAAAACAGGATTCTTTCTATGCTAATCCGATGCCCGCTATGGAGGACGAGGATCCATATCGAAATGATAATGTATACGTAATAGTCTAGACGTTTTCTTGGCTAAATCGTTCGCGAACAACGATTATTCATTATTATTGTTTAGTTATCCTTTTTTTTTATTATAATCGAAGAAATTTTTCTATATTATTCCTCATTTTCCAGTTAGCAAGTTTTTGCTATTTATTATTTATTTTTATATTGTTATTAGTCCTTGCTGATAAACCTACAACTTGTCTTTAACTTAATACCTATATCTGAAAGGACCCATCTGCCCTATTTTAGCCTGCCCATGATATATTTGATGCCTTGTACATCAAATAGTTTGGTGGATATTTTATATAATCTGGTTGAGTACTAAATTCTACATAAATACTGATATTTTCATTAACATACGGAAGAATATTCCAAAGTCATAACAAAGAATTGAAGAAAAATCAACCTTAACTATTCATAGCTGAACAGTTATTTTTAATATTATTCTCTAGAACTGTTTTTGTGCTATATTGGCTATTTCAGAGTTTTAAAGAACAATAGAAGAATAATAAAAATAAAACTATTTATTACTGAATCGATATTTTTGCCATTATTTTTTAATTATACAAAATAAGATATATAATACCCAATAAAATAACAAGTTTAGCTTGTGCATATGTAGATACTTTGTCAAATTTCGACTTGGAATTAGATTTAGAAACTTGTTTTAGAAAATATACGGTCAAATATTTTATGTTTCCAAACGGGCTAAAACTTTTATATCTACTAAATATGGTGGTAAAAAGAATATGGAAATCATTATTTTTGGTGTTTATTAAACAGATTTTGAAATACAAGTAAAATGCCAATTTAAAAAAATTTCAGCAAAAACAACTTTTAAGTTATATATCTAAAACTTTTTAGACTCTCATAAAACTGACTCCTCTATCTTATTCAGCATCTAATTTTACATAAGTAGTGATATTTTTAAGTCAGTAGCCTTGCTTAAACTGGAATTATAAAGAGAAGTTTGAAAATGGCTAAAAAACGCAATTTTTCCTGAGTATATATATGGAAAAATTGTCAAAAAATTATGGGATTCCAAATGAGGTAAAACTTCCTATTTCTATGAAAATTGTGGTGAAAAAATCGATAATAGCATTATTTTTCATGTTAGAGGAATAGTTTTTAAGATATAAGTAAGATTATGTTTAATTATTAAATAGAGAAAAATATATTTCGTCCATAATATTTTAAAACTCATCAAATATTAAATATGTAGCAAAAATAACCAGGCCATATTATCAAGCATTTAAGTTTATATATGTTTTGGTAATTTTGAACATTTATTTTTGTCCTTAGCGAATAGTTAAAGAGAAAATTAATTATCCAAAGATATATATATATTTTTCTTTATTATTTTACAGAAGTTATATATATATATATATATATATATATATATATATATATATATATATATATATATATATATATACAATTTAAAAATAATATCTTCTTGTGAATAAAATTCTCCATATAGAGTAATATTTTCATTAATATATCGTAGATTATATAATCAAAAAAATAGATATTTTCTGATTATTTACTAGATCACTTTTAGATATATACGATATTATTATACGGTCTTTTTGAGCATTAAATTCTAACCATTGTTACTTTCACTAACATATCGTGCAATTTACAATTTTTAGTCAAATAAGGAAATAGTCACACCACCTTGATGAACTTTAAACTGAACAAAGATGTTGATAATGTCATTAAGATATCGTATATTATTCATCAGTTATAAAAGCTAGTAAAAGAAAATTAGCCTCAACTATTTATAGGTGAACAAATATATATTATATAACAGATAGA
This sequence comes from Rhynchophorus ferrugineus, assembly GCF_030347505.1. NCBI lineage: Eukaryota > Metazoa > Arthropoda > Insecta > Coleoptera > Curculionidae > Rhynchophorus > Rhynchophorus ferrugineus. The sequence continues at coordinate 19,086,382 of NW_027472587.1, forward strand.
AATTCGACTCGTCTTCATCCTTTTTCTATAGCGATAACCACATCAAGTTCGTATTTATAATTACAGTTTAATCTACGTCATTTCCGCCCTACCTCCACAACTGCCAACGTAAATCATCAGCCAGAATAAGAAATGGAATCTTATTATCGCGAATAATGACGGTACAGGGCTGGAATTTTCCATTATTTCGAAAGTTCGGTACAATTTAACTTCATAAATAAAAAGTTTCTCAGATAATGTTTAGGCGCTACTGTTGAAACGAAACCATTTCCCCGCGATATCCCCAGTGCCACTCGGGACTTTTTGTCGTTTATCGTTTTTTAATTGCATATTATTTGCATACTGTTGCGCGGCGTTCGAATGAAATAACTGTGGAATAAGCCGTAGTACATTTAGAATAATATCGAATCAGAATTAAGACGGTTTCCCTTTCATTTTGGTGGACTTAAACCTATATTGAAGCTATTTTTTTGGTAGTTTTATAATACGACATAATAATAGTACTATTAAATATTATATATATGGAAAAGTAGTTTTATTGGAGGTCAAATACAACCCTAATATATTGTTTTTAAAAAATACCATTTTAATAGCATATGTTACTTATCCAGAGGAGATATTTCAAAATGGGACATAGGGCCACTCTTGGTAAAACTTTAATAAAGGATGTAAAGACAACAAAAGCAGATAAAAGATGTAAAATTAAAAGAATGTCTATGTTTTGTCACTAACTGCTACCATATAATGTTTTATTAAGTCATCGCAGATATATTATAGTTCATGGTGGAAACAGGCATGAATTTATTCCTAAAGCTTAATTTCACAAAATGCTGACAAATACATATTATTTTTAAATTAAATGTTTGTGTTTTACGTAGTTTACTCCTCTTTTTGTCTGCAATAATATCTCTCCTTTAGATAAACGCCATCAGAGAGACAGAAATTGACCGATAATTTAATTGTTAAAAGATGTTCGATAAAATAGAAACTGTGTTATCTTTTTTGTTATATTGCATGTTTTGAATATACTATAAACGATTAACTTTCAATCGCGATGTAACATGGCTTCATTGAATCATTATTCAAAGAGACATGTGATTTTAAAGTTATCTATTGAGCCATTTTGAAATTATTTTTCTCAAAGCACTTTTTGCAAACTAAAAGTTATAAAAAAATCTCAAAAGCTATTTCTTCGCCCTATAAAAACCTGAATAACCGCGATTATTTACAAGAAATAAACCGAAACCCTTCCCAATAGCAAGTGTTCGGTCTTGACATAAAGAAAAGTGAATAATGAACAGAAATGTATTCGAGAAGAGATCCACAAACTGCTGTCGAAAGACAAACATTTACCCGGTCGAGGCCAAATAGGCTCGGCAAGCGAAAGTTTCCATTTATTTAAAAAAAAACCGGGAGGAATACATCCAAGCTGTCGGCCGGCTCTATAATGGGGCACAGTTTTTCTATTGTACGACATAGAAATCCCTTTCTTATACGACGGCTTAAACTTTCTGCGTGTTTGTTTTGTCGGTAAATTGGAGAAGCGTTTAGGTTTTTCTTTTCTCCTGTTTTTTCATTATTTTTCTCGACGCCGAAAGTGCTCGGACAAATATGTTTATTGACAAGTGATGCTTTCAATATTACTTTCAAAGAGCTTCGGTCCGGGATTATATAACGCTAAAGAAAAACTATTCTCATTATCACCATACTTATTTCTGATTAAATAATTAAAATTTCTTATCTAATGAATCCACTTATCAGAATCTTGTTCTTGATTTATTGTGAGGAACTATATCACATGAACCGTTAAGCATAAACTTTCTCAACCTACATCCCATAGATGGTGTGGGTATCGATTTATGATTACCAAAAAGTCTTGTTAATACCACACAATTGTCATGCTGTATTTTACAATATCAATACAAAAGCTTATTTAGCATGATACAGTTATCTAGTCATTTGCAGATTAGAAGAAGAATGCTATTTTCTATCCAAAATTCGTACTAAACAAGGATAAGTTGTAAGGGTGGACAAAAACAAAACCTTTTCATAATATATAGACATTACAATTGAATCTTTTCAATTAACTAAAGCTTGTAAAACTCAAAATATAAATATTCAAAAATTATCTAATTGGAGGCGTGATTATACTAACTTTATCATAACTTGATTTAAACAAAAGAATTGTGTAATTTATTTTCCCCTAATGGTAATTGAAGATATAATAATAAGCTCTCAATATGGTGGTACATGAGCTTACTAAGTAACTTAGTAGATAAAAGATACTAAAACCATTATTAATGTATTTAATGCTAACACTTGGTAGATTCCTCTATATTAATGTATTTCTGTAGCGCAGCATCCCCATTTGAAGTACATTAAATGATTCAATCTTCAATTTTTGGCTTACTATATTCAGCATATGACATCAGTCATTTCATCTAGCCTAGTAAAAGGCGTTATCAATAATTTTGAACACAGTATCATTCAGGTTCGAAATAATATTGCTCATTACTGATAATATTATGATGAATCAGAAATAAGGCAGGAGCTACCAGAAAGTAAACTCAAAAATCCATGCAGGCATAGAATTCATAACATTATAAATAGTGCAAATGTGCCTAATAATAAATTATGAATAATCCTTATTATCAGACATTACTTTTCCGCATACAAGGACAAAATTCTGATATACTTTAGCACAATTAGTTATCATATGAGATACCGGTAGGTAGAAATCCGATAATAAAATCTACTGTAGCATGAATGTTTATATTCTCGTGGTATCTAATCCTTCACTAATTATCTTGTGTTTGTTATTTCGAACTTGAATAAAACTACGTCCGGAAAGAGTATCAGCTGTATCTCAGGATACTGCCGTCCAAATCATAACATAGTTCGGACCGTAAGAAAAAATCTGAACAACGATTCATGGGAACACCAATGGCTCGTTTTAACTGTCGTAGAACAAAATGTATCATGTATATGCAGTGAAATATAACCTACAAGACATGCCATGTAACTGGAAGAGTTAACCTAAACATTGTTACCAATATGCAACAAGATTTGGTATATATTATGATCTCTCTACTTGATTATTCTATTACTCTCTATTATTAGTAACCCCTATTGGAAACGATATATATGTTAATAAAAGACGAAAAAATATGAGATCATAATAAACTCGGGAATAGAGGCAAAGCTCTAAGTAGTAAAACTACATGGCTTAAAAAATTGGTCTCCTCTTTTCTTCTATCCTCATTTTCTCATTAATTTTTCACTGGCTTATTTCGGGATCACCATATAATATTTAATCATTGAACAAAACCACCTGTGCATCACCGAAAATCTCTAGAACTGAAGTCCTATACCTGACAGTATCAATAGTATTTTCTACGGCCTTAAATTGTTACATAGCCACAATAGAAGACATTCATCGGAGCGCATAAAAACTCTGCCGTCTATTTTTGGTCCCCCAATCCCATTTTTTAATACAAGACGTGCCGGGAAACTTTATTTCTCCCGCCGCATGGTTTTGTTCCCTCAAAATCGTCTTAAGTTGTTGTTTGCAATTGTAGCGTCCGCCCGTAATTCGCTCTCGCGTAATCAATGACGATGTGCCGTGAGCCATTGTTGTTCCATTCGATCAAGTCGCCTCAAAGGCCCCATTGTTCCTGACCGAAACAAAAGAGCTCGCGCGACGTACAACGACTGCCGCGTGTCCCGGTTTTTCTCGTCGTTCCCAGGAACAGATTTCGCCATCGGCACTCCCCCGGAGGCTTTGGGAACTCTCGCCATCTTTTTCGCTCGCGTTCGGCTGTTTCCCCACACCCCGGGCCCCGCTACCGTTTCGGCGGGCCCCCTTGAAAAATTGCTACTATCAAAATAAATCACGATCCGCCGTACGGAACGAGATGCTCTATGTTTATACGTATGATAGGAGCCTGAACAATATTTCCCGCTGTGGGTCGACTCTCCATCCACTTTACGAGAGAATATAAAAGGGACGCTGCGTTCCCATTTTAAATAATTGGTTTATTTCGCGTCTGTTATGACGCGTTCTGCTTTTTGCTTAGCTTTTAACTTGACGCCAAATTACTTTTTTTTTAATGGAGTTATAATCTAAATTATAGCCAACTGTAATAATGAACATATAAAATGATAAACTCAAGTAGACAGTGGAAAATTTTACGTACCATCCAAGTCCTCAGTAGCGAGCAAGCGGAAAATAGAAACAGACACTTTAATGTAACACAAAATAAAACAATCAAACATCAAATAGTTAAACATTAAATACTTATTCCTTTAATTAAGCATATACCAAAACTATTAAGGTTACTAACCTGGCTTTCATCATATAAGATCATTGTTACATCCACCATATGTACTTATTGTTGTTTTATTTGCCAATAAATAAAAAACCATACAACTCGCATTTATAGCCGTAACATACTTAACTTTAACATACTTTTTACAGTAATTCTACAGTTCAAGACCTCCAATATTCTATAACTCATCATTATAGTGTTATTCATATAGAAGCTGTTCCTCATTTCATCACTGTTATTCATCAATCCACGATACAATATCAATCAGCAAACCTGAACCAGAGAAAATCAGGGTCAGTAGAAATCCTTTTTTTTTAATTCACTGGTTTGAGTAATATTTTCTTAAGCTGAGTGTTTCTCGTCTATAAACTGAGTCTTCAAATTTAATAATTCTTGGATCTAATTGGACTGAAAGATGCCTATTACTATTAGCTCTTCAATTATATAATTTCTCTATCAATTGCTATAAAGGAATATCAATTATCTCTAGTAGAAAACAATATTGAACCTCGTATCGTTCTATTTCGAACAAATATTCGTTATGTATGATAATATAGTAAAGTATTAGATGTAATAAGGTACGATATAGACGTTAAAATATAAACCTTTGCAAATAGTTGAGGTGTCTCATGTCATCATTAATTGTGAAAACGTTTTTGGATGTTTCTTTTTATGTTATATAGGGTATATTATTTTTATTATATATATATATATATATATATATATATATATATATATATAAATATATATATATATATATATATATATATATATATATATATATATATATATAAATATATATATATATATATATATATATATATATATATATATATAAATATATATATATATATATATATATATATATATATATAAATATATATATATATATATATATATATATATATATAACATTAATTCATTTCATCTTACATCTGGTCAAGTAAAAGACGTTATCCATAATTTTGTCATTCAGGTTCCAATTAATATTGCTGATTAGTCATAATATTATCAGGAATCAGATATAATAAGGCATGATCTATTAGAAAACAAATTCTTATGAGTTTCTGTTCTCGATTTTAATCGGAAAAAGATTGAAAACTAATTAAAAATTTATGTTTATTTTAGCCAATTTATTTTGGTTATATTTTCCTCTTAACCCAGTTGAAAACAGACATCTACTTTATGTATTTTCTACTTTATATTAGCATTGTTCCATTAAATATTCGGAAAGAAATATTCAAAAGGATCGTCCTGACAATGTGTTTAAATAATTTAGTCGCCTGGATGGCCGGGCATTGCTGGAGCTCGAAAAAAAGCGCACACGCACACACAGGCTCTTTTTTTCTGTCGCAGGGTCATATATCTTTATATTGAGTCGTGCCTTCGTCCTTTTCGCGTATATTTTCAGGGCGGGTAACCCTTTTCGCCTTTCTGTCATTTAAGCTCATGCCGAGCTGATAGGCCGCCTAATTAAAATTCTATTTGGCCACGTTGGATTAATATCCGGACTTTTATGAGGTGACATTAAATGAAATATCCCCGATGTTACCGAAAAAAATTAATCGACTAAGCGGAAAAATCGAAATCACGTTCGGTTACAGATAATTTTTAATCAGATTTGTTATTTTACGTTTTTTTCATATATTAGTGAGTTTTATTGAGATAATGAGGTTAATTTTAAATCACTAATTGAACATATTGATATTTTTATACCGAGTTTGTTCGTGACTTTCTACTAGTTCAGTGGCTATTGTTGGTAGCCACTAACAAGCTAAGTTTTTAGATTACCCTACCTTTATCTTTAGATCCTACTGGTATTGAATGGTGTCATTAACAGTCTATACTACAGAACGTAACGTGAAATTTAGGTTAAAAATTAGGAAATAGTACCAGAGTAACTAGATAGGTTTTATATTATCTTCGATTTGCAGTTAACAGTGTCATTAATAGCCTATACTCCACAATGTACCATGAAATTTATGTTAGAAAAAATTACGATTACTTTATTTCTATTCTAAATAGTTTTAGTTTTATATAATGGTATACTTTACTCTAAAACAGTGAATATAATGATTTAAACTTTTTAATCTACATTGAAATCAAAAAATGGAGAGAATGGGAAAGCCTCTGATACAAGCTTATAAAAAACTAAGTTTTTTGTTAATAGTGTGGAACTATAAAGGCTGACGAAAGAATAATAACTAGTTTATTTTTATGAAATATCATCTTTTTATTACCCCACTTATAATTGTACATAAATTACATCATTTGCAACTAATAGTGGCTAATAAAAGACTATTTATTTCCATTATAAACTACTGAAACGATACTCCATTTCAACGAACGAATAACAACCTTCCCCTCCCTCGTTCTTTTCCTCCAATTGGCGCAGATCAAATGAAAATAGACCCAACACGATCTGGCAAAGAATCACGGGGCGAGCAGGCCGGCGAATATATAAATTAATTCGGAACAACTCGGTCGGAAGACGACTCGATCGAGTCCAAAAATATATAGGCGAATTTTCGACAAATTTATGATCAAAGGAAAAGTATCCGATCCAGAAATAAACGAGTGCTATACAACGGGGCAACAACTTTACATTGACGTCACGGGCGAAGATAGAACGCCTTGAATCTACCTCGGAAATTTTATTATCAATCTTATAAACAGCAACTTTTTGTCCAGCGTCATTAGTATCATAAAATAAACCATCCCCAGTTTTGTATTTGGGGTAATATTTCGAGTAAATAGTTTATAAACTGATATTAATTAAAAATAAGAAATATAAAAAAAGTTTTTATTTAGTAAACTTAGTTAATGGCTGGTAGATATTTGTAACTATGTTTATTATATCTTAATTTATTTTTACCACAATATAAGAGGCATAAAATTTGTCTGAGGCATTTTTTCATTGGAGTTGTGCCATAATGTATCAGGACTTTGTATGAAGCAAAAAAAATTGTGTTTGATTGGGCGACAGTGCAAAATAGCCACATACATACAATAAACACTTACGTGTCTTCAAAAACAACTTCAGATTTAATGTATCATGCGTATATAAATACAAATATTGTAATAAAATTAGTATTTTTCGTGTATCGCAAAGGAAAAACTATAAAACGTTATAAATATATGTAAAAAAATAGATTTCAGAAACCTTCAACAAAGGTTATCGATCATTGATTAGTATCTGAAAATTATACTAATAAATAAAAGCTTTGAGAAACATTTAAATATTTAAAGCGAACAAAATATGTATTACATGCGCCTGGAAAGAACGATTACTGTTCTGGTAATTTTTCCAACTCCAAACAAGAAGAATTAAATAATCGATCATCTAAATAAAGAGCTACATTTCCTAATTACTCTCCTTCAATGAGGAGGATCGCTCGTCGACAAACCACAACGCCGGAGCCTTCCGCCAAGAGAAACACTCGACAACGACAGAATAAAAGTTTCGTGATGTAATGGCAGGCAGGGCGGCAATAGGAGTTTCGGTTTTAATACCGGAGAATGGCCTTTGAGCGTCGCAACCACGAGAAAACTCGAGTTTGTGCTTTTGTCTCTCTGGCCGGTGTTTCCAGCGAGCGCGAAAAACGCCCGTTGCTGGAGAAACCATTACGTCCCGTTTAATTTTATTAAGTTGTCGGTAACAGGTCGAGATTTACGAAATGCAAAGGGCGGTCTCTCTGTTTCGGTATTAACACGTTAATTTATTTACTTGCGGCGATACGGAGATATTACGATGTTTAAACATATTTTCGTATTTTGAGCAAGGAATCGGAAAATGTACTTAAAAGTCCATGTAACAGTAGAGATAGAACTCATGTTATTACAAATTGTGAGCATATATGTAAAAGAGTAAAGGCGCATCATATAACTATGAATTGTGAAAAAGTACCGATTTTTAAAAATTAGTTGCATTTATTTTGCATGATGTAAAATAAATCAATCCATATAGTCTGGTAATAGAAATTTTGATATAGCAAGGGACGAGCTACCAGTTAATAAACTTAAATATCCAAGCAACAGTGGAGGTATATCATATCATTACAAATTGTTAAAATATGCATAGAAAATTAACCAACCCCAGCTTTGCATATGAGGTAATATTTCGAGTAAATAGTTTAAAAACTGATATTAATTAAAATTAAGAAATATAAAAAAAGTTTTTATTTAGTAAATTTAGTTAATGGCTAGTAGATATTTGTAACTATCTTTATTATATTTGAATTTATTTTTACCACAATATAAAAGGCATAAAATTTGTCTGAGGCATTTTTTCATTGGAGTTGTGCCATAATGTATCAGGACTTTGTATGAAGCAAAAAAATTGTGCTTGATTGGGCGACAAAACAAAGTAGCCACATACATACCATAAACACTTACGTGTCTTCAAAAACAACTTCAGATTTAATATATCATGCGTATATAAATACAAATATTGTAATAAAATTAGTATTTTTCGTGTATCGCAAAGGAAAAACTATAAAACGTTATAAATATATGTAAAAAAATAGATTTCAGAAACCTTCAACAAAGGTTATCGATTATTCATTAGTATCTGAAAATTATACTAATAAATAAAAGCTTTGAGAAACATTTAAATATTTAAAGCGAATAAAATATGTATTACATGAGCCTGGAAAGAAGGATTTCTGTTCTGGTAATTTTTCCAACTCCAAACAAGAAGAATTAAATAATCGATCATCCAAATAAAGAGCTACATTTCCTAATTACTCTCTCTCAATGAGGAGGATAGCTCGTCGACAAACCACAACGCCGGAGCCTTCCGCCAAGAGAAACACTCGACAACGACAGAATAAAAGTTTCGTGATGTAATGGCAGACAGGGCGGCAATAGGAGTTTCGGTTTTAATACCGGAGAATGGCCTTTGAGCGTCGTAACCACGAGAAAACTCGAGTTTGTGCTTTTGTCTCTCTGGTCGGTGTTTCCAGCGAGCGCGAAAAACGCCCGTTGCTGGAGAAACCATTACGTCCCGTTTAATTTTATTAAGTTGTCGGTAACAGGTCGAGATTTACGAAATGCGAAGGGCGGTTTCTCTGTTTCGGTATTAACACGTTAATTTATTTACTTGCGGCGATACGGAGATATTACGATGTTTAAACATATTTTCGTATTTTGAGCAAGGAATTGGTTATAGAGTTGCACGTGATGCCAGAAAATGTACTTAAAAGTCCATGTAACAGTAGAGATGGAACTCATATTATTACAAATTATGAGCATATATGTAAAAGAGTAAAGGCGCATCATATAACTATGAATTGTGAAAAAGTACCGATTTGTAAAAATTAGTTGCATTTATTTTACATGATGTAAAATAAATCAATCCATATAGTCTAGTAATAGAAGTTATCGAAAATTTTGATATGGCTAGGGACGAGCTACCAGTAAATAAACTTAAATATCCAAGCAACAGTGGAGGTATATCATATCATTACAAATTGTGAAAATATGCATAGAAAATTAAAGGCGATTCATGTCACTATAAATTTTATAAAACCATCGTCAATCAGAGATTAAATTATACCGCTAATAATGCTTCTGCGAATATTCAGAGATGTATAACTTTATTTGTAATAAGGCAACAAGTGAGTCAAATTGCTTTAGGCACAGAATACGTGAATATTTTTCATAATTTGTTATATAATATAATTCACCTTTAGTTAGAAACCCGACAACCAAGTTGCATGAATATTTTTTTCATTGTGGTGACTCAAATCTCAAGCTCTCTGAGCCTTTATGTATTATTTTATCTTTATTATTTCGAGCCTGAGTAATACTACGTTCAGAATTTTCTAGTGGGTTCATTTTTTTTACTGCAATTAATTAAAATATATACATATATATGCATATACTTAAAGTTTCTATTTTCGCAAGCAATTCAAATTGTGTGCGTATTATTATACGGTTTAGAGTACAGTGAGTGATATTTCCTACCACAGTTTTATTCAACATAGTTTATAGTGAGTAAAATATATGTTGTTTAAGTTAATCTTTTTCTTTACTTGGTTGATCGACAATATCAAGTTAAGGCCAGTGTTAGTGTATATCAAGAAATCAAGCATTGCTAACAAAAATTTGTTTAATATTTTAAACTGCCTAGATTTCGCTGTAAATACAGACCTTTATATTCAAAGGCAATTTATTTTAACTTGGGATTGAATGAAGAATTTCAAGTTAAAGCAGCCCAGTACCATTGAATTCAACTCTATTCAGATGTCAAGTAATTTTTATTTGAGCATATACAAAACCAAAATCGGTTCTTTGAGGTTTGTATCTATAAACAAGCCGACAAAAAAGCCAACGATATTCTACTTTATGGCATTACTGACGTAAGTAGATTTCGCCCTCTCAACTTCTCCCCACTTTACGGGTCCCTCCCAACCCTTTACACTGTCACCCCGTCTCACCCGCCATGAAAATGACGGAAAAGGAATATAGCAAAACGGAATGGGTAAATCCTCTTTAACAAAAGCGGCAAAATAATAACTTGTAACGAAAACGAAACGACTTGGCTTGTTTAATTTCGTTCGCCTTTAGTAAGATTTCGCATTAGGGCGTGAAACGCGGCTTAATGTTTGAACGTATACATCGAATGGCATCATAAAAAATGTTCAAAGACTGTGTTTTTTGTTTTTATTTTAATTCAAACCTTATGGTACAGTAATTAGTGGGGAATTATTTTTGTCCAATTAAGACTCTTGCCTCTGGGTTTTTGCTAACCGAAATGATATTCGTTACAAAGAATAACATGAGTATACACCATATTGTATCAAAGCAAACAAAAATTATTTATGATGTAAATTGGACCGCTCAATCCAAATCAGCAGCTTGTTATTTAAAATTGGTTTAAAAAAGTTTTCGAAATATCTAATCTTTTTTTTTGTTTATTAGCGTTACATATTTTGTAAGATTAGCGTCAGATATTCATTTTAGAATTCTAGGTCCCACAATTAGTCCTTCTTTGGTTCCTCTGTAGCGACCGCTATATCCCTCTAGGCCACCACTCCTTCACCTACAGCAAGTTCAAAGGTTGGCAACTCTGGTGGATTGGTACCATGCTGTTCCGGGCTATAAAAGACCACCAGGACGACGTCTCGCTCTCTTTTCTTTTCTCTACCCCCTTGTAAAAGTACCATTTCCACAACGCTACCGTACTGCCTTTACCTAACTTAAGATCCTGTCAATTCGCCCGTTGACCACATGTACAATCAGTGTTTTTAGTTTCCCAGCGACGCCGGTAATGAAAACGAACTTTTTATGGAATTTTTTACAGCTGTACCATAGCTATTCAGTGTTGTCTCCTTATGTGTGAAAATCTACAGTACTGCATCATATCACATCTACAAACGTAAGAAAAATACTTAAGTGAGCTTTACAACGTTGTCTCTACATTTCCATATATTTCGAAGCACAATTACACCACAAAAAATGTTCCAAATGACGTTTAACGCAACATCGTCAGCTGACAGTTGTTATAAGCGCGCAATTCGAGAACTAGAACCAATTTTGAGAGAAGAATTGAAAATCGTTCTCATATCCTCTTGTGAAAAATTTGACTAAACTTATGTAATTGAAATCTTAATTGTAACTCTACAAAACAGCTTAGGCGTCCAATATATTAATATATTAAGAGTTTATGCATGGCATATTATGTATGGCAGGCTTATTTAAATATTAGTTAATTACAACTAAATGAAAACAAAATGAATAATCATGTTACACTATCTGGGACAACAAATATACTCAAAACATCTATGCATTTTCTTGCCAAAATATATTATCTGCCATAACGAGGAATTATAGGACAGCAAAATATAAGAAAATATGTGTGATACTAGTCGTATTGGGATGGGATAAGACATTCAAGGTAATCAAGAATTAGACGGAGCAGATTTCATCAGATCCCTCTCAAAGGCGTATACCTTTTATCGAGACAAAGAAAATGGTATTAAATAGGTTTTATTCCCTTTATAAATGATTACTAATCATAATAAGGTACCGACGGAAGAAGCATCGGTGATAAAATCTGATATATCCATCTATTTAAGCACGAATCTTCAAGAATATTCCGATAGGATAATGCCTAGCCAAAGGAGCACACAGTTTGTACTACTTGATAGATTTTAGCCACCAATCCCTTTGGTATATCTGTCTATTCTTTTGTAATTAAGTTTAGCTAAACATATTTCTCTCTTTATATTGGCGAGGAAAAATGTATGCATCCGTAATTGTGATAAATATTAAGACTTAGATTTTTCAATTACATAACTAATGTTCGCACTAGATCAATTAAAAAAGATATGTTACTAATATCTTAAATCTGAACATGATATCGTAATAGCACACGTTTTAAATAATTATAAGGCTTTTAAGGCAAAGAAAAATAATCTAAATTAATATATGACCAAAGGAAATTATATATAAGACAAGGTTAATTCTAAATCAAAACCTAGAGTAGATTTACCTTTCAACGGCAGTATTCTTTCATTCCCTCCAACGATTCGAGCTTTAAACCCAAGCCAATACCAATATAATCGAATGGTAAGTCAACCGACGCCGATAAATCATATCCCGAAGCGGTAGAAAATATTTAAAAGTGTCAAATATCCCACTCTTGTCCATAAATAAGACGGTTCCGGAACGATCACGTGACGACCGAGCGTTTTAACAGCATATTCTTCGGCTACGATGACGTCCCCGATGATCTATTAACGCGCGGGAGATCACCGGCTATTCCCCATCCTCCCCGTCGGCCCCTCCCGAGTTTATTTTAATGCAGATTTGGACGCGGACATAGCAGACAGTAAAAACCGTAATGTGTTTCCCTTGTATCCTGCGTATTATCCCGGTTCTTATTCTGGTTAATCTTGCTCCCCGAGTGGGTGTGAGTATGTGCATGTTTTTTTATCAGTTACGTCGATAAAGTTTCGTGTTGTTGTCTCCTTTTGTACGGGGATTTTATTTTAAAACGTTGGTGGATCATTGCCCACCACGCGGTACGAAAAAACATTGCTGTTAAGAAGATTGGTCCTTCTTTCATTCCCTCTCCCTCCCTCTCTATCTCTCTCTCTATATATATATATATATATATATATATATATATATATATATATATATATATATATATACTCTCACTTATTACTCACTCATTTAACTGATGAAAATATGCTAACACAAATTAATATAATATTATAACAATATTTAGTATACGTTATAATATATTAATGATTTATGATTTATAAAGTTCAAAAATATATTTAAATAATTTCTTTATTTGTTATAACTTTTAATCTTTCGCTGTTATTTACTTTTATGTTATTTGTATGTATCTAAATTCTTGACCATTTTAATTTAAACTATTGTTTGCCATTATAAAGCGCCTTAAATATAAGCCATTCTAAAATTAATGTCTTATTTTTGCTTTAGAATTAGTTATATTATTATTAGGTTATCTTTGATTTACCAGAAATTATAACTGAAAACTATTCAATAATTATATTTTATTTCTCTTAACGGCTTGGTGATCTGTATCAACAACCGAAGTATCTAGGGGCCCTAGTTTAGTTCTAATATGTCAGCGATTCTTATAATTTTTAAGTTCACATCATTGTGGGTCTGAAGTAAAATGTTTGAAAACAAAATTTGACTGCGGAACTTTATGTGTGTCGATGACCTTAACCGCAAAGAAGAATATATTTTAACCAATTTTACGTTACATCCATTTATTTATTTACCAATATATACATATATATATATATATATATATATATATATATATATATATATATATATATAGTTACTTTTAAAATTCAGTAACAACTCTGCAACATTTTAACAAAATCAGCTTACAGCTTACGTTTCCATTTTATATACCACTTAAATTCAATGATCACTATTAATATGGTATAATATTATATAATCACATTATAATAAAGTTGAAAATAATATAAGATAAAATCAACCTAATGGGTTTTATCAATATTCATTTCTGTACGGAATGATACAAATTAATAATACAAAACAATCGGCTCCTTGGCTCCTTATGAGGTTTTCATATTATTTTATGAAACTAGTATTCAAATGTAAGCTATGACTAATAACCGAGTCGAAATATCCTCCCGCAATGTTCCCGTATATATTGGAGCTCATCTTGTATGGTGCCTGTATGTTTTTGGTTGGCCCCCTTACGGTCAACTCTCGAACCTAAATCTGTATATAAGTGTTAAACTCTTAACAATGTGAGCTCCGGCAAAATTTACGCATTATATATTAGCATTATATATATATATATATATATATATATATATATATATATATATATATATATATATATATATATATATATATATATATATATACATATATATACATGGGTGTGTGTATTATTCAATGAACAGTGGACACAGTTTGCCACAGGGTTACCAAACTGTACAGAACGAAATACGGTTGAACACGAAATTCCTGAATGCCGCTCTATTTAGAGAGGATCGGTCGCCCGAAACCTTTGTCCGATAACGGGCGACAACACCAAACCGAGAGTTCCTCTTAAGACGGCGACCGAGACTATTGGGGGGCGAGAGAGACAGAGACGGGTGTGGGGGTTGTAGACGTGGAGAAGGGCTGGGTCAACTGTAAATTTGGTTTCCAGGACGGAGAAATAAATTTGAAATACGATCCTAGCGGGGTATTTACTCAAGAAGTTTGCCTCAGTTTGGAGGGCAATTACTAAGGCTTGTCCGCAGAATCGGGATTGCTTCCGTTATAAATCTTATTTCTTCTTGCCGTGGATGAGGGTCGAATAGCGTGTACGTTTTATTTAGTGACTTAAAGGCAACCGTTCGGGTATTATGTTATTATTTTGTTGTTTCGAAAGGAATTTTACTTTCTGGATATTATATATATATATATATATATATATATATATATATATATATATATATATACTGTGGAGGAAAACTGGAAGTTTTCTCGGGGGTACATAAATATATCTCTGGCAAACACCAACTCTAGATGGTCTTTTATATGGTTAATAATAATAAATATATTGTTCAGTTCTGTACATTTGACTATTTCTTATAATTTTTAAACTATTGAGTCTTCATGGCCACTCAGCAAACTAAACAGTCGATTTTGTCAAGAATACTGAACTATTCTCCAAATATGAGGCTATAAAGTCATTTATTTAATGAAGATATTATGGATATAAAGACGGGTTAGAAGATGAGCTATTTATTTTGTAATTTTATAAGAAGAAAAAGACCAATATTTTTGGTATTAAGCCAATTATAGTTTTTTTGTGTATCTTTTGAACTAATATTGAAAAATTTATGAATTAATACTTTACATTGAAAAAAATATACTGGTATATCTGAAAATCTGATAACTAGCATAAATATACCATCACTAACTTTATATGAGTCATAATATTTTTGGCTATATATCTTCAGTCAAAAGCGACGTTACAGTAAAAATCCCGAATCTTTGTAAGTATATTTAGTAAAAAGTAATTATAATTAAGTACAAATTTAGGCTTTGATACTATTACTATTAGGTCTACAGTTTCTTGATTCCCTTACTGTTTTATTAATATTTATCATTAAATGAAGTTATTGCCTGTATCCAGTAAAATATTACAGAAAAAATCTAGATAATTAAGTATTACTTACGTAAATTAGTTATCAATTAAAAACTATATCGTCTTGTAAACCGGAATTAAGAGACGAAATATCTGAATAAATTTTAAAAAATTTACTACATCTGTCTTATGTAGTTGAATAAAACTGAAAAAGTACACAAGTTTACAGGTTCGTGTCTACTTTTTGACCCAATGTGGTGAGAACTATTCTTAACGTTATTTAATACCCTGGACTCAAATCCTCAATCCGTGTGTCAAGATTAAGTCTAGTGTTCGGGTTCGCACAAAGTCGTCAGCTGACGACACCGCATTAAACATCATTTGGAACTTATTTTTTGTGCAGTTACTGTGTTTCGGAACATGTGAAAATGTAGAGGTAACATTACATTACTAATTCAGTTAAAAGTGTTTTTCTTCATTTATGGATGTCATGCTCAGCAAATATGAATTGTAGCTTTGCTATGTTAGTATAAGTTCTTGTACCTTTTATCCTAAAAGTTCTACATGTCCTATAACAAACAACTTTTAGTAGTATAATCATATATTCCGCTCTACACGCGATCAAATTATAACAAAAATGATTTTTGTCCAAACACCAATATCATACTCGAACATCTCTAATAAGATTTGTTAAGCCTCATTATCAACAGTAAACGGCGCAGTTCTCGAAATCGTTTCGAAATATTCGAGATACAAGCAGCGCAAGGTAAATTTTACGTGCAGAACCCTCTCGGTTATTGTCTTTCCAAACTAAGGTCGACCCCAGCGTTCCAAGTAAAACTAACAGATGATGAGCCATCAACCGACTCGAATCTATATTAATTCAGCGCGATTCAATGATAACCTAGGCTTTCTCGAAACAAAAATACCACCGCACTGTGGAAGTTGCGAACGAACCCCGTCTCCCTTCCGCTCCCTCCTCGTACCGTCCCCAGCGGCATCGTTATTGTGGCAGAAGCGGGCTATTGACAAAGAAAACAAAATCCACTGGCGGCATTATCCTGGACGGCGTTATTATTTTCCGAAATGTAATATCATCGAAACTAATTTCCCAGCGTCTTGTTTGTTGTGCCCGGGATGGTAAAGGGCGAGGGCGCCATCTAGGGTAGCGATCGATGAACGCCTGTTTATTTTTCCTTCTATATCCTGAATGCGGTCGCAGTTTTTTCTGTGGAGAGAATTACATTCAACATTTTAAGTAAGTTATTACACGTGTAGCAAGTAAATACTTTAGTTTATTAGCAGACATATTGCAACAGTATACATTTTGATTATATATTTTTCATCACGTACAGGGTGTCTTTTGGGAAACTTCGATTTGGATTGAGTAGAAATTGTCAGTGCGGAATAGAAGGAACGGTTACTTTAAGGAGGTTGATTGGTTTCCCTAGCAGAGTAACTACTACCAAACAACAAAGTAATAAAACAGAATTAAAAGAAGAAATTATGCAAGAGATACAGTTAAAAAATAACAGAGAGTAACAGAGTAATATCAACGAAACTAATTTTGTGAGGTATGAGTGATAATGTGATGAAGGGCGATAAAAACTGCATTTACTATAACAGGGTAGACCCAAAGAAGGAAACTCAAAAATCCAATATTAAAACTAATATCTGTAACAAATCAATTCCAATATATATAGGTGTAGGAGAAACTGAACAAAATAAGAAGCGAATCATATTGCTGTTAATTATGAACTGGAAAACTTTTTTTTTCCAAAAAAATATGTATGTTACAAATGCAACAATTAAGTTGTTGGCAGATATATATCCCAAAATATTAATATGAAAAATATTTTCTTTAAAGTATATATTTGTTGTTAAGGCAGAATAAGAAATGCGAATCGTACTGTTGTGCTTTATTCGCTCCCTCGTTTCATAAAATTAGTGAAATGAAATGCCACGATGTTAAGATATTTGCTAAAAAAGAAGAAGAAACTATATAGTTGGTAACTAAGAATCCAAAATTATTAATATGACAAATTGTTTTTTTTAAATAACAATAATTAAGACCGAGGAAGAAGTGCAAATCATACTGTGGTTAATTATGAATTTAATCTCAGTGAGCTAAGAAACAATACGATTTGTTTAGTTGTCTAGTTTATGTGGTTTACCACGCTGGTATAAATGTATTATGTCTAAGGGATGTTACTTTGAAGAAACTTCTAAAAATTCTTAATCTGTTGGGCTGATTTTGATCAAATTTGTTGAGATAATTTGAGTGGATCCCGGGAAGCTTTAGATTTACCATTTGTCCTGATAGGTGGCGCTGCGACAGGATTCTAGAATATTTTTTTAAATATAAGAAAATGAAAGTAAAATTGAATGCCGTTGTAAAGGAGAAGCTAAAGTTCCAGTAGGACAATTTCTGTTCGGTCCGACAGTATTTTAATAAAATATTAGAGACAATATCGAGTTTTTGCAACAGTATACATTTTGATTATATATGTTTCATCACGTACAGGGTGTCCTTTGGGAAACTTCGATTTGGATTGAGTAGAAATCATCAGTGCGGAATAACAGGAAAGGTTACTTTAAGGAGGTTGATTGGTTTCCCTAGCAGAGTAACTACCACAAAACAACAAAATAATAAAACAGAATTAAAAGAAGAAATTATGCAAGAGATACTGTTAAAAAACAACAGAGAGTAATGGTGTAATATCATCAAAACTAATTCTGTGAGGTATGAGTGATAATGTGATGAAGAGCTATAAAAACTGCATTTACGGTAACAGGGTGGACCCAAAGAAGGAAACCAATAATCCAATATTAAAACCAATATCTATAACAAATCAATTCCAACATATATAGTTATAGGAGAAACTGAGCAGAATAAGAACCGAATCATATTGCTGTTAATTATGAACCGGAAAATATAAGCGCCGGTAAATTACACTGTTATTACATTCTCCAAAAAATATGTATGTTACAAATGCAACAATTAATTTGTTCACAGATATATATCCCAAAATATTAATATGAAAAATATTGTTGTTAAGGCAGAATAAGAAATGCGAATCGTACTATTTTGCTTTATTCGCTCCCTCGTTTCATAAAATTAGTGAAATGAAATGCCAAGATATTAAGATATTTGCTAAAAAAGCAGAAGAAACTATATAGTTGGTAACTAAGAATTCAAAATTATTAATATGACAAATTGTTTTTTTTTAAATAACAATAATTAAGACCGAGGAAGAAGTGCAAATCATACTGTGGTTAATTATGAATTTAATCTCAGTGAGCTAAGAAACAATACGATTTGTTTAGTTGTCTAGTTTATGTGGTTTACCATGCTGGTATAAATGTATTATGTCTAACGAATGTTACTTTGAAGAAACTTCTAAAATTTCTTAATCTGTTGGGCTTATTTTGATCAAATTTGTTGCGATAATTTGAGTGGATCCCGGGAAGCTTTAGATTTACCATTTGTCCTGATAGGTGGCGCTGCGACAGGATTCTAGAATAATTTTTTAAATATAAGGAAATGAAAGTAAAATTGAATGCCATTGTAAAGGAGAAGCTAAGGTTCCAGTAGGACAAGTTCTGTCCGGTCCGACAGTATTTTAATAAAATATTAGAGAAGATCGGGTTTTTGAATGAGTGATCAGCAAAATCCACGGTAAACGAATAGCGATCTCTGACCAATATACGCGGGAACCAACTCAGTCCTCCCGGACCGTATTAAAAGTGGCCCCGCTCTTCGTTCGGTATCGCGGAAACCGGCTGCTGTCGATGGAAAAGGACCGAAAATCGAATTTGTCCGTATAATACCTCAATTACGCCGGCATCCACTCAAACTAACAGCGGCCTCGGTGGAGAGGAGCTCGGCTCCAAAAGTGCCTAGAATTCGATTTTGTCTAGAAATAGATTATTTAATAAAGTGGGATGCAGTTCTCGTCCGTTCCGCGGAGGACTGAGGGAAATTTATCTGTCGTCGCCTTCGTCGGCGACCGTTCTCCGCTGCTCGGGCAGTTTTTGAATTGAACGGGGCCGGGAGAACGAGGACGAGGAGGGGAACCGGGGACGCGGACCGTTATCATTCGTTAGTTACGGCCCTTTACAGCTTGGCTTCATTGTGTCGAGAGTATTTAGCTGCTGCTTCGCGTCTCTCTGCACCAGTTGCACGCTCTGTTTCCCCATAGAAATATTCTCGCCGTAACTGAAGATGTTACGAATGTACTATAGTTAAACAATTTATTAACTCGACATAATATACTTGAATTCGTACGGTCCGTTGAGAGACATTTATATTTTAACCGTCTCGAGGTTATTTTTTGTTGAAATTACAGTATGTATTGCACCGTTTACCTTGAAAATTATCCTTCAGTATAATATATCGTATATTCGAAGAGGGCACATTTTAGGTGTTCAGTTAGCGGGAGCGTCTGTGACAAAAACTCTTAAAAGAGATGGTTTAAGGATCATAAACCTTGGGCACTTGATTGGAAGAATGTGGAATGGTCTGATGAATCATCGTCTGCATCTTTTGCCGCCAATATTGGGTTTTATATATGGAGAAATTTAAAAAATAAAAAAATTTAAAAAATATATGGAGTTTTATATATATTAAAATACTGTCGGACCGGACAGAACTTCTCCTACTGGAACTTTAGCTTCTCCTTGACAATGGCATTCAATTTTACTTTCATTTTCTTATATTTAAAAAAATATTCTAGAATCCTGTCGCAGCGCCACCTATCAGGACAAATTGTAAATCTAAAGCTTCCCGGTATCCACTCAAATTATCTCAATGAATTTGATCAAAATCAGCCCAACAGATTAAGAATTTTTAGAGGTTTCTTCAAAGTAACATTCCTTAGACATAATACATTTATACCAGCGTGGTAAACCACATAAACTAGACAACTAAACAAATCGTATTGTTTCTTAGCTCACTGAAATTAAATTCATAATTAACCACAGTATGATTTGCACTTCTTCCTCGGTCTTAATTATTGTTATTTAAAAAAAAAACAATTTGTCATATTAATAATTTTGGATTCTTAGTTACCAACTATATAGTTTCTTCTGCTTTCTTAGCAAATATCCTAACATCGTGGCATTTCATTTCACTCATTTTATGAAACGAGGGAGCGAATAAAGCACAACAGTATGATTCGCATTTCTTATTCTGCCTTAACAAAAATTATAAACTTTAAGGAAAATATTTTTCATATTAATATTTTGGGATATATATCTGCCAACAACTTAATTGTTGCATAACACTTAATAGGTGTTCAGTTAGCGGGAGCGTCTGTGGCAAAAACTCTTAAAAAAGATGATTTAAGGGTCATAAACCTTGAGCACTTGATTGGAAGAATGTGGTATAGTCTGGTGAATCATCTTTTGTCGCCAATATTGGGTTTTATATATGGAGAACCGCAAAGGGAATCTACACTTCTGACAGCCTACTTCCTAGAGTCATCATGGGGAACATTACGTTATGACTTCGGCTTCGATATCGTGCAATTTAGCTAGTTCTTTCATTCACATCATTCGTCACTCACAATAATGAACTTCTTACTATGACCAACACATTGTCTAATTTTAGTTTGAAGCGAATTATGATATTCTTAAACATCTTATCTGGCTAGGACAATTCCCAGACCTGAACATAATTGAACCGTTTTAGGGATCAGAGGATAAGAGATTTCCATCTACAACATCAATGAAGTTTGAGGCGGATGTTTCGGTTCAAGAATACGACAACATTTACGAATCTATTTTAGGAGAATTGCCACTATTTGAGAAATAAATATTGGCTCAATGCCTTATTAATAAATAAATGGCACATTGTATATAGGTCAGGTATTCTATTTTATAATAAAAATTCAATTTTACAGTTCTATTCTTATAATATATCATTCTATAATTTTTGAGATATATTTTCATATTTAACTTTTCTATATAATAACATATAGATATTGAAAGATTCACGGTGGTCAAATAATTAGATTTTTGATGAGCTTATTAAACTATTTTATAAATGATAATATATTCTGGAATAAATGTTTTTAATTGTTTGAAACTTAGTGAAACTTTGTTAGTATTTATCACAAATAATGACCTAATACTGAGTTTGCAGCAGATTCCAGACCAAAGACTCTCTTAACAACTATTCCATAAATATAGACATAAATCCCTCTCCAGATACAGCACTATGGTCCCCGATTCATTCTGGGAGAATGTCTCTAAATACATATACACACATACAGCGAAGTCGAAAGACAGGATGCGAGGGTGGTCATTCGGAAGGGGGCGGAGATAAAAATATACTCCCGACCAAGATCTCGACGTAGTTTACGCACAATTAGGCCTGGAAGACGGGCGGGCGCTATCCGGTTACCCTGTTATTCAATCGCCCTTTGATTTAACTTAATAGAGTTGTCGTTAAAAGGCGCGTAGCGGGATGGGAAACCCCGGGAAAATTGATTTGTTCCCGGCAGATGGCACGCTGTGCAACACGAGCCGATTGTTTACTGTTTAAAGCCGTGCTTATAAAATGTTTCGGAGATTTTTCTTCGGGGATTGATGGATTTCCGTCGCACCCCGCCACTCTGGCTTTCTTTTTGTGCGGGTGTTTGACAGCATGTGGTCAGGAAGACCAGGGCGTGATTGTTTTGGTTTTATATGGATTCTTTGTTGGTTAGTATATTTATATACAATAATCAATGCCACTGACAAGGAAACTGTCAAATTTGTAAAAATAATCAAAGTACCAGTCTTTTTAATAATATTAGACTGAGAAAAAACCCAGTATTTTGGTCCCAATTATAGTATCTCATTCACTCATTTTTAACAGTTACTTTGATATATATTTTAATATATTTTATTATAAGATATTACCCATTGCTGATTTCTTTTTTAAAACACTTTTAGACTTACTTTTGGCTAATATAGGCTTTCATTTATGCTAATATCTTAAGGGGTTAGGATGATTTTCAAAGACTGAAAAGGCGTTATCTTCTTCGACGTTCCAGTTTGATTTTCGAAACTTCCGAAAAGTCAATGTTTTATAATTTTACTGTAGTCAATTTAAAGTAAGTCAGGTCAGTGAGAGTATTTTATATTAAAAATATCGATAAAATAAAGGATTGAATATTGTATCGCCTAATATACGTAAAGCCTATACTAGTTAATATAAAAAATTGTCAAAAAGCTTGGATGGTTCAAAGCCTAAAAGCTACGGAAACTTTTTAGACATTTCCATAGAATAATTTCGAGTAAGCGTTCAAAGAACGAAGGAAAAGAAAAAAAACGGGACCCGTATTTATTAAAAATTGTATAATTTAATCTCGAAAAAGGAAAGGGCCTATTGTCGGACGAATTTCGCGAACCTATCGTGACGTCTCCAACTTACAATACGTGACTTTATTTTGCCGTTTTCGTCCGACTTCGTCGTCGATTTTCATAAAAATAAAATATGTTCAGCGTTTTCGTTTCGAATGCAACGAAAATGGCGCGCGTTCGCGATTTTATTTATTCATAAAAGGAAGCGTCTTGAGTTTTAATATTTCAGCGCTAAGCCGTCACATAGCCGACTTTTTTCCCAGCCGAGGCCAATTTCGCTTCAAAAGCCAGATTTTACGCCGGCACTAAACGTTTGGCGTCTCCCAGAAGATGAAACACACGAAGAAATTGGCGTCTAAATACGTCGTCCTTACATATCTAGAGATTTACGTAATTTTATTGATAAATACCCTTCTGCATATATATATATATATATATGCAATATGGAAATTTGAGACGTCGAAACGTCACAATATTGCCGCATCAACTCTGAGTTTTAGTTCAGTTTGTCTTTAACATACAGAAAAATTCTAATCTAAATAAAATAATTAAACAAGAATACTGTTTCCAAATATAATTTATTTTAACATTGTATCACAGCTAATGCATATATTATCGAAGGGCTTAAAACTACAATTAAGAACAAAGGTATAATATTTTATAGGTTACAGTTCTTTTATTATATTTACATTGAACTCTTTTCGACACTACCCATGAGGTAGAGTTCTAGGTACGTATTTTTAAGTAGTGGTATCCGCTGTAGGCCTATTCCACTTAATTAACAATTATATATCAAAGTAATGAATTTTACTTTCATTCGAGAGCATATTTACCTTTTTATATTTAGTTCTTGTTTCTTTCGATGATGTCTTTAGTTGTCAAGTCATCTTGATATCACTATATTTCCTATTTCTTCAGCTACTACCTGTGGACACCATTCTTGATAAAATTAATCACTAAATTCTGGGTAATATATTTACCGTATCTACAAAGCAGTTATTATTCATTCTCTTCTCTTACATTCTAACTTAATGCTCATGTTTAATTCTGAACAATTACAATAATATCTGTACGCACAAATATTTCGCGACCTACAATTATTTTCTACAGTTATATTCTATTAATTATGTGCATACCTTTAGTTCTTTCCAATCTCATCACACTGTCTCTTGAATTTCCAGCAATATCACATATCCTGGAAGTTTCCTTTAGTCAGTTTCAATTTCCGAGTTATCGACCAGGTTAACTGTTAATTTCCAATCAGTCTAAAACGTGTTCATGATATACCATTTATCAATTACTTTCTCTGTATATATTATCGAGTTCATCCGAACCGAAGGTGTTATGGTCCACAACGCTTACTTCCACATATTCAAACAGTTCTTGATGGAATATCCTTCTCAATTAGCATTTATTTCATATTTCAAAAGCAATTTTTTTATTACAGTCTTTGGTGAAATTATTATTCGGATTTTTCCCACTAGTGTGCTATAATTTGGTGCACTGTTCAAAATAACAACTGATGGTTCCTCCAGGTTTTTTATCAATTGATTTCCATGATAGTCGCCCTTGGGTTTAGAGGAAAACACTGCACCAGGAATAATATATTTTCCGCATGAACAACAATATATCTACAATTAGTTATTAATAAATATTATGATTAACAAAAACTAATCATATTCTATTGTAACTTTTACCTATTTCCATCAATTTTTGTAGCCTTTACATTTTTTTGTTACTGTCTTGCCAAGGGTGCCCCAATTTGAACCATTTTGAAATATTCAAGTTTCATCAAGATACACAATAAGCTATACGCAGTTTCAACAACTTTTAACAATGAAAACATTATTATTGAGCAGTAATATTTTTATATGTGAGAGGCTAGCTCTTTAAATTACTACGCTCTAATACCATCAAAAAATTATAAAGAACATTTCAAGAAACATATTTGTCAAATAAGGAGATCCATTTCCTACAAAATCTAATAATATGTCTTATATAAAGCGAATTTACAACATATCCATATAGTCGTTTTATTTTGTTTTGTTTCCGAAAACGTTTCGAACAAATTGCAGTGTCATGTAAGCATTTCCTAGTTGGCGCTGAGCTTAAAGAACGTTAGAGAAGAATAAGACCGAGAGGACCGTACAGCAGGACAGCATTTTAATGAGCACTTCCTGCTTGTGCATTATTTTTCTATAAGAAGCAGTGCGAGATATATCAGGGTAAAATAAGGATGGAGGCCATGAGTTAAGAGATTATACATCAATTTGTTTTTGTTTGTGTAATTTTTTATTCCATGGCTGACAGTGTTCTTTGAATGTATTTTACTCAGCGATATATATTGGTGAGAATGCAAAGTGGTAGTGTAAACAACAGATAAAGGACCTGACCTATTTGTTAAATAAAATGGTTTTGACATTTATGTACATAAGATAACAGTTTCAAATTAGTATTATTAAGTTACTCAATAAATACGGATACTAATCATAAAAGTTTCGACTTTTCTTAGTATTGTTGCTTAATTTGAAGAAATCTATTACCTAACCCCATAATAAAAATGGCGATTTTGATGGTATTACAAGAATATACCTGAAAAAGTTCGAATAGAAAGCTTTATCATACTCATTAAATCTTTAAAAGCGCTTATGAAGTCCTAAGGCTTAAAAAAGCGTGGAAATTATCATCGTTTCTTCAAAATGACATCGCTATGTTGATAGAAAAGAAGGTAAATAGTTGTCGACAATGATTGAAGTATATATTGCACTAAATTTTTCTATGTCGCGTTGAGACAACACAAACGATTATCTTCTGTTGCATTTATTCGCTCTAATATTGCAATCACTTTACCTCGCCAGTTCAGCGCGAGATCTAAGTAGGTCAAGCTCAAGCTTATTTCGATCTAGAATTTCATGGGCTATCATTATGATCCTAAATATGGGATAGCCCATATTGAGGTACTAGCACTTAGTTGACTGGACATCTGTTTGTAGTGTTGGTTTATTTTACATTTTCACAATGGCACCGAGAAGATCAAAAGAATCATGTAAAAAATACGGTGTAGAATAAATAGTTAAAGTTATAAAAATAGTTCGAGAATATATGTAGTCTAAAGGCAGCAAAAACTATCAAAGTACAAAGAACGATTTTGCAACGCCGAAGATTGAAAATTGAGATTACTCCAGAAGAAACGGCTGCCACCAGAATCTGACTTAGCAGGTAAAATATGGTAAATACTGTCACGTAGAAAGCTAACGAGAATGTCATTTGCAAGAACACTTTTTTCTACTTTTAGACGAGATGTACGACAAAAGTAAAGAATGAAGTGATTAACATTGAAGGTCGAGAATAATATAATTCAAATACTGAGCCAGATCCCATAATACGGAAAGAAGCCCCTGACTCTGTAGATACAATATATATGTTTTGTCAGCAACTTTTTTCAGAAAGCACAAGAGGAGGGTTAAATGCTTGAGTTATGGGCTTTTGACACATAATGACTGTGCAGCGCCAAAATTTGACAATTGGATATGTGATTTTTAATAAGAAATGATAAGAAATTTACACCTAATTGACACTTTAGCCCGAAAATATTTTCCCTATCTTCGAGTTTCCCAGTTGTGAAAATATTATTATGTGTCTAACAATTCAAGTTTTTATATATTTTATATCTTACAGGCATATTTGCTTATACAGTTTTGTATTGTATGTTAAGCAGGTTTAAAGTTATTGCTACTAATAATAATACATTTAACAATTCTCTTCCTTATTCAGATTTATGTGTTTAAATTAGACATTCTATTAATTTGGTAAACAGTGATTCTGTTTTTATTGCAATCACAGAAGCGTTAATGCGTTTCCTTGTATAACATGATTATATTTTTAGAGACATCATAGGATAATAATTCTCAACGTTAGCATTTAGCAGAAACTGTTTTTCGTTCTTCTTTTATGATTAAGTAAGTAAGTAATCTAAATTCCCTAAAGTTAAAAGCATAAGTCACCTTTTTAAGAACAAGGCTTTATCTAAACTAAACCTAGTCGCAGTTTGCAGTGAATGACATTGAAGATTAAAGAAAACATATTTAAAGTAAATCGGAAAACCATATCTTGATTTATATGAAACCTTAATGTATTATTAATATACTTATTCATAATAGAAATTGTTTTTGCATCAAGTACCATACTTTAATTCTTTAATATCTTTTAGAGCCCTTCATGCAACCACGTTCTTGATGAAGTTATTTGATCTCTTCCTAGATCCTTCCATTTAATGAATGTTATTTTCTTAGAAGATACTTAAGTTCACATTTATAGCCCATACTTTAGCAACTGTTCCATATTGAGCTCCTATCTTGCAATTTATATCATAAACAAAACAATAGACCATAATTAGTTATTTTCCTTTAATTATCATAATATATTACCCACTGAGAGGATTGTTGAACCATTAAAAGCAATAAAAAATGACATTTTAAAAATCACGCAATTTTCGGGAGAATTTTTTATATATAAACATCGGTCCCAAATTGAAAACTCCAACAATACACGCGAGAAAAATTTGAGAATCGATGTAAAACCGGCTTTCTTTTGTACGTACAAAATTTAATATAACTCCAGAAGACCACCAGCTATTTGCCAAAGAGTTCGCGTCACCCACGTGTATGACATAGATAACACGGGACCCCTGCGGCAGTACAACTCCCCGCTTCATTGACACGCTTCTTCCCTCATATTACAGTAATGGTGAGGGTTTTGCTCGGGAATTCTAATAATGTTTTTTTGCCAGCTCCCTTCGTCTTTTCTTATTATCTTTATATGAGATGACCTTTCCTTAACGTATAATGGTAAAATATTATTTAATTTCATTTAATATAACTCAGATATATATATATATATATATATATATCGTGTCAGATGTGTGATAAAGTGTCAATATGTGCCTGTTTAAAGTTGCAAATTCGTTTTATAGTCAGACAATATTATCCTTGTCTGAAAATTCTTCAAAATATTATAATTACGGGTTATAAACAGACAAACGTTGGTTTAATAAACGTGAAATGGCCGCGGTAGCCCTTACAGCTGCACTGTGCATTAGTGCAGACACAGTCACTAACATATCTCAAAAAATAAAAAAACAATATAACCTTAAATTCGCCAAAAGGAGACCGTGTTCATGCGAAACAAATGAGGAGCGCGAAGCTAATGGAAAGATGTAAATGTTGGAATAACTACCGATTAGGTTTTATTAGTCATAACATTTATTCATTGCAGACATATAGTTCTTCATGCTGGAAGCAGGAATGGTTTTATTCTTGGTGCAGAATAGTGTTTCTCTATGTCCAAGGGTGATCACCATGAATAAATGAACCGTAACTTGTCTTTGCAGTATTTTGAAAATCAAATTTTTAAGAACTTGCAGGAACCATCAGTTATTGTTATGTACAATGCACGATATCTACCATATATATATAGTAAACTGGTGGACAAACTCCCAACAAGTTCGTCAACAAAGGCTGCAATTAAGGAATGGCTAAAAGTACACAAAATAGGTTTCGAGGAAATCATGTTAAAGAATGAACTATTTGAAATTGTTATTTGGTAAATATAAATGAAATATTTAATTGCATTTTATATAATTTACTTTTTTAGAAAAAAGCCTGAGAAAAGATACATAGTAGATCAGATTACTGAATGTTATGGTTTAATTATATTTATATCAAACTCATTTCCAAATCCTTCTGGTATCCTCTGTTCAAGCCAAGGTGGTATTTGTAGGCAATCCTTCTTTCCACATATCCAAACCATTCTTGCTTATATATATTTCTCGACCTGCAGTACATTATGTGGCCATAATATTCAGCCATCTTATCTGCAGTGATTTTTATTTTCAAGCTTATTTCTAAAAAAAGTGAATTACATAAAACGCGATAAAATATTTCATTTATATTTTCCAATTTATATAAGTAACAATTTGAAAAACTTTAGTTTTTAACATGGTATATTGAAAACTTAATTGATATTTTGCAAGTCATTCCCTAATTACAGCCAGTGTACTCTGGTATGGTGCATTATCCATAACAAAAGGGATGGTTCTTCCTGGTTTCTTAAAAGCTAATTTTCAAGACAAACCAAAAAGTTATGGTTCGTTTCTCCGTGGTTGTTGCTCTTGGACTTGCAGGAAGATATTAGCTCTGCTCAAGGATTAAAACCATTCCTGTTTCTAACACGAAAAACCATATATCAACAATGAGTTATTAAATCATATTATGGTTAACAAAATCTAATAGTGTTATTCTGCCTTTTATCTTTTTTCATCAACTTTTGTTGTCTTTACACTCTTTTTGTTACCATATTCTCAAGGGTGGCCATTACGAAATATCTAATGTATACACAAATTGAAATAAGTAATGTTCCGTAATTTTATCATATGCTGATAAACATTTCATTCCTTTAAAAACAATGTCTGGAATTTCCGTTAAACCTCTTTGTCATATACTATATATATCCTGTATTAGTTTCCGCACAAATAGAAGGTGTATGGAAGGACGACTTACATTAGTCAAAGAGCTGTATTTCCCTACGTTTCCTCTGGATACTCTCTAGATTAATAGTTATCTTTGAAATATTTGTATTGAGTTATTTTGATATTGAAAAAACTACCCACTGTTTTTATTTTATACATTTCATAAATATAATCTCGAATTGAACTTGTTAGTAGAAGGTACTGAAAGGTAAGCTGGCATGTTCGCTTACCTTTCAAATAGAAGGTGTATGAAGGGACGATTTACATTAGTCAAAGAGCTGTATTTCCCTACGTTTTCCATGGATACTCTCTAGATTAACAGTTATCTTTGAAATATTTGTATTGAGTTATTTTGATATTGAAAAAACTACCCACTGTTTTTATACATTTCATAAATATAATCTCGAATTGAACTTGTTAGTAGAAGGTACTGAAAGGTAAGCTAGCATGTTAGCTTACCTTTCAGTGAATCCAATACTATATTGTTTTTTTGGTTTTTTTGAGAGATTTTAATACTAATCGTTGCACACTTAATAGTATCAATACTTACCTCTGTAACATATTATACGCCTTTTTATCAAGAAGATTATCCAGTTCATGTTCGAATGTTCGATGTTGTATATATGTTGTATATATATATATATATATATATATATATATATATATATATATATATATATATATATATATATATATATATATATATATATATATATATATTCATTCTAATATTATTAGTAGTTAATAAACAAAACGTTTTACGTTTGAAATTCTTTTTTAACAAGCTCAAATGAGGAAGGACAGATTTAGCAGCTTTAAACAAACAGTATATAAATAATGAAGCTTTGTGTGTGTACCTGGCTTTGTCCCATTTGTCGAACGAATAACGGCACCCCGCGCTGATTGATCAAAAGTGACAGATTGAAAACGTAGATGTTTTTTTGTCAACAGCAACGGCGATGCGGTGGTGTAAGCGCAAATATACCGGTGCAGAATCGATGTAAACCGTTCCCCTCGTCTCCTCGCCCATCAAATAAAATCAAACATCCATCATTCTTCGCTACGGAACAAAACAAACCGTACTGAATCAACACGACAGCATAACGTTCAATTCGCAATTAACTGCCGATTGTTCGATTCATTTTGCCATGACAAAATTTCCATTTGTTCGACGGGGAATTTATTCGGATCCCACACCATTTTTCAGCTGATTATTTAGGTCGAAACGTCCGCCGGTGTTATATTTCCATTGCCCTGTATACATTTTGATTTTTGTGGGGGTGAAAGCATACCTTTAATTAATTTAAGATAGCGTGTTTACGAAAGAAGACAAGTAAAAAAAAATGACGACATGTAATTGGACCGACAAAGGCAATAATGATACTGCCATTCGGTTTGTGTTTTAATATAAGAGCTTATACGAACAGTTTTTACCATTATTTCAGTAAAAACTATCCAAAATACCTTATTAATAAGTATTTTGAAATTCTAGCACCTGAACTTCAGAGTTTCATTTCTATAAATAGCAAGATCAGCAGTTGTTGATACTATACCCTAACAGGTCAATGAAAATTCCCTGGCCTGCCAAAGTAAAACACATATTTTTAGCAAAATTAGTTTTTTTTATTCAACATAATACTCTTCAAGGGTGATACGCTGATGATAGCGACCCTTCAACTTTTCGATACCATTTTTGTAGTACGATTTGTCCTTTGCCTCATAATAGGTCTTAGTTTCGGCGATCACCTCTTCATTCAACGAAAATTTGGTCCCAGCGAGCATTCTTTCAGATCTGAGAACGGAAAATAGTCGCTGGGGGTCAAATCTGGAGAATACAATGGATAAGAAAGCAATTCGAAGCCCAATTCATGGATTTTTGCCATTGTTTTCACTGATTTGTGCTGACTTGGTGAAGCAGCACTACCTTCTTCTTCAATTGAGGTCGTTTTTCGGCGAGTTTGTCCCCCAAACGGTCCAATAACGCTACGTAATAGTCGCTGTTGATGGTACTTCTTTTTTAAGGTAGTGAATAAAAATTATTCCATGCGCATTCCAATATATAGATCCCATAAACTTGCCAGCCGAGTATTCGGTTTTGACACGCTTTGGAGCGGATTCATCGTGTGTAGTCCACTCGTATTACTGTCGATTGGAATTCGGAGTGCAATTATGGAGCCATGTTTCATCCATTGTCACATATCGATGCAAAAACTCGGGTTTATTACGCTTGATCATCTTCCAACACTACTCCGAATCATCAACTCGTCATTATTTTGGTCAAAAGTGAGCTCGCGTGGCAACCACTTTGCACAGAGCTTTATCATACCCAAATATTTGTAAATTATATGATATACACGTTCAATTGATATCTTTGGAGTGTCTGCTATTTCGTTCAATTTCAATTTACAGTCTTTCAAAATCATTTTGTCAATGTTAATTTAAATATGAACGAAAACATAGTTTTACTTTTCTGATAATAATAAATGATATAAAATTAGACTTGTAATTTAACCTGAGGTATTTAATTAAGTTTAATTTAATTACTTTGATCAATGTTTAGTCCTATTATAACGAATAGTTAGTGCTTCGCAAGAAGTATTCAAGAGTCTTGTACTTTAATAGTGAAAAGAAATAAAAGGGAATGAAAATAATAATATTATCCTTCAAACAAGTAAATACATCACGCTTCGGTTAATTAATATAGAGTTTTAGAGCAAGTCCGAGTTCTACCATACTAAAAACCCTTTTACCACGACCTATTCATACGGGAACTTTATTATAAAACCGGCGAAACATCGCCATAATTATTGCGGGACCTCACAAAGACTATTTTTCAGAACCTCTAACGTTATAATAACTTATTTTATTAAAATAATTATGCGCTTCCCAGTAAAATATTCGCATGTTTTTCCTAATAGTCATTCTCTGTCGGACGACTTAATTAGACTAACGACATCAATTTATCTGAAATTTGCGTGGGGCCCTTTTTTCCTCGACTATTTTCGTATGGCCTGCGTGCCCAAATTGCCAACAAACTCGGCGAAATTCTGGAATTATTTTAGATTTAACTTGATTGATATCGGAAAGATAAGGATCGGCGAATGAACGTTGGAAATTAAACAAATCTTTATTTTTTGTATATATAGGAAATATTCTGAGGGTAACATAACGGAACCTGCTTTTTGTAGCAAGAATTATTTATTTATATATATATATATATATATATATATATATATATATATATATATATATATATATATATTTATATATATATAGACTGATTTATCCTCATAGATGACCTTAAAGTTACCTAACTCTAGTAATACTTCTTGATTCATATCATAATATAGCTCGTTTAAAGGATAATTGTTCGAGATGTAATTGGAACGTTACTTTACTTAAACAACAACGTTTACTCAATTAGATGTTAGTAAAAACCACAAGTTCAGGGAGTATAAAACAATTAATTTGACTCTCTACTATCGATGACTAAAATGCTTGAAGCAGGTGTTAAAAGAGAAATAAACAAAATTGATCAAGAAGTGTCATTGTCTTCCATGAAGATAGGTCTAGAGCACACGTATATTCGTAAATATATATGACTACTAAATCGATAGACAAAAGTTGAGAGATATTAACTAAGGAGTCTTAAGGCATCTCCCTATACCTTTTTTCATTAATGGTTTAAAATTGGTTATCAAATAGGCTTGCAAGAATCATTTGATTCACATTCCCACCTCACAATCTCTCCGAAATTCCACAGTGACTCACCTCGGAACATCTTCGACTTTACGTGTATTTTAATACCTATTAAATATACTTAGTAGCCTTCGTGTTATTGTTGTCTTGTCAGTTTTAAAATAATCAGCATAATTGCCAAGACAAATTTCAAAAGAGTCAGAATCAAGATCAATTTTGTTATGTATATCAAATAAAAAAAAATAAATAAAAAGCTTGACTAAATGTTTTCATAATTTGTCATTAGCATTTTGTTTTTAATTATATTTTTTGTCTCATAATGATTCATGTTTTTGATATTATAATTAATAATTTTCATTTAGATTTTCTAGTTTACAAATACCAGTAAACTTATTAAGATAATATGCGAATCTATAATCTGTAATTTACTAGCTTTTTAATATTAAAAGTTGAATCGATAGTTTTCATAATTTGTGATTATATGATTCGCAACTTCTTTTCAAATACAGGTTTGAAACTCAGGTAGTCTCACAGCGATTTTGGTTTATAATACTATAGATATATTTTCATTATTTTTTATAGTGATATTTTAACAGTAACAGGACAGCCTGTCTATCCACATCCCTAATTTATTGGTAATATTTAATAATACTAAATATTGTCTTGTTATATATATAT
This sequence comes from Rhynchophorus ferrugineus, assembly GCF_030347505.1. Classification (NCBI taxonomy): domain Eukaryota; kingdom Metazoa; phylum Arthropoda; class Insecta; order Coleoptera; family Curculionidae; genus Rhynchophorus; species Rhynchophorus ferrugineus. Next base: position 19,120,571 of record NW_027472587.1, read on the forward strand.
ATATATATATATATATATATATATATAAATATATATATATGTATATATATATGATGATATATATATATATATATATATATATATATGATGTGTGATATAGTGAAACAGATTTAGATATTATGTTGAACAAATATTGCTCTTTGTATATCTCATATTGTAACTCGAATAACAGTTTTGTATGTGTCAGGTATATTTCTATTTTTGATAATATTTGATTAGTTTTTCTATGTTCAGTACAAAATGTTCAGTGGTAAAGTTCAACAATGTAATAAAAATGTCAATAAATATTGGATTTAAAATGTTTAGAAAGAAAAAATCACATGGAGTGAGAACGGATAATCTAAATAACCAGGAGATATTTCCAGGCCTCTAAATAAATTTTTTGGAAGGTGGTGCTTGAACTGCAGTAAATACAACAGTAAGTATTTGGGTCGGAAGTGATCCAATATCGGCAGTTTTACTTATTAGCTTAGAAAAATTCTTAGCTACATTAACTCAGCATCCAGAAAAAAAACACCTTCTTATAGTTTCTTTTGTAAGTTCGATGAAACTTTTCACCGGCAACATTCATAAATAGATTACCGCAGAGCAGTTGCAGACGCTGTAGAACTCAAACATTTGATTTTACACCGTAATTCGGCTCTTATCGTCCAGGAATACCTGAAACTTGTATTTTAAAAGTTTCGCTCTGCAAGTCGAGGGCCCAGATTTCCTATTCCTGACTCCGACGGGGAACTTTATAATGCTTTATGCAGCAGTAATCTGATTTGAATTTGTAAGTTTTAATCGGAACCCTTTCGACTCGGTCCAAAAATTAATTTCCTTTATTTGTACGTTGAATTTATCGGCCTTGAACAACGTCAAGCCATCAGGATGAAAATATAGAAAACGAATAGATTATTTGATAATACTATTGGATATATATATATATATATATATATATATATATATATATATATATAAATTATATATTATAGAATTATAGAAGAGCAACAGTTTTTTGGCATATCATGTCTTCGTTTCAGACATCATGCCTTAAGGACTGACGAGGTTTTTCAGGCAACACCACCTGTTGGAGTTAATTCGTATCTAAAATAGAAGCAGATCCAGAATTCTCAGACATATAATACAAGTAGAAGTTTTGAGTACAATAGTGCAAGGAGAGAATCTGTCAATAAGCTGGATGTAAATTGAAATTATGCTAAGTTGAACGGAAACATATTTTTGCTTGTATGCACTAGAGTCCCTCGATACTCTAGGCCACACCCCCTTACTAAGATGTATAAAAAAATTTTATTCTAATTCTTTATATAAATATATATTTATATATAGAGTTTTATAGATAGTTTTTAAGTCTACAAAAACAATAGAAAATATGCCAAATAATATCACACGCCTTCTCCCACAGCTGGAGGAGGAATTGTTTTAACAATAATCTTGTTTCCCATATTTATACAATTATAATGACGAGATCTATAAATTAGTAAGCTACTTCTACGACTTTTGTTGCAGTGTTACTCTTTTTCCGCGAATAATAAAACACAGGATCAATGTAAATAGGCTTGGCAATCTTTACACGCATAGACGTTTAAATAGATCGAGTCTGTTTGCGTTGAGATACGCAAAACTCTAAGTGCTCTACGAATATTGACACTGGAGGCGAGTACACCATAACCAACACGACTTCTGCTTCACAATTAAGCCTTTATGTTTGCATATTTGTCATGCGTACACACTCCAGCGTGGCGGTCCCACGACACCCCGCCGTCTAATTATATAATGGAGCACGATATGGCCGCGTAAACTTCCCAAATTTTTCGCTTTATTTCAGACAGCGAGCGAGCAAACGTATAAAGCGCGGCCGCAAAATCTCCTTTCCCCAGTTGCAAAACTCAAATTTAAAGTTCCCTCCCGAAGCATCGTTATTTCCCACAACGCGGCAAACTTCTCCAATTACGATAACAGAATTTTAAAACGTTCGCAACCCTAAATACCTGCACCCCACCCCACCTCACCGGCCCGTTTTAAATCATTTCCTTTATAAATTCGAACCGAACACTTCCCCCTTGTCCGCCCGTCGCTGGAAAAACAATCCTTCGGGACAGTTGGAACACGCAGCGGAAAGAAAGCGCGGAAAAATATCGATAAGTTTCTCGAATTGTTCTTGCATTATTCCGCTCGCGTTTCGCTAACCGAGTTAACGCCATCAGGAGGTGGCTGAAATTGGGTTTTTTTCTTCTCTTTGTCGCGTAGGAGTTTCCCTTTTCTTGTATTGTGCCGTGTCAATTTTCAATTTTTTTCAACGAGCCGTTATCTGCTCATGGTGATTTGTTGCTGTTTTTACGTGCACAGAGTTTTTTTTAATTCGCAAGTGTTCAGCGAATTTTTCGTACTTCACCCTCAATCATTTTATTCTTGGAACTTCTTCGACTTTACGTGTATTTTACTACCTATTAAATATGCTTAGCTAACTTAGCTTAGCCTTCGTGTTATTGTTGTCTTATCAGTTTTAAAATAATCAGCATAATTACCAAGACAAATTTCAAAAGAGTCAAAATCAAGATCAATTTTATTATGTAAATCATCCAACAAGCTGTTAACATTACTATAATATCATACAAAATAAAAAAAATTAAATAAAAAGCTTGACTAAATGTTTTCATAATTTGTCATTAGCATTTTGTTTTTAATTATATATTTTGTCTCATAACGATTCATGTTTTTGATATTATAATTAATAATTTACATTTAGATTTTCTAGTTTATAAATATCAGTAAACTTATTAAGATAATATACGAATCTATAATCTGTAATTTACTAGCTTTTTAATATTAAAAGTTGAATTATATATTTTTCATAATTTGTGATTATATGATTCGCAACTTCTTTTCAAATATAGGTTTTAGTCTCACAGCTATTTAGATTTATAATACTACAGATATATTTTCATTATTATTTATAGTGATATTTTAACAGTAACAGGACAGCCTGTCTATCCACATCCCTAATTTATTGGTAATATTTAATAATACTAAATATTGCGTTGTTATTGAACAATTTTTATCTAGCACTTTCTACGTTGCATATAATATAAAAGTTATTAAAATAACAAACCATTCTATAGTATGTATTTTAATAGCTGCTAAATTTCTTTAACAGTAAATGTTACACCAATTGATTTCATAATTTGCAAAAATATGATTAGCAACTTCATAGTGATATATGTTTTTAATATCGTAGATATATTTTGAGTATTTTATATAGTGATATTTTAAGAACAATAGCATAGTCATACACAGACTCATCCTTAACTTATTGGTAATATTTAATGATACTAGACATGCCTTGTTATTATTCAACAATTTAAATTTAGCAATTTCTACTTTGCAAATGATATTGAAGTTATTAAGATAATAATACGAAGGAAATTATCTGTTGTTCCAACATCAAATTTATTAATCCAATTTAACTCTCTCTGACTTATGGCTTATGGATTTTGTTCAAACAAATAATAATTCTACACCGCAGTATTCGAACATTATTCATACACCGGCACTGTAGAAGATTGGCATCACTTACAAAAAAAAAATTAGCTCACAAAATAACAAGACATAACAATCATAAATAAACCGATACGAAATAAGGAACGACTGCTGCCGAAAGATGGTGAGCGGTACGGGGAGTTGGGGGGATAGGATGGCTGGGAGAGAACACCAGCACGAAGTGGGCGGGAACGGTGGGGGGAATGGGGCGCTCGTGTAGGCCTGCCGGTAGCTGCGAATAAATCGAAGATGTGGAATGGATGAATGCGGAAGTTGATAGATGAGCGAGGAGTGAACAGCCGTGAATAGTCTGCGGGGCATATAAAATGTGGTTCCGTGCGTGTCAGCTGCTGGCGGTGGTGAGGGGAGAGTGCGGGTGGATAAAATAGATATTGCGTGTCTCGGGCGGTTAACGGTTTATAACGTATACATTTTCTTCTTTATCTGAATATGGTTTTTTTTCTCGCAGCGATGGTATGTTTTCAGTGGAACGGTATTAATTATGTAGCTGTTATTACGCTGAAAATTAATAGGGGATGGCTTTCGTCGTCGCTCCGCTACGGTTGTCATTAAAAATTCATCTGAAAGGTGATAATTATCAATAGGAATTCTGTTCAGATAATACCAATAATTAATATACCAATACAAATAGCAGAGGTCGAAATACAGCTTTTTATAATACTCGGCTAATGTTCATTTAATTATATCGTAGGTAATAATATTATTTGCTAAATCGATACAATATTTCGGCTAATTAAACAATGTTATATTTATATATCGAATAAAGTGTCATAAAAATTTAAATCAATATTTCTCTTTACTATAAATATCATAAAAAGTATCAGAGGCAGTAATCAATTCAGGCAAGTACAGCACTATACTCTCTGCAATTTACTGCCCTTCCAATATACAATCAGAAAAACTTGGACGGACTGAGAAACTTATTGATAGAAGAGGAGAATAATTTATAATTGGTAGACACCTCAATCCTAAAAACATAAGACAGGGATCTAGAATAAAATTGAAAAGTTATGAGATGCATAAAGCAGTTGCTGAACTAGGATGTAACTACGCGTCGACAGGAAAGCCAACTTATTACTTTAGAATAGAGATGCTTTATAATGGGTGACGCATTCAATCCTAAAAACATAATATCGTATAACAATTAACAAATAGTAACATAAAGCAGTTTCCGAAAATGGATGTAAAGAAAATTAAAATTATCCATTCTTAATAATTTGCTGCAAATAAGGACAATGTTGCTGTTAGTAAGTACAAGCAATGAGATAATATAGGAACAGACACGGAGACCTTCGGATTCCAATTATCCCAGAGGAACATTCGCAACAGGATATGAAAAAAATCTCCACTTCCATGTTAAGACGGCACTGAACTAGGATGCAAGCTTCGGAGAATCAAACCGTGTGATATTATGTAGTGAAATGTAATAAAGGCTAAAAATACTAAAAAGTGCTACTAATTTTAATTAGTATTTATTAATTACTAATATTAAAGACTGAGTAAAGGCCAATCTTAATAAGTACCTAGATTTAAGTCACTCTAGAGACAAATTGTAAGATAGTCAGCAACGGTTGGTGATAATATATTAATAAAATGAAAAAAAAATGTAAAAATTACTTTACGCAAACTCTAGAAATTCAATCTATGTTACATTAGATACAATTCCATCGAAAAAGAACGACTATATCTGATACGGTTTATTTCCTCGTCAGTTCATAAAACAGCTACTACCATCCCACCAAATCTCGGCGCTATCATTCGACAAAATACCGAAGCAGTTAACCGTTTTCCTGCTGTTTCTCATAAAACCGACCTGATCCTCTCCCATGTCCGCCCGTGAAACATTAACTTTGCAGCCCGATTCCCCATCGCCACTGCCGTAGATCATCATAAAGCCGGACCGACACAACAATTACCCCCCCGGCCCCGACCACACCCCCGCCACCTCCCCGCGGTCGCACTCGTAAAATAGTTGATAAAACTTATATGGATCGAAGCCAACACTGTACACAGTCGGTATAAATAAAATGGCCGTATGATATACGGTTTTATTGTCACACGGGATGAGCGAGGACATGGAGTTTTTTTTCGTTATGTAGCGGAGTGGAATTCGCTATAAAATTACAAAAAACAGGCACCGGAAAATTTTATTTAACAGACAGTTTTTCCGGATATTTAAAATTTAAAAGATCGCGATTTTGGCGAATTTAACTTGAATAGAAAATATTGAAACGGACAAAATCTAAACAAAAACACTATGTATCTTACTTAATATGGCCCCATGTGATAACAAATAGTATTTTGTAATATATATCGCCTGGATGACACAATACTACATATTAAAAATTACTTTGATAAATATTAAGATATAACAATTTGCCGGCTTGGTTCGCGTAAAGGCGACGGGATTATACTCCTGCTGTTGCGATTGTCCTGGCTTGAAGGACCAGGGTTTAAAACCTGCTGAACCTGGTCATAAGTTAATGTTATTTGTTTAACATTTGTGATTGTACTAAAACTAATTAGACATTAGACATTAGGCATTAGACATTAGACATTACACATTAGACGTTAGACATTACACATTAGACATTAGACGTTAGACGTAAGATATTAGACATTAGACATTAGACATTAGACGTTAGACATTAGACATTACACATTAGACATTAGACGTTAGACGTTAGATATTAGACATTAGACATTAGACTTTAGACTTTAGACTTTAGACATCAGACATTAGACATTAGACATTAGACATTAGACATTAGACATTAGACGTTAGACATTAGACATTAGACATTAGACATTAGACATTAGACATTAGACATTAGACATTAGACATTAGACATTAGACATTAGACATTAGACATTAGACATTAGACATTAGACATTAGACATTAGACATTAGACATTAGACATTAGACATTAGATATTGGACATTGGACACTAGACATTAGACATTAGACATTAGACATAGATAATGCTCACTAATACGTTAAATGTAGAATTTCAACTGAAACACGACTCAGATATTTGGAAGATGGTTGGAATTAACACAATTCCAACACCTGGAAAATCATTAGACAAAATAAATGCTATAGACTTATTTACATTTTCTTAATGCAAACATTAAAATCTAAGGTATTCGAAAAATCTCCTGTAGAAGAGGTTTTTAACAGACATTCGGCGAATGACCAGTTGCTTATAAAAGTAATATTAGAAGTAGCATAGCTATTGATAAGCTACAAAAAATTTTACCTAAACAATATACTGAGCTATTGAAATCTTATACTACAGCCAGAATATGAAGAGTGAAACAAGAGGAATGTACCATTCCATGTAAATATCAAGATATATTACATCATACATCACATAAATCATCATACATCACTAACTATTGTTGAAATTTTCATAAATAAATTCACTTTAAGAAATCAAGAAAAAATAATCCGAAATTTCTTTTTTACTGACCTATTATTACGTTATATGAAAATCAATTGAATACAATTCCTTCTAAACTAAAAATATATTTTATTTAAAAAAAACTAATAATTCTGGACACTATAATCAAATACATAGATCATACAATTCTCTAATTCATCACAATATGAGCCTCATTTCCTTTATAATAAAGCGGAATCCAGTACAATTTTGTATTTCTAAAATTATAGGTTATTTTTCCATGGAAAGTATAACATAAAAAGGAATAAAGCCGATTTATTGCCTTTTTGTAATGGATATAATCCTGGTACTATATCTTTAAACTTATTTTGATATTTTTTTATTTCCTATATCCCATAAAAGCTATTGTTTTTTAAATGTTATTATTGTTGCACCTTACCTAATACTTTATCGAATATGGACCGGTTTAATATAAGACCCAATGAGTTGTGCTTAAGTGAAAATTAGAAATGTAGTTTAAAGTAATTTTAAATAAAAAAGGGTAATAGGATTGTTCTGGAAAGAAATTGTATTATTTTTAATGAATTACTGGCCTACTTGTCGATGTTATTACAATTAAACATAACAAGGACTGAAATATATGAAAGCTGTATAATATCTTAAAATATTATGACCTTTCGAGGGGCAGTAATTGGAGATATGCCTATCTATCTATCTATCTATCTATCTATCTATCTATATATATATATATATATATATATACATATATATATATATATATATATATATATTATATGAATATTTATTATATACTTTATAAATATTCGAAAGATGTTAATTACAGAAAGAACACCTGTTAAATAATGACGATTCTCAATTTTTTTCCACAGTCTGCTGTCAAGAAAAAAGCTTTTGAGCTTGTTTATTCGTCAACTCAGTTATTTAAAGGTCGTGGCATTAATAAAATATTTATTTATTCAGAAAAAGGACCCGTTTAAATATTCATTTATTAAGGGGAAAAAACACTGATTATCTTCGCAAAAGCAACAATAACCAAAGCTCCAATTAAATGTTAATGAATTTGGACAGTAATTTTCCACTATACGTCGGTAAACTGTTTTAATAGCGAAGGTCTGTAAGTAAAATTAATTATCTCTTTCCTGGGTGGACTTTTCCAAGAACTTACCTAAAACCAAGACTCTGATTTTAAAATGCTATATTATTATTTCTTCTTTCTTCTCTAACAAGTTTTTCCCGCAAATTTCGTAACCAATATAATTAAAAATTGTTGACAAATTCAAATTTTGTCTGTTGGAAAATGTAATAAAACTTATAACCATGCTACGGAACTATTATTTTTCAACGATATTATATCAGAAATCTTATTATCCCTTAGTGTGTAGGATAAACACGCTTTGTATCTAGTATAGGCAAATAAACTGGTTATATTATATAAAGTCAGTTTGATCTTCCTTCGCTATTGTGGTAATATCCTCTTACCGATTGTCTATCTGTAGCCGGGCGTACACATAATAACATGTAAAATTAGTCTAGTATAGATCCTCCATATTTACAGTTTATCATCATCAGTGCGGCCCGAGCAACTCCAGAGGCTATCTGATGGCGAAAGCGATTGCGTGGTTATAAACGTATGAGATTCAGGCTGTTCGATTAATATATTTAATTTATCGGTATAATAGGATACCAGTGTTACTATATTAAATCATTATATATATCACATTTCTTCTTCGTATTATTTCTGTTACATCTGCGATATAATCAATATTACTTCCATGATTTGAACGGTATCGTGTCAGTATGAAAGCCACTATAACATCTTTGAAGGCAGCAATTTCAATATATGTTAGTTTAGATATGGTTTTTTAGTTTTGCCCATCTAGTAGTGTCAGATATAGGGATTTAACACTTGCCTATATCGCCAAAAGAACATTACACCGATACCAGATACGATATAGCTCGGTAATTATTTGGCCGGAACAGAATTACCAAAAAAACAATAACTTCGATTTATACAACCGCTTTCGCGACGGTTATTAACTGTTTAAATTCTATTTAAGCGGCACAGGATGCAATAAAAGTGGCTTCCATGTTCGGCGGTCGAAGCTGCACGAAGCGGGTAAACGTACGACCTTGACATCGCAACAGAGGGCGCTGTTTGTCTTCCGCCCGCGTACGTTTCTATTTAAATTCGGTCTGACAGCAACGCGCGGAGCGAAAGAAAACGAATAGACGGATCCGGGAGATGGGGAGAGGGGTGTGTATGGTAGGCGCTGAACTGACGCGGCGGTTATGAGAAAATATTGCCTTTATAAATATTTTTTTCTTGTTATGTTGACAAACCTTTCAAATTTGTAAATAGACGCCGGGGGGTCTTTAACGGGGGGTTAGACGCGCTTGAAATATGACCCGCTACCGTTCTGCGTTTCCTTGATCATGTCTCGCGAATACAACGCTGAATCAACAGTACAGTCTATCCAATGAAACAGCCAATACACGTTTTCAATATTTACGACCACAGCAATGTTACGGCACCAAATTTGATTTTTGGTTTGCTTTTACACGATACTAACGTAAATAAAATAACGAAAATAGAGTCCAACATTATATCGTTTCACACAATGCTTATATTAACATTAAGTGCAGCTGAAATGAACTAGAAAATATTTAAAAACAGTGTCGACCCGATCCAAATCAAATCAACTGATTTTTCTTAATATGTTTCGAAGAATCAGACAATATTCTGTCTGTTTTTAACTAGGATAAAATGGAGGAATCTACATCGAGCTCAAAAAGAATTTTACGTTTTTACAAACTGCATTTGGCAGTATATTCAACGTCATAAATGACGTGCATTGGCTGTTTTGTTGGAAGGGCTATAGGGTTTCCCCCGGACTCCGCTGGTTGCGGGAACGAAAATCGAATTTCTGCAAAATAAATATTCGGGGAATATTGTTTGTGCTCGCGTTTTGTCGGCTGTTAGCGTGACGACGGGTTTGGCCCAGATATCTCCGTCCCGTTGGGAGAAATCTGCCGATATGGAGGCGATGTTTGTTGAGGCCTTTCGTCTATTTGTGTTGCTTTTTTCCTCTACATATTATAATGTATGCATTATATAAATAAATACGCTCTCGGGCTATGTTTATTTTTTATTCTGGTTCTTTTGACGCTCAATATGTTACACCCTATAGTGCTTGATAAATAACCAAAAAGATTGGTTCGGGTCGATATACAGTAGGTGGCAAATTATTAGGAACAGTACTCATATTTATATAGTTTATAGTTTATTATATTAATTGGGATAAATGATGGTGTTTTTAAAGGGTTATTTTATCTTAAACAGGTACTGGTATCATTATTGTTGTTTTTTGCTAAGTGGCAAAACAGTGTACGTGCGTCGTTTGTCAATTATGTGACGTTTGTTCCCATTCATTCATTGCCGTAAAAACGCGCGCTCTACGAAATTGATGTTATGTGGTCCCAATATTATAATTTCATTATTATTAACCGAATATTGTACCTAAAACCATTAAAAGGTAAGTAGCGCTCCATATAACAATACTTTGTTGTATATTTTGTATTTGAGTTTAAATTTTATTAATGGCTTGATGCTATTACGTCAAATGTTCAAGTTTTCAGGTGGGTGAGGCATTGGATACATCTCCAAGAAGATGTAGAAAGATAAGCATATTTTCTTAATTGTTTAGAAACCATTAAAAGTTTGATCGTACATCTTCAGCAATGATTGAATTATTTCCAAGAACATATTGGAAGGCTATATATATATCCATAGCACATGTATACTTCTGGTCCAATATATCCCCAAGCAAACTGCAATAGTTACAGAAGAAGTAACTGTTGCGATGCAAATTTATTATGAATAGTTGGGATAGCCATCTAAAATGTAACTGAGGCTAATTGTAGAATTTTTTCGGTTCTATTGTTAGAGTATGTTGTTTATTGGACCTTTTAACTGAAGTTTTTGAGTATTTATGACATGGAAAAGAATTATGACCTGATAAAAACATAACGTTCGCAGTATTTCGCATTGAACGTCGAGTAAATATAGATAGGCAAAAGATACCAAGTAAACAGAACAGAAGTGTTCAACAAGAATGATTCCCTTCGGCTCGTTGTCGAGTGTTTAGGATAGCGAGGGTTCAGGTACCAAAGCTAGACGAAACGTGTCGGATGTTAGACCTGGTATAGGATTCCTTATGGCGCCCATAACCATAAATATCAAGAAGACCCGAAATCGTGGAAATTTTGGGAATTCCTTAAGAGTCCGAAACGCAAATGTTTTATTAGTGTTCAGCAAATAGGCTCAGCAAATTGCGGTACAGAAAAGGGTTTCTTGGACCAGCTTTGTCCACCACCACCAAGTACCCGAGGGAAGAACTTCAGCGATAAAACACTGTACATCCACAACAAGAAGACAGTCTGACAGAGAAGAATAAAGTATTGCTGAGAGAGTATTATCGAGAATGAAGAAGAAAGAATGGAATGAGCATTAATTGAAGAAACTATTTTATTAATTGAAGTATTATTGAAAGCATAGAATTTCTATCTACATTAGCCAATCTACATTTTTCGTTAATAGTAAGTACACGAGATTTGAATCATAATCATTTTCCCATGACGTAGTAATTAATCTTTTAAATATATATATATATATATATATATATATATATATATATGTATGTATTCTTTATTATCAATTAAATAGCTCGTCTTTGGGTATTAATTTAGTCAACGAAGAGGGAAAATAAATTGTATTTAATTTACAACCTTGTTTTCTCTCCTGCAGCTCAACAGTAACCAAGGAAAAAATAATTTTATTTCACATCATAGAAATTATGACTTGATATACAGTCTTAATATTTCATAGAAGAAATTAGGAGACAAATCAGCATTTGCACGATGTCTTAAAGCAAGCTTATCCATAATCGCATTCGTGAACAATTAAGAACACGTAAATAAGATAGTCAGTATCATAGCCCTCTGGAAATTTAAATATTTCTAAGAAGAACCAACGGATATGACAAATATTTCCTTCATACTACTGTAATCTATAAATTTCGATATCTCATTCTCGAATAATTCCCTACACCAACAAACATCTCAAATAATGACATGGGAAATTGGCCCTTTTACTTGTTACCAAGCAGACTGTTCCCACTCGAGCTCCAACCGTTGCTTTTGCCAGAAATCCGCTGTATTACCGCATCAGCCACAATAAAATGAACTAGATTCGTGCATATATATACGTACAAGACGAGACGAGTATTAAAAAGGATATAAGACGCTAAGATATATTCGAATTATGGATATATTTTGATTGATATGCCCGGAGACCGTATTGAAATCGAACGTACACATGCTTGTGGAGACGGATTGGATGATGCGTTGGAGAAAAAAGAACGGATAGAAGTCTGGAGTATGGATTGATTTGGAGAATTTCAATAGAGATACGATTTTAAATTGTCTTATTTAATTTGTTTTTATTCTATTCATCATTTCTTTATAAGGTTTTCTGGTGAAAATGACAAATAAATTAATAGGAAAAATGGAAATATGTTCTTATATTTAATTTTAATTACTGTTTTTTTAATATACATTTATTTTGTGAAATTTCGACTATGCACTGTATTACAATTTGATAACAACTATGGCTCAATTGAATTACTATTCTATATTTCGAATTGCTTTATCATCGACCATATGATGTAGATCTGACCACCAGTGATTTCTGGCTGTTCTAAGCCTTCAAAATAATAGTCTAAGGAATCAGTTTTGGCTTCAATAAAGAGATGATTGCCACTGAAAGGGCGAAAAATGTGTAACACTCTCGGAAGTAAACTGTTGAAATTATGCCTAAGAGTTGTTATATATTGGTTAGTCTCGAGTTTTACAGAGTGTTTCGTTATGTTATAAACTGATTTATAATGAGTGAAGCTCTTTATTTCGTATTTAAAATACACATAACACTAAGTCAGGTAAAAATGATAGATCCGTAGTTTTCCGCATACATTGATTAATTGTTGTAAAGGGGGCAATAATGAATACAAAGATTCATACTTAATTTTGCAATACTTGACCTGACTAATAAAATAACCTTCCCAAATGATAATATGTTGTGTATTATAAAGAAGGTATTATTGATGCTCCATTGTAGATTTGTAATAATCTGCATAAAGACCTGAAGATAGAAACTATCGATAACGTTATCAAAGACTCTGCCTAAAACCATGAATAGAAACCAGCACACATCGGCATATTAATATAGAAGCTCTCTAGTTGCCAGCTTAATCAAAAGTTTAAAAAGACTAAAACCTTATGATGTGGTTCAATAAAGTTGTAAGTGTACATTAAAAACAGAGACTTGTATTGTTAAGCCCATATTATCTGTCATAGAATAAGGACATTGAAATATAAAAACTGTAGCAAATTAGGAAAAGAACAAAAAGCTTATTAGTCTTAACTTATGTCAATGTTGAGGGTTTACTGATAAATATATTCGCAAACAAAAAGAAACAATTAAATTAAATTTTGCTCATTAGTTTGTTTGTTTTCTAGATATGGTTTTCTTAAAATGCCTATATGCCAGTACCCTCAATTTTAATTCTTCAACATGTAAAGTAATGCAATATAACTGTATATATTGTTTGTCATATAATGCGTTTATATTAATATCAACAATGACGGAACGTTACATATTCAAAAGCGGCCTGTATAGGTAACTTACGTAACAGGCATATACCGCATCAATGCATCTTGCCTTCTGCTGCTTTCCCATAGTCAAACGACGTTATTTTCGCTCATCTTCCTCCCTGCTTGTGTATTCACAACATTTCGACGTAACATGGGCACCATAATAAGTGTTTTTGTCTCACTAAAGAGCAGTATACATTAACCACTTTTTTCTTGTATGTACAATTGCTAAGACTAGAATTATAACGAAATATTAAACATGAACGTAACACCTGAATATTCCTAAGATGGCAAAAACAGGGAACTAAAATTCACAATATCACAATTATAATAAACATATAGTTTAACAAAGTTATGAAATATATTATTAAAATATATGAACATAAGAAAGATATGGGGAATTTATATTTTATATGAATATCAATAAAAATAAATAGTCGGCTTGGTTGGCACAGTGGTAAGGCGATAGGACACTCCTCCTATTGTTGCGATAGTCGCGGGTTCGAATCTCTCTGGGGCATGATCGTAAATTTATGTCTGTGGTTGTTTAATATTTGTGATTGCCTAGGCCAGAATGGAAATCCGCCAAGGAAAATAATCCCAGTCACGCCAGTAACCAGGCTGTGTAAGACCGGATGTCTTCTGGAATGATTTCTAAGTTGATTACTGGCCAATCCGTGGGCTTAGTGCCGAGGATCGTGGATTCCACGTTAAACCGTAGAGCCAGTCCAGATAAATAATCGTTGGTAAAAAGGAGAGTTTAAAACATATATAAAAATTTTAAAAAATAAAAAAAAAATTCATTATATAGTCACTTCAAAACAGTAAATCAAAAAATCATGTTAAAGAATGAAATATTTTAAATTGTTACTCTGTAAATATACATGAAATATTTAATTGCATCTTATGTAATTTACTTTTTTGGTCGAGAAGGACATTCAAACTAGAACTGTATGGATTTATGGAAAGAGGCATTGTCGAAAATAATAATACCCTCGGTTTGTGTGAGCTCGATCAGACACATTGAAGAAGAAATTGACAAATGGAGTTGCTCCGACCACATTGCGGCTTTTTGACAGGTCTCCTGTGTCACTACTGTTTTGAATAGACTATATATGCAATGATATTAGAATGAAATGCTCAATATTGTATATTATCAGTACTCATTTATAGTTAGAACAATAAGTAGTCTGTCTAGTCCAAATCAATCCTGCTTAGTAAAAAGGAGATTTTAAAATATAACAAAAACGTTTTTTTTATTTCTTGAATCTAATAAATATGACATATATACAGAGATGCAACTTTATTATAAGAATTCCGGATCTTGCAGTTATTAAACAATACCATTGTGTATCAAATCTTGTCTGGCATTTTATTTTTGCCAGAGATACGTACTAAATTCGCAATATTCCTCTCCAAGACGCGATATATTATTCGTTTTTCATTTTTACTGAAACATATTATATTATATCCCAAGTCTTGCAGTGTCATTGCTACTATTCCCATACATCCCTTCTGGAATGAAGTTATATCGGACTTAGAGATTGTCAATCTTTCACTTTATTATTTTTGCGGGAGTCTTAGAGCTTAGCGTCGCGTTTGCAGTTTTCGCGCAAACACATATCCGGCTTTCGTTCTTTGACTGTAAATGTTCAAATACTTGAGGAGGTTTTAAGGATTCTTTATACCGATTGATATTTACCAAATTTATGTTCTGCAAGAGGTTGTAAGCGTTGATTAATAATCCATGTGAGAACTTTGTCGTACGCGGTGCACAAAGGAGATATTCACAAAATTTGCCACATTTTAGTTTCTGCCCCTTTCCATAAATAGCAGCAATAATACTTTTTCTCATCTATTGATTGTTTTACTATTGAGGGATCTATTCTATCTGCCTCTTCAGCGCTCAGATTTATTCCAATATTTGCAGGAGTTTGTTCGGGGTTTGTAGGCCTCTCATATCTATTAGGAATCTTCTTGGATAGATCTAAGATCTCTGAAGTCGTCTTCCATTTTCGATATGTTGTCGATAAAGTGGCTCTTATATTTTCTTTCCTTTTTTCTGCATACTTTATCCGATCTTCTTCTGGTTCGCTCGAAATTCAATCTTCTTTCTTTGTTCTTATCTTCTTATCGTTCTCTTCGTTATTATTAAGCACTTAAAGGTAAGATTCCGAATCAATGAATATATAATATTTAATACATTGTATATTCTAATCGCCGTTTCATAATAATGGTTTTAATCAGTATTGAGCAACCAACAAAAACGTCATTTGTGACAGTGAATTTATTGATGATGGTGACGGTGACAATGCAATTTATTCAAATTCCCTGGACTTCTACAAATATATTGAAACAAAATTATCCAAATCGGTTTAGCCATTATTGAGCTTTTCTAATAGCAAATAATTGTTATACGTTTATATATTATACGTCGATATGGATACATCGATAGAGAAAATATATGGAGATGATGCGGTACTTCCACATAATACATATACTCTTGCGTTATTAACATTGTATATATTGAAACATTTCCTGCTGTTGGATAAGCCATAAAAGTTTTCGCCCACGACGAAAACAATTCCGACACGAACGTTCATTGTTCTAAATGTACATATACAAGCGTGTTGCGCTCTTTCCGAACTTTTGATTTAAAAGTTTACAGGATTCGGGAACAACAAGTATCGTTAGGAAAAAAAGCAATTTCTTCCTAGTCGTTCCCGTTTTTCCGCGGCGCCGGGAAAAAGGTCGAGCCAACGGGAAGAAAAAAATTATAACAAGTTCGACTGAAAAAATCGATCTGACCCGAGAATGGAAAAAAGCAACATTGCGAATAAATAAATAATTAAACGGATAAAGTACAAAGCGATTTACAGGCGACTTATCGTGCTTCTCCTATTTGTTTTGGCTGAAAGAATAACAAATTAGGACGGTTTTTGTATAATTTTATTTAATTATACCCAGAAGAAGGAAAAAAACGTTGCTATCGTCGACTTTGTTTTTACATAATTAACTATTGGATTTAAATTATCCTGAATAAAATATAAGGTACATCCATTAATAATTAAATGTTTGCCCCTTCCACAATCATCAATCTTGAGAAACTAAATCAAATTAATGAACAATAATTGATAATTTTGAGAGATAAATAATACATAAACGTATTTATTGAATGAATAATACCATTAGCGAAGTATTTAGACACATATTAGAACTCGAATGTTAAAAAAATCACATCTTATGCCACATAATAGTTCTAGTGTGTCATATTTAGTGTATATCCTCGCTTGTCCCACATATAACTTAATTACACTATTTTGGTGTCTGAAGAAGACTGAGTTATTGCTTCATCCAAAGTGATTTTTATATTCTGAAATATTTATTTGATACGTTCACCCTAGATTCGTTTAAGTCGTAATGTATATTTTCTCCTCTCTGTCCTTGATTGTCTCTGACCATATTCTCATTACCTGTATTGTGTTTGTAAATTTCCCCATCAACTAAGTTATCTTCTCTTATTTTTTTAGTTCTCATCCTGCCTATCTATGTCTTCTTTGTATCCTTCTTTGTAGATGTAAGTATATCTATTATACATAATCATAGCAATTAAAAAGTGGCTATTTATATAAAACTGACATTTTCAATGAAACCTATATCAACTGCTTTATTTTATGTATTATTATAATAAGCACAGATAGTGGCGTTGGTTTGTTGATTATAGAACTAGTACCATGGTCTTTTTTATCAATTTTTTTTCTGGGAATTAATATTGTGGATGTTTCAAGGTCGACGAAAAATAGTAAGTACAGCGATTCTGAAGTCCACGGCTTATGGATCCCTACTCTTAAAATATTATCGCAAAGTCGTAAAAAAACGTTTATAATACACGTAATTTTTGCAGACAACAGGCAACTCCATTCTGATAGCTTTTTTGATATTTTCCACGCAAGTCTTCCATACTTTCCCACAATACAAACCATTTATAGACTTATACAAAAATGTCTAAACCAAAATTGGTCAAATCGGCCCAGCCGTTCTTGAGTTTTATCGAGACTAACGAACAGCTAAGGAGAGAGACCTGATAACTTTCAAATTAGCACTTCCTACGACTCGTCAAATTGAACAAATACAACCGGAACTGTCAGAGAACTGAAACCAAAAAAGAACATATGACAAATGACACGGAGCTTCATTAAGACAGGACCCCGCTAAATCAGGGTCGCAAAAATCAAATTTCCAGAGACTCTTTCCACGGACATTCATCAAAAGGGCCGAAACCACCCACCGTACCGACCTGATCCCCAAAACCCTCGCAGCCTATCCCCCCGCAAATAGGGCCGGAGTTTCCAAAACAATATAGATTCGTATTTAAAGCTTGTAGAGGGCGCTACGTCCGCCAACTGGCGACGAATGACTATTTATCATTCTTTAAACGCGCCGGTGTCACCGCTATTCGCTACGGAAAAGCAAAAATTGTGTTTCGAGGTCGCCCCCGCTGGTTTCGGTGGGAGGGGCAGGTGGTGCTTCTCTCTGAACAGATAAAGGTTTGCGATTTTGTATGTAGGCAAAGACAATTTTCGTTCTTTTGGCGACTGTTGAGGAGATATGAATGATGCTGAGATTATGAATCCAAAAAAATCGAGAAAAAGTGTTGGTTCTACACTCTTTTAGTATTTTCGTTTCAGATTTGTAAATATAGCGCGTTTATATCATATAATTAATGAAGCAATAAGTTATATGTCATAGTACAGTCATATAGCCCTCTAGTAATACTTATTCAATATACCGATATTACAGAACGTGAGCGGGTTTTTCCCTCTTATTTTACTTTAGTTAAAAAGAGAAAATATGTTATCTGATGTGTCGGAACATATAGCCGAAGAAGTCTTAAAATTGTGTTTGTGTTGGCACTGGTCGACACTTGTCAAAAGTCTATAAAATTCTTCAAAACTATTAATGCAACAATATTGAAATGTGTTAACGTCATACATTTTAATGATGTGCATTGGTTTATTGAATAGACTATGAAGGTGGTTTAGCATCATTATTAATATATACTGAGTAAAAATGTATTACGCCTTGAAAGTGAATAATCCAGAGGAATTTTTCACCCACGTTCTGCTTGTTTTCTTCGGAAAATCTAAAAAAATACTACGCAGGCTAATATCGCGAGGTGAGACGATGATCAAATAGCTATTAATGAGGATAGTGTCCACTAAAGGTTCGAATGAAAATTAAGTGTGGAAATTTCACAGAGAGTAGCTTTAGTGTGTAGTAGTTAGACTTTGGCGGATGTACACTCCAAACAGCAGACTTTTCATACATAATTTAACTACATTTAATAAGATTTTTTATCCAATCAGCCTCCAGTTATATCCACCGTGGTCGAACAATCACAATCATCATCATAGAACTGGTGTAGTACTTCAATGTATTTATATTGACGCAATCTTCCTTGGCGTTCTTCGGAAACTATTTAATTTACCTAATCATTGGTATCCTTAGATCTGCTGCGAAAAATTTTGTTTTCTGGATTTCTTTGTGTAATCTCATAGTTTCATATTATAGGTTCATACTGGCTAACAAATCTGTTTAAATAATAACACTTTATTGAACAGTGATATATGATGTTCAGATCATTGTCGAAGCAACTACTATAGTTTTAGAGTACCACAAAAAGTTCGGCAGTTTCTTTCTAATACGCTCATTCTATTTGAGCTTGACATCATATGTCATACCCATTATTCTAGAGCCAACTATCATCGAAATGTAATATTTTTGTATCTTAAATGTGTAAACTTCATAGCATTTATTATTGATAGCTACTTTTACCGTATTTACGCTTGTCTCAATAATGTTATTTGTAATGTGTAGTGCAGTAAAATTATCAACAAATATGACGGCTTATTCTAGTTTTAGGTATATCACTACCTTGTGCTGGACCAACAGAAATCGGTTTCAATTATCAATATTCGTGATTTATTTTCCGTCTGTCTTATTTTGAAGTGACTATTAGAAGATTTGAGAATCTGGCTCATCTGACTGGGTAATTTGTTTGCTAAACTTGTACTCTCGGCCATATAGAAAAGACGTGACCGGCTACTCTTGTTAAAATACTCATTATTTATTGTATTATTAATTATACGTTTACATAATATATTGAATATCTTCTCCCCAAGAAAAACTGGCTTAAAAAGAGGCCTGCGAAAATTAGTTGTTAATTTTTTCACCCAGTAATTTCAAAAGTTCACACAAATTACGAAAAGTCATGATTAAATTGTTTTAAAAATATGTATCAATAAATATCATAATTTTTTTTATTAAACGATGGGAAAAATAGGCTGTAAAAATAATAACGAACACGATTTTCTACAATGAAGCATCGAATTCGTAACAAGAAAAAATTGCGGGTCCACATACTATTAATTAACTACAAAACTAAACTCAAAATTGCACTATAAGCGCAACGATTTAATGTTTGATGTTTTTTTTTCCATTCTGGCCGCGTTGCGATTTTCCAACCGTCCATCGGGCGGATGTCGATAACCAGCCACCCCCTCCACCGCCCGTACCGCAATTAAAATTTAACGATCGCGACCAGCACCACTGCGAGCGACCATCACATGGGCGAATTCCCATGTAATAGAGCATTTTTGAGGGGCCCGCTCTAATTCACTTTAAACCCGTAATTTCATTAGCGAGATTAGGACCGACTAGCTCCTGCAGGAATAGTTAAATTCAGTTTGATTTTGCTCTAATCCCCGTATGGATTAAACGTACGCGGAGGGATCCGGGGTGAGGCGGGTTCTATCTGATTGAAATGGGAGAAAGTTTAAAAGCCGGTTCTTGGATAACAGTCGGAGCTTTGTTTGGTGTGGTATCTTAAAATTCCACAACAGCACGAAATGTTCCATGATTTGGTTATTAAATAACTCATAATAATGCCACATCATCTTTGAAAAAATCGATAAATATTTTGAAAATATCGAGGAAATGCCGATATAAATTTAATTAAGTGTATATACTAAGACAAGGTCTACAATTGGATTCCATATCAATAACAGTGAAAACTATAATGGAGTAAGTTTATATTTGTGAGCTATTGCGACAACAAAACGAGATCTAGTCATTTTTCAAACGAATCTCTATTGGCAAATAAAGGTGTATCATAGACAACAACATTATGCTAAAATCATCGTAGTCGAAGATTTAAATATTTCTATAAACAGTTGCAAAGTCCGTTTATGTGCCAAGGAAGGCACTCTTAAGTTAATATCATAAATGAATTTTTCATTCTGAGCAACTCAAGCTTAAACTCATACAGATATGTTTCATTTACATAAGAGTAGATACTAAAGGAAGCTCCACAATTGGTTCTACATCACTTAGCAATGAAGAATTTAATACACAAAGTTCATTTGTGAACTATTTGATAAAACGAGACGCAAACTAATAATGTAAGTAAACCAGGCGATTTTGAAAAACAAGTCAGAATAAATCTTGTTTCATTCACTAAACTAGCATATCATACAACTTTAGTAACATTAAAATAATAGAGAGAGTTTAGCCAAGAGATTTTGATACAAATATCTTTTAAGTTGGGGTTTATACCTGACAATTATCATTTGTTCGAGTTTCAGTAGTTCGAGTCACCGTCAGTTGAGTGTAAAACATTCTTAAGGGTACAAAGCTGGCCTGAAGTTAAACTATTCTTGTAAATATTACTTTTTGACCCAGAAATATCAAACTAGTGGAATTATGATTTTGCCGGAAAATGTTATCAATCAAAACGTTTATCGATATAAATTAGTAAAAAACCGGTTATAATTAAATACCATTATTAATAAAATGATAAAACAGTGCAGAAATTAACACCGATAGTTTGTAGAATTTAAATATGCTATTGGAGTCTACAAAATAACTCACAACGTCATAATTTAAAAACTTGACTGACTTGATAACTGTGTATCTAAAAAATAAATTTCTAAATACCATCTGGGTAAAAGTAATTAAATCTTCTTAGTAAGTCTGAAATAAAACATCGAATTTCTTGTAGTTATTCAACCTTCTGAATATTCATAGCCAGTAAATCCCTGGCAAAGTAGGTCTCCATATAGCTTTACCTTAACGTGAATCTTAAATACGTATATTAGTTATTACAGTCGCGGGGATTATATTTCCAAATACTCATGCATTTATATACAAAATCCTACCTGTAATAGACTTAGGTAAAGTTTAACCACCACCCTCCTTTCCATTCCATACACCGGTTTTTTTATATAGTTATACATCAGTCATGTTAATTTGCAATTTTTAATATAAAACTCTAATATTATATATTATATAGTTTACATAGATCATTTAATAAATCCTAGAATGTCTATGGGACTTTCTGAACAGTACTTGTATTTATTGTCAAGTAATTATTAAAAAAGAATCCCTTAAAAGAATGTTTTGGATTTTATCGCTCAAAATATAACAATATGCCTAAGAAACATCCATGTACTATACATAATAAATAAGTTTTTAGTTTTATTGAAATTAATCTCTACTTTCTGTTATATAATATTTTAAGTCCCTTTTTGTTCTTTGGTAAACTGATTCCACCTCTCATGTACTAATTGACGTAAAAAAAGAGAACGAATTTAGTTGAACAACCGTTCAAATAACCATTAATATTACGAAAATATCACTTCGGACTAATTTACGATACCGATATTTCGACAGAACGAACTTTTTTTCGACTTTTGTCTCACGAAACATTAAAATACCCTAAAGACTCCAATTCTCGTAGTGCTTCGTTTATAATAAAATTCTCGCAATTGATTATTCATGCAAACACCGACAAAAAAATAATAAACGTCCACAAAAGATAAAATACGAAATTAACGCTAAAAGAATCGAGCCGAATTTCGTTCAGACGATAAAAGTGAATTTGTGTACTCACGCTTCCCTTATTAATTATTCAAATTGTTTAGATTTTTTTCCGAATAATTAAAGATATCAACATTAATTTGCACTCGTTGTGTTTGTATTCGGCGGGACAATTTAATAAAAAAAAACTGTTGGAGGATCGGGGAAGGCTGGGAAGTTGTACCAAAATATAAGGAAATTATTGTAAAGCCGGCAAAGCTGCTTTGACGATTTCTTTTGTTATGACCAGATAATACTTTTTTGCATATTTTCCATGCTACATTGAACTATCCCAATATCGAAAAAAAATAGTACATTTGGCAACGTTGCTTTACGAAATTTAGCATATTATACCGGAAAACCTTAATATCAGGGAAAATTAGTAAATATGGCAACGTGGGTTCCACTATATATTTTCTAATTATTTACGGTTAGCCAAACATTTTTCTTCCAATAACGGTGGATTTTGCGTGTTATATCGGAATGTGTTAATATCGCGAAATATTCATAAATATGGCAACGTTGCTTCCACAATTTCCTTTCATATCATTTCTGATGGCACAAAAAGATAACAGTAGCATATAACAGTATTTAAATAATAGTAGATTTAGCACATTACGTCGGAATACCGTAATACTGAGAAAAATTCGTAAATATGGCAACGTCGGTTCTATAACTCTTTTTTCTCTTGGTCAAATTCGAAGCTGACATAAATTTCATTGTAAGAGGAAAATTAGATGATAAAAGTAAATTTGTGTATTCACGCTTCCCTTATTAATTATTCAAATTATTTAGATTTTTTCCGAATATATAAAGATATGAACGTTAATTTGCGTTCGTTTTGTTTGAATTCAGCGGGACAATCTAATCAAAAAAAAAAAACCTGTTGGCGAATCGCCGAAGCGGGCACCGGAACGTCGTCGGCGAGGGGGGAACCAAAATCTGACTGGAAAACGTTTTTCGGTTTGTGTTTTTCTTTTTGTTTGTGACCGGTGCAGATTGAAGCTTTTTGTTTTCGTTTACGACTTCTCTTTGAAGGGAGCCGTTTCGATGTTATTTTTCTTTTTACCGGTAACCCGTTTCCGCTCCGTTTAGTCCAGATTTTGATCGTGCTTAAATTGCGTATATTTTTAATAGAAATCGTGGAATACATATAACGGGTGGCATAAAAGTAAATTCGGTTTATTTTTAATATTGTTCGAGGAGGCGCCTCTTTTGAAGTCATATTTACACCATTAATAGAGTCTGATGGATGATTCCTAGACAATCTCCATCAATCTAAATCATGGATAATCAATATCATAAAGATATCACACAGTTTTTCATAATTTAGAGGTATATGATTCAAGTTTTCTAATTTTTGCAACCTTACATTGTATATGTATATAATTTTAAACGTTCCTCTTACGTAACAAGATTATTCATTAGTGAAAATATCGCCAAAACATTACAAGAGGGGCTACACTGAAAGCTTAGAAAGATAATTATAAGATTGTTCAAATACGACGTCAAAACGTTGATTTTGTAAAAACAAACTGGTTTAACGCTCAATAGTAATAGCTCAATAGTAGCTTTATAATACATTCCTAGAAGAGAAAATAAATATATCTTTTAAAATTGCAGCGTTGCCAGATGTTCTGTTTTCTCCGGGAAATTTTCTACGAACCGACGAAACGTCGAGAGGTCGGGTGGATGGCGCGGCTGCAGACACCCAATTATAGCGTTTCGAATAATTCAAGGCATCCGAAACGTAAATGGCATCCAGATAGGACGAAATTAAGGTCGCGGGGTGTGTAAACGCGTCGTCAACACGCGGCATCCTCCCATAAATCGACCTCATCCGGCCGGGTTGGCTCCGTCGACGAAATTCGGATCAAGGCTCAGCAACTGTACCGTTCGCCTCCCGTGATATATTACCTGCTGTTGAATTTCCCCGCGGTATAATTGTTTAATATTCACTAATAGAGTATCAGCGACACCGTCTCAGCGGTTCGGTTTCTCCAGTGTTCGCCTTCAGCCTGGCGCTCGTATCGTGTACATACTTGATACTGAGTTTGCTATTGCCCATACAGATGGATATATATGTATAAAATATTTGTACCTATATATTCGGAAAAAGTCGTAAATCTGGCAACGTTGCTAAAAAATCCTAAAGGCACAATACGCACATTTTTATTCGAATAATTGCAGAAATCCTTATTTGAAGGGTGCAGTATTTTTATAGATTATATTTATTTTTTAAAAACATAATTTGTACTAGTGGCATGAGTGGACCTTATTTATTTGACTAAAATACCACACTATTAAATGACATGTGTTTGTTTTGCATGGCTTACTTTATTTTCTAGTTATTTCTAGTGCCTTATAATATCGATTTTATGAATCGCATTATTTACTTGATGTTACTTACAAAAGCTTCATAAAAACCTTCACCAAATTATTATTGTTATTATTAAATTTCGTGTTACATGAAGATTGTTTTATTACGGCCTACACAAATATTTTCGTATCCTAAATAATTCGCAAGAATCATGGGTTCGACGTTATAAACAGGATATTAATTTCGAAACTGAATCCGAGGAAGATAATTACCGAACTTTTTGGATTTTAATACGGACCATGAGCGCGCAGATCAATCATTTCCGAGACAAGACCAGTGCAGGTATCTGCAAAACTTTCCATGAATTCATTTTAATCGTAAATGTAATAAAAGTTACGAATAAGTTACCTGTAAGCTTTATTTTTTTAGGGTATGTGTTGGTAATAAAAGACAGATCTCACTAGGGTGTTTAATACGTTCGTAACGTTTGTCTGGTACGTCACTTAAAATATCATGTGAGTTATTAATAATTACAGTCACTTTCAAAATTAGCCTGAACATATACATATTACGCCTTACACTGCATTTTATTTCAAATTAGAAACAAAACATGGAACATTGATAAAAAAATTCCGAAAACTTAAATGTTATATGACAAGCAGTTTTAAATCACACAATATTACATTTATTGGGCGTAAGAAACCTATTTATACAAATTATATAAAAAATGTGTAAGTTATATGTTTAAACATCTCTGTTAAAATAGCTTTTTTAGTTAGTAGACATTGCCAATAATGTAAGGTTGAATTCTAAATCTAGTGGCAGTCGTATTATTTCTCAATTTTATGAAAAGCTAAAATATGAGGAAAAAATCATAAATCTGGCAATGCTGCTTAAACAGTTATTTTCGTACTACTTTCTCTTAACCCAAACAGATTTTTCTTATATCACTTGGTTCCACTTGAAGCTAAAATAGATATATAACAGAATCTAAAAGAATAAAAAAAACATTATCTGCTGTAACTTTCAATATGGATACATAGATTCTTTCGCATATTTGCCATGGTATATTGAAGTACCTAATTATCAGTCAAATTAGGAAATTTGGCAACGTTTTATTAATTTCTTGCTTATTTTATTAACAGAATTTTTATTTTTTTGTCGTTGTATATCCGGAACTTTTTCAATCTATCTGTGTCAAAATACAGTCATTATATATTTGTTAATTATTATTTCTTCAAGATTCTTATAATAATTATAACAACCGACAAGCCATTATAATTATAAACCACGATATATTGTCTCAAAACTTTCTCTACAAAAAAACGGAAAGTACAAACAAA
This sequence comes from Rhynchophorus ferrugineus, assembly GCF_030347505.1. Taxonomy (NCBI): domain Eukaryota; kingdom Metazoa; phylum Arthropoda; class Insecta; order Coleoptera; family Curculionidae; genus Rhynchophorus; species Rhynchophorus ferrugineus. Next base: position 19,146,848 of record NW_027472587.1, read on the forward strand.
TGGATATCGCGGCTTCTTCCTATTACGACGGTTGATACAAGCAAAGAAAAAAGCCGGTAACCCTATACAGTACCAAACTCCCTCGGAGGTTAATGATTTCTTAAAATAACCATATTTAATTAACGTTTTAAATCGAAACAGTAGCTGGAGAAGGAGGGATGTAGGAAGGCTAGGGGTGAAGGTCGGGCGCGCGATGGACGCCAAGAAGCCGAATTCCCGACCGATAAAAGTAACATTCCCGTAATTACATCGACGCGGAGCGAATTTTTCCCTTCCCGTATTAGCAATTTATATTCTTTCTCTTTGCGTCGGATTTTTCGAAACAATTAACGACACAAACAGTAATTTATTTTATTTGCTTCCCATTTTTCGGGGGGTTGGAAGGGAGTTTGTGTTTGCGACGAAAGAAAAAATGTTGACAAATTGTCCGGGAGGTGGGGAGGGCGAACCGTTCCCATCGGAATTTTTGGTGATTATTCATTTTTCAGTGCTAAGTAACACGAAATATTATGGAGAGACTGCCTTTTTTTCCTTTAAACTAATTACCTTAATTTCGACAGAATATATTCATTATTGTGATGCAGCATATTAGGCATATGGCGTAATATTTACAAATATGTCAGAAAATTTACCTCATATAGAATAATAGACAACATCTAAGTCCTTCTGATTTAAAAATGATATTTTCTGAAGTTCAGACAACAATCACTAATAGCTTTACCACTAATGGTGAACTAATAGATCATTAATTAATTAATATTTTGAGTTCTTGAGTTCGAATATTGGTGAAAGAGGCTTATCTTTTGCACTAAACAAAGTACTAGAGAAACAAAAAAACCTTGAATACCATCTCAGATTGGCATATCACGGTTACCTTTTTTTTTGAAAATACTGACAGTTTAGCCAATACTACACGTTCTATGATTTCCCTAGGTATTCGGAAGTTGCTATAACAATAAATAATATTAATCAAATAAATCAGTATTAAACAAGATGTGTAATATATCTGTACTCTCAGTCTGCTAAACGATTTTTAGTCAAGGAGGTTTTGTCTATAGACATTTAAAGACATTCTGCAAACTTTTAATGTGGACGACGTTATTATAACTGACATTTTGTACTCTAAGGTGAAAATAATTATAAAGAAAATATAACTATCTCTTCACAGTGCATGCTTTCGCAAACTTAATAATAGATTTAGCATAAATAAGTCGAGTTATGTTGAAGTTAGAGTTGCATATTTCACTATAAACAGCAATTCAAAACTATTTAAGATATGACACTCAGGAGAAGTGTCAAAATTCGCTGACGTGACTTAGAGAATCCAACAAGAAATAACATCTATGATCAGTCAGTAAATCGGAAAAATAAATTGAGGTATATTGTCCTCTTTTAATAAACTCTCACGATAACTTTTTTATTTTGTGTGTATTTCCCAAAACCTTTTTCATAACATCACTTTCATTGTTTAAAAACCAACTATTGAAACAGAGTAGTGTAGCTTAACTATTTATTATTGAACAACCCACGTATATTACGTGTATTCAAAGTGCAATTTCCATTAACATTTAATTACAAATTCGCTTGTTTTCAGATTGGTTTTCAGCCGTCATTTATCCAGTTTCGTCCAATATCATTCTGCAAACTGCATTATCAATATTTACTTGTTTAAAATAATCGCACGGCACGGGGGGAGAGAGAAGCGATTATTTCAGAAGGATTTATTCGAATTTGTCAACTAATGCCGATTCGATTTTGTTTAGTTAGCGAAAGCCCCGAAAATATTCGCAAATTAATTCTAATTTACTCGCTAATTATTTCAGTAAATGCTTTAGGATTTATGCGGTAGATCATGATATTGATTAAAATGAAAAGTATTGTTAATATGTATGTATGTACAGATAGTCGTTATTTTATGTAGATCCAGAGCTGAAGCCTCAAACAAGCAACTATAAAAATGCATGTTATATATCTGAAATATATGTAAAAACGTATATATAGTTATATAACATTAAAATAAATATCCAGTTTTCACTCGAAAATATTAGAGAGCAGTAAAGTTCTAACTCTATAGCAGACCAATGAAAATTTAGTACTTCCCTCATATATAGCCCGCTCGTTTACAAATATTTGCTCCAACCAATATACATTTTCGAAATTAGAGAAAGATAGTTAGAAATTCATGCCACATACTGTAATTGTACACACAATACTGTAACTGGTATATTGCTATTACTGATAATTTAAAATATATCGTTCATCCTAAGTAAAATATTGTGGCATTCGCTGTCTGACTATTAGCTCCGACATTTTCAACCACAGTAATCAAGCATATTAAGCAGCTATTTGAAAATTATCAAAACAAGCAAGGCACAAAAGCGGTTGCCACTTTATAACCTCTTATAATTACCTCATTGTATCTCTTTTTAACTAGAATAAAATTAGAAAGAAACAATTGTCTTGTATTAAAATGAATTTACAAACTGCAATATTCAATATATTATACATATGGCTAGTTTTATAATATTACACAATTCCTATCTAAAATATATGAGCTTATATAAAGTCAAAATAAATAATGTCTATTTAGTTTCAGTGGTCACTTCAACTCTGACATAGAAATACCTGAAATATCTATTAAAACACCTTATTTAATTTTAAAAATAGAATTTTTTCCATTTTCAGCACGCTGATTCAAATTATTATTCAAATAAACCGACGCTTACCAACATACCAATATTTGTTTAGAATTTTATTATCAGTTCAATAGTGAGCTTATTATTTTTCCAGTTCCATTAGTTTCAATTATGGAACAGGCGGTTTTAGCTATTTTTTTAAAACTCGGTTTCAAATGAAACATGGCATCTTTTAAAGCAATCCAGGAAAAACAAAACCACAAATCGTCACCTAATTACCGAAAAGCGAAAGAAAAAAGTCCCCTCGCACCTTCATGAATAAATAAAATTGTTACCTTGACGAATGGAAAGCGTCCATCTTAACATTTCGCCGAAAACAGAGCACGAGAAAGAGACAAAAGGCAAAAGAAATCAGTAAAATGCGATTAGACTGAACGCTTTAAACTTAAAATCCTGTTTCTTCATTAATTATTCAAATTATTTCTCTTCGTTTTCGTCTCTCGAAAGATTAATTCCGAATAGCGATGAATTTTTATCAAGTTATTTTATTTTATTATTTAATGCTAATTAGTAATCAACTTAGGATTGTTATTGAGACGAATTGTCCATTTAATTAGTATAATGGATGCCGTTAGGCCTTCGGATCATGCGTCATCTTAAGAGAGTTTAAAAATAATTAGCAATATAAATAAAAGCATCATTACCTAATGAATTTTTTCCCACCAAAGCAAAACAACATAACCGCAAAAAAAATAATAAAATCATATAGCATTTATTGTCATTTTTTAAATCATTTTATTTAAAGTTCATGAGAGGGTCAGCAGGAAACCATATCAATATTAATTCAGTCCAAAAACTGTGGTTTCCAACCCTGCTAGAATTTGTAGTTATACGTAGGCAAGATTATCGAATCCAACAAGACAAAAGTGTTCCTCTAATGCCAATAATCATGCTTGATAAGATCTAAAAACACAAACTTCTCACAAATTAGTAAGTTTAATAATGTAGGTTAACGTATAATTGTATATAAATAATAAGTGTATATCATAGACAGTTAAATAATTAGTATAATGGATGCCGTTAGGATTCCGGACAATGGCTCATCTTAACAGAGTTTCAAAATAATTACAACATAGAGCATAATTAGCCAACGAAACCTTTTTCCCACAAAAATAAAATAACATAACCATAACTGAAATAAACAAATAACATCACATTTATTGTCACTTTATAAATCATTTTACCCAAAGTAGATGAGAGAGTTAGCAGTAAAGGATCGAGTACAGACATTTTCACGTCTACACTTTAATATTAAAAGCAATATTGAACTCGAGAAATTCAGGTTGTGTCTTCTTAGTTTCGCAGGTTTAAGACGGATGAAAACTTTTATAATATGTCAGCGGTATAACGTTATGTTAGCGAAGGTGGGTTTCAGTATACGAAAGAGTTTATGGCTATATTTTTAATATAAAAATATTTACTGCATCAAAACTTCGCTGTCTCTTTTTCACAATAAAACTTCATACAAAGAAAGGTAATTCCACATTATATACTCTCTTGAATAAACCTTTTTTCTGAAAAAATAGTTTTGTTATTTCTAATTCAGTTTTGTGTGAATGAAATTGTGATTTCAATTATAAAATTCAAGCGAACGCTAACGTACACTTGCGGGTAAATAGCAGGTGTATATCATACACAGATAAATTATGAAAATTTGTAAAAAAAATTAAAAAAATCCTATTGCCCCTAAGCTACCTAGTCTACTATGGGTAAGTTTAATAAGTATACCTATAATGTATTGGTAGAAAAATAATAAGTGGATCATAGGCAGTTAAATTATGAACATTTGTACGAAACTTTATAAAATCCCTATTGTTTCTAAGTTAGTTATTCGACTCTCAGTAAGTTTAATAACAAAAGCTAATTTATACTTGTAGGTTAATAATAAGTGTGTATCAAATACCGTCATATAATGAAAATTCTTTAAAAAATAATAAAATCCATCGTGTCTATAAACTATATATTCATCAATCTAACAACCGAAGCTTTATTGTACTGGCAGATAAATAATAAGCGTGTGCCGCGGATAGCTGAATATTTTATAATTGCCTCTATTGACACTAAGCTAGTGATTCAGCATTCGATGGATTTAATAACAAAGATAAAATATGTTTGAAGAAAAATAATAAGTGTACATCATGGAAAGATAAATTATGAAATTAAGAAAAAATAAAAATTATTTCTTTATTTCCACCAACAAATGCTAACATATACTTATAGATAAGTAATAAGTGTGAATCATAAGCAGTTAATTTATGAAATTTTTTAAAATATTAAAAAGGCCGAATTGTCACTAAACCGGTTATTCAGCAAACCATTGATTTAATAACTAAATCTGACCTATATTTGTAAATAAAAAATATTTATGCATCGTAAACAGGTAAATTATGCTTTAAAAAATACCAAAAACCCATCTTCACTAATCGGTGGGTTTAGTAACGCAAGCTAATATATACTTATGGAAAAATAATAAGTGTGCATCATAGACAAATAAATTATGCAGAATTTTTAAATATTTTTGAACTGCCCTATTGCCTCTAAGCTGATTACTCACCATTCGGTATATTTAAAAACTAAAGCCAGCCTATCCTTATAAAAAAATAAATAATAGGTGTGCATAGTTAAATTATTAAATACTTTTAATAAATTAGAAAATGCTTTATTGAATGAAGAGTATTTGAACTGGACGCGGAAAGATTGAATACAAAATACAGTAAAAATTCCCTTGCAAAGATATACTGGGAGATCGCAAAACAGTGGAGGAATCCATAATGGTAAATAAAAGCCAACTTACGATGATTTAAGCAAGGCATTCGCCGTTCGCCTAGCGCGACCGAGAATTTATTTAAATTCCATCGCTCACTACACCCGCTTCCCCTCCGTACGCCTTCGCCTCCCCACCCACCATAATCATACGTAATAATTCCGGAGCCACCTGGGCCTGAGCAATTTTTCTCCGGATACGTATATATGAGAGAATCGTCGGGGATATAAATCGGCCAAGGATCGCGAAAAGCTAATTTTCCTGTCGGTGATTAATGGGCGAGGATGGCGGCGCGATATCTATGCCGAATTCGGATCCGAGAGGCAAGAACGATCCAGGACGGCTGCGAGCCTCTGACGCTCTCCCCTCTAGCCCCTGCCGTTCGCCAGACGGAGGGGAATCTGCCGATTGACAAGTCGATGTCGGTGAAACATGGCGCGTATCGGTAGCGGCGGATCCGTGATTGATTGAGCGTGAACGGCTGAACCGGATCTGTCGTGTGTGTATTATATTTTTGCTGGTGTCGGCTAAATTAATATGTCGAATATTTTAAGAAGATTCAATATCGTCAGAACAGATGGCGATGGAGATATACTGCCAAGCGTGACGAAGTTGAAAAAATATCGAGTTAGAAACGTGATATCTCTTGGAATCTCGTATGTGTCTGACTGAGCTAGGCCTAAAGTCTATTGATCTTTACCACATAGCTTACCACCAGAAACGTATTATTTATGAGTCTTCTAACATGTATAAATAAATCTGTACTAAATATAACCAGGTCTACCGAACAGTCATTTCCAGTTTCTTCGAAGAAAACTACGTGGTTTTCAAGATTAAGAAAATATTAACTTTACAACTTGTCCATCTTTCAGGCAATGTATGGATGCCATCCCAAAAAAACTCTTTGTCCTTTGAGTAAAATAGTAACTACTTCAAAATTTGTTAAGTACTGCTCTGCAAGCGCGTATCTCATTGATGCGAAAAATTGATAGTCGGATCGGCCAAGGTCTGAAAAATAAAATGAGTAGAAATAGACAAAATTCTTCCAAGCATAAGTGATAATAATTAAAAGTTATAAACTGACAAACGTTGTCAAGCAAAGGTTAAGTTTGATGCGGCAGCATTGCGACATGCTGACGTTATAAATTTTGATGAGGTGCATTGGCCGTTTCATTGGATCGACTTTATGTTATGTTTTTCTTGTAGCAGCATACTAAATCCTAAATAGCAAAAAATTGTTATAATGAAGTGTAATACTTTGTTCCATCAAGTGATTTCATCTTTCATTAATAAAAAGTTCGACTGAAGCTTTTTTCTCGAACAGACTAGTTCATTATATATTCTTGTATATGTTGTTGGTTATATAGTTTCACAATTCATAAAATAGCGGATATATTATTTTTATTCACTACAGCCACTAGTATATTGTTAGTTATATGATATTCTCTTCTATAATTTATTTCCTAAACTTGATATTAACTGTTACAAAGATTCTTTCAATGATGTTATAGATTACGACATATTAAATATATATTGAATTTTTAATTAAATATTAGAAAGAAGTATCTTAGTCCTTTTAAATAAGTAAATAATATATATTTTATATATACATATATAAATATATATATATATATATATATATATATATATATATATATATATATATATATATATATATATATATACCAATTATTATAGATTGATCAGGTTCATGCTTGATATATTAACAGGTCTCGGTAAATATAATATTATAACTCTTATGTTCAATGATAATTATACACAAATTACCATCTAATAAACAATTATTTTCGTTCTCTTTTCGCCAAGATTGCTCCCGCTCTTTGGGATTTTCCGGATATTCACTTAATGTCCCTTTAAAATCGGTTATGCTTTGCGTACACATGATTTTCCGTAGGTTAAAGGCTTGTCGACCTTCGAGAATGATAAGGACCCATCCCAAAGTCGAACCTTTTTCGACCTCTACAATTTTCCAATGGTCATCAAACTACCCATTCGGACCGGATGTTCGGAGTAATTTACCGATCCCCGCCCGGACCGCCTCCCCCCACCACAGCACAATGGCATACATCACGAAAATCTATTTCCACGGACGGAAAACGTTTTTTTATCGGGAAGGGAAATTAATATAAGCTGGGGCCTAGCCTGTTAAAGGGAGGACAGTCCTTCCTCTCCCTCCTACCCGGAAGGTTATGACAGGAATTTAATATTTCGATAATTTACAGGTCTAGCGGAAAGAGTATATCAGTCGGTGGTAAAGAAGCATTTAAATTGTTTCCATGAATTAACTTTGGTAGACTATTATGGTAGAATTTCTCGATAATTATACTAAAAGGAAAGCTATTTATATTTATGAAATATTTCTGATGAGTGTGAATTAGCATTAGTGTTTATCTTATAAACTAAAATATTTCTTTATCAAAAATTGTCCATTACCAGTCGCTAAATCGATGAATTTTTGCCATAAATTTCAATTTCAATTAGGAGAAACGCTAAATGCAACATTTTTAGACCATCCAATATGAACCATTTTCTTCACATTTACCCACCCTTCATACCTACAAAAGAATGTGTTAAAGGACACAATGATGCTCCTTCTCGTAGAATAGAAGAATATTTTAGGCAAACGATTTGTTATTATGACGATCTTAGTAAAATCAATTTCATTATATTACTAACAAAAAATGTATACGAGAAAATAGGCCAGTAAAATGATTTCGTAAAGAAAACCTTGAAATATATATTTCATACTAAATCAACACAATCTTTCTCCCTTCTAATGCTAAAGTTTTCCTTGGTGTGGCAAAAGCTCTTTGTTTTTTCATATCACACTATAAATAATCCAACTTAATAAAAAAGCCAATAAATACAAATGGACGTATAAAGCAGCACATTAACAAAACGGCTAGAGAAAATGATAATATGTTTGTATTTTCCTTTTTATTTACCTCCGTTTTAGTACGTGCTTTCGATATTAATCTAGTCAAGAGCCGGGTATGGTAATAACAAAATTGGGACACTGATAATCTGATAGATCTTTTCATTATTTAATATAAATAATTATTGAACATTATATTATGGTTTTTGCATGTATAGACAAATATTTTATGTGAAATAGCGAAAATAGTAATTTATTAAATATTCAGGATCACTCATAAATGAGTAGTTCTGATTGTTTAAAATATGCAAACTGGTAATTTGAAAGCAACTACGAGGGCCTTTCAATTGTATTTTTGAATATGTTTTCGTTGTGTAAATATGTACAATATGGCCTTAATTCTCATACCTCATGCCTCAACATAGTCTAATGTCTCAGTAGAAATTATTCACAATTCAACTATATATTATGCGCACATATTTTTCATATTATTTATTTTCGACAGTACTATATTGTTCTTGTTATCTCAAATTGAGTCATTTCGTTGTAGGAATACGTATAGTGTGATCTTACGCCTTAAACCTCAATAAAGTCCAATATCATACTTTATTAAACATATTTAGGGTGTATAACTCGGCGTTTTACAAATTACAAACAGAAAACAGGAGAGCTGCGCAGAAGCATTTTATCTAAATACACTTGCGCAGCCGATGGCACGTCTGAACTCAACGATGGTTAGTGAGTGAATGATCCAAAGTTCCCTTCACTGATCCGAGATCAACGTCTCACGGTTGCCAAATATTTGATATTTTACTGGACAGCTGGCACCCTGCACGTGTAAAACCTCTTGGATAATATTTGCTGGGTATTTTCTCGGAAGCTGTTCTAAGATATAAAATTCGACATGCGTCAAGATTACGTCTTATGACTCAAAGCAATATAATGTCTAAACCAATATTCTTCATAATTTAACTGTAGATGATATGCATTTATTATTTCTATTACTTGTTTTAGACTGTATTATTTTAAAGGTATTATTGTAAATTGAGTGTTTTCGTTGTGTTAGTGAGTATGTATAATCTATAACACAATCTCATGTCTGAGAAATAATTCTTCACAATTCAACTGTATATGATGCTCATTTATTCTTCATATTCGACTGCGTTATTTTATTCTTATTATTCTGACACTTAAAATATTAACGCATTTTTACTCTGTGTAGTTTTTCCTTTCTTTTAATGCCATTAGTGCATGTTAGCTATCAGAAAAGTTTCAGAGCATTTCCTGAGATATCTTATTTATAAATAGCTTTCATTTTATCGTTATCTTGGACTGCCAACTCGAAATAAATCAAGCTACGCCCCACGAGAGTATTTGTCTTAATACAGAGACCGTAAAAAATTAATTAAAATCGACCGACGCCCCATTTGACTCCTGCCCCCTCCGGTCGTAAAGCATCTGTCCCTCCGTCCCTGCCGTCATAATTAAATCCCCATAACCATTTAGTTGCGCCCGCGTTTCGATAACAGTTTTTACGATTCCGTTTCAACTGAAATTAATACAGTCGCCGGGGCCCTACCCCCCTCCTTCCTCCCGTAGACCCTCCAGCTCCTCTCCTCGACCCCCCGTTCGACACTTTTACTTGGACGAATAAAAAGTTTCGCGGAACCGTCGATAAATCCGACGCAGTATAAAAGTTTTGCGTGGCTTTAAGGGTGGGGTGCCGAGAGGGGCGAGGGGGTGGGGTGCCGTAAATCTCGAGAATGTACGGCCACTATGTTAGGATGGGGGTGTTATTATTTCCGACATAAATATCAACGGTTTAGTAGTTTGTCGATGGTAGGGAAATTGTTGGCCTTTCGGGTGTACTACTTGCTTAAACTTTGACCTCATTTATTTTTGATAGCCCGTAAAAGCCAAACGTGTATTTTTCCTATTTATTTTTTAAATAATATACATTTTTTGTATTACCGGTAATATATGGATGTTTATTGAATGTGTCTCTTCTAGCGTAACAAAGCTTCATAACATTCTATTGTTTTCTATTCAGAAAACGATGGGATTTTATATATAGCGGTAGCAGTAGCAGTAAAGTCACGTCATCTCAATATATGACCTCAAAACTTCGCAATATTGCTGCACTTAACTTTGACATTTTACACATTTTAACTATTTAAGCTAACAACATTCTAATATAGATAAAATAATGCAACAAAAAGTTTATAAGATAAATGATGTTTTAACATTATATTACATCTAATGCATAAATTATAGAAGGACGTAAACTACTGTTAACTAAACACAATAACCATCTGCAGTATCCCCTGGAATGTTAATCCACCTACTAATTATACTTTTTATGTTTAGTTTTTGTTCCCTTCGATACTGTGTTTCTTTGTCAAATCGTTATGTTAACAATATATATCTCATTAGTTCCTTCTGATACCACCTGTTACATTTTTGTTGATAAAATTAGATTTAATTACTATATTTTCCCTAATATGTTTTTTATATCTGCAAAACGGTTAGTATCAATTTTCTTCTCATATAATTTAACCAAATGCTCATGTATATTCCGAAAAGTTACACGTATCTATACACATGAAGCTTACATACTCTACAACACGAATTTCTACAGTGGTCCTACATTTACTATAAACATACTTGTTTGTTTTCACTCTAATCAACAACTAAGCTATTCATTTCCAATCTGACACCAGTACATAATTCAACCGTTTGTCAATTTCCTCTTCTGTGTATCTGATGGAGCTCATCCAAAGTGTAGGGTGATATTCTAGACAATCTTTTCAACATATCCAAACAGTACTTGCATCTCGACCTGCATGTCGATTGTATTATTAACTTTACAACATAATATATTATGGCGAAATGGAGAAAATAGACACGAACTTTGTAATTTGAGTGTTGTTTGAGAAAACGGGCTTATATAATATTAAAATATCACCGAGGTAAAATTGTCTTTTCAATGTGTCTTAATTGAAAATTTGTTTGCCGATAATGTGACAGAAACAACCTCAGCTATACGATATTAAATTCTTAATAATCTCCTGACGTTGATGACATGATTACCGAAACACTTATCGCGACAAACAAGCGATAATTGGCCAAAGCCCACGCAGATCTTTGATCGAAAGTAAGAAATGGGAGGGAGCAAATAGACAATTTTAACTTCAATAAAATTATTTTTAATTGAATTACTTATCACTAAGTACTGTATTTGAATCAACCTCTGGTACAATTTTTTTAAAAGCTAAATGAAATGGAGCTCTTCACGCCATCGTTAATATATTCCACTATTTGTTGAGAGTTACTTGAGGTTGCATTTATTATTAGTCTATTTCTGTATTATTAGTGCTAGTTAAAATATATGCATTTTTTGGAAACATTAGAGGGTTTTAGAAATTAATTTGGAACTGTGTTTGGAGATAACGGCAAATATTTTTGGGAATATTAGAGGAGCACTGGAATGGACTTGTTACTCTTGGAGGAACGTCTTGGAATATGTCTGTGAATACGGTTGATTTTTACATGAAATTGTCTGCAGCGAACAATATAAAAATTACTTCTGATTATCTGCACCGGTTGGAACTAGAAGTGTATAATCTTAAACGTAAAACACTCAATGTCATTTTGGAAGAGTAGAGCGAATACAACATCGAGCATTCGTTCTGTTTGTGTACTTTCCTTTTGATTAATGTAAAACTAAAGGTGTTTTTCCTTAACAGACAGTCGGGGGCTCCCGTGCTAATGAAATTAATTGTATTGAAATATAAGACCCGCCTAATTGTATACCGTGAAAAATACCATTAATCTTTCTCCTTCGGCAAATCGTTCTTCTCCGGGACAAAACGGATATTAGCCGGCGCCCTCCCCCGGCGAGGCCGCTCATCAATTTTAGCGATACAGATTTTTTTCCCCCGCCGTATTCTCATTCATTGCAACCTGAGCGTGGAAAAGAGGCACTCGAGAGTTTTTTTTTTGTTCGGTTCGCCCGTCGTTTTTCCGTCCCGTTCTCCCGGTCCCCCACGTCCTTCACTCCTGACAAATTTGACATAAGAACCTAATAAGCCGTTTTTGCGCTCCCACTTGTAAGGGTTATTCTTAATCCTGTTTTGATTGGAATATTTATTGGTTTATTCCTGTTTTCTAGTACTTGTCTTGTGTGTAAGAGGAGGAATAAGGTGGGAGGGATGTGGTATTATATGATAAGTGGAGGATTTTCTGAAAATTAGAGTACTCTGATTCAGAACTATCGGAAGTTAGATATCTCAGACACGGCTTCTCTAAAATACCCCATACTTTGATAAAATGTAAAGATGTGATTAGGGAGGATAAAAGATATATGTAGTGAGGTGTCTAGACATAATTATTTCATCTACACAATTACTCCAGGCCTTCTCTAGCACAAGTATGTGAGATTCCTACAAATGTAACGGAATGTCGATTGAAGATGATTAAAGACCTGTTGCCAACAACCACACTTTGAAAATCAACCCTAATCTATTGCAAATGACGAGCAAACAACATTATTCACTCAAAGAACATTATACACATATATTCTTTATGATAGTTGTATTCGGCTGTATTGTTTTTTCTTACTGTTTCAGATTGAATCATTTCGTTGCGTAAATATAAATAGTATGATCTTAAATCTTTTGCATCGTGCCTCAACGCTGCCTTATATCTGAACACTTTTTTCATAGTTTAACTGAATATGATAACTATTTATTTTCTAATTTATTTATTCTCGAGTATTGTTATATTTATATTGAATTT